>NC_084483.1:1612500-4237500 GCF_030035675.1 Rhineura floridana | reverse complement strand
TAGCCTGTGCCTAAAGTGTCCTGCCCTATAAACGAAAGGGGCTAAAAGTAATGTACCACATGGGCAATTTAAAAGGTCAGCATTTGTCAAGGGCACCAGGGTGCATAGTAGGGAAACTATGCAGTATATAGCTGTGGAAACACTATGTAAATACTTCTGTAAAAATATTATTTAAATTATTGTAGCCATTCTAATTTGGGGGTCATCTTAACATATTCCTTCTTCTTAGGAAAATAAGTTATCTTTTCTCTACTGTGTGTGCCCTGTAAAGTGGGGTAGGATTACTGTGCTTTATCGATTCTTTCACACCTCCTTTTCTTCCCTTCCCTTAACTGTGTAAGCTTTCTTGTCAATATAGCTTGTCACACTGTGGGTCCAACAAGCATGGAAACACAGCAAGCATATGCGTTCTGCATCTCTAGATTAGCCCTTAGATTAGCCTCATGTCTTTTCTCCTGCACAAGACAAAACACACTTATTTATATGATTTAATGTTGAATGGTTTTTTTTAATAGTCTGGAAGTGCCTGTTTCTGAAGTATTACTGAGCAGGTGTGGACCAAATTAGTTCTTGGATGGGAGATCTCTGGGACATCCCGGGACTACAGGATAGTAGTATTAGAATTCTGTTTATCATAATATAAATTAAAGGGTTGCGTTCAGACTTCGCTTTTCATGGACAGAAAAGTTCCCTTCCTCCATGGAATTGTTTTGATCCAACAGAGGAAATCTGCTGATAGGAGGTGGGCAACTTTTGTTGATTCTGCACTTACCCTGCAGCCCCCAGTGCCACTTCCCCACACTGTTCTAGGTGAAATGAAGTCTTCATCCAAGCCTTAGAATTGCTAGAAAGTTTCTGATTAAAATGTCAGTGGGCAGCCCCCCCCCAATAAAGCGCATTACAGTAATCAAGTCTTGAGGTTACAAGTGCATGGACCGACATAGTCCGGCTATCACATTCCAGGAACAGTTACAGCTGGTGTACCAGCCAGAGCTGGTAAAAAGCACTCCTGGTTGCAGAGGTCACATGGGCTCTAATGACAGAGATGGATCAAGGGGCACTCCCAGACTGCATACCTGCTACTTTAGAGGGAGTGCAACCATGTCCAGAACAGATAATTGACCTTTCTCCCAGATCTGGGAACTAGAAGGCCTCCATCTTTCTAGGATTCAAGCTCAGTTTATTGACCCCCATCCAGTCCACTACTACATCCAAGCACCAAACCAGGGCTTGTACAACCTCTGCTGACTCAGATGTAATGGGAAAATAGATAATAGAGTTGGGTCATCAGCATACTGATGATACCTTGCTCCAGAACTCCTGATGATTGCTTCCGATGGCTTCATATAGATGTTGTATAACATTGGGGTCAAAATAATGCTATGCAATGTTCCATAGTCTAAACACAAGGAGGCTGAAGAGCAGTCTCCAAATGCTACTTTCTAGACGTTACGCTGCAGCTAGGAATGGAACCACTGCAACACAGTGCCACCAATACCCATTCTGCAGAGTTGATCCAGAAGGATACCATGGTGAATGGTATTGAAAGCCACTGAGAGGTGAAGCAGAAAGAGCAGGGTTGCACTACCTTGTCCTTCTCTTTATAAAGGTCATCTGTCTGGGCGACCAAAGCTAATTTGGGCCTGAACCCAGACTGGCATGGATCCAGATAATCAATCTCATTCAGGAATGTTCTCCAGTTGTTCCACCATAACCCTCTCAGTCACCTTCTCCAGGAAAGAAGTATTTGCCACTGGGCGATAGTTACAATCAACTGGTTTCAGCGCTGGGTTTTTTTTTCCAGTTGTGGTCATACTATCGCCTTCTTAAAGGTGGCAGGCATTACCCTTTCACACAAGGAAGCATTCACTACAGCCTGGACCCACCTGATGAGCCCTCCCCAGCTCTATTTAACCAGCCATGATGGGCAGGAATGGAGAGGGCATGTAGTTGGACACATCCCTGCTCATTACAAAGGTGATCTCACAAAGTCAGAGAAGGCATAGCATTGGACACCTCACCTGGAATTGTAACGGTAGTATCTAAATTAGTGCAGAGCCAAGTGAATTTATCCTCAAAATGACAGCCAAACAGTCTCAGAAGGCCTCTGTTGCCTCCAGAGGCCCATTCCCACCACCAGGTGAGACCAGATTCTGGATGACCTTGATGATTACTTGAGGACACAAATAGAAGATGCAAAGTAGGACTTTTTTGCTGCCCTTATTGCCACATAGTAGCTGTGATTATGCACTATAACCTGTGTTCAGTCAGCCTCACAGTGAGTTCTATGCCACTGTAGAACTCTAGCCGTTCTAGCCATCATCCAGCCTGTTTCATCACATGCAGCTCCCTAGAATACCAGGGGACATTGCAGGCTCCACAGTGCCAGAGACAGTGCTCAGAGCCAGAGAAGGAACTTCAGTTTATTGGCTCATCACTGCTTCAAAGCACCAGTGGTAGCACTTGAATTTACCTCCCCCAATCCAGATGGAATGGAGAAATAGAGCTCGGCATCATCTGCATATTGATGACACTCACTCTAGATGACAGCTCCCAGCAACTTCAAATAGAAGTTAAATAGCATGGGGGACAAGATGGAGTTCTGTGGAATACCACAGGACAATTCCCATGGCACCAAACGATAGGTCCACTAACTGCTTTCTGGATATATCCCTGCAGATAGGAGCAGGACCACTGTAATACATTGGGCCCCCTTCTGTAGATGTTAAAAGCTGTATAGAAATCAAGAAGAACAAGCAGTGTTGCACTCCCCCCAACTCCTTCCCAACAAATGTCATTAACCAGGGTGACCACAGCAGTATTTGAGTTATTATACTCCACTCTGAGATTGCTTGTGATGAAGATTGAGCTGAAAATATCTTTCTTCCATAATACATAAAAATTTAAGAATTTTGCCATGCTGTAGTTTATTTGGCCACTGACAGGTGGCGCTGTGGTGAGGTGGATGGGTGGTCCAGGCAAGCTGTGAAGGATCAGCCAGGACAGGCTGTAGCAGCCCCCACCCCCAGCTTGTCTGGCTTCCCAGCCTGCCAGTCCTGGGGCCTCTGTCTCTGGGATCCAGATCCCCAAGCTAACTAGTGCTGCTTCTGGGTACTTTCCTCCTCCCTGGCCAGCTTGGGGATCTGCTGCTTCTGCCACCTGGGTGATTAGAACGAAGAGTCAGTCTTGCAGGAGGAGCATCTCAGGCAGGAGGAAAGGCCAGAACCAGTGGGCCAGCTGGCCTGGTAATCCTCTGCTGCAGTCTTCACCACTGATCTCCAGGCCAGTCCTTGCTTCAAGCCACCTTCCTTCTGCTTGTGCTGCTCCTCCTGCTGGAGCAACTCTGGACCAACATGGGGGGGGGGGAGAAGTGGGGAAGAATTGCAAAAGGCCCTTGGTGATCTCTAACGGGACGGGAGTGCTGATTTTGGCAAGGGGGTGGGTGAGCGGATTGGAGTGAACATGGGCGGCAGCTCCTAGGTTTAAATAAATACAAAAAAAATTAACTCAAATGCTTTACTCTTAAATATTTTCTTTTCAAAAGTTGTATGTATGCATAGGTACTTAAGAGTATTGCTGGCAGGTACCAGATACAATGTCCTCTAAAGACAGGTATCGTGTGTGTTTGTGTGCAAGCACACACAAGTGCAAGTGCACGTCATGACTTTAATTATCACTGCGCGTTTATGCATTGGGTCAGTGCACATTCAGACAGAAACATTTGTCCAATTATCTTTTGTGGTAGTTAGCTAAGCAGAAGTGACTGGTAGTCTCCCAAGTACTGGAAATTATAGTAGATATAACATACTTCCTCTTTTGAACAGTTTCTATCACGTTATAAAAAAAAATGCTGATGATGCTTTTTGGCTTGTCAGTATTGAATGCTGTATGTATAACATGTGCTGTTACCTTTGCATGAGAGTATGCTGCAAAACACAGTCATGGAGAGCACAGTTGAAATTGGATTGTCAGGTAATTGGATGACTGATTTGGGAATGCCAAGAATATTGCTTTCTTGTATCTCCTTATCTTCGCACTAGCCATCAGCTGTGGTGGGAACATGCCTAACAGCTATATTATCCAGAAGGCAGCTCCAGAATTTAATTTTCTGGGTGCAGCAGCACTATCTGGCTGACTTTTCAGACAGCTTCAGGGCTGGCTGACACCATTGTTAACCATGCTTAGGACTGTGAAACTGTTTTTGGATCTGTCTCAGGGTCAAGTTGCCAGTAAAATGTCTGGGGCTTTCACCTTTCAAGAAAATAAAAGAAAGGTGTGAAGATGGGCCTGTTGTCAATTCAGAGAATGGAAATGCATGCCCATTTATTTATGGTAATCATGAACAACAGGCTGACCCAGTTCAAGAAATTCCTCAGAGAGTTTCAGACGCAGCCATCCTAAACAATCTGTTTAGCGTTATTTATTTTTGAGGATTGTTTTATAACCAGGTGTCTTCATTGCTTGCTGGGGTGGGGAGTCATTATGTTGGAAACACCAGGTTTTAAAATATTATTTTAAATTTGCCAAGACTTGAAATCTTGCAGATAAATTAGCAATACATTGTAATAGTTTTTTTAATTGTGCATGAGGCAAGACAACGGTTCCAGAATTTGCTTGTCAGTTGATTTCATGGATGCTCCAACAGGGCCTATCACAAGAAATCTGTCCAATCAAGTCACCAGTCAGTTTTTGAGATGTCAGGAATGGGAAAACAACCATAGATTAACATTTCTAATATATAGATAATAGATCGTTTTGCATTATAGACAGTTTTTTAAATCATTCTCATTTTGTGAATAATCAGTGTAATGATAGAGATTAATAGGGGGAAAAGTAGTTTCATTATGAACAACCCATCCAATTTTTCAGCATTTTGTCTCGTCTTCAATCTTTCCCATTGAAATCAATGCAATTTAAAAGAGCTTAAGCTTGAAATCAATGGGTATGATTCAGTCAGATGATCCTAAGCACACTGTAAGTGCACTTAGGGTTGTAGTCTCTCTGAGCCCAGTGGACAGAGTTCAACAGTCTGTCATTGTCTTGGGCAAATTCCTGTTGCTCAGTTGTAACAAAATCACTTATTGGGAACTGTTATTAAATGTGTTACAGGTTTGAAGGAGTTAATGGAAAGCCTTGGGAGTATGAGTGATGTAAGACTGCCAGGTGGGAGGGTTTGTGAGTGAGAGTTCTAAGGGAAGTTTGAAAAAAAGTCAGTTGGTTTTGACAGGAGTTTGTGGTTTAGATTTGGAGTGGGACGAGGGAGATTGTATTGTGAGAGTGAGCTGAGTGGAAAGGTTGGATTACATATTAGTTAGAAGGGGGTAGGACAAGTAAGGAAGATAGGAACCGTACATCAATATACTATTTGACATCTTGTATTTTCATGAAGTTATTTTGTTTATTTAAATCTCTGTGTATCTGCTCGGTCATGTGTGCTACTATATCAGGGTCCTATTCAGTTTCTATACCTACATCCTAGTGTGCTGAGAGGGCCAGTGGGTGGGACAAAAGGTGGAAGGGCTGAAACTTGTGGTGCAAAGAGCATATCTGACCCAGGCTGAGGCAAGCATCCTGTTGGGTGGGGATTTCTTGAACCAAGTGTGGGATGTCAGGAGGTATAATCCCTGGTAACCTATTTATAAAATGGGCATAAAAGTGTCATACAGTAATACCCCGCATTAACGTACGCAATGGGTCCAGAGCGAGTACATAAACTGAAAATGTACTTAAAGTGAAGCACTACCTTTCTTTACTTCCGCCGCCACTGTGCCACCTCTCCTTCACACGGAGCCTCAAAGCCCCGCTCTAAAGCCTCTGCTGCTGCGCCACTGCGCCTCCCAGCTGAGCGTGATCGCGCCTCCCAGCTGATTTGCGGTCGCGCAGTTGCGTCTCTTTCCACCACCCCCACGCACTGAAAGAGCAGGCCACAACCAAAGGTTAAGTGTCCAGTCTTGCAAAGCAAGCGTACGTAAACAGGGTAGTGGTGCTACTGTATGTTCGTACTCGTGAGTGTCCTTAAAGTGAAGGACCGTATAGTGGGGTATTCCTGTATCATCACCAGTAATGAATGAATATTATCTACCCCAAAACATAGCAATAAGATGTATTACAAATCTTACTGATCTGCTTACTCTGACTTTTCATTGAGCTACATAGACTTATTTCCTAGTTAAGTATGCTTAGGATTGCAGCCTAGATCAGCTAAACCAATAGACTTGAAAGGATGGGCCAAATTCTTAACTCAGTTTAAGGTTTTATGGAATTGTTCTCTCCAGATACATAGTCGTTGAAAATTGTGACTATTTAAATTCATTTTTAGAGGGGTGTGTGTGTGTGTGTTTACAAACATAAACTAGCAATATTACCAATTATCTGGAACTAGCTTATGACATTGTTTCGTTTTTATAATATAAAATTCAATACTACAGAATTATTAAATATTGTCTTTTTTTAAAAGGCGGGGAGGGAAGAGAGGAAAGATGTCTCTTGAAGGCCTTTTATGCTAACACACCCATTCAGCTGTTTAAACTTTTCAAGATGACCCAGTCATTTTTATGATTATTTTGAATTATTTTTATGGTATTTTACATTTTATTGTACTTGCATATTTTGTTGCACACCACCCTGATATTTTAGATGAGGGGGTGGACTAGACTAAATATATTTGTATAAATCCTTAACAACTGAAAGTTAATTTCTATCAATAATATAATTCGTCAGACATTACCCTGTATCATACCAGAACAAGATAAATATACTAAATTTTGTAACAAATTGTCTGCCCTCAATAACTCGAATTACATTAGTTTAACCATATACATTACATCCCAAACTCTTAGTAACCATTCTATCATTGATGATGGGACAACTTTTTCTGTGTCATTCTAGCAGCTGATAAAAAGTTGGATTGGGATTTCTAAATCCTCCAGTATAACCATTTTTAAAAAAAGCAAAATAAAACCATAACTGATTAGTTTTACATGTTAAAATTGAAGTCTAGTACAGTACTATCTTAGGACATTCCCAATAAATAAGAAGCAAGTTTGCTGCAGTGGATCTCTACATAGTCATTTTACCTATACAAATTGCTTTCTCTTAAGGCTTGCTTAAGCTAAGATAGAGACTTATGTCTGTACTGTGTACCATCCCATAAGGTTAATGGAGGTAAATGTTAGAAAGTTGTGACTTTGCCCCTCCTCCCATTCTCCCCAACCCCCACTCCAGAATATTCTTCTTTCTAAATTTAAATATTATTGCTACTCAAAAGTCAAACAGCTCATCATCACCCTAGTTTGACTAAAGATTTAAGCTGAAGTACGTGAGCGGCATAGAATACATTTATTGCTTAGAAATACAAACAGTTAGCCAGACTCTAAGTATATTATCAGTCAAGTTCTTTCAGAAACGTATTGCTAAAGAAGCTTAACATTAATTATTGTAACTTTGGGAAGATTACATCCACACTAGCCTTGTAAGAAGCAGCATACACTTCTTGACCTCCAATGCTCGAGCTTTAAGACACAAGAATGGCATTTTACCAACTTTAATGGGATAACCAGTATAATCTTTCAGCAGTAAGGGAAGAAAAAGTGTTTAGGAGTATAATACCCTTCTGAGTTCTGATACAGAGGCTGCCTGTTTGTATGTTCATATGTGCGGGGGGCAATCATAACTCATTCTTGATCTTGACTGTTTTGGTTTCGTTTGCTTTAATAATTTAAGAGGTTAAAAAAATTAACCAGGCAATTTGCATATTGGCTCCTATCCATTGACATTCTTTTTGCTTGAATGCCAGTATGTATGTTTACAAGCGTACATAACGTATACCTTTTTGTTGGGATATTTTTTTACATTTCATGCCAGTAATATTTGTTAGAACTCAACTATATTTTACTGAAGAAAAGACCCCTGAATTTGTGCATTGCTAAATTGCAGACCTTGAAAAATTAATACGAGCAGGGCTTTATTTTAATTCAGTAGGCAGGCATCACAACACAGAAAGTGTGTGAACACCAGGCAGTATTGGAGTGGCTGTGTTGCTGGAAAATACCCATAGCACTTGGCTGTGTTGAGAACATACTTGTTTAGCATGCGCAACAGCATAAATGGATAAAAATTGTTGGTGTGCGAATAGCCCTAATGAAAAATCAATTACAATCTGTATGTACATTTCTTAGCTTTCGTAATGATCCATCCTGCTAGTAAGAAAAAAATGGAGTAGGACTTAGGGCACATCTCTATATACGTAGTTCATTGCATAAGATTGTTGGATTATGATTAATTTTAATAGCTATATTAAAAAATACATCTAACATCATTCTTAATTATAATAATCTCTAAAGCCAGTTAAATGTTTCAGAAGACAAACAGTTTAATTAGCTAACCTACAAAGGCTCTCTTCCTTCTCCCTCCCCCATGTGCCATAGTCTTAGTCTTGGTATTAGCTTTTAAAGCCGTCTTAAACAATTGAATGAAAAGAGGATTTTAGGAAGATTAGAGAAAGGGATGCTTTAGACGGTTGTCCGTTAATCATGAGATATGTGCCATCTACAAAGTTTCACAAAGAAGTGAAAATTTAAATAAAATTTACTTTGGTTTATCTAGTTAATATGAATTACAAGCTATCATGTTCAGAGATAAGACTATTTAATGAATGTATTTGTTTAATTGTTGATATGAGCAAAACGTACATGCTGGGGTGTACTAGCAAGTGATATACTAGATTAACAACATGAAAAGGAAAATTGTCATGTGTGTTCCCCCGTACAGACACCATGCCTTCTTTTGACTATCACAGGTTCTACTGGATTATTTATTAATTTATTTATTTACAGAAATAGATTTAACAACTCTAAAGTTTCAGATTTTGTTGGATCTTCCTGTGTTCATAGAATCCAGTTAATGTGTTAACTATTTGGAGCTTACATACCAAAATCTAAAGAAAGCTATAGTTCTTATCATTGCTATATTTGTGTATTTTTCCCTTGACCTGTCTATGTTTCTGTGTAGGCAGTTGCACTAAACTCTTCTAGAAACAGGTATTTGGTTGACATTGATTGCACAAATTTAAATTTCCAACACATCCAGAAAATCCGTGCTAGACCACAGATTTTTTTTAAAAAAATTACCATGCCTTTGAGCATGTTTTCTAATAATTAAGGGGAATGTTTGTATATTTGTTTTTAATGTTTTTAATTGTTGTAAACCGCCCAGAGAGCTTCAGCTTTGGAGTGGTATACAAATGTTAATAATAATAATAATAATAATAATAATAATAATAATAATAATAATAATAATAATAATTTTAAAATTATTACTATCTCCTTCCTCTGGTGGGAGGTACACCCCACCCATCTTGGTTATATGTTTACTCTAGCCATGTATGTATAACAATCTGACTTTTAAGAATTCAGAAATTCCTTTCTGGTGGCCCCAGGAGGTCAAAGACACCACACATTCAAATAAATGTGGGGTGTCCTGGTTCATTATCTTCTACCTGCAGCAAGATAAGCAGAGAAGGGTGTGCATTAGCCCAAAGCCCACTTTGAGTCTCCGCTAAGGCTAAGGACAAAGTAAGAGTTGCACAGCCCCTTTATCGGTATGTTTTCTTTCTTTGCATGCAGCTTTTGTCTGCAACTTGCAGAAATGGTAGATACCCAGATAAAACAACAGAGTGTCTTGAGGCACCTTAAACAAATTTATGATGGCATAAGCTTTTGCAGACTATAGTTCGTCTTATCGGATGCATGAAATGTTATCCAGAGTTGCAGTTATATATACACATGTTTGTATGGGGGATGGTAAACAGTAAGGTCAGAAGGACAGGAAATGTTGGAAAATATAGACATTAATTGTGTTATTTAAAATGGCCGTTCACAAAAAACAGTTGTTGATAACACAAACATTCTGACATTGTTAAGCCAGTTAACATATGTAGTGTGATACACAGATGTTTACCTTTAAATGTTTAGAACATCGGTGTCTACTGTGGAGCAACAGTGTCAGTACTTTAGCTGAGGAATTTGTACAGTCACACTATCTCCAACTATTCACTGCAATACCTGTCTATGTTGGAGAGGTAGTTATCAATGTGAGAAAACAGAGTTCAGGTTCATGTTGGACTGTGTCCATTTGAATAAATGTACACCATGTTGGGTATTTAGGTGAGAGCATGGTTCTCCACCAGGGCAGGGGGCCAAGAGTGGGACCCCCCCCCCAGGATGAACCATAATCCCAGATTCCAGCTTTGGTTTTGTTGTTTAGATTTATTAGTTACTTGTTAACCTAAAAAGTCTCCAAGCAACTTATATTTAAAAACATGAACAAATACATTTTAATTTTTTAAAAAAGTTGTTAGAACCTGAGATATGAGATACTATTCTAATTTTTTGATAAATTAGCCTACTCCCCTCCCCATTTCAGTGTTTTCCTTTGCTGCTCCCCAAAGAATCCCCCCCAAATCCTACAGATGTATATGAACAGAAGGAAAGTATGCTTTGTTCTACTGTTCGTATCATCTTTATATTCAAGAATTAGAATACATCCTTCATCTCCCCTGCCCACCTCGCTTCCCCTCCCGCACAACTTTTTTTAAATTGTTTTTTAAAAATGTGTTTTTAAAGTTGTATATTTATATTTAATGTTTTTAATTGTTGTAAACCACCCAGAGAGCTTCGGCTATGGGGCGGTTTACAAATGTAATAATAATAATAGCAACAACAACTTTATGGAAGATCAGATTGTGTGAAGTGATGATGGGATATCCCATAGTTTCCTTCTGCCTTGCATTCTAGAGAAGGACCAATAATATTTTTGTACCAGATAGAGATGGTTGCTGAATGGTCCACAAATGGTTCACTTGAAGAAACAGTTCAGTAAGAGATGTAAACCCTTCGTCAGAAGAGTTAGGCACTTCTGCTCACTCCAACATCTCCCCTCTCCAATAGTGCTGCTTTGTGGATGTTATGACTTGTTTCAGCTCAGTGGCATGAATCTTCCTCATGCCAACAGAGATGCTTGGTGTTGATGTGGAAGTGCTATACATAATTGAACTGATGCTGAGGATAAGGTTCTTTCGGCTATTATGCTCACCACATGGATTGCCACCATATTAGAAACATTTTTAATAACTTCCCAGGATGTGGAAGCGGTATCTTTTAAATCCACTCTCCCGCAGAAATCTAGGGGAACTAGAGTTAAAGCATGTTGTGTTTATTAAACTAAAGTAGCTGTTCATGTGAACATAGCTGAAGAAAAATGTGTAAAGTTCAGCAAACAAACAGATTCTTGAAAGAGTGACATAACCATTGCGGTTGCACCCATCCCTGCTGAAGATTTCCACATCTTCCCAGATATCCTGGCATGCTGGATGGAAAGCACTGCTGCTAGAAACAGAAAAACACCTCATTCCCCTGAAGTTAAAATAAAAATGTAAGAGGTCATTAAATCTGCACATTCTGCTTTGATCCTGTTTTGCTATTATGTCAGTAGTAGTGGAGACCACCTTCCAAAGGCACTATCTGTGGAAAGCACTAGGCATATATACATTTACAACAGTTTTTTTCCCTTCAGAACATCGTTAAGATTGAACAAAAATGAATCTCTTACTTGCCTCGTTTGGATAAAATACATGGCAAGTTAGCACAATTGATGTTCAAATAGCTTAATTGAGTTTGAGAGAGGGGGAGGTCATTAATTGATCCATTGAAATGTTAACAGAAACTGATATGGCATAGAATAGACTTTAATGGTTGTATGTAGCAGTAATGTCTGCATTCACTTGCAAAATTGTTAATTAAGGCACTTTGGCAATTCATCTGCTTGCATATTGATGTGCTTAGTGCAGTAAAAGAAATCAGTCTTGGATGTGGTATTTGGGAAAGTAAGGCTTTAACATACATGTTCAGTACTAATGAGCAGGAAGATAAATGGTAAATATAATTTGGTTTGCTTATTTTATTAATTGCATGTAGGGCAAGAGAGATATTAGTTAACTAGCAGTTATTACAGATTTTTTAATTTTCTAAAGAATGTCACATTCTATAAATATTTTTAGTTAACACTGTGAAACAAAGACCCAGATTCAGACAGTTAGATTAGATATGTGTTACATATTTTGTTTGTAAGTAAAAGGTTAAGATGCCCCATGAGCCACTTTAAAATATGCAATAAAGAATATGCTGTGAGTTGCCAGTTGAAAAAAAATCAGATTAGCACTTTTATTAGCATAAAGCATGCACACTGCTTAACTGTTTTAGGATGTATGATGGTATTATACCTGAATTGGCCATATGCAGACTGTGCTGCAGATGCCACGGTAATAAATGACTTTGTCAATTTCATTGGTGTAAGGAAATGAAAGGTAAATTATTGAAAGCAAAAATTAAAAAACAACCAAAGATGCAGTTTCCAGGTGTGACAACAAAATGCTCTTCTATGTGTCCAACAATATTCATATTATCACAAATTTATAAAAAAGGACCTATGAGCCCAATAGTCCATTGTATAAGCAATGTAAAATAATCTGTTGCTCTCCAATGTTCAGAATTGTATATTCTTCAGTTGTATCTGCTCAGTCCTGCATATTTCCTTGTGGAGTGGAGTGATTTTCTTCTTAACTACAAAGGCCCTTGTAAAGAGACATTCAGCTTCATTTACTTGTATGTATTTGAGAAAGTACTTATGTGGGATCACAAATATGTTCACAGGAGCTATCTAGTTGTGCAAGTTTAATCACAGTCCCAGAACATTTTCTTTGTGACTGTATGCAAATGTATTTACATAGGAATAGGTCTTGGGCCCTTTAAAGAAGGCAACAAAGTTGAAAACTGAGGCCAACAAATAAATGAAGGTTTCACTAAATCCATTGGATAATAGAGGCAGTGTTAAGGCTAACCACAGTGTTGAACTAAACAGAGGGATTACTCCTGGGTTTTGCATCAGTTGTTTTCTGCTGGGTGGCCTCACTTGTCAAAAAAAAAGTTTAACTAGAGAACATTCACATGGCACATTGAGAAAAGAAGTATGCGTAATTCCATCAAAGCTCAGAAATCAGTCATTAATTTATTCTAACCTCGAATTGTTGGTCATTTGTGAAACATCTGGCCTCTAAGTCATAGGAATCTCCACTTAAGTACAATGTGGGCTCTTCCAAAGATGTACGCTTGGTGCAATGAAGAGTGCTATGTTATATGCCTGTGTATTTACACACAGACACATATACCATATGCATCTATGAATATCAATAATGGGTGTGTTTTACTTAGGTTCTCAAACTTTGAAAATATACTGTAATGAAATGTTCATTTAATTTACTCTGGAAATTAAATTATTTGCATATGTATTTTAAGAAAAGTTCTGTCATTTAAATTACTATTTTCATGGTGGGTTAGCAGGTAGATGTTTAGCAATCTGGTAGGATGCAAGTCAGAAAGAGTTTCTAATGAAGTTGACATTTGAGATAGAAAATATATAAAAGCTTTCTGGAAAGACATGCCCTATTTTCCATATGGCTAAGTAATTGTTATGATATTTGTTTTAAAGCTGGACTTAGACACTCCTGACTGCCCTCTAATTTGATATGGCAGGTCCAGACAATTCTTATTCCAAAAACATTGGTAGGAAAATGCAGTGAAGGAGATCAATAATTTTGCAGCCAAAAGCACATCATATAATGTAGAGTAATTTGGTTGTTCTTACTCTACAGAGTTAAAGAGACACTGCTTAATTTGAATTTGTAATGGTTTTGAACATGGCAAAAAAAAGTGTTTTGGAATATTGTAACATTAGTGAAATCCTGAAAGGAGTGAAATAGTTTAAACTTAGACAACACTGATGCAAATGTAGGGCATTTCAGCTCAGTGTGTTCTACTTTTATTATATAGAATGACAACATTATATATTTTATTTCATTTTATTTATATCCTGCCCTTTCTCCCAAAGGAACCCAGGGCGGCAAACATAAACAATTTTGCTGGTCTGTGACCGAAATAAAATTATCTATCTATCTAAACATAAACAAAACAATTTAACAAGAAGAAAAACATCAAAAAAGTTTAAAACATAATTACAATTTCTTGATTGTACAATTACAGCATTGCAACATTAGCTTTGACGAATCCCATCTTAAAGGTAATTTGGATGTTTTTGGGATTGCATATTCTGAAACAAACAAAATTCTAAATCCATTTACTTGGATCTAATTACTCTGATGAAATTCTTAAGCATTGTTAGAGTTATTGTCCTAAAACTTTAGTCCTAAACTGATGGGGCGCAATTCTTCCCTCTGTGGGCAGAGTGCTTGGATGTGAAGATATTTCTGTTTACCTTTTCACACTTTGCATGCACATATGGGCAACAGCATGCTATGCCATTACCAAAAATTAGAAGGATGTTTCAGCAGAGGGGTTGACAAGTAACTACATACATCTGCCAAAGGTGAATGGGAGGATAAACAGGGCTCTGTCATGCCCTATGGTGATCACTCCATGTATGGGGAAGAATTGTGCATACTCTTTTGAAGTTAATCCTACTGATTTAGGTATTTATTCCAAATAGTACTTAAGATTGGGGTATTAAGATGGTATTCTCTCTGTACTTTGTATGTAATAAAGAAAAAAACTTGTTGGAGTGATTGGGTTGCACTGGTAGATCCAACACACAAAAAACCCAGGAAAACCAAAAGTGTTGCAAATCATTATGTTACAAGCCCATATTTATTGGAAGATATTAGAAGAAAATACTGCATGTTGCAGTATTAAAGTATGTGGTGAATTTAATGGTTTTTATTATCCAGATGAGAGCCAGTGTGGCATGGTGGTTAGAGTGTCGGACTACGACCTGGGAGACCAGGGTTCGAATCTTCACACAGCCATGAAGCTCACTGGGTGACCTTGGGCCAGTCACTGCCTCTCAGCCTCAGAGGAAGGCAATGGTAAATCACCTCTGAATACCGCTTACCATGAAAACCCTATTCATAGGGTCACCATAAGTTGAAATCGACTTGAAGGCAGTCCATTAAAATAAAAAAATTATCCAGATAAGCTGTTAACGGCATATTCTCTCTCTCTCTCTCTCTCTATGTGTTTATATGTTATACTCCTCTAAAGAACCTTTTGCTCAAAACGTCAGAATCTTTTTTCCTCCAATAAATATTGGTTTGTACCATTTTGAGTTTTCCTGTTTGGTTCTACTGTGATATATATAAAGAGATATATAAAAGATTTTATTTGGATATAATATTCTTTCAGGATATGTCACTAGAAAGCCCTCATTAACATCTTCCAAGTCTGTCATCTCCATCTACTAATAAAAATACACACCTGTGTAAATTGTATTAGAATACAATCTACAGTTTCTATGGCTATAGTTTTGTAACATATATTTAAAATATGTGTAGGGTGTATACATATGAAATAAGGAATAATATAAAAGAGTGTGGAAAAGGTGGGAAGCATTCCTTAAGTCATGTTTAAATTTGTGTAACCCATCATTTTGGAAACACTGATGACAAAAGTACTGTTAGGATAGAAGAGATGAGAGAAAAATCACTTTAAACAGCTTGTGAAATGTAATGTTTGAAACGGTGCTTTGAGTATGTGCAGATTATGATTTGCATAGTGACTCTTTCTTGCTTCCTAGGAAATGAGCTGTTGACATTCTTTTGGGTCATCATCTAAGATAGGAGGGCAGCCACAAGGATTTAAGAGATAAATTCATCCAAAAAGACCTTTATCCATTTAGTACAACTTGGGAAACATTCATGTCAAATAGCGGCATTAATGTAACCCTTTGAGCTATACAAAGTGAGCCTTGCATTTTAAAAAAGATATCAAATGACCAGAGTAATAACTTCTCTAGGTCTTCTAAGAGGTAATTCATTATTTACATAATTTCGTAGTTGAAACCAATCTTTTCTTCAAGAGTCTCTGAAATAAAATTGGGATCTTATTCAGCAAAGGATTTACTTTTAAAGTCTAACCAACTAGATTTCTATCTTGTTGTAAACAGTGGCACTGAAATAATTTATTTTTATTTTATCTGCCTAAAGGGAAAGGGCATATTAAAGTTGTGTGTGCACGTGCATTTAATATATAATTTTTTAACGCATTGAAGTTGATTCCCCCCTACCTCCCGATGCTTGACCATATGAGTGCTGACGACACAGGCTACATGTCAATATAGGCAATAATTATATAAACTGAGAAAAAGAAAAAACTTTTTGACTTGAACTGGAGTGATACTATATAGGCTGTATGTATGTGCAGCAAAGGTTCCCACAATGCACTGTGAAAACCTAGGCTCACAAACACCCTGCTGCGTTGAACCCCCCCAAAAAAGACAAAAGCACAATGAAATAGAAAGCTTACCACCGGTAGCTTTCAAAACGACAAACTAGGCAAACTATACATCTCCACCACTCCAATTTTGTCAGAATGCTAATGAGCTTGCTCTGATCTTTACTCGGCTTCCCGTGTTTTCTACATCTTCAAGGACCACATGGCGCTAGCAAAATAAAGACAACTAAATGAGAATTTTGAATGCTTTTTGTGTAAGGACCTGGTGCCTTTCAGCTGATGCGCTGGTTGAATATTCTCAACTTAAAAGAGTACAACAGGGGGTTGGGTATGAACTTTTTAGTGAGGGGAAATTTGTACAAAAGTAAATTAGTGTGATGAAGAAAATATGAGAGAAATTTCTGATTAATTTCCACTCCATAATATCAATGACACCTTCAGCCCCACTCATACTCTTCTAACAAGAGATGCTGATAAAAGATGAATGATTCTGTGCTGCTCATGGTGAATGTTTAGTGGTTTTTTAATAGCAGCATTCTACATAAAAGCCACCAGGAAGTACTCTGCATTAGCAGTTGAGATCACTAGTTAATAGGATGATGTGTTTTAGCTTTTGTCACAAGATTATTAGAAAGGATAGGTTTCTATTCTCATCTGTGCATAGGTTGGAGTGCTTGTTGAGTACAAGTGCTAAAATACAGATTTCTCACTATTGTTTTTCATGCACAGCAAAAGCCTTTTAATGCAACACCTTTTCATTTTTATTTTAACCAGGTGATTTTTCTCATTGATCTCTTATCTGCGCCTCTAGCTGTACTAATCACTTGAATTGTTCCACTTTTGAATAGGTTCATGATGACGTCTACATGGATAGATTCATTATCAAAAAATAAACCCTTAAATGTGCCACCTATATCTTCACAGAAAGCTGCACTTGCTATAATGTGCCTTAAAAGGTCTTGTTATTTGACAGTCAATTAGACTACTTCAGGTTTGTTTATTGTTCAAAAGAAATTACAGTCTAAAAACAACCTTGACTTTCAAATGTAATTATAATTTTAGAAACAAATTTCAAATCAGTAAATATTGTTGAACTATGTCCAGTATCCAAAATCCTGTTCTTCTTTAAAGTAAAAGTGTAAATATTTAAATATGTACAGTTTAACAGCTAGTAATGTGCTATTTGTGTGACTGTATACTTTTGTCTTGTACATAGATGTTCTTGAGTGTTGCTGACAATTTCTGATTTAGAGCACAATTCTGCAACCCTGTTAACTCCTTTACTCCATAAGCAGTTTACTACTGTCCACCCACAGGGTAAAGCACTACCAACAACTTGGTCTACAACCAAGATAAACTGAGTGTCAAGCCTAATTTTACCAGGATTGGTGTAGTGATTAAGGTGTTGGACTACAACTTGGGAGACCAGGGTTCGAATCCCCACACAGCCGTGAAGCTCACTGAGTGACCTTGGGCCAGTCACTGCCTCTCAGCCTTAGAGGGAGGCAATGATAAACCACCTCTGAATCTGCTTACCATGAAAACCCTGTTCATAGGATCGCCATAAGTCGGAATCTACTCGAAGGCAGTACATTGCATTGCTAAATCAACTTAAATCCACAAGTTAAAATGGGGTGTGAATCTGGTCATAAGCGCAAACAATGTTTTAGTACCTGAGCATGGCTGACTGCTTTATGATGAAGATGCACTATGGGATTACATAATTCCTCTGCTCTAATGTCTGAGTAACTTGTCTTCCAGGCACAATTTATGAGGCTTGTTTTACTCTGCAGAGTTCTAACCTCCCCATGTCATGCTTAATCTCCCTAGTCTATCAAGAGCAACTCTTGGCAGTTACCTTTTACATCACATACAAGTAGACAGGGACCACAGTGGAGTGTTCGTGGTGTTCTCTACCCAGACTTGGAGCTTCCCTCCTCCGGGGGTCTGGAAAGCCTACGACTGAGTATCTCTCAAAGTAACCTCCTAATGTAATTATTGTCTTTTTATGTAGATAGGGATTTATCAGTCTAATTTAGATAGGGATTTAGTGGCTAGAGATGAATAAGGGGTTTGTTCTTAGGACAATTGTGTCCTAAGTGCTCGGACTACACTACCCACCCAAAAAAGTTTTTTTTAAAAGATCAAGGCCAGACTAGTACCCAGGACAGACTTAGAAGAAGATATGACAAGAACACAAATAGTCAGTTACAGCTCCTAGTTAAAACATACCATCAATGATCTACAGCACATCTGGACAATAACACTTCCTTGTGTAGTAGGCCTATAGTTGCTTCCAGACAGCCCTTCATGTGTACCCTGGCAATGTTATTGCAGGACTTAGTAATATCATCCACAACATTAGGGATCCATTCACCTAAGCCCTATGTGTGTGTTACTTGTCCGTAGGGCATATCCATGTACAGATAGTAGCAAGGCTGCCTTTTCTGTCCCACCCCAATGTCAGATCAATTTTTTTGTAAACAACTGCACCTTGTGAGCAGTTGTAGAGAAAGGCCAACTCCAGTAGAGAAAAGGCAATTTCCTCCTCATGTGGCTCTGTGCACTAGGGGCGTCTGTAGAATGAGGTATTCTGACATGAGGAGCGCCTGCGTGCAAGGAGGAGCTTGTGCATTGGCCTGTCTATACAGACAACTGTGCATGACATGCAATTATTTAAAAAAGGAAGATCCAACATTAGGAGTGGGGCTAAAAGTGTAACTCCACTCCAGTCCATACACAGGTCTGAGTAGCATTTGAGTAGCATATGCATAGGGTCTTAAGGTTAATGAACCCTTGACATTACTAAGTCCTGTAATAGTCTTGCCAGAGTAGACATGGGGGACTGTTGGGACACAACTACAGGTAATGCATACTCATATTTCAGTGTGAGATATGGCATCATCTGTCAGTAATACCCTTCTATATAGGACTAACAGGCCAGTCTCTAGGCAAAAAATTAAATGGATACAAATCTGACATAAAAATTGTGATATAAAATCAGTGGGGGAACATTTCAACAAGAATCTTGTTTGTTAATTCTGAATCTAGGACGCTGTAGTTTCTTTAAGATATATTGTTGCTCTTTCTGATCAGAGTGCTAGAATATTGGCAGGGGAGCATTAACTTATTGTAAAGGGGAAATGTTTCACCCTGTATATGTTCCATCAAACATCCCTCAATTTAAACTCTTCAGATATCAAATGTAACCACCCGTTTGGCCAACTTCCTTGTATAAATCACCAACAGGAAACATCACACATATTCTTAGATGTGATAGGTTAAATGTTGCTTCAGCTGTGTGTGTGTGTTTATGTGATACAACTTTTATAACCACGTGTTTTAGACTGCAATACCATACTCACTTACAGGGGGATATGTTTTATTGAATCCAGTGGGGCTTACTTCTGAGTGCAGTTAGACATTACCATAAGGAACTACTACACATCAATCTAAGCTACATTGAGAAAATAGGTAAGATTATAACTTTGTTGAAACTGCATCCCCAGGTTTCATTGACACTCAGCCACACCAGAATAGCCTGGCAAAGTTGGTCCTAGATGCTGCATCCTAGCCAACTATAGAGGTGGAGATTCCTAATACTGTAAGGTACCCAAAAGCATATGATCAAGCAGCTACATAAATAGTATAGTTTGACATTTCAGTCACATTTTCAAAATGTTCTCCACTGTCATAAATGCTAGACATTTTCTTTTTGAAAAAGCAAGTTGAAATTCTCCCCAAAGAGAAAGATGGTTATGAAAAGCTGCTTTTGATATACATAGTAGTGCTATGGTTTTTACTGTTTGTTTCTCCAAAGAATGATCTAAATTCCTTCATTCTCCATCTCCAGCCGATGAGTTGGTTGGAAGTTCTCTCTTTTGGTTTCAGCCATTGAAGACCATGGGAAATCTCAAAGTCGGCACAGTTGGCATCACAGAGATATGGCCTAGTTTCTGCATCATTTCAACAGCAGATAAAGCCATTCATAAGTAGTTTGAAAAACAAGCCATCTATTACTTTGTCTCTGACATAAACTGCCACTAAATACTTTATGAGCATGTGCAAAAAAATATATCTTTATAGAAGATGGAAAATGTGGTAATCAGGTTGTTCACTAGAGGGAACTAGGACTAGTACAACAGCCTGAAATAGAACAGCAGAAGCTGATCATGAGAGGTTTCTTCCCAAAACACAGTCATCACGATTATGTTTTGGAGCTACAAAATTCATATCCCTTGACAAATCCTTGGATTTTTATTACGTTACCAGCAAAAATATTGCAGTTTTTTTTGCATCCTGCTGAACAACTCGCTTTAATGCCATGTTGTGACAGTAAATTTCAAATTATGGATTTCATTTCATTTAAAATTACCTTTTTTGAAAAATGAATCAAGTAATTCCCAGTTCTTTTTCCAGTCAATTCATTATTTTGTGTGCCTTTATCTTATATCTTCATCTTTATTGCTTTCCTAGAGGAATCATTCTTAAGAGATAAGTCATTGTTTAGTCATTGGCTTCTTTTGACTCTAATGGGGTGATTCTAGTGTAAGTGACTTTGAAACCGTTATGGTTTGTAGTACAGGGATGTTCATAGTATAGTACAAGTAGTACAGTTGCAGCCTCTGTTTGAGTTTGGTGCCTTTCCCTATTGCACAGGCATCGGATACACTCAAGAGCTGTCAAGTGTATCCAATCCCTTCCAAAAGCAGTACAGTAGAGAAAGGTGCTAAATTCAAACAGCACCAAATTCAAGCTGTGGGTGCAAACGAATGAGGAGCAGACAAAGGGATAGATGGAGGCTTAGAATATACTCAGTTATACTTTTGCAGCTCCAGCTTTGCCTTCCTGTGCCGTACATCAGTTGATGGATAGGTGGCCATGATGAAATGGCCTCATGGACCAAATGGGGAGGCCTAGTGGGCCTGTTTAGGTCTACGAACTGGAGGTTCCCCACCATTGCCATAGTATATAGGGGTTTCCACTTTTAATAAATTTGAAGTATTTAATATTTTTCTTAGTGGTTTCAAGATCATTTCTGGCAAAATTATGGAGAACATGACATTGTTATACGGCCATTTGATTAGCTGAAGATTTTCAGATAACAAATAAATCCCTAGAAATAGTGTATTTGTTACAGTGAGTATTTGGTGAATGTTGACATTCACATGAGAACACTGACAATCCCTGACAAATTTTGTAAATTTCCAAACATTCTTGAGATACATGCTGGCAGTCTAATTATTGTGATTGCCAGCATTCACTATATGTGGTCATATATATACATTCATTCATGGTGTTCTTCTGGCATTAATCCGTATTCACATGTGGATGCTAATATACTGCCCACTTAATAACATTCCAAACACTAATATTTTCACTTTTGGAAGGCTCTGCTCTGTAGGCAGTTGCTTCTCTGCTGTAATGGGTGGAATAAAATATGGGTTGGAACCTAACATCTGTTCTGCTCATAGAATGGAATTATGTTCAGAAAACGGGGCTTTCCCACATCTCTCTCCATTCCCTGGGTGCCTCCCCCGGCACCTAAAATTCATTTCTGTGGGTTGGACCATCTAGAGAAGAATGGCACATGGCACCGAAGGCTGCAGCAAGAAGAGGGGGCCAGCAAAAATTGGGCAACCCCCTAGCACGAGAGAAAATTACGTCAGTTTGCACAAGAGTACCTTGGGATCCAAGCCTGTGTCTTAAACAGGTTCTTTTCTTACTATTACATGTAGAATATCCAGTGCAAATAAAAATTTTAAACAATCACTGCTTAAGGCTGCAAACAAAGTGATTTCCATAAACCTGTTATTTCTTGTCATACTATGTATACTGGGGGGGGGGGGTTTGGACACTGATAGAAACCTTTTATTAGTCACTTTCTGAGGGTTATAATTCATTTAGGCAAGACAGTTAAATATATTTACATTTAAAAGATATTTTTAAAATGTTACTCTCATTCCCCCAGCTTGTCTTGACAGATTTACAATCGCAGAATGTGTAGATGAGTTACTGTGTTCATCCTTTTATACAGCAAGCCAGTCTTGTCTCTACTTGTTGCTGCTTTTCTTGAAGCAACTACTCCAAGGAGTCTTTGTAATGTGCTGCAACGCTTCCTTTCCTGGTTGCATAGTTATAGTCAGTCCTGTTTTCATCGTCAGTACAGTCAGTCTAGGTCAATCCATGCTTGGTGCATCCGTAGCAGCCTTAAAGGCTTACATTGCAGTTAAGTAGTTGATGTGTTAAATTTTTATAACTGTGTGTTATGTTCAGTTTTCCATTTAGTTTTCTTTTTGTATTTTTCCATGCCATTTCTTTAAAGTTCATGTTTAAAGTTTAAGTGTTTACCTTCTGGATCAGATTAACTATTTAGCAGACTACTGATTTATTAGTAGTACTAAGTCTCATGGTATTTAATAGACATATAAAGCTGTGTCCACATGGATCATCAGAAGTGATATATATGTTCATTTTCTGTTGTCATTAGAACTTGGAGCATAACTATACATGTGTCCTAGTACTTAACTTGATTGCAATCTTGAAATTGGATTAGCTTCAGCAAAGAACAAAGCTTCCAAAATAATTTAGTATTCTCTGAATATACTAGACACACAAATACCTAAGGTACACCTGTGATTATTCTTAATTGTATATCCTAATCACAAAGAGGTATACAGTAGGTGTCAAGTGATGAAAGACTGGAACGGGACGCTAACATCCAAGCCACAAAACAAAGGAAGAAAATAAGTTAGCAGACGTGGAAAACACACCTCACAACAAGCTCCTTAGGAGCAAATAAAAAGTATTGCAAGCCATGCTTACTATGAAGACCATAGAACATGACATAAAAAATAAGTCAATAACCTACAGGATTCAATACACCATCAATAACATGATCCTCGTCATTGTTCAGATAAAAGTGTTCATAGAAAGATTCCTAATAATAATAAAGTTGCATATTTTGTTTCAGGATGCCTGGCTATTCAATGATATTTAAAAGCGGCATGCCTGTTTTTCTCTTTTTTTTTTAAAGATCCATAGAAATGTTTGGGAAAAAAATATTTTCAGACGTTTGAAGTGCAATTGTTTTTAGCTAAAGGATTTACTTTTAGAACCTCTTCCAAAATGGTTAATATGACTATATGAAGAAATGGCATAACTGTAAATTATGATTAAACTGCTTTCTGTGAGATAGTTAACCAGGTGAGGTTAAGCAAGATAAGATGAATTCCGCCCTTTTCCAGAACATTGGCAATCTTCAGTTTAAGCTACATTGGAAAGTGCTTTTTCCTGAGATTAGGTATTGAGGCAGAAGCTAAAACTGCCTTTTTCCCCTAACCGTGCCAGAATACAACCTCCTTTTCTTTTTGTACTAACAAGACTGCTTTACCACTACAGCCCACTCTAAGTAATTAAATCAATCCTTTGTACTTACCGTATTCTCCTCTAGTGACGGTACTAGATCTGATTATATGCTTCATGCATATTCAAAGTACGGCACTGACAGCTCTTTAATGAGCTCTTACTTAATCAGCGCGAACAATGTTCATCTTGTTCTTTTTTCCCCCTCATACATTAGAGCAAGGAACAGTTGGGGGAAAAAAATGAAACATCCAGCATTCATTTGAAAAATATATTGTACTTTGAAAAGTGTCTAAGCTGGGGAAGTTGCATTCTGCCCTTTAAAAGTCTGATGGACAAATTGGATTACTAGTATTGGATTAAATAACAAATGGTTAGAGGAGAAATGAGAGAGCTTGCTGTGATCACAGGCTTTTAATATTTTTTTCTACTTATAGAGCTGAAGGGGTCTTTAACCAGTTATTAAAGTCAGGATTAATTTGTAATGGTTCAACTTACTAGTTTTAAAAGGATTTTTCTCCTTTCTAAAAAGAATGAAAACAATAGCATAATGTATATGATATCTCACAAAAAAGGAGAGAAACTCTGCATTTTAAATTCAAAGCATATTTTATGTATTCCAGTAATCTTTTACTGATATCACCAGAGTGGGTTTGCATCCAAATACTGAATAATTTACAAACATGGTTAACTCTTCATTAAAATAATGCATGTGGTGGTGATTCTTCAGAAAGCAACATGGATACATTCTTTTTCATAACAATTTTTACAGAATGATCTTAACAAGCTTTTTACACTGAATGCAAAGTGAAAATTCATACACAAAGCGCACAGTCCTGATTGAGTTTTGTCCAGTTTTGCAAAGTAGATGCAAAGCTAACTGTTGACGGAGAAACACATAATCTGTTTTTATTTAGAAACTTAAGTATAGGTTTAAATTATGTCACTGCTATTTTGGATCTGTTTTGTCTTGAAGACAGGAGGAGAAATGCTAGTTGTGTGCATAGTAACTGAATGGTGCTTTTAAAAAGCAACTTTCAAATTTGAATATTAAAAAATCTTTAATTGTGCACAACTGCAATGTTGGTAGAAAAATTCAAGTCTGTGGCCAAAAAAACCCAACTGCTATTAATATTGCACACATGTGTCATTTCAGTGATCAAAAAGGCCTTCATCAGGGTACAATTGGCCTTTTTCCAAATGGCAAGCTTTTTCTCAGCTTTTTCTTTTTACTCATTCTTCTTGCTTCTTTTGTTGTTGCCCAGGGATTTATGCCTATCACAGCCTGTATCACATGATCAGTGTCAGGGCATCACATGGTCCAAAGCAAACACACAGAAAAATGGCTAAAAGGCAGATTAAAATACTGTACAACAATAAAGGCTGTGAGACACTTAAAAATAAAAGTGTGTGTTTCACTTAAAAATAAATGTTAGATATGGGTCTTTCTTAGCCCTTGATACATAAAAGGAAATGTTTACCTTGATTTGTTTCTCTTGTGTTTTATAGCTAACTTTACTGGCTTTTGGAATTACAAGATGTCACTAGAAAGAGAAACCATCTTAAACATCACTCCTGATCCTAGGCCTAGGATATTTGTTTTGAAAGCATTTCCCTATCAAAAACTCTGGATTACTATTAGACAATTGTAAACACATGTTTATATTAATTTTATTTCTGTGACTTCCAGAATCCATTCATTAAAATTATAATTTTTAAATGTGTAGTGAATTCATATGGAAGGTCCTGAGCACCTAGAGATGGATCTCCAGATACACTAACAAAAGAAATTCTAGCAGTGGTGCCATTCCATGAACTACTGTACAGGAACTAGTAGAAGACATTGTATAATATTGTGCAATTTCTTGTGCAAATGGAAACACACCTCTGGATTTTAGAAAGTCTCCTGCACCCAATCCCTGCATCCAACTAATAATACAAATTTCAGCAATTATTATTAGTTGTACAGATACCCAGTATATGGGTTGATAGAACAATCGTGTCATGTTTCAAAATACAAATTGGTCATATGCAAAGAATCTTCCACGTGATTACACTGCACATTTTCTTTTATTCCTACCCCTGCAAAAATTAGTGGTTGGCTGAGTTTCAAGGCAAAATTGTCTTCCTCTGAAATCAGTTGTGTAGTGTCTTCTGTTTGAGATGCAAACTTCCAGCAACTGAAGTAAAATTTCAGGGTGCTGGGAAGAAGCTGGGGAGAGATAATGCAGACAAGTTTACAGTACAAGTAGACACACGGAGATGATCAACAATGTAAAAGGAATAAAGCAGCCAGAATGCCCAAAGTCTACATTGAAGTGTCAAAGCCTGTCAATTGTCTCAGTAGATGAGGTTGTAAGGTCAGAACAGGAACCAAGATGGAGCAAAACTGGTCAGGAGTAGGATCTAAGTATGTATTAGTTTATGAAGGATAAATAGGCAAAACGAAATTATCGAGAACAGTTACCGTGCTATACAGGTTCAGTTTTCAGAAGTTTGACCTGAATAGAATCTAGATTCCCAAGAGCTTCTGGATGTATGCAGGTTGATAAGATCTTAGTATGGCAAAACTGCTCAGTGTCAGACTTGTCTGATATCTTCTTTATAGGACAAATTGTGGTTAGAATCCCCCTCCCAGTGCAAGAGATGTATGGAAGTGTGGCTTTGAATGTAGCACTAAGAGAGAAGACAGGTAAAGAAACGTATTTCCTAATTTTCCTCCTGCCTTGTGAGATGCAGCTAAGTGGGCTGAGATCCAGCTATTCATACTAGAAATTCTGATTCTTGGTTTACTTCTCTTGCAGTGTGACAAGCACCCACCAGACAGACACTGTTAACTGGATTAGCAACTGGGGACCAAGTAGGGATTTTTTTTAACTTGAGCTGAATGGGTTGTGGAAATAAGGCATTTCCACACACACCTACCCCGTATTGTACAGTGGAGCGATTTCACTGTGAGATGGGCTGGTTGCTTTATTCAGCCTTTCTTACATTGATTACAATGGGCAGAGTCAATGGGGGTTAAGGGGAGACCATCGAGCAGGGATGGGGAATCTCTTCCAGGCAGAAGGCTAAATTCAGAATTGGACAATCCTCCATAGGTCAGTTTGCAGGGTCCTGTTGCCAGTGGAGGCTGGTCCATTAGGGCAAATTGGGGCATAGCCCTAGCAAAGAAAATTACAAGCCAAACAATTAAGTTTCCCCCAAATTCACAAAAATCTCAAAGCCTCGACTTTTCCTGTCTCCCATAGATACATTCATTATCCTTCCATTTGAAATTAGAGAGATTTTTCTGCCAATCCCCCATTTTCCATAGGAGGACTGCCATCAAGCGGGTTATAGCTCCACCTATCGTCCGAAGGCAAGAATGTTTTTGAAGTCAAGACTAGGGGCGTCAGGCCCCTCCCATTCCCCAGTTCATTCTTGCCTTCGTCCGTGCAAGTTGGATATATAGCTAGCGTCTAGATAAGATTTGTGTATTTGTGTGACAGGGTGTGGAGGTTTTGTGTGTGTATTCCACGTTATTTCCTTCCCTCTGTCTTTTACTTTAGAGTCTGTGGGACTGACTGTACTTTGTTTGTCTTTGTACTTAAGGGGAATCCCCTTTTTGTCTATTTTTTTTCCTTAGTCCCTAGCTATTTACTGGGAGACCGCGGCTGCGGTTCTCCCTTCCTAAGGCGGCAGATGCAGCCTTGTTACGGGAGCTTGCGGCTGCAGCTCCCTGCCTAGCTGAACGGCAATTCTGGGAGACCACGGCTGCAGTTCTGCCTTCCTCAGTCGGCGTACGCAGACTTACTCCAGGAGCTTGCGGCTGCAGCTCCCTGCCTAGCCGAACGGCGATTCTGGGAGACCACGGCTGCGGTTCTTCCTTCCTCAGCCGGCGGACGCAGACTTAATCCAGGAGCTTGCAGCTGCAGCTCTCTGCCTTGCGCCGCCGCTCTTTTTTCAACTCGCCGCCTATTTTCGCAGCAGCTCCCTTAGTTTTTTCTCCAGAGCCTGCAGCTGCGGCTCTTTCCACTTTCAGTGACCCTTTCTGGTTGGGCTGCCCCGCCTCCCCCGGCTCGTTCTGCGGCATTTTAAATCTCGCCGCGACTGCCTTCGGAGCCTGCGGCTGCGGCTCCTTATTCTCCTCGCTTGCTGAGTCTGTCCCGCGGCTGTAGAGATCTGACTCGCTCTGTAAGCCGTGATCGCACTTCTCAGCCCCGCGGCTCCAGAGCGTTTTTTGAGGCCGTTTTTTGAGCTCGCTGGTGCTCCCCTGTGACCGCCATTGCTTCTTCATCGCCCCAAGCCTTTCTGATTGGCCAATTTTCCTGCTCTTTTTGCGGGCACCATTTTGTTCCTCCCCCTTTTTTCCCGCCCTTTCTGTTTGGTCCTTTCCATAGTAAAGGATTCTGTTCTAGGCCTTTTCTGTCAGTTTCTGCCTTTTCTGTCAGTTTCTGTGTGTATGCTGCAGAGCAGAACCTCTATAATCCTGCTATAAGTTCTTCAACACAAACTGCTGCCTGAAGCTGACTATTGAAGCTGTTTCGTGTATCCAGCCTAGTTGAAACTGTACATTCTGCCCCATCCGTGGCCGTGTGCAAAGCCTGTTTGGAACTGTGCATTCTGCCCCATCCGTGGCCGTGTACCAAGGCTGTTCGGAACTGTACATTCTGCCCCATCCGTGGCCGTGTACCAAGGCTGTTCGATCTGTACATTCTGCCCCATCCGTGGCCGTGTACCAAGGCTGTTCGATCTGTACATTCTGCCCCATCCGTGGCCGTGTACCAAGGCTGTTGAAATTGTACATTCTGCCCCATCCGTGGCCGTGTACTGAACCCCCTAGAAAATATATAATGGCGGAACAGCCAGCGACAACTCAGGCAACCAAGCCGAAACAATCTAAGGCGGCCAAGCATAAGCACACCAAAGCGGTTGCCAAAACTAAACATCTATCCAGCCACAGCACAACCAAGCGGCCACGCTACGTCTCTGTTCCGGTTTCCGAGGGGGCGGGCCAGGAACAGTTAACGAATCTATTTCACTCTCCGACTGCATCCTCCGTGGAGGAGGACTTTGCTGGGTTTCCTGACCAAACAGCAGCCAGCCACCCTCCTCCCGTATTACCACCTTGGGCTTATTCATCTTCCCAGACTGCTGAGCCGTCCATAACGTTGCCTCTACAAGCGCAACCATCTACTTCACCGGGGCTGCAGCTGTCTCATGAGTTCATATCACAACTACAAGACATGCTGTCGTTCTTCACTCAAACACAGTCACCGTCACAAGTCCCCGCCATTCCTCAGCGCAGTGTGGACCACTATGTACGCAATGAGGCAGATCCATCATGCTCTCCAAATCCTTTTGACATTGCCAGGGGCAGGTTTGTTGATGACGTTTCTTGTGGGGAGGAGTCACCATTTGCTGTGCAAGCCGAAGGAGACGAATGGAGTGATCATGAGGAGGATACATCTTATCGCCTGTTTGATGCCTTAGATTATCAGCCCCTTGCTTGCAGAGTATTGAACACCCTTGGTCTCCAATCTACACAACCTGCAGCTGCCACTCCCGCTATTAAAGGGGCCAGGGTCTTGAAATCTCCCACACCAGCAGAGCACTACCTTCCTGTGCCAGATCCTGGACGAATGGTCTCATCCACTACAAACACGCCGTTTTAACGCCCTTGCGGACAGACTTTACTCTTTGGCTCCGGACATTACAAGCAGACTGGCCGTCTCTGGCATAGACGAGCCGCTCTCCAGTCTAGTCTCTAGATCCCTTTTGCCGAGGGAAGGAGATTCACATTTAAAGGACGCCACTGAGCGGAGGCTGGACTTTGCCTTACGCAAGAATCATGAGGCCACCACTTTTTCCATGCGAGCCTCTGCATCAGCTTCCATCTTTTCCAGGGCAGCGATGATGTGGTTGGATGACATCTTAGATGATCCTAATCCCGATCCTGTCTCTCTGAGGAGGTCACTGATGAAATTGCACAAGACAGTGGCGTTTATGGCTGATGCCACCTTGGATGCAAATCAGCTGGGAGCATGAGCTATGGCAGCTCAGGTAGTTGCTCGACGGACCCTCTGGCTTCATCACTGGCAAGCAGACTCTACAGCCAGAGTTAATTCATCAAGGGCACCTTATTCCGGCTCATTACTCTTCGGCGAGGAAGCCCTAAAGGCAGTGCTTGTTGACCCCAAGGATGCTCAAAAGCCTGTCTTGGCCACTGTCAGGAATGTTGATCGCAGGCCTTTCAGACGTTTCACCTCATACTGCACGACCCAGCCCTTTCGAGGAACGCGGCCCGGGGGACGAGGCCGCGATTTCCGAACCTATGATTTCCGTCCCTCCAGGGGAGTCTGGAACAGACGTTTCCCAGGCAGAGGTCAGTACCAGGGGTGCAGAGGTACCTCAACGTCCTCATATAGGGGAGGGTCTCGCCAGCACAGACAGTACTGACACGATACCGGTTGGGGGCAGACTGCTTCTGTTTGGAGACCATTGGTTGCGTCTGACTCAGGTCGCCTGGATCAGAGATCTTTTTTGTTATGGCTATGCACTAGAGTTTTCGGCAATCCCTCCGGACAGATTTCATCCCTCCCCTTGTCCCAGGGCACCAGCCAGGCACTGCATCATGCAGACAGCCATACATCACCTCTTGGACACAGCGGCGATGGAGCCAGTCCCTACAACAGAGAGGTCGGAAGGGGTGTACTCCCTCCTATTTGCTGTGCCCAAACGAGATCTGTCATGGAGGGTGGTGTTGGACCTCAAGTTCATCAACCATTTCGTAAAGTATCGCAGGTTCAAAATGGAATCCCTCCACTCCATTACAGAAAGCCTTCAAGAAGGAGACTTCCTGGCTTCTATCGACCTAAAGGAAGCGTATCTCCATGTGCCTATTTGCATAGCCCACAGAAAATTCCTTCGGTTTGCTTTCGACCCCCAGCATTTTCAATATCGAGCGATGCCGTTCGGCCTCTCATCTGCCCCAAGAGTATTTACCAAGGTGCTACTCATACTAGTGGCTTACCTCCGGCTTCAAGGGGTCCATATCTACCCCTACTTGGACAATTTTTTAATACGGGTGAGTTCCAGGGAGCTGACTCATCACCATCTAACGCTCACGCTCCATGTCTTGCAGGCCTACGGCTGGTAGTCAATTTCGACAAAAGTCATCTCCAACCAACCCAATGCCTACAACATCTAGGGGCGATGTTGGACACCCTGCAGGCGACGGTGTTCCTGTCTCCAGACCGCATAACTGCTATCACAGACATCGCACGGTCTCTGATGCACCACGCAACCGCAGACGTCATGCTTCTAGCCAGGGCTCTCAGAATGTTGGTGTCCACCATCCATATTGTGCCATGGGCTCAAGCTCATACTCGCCAACCCCAGTGGGCTTTGTTGCCATTTCAGCAGGACATTGCCAGGTCAAATCATCGAGCAATTCCCTTGAGCCCCGCACTGCGTCTTTCATTCCGCTGGTGGACGAGGGCACTCCAGAGAACCCCGCAGGACTGTTATCACCACAGATGCCAGTCTCCTTGGCTGAGGAGCCCACTGCAACTCCCAGTTCGTTCAGGGGGTTTGGACCACAGCAGAGCAGACTCAGAGCATCAATTGGCTAGAACTGAAGGCTGTCCACTTAGCTCTGCTCCATTTTCAGTCTCTGTTCCACTTGGACCATGTTCTCATTCGAACGGACAACACGTGTGCCAAATCTCATTTAAACAGACAAGGGGGGACCAGGCTTCCCTCATATTCGACTGGGCAGAGCAACATCTGCAATCCTTAAAAGCAGAACATCTCACAGGAATTTGGATGTGAAAGCAGACTGGCTCAGCAGACAATAGGTCTTTCTGGGAGAATGGAAACTTCATCCGACCATTTTCCATCTTCTCCAGTGTTGGTTTGGCATCTTCTCAGTCGATCTATTTGCCTCCAGTCGCAATTGCCAGCTACCCAGGTACTTCGCTCGATACCTGGACACGACAGCGAAAGCGGTGGATGCCGTATCGCTACCGTGGCCGGATGGCCTATTGTACGCCTTCCCTCCAATACCACTGTTAGCCAGAACCTTGAGAAAGGTGCGACGCGAGAGGGCCAAACTGGTTCTGATAGCTCCATATTGGCCCCGTCGACCATCGGATCTCCTTGCCATGTCAGTGATGGACCCTTGGACGCTCCCGGTCAGGCCAGACCTCTTATCCCAGGGCCCAATATTGCATTAGGATCCCAATTGGCTCAAGCTAACAGCGTGGCTTTTGAACGGGGACATTTAAGGTCTGCTGGCCTGTCTGACGCTGTTATTGACATTATCTTGGCCTCGAGACGACCATCCACCACCCGTATATATCAACATACTTGGGTGGCATTCTCCAGGTGGTGTCAGTCCCAGCACCTCGATCCTTCCCAGGCCACAATACAACAGGTGCTGCAATTCCTTCATAGGGGCCTCCTGATGGGACTTAGACCCAACACCTTACGTAGACATGCGTCCACTCTGTCGTCCATTCTCTCAGTGTCCTCTGCTGGTGCTCCTATTGCCTCGTACCCGTTCATCAGACGTTTTCTGAGGTGAACCACATTACACTCACTGGCTGTATTCCATCATTTTCCCTCATGGAGTTTGTCGAAGGTCCTACAGGCTTTACAACGCCCTCCGTTCGAGCCCCTTAGGACTGTGCCTTTATGTCTGTTGTCATTCAAGGTCCTGTTCCTGATCGCGATCACCTCTGCGAGACGAGTTTCGGAACTGGGCGCATTGTCTTCTGCCCGCCATCTCTGTGTCTTTCACAAGGACTCTGTTGTGCTGAAGACTGATCCTTCCGTCCCAAGGTCAATTCAGTTTTCCATTGCAACCAGGACATTGTTCTTCCTTCATTTTGTCCGAATCCTACCCATCCTCTAGAGAAGGCTTGGCATTCATTGGATGTTCGGAGGGCTCTCAAGACCTACCTGTCTAGGACCCAGGATATACAATGAACTGAGTCTTTGTTTGTATCCTTTCATCCACGTTCTATGGGGCATAAAGTAGCTAATTCCACCTTATCCCGCTGGTTGCGTGCATGTATTACCTTAGCCTATGAGTCCCTTAAGCTTCCAGTTCCAGCTAGTATAACAGCTCATTCCACTAGGTCAGCGGCCAATACGGCTGCTTTTGCTACCAACGCTCCTGTTGCTGATATTTGCAGAGCTGCTGTTTGGTCTACCCCACACTCGTTTATAAGGCATTACAAAATAGATCGTTATGCCTCTGCCGATGCCTCTTTTGGCAGACGAGTGTTGCAACAGGTTCTTAATGATGATTAGGATGTGGGTGGTCCCTCCCTGTTATGGGCTGCTTTGGTACATCTCGCTTGATGGCAGTCCTCCTATGGAAAATGGACCATTGGTCTCATCTGAAGGATGATTTTCATAGGAGGACTGCCATCATGACCCTCCCAGTTGGAGGATACCTAGATATTTTTTGGGTTTTTTTCATATATTCCTGTTACGCTATTATATTAGATTTACTAGTGAAGTCAAGACTGCTATTAATGTTATATCGCTACGTTAGAGTCATATTATTATGATTATTGCTATTGTGTTATGTCTTTGCTGGTAGGCCCGTTGGCCTTTTCTCCTGCATTTTTAGATATCTCTCTTTGGACTGGCTGTGAATGAACTGGAGAGTGGGAGGGGCCTGACGCCCCTAGTCTTGACTTCAAAAACATTCTTGCCTTCGGACGATAGGTGGAGCTATAACCGCTTGATGGCAGTCCTCCTATGAAAATCACCCTTCAGGTGAGACCAATGGTCCATTTTCACTGGGATTGTCAAATGATGTCTGTGGCATGCAGTGTTTTCTACCAGGTAAGGATGAAGCACAGCTGAGACTCTTTTGCAGAGAGGGCTGGGAAAATTATTCATGCTTTGATAACTTCTAGAATGGATTGTTGCAATATGTTTTATAGAGAACAGCCTTTTGCAGACTTCTCAGTAATGTCAATTTAGTAAAAAATATTTTTGAAGTTTTTGTATGTTTGTTTAGTTTTTTGACCATGGATGTGTAGATGTAAACAATACATTAATTCAAAATTGTCTGTCATGTGGTATGACTTAATTTCTAAACAAGTGCTGGGGAGTCAATCTTGTCTGAAAATACGTATGTGGATCACCTTAAATGGAAGTTCTTCCCCTGTCCATAGATGTGCAGAGAGTAATTTATGTTTCTCAGTGAAGAGACAATGGAACTCTGCACATGTGTAATGCACACTTTCCTAAATAAGTGTTGTACAACTCCTGCTGTGAGGAAAACAGTGTTGTTATGTGCCTTCAAGTTGATTACGATTTCTGGTGATCCTATGAATCAGTGACCTCCAAGAGCGTCTGTCATGAACCACCCTGTTCAGATCTTGTAAGTTCAGGTCTGTGGCTTCCTTGATGGAATAAATCCATCTCTTGTTTAGCCTTCCTCTTTTTCTACTTCTTTCTGTTTTTCACAGCATAATTGTCTTTTCTAGTGAATCATCTGTTCTCATGATGTGTCCAAAGTATGATAACCTCAGTTTCATCATTTTAGCTTCTAGTGAAAGTTCTGGTTTAATTTGTTCTAACACCCAATTATTGGTCTTTTTCACAGTCCATGGTATGCACAAAGCTCTCCTCCAGCACCACATTTCAAAATGAGTTGATTTTTCTTTTATCCACTTTTTTCACTGTCCAGCTTTCACATCCATACATAGAGATCAGGAATACCAGGTCTGAATAGTCCTGACTTTAGTGTTCAGTGATTGCAGTTCTGTCAAGTAAACATGTCACCTGCTGCTGCTCCCTGTTGCAGATCATTTGAGTTAATGAACTCATTTGGGTTTTTCTGTTGCAGATCATTTAATTATCAATAAAATTGTGACCCTTTATTCATTCAAAAAAATTGTGTGTGGTCCCTTGACCCCTTGTCTGTGCACAAGGGGGTCATTGACAACTTGTAACAGAGGTATGCAAGCCCTATGGTGTCTAATTTGTTATAACAGGCATCACACTCTTTTGAGAGCAAAAGAGACTCAACTGTGATATGGTGGGGAGAGGCCATCTAGACCAAAATTTAATTTCAGACTGACAGGTTTGGAACTTAGCATATCCATATGCTAAAATGAAAACCAGCTACTCTGACCTCATCTCTCTTCCTGTTGTCCCTCCTCCTCTATCTCCCTCCACTTTACTCTGGTGTTCTCATCTAAACCTTCTGCATGCCACTTTAATCCCATGCGCTCCCAGTGCCTAATAGCAATCTCCCCCACTGTTAAGGTTCTTCTCTCAACACACTCTCACCTCTGATTTCTTTTCTACTCCTATTCCATGTTAGGGATCATTAGGGAAAGGACTGGAAAAAAAACTGCCAGTATCGTAATGCCATCAAAGAAATATGTGATGTGACTATGTACAGTTCTGATCACCATGCCTCAAAAAAGGATGTTGTAGACCTGGAAAAGATAGGACAAGGCTACCAAAATAATCATAGGGCTGGAGCAACTTCTGTATGAGGAAAGGTTACAATATGTGGGACCTTCTAATTTGGGAAAAGGGCAAGTAAGGGACATGACAGAGGTGTACACAGTTATGCAGGGTGTGAAGAAAGTGGAAGAAAAGCAGCTTGGGGTCATCCATTGAAGCTCAATATTGGAAGATTCAGGACAGACAGAAGCAGATACTTTTTCACACATTGCATACTATAAAATTCAATACCACAAGGAGTGCCACCAACTTGGATGGCTTTAAAGGGGGACTAGTCAAATTCACAGAAGGTAAGGCTGTCAGTGTTGTATCTCCAGTATAAGAGGCACTTTGACTCTATCAGGATACAAGCTGCTGGAAATCACAAGTGGAGATACAGCTGTTTAGCTCAGGTCCTGCTTGCAGGCTTCCTATAGACATCTGTTTGGCCACTGTGAGAACAGGATGCAGGACTAAGTGGGCCTTTAGTCTGATCACTGAGGGCTTTTCTTACCGTCTTAATATTGGTTCCGCTACTCTTCCTTCTCCACAAACTGTCGATGGGTGATCTCATCAAATCGCTTGGCTTTCAGTGTCCCTTATATGCAAATGAAACCCAGCTCTATCCTCCCTCCTCAACTTTCTCCCTTCCATTCCCTTATTTCCAACTGATATTTCTGCTTGGATTATTTCAAATTCGATATGTTGAAGGCCAAACTTCTCATCTTTCCTCCCATTCAGTTGTTTCCTCAAACACTCTACTATCCGTTGCCAGTGATACTATCGATCCAACAGGATAACATGTAGCATTGATTTTAACATTGAGTTTCTCTCTCTCTCTCCCTTTCTCTCTCTCTCTCTTATTCCTCATATTCATTCCGTTGCCAAGTCACGTCACTTCAGATTTTAAAAAATGGAAAAATAGAGCCCTTCCTTTCCGACCCCTTTGGCAAAATCTCTGGTCCAAACCTGCTGCTCCACAATCCTCTCCTCTTCAGAGGTCTCTTGCTCCCTCAAAACACACTGTCCTTTCCCTCTTGCTGCCCCTACTGCCTCCCAAAATACCTGGTAATCCTTTGTTGTTGTTATATGCCTTCAAGTTGATTACAACTTATGGTGACCCTATGAATCAGTGACCTCCAAGAGCATCTGTTATAAACCACCCTGTTCAAATCTTGTAAGTTCAGGTCTGTGGCTTCCTTTATGGAATCTATCCATTTCTTCTTTGGCCTTCCTCTTTTTCTACTCCCTGCTGTTTTCCCCAGCATTATTGTCTTTTCTACTGAACCATGTCTTCCCATTATGTGTCCAAAGTATGATAACCTCAGTTTCATCATTTTAGCTTCTAGTAATAGTTCTGGTTTAATTTGTTCCAACACCCAATTATTTGTCTTTTTTGCAGTCCATTGTATGCACAAAGCTCTCCTCCAATACCACATTTCAAATGAGTTGATTTTTCTTTTATCCACTTTTTTCACTGTCCGACTTTCACATCCATACATAGAGATCGGGAATACCATGGTCTGAATGATCCTGACTTTGGTGTTCAGTGATACATCTTTGCATTTGAGGACCTTTTCTAGTTCTCTCACAGCTGCCCTCCCCAGTCCTAGCCTTCTTCTGATTTCTTCACTATCGTCTCCATTTTGGTAAATGACTGTGCCAAGGTATTGATAATCCTTGACAAATTCAATGTCCTCATTGTCAACTTTAAAGTTACATAAAACTTCTGTTGTCATTACTTTAGTCTTCTTGACATTCAGCTGTAGTCCTGCTTTTGTGCTTTCCTCTCAAACTTTCATCAGCATTTGTTTCAAATCATTACTGGTTTCTGCTAGTAGTATGGTATCATCTGCATATCTTAATTTTTTGATATTTCTCTCTCCAATTTTCACACCTCCTTCATCTTGGTCCAGTCCTGCTTTCCGTATGATATGTTCTGTGTATAGATTAAACAAATAGGGTGATAAAATACACCCCTGTCTCACACCCTTTCCGATGAGGAACCAATTGGTTTCTCCATATTCTGTCCTTACAGTAGCTTCTTGTCCAGAGTATACGTTGCGCATCAGGACAATCAGATGCTGTGGCACCCCCTTTTCTTTTAAAGCATTCCATAGTTTTTCATAATCTACACAGTCAAAGGCTTTGCTGTAATCTATAAAGCACAGGGTGATTTCCTTCTGAAATTCCTTGGTCCGTTCCATTATCCAACGTATGTTTGCGATATGATCTCTGGTGCCTCTTCCTTTTCTAAATCCAGCTTAGACATCTGGCATTCCTTGCTTCATATATGGTAAGACCCTTTGTTGTAGAATCTTGAGCATTACTTTACTTGTATGGGATATTAAGGCAGTAGTTCAATAATTACTGCATTCCCTGAGATCCCCTTTCTTTGGAATTCAGATGTATATTGAACACTTCCAGTCTGTGGGCCATTGTTTTCTTTTCCATATTTGTTGACAAATTGTTGTCAAACATTGGACAGATTCAGTCTCAGTAGCTTGTAGCAACTGTATTGGTATGCCATCTGTTCCTGGTGATTTGTTTCTTCCAAGCATTTTAAGAGCAGTCTCCTCACAGTCTAACATTTCTGGTTCTTCATCATACGGTTCTTCTGTGAATGAATCTGTCATCCTTGCATCTCTTTTATAGAGTTCTTCAGTGTATTGCTTCCATCTTCCTTTTATTTCATCTCAGTCAATCAGTGTGGTCCCCTGTTTGATAATTCATCATCCCTACTCTTGGTTTAAATTTCCCTTTAATTTATCTAATCTTTCTTGTTCTACCCTTTTTGCTGTCCTCTTCTATTTCTATACAATAACTATTGTAATAGTTCTCTTTGACCCTACGTACTACTCACTGTATTGTTGCATTTAGGGTTCTAACCATGTTTCTATCTCCTCCTGCTTTTATTTTCCTTCTCTCTTTAACCATTTTAAGAGTTTCTTCAGTCATCCATTGAGGTCTTTCTCTCTTTTTAACTAGGGGCATTGTCTTCTTGTATTCTTCCCTGATAATGTCTGTGACTTCACTCCATAGTTCTTCTGGTTCTCTGTCAACTAAGTTTAAAGCCTCAAATCTGTTCCTTATTTGATCTTTATATTCTTCTGGGAAAGTATGGAACTCCTCCATCTTCTGCTACCTATTATATAATCAATTTGATTCCTATCTTGACCATTTGTTGATGTCCACGTGTACAGTCTTGTTAGTTGCTCAAAAATGTGTTTGCAAGAAACAAATTATTGGCTTCACAGAATTCAGTAAGCCTTTGTCCTACTTCATTTCTATCTCCTAATCCTCATTTTCCCACAATCCCTAGTTCTTCCCTGTTCCTTACTTTTGCATTCCAGTCCCCCATGATTATCAGAACATCTTGTTTTGGTGTGTGATCAATTTCTTCCTATACTTCTGTGTAAAAATTTTCCAATTCCTCTTCTTCTATGTTTGCCGTTGGAGAATAGACTTGGATGATGGTTATGTTAATAGTTTCCCATTAAATCTCATTTATATCAGTCACTCAGACCTTGCATTGTAGCTCCTAATTGCTTTTGCTACATCACTTCTCACTATTAAAGCAACCCCATTTCTTCTTAATTTCTTATTTTCTGCATAAAATATTTTGTAGTTGCCTGGCTGAAAATGTCCCATTCCCCTCCATTTTAATTCACTCACACCCAGTATTGTAATGTTAATACATTCCATTTCTAGCTTGACAATTTCTAACTTTCCTTGGTTCATGCTTCTCATGTTCCATGTTCCTATGTGTACGTCATACAACTCCGGACTTTCCTTTTGCATCTATGTTCATCAGCCTCTGGACTTCCTTTTGGCTTTGACCCAGCTGTGTCATTAGTCACAGCGCTACTCGTACTTGTCCTTTCTTCTTCCCCAATCGCTCATTGAGTGCCTTCTGACCTGGGGGCCTCATCTTCCAGCATTATCTCATGTTGCATTTTGGATACTCTGTTTCATGGTAAGAGGTATTCAGAGGTGGTTTACCATTGCCTTCCTCTGAGTTTGGATGCATCTTAGTCTGGTGTCTCAGTTTTGACCATTCCGCCATGGGTGCCCCTGCTAGGAGTCTAGCCTGTTGGTCTAGACTCCTGACGGCATTGCTCTCAGCTTCTTTAACACTCAAACCCCCTCACCACATTAAGGTGTGCATCTTAGAGGAGGTGGTGATCCTTACTTCCTTCATATTCCTGTTCAAAACCCATCTGCTTCCTGTCCATCTGCTCCCACGGGTGGTACATGCCCTGGTCTCCTCTCGCTTAGACTACTGCAATGCGCTCTACGTTGGGTTACCCTTGAAAACAGTCCGGAAACTACAGCTGGTACAGAATGCGGCGGCACGTTTAATTAAGAACAGCCGTCGCCGTGATCACATCACTCCGGTGTTAGAAGATCTACACTGGTTACCAGTTGTCTACCGGGCCCAATTCAAGGTGTTGGTATTAATCGTTAAAGCCCTATACGGTTTCGGCCCAGTTTATCTGAAGGAGCGCCTCCAGCATCACCAAATATGCCGCCTGACGAGATCAGCCACACAAGACCTTCCCTCGGTCCCACCAGTTAGAACAGCTAGGCTGGTGCGGACCAGAAAGAGGGCATTTTCGATTGTGGCCCCCACCCTCTGGAATTCCCTGCCCTATGACCTCCGCCATGCCCCCTCCCTGCCAAGTTTCTGCCGCGCCCCCTCCCTGCCAAGTTTCCGCCGCGCCTTGAAAACCTGGCTATTTAGGCGGGCATACAAGCTTCCTGGGGTGGGCTAGTCTTATCTTGTTATAGTTGTGGGTGGTTTTAGCTCATTATAGTTGAGGTTTTTTGGGTTATCTGTTGGTATTTTATGTGTTGTATTTTATCCTATGATGTACGTTGCCTAGAGTGGCCGTTAACCCGGCCAGATAGGCGACTCAGAAATAAAATATTTATTTATTTATTTATCTTTTCCATTATGGCTATGGTGCAAGCCTCTAGTTCCTGTTGCTCACTGCAACTAAGAACCCATAAATGAAGCAATTGCATATTATTTATCCCTACTTCCACTTCCCTCCTCTTCCTTTGTTTTTTCCCTTGTGTTAAATTTTAGATGGTAAGATCCTCTGGGGCAAGGACTTCTCCTTTTGTGTTATGTAAAGTGCAATGCACACCTAAGATGCTGTAATATTCTTAGTATATTTATTACATCTTAATATACTAGAACAATTATGTAATATGTTTTTAGTCTTTGGAATTTTGTTATATGTGTGGTATTGATATGTGATTTTATTATATTGTATTTTAAATTTATGCTGTTCACTGCCCAGAGAGCCGTTGGCTGTGGGCAGTATAGAAATTGAATAAAATAATAATAATAATAATAATATATTGATATTGTAGTAATGTTTCTATGAATGGGAGCTTATTCCTCATCTTATTCCTCATGAAACAGAACCTGTGAATTCTTTAATGGGAAAGCTTCACAGCTTTCATTCTGTGAGGGGGGAAAGGAGTAATAAGCTCGCAATCACAAAACAATATTATTGTTAATAACAATATAGTTGCCATCTGTGTGCTAAGCATCAGGTTTTGCCCCTGGAAATAAACTACATTTTACAGAAGTAAAGCTTAACAGAAATGAAGAGAGGGCATTCTCTTCTGTCCTGTCCTCTCTTAACGCTTTGGTACTTTTTTTTGCTTCTTAGCAATTTGGATATATATGTCTTCATCAGCTCCAACCTCCCCACCTACCCCTTCTTCCTATTTCTTTCTATTTATTTAGATCCTTATTTAACTTACTGAAGCTTTCTGATACAATTAGTACATGATGCTCTGCAGATTCCTCATTCTTACATGCCATAGGATTGGGGGTGTCAATATGAACAGCTCTCCTTTTTACCCACTACCAGTAGTAACTGGGCAGAACGATCCAACAGAGGCATCCTCTGCATTCCTACATTATACAGCCACGAATTGAGAGTTCAAAGTGTAAAAAGACAGAAAAAGACCGGGGAAAAACAGACCCCTTTTGGACTTTTTTCTGTCAGAGTTAATTCGTTGAAATTAATTAAAAATCAGCTGTGCTGACAGAGTGTGTTCAGTAATCCTATTACTGACCTTGCCCCATACTCTGACCTTCATCTTCTGCAGTTTAAAAGTTAAAAAAATGCCTAGCTGATTTTTAATTAATTTGAGAAATTTAGCATTGAACTTAATGATAATGTTGGACATGCTCAGTAAGAACCAATCAGTGTTTGTCAGTGTTCTAAAAGCCAGACTCACAGTTGCTTCGCTTAGCTAATCAGAGGGCCACACCTTTATTTCACTTTAGACAGTCATGGCTTCCCCCAAAGATCCTGGGAAGTGTAGTTTGTGAAAGGGGCTGAGAGGAGACTCCTATTCCCCTGACAGAGCTCCAGCGGCCAGAGTGGTTTAACAGTCAGCCGTTCTGACTGAAGGTCTGTGAGGGGAATAGGGCATCTCCTAGAAACTCTTACACCCTTCACTAACTACACTTCCCAGGGTTCTTTTGGAAAAGCCATGACTGTCTAAAGCAAAATAAATGTCTGGTGTGGATGTGGCCAGGCACAGCTTTGGTTTAAATTTGGGTGGGAGGCTACATGTGCCTGCTGTAGAATAAAAAGGTGAGGGAAACGCTGAAAAGCAATGATACTGTTCACAATGTTTTCCTTTTGGAAAGGAAAGGGGCTTCCCCTCTGCGCAGTGCCCACCCACCCATCTCCTCCCCTCCCTGCCCTCCTTCTCCCTTCCCCTGCCCCTCCCCCAGGTCAGTTTCACCTGTCCTAAACATGATTGCACAGAAATAAATCCCATGAACTCAAAAAGTATGCAAATGATGAAACCCACCCTCCCTTCTCCTCCCTCCTATCCCCTTCTTCTTGCCCTTTTCCTCCCCTTCCTTTGCCCCTCCTTCCCCCTCCCCTTCCAATCCCTTCCGCCGCTGCCTCCCATCCATGGTCAGTTTTGCCTGTCTTAACCATGACTGCATGGGAGTAAATTCCATTGAACTCAAGCCTGCAAATGATAAAACCTGCCCTGCTCTCCTCCTTCCTCCCATCACCTCCCTTTTGCCCCTACCCTTCCAATCCCCTCCTTTCCCCTCCTCCTCCCTTCCCCTTCCCCCTCCCCCTCTCCCCCATGGTCAGTTTTACCTATCCTAACCATGATTACATGGGTGTAAATCCCATTGAACTCAATAAGCATGCAAATGATCAGACCTGCCTTTCCCCTCCTTCCCCTCTCCTCTCCCTTCTTCCTCTTCCCCTGCCCACTCCAGCCCTCCCTCCCTCCCCAATTCTTCCAAGCTACACAGGAAGTGGATTGGACTGTGAAAGACCAACCCAAATTGTCTTTGCATTTTGACAAATTTGTAGGGCAGTCCAATATCTCAGAGAGGAGGTCAGATCTCCTGCTCCCCTGGTGCATTCCCTATAGCTGCCCAATATCCCTGCTTTTTAAAGTTTGATAGAAATATCTGTTGGCTATAGGTACATTCTTAAACCACAAGGGTTTTTGCCTGTTAGTGAATTAAAGTCTAACGTAAGAGAGGGAGAAGCGTTTTCACGTGTTCCCCTTTTCCTGCTGTAGCCTTGTGTGTGCACACACTTGCACACCCTTAAGAATCTGTTCCAGAGAGTTGGGAGACCACAGAGCAGAGGCACAGGGGGCTGCAGAGGAAGAGAGCAAGCAATGAAAAACACCTTCTCTTACATTAGCCGACACCTCCACTGGATCAAAAGCCATTCTACTCATGAATTGTATTTATGGCAAGGAGTCAGCTGTGTCCTAATGTCTGAAGTGAAGTAAAGGAAAATGGGTAAAACGTTTGGTCACAGAGCAAAGTTTAATATTTTTCCTATATGTTGGTTGTAGCTTTTATAGAAGAAAATCTGTGTCAAAAGTATATAAATACTTTTATATATCTCATTTCAGTAGATCATTTCAGAACACTTTGTAAACATCAATTAACACTTGACACAAGTGTGAAAATGTTATATTTGTAATGAGAAGCTGAGATGTGAAGAGACATTTGTCTAAGAGGTCACTGAATGAATCAATAGCAAAGGAAGAAAAAGCACCCAGAACATTTGAGATCTTTTTATTCATAACCATCAGACATCCTTTTGTATCACATGAATTTTAATTATGGCAGGAATTGTTCAGGATATTCTGCAGGTTTTAAAACTTGATTACCTACGTTCACCTTCTTTCATTGTAATCTTGAGAACTACAAATATTAACACAAACCAAGGACTGTGGCCAAGTCCACGACATTTCTTATTTTACTGCTAATCTAGTATACGATTTACAATGAATGTCCGAACTTTGCTGAATATTGGCATTCTGTCCTTAGACAACCCAGATTAATTCTGTGAGTGTCCCATTCTCAAAAATGGGAGATGCACCAGTGAATATTAACAGGCACCTTTATGTGCTTCTCAGCATAGACTTGTATATGTTCCAAAAGTGGGGAAATATATCTTATTTTTTAGCATTCACATAATTCAGCTGGGGTTATCACCGTTCCTGTGTGAATTTCTGCATTTGCCCTACATCCACACTTTGTGGTATGGGAGAAGGAAACCGTACTGCAGGAAATCATTCAGGCAGTGACCCCTCAGTAGTACAACATTTCTCCTCCAAAAGATAAGACCAGCACAAACCTCAGCTATTATTAAGCCTTAAATATTTCACATTAAAAGGAATTTATTTGTATCCAACTTAAAATAAAAATATATCTTTAAAAAAAATGTACTGCCTTCAAGTCGATTCTGACTTATGGCGACCCTATGAATAGGGTTTTCATGAGGCTGAGAGGCAGTGACTGGCCCAAGGTCACCCAGTGAGCTTCATGGCTGTGTGGGGATTCGAACCCTGGTCTCCCAGGTCGTAGTCCAACACCTTAACGACTACACCGAAATAAAAGTCCTCTTAGCTTTTTATACAGGTACAGCTTAAAAGTCTATTTCACCATAGCTTCATGCCTGTGCAAAGAAGCAGTGTGACATCTCCACTTTTTGTATATACTTGTTAAGCATTCCTGATTAAATTATTGTACTGATACCTCCCACTTCTATTGCTCTAGCATTATGTTACAAAAGAGAGATCTATTGGCAAATCACTTTGAAAGTTTTGAGTTCCAGATGTCTAGATTGCAGGATCCCAGTCAAATCAACCTTGATTTATTTATTTATTTTTGGATTATATCCGGACCTTCCTCCCAGCACGAGCCCAGGGCGGCAAACAAAAGCACTAAAAACACTTTAAAACATCATAAAAACAGACTTTAAAATACATTAAAACAAAACATCTTTAAAAACATTTTTAAAAAGCTTTCAAGATATCTTTAATAAAAAGGTTAAAAACATATTACATATACATATAACACAGACGCAGAATGGGATACGATCTCAACTTAAAAGGCTTGTTGAAAGAGGAAGGTCTTCAATAGGTGCCGAAAAGATAACAGAGATAGCGCCTGTCTAATATATAAGGGGAGGGAATTCCACAGGGTAGGTGCCGCCACACTAAAGGTCCGCTTCTTTCAGCAGTGGGGTGACATGTTAGCGATACCCTGCCCCAGTGAGCAGTCTCACAGCCGCATATTGCACCAGTTGCAGCTTCCGGCCCAACCTCAAGGGCAGCCCAACATAGAGCACATTACAGTAATCCAGCCTTGAGGTTACCAGTGTGTGGCAACAGTGGTCAGGCTATCCTGGTCCAGAAACGGCCGCAGCTGTCTTACCAGCTGAAGCTGGTAAAAGGCACTCCTAGCCACTGAGGTCACCTGGGCCTCTAGCGACAAAGATGGATCCAGGAGCACCCCCAGACTATGGACCTGCTCTTTAAGAGGGAGTATGACCCCATCCAAAGCAGGCAACTGACCAATTATCCAAACTCGGGAACCACCAACCCACAGTGCCTCCGTCTTGCTAGGATTCAGACTCAGTTTATTGGCCCTCATCCAGCCCACCACCGAGTCCAGGCAGCGGTCCAGGGCTTGCACAGCCTCTCCCAATTCAGATGTTACAGAGAAATAGAGCTGGGCATCAACAGTGTACTGCTGACACCTCGCCCCAAATCTCCTGATGACTGCTCCCAAGGGCTTCATATAGATGTTAAATAGCATGAGGGACAAGATGGTACCCTGCAGCACCCCACAGCACAACTGCCAGGGGGCCAACAGACAATCGCCCAATGCTATTCTCTGAAAATGACCTTATTTATTTATTTATTTCATTTATATACCACCCCATAGTCAAAGCTCTCTGGGCGGTTTACAGCAATTAAAAACATTAAAAACAAATATACCAATTTTAAAACACAAAAACAATTTTAAAAAACAATTTAAAAGCACATGCTAAAATGCCTGGGAGAAGAGGAAAGTCTTGACCTGGCACTGAAAAGATAACAGTGTTGGTGCCAGGTGCCCCCCATCGCCACAAAGCCCATTCCATAATTTGGAAGGCCCTCTCATTGCCAGCCTCCGAGCTTCCCTCAGAGTAGGCACCCAGAGGAGGGCCTTAGATGTTGAGCGCAGTATACGGGTGGGTTCATGTTGGGAGAGGCGTTCCTCCACCTTGGAGATAGGATCGGAACCACTGTAAAACAGTGCCTCCAATAGCCATCTCACCAAGTCGGCCCAGAAGGATACCATGCTCAATAGTATCAAAAGCTGCTGAGAGATCAAGTAAGGGTAACAAGGTCGCACTCCCCCTGTGTGATGTGACGCAGTGACTGCGAACATGAGCTTGGAAGTCCTGGGTTCAGCTCTGTTAATGGATTTAGGCAAGCCACTCTTTTCTCAGCCTTAGCCCCAATCAGTGTGAAAATATTAATGCTGAGCTATTTCACAAGCCTTTTAAAATCATGTGTGTGAAGTACCTTAGGCTGCAATCCTGTACAGTCTGACCTAAGAAGACATCTCATTTAACTAGGATTACTCTGTTAAACACTCAAAAAGCTCTGTATACATGCTTATGTATTTATTTATTTATTACTGCTACCATCACCACCATGTGCAAGCATTCATTTGCTTATATAGGCACTAATAGGCAAAAAAAACCTTACGGTTTAAGAATGTACCTATAGCCCACAGATATTTCTATCAAACTTTAAAAAACAGGGAAATTGGGCAGCTATAGTGAATGCACCAGGGGAGCAGGAGACCTGACCTCCTCTCTGAGATACTGCCCTACAAAAATTTGGGTTGGTCTTTCACAGTCCAATCCACTTCCTGTGTAGCTTGCAAGAATTTGGTAACATGTGCCTCTGAGCATATGGTGAGTGGTGGCAATACCTGCCACATCCAAAGATAGACAATTATATTTTTGTATGTTTGTTGTTCTTCTTACTTTGCTTCTTTCCTTTGTTACTGATGTTTCTACAGAGATCTAATCTAGAAAATTTTATTTCCCTCATTATTCATCCTAGAAATCTGTGTCAAATTTATTTTTATTAATTTCAATGCCTTTTTATTGGTCAATGTCATATGGCTGCGACAATGGACTGGATGAGAACTAACAAACTGAGACTCAATCCTGACAAGACTGAGATGCTGTTGGTGGATGGTTTCTCTGATCGGATGGTGGATATATACCCTGTCCTGGATGGGGTTACACTCCCCCTAAAGGAACAGGTGCGTAGTCTGGGAGTCATCTTAGACTCTTCCCTCACACTTGAGGCTCATGTAGCCTCGGTGGCCCGGAATGCGTTCGACCAACTTCGGTTGGTAGCCCAGCTACGTCCCTATCTGAGTAAGGAGGACCTCTCATCAGTGGTACATGCTATGGTAACCTCGCGTCTGGGCTACTGCAATGCGCTTTACGTAGGGCTACCTTTGAAGACGATTCGGAAGCTACAGCTAGTGCAAAATGCGGCGGCCAGACTGCTAACAAGAACTAAGCGGTCTGAGCATATAACACCTGTGCTAGCCCGTTTGCACTGGCTTCCAATATGCTTCCGGGCCAGATTCAAAGTGTTGGTACTTACCTATAAAGCCTTATACGGCGCGGGACCACGATATCTGTCGGAACGCCTCTCCCGATATGAACCGGCCCATACACTACGGTCTACTACGAAGGCCCTCCTCCGTGTTCCGACTCATAGGGAAGCCCGGAGAGTGGTGACAAGATCTAGGGCCTTCTCAGTGGTGGCCCCCAAACTATGGAATGGTCTCCCTGAGGAGGTGCGCCTGGCGCCGACACTATCATCTTTTCGGCGCCAGGTTAAAACCTTTCTCTTCTCTGAGGCATTTTAATTCCTGTTAATTCTAAATTATTATATTTTGATTTTAGACTGTACAGTTTTGTGTACAGTTTTGTGTTATTTTTATTGTATTTTTAATGTTCACCGCCCAGAGAGCTGTTGCTAGTCGGGCGGTATATAAGCTTAAATAAATAAATAAATAAATAAATGGTGAAGATAGCCTTTTGTGTTTCAAATTGGAGGTTATGTTCTATTTCTATTTTGGGTGCATTAACAGTTGAATCTGAAACTGCAGTTTGATGTAAAATCAGACGGATTACAATATGTTGCTACTTCAGCAATGACTAGCTGTTGGAAAACAGAGGATGCATGTTTTCAGTCTGCTATGTTTAAACCACTTCATTTAAGGCAAGGTGGGCATGGTCAATTAAAAACATAGAGCACACCTAGAATTTTGCTAGAATATATTTCACCTCCCACTGTTTTATCTTGTGCAAACTGAGACATTCCTGAGGTCCACTGGAGACTATTCTGCAGGCGTCAGGCACATGTTACCAAATTATTCCAAGCTACACAGCAAGTAGATTGGACTGTGAAAGACCATCCCAAATTGTGTAGTTAGTGAAGGGTGCTGAGAGTTGCTAGGAGACACCGTGTTCCCCTCACATACCTTCAATCAGAGTGGCTGACTGTTAAACCAGTCTGGCCACTGGAGCTCCCTTAGTGGAACAGGAGTCTCTTCTCAGCACCCTTCACAAACTACACTTCCCAGAATTCTCTGAGGGAAGCCATGACTGTCTCGCATGAAATCAAAGTCTGGTGTGGGTGTGGTCCCCTGATTAGTTAAGCAGCTGTGAGTCTGGCTTTTAGAGCTCTGACAGTTGGTTGTTACTGAGCATGCCCTGCATTATCATAGGGTGCCAGCCAAAATGTCTTAAATTAATTAAAAATCAACCAGGCATTTGTTTAACTTTGAAACTGTAGAAGATGAAGGTCAGAGTATGGGGCAAGGTCAGTAATAGGATTACAGGTACTCTGTGAACATGGCTGATTTTTAATGAATTTCAACAGATTATGAGAACTCAGAGAGAAAAGTCCAAAAGGGCTCTGGGGTTTTTTGAACTCTCAATTCTCTCTGACTGTTTTATGTATCACCATGAAAATTGAGAGGGTTGTTAAGCAAGCGTTTCTGAGTTCAGGACTATAAGTTTTGTAAGGTTTTGTTTTGAAGTGAGCTTATGGGAAGCATCAGAATGGCATGGGGGGTATTTTCAATTTAACATTGCGGAATGTGAAAAATCCATGCTGGCTATAGTATACAGCCACTGTTGTGGCTGTATGATTACACATTTACATGTAAGAATTTTTGTAAGGATTTTCTAGAAGGGAGGAAGTAATTTGTACTACAGTCTGTTAGAACTGCCACAAACCAGGTCCAAGACATAACATGCCTTGGACTGTTTTCACAAGTGACTCTGAACCCTTGTTTGAATTTTCTACATCTAAAAATCAATTAAAGAACTTAAATTGACAAAAAGTTAGACTTGATTTTTGAATGGCTGTCTTACATTTTGTATTGACATCATTCACAAGTAATTTGTTTGACACTGAAAGCCAATTTGGAAGACTATAACCCTATGTACACTTATTTGGTAGTAAGCCCAATTGAACTCAGTAGGGCTTTGTCTGAGTGGAGAGGCATATGATCACACTGTTTATGTCATTTCGAAATGGCTTTTATTTAATAGATACAATTCTATATTTGAATAAATCCAGCGTCAATGGAAAGGTTTATTAGTGCTTATAATAGTTCATTGGCGCTATCCACTTGTAAGATAGTAGTAGGGAATTTCAGTAGATATTTCCTCTCACCTTCTAATTCTGTAATGAATGTATAATGCCAGTGGAAATCAATAGCATTGTTTTATTTATTCTGGGTTGCAACCAGAGTATGCAAATATGGGTAGAATGTGGCAGCTGACCTAATTCAGGCATTGGCCTGGTTCTTGGTTTAAATGGTGAGGTGCAGTTGCCAAGCCTGGCTTGCAGAGTTTATCAATTCTCTGGTTGTGTGCGGCCAGGATAGGTTTTGCCAGAATTAATGTTATTCCCCCCCCCACTGTGGCAGCCACAGTATAATCTTACTATGTGATTACATGACAGTCATCATCATCATCATTATTATTAATTAGATTTTTATCCCGCCCTTCCTCTAGCAGGAGCCCAAGGCGGAAAATACAATGCGGGATCAATTTTTTTTCTTGGCTTAAATACATATTCTTGTAGTATGTCAGTATATCTGACTGAGATCTTAAATATCCATTATTAAACACATGTCAGGAAGGAATTTTCTTGTGACCAGCCATGGAGGTCTTGCTGGGTCACAAGGCAGTATATAAATCTAACAATAAGTAAAGAGAGAAGGAAAAATGCTCAGTGCATTTATTTATTTATAGTATTTTAATGCCGTCCCATAACCTAAAGTCCTCTGGGCAGCTTATTATCTCTATAAAGTAATAATGCCCATTAGATGACTCTCTGACCATTTTGACACTTGTGTTTGGCAGTTTCTTTCTCGGAAAAATAACATCCAAAATAACTCTTGAAAACAATGTTCACTTCTGGGTCAGAATCCATTGCATGTGCAGGGGGGTGTCATCCATTTCCCCCTCCAGTGGAAGCCCCTTATACTCTAGAGCACCTCTCTAACTTTGAGAGCAGCGCTTTAGAGCTTGTGGGGTGCTGCAACTGAAAGGAAACTAAACTGTCCTTGTGCATGTGTGGCAGACTGCTCATGGTCCTTTGGGTTCTAACAATGATATTTCATTAATTTTTGCCGAAATCTGGAGGTATATTTTTAGATTTTATGGCGTTTTTATTATCTCGAAAGTCCATGACAGAGAAGTTGAGGCTTATCATTGAGTTACACTCTCTTGTGTAAGTACATATAAGTATATTTGTTTTTTTTATACAGGGAGAAACACTGAAGAAGAAGAAGCTATGATGCAAGAATGGTTCATGTTGGTCAATAAGAAAAATGCCTTAATAAGAAGGATGAATCAGCTCTCCCTGCTGTGAGTATATATATATTGATTTACCAACATTGCCCTTCTGCTTCTTTTCTGTAGGACCAGAGTTTTTATCTGTCAAGTAACTCATTTTTTTCCAGCAGTTCAGAAACTTTTAAAGTATACAGTTATATAAGAATAATGCCCTGATCCTAAATTCAGAACATGAAAACGAATGGTACTGATATTCACATAATCAGCCTTAATCAAAACATTCACAGATGCCTTTGCATGTTATGGATCCAGACCTAATTCACAGACATATCAGCATTGAATTGAATGGGGAAACTACTTGCAATCAGAAGAACTCTGTGCAAATCACCTGTGCAGTATTGCCTATAACCTAGATCAAGACACATCTATTTAGGATTGGGGGGGGAAGGCAGAGGGGCATGGAAAGCAGATAAGTTTCATATGTTTTTGTTACGAAGAGTAAATGAATAAATTGCATTAGGGAAATACGCAAATGACTTTCACTTCAATTAAATTGCATGCTAGAAATGTGACAATCAGGGAAAGCGTGCTATTTAGAAATGGCTTCAGGGGAGCAGGTAGTGCAAGTGACTTGCGCCTTCTGTTCTTCTTTGTAATCTCTGAAGTGGGCCTTTTTATCGACCTCTGCCAGATGCAGAAGCTGGTGATGCCGGACAGTGCAGGGAATCTGGCTCAGAGGTAAACATCAGGAGTATTCATCATAGGCTAAATCGAATGTTCCATTAGCACAAGGATTTTTTCTGGCACAATGGAATGTTCTCCCCTTCTCTCCTCCCCCACGGCCCCTAAATCTGTTATGGAGGTATCCCCAACCCTTCAGAATACATTTGGGGACAACATAGAGTAAGCGAAGGTGGGAAATCCCCTTGAAGTTGAAGCAATTCCGCTAGTGCAAGGATTTAGTTTAATATTGCCCAAAGTTTCTGTTCAGACATTACAAAGAATATAGGAAGCTGTCTTATATCAGAGGAGATTATTTGTCCTGTTAGACCAGTATTGCCTACTCTGACTGAAAGTGATTTTTTGGAATCTCAGGAACATTTACATGCAAAGCACAAGAAAACACTTTAAGTTCTTGCCACACATATACACACACACTTTGGCTCAGTTCAGATAATCATTTGAGCACTAGAAACTAGCATGCAGCAAAATTGTTCCTCCTCTCCCAGTTTGCAGCTTAGTTTCTGACTATGTCCAAACCAGAGAACTCTGGCTTAATGCCAGTTAACAAGCCAGGATAATAAGTCAGGCTCTGATCTAGAGCTACGAAGGAATACTCAGCCCCAACACTTTTTCCCAGCTTCATACATCACAGCCCAAATGATTGTCTGAACTGGTCCATTGCCTGCCCTCTGACAGCAGTGCCAGTTGATGCAGGAACAGAAGAGCTTTTGAGTAAACTTGAGATGAATCTGTGTTGCCACAGGGAACGGAGAGCAATCCTCATTTGAAGGTTCATAAGGCCTTTTCAAAAAGAATGCATCTCTGGCAGAAAGGAAGACCTCCATTAACATCACCATCATCACCATGGTTTATTTGCATGCTGTCTTTCCATCATAATCTATGCTCAAGGCGGCTCACAACATGAAAAAATTACATAATTCACTGTTACAAAACAAAATTCAAAATATTCACACCATAAGTTAAAGAAACATCTCATTAAGAAATATACAATAAATTGAAACAATATACATAATTCATAATAAGGTCCAACAATAAATATAAAATCAATTTTACAAATAGCAAAAATAACTACTTCTAGAATTAAGTTTTGACCCAAACAAAAGCACCTAAACAACACCCCACAGTCAAGATGGCCTCTGACATTATTTTGAGGTACATATTCCACTGTACATGTATCTTGTCCATGATGTGTAGGAATGAATGTGTATTACTATACAGCAGTATTAGGTAGATTGCTCCTTTTGATATTTAAAGTACCATACCATATTCATTTAGCAATATGCCATTACAAACATAGATCATTCAAAGCTGAGACACAAATTTAGCTCTTAAATTCCTAGCTGCCAGGGCAAATAAGGAAACACGCAATGAGATATCTATTTCTTTGTCCAATAACAAAAAACACACACACAAACTCACTGGGTAAAACAAAAATTTTCCTACGACTAAATTCAGACAGATATTTCTCACGAGGATCTTTACATAAAGGACACTGGGTAACATAATGAACGACATCATCTGTAGCTGTTTTACAAAACACACAAAACCGGTGTTCTAAGGGAAGTTTTTTATAACAACCATCAACAAAGGCAGAAGGCATGACAGATATTTAAAGTAGCCAGGCCCATTATGGCACTTTCTCCAGTTCTCCTTTATTAGATGATTACCTTCAAGATTTGCTTATTTCCAAAAAGGCTATTCTCTGCCCTAGAAACCCTGCCCCTTATATATGGAGATATATGGAGGCTGCCTGTGGCTACTGAATAGTCAGGGTGCTATTCTCTGAGGGCAAGTGCTTAAAGGCATTCAGTGACAAAAGGTTGCAGAACCAAGATATGGTCAATCCAGTTTCAAATTTAAGCCCTGAATACTTACATTACCAAATAAAAATGCATACATAATTCTTCCACTGTCATATTAATTACCTGTATCCGTTTATCTTCTTCTTCAACATATTAAGTTTATTTTACATCTAATGATTCCATACATCTATTGACTCTGAAGGCATTGCAGGGTAAAATTTTGGATAACTAGAAGTTTGCTTATTTACATCATCTCCATTCACTCTAAAGCACTACAACAGCAGTTCTACTGATCACCTGAAATAGTGCAAGAGATTAAACATGGTGTGGCAGGAGGGAATTAAAAATTACCAGGTTTTCTGTCTAACTCAAAATCTGATATCCTGGAGCTTTGCTGATTCTGTGGTGTGTAATAGAACCTGTGCTTTTGGTTCTTGTCTTTAATAAAGGAAACCTATTATGTCCAATGGGCCACAGTATTCAAGAACGGGGGCAGTGCTTTAAAATAAGTGGACCCTCTTAGAGTAAGGAAAAGCTGGCAACACTAATTCTTAAGAAGGCTTTGTTCTTGTGTATCATTTGTTTAGAGTAGTTTAACCCTAAAGAGAAAAGTCAGTTATGAGTCTGAAAGATCAATGTAAATTAAAGGTTCCTTTAAGTGTTTAATGATTTAGTCATTAACATATTGATGAACTTTTCCAACTTGCCTAGGGAAAAGGAACATGACCTAGAAAGGCGGTACGAACTGTTGAACAGGGAACTAAGAGCAATGCTTGCCATTGAAGGTAAGAAATGTTTTGAAAGTTTAGATTGCTGTCTGTGTAAGTGTTCTGCTTTTAGATAGAACTGAAAAATACTGTGTGACCACCTCTAGACCAATTATGAACTTTTCAAAATATTGACCTGAATAAACAAGGACACACAGTTTGTCTTAAAATGAATTTGAAATTGAAATAGTGCAGGCAGGGTAGGTTTGCTTCCCTACATTATTTTTTTAAGTTAAAGTGACATAAGTTTTGACACAACACTAGTTTTGCCTCAGTGCAAAATGGAGGAAATGACACATGAGATTCATTATTTCTACATCTTAAACATTGGTTAGAAACAGTACTTCTATAGAAAGAATAGACCTTATCCATCTTCATTATAAAAATATCATGCACATGTCACGTAAGATATTTCATCAGACAAAATAACAGCAGTACTGCAACCTTTTGGACATATTTTCTTCAATCTCTGTAGCTTTCTGAGAGGTCAATCACTTCACCTGAATGAAAACTCCTGAACAGATTGACATAGGGGATAAATTAAACAATTGCTTCTTCATAATGCTTTTTAAAAATTGTACAATAATCCAATGAATGATTTAATAAAAGTAAACATCCAGATAGGTTAAACTACTGTTTTACCTTATTTTGATATTTAAATATGCCAAGTTTTTTTATAAAGCTGCTCTACTTATACCTTTCAGGCACACATTCTGTCTTTGCAGTTCAAAGATGTTTGCTTAAAAGTTAATCCTCTGGGCTCTGTAAAATGGACCTTTTGTCTAATCAATGCAAATTGATTTTGCTATTCTATATTGACCTCTTAACCCTTTGACTGTCCATGGTAATTTCTTTCTTCACCTGATAAGGTACCTGATCCATAATAAATCAATTCTAATTAGTTCAGAGACATCACTGAAAGCAAGAGTTTGTGAGGAAAAGGCATGAGGTGTCAGGTAGCTTTCTAATCCATCTCTTTGTCGTTTCTTGACAAAACTTAAGAATTACAGGAATCCTGAATAAAATCTAAACTCAGAAACATGTTCATTGCTTTGTAAAGAGGATTTTGACAGCTACAATAAGAAAATGTTCACAAGGAAATAAAACTTTGGGCCCAGAAAACTAGAAAGTGTCCTTTTGGAGACCTGTACATCTTAAGGCTTCGGAGCTTCTTAAGCAAAAGTTAGTTTTTGAATGATGTAAAGCATGTTTATGCAGGCCTGAAAATAGCAAAACACATTCTGCCATTTAAAAATCTGTATTGGACACATGATTACAATAATAAAATTATTCTTTATTGTGTTTCATCTGATTTAACAGATTAACAGTCCAGCAGTTGTTAATGTTTTCACTGGGTTATTCATCTGCAACATAAATGTAGTATGGACCCAGTTTGGACATTACACAAAGCCAAACTATGGTTAAACATGAACAAGCAAGCATGCAGATACTTAGAGCAAAAATTGCAACCACTTTGCTCCTCCTCAGATCCTGTTGCTGCCACTCTACCCAGAACCAAACCATAGTGTTACATGCAGTCCTGGGCTTGTAGTTTGTCTCCCCCAAACAAACCATAAGTGGTAAGCCAAGAACAAACCTTGGCTACAGGTCATGGTTTGTGTGAAGCTAAGCAATACAATTGATCCACTCTTGGATCAGCGCAACCAGAGTAACCACACACTTCCTCGTCCACAGTAAACCACAGTTTGGCTTAGCAGTCCATAGACTATATGTTTTTATTTTAAAAAAGGAATGCCCCACTTTGTGATGAACTTCCTCCACAAAGCAGCTTACATTTTCCAATAAGAACCAACTCTATCAGACAATAAAATAGAAAAATACAAAACATACTGCATCTTAAACTATAAACCTTCATAAAAGGTGAAATACAGAAATAGAACATAAAGCACAATAAACTCATAAAACAGTATTAAAACAAAAAACAAGAATTTAAAACTGCAGAAATAAAATAGACTAATGTTAAGAAAAAAGCTTTCAACAAACGTCAAAACAACAAAGTTGGGGCTTGCTTCACTTCTAAAGCAAAGGAATGCCAGATAACTAGTGCCACAGCATTAAAAGCACAGGTTCAAGTCACAGCATGCTTTTCTGCAAGGATGTGTGGTACCATGAACAGATCTAAGTGACCAAAGTGGGATGTAGGGAAGAGGCAGCTTTGTGACATTGTGCTATTAGAGTAGTTGGTGCACTTCACCCTAAACTGAAGCAAGTCTTACCAACTGCTCTAATAGTGATTCCATGTTCTCTTCATTCAAAACTGAACACAACTACAGAGGGAACACTGGTGGCATGGAGTGCTTTATTTATACATGTGGTTTTATTTTCATGGAATTTTTCACCCCACTGTATGGATATCCATGGAACCTTTATGAACTCTCTCAGATAGCCTTATTTTAGGCTCTGCAGGTATAAATAAGATGTGTTTCCAACTACAGATGCTGTCTTACTTGTTTTCAATGGGATGCACATTCCCATTCTTAAACCACCACATGCACACCCAGCTAGCTGACACAAAAGTCTTGTGAATGAGACCAGAGCTATTAATGAAGCACAGAAATTACAAATATGTTTGAAATCTTACTTGTAATGTTCATGTAAATATTCTGTTCCTTTTCATATTTTATTTAAGGTTTGTTGAAAATATTAACAACCACAAAAAGGAAGAGCCCATTGCACTTTAGGAGGGTTAATCCCTGAAAGACTGCCTATAAATAAATAAATCTGTAGCAGTCCTACTTTTGGGGAAAAAATTTAAAGTTACGTTACATGAATGAAAATGGCAGGGTCTCAAATCAGCTAGGTGATTTGTTAACACCTCATGTGCATTTGTAAAACATGAAGGAGAAATTGTTTGCCACTAATCTAAGGTTCATAACTATGTTGGGATATTTGTGGGAAGGATAGACAATTACTTTAAAGAAGTAATTCAAATTATGTTTACTGACTTTTTGAGGGAGATTGTCATTACTGCTTGAGAAAATCGTAAATTTACACATTTATATGTAAAAATTTCCAAACTCATTCACTTAGCTGGTTGATGGCCAGGCAAAAGGAGACTAGCAAAAGGTAGTGGCCTGCTTTTTAGAGATAAAGGCAGTATATTGGGCACCACCATCATTTTAGAGGTGCTGACATTCACAGTGAGATCCTATTCAGGTTTCCTTGGAAGTAAATCCCTTTTAATTCAGTGGTGCTTACCTCTCTGAGTATGCATAGGATTGCAGTCTCGGTGAACCTGTAAGCCAGTTATTAAAATTGAGGCGTTTGCAGTAGAACAGCATTTTGGAGGCCTTTCACACCGAATATACATACCTATCCAACTGTATTCTAGTTTACGTTTGGCCATAGATTATTCTTATTTTTACAAACAGTACTACTCATCTGAGCAAAAGCCACAGGTCAACATATAATCTGGTTATATACTAAAAGAAAAAAAGCCACATATTTCTTGATATGCTTTACATAAACCAGCAGAAAACCAATGCAGAAATCAGGTTATTTCATGAAACCCAGTATAAACACAGCAATCACCAGCTGCGGATTGAGGATCTTTGGGCTCCAGTTACCTTCTTGTATGCATTGCTCCTCTTGTTCAAATTTAATGCCTCCTTAGAACAGATAAAGTCCCTGTTTTGCACAGCTTAGGTGGGGTATGTGTTCATTTTTCTACCCAAGACATAGATCTCCTGTAGAATTTCGTACATCTTGATTCATTCTTGGATTCACGTTTGAAGGGGTGCTCTTCTTAAAAGGATTTATGCATAGGTTCACTGTTTTTGTAGTTATGGTTTATATGATAAGCTTTTTATATTTAGAATCAATATGTAATCCTGTGGAGAAGCTTATCCCCTAACACCCCATTTGTAAATCTATTTTAGCTTTGTTACACAGCGCTGCCACAGTATTCCATAGATTGATTAGGTTCAGCAGTAGAATCCTATCAAATGGCCTCCTCTGATGATGATGCAAACTCTTTCAGGATTGCTAGTTGACTGGAACTAAAGATAAGGCTTTGACTGCAATCCCCCAATGTGCTCTTTACAAAACTAGCATTAATTTTCATCAAAACTTCAAGGCAAGATTGAAGGGTTGTTGGGGGGTTTTACTACAGAATTTGGGTCGTTTTCAGTACAGTGTATTTCTGTTGAAATACTAATACCTGTTTTCTTTTCCCAAAGTCATTATCTCCATAAAAACCAAAGTAAACACCAACTGATTCAAAAATATGAAGCCCTGAATACTTTTGAAAATTTTTATTCAGTACACAATTTTGAAATCTATATATTTCTTTAAGAATTTTATATTGCCAAAGACTGAAGAATCAATACGCCAAAGTACTTAGATTTAAACTGATATACACCCCAGTTCTTAAACACATGCCTGTGGGAAGTAATCACATTAATTTCAAGGGAACATCTTTAGAATTGCAGCCCCAAAACCAGTACTTAACATAATGCATGTTGGGTCTAGGTGAGCCATTATCTGCAAATAAAAAAGGAACAGAGCAAGGTTTTTTAAACCCTGGAATGAATATAATTTCAATGTATTTTGCTTTTGCTGACCATATAAGGGTGCCAGCATATCAGGAGTAATAATAATAATCCAAATTATCCAAAGAACTCCTTGGAATCACACAAGCACCTTGCCTTAGCTCGTTGGAATGTTGGGTTATGATTTTTTTCATCCTTAAACAGCTGATATCTTTATCATATAACAAACTGCCCCTTGGGCAGGGGGCAAGGCCATTTTTTGAAATTAAATGTCTAAATCCCACTTCTTCACCGTGCTGGTTTCATAGAGGGTTTTTTGTTTGTTTGTGTTAAACTTGCTGTAGTAAAGTGGTGTGGTGAATTATTCTCTTTATTTGTAAACTTCAGAAATAACATAATAGAAGAACTCAAAGCCTAAATGTGTTCAGCTGAATTCAACAAGACCTGTTTCCACATAAATGCATTTAAATGTGAGCAAAAAATGTCGAGGCTCTGATATTTAGCAATTACTATTTTAAAAAATGTCCCATGGAAAGCAATGGGACTTGCACCTTCTTTATTTTAGATCTTTTGGTATAATAGAAAATATGATCAGCAGGATTACTGCTATTATTCACAAACTAGGCTGGAATAAGGAAGATTGACCACAGGACTGACATTGTTGGCCAATATCTACTTTTGCTTATGCTTCATAAAATACCCGACAACCAAGCAAGGTTGTTTGACAGAGGTTGTTTCCACATATAACAGTGGTTAGAACTCTTTACTTGGTTTTTGCATTTTGGAAACAGAAATCAGCATGCATATCAGCATTTTATGCAAAACAATTATTCCTCCAAACTGGAGATTAGGGTGGTATCAATGGAAACGTCAAGCTTACACTCTCAGTTGGCAAGAAAAAGAGCTACAGAAGTGTGTATGTCTTTGTAGTAGTATATTTAACTGGTCAAAATTACAACAAAACCAAGTTTGGTTATCAGCCATTTTAATTAACAACCTTTAACAGCACAATCCTGTTGATTGCATGTTGACTCAGAATTCCCACTAAGTTCAGTAGAGCTTACTCCTTACTAAGTGTGTTTAGGATTACAGCACAAGTATCTTGTGATTGATTTTCCTATAAAAGAAACTATTGTAAGCAAACACCCCTTGTTCCAATCCTAAATATCATTACTCGGAAAATGTATCTCATTGGAATCCATAGGATTTATTTCAAACAGTATGTTTGGGACTCTTTAATGTATCATTTTTGTACAACGGTTATATTTAAACCAGAGATGACAGCTGTTCTTGCTTTATTTTGCAGCTGTGAATATATGCATTCAAATGTAAGATCTCAACAAATTATGAGTGGTTAAGGAATTGTGTATTTAAAAAAGGTGAGGAGGAGCTAGAGCCTTCTAGATTTCTGGTGCTAACTAAATGTTGAAAAGTAGGTGCATCATTAGTAGTAGAGATCTACTGTTGGACATCATATAAATGCTGTTATTGAATAAATAATAAATAGTGGTAACAATTTTATACTGAGAACTTCATTAGGGTCTTCTCTTGTAAGTGCAGTGCCTAGGATATAGTGCTTACAGATATATTCGTTGTTTTCTCTGTGTGAGGGAGTATATTTTCTCTATGTGCCTGTTAGTGTGCATATACTATGTATATTGGAAAGGCAATTTAAAGAAAGGGTTACACATTCCTGGCTTTTTAGAGCTGTTCTAACCTTTATTGGATGAGGCTGCATCTAATTTTTAATTTGTAAATACAAGACTGAATTCACTCTAGCACCACTTGCTTTCATAAAGCTTCTGAACAGTTTGCTGCCTTGAATAAATTTTGCTTTGGAGGGGGGTCAGGGGGATTTGAACCAGCACATTCTTGTGTGGTTTGTGAAGATTCACATGGTAACCATTGGTGTTCATTGTTAGGTTTATCTGAATAAGCACCAGCCATGTGAGTTTTAACATGATTGCCCAGGGCAATGGAGAGAGAAGAGAGAAATCCAAAAGGGTTGCACTGTCTTGCCTTGGGTGTGTGTGTGTGTCTATGTCTGTGTTTGAAAGTTGATAGAGGAGGGGACGCTACATGAGTCAGAAGCTATGGAGTTTTCTTTTAAAGCTGGTGTCCTGTTTCCCTCCTGCTTCTCATTCGTTCTGCTATCTCCTTCAACATCTACTTCTCCTTCTTTTCATTGTTTACCTTCCTAATGAGGGAGGTGGGACAGACTGGTGGTTGATTGACAGATACAGGCCCTTGCAGTCTGGCCTGGGGAGCAGTTGGTTTAGACTGCTTGAGGAGGGCTCCAGTGTCAAAGCTGACCTTTTTAATGAAACACTGCCTTATGAGAAGATGCATCACCAAAAGGAAAGACCTATGTGAGAGAACCTCTCTCCTTCTGTAACATCTCAAAATAACAAATTAAAGCAAAACTGAACGAGTGAAAGAAATTAGCATGATGTGTACTCCACTTTTTTAAAAACTTCAGCAACCAAATTTGGAATTGTTTCCTGGATAAAGACTTAAGATTCAGCTTTACACAAGCTGCCTAACAGTCTGAACTACTCTGGAGGAAGCTGTGTAACACTGTCTAGCAGATGTGTTTTTACCTCAAAGAAAAAGGCTAATTATCTGATACCCACTTTTAAAGTTATTCTGAAGCATCTGGTGCCCAGTGTGAGGCATTTCCAACTGCTAAGATGTACCAAGAAAGAAATTAGCAAAGAATAGACTATTTGGAGGGGAGAGTAAGTTACAGTGAGATTAAGAAAGATGTTTTTGTGTTTGCTTTGACTGGGGCGGGGTGTCTGTAATTTTTCCTGTTTCAGATACAAATCTCTACACACACATGGTAAGGGAATGGGGGGTTGCCTAGACAGTCTGAAATATAAAATGGGCACATAAATGCAAATAATCAAGTTTCCTAATTTCAATACAGTGAGCTAGAAAATAGATTCCATTCCACTCCATGCAGGTCTGTGCTCATACAATAACTTGGAATTAGGAGGTTTTTTTATATTACGCCAGAATTTAATGTTGGAAAATACAAAAGTATTGGATCTGATTTATCAGTCTTCCTACCCTCTCCCATCAAGCATTTGACACTTAAGTCAAAGGAGAGACTTGGTAGTTTAAAGTTACACAAATCCATAAGAATGTGAAATGAAATGGTCCCTGCAAAGGAACAGGCTCTATAGTTGAGGCCAAAGATCTACCACTGATTTGTTTAGATCATATGTATATTTAGCTTTCAAAGCATACAGTTCTGGATTTCCTTCTTTTCTTTTCAGACTGGCAAAAGACCGAAGCCCAGAAGAGGCGAGAACAGCTTTTGCTGGATGAACTTGTTATTCTTGTTAATAAACGTGATGCACTGGTCAGAGATTTAGATGCCCAAGAAAAACAGTAAGTTTTGTATCTTGGCCAGCATCTCTAATAGAACTGTGTTTTTCCTGCATGATAGCCTTGTTTCATCTAGTACCATTCGAGAAGGAAGACTCTGATGAATGTTCAATAATCCAATGCTGAGGCAATTCAGTTTGTAGAGATTCCATGCAGTTTGGAATCTGGTAATGACTGTCCTCCTAGTTCTCACCCACCCAATCAGATGGCACGCCCTGGCCCCTAAAGTGAGCGGTGTTTCGGGTGTGAATTTCTTTGAGGTTCTGTACAGGAGCTATTGCGTCAAATAGGACTTTATTGCATAAATAGGACTTTATCAGGAAAACTGATGACAATTGTGTTTGGTTTTCCAGGGCTGAAGAAGAAGATGAGCATTTGGAAAGGACTCTTGAGCAAAATAAAGGAAAGATGGCCAAGAAAGAAGAGAAATGTGTCCTTCAGTAACTGGCTTTCATGGGGAAAGATACTGTAATGTTTTATAGTCTAAACCTCACATTTTGGAAGTACTGACACCAAGACTAGAAAAACAAAATCAGAAATAATACACTTTGGAAAATGTTGACACCTTACCTTTGGCTAGACCAGCTTTAACCTGAATTGTTTTTCTGATTCTCCACGCTGCCCCCCCCATCTCACCCTGGCCTTTCCCTTCAAGCAATATTACTTTAAAACTACATTTCCCCCAGGATTTACTTGCAGGCTTAGATAATTTTTTTACATTGTTTTAAATAAGTTTGCACCCAAATGTTGTAGCAATACCAGGGTTGTTTGAGAAGGGGGGAAATCTTGGCCTTTAACATTTTGTTGAAATAACTTTAAAATACATTCTTCTATGTAATAGTATTGCAGAGGAGGAGAGAAGACAAAAATAATTTTAATTATTTCATCTAGTCCTGCCAGGTGTAATATTTAATATGCTGCCTAAAATTTTATCGCTAGAATATACTCAGACCATTTATTACAATGTGCTATATTTACCAATGTTTATTTCAGCAGCAGTTTTACATTTTTATTTTAAGTAAAATTTATTATCTTCCTGATGTGTTCAAAGAGCAGGGGTTTTTTAACCTATGCCTTGCAAAAACCTTGTGATCTGAAGAACTGATTGTAATGAAAAGGTTAACTGAAGTGTGATCAGTTTACAAAAAAATCTTCTTTAGAAGCAATTCCATTTTTATTAATTATTTATTTATCTCTTCGTTTAGTTCCCTTCTCTTCATTTTGTCTGACCTCTGCATTCTGGCTCCACAATGCTGTTAATATTTATTCTGTATCCATCAGGGACCTATCTTGCCATTATTTGCAAAATCCCCTTGCAAGTTAATATATCCTTCCCTAGCATCCTACTCATTTTTGTGGAAACTGTTATGTTTATTTATTACAAAGCTGAGTTATGTATAAATTTTCAATAAAGCTGGATCTTTCTTACCATAACTGTGGTGTTCTACTTTTCTACAAAATCTTTTTTTTTAAATCCTGATGTTTCTCAGATGCTTTGGTGGCATCATTCTCTAGTTATGATTGTCACACAATATCTGTGCAAAATGAAATGAATCTATTTTTACACAGTTTGTATTCACCTTTCTGAGAAATGTTGAATAAAAAACGGGAACAAGCAGAGAGGGGTGTTCTATCTTTTTTAAGTTTCCCAGTTCTTAATATTATTGCACCAGTTTGTTAGAGAAGTTTCAAAGGAAAAGTTTTATACACAAAGATTTGCCTTCAAACAGCTTCTACTAATCTGTTACTGAAAGTTTGTATAAGTTCCACATTTTAACCTAATAACTTTATGTTCAATGCTGTCCTCTGCATTTTTAGTCAGCAAAAAATCCCCCCTGAATTCAGGGAGGTAGCATAGGAGTGCAGAGTTCTACCTAAGGAGCCAGGCTTTTCTACCAGTAGAGATTGGAGGCATTTAAAAAAAATTAAGTTACTTTTACAGAATTCCCCATTTTTTAGTATTACACCTGCAGCCCATGCTCTGCCACTGCTACAGTGAAGGGTATTTTCAACTATAATAGAAGACAGGCCATTTGTGTCATTTCAGTCTGAGCTGAATTTGCTGATCAAGAAATTGTGCAAATTGTGGTGTGCTTTAAAAAATATTTTAAATAATAAAAAAAATCGTTTGGTATGGGAAAAGTTTTTAACGGAGTAGATGCTGGTCTTACAAATATGGTTGTTGATTCTGCTTTCCACGGTAAGCGCAGGTGATCAATCAATGTAAACTCATGGCGATGGGAGGGGGAGAGAGTAGAATGAGCTTCCCGGATGGGGGGGCGCTTGTATTGGGAGGAAGGGAGTACAGAAAGCGGCGCAAGGTGAATCCCCGATATGTTACAAAATCCACATCGTGAATAATCCGGTTAAATGATAACAAGTGCCAGTGTGAATACGGGGGACCTGCGCCTTGTGATGTATCCATAATGGGAATCGCTTTCTGAGGGCGTTCATATGCTAAATGAATTAAACCTCTTATCTTCGTCGACTACTGGATGAAATTCGGGCCCGAATCTGTCCCTCTTGTTCTCCCTTCCACCCTCCCTCGATACCTTTTTCTCCTCCCCCTTTTCAAATCTTTCTTCCTCCCCCCCCCCACTATACACGATCTTCTCTCCCTCCTCCCTCCTCAAGTTTTCTCCTCGCCATCCTGCAAAGCTGACAAATTCCGCCGTCTGCCTTTAAAAGCCGCTGTTAATTTGGGCCGAGGGAGAAAGGAGTGGGGAGACCTTTTCGTTGTTTGCTAGAATGTAGGTTAATTCGCTTTGGTGGCTTCCGAGAGTCAGATTAGAATGTATTAATTTGCGGCCAGCAATCTGTTTAGCTTCCAACCCCAGTCTCTGCCATCGGGAGATCTCAGCGCGGCTTTGGTGACACCCATTTAGAGTCCAAAGCGAACTCTGCGCCGCCGCCGCCACATCTGATTAGAAAGAGCCAACCTTGGAGTGTGGGTTGGTTTCTGGCGTCCGCTTGGGCTCTTTGGGAAATGCGCCGTCACCACTTTGTTCCCGACTTCAGAGGTGGCTTCTCAGGGGATGTTCTCCTCTCCCAGCACTGGTGGGGCTACCTGGGCTATTCGCCTCCCCCTGGATTTCAAGCTAGACAGCTCGGATGAATGGATGGACGGATTTCTACCGCTTTCTCGCGGAGGGTGGCGGGTAGTGGTGGAAAATGGGGGACCCGAAGGCGGTACTGTCGGGATAAGCCAAATTGATCCCAAGAGAGAATGCCGGGCTGGGAAGATGACATGCTCGGACACAATAGCCAGATCTGTCACTAGCCAGGCCTGCCTCTCTTACGCTGAAAGGTCCCTCCACTGGAAGTGGCTTGTTTTGGCGGGGCTTTCGAGTCGTGAAATGATCTCCCCCGAGAAAGGGAAAGGGGCCGTTGTGGACAGAAACTGGGCCTCTCGCCTGAACCTTTCTCGAGGACTGTGCGCCTCGTCCGAAGAGGCTGTGCTTATGAAATGCTCCCGTGAGGCCTTTTAGAAATTAACAGTTGGGAGGCTTTCGAAACAAACAGAGTGTGATGGAAAGAGAGCGAAGGATGAATTTTGCATTGCCCACCAGGCAGTGGGAGGGGCCCCCCCGCAAATTGGCCTTGCCCCTGAAGAGGCTGTGGGAAAACAGGCTCCTTGGACGTCACGGGAGCGCGGCTTTTGGGCACCTCGAAGGTGCGATTGCTCCCGCTCGGCGCCCCAGAGCTGGAACCTGCTGACGAAGCTGGAGTGAGTTCTTGGGAGGGACTCTGAGACCCGAAGGGAAAGGAAAGGCGCTTTGAGTTTCCCTACCTTCACCATCCTAAAAATATGCTCTGTTGGTTATATTTTGATATTTAATCTATACTTTGTTTAAAGAGGGGGAGAAAATCCTTCGCTTGCACTAAAACGGGGGGGGGGAAGGCTACATTAGCTATTTTCGGCCTCTTTCCCGGAGCTGTAACTCCGTTAAGCATTTCTAACGCCTAGCGCGCAAAGACGAGCTGTGCTTTGGAAATGCCCCGAGGGTGGGCTAAATGTGCGCAAAACAATCTCTGGCTGCGGCGTCTCTGCTGCAGGAGTGGGGAAGAGGCCTCCTTTATCCCCTTTCCCATCGCCTGGGGCCCCTTTCCTCCAAAATGCACGCTCGCCCCACCCCTCGCAGGACGACCACCACCTCCAGCTCCCGCGCCACTTCTCCCTCCCGACCCCGGCCTCCGTCAGACCAGCAGCACCCACGCCGCCCCAAAGGGAGGCTTCGGGGGAGACGACGTCCTGCTGCGCCTTCCCTTACCTGTGTCTGTCAAGGGAGTGGGAGCCACTGCTCGAAGCCAGCTGGTTCCAAAAGGCGCAGACAGGGCGGCGGCGGGCAGATATTGAGGAATATTGACCAAGAGGAAACAACCCTTTAGGCCATGTTTCTTGGCACCCCGAACGTGCCCCCAAAGACCGCGTCGGCTTCCTCCTGTGTTGTTCCCGCCGCCGCCGCCTAATTGTTTCACCACCTACAACGGTTGTAAAAGAGAGACCCGCATCCTCAGCGTTTTCCACTCAACACACGAAACTTTTCTGTGCCCGAGTCTGGCTCCTCTCTGGCTCTGTGTTGCTCGTGCCCCCCTTTCCTGCCCTTAATCCATGGGTTTTATGGGCTGAGCATTAAGGAAATTCGCCTGCAATTTGGGATTAGACAAATACTCTTATTACAGGGGGAGGGGAAAAAACAGAGAGAGAGAGAGAGAGAGAGAAGTAAAGCGTAGGGGTTTAGTGCTACTTGATACTCTGAGCTTTTCTCTAGACTTGATCGCGTCATCTGGAGCTTGAGATGAAGAACACAGGCGGCTGCCAGACTCCAAATGTGACTCGGAGAAGCCCAAAGAAACACATTCCTAGGAAATCCGCCTTCCCGAATTAACACGAGGATCCCAACACACACACACACCACTTGCAAACAAATCTGCAGAGTCTGCTTTCTTACAGAGGAAAAGGAGAACATTAAAACTAATCGTGAATTTTGGGGAGTGGGAGGAGAGGATCACCATTCTGACTCAGTTCCCTAATTCACTTTGGGGGAGAACACTGGGGAGGTTGTTCTTTCTAGAGACTGGAACTACATGAGAAAAGAACCCACGCATATCTCGGGTCCACACATGAATAATTGTCTCCCCAAATGGACAATGTCTCAAGCGGCCAGGAGCACTTCGGCCCTGGTTAGACTTTGGCCAAGGTATTGGTCCCAAAGAGAATTGGCCCCTCTACCCTTCTCTTTTTCTTTCTTTTCTTTTTTTTTTTTGAATGGGCTGCGGCGGCCTTTGTTCTGCGGAGAAGTGCCCGTGTCGCTGACTTTTGTGAACTATACAAGGATCTTGTAAACCTTTTTCTCCCACTCCCTCTCTTTCGTCTCCCCACCCCCCCTTGATTAGACGTACCCTCAAAGAGAAAAAAAATGTAATTTCGCTGGGGCTGTGGCGGTCACCCCCTTTGAACATTAGCTCGCTTTCAGCTCCAGCTTCAATTAGAAGGAGTTGATTTTGAGAGATCAACAAAAGGAGCGCACCAAAGCCTTATTAAAGGTCCTAAGAAGATCTCCCGGATCCTTTGAGAAGCAGTTAAAGAAACAGTGTGCTTCCCTCATATTCTGTTACCGTATTTCATTGGGACTCCAAAGGAAAGTGTCTCGTGGAAAAAAAGGGGGGAAGAGCGCCCTCACTTTGATGCTGCGGTCACTAGTCCTTTCTCATTTATTTTGGTAGCAACCAATTGATTTGAAGGTTTTTTAAAATCATGATGATTATTATAATTTCTTTTCACTTTACTCTTTGTATGTTTAGAGGTTTTTTCCCCCTATTCACTCCTTTAAAAAAATTATGTGTAGAGGATTAGTGCCTATTAATATTTATGAGAATTAACTAGATATCCTCGATGTGACCTGCACTGCGTGTGCGAGGAGAATGTTATGTATGTGCGTGTCAGCATGTGATCAACAACTGTAATATGTTGTAGAAAAAATTATTTACAATAGCTAAGGAGCTTCCACACTAACGTTGATTGCAATTAGCTATAGATACATCCAACCTAGACTATCATCTATGCATTTTAACATTTAGGAATATACCCGTATCCTGAGGAAACTTACTTGACAGAAGGAGCCATCCATGCCAGCTGAACTTTCATGTAACACTCTGAACGTAGGAAGCAAATTTCCTTTATTTCGCTGGCACTTACTATCCAGCAAAGGCACCAGAGTACACAAACCTCCGCACGCTTATTTGGGTATGAAACTCTCAGTGGAACTTACTTCTGAGTAAACGTACTTAAGTTGCAGCACTTATCAGACATACAAGAATATATTAAAAAAATCGTTTGTACTATTTAACTTATGGGTATATATTATGGTGTATGCAACGGCTTATAGACAGCTTACCTCTGTAACCAGCGTGTAACAGGTTTACAACAGCCATACTACAGGTATATGATAAGTAAAATCAGAAAGACATACAGGTCACCTGTAAGACCCAAACCTTATACAGAATGTCCAAATGTAACGGTCAGAAATAACACCTACCCATATACCCCGCACCGTATACTATTACTACTGCTGCTGTTTTCCCTATCGAATCAATAAATTAAAATATATGTATCAACAGGTATACTGGTTATACAGACGTTTGTATTCTTCTTTTAAAGATAAGGAATAAATTGGTCATCCTTTTCTCCCCTCAAAATCCGCCATTTCCCTAGAATTTAAAGTGGGAAATGGGCGTCCTCGTTGTTTGAAGAGTGCCACTACTGGATCACTGTAGTTTCCATATTTTTTTGGAGGAAGCCCTACATCAGGGTAGGACTTTTAAAGCAAAACACTGAAATCCTACGCATAATTATGCAGAAGTCAGTTTCACCTGCACAGGATCAAAGCCTTAAACTAAGTAAGTAGGGCAATTTATAAAATGAATGTATGTAGACAACAAGCCGTTAAAGTATCCAAGGTCAGGTGCGCCAAACTTTATGTTGATTAGCGATGTATTTTTTTAAAACCGCGGGGAGGGGGGAGAGACCGCGATTTGTTGTGGAGGACTGGCAGGAGAAAGCGTCTTTTTGCAAAGTATAGTAGAGGAAGGCTGACATTCACTCTCATCACATTTGGGGAGACTGTGAGCACGCGGCAATTGCCTTGGGAAGATCTGCTCCTGAGATTGCAACTGGAAATGGGGGTGGTCAGGGGAGAGATTTCCGACTCCAGCCACGGTCCGAGGGCGCCTGTGCGGGGCGTAAGGCGCGCGTTCACGCAGCAGCCGCTGTAAAAGGAGGGAGCGGCGGGGACGAGACGTGCTTCCAAAGTGAGCCCGGAATTCAACCGGGAGAAAGTCCCCGGTTAGGCACGAGGGCACATCGCGCGCTATTCTAAGCGCTGAAAAGGAGGGGATGGGCTCCCTGTCGAGGGAAGCCCGAGGGGCGCGCGCGCGCGCGGTTGAAAAGCCGCCTGGCTTCTGCTTTCTGAGGGAATAGAAGTTGCCTCAAAGCAACCGAAGGGACGAGCGAGGGAAGAGGTGCCCACCGCTGCCGGCTACCGGGGCAACCTCCAACCGCCGGCCCTGAGGGAGCTGCTGGGCAGGCTTGCAGCAGCTGCTGCTGCGCGCGCGCGCGGCTGGGACTGGGGGGGAGGGGGGGAGGGGGCGTGCGGAGATAGCACTCATCCCGCGCTGCCATTGCCCGGGCGGCTGTCACTCAGCGGCAAAGAGGCTGGGATTGGCGCTGGACTTGGTTACGCATTTGCCTTGCGCTCACATACATGGGCAGGGCAGTAGAAAGGTGATCAATCTTCATCAGGCTACATTTCCAATCACCTAAACAACTGGGCGAGACAGCGACCTCGACAAGGTAAAAACGCGCTTGATTTATGCCTTTTTCCTCCTCCTGCAGGTGAGGCAGGACTTTCTGCTCCTTTACCTGGCCGTGCTGACATCGCACTTGGAAAAGTCCCCCTTTCTTCCCTCTCTCTTCCCACGCCCTCCCAAGCAGGCGTCCTCCCACCCTCCCTTCCAGCCGGGCAATAAGTTGTCGCTGCGAGAGCGCGCGGAGGAGCCTGGCTTGGAGGAGCAAAGGCAGCGCCATGCAATAGCCCCGGTTGAGGCGGCGGGGCGGGAAGAGCGGGGGAGGCGGGAAGCACGCTCGGGACGAAAACTTTCCCTCGGCGCCTGTCGCGCCCCTGGCGTTGCTGGAAGGCCCCTGGCTGTACTCGGGGACCTTCTGCCCCGCCCCCGGGCCCGCTCGCCGCCTTTGGAGGTGTAAACGGGGACTGCGCGGCAGGTAAGCCCGAAGGGAGAGCGGAGTTCCGCCGTAGGCGAAGTGCCCTGCTCTGGGCGCCAGCTGCCTTTCTCCGCCGGCGCGGCAGTGGCAGGCGTAAAACTGGCGCTTCCTCCGGGGCGTCAGACTCCGCGCGCGCCCCGCTTCTCGCCCGCCTTCAGGTGCGGATAGTCAACGCTGAACGCCAACGCAAGGAGCGGGGGCGGCGAGCGCCACCTCCCCCCCTCACACGCTCCCTGTCTGCCTCGTCTCGGCCTCTGGGCACATTGAGGCGCACGGCTGGGGAGCCCCCGAGGAGAGCGCGCTGGCTTTTGGGTTGTCCCTCGGTTGCCACTGTGGGGGAAAGGCTCGCTTTGGCTCGAGCTGCCTGGACACCTGGCGAGCCCTGACAAGCTCTCTTGAGCAGACGCGTCCGGCCTCCTCGCTCGCTCGCTCTCTCCCCGGTGGTCACCTGCTTGGCTCTTTGCTTCCTTCCCCTAAGACTTGGCTAGCGCTTCGCTCTTGCGCCGGGTGCCCTTGAGAACCAAAAAGGGGGCGAATCCAATGCAATCCCCGAGGTGTGCTTGGAGGACTCTCTGCAGTGCTGATAAAAGGCTGTGACCCGAAGTACGTTTCATTGGAAGCAGCGGGGCTTGATCCGAAATGAATCTGTTTGAAGTCTGCTTTTTTAAAAAAAATGTTGTTGGTGGTGGTGTGCTTGGGCCTGTTGGGGTGGCAACAAGTTGCACGTTCCCCACGGCTGTAAGGAACCGTCGAGTGCCAGCTTTTCCAGGCCTCGCGTTCGAGAGGTGGCTGGCTCTCAGCCTTGTTTTTGCTGGGGATGCTGGGCGAGTTCAGTCAGGGGATTCCTAGGCCTTGTCTCAGGATCCCTCGCTCCAGCGGTCCTTTCCTCAAACTGAAAGTGTGTACAGTAAGCAAAAGGCGAGGAGGGAGGGCTGCTTGTTAGGCAAGATTTTGGAAGCCTTTCTTCAGCAACAATCCTGCAAACGTATTTGTGCGGGGGGCGCATACAACTGAAATTAAATAAGAAACGTGCGTAGGCTTCAGAGTGTTACACTCTTAAAACTTTTAAGACTCCCTGGAAGAATGGCGCCAGTCTCCAAGTCAAGACAAAACAAAAACATTCCGTCTTGCTGCTTTTTAAGTCTAAGGCCCAATCCCAACTTCATTTTCTCGAAAGGAAATCCCGCGGGTTTCAAAGGCACTTACTCTCGAGTAAGTATATTTGGGATTGCAGCCTTAGTTACCCAAGGCCGCTAAAGTGTATTCACTTTTAATCCCTTGGCAAGGAATAATCCCCCCACTTGCCAATCAAACCAAGAGAGAACTTTGAGGCACATCTAAACTAAAATAAAACTGCAACAAGTTAGTTCTGGGAGTATGGATTGTCAAAATTAATTTGGAATACATTGGATTTAGCAATCTATGATAAATTCATTAACTTTAATTTAAATCCCACTTCACACTTTTTCTCCCCCTTCTTGTTTATTTTTGTTTGTTTTGATTTGGTAATCTTTCAGGTATAAACACAAATATTGAAAGCAGTGTGGCCTGCACTCCAGTTAAAGTTTCCGGCCAATGATTAATGGAGATTAATGCCACCACCATCTGCCGCTACTGGATATGGGATTTTATTTATCTACATAGTTTATCTAACTTATTCATTCTGTTTGGGCATCCCTCCCCCATCCCGCTAATGAGTCTACTTGGGGGGGGGGGAGCTTCTGCATCTGGACATGGGGAATTTCACCTAGATCTTTCTCTCATCATGAAGAAAATAAATAAATGCCTACAAAATTCCCACAATCCTTTTTATAAATCCTTGGATTTAAAGAGTGTTGAGGAATTACAACAAAACCCGAGAGGTTATAGAATTAAGACAGCTACAACAACTGAGGTGCATAGTGCGCTGCCAGTATTGAGATTCTGGAAGAATATAAACCATAATCCTTACACATTTGGTTGAAAGTCAGTTTGCATTGGGTTAAATTTACCTTATTTCCATAATAAGCAAGTCTAGGATTGTACCTTCAGTCTTTTCTACTCTCCGCTACCAAAATAAATTCTAACTAATATGGGGATTTGAAAACTTCGACTGTGTGGCCTGCTGGACCTTTCCTTCTGGCCTTTCTGTCTGTTGGAGGAAGGCCTTTGGAAATAAATCTCAAAGCAGCTCCGGGAATCTGTTTTTAGACTACTAGCTATTTCTAATTACAGAGTTCCCTGCTGCTCTTTCAAATTAATTATACTTACTCCCTTTTTTGATATCTTGTTTTGATTTTTAATCACGGATCTTTTAAAATAATTGCTTTATCTCCCTTATCATAGAATATCATACCACCCTGAAGCCCCTTGGCGATTGTATGGTAATATGGCTGTAGCTTAAAAAACAACACTCACACCAGGCCACTTCCCCCAAACTTGGTTACACCTTCACTCTCTGTCACTTTCTGTTTGGCTTTTGGGGGGCAGAAATTTCTGCCATGTTGAGAGAGAGAGAGAGAGAGGAAGTTGCCTTTTTTGTCTTTTTTTTAAAAAGAACAAAGTCCTAAATTACGTGACTTTTTAAGTCTCAAAAAAGGAAGCTTTTTTTTAACTTATTCTGAGTACAAATTTTCTTGCTTCTATACTACATGTTTTAATGGTGCCCCCCTTTTTAAAATTCGCAGTCATAAATTGTTTAATTACCCTGTGTGTTTGAGAGGGTTTTTTTCTTAGTCAAGATCCATCATGGCTATATATAAAATCATACTGCAGCTTGTGTTTATCTGAAAATAAAAGAGAAAAATCTCTGAGCCTGTCCAGCACTTGCCCTTGTGTTGGAAAGGGAGGGTAGTAAAGTAAGCACATTCTGTTTGGAAACCCAGGAAATGCTGATGATTTCCCTCTTGTTCTCTGTGTTTTGTGTGTGTGTGTGTTTGTTCCTGCAGAGCGCTGCGAGAGGTTCTCCTGCCCCTGTGATTTCCTTCAGCCACCTCTTTGGAAGAATCAATCTTTTAAATAATTCTTTAAAAAAAACAACAGGAATTTTAAGACATAACGTTAAAAAAAATCTTCTTAAATTGTGCGCAGATAAATAGGGAAAAATATTTCCGGCTTTTAGCATGATGTCTTACCTCAAACAGCCCCCCTATGGCATGAATGGGCTGGGGCTGGCGGGACCTGCAATGGATCTTCTGCACCCTTCTGTGGGGTATCCAGGTGAGCATCAATCTCTTTCACTTTTACCCATTGACTCTTGAGTAAGCAAGTTAAGCCTGTCAAAGGAGCCTCTGAAATATCCAACCATTGATTTAATTTGTGCTGCTGAATTAAAATAGCAGTTCCTCCATTTGCTCTAGAAGTTCTTCATAAGACAAAAGGAAATAGTTTAGAACTACGGCTTTTGATATATCATGTTATTTTTTGAAATGACAACATTTTCCAGAATTGAACTATTCAGTCTATCACCACCTAGGATAGGTGTGGTATCCTAACATACTCCTTTGCTGGAAAATAAACAGTGATTATTTTAATGGAGTTTAGTTCAACGTCAGAATGCTTCTAATGGCAGCCTAACAACCCAGGCCAACCTTTAAACAGGTTATTTAGCAATTAGTCCTAATTAAAATCAATGGGGGCATACAAGCAAAATGTTCACCATCTAACATGTGAGTTGCAAAGCTTCAGATTTTGATCAACTTGTTCAGATCTCATTTCTATTTTTGTTATTGTGTATCATGACCTCTTTATAATTACAAGGAGCTATGCGTTTTTACAACTACTTGCATAAAAATGCAAGGGACTGAAGCACTTGGGCAGATACATTTAAAGCTAAATACAAACTCGAGTTTATTTGTACTTGAAAACTAACTGGGGCAAAATCATTTGATTATAAACTGGGGTGGTTGATCTGAAGTCAGGAACCAATCTTAATATCCAATAGTTTACTCTTACTTCATCACTTGTTCTTTACAGCCCTTGTTAGTTGCCTAAAAACACATGCTTCCCCCTATACACGCACACACACACACACATATGCACACTGAATCTCCACAATATCCCCACTTCAGATGGGTGTGCCAAGAAATCAACCGGGTGCTAATAAATGTTTACTATAACTTAAAAAAAATTGTTATAGCCTGATGGACAATGCAGTTAAGTCCGAAGTAGCGATATTTGATGTGATAAAGTACTGTCTATCCCCAACTCAATAAGTTATCAGTTCTTCAGATACAGTTGAATTGTGCTGACCCTGAATATAGGCAGCCCAGTCCTGTGCATCTTTACTTAGAGGTAAAAAAGGTAAAGGTGTCCCCGCACTTATAGTGCGAGTCGTTTCCGACTCTTAGGGTGACGTCTTGCGAAGTTTGCTAGGCAGACCGTATATATGGGGTGGGATTGCCAGTTCCTTCCCTGGCCTTTCTTGAATTCTACTGCACTTACTCCATGGTAAGAATACTCAGGATTGTAGCTGTACCTGGAAGACTCAAGTCCTGTAGACTTCCATGGAATTTACCTCCAAATAAACCATTTTTAGGATCTAGCTGTAAATAATCTATTTACATACAGATACTTCCGTTTTAACTGGACTGTACCAAAATAGTTAGTTAGCTGCTCTTGTGCATCTGAGGCCATTCAGGAAACAGCCTGCAATATGAAGAGAGCTCTCAATTTCTCTGTCCCATCCCACCCCCAGTAGCTGTCTTGTGGTCCACACGCAGAGTTTCTCACACACACCTGCATCTTATTGCCTGTTAATTTATATGCACTGAAGCTAGTTAGCTTTTTCCTCCTGATTTTTATTTGTCTGTTTGTTCCCCGTTCCTGATTCTCTTGTTGGAATTGCCTGGCCTGTTATATATAAATCAATGTCTTTAAAAAGGACAAGAGTATCTCGTGAAATTGATGAGTGGGAGGGGGCTTTCCTCTTTCATCTCTGCCTTCCTCCTCCAGAATTGGGCTGGGGTGTGGGTATGGGGATGGCAGGGGGTGCAGATAGATTGCCACTTTATCTTTCTGTCCTCTGTTGTTCCTGGGCCTTCAGCCACCCCTCGGAAGCAGCGGCGAGAACGCACCACCTTCACCCGCTCGCAGCTGGATGTGTTGGAGGCACTTTTTGCAAAAACTCGCTATCCAGACATATTCATGAGAGAAGAAGTGGCGCTGAAGATCAATCTGCCGGAGTCGAGAGTCCAGGTCAGATGGCTTAGGAAAGAAGCCAGGCTGTGGCAGAAGGAGGGATAGTGGTGACTGCCTGTGGGAAAGGGTTGTTGTTCTTTGTTTGCCTGCATGTGGATAATCAGTTTTATTTTAATTTGTGGGATCCAGGCTGGTTTCCTCCTTGTCTGAGCAATGTCCTCCTGCCTTTGCACCTAAGTGGGCCAAAGCTAAAATTCCTTGCCCATTGGTGCTGGAGCAAACAACTCTTTGGCACTTAAGCTGTATAACCAGAAGTATTGCCATAATTAGGAAGGGGACTGGGTAGTCTTGGGTACAATGCAAGAGCTTGAGAACTTCACTTTAGAGTTTGAGGAGGCTGAACTCCCTCTTCTTTAACTCCAGGTCTGAATCTCCTTATCTATATATCTATATAATTGACCCTTTCCGGTTACTTATTTTCTCCTTTTCACCAAGCACAAGGCTAACATCACAATCCTAAACACAGTTAAATGGGCACATGCCTGCAACAATTAGATCTGACCAATTCCTATTGAGTGCAATAGTAAGGGGGCTCTTTAGCCCAAGCCTAAGCATGTCTGCTCAGAAATAAGGCCTGGAGAGTTCAGCAGGGTTTGCTATCAAGTATACATAGGATTTTGTTTAAGTTTAAAGGGTAACTAACTTTGGTTGGATTATGCACAATTAGCGTAAGTTCCACTGATTTTCTTGAAATTGCCTTCAGTTTGTTTAAGGTCAGGGTATGAGATTAGGACCCCGAGGCATATTTTATATTTTTGTAAGCCATTTCCAAGTAAATACGCATTAAACTCAAGACCATCCTAAATATATTTGCAACAGAACCCTAAACATAATTACTTGGATGTCTCTCACCAGAACGTATTCACAACTTAAATTTAATTCTGCTTTCAAGTTCTAGGGGTGCAGACCCACTTAAGGTACATGGTTGTTTCTGTAGTAGTTCAGTTGACTCCCCTGGGACTGGTACGAATGTCACTGTGACCCAGTTCTGCAGTCTTGTCCTTGCTACATTGTGAGGCTTTTGTTTTGTTATCTTTGCTAGCCCCACCACCTCCTCCCCCTTTAGCACAACTTAATCTCAGTTGTTGAATCGAAACTCACACATTGGCTTTGCATGTAAAGTATTTGTTTATTCCAAAAGACTAAAGAGCAGGCAGCTGCTAACAGACTGTACGTGTGGATTGGTCTGCGCACGCGCGCACACACACACACACACACACACACGTGTAACTCAGAATCAGTGGGAGAAAACTTTTTTTAATACACTTTATCTCTGATTTCTAAAACCAAGTTTAGGGAAAACAGAGCTCACTTCCATCCAGTATATATTGATGCTGCCCCAACAGGCAACAAGGGCTTCTCTAGAAAATCCATCTGATTTTGATGCTGTGCCAAATGCTACAGATGGGAGTAGAGTTGAGGCACTCTGCCTCACAACAGTCCAGGAAAGCCAGTTCCCTTTTGAATACATGATTGATGCAGACAGGTGAAAAGAGGGGACAAGGAGGGCCTGCCTTGATTTTTGTCGCTTATAAATTTTTGGCCCTTGCCTTCACAACCCCTGGGTATGCCTTACTTAGCTAGGCTTGACCAAGCCTGCCATCCTGAATACAGTTTTGTCTCACTAGAGTTTGGGTACAGGTGTCCTCTGGCAACTAATGGAAATTGAGAGATTAAACTTCAGCATGTTGAGACAAAGCCATAGAAATTATATCCTGACCATACTCCTTGAAGTTTAGTAGGCGTTTGTGACTGGATAGGACAGGCACCAAATCAGGTCTTTAGGTCTGTCAACCTACCTGTAATTAAAACACAACCACACCTCTGCTGTCCAAGATGTGGTTGTTCCTATTTGCTAATTATCTGGCCAGGGTTCTCTTTTACTGAGGGTCATTTCAAGCCTAAGGGGTTTTTTTAAACATGGAACGCATTTGTCTGGAAGAGAAGGAATAAACTACATGCAATACATGTGATAATGGTATTTCAGAGCATGTATGTAATTTTTGGAAGCTGTGATTGACCACATGTACATGCAGCAAAATAGAACTATGTGCAGTTGATAATGGAGAGCCATGTATGTAGGAGACTTGTAATAACTAAAGTGGTCCTAAGATCCTAATCCTTCATGTACTCACCTAGGAGCAAGTCCTATGAACTTAATGGGACTTGTTTCTGAGCACTCTAGGCAAGGATGTTGCTCTGATCAAATGTAAGCACACTTGGAAATTAGTCTATAATGTTCTCGTGTTTTGAATATAGCTACTAACTGCTTGAGCATGTTCTTTAAAAAAAAGTTGGGGAGGTAGCACAAAAATCTATGAGTAAAATATTAATGATTGAGGCTAAGTTTCATAATGTCTTGCCCAATATCAGAAAGGGAACCAGTACCAGAGGAAAAAGATTGAGGGAATTACAGATGTCCTGAATTCCAAACTAAGTGACCTCAGGACTTGGATTGCTACATTGAAATGCCAGTTCTCTCGAAATGTTCTAGGATGCTCCATCTTGTCCTTCAGAGAAGATAAGCTCCATATGAAAGAGAGATGTGCAATGTGATTGGGATGGTTTCAAGAGCAGCTAAATCTTGGAAGCAAACTGTAACAGCAAAAATGCTGCACTTATCACATTGTCAGACAGTTGGTGAAATTATATCATGTAGGTAGTGAGTGTTCAACGTGACACTCTTGGAAATCTGTACTGGGAACTTGGATGTAATAGAGTACTTAATAGAACTGGGTGGTGACTGTTCTATACTCCCTTGGCAGTGAAAGGTGGATGTTATGCTGGTTACAACATGAATTGGTCATGTTGAGATGAGAACTCTGCTTGTGAAAGTGTGAAAGAAAAGAACTGCTAAATTTATCTAGAGTGAATCAATGAACTGAACTTACTCTTGTTATAATAAGGGGAAACAGTCTCATTTGCCTGCTCGTCAGCATGTTACTAGAAACTACTGTATCATGTGATATCCTTTCAAACTAGCAAAACTGACTTCTGTTCCACAGACTCAGCTGGGCAAGTGTACAGTAAAGTAATGGCTGTTAAGAGTTCCGTATTTCATTAGGATTTGGTTCATTGTTTGTTCTACGTGGTTTGAGAGTTGAAGGATGGGTATCTAGCAGCATGACAAGGGATGCAGGATATTGAATCTCTTGGACTTCCTGGAAATGTAGATGAGGAAGCTGGCCAACTGATGAGTGAAGGAAGAGTGGGTAGTACTTAGTAAAAGGAAATATGGAATGCTTCCTGTAGTTGTACAGGCTGAAATGTAAGGAAGAGCACACAGTGACAATAGTGACTTGCTCCTCTTCACAATAGTAAAGCAAGATCCTATGTGCTGGTGTGACTTTCTGCAACTGAATGCTACAAGTTAATAGTTTCTGCTTTAGAAGACAATGCCGCAGAGAAATGGGCAAAGGGGGCTAAAAGCATTTCTGGGATTGCTGAAAGTCCTAATTTCTCTTTTCTTTTATATTAAGATGCTGATGGTTAATGTGTTAAGCATGGTGTGGGATGCATGATCTAGAGACAGCTTTTTGGGGGGTGCTGGGAGACCAAGCTGGGTTCTGTTGAAAGGAATGGGCTGAGAACTTGGTTCTCTGTAGGCATGGGAATATAGGAAGGTGTAAGAAGGGGAATGCTGTTTCCCATTGGATGGATGCTTACTTGGGGGTACAATGCAAGGCTGTGTAACAGCAAAGAAGGTATTTGGCCTTTGCTTCTTGGGTGTTGATGAATCCTTCTGCTGCATATCTTTGGGGTGGAGGAATGACTTGTGAAGACTGCTGGTAGCAGGCTCCCTCTTCCTCCCCCCCTTTCTGTGGGACATTAATGGTAGAAGGCACATGAGGAGTTGGCCAGCTTAATTTAGAACTAGCTATAAGGATGGTTGATTGAACAAGGCTATGTTGGTGAACTGTTGTAGACACCCCCTCTTCCTATTTTTGATAGCATGGCATTAGGGGTGGGGGAGACTGGGAGCCCTGTGAAAGACTGCTGGGGAGATGATGGAAGGTGGCCAGTGCTGGGCAGGGATGGGTGGGTGGAAGAATGATCAAACCAGCATGATAGCTGGAGGAGGGGTGAGTCTTCTGCCATAATGGAAGGCGGGTGTCATGTCAGGTGGGTGCTGAGTCTAGAGATGTTTTGGCTGTCTTGTGTTGCAGTTTGTGCTGGGTGGATGGAGTGTCAGATCGCAGGCCTCCTTTGAGAATGCTTCCGCCATAGCTGGTTAGCCGGGTTCTGTTCTGGGTAGCACCAGCGGCTGACTTCGCTTGCTTGGCGGGTCCTATCTGAAAGTAATGATGTGTAGAGGCTGGGAAGAGAAGGGGGATATTCAGGAGAACGTTCTGAGCCAGACCCGATGGCTTGTGATGACCTCGCGTAGGAAGAGGGGAAGCAGACCACAGGGTTAAATGAGCGGCGATGGAGGATGATAGTATGACCTGGAGGCTCGCGTAGGGGCTCTTCCCCCACTTCCTCTTCGGTCGTCGAGGCTGGCCGGCAGCTTTCTTGTTTTGTCAAGAGCGCGGCATGGGAGGTGACGGGAAGGGGGCCGCAGTGCCTGTGGCGAGTAGGCCTGCGGCGGGGAGTGGGGAGTTTGGGAAGGGATGCCGAAGGGGGCGAGGAGGAGGAGGAGGAGGAGAGGCTGGGCACTTATTCGTGAAGGGATCCCAGGGGACTGACGGGCTGCTGCCTCCTTCCTTCCTTCTCCCCTCCCTTCGCAGGTCTGGTTCAAGAACCGCCGCGCCAAGTGCCGCCAGCAGCAGCAGAGCGGCAGCGGCGCCAAGAGCCGGCCCGCCAAGAAAAAGTCTTCCCCGGCGCGCGAGAGCTCCGGCTCCGAAAGCAGCGGCCAGTTCACGCCGCCCGCCGCCTCCAGCTCCGCCTCCTCCTCTTCCTCCAGCTCGAACTCCTCGGGCCCGGCGAGTGGCGGAGCGGCCTTGAGCAACGCTTCGAGCGGCGGTGCCGGAGCTGGGCCAGCCTCATCCGCCGCCTCCCTGAGCAGCGCGCCCTCGGCGGTGGCGCCCTCGTCCATCTGGAGCCCCGCGTCGATCTCACCCAGCGCCGTGCCGGAGCCCTTAGCGCCCAGCGGCACCTCGTGCATGCAGCGCTCCGTCTCCGGCGCTTCGTCTGCCTCTTACCCGATGTCCTACGGGCAGGGCAGTGGCTACGGGCAAGGCTACCCAGCGCCGCCGCCCCCGCCCTCCTCCTCCTACTTCAGCGGCGTGGATTGTGGCTCCTACTTGCCCATGCACGCGCACCCGCACCAGCTCAGCCCCATGGCTCCTTCTTCCATGGCAGGCGCGCACCCGCACACCCACCACCCGCTCGGGCAGGGCTCCAGTCACCACCACCACCACCACCACCATCACCACCACCAGCCGGGCTACGGGAGCACCGGACTGGCCTTCAACTCTTCCGACTGTCTGGACTACAAGGAGCCGACCCCAGCCGCAGCCTCTTCCTGGAAGCTGAACTTCAACTCCCCCGACTGCCTAGACTACAAAGACCAGGCCTCTTGGCGCTTCCAAGTGCTGTGAGGCCGCGGGCAGAAAGTAAGGCAAAGGCGGAAGCCAGCTTGGTCGGTCTCCCTCAGCATCCACAGTCCCGCCAGCACCCTTGGGACAGTCTCTCTTTACTCAAACCCAGCACCCTGTTCAGCTCTCCACCAAGCGCCTCCCCCCCAACTGTTCTTCTCATTCAGACCAGATCATCGTTATTTTTTTTAATTTAAAGAAAAGGAAAGAAAAATGTAAGCAGCCTGTCCAAATAACAAACCCATTTCCCAGCTCCTTCCTGTAACCAAATAGTGGCTAAAGGCTGCTGAATCAGGCCTGCTCCTGTTGCTGCTGCTTAACACTTTTTGGCCTCTTTCATATCAGCTCGACTCCTGGGGTGTTATTTATTGGCTCTCTGGGATTATGTTCCATGTTGTACTTATTATTTTTAAGCAAAACAGAAGAGGACTTCAGATCCAGATTCGTTCTCCTTTTCACAAAGATGCTGTCCTTGGATGCACACAAGATCCATCCTTTTCCCGCAGCCATATTGCTGTATGCTTGGTAAGGCTTACTCGTGGTCCATGGAAAAATGGGAGAGGAGGAAGCGCCTTTTGCTTTCAGGCCGACTTCAGACTTCTGTGTATAGCTCTTAACCCCATCCACTCATCTCCTTTGGAGACTCTTCCCCCCCCCCCGTTCTCTCCATAGGGTTGTATTGCAAAAGCGGCAGGAATTGTGTATATAGTGTATTGTTAGGTCTGTTCCAGCGGCCCTTTTTATTTTTAGTTGACTAACTGAGGTGAAGGCGAACCCTGAGCCTAACATGCAGGCAACCGAAGGAGCCACACATCTCTCTCCCCCTCTCCTCAAGGTCCCCTTGTAACCTTTTCTTGTAGCTGTTTGTTGGGAGAGGGGAAGAGTAAGGTATCTCTAAGTGGGAAAGAGTGGGATGCCCAGTTTGGAAAGAGAGGGTGAGGAAAAGCAGCATTTTTGAGGGTGGGGAGGTAAAATGAGGTGAAAGGCAAACCGATGGGGATTGGGATGGCCTTGACCCTCTTTACATCAGCGCTGGTTTCTTCCTCTAGTGCAGCCCTGGCTGCACACATCCCAGGCATTTGATCATCTGTCTCCAAAAATGTTTTTGGTCTGCTTATTCTTGGAAAGAGAGGGGGAAAGACAGAGAGAGGGGGGGGGAAATGTAATGTTGATTATTTACCCCATTAATCCAGCAGTCACCTGTTGAAATGTAAGGCAAATCCTTCCCCTTTACCTACATATCCCTATAATAAAATTCAAACGAATAAAAGCCCTTGTCTGTGTGATCCTTTCTGGGCGATCTGAGAGTAGGGAAGGGGCAGGAGCTGCCACAGGCCTCCAACCATTAGCTTTTACACTTCTGTCTGCTGCTCCCCTGGCAGGGACAGATCGATTTTATTTCCGAGGGGAGGGAAGGAGGGAGTGCTGGCCTGCTGCACTTTATCTCACTGAGCTGCCTTTTAATTACTATAATTGGATTGGCGCCCAACCAAAACTTTGAGGGGCTATAGACTCAGTGAAAACCGGTACGAATATGCTACGTCCCCTTCCCAACTCTGCTTTTGGGAAAGCACAAAACTTAACCGGCGCAAAGCCTTTCTGCGGGGGGGGGGGGGAGACGGGGGACACCTGAAGTTTGGCAGTAACTTTCTCATCTTAATTGCCCTCAGATGCTTCCTACTGCCCGCAGCTGGACAGGCTGAATCCAAAGCATTCTAGAGGGCGTTGGCTATTACCTTATCGAAAGAGCCATAGCTGTCAAATTGACTTGGCACCTCTTTAACCGGTCACTTGACAAGAGCTTCTAGCATGCGAATAGTTATGAAACATCAAAATTGCAACTCTGCTATTCTAGGCTGAGAGCAGAACTCGAAAGCTAAGAAAAGCTAGATCCACAATCCAGTTAAACCGAACTATTGCAGGACCCAAAACCAATTTATCTTGAAATAGACCCTTACACAGTGTATAATATCAAAGGAGATTTAAGAGAAGCCATTCAGAATATAGCCACTAGAAACCTCAATACCGAGCATACTGAAGGGTGAAATCCGCGTCCTACTAAAGTCAGTTTGCCCAGTTCCGACTACTTTCTGCGAGCTGAATTGCAGTCATTAGTTTAGAGAAAGTCCTATTGCGTTCAAAGGAATTTTTCAAAGAAATTAATTTAAAATCTCAGCTTAAAGTGTTTTTTATCAGAAGTATTTCAGATTTAGCACTGCTTTTTTAAATCTTATTTTTCTCAGTTTAATATGTCTAGATATTGGCTGAATTTTTTAAAAAAAGGATATATATATATTTTTTTTAAGTATTTTTCTTAGAAAGGTAGGGCCGGCTAAAGCTGCCTGATAAAAGAGAATGGTGTAGTGTAGAATCAAGTGATGAAACAAAATATGACATCGCTGCCAGATGCTAACTTGGGTTGGGGGAGGAGAGTATTTGAAGTTAATAACGCAAGGGGGACTTTCCTTGGTTGAAAACGCCAAGTTTGCATGCTTTTTGTCCTTACCAAAAAAAAAAGTTTCTCCGCTGGGATCAGTTTAAACTTCCAAAAGAGAGATTTCCAAAGGGGGATTAATTAGCCTTTTAATTACTACTAAATAGTGAATTGCTGTCATTTATATGGCGCATAATCAGACTTTACACCCACACTGGATTAGCTGTTGGCCTATGATATACACCAGTTGCATATAGACTTCATTCCTCTTGGAAGTGTAGTTAATAAAGTTAGGTAAAACTAAAATTTTGAAATCAGGGTATTGAGGTTTAATGAAGATGTCAGTTTTGGGAGCGATAAATTGCTAAACAGCTGCTGCAGGTTTTAAATGTTTATTTGAGGTATGAACAACTGAAGTGCAAGTTCACAGGTCCCATCTGAAGTTCCATGTGGGCTTTTTATTTTTAATAAATTGGCGCAGTGGCCGTTTCCTATCGCGGGAAGTCACGGATGCATAGTTTGGTGCCTGCTCCAGAGGCAGTGCCCGCCTCCGCCCCCGCCTCGCCTCCATAAGGTCCCACCAAGGATGCTCAAGTGGCAGAATGGATTTCAAATCGCATTTGGACACCGGCGCTCCTCTGAGCTCTGACTGGCTACGCCTGGGACAACCCTAACCATGTGGAGCACAAGTGGCTGCAGAATGCCACAGCCCAGGGTCCTCCTAGCCACGCTGGCTCTGCTTTTAGCCATTGCCGTGCTTAGATGAGAGCAGCCACCCTTTCCTTCGTGTGCTAAAGCGCTTTGGGGAAAGGAGACGCCGCTTCTCTCCACCCTGCCACGGCTGTCCTTCGCAGCCGATTTGTGGCCAGTTTCCGTTAGTGAGCGACAGCCAAACTGCCTGGCCTTTCCCAGTCATTACTGGGGAAGGAAGCTGTGCGGGGTTATTAAATGGCGACAAGGCGCGGTTGCCCGAGGAGTCCTGCATCTGAGCAAAACTTAGTCACGGTGCACGTTCCCCGGTAGCCAGGATTCTGCTGGGACCCAAGCGGAGCATACGCTGCCTGGAGAAGCAGAAAGTAACGAGAAAGGCTTCGCCATGCTTTGAATGAGAGAGGCTTGAACGTCCATGCGGGCCACGACTGACCCAAGGCAGCAGCCGGACACCGAAGCGTCCGAGAGACCCTGTCCTCCGCCCCGGTCTCGGTTTGAGCCAGGGGTCGCTTTAAAGCAGCCTCGTGACCTGTATGCCCAATGCCAGGCGAGCGCCGGAGTATGTGAAGCAGGCGCAGAGCGTGTCGTGGAGCATGTGCAGAGTGCCCTCGTCGCCTCATTCCCCACACACAACCGCAGGATGGAAGCGTATGCCTGTCAAATGGTGTGCCCTCCAAGCAGGCCTGAGCTCCCGGCCCCCTTGTTTCGGCATTAAGCTCTGCCTGACTTTGCACCTTTTGGTCTCACAGCGCCTTTGCTCACTGCTGTGCCTCTAGTCAGAAATTCTTTGGTGAGTGGGTCGGGTGGAGAGCTTGGGCAGGGACAATCAAACCCATAAACTCAAGTAACTTAATGTGTGTCAAGATATTTAATTGTATTACTTTTTGGCGAGCAATTGGGTTGAGTAGTGCCTCCAAGCTTTTCTGTACCTTGCGTAATGTCTCCAGAAGCAAAACTGCTAAAGAGTTACCTTTTGAAATTAAGGCTAAACATTAGGGATAGAGCCTAGAATATCCTTGAGGAGGCCAAAGCCACTCCCACCCCCGCCCCCCCGTATAGCTACAGCGCTGCTGGTTAAACTTTGGGGCAAGACACCCCCCTCCCCACGCACGTGGCTCACGGGAGCTAATGAACTCAAGTGCTTTGGACGGCCTCAGTGTAGATCGAAACAAACACCGTATTTGCAGGAATAAAGGATCTCCGCTCATCTAGTGAGGGGAAAACATCGGACCAGCAAAAAAAACAAACGTCAGTCAATCGTCCGACCCCCCCAAAAAAAGATCAAACCCAAACCGCTCCGTTTCCTGTGACTCACTAGGGTCTGCTTCCAAGTAAGCATGCACAGCATCGCGACTCCAGATTGTTTAAACCAGAGACGACAGGAGTCAGTCAGTCGGATATTAAATAGGCAGATTGGGGACTGCAAAAGCGAGGATCGGCGGAGAGCGGCTTTTGAGCGTCTCCTTCCTCCGCCCACTTTTGTCTTGCCCCTCGGGAGAGCGCCCTGGGTTGTCCAACTAGAAGATCGAGCGGGACAAGCCGCCAGACTAGCCTGAGAGGCAGCGATGCCAAGGCGGCGCCAGGAGTATCTTGCCGCTCTGGAGTCGACTCTTTCCCGACAGGCGGGTGCGCGCAACCAACACGTTCTGTTTTAGCAACAGGCAGATAATGTGTGCGCGCGGCGGGGGAGGGTGCGCGCGAGTAATAAGCACCTTCACCGGGCTGCGAGCAACCCAACTTTCCAGCGCAGCTTGGCGTGGCCTGTTTCGCTCCGGCAGCGCCAAGAAACGTCTTCCTCCGGCTCTCGCGTAACCCGCTCCCTGCCTAGGCTGTCCTCCTCGGCGTGAGCGCTGCCCGCTGCCTTCTGGGCCTGGAGTGGCGCAGCGAGGGAACCGGTCGCTCTTTGGGACGGGGGGGGGAGGCTCTTTAGACGGGGCTGTCTCTCCTCTCCCTTCTCCAAAGGAAGCCCTCCGGCGGGGGCCCTGGGCTTCTTCCTTGGGGCACCAGAGCCTCCGCCCCTCGCTCGGGGTGCTGCCACTCCCCCCGCCCCCCCTCCACCCATGGGACCTCCACGCGGCCCGTAGCTTGCCTGGGGGAGCCCAGAGGCGGCGAGATTAGATGTTGCAAGAGGAAGGGCGCCCCAATCGACGGCAGAACCGTCTCTACATGAAGGGTGCCTTGACTGCAATCGTGCGGGTTGAGGCAGCCCGCCCAGAAGGGTCCCGTGACGGGGGGCTTCCTCCCCGCGCCCCCAGCGCAGCGGCGGCGGCGGGAGCGCAGGGGCGCTTCACTCCAGAGCGGGCGGGGGCCCGCCCTTCTCCTGCCCGCAGGCCACGCGGGAGCCGGGCTCTTGCGCAGACTTCCAGGCGGGGGCGGGAAGGGAGCCGGCGGCGGGAGGCGGCCTTGGAGTGGCACGGCGAGGCGCTCCTTGCGCAGTTTCACTCCTCCCCGCTGTCCTCACGCCACCTTTCCCCGGCCCAGCCCGGCGGTGCCAAGGTGTTGCGGCACCAGGGAGCGAGAGGACGACGCCGCGGAGAAGGAGGAGCCTGGGCGGCTGGCGACGCCTACGGAGCGTGACCCGAAAAAGCCCCAGAGAGAGTTTCTGAGTTCGCGCTCTCCCCGGAAGAAGCAGCCAAGGCCGTGCCGGAAGGCGGGCACCACGAATAGGTCGGGGCGCGGGCGCCTCGTGTCTCCGCGGCAGGGGCCCCCTCCCTCTCTGGGCCCAGACCCGGGCAGACGAGCGAGAGCGCTTTCCCCAAGCAGCTTTATCACTGCAAGCTGCTGCTCGCCATCTGCACGGTTCATTCATTCTTTTGTCCTACGCGAACGTGGCGTTTGTTGGACGCCCAACTCCCCTCAGTCCCCGACAGCAGCAGCACTGGTCAGCAACGGTGGAAGCTGTAGCCCAAAACATGGAGAGGGAGAGGGAGGTTTTCCTCGCAGAGATTACTTTCTGACGCTACTTCAGGTTATATTTGGTTAAAGCCAACCGATGTTATTGGTGGTGGTGGTGATCTTCACATTGAATCCCCAGAGGACGCTATCCGTAGTCTGAAGTAAGCGGTGCCCACCTCTGAATAACCCTAGGCAGAAACTGATTTAAACTGACCAGTTAAATGTGTACAATACAATTTCACGATTTTGTCATAAAACTTCAAAACATGTTTTAATCTGCAAACGTTAAGGAGGTTTGATTACCATAAACCCGCATGTCAATAATAATTTAATATATTATATAATTTAAGGCGAATTAAACGAATTTTACAAGGAAAAAGATCATTGCGCCAGTAATAACACCAAGATTTTTTTAATGGATGTTAACAACTGGCGATGCTTTAGTTCCGTCTAGTGGGTCAGTTTGTAGGTAATTGGTAAGGTGTGGGGGGGCACATATTTGCCTAAATATAGAAAGTCCAGTAACCAGAATGCCAGTTCTCTTGTGTGTGCGCGCGCAATATTTAAGTTTAAGCACATTAATTAATTCACCGCCCAGAGAGCTATTGCTAGTCGGGCGGTATATAAATTTAATAAATAAATAAATAAATAAATTAGTCTTGGTATTTTTTTATTTATTAGAGTTTGGTACTGCGCCATAGAACTACTCCCTGAGCGGTCAGAACCTTTCAACACTGTTTAGTACTTAAAAACAATAATATAGCCAATGGGGCGCTTTTAAGCAGGCTTTAAAAACACACTTGCAGAAAGTTGTGTTAAACCTTCAATAAGTAGAAGAGACAAGACTATCGCAACTAAATTAAGCCAAAGGTTAAGCCCCTAATTCTAGACGGATCTAACGGATCTAAACGGATTTAAGAAGTAAGTTCCACTGAACTAGGTTGAATTTACTTCCAAGTAACGCACGTTTGGGATCGAGTGTAAAGCCACTTACATCCAAGTACTCTTACTTAAGTGGGTTTTAGACTGATTTGTTAAATTAGCGGGAACTATCCTGCGAACCCAACAAAAGTGACAAATAATAATTCCACTAAAATAATAAAAAGGTAAACTCCTGGAGTTAAAGCATCTCAAAAGTCAAAAATGTAATTAAGAACCTATAAGAACAATCAAACATTACAAGCGCAACCTTTGGGCAGTCTACGTGTCCTAATATTGCTGGTTAAATTACACCTTGCGCTCCTTTGCCTCCTTTAATTTTCTCCCATCTTCAAAGCGAACCGAATTAAAAGACTGGAATCTTTAGCATGCTCCTCTTTCAATATGACTTTTGGCTTTGTGACATTGTCCATTTCTGGTTAGACAGGAATCAACGTGGTTTATGTGCCAGATCAGTGGTTAACAAACCCATCGAGTTGGGGATGCGATTCGCATATCTCAAGCCTGCACACATCTTCCTTGGAAGTAAACTGGTTTTACCGATTTCTATGAAAATATGTTCTCTAGTGATATTTGCAGTTCATTCAGAATTGGGAGACTGATTCTTTCCCGCTGATCCCAGCTGGTCAGAGGAAACGGATTCCAGTCGCAGTCCTGAGATCTGAAAGTGGGTCCCGCTCGGGTACAGAGTGGTGGCTTTCCATCCATCTGGCTCCAAAGGGAGGGCTTTATGACTGGCCCATCCCGTAGAGCCCTTGCCCTGCCCTCCCCCGAATTTCCGCGCTCTGGGTCTAAGATCACGTCGGGAATGGGCAAGAAACAGGGAATGGCCAGGGTATTTTGCTGGGGCAGGAGAGACGCCAGAGGTATGTTGTGTACCTTAAGGTGGGTGGCGTATGCCCGGTGGAAGAGACAGCTATGGAAGAAGAGAAAAAAGGCCATGGGCAACCCCGGGCCATTCGCAACAGCGGGACTGTAGAACACGCGTTACTAGGACGTGCCGCTACCCGGCTTGGAAAGCGGGTCGTCTTTATTGGCCTGCCAAACTATGAGGGGCCTCTGACAAGCGGCCCCGCGGTGTCCCGAGTTTTCTGATCCACGAGATTTCCCCTGCACTCAGCAAAATAAAAATAAAGAGCGGCGGTACCAAGCGGTTAAAGGCGCGCCGTGGCCAAGCGACCACTTGGCAAACGGTCGTCTGTATTCACGCCTGGAGTGCAGTCAACAGTTTGATCATCGCCGACTCCCAAGGGGAGACGCAAGCACAGCGCTGAGCACTTTGCGGATCTTCTTTGGAGCGTGCCCAGTGAAGCCCAGTCGGGCAGCAACCTGTAAGGGAAACCGCGTGCGTCGCCTAACCGAGCATCAGGCGCCCTGCAGCAGCCCCAGACGTACTCGGCGTCGAGGGCAAGAAGAAGGTTCCCGGTGCGGGCGCTCCTGCCGGAATGTCAGCTGAACGTGCATAGGAAAGCATCTCTTCGCCCTGACGCGCCAGCTACGCGGGATCCCACTTGCAGCCCAATCCTATGCATGTCTCCTGGGAAGGAAGGCCCTTGGAGGTCAGTGGGACTTACCCCCAGGGAAGCGTCCACAGGGTTGCAGTAACAGGATGTTCGGCAATTCGGCAGCTCCACAGGGAGGGAAGCGCCCTAACTTGGGTGTGAGTGAGAGTTTTATATGTAAGGAAAACGTGGAATAGCAGTTTGCAGCTAACATATAATGTAAGGCTCATCCAAACGGAGCGGGACAATCCAGGTTTTCTATACCCGCTTTGTCATCCGAGAGTCCTCACTTGCCCCTCTTCCCGCTCCTTTCCCTTAGGTGCTGGGTGTGTGTGTTAATGATTGCTTCTTCTTTGTTTTTAAAGATTGTTGTATTATGTTAATCATATTGAAAAGTTGTTTTTGCAGGCTGTTATATTTGTTATGTTACGGTTTTCTTTTTTTGTCAGTAGGAAATTGTTTTTGCAGTTGTTTTTGAGATGTAGTTCTGTTCACCTTGTTTGTAAGCCGCCGTGAGCATTTTTTGTGGCAAGGCAGCATACGAATAAAATGATGATGATGAACCTCTGAAGCTTGCGGGTGTGCAGTGTCTGTGTATGATATTTTTCAAAATTAAGGGAGCCTTTGGAGATGTGGAGCAGCGAGGAGCTGTCTGTTAGATGAGCCTTTTGGATATAAGAATATTCACCCCGACTGTGAACTAGGGCAGTGGCACTAAAGTCTAGAGCGAGGCTTGCCAATCATTTTTTTTCTTGGTAGAGATCTCCTGGGCCTTTAACAGGAGACAGCGGGTGAAGACGTTCCTGTCGCTGTGGCTCTATGCTGGAAAAAGCTTCCTGGATGATGCTCTGAATGATTGCACGCCGCTGTTCAAGACACACGGCATGCTTCTGAATGCCAGCTGCTGGGAAGCGCAGGAGAGGAGAGTGCGCTTGTGCTCAGGTCCTCCTTGTGGGCTTCCTACGGGCATCTGCTTGGCCACTGTGAGAACAGGATGCTGGACTAAATGGCCACTGGCCTGATCTTTACAGGCGCCCGCCTGCCAGGGAAAAAGTTGGGAACTTTTCAGGAAGTTGGTTGAGGAAAACGGCTCGGACGCGTTAATTGGCGCTTTCCTTGCTCAGAAAAGCGCCCCCTGCTGCCAGCCTTTAAGCAACCCACGCGGAAAATGGAAACGAAGCGGAAGGACGACGCCCTCTACAGGCTCCTTAAGGCACTGCCTGGGCTTTCGGCGTGACGAGCCAAAATGACTTTGAGGCCCTCAGACTGCTTTTTTTTTTTTTTAAACCCAGTTTGCCTTAATTTTATTCCTAAATGCCTTGTCTCTAGGCTGGGGCAGGCGCTTGCATTTCTTGTTGAGGTGCGACTAAGCGGAGGCGTGGTACCGAGCGCGGTGTGGCAAGAGGCAAGCCAAGGAGCTTGGAGGCTCGTCGGTGGCGTGCACCCCTCTCGCGGCTTTCGCCTCTAGCTCCGATTCAGCCCCTAAAGATGGGGAAGAAACAGCCTTTGTTGCAAAAAACGATGAGGCAATCGCCTGTGGCTGGCGTGGTAACAGTAGCCTTTAGCCCCAGCTCTCCCCGGCCCCATAAGTGATCGTTGTTTCCTGTCCCCCTCCTTTTTTTTTTACACAGGAGGAAGACTTAGCCAAGAGCGTCTAGGCTGCAATCCAATACAAGTCTACTCAGCAGTAACTTCCAATGGCTTCAATGGGACTTACTCCCAAGTAAATGTTTATTGGATTGCAGCCTTAGTGAGGCTATGTGGCGCTGGGACCTGCCGCCAGGTTGACCTAAGTTGGCTCTTGAGAAATGGTGGGATGCGTTTCTTCCAAACAGTTTGAGAGGGTGACCGGGTCATGGAAATGAAGGGTGCTTCTAGGCAGGTTTATTGTGGAAGCGGTGCTGCGCACGCTCATTCTTGCAGATGACCACATAACATCATCAAAATGCCAACCTCTACTTTTATTTTTACATTTAATCTGGATTTCCTTTTACAGGAGAAAATCTGTTGAGTAAAAATAGCCCAGTATACATGGGCTGGAACTGGTGGTGTGGAAGCTCATTAGGTCTTTTTCTGTTTTTTTTGTGTGTGCAGTTTGTCACGTGCTGGGGTGACATTTAGGATGGCGGTCTCTATTGCGCTACCCCTTCCATTTGGTCCTCACCTGAAGACAGTGTAGCCATTTTGTTTCTGGTGGCCACATTGAGAAGAGCCTGCTGAAGGCATGTTGGAATTCCAGTTCAGAGCAAGATCTCAAGGCCTGCGGAGGATTACCTCGGAGACTAATTGCAGTACATACATATTATTTCTTTTTAAGAAATAATAATAATAGTAATAATGAGGTCTTGCAGAATTTTATCATAGTTTATCAAAATTTCAGTATCACTAACAATCAGTCTTGCACAAGATTTCTGTATTAAATTCTGAAAATAATTGTGCTGTTAAGTTTTAAAGTTTGCATGCTTTTAAAATATTGTATGATTTTTATAGTTTGTTTTGTATGCAAGCAGTCTTGGGCAAACATTTGCCCAGAAAAGAAGCCCAAAAATATTTTTTTTAAAATTAAAAAAAAACCCAAATAGAAATAGCTGTTCTTTCCCCACCCCCCAAAAAGCAAAAGCCTTCACATTTTGCCCATAACGAAGCATGATAATAGGACCTGTGCCTGGTAATGTTTGCTCTTGCATACTTCCTACGGTATTTTCTAAAGTGTGTGTGCATAGGTACAGAAATACCTGTGTGCATGTCCAGAATGAGAAAAGAGAAAGGCAATAGATACTGAAGGAAGGGGCCAGTACACATAGCATAGAAACATTCCATCAAGGACTGGCCACTGGGTTGAATAGGAAAGGGTGGTATAGTTATGACAAGCATAAGATGTAAAACTGCACTTGCATGGATCCTCAAGTGTCAGCTGAATGCACAGAAAAATTGGGTCTGAATGATCCATTTGTGATGTGAAGCCTCTATTTCGAAGCATTCAAAGAAAGCAACAGTACTCCTATATCTTTTCAGAAGGATTTCACCACATGCACTTTCCTGACCCTTGTTGCATGACACTGTCTCTGCCAAGATTCCTCTTCCATGAACTATTAAATGTGCAGGAGCTCCTTTGTATCTGGTCCCCTTATTCTAGAGCCTATCAGACACTAGGGTGTCATAACAGGTTTTGACTTTATGCTACTTGGAAGTCGCCCTTTACTGAATACAACTAATAAAGTTTGGACTATGAAAGTTATAACACTTAGGCTGTGATCCTATACCCATTTACTTGAGAGTAAGCCCTATTGAACTCAATGGAGCTTATGTTTGAGTAGACATGCAATGCTGTAAGACACGCTGCATTTTCTTCATTGGTAGGCTAAAAATGTACTTTGGCTAGAACCAAAGCCAGTTTTATTTCAACAGACATTTGCCATATAACTTTGCCTGCCATTTTACTGAATTTTATGATTGGCTGCATTCAAATTGTTGATTTGAGTGCTGATTCTGGTGTCATTTGTAAAAATGCCCTTAGTTTAACTGAATCTCAGGGGGATGGAATCCATCTCTAAACATAAAAATGATTAATTGTTGTTCTGAGCCTAACCCTATGAATCAGTGACCTCCAAGAGCATCTGCCGTGAACCACCCTGTTCAGATGGTGTAAGTTCAGGTCTGTGGTTTCCTTTATGGAATCAGTCCATGTCTTGTTTGGCCTTCCTCTTTTTCTACTCCCTTCTGTTTTTCCCAGAATTATTTCTTTTCTAGTGAATCATTTGTTGTCATGATGTGTCCAAAGTATGATAACCTCAGTTTCATCATTTTAGCTTCTAGTGATAATTCTGGTTTAATTTGTTCTAACACCCAATTATTTGTCTTTTTTGCAGTCCATGGTATGCGCAAGGCGCTCCAACACCACTTTTCAAATGAGTTGATTTTTCTCTTATCCGCTTTTTTCACTGTCCAACTTTCACACTCATACATAGAAATCAGGAATACCATGGTCTGAGTGATCCTGACTTTAGTGTTCAGTGATACATCTTTGCATTTGAGGACCTTTTCTAGTTCTCTCACAGCTGCCCTCCCCAGTCCTAGCCGCCTTCTGATTTCTTCACTATTGTCTCCATTTTGGTTAATGACTGTGCCAAGGTATTGATAATCCTTGACAACTTCAGTGTCCTCGTTATCAACTTTAAAGTTACATAAATCTTCTGTTATTACTTTCGTCCTTTTGACGTTCAGCTGTAGTCCTGCTTTTGTGCTTTCCTCTTTAACTTTCCTCAGCATTCATTTCAAATCATTACTGGTTTCTGCTAAGAGTATGGTATCATCTGCATATCTTAAATTACTGATATTTCTGTTCTGTGTGATGCAGCGAACCCAGTTGGCACAAGAGATTGCTAAGAGTATCCCGGTTAAAGGATTTCAGGTCCAGTAGAGATTCAGACGTGTTAATAGGTTTAAGAGTCTTTATTCCAAAAGACATTAAGGTACAAGAATTACAAGCTCCACTACAACCCCCACACCTGCTTTCGGTTTGCCCAGCGCTTATATCTCATTCTGTGCCCTTGCTCAGCAACATCTGCAGTTTGACCTTGGCACGCACACATCGCTGGCTTAACCCCATAATTGCCTGTTCCACTGTCCTTGTGGAAATACACTGCTTCTGAGCATACAACAGCCCCCACCCCACAAGACAGTGGACAATTCACATCACATTTCAGTTCAGTTCAGTTCAGTTCAGTTCAGTTCAGTTTCATCAGTTTACACACACTCAGTTTCTTTATTCACATACATTTAGCACACCAATCCTTTTCACTAATTTGGTGAACTTGTCCTCACACAATGGCTTGGTCATGTCAGCCAACATGTTGTCAGTGCTGCAATATGTTATGTTGATAAACCCATTTTTTTATGTTGTCCCTGACGTGATGATACCTCACACTTATGTGCTTTGTCCGCTTAGTGTGTGCCTCTGAGGTGGCCATTTTAATGCACGTTTGATTATCTTCATGGACTGTAATAGGCATCCTTATTCCCATGCCCACTTTCTGCATGAATATTTTGAACCATTGAAGTTCATTACAAGCATTAGTCAAAGCATTATTCAGCTTCCGAACTGGACGTGGCAACCACAGCCTGTTTTCTACTGCTCCAGTCCACCACGGATCCATGTAGCATTACAATTATGCCTGTGGTTGACTTTCGGCTTTCCAGCTCACCCGCATGATCAGCGTCCACGTAACACTCTAAACCCCCTTCGTGTTCAACAGAGAGAACTAGACCCTTAGTCTTCGTACCTTGTAAATAGCGCAACACCTGCTTCACTCCTTGCCAATCAGCCTCAGACGGTTGCTCTATTTTCCTGCTCAGTATGCTGACTGCGTTGCAAATATCTGGTCTTGATATTTTAACCAGATATTGCAATTTACCCAGTATTCGTCTGTACAGAGCTGGATCGGCACAAGGAGTCTCTTTCGGATCCTGTTGGAATGTCACTGTCATAGGTGTCTGGACTGCATTACATTCTGACATTTTACAGTCCTCCAGCAGCTGTCTAATTTTCCCTTCCTGTCTCAGCATTATGGTGCCATCAGCTGCACACACAATGTCTGTGCCCAGGTAATGTGTGACTGGACCTAACCTCTTGGTATCCACTTGCCTGCGCAGACTCTCATGGAAGTCCTGTTCCTCCTGATTATCATGATAAATATATAAAATATCATCAACGTACACAGCGCAATAGGAGGTGGTTCTTTTCCCTTTCACATACACACACGTGTCTGACTAACAGCGTTCAAATCCCATGCCTTGCAACACTTGATCCAACTTCTCATTCCAACATCGGGCGCTTTGACGTAGCCCATATAGAGATTTATTTAGTTTGCAGACTAACCCTTTCTGCAATACAAAACCAGGAGGTTGTTCCATATAAATCTCCTCCTTTAACTTTCCATGTAAGAAAGCCGTGCCTATGTCATAGTGGTTTATTTTCATACCCTGCATTGCAGCCATCTTCAATAAAATACGTATAGATTCGTGTTTCACCACTGGTGCAAACACTTCACCATAATCTGTGCCATATTGTTGGGTGAATCCCTTAGCTACCAATCTTGCCCGGTATCTTTGCACCTCCCCCGAACTGGTGCGCTTCCTTTTGAACACCCATTTGCATCCTATGGCCCTTTTTCCTAAGGGTAAGTTACATAAAGTCCATGTTCTATTGTTTGCCATGGTCTGCAACTCCTCCTGCATAGCCATTTGCCACTTTTCCTGATTTCATCTATGGAGGATGGTTCCTCCTGTGTTATTTCATGGTTCATTAACTTAGCCGTGAAGGCTGCATGCGGGCATTTTACAACTGCTTTCTCCAGAGTATTTCTGCTATTCCTCTCATGTTTTACAACCTGCTTGCTATCAGCCTGTTTCCTTTTCATCACATGCATAGTCATATGAAATAATTCCCTGTCCAGAACCCCCTGTAAGCATACCACATTGTTCTTAATCACTTTACATTTCCCTTTGTCAAATAATACAGAATAACCCATTTCATTCAGTTTCTTGACAGATAATATATTACAATCCAATTGCGGAACAAACAATACATCTGTAATTATCGTCTTCAGCTTACTTAATTTCAATGTTCCTCTAGCCAACACGTCTCTTCTTGAGCCATCCGCCAACACCACAGTCTCTGACACGGATCTTGATGTATGATACAGTTCTGGATCATTTATCAAACAGTGAGAAGCTCCCAAATCACAAATCCACTCACACGGTTCTGATTTATGAGCTCTTTCACTCACCAGTTTAACGCTAGTTTGCTGCCAGCTTCGTCTTCCACGCTTGGCTGCACAGTCTCGCTGTAAGTGCGTTGTAGCTCCACAGGAATAACATGCTTTCTGCCCATTCACTGTGTCTTTGAAGTTCTGCTTCTTGCTTCTTTCTTGCTCCGTTTTTGCTGATTCTTCTCTTCTCTGCCATTCCTGAAGAAGTTTAGATGTAATATATTCCTCATTAAGACCGGCTTCAGGCATCGCTTCAATCGACGTCACCAGGGAATCCCAGGATTTATCAAGAGATGACAAGATTATAAACACCCTTTGAAGCCTAGAATGTGCCACGTTTCTCTCCTCTAATTCCGCGAACAGCTGTCTGAATTCCATCAGATGCTCTGACATGGAACAGCCTTCTTCCAGTCTCATCTGATATAATTTCCGAGCCAGAAATATCTTAGATCCCGCTGTCTGTCTCACATGGATCCCATTTAACACTGTCCACATCCTTTTAGCAGTGGGCTCATTCTGCACATATAGCAATTGAGAGTCTGATAACGACAGTATAATAAACGTTCTTGCCTTATCATCTTTGCGTAGCCATTCATTCTGAGGAGCTGCCGGTGGGGCTGTATCTATAACCTCCCAGAGGTCCTCTTTAGTCAAGAATGCTTTCATCCGTAGTTTCCAGCTACTGTAATTCTTCTCTGTAAGCCGCTCCAGAGGTAACCCTGCTGACATTGCCACAGCCATACTCATCAGCACGCTTCTGCTCACCTCTCCAACACTCGGCCACAGTCTTTACACGTCTTCTCGAACCTGCAACCTCTGCGTTACGCTGCGTAGGCTGGGCCCATAACCCCTGTTGTTCTGTGTGATGAGGCAAACCCAGTTGGCACAAGAGATTGCTAAGAGTATCCCGGTTAAAGGATTTCAGGTCCGGTAGAGATTCAGACGCGTTAATAGGTTTAAGAGTCTTTATTCCAAAAGACATTAAGGTACAAGAATTACAAGCTCCACTACAACCCCCACACCTGCTTTTGGTTTGCCCAGCGCTTATATCTCATTTCGTGCCCTTGCTCAGCAACATCTGCAGTTTGGCCTTGGCACGCACACATCGCTGGCTTAACCCCATAATTGCCTGTTCCACTGTCCTTGTGGAAATACACTGCTTCTGAGCATACAACAATTTCTTCCTCTAATTTTTACATCTCCTTCATCTTGGTCCTGTCCCGCTTTCCGTATGATATGTTCTGCATATAGATTAAATGGGTAGGGTGATAAAATACACCCCTGTCTCACACCTTTTCCGATTGGGAACCAATTGGTGTCTCCATATTCTGTCCTTACAGTAGCCTCTTGTGCAGAGTATAGGTTGCGCATGAGGACAATCAGATGCTGTGGCACAACCATTTCTTTTAAAGCATTTCATAGCTTTCCATGATCTACACAGTCAAAGGCTTTGCTGTAATCTATAAAGCACAGGGTGATTTCCTTCTGAAATTCCTTGCTCTGTTCCATTTTCCAACATATGTTTACAATATGATCCCTGGTGCCTCTTCCCTTTCTAAATTCAGCTTGGACGTCTGGCATTTCTCACTCCATATATGGCAAGAGCCTTTGTTGTAGAATCTTGAGCATTACTTTACTTGCATGGGATGTTAAGGCAATAGTTCAGTAATTCCCTGGGATCCCCTTTCTTTGGAATTGGGACGTATATTGAACGCTTCCAGTCTGTGGACCATTGTTTAGTTTTCCATATTTGACATTTTTGTCAATATTTGGACAGATTCCGTCTCAGTAGGTTGTAGCAACTCTACTGGTATGCCATCTCTTCCTGGTTATTTGTTTCTCCCAAGTATTTTAAGAGCAGCTTTCACCTCACATTCCAAAATTTCAGGTTCTTCATCATACAGGTCCTCCGTGAATGAATCTGTCATCCTTGCATCTCTTTTATAGAGTTTTTAAGTGTATTGCTTCCATCTTCCTTTTATTTCATCTTGGTAAGTCAGTGTGTTCCCCTGTTGATTATTCAACATCCCTACTCTAGGTTTAAATTTCCCTTTCATTTCTGTAATCTTTTGGAATAGGGCTCTTGTTCTACCCTTTTTGTTGTCCTATTCTATTTCTATACAATAACTATTATAATTGTTCTCTTTGTCCCTATGTACTAGTCGTTGAATAGTTGCATTTAGGGTTCTAACCATGTTTCTATCTCCTTCTGCTTTTGTTTTCCTTCTCTCTTTAACCATTTTAAGAGTTTCTTCAGTCATCCATTGAGGTCTTTCTCTCTTTTTAACTAGAGGCATTGTCTTCTTGTATTCTTCCCTGATAATGTCTCTGGCTTCACTCCATAGTTCTTCTGGTTCTCTGTCAACTAAGTTTAAAGCCTCAAATCTGTTCCTTATCTAATCTTTATATTCTTCTGGGATGTTATTTAAATGGTATTTTGGCATTATGATTGCTTTGTTGTTCTTCTTTAGCTTTACTCTGATTTTCGATATGACCAGTTCATGATCTGTACCATAGTCTGCTCCTGGTCTTGTTTTAACAGGAAGTATGGAACTTCTCCATCTTCTGCTACCAATTATATAATCAGTTTGATTCCTATATTGACCATTTGGTGATGTTCATGTGTACAGTTGTCTTTTGAGTTGCTGAAAAATGTGTTTGCGAGAAACAAATTATTGGCTTCACAGAATTCAATAAGTCTCTTGCTTCATTTCTATCTCCTAAGCCCCATTTCCCCACAATTCCTAGTTCTTCTCTGTTCCCTGCTTTTGCATTCCAGTCCCCCATGATTATCAGCACATCTTGTTTTTGTGTGTGATTAATTTCGTCCTGTATTTCTGCATGAAATCTCTCCAATTCCTCTTCTTCTGCCTTTGCCATTGGAGAATAGACTTGGATGATGGTTATGTTAATAGGTTTCCCATTAAATCTCATTGATATCACTCGCTCACACCTTGCGTTATAACTCTTAATTGTTTTTGCTACATTACTTCTCACTATTAAAGCAACTCCATTTCTTCTTAATTTCTCATTTCCTGCATAAAATATTTTATAGTTGCCTGATTGAAAATGTCCCATTCCCCTCCATTTTAATGCACTCACACCAAGTATTATAATGTTCCATTTCTTGCTTGACAATTTCTAACTTTCCCTGGTTCATGCTTCTCACATTCCATGTGCCTATTGTGTGCGTTATACAACTCCGGACTCTCCTTTCGCATCTGTGCACATCTGCCTCTGGGCTTCCTTTCGGCTTTGACCCAGTGGTGTCATTAGTCACAGAGCTACTCGTGCTTGTCCATTGTTCTTCCCCAGTAACTCACTGAGTACTATCTGACCTGAGGGTCTCATCTTCCAGCACTATCTCTGGTTGCATTTTGGATACTTTGTTCATTGGGTTTTCATGGTAAGAGGTATTCAGAAGTGTTTTACCCTTGCCTTCCTCTGAGTTTGGATGCATCTTAGTCTGGTATCTCAGCGTTGACCTTGGGTGCCCCTGCTAGGAATCTAACCTCTTGGTCTAGACTCCTGATGGCATTGTTCTCAGCTTCTTCAACACTCTCAAACCCCCTCACTGTGTTATGGTGTGCATGCTAGAGGTGAGGTTATTTAATAAAAAATGGAAATGGACTGCCTTCAAGTTGATCCTGACTTATGGCGACCCTTTGAATAGGGTTTTCATGGTAAGCAATATTCTGAAGGGGTTTACCATTGCCTTCCTCTGAGGCTGAGAGGCAGTGACTGGCCCAAGGTCACCCAGTGAGCTTCATGGCTGCGTGGGGATTTGAACCATGGTCTTCCCAGGTTCTAGTCCAACACCTTAACCCTATACCCACTTTCCTGGGAGTAAAACCCATTGAATTCATTGGAATGTACTTCTGAGTATACATCTGTAGGATTACCCAATTAATCTCAAGCATCCTTTGCCACCCTGGTGCCCTCCAGATGTGTTGGACCACTCCTCCTCCTCAGCCCAACTGATGGGAACATGACTGTGCTGGCTGGAGGTGATGGGAATGGTAGTCAAAAGGCAGACTGGAGGGTGAAGGCAGATCTAGAATACCGAATCTTGGGGAACAATTATCAGGAAGGAAGGGCGGGATATAAATTTAGATGATGATGATGACGATGTGTCCCAAGCTGTTTAGGGCTTTAAAGGTTAAAATCAGCACTTCCAATGTGATACATAGAATCATCTGCTGGGAATATCCTGTGTTCTGCACTGACCAAATGGTCAGTCTCTATGCAAATGAATGAGTATATATTTTGACATCAGAATGGGCACATTTCAACATCCCAAGACAAAATGTTGCTGACCTTCCGGTGGGGCTATTCTTGAAGAAAAGAACCTCAAGGAGAGAACCTTAGTGTGAAACTGCTGAATTAACACTCCTCAAGAAATTCAGTTCTATCGCCTGTGTAACTTGCCAATACTAGGATGTTCATCAGTACTACTTTGTGAATGGTCATTGTAAAGCTCAAACGCGTGTAAAATAATTAATGTAATTATCATTGTCTGTGTGTCTTGCATTTTATTTTGCTCTGACCTCACTGCTGACACCAGGGACTGGGAACGTGGCCCAACACAGATCCCAATTTAGCCCGTGGGGCCGTTTACCCTTAAACCATGTTCACCTGCCCCACACCTGACATTACTGTTTGTGATGTTGGGCCTGAAGCAGGAAGAGAGGAGGCTCCTGTGAGAAACTCCATTGCGCAGCCAATCCCTGCAGCAATCAGGATCAAACTCACCATACATCCGTTGATGGGCAGTCAATTCCACGCTGCTGGATTGGCTGTGTGACTGAGTTCCCCACAGGGAACCTAACTGTGCAGCCGAACCCTGCAGAAAGCAATTTGCCAGCAATTTCTGTACAGTTGGCCGAGCATAGGGTGAAACAGCCCCTTGTGCCGCGGTTCCCAAGTGCCTGACAACCGGCTGGTTGCAGGATACTTGGGAGTGCTACCCAAGGAACTTGGATAGGTGGGTTTTCTGCCCACCTGTTAAAGTTGGCCCATGGGGGTGGAGCCGGATAACAATCTGGCCCGCCAGGCCAAAAAGGTTCCCTATCCTTGCTCTACACCCACACACATGTATATTCCTGGCAAGTCAAGATGACATTTAATTTAGGCCTTAATATGAAATGGGAGGAAGAGCTAGGGGTAGGCATGATTGAGCAGCAGTGGAAGAAACAAGAGGGAAAAGCACCACGCAATGGACAGAAAGGAGAGGCAGGCTCTGGTGCTTGGTAGATTTATTAAGGCTCAACGCGTTTTGGAGTAATCCTTCCTCAGGAGCAATGGATATCTGTTTCTTTTTCTCTGCCTGCACAGTTCAAATTCTTTATCCAGCTCCACACAAAATGAACACCACGCAGCAGTGGAGCCAACTATGGTCTAAGCTTCCTATAAACCTCCTATAAGAACTGCCTCAGCTAGAATCCAAGAGACAGCTCTCAAAATACTTCTCCAATGGCATTAAAATTATACCACATCAGTAAATCTCTATCCCCTCTATGTTGGAGAGGGTGTGAAGTTGTGGGCTCTTTTTGCCACATGTGGTGGAACTGTAAACCAGTAATGACGTTCTGGAATGTGTTTTTTGGGAAAAACTCGGATATTACAGGGCAATTGCTAGCTCCAGACGCGGCCTTGGTGTCCTATACAGGACATTTGAACATACCCATTGTGCACAAAGACCTGGAATGCCCTGCCCTTATCTTTTAATGTGGCTGCTCCAAACTTCTTTACAGATTTGACCCTTCACTTCAGAAACAGGTCTGAGAAATGAGTAAGAGTAAGAAGATTCTCTACCCTTTCTGTCTACCCTGTGGGCTGCTATAAAGTCACTTTTGACAGCCAACCCAATTCCAGTGAGTAATAATACTGTGATGCTTTCCTAAATGCAATACCTTACCAAACACAACAAGATTCCTATGAGTAAGGCAGAAAACAGCATCCCACAACCAGTCAGGATTCATAACGGAAAACCAAAACTAAAAAAATCCTTCCAGCCAGTCAGTTAATGCAGAATGCTGCGGCATGATTGGTGACATGAGTGAGATCCTATCAGCACATAATACCTCTGCTCTGAAATCTGCACTGGTTGCTGATTTGCTACCAGGCCAAGTTCAAGCTGTGCTTTCCATGTTATGGGTGCCACATAGTACTTGTTCTGCTCTTGTAAGAAATCTGTCCTGTAAAGTGGCAGCATTTTGGATACTCTGTTCATAGGCTTTTCATGGTAAGAGGTATTCAGAGGTGGTTTACTTTGACTTTGGACACATAATGAGAAGACATGATTCACTAGAAAAGACAATACAGAAAAACAGAAGGGAGTAGAAAAAGAGGAAGACCAAACTAGAGATGGATTGATTCCATAAAGGAAGCCACAGACCTGAACTTACAAGATCTGAGCAGGGTGGTTCATGACAGATGCTATTGGAGGTCACTGATTCATAGGGTCACCATAAGTCAAACTTGACTTGAAGGCACATAACAACAAAGAAGTGGCAGCACCTACGCTTTGGAACTCCTTGCCTATTGACATTAGGCAGACGCCTCTTTTCAGCACCTGCTAAAATCATTTTTTGTTTAGGCAAGCCTATCCACACATGTAGAAGCTATTGTGTTTTTAAATCTGTTTTTAACTCATTAATGGTTTTATTAATTTGAATGTTTTTCAATCCATGTCTTTAACTGTCTTTGCCAATAATGTTATTGTTTTATTTCTTTATGTAAACTGCTTTGAGATTTTTTACAATAAAGCAGTCTATAACTGTTGTAAATAAAATACATAACTAAACTTTGGAGTCACAGCTTTTAAAAATGTTTTTAAAAATGTTTTGTTTTAATATATTTGTCTGTTTTTATGATTTTTAAAGTGGTTTTAGTGCTTTTTTTGCCGCCTTGTGCTCTTACTGAGAGGAAGGGTGGGATATAAAAAAATAAAAATAAATAAATAAATAAATAAACTTCATTCACCCAACCCAAAATTCAGAATCATGTCACTTTAAGCTGTTTTGCAACTGTTTATACTTTTTTATGGTTATTGGTTTTTAAAGGGATTTATTTCACACACACACACACACACACACTTTTTTGCAGGTGTAAAAATACACCCCATATAATAGTTTATTGTCAGACCAGTTGGTCATTGAGGAACATTTTTTAAAAAATTCAGTATTAGTTTCCTACATAATAAAAACTGTGATACCTAGATAAACCCTGCCTAATTGCTTTAAAATAGGATTGGAGGAGGAGAGAAAGATTTACAACACAAACACAAGTCTGTGCTATGTTTACTCAAAAGTCCCATTAATTTACAGCACAATCCTAATCATGTCTACTCAAAAGTAAGTCCTAATGGAGTTCAATGGGGTTTACTCCAGGTACATGGAAAACAAGTATTGGATTAAATACTTTCATATTTCATAGCCCAGGTTCTGATTCTTGCACACAAGAGAAAAAAAAACTTTAGGCCATATTACTTATGCAAATAGCAAAATCTCAAAGCCACCATTTTCTGATGTTGAAATTAAGCCTAGGCATGCCTGGATCAACAAGTCACAACCCTGGCTTCATTTATTGGCTACAATCCTGAAAGGGCGGGGTTAGAGCCAGAGCTTGAAAAAGTTACTTTTTAAACTACAACTCCCATCAGCCCCAGCCAGCATGGCCACTGGATTGGGCTAATGGGAGTTGTAGTTAGAGCTAGGAGCTGTTCTAAAGATCTGTAAAACAGATTTAACAGTTGTGTGGTTGATGTTTTGGTGTATATCTCAGGAACCAGACCACCTAGAAACCTTTTTTTTAATTGAAGCTGAGAGTCTGGAGATTAAGGGGTGCTAGCTGGAGAGCCGGAGGGCCCCCCAAAAACCAGAGACTCCAGCCAAAAAACGGAGACCTGGTAACCCTAACTGAGGTTTTAAATGTGTATATTTTGATTCTCTGTGTGTAAGCTCAATAAATATCCCCATGTTAAAGACCTGTGTGTTACTGGATAAATCTGCCAAGATGCACTATTGCCAAGGTCTAAAGATCCTAATTCACAAGCTCCTAGAATGTGTATATGTGAAACATGTGTCTACAGGGGAGTCTTGCTAACAGAGCGCAGCCAACAGGGCTTGTAGCCAGCGATAAACTTCATGAATCTGTCTAATACTCTATTAAAGCCATCTATGTTGGTGTCCATCATTGTCTCTTGTGGGAGCAAATTCCACAGTTTAACTTTGCACTGTATGTAGAAGTACTTTCTTTTGTCTGTCCTGAGTTGTCTAACATTCAGCTTCAGTGGATGTCCACAAGTTCTAGTGTTATGAGAAAGGGAATAAACTTTTCTCTATCCACTTTCTCAATGCCATGCATAATTTTATACACTTCTAAAGTGTCACTTCTTACTTGCCTTTTCTCCAAACTAAAAAGCCCAAAATGCTACAACCTTTCTTCGTACGGAAGCCACTCTATCCCTTTGATTATTCTAACTGAACCTTTTCCAACTCTACAATATCCTTCTTGACGTGAGGCGACCACAGTGTTCCGAATGTGACTGCACATAGGAATGTATAATGGCAGTTTTATTTTTAATCCCTTTCCTAATGATCCCTAGTGTGGAATTTGACTTTTTCATAACTGCTGCCCACTGGGTTGACATCTTCATCACGCTATCCATTATGACTCCAAAGGCTCATTCTTGGTCAGTCACTACCAGTTCAGACCTCATGAGTGTAAAAATGAAATTAAGATTATTTGCTCCAATATGCATAATTTTTACACTTGAATTTCATTTGCCATTTTACCACTCATTCAATCATTTTGGACAAGTCCTCTTAGAGCTCTTTGCAATCTCTTTTTGTTTTAACAACCCTGAACAATTTAGTATCATTAGCAAACTTGGCTACCTCATTGCTCACCTTTAACTCTAGATCATTTATGAGCAAGTTCAAAAGCACAAGTCCCAATACTAATCCTTGGGGAACTCCACTGTCTACATCCCTCCACTGGCAGAACTGTCTATTTATTCATGCTGTCTGCTTTCTGTTTCCCAGCCAGTTCCTGATCCACAAGAGGACCTCTCCTCTTATGCCATGACTGCTAAGCTTACTCAAGAGTCTTTGGTGAGATACCTTGCTGAAAGCTGAAAGTCCAAGTACACTATGTCCACTGGATCACCACTATGCTTATTAACACTCAAAGTGTCATAACTGTTCGTAACGGTTAGTGCGGCTGCCTCTGTCAGTTTAATATTACTTTCCATTTGTTTGTATTCATTGTGTTTTTACTATATTGTGAGCTGCCTTGGGTGGGGGATAGCCCAAAAGGTGGCATTTTAAGTGCCATCCCAGTTCAAGGGGAGACATGATAGAAGTGTATAAAATTATGCATGGCATTGAGAAAGTGGATAGAGAAAAGTTCTTCTCCCTCTCTCATAATACTAGAACTCGTGGACATTCAAAGAAGCTGAATGTTGGAAGATTCAGGACAGACAAAAGGAAGTACTTCTTTACTCAGCGCATAGTTAAACTATGGCATTTGCTCCCACAAGACGCAGTAATGGCCACCAGCTTGGATGGCTTTAAAAGAAGATGAGACAAATTCATGGAGGACAGGGCTATCAATGGCTACTAGCCATGATGGCTGTGCTCTGCCACCCTAGTCAGAGGCAGCATGCTTCTGAAAACCAGTTGCCGGAAGCCTCAGGAGGGGAGAGTGTTCTTGCAGTCGGGTCCTACTTGCGGACTTCCCCCAGGCCCCTGGTTGGCCACTGTGAGAACAGGATGCTGGACTAGATGGGCCACTGGCCTGATCCAGCAGGCTCTTCTTATGTTCTTATCCCTCTTGGGCAGGCTCGGCTTGTTCCAAAATGTTTCCCAGTGCCTATCAAATCCATATTCCTCCTCCCAACACCATTGTCTTATCCGTCAAGACTACAAAGCTGTGCCTGTCCAACTGGACTTATGCAGGAAACTGGTAGTATTTCAGAGAAAGCAACTTAGAGGTCCTGGCTTTTAGCATCCTATATAGCAACCTAAATTTTGCTTCCAGGACCTCATGACTATATTTCCTCACATCATTGGTGCCAATATGCACCACAACTCTCCAGCACTATCTACCAGGCTATCTAAATGAGAGGTGACATCTGCAATCTTTGCACCTGGCAGGCAAATCACCCTGCGGTCTGAGTGCCCATCATACTTCCAACAATCTATATTCCTAATAATTGATTCACTCACTACCAAGATCCCTCCACCCCTGGAAAAGTATCCTTAGCACTAGAGGATAGCTGCTCATCCCCCAAGGAAAGGGTCGTTTCCTCAGAGTGATGCCCTCCTTCCCTGAGAACCTCCTTTGCCACGACAGCAGAGGAGCAATCATCCTGGGAATGGGACCCTGAAAGCTACAAACCTGTCTGTTTATTTCAGCTGTATTGGATTTGAAGCTATTTTTGTATATGAAATGATTTTAATTGTTTTATATATGAAATTATTATAATTGTTTTATTGACTTTTTATTGGTAAATCTCCTGGAGATTATTTTATAGGAAGCAATTCATAAATGGAATGAAATAAATAAATGCACAGAGCTTTGACTCCCTCTCATTCTTCTCCCATTATAATTTGAAACCCCCCACCCTGCCAATTAGCTTGCTAGTTCTTTGGCTAGAGCCCTGTGTTTTTCTTTGTACTCTGCAAAGCAACATGATGCCCTGAAGATTTATTGTTTGCTCATTTGCTAGATGTATAAACAAATATCATGTATGTTTAAAATGGTAATGGCTGCTTTTGTGACCGCTAATCACTTGGAACACAGGCTGACAGATTCTGAACTTTACATAGAAAAGATATCCAGGTACCCAGAATCTTACAAATACTTCAGTAATTCTTCCCATGCATACTGTACAGGCATACCCCGCTTTAACGTTTGCAGCGGGACCAGAGAGTATACTTTAAGTGAAAATCTACTTTAAGTGAAGTAATTGTCTTCACTTGTACTGCATGCAATCACCATTAGATGGCAGCGGCGTCATGCCAATAAGGTGTACGTTATTGTGAAGCGCGCGAACGTTAAGCAGGGTATGGGGACGTATGGAGCATGTATGTTATAGCGAGGCAACGTTAAATGAAGCAACATTAAGCGGGGTATGCCTGTACAATACCTTAACCAGTGGTCTGATGCTGGATACTGACTTGTCTGCCAGTCAGTTTTTAATGAATTACAAAATGTTTTATGATTAGATACTCTGTCTGATACGACTAACACTTCTAGCCTGCAAACAATTTGCTGGAATTGATAACGTTGCTTCCACATCAATGTGTTTAGCATTGTGGATGTGATACCACAGTGCAGTCTTAAGCCCACATAAATAGAAGTAAATTTAACTGAAATACATGGGATCTGGCTCTATGCAACACATTTAGGACAGTGATGGGGAACCTGTGGCCCTCCAGAAGTTGCTGGACTACTCCTCACATCATCCCTGACTAGGGATGGGTGACTATGTCAATTGTAGTTTCTAATTTTTCCAATCTTAAGTTCATTTGTCCACATCAGTCTGTGATGTTTTTTAAAAAAATTCCTGATGAAAATTCATCATTCGTTTCAGTGTGAATTTCTCCTAATATACACTTTCTTTGTATGCAATTTTCCCTAATATACTCATCTTTGCAAGGCAGTTTTCCCCAATGGAATGAATATTTGTATATTATTTGCATTATATACATTTATATGTACACTTTACCCTAGTACATGTGTACTGCAACATTTGGATAAGTGTGAATTTCAGAGGCTGGTTGTATGTTGTTTCAGAAAGGGCGAGTTTGGTAAGTTCACCTTTAAATGTGACTGGAATCAAATTTCTCCCCCATCCCTGACCATTGGCCATGTAGGCTGGGAATGGCGGGAGATGGAGCCCAGCAACATCAGGAGGGCCAGAGGTTCCTCAGCCCTGAAGTAAGGTTACCAATTTGCCTAAAATACAAGTTACATCCTTGTCATTTTTTGAAGGTTATTTTGTTTGCTATCGGTCCAGTTATCAGATAGGCAAGGGGCATTTCCCCTCTAACCTTGTCTTGTATTGCAGCTGTCATTTAGGTGAATAGACTAGGTAAAGTCTGAGTCTAGTGTAAAAACAAACAAAATAATTTCTGATTTAAAGTGTTGGCAAGCTTTTTTATCTATTTCTTTATAGTTAGCAAGATTTATATACTTCTGAAAAAAAATCTCTATGTTGTTTACATTTTACATTTACATTTAGGATTGGGTTTTAATAATATTTGCATTTCTGGTTTCCTTTGTACTCCCTCTAGCTGTGAATTCACTAGTATCCCATGTTGGCTGATGGAAAAATCTGTGAAACTCATGCATATTTTTAACAAGAGTGGTTTGAATCGTAGGTATTACTGTACCCACATATTTCCCCCCTCCTTGTAGCTATCAGCACAACACCTGTATTTTTCCAATAAATACATTTGGCACTTAAATCTTCTACCTCAGGAACTCCCCTATCACAAGAACTTTCAGCAGCTGCTTCCTTTCCCCCTCCCAAGTACCTTTCCCCCTCCCAAGTATTCACAACTGCTGAGATTTTCTGTGTTGAGTCCTTGAAACCTGAGGGAAGAAACTTGGGGCCATTTGAAATTGTCTAGTAATTACCTGAGAACAAACACTCATACAGAAACGAACATGCGAGTGCGTTTTCTATAACCCAGACCTTTCCATATCCAATAACATGTAATTACCAAGTCTAAGGCCAGCACAACATTGTTGAGCTAACCTGACTTCCTTTTTTGTTTCTGAACACTGAATTTAACAATAATGGCCCTACAGTAAAAATTAACAGGCATTCCTCTCATTCAGCATCCTATGCTTCTTTATTCTGTCCTAGGATCCCTAGTGCAAGAAGTGTAGCATCTTCATGTATTTTAAGCATGGAGTACATCCTCCCTATAATAAAATAGGTTGTTCTCTAAACAAATGCTCGTGACTGAATGCTATCCTGCTGCAAAAATAAAACATACAAAGATCTCACAGTTCCGTGCCTTATCTTATATAGACCGATTCAAATACATAGGCTATTAGTTCTGCCTCTATTACAGCCCATGCTTGCCAAAGGTATGTCAAAGGATTGCTGGCTTACTGTGACAGAATGTAAGATTGGATCGGATTCAGTCTTACTAAATTGGCTTATACATGTTGTTTGGCCCTTAACTAGTAACAAACAGTGCAATACCTTTCAAATAATTGCTAAGCACATCCATCCACTACTGTTTTAGAGTGACACATATGCAATTACTCATGGTTGATAATGAGTCCAACAGCCTACCACTAAATGTGTTGTCTAGGATTGTAGTTTTAACCCAACATGCAAAATAGTTGCATCTAAAATTACATTAGCCTATCATACACCAATTCCCTATGTTTTAACTGTTTCTTACACACAATTCTGCATAAAAATGTAACATGGGAACTTTTATTACATAATAACTAGGCCTGAGAAAAGCATGGATAGTAATTAATTTTGGCCTGTAGAGTCTGTGTTGTGCTTTAAAGCTTTAAAAGCTTTAATTACATGTCCAGGTCATAGCTTATAACTATTTGACAAGCATGTTGAACAAGATCTAGAGAAGATGGGGAATCTGTTCCCTACCAAATGTTGTTGGATTACTCATCATCCCTGACTGTTCACCAGGAATTAGTTTGCATTATTTGCTTACAGAGGATCAAATTTTCTTTGAACTCATTCCATTGCATTTTAAATGAACATTGAATTAGCTTAAAGGCGAGTGTTCTATCTCAAATGGTTTACAAACTGGATGGTGTATATTCTACTAGTACCTTGGTAAAGGTTTTCATCATTTCCGTGAAGTATGTATATAATTAGTGTCATTAACGCATTAACATAGTGTCATTAACTTCAGTTCATGCATGTGATGAAGTGGGCTCTAGTCCATGAGAGCTTATGCCATCATATGTTTGGTAGTCTTAAGGTGCCATAAGAGTCTTTGTGTTGCTTTTGCTGCAACAGACCTGGAAATTGGCTTCAGCTGGGATTACCGGCATGCTTAAAGTTAGAACTGAAATACTATTCCATACTGTATGGACTGAGTATATGTGAGACCTAGGTGTACCCAATTGGTTTGATAACTATTACTACCTAGGATATTTCCTGTTGAACAGAAAACCTGCAAAAATTAAATAGATGTGGGGTAGTAGCTCCATTTTGTATGTTCTGATAAATGGCCACTCTAGGTGACGTACAATTTAACAACAATACATTACATCATAATAAGATACATCATAAAATACAATATAACAATAAAACAATAAAACAGTTCCAGTACAGAGTAGTAGGCTATTGGTCGTAAAAATTTAACCCTCCCCGTAAGTCCCAAAGGCCTGTCTGAAGAGCCAGGTCTTCAAAGCTTGGCGGAATACATTCAGGGAAGGGGCATGTCGAAGGTCATATGGGAGGGAGTTCCAGAGAGTGGGGGCCGCCACTGAAAATGCCCTCTCTCTTGTCCCCGCCAACCTAGCTGTTTTAGTTGGCGGGATTGAGAGAAGGTCCTGTGTGGCTGATCTTGTTGGGCGGCATGGTTGGTGGCGCTGGAGGCGCTCCATCAGATAAACTGGGCCGAGACCGTATAGGGATTTAAAGGTTAATACCAACACCTTGAATTGGGCCCGGAAAATAACTGGGAGCCAGTGTAGGTCGAACAACACTGGGGTGATGTGTTCCCGGCGGCGACAGTTTGTAAGTAGTCGAGCCGCAGCATTTTGTATAAGTTGTAATTTCCGGACCGTTTTCAAGGGTAACCCCACGTAGAGCGCATTACAGTAATCCAACCGAGAGGTGACCAGGGCATGTACCACCAGTGGGAGCTGATGAGCAGGAAGGTAGAGCTGCAGTCTATGAATGAGGTGAAATTGATACCAAGCTGCCCGGCTCACTGCCGAAATCTGAGCCTCCATGGACAGCTTGGAATCAAGAACAACCCCAAGGCTGCGGACCTGGTCCTTCAGGGGCAATTTCACCCCGTCGAACACCAGGTCAACATCTCCCAGCCTTCCCTTGTCTCCCACGAGTAGCACCTCAGTCTTATCAGGATTCAACTTCAGCCTGTTCCTTCCCATCCATCCACTCACGGATTCCAGGCACTTGGACATGGTCTCCACAGCAGACTCTGGTGAAGATTTAAACGAGAGATAGAGCTGAGTGTCATCCGCATATTGGTGACACTGCAGCCCAAATCTCCTGATGATTGTCCCCAGCGGCTTCATATAGATATTAAATAGCATGGGAGAGAGGATAGAGCCCTGTGGCACACCACAATTGAGAGGCCAAGGGTCTGAAACCTCCTCCCCCAATGCTACCTGTTGATGCCTGTCGGAAAGAAAGGAATGGAACCACCATAGAACAGTGCCTCCTATTCCCGATTCCTCCAGGCGATGTAAAAGGATACTGTGGTCGACAGTATCAAAAGCCGCTGAGAGATCGAGGAGGACAAGAAAGGTGAATTCTCCCCTATCTAATGCCCTCCTCATATCATCAACCAGAGCGACCAATGCTGTTTCAGTTCCATGTCCAGTCCTGAAACCCGATTGGTATGGATCCAAATAATCCGTTTCATCCAAGTGTGTCGACAACTGATTAGCCACCACTCGCTCAATGATCTTGCCCAGGAATGGTAGGTTCGAAATTGGGCGAAAGTTATTCAAAACTTGGGGATCCAAGGAGGACTTCTTTAAGATGGGCTTTACAATTGCCTCCTTGAGTGCTAATGGCATTACACCCTCCTCCAAGGATGCATTGACCACCGCCTTAATCCCCTCGCCCAATTTCTCTTTGCAGCTCACAAGGAGCCACGATGGGCAAGGATCAGTTAGACAGGTGGTAGGCTTCACAGTCGAGAGCACCTTGTCCACATCCTCAGAAGGAAGAGGTCGAAACCGATCCCATTTGACCAGATTGCAACTGGCCAACTCTGTTTCATTTACTGTATCCACGGCGTACGGATAATGGAACAAATACTCCTCTGCAACATGACAGGCTCCAATGACTGTATGTTTTCGGGAATTATTAAAGACATAGCTCTTTACCCAGGTGTTGTCTAATCACTGATGCCGGTTTTGACTGCCTTTGGTGCTATAGCAACAGTCATTATTGTATCCCAGTCCACATCTGTGTTGGAATGCTTTTAAATATTTTTTTAAAAATGTTTCAAAAGTTTTCTTTTAAGGATGTTCTGTTTTTAAGATGTTCTGTTTTTATAAGATGTTTTATAGAGTTTTTAGTGTTTGGTCGTTTGGTCGCCATCATGGCATCCTTCTGGGAGGAAGGGTGAGATATAATTTTAATAAATAATAATAAATCCTTATACTGGTTTTGTTCACTGCTGAAAGATCTGTTGGAAAATGCTTGTATTATTATTTTTTATGGAATACAAAAGACCTTTTGGTTGCCAGGCCCGACCTCTAAGAGGTCTTCTGTATCTTTCAAAGTTGTGCAGAGGGAAGGGAGAATTCCACCTTGTGGTTTTTCCCATTACTATGTTGCAAGAACACCTGCACTTGGCTGACTTTCTCTTCTCCTAAAGATACAGGACCAGTCTCAGGCCAGGAACCTGGCAACCCTACTTCTGCTATATAATTTGACTAATCTCTGTGAAAATCAATACCCAATGTTTGGAGATCTTTTCACATTGCCAAACCATATGAATGTGTGAACCATGCTGTGTGCATCCTCTTCAACACAAATTAATTCCCCCCCATTACATGAATCAAGTTAGTGGGAGTCAGGAATCACCTTTGAATTCATTTAAGGGAATTCTTCCTGAGGGCTGCTGAGACACACTTAAAGGCCTACTTATCCCACAGTCCATTCCAAGCACTGTCCATTAATTCTACATTGAGACCTCCACCCAACCCCCAGCAAGTGTTTTCAGGGTGTGGAAAGACATTGCCACTAAGCCAGTTAATAAAAAAAATATTTTTAAGATTAAACCTGACCTGCAGTCAGCCCAAATAATAGAAACAAGACATGTGCTGTCCTGATCTTGTTTTAGCAGGGAGGAAGCAACCGTATTAAAACAGTTGATATCATTCATATAGTCACTTTAAATATGTTTGATTTACTTTGCAATTTTAGTGGTTTCCTATAGTAAATCATTATCTTTTGCTTCTGTGTCTGTGAGTATGTGAACTACAGCAACACTTTGCAACACTAAAAAAAATCTCCAAAAACAATTGTGTAATAATGGCACTGCCTGTTCTGCAGAATAGTTTCCAATGGACATGAGGAGTGTGTCAGTTTGCACAAGATAAAACAGTGGGAGGTGAAATATATTCTAGCAAAATTCTAGGTGTGCTCTATGTTTTTAATTGACCATGCCCACCTTTTCTTGAGTAGTTTAATAGCAGGGTGAAAACATTCATCTTGGGCAGGCCAAGTTTGTTTTTTCCAACAGCTAGAGTCATTGCTTAAATAGGAACATATTGTAATCAGTCTGATTTTACATCAAACTGCAATTTTAGATTCAACTGTTAATGCGCCCAAGATAGAAATAGAGCATAACCCCCAGGTTGAAACACAAAAGGCTGCCTTCACCATCGTATGACATCAACCAATAAAAAGGCTTTGAAATTAATAAAAATAAATTTGACACAGATTTCTAGGATAAATAATGAGAGAAATATAATTTTCTAAGTTAGTTTCTCTGTAGACAGTAGTAACACCGAAAAGAAGCAAAGTAAGAAGAACACCAACAAACATACAATGTAATTCTCCATCTTTGGAGATGGCAGGTGTTGCCACCACTCACCATATGCCAAGAAGCACATGTTACCAAATTCTTCCAAGCTACACAGAAAGTGGATTGGACTGTGAAAGACCAACCCAAACTGTGTTTGCATTTTGACAAATTTGTAGGGCCGTACAATATCTCAGAGAGGAGGTCAGGTCTCCTGCTCCCCTGGTGCATTCACTAGAGCTTCCCAATTTCCCTGCTTTTTAAAGTCTGATAGAAATATCTGTTGGTTATAGGTACATTCTTACACTGCAAGGTTTTTTGCCTATTAGTGAATATTAACCTTGTTAGTGGGATTAGAATGTAATCTAATTAGAAGTGGGATTTGAATGCAAAATTGATGTAAATAAATTCAATTGATTGGGGTGCCCTGTAGTGTCTTGCAATTTTGCCACCAATAAAGGTTGCCTATATTCATAAAAGTCTCTCAGGTGGTACAACCCCCTATTCTCTCAAAGTGTAAATTGTGATTTAAGAGAGGAGATATTCCTTCATTAATTTACATCTCCAGTTCTTTCTCACAGCATGGTGGCTCATCCAGAAAGACTGGCAATCTAGGAGCCTACCTAGGATTGTTTGCTCTGTTTTCTTCTTTAATTCCTTCACAAGATCAATTTGAATCCATGGCTTTACTATTCATCCTATATACATATGCTATCACCTTTCATAACTTGTAGGCTTCATAATGTCGTAGAAGGATTGGTCCTTCCCACCCTTCCTGTTTTGTTGGTTCCTGTGATAGTCCTCTACAGGGCTTTGCACTCCTGTGAATACTTTCAGTGAAAATCTTTAGAATGTTCAGCTTTCAAGGACCATGTTATGCCATTAATAGTTGCACAGCAGGAAAACACCGCAGCTGTGACTTTTCATGGCAAAAAAGAATTGTGAGGGGAAAAGGGACATTTACTTAAGAGTTGGATCCAGATTTGCATTGAACCAGGTTCTGTTCCTGCTAGAGGAAGGCAGTGAGGCAATTTTATCTGATTCCTCCTTTCTTTGGCAGATTATGGATAGGAAGATATTCCTAACAAGAGCCTTAGATTAAATACATTCTTAAATGTAAGACACACAATGTAACTTGTGTGTGGGTATCTTGCTCACACCTCTTCCTTTATGGAATGGCCTGCGAGAAACATTTTTCAGCAAAGTATCAACGTGTTGAGCCATCCTCGCCGATTAGAGAGAGACAGTGCTTATGCACTGCAGAAGAAGAAGTGAGAGGAGATGACTGAGGACTTCCTCAGGCAGAACGAAATTTATTTTCACATCACAAAACATATCTTGCACAAACAAGTACTGAAACAGTGTTCTCTCTGTGACCCAGAAAAGGTGGATGCTATCGTGATGGAGATTTGGGTAAAAAAAAGGTGTAGACAGACAAAAAGATGAATCTAAATTCTGACTGTATTAACTACAGTGGAATATAATGCAGGAAAGAGACAGGGGCTTAGCTCATCAGTCTCAGATTCTGACTGTTGCATCTCCAGTTAAACAATTAACATGGGCTGCAGGGCTGTAAAAGATTTGTGCCTGACACATGGGAGAACTGCTGCCTGTCTGCCTAAATGGTAACGGGCTTGATATACCAGTGGTCCAATAGTATAAGGCTGCTTTGTAAACAAGAAAACCTTCCTGAATTCAAAGTATATTCAGGATTCCATGCCTAGCTTCCATTGTTAATTGGCTTAAGTCCAAATACTTTGATTTATTTAGATTCTGGATCAGATAGCTCAAACTTTTTAAAAAATAAAACAAGTGTGCAATGGAATGTAACATCAAAAATATGCAAGATTTGGTCACTAAGGTCACTTCCAGACGATCTGCTTACTGAACATTCATCCTGATTTGTTTGTGCAAAGTTTGTAGGGAGATTGTATGACATCAGTTGTTAATTGTGCATTCATTTTTATTTGTGTGAGGGGAGCTTAAGTGATGTAGCATTAAGCAATTGTTATACCACATTTTCCAGTGTATATTCCTGCACTTGTTTTACCATAAAAAGTCCAGTTTTACCAGTATGCAATTGAATCCCATCCACAAAATAACAACAGACCGGAAGTGCCCAAAGGAAGTATTTGGGCATTTAGCCAAGTAAAATTTGCATCTAGTTCTTCCTTGAACAAGTTCATCTAGGTCAATTCACCAACTTTTTTGGACCCATGGGTTCCAACATTTGGAATTCTGAGAGAGTTCTGAGGGCACCACACTTTCTGGGTTGCTTCTCTCCTCCAGGTCATATTCCTGACACACAGGAAGAGAGGGAGAGAGCACACACAAACAGCTTTTCCAAGGGTTCTGGGTAAAAGCTAGAAACGGTAGAACTAAACTGGATGCTCTTAAATTTGCATGGTTTTACATGGGATCCCCTCAAAAATACAATCAAATAAAAGCTTGCATTGGTAGATTGTTACAAGCAGCACTACAAAAACTTTGGTCCAAGGAATGGATCCACATGAATCTTTTTTTTTTTTAACATAGGGTGACAACCAACAAATCACAGAACAGATCTGTGGACACTGAGGTGATGTATGATCCGATGGTGGTTTTGTGGGGATTCCTTGTTAAAAATTATGAGGATTCATAAGGATCCATGCCATGTTTTTGTTGGAAAGTGCTGTATTTTTTATGGTTCAGTCAATGGAGACAGATGCGAACTGTGATCTGAGGGTGATTTTTGGGGGGAAGGGAAGGGAGCATGTGAAAAAAATGTGCAGGCACCACCTTCTTTCTTTCTCTGGCATTCCTTCCGCTCACTCTTTCCTGAACTCTGTGGTAACCCACTTCCCCCATCTCCTTCCTGATTGCTCCATTTTCCTCCCCCTCTCATCCCAGACCTCTTGCCTTCCTATCCTCTTGATTGCTTCACTTTCTGTTCAGCTGCCATCTGACCCTTGAAAAGTATAATTTTTCCAACTCCTTCCTCCAGCTATTTTCAAGGGGGGGGAAGTAACAACCCTCGGCATCTCATTACAAAGGGGGAAGTAAGCTGGGTGGTGGTCCAGAGACTTCACAGACACCACAGAAAGTTATCAATGGCTCCATTGCTCTTGGTGATCCCCAGACCCCAGATTTACGTTCTGGCAGCTCCTCACTTTTTTCTTTTTTTACACAAACTTTTTGTGACAAAGACTTAACTGTATTTTTGTAGTTTCTGGTGTTATGCATTTGTATATGTTTTAGTTGGGATCATATTTTAACCTATTTTGTATTTTATCAATTGATTTTGTGTACGGAGTTATGTACTGATTTGATTGTACACTGCTTAGATTTGTCAGTGTGAAGCAGTATAAAAATAAATAAATAATCTAGGCTTTGCAAGTTTACAGTGAACTTCAGAGAGATCTGTGCAGAAAGCAAGAAAGAAACGTTCATCTGTTGAATTTTTTTTATTTATAAGATCGTATCTAGGCCACTTTTTAACTCTAAACAAGGGCCCTAATAAACATCCATCTGGAAGCTCCCTTAATTAGTTTAGAAGCAATATCATAACTTATACTCTTAAGTATGCTTATTGATTCTGTTGGTTGTTTAGATCTGTTGGATTCTGGACCTTTCATGGCTCACCTCACACAAATAGCAGGATGGTGCCAAGCTGCACTTTTTACAGTTGTTCAGTGGGGCCTGGAAACGAATCCCAACAGTTCTTAAAGTAATGAGACATTGCTGGGCTACAAGAAAGACTAAGGCAACTGGGCTGTTTTAGGCAGCCCTGCCTGCTAATAGGGTGGGGTAGGTAGAAGGCCTCAAGCAGTTGTGGCGTCTTCTCTATTGGAAGCAACTGTTCTCCTTATTTTATCTGGTTTTGTTTGTTTGTTTATTAGATTTATATTCCGCCCTTCCTCCCAGTAGGAGTTGGAAGCCCTCTGAATCCTAAGAGCAATCCTGAAACAGCAACTACTGATGTGTCTTTTGGAAAATTAGGTAGATATGTGTAATGTATATAAATAAAACAGTACAGTAAATTGTGCAGTACAGAATGATATAATAAGCATCTATTTTGGAAAAAGAGCCCAGGGTCTTTTAAACTGGTGTGATTTTATTTTAGATAAAAGTCCACATCACACTAAAATGGTTAAAGATAGAAGGAAAGCAAAAGCAAAACGAGGCAGAAACATGGTTAGAACCCTAAATGCAATAATACAGTTACTAGTACGTAGGGACAAAGAGAACTATTACAATAATTACTGTACAGAAATAGAAGAGGATAATGAAAAAAGGTAGAACAAGAGCCTTATTCCAAAAGGTTAGAGAAATGAAAGGGAAATTCAAACCAAGAGTAGGGATGTTGAATAATCATCAGGAGAACACACTGACTGACAATATGAAATAAAAGGAAGATGGAAGCATTACACTGAAGAACTAGAGATACCAGGACAATAGATTCATTCATGGAGGAACCGTGTGAAGAAGAACCAGAAATTTCAGAATGTGAGTTGAAAGCTTCACTTAAAATACTTGGAAGAAACAAATCACCAGGAATAGCTGGCATACCAATTGACCTGCTACAAGTTACTGAGATGAAATCTGTCCAAAATTTCTTTATCACCCTATTTGTTTAATCTATATGCAGAACAGATCATATGGAAAGCGGGATTGGACCCAGATGAAGGAGGTGTGAAAATTGGGGAGAGAAATAATAATTTAAAATATGCAGATGATACCATACTACTAGCAGAAACCGTTATGATCTGAAACGAATGCTGATGGAAGTTAAAGAGGAAAGCACAAAAGCAGGACTACAGCTGAACGTCAAGAAGACTAAAGTAATGACAACAGAAGATTTATGTAACTTCAAAGTTGACAATGAGGACACTGAACTTGTCAAGGATTATCAATAGCATGGCGCAGTCATTAACCAAAATGGAGACAATAATCAAGAAATCAGAAGAAGGCTAGGACTGGGGAGGGCAGCTATGAGAGAACTAGAAAAGATTCTCAAATGCAAGGATGTATCACTGAACACCAAAGTCAGGATCATTCTGACCATGGTATTCCCAATCTCTGTGTATGGATGTGAAAGTTGGATAGTGAAAAAAGTGGATAAGAGACAACAGTCATACCTTGTGCCCCTTGCCTGGTGTGGATCAACAGTAATCACCCTGGAGTCCAGCAGTGACCAGGACACTGAATCAAAGGCTAGAGTATCACCAGCTAGAGTCAGACCAGGTTCCTGCCTCTGAGCTGGATGATGGTGGTACCACTGAGTCTTGAGGCTGGCAGGCAGGAGCACCTGAATTAGAGCCCATAGGACCAGAGCCAGGGCACTCACAGGTGCCTTAGCCTGGACTCAAGGAGCCAACCAGCACAGCAGCGCCAGGAAGTACAACTAAGCAGGAGGCCATTGTCAGTTTTTCACTGAGACAGCAGTGTCAGTGGGGGTGCAGGCAGAGCTGGGAATTCCTTGGTAATTGCCAGGCCATTAAGTCCTCAGTCAGCAGCTTGGCTATAAATCTGCCAGGCTAGCAAAGAGGAAGCAAGATAAGGGCAGGGTCCGTTCCAAGCTTATGTGCCAAGCCAGAAATCCAGAAGAGATGTCAGTGAAGGTCCGGGTCCAGTTTGCCGAGAGATCAGTCCAAGTCAAGGTTCAGGGGATAGGAAGACACACAGTGGTCACGCCTGACGTAGTCAGCAACACGCTGAAGCCAGGGTCTGTCTTTTAAAGAACACCTCTGCAGACAGGTGGGAACAATCACCTCTCTGGCTTCTGCAAGCGTGCCAGTCTTAAACGGACAGGCCGGCCCCTCTGCTGTCTGTCGTCTTCGCTCTGCAGGTGGGAGGGGAGGCTCCTGGTCACTGTTTGACTCTGGCTGAAGAGCTTCAGCTGTGTCTTGGACGTTCTCCAGCTGAGGGGGAGTAGGAGCTGCGTTCTCAGGAGTTTCCTCTGTTTCCCTTTCTGGGTCTGTGGCTGTTACTCCTGAGTTGTCCTCATCTGATGAGTCCCCTGAAGGGGCCATGACAGCCATGGAGTACAGGAGAAGTGCCTGTCTTCAGAGCAGGGGGCTGTCGCTTTAAGAGACTAGTTCTCCCAAAGGAAGCAGAGCCTAGGAGAAGTGACAGAAGGCAGAGGCTGAAAAAAAATGGGCTCCTGCTGGGAGGAAGGGCGGGATATAATGTTGGAGAGTCTCAATGCTGAGCTGTGGAACGGAGAGTATTGAGCGAGCTTACGTGTGTGTGTTTGAATCTTTGCTTAGATTCTACCTTCCCTGCAAATTAGTCAGACAGAGACTTTAAGCTTTAAAATAAGAAATAACTACTTTATTCTGGAAGTACATGCTTGATATGTTTACACTGACCAGCACTGCTGAATACATGAAGGTCAGGAGTGGAGGGGCTGGTGCATGTGGTGATATTAAGGATGACACATATGGTCCCTCACCCCCTACACATTCTGCTGTATGGCTAAATAGGGATTGTAAAAGTGGGCTTACTGGTCAACAATGGGCTTTTGCATGTTTTCAAGTTCCTTGCTTCTATAAACAGCAGAATAATAGGTATGTGGAGCCCTATTATTCAGTTTGTATCTGTTGCATTTGGAGACAGCCCAGATTGTTTCAGATTTTCTCTGTGTTGTTCCGATTTGATTATTTGGGTCCACATTTGATCTGTTTCATTGGAAGGTCTGTTTTGCCCCCATTGACAGGGAATCTAAAAATGACTATGTCTTTTCCTTTTCACTTAACTGGATTAAAATGGCAAGCAAAGTGGTCCCTAATGAGTAGATTAAGCCCACCACATTTCAGCCACATCTATCCAGGGAAACTATTAAAAAATTTTTTTAAGTCTATAGCTTTATTTTCTGCCAGAGTCTGATGCAAAATGCAGGCACAGATACCCCTGAGGGGATAAAGTCTGCAACATTTCAGAATGCAAGAACAGCATACCTTCCACCAGAGCAGGTTCTTTTTTGGGGGTGGGTGGGTGGAAGAAGACAAATCACATTCCCTTCCCCAGTGGGTTTTTTTTGAGGGGGAGGGACAATCAGTTTGAAAACTGAGGACATGAAGGTGGTACCCCTGGATAAGAGTCCCTGGTCCTATTTGTCTGAACGTTGTGAAAGATTTATCATGCTAGCCAAGGCCAAATTAAGGTGTGGGGGGGGGGCTGGTGCAGTTTCCAAAAAGGGCCTCCTCTCCTCCAGAAAGGAATGGATTTTTTTTTTTTAAAAAATTGAATTAATATTTATTAGATGTATTTGCATGTTGTAGCATTTGCATACTCATAACTGAATGATGTACAATTCTAAAACAAAACTCACTAATAAAACAGCATTAATAATACAGCAACAGATTATACACTAGAAAAGGCCAGAATAAAAAGTAATGCTATAAGTAGGTGCCTAAAAATCAAAACTATGGGTATGTGTATAATATCAGATGAAATGACAATGAGTTCTACAATGCAGAAGCCTTTCCTTACGGTTGACCTTTTCTTGTTTTTGCTGTTGCAAAAGTAATTGATTATATCCTCAAAAAGACGTGTTTCTGCACTCATCACCAGTGTGGCATAGTGGTTAGAGTGTTGGACTATGATCTGGGAGACCAGGGTTCAAATCCCCACACAGCCATGAAGCTCACTGGGTGACCTTGGGCCAGTCACTGCCTCCCAGCCTCAGAGGAAGGCAATGGTAAACCACCTCTGAATACCACTTACCATGAAAACCCTATTCATTGGGTCGCCGTGAGTTGGAATCGACTTGAAGGCAGTCCATTTCCATTTTTCAGCACCAAAGTATTCAGTATTGCATTCAGCATGCTTGCCCTCAGTTCATTTTTTATATGTACCATTTTTGAAAACAAAATTCTGAGGGCAACATCTACATTTGGAAAAAACCCTCCATTTTGTTATCTCTTATTTTTAAGGATTGTAGTGGCAAACCTGACTGTTTCACAACACTTTTAAACTGAATAAATTATTCAGGAAAAGATTTATCAAGATCTTTTCAGTAACATTCTTGTAAAATTGCAGCAGCTCTGAGAACGTTTTTACTTGACATCTGAATAAAATTGCTGAGGAATCCAAACTTGTCCAGTGAAGTTTTTTAGGCATCAAGACATGAACTTATAACTTGTCAATAATTGGATAAAATGATTCTACTCTGAACTTTTGAGAACCTTCCGTCATTCTCCCACATTTCATCAGGCATGAGCTTGTGGAAGTGTTTAGTTGAAGCCTCTCTACAACATCACTAAAGTCAAGTGCTTGTTGTTCAAAGCTTTGAAGGTGTCCATGCAAAACAGCAATGTGGCAAAGCAGCAAGGACAAAAGAAATTTGTTTACAGTTTTTGGCGATTGTTTTAGAGACAGGACTTCTTCACACAACACATAATGTGTTGTGGGCCACTGGCATACCTGACGGGGAATTTTGGGATTCGTTGGACCGGAGGTCCTTAAGGAAGTTGAAAACACAGGCGTGCAGCAAAGGTAGGCCTTTATTGGTTACTTGTGCATGGTCAGTCTCCCATGGTATTTGGTGGAGCTCTGCCAAGTGGCACTGTTTGCATAGGGTTTCTATATGTTTTAGAACAAAGACATTAGCATATCCAATCAAGGGGTTATACATGAGCATTACGTAGTTGTTACATAGTGATTACCTAGTGATTACGCTGTCTCCATTAACTTCTAGCCAATCAGGTAATTTCTCAGTAATTCTATTACCGGCACATTTCAGGTATAAGCTATTTACATTACAATGTTACAGTATTTTCTCCCAGGTCTTGGAGAGCTGGGATGTTCAGTACAAGTTCTGTTTCATTTATCTTATCTTTGGAGTCAAAACATACCAGTTACCTTGGATACTGGCAGAGAGGCCAGTTCCAAAGAGACAGCACCAAAATGAGAATGAGAGGATTTTAGCTGAGAGAATGAGGCAATTTTTATAATAGAAAATATTAGAAGAATTCTAGTTCTCTAAAGAAGTATATTTGTATTTAAAAACAATCCTCCTTCATACCCATTTTTTTTAAAGGTGATTAGATAAAGCAGGGTATGAGACTCCAATAGCCCTTTCCTATTGTTAGCCACAACTTCAGCTTTTATGCACAAGTAGACAATTTCTGAACCTGGAGGTTCCATAAAACAAATTGGTCTAGATATCCATTGATGAACTCCTTTCCTTCTCCTGATTCAGAGGTAGATTACCTCTGATTATGCTCAGGGAGGACAGACAAACAACAGAACCTAGGCGGAAGGGTGGGATGCTGATGATGATAATAACAGAAAACATTTATTGACCTCAGACCCTGCTTTTGGGCTTCCTGATGTATCTGGCTGCCATTGTGGGAAGCAACATGCTAGACTAGGTAGACTTTTGGTTTCATATTCAGAGGGACTCCCCCCTCCCCAGCCATCAAAAAAAAATGTTTTCTGGGTCAATTTTTTTTTTACTAACCTGCGAACACACTTAATTACTTCAAGAACTCAAGGAAGCCCCACTGTTCTGAAGCAGCAATATTGTTCTTTTGCATTCTATACTACTGAAGAAAAAACATTTCCTCTCACTCTTTAGCGAAAAAAGGCTTCCAGAGTGGCTTACAAAGATTAGTAAAACAAGACACAATCACAATCAGTAATAAAACCTTAAATGTTTTAAAAATCAGCCATCTTTCTTGCACATACTTCTCACCAAACACAAACCTCATCATGCAACGTTTAAACCTATTCAGATGAAATTTATGCCAAACTCTTAACTTTGTTCACACAGAACACTCTAAATCACTTATCCCCAAACCTCCAAACTTTCTCCTCATTTATGATATTGCTCTTGGGGGGGGGGGATAACTAAAACATTTAGGATAAATAAGGATGTATTATGTTAATCACAAATGTACATAGTGTTCTCTGACCTGACTGACTGTTATTGCTGCTGGGCATGTCCTGGCCAACTCCGTTGGAGTCAGACTCAGACCCACTGGTGCATTTTTCTCTGTTAAGTTTTGAGGATCAGCTTGCAGGTTTCACAAGATTCTTCATCTCTGCACAGCATAACTAGGCATGACTACTCAAAACTAAGATGTTGTCACAGCAATTAGACACATACTCCTGCAATCCATAAGTAAGTTTGGGATGGGCTCTTTCTACTTGCATGGGGAAGGTGTCACAGAACAGGAATGTGTGACCAAACGAGCACTCCTCCTAGTTGGAAACATGGGGGCCCTCTGAACCTGCTGGTGCATCTGAGCATCTGGGGCAAAGTGGGAACCTCATCAAGGTCCTACTCCTCTAGGGAGGTGTGTGTAGCAATGGCTTGGCCCAAGGGAGGGGGTGGAGGGGAGAAGAAGCTGGCTCCTGGTCACCCAGCGTTCCCTCTTTGTAACTGGAGCTAAGGGGGAGGAGCTGTCCCTGTCAAAAGTGCTGAAGTCTTCTGCTTCAGCACCTCCCTGTTGCAAGCCACTGAGTCCCAGTCTAGCTCCTCCTCCTCCTCCTGATCATTCCAGGACCCCTCTACGGGGCTCATAACAGAGACTGGGCAAACAACATGGACAGACTAGAAAACAGAAACTAAAGGGAAGGGGGAAACAGCTTCTCTTTAGGACCCAGGGATATCTGCATACTGGTGTTGACTTGTCAATCACAGACCTAACTTCACTCATTGACTAAAAACATTGAAAAGGGAGGCAAAGCAAGGCTGGTTCATCTGTCTGCACATTCGGCTTCCTAACTTCTTTAATGTGAGGCCAATTTACTTACTTTAAAAAAAATGAAAGCTCAAAGTCTGGGCTCTCTTGCAGGCAGGGCACTGGTACAATTACTCCAATTGCACAATGGATAACCCACCCTTGATGCTAGCTAATTTTTACCTTCATTATGAAAAATGGAAAAACCACAGTTTTCTCTCTCAGCCTCCTTCCTGGAAATGCCCTTCATGAAGAAAAGAGAGTGCTACGGTTTTTTAAATTGCTTGTTAGGAAAAAGAACAATTGGGAAAGAAGCAGCCCTACCTCCATGGTCTAACTCTGCCATTTATGCCCTACTCTTGCAGGCAAAACTCTGAGAATGACAATCCATCCTTCCCCACATGTCTGTGATTGGAGTGTGCTGGGAAACTAACTCACTGTGGTTAAAAATGGGACCTTCTATCAAAATGAGAGATCCTTCCTCTCCATCCCACCCCTCTCCCAGGCTTGTAGCTGGGCGGGACAAATGGGGTCACTGCCCCCTCAGAGCTGTGCTTTGCCCCTCCTAGGATTTTTGAGGAAAATTGCCTTCTTTCCAATTTGTGGCATGACAATGGCAAATTTCATTTAAAGAATGATAGCTTGTTCCAAGAACAAGACCACTTTAAGACTAGGACCCACTGAAAAATTCAGTGAATCAGGTAGGGCAAGTGCAATACAAAAGCCTCATCTGAAAGAACCCCCAAAAGTCTGCTCAGTCAAGGTTTTCCCTGGCTCAGGGTGATTTTTCATGATCACAATCACCCTATAATTACTTAAGTGATCCTGAAAAAAACTTCCTATATAGGAACATGATCTTTGAAGAGTTAAATATTAGAACTTTGTATTATGGGCTAGAATTAGACTCCACCCCTTGGACTTTCCTTTGTTCTGCTTTCAGTTTCAGTTGTGCTGTCTACCCAGCCAGCAATAAAGGAGCATGTTTGTTTGCCTGCAGTAAGAAGAAAGCATTTGTTTATTCGGCAGTTATGATAATGAGTAGAGCTGGATTGGGTGCTTATTGCTAAAGGGTGAAATAAAGAAATAATTTAAAGTGATCTGAAAAAATGGCTACCCTTTATTCTTTTAAAGCACTCACTATACTCACAATCATAGTGGCTATTTTTTCTTCTTTTTCTTGATTGCTTGATGGCAAAGGATGAAAACAGCCCTAGAGGAACAGAAATATTACTCTGTACGCTAGTTAGCTAGCTGGCTCGCTGGCCACCTAAGGCTGTAACTCAGGCCTAATTTCTGGTTTTCCCAGAATGTGCCTGTCAGCATGAGGACTTTTCAGGTTTCTGAACAGAAAAGTTAACCCAGCAACCAATAAAAAAAATCCAGTTGCTTTCCACAATTAGTTTCCAATTGATTGTGGTGCGCCGATCTCCCCACATAAAACAAATTCACGCACAGGCGTCTTCCATAACAAAAGTCCCATGGCGATCGGCAAATGGCGATCGGGGCAGGACTGTGAAATCCAGAAGCCCTTAATCATGGACTGGTACATCAGCGGTGGATACAGATTCAGACTTGAAGTTTAAGAGGTTCAGTGGTATATTGTAGGAAAAAGTTGAACATATTGAATGAAAAATCTAATTTTAAAAGTATAATTCTCATCTATGTGCTGAAGTCTGTAACAATCATTTGGGGGAGACCTCAGTACTGGCAGGAACATAATAGTGGATTGTAATTTGTATAGTTGGGTGGTATAATATTCCAGTTCTGTTTTGTGAGTGAAGAATTATTTTGATTGTGCTTGCTTTATCATCTGAATGGCACACTAATCACCAGCTCAACTAACCCAGTAGCAATATATCTACAGCTCACAGTAGCTTGGAATCTATTTTGATTTTGCCAATAAATGCCCCAGTATAACTCCCTGAAAATGTTCTGTAATGTAGGAGACCCTTTCTTTTCATGTCTTGTGTCCAAGACATACACATACGCACAAGGTGGTAGGAGAAGGAACACATCTGTAGGGCTGCACTATAAAGAAAAAAAACATATGCCTGTTTCCAGCTAAATCCCTATTCAATTCTTTGAAAGGACAAAACTCCAAGAAATCCATAAAGGGATTTTATTTTTAAAAACCTAAGATTTTTGGAAACATTCCTGATATGCTGTACATTTCTAGCACCACTTTCTGTGTATTTTAAAACCAAAATCCTCTTAGCATGCAAAGTAAATAGATTATGATATACTGAAGGATTAAAGATCACTGTCTGGTGTCAGATTAATCCCTCATATAGACCATCACTTGTACTGACAGAAATATGGCTGCAATTCAGCAAAATAGCTCTATGGCTAAGTAACACATTTTGGCAACCTTAGGCTCACCAAGCAAAAGACTCCCTTGATCTGTTGTTGGACTTCATATACCTCAGAAAGTGCATTTGTATCTAATACCTTATGAGCCACATGTTCTCCTCAAATAATTTAAGAAAGCACATAGTAACCATTTTATTTTTACACAAAGTGATATGCAATGGAATATTACTTGGTTAATGATGTCTCTTTCTGACAGCGTTTGCGTTACTCACATTTCTCTCCCCCTGCGTCACTGAGTGTAGATTCTCATCTTATGCATTTTGCTACTTTTTGTCTGCTGAGGACGCAAGCTTTTCAGCGTAGATTTAATGTGTTCATCTGACTATTACTGATAAGTCTCTATGCTTTATTTCCCCCTTCTTGCTACTGAACCCATCATCACAAGTCATGTGTTGTACAATTTCAAAGGGATTTTTTTTAAAAAACCCGACAACCTAGAAAAAATGCCTCTTAAATGCATATTTGACTTGAACTCTATTAAAAGCAAAATATTAAAAATCATTTTTTATCTCTTTATTTGGCAAGATTACAATTTAAGGATATAAGCTTGAAGTAATTTTAGTTTAAAACTGGGTGACCATGATTAAGGTAATTTTATATTATACATGTCTTCAGACAACACAGCAAATAATGTACTAAACTATGCCAGGGGAAAACCATTCTTAAAATGAGAATACAAATACGCAGTTATGACAAAATATAATGTAAGATTTCCTCCCTGGTTCATTTTTTGCTAATGGCTGAAAAAGCAAAATCATTCTATAGAGGTTTAGATTTTTTGAGTCTCCATACCTTTTCAAAGGCAAAATAATGGTTATTCAGCTAAACTGATACGGGTGTAATGGAAAATTGAGACCATTTTCCTTCAAAAAATTGTACTGACTGTTAAAGGATTTTGCAGTGGTACCCTGAGTGAAGATGTTATCTGTGCAAATGTTACTGGAATATTTGTTGCAGAGCCTTAAGTGGAAACTCAAACCTGCAGTTATAAAAGGTAGGGAGGAGTAGAAAATTCTGAGATGTCTTTTAACTGCTGCTCTTGCCATTAGATGGATTATGTGTTAGGTGAGGAAGTAAAGAGAGGGAAAAGAGAGGGCTGTCAGTATTCTTGGCCTTCTCCTTCATAGCATATTTATGCTGTATGTAGGGGTGACCCTAGACTAGCTGCAAGCAGCTGCTGCCCTAGGCAAGCCAAGCAATCTTTGCCCCCCACCCCCAAGGGCAGATCTAAGCTGAGGGTTTTGGTAAACTAGGAAACAGTTTGCCCCTATATTCTGTTTAATGTTTTTAAAGTGTATTTATTTAAACAGAGGGATAATTATTTGGTTTGTCCATCCATCCAATGTTTCTGAAATCAGATAAACCAGAGACACAAAATTTTCAGAATAGATTTGTACACAACAGCTAGAATATAAAATGGAAACTGCCATGCCCCTACCGCTCACCAGCCCACTTTACTTGTTAGCAGAGGGGGGCACAGTTCTGCAACTTCTTCTACACTACCCAATATCGCAATGCTATTAGGGATTCTTCTTTTTATTCCCATAGCTCTATTGCTATAATGGCTCAGATAAATAGGCAAGCCTCAACTCCCCTTTGACACTTTGCCTTTTAAAGCTCACGGTGATGAGTTGAGCCCGTTATCTGCTACTATAACATCCCTTCAGGTATCAGTTGACTCCACAGATACCATGAATCTGAATCAACCTTTAGCATAGCCAAATAATGAGACCTACCCACTTAAAATATTCTTAGTTTAACTCCACCCTTTTCATCATCTAAATCAAAAATAATAGACCAACATTAACCCTACACATTTTACCACTAAACAAACCCAAGCAATCCAACACCAACTCTCCTTACAATCCCAGTCAAACTGCAACAGGCTCAGATATAAACTTCTCCTCCCAGTCACTCAGAATGTTAAGATTTTATAATGATACTATGGGCTCTGTCCCTGCTTGCTTCGCTCACCAACCCCATACTGTCACCAGTGCACCTCTCCCTTCCCCCACAGATCATCAGTACTCCCCTTCTTCCTCCCACCACAGGTCAGCAATGCTCCCTCTCCCATGGGTCATCAGTGCTCCCTTCCCCTTCCCCCTCCCCCTCCCCCTGGATCACCAGTGCTCCCATCTCCCCTCCCTGCACACAGGTCACCAGCGCTCCCCCTCCCTTCCTCCTTCCTTCCCCCACAGGTTGCCAGTGCTCCCCCTCTCTCCCCCCATGGGTTAACAGTGCTCTGTCCCTCTCCCGATGGGTCACCAGAGCTCATTCCCGATGGGTCACCAGCGCTCCTCCTCCCCTGTACAGGTCACCAGTCCTCCCTCCTTCCCTTCATCCATACCCACATGCACACCCTTTCTCTCCCACACAGGCCAGTTTTTCTTCTTCCTCCAGTTTTTCTTCTTCCTCTAGCCCCTGGCCTAGATCTTTCATTTTTTCTTCCTCCACAGTAACTAACTTTCCTTCTTCCACTGAAGCACAGGTACAGCGCCTCACTTGTTACCTCCACTCCTTTTCTCTCCTTGGAACCCACAAGTTCTTCTGCTGATAGTGTCCAGTTTATTTATTTATTATTTATTTAGTTGCATTTCTAAACCGCCCTATAGCTAGCAGCTCCCAGGGCGGTGTACAACATGATAAAACCACAATATTTAAAATACAGCAAGTGTGTATTGCGCAGACAATATAAACATTACATAAACAAAGTGAAAGAAAACTAAAAAAAATAAGATTGAAAGCTTAAATACTTTAAAATGCCTGGGTGAAGAGGTGGGTTTTTACCTGGCACCGAAAAGATGACAGAGAAGGTGCCAGGCGTATCTCATCTGGGAGGGCATTCCATAATTCGGGGGCCACCACCGAAAAGGCCCTAGATCTTGTTACTGTTCTCCGGGCCTCTGTATGGGTTGGGACCTGGAGAAGGGCCTTAGACGTCGAGCGGAGTGAACGGGTAGGAACATAGCGGGAGAGGCGTTCCATCAGATATTGCGGTCCAGTGCCGTTAAGGGCTTTATAGGTAAGGACCAACACTTTGAATCTGGCCCGGAAACATATTGGTAGCCAGTGCAGTTGGGCCAGAATAGGTGTTATGTGGTCGAATTTCTTCGTCCCAGTAAGAACTCTGGCCGCAGCATTCTGCACTAGCTGAAGTTTCCGAATCGTTTTCAAAGGTAACCCTACGTAGAGAGCATTACAGTAATCCAATCTAGAGGTTACCAGAGTGTGAATAACTGAGGCTAGGTTCTCCCTGTCCAGATAGGGTTGCAGTTGGGCTACCAGCCGAAGCTGGTAGAACGCATTTTGTGCCACCGAGGCTACCTGGGCCTCAAGTGACAGAAGCGGATCTAATAAGATCCCCAAACTACGGACCTGTTCCTTTAGGGGGAGTGTAACCCCATCTAGGACAGGTCTGACATCAACCATCTGAGCAGAGGGCCCCCCAACTAGCAGCATCTCAGTCTTGTCAGGATTGAGCTTCAGTTTGTTTGCTCTCATCCAGTCCATTATCGCGGCCAGGCAGCGGTTCAGTACAGCAACAGCCTCACCTGAAGAAGATGAAAAGGAGAAATAGAGCTGCGTATCATCAGCATATTGCTGGAAACGCACTCCATAACTCCTGATGACCTCACCCAGCGGCTTCATATAGATATTAAAAAGCATGGGGGACAGAACTGAGCCCTGCGGGACCCCATACTGGAGCACCCAGGGACTCGAGTAGTGTTCCCCAAGCATCACCTTCTGGAGACGATTCTCAAGATAGGAGCACAGCCACCGCCAAGCAGTGCCTCCAACTCCTAACTCCGCGAGTCGCCCCAGAAGGATACCATGGTCGATGGTATCAAAAGCTGCCGAGAGATCAAGGAGAACCAACAGAGTTACACTCCCTCTGTCTTTCTCCCGACAGAGGTCATCATACAGGGCGACCAAGGCTGTTTCTGTACCAAACCCCGGCCGAAAGCCGGATTGAAATGGATCCAGATAATGAGTTTCATCCAAGAGGGCCTGGAGTTGGCGAGTGACCACGCGCTCTAGAACCTTGCCCAGAAATGGAACATTTGCTACCGGCCTATAGTTGTTAAAGTTATCAGGGTCCAAGGAGGACTTTTTTAGGAGCGGTCGCACTACCGCCTGTTTAAGGCAAGGTGGGACCACTCCCTCTCGTAACGAGGCATTAATTACCTCCTTGGCCCAGCCAGCCGTTCCATTTCTGCTAGCTTTTATTAGCCACGAGGGGCAAGGGTCCAGAGCGGAAGTAGTCGCCCGTATCTGTCCAAGCACCTTGTCCACATCCTCGAGCTGTACCAACTGAAACTCATCCAATAAAACAGGACAAGACTGTGTTCTGGACACCTCATTAGGTTCAACTGTTACAATATTGGAGTCAAGGTCCTGACGGATGTTTATGATCTTGTCTTGGAAGTGCCTCGCAACCTCATTACAGCGGGCTATTGATGGTAATATTGCGTCCGGAGAACCAGAGTGTAAAAGTCTCCAGACAACCTTATAAAGTTCCGCTGGGCGGTTACAAGATGACTGAATGGAGGTAGCGAAGTATTGCTTCTTCGCCATCCTCACCGCCTTCACATAGCGTTTCGTGGAGGCCTTCACAAGTGCATAATTACAGCCGTCGGGAGTTCGTCTCCATTTACCCTCCAACCGTCTCCTTTCTTGCTTCATCACTCTTAGCTCCTCGGTAAACCAAGGGGCCAATTGAGCTCTGCAATGGAGAGGGCGCACCGGGGCAATTGTGTCAACTGCCCGGGTCATTTCCGTATTCCACAGAGTGACCAGGGTTTCGACAGGATCGTCAGTTTTATCAGCCGGAAAATCCCCCAGAGCCCTCTGAAATCCTTCAGGATTCATTAGTCTCTGGGGACGGACCATCTTAATTGGTCCTCCACCCTTGCAGAGGGGAGAAGACGATGTGAGTCTAAATCTCAAGAGGCGATGATCTGTCCATGACAAAGGAATAGATGTAAGATTCCTCACTCCCAGATCACCTTCCCCCATTCCAGTGGCAAAAATCAAGTCTAGAGTATGTCCTGACACATGCGTCGGGCCAGCAACAAATTGAGACAGCCCCATGGCTGTCATGGAGGTCATGAAGTCCTGAGCCGCTCCAGAGGCGGCCTCAGCATGAATGTTGAGATCCCCCAATACCAAAAGTTTGGGAGATCGCAACACCAAGTCCGAGACCACCTCTGTCAGCTCAGTTAGGGAAGCTGTTGGGCAGCAGGGTGGACGGTACACCAACAGTATTCCCAGTCTGTCTCGCTGGCCCAACGTAATGTGCAGACACTCCAGGCCATTAGCCACTTGGATGGTTGTTGGAACTATTCTCTCTCTTCTCTCTGCTGGTCCTGTCCAATTAGAACTATTCTCTCAGTTCTAATTAGTGTTCTCTACTGCAGAAGAAAGGGAATAATTTTAACTGGTTTTAACTTCTCTCTGCTGGTAGTGTCCACTTTTCATTCTGTGGCCAATTATAATGGTAGAGGCCTAAGAAAACGGTTTCAGTGAGAGTTAAGAAAAGCTGGGGGCCATGATAATTTATAGTTGTGCAGTGAAGACAGCAGAGACACGGGAGGGCACACTGATAGCAATCTGTGAGCACACAGGTGCCTTTGGCTCTGCATTAAGGACCCCGGACCTGTAGTGTATATGGGGTCAAGTGTGGTGTAATAGTTAGTGTTGGACTGGGAAAATCAAGGTTCTAGTCCCTGCTTGGCCATGAAGCTAAGTGGTTGGCTTTGGGCCACTCACTGACTCGGGTTCCTTGGAGGAAAAAAGCAAGATGTTTTTTTTTTAAAAAAAGTCTGACTATGGTTGGGCTGGTTTCCTACTATTAGCCCTCCCTGTGGCTGCAACCATCTTGTTCATACTGTCATGACAAAAGGACATTATCACCAGTAGAGTTTGCTTTGTGATTTTTGCATTAGGTTTATGGTGCTTAACTTAGTGGGATTATGATAGAAGAGTTGGCAACAATGCAACAGTGCCAACGTTCATGTGGCCCCCTCCATGTGTGAGGCCTGGGGCAATTGACCTCTATGCCCCCCATAAAAAGGCCTTTTCTTTTATGGACCACCTTATTTATTATAATATTCCCTCTGTCCATGCATTGGAATTGAAATAATGACAGATTCAACTAACTGTCCCACTAGCAGCAACCATTTGAAGGATTCCTGCTAGCAGAACATGGCTTCCCCCCCTCCTCCCCTTGCGCTCCCCCAAATCAGCCCCACAGTGCACCGGTGGAGGATAGGGGAGATCGTTCCGACAGGCAAGAAGAAATGTTTGTGCTACAGAGTGATCTCATTAGTGCCACATAGAACTGAAATAATGACATCTTTATTATTTTATTTGTATTTTCCCCCTCAAATCTGGCATCCATCTTAACTTGGCACCCTAGGGAACTGCCTAGGTTGCCTATATGGACAGGCCACCCCTGGCTGTATGCAATCCCTTTCATGGTCCCACCACCTTGACTGTCATTGCATAGATTTGGCCTAGGAGTTTGGGCGGTGGGTTTGGTCAACCTTCTCGCCTGAAAAGCTGAAACCCACTTACCAATTCAGCTTGAGTGTTTTACTCATACCCTCATTAGGGATGTGTTAAATTCTGCCCAGTTTGGATTTGGTATGGAATTTTCCATGAATTCACTTAAATCTCTGTCATTGTGGATCAGATTTTTGTAGCATTTTCCGTGGCTATTTTCAAAAAAAGTTTTTTTAAATCAGCTTATAAAATATCATTAAGAATGAAAAATTTGTCAATATTTCCTTTCAAAACATCCATATTTCCATTCAAAATATCAATATTAATACCAATATTTTTGTGAAGGAAAAAACAGATTGGTAAGCACAGTGGCTAGAGAACAAATAATGAACTCAACTTGATACCAGCCTGTTAGGTCGACAGTTTGCTTTTGAACTGGTACCAGCCGATGGATCCCATCCCTAATTCTCATAAAGGTTTATTTGTCAGTTGATGGTAATGGAAAGGAAAATGTCCAGTTTTGTGCATATGCATGGCCTTCTTCATAACTCTACAGGTGACCATAGGTGCCTTGATGTATGTAGAGCTTCTTTTGCAATTTGTGGTTCTGTAAGATTTAGGGATTTACTCATAGATGTAAAAAGAAGGATGGGTATTTGCGAACGTCAATGGTTGTTCTTAAATGGTATTTAGGATGTAATCCTATACCCTTGTACCTGGAAGTAAGCCCCATTTCGCTCTATAGCACTTATTTCTGCGCAGGCATGTGTAGGCTTGGACTGTTACAGGTTCTGCAGACCTGGAGCAAAGATGCTATCAGATGGTATAAAAGCCACCCTCTAGGGCAGGAATCCTGGATCCATATTCAATGCTACCTCATGTAACTGTCCTTCCATTATAGTCAGTATTTGCTTTTTGTGGTTACTTGCAACATTTGCGGGACTGTCTTGTAAAAAAGTGGCACCCTGTTTTGAAAAGCTCTATGTTTGCTGTGTATGTTACGAGTAAGAAACTTTTTACTTTTTGTTTTTTCCACTTTGATCGAAGTAAGAAACAAATCTCTTACTCTTAAGTTTTGTACAATAATAGTAATAGTTTATTTGCTATAGAGATAAGCTACTGCAAAGAAAAAAATCAAAGAAATACAGAATTATGATAAATGATACAATAGCCATAGATAATTCAATCTATTCATCAGCTTGTAAGCACACAATTAAAGGTATTTTATGGCCTGTTTATGGTATGATTCAACAAGTGTTGTTGGATAACTTCAGTTAAATTCAAATGAGTTTCTGCGATGTTGCCCATCTTTGTAATCCCAGTGTAACGACTGGTGGATGAACAGAAAACCCTATGGTGTTGGGTCCCTAATATAATGCTGATATGAAACAGCTTTGCTAGTCAGGTGGTCACCTGCCCTGATCTAATGCATTCCTTTGGAATGTACAAAGGAGCACCATGGCACCCTGTGGGCAGTATGAGTGTTTCTCAGGACTGGGCCAACTGTGTTTTAAAAATGGTGGATGGATTCAGTCAAAGCTGAGCACATTTAAATCCCACCGATTGTCAAATTTTCTCCCACAGAAATAAATGGGACTAAGTGCTGAACATTTACTGTTGAAATATTATTTCAGAATTGACAGAATCTAATGTAGTTGAAAGTTCTCAACAGTAGGTGGGTAGGGTCTTGACTTTCTTTCAAGGCTTAAGTATTAATTATTTATGATTATTATTTATTTTATTTAAGATTTTTGGCTTATACCAGACCAAAATGCACCACTTTGATAGAGCTGCTTCCTCTGGTTTCCTGCGGAAAGAGAACAATGACACTTGTTACAGTATATAAATCAAATATACATTATAGATTTGAAGACTTATATTCTTCTCATTCTAGCCACATTTTCAAGGAAACAAGCAACTTGTATATGATTAAATTTTAAAAAGTCTAATTATGTTTCTATTTCTTTGGTTAACTTAATTCTTGATTTATATACTAATATACATCACCCATACTCTGTGAGAAAATGTTTATAACCAGCTTTTATTATGGTAATTCATTTTTCACACGTTTTCCTGATGTTTTATGATGTCTATATTATTATTATTATGTGTGTGTTTGTGTGTGGCCTGACCGACCAATAAGCAGGAAAATCTGATTCTGATTCTTGATTTTATTTATTAGAAAACAACTTTTAATGCCATGGTTCTGGCCATGTATCAAGTGGTTATATCTTTGCACTCTTGAACAAAACTCTAAAAAGCTAAGCTTTTAAAAAAGATGATCATTTCTGAAAATGCACACCTTCAAGAATGGGGATATTTTGTAATTCATGATTACATGTATACAATGTGAATGCTTTTGCTGCACTAGAATTCACAATATGAGTATGTTTTCTCTACAATGAGGCACTCTTTCCTTTTGAAACTACATATAAATGCTTTAATCTTCATGATATAAAGAAAACTAGGTGTGGAACTTGAAACAAAAGGACACTTACCTTACTGCAACATTCACCATATGTTCTAGTCTTTTAAGTAAAAAGGTATAAAATTTGGCAGCAAAAGTGTGCAAGTTAAGGCTGCTTCAGGCTTATTTCTGTGCTGGCAAGTTTAAATGGAATTCATGAGGATTTTTTTTTAAAAAAGTAACATTCATATGTCAGAGTAGCTGAGTCTTGAACAACATGCATTTACCAGACCAGCAGCTCCATCTCATGGTATATTTGTTCTAAATGCAAGATAGAAACAGTCCGGCACAATATTGCTGGTATTTTTAGATTAATTATTGACTGTGGTTTTGGTTTTATATTGTATTTATTGTGTTGATGTACGTCGCCTAGAGTGACCGTTAATTCGGCCAGATAGGTGACTCATAAATAAAAATTTTATTTATTATTTATTATTTATTGCATAAAACCTGAATTTCAGCAGCTAATATGTTTGCAACTGTACTATAGTTCCAGCATTGGTGCCTACCCTTTCTCTGTATTAAACTGCAAGTAAGAGTAGTGTGGGCTTTTAAAGGTGTTAGTTGGTATTTGCTAACATACTGTAATGAGTTGTTTTACTTTGCACAACACAAGGTGTTTCCCCATATCCCTCCATACAACAAAGCTCTCTTTTATTTTACACCCCCATATAATTACAAATTAGAAACCAATTAACATTGCTTTGTACATTTCAGATATAGCATGTAGCAAAATACTCCCTACACTATCCTGGAAATAAAACCTGTTTGCCAGTATGATCTATATTTTGTGAACGGTTTTGACACCAGCATTCCTGTTCTAAAACTATTGCAGTTATACCCATCACAAACCTCCCAGTTTCTGTTTGGAGATTGGGGGGGAAATCCTTCAAACCTGTATTTAGAAAATCTGAATTGGAAGGTTGGGGACTATATAAGGTGAGGAGGGGGGACTTTTTTTCTGCCCAATGCCACATTCCTTCAGGCGTAGTCTGTCAAGGAATGAAGCCAGTGGTGGGTGGAGGCAAATGTGGCTGTGGCCACCCCTCTCTCTCATTCTCCCCCTGCTGCTAGGGGAGAGACAAGACGTTTGCCAGAGGGATGAACTGATCATTTGCAGAGGGCTTCCCCTCTCATCCTTCGTTCGCTTTGGCTTTCCCCAACTTCCCCCCTCTGTTGACTTTCATGAAATTAAGTAGGCCACATGAACTTAGGCCAAAGGTTGCATGTGACCCTTCAGCCACAGCCCCCCTCCACGGCATATCTACTTTTGCTTTGCTTCCTCACCCCCAGCATTCTTTCCATCTTGAAAAGTCAAGTCCCCAATGGATACACACAGGTGTCTGTCATTCACACTATGCTGTGGGAAACAGTTTTGGAATATCGGTTCACCTGACACATAAAGCACAGAGAGCCACTTTCAGATCCTAACATGTGTGAAAGTGCACAGAAATGATGTCTTAATTCAAGGACTGGGCCCTTAGAAACAGTTTTTAATGGAGGGAGAAGGATTTCTTCTTCCAGTTCCTTCACTGGCTCATTACTTTAAAAAAGTGTCATTGAGAGTACAGAAGCCAGTAGAATGTTAATTTGTGTTTTATGCTAAGTTCATGTTAGTCAAGTAGGTTGCTTACAAATTATTCTGTACAGAATCTGAATGGCTTTTGGCAGGGCCCTTATGCTATCCTCGGAGTGAATGTAATTAATTATTGGAATGAACACAAGAAGGATAAAATGTAAGCTAGTGAAAGACTCAAATAGTCTGAGTAAGTACTTTGACTTAAATTAATGTATAGTTGATAAAACAGATATAGACAGCGCATAATTTCTAAGATGAGAATTACAAAGTCTCAAGCCTGACTAGAAGGCATGCAGCAGACCTCTTAGGCCAAGACTCTAATTTCTGATTGTATGAATGGCTGTGAATATTCAACAGAGAAGGCATGCACTCTGCTCCATATATTCTTGGAATCTAAACTAGGTTACAGAGCTGAGACCTGGTAAACCATGGACTAAAATTAAATGCTGAATCACTTCAGTTTTCTTGAAGCTGTTTGCTGAACACTTTAATTACAATTGAATAAGTTGAACCTTCCTTCCCTAATGCTAGGTTGTGGAATCTACAGCCCACCAGATGTTTTTGACTATAACTCCCATCATTCCTGGCCATTGGCCATACTAGCTGGAGCTGATAGGATCTGAAATTGAACAACATCTGGAGGGCAACACGTTTCCCACAACTGCTCTCCTGTAAAACCCCCCTTTTCTCAGGCAACTAATGGAGCAATCCAAACCTTCCCCTCCCACCTGCTGGCAGGGCTTTACAGAGTGGTGGGGCCACCACCACATGTACAACCCTTCTACTAACAGCGGCCAGGTGGAAGATGGGGGAACAGGCAGGTCAATATGCCATCAGGCATGTATTGGGCCTCATGTTGTTGCATGACAGCAGTGAAACTGGCTCAGGATCCAATGAATCCTGGGCTGGCTCAGCCCCACCCACTCCCTATCTCTGGAATACCCTGCTTCAGGCCTTACGCTGGGTACTGCAAACAGCACTCCCACCTGCTTGAATGTTTGGTGAGCAGAAAGGAGAGTGCTGTGCCAAGAGAGTGACGTCTGTGTTACTCTGTTGTTGGCCATCAGGACACCAATTTAGCATCTGAACTGGGTGGAGAGATGCCTCTGTCACATTCAAATCCCCAGCCTCCCAGTCTAAGGGAGGGTTTGGATTGCTCTGTAAGGTTGTAACCAAGCTAAGCATATGAAATGGAAATAATTGTATATTATTTCCCGGATTCCCCTTCCTCTGTTGAATTTTAGACTCTAAGCTCCTTGGGTCAAAGGCCTTTACTCTCTAAAGCATCATGCAGTATATAAACAAACATTATACTTGGTTTACTGTTTGTACTATTTTTGAAAGTTTGTACTATTTTTGAAAGGTTCCAGGCTATGGACTGAAGGCACATGAGGCCAGCACCCTGCTGAAACTAAGTAAGGTCAGGTCTGGTCAGTGACTGGATGGGAGACTGCCTGGGAACCATATATAAGCCGCTTTGGGTTTCTCTTGTGAAAAGAAAGGTGGGGTATAAATGTAATAAATAAATAAAGTTGCTTTGGGTCACTTTGTGAAAAACGACTAATAAGCAGAGCTTGGAAGTAACTAGTTACAAGTAACGAATTACTTGTAATTCATTATTTTTTTGAGTAACGAGTGGGTAATTCCTTTACATTTTGATTGAAATAGAACTAGAAGTAATTTTATTACTTTTGTGGAGTAATTGTAATGTTTCCAGCATTACTTTTGGGCATTACTTTTTGGGGGGGAGCAGGGGAAGTCTTCTGCTCCTCTGATTTGTGGATGAAAATCATGTGCCTCAAACTGGGCTTCTGTGCAGTGTTGCTCTTTCCACATGCTCCGTGGATGGGTAGGAGGTGACAAGGGAGGAGGTGGAGAGTGAGACGGGGTGGAGTGGAGAAAACAATTATTTAAAAAAACTGATAGTGGTGGTGAAGAATGGAGTGGAGGAAAAAAGGATCTGGAGGTCAAGAACATGGATAAAGGAGAAGAAGGAGGCAGCAGCAGGATGGAGATAAAAAACTGTGGAGGGGAAACATGACAATGTGTGTGTGTGTGTGTGAGAGAGAGAGAGAGAGAGAGAGAGAGAGAATACTGTGCTTGCACTTGGCACACAAAGTGGCCTCCATCACCCTCTCTGGCTATTGTGCTGTATTTGCAGTATTTTAACTTTTTTTGCATCTCAGGGGAAAATGTTTGCTTGGGTGAGTGTCTCTTAGTTGGTGGCAGGGCAGGGTCTGGGAGGTGGTTAAGTGAGAGAGATTATGCTTGCTGGGTGAGTGGGGGGGTTGCACTTGGTTTGACGTGCAAGGATCTGAGTAGTGGCCTCAGCCTCCCTCCCCACCACCCTTACCAGCAGAGAGACCAGCATTGCTATCTTATGAATAAAAATAATTATTCTACTACCGCTGTATGTATTTGTTTATTTTTAATGCTGTTTTAGGCTGCTTAGATGTGCAGCAGCCAAGGCCAGCACCTTGTAGGCATTTTTTTAAAAAAGTAACTGAAATGTAATTGTAGTGATTACTTTGAAGGAAAAGTAAAGTAATCAGTTACTTTGAGAGTAATTGTAATTGTAACGGTAATTACTACTTTTTTGGGCCATGTAACTGTAACTGTAATTTATTACTTTTTAAAAGTAATCTTCCAAGCTCTGCTAATAAGTGCAATAAATAAAAATAACAATAAACAAATAACAATGTTTTCTAAAAATGTGATGCGCTGGGTGTCAGGAGGACTAGGAAATTTAGGTATTTAAAGTTAAGTAAAGTAGAAAACTCTTTACCTGTCCATCAGGTACTTCCTCAGGAGTTTCTAAAAAACAAGACAAGTCATTTGAATGAACTAGGTAGTAAAACACACAAGTTAGAAGAACCAATTCCATTAACTGCAGTTTCTTTTTAAGATGCACACATTAAATATTCTTTACACATTTACATATGTAATTATATTTATTTTTAAAAAGGAGATACACAAGCTAACTTTGTGCTTATTCTTCTGGCAAAACTGCCATGGAGACAGTGCTCTCTGATTCATATAAACATGGGGAACTCATGTGCTCCAATGTATCAGGTCTGTTTCTTCTTTATACCTATGTATATTCACTAATAGGCAAAAAACCTTGCGGTTAAAGAACGTACCTATAGCCCACAGATACTTCTATCAAACTTTAAAAAGCAAGGAAATTGAGCAGCTATAGTGAATGCACCAGGGGACCATGAGACCTGACCTCCTCTCTGAGATATTGTACTGCCCTACGAATTTGTCAAAATGCATACCCAATTTGGGTTGGGAGGCAAGAAATGGGATCCTGTGCAAGTTTGCTGAGAATGGATTGATCATTTGCATGCTTATTGAGTTCAGTGGGATTTACTCCTCTGCAATCATGCTTAGGATAGGTGAAACTGACCACAGGGGATGGGTGGGGGAGAAGGAGGGAGGGGGAGAGAGGGAGGGGAGCAGCAGGAAGGGGAGAAGTACAGGTTTGATCATTTGCATGTTTGTTGAGTTCAGTGGGATTTACTCCCGTGCAATCATGCTTAGGATAGGTAAAACTGACCGCAGGGGAGGGAGGGAGGGCTGGAGTGGGCAGGGGAGGAGGAAGAAGGAAGCGGGGTGGGGAGGAGGAAGGGAAAGGAGAGGGGAAGGAGGAGAAAGGCAGGTCATCATTTGCATGCTTATTGAGTTCAATGGGATTTACTCCTATGCAATCATGATTAGGATAGGTAAAACTGACCATGGGGGAGGAGGAGGGGGACGGAGAAGATTGGAGGGGGGGCAAAGGAAGGGGGAGGGCAGATTTGATCATTTGTATGCTTATAGAGTTCAATGGTATTTCCTCCTGTGCCATCATGGGGAGGGGGAGGGGAGGGGAAGGAAGGGATTGGAAGTGTATGGGGAGGGAGGGGCAAAGGAAAGAGGAGGGAAGGAGCAAGAGGGAAGGGATAGAAGGGAGGAGAAGGGAGGGTGGGTTTGATCATTTGTATACTTTTTGAGTTCAATGGGATTTATTTCTGTGCAATCATGTTGGAAAATGGAAATGGACTGCCTACAAGTTGATCCCAATGAGGGTTTTCATGGTAAACGGTATTCAGAGGTGGTTTTACCATAGCTTCCTCTGAGGCTGAGAGGCAGTGACGGGCCCAAGGTCATCCAGTGAGCTTCATGGCTATGTGGGGATTTTAACCCTGGTGTCTGATGTTGTAGTCCACCACTGACCTTGAGGAGGGGCAGGGAGGGTAGGAGGAGGGGGAGGAGATTGGGTGGGTGGGCACTGGGCAGAGGGGAAGCCCCTTTCCTTTCCAAAAGGAAAACATTGTGAACAGTATGATTGCTTTTCAGTGTTTCCCCCACCTTTTTATTCTACAGCAGGCACATGTAGCCTCCCACCCAAATTTAAACCAAAACTGTCCCTGGCTACATCCACACCAGACCTTTATTTCACTTTGGACAGTCATGGCTTCTCTCAAAGAATCCTGGGAAGTGTAGTTAGTGAAGGATGCTGAGAGTTGCTAGGAGATGCCCTGTTTCCCTCATAGACCTTCAGTCAGGGTGGCTGACTGTTAAACCAGTCTGGCCACTGGAGCTCTGTCAGGGGAATAGGAGACTCCTCTCAGCCCCCTTCACAAACTACATTTCCCAGGATTCTTTGGGGGAAGCCATGACTGTCTCACGTGAAATCAAAGTCTGGTGTGGGTGCATCCCCGTGATTAGGCAAGCCCAGCAGCTGTGAGTCTGGCTTTTAGAACACTGACAGTTGGTTCTTACTGAGCATGCCTGACACTATCATTCAGTTCAGTGCAAAATTTCTTAAATTAATTAAAAATCAGCCAGGCATTTTTTACACTTTTAAACAGCAGAAGATGAAGGTCAGAGTATGGGGCAAGGTGAGTAATAGGATTACAGGTACTCTGTGAACATGGCTGATTTTTTAATGAATTTCAACAGATTATGGGAACTCCGACAGAAAAAAATCCAAAAAGGATTTTAGTACATGGGCAAATGTACTAAGATGCTGTAAAGTAAGGAACTTCCTTTGCTGAGTTTCCCTTCTTGATTGCCATACTAAGACTAAAGGGGAGTGTGTTAGCTACTGAGAAGAGTAGCTCCTTTTATTCTGATTCACTCCAATCAGCAGGAAAGGATATTGAAGACATAGGGACCCTGCTCCCCAAAATTAAGGGGTCTAAGACCCCCTGGGATCCTAGACGAGTACATCCCTAATCATATGTATTAATTTTGTTTACATTTGTGGCTGTCCTAATCATTTACCTACATCACCTCCCTTTGATACATGTATTTTGGATTGGGAACCTTTATGATTGGAATCTGTCTAGCTTTTGACTGCAACATCAAGCGATGGATTTGCACATGTGAAAGAGTTGCCACAATCGAAAAACCAGAGTTTTCATATCATTTCATACAAAATACTACTTTCCAATGGAATTAGTTCACAGTGTCAGCTCTTACTCAAGTGTTGAGCAATTAAGTGAGGACAGAACAAGTGAGGTATATGCTTGTGTGATCTACTCCTTTATTTTGTGTTTCTGATAGCATCATCTACTTTGAGCCCCACAAATGGAGCAGGTATTGGTCTAAACAAATGCTAAACTTCCACAAGCCATTCTCAGGCTTTTGATTTGGAGCAGATAGGTAAAGTCACTTAGTCTTACCCTTTCCATTTAATACAACCTAGATGAGGTATTACAAAAATTATCTTGGAGGAGGCAATATGGGAAAATGAAAAAGCTTAGTACACAGAAGGATAATGTAGCAATGCATGGTAATAACTCTGCAAATGTACTATGACTGTGAAGGAGAATGTCCTTCATTTGCTTTAACAAATTCCTATTTTCTGTCTTACTACCAGAGAGACTCATGGCTCACCAGTTCCTTCATGGGAATGAGGAATTAAGGCACAAAAGATGAAACTACACAGTTTCCTTTGTTTCCTCTAATTGGTTAGACCATGTTATCTTGTTGTTACAGATGGGTACTCTGCGAGTCAACTAGGAATCCTTGCAAATTATTTTTTTTCCTGTAAAACTCTTCCAGATCTGTCAGCTCATCAGTTTCCAAAACCATTCCTTGTTATACACATTTGACAGTATCCTTACCAGATTCAAGTTTGGTCATCTGTGGAGCAGTGTAAATGTCTGATACAAATTCACATTCCCCTCTGTCTGTCTCCTTAGAAAAAGTGGATCTTAAAAGAAATGGACACAGTAGTATGTGAAGAATAGCACATAATAAACACCTTACAGGATTCATCTATAGTGCACTCTTCTACATGTATACTCAGAAGTAAGTCAAACAGATTTTGTTATATGCCTTCAAATTGATTATGACTTATGGCGACCCTATGAATCAGCGACCTCCAATAGTGGAGCTTATTCCCAACTAAATGCATACAGGGTGATGTTCTATCTCTATTTTGGGTGCATTCACAGTTAAATCTGGAACTGCAGTTTCATGTAAAATCAGACTGATTACAATATGTTGCTACTTCAGCAATGACTCTAGCTGTTGGAAAAAACAAACTTGGCCTACCCAAGATGAATGTTTTCAGCCTGCTATGTTTAAGCTACTCCACTTAAGGCAAGGTGGGCATGGTCAATTAAAAACATAGAGCACATCTAGAATTTTGCTAGAATATATTTCACCTCCCACTGTTTTATCTTGTGCAAACTGAGACACTCCTCATGTCCATTGGAAACTATTCTGCAGAACAGTCATTGTCATTATTCCACAATTGTTTTTGGAGCTTTTTAGTGTATATTTTGCAAAGAGTTGCTGTAGTTCACATATTCACAGAAACAGAAGCAAAAGAAAATGATTTACTATAGGAAACATCACTAAAATTGCAACGTAAATCAAACATATTTAAAGTGACTATCTGAACTATATCAGCTGCATCTTAATATTGTTGCTTCCTCCCTGCTAAAACAAGATCAGCACAGCACATGTCTTCTTTCTATTATTTGGGCTGATTGCAGGTGTTGCTACCACTCACCATACGCTCAGAGGCAAACGTTCCGAAATTCTTCCAAGCTACATAGGAATTGGATTGGACTGTGAAAGACCAACCCAAACTGTGTTTGTATTTTTGCAAATTTATAGGTCAGTGCAATATCTCAGAGAGAAGGTCAGGTCTCCTGTTCTCCTGGTGCATTCACTATAGCTGCCCAATTTCCCTGATTTTTAAAGTTTGATGGAAATATTTGTTGGCTATAGGTACATTCTTAAACCACAAGGTTTTTTTGCCTATTAGTGAATTTTGCTGCTTTTTAATCTGGGAGGTAAGAAATGGGATTCTGTGCAAGTTTGCTGAGAATGTATTTATCATTTGCATGCTCATTTGAGTTCAATGGGATTTACTCCCTTGCAATCATGCTTAGGACAGGTGAAACTGACCACAGGAGGGTGAAGAAGGGAGGAGGAGGAAGGGCAGGGGTAGGGGAAGAGGAAGGAGGGGGCAGGTTTTGTCATTTCTATGCTTATTGAGTTCAGCGGGATTTACTCATGTGCAATCATGCTTAGTATAGGTGAAACTGACCATGGGAGAGGAGAAGGTGGGGGGAGGGCTGGAGCGGACAGGCGAGGATGAAGAAGGAAGAGGGGAGGAGGAAGGAAAGGAGAGAGGGGGAGGGAGGAGGGGAAAGGCATGCTTGAGTTCAGTGGGATTTATCCCTGTGCAACCATGCTTAGCATAGGTAAAACTGACAGTGGAGGAGGGGACAGGAGAGGGAAGGACAAGGGATGGGGAGGCAGAGGGAAGGGCAAAGGAAGGAGTAAAAGGGAGGGGATAGGAGGGAGGGCAGGTTTGATCATTTGCATGCTTTTTTAGTTCAGTGGGATTTACTCCTGTACAATCACTTAGGATAGATGAAACTGAGATGGAGGAGGAGCACTGAGGGGGGAGGAAGGGGGAGGAAGGGGAAGAGAAGGGGAGAATTGGAAGGGGAGGAGGAGAAGGAAGGGGGGAGGAACTTGGGGGGTGGTCACTGGGTGGAGGGTAAGCCTCTTTCCAAAGGAAAACATTGTGAACAGTATCATTGATTTTCAGGGTTTCCCCCACCTTTTTATTCTACAGCAGGCACATGTAGCCTCCCACCCAAATTTAAACCAATGCTGTCCCTGGTCACGTTCACACAGACCTTTATCTGGTCACAACCACACCAGACTGTCACTTTAGACAGTAATGGATTCACCCAAAGAATTCTGGGAAGTGTAGTTTATGAAGGATGCTGAGAGTTGCTGGGAAAGGCCCTATTCTCTTCACAGAGCTGCAATCCCCAGAAGAGGGGCTGACTGTTAAACCACTCTGGCCACTGGAGCTCTGTCAGGGGAATGGAAGCCTCTTAACAACTCATAGCACCTTTCACAAACTACACTTCCCAGGATTCTTTGGGGGAAGCCATGACTGTCTAAAGTGAAATAAATGTCTGGTGTGGGTGTGCCCACCTGATTAGCCAAGCCAAACAACGGTGAGTCTGGCTTTTAGAATACTGACAGTTGGTTCTTACTGATCATGCCTGATGTTATAATGGACTTCAATGGAAAATTTCTTAAATTAATTAAAAATCAGCCATGCATTTTTTAATGTTTAAATTTCAGAATATGAAGGTCAGGGTATGGGGTAAGGTCAGTAATAGGATTAAGGTACTCTGTGAATATGGCTGATTTTTAATTAATTTCAACAAATTATTATACCACTGACAGAAAAAAGTCCAACAGGGGTCTAGATTCCCCCCCCTCTTGTTTTACACTCTGAACTCTCAATTCTCTCTGACTGTTTTGTGTATCGCCATGAAAACTTAGTGAGCTTTTAAGCAAGCATTTTTGAGTTCAGGCCTACACATTTTGAATGGTTTTGTTTTGAAATGAGCTTATGGGAAGTAGCAGAATGGCATGGGGGCGTATTGTCAATTTAACATTGCAGAATGCGAAAAATCCATGCTGGCTATAATATACAGCTAGCTACTCTTGTGGCTGTATAATATAGTCATATACTAAACAATATATTTGTTGGTAATTGTTAAAAACACATTTAAAACACGTTTTTAGCAGTGTATGTAGGCAATTTCCTTCTTAGAGAAATGGAATCAGAGTTTAATTTTGCAACTTGTTAGTTAAAATTCGCAGTCGGTGAGTCTTGCTAAGAACGTTTTTTGATGAGTGTTTATGTTTTTGTGTCAATAAAGTGAAGGCTATTCTAATGCCTGATGGGTTTAATTTTCCGTATTGGTTAATATTGTTTATTGTTGCCATGTGGTGTTATGGCCAATGGCTGAAACAAACAAACAAAACTGAACCGAGTGAAGGTTATGCAAGCAACTATGAATCTTGCGGCTCTTCAGCTTTCTCTGAGCCATGTTCAAGCTACAATAATGCCACCGCCTCATCCCACTAATCTTTATTGGCACAGGAAAAGAAACTAGGGAACTTCATTGGAGAGCAGATTAGGTGAATTTCAAAGTGGAGAGATCCTATTGGCCCCCAGTTCCATTATCTTTTCTATAGTCTCTTGGTCAGCTTTCCTACACGTAGCTGCGGATTCCATGGTGACCTGTAAATTGCTTTTTTGGCTGCTAAATTGCTGTAACCCTCTATTTTTATGTTTTTAAGAGAGCTTAAAACTGTCCATCTTCTTTGGACACTGGCCGCTGCTTGGAAGGATTTCGTCTGTATCCAAAAGGATTAGAAGAAGATGTTGCTTCTAGTTTTCATTAAAGCCAACAAACATGAAAAGCCCACAAGAGGATAAAAGCAACTTAGCCACTTTTATCTAATACATATAAATCTACCTAAGAGCTCTGTGCAGTAGAAGTACTCAAAGTACTACATTTATTTCTAACTAACATACAGAAATAGGGTTGGTGCTACATGCTCCCTTACAGTGCCAAGTTTAATATAGATCAAAAGATTATGAGATGAGTAAAATAAGGTCAGTCTGGGTTGGGCCAAGTTGGATTAATGTAAACATAATTGTGAGGTTTTTCTATCATGACGACAGTTTGTTTTGGCACAGGATGCTTGGAACACTATACTACAAAATGTTTTAGTAGAGCATTTGTCAGATGTTTTGTTTACCCTCCGTTAAAAAAGAATATTGAAAACTCCCCACTGAGAAAATATATATATACAATTTAGTTTGCATTTAATATACAGAGTGATGTGAAAGTCAAGTCCCAGAGTAAACAACAGTTAATGTTCAAATTAAAGTTTAATAATGTTAAATCAAGTTAAGTACATGGCCTCAAAGCATGTGTAATTGTGCATACGATTCTAACTTGTGTCTTACCAGATCTTCCTGAAATTATATGGGCATATGTCTAAAAGGGGTAATAGAGTTGCAAGGGACTATGTGAAGCCCACAGGTGTGCAATGTAAGAACTGTGCTTGGTATCTGACTGATTAAAGTCCCCCTTTCTCCCCTTGGAATGCCTTCTGATGCAAGTTGCATATGGTGGTGACAAGTAATATTAGGCAAGACAGAAATTATGTGATCCTGAGATGATATTTCTTGCCTTTTTGATCTAGTGGCTTAGATGCATTCCTTTTCTGAATCTTTTAGAAAGTGCTGCCATTTTTCATTCCCAAATTTATTTACAAAATTAAGGTCTGTAAACATAGGCTTATTTTTTAAAAATATATAATAAGAAAATGGATCCACTCTAACACCATCATCAACTTAATTACTATCCAGGTAAACCAGTTTGTTCAAACTTCTGTGAATCAAAGGGAGGTTGATTAGAATGTTTTGACATCTATTATTTTTATATTACACCCTTTCTGACACACCTTTAATATTATTGGCATGCTGACATTGCTTCCTGACTCGAGAGTCTTAAGAAAAAAAGACAACTAGCTGTTGGGGGCAGGGGGAGAATTTGAGAGAAACAATGCATGATGCGTTCTGTAACTACCTGTTCCTACCATAGTGCAGAAAAGGATGCCTAAATACTTTTACATGTTCTATAAACATGCAGAGCCTTGCTCCTACAAGTAGAATACATCCATATGAACAAAACTAATGAGGGCTTGTAACTGTATACTGAAATCTTACAATGTATGGTCCAAAATGGCATTAAAGATGCTGAAGGAAATGCGTTTGGCAAAGCAAACATAAACATAGCAGAGATTTGATAGGCTCGACAAATGGAATGAGGTCCAACACTAAAAATGGAAACCATGCAGTTTTGGCTAAGGACTGTAGTTAGCATTAAAGCAGAATGAAACTCCGTATCTGCAAAATGTGGTATTGTCATGTAAATGATACAGTAATGTTAATGGTGGAAAAGTAAAACAGTATTAGGTTTCTAACTGCAAAAGATGGTAAATTCTTTACAAAGCTGTAGAGCTTTTTCCTTTGTTCAAGGAAAATTCTTGAACAGAAATGTTGAAGGGCTTATTTTAGCTCTTTAACATACATGCACCATAACTATTAGCATGGAAATAATAATAATAATAATAATAGCACACTGGAATAGAAATGGGCAGATAAATATGTTAATTGGTATTGCTAGATTAGAATAATAGTCGTTATCCCTTAAGAGGAAACCCCTACCTAATGATTTTAAAGTTATTCAGAATAATTAATTGAATTTCATAACACCCTAGTAAAATAGCTATTAGGTATTAGCTTCACTTTACAGGTGTAGAAATGTAGAGGAAGATAAAGACTTTTATAAGAAGGTTAGGGATGTTGGGAGTCACATGGATTTACTAGTGGTTTATAAAGCACTTGGCTAAATATATTTTAACAGCACAGCTATTAGCTGGTCCATCTTGAGAGTATAGCTGGTTGGTTTTCCTGACTCTTCAGAAAGTTCTCTAGAACAAGAAAGGAAGATGTATTAATGTCAACCCAGAGAGAGGTAAGAACTTGGCAATTGCAAATATATGCAAATTGTTCCCTAAGAATTAGCACATTATGTTCACTTGCAATGTTTTATAATAGTGAATAGGCAATTTCTCAGCTTTATGGCCTCTAGCAGGAGTCAATTATTCTTTGTGCCAATCTGAAGTTATTACAGGGGGTTCCTTTTCAACTCACATTAGGGTTGGTGGGGTTCAAGTGACTTCTAGGGTTCCAAACAATTGCTAGTAAGAGATGGAAACTTGCTTTTGTATTTGGTAGGTCAAGAGGAAGGAAAATCCAGGGATTGCGGATCTGCCTGGTTGGCAGCATTCACTTGGATTTTAGTGGTATGAAGAAGCTGTTAGTGAGGGTTGGAAGCTTTCTTTATGTTCTTCAGCTGGGCAAGAGGTAATCGCAGCCTTGGGGAGGAGAAAGCACTTTATGAAGCTTCAGTGATTACAAAGAAGTTCATTTGGAAGGATCAACAATCTGTGATGACCCATCTTAGCTGATTTGTTACAGAACTCAAGACAGCAAGGCAAGAAACGAAACTAAAGTTGAAGAAATCCAGGATATCTGAGAGCAGGATCGCTAACAATTAACTCTGGGGAACAATATGCCTTACAAGAATAGAAAGTGAACATTCTAATATATGTCTGCTTGAATGTGGATTATTGTGTAAATTAGTTGCATAGAATATTGTTCAGTTCTTGTCAAGGCTCAAGGGAACTAGAACCCATGTCCTTCAAATTAATTCCCACTGCATTCAAGGGTACTTTATTCCAAAGATGCATACTAGTAGCCAGATTGAAGTGTTTCCATTAGCCACACCTGGAGGGGAACAGGTTGATCTGCCCATCAGTTGTGAAATTTCTTTGAAGCTGAATTAAAGAAAAACCCACACACACTTGAGCTGTTCCCACCAGATTTAAAAGTAAAAAGGAGCAGGGTCTGACTAGTGTCGTGCCCCATTTTGAAGAGTGAGGTGGAGACACATTGGAACTGGCAGAACAGTAAGTGTATTTCCACCCTTAGAAGGCAGCCTTAAATTGATGTTAAATGTAATTAGGGTTTGTTTAAAGTAACTTTAGGCAGAAACACTTTCCTAGAAGTACATTTACCTGGAAATACCTTTCACTGAAATCAACAAGGTATGCTTCCAAGTACTGTGCTTAGGATACATGTGTCACACTGATGTAGCAATCCTGGTCCAATAAGTCTTTTGTTTTTAAGATGTTTTAGAGTGTTTTTAGTGTTTTTGTTTGCCATTCTGGGCTCCTTCTGGGAGGAAGGGTGGATTATAAATTTAATAAATAAACAAACTGTTTTTATTCTACCAATCAAAGCACCTACATTTATTTTAATAAAATCTTCTCCCCCACCTTCAACATCAGCATCATTGTCAAAACCAGTGCCATATTATGAAAATCAGAAGCCCTAGGCGAGGCTGTTGGGAAGGACTCCTTTAAATGTTTAAGGAAAAATTATACTGCACCAGTGTTACGACAACCACAAACCAGAGCTTTGTTAATCTAGTCAACACAACCTTGATCTGTGTTGTCAGAAAAAAAAAGTTGCAGGGCCAAGTACAGATCTTTTCAACTGTTTGCAACTGACTGGAGCGTATGGAATATAATATCACAGTATAAGAACCTCTGATTTACAGTATTTCGATCACTACAGGAGTTTGCCTTCAAATAATTACATTTATGTTATGGTATATATTTTTAAGCCAATGTGTGCTTAATTGCCTAGTTAAAATATCTACTTAGTCTAAATTATGCTAATGATGAAAATGGAAATGGACTGCCTTCAAGTCGATCCCGACTTATGGCGACCCAATGAATAGGGTTTTCCTGGTAAGCGGTATTCAGAGGGGGTTTACCATTGCCTTCTTCTGAGGCTGAGAGGCAGTGACTGGCCCAAGGTCACCCAGGGAGCTTCATGGCTGTGTGGGGATTTGAACCCTGGTCTCCCAGGTCGTAGTCCAACACCTTAACCACTACGCCACACTGGCTCATGCTACATGATAGTGACAATTAAAATGTTACATTCTTCTTCAGATGCTTTTACTGTGCTGCATGCTTTTTGTATCTTTACCTGTTAGAGTTGTTGTATGTCACATTTGTGAAGTATCGAGCATTGGTACTGGAGGTTGGGAGATAGTCTTGAACTTTCTGGTCCTCTTGTGGCAATACAGTCAGGTTTATAAAAGTGTCACTTAAAGCATCTTCTCTGTCCATATGTCCAGGAATCTCTAGGAGTTTTTAAAATTAAAAACAGAAATTAAGAATAAAACTTACTATTACTACAAGTTTTACTGGAAGTAGTAATTGGTTTTCAAAGCAACGACTGAACTGGTCTAGCACCTGTCAAAGTGGTTTTGTATTATAACAAGTTTTCTATTCCACTATAGGTAACCTAAGCAGCCTGACACATTGATCTGAAGAGGAGCATATTTAAGTATTTGTATCCCATATTTCCAAGCAATTAGCCTCCACAAAGTGGCCTACAGTATAACCAAAATAATATAAATATAATTTAAAAATGATATCATAAACCAATGGCTCTCAACCTTGTTTTCCACGGACCACTTGAAAATTGCTGATAGTCTTGGCAGATCACTTAATTTTTCTGCCTGTTGTAGCAATTGTAATGCACTGTACTAGATGCTATGATTTTTAATTGCATTTCCATTGTGTCTTTAATTTCTTATATAGTTTTTATTGCACAACAATTTGCATTCCATAGAAGTGAAACTGCAATACAATAAAATACAATATGAGAAATAAATGAAGCAATAAAAATACAATTAAAAATCAATATAAATATTTATTGTAGACATGCCACGTACCACCGGAATGAAGCTTGCGAACTACTGGTGGTCTCTGGACCACAGTTTAAGAACCCCTGTCACAAACAATCACAAAAACAAATATTGTTGTTATTTATTAGATTTATTGGTTGCTTGTTACCTGAAGGTTTCCAAGTGACTTACAACATTGCAAAAAACAAAAGTAAATATACCATACCATGAAAACAAAATAACCACACCCATACAGCCACAGATATTATTTATTAGATATATAAAATACATTTTTAAAATAAAAATAAAAACCCATTAAAAATATCCCAATCCAGACAGAAAACACAAAGCAATCAGTTTTAAAACTTCAGCCCAATATAAGCAATGAAAAGCAGATTGGAATAAAAAGGTTTTTAAAGTGAATTAAAAGCAAATATAAGAGGGACCAAGTGCACATCCTATGGAAGATGTTTCACAAAGTTATGGAGCAAACTGTGCAGATACCGTTCTAAGTGATTTCTATGAAATGAGACAGCGTGGCTGCTCCCGCCTATAAGTATTATTTATTTATTAATTTATTTATACCCCGCCCTTCCTCCCAGCAGGAGCCCAGGGCAGCAAACAGAAACACTAAAAACACTTTAAAACATCATAAAAAGATCTTAAAATACATTAAAACAAAATGTTAAAAACCTTTAAAAAAACAACTTTAAAAACATCTTTTTTAAAAAAGGTTAAAGACATATTAAAAGCAATTCTAACACAGAAGCAGACTGGGATAGGTCTCAACTTAAAAGGCTTGTTAGAAGAGGAAAGCCTTCAAAAGGTGCTGAAAAGATAGCAGAGATGGTGAAGGGAATTCCACAGGGTAGGTACCACCACACTAAAGGTCTGTTTCCTATGTTGTGCAGAACGAACCTCCTGATAAGATGGTATCTGCAGGAGGCCCTCACCTGCAGAGCGCAATGATCAGCTCGGTATATAAGGGATAAGAGGGCTTTGTACACCAAAACTAGAACCTTGAACTTGGCCCGGTAGCAAATGGACAGCCAGTGCAGTTCTTTGAGCAGCGGGGTGACATGTTGGCGATACCCTGCCCCAGTGAGCAGTCTTGCCACCACATTTTGCACCAGCTGCAACTTCCGGACCAACCTCAAGGGCAGCCCCACATAGAGTGCATTACAGTAATTATTATTATTACAGTAAGTATTATTAACCTGTGAGTGAAGTCAGCTGTGATTTAAGTGAGTTGTTTGGACACCAGGCAATAGAAATCCCTGGGGTCTTAAAGAGCTGATTTTGCCCTCCCTTTTAGTGCATTTTCCCTCTTCTGTCTTTTTTTCTAGCCCTTGAAATCTCCACAGTTTGCCCTTCCTTTTCCCCTAGAGATTAGGACACATTTTTCCCGTGCTGGCTTCTCCTGAGATCAGGAAATGCCTAGAAATTCTTTTCTGCTACACAATAAGTGTGTGTGAATGTTAAAGGATCCCCCTCCCAACAAAAGGTGAATGTGAAAACTTTGCAGAGATGCTTAGTCATGTCTTCTGCATTGCAGGAGTTAAAGACCAGGGACTCATTAAGAACTCACTGTATAGTCACAATACAATGGTATATATATTGACTCAGAAGTGTTTAATACAGCTTACATCCAGGTACGTGGGTACAGAATAACAGCCTAGGCTTTGCTTTAGGGTTGACATTGGGGGAAAACAGGATTCTTGTGTCTTTAGCAGCTGTATGGCAAGGTTTACTCTAGCATGTAGCAAGACATTTTGTGCAGTGTCAAAAGAATTTGTGCAGTGTGAAATAAACCTATGTGCAGTTGAGCATACAGAATTTAATACGGAGCTTGGTAGTTTCTAAAAAAGAGAAAAGACAGAAAAGAAATAGAAAATGAATACTCGCTCCTTTCAAATATTCATAACTGTATACTACTAGTCTGCTTTTTCAGTGAGGTACCAATACTCATATATTGATAAAAGTACTCTGGGTGCCAGCAGAAAGTACCTGGCAAAAAAGGTGCACGTACTAGTCAGTACTGTCACAAAAAAGCCCTGCTAATAGTACATTATGGGACAAATTACTTAATTAGTTTTGGGGCAGGCAGTATGCTGGCTGTTTGTCTAGTAGGAAAAAAAGCTTAGAACAAACCCTGCTGTATGCCAGGCAGAAATTCAAGGTCAAGCTCTTCTAGTACAGAAATACAATTATGGGGAAAGGTTCACAATGACTACTGTCTAATTTTGTATTATTCCACACCCCCTGGCAGCTATTGTTTTTATGGGTGCCCCAGCACTCTATCAACATTTGAAATGTGCCCTCTGGTCCAAAAAGGTCGAGGACCCCTGCTTTAGCCCAAACCTAAAGAAATAGGTCCTATTGGATCAGGCCAATGGCCCATCTAGTCTAGCATTCTGTTCTCACAGTGGCCAATCAGATGTCTATTGGAAGCCCACAAATAGGACCTGAGCACAACATCACTCTCCCCACTTCTGATTCTGAGCAACTGGCATTCAGAGGCACAATGCTTCCAACAGTGTAGGTAGAACATAGCCATTGTGGTTAGTAGCCACTGAATTTGTCTAATCCTCTTTTAAAGCCATCCAAGTTGGTGACTATCACTACTTCTTGTGGGAGTGAATTCCATAGTGTAACTATGAGCTGCATGAAGAAGCACTTCCTTTTGTCTGTCCTGAATCTCTCTCCATTCAGCTTAACTGATAATCGTAGGTTCTACTATTAAGAAAGAGGGAGAAAACCTTCTCTCTGCCCACTTTCTCTACAGCATGCACGATTTTATTCCCTTCTAACATGTCTCCCTTTGCTCACTTTTTTTCCTTATAGGGAAGTTGCTGCAGCCCCAATTATTTTGGTTGCCATTTCTGCACCTTTTCTAACTATAGTTTGAGCTGTGGTGACTAGAACTGAGGTATTTCCACATACACAGTAAAATTATATGTAGAAATTATGGTATTTGCAGTTTTATTTTCAACCCCCCTCCTGATGATCCTTAACAAGGAATTCATCTGTTTAACAGCTGCCACACACTGGGCCATAATTTTCATTGAGTTATCCACCACAACTCCAAGATCTCTGCCATCAGATAACCAAAACCAGGCTAGAAAACGGACTGGAACAGATCCAAAATAATCAGTACCATCCAAAGCTACCTGGTGCTAAGAAGCCATCACCTTTTCCAGTATTTTTCTCAGGAATGGAACATTAGACACCAGGTGATATCCAGAATCATCAAATTCAGATTTGGCTTGCTTTACCACTACCTCCTTAAGAACACCCTTCCTCTGAAAGGCATTCACTACCTTTGAGGTCCAGATAGTAAGCCTAGACCTTGCAGTTTTTAGCATTCAGGAAGGGCAAGGATCCAGGGAGCAAGTGGTGGCTCTCAAGCCTCCAAGAAACTTGCCCACATTCCCAGGATATACAAAATGAAATATATACAACATAACATGACCAGATGGTGGCAAAACTATGGCATACAAGTCAATATGAATGGGGGTGATTCTGTCTGCAAAATAATAATAATAATAATAATAATAATAATAATAATAATAATAATAAATTTAATTTCTGTGTCGCCTATCTGGCCAATGGCCACTTTAGGCGACGTACAAAATCGTTAAAACACAATATGATAAAATACAGTAATACAATATAAAAACAGTATAAAAGCAATACAGCTGGAACAACAATATTAAAACAGGGCAGGAGGCATTTCAGTCATAGCAATTAACCCTCCCCGGATACCCCGAAGGCCTGCTGAAAAAGCCAGGTCTTTAAGGCTTTCCGAAATACATTTAGGGAAGAGGCGTGCCGGAGATCTTGTGGGAGGGAGTTCCAGAGGGTGGGGGCCGCCACTGAGAATGCCCTCTCTCTAGTACCCGCCAATCTAGCTGTTTTTGTCGGCGGGATTGAGAGAAGGCCCTGTGTGACCGATCTTGTCGGGCGGCATAATTGGTGGCGTTGAAGGCACTCCGTAAGATAAACTGGGCCGAAACCGTTTAGGGATTTAAAGGTTAATACCAACACCTTGAATTGGGCTCGGAAAACAACTGGAAGCCAGTGTAGATCGAACAACACTGGTGTGATGTGATCCCGGCGGCGACTGTTCGTAAGTAGTCGAGCCGCCGCATTTTGTGTAAGTTGTAATTTCCGGACCGTTTTCAAGGGTAACCCCACGTAGAGCGCATTACAGTAATCCAAACGAGAGGTGACCAGGGCGTGTACTACCAGTGGGAGCTGATGAACAGGAAGGTAGGGTTGCAGCCTTCATATGAGGTGTAGTTGATACCAGGCTGCCCGGCTCACTGCCGAAATCTGAGCCTCCATGGACAGCCTGGAATCAAGTACAACCCCAAGGCTGTGGACCTGGTCCTTCAGGGGTAGACTCACCCCATTGAACTTCAAGTCAACATCTCCCAACCTCCTTTTGTCCCCCACGAGTAGCACCTCGGTCTTATCGGGGTTTAGCTTCAGCTTGTTCCTTCCCATCCGTCCACTCACGGATTCCAGGCACTTGGACAAGGTCTCCACAGCCAACTCTGGCGAAGATTTAAACGAGAGATAGAGCTGAGTGTCATCTGCATATTGGTGACACTGCAGCCCAAATCTCCTAATGATTGTCCCCAGCGGCTTCATATAAATGTTAAATAGCATGGGAGAGAGGATAGAACCCTGTGGCACACCACAATTGAGAGGCCAAGGGTCTGAAACCTCCTCCCCCACTGCTACCTGTTGGTACCTGTCGGAGAGAAAGGAACGGAACCACTGTAATACAGTGCCTCCAATTCCCAATCCCTCCAGGCGAAGTAAAAGGATACTGTGGTCGACAAAATTCGTTTCAGTGGGCCTCTGATGGTTCCATCACCTGATCCCGTGTTTAGAAAGAAGGTTCTTTACTGCTCAAAAACACTCCCCTAACTGACATTGTGCAGATACAGTGTTGGTGGAAAAGGTAAGGTTTTTCTTCCCCCATCACCATCGAGAGTAAGCCCTAAAATGGTTTCTCACCTGTGATCACCACAAAATGGTGAAAAGGTCAAACTGAATCAGTGATCTATTCATCACAGGCTCCTGTACCCATAGATTATTATCACCTAAATCAGAACTGAAAAACAGATCTAAAATATGTCCTGCCACACATGCTGGACTTGATGTTACCTGAGACAGGCCCATTGTTGTCATAGTGGATATGAAATTCAGAGCCATTCCAGGCAAGGCAAAATTAGTGTGGCCTTTTTACTACTGTCCTTGATTACGCATAGCCGTCGCTGGGATCATATCACCCCAGTGTTATTAGATCTTCACTGGCTACCAGTTGTCTACCGGGCCCAATTCAAGGTGTTGGTGTTGACCTTTAAAACCCTATACGGTTTCGGCCCAGTATATCTGAAGGAACGCCTCCAGAATCACCGATGGTGCCGCCTGACGAGATCAGCCTCGCAAGACCTTCTCTCGGTCCCACCAGTGAGAACAGCTAGGCTGGTACGGACCAGAGAGAGGGCCTTCTCTGTGGTGGCCCCCACCCTCTGGAACTCTCTCCCTTTCGATCTCAGACATGCTCCCTCCCTGTCCAGCTATCGCCGAGCCTTGAAGACCTGGCTGTTCAGGCAGGCCTACAAGATTGGGACAGATTAACTTATGTTATAATTGAATTAATGAATGGTTTTTTAGCGTAAAATTTGATTATGTTGATCTATATGTATTGTTTTTATTCTTGTTGCTCGTCGCCTAGAGTGTCCCTAACCAGGACAGATAGGCGGCTCAAAAATAAAATTTATTATTATTATTACCTCCATCAGTTTGGGCAAGGAGACTGTTAGGCAGTGAATGGAACATCAACAGAATCTCAGATCAGTAGGCGCTCCTCTCTGGAAGGTGGAGAAAGCAGTACTTTATAATCTAGACATCCAACCATTCAAAAGTATCCCTCTGCATATTCTAACTCTGATAAACTAATGTTAACTGAAAGCTCACTTCAAGAACTCTATTACGGTCCCTTAAGAATTTTGATTCAACATTCCAAAAGTACCCCAACAAAAAGGCATCTATTGTAGCTGGCAGTTTATCCTGAAGTAATTTCCCAAAAGTGAATCCTAATGCACATTTACCTGAAAGTAAATACCACTGAATTTAGTGGGACCTAACTTTAAATAAACATGCATAAGATTGGGCTGTAAGAATTTTTCCTCCAATTAGGTCTCTATTTTATCAGTTTTCTTGTCTCATGATGAACTAAAAAACTGAAATTACTGAAATAAAGTACTGAAATAAATAAATAAAAAATTAAAAAAACTGAAATAAAGTACTGCTTTGTCCACCTTCCAGAGAGGAGCTCCTACTGAACTGAGATTCTGTTGATGTTCCATTCAGTGCCTAGCGAAAAATCTCTCTGTGTCAAGGTAGTGTGGCTGTGCTATTTGGAATGCCCTTTATCTTTTGGGGAAGATGGGGCATTTTACTCAATTTTGACTTGCATTTGGAGGTTTGCCTTTATAAAAAGGTCTGCCCAACATGACTACTTCGAGCTGACTGTTTTTGTCTTTGGCTGGACCAATACAATATGTCTGCTCTGAAGGAAGTCTTGCTTCCCAAAATGGGTTTTATTTCCAAGTAAGTGGGTATAGGATTTCAGTCCTAGAGTGCTAGCCTTCATTCAGCCTTCAGCTGCCAGCAAAAAAAAGTACATCCTGACCTTCTTCTTCAGGACTCAAATTCCCTTATGCCCTGCCATAGTTAGCATTACATGCTTTACACTGGATCCACATTGGAGTTTTGTTCAAAAAGGACACATGCACACCTCCAATTTGGCATTAGCTCATCGCTGTATTTTGCATCACACAGTCCTGCAGTATTTCTCTGCATATCCTATTTGCCCAATACATCTTCCTCTTTTTAACAGGCAGTGAATAAAATCTGTCTGGCTTGCTAGTAGCTCACTGGGATACATCTGTGATTCCAAAGTGAAAAGAAGGGGGAAAAACCCATCCCACCCCATAATCTATAGCTTATCTTCTGAAGGATGTACACTGTTGAATGTACTGAATTTTTCAAAGGTCAGCATGAAGAGTTGTGATTGAATGCTTGCTTCAGCGTTTAGGCTTCTTCTGTCCCTGTTGCCTAAGGAGGTCATATAGTACATATTTTGTAACCATCAGATTGTGTAGAATTGGCTGTGCATACCATGCAGAGTGCAAACACACACACAAAGTAGTAAAATGGCTTAACTCCCACTTATCGAGTTTATTTTTCATGCCAGAGAGGCTGTTTTAATACAAGAGCAGCTGCTACTTTGTAAATATTTTAATGGTTCATGTTAAGTAGAGCTGTCAATGCTGCAAACAACATTAAGAGACCACTTTCAATCTTCCATGCCTTCACATGCCTGTTTTATCCTAGAATGTGCTATGGAGATTTGAGTACAGAAAGTGTTCCTGTTTTGTGGGCACATAGTAGGTGTATTTGTATCACTACATACTAAACTAAACAGGGAAGGATTTCCACTTAAGAAGGTATTGCTCTGTCTTCTCAAAACGCCCTCCAGGTGAAATCATAAGAACATTTGTGATGAGCTTCTTTTTGGAAATAGGTGGCTGGTTCTTCCAGCCAGGCTAGTGACTATCAGCAAATTATAGGGGAAAGGTTATATGCTTCAATTTTCAACATGTACTGCTGCATTCTGAAAACTGACTCATAAAATGCCACCTTCTTTGTCTTGACAAACTATAACTTTCCTAATCTTAAGTTATAATTTTTTTAAATTGTCAGTTAAGAAAAATGACACATTTACATTTTGGGAATCATTTCTCGATAAAAGATAATCTGGGAAATCTAACCAGAATTTGAGCCAACTCCAGAGTAGCCCAAAGCAAGAATGGGCCCATTTTGTGGCTTATATAATTAAGATCTGGCACTGGTTTCACATTATATGCCACGAGAAGCATACACGTCTGCAACCCCCCCCCCCACATGCCATGTTTCCAGACTTCTGATCAACCCCAGTTTGTGATTCTGGTTTGCAGGCAAGCACAAACCATTGCTTGCCTGCTCAGTATTATTGTCTTGTAAGTGAATACACAGGAGTGGGGAACACTGCCCAAGGCTCTCAGGACATATTTCTCTAACGTCAATCTATGGTTTTGAAATATTTCTCTAACATCTATCTATGGTTTTGAAATGTTTGCATTTGCAAATTCTGTTCACAAGTCTGAACTGTTTAGAGCCGTCCTGGTCTCCTGCTGGGAGGCAGGGTGGGATATAAATCAAATAATAAATAAATAAAATAAATAGGAAAAAAAGTTGCCCAGCAACATTCACTGAAGAGACAGAAAGCGGCTGCTCTAATTGAGTATTATGATCTTACTTGTGGGACACACGAGATAGCAGAGGAGGCCAAAAGCAACTAGTCAGCGATAATGCAGATGGGTGTCTTTTGACTATCTAGAACTGTCTATCATAGGTGGTAGCCCGACAGCAACCTTAGCACTTGGCAGCTGTGATGTCCCTGTATATAGATATTACTGTAAATATGATAAGTGCGGTTTATTACAGTAAATGAGGTAAGTAGGCGGAGTAAGAGGGGGAGTACATGGGCTAGAATGGAAAGGTCCCAAGGCAATATTGTGAAATAGGGAGTGGCTGGTGGTGTGGCCTAGCAGTGGGATCTTGTGATATCTGTGCTAGAGCCGGTGAGAGAACAAATAAAAACCAGGATCCTGACTGGAGGGACCTGACAGGTGGTGGCCTGAGGAGGGATCCTGACATGTGGAGGCTGTAGCAGTGGGATATGAACAAAAGAGAGTCTCTAAAAGTGGTGTGACTGTGAAGGGAATAACTAATAAAGACTACTTGTGAGTGTGTGGTAAAGTGTGAGAGATCTGAGAAACATGGCTGAGTTCATGAAAATGAAGACCCACTGCCTGCAAGGGGAAGAGAACCATCACTGCCCAGGGAGGGAGAGCCATCTGCCTGCTTTGCTCCTGCTGTGCTGCTGCTTGGATAACATCTTTGCTCTCTCCTTCTTGAACTTCTGCTCTGCACGTGGCACCTTGCAGGACCAGGCTCCAGGTACTCAGCCAGCTGTGCCTGATACTGTTCCACCTGTCCCTTCTGTGGAGGGGATATATAAGCCGGCTGGCTGAGGGGGCTTGGGAGATCCAGTGCCTGCAAGGGAAGAGGACCATCACCGCCCAGGGAGGGAGAGCCATCTGCCTGCTCTGCTGCTGCTGCTGCTGCTTGGCCAACATCTCTGCTCTCTCCTTCTTGGGCTCCTGCTCTGCACGTGGGCACCTTGCAGGACCAGGCTCCAGGTACTCAGCCAGCTGTGCCTGATACTGTTCCACCTGTCCCTTCTGTGGAGGGGATATATAAGCCGGCTGGCTGAGGGGGCTTGGGAGATCCAGTGCCTGCAAGGGAGGAGGACCATCACCGCCCAGGGAGGGAGAGCCATCTGCCTGCTTTGCTGCTGCTGCTGCTGCTGCTTGGCCAACATCTCTGCTCTCTCCTTCTTGGGCTCCTGCTCTGCACGTGGGCACCTCGCAGGACCAGGCTCCAGGTACTCAGCCAGCTGTGCCTGATACTGTTCCACCTGTCCCTTCTCTGGAGGGGATATATAAGCCGGCTGGCTGAGGGGGCTTGGGAGATCCAGTGCCTGCAAGGGAAGAGGACCATCACCGCCCAGGGAGGGAGAGCCATCTGCCTGCTCTGCTGCTGCTGCTGCTTGGCCAACATCTCTGCTCTCTCCTTCTTGGGCTCCTGCTCTGCACGTGGGCACCTTGCAGGACCAGGCCTCAGGTACTCAGCCAGCTGTGCCTGATACTGTTCCATCTGTCCCTTCTTTGGAGGGGATATATAAGCCGGCTGGCTGAGGGGGCTTGGGAGACCCATTGCCTGCTGTCCATCGCTTTTGGGCCCCTATTACATCAGCTACTACGGACTGCCGGTTGCTGAAGCCCCTCGGATGCGGCTGTGCTGTCTGAATGTATGAGTGGGTTGTATGAGTGAGTGTGTGATTGTGTGTATATGCCATGAGTTTTATTATTTATTTTATTTTTATTATGTGCCTGGGCGAGAGGACAGTGTTGTGGGAGGGAGGACCAAAGGGGGCCCCTATTAGTGTAGTGACGGGTAATGGGAGGTATGGCGCTGTGAGTAGGACATGCCAGTTAAGGGGAACTCGCCCCAGACAACTGGTGGCTGTGACGTGTTCCGGTCCTCCCCACACCCACAGGATTGCTGGTAGTTCTATCAGCCAACCCTCGGATCTCCAGTTGCTGCTTTTCAATGCCAGATCAGTAAATAATAAAACCTCCCTCATCCATGACCTAATTGTGGATGAGGCGGCCGATCTGGCATGTATTACCGAGACCTGGGTGAGGGATCTGGGAGGTATTAATCTCTCCCAGTTGTGCCCACCTGGGTATTCGGTTCAGCATCTGGGTAGATCCGAGGGTCGGGGAGGGGGAATCGCTGTGGTCTATAGAAGTTCCATCCCTCTTGTTAGGCACCCTATCCAGGTGGCTAATGGTCTAGAGTGTCTACACATAACGTTGGGTCAGCGAGACAGACTGGGAATACTGTTGGTGTACCGTCCACCCTGCTGCCCAACAGCCTCCCTAACTGAGCTGACAGAGGTGGTCTCGGATCTATTGTTGCGTTCCCCCAAACTTTTGGTATTGGGGGATCTCAACATTCATGCTGAGGCCGCTTTATCTGGAGCAGCTCAGGACTTCATGACCTCCATGACAGCCATGGGGCTGTCTCAATTTGCTACTGGCCCTATGCATGTGTTGGGGCACACTCTGGACTTGTTTTTTGCCTCTGGATTAGGGGATGGTGATCTGAGAGTGAGGAATTTTACATCTATTCCTTTGTCATGGTCAGATCACCGCCTGTTAAGGTTTAGACTCACATTGTCTTCTCCCCTCTGCAAGGGTGGAGGACCAATTAAGATGGTCCGTCCCCGGAGACTAATGAATCCTGAGGGTTTTCTGATGGCTCTAGGGAATTTTCCGGCTGATAGAATTGACGGTCCTGTCGAAACCCTGGCCACGCTGTGGAATACAGAAATGGCCCGGGCAGTTGACACGATCGCCCCGGTGCGCCCTCTCCGTTGCACAGCTCAATTGGCTCCCTGGTTTACCCCGGAGCTAAGAGTGATGAAGCAAGAAAGGAGACGGCTTGAGTGCAAATGGAGGCGAACTCCCGACGGCTGTAATCATGCACTTGTGAGGGTCTCTACCAAACTCTATGTGAAGGCAGTGAGAGCAGCAAAGAAGCAATACTTTGCTGTCTCTATTCAGTCATCTCTTAACCGCCTAGCGGAACTTTATAAAGTTGTCCGGGGACTTTTACACTCTGGTCCCCAGGACGCAATAACACCATCAATTGCCCGCTGTAATGAGTTTGCGCGACACTTTCGTGATAAGATCATGAACATCCGCCGGGACCTTGACTCCATTATTGTAGCAGTTGATCCTAATGAGGTGTCCAGAGCACAGTCTTGTCCTGTTTTACTGGATGAGTTTCAGTTGGTACAGCTCGAGGATGTGGACAAGGTGCTTGGACAGGTGCGGGCGACCACTTCTGCTCTGGATCCTTGCCCCTCATGGCTAATAAAAGCTAGCAGGAATGGAACAGCCGGCTGGGCCAAGGAGGTGATTAATGCCTCTTTACGAGAGGGAGTGGTCCCACCCTGCCTGAAACAGGCGGTGGTGAGACCGCTCCTAAAAAAACCCTCCTTGGACCCTGATAATTTGGACAACTATAGGCCGGTAGCAAATGTTCCATTCCTGGGCAAGGTCCTAGAGCGTGTGGTCGCTCGCCAACTCCAGGCCCTCTTGGATGAAACTGATTATCTGGACCCATTTCAATCCGGCTTTCGGCCGGGGTTTGGTACAGAAACGGCCTTGGTCGCCCTGTATGATGACCTCTGTCGGGAGAAAGACAGAGGGAGTGTAACTCTGTTGGTTCTCCTTGATCTCTCAGCGGCGTTTGATACCATCGACCATGGTATCCTTCTGGAGCGACTTACGGATTTAGGAGTGGGAGGCACTGCTTGGCGGTGGCTCTGCTCCTATCTCGGGAATCGTCTCCAGAAGGTGATGCTGGGGGAACATTACTCGAGTCCCTGGGTACTCCAATATGGAGTCCCGCAGGGTTCAGTTCTGTCCCCCATGCTTTTCAATATCTATATGAAGCCGCTGGGTGAGGTCATCAGGAGTTTTGGAGTGCGTTTCCAGCAATATGCTGATGATACGCAGCTCTACTACTCCTTTTCATCTTCGTCAGGTGAGGCTGCTGATGTACTAGACCGCTGCCTGGCCGCGATAATGGGCTGGATGAGAGCTAATAAACTGAAACTCAATCCTAACAAGACTGAGATGCTGTTGGTGGGAGGGCCCTCTGCCCAGATGGTTGGCGTTCGACCTGCCCTAGATGGGGTTACACTCCCCCTAAAGGAGCAGGTACGTAGTTTGGGGGTCTTATTAGATCCGCTCCTGTCACTTGAGGCTCAGGTAGCCTCGGTGGCACGGAATGCATTCTACCAGCTTCGGCTGGTAGCCCAACTACGACCCTATCTGGACAGGGAGAATCTCGCCTCAGTTATCCATGCTATGGTAACCTCTAGATTGGACTACTGTAATGCACTCTACGTGGGGCTACCTGTGAAGACGGTTCGGAAACTTCAGCTAGTGCAAAATGCTGCGGCCAGAGTTCTCACTGGGACAAAGAAATTTGACCATATAACACCTGTCCTGGCGCAGCTGCACTGGCTACCGATATGTTTCCGGGCCAGATTCAAAGTGTTGGTTCTTACCTATAAAGCCCTAAACGGCATCGGACCGCAATACCTGGTGGAACGCCTCTCTCACTATGTACCTACCCGTTCACTACGCTCGACGTCGAAGGCCCTTCTCCGGGTCCCAACTCATAAAGAGGCCCGGAGATCAACAACTAGATCTAGGGCCTTCTCGGTGGTGGCCCCCGAACTATGGAATGCCCTCCCAGACGAGATACGCCTGGTGCCTTCTTTGTTATCTTTTCGGCGCCAGGTAAAAACCTACCTTTTCGCCCAGGCTTTTTAAACATTTTAAATTTAATTTTAAACCTAATATGGATTTTAATTTATAAACTCATGGCAATTCTATTTCGGATTTTTATCATGTTATATTTTTCACACTTGCTCATATTTTAATTGTGATTTTATTTGTTGTACACCGCCCTGAGAGCTTTCTGCTATAGGGCGGTCTAGAAATGTAATTAAATAAATAAATAAATAAATAATAAATAAGAGAGAGGAGCTGGTGGAAAAATGTAAAGCTTTTCATTTACCTCATGAGGGTAAAGGGGTGGATGAATTGCGGGTAGCATTAATAACTTATACATCAGTCCAAACCAAAGAACCTGTAAGAGAAGAGACCCCAGAAGGGTGCTCAAGTAATCCCGCCTATGTGGAGTATTTAAGAGAGAAATTAAAATGGGAGGCTGAAAGATTTAAAATGGAATCTGAGGAAAAGGAAAAGCAGCGAATGTTGGAAACTGAAAGAGTGAGAATGGATACTGAGATACAAGTGGAAAGGTTAAAATTAGAAAGAGAGAAGTTTCATTCTGATGAGGCAAGAAAAGAGATGAAGCAAAAATAAAAGTCACTCCAAAAGACTTTGCTGTGTATGTGCCTGGACAAGATCCACAAATTTACCTCACAACATTTGAAAAGGCAGCTCAGATGTGGGGGCTACCTGAAGATCAATACATGCAGTATTTATCAAGCTTAATAAAAGGGGAATTGGCTTAAGTGTATCAATATTTCCCCTCAGACAGGCCAGTGACATATGCTGAGTTTAAAGAAACAGTGTTCAAAAAATTTAGACTGGGGCCTGATTATTTTAGGAAACTTTTTAGAAATTGCCAGATACAGACAGGGAGGTCTTTTGTGGAGTTGGGGGCAAAACTGATGGATATATTTGAGAAATGGATGACGAGTGCGAAAGCTCAGTCTATGGAAGAGGTGAAAAGCCTCATGATATTAGACCAGTTATACCATCAATTGCCACCAGAAATTAGATTGCTAGTTAAAGATTGTTCCCTTAAGTCTGTGCAGGAAGCAGCAGAGCTGGCAGATCGTTTTACCTCAAACTGAACTGGTTGGATGGGAAAAGCACAAAGAGATTTTAAAACAAGACCAAATAATAATTGCAGAAGGGATGTGGCACCACAGAGAGTAAACCCTCTAATAAAATCAGAAGGACACAGGAAATCTCAAGTTGGGTCTGTGTATCCTAAAATGGAGGAGAAACTCTGTTTCAAATGTGGTAGGCCAGGACATCTCCGTTTTCAATGTGAAGCTACAAACCCCATCAGTAATCCTGTTCAAGGGAGAACAGTGAAAAGTGAACTGAGAGAAGGGGAAACGAAGAAAATACAGTTCTGTCAAACAAGCTGGTCAAATGTACAAGATTTTGACTCAAGCTTGAGAGAAGAAGTGTGTGTGCAAGGGGCAAAATATTGGGCTTTGCTGGACACTGGTGCTGCTCAGACCTTACTGAGGCCAGATTTGGTAAAAACTAAGGAAATTTTACCTCAGGAAAAGTTAGTAATCCAAGGTGTGAGAGGTGAGCCAGAGAGCATTCCCATGGCCCTAATAAAATTGAACTGGAGAGGAAAGGAGGAGACTTATAAAGTGGGTATCAATGCCCAGCAACAAGAACCCATAATATTGGGCAGAGATGTAATGGGATCACAGGGAAAGATCTATGTCGTGACCAGGCAACAGCTTGGCAAAGCTGCAGAAGCCATTTTGTCTGACGCTGAACAGGACAGGGTGGAACCTGTAACTGAGCCTGAGGTTGCCATAGCAACCCCTAGAGGGCCTGGAGTGAATGAAACTTTGTTGCAAATGTTTTCTACGGCAGAAGCACAACAGTTAAGGGATGAGTTGGAAAATGACAGCAGTTTAAAACCAATAAAGGAGCAAGCTCTACCACAAAGAATCCCTTTTACAGAGAGCCTGAGGGATCAAAGAGTGGGGGAGAATGGTGTGCTGTATAGACTGTGGCTACCTAAAGAGAGAGAGATAAGCTGTGAACCAGTTAAACGGTTGTGCCTAGCAAATTCAGACCCAGATTGCTAGATATGGCACTTGATATACCTTGTTCAGGGCATCTTGGTATAAAAAAAGACAAAGAAAAGGCTGACTGCTCATTTTTACTGGCCAAATATTTCCAAGGATGTCAAACAGTACTGTTCCTCATGTATTATATGCCAAAAAGTGGGAAAAAGTGGAGTAAAAACAAAAGCTCCATTGAAGCCCCTTCCTATAACAGGACAGCCATTTTACAGAGTGGGGATAGACTTGGTGGGTCCTTTTTCTAAACCCACAAGGCATGGCCGGAAATACATATTAGTGGTGGTGGATTTTGCCACAAGGTACCCAGATGCTGAGGCTCTGAGATCAGTAGAAGCCCCTGTAGTGGCAGAGGTTTTGCTGAAGATCTTTATGAGGCTGGGTTTTCCACATGAAGTCCTGACTGATCAAGGCAGTGTGTTTATGGGTGAAGTTATGTTATGCATGTGGAAGTGTGGTGGGTTGAAACATATGAAAACAACCACATATCACCCAGATGCCAGTGGGTTAACAGAAAGATTTGACAGAGTGCTGAAAGGGAGTGGTCCTAATTTGCCAGTCTTGGTACAAAAAAGCAAAGCAGAGGTGGATGACGAGGTCAAAGGGGGAATCCTAAGTGTTCTGAGCAAACATAAGGATCTCTTTAATGTTAGACCTAGTGGAACCAGTGTTGCAAAACATACTTTAGACATTAGCAATCATCCTCCAATAAAATATACCCCCTATTGTGTGAATGAAAGAGTGCTAGATATGATCAGAAAGCAAATGAGAGCATTCCTGAGTATGGCTGGTTTTTATAGAAGGCTTATTAAGGGGTTTGGAGAAATAACAACCCCACTGCATGAACTAACACAGAAGTGTGCTGTGTGTGAAATGGAATGAAAGGTGTCAAAAAGCTTTTGTCAAAAAGCTTTTGACCAGCTGAAGCAAGCACTGTGCCAGAGTCCAGTGTTGATAGCTCCGGACTTTGAGCGGCCTTTCAACAGACGCTTCTGACCTGGCTCTTGGAGTTGTGCTGATGCAGGAGAGGGAAGGCATCAAGCATCCCATTGCCTACCTGAGTTGTAAGCTGACAGCAAGGGAACGGAACTACTCGTCGGTACAGAAAGAGTGTTTGGCGGTCATGTGGGGAAGGAGATGCACGGTCATCACAGATCATCGTGCACTGCTGTGGCTGGACACTATGAGGAACAACAACACCATGCTTCAAAGGTGGTCCTGGGCGATGCAAGAATATCAAGTGGACTTTGTGTTCATCAAAGGGAAGGACAATGTGTTGGCGGATGGACTTTCAAGGCAGGTTGCTGGGACTGAAAGGACACTCTACCCCTGAGTGACATGCACTTGTACATAACGCGTCGTATTATTCCTGGGCACAGGAGTAATACTTTGCTTTTATTTAAAGGGGGGGGAATGTGATGTCCCTGTATATAGATATTACTGTAAATATGGTAAGTGTGGGTTTATTAGAGTAAATGAGGTAAGTAAGCGGAGTGAGAGGGGGAGTACATGGGCTAGAATGCTGTATGATGATTGGTTGAGCGTTTGAGTGGCTGAAGGTCTAAATGAGAGGATGAAAGTTGAGAGAGGTGGTTGGTAGTGTGGAGTTTGGGAGTTCTGTTGGAGGTTGTTGTTGTGGGTTGGAGTTGGTTGTGGGCTAGATTGTATTAGGCTGGTATTGAGGCAGATTATATATGACTAGAAACAAAGAGTGGCACAATATATGAAACCATACGCTTGTTAAATATCCCATAAGTAATCTTGCTATTTCCTGGTGTTTATAAATAAATATTTTCTTGGTTTACCAAAAGCCTGATCCTTGGCTGGGGCTTTCACAGACCAGAAGGGAGGGCAGGGTAATTACCAAGGTGCAGAAACAGTATCAAATGGTGGCAGCGGTGAAGAGATAGTGTATCATCAAGTATCCAGAGCAACCCAGGGCTGTATGCTTTATAGGCACAAAGATACAGGGGGGTTGTGGTCTGCAAGTGCACCCAGACACAAAGTAACAATAAGCCAGAAGGAGACTAAGGCAAGGTCCCAAGGCAATATTGTGAAATAGGGAGTGGCTGGTGGTGCTGCCTAGCAGTGGGATCTTGCGAGATCTGTGCTAGAGCTGGTGAGAGAACAAATAAAAACCAGGATCCTGATTGGAGGGACCTGACAGGTTGGTGGCCTGAGGAGGGATCCTGACAGCAGCCTCTTCCTCTTTGTTACCTCACTAGCTGCTGCTAAAGTTGCCCTTCGTTCATCGTGAGGATCAGTAGCATCACAAACATAACCATGAATGCACTTAAGACAAATCTTACACAGGATTGAGGGAAGGAACATTATAACTGCTAAGATCCAAAAGGGGATCTGCACAAACAAGAAAACTCTGCATGGTTTGCCTCCTGATTTTGGTTCAACAAGGTAAGCCGCTGCACACTTTAAAAGCAGCTCATTTCTTTAACCATGGGAACTCCTGCAGTGAAAACAAAAAGTTCTGGCTTTGCATGGTTCTGCCCCACAGGCTTGTATCTCTCCGTTGCTTCCTCAGTACTATTTACTTTGACAAATCCCACATTGGTGTGGAAAACAGGAAACCTGCGTCAAAGGCAGAATTTTGTAACAATACAAATCAAGGTATAATAAATAGTAATTCAACTTCCATACAGATAGATATCTGTTCATTCTTCCTTGCTACCAACAGATAAAAATATACAGAGAAAAAGATATACAGATTTCAAAAATGCATTTTAAAAAATCTTGTTTACTTATTTATAGACAGACAGGAATTTAGAGTGGGAGGATTCCTCCTGCATCCCTACTCCTTACCTAGGCAACATAATTTTCTTGCATTGTTCAGCCCCTCAAAAACCCTGAGAGTCCTTTTATTTCAATTTTATGTTGAAATAATTGGGGAGATTGAGGGTTATCCTAGGAACTCAGTAAGTCCATAGATCTTCACAAGGATTTCCAAGGTTTGTTCCCCACTGTACACTAAAGAATTAGTGGACACATTAAAAAGTTGGAAGAACAGATAAATGTATTTGAAAGGGCCTTTTCTTCTATCGTGCTCATGTTTTAAAAGGAGGGGAAAAGCACAAGAGAATATTAATAATAAATGTGGTAAGTGAATATACTATGTTGATGAACACCAGACCTAATAAGAATTATATATGTCTAATTTAAGCCAGGTGAAACAAAGATAAAAGTTAAGACTGACAAACTATTCCTTTTTAATTTGCATTCCACAGCCATGCAGGCAAGCTATTCTTGTTTTTAGGTTTTGAATTCTGAATTGTTTGAATTAAAGTCTTCAGATATAACTGACAGTTGAGACATTTTCTTGACTTATGTTGACCTCTAAAATATATAAAGTTCACTATTTCCTCTAATAAAGTGGCTTTTAACTTAAATGTTTTCAAGTTATAGTTGTTTTCTAAGAGCAAAAAGAAAGGCTGAACTGTCAAGATATGCCTGGCCAAATTTTTAATGGCCCAGCACACACATTTAGCTGACAAGTAACTGAAATCTGACCCAGATGCTCACTCTTTCTTGTTACTTCAAAAATGACTTCAGCATAAACATTTAACACCTACAGGTGTTCACATTCTCCAGCTTGTCAGCAACACAGGCCTCATCAGAGATGGTCTCAGGATGTGGTCAGACTGAAAGATACCTAAAGACCGCACAGGTGAGCTCACTGAAACCACCTTGCCCACCTGTGCCCCTCAAGGCTTTTTGTTGGATCTGTCCTTCACAAACTCAAGTTTGGAGGAGTAGTTAGTAAAACACCAAATTGCTAAAGCAATTATAGCAAATGCACTGCAGCTAGGAAGTTAAGCAATGCACAAGAATTTAATTTGATAATTCATGGTCATAAGACTGAAACTTAACATTTAATCTTGCAGCAAATTAAATTGGCTTTCTGAACCTGTAAAAACCCCTGGCTGTTGAAATTGGAGTATGCAAAGCAAATCCTAATGAAAATATGCTCTTATATCTCTTAAAAAATAACAACAATTAGGACCATTTTCCATCTTCCCCATCTCCACAGCAATAAATAAATAAATAAATACAATAAAGTATCATGATTTCTCTCAGTAATATATTGTCATTCAATTACACATCAAATTCTGAGATGCAGAAAATGTGTAGAATTCAGAGAAAAGCCTGAAAAAACTTCTGCTTGCAGAAGGTGCCTCTGCCTGATTTTTGGGGAGCTTCCTTTTTCCTCAGTCCCCGTGCTATTGGATTCTCATTCACCAGCGGTCTGAGAGAGACTGCAGGGAGGAGAAGAGGATGGGGAAGTTAGCTTCTACCAGTCCCCTTTTCTGGCTCAAACCCAATGGTAAAAGGTAAAGGTGTCCCCGCACTTATAGTGCAAGTCGTTTCCAACTCTTAGGGTGACGTCTTGCAATGTTTACTAGGCAGACCATATATATGGGGTGGGATTGCCAGTTCCGTCCCCGGCCTTTCTTTACCCCCCAGCATATGCCGGGTACTCATTTTACCGACCACGGATGGATGGAAGGCTGAGTGGACCTCGACCCCTTTTACCAGAGATTCGACTTCCTCCTTCCGTTGGAATCGAACTCCGGCCGTGAGCAGAGCTTTGGCTGTGTTACCGCTGCTTACCACTCTGCACCACAGAGGATCTTTTGCACCACGGAGGAGTTCAATGAGTTGTTCAAATTTAGCCCTGGAGTAGGTAGTCCAAACGGAACTTTTTAATTTACACAATAAATGTTACATAGTACCACCTTGCTAAGAAGTGCACAAAGGGTTATTATACAACATAATCTCAGAGAACGCAAACCCCTCTACTCCCCACAAAGTCCATAGAAACAATCTTGAGAGAAAGCAAGGGTGGTAAAATACATACAAGTAGCAGTAGATTTTTCTAGCCTAATAATACCTAGAAAATGAAAGGAGTTCAGGTGCCAAGATGTTCAGGGAGGAAAGAATGTGAACTTAGGGACCAAGTTCCACACTGTGAGACTTAACACATTAAAAGCCTCATTAAAGTGCCACGGAAGGATTCTGAGGCAGAATGTTATACCTTGGAGCTGAGAACAAAGAGATTCCAGGTGAACATTTTGAATATAGGCAGTTTGTAAAAAACAGGCTATGGCTCTTTGTAAGAAATGTAGGATGAGCATAGTAAGATCTTGAATGCCTAGAGCAGCCTTTCCCAACCGGTGTGCCTCCAGATGTTGTTGGACCACAACTCCCATCAGCCTCAGCCATTGGCAATGCTGGCTGAGGCTGATGGGAGTTGTGGTCCAATAACATCTGGAGGCACACTGGTTGGGAAAGGCTGGCCTAGAACATTAAACAACTTGAGTTTTGCTGCAAAATGCTCTGTCCAGCAATTGAACACCATTTCTTTGCTTTTTCCACATGAACGAAGAGGTGGAACCAGCCATTAGCACACAGCCATCCAGCCAAGGGTGGAACTGAAAGACATTGAGTATTTGGGACCTGATGAATAGCATGTTATGACAGCCACCTCTTTAACTACTTCAAGTGCTCTTTCAATCTCCAGCCTATGCATCCTTTTAGCCTTTTTGCATCCAGCGTATGACTGGATATCTCCCATCTCTCCCATCTCCATTTGCTGTCTCCCCTCGCCTCTTCTTTCCCTTGGAACTACTGCTTCTTTAGCCAGAAAGCATGATGATCTTTCCCTCTATTTATCTCTTCACTTCCTTGTCGTCACTGAAATGCAGCTGCCTCCTTCTAACATTTCTACAATTCCTGCCCTGTCCTTTGGAGTAGCTCCTCTTCCTCCTCTGGCTTTCTTTTCAAACTCAACCAGCTCCAGCCTCTGTCCATCCCCATTTTCACATGAAGTTCATCCTGTATGACAATGCTCCCCTTTGTAGCTCTGTTTCTTATACTATTGCCCTTGCTTCCTCTCCATTTTCATATCAGTTCTTGAGCCTGGCTGGTCTTTTTTCCTCTCCGTTTTTCTCCTTGGTGATATCAACATTCATGTTGGTAATCCCTGTCAGGGATCCTGGCTCCTTCAGCTTCACTTTGTATGAACGCAGGCTTCCTTAATTTTCAGCTTATATTTTCAAACTTTCCTAGTGGCGTGTATAGAAAGCTTTAGGTGTGAGATGAAAACCAACACTAGAGGCAGGATAAATCTTCAACTAAGATTGTTGGCTTATTAAAGGGATACTATTTACATAAGGGAATACTGATACTTATACTGGGTCTTTAAGGTGCTTGTTGACAGTTTCTAAAGATTGGTTCTATTGGATTCATGCCACTGTTTCCCCCATTCTCAAAAAAAAATAATAATCCTTGACTGTTATCTTTCCTCCCCAACTACTCCCCAATATTCCTTCTTCCTTTTGCCTACAAACTCTTAGAACATGTCACTGTCTCAACACTCTCTCCCCCAACTTGTCTTAATCACGAAAATAATTGAGAATGTCACTGCTGAATCCAAAGGACCTCTGCTCCTTCACCTTTGATCTCTCTGCCGTCTTTGATATGTTATTACTACTGCTACTCTAATCATCTTCCGCATGAATCTCAAGATGATGTACAAAATGCAATAAAAACTAAAAACAGTGTAAAACAATACAGAAAGTAGCAGCAGATAAAATATTTTTAAAGCCTTCTGAGGGGGTCACCTCAGCATGCTCATAAACAAATATGGTAATGGAAGATATTTTTGATTATATGTGCTCTGATCTCCAGCAGTTTCTGAAAACTGGCAAGTGCCCAGCCATGTCAGCTACTGATGCTGGGCCAGTTTTAAGGTATGTACAGAGATAACATTTGTGACAACATGTTGTCTGCAAATCCTGGTTTGCAAATCAGGAGCCAACCTCAGGGATGCATGCTTCCTCTCTAAAATGAATTTTGCCTTCCCTTCCTCATTGGAATTAACTGTGATTTAGAATTGTGTGTACATTGATGCTAATCATGATTCCTTTGTAAAGCAGAGTTTGAAAACATGGATTGACGTGATTACAAGGGAACATGGTTAGCATCAATACCCAAATTACTCTAAGACATGAGTACCTATTGACAAAGGGAGCCACTCAGTGTTCCGATGTGGCCTCCTGACTTGCAAACCATGTTTTAAGGAAGGTAGCTTGACACCTGCACCAGATGTATAAATTGGTAGTTTATTTAACAATTTTTAAAAAGTGGATAATGTGATTTAAATATTCACACAATTTTTGCCAACCCTGATGGTATCCTCTGTGCTTTACTGGATGATGTATATGTTTTTAAAAGGGCAGAACGTGCCTTTCAGAGTTATCTGGAAAAATGCCACATTAGGGAAGACACCACAGATGCTCTTTCTAAATATACCTTTAAGGCATTGGACATAACAGAATTTTGGGTATCAGAATGTCACTTGCTTTAAACACCACTCAATAACCATGACTGACATTTTATAATTTACAAGAAGGGTGTGGCTATTAAAGCCACAGAAACAGCTTTTCTGATATGCACTTATGGCCCGTCTCTCATCTAAGTGGTTTTCCGCACAGACATGACAATATCTAATATCACTTTCTATAGACCTAGTGCCCAAAGGCTTTTAAAAGTAATATGGAAATGTATATACATTTACTGAACTTTCCTGGTTTCTGATGATTTTTTTTTTTTGCAAAACCATAAATTTAATCTGGAAATGAATGTTTGATAGCACATTTCTTTTTTTAAACAGTTGAGAGGTTCCATTCTGAAAAAGAGGGATCAACTAGACACTTCAAAAGATAAAATTTAATTTCAACTTCTCATCTAATGTGATGCTATTAATAATGCACTGTTTGTTGCTATTGCCTAATGTGAACAAGCAGGATAATTTCCATTACATCTTTTGAGTGCAATCCTAGGTATCTCTACTTGGAAATAAGCCCCATTGAATTAAATAGTATTCTTACCTCCCAGATTAAAAAGCAGAGAAATTCACTAATAGGCAAAAAAACTTTGCGGTTTAAGAACATACCTATAGCCCACAGCTATTTCTATCAAACTTTAAAAAGCAAGGAAATTGGGCAGCTGTAGTGAATGAATCAGAGGAGTGGGAAATCTGAACTCCTCTCTGAGATATTGTACTACACTACAAATTTGTCAAAATGCAAACACAATTTGCCTTTCAGAGTTAATTGGTCTTTCACAGTCCAATCCACTTCCTGTGTAGCTTGGAAGAATTTGGTAACATGTGCCTCTGAGCATATGGTGAGTGGTGGCTACACCTGTAATCAGCCCAAATAAGAGAAACAATTCATGTGATGTGCTGGTCTGGTCTTGGTTTAGCAGGCAGGAAGCAACAGTATTAAAACAGTTGATATAGTTCAGATAGTCACTTTACATATGTTTGATTTACTTTGCTGAGGGCTGAGAGTTGCTAGGAGAGGCCCTATTCCCCTCACAGGGCAACAATCACCAGAAGAGGGGCTGACTGTTAAATCACTCTGGCCACTGGAGCTCTGTCAGGGGAATAGGAGTCTCCTAACAACTGTCAGCACCCTTCACAAACTACATTTCCCAGGATTTTTTGGGGGAAGCCATGACTGTCTAAAGTGAAATAACTGTCTGGTGTGGGTGTGGCCACCTGATTAGCCAAACCAAACAGCTGTGAGTCTGGCTTTTAGAACACTGATGGTTCTTACTGAGCATGCCCAACACTATAATAGACTTCAATGTTAAATTTCTTAAATTAATGAAAAATCAACCATTCATTTTTTAAACTTTTAACTGCAGATTATGAAGGTCAGAGTATGGGGCAAGGTCATTAATAGGATTAAAGGTACTCTGTGAACATGGCTGATTTATAACTAATTTCAATAAATTATGAGACTACTGACAGGTGTCTGGATTTTTTGTCTTGTTTTACACTTTAAACTCTTGATTCTCTGACTGTTTTGTCTATAGCCATGAAAACCTAGAGGGTTGTTAAGCAAGCATTTCTGAGTTCAGGACTATAGGTTTTGTAAGGTTTTGTTTTGAAATGAGCTTATGGGAAGCATCAGAATGGCATGGGGGTATTTTCAATTTAACATGTCGGAATGTGAAAAATCCATGCTGGCTATAGTATAATTAAATCCCAGATAGGTTTAAGACTGGAGAGTAATTGAATTCAGTGGAGCTTACTTTTGAGTAGACATGTATTGGATTGCAGCCTTTGGCATTATGGGAGGTAACAAATCAATATCACTCAACTCAATAGATTATGTTTTACACCAGCACTATTTATTTTTCTGGATATCTCTATTTATGAAGAATGTTTGAGCAGATTCAGAGGACAGCTATACATCTGATAATAGTATAGAAGAGAAATTATATGGAGAAAATGGAACTAGGTACATTAAGGAAGGCAAAAGCTGATGTGGGGAAATAAATGCAAATATTTGAAAGAATGACAGAAAAGGGAATTGTTTTTTTTCATCCTATGCAGCAATGCTAGGACAAAATGTGAAAGAACCTTTGCAACTTTCATAGTGAAATTTCACACACTTCTGCTATCTTGATCTTCACTGTCAGTTCCCCAAAATATGCTCCTTGCCATTATCTAATTAGACAATTTCACTGAACGTATTTCCCCAAATTAAGTAGACCAAATCAAGCACTGGCTACAATCTACAAAAATTCAATCTCTTTGAATTATGAGGAGAAAGGCAGAGGGCCCTTAATGAAATACACTACCTCCACCTCCTGATATTCTCCCCCCATTTTTGTCTAATCACAATTCCCTAGAACACTCTAAAAACAATAGCTAAGCCACGGATTGCAGAAAGCATAAAGGTATCAGGCTTCCCTGGGCTCATCTACATGGTGGTTTAGTGTGTGTTTGGTACTACTCACATTTCCTTTTAATTCACATGCTTCACATGATGTTACTGGCAAACAGAAGCTATCACAGTTTCCCCCTGTAAATCCATGTTAACCCAATCTGCTGATAATACGAAAAGTTTGTAACAATACGGCTCTACTTCGCTCCACACGTCTTTGAAGATGGTTTGCTTCGATGGTTTTTAGTGAATCGTCACTTTCAGCTATTCCCCTTTCTCAGCCCACTAACCCTCCCATAAATCCCATTTTGTTTCCAGTGGCTTACAGTATTTAGCAACTTCCAACTGCCCTGTCCTCTTCCCTTCACAGTTTGCTGCAGCCCTCCCTTCTTTTCTCCCTTTCTCCCAGGGTAAACTTCCTTCAATTCTTCACTTCTTGTAACTAGCAATGGGAATTGACAATGGAATTTATCATTCTTTCTCATATTCTCCATCTTTGAGGAGATAATTTTGAGTAATATCTCTCTGTGCCTGACTTCTGATTTTTTTCCCTGAAATTTTTTTAAAGTGGATTTTTAAAAACATCGCCTCAAAAATATCAATATTAATATTGATATTTCTCAAAATATCAATATTGATATTTTAAATAAAATATCAATATTGATATTTTATTTAAAATATCGATATTATATTGATTTGTTTTTCCAGCAGGGAAACAGTAATTCAGAAAACGCAAGGGGCAGTGGAGAAAGGGGGGGCAGATGATCCCACTTCTTTTCAACTGCCAAACTTTAGGAAGTGGTGGGGGCAGAAGGGAGTGGAAATACTGCTCAGGTCAAAAATATTTGCACATGCCCAGTAACTAAGCAATCGGAGGGAGTAAAAATGTAGAATTACAGGGCAGGGTCACAAGGAAATAGCAACACTAATCCTTCTCAGAGGAAAACAACAGATATGAAGCTACCACTGAGCACGAAGTGTGGACCTTGCAAATCTATTACAATGGTAAAAGCTGTGTATTTGCTACGAAGAAATGCTCCCATGTGGATAAGCCCACTGTCTGAGCACTATTCCACAAGAGCCAAAAACATGCATTTAAGAGACAACATACATACACTGGCAATTTTCACTGTAGCAGCCAAGGGTCGGTAGTCAGGGAGGGGGAGTGGCGGTTATCTATCGAGGGCCCCTGGTTCTCACCAGGCCCCCCCTCTGGGAGACCAAGGTTGTCGACTGCATGTACTGGAGGTTGGGCCCAAAGGGCAGTCTAGGGATTCTGCTTGTGTACCATCCACCCCGCTGGATGACGGACTCCCTGGCCGAGGTGCTGGAGGTGGTCTCAGATGTACGTGTGCAGTCCCCAAACTTGTTGGTGTTGGGGGACTTCAATGTACATTTGGAGGCCATCCTCACAGGGGTGCCTCAGGACTTCATGGAAACCGTGGCTTCCTGAGAGCTGCACCTTATTCCAACGGAGCCCACCCATGTAGTTGGTCATGCACTCGACCTTGTGTTTGTCTTGGGAGAGGAGGGGAGTGATCTGAAAATGGGGGCTACATCCACCCCCCCTTGTCATGGTCAGATCACTACTTGATGAGAGTGGACTTTTTGATGCCACAAACCCTCCGTGGGGATAGAGGACCCATTAGGATGGTCCGCCCCAGGCGTCTGATGGATCCACATGGATTCCTGAATGCACTTGGGGATTCTTTGGAGCGTGCACCCGGGCACCCGGTTGAGACCCTGGTGGAGGGGTGGAATGCTGCAATCACCAGGGCATTAGACCGGGTGGCTCCGAAACGTCCTCTCCTCCTGAATAGAGCTCAGATGGCGCCGTGGTATACACCATGGCTACGAACTCTGAGGCGGAAGGTGAAACGGCTAGAGCACCGGTGGCGGAAATCTTGCTCTGAGGATAATCGGACATGGGTCAGAGCGGCTGCGGCAGCCTACCATGTGGTGATAGGGGCAGCAAAAAAAGGAGTTTCATGCTGCCTCTATTGTGTCCGCAGAGTGCTGTTCCAGGAGGCTGTTCCAAGTGGTCTGGAGCCTGGTCGGTCCAATTGCCCCGGAACCGACGGAACATTTTAAGACCTCCTGTGATGAATTTGCCAAGCACTTTGCGGATAAAATCGATCATATGAAGAGTGCTATTCCGTGCGCTGTGGACACAGTGAGCGAGCCAGATTCGGCCAGTGGCACATTGGTGGTTTGGGATCAGTTCCAGCTTCTTCCGTCTGATGAAGTGGACAAGGTGCTTTCGACTTTAAAGCCAACCACTTGCTTACTCGACCCTTGGCCGTCGTGGCTCATTATGAGCTGCAAGGATAGACTGAGAAAGGGGATCAAGGCGGTGGTAAATACATCCCTGGAAGAGGGAGTAATGCCATCAGCCCTCAAGGAGGCAGTAATAAAACCAATTCGAAAGAAGCCCTCCTTGGATCCCCAAGATTTGAACAACTTTCGCCCAGTCTCGAATCTACCATTTCTGGGCAAGGCGGTTGAGAGGGTGGTGGCGAACCAGTTGCAAGCGCACTTGGAGGAAGCGGATTATCTGGATCCATTTCAATCAGGCTTCAGGCCTGGACATGGGACTGAAACGGCGTTGGTCGCCTTGGTGGATGATATGAGAAGGGTGCTGGATAGGGGCGAATGTACCTTCCTTGTCCTCCTGGATCTCTCAGAGCCCATTGACCACGGTATCCTTCTGGACCGCCTGGAGAGGTTGGGTATAGGGGGCACTGTATTGCAGTGGTTCCATTCCTTCCAGAGAGTGGTGTTGGGGGATGAGGTTTCGGATCCTTGGCCTCTCACTTGTGGGGTGCCACAGGGCTCCATCCTCTTCCCGATGCTGTTTAACATCTATATAAAGCCGCTGGGGGCTATCATCAGGAGATTTGGGCTGCAATGTCACCAGTATGTGGATGACACGCAGCTCTATCTCTCATTTAAATCTTCACCAAAGTAGGCTGTAGAAACCCTGTCCAAGTGCCTGGAGTCGGTGAGTGGCTGGATGGGAAGGAATAAGCTGAAGCTGAACCCTGACAAAACCGAGGTACTGTTCGTGGGAGACAAGAGGAAGCTGGGGGATGTTGACCTGGTGCTCAATGGGGTACAATTGCCCCTGAAAGACCAGGTCCGCAGCCTGGGGGTCATTCTTGACTCCCAGCTGTCCATGGAGGCTCAGGTCTCAGCTGTGAGCCAGGTGGCACTGTATCAACTCCATCTGATATGGAGGCTGCGCCCCTACCTTCCTAACCATCTGCTCCCAGTGGTGGTACATGCCCTGGTCTCTTCTCGCCTAGACTACTGTAATGCACTCTACGTGGGGTTACCCTTGAAAACAGTCTGGAAGCTGCAACTGGTACAGAATGCAGCAGTTCGCCTGATTAAGGGCAGCCGTCGGCGAGATCACATTACTCCAGTGCTGAAGGAGTTGCACTGGTTACCAGTTGCTTTCCGGGCCCAATTCAAGGTGTTGGTTTTGACCTTTAAAACCCTGCATGGTTTCAGCCCAGTCTATTTGAAAGAGCGCCTCCAGCATCATCAGTGATGCCGCTCAACAAGATCAGCCTCAAAAGACCTTCTCTCCATCCCACCAGTTAAAACAGCTAGAGTGGTGAGGACTAGGGAGAGGGCTTTTTCAATTGCGGCCCCCACTCTGTGGAATTCCCTCCCAAATGATCTCCGCTATGCCCCCTCTATGATAAGCTTCCGCCGGGCCTTGAAAACCTGGCTCTTCAGGCAGGCTTTTGGGGTGGGTTAGGTTTTATTATCACTGTTTGAGATTTTTTAATGCTTTAATGTAAATTGTATGTTTTTATGTTGTACGTCACCCAGAGTGGCTGGATAACCAGCCAGTTGGGCGACTAATGAATAAATAAATAAATAAATGATGTTGTTTTTAAACACTCCAAGTATAAAAAATAATCTGGTGGTTGAGTACTGGGAGTTGCTGCAGGTAGAAAGGGGCAACATATAAAAAGGTAGGGTGCATGCATGCTTATGATGCACATGCAATTGGTATGGACAACTATTCCATTCGTATATATTCACTTATTGGAAAACACTTCCATACAGTGTTTGCAGTTCTAAGCCATATGTGGTGTATTTTTAACACTAGTACGTTGTTTTATTTGCATTGCAAACTTCATCAGTAGTTAGTCTCTGAAATCATTAGTGAAATTAAAATATACAAACCTCAACCCTATACGAATTAATCCGAAGGTTTAGATTAAAACAGGAAACAATAAGATAGTCATGTCAGAGGCTATGTTTCATATTTTTAAGTGATGTGTCTCTTGTTGAACATTTATTTAGATAAGTGATGAAAGATATGCTGGAATTGTGCTGAGTGACATTTGTATCATGCAAATACAGTGTTTGCAGAACAATCTGTAGAACCAACTTAGAAAAAATGTTGCCTTTCATTCTGACTATAGAACTAGACCTGTGTATCATAGGACAAGTCCTTGGCATGGAACCACTTCAATTTATCTTTCTTGACACTCTGGCATGTATGTTCTTATAAACTCTTCATGTAAGAGAGAGTGTGGGAGCCAAAACCTTCCACTGTTTCCAGATGTATAGTTTCTCAGCAACGAGGGAAATGTAACCCTTTACATGCCCAGAGATATGGTCCTATTATTATGGATGTCACAGTTAATTGATTAGTCAGTTAACTTATTGAAAACATTTTGATCAATTAATACTGTGTCACCTATTACTTGAACATTAGATTTTTATTTTAAAGTATAAGTGCTTATGTACAAGTACAACTCATATCTTTGCCACTAGAGGCCCAAGTGACCTCTTTGGCCAAGAGCACTTTCTATCAGCTCTAGCTGAGACTATTCCTGGACCATGACAACCTGACCACAGTGGTCCATGCACTGGCAACCCCAAGACTTCATTACTGTAACATACTTTATGGGAGACTGCCTATGTATCTGGTCTGGAAGCTGAAACCAGTGCAGAATCCAGCAGCCAGGCTGCTCAGAGAAGCAGATTACTGGCAATATATTACTCTGCTGCAAAGAGAGCTGCGCTACTTGCCAATTTGCTACTGTACCAGGTTTAATGTACTTGTGTTAATTCACAAAGCACTAAGCAATTTAAGATCCATCTGATTCCTTATGCTCCATCTCTATCACTGAGATTCTCTGATGGAGCACTTCTGGGTGGTTCACTACACCCTCCAGGTTTGATTGGCCGTCACTAGGGACCGGGCCTTTAGTGCGCCAGGCCCTGCCCTGTGAAACTCCATACTAGTAGTGGTTTGGCAACAACCATCCCTCCCTTCTTTCAGATGTCTTTTGAAAACTGTACTGCTTAGATAGCCCTTTGCAATATGCAATTTCTCTTTTCAACCAATCAATTTTATTGATTATTTTAATCATGTTTTTATTAATGCTTTTGCTGATTTTATTTTTACATTATGTACACCGCCTTAATACATTTTTTATTAAAGTGTGGATTATAAATATGTAAATAAATAAATACAAAACTTGTGAGTGGCAGATATCTTAAGAGAGACATTTCTCCTTCTCTGCCACATAGCATAGAATGATTCTTCATGGGAAATAAGTTACTGAGGCTTCAGTCTTATATACCAGTTGTGGGGAACCTTTGGCCCTCCAGATGTTGCTGAACTACAACTCCCATTATCCTTGACCATTGGCCATACTTGCTGGGGCTGATGGGAGTTGTAGTTCAGCAACATTAGGAGGGCCAAAGGAGGACTATACAAAATGTTACGACTGCTCAGCCAACAAACCCCATTTTGGTTCAAGTGGAATCAAGGAGGTGCAAGGCTCTGGAGCATAATTCCCACCCTACATCCCCTGTTGCCTTACTGGTTATGCATTCCTGAGGTACTGTGAAAGGGACAGCACAAGGCCATCCTGTGAGCAACAAAAATAACCAAGAGAAACTGAAATAAATGTTATCTTCTTCCTTGGCAGATTCCCTCAAGCCCAGCAGAACCATCCCATTTTTCAAAGAAAGCATTAGAAGAAATCACTGAGTTTTCTCAGTGTCAGCTAGAAACATACACGAAATCACCTCATACCCAGACCCTCCTTTTTCAGGGGAGTTCGAAGAGAAAAGGTGTCTTTAAAAAGCAAGGCTTGAGATCTGAAGGGGGGGGTAATGGCGATCTGAGCTCAAACATGTGTAACTACGCTCTCAAAGAACTCAACGAGGGACTGCAGGGACAGAATAGGCAGGGATTCTGCATCTCGGCATAAGCCTTGAGGCAAACAGATTCCTTCCTGCCCTTGGACCAGAGCTCCTTCACATCGCTTCAGCTGCATTCCACTGCCCACTCCTGGGCCTAGGATAGGTTATCTCATCTACCTGTCACTCTTATAGTAATAGGGTCCTTTGATCTCTTTAGTTTAAAGTTATGACTGAGTTAGGAAATTAATGATTAATGCTGCCACGCACCCAGTAATTTTGTAATGCTATTCTTCTCTTTTCTCTCAATAAAAGAAAGCTTTGCTTTAGTCTGGTTTGGACCTGCATTTCTTGGGTTATACATGCACCATTTGGGCACATTTCACGGCAAAGTGCTTGTTTTATCCCTAGCAAAAATCCCCCTCCTCTCAAGGAGGTGTATTTCATGGGACACGTGGGTGGCAGGTTCACACACTCAGGTTCCCAAGGACACGTGTTGTAACAACATTTACCTGGGGGTAAGGCCTATTGAGCTCAATATGACTTACTTCTGAGTAGTTATGTATAGGACTTTGCTGCAAGATTCATTTAACTAAACAAAGAATGAAAGACAAGCCAGAATGCTTAGGTGGCTTTAAAAGAGGATTATAGAAATACATGGAGTATCAGGCTATCAATGGCTACTAGCCATGATGGCAATGCTCTGCCTCCACAGTCAGAGGCAGTATGATTCTAAATACCAGTTGCTGGAAACGGCAGAAGGGGAGAGTGCTCTTGCACTCAGATCCTTTTGTTAAATAGCCCTCATGGAAATTCATCAGCATTTTTGTATTCAATTTTCCCTAATACAATTGATTTTTGCATGTTATTTTCACCAGTATATACATTCTTATGCATGCTTTACCCTAGTATATGCATTTCTGTAGACATCACTTGGCCGGAGAAATGCACTGCAAAATTCAGAGGATGTCTATGTTTCGGCTCTTGTTTTATTTTGGAAAATGTGAATTAGGTAGGATCACTTTTAAATGTGAACTGAATTTAATTTATCCCCAATCCCTACTGGAGGCTCATTCTTTCGTCTTTGAAAAAGTTTAATGAGAACTACAGGTTCCATGTGCTAAATTGACACACACTACTGTCCTGCCCCATTTGAGCGGTGCCCGAGTGGTCAGACCCAAAGCAGTCAAAAGTTCACAAGACTGAGGCTCTTGAAAGGGAGCATCAGGTTTCCTTTAAAAAAAAACCTGGAAGTGCAAATATCTGTGTTTCCCCTGGAAGGATACAGCTGAAATACAAATCTTTGTTTGAGCTGTGTTATGCTTTTAAGCACAGGTTAGGGGAAAATAGAAAATAAAGGCACCGTTTGCAGCAACATAAAAAAGTTGTAGGAGGAAAGCAGGTGGAAGTTGCTTCTCAGCCCTCAGGAAACAAAATGAATGAAGGGAGGAGGGAGTGGGCATGGAGAGGGGAACGACTGATACACCCACCTAAAAGCATGAGAGCAAAGCGTCTGCAAGCACTAGAGAGAAAGAATGAAGACACTTTTTCCTTCCCTTTTTGTATTATCAGAGGATTGGGTTAGTATGGATTTACAGGGAAAACTGCATGATAGTTTCTATTTGCTGGTAACGTCATGTGAACCATGCAAATTAAAAGGACATGTGAGTAGCACTAAACACACAGTAAACCAATGTGTAGATGGGCCCTATTGATTGATCTGGCAATCCCTGAGAAATAGTGTCAACAGCTTGTTTTCAGCTTAGTTGATCAAGGAAGGGAACCTTCTGTTGCCAGCCATCTCCCCTTCAAGGCTAGGATAAGTAGAAGCCCCTTAACCTCTCCAGGGTCCCATCCTAGTAAAAAAGGCCATACAGTTCTTTAGATACTGGGACTTTTCTGCAGTAGTGTCCTTGTTCAGAGCTGGCTAATACTTTCCAGGGAGAAGGCCTGACTTTGCTTCCTTCTATTTCAGAATTACTTCCTGATCTTGGAAGCTCTTCCTCTTCAGGAAATAGGGCAAAAAAGCAAGGGAGATTCCTTTTTGTTTCCAAGAGCCCTTGCGCTTCTTTAACTTCTGTGAATAGCATGTGAAGATAAAGTTAATTTTTTAACTCCCTCTTCTTTTTCTGTTTATATTTATACACTCTTGCTTCTGCATAGTTCCTATAAGTTTAACGTTCTTCAAATTCACCTGTCCTCTGGGGTTAGCACTTGATCTGCTGCTGGAATTTGTAAGGTAAATCCTTTTTCTGTGAGTCCAGCAAAAGCACAGAACTAGTGCTAGCTATTGGGGATGCTCTTGTGCACTTCTTCCTATCTGAGCCTATCTGCCTTCTTTGGGAAGGGTTGTGCTTTATGTTGCTACTCTCATTGAAAAATATTAGCTGGGTAGACGAACGAGAGCTTAGATCTGAAAAACACTGTATGCAATTAGATTGAGAGTCCAGCATCTTCACTAGAGGATATTTCTACAAACATTTTAAAATACTCCGTTTCCTTAAGCTACAATCCTATACATACACACTTACTTGGAAGTAAGTCCCATTGAACTCAAGAGGACCTGTTTCCTAAGCTAATTGGCTATTAAAAAGAAGAAGTCTAGGTACATATAAGCACTCATCTACCTCAGGACTGAACTGACATTTATAATTTGTATCGTTGATGAATATTTTGTCTGAAACATTTGGTGTGGATAAATGTAAGATATAACAATTAATATTCTGAAAGGACTATCTGCTTTAACATTTCACCTATTTTCAAACCTAGAAAAACAGCTCCTTTTGAAATTCCTCAGCTGACACATCATGTCTATGATGTGTTACACCCTGTCACATCACATTACAGAGTAAATAAAAGAAAGGTTATAAACTTAGTGTGCATACCAGCTGCTAACATGTTTTTGCCAGCTTCTATCCAAATGAGTGCACTCAGGAGTGACAATACAGAGGATCAGATAACCAATGGCTGAAATTCTCCAAACATGTTTGTGAGCAAACCCCATTTCTTTCATAGGTGAAACATAATAGTAATCTATATTATTTATTACATTTGTATACCACCCCATAGCTGAAGCTCTCTAGGCGGTTTACGACAATTAAAAACAAATATACAAACATACAAATTTAAAAACACTTAAAAAAAAAACAATTTAAAAACACATCCTAAAATGCCTGGGAGAAGAGGAAAGTCTTGACCTGGTGCCAAAAAGATAACAGTGTTGGCACCAGACTCACCTCATCAGGGAGATCATTCCATAATTTGGGGGACACCATTGAGAAAGCCCTCTCCCTTGTTGCCATCCTCTGAGCTTTCCTCAGAGTAGGCACCCGGAGGAGGGCCTTGGATGTTGAGCGTAGTGTACAGGTTGGTTCGTATCGGGAGAGGCGTTCCATCAGGTATTGTATAAAGCCGTGTAAGGCTTTATAGCAGGGGTGGCCATTCCGTGGCTCTCCAGATGCTGCTGAACTACAGCTCCCATCAGTCTCAGCCAACACAGCTCATGGTCAGGGATGATGGGAGCTTTAGTCCAGCAGCATCTGGAGAGCCACGGAGTGGCCACCCCTGCTTTATAAGTTAAAACCAGCACTTTGAATTGAGCTCTGAAACATACCGGCAGCCAGTGCAAGTGGGTCAGAATCGGTTTTATATGTTCGAACTGTCTGGTCCCTGTTACCAATCTGGCAGCTGCAGTTTGCGAACCATCTTCAAAGGCAGCCCCACATAGAGTGCATTGCAGTAATCTAACTTGGAGGTTACCAGAGCATTGACAACTGAAGCCAGGTTATCCCTGTCCAGATAGGGGCATAGCTGGGCCACCAACCGAAGTTGGTAGAAGGCACTCTGTGCCACTGAGGCTACCTGAGCCTCAAGTGACAAAGATGGTTCTAGGAGAACCCCTAAGCTACAAACCTGCTCCTTCAGGGGGAGTGCAACCCCATCCAGGACAGGTTGAACATCCACCATCCGGTCAGAAGAACCACCCACTAGCAGCAGTCTTGTCTGGATTGAGCCTCAGTTTATTAGCCCTCATCCAGTCCACTGTTGCAGCCAGGCACCGGTTCAGCACATTGACAGCCTCATCTGATGAAGATGAAAAGGAGAAATAGAGCTGCATGTCATCAGCATACTGATGACAATGCACTCCAAAGCTCCAGATGACTGCACCCAACGGTTTCATGTAGATGTTGAACAGCATGGGGGACAGAACTGACCCCTGCGGAACCCCATACTGGAGAGTCCAGTGTGCCGAGCAATGCTCCCCAAGCACTACCTTCTGGAGACGACCCGCTAAATAGGAGCAGAACCACTGCCAAGCAGTACCTCCCACTCCCAACTCAGCCAGCTGTCCCAGAAGGATACCATGGTCACTGGTATCGAAAGCCGCTGAGAGATCAAGGAGAATCAACATTTACATACTAGCCTTAATTCAAACGGCTTTAAAATTTTAATTTTCTTGCTGTAAAATGTACGTGAAAACTGTTAAAGTTAGTGCCACCAAGAGAATATTGGCTGTCACTTTTTTTTGGATTGTTGGCAATAATGGCAAAACATTTTGTGCTTTTGTCCCGATTCTGACTTCACCACAAATACCCAAAAAGCCACTCTGCAGGTAACTCTTTAAAAGGAGACAAGAGGGGGCTAAGGATAGCTTGAGGGAAAACACTTTGTTTACTTATTTATTTATTTATTATTTCAATTTATATACCGCCCTTAGCAAAATAGCTCTCAGCTTGAGCCAGCAGTGGTAATGACATATCTACCTGCAGAGATTATTCATGTTCCTAGCAGGATTATGCTGCAGCAGGTATCTGTTGCTAATCGAAGCATTATTTTTGTACCTTTTTTTATTGGCAGTATTTATGCCTTGTTAGGGCCTGTGTTGATCAGTATGTGAATTTTAGGCCGATATATAGCCAAGGAAATATGAATTAAGGCACTGTGATTGTGGACACCGAAACATCACCAAAATACTGATGTGTGTGTTAGGGCAGTCCACTCATTGTTCTCCCTTATGTACGCTACATAACTTCCATGCTTCAGCTGGTACATTTCCCTATCATGCCAATTTTCACTCTGTTTGCAAAGAGTGGGAATTCCACATGAAAAGAACTACTATTGAAATACCTGGGTGTGGCTTGATTCCGAGTTATTGTGATGTTCTATTGCATAGGATTAATTGGCACACAGAAGGAAGATTCGCAAAGCAACTGCTTCACTTAAGACTTGTAGTATAAACTATGGTGTCTTTGTATATTTAAATAGCATTCTACTGTACGCAGTGTTACGATACAGAAGGGGAAAGGGGAAATAGTGCTATGATTCGAACTTTCAAATTATGGTATGTACAGTCTAATGTAGGCTCTATGGAGCGAAGCAGACCTGCTTCCTTTGATGTACTTATAATTATTAGGGGCTTAAGCTGCCAGCAGTGGAATGTATAGATAAAAACTGATGACATGACATAGTAAAGGCAAGCAGAGGTGGTGGAATTTGATGCGGCTATGTTCTCTAGTCTGACCAAGTCTAAAACATAAAATGTTGCTGGGCTTACCAGAAGTGAAGCAAGTGCAGTTCACTGCTTCAAAAATATAAAGCATAGAATTTTAAGAAGATTTATGATTTTGCTAATCCATCATATATATTTTACTATATTTGACCAAGTCCAGATATTACCACTTTGCCATGGACTTTTTTTTTAACATTGTTAAATACGTTCATGGAAATGAACATATTTAGCACAGGGAATATATATTTTCTATGCCAAATAGGAACAAATAGGGACATTGCTCTAAACATTCTACTGACATTCTTGATTCAATAACCAAGACCTTGAAATTAGTGTAGTACACAGCACATGATCATTCGAGGTCCCCTTGGTCTTTCAACGTTTTATCCGACGTATTTAAACAAACTAAAGTCAGCATATCATTCAATTATTACATAAAAATTATTAACCTTAATGTTGGGGCTGATTCTTAAAATAGATTGCTTTGGGGTAGAAAACTGTGCATGCTCTTTGATGGAAATGGTAATGTGAAAGAAAAGCAAGGAGTGACAATAACTTTACAATAACTTTACAAGAAGGAATGCCTAGAAGTAAAATAAATAGAACAATCTCTATAAAGCACCTACAATTTCAGGAGCATCAAAGAACACAAAAATAAAAACAATTTTGATTAGTTAAAACTGTTTCTATGTCTTTTATGAGTCTGAAATGTAATTTGTACCATAAATCCGTACTGGGGCATGAAAAATATTTTTATTCTTGCATTATTTCTTCTAATGCCTCTTAAGAAGAGAATCAGTCAAAACACACTGGGATATCTAACACCACACTAAACTTCTATCTCCTGGAATCAGTTAGGGGCCTTGCCTCTTTTATGGATTTTTCACATGTGGTGAATGTCCATATTACCTATTTGTCATGTCAATATTTAGGATTACTAGCGAACAAGTGAAGGAAGCAGATATAATTTGCCTAACTTTAAGCCCAAATCATTTTAGGGCCCACTCCAGAAAGAGATGATAGATATGTGCCTGTCTTCTTTATCCTGGTCCCAGTACATTCAAGGCATGCAAAGGCAGTAGTCTGTACAGGTGCATGTCACACAGAAAATGGGTTAAGTCATACCCATAGTTAATACCTACATGAACCATGAATTATGGGGAGAGCAGAGTCTTAGGACAATTAGCTTAGGACAATTTAATTAGCTGTCTTCATGTATACAAGAAGATAACATTGGAAGTCACTTACTATGTGGTAGTCTAGAGGCTATTTTTTTGAATATTCTGGAGTTTTGTGCACTGAACCAGAGTGACCTATACAGAAGATGCTTATCAAAATTCTGCAAGAAAGCAACGTACAGTATTGTTTTAAAGAGCCTTTATGCAGTTTGGCCAATTAAAGAAATAGAACTCATGAATTTGGACTAAAAGATAAACACATTTTTACTATATGTAAACAAGTGAAACATGAACTTTTAAAAAGATTTCAAGCTTTAGGATATACTTCATGGTTCCATATAGTTAACCACACATTAAATGGTTAACAATAATTTATAAAGCCCCCCCCCCCCCGCCTCAAACTAGGAAAGAAAGCTCAATGTTGTTCATGTTAACTAATGGACCATTGAGCAAATCTGCCCTGTAGGGGTTTTCACAAGCATGGAACTGTCATATCACTGATGTTTTTCTAACTAGGGTACCTTTGTTAGAGATGCTGCCAAAACTCAAAACCACCAACATTTAAAACTAAATTTCTTTATAAAAGGATGAGGTTCTACAGTTTGCCTTTGAACTATGCAGCATTTATCGGGCTGTCTTGTCACAACATGAATCCCTTTGGGGTGAAAGCAACTGATTTGAAGGTTAAAATAAATTCATCTTGCTGAGACCTAATGCAATTTGTTGAAAGCTGGCCTTGGGAAACTTTCTGACATTCATTAGATAGGCTTTTCACTGGGTATTCATAATGCAAGAATATCTTAATGGCTGAATTACTCACCTCCACAAACCTTTATTACTTATGGAATTTCTTATGGCCAGTTTCCATTTGCAGCAGTTACTCTGATAGCTTGATTTACTATCTTAAAGTAAAATAGCTACATATTTCACAATATATGCTGTGTTACTACCACACAATAAATGTGGGTGGATGGCAAATGCAAAATATGACAATTTTGCAAAGAAACGTAGGCATGTCTCTGCTGATGTCCAAGCACTAATTAAAAAATCACTGTATCGTTAACTTACAATACAATGGTAGACATGTCTACTTCAGAAGTATGTATTTTTGTGTTTAATTTGGCTTACTCCCATGTATGTGGGTATAGGATGGCAGCCTAGACTTTAGTTTAGGATTGGCATTAGGAAAGCTGACCTTCCATGGTAAACATGAAGTTGTCCCGGCAGGGGTGGGTGGGGGGAGAAACAGCAATAACTGTATTCTAATTTTGTGTAAATAGCTCCCCACGGCAGCCATTTTGTCACTGGAATCCTCAGTACTTTCTCAAAATTCAAAACGTGTCCCCCAGTCCAAAACGGTTGGCAACCTTGCTCTAAATTAGTAAGAAGCAGGCCCTAGGGCAGGGCTATGCAGACAATGACTGGCTTTGTTTTCAACAGGTCCTTCTGAGTTCTATGGGACAAAGTAAACAGGCTGCAACATAGAGTACAGTTGAAAAAGGGCAAACTCTGCTTCTTACTCCAGGACCTAGGATGGGTGGCGGCAATGTTTAGTCTGCACCCATTGGTGCCCTAAGTGTTAAATTGTTTTAAACAAACAAACAACTTTGTATAAGTAAATGGCTGCCATTAGTTGTTAGGAGGAAAAGTGAAGTGCTGCACGTGCCCACTATCCGTGCCCACTATCCGTGCCCACTATGCCAGCACTATCCTTCCCCCATCTGTTGAAAACATCTCTAGGATTCCAGAGGAGGAGGGCATATGTATCTAATGCTTTTCAACTCCCGTGTCCCATCCTGAAAGTGGCTTCTGGGTTCAAGGGATGAAGAGTTTCCTCTCTGCTGCCATCTGAGTTTTAATGTGGGTAGTGTCTCTAATATTCTATTTTTCTTTTTAGCTTGGAATTTCTAGAAGTAATGATTCTCTGTGGGTAGGTTTTTCTTAACTTATTTGACGGCATCCCTCCTTTGATATATACAGGAGGAAAGAATCCACAATTGAATCATTTGTGAAGCAGCAGCACCTACTTATGTCAGTGCAACCACTTCTTGCCAAGAGCAGCTATTACTGTTACTTTTATGCTGCCTATATGATGCATACTTAATTGAGAGTAAGTCCTATGGAAGTCGGTGGGGATTACTTCTGAATGAACATGCACAGGATTGGGTTGCAAGAGCTGATGCAGAAGACTGCCTTTGGCAGTCAGCTTTTCATTTCATTGTGGTAAATTAATGATCCAGTGCATTTGACAGAAACAGAGTGTGCAATTTAAATATGCCATGTAAAACTTTTTTACTTATGGTAATACTTCATGCCCACCTGTCTTCAGTTTGTTCATGAATAGGGATGGATGAGGAATAGGACATTATACTTTCCCAAAATTAGAAATGTTATTTTGATCTCATAATGCCACAAGATGCACTCACACGGGATTTCAAATATAAAAAGCCCTTTGAGACTGTGGCCTGTTAAAAAGCTTTTATCGAATTAATCTTAATAATGTTGGTTTGTGTTTACGTGATGAGCAGGAGAATTGGATGAACCTTTCTTTCTTTCTTTCTTTCTTTCTTTCTTTCTTTCTTTCTTTCTTTCTTTCTTTCTTTCTTTCTTTCTTTCTTTCAACCCTTAAATGAAACTAACATTGGTCTGATTTCTTGAAATTGGGAGAAAACAAGATTCCCAAGTAACTTCACCTCAATTTTTACTGGGCAATTTTTTTCTTATTTATTTATTTAGTTACATGGCAAATTATGTCTCTGTTTAATCTGCCTACAAACTAGCAATTCTGAGTTTCAAAAATAATGTTACCTGTAACATCACCACTGAAATTTGCTCAGCTTCTACTAGCTACTAAGAAGTTGCAGTAATAACAGTAGTGCTTGCTGTTGGCCAAGGCAGCGTTCTGTGTAGGCACTGGGAAAGAGGTGAGTCAGGTGAACTCCAGTTGCCAGAGAACAAGATACAAGAGAAATGGTTTGAGTGAGGTAGCATTTGTCAGTGGAGATGTGGGGAAGCAGCACAGACAAAACATATTATTCACTTTATGAGGTAGATAACGAAAAAGACAAATTGCTATTATGTAAGTTTCTCTGTATTGAGCATTAGTCTGAATACGGAAAGCTGAACAATGACGCACTAATCGACAATACATGCCTGCTAAATTTGCAAAAAAATGGCAATATACTGAAAGTGGAATGGTCACATTTGCAGATTTTTTCCTTAAATCAATTTGCCACAATCAAAATAACTCTGTCTCACCCAGATATTCAGTTCTACATTTACCGGAGGTGCATCCTTCTCCTTCTGCCCTATATAATAATGGTAAAAGGATAAAAGCAATTTTCATCTACCTTTTTGAGGAAATTCCTGTATTTACTGCAGAAATAATTCATGTTTTACAAATAAGGACATAAATCCAAGCTGTTCTTCCCCCCTATTCTTGGGATGGCTAGGTTCTGTCTGCAATCTTTTTTAATTACCTCCAGCCTAGCCCCCTGTTATACTTAAGCAATATAGCATTTACAGTATCAAATTTCTCAACTCAGACAGAAGCAAAGTTGGAAAGAAGAGAAAATTGTGTGTTCCTTAGGGTCAAATCTTGCTTTACATTTTGTATTCTGATACTCTATATGAAGTATACATCTGCTTACATATGTCTCTAAAATAAGCAGTCAGTAGTGGGCATATTTTGTTTTGGACATTCAACAAAAAGAGAAAAGTTGGTTGTCAGCTACAGGCCAAATTTTGCATGCCTAGGTTACATATTCCTCTTAGAGGCTGATGCCCTATTGACCAACACAAGTACTTTAGAACCAGATCATTTGCAAATTAGCCTTTAATGAATATAATTGGCTCAATGAAGTGCACTCTCTGTGAAAACCTGTTCAGAGTAAGCATGACCCTCATGTGGCTCTTAAATAAAATGTAAGGCATCAATAGGGATTTCAGCATCTAGCTCTTTTTGCAATATGCAAATAATGCATTCTTGCTTTGCAAAGAGTTCTAGCTTATTTTGGAACTTTTATAATCCACCATTCACACATTTGTGTTTAAAAGCTGTTTCTGTATTATTACCTTTCTCTGTTAAGTGAAGACACCATCATTGTTCTCCCACCCCGAAAACAATTCCAATTAACCAATAACCCAGCTACAAGCATAACATGATAGTAATACAAGCAGTATTGATTAAAACAAAAACAGCCATTTTAAAAAACAGCATTAATTCTTACCAACTCCAGCGGTTATCGATTCTGTGTCAATGTCTGTAGCTTTTTTCTTTGCCACTTCAGCTAGTGCCAATTCACCCTTATCTAGTGCAAAGTAATGGATGTCCTTTAGAAATAAAGCAAAATAAAAGATTAATCTAAAATGAATCTTGGACAAGTAACAAAGGAGAATTTGAAAGGAAAAAAGGCTTTTTATTGCTTAGATCTGAAACGCAGATGGAAGTGATGAGACTATATTTATAATTTTCTCAGTGTTACTCTTCTGAAATGCAGGTTTATTATCCTATTCATGCTTCTTTCCTGGTAGTTAATAATGAACAAAGTGTTAACCATTAACAGAAAGAACAGAGCTCTCAACCCTGCAGTATAAGCAAACCTTTCAAAGACACTTTAGGTTTTGATATTGTACAGCGCAACAAAGCTAAAGCTTGGCAGATCTCTGGTTAGAAGGGTTTAGGCTAAACATATGACTGAATCCAAATTCCCAAGTGGCTGAATATAATATAGTACTTCATGCAAATAATACCCTTTCCCAATCACCCCACAAACTTCCCTTCTGTTCTATTCGTTTCTTTTTTCATGTATTTTTTGCCTTTTTATTCTTTCTTTTGTGTTTCCAGTCTGGATTTTGTCAATTCCACTCTGAAAATTGGAGGAAACAGTAGCTTTGGAAATTCCCTTCTTTGATCTAAATCAGGTGTGGGGATTTTTTTCTGGCCAGTAGGCCAGATCCTTCTCTCAATCCTGGTGGGCAAAATTTGATAGATGGGCAGGGCTACCCACTTGTCAATCACCAAAAAATATTAGGCAGTCAGGTGATGCTGCATATTGAAACCCCAATTGTTGGGAGTTCAAAGCGTAGTGTGGGGCTGTTTTAAAGCCCTTTTGCAAACAGCCCCATACTGCTCTTAAAACATTTGAAAACCGCTTGGTTTTTAGAGGTTCAACAGCAGGATGGGGCTGTTTGCAAAAACAATTGTAAACAGCCCCGCTCTCCTCTTTGAACCTTTGGTTTTCAGAGGCTCAAACAGCAGTGCAGAGCTGCTTGAAAGCCCTCCAGGAGGGGGACACAGTTTTCAGTGAAATTGCTGTGAAAATGGAGGGGAAAAAATCTGTTTTAGCAGCAGTTCCAATAAAAATCATTTCCACTTCCCAGAGCAAGGCTAGCCCTCACCACCCTTCAGCTGATGGGCAGAGGGAGTGTGCCTTGCTCCAGCAAAGGAACAATCAGGAGGTCACTTTAAGGTCCCAACTGTTCCTTCAAAGCCATGTCAATTCCTGCCCTGCACCTGACATCACATATGTCAGGTTTGGCACGTGTTGAGTGTAGTTTGGGGAAAATGAGCTTGTGGTCCAAATGGGGATCGCTGGGTGGCCAAATATAGCCCACATGCTGGAGGTACCTCACCCCTGGTCTAAATCTAAGGCCCAAATAAGATGCAATGGCCTATCTCTTTAACTGTAGGTCTGCCCCAAGAACGTATGAAGAGGGTGTAGATTTAATTTTAAAAACAAAAGGAACATGTGGGTGAGGGCTGCTTACTTCCTACAGTCTTAATTAATTAATTAATTAAATTTATATACTACTTGATTGTAAAGAACCTCTAAGCAGTTTACAAGAAACATTAAAATTATCAATAAAAACAGTTAAAAACAAGTAATTAAAACATTTTAAAACAAGTAAAACAGCAATAGACTAAAAAGAGTTTAAAACACATCAACATTTATGCGTCTAAATAGGCTTGCCTAAACAGAAATGTTTTAAGTGGGTGCCAAAAAGAATACAGCAAAGGCACCTGCCTGACGTCAATAGGCAGGGAGTTCCAAAGTATAGTTGCTGACACACAAAAAGATTGATTTCTTACAACTGTGGAACGAGTATTAAGTGGTCCCTATAACCTTGCCAGTTCCACAGACTGAAGCAGTGGGCACAAGTAAGCTGGTCCTAAGCTCTTAAGGGCTTTATATGCCAATACAAACACCTTATATTGCTATGACACTTTTTCCTCACTTGGACTCTGGTGCCAGAAGTGAGTCTGTCTGGGAGAAATATGCCCAGGGTGTTGCTGTGGTTGGGAGTAATCACCCTCCTCACCTGCATGTCTCCTTTGCTCTTACGATACCCCCATTTATTGGGACAGATCCACATTTAAGAAGATAGATCTGCCACTGACTCCATCGACCTGGCACATTAGTCGGTTTTAAAGCAGCAAGAATTGTTCTTCTGGCTGTGTTTAGAAGCAACTCTGCCCTCGGCTGGACACACCTGACTTCAGGCCTTGCAGGACTGTCCACAGTAAAGTGTTGGGCCAATCACTGTCTCTTCCTGAGCCTACATCCTGAGCCTACAACAAAATGTTTCTATTAGCGCACGGGGGGGGGGCAATGGGTTGATCTACCAATCAGTTGTGGAATCAGTCTGAACCTCAATTAAAAACAACAACACTCAAGCTGATCCAACCAAGTTTTAGAGTAAAAAGCAGCAGAATTTCACTAGCATCGTGCCCCCCCCCCCCGTTTTCAGGAGATTAACTGGAACCGGCTCAAAAGTAAGTGTGTCTCTTACTTAATCTCCAAACATTTTAGTCTTGGTATCAATAGCAACACTTAAAAATTTGGCAACATTTAAAATGATATAAGGACTATTACCGTTTAAGCATACTTTGAAGAGAACTGCATCAGATCTACCAGGAATCCATTCCAAAATGGGGTGCAGCTACCTGGCCCTGGCACCCTTGTAAAAATTACAGTACAAAAATATGTGCACTATAGTCTCAACAGCACCAGAACCACATGGACAGAATTTCTGTCTGGATAGATTTGTCTAAACAAAAATGTTTTAAGAAGGTGCCGAAAACAGTATAGCAAAGGCACTGCTTGTTCTCAATAGGCAGAGTTCCAATGGATAGTTGCTGCCACACTAAAGTCCAAGCCAGGCTTATTAGTGAGCATAAGCCCACTTCCAAATTGAGAACAGAGTCAGCTACACATTTTGGAGCATCCGAAAGAGATCTAAAAAGAAAGACTAGACACTTTCAGAGGGATGCAGGACTGTAACCCACTGTGCAACTCAGTATAACAGTTGTGAAATTAGTTTAGCCTTAAAAATCTTGACTGCAGCACCTACCACCCTTAGTCAAAAAGAAATGTACAATTGTTTTTGAGTAATATTCACACTCTTGTAATTGCAAACTTTTTATGCACCCATTTAGTAGATCTATGGAAGTAGATATGCAGATACTTAGAAGAAGCATCCTGTTTAACACTTCTGCCTCATCTCTCCTCTTCTCTTTAGGTATATCATAGAGCTTAGTCCTTTTTCCTAATCCCCTTTCCCCTGGACTTGCTACCACATTTATGGTGTTGTCAATCCTGTATGCTTTTATCCCTGCTTTCTCACTTGCATTCTCTCCCAATTTTGATTTTTTTATATATTTCCTTATGAATGTTGATGTGGATTTAGAAATAATTTAGAATTATGTAAGCTCCGTTCCCCCTGAAATTTTGCAAGAGTGGAGTGTTTGCAGCTGTGATCTTACTCCAGAAAAGAACATTACATTCAGGTTGAGAAACAGAAATGACCCAAGCCATAAATAAGAAATGACTGGCCCCAGACCTGACTCGCCTCACACTAACCCAGTTTTTCAGGGACCCCTCTGCCAATATCCAGGTCTGACACTCCCTGCCACAACCTGAAGCCTGGTGATTGAATATATGTGGTCTATCAACAGAAGAACTGTTTGGAGCCACACTGGATTGGCCCTTTCCAGATCTTTCTCACTACTCACTCTGCTGTAAAGTGTCAGAACCTGAACTCCTGAACACACACTTCCTACTGTAAATGCACTCACCCTCCCCAAGGTGTGGATAAGGAACATGAATGGGGTCCAGTCCTGATAACCTCACAGGATGCTGAGCAATGAAGGAGTCATCAGTCTTCATAGGCTGAAACCTATCCACCCTCTGCGACAGTTCCTGGTCCACCTGATAACTACCCTGCTGAGAATCCTGACACTGACAAACAACCAGTACCTGAACCAGAAAAAGCCAAGAATAGGTACAACTTGCGACCACGAAAGGTGTAACCTCATAAAACCTTCTTCTGAGCCTTAATAGACCAACACCAGTACAGAAGTACAGGTCAGCAAGCTGTGGGAAGGAGGTAGGTCATAATAAAGCCTGGTTAAGGCCTGGTGTAAGCCAAGCACTGCCAGGCCCATTATACAGCCAGAAAAGGCAGATGTGTTTGTCTGAACTAAAACATTGTTTTAACAATGTTATTTTAAGCTGAGAACTTTGTGCTTTGACTGTGTTGTGCATTATACTTTGCTTTGACTACTGGAGGTGCTCTAATGAAAACTCTGGGAGAAGTTATGACAACAAATCTGAAGAATTGCCTGAAAAAGCAAGCCGAATAATATTCAAACAACATGAAATTACTCTGGTGTCTAGAGATTTTAACGATCCTGATCCTGTACCCTCAACAAACATATAGAGAAAACATTTTAATGAAATTGTCCTTAGGGTTTTTTAAATGTTTCAGACTGCTGGGTGTGCCAACATATGTCCATTAGTGCAGAAGGGGAGTCCCCTTAGTTCCCAGACCATTAAATCAGACAGAGATGCGTACCCCCTTATTGACTTCTCAGGAAACAAAAAACATAACCTGGCAAGATGTAGGCTGCAACAGAACAGAATTCCTGTATGTTGTAAAAACAATGGGTAATTTCTGTTGGATGTTTAATGGGACTACCCATCTTGTTGATCAGTCCCCCTGCAATATAACCTACACTATCAACAGGGCAAGATCCTGGGTGAATGCAAACATCCACACTTGGGTCATGACTAGAAAACATATCATAAGCTATTATAGCTTATGGATGTCTTCTCCCAGATGTGCAGCTGGGTTTACAGCCCTAGCAGGCCACTACTTTGTGTGCGGTAATAAGGCATATAAATATCTGCCTGGTGGATGGGGAGGTACTTGCTACATAGCTGTGTTAATCCCGGTCATTTCTGTTTATAAAAACCTCACCAAATGGAAAATCAGGAATATATGGAGTAGTTCATATGATCTAAGCAGGCACCCCTTGATATTTGCAGAATTGGTCTGTCCTTTGTCCTACCAATTGGAATAGCTTGATTAGGTGAGGCAATTTTGAGAATGCAAGCAGACCAAGGCTTTGATCCGAAGGCACATGAGGCCACCACCTTGCTGAAGCTAAGCAGGTCTGGGTCTGGTCAGTGCCTGGATAGGAGACTGCCTGGGTACCACATGCATGCCGCCTTCGGTTCTATGATGAAAGAAAGGCGGAATATAAATGTAAGAAATAATAATAGAAAAAATAGCAAATGAGACGTCTGATGCAGTGGCACAGCTAGCAAAAAATTAGACAAACGGTTCTTCAGAATAGAACGGCTCTAGATTTTGTATTAGCAAGTAGAGGTGAAGTATGTGCATTAATTAATTCCTCTTGTGATGGTTATATTCCTGACATCTATGACCAAATAATAGAGTATGCAGCTAAAATAAGGCAGGCAGCTGCCACTATTCCTGCTGATTCTTGGGACCTTGGGGGATGATTATCTAATGTGGGAGATTGCCTAAGAACTTTGTTAAACTGGTTAGGTATTGGACTGTTGTTCATTGCACTGTTTGTTGTGCTGGTGCAAATAATTATGTGCTGCTTGAAATTGTGTGCTAAAACCACTGATAAAGCTGTTAGTGCAACACAAGTGAAACAGACAGTTTTAAGAGAGTTAAAGGAAGGGAAGGAACGGGAAGGTCAGAATGCCACTCAGATACATGAAATGATGCAAACAGAATATTCCTAAATTGTGGAAATTAAATTTCCAAAGGGGGAAAAATAATGTGGATTTTGAAATAATTTAGAATTATGTTAAGTTCATAAACTTGTGTTAACCAACTTAAAGGAAAAACTAGGTCCCAGTTCCCTTTCGAGTCCCCTTCTTAGAAATTGTTATCTGCACAGACAGACAATCTCAAGGCAGGAAGGAGGGAAACTGCCAGAGCTACGGAGGTGGTGAAGGGAGGTAAAGAATGGGGAGATGTTCTGTAACTTCTGTAACTTTCCACGAGAACAATGCTTTGTGTGCATGCTGTAGTCTAAAGCCTTCAAATGTATATAAATATGTGTTACATTTTTCTTGAGGAGTTCCTCAGTCCTATGATGGCCTGTTGGAATATCCCCAATGCATTGGTTAATAAAGACTTATAACTGCTAAAATAAGAGTGGTTATTCTCCACAACAATGTCACATCACACTGGATAGGATTAATTATTGGGAGCTAATAATCTTCTGGCCCAAATCTTCCATTATACACCTGTACTTCCCTATCATTGTTGGAGATATGATTGATTGATTGATATCCCGCCCTTCCTCCCGGCAAGAGCCCTGGGCGGCAAACAAAAGCACTAAAAACTTTAAAACATCATAAAAACAAACTTTAAAACACATTAAAACAAAACATTGTTTCTTAAAAAAGCTTTAAAAACATCATCTAAGATTAAAAACATGTTTTTAAAAAGAAGGTTTAAGAACATATTAAAAAGCAATTCCAACACAGATGCAGACTGGGATAGGTTTCAACTTAAAAGGCTTGTTGGAAGAGGAAGTTCTTCAATAGGCGCCGAAAAGATAACAGAGATGGCGCCTATCTAATATTTAAGGGGAGGGAATTCCACAGGGTAGGTGCCGCCACACTAAAGATCCTTTTCCTATGATGCGGAACGGACCTCCTGATAAGATGGTATCTGTAGGAGGCCCTCTCTTGCAGAGTGCAGTGATCTACTGGGTATATAAGGGATAAGACGGTCTTTCAGGTATCCTGGTCCCAAGCTGTATAGGGCTTTGTACACCAAACTAGAACCTTGAACTTGGTCCGGTAGCAAATGGGCAGCCAGTGCAATTCTTTCAGCAGTGGGGTGACATGTTGACGATACCCTGCCCCAGTGAGCAGTCTCGCTGCCACATTTTGCACCAGCTGCAACTCTGGACCAACCTCAAGGGGAGCCCCACATAGAGTGCATTACAGTAATCCAGCCTGGAGGTTACCAGTGCATGAACAACAGTGGTCAGGCTATCCTGGTGCAGAATCAGCCGCAGCTGTCTTACCAGCCGAAGCTGGTAAAAGGCACTCCTAGCCACTGAGGTCACCTGGGTCTCTAGTGACAAAGATGGATCTAGGAGCACCCCCAGACTACAGTCCTGCTCTTTAGAGGGAGTACGACCCCATCCAAAGCAGGCAACTGACCAATTATCCAAACTTGCGAACCACAAACCCACACTGTAGGCATGTGACATTGACAGCCTTCTAACTGCTGTGGGAACATGGTGATGGCAGTGGCTGAGGTCAGCGACCAAGCGAGAAGGGCGGGAGGAGAGGCTGGCTGGGCACCAGGCAGGCAGGCAGTGGGAGGATGAAGCTAAATGAGTGGCGGCAGCTTCGGCGAATTGCGGAGCAACAGGTTTTGCTGCTGCCTTGCTTTGATGCTGCCTGCTTTGCTACATCACCAATGGGGCATGAGGAGGAGGGAAATGACAGGAAAGCAGGACATTTGCTGAGGAGCTGCTCAGGCCTTCCAGTAGCAGTTGGCGGGGCTGCCTTACTCTCCCAAGCTTCTGAGTATCTTGCATCGCTGCTGGTTACACTTTGCTTTGACCCTCAGGGAGAATAAAGATAACATAGGGATACAATATACCTGCAGACCAAGAATTTTACTGCATTCTGAAAAAATCATATTAACACATGTCCACCCAGTCACAAAATGTCCTTACATTTTGGACCATCCTTTCCCACACTGAGGGCTAACTACAGAATACATACACAGCTTCAGGGGTATAGTCATCTGGGATTGCAGGGGGTCATAGACTCCTTACTTTTTTGGGAGGAGGGTTTCAGGCAGGTCCCTATGTTTACGCCAATCACTATGAAAGGGGAGCATCTTAGCTACCGAGAAGAGTTCTTATCCTTTTGTGCTAATTGGAGCCAGAGTGAAAGGAGGTGAGTAAGCCACAGAAAAGACTCTTCTCAGTAGCTAACACACAGCCTTCCCTTTCATACTAAGTGGCTCCTAAGGACATCTATTGTAATATAGCATGGACTCAGAGATGACACAGAGAGCAAGGCAAATAAAGGGAAGTGGCTGAAAGGGGCACAGTGTGACTCTAATGAAGGGATCTTGCACTTCTGAATTTACCACTACACTACTGCACACCTTTGAGTTAACAGCAAAATACAGCATTCTTATTTTTTCTGTTTTCATTTTTTAATTCCATATCTATCCACTTTTTTCTTGATCTTTGTGAATTGCTAATGCCTGCTTTAATTGATATGTTGCATCATATTCTTTGTCCATCCATTGTTACTTTAGCAAGCCTCATTATGTGTCCTCCTCCTCCAACTCTGCTCCACTATCCCAATTGCACCAGAAACTCTTCTTGGTGGGTAGCAATATGATCCATGATGAAATCTTTCAATATTATAATTTTAAAGGAGAATCCCCATTTGTATTTTATGCCTGCTTCCTGCAATTGTGTTGTGCAATATTTAAAGTCCCTTCTCCTTTGTAGCATATCTGCATAACTGGTGGGTCCCTTCTCATGAGCATGCCTCTTGGCTTGACACCAGCTTGTGGTTGAAGACCCATAGGGGAACTTTATAGTAAAACAAATTAAAACAAAAACATTATAAGACCATTTAAAAGAGTAGCATAAAACCAGTCAGCAGAGATAAAAAAACGACTTTCAGGAATATTTTTCAGGAATTTGAAAACATTCCTATTTACCTAGGCATTTGAGAATTGAAGGGAACCGTTCCTTACAACTCAAGGTTCATTTATTAATGTTTTTAATTGTAGTTGTGTTTTGGAATGTTTTTGACTTTCTTTTTCTTGTTAAATTGTTTTGTTTATGCTTGCTACCCTGGGCCCCTTTGGGAGGAAGGGCAGGACATGAATTCAATAAAAAGAAATAAAATAATAAATTAAGGCAGAATTATTCTACGGGCCCCTTTCAATCTTTGTCTGATAATTTTTTAATGAAGAAAGAGGTCTGTGAATCAGCTTATCAGGAATTCTGTAAGGTTCCTTAATTCCTTCAAGATGCAGATTGATTCTTCTCTTTCAGTTTTGTAAATGCTCCACTCTCATGTGGATATCTGAATTACACTTGTTTTAAAGCTTTTATGGATTTTTGGTGAGTGATTCTGAGTTCAAGTGCTTTGTCCGCTGTTTTTATTAACTCTGTTTTTACTGTCAGGCTTTTTATTGAAGTATCAATACTTCAGGAAGGGTGGGATAGAACTTAAATAAATAAATAAATAAAGGCTTGATTGCTGATGCCCATTCTGTGGTTAAAACCTGTCTTAATTGTTTAATATCATCTCTTATTTCCGCCCTAAGTTCTTGGCTGCCTTCTGAAAGGTTTAGGTTTCTGGGTGACAGGATAGGTCCTTCCTCTTTGTCTGATGAAATTTCACTTGCCAGGCTCTCTCTTACTCTGAAGTGCATTTTCTGGCTGTGGTTCTTTTATTTGATGAATGCCCTCTTACATAGCTTTTTCAAGTGTTTATTTTCTTTTGAGGTTTGTTTCTTTGACTGTTTTGTTAGTTAGCTGCATAGTGGCCAGAGAGCTCAGGTTAATCAGCCATTCTTCAACAGTGGTATCATCCCCCCCAAACAGAAAAAAAGACCTGTACTCTTAGATCAGGCTTCCCCAACTTCATTCCCTTCAGATGTTTGGGAGTATAACTCCCATTGTTCTGGACCATTGTGTGTGATGAGTGGGGGCTTATGGGAATTGGAACAAAACATCTGGAGGAGACCAGGTTAGGAAGTTTTAATGGATTTCTACTCTGCCCTTCAACAGGTTCCCACAAGGTAGCGTGCAGTAAACCAAATTAAAACAAAAAACATTATAAGACCATTTAAAAGAGCAGCATAAAAGCAGTCAGCAGAAATAAAACAAAAACAAGGCAGTATAAAAGTATAAAAACAAAACAAGTAAGATTTTAAGGGTCAATAAAAAGGCCTTTGCCTGGCACCAAAAATTACATTAAAGGAGGCAAGATGTGAGCCTCCCTGGTAAGAACATCCCACAACTGGAGTGTCACCACCTTTTCCCAGTAGTCACTTGCTCCACCTCCAGTGGTAGGGACACCTGAAGAAGGTCCTCTGCTAGAATTCTTAGGGTATGGCCGGCACATGTGGAGATGAGCCATGAAGGGCCCTAAAGGTCAATCAGATGTAAATTTGAAAATGCAGATAAAGCCCATATTTATTGGTCTTACACTACAGTAACAACATTCTGGATACAAATATTGGATGAGATTGAAATAATAATAGAATATAGGCTTCCACGTGACCCTTTAATTTTGCTTTTCAGCTTTTTTAGATAGCGCATCCTACTGACAGGGAAATGGTAGTACATTTCCTAACAGCAGCTCCAATGCTGATTTCATTAAGCTGGAAGCAAAAGTTCCAATTATAGAGGAATAGACTGTTAAATTATGGGATACTGTATATTTAGCTAATTTGACCAATATTATAAGGGTTAAAGAAGGCAGGAAGCGGAATAATGTGATTATAGAGAAATGGAGTCGGTTTATTATCTATTGGAGCAATAAAATCCAAGAAAATATACAACCATTTATTTTATTTGGTTTGCTGTAATGTATATACTACATAAAAAAGTAAAGGTGTCCCCGCACTGATAGTGCGAGTCGTTTCTGACTCTTAGGGTGACGTCTTGCAACGTTTACTAGGCAGACCGTATATATATACTACATACCATATGTATATTACTTTATTATCTTTGATGTACAGGCATACCCCGCTTAACGTCGCTTCACTTAACGTCGCCTCGCTATAACGTGCATGCTCCATACTCCACCATACCCCACTTTAACGTAGGCACTTCGCAATAACGGACACTGACGGAACTTGCGTTCCACATGCCATGTGCGTTGCGAAGCGTTGTCTTCTTAGCGATCTGAGTGAGCGGAGCTCTGAGCGGCTGCTGCCTTGGAGACTGTAATCATTTACATTTTACTTTACAGTACTGTAAAGAGCGATTGGAGCTCTGCCTGCCCCAGCCTAGGTCGGTGGTGGCAGTGTGTGTGTGTGTGGGTGGGGGGGCACCTCGTGCTCTTTAGATCCCCTTGATTTCATTTTAGATCCCCCAATTTCATTTTACTGTCCCACTTTACACCTCTCCCTCCCCATTGTCCCATCTGCTTTACTGTAATTGTTTGTGATAAAAAAATAATTAAAAAATTCTTTAGAGCCCCCTGATTTCATTTTATACCTCTCCATTGTCCCATCTTATACCTCTCCATTGTCCTATCTTCCTTTCCTGCTTTTTCTCTCTGTCTCTGCCCATCATTAGTTCTGGTTTTTGCCACTGCTGGCTTGTGACTCCCAATAGCGTGTGTGTGGGGTGTGTGTGTGTATTGGTATTGTTTCCCCTTGCCTTCAGTACTGTACAGGACAGTACTGTACAGTATTACAGTACAGTACATAATGGCAGATACAGAAAAGTTGTAAATCTGTCACCTTAGATGTGAAGCTTAAAATGATTAAACTGTGTGATGAAGGTGTTTCTCAAGCTGAGATAGGCCGAAGGCTAGGCTTCACTCGAATGACAGTTAGCACAGTCATGAAGAGTAAAGAAAAAATTCTTGCGGAAGTTAAGAGTGCTACGCCAGTGAACACGACAAAAATTAGAAAAAAGGATAGCGTTGTTGCAGATATGGAGAGACTCTTAATACTTTGGATAGAAAATCAGACTGCACGCCAGGCTCGTGTAAGCCAGGCAATGATTCAAAAGTAAGGCCTTAAGCCTATTCAATGACCTGAAGGCTAAGAAAGGTGAGGCAGCGGAGGATGCCGAATTTGTTGCAAGCCGTGGATGGTTCGACAGGTTCAAGAAGAGGTCTAACCTACATAACATCAGAGTGCAAGGAGAGGCAGCTGCTGCAGATACTGAGGCTGTAGAAAGCTATCCACGCGACCGTGCCTGAATTATTGAAGAGGGAGGCTACTCCAAGGAACACATTTTTAATGTGGATGAGACTGGGCTGTTCTGGGAAAAGACGCCTGCAAGAACCTTCATCGCCAGAGAGGAGAAAACAATGCCAGGCTACAAGCCAGCTAAAGAAAGAATAACCCTCCTGTTAGGTGGCAATGCCTCTGGTACCTTGAAACTAAAGCCTATGCTAATTTATCGTTGGGAAAACCCTAGAGCTTTAAAGAACTACATTAAAACTAGACTTCCAGTGCATTGGAGGTCTAATAGAAAAGCATGGGTGACTGCAGCTGTTTTCGAAGATTGGTTTGACACCTGCTTTGTACCAGAGGTGAACGCCTATTGCAAGGACAACAATATCCCTTTTAAAATTTTGCTCCTTGTAGACAATGCTCCTGACCACCCTCAAACGTTAGATGAGCTGAACCCTAACATTTGAGTGGAATTCCTACCACCGAATACCACCTCACTCCTGCAGCCTATGGATCAATGTGTCATAGCCACCTTCAAGTTGAACTACTTGAAAAGAACCTTCAGCAAGTGTATTGCAGCAATAGACAATGAAGAGGGGACAGGGCAAGAAGTCCTAAAGAAATTCTGGAAAAGCTACAACATCTTGGATTGCATCAAAACGATAAGAGATGCTTGGAATGACATCAAGGAAACAACCATGAAAGGGGCCTGGAAAAAATTATGCCCACAGTTATTTGATGATGTCGAAGCCTTTGCAGATCCTGTAGCTGATGTTACTGAAAATATTGTAGAGATGGCACGGCAGTTAGAGCTGGAAGTGGAGGCAGAAGATGTTGCTGAACTTATGGCGTCCCATACTGAACCCCTCAGCAATGAAGATCTTCTTGAACTTGAAGAGGAGAGAGAGGAAGAAAATGTGCCGGATGAGGATGAGACCATGGAACAGCCTGAAGGCCTAACTTCAAAAGTTCTCTTGGAAGCTTTCCGTCATCTTGATAGCACCATGGCTCTTTTTGAAAAGCTTGATAGGGACTTTGAAAGAAGTTCCAAAGTCAATGCAAACATTTCAGGGGCTTATGCCTGTTACAAAGAAATCTACAGGGAAAAGAGCTACAGTTCAAACCTCCATAGACACCTACTTTCTCAAAAGGCCACCAGCAGCACCAGTCAATCTCCCAGACCATCAACATCCACTGATCCATCTCTAGCATCGACATCAGCCCCATGCCCTACTCCTACTTCAGGTAGTCCATCCAAGTCGCCAGCAACAAGCATCTAGCCCTTGATGACTCGACTTATGAAGTAGAAGATATGCCCTCTCCTTCATCCTTCCTGCCATACAGGTAAATTTTTGTTCATCCATTTCGCATCTGCCAGCTGACATTAAAGGTAAGCTTACTTTATTTTATTTTATGTTTATTTAAGTTATAAATGTGTTATTTACATCAGTTATGCCCATATATGACGATTGCAGTGCAGTACATGCATCGATAAGTGAAAAAAGAGTAGTGCTTCACTTTAAGTACATTTTCACTTTACATACACGCTCCAGTCCCATTGCGTATGTTAAAGCGGGGTATGCCTGTATTTTGTAAAATGTGCTAATAAACAAAAAAGAAATCCCATTACATTGAATGAGCTATGGTTCAGCCATTTTTTTAAAAAAGGTCAATCAGCACTTTGAATGTTGTGCAATTAGTACAAAATTATATTGGTGTGATCCACCCTGGGACCTACTGGTGAAGGGTGGGTGGTGGTGGTGGTAATAATAATAATAATAATAATAATAATAATAATAATAATAATAATAATACATGCACATTTACTTTATGAGTATGGCTGCCTCATTTCCCCCTCTTCTCATAAGAGAAGAATGGTCATAGACCATAAAGATGTTCTCAGGGTAGGCTTGCTGCCAAGGAATGCTTACCCAATACTTATTTATGTGGGCATTTCTACTAGACTCTATGGGCCTTTTGCTCTGGTCCAACAATGCAGTTTTTATCTTTTTATTTATCTGAGGTGAACAGTCAAGGGGAAAACTGCATTCTTCCCTTCCCGTCTCTTCACCAGCCATCTCTCTGGCTATTGTTGCTGTTGCCATTGATTTTTCTGCTGTCAGGATTATTGCTGACAGTAGCTTAAAAGGACACTGGTCCTTTAAATCCTGAAGCATGTGTGCATGAAAGAGCACACATGCAACTGCTATAGTACCGTATTCCCTTCCCTGGCAAGCATGGTAGCAGATACATAAATGGTGGGAAAGGGAATTGCACAAGATTGGCTAAATAGCTGACAGTGGCCAAGCAAGTGGAACAAGGGCTGTCAAACTATGTTTGCTTGGAAAAACAAACATATTTGCCCACCTTATTATCAACCCACTTTTTTATTGGTGTTCTGCTTGAACTACTGTAGGATGCACTTCTTCTGCTGCACTGTTTGCATTTTGTACTAGGTATTCAATTACTGCTGTTTCTCAGGCCTACTTGTAAGAGACAGTGCAAACAATTCAGTAACTGTATATAATTACTATTGTTCTCCCAGTAAGCAGAATGTCATTTTCAATAATAGCTTCACCTCCACTGCTTATTCATTACAAGAGACTAGCAGGGATAGTCCTGAAACCTGTTCAGGGTACACACTTTGCTCATTCTTGCATAATTTCACTTCCCTGCTCCATTTGGTAATCTTTGATGTTTAAAGCAGGGGTAGCCGATGTGGTGCCAGATTGCAGACTACAACTTCCATCATACTTGATCATTGGCCATGCTGGCTGGAGTTGATGGGAGTTGTAATCCATAACATCTGGGGGGCACTAGATTGGCTACCCTGGGAATATGGTAGCTGCTACTTTACTTCCCTTCTAACAAGGCAAAGAGAAGAAACAGTAAGTATTTACTTCCCACTAAAGAACACATACTTATTGCTGAAGAAAGTGTGGTGTTTAAAGCCTGTTTTACACCAAAATCTGAATGTTTTTAGGATATGCTGCATGAGATTTTTTTCTTCCTGGTGATCTTTAAAGAGGAGTTCTTATGCCTTTGGCTTTCCATGATTTTATGTGTGATCTGCAAACAAATGAAGCCGAGGGGGGACGACGGAGGGGGGGGCGGAGGGGAGAGAGAGAGAGAGACCCTTTCAGAAGATATTACTAAGTCAAGTTATGTGAATTATATTTTATGCCATGGCTGTGTGTAATGTTTAAAAGAGAGAGAAAATATTCCTTTGCTTCCTATGTGTTATCTGTGAAGCTCCAATCAGTGGATTTGTTCCAGGTGGCAGGTAGTCCGGTTAATCCAGACTGTCTTCCCTTGGCTGCTGATGCAAGTCCCTCCTGCTGTGAGGAAATTGCTGGTTTCTTTGCAGATAAAATCAATGAGATTTTGATTAAAATGTGTATCTAGGCAAGGAAAGCAATGTCTAAAGGCAGAAATATTAGGGGCTTGTCTCTCAGAATGCCAGTCAGTATCCATTAAGTTATGTTGCAATGGGTGCTTTGGACCTCTGTCCTGCCTGGCTAGAAATTATTTTGGGAGCAAGATGGGCATTTATTTATAAACATTTCTGTTATACTCTTCTTTCTATATAAGAAATCATGTGCCTTGTCCTGGTGCAAAGAGTCAGACTCATTTCTTGATGCTTAGCAGTGCAATCCTGTGTCTACTCAGAAGTAGGTCCTATTGAATTCAATGGTGCTTACTCCCAGGTAAGTGGGGTTAGGATTGCAGCCTAAGTCTATCAAACTACAGCTCAATAAGTAATTGACAATTTGAAAAAACTAACCAATTATACATATAATTTTATAATTTGCATTGTTTCTTCTCATAATAAATGAAAACTATGCTGTAAAGGCAGAGTAATGCAAATTATATAATTATATGTATAATTGGTTAGTTTTTTCAAATTGTCAAATTTCAAATTATTGGCCCTAGTCTTGATTTTGTGCCCACCTGCAAAGCACTAATTAAAAAGGAATAAAAACTTTGTTCACTCACTGCAGAGAATCAATCTATTCAAGAGTTCTCCTAATTTTTTTAATTTTGGTCTTTGGACCTGCTATCTATGCAGTACTATATCTAGATTTTAACTAAATGGAAAGGTTTCACACTGGAAAATAAAGATTAGCTCTTGCATATTTTTATCTTTAAATAACAAGGGCAACAAGAATATTTGGAATGAAATCCCTGGAACGAGAGTTGTGTACCAGAAGAAAAAAAAGCAAAATGAGGAGGGACCCAAACCATTCTCTGGCTGCTCTTAAATACGGTGTGGTGACTGCAAGCTTACTGACACTGGGATCAGGGAAGGATGGTGTAATGAGGGGAGTGCACCGAAGGCAAGATTCAGTTGGGATTGTAACTTGGAAAGTGGGTCAGTTCATCTTGGGCCACTTCAGAGGACACCTGCTTCACTACACGCTAAATAAGAATGTCATTTTGGAAAGTCCAAATCTTCGTTTAACAATTGACTAAAATGGGGAAATTAACAAACAGCTGCAAACAGCTGTCTTTAAAATTTTGGGGAAAAGGAATTGCTTATTCACCCTCCCTGTGGTTTGGGGGAAATTTGTTAGAAAATAGCATATATCAGAGAGATGCCTCCAGATAACGACCCTGTAATATTTCAGATCTATAGGAGCAAGTGTTTGGGACTTATGATGAATGAAAAACAATTTTAGGGTTTGTGTTTTTCCTCTTGAATCGATGCCAAAGACAAAGGTGCTTCAACCTTGATGATAAAAACAACTGTCATAATTTTATTAATAAAATATATATGAATGTGTGAACTGTACCGCTTATGCACACTGCACAGTGTAAGAGGAGCCTTTAAACTAAGTCTGGGGTCTTCTCAAACAGGTTTCCTTACCCCCACTTTGTCGACAATTTGCTATGTTTTTTGTAGTGTGTGTTGTGGGTTTTTTTACACAGACACACATACTGTTAGGAGTAATGATTGGTGCGACTATAAAACTCTACTTGCTTGTCAAGCCCTCAGGACGCAGCCTCCCTCTATATTATTTCAGACAGAAAGGGGGTGCCCTTCTCACTCTTTGATTTGGAGCTGAAAGTCCAGATATTAGAAGCCCTGAGCACTGCTGCTACAGCCAGAGTTACACCCTGCTTGGAAGCTAGAACTGGCTATTGCTATCCTTCCCCCCCCCCAACACTTTCCTCATACAGAGAGCTTGGGGGGAGGGGAATTAACCATTTTCAGAACATGCAGTCTGTGTCCCTCTGAACTTATCATTAAGTTTCTGGAAGAGTCCACTTAGCTTCAGACCGCTACAAGGCATACCAGGTTTGCTTCGGACAAGTCCCAAATCTTTCTAAAGCCACCCACTTCAGTTCGGAATACATCTGAAGAGAATGCACATCCCTAGTATTCATTCCCTTCCAGCAGCAGATAGACAGGTGTTGGCCAAGTACACCAAGGAAGGTGAGGATTAAATTGGAGTGGCGATGCACACAAACAATTCCTGTGCATGACCACTATTGTATATAATTTTGAAACCTGGGAGTATCCTATGACAACAAACAATATAGTATTTCCCTGAACAATTTTTAGTACTTTAGGGAAATGTAACAATTGATCACTATAAAGCTGCTTTCTTTTTGAGTTCTTTCCTATTTTGGTTACTAGCAATTTGGTTTTTTTTAGTTTTATTTTCTATTTTCAAATTTATTTATTTATTTATTTTTATTTTATTAAATTTTTATACCGCCCCATAGCCGAAGCTCTCTGGGCGGTTCACAACATCAAAATATCAACATACAATTAAAACCACACATTAAGCAATTTAAACATAGTTAATTGAATTTCCAAAAGACCTATCCTAAACCAAAATACTGAAATGTTAAAATGCTAAGATGCTAAATGCTACAATGCTAAAATACTACAATGCTAAAATGCCTGGGAGAAGAGGTAGGTCTTAACCTGGCGCCGAAAAGACAACAATGTTGGCGCCAGGCGTATCTCATCAGGGAGATTGTTCCATAATTTGGGGGCCACCACTGAGAAGGCCCTTTTTCTTGTTACCATCCTCCAGCCTTCCCTCGGAGTAGGCACCTGGAGAAGGGCCTTCAATGTTGAGCGCAGTATACAGGTAGGTTCATATCAGGAGAGGCGTTCCATCAAGTATCGTGGTCCCAAGCCGTGTAAGGCTTTATAGGTTAAAACCAGCACCTTGAATCGAGCCCAGAAACATATAGGCAGCCAATGCAAGCGGACCAGAACCGGTGTTATATGTTCGGACCGCCTGGTCCGTGTTAACAATCTGGCCGCTGCGTTTTGCACGAGCTGCAGTTTCCAAACCGTCTTCAAAGGCAGCCCCACATAGAGCGCATTGCAATAATCCAGTCTAGAGGTTACCAGAGCGTGGACAACTGAAGCAAGGTTGTCCCTGTCCAGAAAGGGCGTAGCTGGGCCACCAACCGAAGTTGGTAGAAAGCACTCCGTGCCACCGAGGCTACTTGAGCCTCAAGTGACAGGGATGATTCTAAAAGTACTCCCAAGCTACGAACCTGTTCCTTCAGGGGGAGTGCAACCCCATCCAGGACAGGTTGAGCATCCACCATCTGGTCAGAAGAACCACCCACTAACAGCATCTGTCTTGTCTGGATTGAGCCTCAGTTTGTTAGCTCTCATCCAGTCCATTGTCGCAGCCAGGCATCGGTTCAGCACATTGACAGCCTCACCTGAAAAAGATGAAAAGGAGGTAGAGCTGTGTGTCATCAGCATACTGACGGCAACGCACTCCAAAACTCCTGATGACAGCACTCAGCGGCTTCATGTAGATGTTAAAGAGCATGGGGGACAGAACTGACCCCTGCGGAACTCCATACCGCAGAGTCCAGGGTGTCGAGCAGTGCTCCCCAAGCACTACCTTCTGGAGACGACCCTCCAAGTAGGAGCAAAACCACTGCCAAGCAGTACCTCCAACTCCCAGATCAGCGAGTCTCCCCAGGAGGATACCATGGTCGATGGTATCAAAAGCCGCTGAGAGATCAAGGAGAATCAACAGACCGTCTCTCTCCCGACAAAGGTCATCATACAGGGCGACCAAGGCTGTCTCCGTGCCAAAACCAGGCCTGAAACCCGATTGAAATGGATCCAGATAATCAGTTTCATCCAAGAGTGTCTGGAGCTGGTCCGCAACCACTCGTTCTAGGACCTTGCCCAGAAATGGAACATTTGCTACCGGCCTGTAATTGTTGACAATTTCTGGGTCCAGGGAAGATTACTTCAGAAGTGGTCTCACTACCACCGCTTTCAGGCAGTTAGGGACCACTCCCTCTCGCAGTGAGGCGTTAACCACTTCCCTGGCCCAGCCGGCAGTTCCATCCCTGCTAGCTTTTATTAGCCAAGAGGGGCAAGGATCCAACACAGAAGTGGTTGCACGCACCTGTCCAAGCACCTTGTCAATGTCCTCGAGCTGCACCAACTGTAACTCATCCAAAAAATCAGGACAAGGCTGTGTTCTGGAGACCTCATATGATTCAACTGCTGTAACATTGGAGTCCAAGTCCTGGCGGATGCAAAAGATTTTATCCTGGAAGTGCCTAGCAAATTCATCACAGCGAGCCTTAGTTGGTTCTACCATGTCCCTAGGGCCAGAATGTAATAGCCCTCGGACAATTTTAAAGAGCTCCGCCGGGCGGCAGATAGATGCTTTAATAGTGGTAGCAAAGTAACCCTTTTTTGCCGCCCTCACTGCCCCTAAGTACAACTTGGTATAGGCACTTACCAGTGCATAATTGCATCCATCAGGAGTCCGTCTCCATCTGCACTCAAGCCGTCTCCTATATTGTTTCATCGCTCTGAGCTCTGGAGTGTACCATGGAGCCGTATGAGCTCTACACAGGAGAGGGCGCGCAGGAGCGATCATGTCAACTGCCCGGGTCATTTCTGCATTCCACATTTCAACCAGGGTTTCGACAGGAGCGCCAGCCCTATCAGGCGGAAAACTCCCCAGAGCCCTTTGAAAACCATCCGGATTCATTAGTCTCCGAGGACGGACCATCTTAATGGGTCCCCCACCCTTGCAGAGGGAAGAAGCCGTTGTAAGTCTAAACTTCAACAAGCGGTGATCTGTCCATGACAAAGGGACTGATGTAAGACTCCCCACATTCAGATCACCATCTCCATGTCCAGTTGTGAAAACCAAGTCTAGAGTATGCCCTGCTACATGTGTTGGGCCAATAGCATGTTGGGACAGCCCCATGGTTGTCATGGTGGCCACCTTGTCCTGAGCCGCCCCAGACAAGGTGGCCTCAGCATGAATGTTGACATCCCCCAACACCAACAGTCTAGGGGATCCCAACAATATATCCGAGACCACCTCCATCAGCTCAGTTAGGGAGTCTGTTTGGCAGCGGGGTGGGCGGTACACCAACAGAATCCCCAATCTGTCCCCCTGACCCAACATGAGGTGCAAACACTCTAGACCAGTAGTCACATGGACAGGGTGCTTGGAGAGGGAGATGGAACTCCTATAGACCACAGCGACTCCCCCTCCCCGGCCCTCAGGTCTAGCCTGATGCTGAACCAAGTATCCAGGCGGGCACAATTGGGAGAGACTAACTCCTCTTTGCTCACCCACCCAGGTCTCAGTTATGCATGCCAGATCGGCCGCCTCATCCACAATTAAATTTTGGATGAGGGAGATCTTATTATGTACCGATCTGGCATTTAAAAGCAGCATCCGGAGATCTGAGAGCTGGCTGATAGGGCAACCAACATACTTGAGGATGCGGGGAGGACCGGAACAAGACACAGTCGTTAGCTGCCTGGGTCGAGTTCCCCTCACCTGGTAAGTCGTCCGCACAACGCCATATCTCCCCCTACCCGTCACTACACCAATTGGGGCCCCCTCAGATCTTCCCACTCGGCTCTGAATCCTCTCTCCCAGGCACATGATGCAAACCCACACCCACAAACACCACATACACACACTCACACCACCACCCCACACCCCTACAGAAAGCAAGAGCCACTATAACTGGCAGCTGAAATAAAGTGCTGTAAGTAGGCGCTGAAAACAGTAACAGCAGCCGCTCTTCCTCGCTGGACAGCAATGATGTTCTTCTTCCAGCAGGCAAAAGGTCTCCCAAGCCACTCAGCCAGCCAGCCTATATATCCCTCCAAGGAGGAACAGGTGAAAAATTAATTATTCACAGCTGGCTGAGCACCTAGGACCTAGTCCTGTAAGATGTAACCAAGCAGGAGCAGTTCAACAGGAAAGTGCAGTGATGATGACAACCAAAGGAGAACAGCAGCAGTAATAGCAAACATCAATAGCGGCTCTCTCTTCCTGGCCAGCTGACTTAAAGTGCTATATGTAAAGTGCTGTATGTAAAAACTGCAAATAGCAGCAACAGCTGCTCTCCCTCCTTGGCCAATGGCAATGTTCCTCTTCATGCAGGCAGAAGGTCTGCCAAACCACTCAACCAGGAATCCATGTATTCCTCGAACGGAGGGGCAGATGGAAGACGTCAACCATAACTGGAAGTTGCTGGGACCTAATCCTGCAGAGTGTGACATCAGCCAAACGGCAACAGTTCAACAGGGAAGGACAATGATGCACAAAGCATGGGCAAGGAGGAAAAACGCAGAGGAGGACCAGACAAGCCGAAGGAGTCCCCACTTTCCAAAAATTCCACGGGGAATCACGGCAACAAACCTATGTACTCCAGCATAGTGCTGGCTGCTTCACCGATCCCTGGAACGCACCGGAGAGGCGTCAGCAACTGCTGCGACCAATTCCTCTCCTACCTCACTCGCCGCCGCTCCGTCAATGTTGCCCCGCGATTAGAGGAGACTCTGCCGTAAGCCAGATTGGCACAAAAAGTTTTGAGGGTGCCAAGGCAAACAGGAAACCAAGTCAGCTCCAGCAACCGCTCCTCTTTCACGGAGGAAAGAGCTTTCACGGAGCGCTTTCACAGAGCGCACACTGCAGCGTTCCTTCAGTTCGCCAAATAATACAGAAAATGAACTATAACATATCCCCCCCCCGACGACCTCGTTTCGTTCTATGAGAGAGCTATTACAGTGTTTAAGTCAAACATAAGAGTTCATCAAGCTAACCACAGTCTGGTAAAGGGTTTGGGTACTTGGCAAAGATTTTCCTCCTTGGTCGTAAATTCAATAAAGGGCATCCATTGGACCGTGAAAGTGTCTTTCTTCTTAGTGCCTGCTGCTAGTTTCAAGTTTTGTGTCAGTTTCTCCAGCAAAGCAAATTCCCATGATTTTCTATACCATCGGTCCAGTTATAGTCCATCTAGGTTTTTCCAGCACCGAGCAATCGAATGATGGGCAGCTATTTGTAACAGAAGCAGTCTGAACAGTTTTAAGCAATTTCAAAAAGCCAGAATTTACAATGCAAACACAGGGAGTGTTCAAAAAGATTTATAGGTATTTCTGTAGTGTTTTCACTGCTAATTATAGCAACTAATCCCTACTAAAGCATATCCAGGCCTAATTGGAGTAAACTTGTCAAACTTGTTTTTATTCTCCTAGGAAGTTACAAATCAGTTATTTAAGGGAAAACTAAAGGGATGGTGTAGTAAACTCTTGCCACCTCTCAAAAATTATTATATGAATGCTATCTTTAAATGGGAAAAAATGCAGTCACTCGGGATTTCAGCATACAAAAAACCTTAAGGGTTATGGGTTAAACATGAAGCCATTAAGCTTCACAGAACTCTAGTAGTCTGCATATGCCTAGTACTTCCAAGCCTAAAAGCAGGTGTGGTTTTAGAAGAATGTGTGTTTTGGGGCAAAGAAATAACTATTTGCTATGAATCTTGTACTTCCTCTGTCCATATGCCTATTATGATCAACAGAAAGGAGCAAGTTCTTAAAAGGGTAAAGGTTTATACTGTCAATTTAGTTAACACAATAGCTGTTAAGTAGCCAATCTTGGTTTGTTTGTTTTTTTCACTGTATAATAAGCAACATTGTATATTTACATTTTTTGCTAATTGTTCATAAGGATTAAACCAAAGATACTAACTTTTTATAGTTAGAGGTGTATTGTAAAATATTAGACAAAATTAGATTCCCTCTGCCCAGACAAATTATATTTATTGCACAGCAAGGCTTACATTATGATCACAGTTTGCACGTCACCTTAATTCGGAGTTTAAATTAAACTATGATTTCATGTGAACAAGCAGCATGAAGACTTGGTTCTTCCTCTGCTCTCCTCCAGTGCACCAGGTGGCTGACTTGTCACTATGTGCAAACCAGCACTCATGGTTGTTTGTTTCCCAACAAACCACAATGATGGCGTTGGTACTTGTTGTTGTTGTTATTTACCAGCCCTTCACCCAAAGGTCGCAGGGCAGGTTACACCAGTTTTAAAACACATCATTAAAAACAAAAAAATCACATCACAAAAAATAAGTTGGGTCCTAAAAATATACATCTCAGGTATCAAAGGCCAGGGTAAAGAGATGTCTTCAGCATTTGCCAAGAACTGTACAGGCGGGCCCCACTTATACGGCAGGTTCCGTTCTGGACTGCTGCCGTAAAGCGGAAATCGCCATAAAGCGGAACCCATTGAGTATAATGGGGCGCGTCGCGCAAAAATGCTACCAAATGCCGCAAAAGTACAAAATCGGCTTTAAAACGGGGAATTTCCCCTAATTGAAAGCCACCGCATTAATGGAACGCTGGAAAACGAAGCACCGGTAAACGGGGCCCTACTGTAGAGTGAAGTTGCCACACACACCTCTGTGGGCGAGTTCCTCAATTTAGGGACTGCCATAGAGAAGGCCCTCTCCCAGGCCACCACCCCCTGAGCTTCCGAGGGTCAGAGAACTACCAAAAGGGCCCCCTCTGCTGATCCCAACACTCAAGAGGGTCTGTAGGAAACGAGGCGGTCTTTCAGATATTTGGCATATGACCGAAGTCATTTAGGGCTTTAAACACTAACGTGAACACCTTGAATTGGTCCAGAAACAAACTGACAACCAATGCAACTGTTGTAAAACAGGGATTATATGAGTTCTAAAGGGAATCCCAGCCAGTAATCTGGCTGCTGCATTTTGGACCAGTGGATGTTTCCTAGCAGTCTTCCAGGGCAGTCCTCTTATTGCAATAATCCAATCTGGAAGTTACCAGTTATCAGGTTGGCCAAGTTATCTCTGTCCAAAGGGGCTGGAGCTGGAAAAAAGCACTCCTAGCCGCTGAGGCTGTCAGCTTCCACTGATAATGTTAGATCAAGGAGTACCCCCAAGCTGTGGGCCTGCTCCTTCCAGGGGAGTGCAACCCCATCCAGAACAGGCCATCCCCCACCTGCCGGACATGAGAACTCTGGACACATGACACCTCTGTCTTTTCAGGACTCAGCCTCACTGTATTGGCCCACATCTAGAACATCACTGCCTCCAAGCACCGGTCCAACACCTCAACTGCCTCTCCTGATTTGGATGGAATAGAGAGGTCAACTGGGTGTCATCTCCATATTGATGGCACCTTACTCCAGATCTCCTGATGACAGCTCCCAGCAGCTTTATATAGATGTTAAGTAGCCTGCTGGACAAGATGGAACCCTGTGGAATACCATAGGACAATTCCCGTGGTACCGAAAAAGTAGTCCCATAACCAGTAGCATAGTGGCAAATTGAGAAGTGCAGGGTCCCTTTGTGAATTGTGCCGCTCCTCCCACTGCCACCCCTTCTAAGGTTATACCACTGACACTATTGTGGCCTGCAGAACTGACTTGGAAAGCTACAGCAATAAAGAAAAAATCCCATGATGTTGTATGGAAGCTTCACCTGCTCATCTCAGTCCTCATGGATGGATCCCTTCCCATTTGATTCACCAGTACACATAGGGCTTATCCACATGGGAGCATTTCTTTGTAGCAAATACACAGCTTTTACCATCGCAATAGATTTGCAAGGTCCACACTTCGTGCTCAATGGTAGCTTCAAATCCGTTGTTTTCCATTCATACAAGTAGGCATTCTTCAGGGAAGGATTAGTTTCCTTGTGGCCCCGCCCTCTAATTTTACATTTTCACTCCCTCCAGTTGCTCAGCTACTGGGCATGTGCAAATATTTTTGACATGAGCAGTATTTTCACTCCCTCATGCCTCCCGCCGCTTCCTGAAGTTTGGTGGTTGAAAAGAAGTGGGGTCATCTGCCCCCCCCTTTCCACTGCCCCTTGCTTTTTCTGAGTTAATGTTTCCCCGCTGGAAAATCAAATCAACATAATATCAATACCAATATTGATATTTTCTGAGAATATCAATACCAATATCGATATTTTCCCAAATCTCTGCTATCTTTTTGGCGCCTTTTGAAGACTTTCCTCTTTCAACAAGCCTTTTAAGTTGAGACCTATCCCAGTCTGTGTCTGTGTTAGAATTGCTTTTAATATGTTTTCTTTAATACGTTTTTAACCCTTTTAAAAAAGATGTTTTTAAAGCTTTTTTAAAAATGTTTTCAACATTGTTTTGTTTTAATGTATTTTAAGGTCTTTTTATGTTGTTTTAAAGTGTTTTTAGCGTTTCTGTTTGCCGCCCTGGGCTCCTGCTGGGAGGAAGGGCGGGATATAAATCAAATAATAAATAAATAATAAATAAATATCAATACTGTAGGGCCCGACTCATACAGCAGGTTAGGTTCCAGACCCCCGCCGAAAAGTGAAAACCGCCGAAAAGCGGATCAGCTCCTGCACAGGAGTCTGATCACGCCAGAAGAGGAGAAGATCGGCTGTAGCACTCTACACCTGATCTTCCCCTCCTCGGGTGAGATCAGCTGGAGTGTGGGGAGCTCCAGCCCCCCCTCCAGCTGATTGCCCAGCTGGCACTGTATTAACAGAATGCCGAAAAGCGGGGCGCCGAGAAGAGGGGCACTACTGTATTGATATTTTTGAGGTGACTTTTTAAAAAAATCCACTTTAGATTTTTTAGGAAACAAAAGGAGTGAAGGATGTTTGCTCGGGGAGAAAGGGAGGAAAGAAGGGAAGGCTGCATCAAACCATGAAGGGGAGAGGGCAGTGCAGTCAGAAGTTGCTAGATGAACCACAGGAAACAAAATGGAATTCATGGGAGAGTTAGTGGACGGAGAAAGGAGAATAGCTGAAAGTGACGATTCACCTGCTCACTAAAAACGATCGAAACAAACTATCTTTAAATACGTGTGGAATGGAGTGGAGCTATATCGTTCTAAACTTTTCATATTATCAGCAGATTGGATTAATACAGATTTATAGGGGGAAAACTGAGCGATAGCTTCTGTTTGCCAGTAACCATGCAAATTAAAAGGGAATGGAAGTAGCATCAAACACACACTAAACCACTGTGTAGGTGAGCCCATAGATTAACCAACCCCCTAATTACCCATCAGCCTTTGACAAGATCATCATCTCTCCCCCCTCCCGAAACAACACTCACCAGCCATTGTGGCCTGCAAGTATGTCACAAGCTGCATTTTTGTAATTTCATATAGACAGCAAATGGAGTTCTGTCAGGTCTCTGATGAACCACCCTGCATGGCTGAATGTTGGTGTTGCTGCCTTCCTAGCTGAGAAAATTGCTTCCTTGTTTGCTCCTCCCACAGCAGCAGCATCCATTCCTCACAGGGAGCAGATTATGGCTGCAATCCAATACATGTCTACAAAGAAGTAAGCTCTATTGGGTTTAATGGAACTTACTCCCAGGTAAGTGTGTACTGGACTGCACCCTAAATTTGTTAATGGAAGAGAGAGAGAGAGAATTTTATCTGGGCAGAGTTTGACAGAGAAGGGAAGACACTGCTTTGAATAATCTGTCACTCATATAACAAACTGAGGCAAGACGCACCCAACCATTTTCTTTCTGCATTTTCACATTAAAATGCTTTGCGTCAGGAATACTTTCAGATGCATGGGGGAGAAAGGAATCAGAGGGGGGAGACTTCTCTCAAGTGTAAACTTCTCTCAAGTTCAGGGTCCCTTCACGCCACCTCTCTCACATACACACAGACTTGCACTGCACCGCTGCAGATCTGCCACACACACACCCCCGCTACCATGGAGGAGGAGGCAGGAGTCTCCCCGCACATCCATACAGCAGAGGCCACAGCAATATCCTCCCCAGGAGTGCTAGTCCAGGAAGGAGGAAGAGCCACACTGGGGGGCAAGAGACAATGGGATGAAGCCCCGATCCATCCCCCCTCCAAAACACACCTGCCCATAACAACTTTTTTGGAAGCGGCTCTGCAGATATGAGCGGAACCACTGAAACATAGTGCCCCAACCCCACTTCCCCGAGACACTCCAGAAGGATACTGTTGGTCAACAGTATCGAAAATTGCCAAGAGATCCAGGAGAATTAGCAGGGGCATATTCCCCCTATCTCTCTCCCAACATATGTCATCAACCAGACCAAACGGTAAACCAATTTATTTTGAATTGTGGTTTACAGTGACATACAAGCCAGTCTATTCTTTAGCAGTGCACTAGACGGGTGCAAATGAGGAACTAGGCTAACATGAGAGCTGGTACTACTGGACAACTAGCTCCAAATCTACATTTTGGCAATATCTGGCTTACTGATGAACTTTCCTCCATGTATTTCACTACACAGTGATTATAAATAAATCACTGCATGGTAGAAAAATTGGTCCTCTGTATCTGATAAATGATCTTTGTATATACATGATGTAAGCTATGATATAAAACACATGAGTAATGTGTAGGAAACATAATAATGGATGTGCTGTACTAACAACAATGTCTTTCAGTTTAGCTATGGCAGTCATTGCTCTCACTAATTTCAATACATGTTATCTATGCCTATCTCTATAGGATATTTCTGGGAGAAATTCCAAGTATTGTTCAGAATTTTCTTGTTCTTTACTAATCAGGCCATTACTAAAGGTCTGACACTTTTATTAAAGTGTCTGTACCTTGAGTCTATCCTACCTGTAACAGTACTGTGGTTGCCCTTTTGAATTGTCAGCAGCTGAAAGCTGGAACACTGCACAAAAGGATTTAAAACTAACAACTTTAATATTGTGTGATCCTTGCTGTCATGGGTAGGATTAGCCTTTGCCCAGTAAAAGTAGGTGGTATTCATGTTATGTCTTTTTATTGTATTTGAACTTTGCAAAAATTGACAACCATTGTTTCATTTATATTTGATGTGGTGCTTTTCAGTAAAATAAATGATTTTCTTATTAGAGTATTGTGTCAGAGGATATCAGCTTTGATCCAAAGAACTGTTTTAATTTATATACATTATGTTATGGGTAAAGTGAGTTGAAGAGCTAATATGAACAACAACCAGCCATTGTGCAGATTCACCACATCTCATGAAGGATATGAACATAATCAATGAAGAGGAAACTGTGCATATTTTCTGGTCAAAGTAATACTCTCCACAGGCCTTGGGGAATGTGTTACATTCTCCACCATCCAAGAAGTGCTGTCAAGTGGGGCAATTGTGAAATTTCATATATCTAGGATCAATGAGAAATTCAGCTTCATAATCAACTTTTATTATAATTAATATTATGTATTAAATTTATATCCTACCCTTTATCCCAGAAGGCAATGGTAAACCACCTCTGAATACAGCTTACCATGAAAACCCTATTCATAAGATGGAATCCATTTTTCCATTTATCCCACAAGGAGCCCAAGGCGGCAAGCAAAACACTAAAAACAATCTAAAACATCTTAAAAACCGACTTTAAAATATATTAAAACAAAACACTCTTTAAAAATATATTAAAACAAAACATCTTTAAAAACACCTTAAAAAAAAAAAGCAATTCCAGCACAGACACAGACTGGGATAAGGTCTCTACTTAAAAGGTTTGTTGAAATAGTAAGGTCCTCAGTAGGCGCTGAAAAGATAACAGACATGGTGCTTGTCTAATGTTTAAAGGGAGAGAATTCCAAAAGATAGGTGCCACAACCCTAATGGTTTGCTTCATGTGTTGTGTGGAATGGACTCCCTCAAAAGATGATATCTGCAGGAGGCCCTCACCTGCACAGTGCAGTGATCAACTGTGTATTTAAGGGGTTAGACAATCTTTCAGGTATCCTGGTCCCAAGCTGTGTAGGGCTTTGTAAACCAAGCTTGAACTTGGCCTGGTAGCTAATGGGCAGTCAGTGCAATTCTTTCAGTAGTGGGGCAACAAGTTGGCGATACCCCGTCCCAGTGAGTAGTCGCGCTGCCTCATTTTGCACCATATGCAGCTTCCAGACCAACCTCAAGGGCAGCCCCACATAGAGAGCATAAAGAGAGAGAGAGGGTCATCCAGAGTGGACGTTACCAGTGCCTGCACAACAGTGGTCAAGCTATCCTGGTCCAGAAATGGCCATAGCTGTCTTACCAGCCAAAGCTGGCAAAAGGCACTGAGGTCACCTGGGCCTCTAGCGACAAGGATGGATTCAGGAGCACCCCCAGACTATAAACCTGCTCTTTTAGAGGGAGTACAACCTCATCCAAAGCAGGCAATTGACCAATTACCTGAACTCGGGAACTACCAACCCACAGTGCCTCCATCTTGCTAGGATTCAGACTCAATTTATTGGCCCTCATCCAGCCCACCACCAAGTCCAGGCATCAGTCCAGGGCTTGCATCACCTCTCCTGATTCAAATATTACAGAGAAATAGAGCTGGGTATCATCTGCATACTGTTGATACCTCACCCCAAATGACTACTTCCAAGGGCTTCATATAGATGTTAAACAGCATGGGGGACAAGATGGTATCCTGTGGCACTCCACAGCACAACTGGCAGGAGGCTGAAAGAAAATCACCCAGTGCTATTCTCGGAGAACGACCTTGGAGATAGGATCGGAACCACTGTAAAACAGTGCCTCCGATACCCATCTCACCAAGTCTGCTCAGAAGAACACCATGGTCAATAGTATAAAAAGCTGCCACGAGATCAAGTAAGAATAACAGGGCTGCACTCCCTCTGTCCTTCTCCTGATAAAGGTCATTCATCAGGGTGACCAAGGCCGATTCAGTCCCACAACCAAGCCTGAAACCAGACTGGAACGGGTTAAGATAATCTGCTTCATCCAAGAGTACTTGCAATTGCTGCACCACAACCCTCTCTTCTTCTTCTTCTTCTTCTTCTTCTTCTTCTTCTACTTCTACTTCTACTTCTACTACTACTACTATCCCGCCCTTCCTCCCAGTAGGAGCCCAGGGAGGAAGAACACTCCCCCTTGTCCTTCTCCTGATAAAGAGTCATCCATCAGGGCGACTAAGGCCTGAACCAGATTGGAATGGGTCAAGATATTCTCCTACATGTCTAGAGGAGAAACAAAATAGCAAATGAAACTATGCCTCCTTGCTTCAAGAACCAGCTTTTGACTGTGGCATATGTAAAAACCAAAGGCATATTTTGGGGGAAGGATATAGAAGGTAAAATGATGTCTGAGAGGAAGGAGGATGCTGAAACTCCACATGAGGAGTTGCTAAGCCATTGTCCATGGTGCCATTGTGTCTGTGAAGGCCTTCACTGGTGCCCCCAGCAGGTAGCCCAGAACCTGAACTGTCATTTTTTTTAAAAAAAGTAAGTTTCTAGCTTTCTTAGAAATAAAGTTATGGAGCAAAATGTGTAGGTGCCGTTCTAAGTGATTTCTGTGAAATGGGGCAGCCTGGCTGCTCCTGCCATCAGTGTTATTAGCCTATGGGTGAAGTCAGGGCTATGATTGATAAGTCAGTTGTTTGGACACCAGACAACAGGAATTCCCTGAGGTTCTAAAGAACTGCTGTTCTGTATTCTTTTTTAGTGCACTTTTCCTGCTTCTGTCTTTTTTCCTAGTTCTTGGAATCTCCATAGTTTGTCCTTCTTTCCCTAGCAACCAGGATGCATCTTTCCTGTGCTGGGTTCACCCAAGATCAGGTAGTGCCTAGAAATTATTTTCTGCAAATATCACTATACAATAAGTGCGTGTGAATGTTACAGAACCCCCCTTTCCCCAAAAGGCAAATGTGAAAACTTTGCAAAGGGGCTTAGCCATGTCTTCTGTTTTGCAGGAGCTAAAGACCAGGAACTCATGTATGGTATACATGTCTACTCAGAAGTGTCTTTGTATTTAATGGAACTTACTTCCAGCTAGTACAGGATGGCAACCTAAGCTTTGGTTTAGGGTTGGCATTGGGGAAAAACAGTGTTCTTGTACCTTTAACAACTATATGGCAGGCAGAAATTCAACAGGTCAAGCCTTTTCTAAAATGGAGATATAATTATGAGAAAAGCTTCACCATGACTACTCCCTCATTTTGTGTTATACCACACCCCCATGGCAGCCATTTTGTATTATGCCATACACCCCACGGCAGCCATTTTGTGACTAATGCCCCAGCATTCTCTCAAATTTTGAAATGTGCCCTCTGGTCCAAAAAGGTTGCAACCCCTGCTCTATGTTTATGTCAAGAGTAGAAGAGAAGCAAATAAGCAAAATGACTTCCAGCTTACATATTCCTTCCAACTGTTGAACTGGCTAAAGTAAGATCAAAATCTATTCACCTGGACTTACATCAAGATAAATGGGAATAGGATTGCACTGTAGCTTAAGCTGCTTATAGTGGAAGTTGCTGGGTTTCAAGAACTTTTAGAAAATATGGCTGTAAGATCCCCTGTCTTAAATACGTGGTATATCTACTTTGAGTGCTAGCACAGCTCTTGAAATGATTCACCCTAAGTTTTTGTGCTAGGGCAGCAAGTTTTAGGATTAGATTGTATACCTTGTGCCTATTACTGTTGTAACCACTTAGCACTGACAGGATGCTACGAGTTTTAGAGAATACAGAATTGATGTTGTAGACTAAAGGATTTATAATTTATTTATTTATTTATTTATTGGATTTCTTAGTCGTCCATCTGGCTGGCTAACCAGTCACTCTGGGCGACGTACAAAATAAGCAAAATAGCACAAAATGACACATCAATACAATAACATTAAAATCTAAAAGCAATGATGTTAAAATCTAGCCTACCCCAAAGGCCTGCCTGAAGAGCCAGGTCTTCATGGCCTGGCGGAAGCTCATTGTAAAGGGGGCCTGGCGGATATCATTTGGAAGGGAGTTCCATAGGGGGGGGTTCCATAGGGGGGAATTTATAATCTAATCTGGATAAAATAGGCCTAGGAGGGAGGCATCCATATGTTTATGGCATAGCAGCAATTAGGCCATATTGCACTACACACCAGAGAATGAGGAGATGTGACAGAACACATACAAAGATTGGGACATGGTTAGGGTTGCCAGGTTCAGGGCCTGAGACTGAGACTGTATCTTTAGGAGAAGAGAAAGTCAGCCAAGTGCAGGTGTTCTTGCAACATAGTAATGGGAAAAACCACAAGGTGGAATTCTCCCTTCCCTCTGCACAACTTTTAAAGATACAGAAGACCTCTTGGAGGCCGGGCCTGGCAACCAAAACGTCTTTTGTATCTTTACAAGCTGTGCAGGGGGAAGGGAGAATTCCACCTTGTGGTTTTTCTCATTATAATCTTGCAAGAACACCTGCACTTGGCTGACTTTCTCTTCTCTTAAAGATACAGGATCAGTCTCAGGCCCTGAACCTGGCAACCCTAGACATGGTAGAGGAGAACCTGATGGCAGTGAGGTGATGCAAGGTGAACTTGCTACTTCATGCTTAAGAAGGTGGTCTTGAGGGCAAACTTAAAGCAGGAAAAGTAACTGGCTTGATGAACAAATAGAGAATGACTTCAGGCACAGAGAGTGGCATAACAGAGATGGTAGAAGGGGGCCTAAAGGGGACCAATAGAGGCACTTATGCAAAAATAGATGGTAGAAGAAGAAACCAAGAAAAAAATGGATTTTTTAAAAAAAATTAGAAATAAGAGCCTGAAATTGAGAGGTAGGGAGCCAGCAGGAAGAGTAAGGTGAGTGAAGCTCTTGTGTGGGGAGGGAAGATGCTGCAAAAAGAAGGGTCAGAAAGAGAATATTACTGTAATCAATGCAACAGATTGGAAGAATGTGGTCCAAGGGGCTTAGCAGTAAATCGAGGGGAAACTGCAGATTTCATATATTGAAATGGATTATGTGCATTTTCAAGAATTGTCCCCAAATATCTAGATCTCCTTAGTGTATAATGAAGAGACTTGCGTGGCAACAGTGAAGGAGAAAAATAAAACTTAAGAACTATAAAGGGAAGAGCAAGGGAATTTAAATAGAAATAAATACAACATACAACTTTCTCAGAAGTACATCATTTTCAATACACGAAGCATTATTTTGAAGCATGCTTAGTAAGGAAAGTTTATCACAGTGCACATATCTTTCTAATTAGATGCAATAAGCAGGATATTAGAGCTGTACATTAGCAAGCATTAAAAGGCTCATGCAATTTCTTTTTGTATAATTAGAAAGGAACTTTCATAACCCATAAAAGAATAAAGTAATTGTACAATTTAACATAGAATTTAAGTATTAAGATCAAACTAGCAGGGCAAGTAGTTTAATAGGATAAATGATATTAGCAGCCAGTGTCAAAGCTTAATTTAAACAGAATGTCTTCATTAACTCTCAAAGGTTTTCCCCTTACTGTTTTTCCTCAAAAACAAAGAAATCTGCTGCCTTTGTCCATCAGACCTCATTGTTATATTGTGCTGCAAGAACGTATTAAAAAAAGGACTTGCATGCAGGTTATCTTAATAACTGGTTAGTTTTGCTGTTGTTCCAAGGGAGAGATAAGAGTGCTGAAATGTAACATGCTCATTTTTCTCTTTGCCTTCTCAAAGTTCAAGAGAAGCATGAATTGCATGCCAGTTTCTACAGAAACCTAAACTTTAGATGAATCCTGTTGGATCAGGCCAGTGGCCCATCAAGTCCAACATCCTGTACTCACATTGACCAACCAGTTGTCTATGGCTCACGCGCAGGACCCAAGCACAACAACGTTCTCCCCACCTGCAATTCCCAGCAACTAGTATTCAGAGGGATATTGCCTCTGGCAAAGGAGGTAGAACATAACCATCGTGGCTAGTAGCCGCTGATAGCCTTATCCTCCATGAATTTGTCTAACTCTCTTTTAAAGTCATCCAAGTTGGTGGACATCACTACTTGTTGTGGGAGCAAATCCCATAGTTTTTGTGCTGTGTGAAATAGAATGCAGGCTTTTTGCTAGCTATATAAATTTAATAGAATGAAAGATTATGTCCACCTATGCTATTGGTGGTCACTGATTCATAGGGTCGCCATAAGTCATAATTGACTTGAAGGCACATAACAACAACAAATGTCAGAACATAAGATACACCACCATGAAGACTCTGTTTGACAAAACCACACACTTCAGTCGGGAGATACAGAGCAGGGTCTCTGAGTGAATGGTTAGATATATGTGAAAGACATTGACGCTTAAGATATCCTGGTCCCAGGCTATTTAGGTCTTTTTTTAATATCGGCAAGATCCGACATTAGTCACCCTCAGAGCAGATATTGAAATCAATGGATATATATTAAACAATTTAAAAATTCACTCATTTCATTTCAATGGACATTATTAATGGGTCTGCTATGAGTATGAGTATGCTATGAGTATGACTTAGGCGGATATCACCCTTTGAATTGGTCTCAGGAACCAACTGGGAGCCAGTAAATTTACACAAAATCAGAGACATATGTTCCAAATGGCATGCTTCAGTGAATACTGACAGCTGCACTCTGGTTTCTTAACACTCTTCAAAGGCAGCCTACCATATATAACACATTTTAGTAAACTAACCTGGCTGTTACAGAAACTCACAGCATGGAGCAGAAGTCTTCCAGCACCAGCTTCTACCTACCCTTCAGGAAGGACTGGATCCACCACAAAATGGAGCCTTCCAGATCCATCCCAGCAAGGCTTTCCAGAAGAATACCAAGGTTAATGGTAACAATCTCACTGAGACATCCAGGAGAATCAACAGGAAATCATTCCCTCTGCCCATCACCTTGCACAGGTCATCCAACACAACAACAAAGTTCCAAACTCAAGTCAGAACCAGACTGAAAAGATCTCAACAGAAATCTGCTGAGCAAATCTGTATTGATAGAAGGCAAGACAAGAAGAGTACCTTCTCCTTGAACACAGTCACTCATGGGGCATATCTTCTCTATAGACTTAGTCTGGATATATCAGAGATTCTCTCATGCCAGGACATGTTGGGAGTTTTAGTTCTGAGAAGGAGATCTCTGACAACAGTCTTATCAAAGTACAATTAACAGGATTCCTCGGAGGCAAGCTATGAAAGTAAATTGGTATAAAACTAATCTAAATGTAAGTTATATAAATATACCCATAAGATAAAGAGATGGGTTCTACTCCAGTTGACTGGGTAGAAGTAACTTTTTGGATTGCTGCATTAGTGGGTGCTTTGTGGCTTTGCTGGAAGACAGAAGAGCATTTATATAGAACCAAAAAAACTATAGATGCAGTTCTAACATCAAGTCAACCATAAGTGAAGGTACTGGTGAGTGCCTGGAAATTAAGGCAAGAGAAGCTTTTCATTATTTAGCAGGCATAGGATCAGATTTTAGCTTCTGACACAGCAAGGCACTGCTGCAGCAAAAGCAGAACTGCAGGATTAGATTTCAAGAGTCCATTCATACCATATTTATCACACAGTAACTGCTACTATCATGTGATAATATGATGTTGTGAAAGGCCACTGCAGACAGCCTTTTCTTATTGCTTGAGCCTACCAATAGCATCATAAAGTGTGCCGCCCTACAAGATCTGCCACTCAGGGCCTTCTCTCAGTTCCGCCGACTAAAGTGGCTAGATTGGTGAGGACTCGAGAGAGGACTTTTTCTGTGGCAGCCCCCACGATTTGGAACTCCCTCCCAATGGATCTTCGACATGCCCCTTCCCTAGAAATATTTCGCCAGGGCCTGAAAACTTGGCTTTTCCATCAGGCCTTTACGACCTTTGAGACTTCCAAGGTGAACTAGTTCTAGAACTGTAATATGAGCAATCTACTAAATACTGTAATTTTTACATTGTACTGTACTGGCTATATTGTTTATTGTATTTTATCATGTTTTATTGTACGCCGCCTAGAGTGGCCACTGGCTAGACAGGCGGCCTATAAATTAAAGCTTATTATTATTTATTATTATTATCTGATAACCTTGATACTACTACCTCAGAGCCAATTCATAAAATCAGCTAAGATTGTTAATTACTGTGAGCCTTTTTAATGTGCATCGAACCTGACATAAATCATCCTATGGCATAACAATGACACTTCAGACATAACTTACCATAAATAGGTCATGGGCACCTATATCAACAGCAAGCAGAAAGGCCTTTTCAAATCTTTGATGCCTGCAAGACAAGGAGAAATGAAAAGGATAAATTGAAGTCCATGGACAACATACCAAAAGCAAACATGTAAAAATCTGACAGCCCATTTTAGTGAGATAGCTTCTGGCAGGTGCAATCAGGAGTTTAGTCTTCTGTCTACAGTTGTCTCATTCCAGATTTCCCCCTACCAGCAGTTTTATTTTTTGTTAGATTAAATGTATATTTTACTGCATTAAAAACCATGTGGAGGGGGAAAACACATACTTGGGAGGGTGATGGGGGTGGATAAAGGTTTAAAACAACCTCCTCCTGCCACCTCTCTGCCCCCCTCCCCACACAGACCAAAAGTTACTTTTCTTCATCGAAATGAACCAGGTGCATTTGCACGTGACATTTTTTTTAGGTCCGTATTATAATCATATGAAAGCAATACACTGAAGAACTTTATAAAAGAGATGCAAGGATAACAGATTCATTCATAGAGGAACCGTATGATGAAGACCAAGAAATTTTAGAATGTGAGGTGAAAGCTACTCTTAAAATACTTGGAAGAAAAAAATCACCAGGAACAGATGCCATACCAATAGCATACAAGCTACTGAGACTGAATCTGTCCAAATGTTGACAAAAATGTGTCAACAAATATGGGGAATTAAACAATGGCCCACAGATTGGAAGTGTTCAATATACATCCCAATTCCAAAGAAAGGGGATCCCAGGGAATGCAGTAATCACCGAACTATTGCCTTAATATCCCATGCAAGTAAAGTAACGCTCAAGATTCTACAACAAAGGCTCTTACCATATATGGAGTGAGAAATGCCAGACGTCCAAGCTGGATTTACAAAGGGAAGAGGCACCAGAGATCATATTGCAAACATGTGTTGGATAATGGAACGGACCAAGAAATTTCAGAAGGAAGTCACCCCATGCTTTATAGATTACAGCAAAGTGTTTGATTGTGTAGATCATGAAAAACTACGGAATATTTTAAAAGAAATGGGGGTGCCACAGCATCCGATTGTCCTGATGCGCAACCTATACTCTGCACAAGAGGTTACTGTAAGGACAGAATATGGAGAAATTGATTGGTTTCCCAACGGAAAGGGTGTGAGACAGGGGTGTATTTTATCACCCTACTTGTTTAATCTATACGCAGAACATATCATATGGAAAGCAGAATTGGACCAAGATGAAGGAGGTGTGAAAATTGGAGGGAGAAATATCAATAAGATATGCAGACAATACCATACTACTAGCAGAAACCAGTAATGATTTGAAACGAATGCTGATGAAAGTTAGAGGAAAGTGCAAAAATAGGACTACAGCTGAACGTCAAGAAGACTAAAGTAACGACAACAGAGGATTTATGTAACTTTAAGTTGACAATGAAGATATTGAACTTGTCAAGGATTATCAATACCTCGGCACAGTCGTTAACCAAAATGGAGACAATAGTCAAGAAATAAGAAGAAGGCTAGGATTGGGGAGGGCAGCTATGAGAGAACTAGAAAAGGTCTTCAAATGCATCACTGAACACCAAAGTCAGGATCATTCATACCATAGTATTCCCGATCCCTATGGATGGATGTGAAAGTTGGACAGTGAAAAAGCAGGTAAGAGAAAAATCAACTCCTTTGAAATGTGGTGTTGGAGGAGAGCTTTGTGCATACCATGGATCGCGAAAAAAACAAATAATTGGTTGTTAGAACAAATTAAACCAGAACTGTCACTAGAAGCTAAAATGATGAAACTGAGGTTATCATACTTTGGACACGTAATGAGAAGACATGATTCACTAGAAAAGATAATACTGCAATGGAAAAACAGAAGGGAGTAGAAAAAGAGGAAGGCCAAACAAGAGATGGATTGATTCCATAAAGGAAGCCACAGACCTGAACTTATAAGATCTGAACTGGGTGGTTCATGACAGATGCTCTTGGAGGTTGCTGATTCATGTGGTCGCCATAAGTCGTGATCGACTTGAAGACACATAACAACAACATTATAATCAAGATAAGGTGTCTATTTGTAAAATGAAAGGGATATAGGGCCCCTCCAGACATTTTTTTTAAATGTGCATTCATGATGATTTGGGCTTATGATGGAGTGCCCCTCCCAGACAGCAATAATGTAACAACACTGCAAAAGCATCACAAGATTAATAAAAGCAGAATGATGTGTGGAGAGCCCAGTATAAATCCACCACTAAGGCAATATGATTGTGTCAGTGATATGTTGTAGTATACACCCAGAAAAAACTCCATTCTGGAGGGAACCATTTGTGGGAGTTAAAAAATTGCACATTTCTATCTTATCTATCTTATCTATCTAAACTATATATTTTCCTAAGCTGTCATGCCATCATGCAGCATCACGTGGAGATGAGGTGGGGCACGGGGGCATGGCAGCAAGTGAGGGAAGCAAGGATGGCTGGTTGGGGGGCAAGTGACCGAGCAAGTGCTGTTGGCCAGGTATAGGGCAAGTGAAGCAAGTGGGCGGGCAAGGTGAGTGGGTGGAGCAAGCAAGCGGCTGGGGGTAAGTGGTGGTGGCAGCACCAGCCTGGACGAGAGGCAGGTAAAGGGCCTAGGTGAGGAGGCTGCCTAGGTGTGCTGCACAGAGCTGCACGGTGGTGCCATTTGTTGAGGGGGAAGTGGAGGTGTAGGGCAGCAGCAAGGGAAGCAATGCATCATAGGAACAGGCGAGAAGTGTTACTGGGCCTACAGCGGCTGGCACGCTCCAATGCCTGAAGCACTGGGGGAATTGTGAGGGGGGTAGGCAATGGCAGTATGGTGCCTGGGGGACTTCTAGAGGTGTTTGTGAGTGCCTGGGGCGGCGCATTTGTGAGTGTGTGTCCCTGTGTGTGTGTGTGTGTGTGTGTGTATGAGGGTGGGGGGTTGGTGAGCAAGGGGGCAGAGCCCTCCTTGTATAATAAAGTTTTCTTTAATGAGAGAGCCTGGATACAAAGAAAATTTAAAATTGAGATATTTTGTTTACAATGAAGATATGTTGTATACATCCCATGAGCCAGATATACTGTATATAGAATACCATAATATTAAAAGAGTATGTGTGCTTTTAAATAGGAAATATCTAAGAAAAACATTTTAGTAGGATCTATTTCTCCGTATAAGACAATATGCTCAAAAAGGAGAAGTAAACATTTCCTTTAATCAAGACGACAGCTTTTATGTGGGTCTGAAATTCACAACTATTTTAGTTTTTCTCTGAATCACAATTCTTAATTCAGTTATAATTTGTTATCTATTTAAAATCTATAAGCTATATTAAATTTATTTAGAGCCAGCTGGTTATTTATAGATCTGTAACTGAGCAGGACCTGTTTTCTAAAGAAATGATCTTCATAAACCAATAGAGTTGGCAGAAACAAAGTCCATATACTATACTGTTTCAAGCAGCAGTACCCTAAAATAAAGTGACAACCTCAAAGGAAAATGACATGTTCAACTAACAATGTAATATTTATATCAATCCACTTATATCTGCTATCAACAATCTACTTTTTCTGTGGTCTTCAAACTAGCTTTGTTTCATAGTTATCTTTCCGAAGTTGATTACTTTTTGTAATCACTATATGGTATAGTTGTTAAGACTGCTGGACAAAGAGAAGAGGGTTCAACCTCCACTCAGCCATGAAGCTCATAGGATAAACTTAGGCCAGCCACTGTCTAAGCCTAACAGTCTTTCAGCCTTGTTGTGAGGATAGAATGGGAAGAAGGAGAATCATATATGTCAACCTGAGTGTACATTGTAAAGGTGGGGTATTTAAAATAGCCCATTAATCTTAATTCTTTGAGCACCATCTCTTTGTGCAAACCATTTAAGAAGAACCCTGCTGTGGTAAGCATCTTTATTATAGATTGAAAATGAGAGTTTAATAAGCAAATAGTGAGGTAAAACATTGCTGTTTAACTTGAAGTAGTCAGTGCAATTACCGTAGGTTAGCCCAAGAAGCTCTTTGTGGCCCAGCCATTATTTCTATCATACTCTATTAATAAGTCAGCATTCATATCTACATGTTGCTGGCACTATGTTATTAAACTTAATTTTTTGTTCTTCCTAGATGGTTGTGATGGTGAATGCCCCTCTATAATACAGTTTAATTTATCACTACAATTTAAAGTACCTCAAGCAATCATAACCTATATGTCTCTTGGAAAAGAGAGATAAGAAAATTTGCCTGCTAACCATGAAGTTCAGATACTTCTTTTGGTAGAAGTGATAGCCAACAGAAATATGACCTTCAAGATTAGAGCTCTCAAGTCTATCTTGATTAGATATTCAGGGCAAAAATCTGAAAGTGCGCAGACATCAATACTACTGAGTAATGAAACTGCACACATTTAAGACTTTCCATCTGTAAATTTTGTAGCATATTGCTATCAACATAACAATTTATATGAAATTTTAAACATGAAGAAAACAGGACTCAATTCAAGCAAGACTTATTTATGAAGACCACTGAAATCAATAAAGTTTATATAGAAAATGAGATCTCATGCCCAATTAAGTGATGGCTGACACAGGGCAGGTGTATTGCCTCCCCTCTTGCCCTCCTCTACCCCCACTGTTGGCAAAATTGCTTAATGTGATAAGTGGTAATGATCCGAGATAACAGATGACACCAATGCCATGTAATTCTGATTTTCTGTGATCAATTTACAATTTGTGTAAATAATGAAGTACAATTTTGAGTACTGAACTCACTCCCGTGTAGTAGAATCAAAAGAACTGTGTATACATCAGAGCGTGGAAAAGTTACTTTTTTGAACTACAACTCCCATCAGCCCCAGCCAGCATGGCCACTGAATTGGGCTGATGGGAGTTGTAGTTCAAAAAAAGTAACTTTTCCAAGCTCTGGTATACATGGCCTCATGAGAAGTGTTGTGTGTAACAGCAAAGGCTGTTCCATGTTTTGGTGCTCCACAGAACAATAAAACTCTACCTGCCCCAGACAAGACACCTACCCATTCTCTACTGAGAGTGTGCTCCTTGCTCACTTCCACAATCTTTAATCCAACCTCTGTTAATTTTTCAAATGTTGGGAGATCCAGGGCTGGGTGCTTTGAGATTGTGCAAGAAAACAAATTACATGGGCAGCACACTCTCATGCAATACAGCATTATGTCTAGGTAACAGGCACAGGGAGAACCACCAAAAAGAGCTGATCAGAACAGGCCTGGAGCTCAGTTCACTGAGCTCCTCATAGATCTATGGGACCTCTGTAGCTTCCTGTTATTCCGATGTTGGAGCCAGCCATGATGCACAGGGAATGGACTCTCCACCTTATAGAAGAAATATGGAGATATCTGTATGCACAAAGGTACATATATGTGTTGGAGTTAGTGTGAGTTGAATATAGAATGTGCATAAACACTGGCCCCTGTGTACATTCACTGGACATCAAGCAGAACATGTAGAAATGGACAGAACATACAGGTTCACAGTATCCAAGTGATGTTGGAAGACTGAAGATTTTATACACTGTCAATGAATGGGCACGGAGTAATATGCAAAACACCATGTTTATGCTGTTAATATGTGCATATTTTCCAAATAGACCAGTAAATGTCCACATTCTGCATTCAACATACATTAACCATGTACACATTGCCTAGGATTGCCAGGTCAGAAGCATCCCAAACCCTGAGATTTCAGGGGCAGGCCCTAGTGATGTCATGGGGATGGCCCTAGTGATGTCATGGGGTGGGTCCTAGTGATGTCATTAAGCATGATACATTAAGCATTTGCCACAGTTGCTTGGAGGATACCAATCAAACACAAAAAATTCTGATTGGGAACAAAGATGCTAAATGAGGGTGTTCCCAGGTCCAGCTGAAGTGATGGAATAATTTCTTCTCACTTGCTTAGGTGGCCTGGAAAGGGAACGTTTAATCTAGCCTACTTGCTTTTGGCAAGAAGGGGTTGCGTGCCCTCAGTCCAGTCCAGTCACTAGAAGCCCACTGTAGGAAGACGAGAGGCTAGTGTTGCAGAGATGTTAGAGAGCAGCACTCAGGTGGATGCGCCTGAAGGCTGTAATTCTAAGCACACTTACTAAAAGACTAAGCTCCATAGAACTCAACACGACTTTCTTCTAAGTAGATATGGTTAGGATTGTGCTGTTGGTAAGCTTGACTAGGAATCTTCTCCAAAGATATTGATTTCCAAGCTGGGTTGGCAACCCCCTGCCTGGAATGCTCTGCCCCTGCCTTTTAATGTGGTTGCTCTAAACTTCTTTACAAACTTGACCCTTCACTGCAGAGAGAGATCTGAGAAATGAATAAGAGTTAAGGAGATTCTCTACCCTTTCCTGCCTACCTTGTGGACTACTATAAACTCACTTTGACAGCCAACTCAATTCCAGCGAGTACTAATTGACAGAAAGAAAACACACATAGTTTGGTCTACCTTCACAGGCAGTAGCTTTGGAACAACAGCAATTGAAGGAACCCTTCCCAGTATGTGAATTCTCTTTTACCACTATTGGGCAAGAAACAAACCATCATGCAAACAACACGGTGCAACATCAGTCGGTTTAAGGGGGTTGAGCTGACCACATGGAACCACTGTTGCTGCTTCTATGGATGTAAGGGAATGAGGTTAAAGGTAAATGAAATACAAATAGAAAAAGTGATGATTTCCTAAATGCAACACTATACCAACCACAACAAGATTCCTATGAGTAAGGCAGAAAACTCAGCATCCCACAACCAGTCAGGGTTCTTAACCAAAACTAAAAAAATCCTGGCAGCCAACGTCACAGAAATCCTCATGCAGCACAACCTGACACTGGGGTTGCAGTTAGTGCAGAATACTATGGCATTATTCCTGACATGAGCGAGACCCTGTCAGCACATAATACCTCTGCTCTGAAATCTGTACTGGTTGCCAATTTGCTACTAGTCCAAGTTCAAGGTGTACTTTCCATATTAAGGGTGCCACATAGTACTTGTTCTGCTCTTGTAAGAAAGAGATCCTTTTGAGCAACAGCACCTATGCTTTGGAACTCCTTGCCCATTATCAATAGGCAGGCGCCTTCATTGTACTCTTTTTGGCACCTGCAAAAAAATATTTTTGTATAGGCAAGCCTACCCAGACATGTAGAAGCTATTATGCCTTTTATCTGTTTTTAACTCATTGTTGGTTTTATTATTTTGAATTTTTTAAAAATACCTGTCTGTAACTGTTTTTCCCAATAATTTTATTGTTTTAATTCCTTCTGTAAATGTTGCAAATAAAATACATAAATACATTTCAGAGTTACTGTGGCCCTTGGGTCTCTTTCCACTTTTAGGAACAAAGGAATCTACCTTATACCCACTCAGGCGATTTGGTACCATCTAGCTCAGTACTGATGACATGGACTAGCATTGGCTCTCCAGGATTCCAGGCAATAATCTTTTCCAGAAATTGAATTTTGGACCTTTGCATGCAAAGCATGTGCCCTACCACTGAGCTACAGCCCTTCCTCTGTTTAAAAAAGTATCTTTTAAAATTGTTCTTTTCAATTCACTAATGAGTGAACAGCATACCTAGGGCAGATCCACACCATTCATTTAAAGCACATTCAACACACATTTGAAGCACATGAATCCCAGCACAAAATCTGTAGTTTTGTTAAGGGTGATGGGAACTATAACTGTGAATGGGAAATTACACTTCCCAGGATTCTGTGGGGGAAATCATGCGCTTTAAATATAAGTTGGATGTGCTTTAAATGTATTGTGTGGGTCTACTTAATAAACTTTGCCTGCATGTAAATCATTTTAATTAACTTTTAAAAATGGAAATCAGCTACAAAGTGTACTGGGTGATCATGGCTACTCACCATCTCTCTGTCTAATCTGCCCTCAGAGTGAAAACAGAAGGGGACCATGTTCATCCCAAGGAAGAGGGGCACACTTAAAATGTAGAGGAAATAATAATATACAACCATAGTGTAAGTCAGATACTTATCGGGACACAGTATGAAGAAATGTTTATATAAGCATGACTGTCAGATGTTTATTATTTACACAATCTGTAAAGATATTTTTAGTACAATCCTATGCATATTTACTCAGAAGCAAGTCCCAATGGATTCAATGGGGCTTACTCAAAGAAGGAAGTGTGCACAGAACTGCCACCTCAAGTGATAAGAGATTTCACTCACCCAACCCAAAATTCAGAATCATGCCACTTTAAGCTGTTTCACAACTGTTTTATATTTGTTTTTATGGTTATGAGATTTTAAAGGGATTTATTTCTTGTTGTGAGCTGCCTTGATTTTCAATCGGCAACCCTACACACAGGGATGTTGGAAACACTCCATATACACACATACTGGAGATGTAAAATATATGCATTCCATATAATAGTTTATTGTCAAAACTAGTTGGTCATTGCAGAACATTTTTTTTAAAAAAATTAGTATTAGTTTCCTACCAAATAAAAGCAGTGACACCTGGGTAAGTCCTCTCTAATTGCTTTAAAGGTAGGACTGGAGGGGGAGAGAAAGATTTACAACACAAACACAATTCTTTGCTATGTTCACTCAAAAGTACCAGTGATTTACAGCACAATCCTAACCATGTCTACTCAAATGTAAGTCCTATTGAATTCAATGGGATTTACTCCTGGTATGTGGGATTAGCATTGCAGCTTTACTCCCACAAAAATGAGTACAGTATTAATAGTTTGTATTGGGAAGGTTTTCAAAACAGCCTATGAATTACACAAATAAACTGTCCTTTTCAACAGCCCAGGAAAAATTAAACTTGTTTGACTCCTCATAATTTGAAAAGCATAACACATTGTAATAGCATTTCAATCTCCTGCACACCTGAGAGAAACAAACTTTAGCTTACTCAGTTTATGAGATCTTCAGACAAGTAGGAAAAAACAACAGTTTTCTGGATTTGCAATGGGTTCTAGCTATTGACAGGAGGTCAACAAATCCCTTGTCAATCACAACCCTGACTTCACTTATTGGCTACAAACCTGAAGGCAGGGTTAGAGCAGCCAGCTACGAGCTCATTTAACAGAAATTGCAGGGGCGGCTGCTGACATTTGGTGTATACCTATTGAACCAGACCACCTAGAAATTTACTTTAAAAAAATATGAAAGCTGAGAATCTGGAGATTGAAGTGACTCACCCAGAGACCCAGGGAGGACCCCAAAAATCCAGTCTCCAGGCAAAAACCAAAGACCTGGCAACCCTAACCCTGCCATCAACAGTGAACTTTATTTTGTGTGCCATAAATTGGTGTAGCATAGTGGTTAAGCATATGAGCCAGGAAGCCCACAAGTCAAATCTTACCTTAGCTATGAACTCACTAGATGGCCTTAAAAAAGCCATTCTCTCTTCCCACCCTCCAGCTGTCCCTAATCTGCAATATGGGGCTAATAATACAGGTTGTAAGGATTACTGAGGGCTCATCTACACGGGAGCATTATTTTCGTACCAAATACACTGCTTTTATCTTCAAAATAGTTTTGCACCATCCACAGTAAGTGCTCAATGCCAGCTGCAAACATGGAGGTTTCCAATCACATCCTCTATGAAGTATCAGTCACACAGTTTCCTAATGACCACACTCTCTATTTTACATTTGCACTCCCTCTGTTTTCTAGGTAACTGAGCATGTTCAGTTTGTTCTATCAGCCGCAGCAGATTCCTTAAAAAAAATCCAGAAGTGCGATTATTTCTGTTTTCACAGCTACGATACTGCTGAAATACAAATATTTGTTTGAGCAGTGTTATGCTTTTGCACACAAGTTAGGGGGAAAAGAATAATAACGGCACTGTTTGCAGCAACATAAAAAGGACAGCAGAACAGAGGACAGCAGCCAGAAGTTGCTTGTCAGTCCACAGGAAACAAAATAAATGGAGATAGTGGGTGTGGAGAGGGGAATGACTGACACACCCACCTGAAAACAGCTAAGCAAAGCATCTACAAGGAGAAGTGCAGTGCAATGGAGATGTATTTTTCTCCACTTTCTGTCTTATCAGTGGATTAGATTACTATGGATTTACGGGGGTAAACTGCGTGATAGCTTCTGTTTGCTGGTAACGTCATGTGAACTCTGCAAATTAAAAGGAGATGTGAGAAGCACCAAGCACATAGTGCAGATGAGCTCTGAGTGTATGAAAGCAGATGCTGTTAGTCATCAAAAACAGCAGAGTGATCTGGGATTATTATTATTATTAACAATAATAATAACAATATTCCTATCCTGTCCTTCTACCCTACAATAGGGCACTCAGGGCAGCTCACAATAAAATTGTGCACAATAAAATCACATTAAAATCCATAAAAATACATAAAATACAGTTGAGAAATATACATAAGTGAAAGGGACTAAAGGTGTAAAACTAAAAAAGGGGGGGAATAAAATCAATTTCAGGCTCTACCTTCAGTCCCTCCCAAAGGCTCTCTGGAACAAAATGATTTTCAGAAGTCTACGGAAAACCATCAGGGAGGGAGCAGAGCGGGCTTCTTGAGGTAGGGTATTTCAAAGCTTGGGGGCCATGGCTGAAAAGGCTCTCTCCTGTGTGCCTGATAGTCCGACATCTTTCAGTAGTTCAGTACTGTCCTCAAATCTGATTTCATCAAACTGATGTAGGTATATCAAGGGAAGCAACAAAAGGGTCCACCTTAACAGTAAATTTCTTGGATCTAAAAATAATCACGTCCATGTTCTGTTATACATATGTATATTAAAAATGAAAAATTATATGGAGAATAAAGTTGCTATGTATGTTGAAGATCTTGTGAAACCTCCTAGTATTGAGGTTATTTTCCTCTCTAATAAACACTGTGCTTTGGATCTAAAGACTATTAGTATGTGAAGTGCTCCTGAAGGCTCTCCAAGCTTTGATGGCTTGGGGAAGGGAAGTAGGACTGGGGGCTGAGGTAGGAGGAAGAGGGACCAAATAGCAGCAGCTCCTGCTTCTTCTTCTTCTACTACTACTATTTCTTACCCGCCCTTAACCATAAGGTCCCAGGACACGTTACAACAATTAAAAAATACAATATTAAAATCAGTCAAAACATGTGGAACACCACATGCAATCTGTGATCCCAGCCACCATGTTAACAATAGACCAGTCTAAATTTGGGGGACATGTCCTCTTAAGAAGCAAAGATGTACACAACAAAAACACATCCCCCCCAAATACTTGCTGGGTGGTTGTGTGTGTGTGTGTGAGGGGGGGAGGGGTGTTGGTGGTGAGTCCTACTATCCTTTTATGTATCTGCTTGGGTAGTAGTAGTGATAGTAGAAATAATGACACTAGAAAATATTTTTAGTGACTAGTTCTAACCAACAAGGAGACATGCTCATTGGCCATGTAAGCATATTCCTGGTGCTGGACTGATAAAAGGAATACTGCTACATTTCCCCCCTCTCATTTTCAGTAAGAATGCACAATGTTTAGAAAATCATCTGTCGCAGAAGGACTGCCACAATTTTAATTTATAAACCTTATAAATGAAGAAGTCTTAGAACCTGCCTCATCAAGAAGTCCAGTGAAGGATGATGAGTGATATGTAAATGAGAATTTAAAATCCTTCCAAAGGAAGACAATGAGATTAATGAATATTGGAAACAATTTGCATGTAATCAAATCCAACTGAAATTACGTTTTAATTTGTTCAAATTCTGAAATGCATATGCTAATTTTTTTAAGTATTTGGAATATCGTTCAAGCATTTACTTGACATTCAGCAATTGTATTTAAGCATAAGAATGGATGATGAAAATAGGTTAAATCAACTACAGCTACCAAACATTTATTTTAGGGCTTACATGATCACTTTTAATTTAGTTATTTCATTTAATACTTCAATTTAATAGTTTACTCTTTCACTCATATTCTAGGCATCTTGCCCATTTCTGAAGAACGGTTGTTAATTATTCATTAGAAATGATTTCCTCATAAGTTCTCCTAACAGCAATGTTTGGAACACAAACAATCGTCTTGGTTTTACAAAATGAAAAACAATGCTTCCTACTACTACATACTACTACACTGTGTAGTGTTTAACTTTTTAAACTCAAGGTAATTAAAAAGGGAGAATGGTTTGGTAACAACTAATATATTATGATAGAATATAAACTCCATTTATAAGAAATGCAAGAAGCCAAAAAGTCTTTGAAAACATGTTGCTTGTGCGATAGTTTGGTATATAAAAAGGAGGCTTTTTAAAATAACTGCAACAAATTTTAAAAAGAAAGTCATCACTAATCTGTGCTCCCAGTTAAAAGGTAGATTGAGAAACCTTTTTGAAAAGTAGTTTATTGTGTAGTGATTTATAATATGTTCATAGATAAAACAAAGTAGGCTCTAAGTGGAATGGTGCATATTTCATCAACCAGTGAGCAAAGATATAAATTCTAATTTACAATCCACTTAGAGTACAGCCCATCTCCTCCTGTACATTCACTATTTTGAGAATGGGGAGCCTATGCATGCCTTCCATGGTGGGATCCATTGGCTCTTCTCCACTGACATAGGCTATTTGTGCCCAGAGTATATGTGAAATGTTCTCTGGAATCTTCTTTCTGGTCAGAAATTATTGCTCATTAACTTTGCCTTGAAAAAAAATCATTTATATTTGTGGATGTTGTGGATTCATGGACAACTAAAGTGGACTCTACAAGCCCTTGTGCAAAGAGACTTATACTGAAAGGCTAGAAGGATAAACACCCATCACCTGCTATTCAGTGGTCTGAAGATCTCACCGCTGTTCCTGCATTTGAACATGTAGTTTATAATAGCCAATCTCATTTGGATGCCTCTTTGGACATATGGATTGCCTACATTAATTTAAGTCAGGACAAAAAACAAATTAAATAACCCATTTTGTAGCACTAGTGGAAAAAAATAACATAGTGCAAAAATACAAAGCTACAAATCAGGTTATTTCTATTATTGTTTGTCCTTGTGGTTTATTATATGCGGGTAAGGCTTCCCATAGCATTAGGAGTCATACTATAGAGCACCGCTCAGAATTTTGGAATAAGTCTTGGATGCACCATTGGTGAAGCATTTTATTGATCAATCTCATGATTACAATGAAGTTTTTAAGTTATTGACAGAATCTACTCACAAATACAACTGATTGTCATGGCCTATTTGGAGGACTCCTCAGAGGAGGTGGAGGACGACTCGGGGGCAGCAGCAGCAGACCCAGGAGAAGGAACAAGCAGAACCCCTGAGGCTGCAGCTCTCACTCAGCTGGAGTGTCCAGGACACAGCTGAAGCCCCTCAGTCCAATTTAGGGAATTAACAGGAGGCTCCCTTCCCCCCTGTAGAGCAAAGACACCATGGAATATTGCAACAATGCTGCCGGTCTGGCCGTTTAAGACAAGCAAGCTCTTAGAAGCCAGGAGGCTGATTACCTGCACCTGTCTTAGGGAGTGGGATTTAAAAGGCAGTTCGTGACTGCAGCAGGCTGCTGACTACAATGTCAGTCGTGACCTCCATGCGAGACCTTGCTTCCAGAACCCAGACCCTCGGACTGAACTCATGGTTCACTGGACCCAGCTTTCCTTGACCGTGCTTTTGGACACTGATTTTGGTAAGTTGCTTGGAAACTCTCCTCCGACCTTGCCCCGTCCTGTTCCTGTTCCCTGCCTAGCTTTGGCAGATTTACAACTCAACTAACTGCCGGCTAATTAGTTTATGGCTGCGGTATCACCCCTCCGACGCTGACACTGGTCTGATAATGACAAATTACTGCTATATAAGGAAGCTGGATGTATTTTTGATTGAATGCTATAATCCCTAAGGAACTAAATGCAAGTTGCAGTTGGTTTCTTTTCTCTAAATAAAACTGTATGTTACTCCAATATGGTTTTGTACATTTTCATTTGGTATCTTGGGAGACAGTCACCTGCTGAATGATCAAGCTGATGTTCTAATTGGGAAGGGTGTCTTTAAGGTAACTATAAAAGAGTTGTAGAGAAATAAGTGCACTCACCTGCTAGAATAATCAAATACCACTGTAGTCGAGCTAGCCCTTTTGGTGTTGAGGTTTGGAATGTTGTTCTCTGCAAATGTGTTTGGTTTTAATTGTAATTTAGAAATTAAAGTTTTATTTGTCTGGTCTACAGCAAATTCTTTTATTAAGAGAAAACTATTTTTTTTCATTTAGACAGACACAACAAACATTCCAGGAATGCGTTCTGCTCATGACTAGTATGTCCAGTTACATGAGTTATCAGAAACAGTGAGTGCTTACAGCTACAAAGTGGATATCTGTTTAGTAATTTAATTGAACTTGGATGAATTATTTTTGGTTTGTATATATTATGTAAGTTGATATGGATAGTGTTTAACTTCTTATGAGGATTATTGTTTCTGCAGTTCATAGGATTCAACTGAGAAGTTGTTTTAATTCTGAAGAAGACTTTCGAAACAGGAACTTACTGGATACCTGTCAATATGTTGCTACCATTTCAACATCAATTTTTACATATAGTATAACTCTTGTATTCAGTATACTTTTATGCATGTATCCTTAGTTATTCTTATGTTAATATATTGCTCTTTCCCATTTATAACTGTATACTTTATTTCATTTGCAGTTGTGTGCATTGTAGCACTTATTACTGAGGTGTATGAGATTGTCGTCGCACTATTTCCCTCCCTCCCTCCCACACAGACAGACAGACAGAGAGAGAGGGGGAGAGAGGGAGAAGGAGGGAGAGAGAGGGAGAGAGGATTGTACTGTGGGAAGCACACAGAGATTGTGAAGTTTGAAAAGTACTATATAGAGCATTTATACAATTAGGGTTGCCAGGTCAGAAGCATCCCAAACCCTGAGATTTCAGGGACAGTGCCTAGTGATGTCATGGGGGTGGGATCTAATGATGTCATTAAGCATCAACCACAGTTGCTTGGAGCATAGCACTTAAACAAAATAAATTCTCTGCCTGGAAATTATTCACTAATAGGCAAAAAAACCTTGCGGTTTAAGAATGTACCTATAGCCAACAGCCAACCCTATTCCCTTCACAGAGATACAATCAGCAGAAGAGGGGCTGACTGTTCAACCACTCCGGCCACTGGAGCTCTGTCAAGAATAGGAGTCTTCTATCAACTCTCAGCACCCTTCACAAACTACACTTCCTAAGATTCTTTGGGGGACGTCATGACTGTCTAAAGTGAAATAAAGGTCTGGTGTGGGTGTGGCCACCTGATTAGCCAAGCTAAACAGCTGTGAGTCTGGCTTTCAGAACACAGACATTTGGTTCTTACTGAGCATGCCTGACGCTATAACAGACTTCAATGTTAAATTAAATCAATTAAAAATCAGCCAGGCACTTTTTAAACCTTTATACTGCAGAAGATGAAGGTCAGAGTATGGGGCAAGGTCAGTAATAGGAGTACAGGTACTCTGTGAACATGGCCAATTTTTAATTAATTGCAACAAATTATGAGACCACTGACAGAAAAAAGTCCAACAGGGGTCTGGAATTTTCCCCTCTTGTTCTACACTCTGAACTCTCAATTCTCTCTGACTATTTTGCATATCGCTATGAAAACATAGAGGGCTGTTAAGCAAATTTTTCTAAGTTCAGGACTATAAATTTTGTAAGGTTTGTTCTGAAATGAGTTTATGGGAAGCAGCAGAATGGCATGGGGGTATTTTCAATTTAACATTGTGGAATGCAAAAAAATCCATGGTGACTGTATAATCATAGAACTCTTAGCTAAATGAGGTTGTTCCCAGGTCCAGCTGAAGTGATGGGATCATTCCTTCTCACCTGCTTAGGGAGCCTGGGTAGGGAACATTTAATCTTGCCTACTTGCTTCTGGTAAGAAGGATTTAAGTGCCCTCAGGCCAGGCCAGTCATGAGAAGGCCATTGTAGGGAAAAGGGAGCCTAGTGATGTGGAGATGTTAGATAGGAGCACTCGGGAGTAAAGCACATGAATCTCACCAGAGAATCATGGGAACTGTAGTCTGTTAAGGGTGGTAGGAACTATAACTGTGATGGGGAAACTACATTACCCAAGATTCTGTGGGGGAAGGCATGAGCTTTAAATGTGAGTTGAATGTCCTTTAAATGTATTATGTGGATCTGCATTACTTCATAAACATTGTCTGCTTATAAATCATTTTAATTAGTTTTTTAAAATGTAAATTAGCTACAAAGTTTGCTGGATAACCACAGGCTACTCACCATCTCTCAGCTTAATCTGCCCTCAGAGTGAAAACAACAGAGGGGGACCATGACTACCCCAAGGAAGAAGGGCACACTTAAAATGTAGAGGAAATAATAATGTAAACCATAGTGTGAAATTGGATACTTATCTGGACATTGTATGAAGAAATATTTATGTAAGCATGAATGTCAAAGATGTTTATTATTTGCACAACCTGTAAAGGTATTTTTAGTGCAATCCGATGCATGTTTACTCAGAAGCAAGTCCCACTGTATTCAATGGGGCTTACTCAAACAAGGAAGCGTGCACAGAACTGCAACCTCAAGTGATAAGGGATTCCACTCAGCCAACCCAAAATTCAGAATCATGCTACTTTAAGCTGTTTTGCAACTGTTTTATATTTGTTTTACGGTTATTGGATTTTAAAGGGATTTATTTCTTGTTGTGAGCTGCCTTGGTTTCCAATCCTACCTCACAGGGGTGTTGGAAAGATTCCATATACACACACTGGAGATGTAAAAATACATACACCCCATATAATAGTTTATTGTCAAAATCAGTTGGTCATTGCAGAACATGTAAAAGAAAATACAGTCAGTATTAGTTTCCTACAAAATAAAAGCAGTGACATCTAGATAAGCCTTGCCTAACTGCTTTAAAAATAGGATTGGAGGGAGAAAGGTTTACAACACAAACACAATCCTTTGCTATGTTTACTCAAAAGTACCAGTGATTTACAGCACAATCCTAACCATGTCTACTCAAAAGTAAGTCCTATTGAATTCAATGGGGTTTACTCCTGGTATGTGGGATTAGCATTGCAGCTTTACTCCCAGAAAAGCACATATAGGATTAAAGCTTCACCTTTGGAAGGTTTTCAAAACAGGCTATGAATTAGGCAAATAAACTGCCCTCTTCAACAGCCCAGGAAAATTTAAACTTGTTTGGCTCCTCAATCAGAAAAGTATAACTCACTGTAATCATAAGCTGTATGTACACTTCTTTGAAATTTCTATTCAAACATTATTCAAAAGATAAAATGTATAATAAGCTATTTTTACAAGTAATAAAAAACCTCTGCATGTACACTTTTATTATAATCATGACTGAAATTGTTTACAGTAAACAATTGTCTACCATGATCCTGCTGTGATTTTTTATTCTACATATCCTGACCTGCACACACAGAGAAAGGGACTTTTGCTACTGCTGAAAGCTATAAGCTTACTCAATTTATGAGATTTTCAGACAAGCAGGAAAAGAGAACAGTTTTCTGGACTTGCAGTGGGTTCTAGCTATTGCCAGAAGGTCAACAAATCCCTTGTCAATCACAACCCTGACTTCACTTATTGGCTACGAACCTGAAAGGGCAGGGTTAGAGCAGCCAGCTACAAGCTTATTTAACAGAAATTGCAGGGGAGAGGCAGCTGATGTTTTGGTGTATATCTCTTGAACCAGATCACCTAGAAACTTAATTAAAAACAAAAGCTGAGAGGCCAGAGATTGGTGTGACAGACCTGGAGAGGACCCCAAAAATCTGGAGTCTCCAGGCAAAAACAGAGATCTGGCAACCCTATATACAATAAGAGTATAATAGAGAGCATATAAAAAAATCAAAACAAGTAATTTAACATGTTTAATTGAGGTTATTTAAATAAAGTAGAAAAGGCACAAAATGTGGGAAATTCTGCAAATCATCCCTGGCTCTTTATGCTGTTTGGCTGGAAAACTGGAAGCAGGAGCAGGCCCTCTTCTTGTTAAGCAACTGGGTAGAATACTGCCTGCTTGTATGCATGTCATCTTTTCATAAGATAGCAAAAGCAATTGCCTTCTTTTTTTCTTTAATGGAAGCTCGACATTCAGGGAAAAAAGTGTGCAGTATCTCAGGGGCAAGGGAGGAGTGAAGCCTGTCTAGCGCTCCTGCTCTTCCGGCCTACAGGGTTTTAAAAGACATTTCTTGACTAAAATCACATCGTTTATTTGTTGCAACATCGAAATTCTGTTTCTGCAAAGTTCACATGATGCACAACATGCTTATCATGTGGGAGGTGCTGCTTTGAACTAGTTCTTGTGATAGCAGTCACTATGGATGGAGCCATTAAACTGCTTGTCATAGGGATCAAGGAATTTTCTGTATAGCACCACACATCTGATAGGTATATATATATTTGCAGTGATATACATTTTTTTTAAAAAAAAGAAATCCTCTGATCAATACAACCGGAGGGTGAATAAACCACTCTATCGCAACAGTTGATGCTGGGAATAATTCAAAGGAGACTTCGTGGAATGTCCATTTCATGAGCATAAAATGAGTACCCTCAGTTTCCTTTTATAATGTTAGAAAGGATGAATGCATTTCTTTTTCATAGTTTGGTTCTTTTAATTTTTACAAAGTTCTGAAACATGTAATGAAAGAAACTGAAGAAGTACATAGAATTTATTCAATTAAAATTATAATTCTAAGCTGTAGCTGCTTTTAAAATACATCTTGTACTTTTTTATTAGAATTTCCTTTCCCTTTGAATTTCCCACATTCCTTATCATTTATTTTTCCGCGAAGAGAAAATATTTTGTTGCCATAGTAATATTTTGTAGGGATGTTGCTAAAATGGCTTTCTTCAGGTTTGCAAAGACTGCAACTAAGCCCCCCCACTGCACACACCCCTCCCTACATCGTAGTGTCCCCAACCTTTTACAGTTTAGCAACTCTTCAACAGTCTACCTTTATCTTTCAATACAGGCACACTTCAGCATACTCTTCCAAAGTACTCTGGGCTGAAAACAGATGTTAATTAAAAATGCTGATAAGTGTGAAACAACAGGTGTCACCAGCTCTTATTTTGCTCAACCCTGTCTGTTAAATCCCAGCTTTTATTACATTAATTCTCTTCAGCTTTTCTTCTGCTCCAGCTTTAGCCCTTTCACTCTGGTGATCATGTAAACTTAACAGTATGTCTGGAAAGCTGCATTTTATTGAGGAAACATATCAGCATGTCTACACACCAGCAGACGGCACTACTGCAGATGCAGCTATCGTTAGGGATGAGTAGTTGTTTCTACTAAAAATCCCTATTGTGTAAGTGTCGTATCTCAGCAATTTTAAAAATGCAGTAAATCACTATTTGGTAGCAGAAATTAAGAACTAAATGCAGTTTTTCCTGGTTGCAGGCCTAGTTTTACCTTAGGCCTGGGGACAACATTGATCACTGATCCTTCCAAAACCTAGGGATATAACTATATTACATCAGAGGTTTCACTTGCTTAGCAGTGAATCAATATATAGACAACATCAGCATCTGCTCCAGTCAAGACTGTTCCCTGAGTGCCTTGGCAGAAAAGCAGTATATAAATGCAATAAATAAAATAATAAACATATTTAAAGTCTTGTTAATTATGTATCCTTGAGTCTTGCTAACTGATACATCTATGTGATATATAGTGTGTAATCCCACCCCGTTGTTAATGTTATGAAATGTTTATTGATCCAACAACCATTGCAAATAAACAAGCATTATATTTCAAAATGTGGCAACATTTAAAATAACAGAAGTACTATTACCATTTAAACATACTTTCAAAAGTGCTGTATCAATCTACCAGGAAACCATTCCAGAATGGGGTATAACAATCTGGGCTTCACACCCTTATAGAAATTACAGGAAAAAAGCGTATGTGCTATAGTCTGAACAGCCCCAGCTGCATAGTCTTTGGATATACCTTGAAAGCGTCCTTCCGTCATCACAGAGGGCATAGCATTGACCCTAGCCAGGAAAAATGCTCTTTTATACTTTGGCATAGTTAGGGCTCATCCAGACGACTGGATAACGTGTGACATGATCGCTTTGTGTACTCATATTTTCTCGGTGGTCCATATGATGTTGTGCGTTTTTGCACTTTTTCGCGCCATTAAATCCGCTTTGGCATTACCACAAAAAATGCGATATGCTTTTGTAAACTGGAAATCATCCGCAGCAACAATGGGCAGTCGGATGCAATACTGCGCTCTATAGAGATGTGGGCGGACCTTGGGCGTTGCCAAAACCCCCTTCCGTCATTACCATCCAATCATGTTTTTTCACTTTTGTGCATGTGCGCAAATGTGCCAGGGAAAGCCCGGGAAAAAGTGGACCAATCGGACCCCTGCGATGTGCTCCGCAGTTGCAGAATTGCGTATTTGCGCAGAAGCAGCTAGGCAGTTTATGTAGCCACACTGTCGGTAGTGGACATCTTTACTTCTGTGCCTCTGCGTCGATAGTCTCAACCATTTCGCTTCGGTGATAGTAGAGGCTAGATCACGGTGGCGAGTGTTGTTTGGCTCCAAAGGTAAGATTATTTTTGAGAGCGCCTACAGGAGAGCCCGTGCAGCCCCCCTCTGTTCTGTGGGCTGGCTGGAGAACTCCTCGGCCCAGCGGTGAGCCCGGTTCCGCAAGTGCAGCCTGAGCACAGCAGTTGCCCTGTCAGCGTCCTAGCCATGTCCATCTTCCTCGGCTCTTGTGGGGTAGTGGTAAAGGAGTCTTCTTCACAGAACAGAACCTGCAGTGGGGCAGTTTCTGGATAGGATAGGAAGTGCGTGAGGTGGCGGTGACGGCTACATTTCCCCCCTTCTGTCCACATTGTTAGCAAGGCTGTGATTGGGGGAGGACAATATAGCAACGCATCTAATTTTGCACATAAATGCACAGAAATAAGGAAAATGCTATTTGTTCCCTGGCGGCTGGGGGAGGGCAACCCCCTGCCACCCTGCCCTCATTAGCCTTTCCTGGCAATGAAACAATCGTTTCTCTCTCCTCTTCCACCAGCCACCGTTTATTACCTCCGGGTCCGGCCCTTTCCTCCACATCTACTGTTTTCACTCCTCCTCCTCCGTGTCCCTTCCATTTCCATTATTTGGGACGCTCGTGGCCCTCGTGGAAAGGGCAGGGACTGGTGCTGGTGGTTTCCTCCGGGTTTCAGATGCAGAGCATAGCCAATGGCCCCGCACCCCATTGTAACGCCGCTCCAAACGTGGGCCATGCCTTTGCATGCAGTTTCATGGTCAATTTTGATCAGAAGCTGAGACAGTGCTCCTGTGCAGCCAATGGTTATGGCCCCTGGCATGCTTTCTGATCCTTTCCTGCCGATTGCAGCAAGCCAATCCGACCAAAGGTAGTTAACATAGTCACTGAGAAGACTCTTCTCAGTAGCTAATACACTCCCCTTTCATGTGAGATGCATTGGCATGAATTTCAAGCTCCATGGTACATACACAAACTGGTGCCTTTCCAGCTACTGCTGCTTTTTACAAGTATACGTATTTCACAACTATTGCCATATTGGTTGGGATGTGGTTGGATGTTTCGTATATACAGTAATACCTCGCATTAATGTACTCAATGGGACCAGAGTGAGTACATAAACCGAAAATGTCCTTAAAGTGAAGCACTACCTCTTACAAAATTGTTTACCTCTTCTTCATGCGGAGCCTCAAAGCCCCGTGCTAAAGCCTCTGCTGCTGCGCTGCCGCGCCTCTCAGCTAATCGTGATCGCGCCTCCCTGCTGATCTGCGGAGGCACGATCACGTCTATTTCTACCCCCACGCGCTAAAGCCTCTGCTGCTGCGCTGCCGCGCCTCCCAGCTGATTGTGATCGCGCCTCCCAGCTGATTTGTGGTGGCACGATCGTGTCTATTTCCACCCCCACACGCTAAAGCCTCTGCTGTTGTGCTGCGTTTCTGGAGAAATACAGGCATATGGAGCATGTACGTTATAGCGAGGCGACGTTAAGTGAAGCGACGTTAAGCAGGGTCTGCCTGTATATATGATTATTTCCCCCTTTGTTTTGGCCTGCAACGTTCCAGGTAGGGCAGAAAGAGCACATCCAGCAGGACAGGCTGTCTCACCCGTTGTGAGCAGCATCAAACCACAGTACAGAGAAAGGAAAGGAGGGGGACAGAGGATGGAACCGCAAGGACTCGTCTCTCCTCAGGTTGCTGGCCATAAACGTGTCAGTGGAGCCAGAGGTCCCAGTTGGCATTCCAGTGAAGTCTTGGATTTGTTGGACATTTGGGGTGAATCAAAGGTACAAGGGCTACTCAGAAGTAGCCACCGCAACATCGACACCTTTGAGAACATTGCAAAGCAGATAGCGAGCAGAGGGCACCTACGGACAGCCACGGAGTGCAGGAACAAGACCAAGGTCATGAGAGCGGAGTATCGCCGGGTCGTCGCACACAACTCTAAATCTGGAAATAGCAGAACCACTTGCCCATACTACGACCAACTTCACCAAATTCTGAGAGGGGATGCTAGCATGACTCCACTACGAGTGGCCCGGAGTCTGCATGTTCGTAAGAACAATGATGCTCTGCAGCCTGCAATCTTCAGGCAAGAACTGCACACAAGCAACAACTGCGTCTGCAGCAGTCCATGCGGACTCGTCGAGGCTAAATGAATTCACCACAGTGAATTTAAGTGACATCGATGAATGTGGTCTGTTGAGTAAGTGATTCTCAAGTTGCACCTAAGCAAGCACTCCGAATGCTGACAGCCAGCATGGGTTTTTTTTTTTAATCAAAAACACTGATATTGTACAGGAAGGTGGCTTGCCTTTTTAAAAAAAATATAATGCACCACAGACAAACTACTCTTGAAGGTGGACACTAAGTGCAAAGCAGAACAGGACAGAAAGATGTGAATTTGTCTATGCTTCCTTTGGAATGAAACAACCCATATTAATGGGAGTTACTTTTCCATACTACATGCTTAGTGGCAGACATTGATATGACTTTCTTCTTTCAGGGACAGAAACAGCTGCCAATGAAGACCCGGGAGAGGTGCCTACAGGTGAAGGCATGTGCGAACAGCAATCAGGTAAACTTTCTTTTATCCCATAATGCGAAATTGTTGTGGTTTCACATGGCAATCCCGTCATCCAAAGTATACCAGGCGAAATATATGTGTGGTGTACTACACACCAAACGCATCCAACTCTTGCAATAGTTGGCCTGTTACACCCACAGTGCTCTGCTCACAATAGCTATTATAGTGGTTCAAAGTTGCCTCAACTTTGTAGGAGAAGCAATCTTCCACTCAGCAAACCACGATGCCCAGAGTTACTCAGCTGCCACTAGGGACTCCTTGCTATAACCAGGGCTGTGGAGTCGGAGTCGTGGAGTCAGGAGCAATTTTGGGTGGAGTCGGAGTCAGAGTCAGGAGCAATTCTGGGTGGAGTCGGAGTCGGTAGAAATGTACCGACTCTGACTTCCAAATAAATTTTGATTGACAAGAAGTAATTTTGGGTGGAGTCGGAGTTGGACAGTAGAAAAATAGAGGAGTTGGAGTCGGAGTCGGACAGTGGAAAAATAGAGGAGTCGAAGGTTTGGCGTACCGACTCCACAGCCCTGGCTATAACTACCACCAGCAGCAATAGTGCTGTATGTACTCCATCCATGAGGGTTTCACAGACTGAACATTTACTTTCACTGTTTTATGTTTCTTCTATCCAGAAGGTTTTGAAGCGGGTGGGACTGAACCACAACATGTGGATGCGGAAGACGCACATGCAAATGCTGGTACATTGGATTGCGGCCGTGGTTTCATGTGTCTGCTAATGTTAGTCCTGCTATGCAATAAAAATCATGCACCCTCCTCTTAGTGTCATGGAACAATGCTTTACGTAATTTCAGAGATCACCACTGACATTTAATGCTGCTCCATTCACAGACCCAGCTGTACACAACCCAACAGCGACCGTCACCCACAGTTTGTCTAGCAGAACTTAGAAGAAGCCAAAAGGAACCCGGACAGAGACGCTCCTCATTGCACTACTGGAAGAAGCAACAGAGGACGCTCGTAGGAGGAGCAGAGCGGCAGCAACTGAGCATGAGAAGTTCATGACGCTAATGAGGGAGAACAACGCAAGAGCTGCACAGAACAAGCATGACAGAAACAAGTACTTGGAGAGAATTGATGGAATCGTCTCGACAGTACGTGGCATAGCATCTAGTCTGCAAACATTGACCCGCACTTACCAGGAGCAAAGCAATGCAACTTCAAGCATCGACAATGTAAGTGGAAACGCTGAGAAAACTGGAACAAAAACCACAAGTGCACCAGTGCAGCGGCTGCCAAAGCCATCCTGTAGCGGTAACACTAATGTTAGTGGGAAGCAAAAAAGATTGGCAAAGGCCACAGGAAAGGAAAACAAGGGACACCCCTTCGTTCCTACACAACCTGACTGTTACTCTTCATCCCAGGCAAGCACCACAAAATCACACTGTCCTCCTTTGTCACCTTATTCTGAGAACCTCATGGGTTCCAGTGCGGAGTCTGATGATGACATCGTCACTGATGCAGAGCGATTGTCATCAGTGTCTCGAATCAGGCCACCCCCAAGTCCGATAGGTGACAGTGTAAACCCACATTGCACCGAAGTTGGTGCATCCCAGTTCCAGGCACCATCAATCCAGGCACTTACGTCTACCCCAAACTTTTCTCGCAGTGCTAGATGTGTTCGGAAGCCAGAGCCATATAGCCCTTAGTGCTTTGTGGGGGAGATATACATCCAGCCTGGCAACTAGCCTGGCATTGACAAGTAAATCTGCAGTCACAATTATCATTTGGCTAGCCACATTAAAAAAAAGGGAAGCCAGTGAAGGAAAATTAAACTTTAACCCAGTGAAGCATCCTGGCCTTTCTCCCATGGGAAGGTCATGCTGCATTGATGTCTACACACTGGCCAGCGCTCCCATCATGACTATTTACAACTGACTGCAAAATTATCCTTGGCCTAGCCAAAGAAATTCTATAAAGCAGCTTTTGGTTTTGCCAATTGGAATAGCATAGTGCATTGTTATGTCCCAGCTGACCAGCGCGCTCTGCATCCCTTAAAGCCATTTCTAAACAGAAAGGGCACTCTTTTGGGGCATTCATTAATAAAAAAAACCCAAAGTTGCAGGAGCCCCCTTAGTAAGAACAATTAGCAGTTCACATTGCTCCTGCAGGCCTATGTTATGGTTTGTGTTTGGGTTTGTAAAGTGGTTGGTATTTATTTATTTTATTTTATTTAATTACATTTCTAGACCGCCCTATAGCAGAAAGCTCTCAGGGCGGTGTACAACAAATAAAATCACAATTAAAATATGAGCAAGTGTGGAAAAAAAATATATATATAGTACAATTATAAAACATTAATAAAATTGCCATTGAGATTTAAATTAAGATCATATTAAGTTTAAAATGTTAAATTAAAATATTTAAAAATTTACAAAATTTAAAAAGCCTGGGCGAAAAGGTAAGTTTTTACCTGGCGCCGAAAAGATAACAGAGAAGGCGCCAGGCGTATCTCGTCTGGGAGGGCATTCCATAGTTCGGGGGCCACCACCGAGAAGGCCCTAGATCTAGTTGTTGATCTCCGGGCCTCTTTATGGGTTGGGACCCGGAGAAGGGCCTTCGATGTCGAGCGTAGTGAACGGGTAGGTACATAGCGAGAGAGGCGCTCCATCAGGTATTGCGGTCCGATGCCATTTAGGGCTTTATAGGTAAGAACCAACACTTTGAATCTGGCCCGGAAACATATCGGTAGCCAGTGCAGCTGCGCCAGGACAGGTGTTATATGGTCAAATTTCTTTGTCCCAGTGAGAACTCTGGCCGCAGCATTTTGCACTAGCTGAAGTTTCCGAACCGTCTTCATAGGTAGCCCCACGTAGAGTGCATTACAGTAGTCCAATCTAGAGGTTACCATAGCATGGATAACTGAGGCAAGATGCTCCTTGCTCAAATAGGGTCGTAGTTGGGCTACCAGCCGGAGCTGGTAGAATGCATTCCGTGCCACCGAGGCTACCTGAGCCTCAAGTGACAGGAGCGGATCTAATAAGACCCCCAAACTACGTACCTGTTCCTTTAGGGGGAGTGTAACCCCATCTAGGACAGGTCGAACGTCAACCATCTGGGCAGAGGGTCCTCCCACCAACAGCATCTCAGTCTTGTTAGGATTGAGTTTCAGTTTATTAGCTCTCATCCAGCCCATTATCGCGGCCAGGCAGCGGTCTAGTACATCAACAGCCTCACCTGACGAAGATGAAAAGGAGTAGTAGAGCTGCGTATCATCAGCATATTGCTGGAAACGCACTCCAAAACTCCTGATGACCTCACCCAGCGGCTTCATATAGATATTGAAAAGCATGGGGGACAGAACTGAACCCTGCGGGACCCCATATTGGAGTACCCAGGGACTCGAGTAATGTTCCCCCAGCATCACCTTCTGGAGACGATTCCCGAGATAGGAGCAGAGCCACCGCCAAGCAGTGCCTCCCACTCCTAAATCCATAAGTCGCTCCAGAAGGATACCATGGTCGATGGTATCAAAAGCCGCTGAGAGATCAAGGAGAACCAACAGAGTTACACTCCCTCTGTCTTTCTCCCGACAGAGGTCATCATACAGGGCGACCAAGGCCGTTTCTGTACCAAACCCCGGCCGAAAGCCCGATTGAAATGGGTCTAGATAATCAGTTTCATCCAAGAGAGCCTGGAGTTGGCGAGCGACCACACGCTCTAGAACCTTGCCCAGGAATGGGACATTTGCTACTGGCCTATACTTGTCCAAATTATCAGGGTCCAAGGAGGATTTTTTTAGGAGCGGTCTCACCACCGCCTGTTTCAGGCAGGGTGGGACCACTCCCTCTCGTAAAGAGGCATTAATCACCTCCTTGGCCCAGCCGGCTGTTCCATTCCTGCTAGCTTTTATTAGCCATGAGGGGCAAGGATCCAGAGCAGAAGTGGTCGCCCGCACCTGTCCAAGCACCTTGTCCACATCCTCGAGCTGTACCAACTGAAACTCATCCAATAAAACAGGACAAGACTGTGCTCTGGATACCTCATTAGGATCAACTGCTACAATAATGGAGTCAAGGTCCCGGCGGATGTTCATGATCTTATCACGAAAGTGTCGCGCAAACTCATTACAGCGGGCAATTGATGGTGTTATTGCGTCCTGGGGACCAGAGTGTAAAAGTCCCCGGACAACTTTATAAAGTTCCGCTGGGCGGTTAAGGGATGACTGAATAGAGACAGCAAAGTATTGCTTCTTTGCTGCTCTCAGTGCCTTCACATAGAGTATGACACCAACCTGTTCAATTCTGGTAAGTGCTGGTGTTCCTACAACTGTGTCACTGGAGAAACCACAGGGTGGAATTCTACCTTTCCCCTGCACAAGTCATAAAGATGCGGTCGACCTCTTCATTGGCGTGAGCTGTTTCCAAGTGGTGTTATGCATATGTCAAAGTTTAATGGGAGGTTGGGAGAATTCCACAGTGTGGTTTCTCCAATGACAGTTGTAGGAGCACCAACACTTACTGGAATTCAAAGGGTCGGTGTCATGCCAACCACTTTTCATCCCCACACGCCAACCATCCCAACTGCCCAATGCTTTAACTGTTGCATTGCGGAACCAGTGGCACGCCCGGCTGCTGTAAACCAGAAATTACAGGGATTCCTGGAACACCAGAACTTTGCAGTTACCATCCATATATTCTCTGGTTGTGATTAGCCACGCAACCCTTTTGGTGTTATACACCCTTGGAGACGACTGATACGTATGTCCACCCTTGCATTTCTTGGTGTCCATGTAGTAATACGGTGTTGAGGAAAACCAGTATTATTTGGAGGTTTGTGTTTGTTATGACCAGCTCATTTTCTGTTAAACTGTGTATAAAGTTTATGTGTTGAATTACGATTTATCAGAAAGAGTTCGCCACAAGTCACTTTAGGGAATGCTGTTTCTCAAACGCATCCCTGTGTTAATTTTTGCACACTTACGAAATAAAGAGTTCGTTTGTCTGAATGCACTGTTGTTTTTAATTTTTGGAATTACAGGCGCACCTTGATTTTTATAGTGTATTACGTAGCATACACAAATTGAAGAAGAGATGGCAAAATGAAACCTTTTCTTTGTGGGGATTAACAATAACACAACATGGGGATTGTTTGAGGGGTCCTAAACTGGGAGACACAGCTTGGCTGCTTCTACTTGACAAAGTCATGCTAGCGGTGCACAGAAGCCTGACTAGCCAGTGAAGCACGTCATGTGCGAGAGTTTTAAGAGCGTACTCAGTTAATCTAAGCTTAAATTGGATTTTAATGTATTGCACCAAAAGTTTTACAAAATCATATTGTATTTTGATTTTATTATTGTATTATCTACTCTTATTCTACTGTATACACCTTTTTAATGTTGTCAAGGCCAATGGCTAGAACAATAAATTTTATGATGATGATGATAAGTGTCCACCGTACGTTTGCAAGGGAGGAGGATGGAGAGAAAACCAGAAATTGGCCATGCCCCCATGACATCCTAGCAGCCCAACCATGTCTAGTGGGCACAACTGCCACTGGATTACATCAATTATACAATTAAACCTGTATAATTTAAGACATCTAAGATAATTCTGAGAAACATTTAAATTTATTTTAGTGTATATTTGCTTTCTTTAGACAGTTTGTCTCATATGGAAATAGCAATAGGATTGAAGTTATAACACACAAGCTATTTCTACTTAAAGAGAGAGGAATAAAATAGACCAATTTTACTAGTTCAGTGTCAAAAATGGCATTAGGCCCCACATTAATTTACATTTTTAATATCAATTAAACTCATTTCTCCCCCTTGGCCCATTCCCCCTAGCAGTTCTAATTGTTAGTGTAAATAAAGAGCATACCCACAGAATCACTCAATTCTCTATAAAACTGAGGAATGAAAGACTCACTTTAAAAATCAGATTATAACAGAACAATGAAAGAAACACCTTATCTACAATACATGTCTTGAAAAGAAGACAGGTCTAGCTAAACAAAAAAAAATGACAATGAATGCATTTTTCCCCAAAGGTGGTCCTTTAAGAAAACGTGTTAACCACATTAAAAGTGTAACCATATTGAAATGTGCAATTAATTTGAAGTTAATAAAAGTCAAAGCTGTCATTCACCTGAGCAGATGGTGGAAGAACCTTCTTGCATATCTGCTGATCTGGTCCCTGTATTCCAACACAGTTGTCTCAGAGAGAGGCCTTGATGGTACATAGAAAGTTCCAAGGCTTGCCTCCAGCTGTGCTGTGGAGTTCAAACACAGCAGAAGTGAAACAAGTGGAACTGCGTCACTTACAAGAAATTGCTCCTGTTTGCAGTCGGTCAGGTTTTTCAAACACACGACAAAATGTGAACTTATTGCCAGAAAGATGAAGTAAAAATGTGACAGCTAGTACAAAAAGAAACCTATGTATAAAGCAATTGAGGCAGGATCAGTGATGATTCAGAACAACAACAAAAGCTGTCAAAAGATTATAACAAACTGTTCTCTAATTATTTTTATGTGACAGGAATGACTCATCGGCACGATAATATATGAATAAAAGTCTTCCTAGTAAATATCAAGTCTCAGTTTACTGTTTTGTCCTTCATACCAAGACAGAATAATAATCTTGGCTTGTTTTAGCTTTTTCATTGTGCCATAGGTGAAAAGCTTTTCCTGTGATGGCCCCTAGGGGAATGGAATTTGTCTCAACATATATTTCACCATCTCTACAAGGAGGATTGACAGCAGCTGGAATGCTTTTCTGCCTTCAGAATTATTCAAGTATGCACCATAGCTCCCAAAAGAACACTATCTTAATACTGTCATGAGAGTATATAATTGTTTCTTTCCAAAGTAGTTCTGCTTTAAGTACTTCCTGACCAGCAGCAATTTCTTCTTAGTAGCATTTTTTAAAGTTATGTTTGTGTTTCTTGTTCAGAAATATTTTGAGTTTTTATATCACAGCTGTAGACCAAAGTCCTCATTGCACATAGCTGCAGGCCATGGAAGACAGGACTGCTTTACCCAGAATTAAAAACGCATGTTTGCTCAAGCTTTCCATGAATAGATTATTTACCCATATATATTGTGTATATCCCTCACACTGATCATCTTTGGTATTTTATTTCATTTAGAGTGTTTGCAACTTTTAATACTTATTTGATTTTAGCAGTTTTTAACATTTAATACTGGAATTTTATTCTGCAAACTGCTTCAGGATCCTTGGATGGGAAATGGCCTGTAACTCATTTTAACAAATAAAACTTTGAGTACATATTTATTTATTTATAGTCCATCTTTCTGTGGAAGGGTGGATGCTTCTATTGCACACATAGGACTGTCCTTCAAGTCACAGTCTCTGGGGTTAAATCCTTTAAAGATATAGGCAAAAGTATGTTTAGGTTAAATAAGGATAACCTTATAAGATTTGCTGGGATGAATGAGATTGTGAACATCTGATCATAAACACTTGCATCTGTAATGCCATCTTGAGATCCTTGTACACTAGACTTTTCTACTGTAATTCTATCATTTGCACATTTATTTACTCTTGAGATTATTATTCCCAAAACATTGCATGCTCTTGAGATTATTAGTCCCAAAACATTGCATGCTTACGTTTTCCTCACTGTCCCATGTTAGATTGCTAGACCTCCCATCACTAGCAATAGCAGCCCAGAGCTTTTAGAAGTGAACTGACAGTAGGGTTATTGTCTCGCCTGGTGCAGAGGCATGGTTGGTGACTTATGTGACCCTGCCTTTCTGCCCATCGTTGTTTTTTTTACTGCTCTCTCCCTTGCTGTGCAATGTAACAATGTATGTTTGGGAAAGCTTTTACAGGTTTGCCACATTTTTTTTAAAAAAAAATTAAGAATACGATGTGCACCAGTACTGGTGTGCTCAGATGTCCTTTTCAAGAAAAAAAAAACTTTGAAGAAAATACACAAAAAACTATTCCTCCCCTTCTAAGAGCAGCACTAATGGAGGAGGCAGGGGAATAGGGTGGGACAATCAAGTGTCTCCAGCTACCATTGCAATGGAAAGCTTTAGAATGTCTTTTCCTTAAAGGGCACTGGGCAGCTTGAAGCGTTTTGTGTGTGTTTTTGCCAGCTTTGCTCTCAAAGTTTAGCCTATCCTACAGTTGACTCACTAGTATGTAGTACTTGTGCTGCTCTGTCATCTGCAGGCAGGATCTGTCAGCTTCCTCATGGAGACAACAGGTGGCAAAGGACATTGCCTTAAGATCTCATTGCACTACTCTGGAATGAGATGAATCTCTGGCTCCTTGCTCCCAGCCTTTTAAGTGGATCACAGCCACTGCCTTCACTCTGTCTACATAACAGGAAGAGTGATGGGAGTCCCTGCCAGAAGCAGACTTCAACAGCTGTGGCATCATGCATTGTCTGGATAGCTTCTTTCAGACTAAGGTGAAGTGAAGGGAGTTGGGTGGCTCCAGATATCAGTGAAACTGACATGTCTTTCTTCCCTCCACATTGTCAGTTTCATCAAGGAGCCCTCTCCCCACATATGTCTCAGAAAAGTCATTTTCCTGGCCCTCCCATACTGTTATCTATATGGAAGTCTTCTTTCCATCAATCAGCATAGAACAAAGAGGAGGAATTGATAAAGGGGCCATGCTGGCTGCATGTGCATATGTGTGCCATCTTTATCAGATGATAACATACAGTTTTTTCAACACCACATGTACATACAACTGAGATAGAATGTCTAGATTATCAGAAGTGTGACAACGGCAACTTCCATCTGATCCTCTTTGCATGGGGTGGGATGTATAGATATAGTCCTTGTAGCTGGTGAGGCTGCCACTGATCTGTGCTCATCTTTTCTGTCTGTCTTTGTTCCCTATAAACTGATATGTCTCAGGGAGCTATTCACACCCCTGACTCATCTTCCTGTTTCTTCTCTGCTGGCCACTGGAGGAGAAGGATCCATGTTCTCTTTGTCTCCTCTCCTCTAGCTTGGGTGAAATGTTGGCTAGATAGAAGTAGCACTTTTCCTATCTAGTACGTATTTGTATTAATAAAGTAGTATTTTGTTATTTTGAAACCAAGTTTAAGTCTGAGTAATTTAAAGCAAGGTAAAAGCTCGGTTTCTCTCGGAGAAAATCACACCCATGCAGCACAGAGCAAGGAAAATTAGCTAAATTACTACATCTCTAACTGGTCTACCAGCCACTGGAGAACCCAACAAATATCACATAATTGTCCTGGCCAAGCCTTTTGGAATCAGACTCAGACCCACTGGTGTATTTTTCTCCAGTATGTTTAATGAAAAACTTCAGTTTAGAGCACTTCATGGATCAGCTTACAGGTCAAACAAGGTTCTGAATCTGTGCGCATAGCTGGTCATGACTACTCAAAGGTAAGACATTGTTGCAGCAATTAGACACCCCCCTTACAACCCTTAAGTAGGTTCGGGCAGGCTCTTTTTTCTTGCATGAGGAAGGTGTCACAAAACAGAAATTTGAGCGCACACAAGCGTTCCTCCTAGTGGGAAAAGTGGGGAACAGCTGAGCCTGCTGGTGCAGTTTTCTGTGTTTGGGGCAATGATGGCTCAGGTTGAGATCCTCCTCCTCTTGAGAAGGTGTACATGGCAGCTATGGCAAAGAGGGGGGTGGAGGAAAAGAGAAGAGGCTGGCTCTTGATCAGCCAGCATTTCATCTGTTGTTACTGGAGCTAAAGGGGAGGAGCTGTCACTGTCAAAAGTGCTGAAGCCTTCTGTTTCAACACTTTCTTGTTGCAAAGCACTTGGACCCCTCCCCTAGGTTCCATCTTGTATCTTCCTCTTCTTCTTCATCACCCCAGGAATGTTCCATGGGACTTATGACATCATTCCCCCTCCTGTGCAAGTCGTTCCCCAGTCCTGGGGTTTAGGTTTATCTGGATAGTGTCCATAGAAATACCTCACCAAATTCGTAGTGCGGATGTCAGGAGCTGCTTCCCAGGAATGTTAATCTGGTCCAAAGCCTTTCCAATGGATCACATACTGAAGCTTCCCCCTGCTGCATCAAGAATCAAGGATCTGTTCAACCTCATACTCTCCTTGTCTGTCAATAGATAATGCTGCAGGAGGAGTTTCAGACTCCAGATAGGGGTGAGCTTCTTCCTCTAGAGTCAGTAGTGAACATTGGAATACTGAGTGAATTCGCATGGAGGCAGGCAAATGTTGTCAAAAGCCCAATGAGTTGATCTGTGCTTATTTATTTATTTTTATTTATTTTGTTCAATTTTTATACCGCCCAAAGCCCGAAGGCTCTCTGGGCGGTGCACAGCATAAAGTTATTACAACTATAAAGTACAATAAAATCACAATAAAAACATCAAAACATACATTTCAAACATTCAACATCCTAAAACATTATTAGCTACAAGTGAAATATGTTAAAATAAGTTCAAGTATTAAAAATATTAAGAATATTAAAATGCCTGGGAGAATAAAAAAGTTTTGACCTGGCACCGGAAAGATAAAAGAGTGGGCGCCAGGCGCACCTCGTCGGGAACACTGTTCCATAATTCCGGGGCCACCACTGAAAAGGCCCTAGATCTCGTTGCAACCCTCCGAGCCTCTCTGTGGGTCGGAACTCGGAGGAGGGCCTTTGATGTTGAACGTAGTGAGCGGGTAGGTTCGTATCGGCAGAGGCGTTCCGCCAGGTACTGTGGTCCCGCACCGTGTAAGGCTTTATAAGTCAAAACTAGCACTTTGAATTATACTTCAAATGGCCCCACTTGTCCTGCTTCTAATATGTGGCACAGGGTAGAAGTTGGCAGGTAGCATGTTAAGAGTGATACTCAATCTCCCACCTAGATTTCTGGATCTGGTTGCCAATGTCGATCAGCTACCCACTTGTAGGCAGCTTTGGTTCTCTCAAATTGTTCCCATAGTATTTGTTGCACATCTTGTAACTCTTGAACATATTCAGTAGCTGCAGGAATGGCCAGCATAGAGGTGGGATTCTGAAAGAAGCGTGGATGATAGCTATAGCTGGCAAAGAAAGGAGACTGTTGGGTGGAGGAGTGCTTGTTGTTATGTGCCTTTAAGTCAATTACGACTTATGACAAACCTGTGAATCAGCAACTTCCAACAGCATCTGTTATAAACCACCTTGTTCAGATCTTGTAAGTTCAGGTCTGTGGCTTCCTTTATGGAATCAATCCATCTCTTCTTTGGCCTTCCTCTTTTTCTACTCCCTTCTGTTTTTCCCAGCATTATTGTCTTTTCTAGTGAATCATGTCTTCTCATTATGTGTCCAAAGTATAACCTCTTTTTCATTATTTTAGCTTCTAGTGATAGTTCTGGTTTAATTTGTTCTAACAACCAATTATTTGTTTTTTTCGCGATCCATGGTATGCACAAAGCTCTCCTCCAACACCACATTTCAAAGGAGTTGATTTTTCTCTTACCCGCTTTTTCACTGTCCAACTTTCACATCCATCCATAGGGATTGGGAATACTATGGTATGAATGATCCTGACTTTGGTGTTCAGTGATGCATTTGAAGACCTTTTCTAGTTCTCTAGTTATTGGTCTTTTTTGCAGTCCGTGGCATCTGCAAAGCTTTCCTCCAACACCACATTTGATCTTTCTCTTATCTACTTTTTTCACTATCCAACTTTCACATCCATACATAGAGTTCAGGAATACCATGGTCTGAATGATCCTGACTTTGGTGTTCAGTGATACATCTTTGCATTTGAAGACCTTTTCTAGTTCTCTCATAGCTGCCCTCACCACTCCTGATTTCTTGACTATTGTCTCCATTTTGGTTAATGACTGTGCCGAGGTATTGATAATCCTTGACAAGTTCAATGTCCTCGTTGTCAACTGTAAAGTTACATAAATCTTCTGTTGTCATTACTTTAGTCTTCTTGACGTTCAGCTGTAGTCCTGCTTTTGCATTTTTCTCTAACTTTCAACAGTATTCGTTTCAAATCATTATTGGTTTCTGCTAGTAGTATGATATGGTCTGCATATCTTAAATTACTGATATTTCTCCATCCAATTTTCACACCTCCATCTTGGTCTAATACCGCTTTCCATATGATATGTTCTGCATATAGATTAAATAAACAGGGTGAGAAAATACACCCGTCTCACACCCTTTCTGATTGGGAACCAATTGGTTTCTCCATATTCTGTCCTTACAGTAGCCTCTTGTGCACTGAATTGTTATAGGCAAATTGTGCCAGAGGCAGCAAAGACACCCAATTGTCCTGCTGGTAGGTGACATTGTAACCGGAGCTGGGGGGGGGAGTTGTCACTGTTAAAAGTGCTGAAGCCTTCTGTTTCAACACCTTCATGTTGCAAAGCACTAGGACCCTCCCCTGGGTCCTATCCTGTATCTTTCTCTTCTTCTTTGTCACTCCAGAAATGTTCCAGGGGCTCATGACAATAATGTGCAAATGACACAGATACAGGTTACAGCTAGATAAGCTCTAAAACAAAACAAAACAATATTGTCATCTAAAATAGTATTCTTCAACCTTGGGTCCCCAGACGTTTTCAGACTACAACTCCCACCAACCCCAGCCAGCTATGAGAGTTGCAGTCCAACAACATTTGGGGATCCAAGGTTGAAGAACAATGATCTAGAAGCATCCTTTATGTCCCTATAACTGTATAGCAGTTGATGCTGATTTAACAAATCTTAGATTCATGAAAATAATAGTTATATGTAAGGTATAATTGATATAATTTCCTCTCTTAACTGAAGATACAGTTTGATTTGATTCCTTTCAAGGCAGATGGGCACACTGAATTTTAGTTAATCAAAGTTTTTCAAGTGCTTTAAAGGTGTTTGACCTGTAGAAAAAAATATCTCCGATTTGCTGCCATAAATGTCTATTTGAACCAACCTTTTCTGTATTTAGCGATAATTATCCTTTAGTTCTAAGCATAAGTACATTTTATTTTATAAGATTTTATAAGCTCTAATAGTCCAGTGCTGTTAACATAGGAAACCTGTTAATAAAGGAGGTTTTGCAATATCTTAAATCTAGACAGTGAGATAAGCTGAACTTTCAAAGTGTTTTCCTTCAAAAGCATCAATTTCGATTAAAATTTAATACAGTAGGCTAAAGCAAAAAAAAAAAAAAAAAAGCCACACTCTTGCTGTTTTCCTTACAGCATGTTTTGCACTTCTAAAATGTTACAGCCACATGGAATATGAGTGAGTTCTAGCACAGTTACAGATTCATTAGATAGCTCAGCTTGATGTTGATGGCAGAAATGAAGTTGTCAAAGACAACGGTCACATCATTACAAATAAAAGGGCTCTCTGGTTTCTTCTAATAAAGAAGAAAACAAATTACCATGACAGATTAGTTGACTCATTTAGAATAAATCCTGGATGGCATAAAACACTTGTCTGTTGTAAATCAGCATTAGCCAGGTTCCAAGACATCTATTTATAATACACCTATTTTAAAACAGGAAAAGCCTCCCCCTGCATCTCCCACTTTCCTACTGTGAACTTTCAGAAGTTTTCCAAGAGGAGATATTGACCTTGTCTATTGGAACCATTATGGTAATCAGCGCTGCCTCTCACACTGCAGTGTAGGCATGGCCTGCCTCAGCCTAATGGCCTGGGGCAGGTTAGGGCAACAAGTAATTTTTCTAAGATCTGCTGTTCACCATATCCTCTAGCATGCACCCTTCTTCCCACAAAAGATGAGCTTGGTGCCCAGCTACACCTCCATGCTGAGACATAGCATGAAGCTTTCCTGCTTAATTTCCCCCCTCTCTAAATCCTGGGAATAGCACAGTTCTAACACACACAGCTATTCATTGGAGAACCATCCCCCCAGGATGCAGCAGAGAATTGATCTGTTAATGTCGGGAGGTTTCAGACGTAGACAACAGTGGAGATACAGTAAGAGAAGGAAATAAGACTGAGAGCATACAACAGGAAACATGTATAGCAGATTGATGTTGCATGTCCTTAACCAATCACCACTGAACAAATCCAAATTATTAACAGTTCTCGTAACAAAAAGAGTCACCCTGAATTGAGGGTTTTTTCATTCACTAAGAGGAAGCTAGATATTGTTCATACATATGCGCTGCTAACATTGCTAAATAGAATGAAACACTTCAACTACTATTTCAGTTTAAATGATAGTATCCATCTTCCTTAAAACAAGACTAAACTGATATATTGAAAATATTCTATTTGCATACCATCACTTGACTTTAGCACAAATATAACTGTTCATAACAGATGTTCTCATCAAAGTCATTTGTTCAACGTTTGTTATCATCATGATTCAGCTATTAACTTAAAACTATACATATTTATGAAATGTAGACAAGGGTACCTTCTCTTGTAGGAGTCAGCTTTTGTCTAAGAAGATAGTTTACTATGGCACTTAGGCTTCTATAGCATTGATGACTCATTGTGTTCCAGTTCATACCATTCAGGATATTAATTGCCTCATATATCTCATCCTGATGAATATACTCCTGGATGATTTCCACAAGTCCAAGCTGGCCTCTTGGGATAACACCTGTCAAAGGACACAACACATCTGTGGATAAAGTCACTGCTTGTCAACAAAGTTGAACATTAAAGGTTGTATCCATTGGTGACCTTGTGCTAGTATGAAGCACTTCTGCTCTGACAAGACAGGACAATTGGTTTTCATCTGTCCTTCTGTGACAAAAAGGCATTTGCTCTCATTCTCCTTACAAGATCAGGAGACATTTCAGACCTATGAGAATGCCTCAGAATAGGAATTTAATGCTTAGAAAACTAGTCCCTGCCACACCTGCCCTGATCCTGTTCTTCATCTTTACCTTAAAAGTAAAGGCACAAAATAGCTAGACACTCACTCCTAGTGGGTGAGATAGATCTGATGAACACAAAATACTTAGTCAAACCCCAGGATTCAAACAATAAAGGTTTATTTAAAGATCAATAAAAGGGAGTGGGAGAAATAAGAAAACTGCATTTTCTTCCACAGAAAGTAGACAAGAAGAACACAAAGTATTTAGGGAAATCTAATTAATTTTATCTTGGGAAATTCAGGGAACAGGAGTGACTGATGGGGAGAAAAGTGAATTATCCAATCAGGTGGAAGCCAGCTCTCCTGAAACACCTGAGATTCATGTACACAAAGGGGAACTAGCCATGAACACTTGCTAACAACCAAACAAGGCAGTCAAAGAGGTATGAACTGGAACCATCTCTTCTTGGGTTCCTCTCAGATTGGACTGAGGAAAAACACTAAGTTGGGTACTTAAGGGTGAGTGGGTAGATGCCAGGGATATGTCTAACTCATTCCTCTATAGTGAAGTACAGAATCTCTGGGCAAAGGATTTTTTAAAGGGAAAACAAGGGGAGCTCTCTTGTCTGCTGCATCCTCCTGTCCGTTGCCACCCGCGTGCTCCCTGAAAAGCTGAGGGCTGGAATTGTATGGGGTATAACATGAAGGGCTCCAACAGGTAAGGGAGACCGGCAAAACTGGGTGCCTTGCACAAGCAGAAGTGTTCCCTGCCAGTGCAAAGCTACCACTTGATACAACCCTGTTTCCTCATTACATTAAGGAATGTAGAAAAGGTTTTAAGCATAAAGGTTTCTACAGCTAATTTTTATATAGATAGCACTAATCTCTAGATCCTTTTAACCTTAGCAAAGTTTACAGATTGTAGCTGCATACTGCAAGTGCTGAATATCTGCACAATGATAGCCCAATATGATCCAGTCATTGGCTTTCATATCACATAGGACAAATAAGGCATAAAGATTTTGCTGCTGACACAAGGCTACAAAATATGGAGCTTTACCATAGGAAAATGTGCTCCCCAACCCAATGTGTTCAGCAATAGACCATATTGCAGCTCAACTATTGGATGCTTCCTGCCTCAGATATAACACTACAGTACCATAGAAGGATATACCAAGAACAGCCCCTTTATTCTAAGTCTTTTTGGGCTTATTGGACCAATCCAAATCCAGTGCTGGCATTATTAATTTTTTTATCTCACCCTTCCACCCAAAGCAGCCCTACAACATCATTAACAGCACAAAGCAGCCCTACATTATTAATAGCACAATTAAAAGCTTTATAAAAATTAAAATCCCATAGATTTTCAGTAGATACATAACAATTTCCAAGCTGCTAAACATACCATCCAGTACTAAAATCTTAGGTAAACAGGAATGCTTTCAGACTACTTCTAAATGATGGTATCAAAGAACAAACGCTTCACCAGGGAGTAAGTTCCATAATCAGGTCGCTACCATGGAGAAGGACCTGCTGTGCATTGCACTTCCCAGACCGTGCCCATCAGTGGCACCACCAACAAGGCCTCCCCTGCCATGCTGGTCGCTATTGGGAAGGCAAAATTTTAAGTGCTTGGTCCCAAGCTGTTTAGGGTTTTGTACACTAGTACCAACACCTTGAATTGGACCCAAAAGCTCACAGGCAGCCTGCACAATGCTTTCAGGACCAGTGACACAGGGTCTCATCTTGCAGTCCCACTCAATGGTGTGGCAGCTGCATTTTGCTGCAGCTTCCAGACTGCCTTCAAGAGTAGCCTCACATGGAGCTCGCTGCAGTAGACCAAATGCAAGTCATGTGAGAGTAAAAGGCTCAAGGAAGGGTTTCAGTGCTGTGGTAGCTGCAGTAGTGTAGCCGAAAGGACTGGAAATAATACTAAACTTCAGGAATGTGCAACATCTTGGGAATAGGCCTCTGAACTGAAAGGTTCACTTACCTGCGAGGACATGTTAAAGTGACCCAAAAGCTGTATGTCAAATCAATACCCATTTGTTTTCTCTACTCAAATAAACTAAACATAGTGACCCGACATGTGAGAGCAGTCAAGCACTTTTGGTATTAGAAATATTAACTTATTTGTTTTGTTTTTAAGGATTCATTTTCAAAGCAGGGCTAGATTACCTACTAGCCTTGTATGCTATATTATCCTGACCCGTTCCAATTGGGGTTCAGACCCGATTATGGGACTGAATCATTCTTGGTCACCCTGATGGATGGCCTTTATTGAGAGGACAGGGGGAGTGCAACCCTTTTATTCTTATTTGATCTCTCAGCAGCTTTTGATAGTGCTGACCATGGCATCTTCCTGAACTGACTCTGTGAGATGGGTATTTCACAGTGGTTCTGGTCCTATCTCCAGGGTCTGTTTCTGAGCATAGCTCTGGGTGATCATCTCTTGGCCTCCTTGCAGATGTGCTGTTGAGTGCCACGGGTTATTATAATATTCCCAATGCTATTTAACATCTACATGAAGCTGTTGGGAAATGATCATTAGGAGATTGGGGGCAAGGTGTCATCAGTATGCTGATGATACAGATAAATGAAGCTGGTTATCTGGGTATCATCTGAACTAGGAGAGGCCATGCAAGCCCTGGACCAGTGCCTGGACTCAGCGGTGGACTGAGGGTCAATAAACTGAATCTTTGCAAGATTTCAATGAATGCTAAAGACACACCTCTTTACCCTGGCCTTTGGCTCCTGAGATGTATGTTTTCAGAATCCACCCTATTCCTGTGACTGAAATGTGTTTCAGTTCTTTTTAATACTGTATTTTAAATTTTATAACCTGCCCTGGGGCCTGTTGATGCACAGTGGGCAATTAACAATAACAACAACGTGCTGTGAGTGGGCAGTTCCTGAGTTTGGATAATTGGTCAAACTGACAGCTTTGGATGGGGTCCTACTCCCTCTGAAGGAGCAGGTTCACAGTCTGGGGGTGGTCCTGGACCCACCTCTGTCACTAGAGGCCCAGGTGACCTCAGTGGTTAGAAGTGCCTTTCACCAACTTCAGTAAGTGGGATAGCCCAACCACTGTCGTCCACGTGCTGGAAACCTCTAGACTGGATAACTGCAATGTGCTCTATGTGGGGCTGCCCTTGAGGCTCACCTGGAAGCTCCAGGTAGTGCTGCTTGACTGCTCACTGGGGCGAAATATTACCATCATATTATAGCACTGCTGAAAGAATTGCACTGGCTGCCAATTAACCACTGGGCTAGGTTCAAGGTGCTGGTATTCAAAGCCTTATATATAGCTTGGGACTAGGACTACCTAAAAGATTGCCTCATCCTCTAAACATCCAATCTATTAATGTGTGATGCAAGAGAGGGCATTCTGCAGACATCATGCTATCCAGGAGGTCTGTTCTGCATGACATTGAAATTGGGTGGCAGCACCTACCCTTTGGAAGTCCCTCCCACTGCATATCAGAACGTTGTCTTCTCTATTGTCTTTTCAGCACAGGCTAAAGACATTTTTCTTTCAACAAGCCTTCTAAAATCTTTATCCCAATAGGCATCTGTCTTGGAATTGAATTGATTTTGTGTATGTGCTGTTGTTTTAAACTGTTTTTACAGTTATTTATTTATTGGAAAAATGTTTTTCATATATATGCAATTGTTTTAACTGTTCTTATATAGGTAACATATCACGTCATTACATTGTAAACCGCTTTGGGATACCTCACTGGAAGTGATTCACAAATGAAATAAATAAAATATTGCACAGTCCTTGTAAAAGAAAAGTCCATATGGTAGTAAAATACTCTAAAAGTATAATTCAAGATCATAGTTTTCAGGGCACACAAAATGCAAGGGAGCAGTGGCCATGGAAAAGCTGGAACCTGCCTACAGTTGTTCAAAGAGGGCACAAAAACTGTTCTCTCACTCAAGATATTTATGCAACTTCTATTTCACTGTTTACTTTATACCAACCTTAACCAACGTGGTGCCCTTCAGATGTTCTGGCCTACATGTGCCATCAGCCCCAAGACAGCACAATTTGGCAAAAGCTGCTTTATAATGTTTATCCAGGAGAAGACATGATTCTAATAAAACTGTGTACAGGTTCACACTGGGGAGGATTAGAGGGATCTGAATCTTTTATTACTATTGCAAGTTAACAGGAAATTGTACATGTAGTGCAATCCTGTGCATATTTACTCAGAATCAATACCAACCATGTTCAATAAGGTTCAATTCCAGGTAAGTGTGGACAGGATTGCAGTTTGTCCAAGACTGGAACCTGTGATGCTTCAAGACCTATTCTAAACGCTAGTGTACATGAACGGAAAAGAGCTTGTGCCATTAAGCTCCCGAGGAAACCATCAAAGCCTAAAAGAACAGTTAGGGCAGCCTCTCTCCCAGCTTCCCAGGCAACTCCTTGAAGACCTGCGTGCCCTGAAGAAAGTTGTCAAGGTCAGAGAGCTCATGCCATCACTTCCCAAAGATAATTTTGCTCCTTATTTTTTTTTTAGTATTTTAAATTGAACATTTGGGTGCCTTGGCAGAAAGGCACTATGTAAATGCAATCCATTCAATCTTATATAGTTCATACTCTGGTTTCTGATATAAATGAAGTACATTACAGTTAAATGTAAAATATGCTTACATGAAAATTCTCAACTCAGCAATGTGCTTTACCATAAGGTATGCCTGTCGATGCAACTGCTGTCTTCACATAAGAACACAAGAAGAGCCTGCTGGATCAGGCCAATGGCCTGTCTAGTTCAGCATCCTGTTCTCTGAGTGGCCAACCAGGTGCTCATGGGAAGTCCACAAGCAGGGCATGAGCAAAAGAGTACTTCCTGTGATTTCCAACAACTGGCATCCAGAAGCATACTGCCTCTGACTGTAGAGGAAGAGCATCATGACTAGCAGCCACTGATAGTTTTATTCTCCATGAATTTGTCTAATCCTCTTTGAAAGCCATCCAAGTTGGGGGCCATCCGTCTTGTGGAAGTGAATTCCATAGTTTAACTCTGCACTGTGTGAAGAATTACTTTCTTTTGTCTGTCCTGAATCTTCACACTTTAGCTTCACTGGATGTCCACAAGTTCTAGTGTTATGAGAGTGGGAGAAAAATGTTTCTCTACCCACATTCTCCATGCCATGCATAATTTTATCATTTCCTATCATGCTACATGTTGTGGTATGCACAAAATATTTCCGAAAGTGTAGTACATTCCACAGCATGTATAAAATGAGGACAGCACTAAAAGAATGAATTGCTTATTAAGGAACCTAGTATGTTTTATTAGAACCAACAAAATATGTTAGATGCAGAGTTATGTTTGGTTTTAGCAACAAAGGCTATTAAACTATGTGTAAAAGGTCAAGAGAGAAAAAATCCAAACACTATTCTAGAGATATTTTAGAATTTATTTTCACATTCATTGTATTTTACCTAATGAACAAGGTGAGGCTGGGGCAACCATATCTCAAGCACAGTACTGATTTGATGGAAATCTATACAATGTGATAACTTCCAACCATGGAGGTCAACATCTTCCCACTTGGGTTCTTGACTTCTCTTGGGTGGTACGTTTCCAAGTGACCTACTTTGGTATGAGAGGCAACAGCCACCTCACTGCCTAATTGATTTAGGGATGGTACCCAGGGAGACAGTTCAATTAAGTTTACGAGCTGGCAATTAGCAGAAAGGGCTCTAAATCCATGTGCTGACAGCCCGTTTGTCTCAGAAAGAACACAAATGTACGAGAGATAGGAAAGGGAAAGCTGTGCTTTCTGGAAAGCTGTTTTGAGTAGAAGCCACAAGGGAGAACTGAAGGAAAGCAAGGTAGATGTAGGCAGAGTGCCTTCTGTTTGACAGGTAACTGGATAATTTAGAGGCATTTAAAAATAGACAACATGCAAGAATACATCAAAGAACTGCTTTAGTCAGAGTTCCATGTAGATATCTGTAACTATTAAAACACACTACTGGACAAGATAGAACTCATTTGTCTTACAGTAATGGCTATCTAGAAGGTTCCCCCCGCCCCATGTTAAGAGATTTCTTGGGTAACAAGGAGGACTGTAAATGCAAGAAAATTAAAAATCTTTTTTATTGATCGGTTTGCTCATTTGGATTGCTTGAAAAATATAGAGACATTTTTTCTGTTGATTCAATACAAGATAGCACCCAGTTAATTATAGAACAGAATCACTTCTACCATGAACTTACCTACTTTAAAATGAAGCACTCCAATAGGTCCTTTGTCAAACCTAAGTAACAGAAGGTCATGGATATCTACATCATTCATACTTTGATACGAAACTTTAGGAGCAGCCCACTGGATTTGGATGAGGCTGCTGGATACATCGAAATGTTCACTGAACTGCAAAGTTGATTTGGTTGAGAAATCTTCAGCTAAAAGCTGCATTTTAATTGGAGATAGTGCCATGTCAAACAGCTGGAGCTCCCCTTGTGAACTACCAACCAGGACTATGGCTCCACTGGGGTGGCAACACATCAAGACAGGCAATAGTTCTGCTTGTGCTAATAAAGTCACTTGACGGTAGGCTTCATACAGAACTATTGAAGAATCTTCACATCCCAGAATAAGTTTGTCTTCTGTAATGTTCCGGCAGCAGCTGATGACCTTTGATGTTAGTGGTATTTTAGTGACTGCCACACATTGAACTTTATTCCTAACATACTCATAGATGCAGCTATCTGCCATAGGCTCATAATCTGCAGTGAAACAGTGTTCTACAGTATGAATTTGATAAGGATGACATGAGCTAAATGTGGCATCAAGTGGATCCCCATCTGTACGTGTGTAACTCAGAACCTGTAAAACAGTCCCAAAAATTTATAAATCAGTTGGTCCCGTTCTGAATGGATTGAGACAATCTACTACTAAGACATTCTGCAAAAAAGTCTATGTATTTGCTTTGTCATATGCACAGTTCACAAGGGATATGATAAAATTACTGAAAGTAATAAAATATATTATTGCCTATCAAACCTTTCTAATATTAGATCTGTATTAGTCATGTGGGAAGTTCTTCTCAAAGAAGCTTTGATCTAATTAAAATACCGACAACTCAGATTATTATTATTATTATTATTATTAACAAACTTTAAAACATTAACACATCTTCAAAAACGTTACTTAAAAAAAATTATCAAAACATCTTCTAAGATTAAAAACATTTTAAAAAAGAAAGTTTAAGAACATATTAAAAAGCAATTTCAACACAGATGCAGACCAGGATAAGGTCTCTACTTAAAAGGCTTGTTGAAAAAGGAACGTCTTCAGTAGGTGACAAAAAGATAACAGAGATGGCGCCTGTCTCATATTTAACGGGAGGGAATTCCACAGGGCAGGTGCTGCCACACTAAAGGTCCATTTCCTCTGTTGTGCAGAACAGACCTCCTGTTAAGATGGTATCTGCAAGAGGCCCTCACCTGCAGAGCGCAATGATCAACTGGGTATATAAGGGATAAGATGGTCTTTTAGATATCCTGGTCCTGAGCTGTATAGGGCTTTGTACACCAAAACTAGAACCTTGAACTTGCCCGGTAGCAAACGGGCAGCCCATATTTATTATCAATTTTTTAAAAATCCATCAATTACACAGCTTATTTATTTATTATTACATTTATACCCCATCCCTTCTCCAAGGAGCTGAAGATGGCATTCATGTTTCTCCCCCTTTCCATTTTATCCTCACAACTACTTTGTGAGGTAGGTTAGGCTGAGAAACAGTGACTGGCCCAAGGTCACTCAATGAGTTTCATGGCCAAGTGGGGATTTGAACCCTGGTCTCCCAGGTCTTAATCCAACACTCTAACCACTTTGCCACACTAACTCTCAACTTAATTCTAGAATCCTCAGGCCATGCCATATTTAATTTTGGAGAGAATCAATCAGCCAAGTCCAAAACAATCTAGAAGATGATGGACTTTGATATCCTGAAAAAAACAGTATATCAATTGGCTTTAGGTTCTATCTCATTCCTAGATTATGTAAACAAATGAAAGACCAAAGTCACTGGGTGATATCTGACTAAGTCATACTATGAGCAGGCCCACTGAAATCAGACTGCTCTCCAAATCTACAATCTTGTTTGGTTGGTACACAACAGTAAATGGATGTCACTGGAAGCTGCCTTGCAGACAGAATCCTAAGTTTTAAGTCATCTCAACACTTCTCTGTTTTACCCAGCATGTAGTTGCTAAATATACATTATGCAAAACCAGTAGCAGTATTAATAGTAGTGGCAGTAGAAAGCAATATTAAAATATCTTGCGATATAATTAGATTGGTTGTCTAATTAAACAATCGTAATATACAGTTGTTGCACATTTCCATTTTAGTAGCCTGATCTAGTTAATCAAGAAAAGAACACTATCTATATAACCTTAGTTCAGTTAAAGAAAAAGAAAAGAACCATTAGAAGCTTAACTAATCTTTGCAATTAGAGCATTTGCTAACATACATATAGTCCTTGTAACAGGCCTGACTTTTATTTCAATGTGGACTTGCTCTTCTCTCCACACGTTAAAGCACATAAATAACTACATCATTTTGCATACAAGTACACAGAAAAGGATAAAGCCCACATACTGAAGGAAATAAGAGTTTCAGACAGTAGATTTTAAGCAGAAAATTGGCTTACCAGGAAGATAAAAAAAGAAAATAAAGGGGACATAGAAATTAGCTCTCTGTGACTGAATTGTCTGTCTTTAAGATGAGAAAACTGTTTGATTTACTTTACAGATGTCAGAAAACTGCTAGCTTAATTTCACACCATGGAGCTGCAAACACAAAAAAACAAAAACTAATTAAAAATACTGAGTGGGAATTTCAGTGCACGGGGGGGGGGGGGCTGCTACATCAGCTCTTGGAAATGTGTATTTCCCTCAAATTTCTTACTTATGCATTTTAGTCCCATTTTGAGGGGCAGTCTAATTTGTTCATATTGGGGTCTGCTATTCATTTTACTTTACTTCAACTTTGCTGCTTTTATTCATTTAATTAAATGTGGCATCGAGGTTCCTCCTTCTGTAGCTCCTCTAAGGTATTCCATCTACACAGTCACAGTGTACATATTCTCCTGAACATTCTAATAGGGGAATGATTTCTCACTGCCAAAATATTTGTTTATGAAGTTTGTATGCCATCCTATAACAAAACAACTGAAATACAAAGTAAAGCATAAAACCATTACAAAGGGGAAAACTCCCACCTATTTAATACAACAGAACTTGCTGCCCCCCCAATTAAAAACAGATTTTTACTGTATGCATTGTATTTTTGCTGTATATTTCTTATGTATTTTTTAAAATATGCTTTATAATATGTTGTTCACCACTTTGGGGCCCTTTGGACCCAAAAGTGGTATATAAACAACAACAACAAAAATAAATAATTTGAAAAATATAGTATTTACAATAAAACTTCACAAATGTTTTTGTAAACCACTTAGAGGTTTTATTACAATCAAGTGGTATATAGATCCTGTTAAATAATGAATAATGGTAACAGATTTGAAATTGAAGGGCAGGGTATGGAATAATTAAAACAGAAAATATATAAAACTATATTAAAACAGTAGAGAAAGAAAATGTTCAAACCTTTAAAATAAAAGCTAAAGATGCAGAAAAGGTCTAAAAATACTGGACAAATAAAAAGGTATCAATGAATGACATTAATATCTGCAGAGGCCATTCCAAAGAGAGGGTGCTGCAACCAAAAAGGACCCATCATAAAAAGAAAACTGAATATTAATTTTTAAAAACTAGTTGTCAACCAGTTCATCTAAGGAGGCCGGGGAAGCCAGAAAAGGCAGCTACTAGATGGTTCCTTTAGTCTTTCATCCCTAAATGCAGGTCAGAAGACTGATTTGCATGTCAGAACTGCTAAGGGCTGGTGTTCAGCTCCAGAAACATTACTTCAGTAGAGATATGGCTGATCACATATAATTGTAAAATATGAAGTAGATGGTCCAAAAAGATCCTCTTGGGAATCTGCCACACACACACACACACACACACACACACCAATTAGGTAGAAGACATTCTGGGTTCTAAATTTCTAAAACCACAACATAGGATCATTTTTGACAGAGCTAGTTTTTTGTTTGGTCTATCAAAATGCAATGGGCCAAATTCCATATGATTGACTACTGGCACTATTTAAACAATGAAGGTGGATGAAAAATATCAAGACAGTGGGGGAGGGTCAACTTACAGTGATGAGTTAAGTTATAAATCACTTAAAGGGCAGAATCCTTTTTTTATGTCATATATATATTTCACAATTAAAAACTATATTTTGGATATTGAAATGGATTATACCATTTGTTCTAATCATGTCCCACTATCTCATTGTATTGCTATATAACTAGTGATGGCCTTTGGCTAAGCAATAAACATTTGCATTTAAACCAATCTTTGGAGCACATTTTCAGGTCCGAAAATTACTGGACCTGAATACTTCAGCCTGACACCAATTCAAGCAGGTCATTAGAAGACTGTTGTAACTTTAAGACATTGTACCTGAGTTTGCTTGTGTTTCTCTTCCCTTTAAATCCTATTTTCCTTTTGTATTGTGTTTTTTAGATTGTAAGCCTAAAGGAATCAACTGTCTTGTGTGTTATTGATCTCATGCAATGCTTATTATTGGAGTATATTTGGCTTAAGAGTAGGGTAAAAATGGTTTAAGTAAGCAAATAATCAACACAAAGTAACAACGTTAAACATGAAGATTAATAGGATCTAGTTACCTCCAAACTACCATGTTTACATCTCAAGAGCAGTAAGTTGGCTCTTTCTCTTTCACTGGAACCAGGAGACCAAGGCCACATTTCATCCTTTGCCATCGACCACCAGCAAATAACCATATCCTGTATGCTGTTTATTGCTAGATGATGCTTTGTTCTTCTATTCCCAAGCCCTGGTATGTCAACATAAGATATCTGAGGGAGAAAATAATGCAGGACACATTAGAAAAGCAAAACTTTAGGCTGCCTATACCTCGGATCTCACAAAAGCACTCCTTTGGTAGCACTGTAGAATGATGACATGTCTAATGAGCTGCTTTCTTTTCCAGCTGAATCCCACTCTTTTATTTGATTTCATTTGCAGCAATAGTCCAGAATAGCAGTGAAGAAACACTCTAGGGCTGATGCAGTGCAGCAGATAGTATGGTCTAGTATAGGGCTTGGACCCGGAACAGATCAGTTAAATCCATTTAAACAATCACTGTATTTCACTCTCAGTTCCCTATCTATGAAACAGAAATAGCAGTGCTGGTTTCTCAGTGCTATTGTAACAATAGATCAGAGAGGGAAATACCACTGCCCACCTCAAACTCTAGGGATTACGACTGTTAACAGAGCAGAATACTTGGAAAACTAATTTGTCTTTAGAAGGAGGAAGTGATATATAGGACTAATACTGAACTGGCAATAACTTCAACACATTTCATTACTGCATTTTTTAAAAGTGGGATTCAAGTGTAACAGGAACAAATATTCTCTTACAACCACCACAATATATTTTGAGTTTGCATGCATACCTATTTCCACGAATCACATATGAATTATGGAAGCACTGATTGTAATTTTCTATTGATGGTCACCAGAACATAAAAACTATGTGTCTCTCCACATTTGCTGGTTTAATTCAGAGCAAGCTGGCTGACAACCTTTAAATGGTTGCTCTGTTTTAAAATAATAAAAAAACTGTTTAAGAAATTTTGCTTATATGCTACTCTGTCTTTTTAATGAACTAATTCAAAGCATTTCACATAATAATGAACTTCTGTCCAGTTTCAGGGCCGTTTATGGGACAGATAGAGCTTGGGTCCCATTGGTGGATGGTCTAGACAGTGAAAGTTGATTCCATTGGCCATGATATTTTTGTGGGCTGCTTGGATTAGATGAGAGCAAGTGGCAGTCTTTTGCAGTGATTCTGGTTCTTCCTGGAATAGCAATCCCAGAAGATTCCTGTTTGACACCCTGGCCAGTGCCCTGCGATGTCTCACAAGGCTCTATTCTGTCCCCGTTACTATTTAATACCTACATGAAACCTTTGGAGGCTGTTTTCCAGGCTCTCAGCACTGAAGGTTACCAATATGTGGATAACACCCAATTCTATCTCTATGTTCCATAAATTCCAAGGAAGCCACTGAAGTTTTGAATCAACAACTGATGTCGATAATAGACTGGATGAGGGCAAAACTTAATCCAGATAATATAGTGATGCTCCTCATCAGGAGAAAGGCAGATCAGGGAATTGGTGTTAACCCTAAAGGTCTGATTCCACACAATATAGAAATCAGGCCTTTAATGCTGTGGCACCTACCCTTTGGGGTTCCCTCCCATTAAATATTAGACAGGGACCATCTCTGTGGACTTTTCATTGCTTACTGAAGACATTCCTTTTCCAACAAGACTTTTATGTAGAGATATTTCCCAGCGTGCATTTCTAATGCAGATGTTTTTAGATGCTTGAATTGTTTTATTGTGTGCTTGCTGCCCTGGATTCCTTTGGAAGGAAGGGTTGCATATACATTTAATAAAATAAATAAATAAAAAAATTAGATAGGAATTGCACTCCCTTTGAACATTCAGGTTTGTAGTTTGAGTGTACTCCTGAATCCACTGTTAGACCTGGATGCCAAAGCTTCAGCAGAAGCCAGGAGTGCTTTTGCCAATTATGTTTGTTCCTAGATGTGTCAGATTTGGCAACGGTGACATGCCTTATCTTGTTTGCTATATATGTTATTTTTAGCTGCCTTCAGTATTTTGTATGAAAAGGCAAGGTCCAACTTTAATAATAACTCTGAGGTTCAAAAACTGGAGTTAGGTGAAAAATAGTTGCTTCAGGAGGTAGTCAGATGCACCATGGTGGCTCAGAGCCACTATGAGCAACTCAGTAGTATCCAAGTACAAATCATGACCAGCCAATTAATTTCTTTTCCATACCACCAGAACCGAGCTTACAGACCTTCCACACACAAATCCATTCATACCATTCCACCAGCTTTCTTCATTTAGCAACCTACTTTTTTTAAAAAAAAAGTTCCTATTATTACCTCTTCCCAACCTGCTGCAACATCACTCCACAATCTACCAATAGACCTGATTAACATTCCGCCTACCATTCTGTATTCCACTGCCCACTCCTGGGCCTAGGATAGGTAATCTCTCCTACCTGTCATTCCCTATCGCCAGAGGGACCTTTGATTTCGTTAGTTTAGTTATGACTGAGTTAGGAAATTAATGATTAATGCTGCCACGCACCCAGTAATTTTGTAATGCTATCCTTCTCTTTTCTCTCAATAAAAGAAAGCTTTGCTTAAGTCTGGTTTGGACCTGCATTTTGGGGGCTATATACACACACTATTTAGGCACACTTCAGGGCAAAGCGCTTGTTTTATCCCTAGCAAAAGATCCCCCTCCTCTTAAGAAGGTGTGTTTCATGGGACATGGGTGGCAGGTTCACACACTCAGGTTCCCAAGGACAACTGTCGTAACAGATACCACAGGGCACGGTCTGGGCCCAGTGCTCTTCAACATTTTTATTAATGACTTCGATGAGAAGGTGCAGGTAAGATTATCAAATTTGCAGATGATACAAAATTGGGGGGCATAGCTAATACCGTGGAAGACAGAAACAAAATTCAAAGGGACCTTGATAGGCTGGAGCATTGGGCTGAAAACAACAGAATGAAATTCGCAGGGATAAATGCAAAGTTCTACACATAGGAAAAAGAAACCAAATGCACAGTGATAAGATGGGAGACACTTGGCTCAGCAATAACTACATGTGAGAAGGATCTTGGGATTGTTGTTGATCAGAAGCTGAATATGAGCCAATGCAGGAATCCAAATCAAAGCATTCCCAACAGGTGGCTTTGCAGCTGCCTCCTGAATGCCTTCAGCATTGGAGACCCCACCATCTCCTTAGGTAATTGGTTCCATTGTGAAATGTACCATTGGTCTCACCTGAAAGGTGATTTTCATAGGAAGGGGCCATCACTGTGGGAAATAGTTCCACCTATCGTGCGAAGGCAAGAATGTTTTTGAAGTCAAGACTAGGGACGTCATGCCCCTCCCACTCTCCAGTTCATTCGTAGCGAGTCTAAAAGAGATATCTAAAAATACAAGAACAAGGCCAACAGGCCCGCCAGGAAAATAACATAATAGTCACATGCATAACATGACTCTAACATAACTTCATAACATAACAGAACTAAAAGTCTTGACTTCACTCTTACATTTAAATATAATATGGAAACAATAACATGTAACCCATTGATAAAATCGCTAGTCATCCTCCAACTGGGAGGGTCGTGATGGCCCCTTCCTATGAAAATCACCTTTCAGGTAAGACCAATGGTACATTTTCCATAGGAAGTGGGCCATCACTGTGGGATGTACCAAAGCAACCCATATAGGGAGGGACCACCCACATGTTAATCCTTATTAAGAACCTGTTGCAACACTCGTCTGCCAAAAGAAGCATCAGCAGAGGCATAACGATCAATTTTATAATGACTTATAAACGAGTGTGGGGAAGACCAGACTGCGGCCCTACAAATATCGGCAACAGGAGCATTAGTAGCAAAAGCAGCCGAAGTGGCAGCTGACCTAGTAGAATGAGCTGTTATACTAGCAGGAACTGGCAGCTTCAGGGACTCATATGCTAAGGTAATGCATGCCCTTAACCAACGGGATAAGGTAGGATTGGATACTTTATGCCCCATAGACCCTGGATGAAAGGATACAAACAGAGACTCCGTTCGTCGAATCTCTTGGGTCCTAGACAGGTAGGTCTTGAGAGCCCTCCGGACATCCAACGAATGCCAAGCCTTCTCGAGAGGATGGGTAGGATTCGGGCAAAAGGAAGGCAAAACAATGTCCTGGTTGCAATGAAAAACTGAATCGACCTTGGGACGAAAGGAAGGGTCAGTCTTCAGCACAACAGAGTCCTTATGGAAGACGCAGAGGTGTCTAGCAGAAGACAATGCGCCCAACTCCGAAACGCGTCTGGCAGATGTGATTGCGATCAGAAACAGGACCTTGAAGGACAGTATACGTAGGGGCACAGTCCTGATGGGTTCAAACGGAGGGCGTTGCAAAGCCTGCAGAACTTTCGGCAAACTCCATGAGGGGAACCGATGGACAACAGCCGGAGAGCGTAGGGCGACTCCCCTCAAAAAACGTTTGATGAACGGATGTGAGGAGATATGATCTCCAGGAGAGGACACTGAGAGAATGGATGACAGAGTAGACGCATGTCGACGTAGAGTGTTGGGTCGAAGTCCCATCATAAAGCCACTGTGGAGAAATTGGAGCACCTGGTGCACATTGGCCTGGGATGGATCGTGGTGGTGGGACTGACACCACTTGGAGAAAGCCACCCAGGTATGTTGATAAATGCGAGTGGTAGATGGTCTTCTCGAGGCCAAAATAATATCAATCACAGCGTCAGACAGTCCAGCTGACCTCAAGTGTCTCCGTTCAAACGCCACGCTGTTAGATTGAGCCAAGTAGGGTCCTGGTGCAGTACTGGACCCTGGGATAGGAGGTCTGGCGTTACTGGAAGTGTCCAAGGATCCATCATTGACATTGCCAGAAGATCTGAGAACCACGGTCGGCGTGGCCAAAATGGTGCTATCAGAACCAGCTGTGCCCTTTCGGTTCGTGCCTTCCTCAAGGTTTTGGCTAACAATGGTATGGGAGGAAAGGCGTACAATAGACCGTCTGGCCACGGTGTTGTCAGAGCATCCACTGCTTCTGCTGTTGAGTCCAGGTATCGAGCAAAGTACCTTGGAAGCTGGCAATTGTGACTGGAAGCAAACAGGTCGACTGAGAGGGCGCCGAACCGACACTGGAGACGATGGAAAATGGCTGGATGAAGTTTTCATTCTCCCGGGAAGACCTGTTGTCTGCTGAGCCAGTCTGCTGTCACATTCCAAATCCCTCTGAGGTGCTCTGCTTTCAGGGATTGTAGATGTTGTTCTGCCCAGACAAAGATGAGGGAGGCTAAGTCCTGCAGAGGACGAGACCTGGTGCCCCCCTGTCTGTTCAAATGTGATTTTACACACGTGTTGTCTGTTCGAATGAGCACATGATGCAAAGGGAACAGAGACTGAAAATGACATAGAGCCAAGTGGACAGCCTTTAGTTCCAGCCAGTTGATGCTTCGAGCTCGCTCTGCGTTGGGCCAAACCCCCTGAACGTACTGGGAGTTGCAGTGGGCTCCCCAACCTATGAGGCTGGCGTCTGTGGTCACGACGGTTCTCCGGGGTTCTCTGAACGACGTGCCCTTGGAGAGGTGTTGAACCTTGGTCCACCAGCGGAAGGAGAGGCGCAGAGCGGGGCTCAAACGAACTTTGCAATGGTTGGAGCTGGCAATGTCTTTTTGAAAAGGCAACAGAGTCCACTGAAGGGGCCGAGTGTGAGCTCGAGCCCAGGGCACAATGTGGATTGTGGAGATAAACATCCCGAGCGCTCTGGCGAGAAGCATGACGTCTGCGGATGTTTGTTGCATCAGGGACCTTGCGATGTTTGTGATGGCAGTGATGCGATCTGGAGCCAGGAAGACCATTGCCTGCAGGGTGTCCAACATTGCCCCAAGATGTAGTAGGCGTTGGGTTGGCTGGAGATGGCTTTTGTCGAAGTTGACAAGCCAGCCGTAGGTCTGCAAAACATTGAGGGTGATCATTAAATGATGATGAGCCAGCTCTTCAGATTTGGCCCGTATGAGCAGATCATCCAAATATGGGTAGATATGAACCCCTTGGGTCCGAAGGTAAGCCACTAGGATGAGTAGCACCTTGGAAAATACTCTTGGAGCAGAGGAGAGGCCAAAAGGCATCGCTCTATATTGAAAATGTTGGTGGCCAAAAGCAAACCGAAGAAACTTTCTGTGGGCTATGCAAATGGGTACATGGAGATACGCTTCCTTAAGGTCGATAGAAGCCAGGAAGTCTCCTTCATGCAGACTCTCGGTAATGGAATGGAGAGATTCCATTTTAAACTTGCGGTATGTTACAAAACGGTTGACAAACTTGAGATCCAATACCGCCCTCCAAGATAAATCTCGTTTTGGCACAGCAAATAGGAGGGAGTACACCCCTTCCGATCTCTCAGTTGTGGGAACTGGCTCTATTGCCGCTATGTGCAAGAGGTGATGTATAGCTGTCTGCATGATGTTGTGCCTGGCTGGTGCCCTTGGGCAAGGAGACGGGTGGAATCTGTCTGATGGGGTTGCCCAGAACTCTATGGTATAGCCATAAGTGAAGAGGTCCCTGATCCAGGAGACCTTAGTAAGGCGCAGCCATCGATCTCCAAAATTAAGTAATCTGCCACCTATGGGGATGGCGTTAATACTACTTGTGTAGGCGAGGACCTCCCCTATATGAGGACAATGAGTTGCCCCTGCGCCCTTGGTACTGACCTCTGCCCTGGAAGCGTCGGTTCCAGGAAACCCTGAATGCGTTGGAATCATAGGGTCTGAAATCGCGGCCTCGTCCTCCTGGCCGCGTTCCTCGAAAAGGCTGGTTAGAACGAAAGGAGGGAAATCGCCTGAAGGGCCTGTGGTCGATGTTCTTGACTGTGGCTAGAACCGGTTTATGGGCGTCTTTTGGATCAACCAGAACTGCCTTTAGAGCTTCCTCGCCGAAGAGTAGAGATCCGGAGTAAGGGGCCTTGGACAGGTTCAATCTGGCCGCTGAATCAGCTTGCCAGTGGCGAAGCCAGAGGGTACGACGAGCGACTATTTGAGTCGTCATGGCTCGTGCCCCTAATTGGGTGGCATCCAAAGTGGCATCGGCCACAAAAGCTGTTGTCTTACGTAATTTCAATAGTGCTCTTTTGAAGGCGACAGGATCAGGGTTATCATCCTCTAGAAGGTCATCCAGCCACATCATAGATGCTCTGGAGAACATGGAGGCTGAGGCGGAGGCACGCATGGCTAGGGCAGTGGCCTCGTGGTTCTTGCGGAGGGCGAAGTCTATTCGACGTTCAGTAGTATCTTTTAGGTGGGATTCCCCTTCCCTGGGCAAGATAGATCGTGAAACGAGGCGAGCGATCGGTTCATCTATGCCAGGGACCTCTAACTTGGTGGCGAAGTCTGGGGCTAGGGCGTAAAGTCTGTCAGCCATGTTCTTGAAGCGTCGAGCTTTGAGCGGGTGGGCCCATTCATCGGAAGCTAATTTGGCAATTGGGTCCGGCACCGGGATGTAGTGTTCAGTAGGTGCAGGGGATTTGAGGACCTTGGCCCCTTTGAGAGTTGGAGCGGACGAAGTTGAGGGCGCAGTCTGGAGACCAAGGGTATGAAGTACCCTACGTGCGAGCGGTTGGTAATCTGAGGTATTGAACAAGCGATACGATGTATCCTCCTCATGATCTGAATAGTCGCTCCACTCGTCTCCTTCAACATGGTCAGTGAAAGTTAACTCCTCTGCATACGAGGCTTCGTCCGTACATCTGCCTCTGGCTACATCGAAGGGATCTGGCGAGCAGGAAGGATGAGCAGCATGGAACGCGCGTTGGTCCATGTTGAGTGGGGGTATGGCAGGAACCTGTGGTAGTGACTGCATTTGTGTGAAATAAGCCAGCATGGCTTGGAGTTGGGAGAGGAAATCAGGAGACAGCTGCAGACCAGATGTGTGAGATGTATGTGCCTGGTGGGCTGTTGGAACAGATGTCTGAGGCGGTAAGCCAGAGGTAGGTTCGTTAGGCGAACCGTGAGGGGGAAAGCCAACAAACTCTTCCTCGTCAGAGGCAGTAGCAGGAGAATGGAAAATATCACTTATGTGTGTCTGTGCTGTGGTGGTTGTTGGCACAGAGACATAACGAGGACGCTTTGGTTTACTATGGCTGGAAAGATGTTTTGTCTTAGCCAGTGCTTTGGCATGTCTGGTCTTAGACGTGATAGTATGTTGTGGCTTGGCTGATTGTGGCATGTCTGGCTGATCTGGCACCATGTGTGTTGATGGTGACATGCCTGGCTGTTCTGCCATCTTATATGAACCTGGGTGCAGTACACTGCCACGGAGGGGGCAGAATGTAAAGCCCCGAACTGGCACAGCGTACTACCACGGAGGGGGTAGGATACACTGGCAGATGGCGAATGCACTGCCACAGAGGGGGCAGAATGCACAGAGGTATCCGCGTTAATATAATATAGGCTGTTTTAGAGTTGGCACACTCAGATTAGTGCTGTGGGCTGGGTTTTTGGCTTGTTCACGGCCCCATAGGGGGCAGGATATGTAATGTAAATCAGATTTAATACAAGTCAGCCACTGATATGAAAGTTCCAGCCTTGATAATGTAATCCAGCCACTAGGATTAAAGCTCCAGCCTTGATAATGTAATCCAGCCACTAGGATTAAAACTCCAGCCTTGATAATGTAATCCAGCCCCTAGGATTAAAGCTCCAGCCTTGATAATACAATCCAGCCCACTAGGATTGGAGCTCCAGCCTTAATAATACAATTCAGCCACTATGATTACAGCCACAGTAAAAATGTGTGTAAATCAGCCTTGTGTAAGTTTGTCAGCAGCACATATACACAAACATACAGATAGATAGCCTGCAGGGGAGGTATCCGAAGCTAAATAGATGGGAACAAAAAAGGGGGAATTTTGAATTTCAAAAAATGGCACCCGGAAAAAAAAATGGGCGGGAAAAAACGATCAAAACGGGGCTGAGGGAGAAGGAGCAATGGCGGCCGTCGCAAGCGAACTGGGGGAAGGGCTGGCCAGCACGGACTCGCCGAAAGCCGCAGTAGCGGTTAGAAAAAACTCTGGAAGAGCAGGTAGAGGAACACACGGCAGCCGCCGCAGAGAGAGCCGCCGTCGCGGTCTGTAAAGCCCTTCGCAGTGGGATTTAAGCCACGTAGCGAGGGCGATCTGCGGTAAGGTAGTAACGGCAGGAGCCGCAGCTGCAAGCTCCCGCAGAGATCAGATCAGCCGCAGCCGCGGCAACGATCGGGGGGGGAGGGAGAGGGATTCCCCTTCCCTCACAAGCGATCAAAAGCGATCTTAAAAAAAAAAGAACCGCAGCCGCGGTCACCGAGGGAGCCCCCTGGCTACGGGGGGGGGGGGAGGGGGCTTGAAACTGCAAAAATAAAGAGAGCCGCAGCCGCGGTCTCAGAGGGAGCACCCCAATCAAGGGAATAAAAGAAATTAAATAGCCCTGAGGAAAGGGGGAAGAGAGTCGCAGCCGCGGTCTCTGAGGGGATCCTCAGTAGGCTAGACACAAAAAACAGAAAAAAGGTTTTGAAGAGAAAAAGAGAAACAAATACGAGACTTAGCTAAATGCTACGTGAAATTCCAATCTTGTTCGTACGAAGGCAAGAATGAACTGGAGAGTGGGAGGGGCATGACGTCCCTAGTCTTGACTTCAAAAACATTCTTGCCTTCGCACGATAGGTGGAACTATTTCCCACAGTGATGGCCCCTTCCTATGGAAAACTGCTCTAACAGTTAGGAAGTTTTTCCTGATGTTCAGTTGAAATCTGGCTTCCTGTAACTTGAGCCCATTATTCCGTGTCCTCCACTCTGAGATGATTGAGAAGAGACCCTGGCCCTCTTCTGTGTGGCAACCTTTTATGTACTTGAAGAGTGCTATCGTATCTCCCCTCAGTCTTTTCTTCTCCAGGCTAAACATGCCCAGTTCTTTCTGTCTCTCCTCATAGGGCCTTGTTTTCAGTCCCCTGATCGTTCTTGTTGCCCTCCTCTGAACCTGTTCCAGTGTGTCTGCATCCTTCTTGAAGTGTGGTGTCCAGAACTGGACACAGTACTCAAGATGAGGCCTAACTAGTGCCGAATAGAGGGGAACCAATACTTCATGCGATTTGGAAATTATGCTTCTGTTAATGCAACCTAAAACAGCATTTGCCTTTTTTGCAGCCACATCACACTGTTGGCTCATATTCAGCTTCTGATCAACAACAATCCCAAGATCCTTCTCACATGTTGTATTGCTGAGCCAAGTATCCCCCATCTTATCACTGTGCATTTGGTTTCTTTTTCCTAGGTGTATAACTTTGCACTTATCCCTGTTGAATTTCATTCTGTTGTTTTCAGCCCAATCTCCAGCCTATCAAGGTCCCTTTGAATTTTGTTTCTGTCTTCCATGGTATTAGCTGTGTCCCCCAATTTTGTATCATCTGCAAATTTGATAAGCATGCTCTGTACCTCTTCATCCAAGTCGTTAATAAAAATGTTGAAGAGCACTCGGCTCAGGACCGAGCCCTGTGGTACCCCACTCGTTACTTCCGTCCAGTTTGAGAAGGAACCATTGATAAGCACTCTTTGAGTACAATTCTGGAGCCAACTGTGGATCCATCTTATAGTTGTTCCATCCAGCCCACATTTAGCTAGCTTGCTAATCAGAATATCATGGGGCACTTTGTCAAAAGCTTTGCTGAAGTCGAGACATATTATGTCCACAGCATTCCCACAGTCTACAAGGGAGGTTACCCGATCAAAAAACGAGATTATATTAGTTTGGCATGATCTGTTCTTATTTATTTATTTTATTTATTTATTTTATTTTATTTATATACCGCCCTAAGCCCAAGGGCTCTCTGGGCGGTGTACATAAAATAAAACAGTCAGGAATATATAAATACAATAATACAATAAAATCAAGCCAACAAAGGTAAACAAAAATAATCAAACAGCAGCAAAATACAACAATACATATAATAAAACATAAATCCATGTTGGCTTCTAGTAACCACTGCATTGTTTTCAAGGTACTTACAGATGCATCATTCTTGGTAATCCATGTAACCTTATGGAGTAATATATTTGCCAGCCTCTAAAGTGCTACTTGACTATTGTTTAATTTCTGCCATAAGCCATGGCTAGTTGACTACCCCTTTGACTGAAAAGGATACCAGAGTAATGGATCCAACGTCACACAATGAGCCAGTGAGAGAGTGGAGGATTTTTAAGAAGTCTCCAGATCTTGTTTTTTAAAAGTATAAAGATAAGGAGATTCTTGCCAACTGGCTTCCTGAGAAGGAATATATGCTGGTAATATTCTATCCAACTAAAGTGTGATGATGCATCCTAAAGGAATCCTCCTCACAAACTATAGCCTCCTTTCAAAGATGTGAGCAGAGGAGTCATGATTCAGAACTAAAAGCCTCAGTAATAGATGGCATGCGCAAGCACAGAGTGCAGACCTGCCACACCAATGAGGAACCTCTGTTTGTATTTAATAAGTGATTTAATAAGCTCTGATCATGCTCAGACTGCATTTAAAGATAGTCCCAGGAAGTTCTTTACTGAGCTTGCTGTATGGCTCTCTTAACAACATATGGAAACGAAGCTGTCCCAACAGGGGCTGGAACACAGGCAATCTCCCCCCCCAGGTCACATAGCTTTTCTGCTTAGAGACACATGGGAGTGACTTCTTTGCCATAGCTATACTTTTGGATTCAGAATGGCTGAGTGGTGCAGAGACCTGACTGGCCAACGAACAGGAGACTGACAGAAATGCCTCCCCAAATATCTGGAAGTTCATAGAAGTATAACATTTCTGTGGAACAGGAAGAGTGTGTGGCTTGGAGATTTTTTTTGGTGGGGGGAGTATTCTTGTTTAAAAAATTGCTTGACATTCTCCTTGGGAGGGCTGTGCCCCAGTGGACCAGCTTCTGCTGCCTATTTCATATTGTGAGCTGCCTTGAGCATAGAGTACTATGGAAAGGCAGCATACAAATAAACCATGATGATGATATACCAAAATCACTTTTTATCAGTATGTGCTATTTTTTCTCCCCTAAAAATGTATCCCTTAGCCATTTGCTCTGATTCTGTCCATTTGAAATTCCTTTCTCACCTTCACTATCGGCTTTGTTTCTCTCTCCCCATTTCTTCCCCAAATACCATTCCTCCTATCTGCCCTTAATTGGTGGGGGGCACCAGCTGCCACTGACTGTGTCACACAGCTATTCTGCAGCTCTTTTGGGACTAGACGTATTTGGAATATCCATAAGAAACTGACATGAGGCCAGCATCCTGCTGAAACTAAGCAAGGTCAGGTCTGGTCAGTGCCTGGATGGGAGACTGCCTGGGAACCATATGTAAGCCGCCTTGGGTTTCTCTCATGAAAAGAAAGGCAGGGTATAAATGTAATAAATAAATAAATAAATAAATAATGTTTACTTTTAATTTATTTAACTTTTCAATCTTAAATCCTGCATTCTCCTATGAGAGAGAAGGAGAGACAGGGGAGTTTAATGGTTACAACCTTAAATAGTGCTTATCATAGTACCTATTTCTATCTCCTTTGTAGGGGAGAAATCATCATAGGGGTGAGTTAGAACAAGGCTAATTGTAACTTGTTCAGAACTCTCATCTGATTTTTTAACTGTACCAAAATAAATTTTGTTAATAGAAATCTCTTCCCCAAATGAATCAGCAAACTGCACTTCAGAATGAGTTTCTGTGAGAATAATAAATAGAAAATGTCTTCAACTATATACTGCAAGCATTCTGACTGATACAGGACAAAGTTAAATCAGTTTAGTAGCATATCACTTTTTTTTATCATTACTATGTATTACTAACACACACAGTAAAAATGGTACGTGTATTACATATAGTTATGGGATGGGTCACATCTGAGTGTTTTTCAGTCCTTTATTCTTCAGTGTGATATTTAAAAAACTTTGCTTAATTTTTCCACTGAAATCAATGGGATTACATGTGTTTAATTATGGATATATTGCATCCAAATTTGTATTTAAATGTCCCAAAAATGTCTGGGAATTAGCTTTAAAATTATGACATGTACTCACGTATGAGTTCAGCCCTCTCATTTGTACATATAAACAAAAGTACACTGTAAACAGAGACAGTTATGTCCCTAGTATTATAGGTGAATGAAGCATATAAGGAGGAATTCACTGCTCTGACTCCAATCAATACCAAAATGTACAGTCATGGTTGCTTCACAGCGTCGACCTATGTGTAAGGATTTAAGGCTACTCAAGTTCTGCAATACTGACCAAAAGGCTAAAGCTACCCTTTTCAGACACCGAATCAAACATTAAAAGGTCATTTACAATGTTTGAATGGAATGTATATTTTTCTCCTGGATTAAGACTGCCAAGTGCTAAGGGAGGATGTACTTTTCACCAAGTAATATGGATGAGCTACAGCATCATGCGTAAAGTTTATGTGGCTCTTGAGAATTGTGTGCCTCTATTCCTCCAAAAGGATTTGCGGAATTTATTATTCAAACTATGTTTTTTTTGGAGCATGGTTATTTGAAAACATGAGCAGTACACCATCTGGGTGACACATGCCAAGGAAATATAGATTGCACCACATTTCTGCTTAAGGAATTAATGGAAGGTTGATAGCTAAAGGGGGTTGGAAAAAACCTATCTTGCTATTGCTGGTCAGCAATAATCGAACCACTTTCTGGGGATTAAGCGCATGGCTAAGCCTACTGGACCAGACACTAGCAAAGGGCAGGGGGTCTTCTTATCAGAGAAATGCTTCTGGAGCCAGTCTCACTACATGACAGATTGCTTTCATATTCCTGTCTGCAAGGCAACAAAGGATGGCAGTAATGCGATAATGCCAGAGTGCAATGGGTGTTAAGAACCCGTTGCATTTATGTATTGTATTTAGTAAATAATCAGGCTCATCCAAATTGTGATCTCACCACTCAACCAAGGCCATTAAAAATCAAGGTTAATGCTTTAATAATCCTTTGCTGTTTTTTATGGCCAAAAGAACCTCTTTCTATTTGCATGGTCATAATATTATTGACCTCTTCATCCCCTGAATACACATCAAAAGGAACTGAAATCAAAGTAATTACCACTGTTGTTCTCTCACAGTAAACATTAACTCCTTGTACTCTCCCTTCTCACTCCTCAGTAAATTGAAATGGATTAAAAAGCTATAGAAATGAAAAACTTGGAAAAGGTCAATGGTTTCAAAAGATCTATACAAGCGTTTTAACTTTCCAAGATGCTGGGAATTTAGAAGAATAAACAGTATGGCATGGCTGTCAAGTTTGGAAAAATAAGCACAATGCCTTTTAAAAATATGGAAAAATGGCATGATAGCCTTTTGAAGAAGTGCAATATGGAGATCACAATCAAATTATTAGATATTAAAGTTGATAATGTACTATAAGCGTATTTAATTGTTCATTAATTTTCACGAGTTAAAATTTTACATTACTTTAAAGCAAATTATTTTTTAAAATCTGTAATTACCCCCCAAAACTAATTTTCTGTGTATTAACGGCGATTTAGTTTCAGTATAATGTTTTAAGGCTAATTCTATTTTATGTTTTTACTGATATTTTTATGTAAACTGTTCTGGGATTTTAAAAAATATGATCCTTTTTTTACATAATTTTACATAATTTCCCTAAATAAATAATAATGCATGAAAGAATGGTGAGAGAAAGGACAGAGAGGAAGGCTTGCCCAGGTTACTCCCACTCCTCCCCACCTCCTTTCCCCTATCTTGCCATCAAGTTGTCATCAAGTTGATGGTGACTAGTGGTGTACACCCTTCCTCTGGGCCAATCCAGTGATTCATACCCACACAATAACTACTGGTGAAGGTTGTTTACACAAGAGAGGATGGGTCAGATCCCATCAGCTAAGAGCTAGAGGGAAAATGGGAAATAAGTAGAGCTAGCATATCCCTTCCTTCCCTGTGCTTGCTAGTTTTCAGTTCTCTTCACGAAGGCAATGCGTGGTGCCTCCCACAGGCAGAGGTGCTGGATTGCTTAATTAAGAAAAAGATTAAGAGAAAAATACTAACTGGTCTAATTAATTTTCAAGCTATTTCATCAATGAGAAGTTTTAAATTATGATTCAGTAACACTAGGCAACTTCCTATGCTGCATTCAATTTTATAGGTGATGGTGGTTAATACTAGGGATGGGGTTCGCTGCCTAGTTCTGATGCGCTTGTATTCCGATAGTCCGTCATTCAATCCTGATCTGTCTTTTTCTTGTTACTGCTTGCTTTTGCACTTACCAATTAGATCTGCTGTTTTGTGTTTTTTGGTGGCAAAAAATTATGTAAATTTTAACATAAATGCTTATTCAAAGCCATGGAAGCTAATGGGTAATAGTGACTGTCATTATGAAGATAATTACATAAAATCAGGGGGGAAATTCAGAAAAAAAACCGTGCCAATTACAGCCACGGTCTGCCGCAAGAAATCAGTGTTGGTCTGAAAAGACAGCGGACTGTCCGATTCAGTCAAAATCCAGTACTAAGTCTGATTTAGCAGATATTCTCTCCCATCCCTAGTTAAAACAAACTCCCTTTGAAACTTTAATACACATATGTATCTATAGCAGGAAAATAAAGATATCTTGCCAATCAGACGTACATCAGAACTAAACATCTACTTTAGCCACAAAATAAAAATAGCTATACAATGTGAGTAAAGTAGATAGATATATAGATGCTGTATTTCATAGCCTTGGCAGAAGCGTTCCACTACTTAATTGTACTGTGTTTGCCATAGAAGCAGCAGGCTTTTCACTGAAAACCTTTTTAAAAAAAACAATCACTCAAAGCATAACCTAACTGCACGTTAAGCTTTGAGGGAACAGTTCTGCACAGTTTAATTCAAAAGCAGCAGCACAATATTTCATCCAGATTTGATGGGGGGGGGAGCTTGCCGAATGTACTGCAATGGGGAGACAGCCTTGCTGCAGGGCAGAGCAAAGGTAATCACGTTCTCATGTAGAGCTGCTTTACTTTTGTTTTTAAGAAAGTAAGTGGAAATGTGAACTTTGGTGTGGAAGAAGTTGAATATATGGCCTGGAAGGAGCTCTTTAAAAAGGAAGAAAAAATGTACGCTAATGCTAGGAGCCTGCGAACCAAGATGGGAGAACTGGAGTGCTTGGTCTTAGAGAAGAGCATTGATATAGTGAGCATAACCGAGACCTGGTGGAATGGAGAAAACCAGTGGGATACGGTTATCCCTGGATATAAACTATATCGGAAGGACAGGGAAGGACGTATTGGTGGCGGAGTCGCTCTATACGTGAAAGAAGGCATTGAATCCAGCAAGCTCGAAACCCCAAAAGAGGCAGATTCCTCCACAGAATCGTTGTGGGTGGTGATACCGTGCCCCAGGAGGGACTTAATACTGGGAACGATCTATCGTCCCCCTGATCAAAATGCTCAGGGAGACCTTGAGATGAGATATGAAATTGAGGAAGCATCCAAACTAGGAAGGTGGTAGTAATGGGTGACTTCAACTACCCAGACATAGACTGGCTGCATATGTGTTCCAGTCATGACAAAGAAGCAAAGTTTCTAGGTATTCTAAATGACTATTCCCTAGATCAGTTGGTCATGGAACCGACCAGAGGGACGGCAACCCTGGACTTAATCCTCAGTGGGGACCGGGACCTGGTGCGAGATGTAAGTGTTGTTGAACCAATTGGGAGCAGTGACCACTATGCTATTAAATTAAACATGCATGTAACTGGCCAATTGCCAAGAAAATCCAACACGGTCACATTTGACTTCAAAAGAGGAAACTTCACAAAAATGAGGGGATTGGTAAAAAGAAAGCTGAAAAACAAAGTCCAGAGGGTCACATCACTCGAAAATGCTTGGAAGTTGTTTAAAAACACTATATTAGAAGCTCAACTGGAGTGCATACCGCAGATCAGAAAAGGTACCGCCAGGGCCAAGAAGATGCCAGCATGGTTAACAAGCAAAGTCAAGGAAGCTCTTAGAGGCAAAAAGTCTTCCTTCAGAAAATGGAAGTCTTGTCCGAATGAAGAAAATAAAAAAGAACACAAACTCTGGCAAAAGAAATGCAAGAAGACAATAAGGGATGCTAAAAAAGAATTTGAGGAGCACATTGCTAAGAACATAAAAACCAACAACAAAAAATTCTATAAATACATTCAAAGCAGGAGACCATCTAGGGAGACAATTGGACCCTTGGATGATAAGGGAGTCAAAGGTGTACTAAAGAACGATAAGGAGATTGCAGAGAAGCTAAATGAATTCTTTGCATCTGTCTTCACAGTGGAAGATATAGGGCAGATCCCTGAACCTGAACTAACATTTGCAGGAAGGGATTCTGAGGAACTAAGACAAATAGTGGTAACGAGAGAGGAAGTTCTAAGCTTAATGGACAATATAAAAACTGACAAATCACCGGGCCCGGATGGCATCCACCCGAGAGTTCTCAAAGAACTCAAAGGTGAAATTGCTGATCTGCTAACTAAAATATGTAACTTGTCCCTCGGGTCCTCCTCCGTGCCTGAGGACTGGAAAGTGGCAAATGTAACGCCAATCTTCAAAAAGGGATCCAGAGGGGATCCCGGAAATTACAGGCCAGTTAGCTTAACTTCTGTCCCTGGAAAACTGGTAGAAAGTATTATTAAAGCTAGATTAACTAAGCACATAGAAGAACAAGCCTTGCTGAAGCAGAGCCAGCATGGCTTCTGCAAGGGAAAGTCCTGTCTCAGTAACCTATTAGAATTCTTTGAGAGTGTCAACAAGCATATAGATAGAGGTGATCCAGTGGACATAGTGTACTTAGACTTTCAAAAAGCGTTTGACAAGGTACCTCACCAAAGGCTTCTGAGGAAGCTTAGCAGTCATGGAATAAGAGGAGAGGTCCTCTTGTGGGTAAAGAATTGGTTAAGAAGCAGAAAGCAGAGAGTAGGAATAAACGGACAGTTCTCCCAATGGAGGGCTGTAGAAAGTGGAGTCCCTCAAGGATCGGTATTGGGACCTGTACTTTTCAACTTGTTCATTAATGACCTAGAATTAGGAGTGAGCAGTGAAGTGGCCAAGTTTGCTGACGACACTAAATTGTTCAGGGTTGTTAAAACAAAAAGGGATTGCGAAGAGCTCCAAAAAGACCTCTCCAAACTGAGTGAATGGGCGGAAAAATGGCAAATGCAATTCAATATAAACAAGTGTAAAAGTATGCATATTGGAGCAAAAAATCTTAATTTCACATATACGCTCATGGGGTCTGAACTGGCGGTGACCGACCAGGAGAGAGACCTCGGGGTTGTAGTGGACAGCACAATGAAAATGTCGACCCAGTGTGCGGCAGCTGTGAAAAAGGCAAATTCCATGCTAGCAATAATTAGGAAACGTATTGAAAATAAAACAGCCGATATCATAATGCCATTGTATAAATCTATGGTGCGGCCGCATTTGGAATACTGTGTACAGTTCTGGTCGCCTCATCTCAAAAAGGATATTCTAGAGTTGGAAAAGGTTCAGAAGAGGGCAACCAGAATGATCAAGGGGATGGAACGACTCCCTTACGAGGAAAGGTTGCAGCATTTGGGGCTTTTTAGTTTAGAGAAAAGGCGGGTCAGAGGAGACATGATAGAAGTGTATAAAATTATGCATGGCATTGAGAAAGTGGATAGAGAAAAGTTCTTCTCCCTCTCTCATAATACTAGAACTCGTGGACATTCAAAGAAGCTGAATGTTGGAAGATTCAGGACAGACAAAAGGAAGTACTTCTTTACTCAGCGCATAGTTAGACTATGGACTTTGCTCCCACAAGATGCAGTAATGGCCAACAGCTTGGATGGCTTTAAAAGAAGATTAGACAAATTCATGGAGGACAGGGCTATCAATGGCTACTAGCCATGATGGCTGTGCTGTGCCACCCTACTCAGAGGCAGCATGCTTCTGAAAACCAGTTGCCGGAAGCCTCAGGAGGGAAGAGTGTTCTTGCACTCGGGTCCTGCATGCGGGCTTCCCCCAGGCACCTGGTTGGCCACTGTGAGAACAGGATGCTGGACTAGATGGGCCACTGGCCTGATCCAGCAGGCTCTTCTTATGTTCTTATGTTCTTATGAGAACAACTCCAAATGGTCTGGCATAACTCTAACAAGAAGGGGACAATGTCAGTGCCTGGCTCACACGACACATTAAGCCAAATCCTGGCTTAGTGAGACCATGTGAATGTGCAGGCTTCCAGAAAGGAGCTCACAGCTGCTTTACTCTTCCCTGTTCTTTTTTGCTGCCATGCGAAACTAAGTCAAACTTTGGCTTAGTGTGTCGGCTGAACCAGGCTCAAGGTTCAGCTTTCTCTTCATTAACCATGAGCTGCTGCCAAAGCTTGTTCTTGAACCATGAATCTTTGGCGAGGAACTCGTGAGTGTGTTTGGGCCCTGAGTGAGAGTCAGAGTGGATGGGTGGAATCCTGTGTGGGAGCCAGGAGATTGAGAGTCGTTGAGTGGGGAAGTGTGAAGGTGTCGGTATTTATTTATTAATAATTTGTATTATGTATGTATTATTTGTGCTATGGTTTTATTGTACATTTTTATAATACTTGTTGTAGCTGTTTTACTTTTCTGTACACCACTTAGAGATCTTTTTCTATATTAAGTGGTATAGAAATAGTCTAAATAAATAAATAAACTTTATCAAAAGCTTTTTGATAGTCCATCACCTTGTGATTACTGACACTCACAAAACTCTAAACTCTGGTCCCAGGCTATGGTCTGAAGGCACATGAAGCCAGCTCCCTGCAGAAGCTAAGCAGGGTCAGGTCTTGTCAGTGCCTGGATGGGAGACCGCCTGGGAACCATATGTAAGCTGCCTTGGGTTTCTATCAGGAAAAGAAAGGAGGGGTATAAATGTAATAAATAAATAAAAAGTTAGTGAGATAGAACGTACCTTTCAGTGCTGGCTTGGAGAGGGCAGAGGTAGTAGCATCCTCCTGGTGGTATGTGTTCATCGGCATGGGGATGTGGTGAGGTAGTTGCAGCAAGACTGGAGGAGCTCTGAGGCAGCAGCCCCACAGATGTGTATATACCTGTGGGGCTGCTGCCACCAGCCTGGAGCTCCCGACCTCACTGCTGCCACCTCACCCTGCCCAGACAAGCACAGCGCTGCCACCAGAATGACACCATTGCCTCTTCCTCCCTCACAAGGCACTGCTATTCCCTTTGTAGAAGCCATATTGATTTATCCTAAGCAAGAGTTGCTTTACCAGATGATGTTGGATTCCAACTCCCATCAGGCCCAGGGAAGATGGGAGCTGTAGTCCAACAATATATGGAGGGCCAGAGGTTCCCCATCCCTACTATACACCTTCATACCACTATGGCGTAGTGAGACGTTTCGGTGGCATATGGATGCAGAGCTAAGTTCAGCAATGGCTTCCAGCATCTGGCACCAGTTTGTCATGTCCCTTGAGTAAGGAATACTACATTCTTTTCTTTTGTAGCCTTACAAATGTAAAGGTGTAGCCCTTGGAGATGGTAAATATGGCCATTGGGCAAAATTCTCCATGTTCAAAAGAACCAAGATATTTATTTGTTTAATATTCCACCCTTCCTCCCAGAAGGAGCCCAGGGCGGCAAACAAAAACACTAAAAGCACTTTAAAACATCTTAAAAACAAAAGACTTTAAAAAATATTAAAACAAAACATTGTAAAAACATCTTTAAAAAAACAACTTAAAAAAAAAAAAGCAATTCCAGCACAGACACAGACTGGGATAAGGTCTCTACTTAAAAGCCTTGTTGAAAAAAGAGGGTCTTCAGTAGGTACCAAAAAGATAACAGAGATGGCGCCTGTCTAATATTTAAGGGGAGGGAATTCCAAAGTATCGGTATCACAACACAAAAGGTCCGCTTCCTATGTTGTGCAGTCTTGATGTGTTGTATCAGTTCTCCAGAACAGAGTCCAATGTATGACAATGAGAGCCACTGACAGAGCAAAATATGCAAGGGGGGAAAACAGCAACATGGCAGCCACATAGTCTTTGCATGCATATGTAGAAAAAAGGGGCATAAATTATAAACTGATCTAGCTCTGGAAAGTGAGGCCTTGCTTGAGGTAACATGCATGAATCTTCTTTGTAAGGCATGGGGGGTGCAATGGGGAGTCTCCTTTAAGTACCTTTCTTTTAGTGGCAGATATGACTACCTGTATTTATACTTTCAAAAGTGGAGTGTCATTGCTTATTACCTATGAATACCTTGATCATATGCATAGATTGCAAGCTGTCCTAATAAATCTGCAAAGAGCCTCCGGAATTATTTTAAAACTGTTAACATATTCCAGAGTGGGTTCCTACTGGGCCCTGTACTAGAACATCTTTTTAAAAACATCAAATCTGAGTGTTCCGTTAAACTCAAAGGCTGGCTCACTGCTTTGTGATTTTAGAAGGTCCTAATAAAAATATTGTGTTACTCAAACTGTTTTGATTTTTTCCTTAATTGGCCACAGGTACTTGTATTTTTGTTTTCATTTGTTGTTAAAAGATCACACTAATCATATTTTTGGTCTGATATGTATTGGGACATAGATATAGGCCCAGAACTTGGTTAGTAATAAACAATCATATGACTTTGAAAATAAATTATCACATGAGGTGTCATCCCAATGCAACTTCGTAGTTAGGCTGGATGTCTACAGCTCATGGTCATGGGTACTAAAAGCCTATGCTTAACAAATACTCAGCAAAGCACAAGGGTGCATCATTTTGAAGTAAACAACATATCAGCTCAGTTCCTCGTGAACAGTGAACTGTCTCAAATCCATGTTACAGAGGTTGAATCAATCTTGCAAACGCAAGTCAGTGCTGAAAAGAGGCCTTGAACTGAAACAGCCTGGAAAATGTATTTGATGTCCATTCTACCAGAGAATATTCCCAACAAACAAGTTATAATTTAATGTGGCAAAAATGTAACACAGCCCAAGAAAAGCTAGCCTTACAGATATGAAGCCCTTTAAATAAAATAAACAAAAGAAATTAGTGGCAGGATGAGAAAAAAATAGTGAGCAAAATGTTTTCTTGCGTTCTGCGCTTTTGCATCACTGGGGGAGGGGAAAGAGACATAAAGAGGTAGCATCTTCCTGTGATGAACCCGAGACAGACCTCTTTACTAATCTACACTTTGCATTTTGAAAAGAAAGAGTATGAAATAAAAATGTCTACTTCTTCGTTTTGAAGAATCTCTAGCCTCATATTCAGTAATTTACGACAACATGTTAAGAAGAAGGGATAAGTTAATTTCAAACCCCGTATCTCAAAGCTGAACAGAATAGAGCATCTATGACGACTTGCATCTGGAGGTTAGCACATCTCTGTTTCACACAATACTCTCTTCTACAAGCATCCATGCATGGAGGTGGATGTGCTACCATATCCAGCCATTATCAGCAGGAGGGTTTGCCCCTTAACACATGCCTCAGACCACCCTAAATCTTATCCTATGAGAAAATCATCATAATTATGAATTTCATTTGTAGCACTCTTAAATTATTATACTGTTGTGAATATGCTGTTCTCCTGTTCCATGATGAGTAAGTTGCTTACGTTTCAGGAGCAGAACACAAGTAAAGGACAGGACACAAGTTGTAACTCAACACTAAGGCCCATATTATCTTGGATCTTATACTATGGAGTGCTTAGCTTAATCCAGCCATAAAAGGTAAAGGTGTCCCCGCACTTGTAGCACGAGTTGTTTCTGACTCTTAGGGTGACGTCTTGCGACGTTTACTAGGCAGACCTTATGTATGGGGTGGGATTGCCAGTTCCTTCCCCGCCCTTTCTTCACCCCCCAGTGTATGCCGGGTGCTCATTTTACCGACCACGGATGGATGGAAGGCTGAGTGGACCTCGACCCCTTTTACCGGAGATTCGACTTCCTCCTTTCGTTGGAATCGAACTCCGGCTGTGAGCAGAGCTTTGGCTGTGTTACCGCTGCTTACCACTCTGGGCCACGGAGGATCTTTAATCCAGCCCTAGTCTACCTAAATTTATCTTTGGCAACCATCTGAAAGACTTACAAGAACACAAGAAGAGCCTGCTGGATCAGACCAATGGCCTATCTAGTGCAGCATCCTGTTCACACATACCTGTAGGAAGCCTGCAAGCAGGACTTGAGGACAAGAACACTCTCCCCTCCTGTAGCTTCCAGCAACTGATATTCAGAAGCATACTGTCTCTGACTATGGAGGCAGAGCATAGCCATCCTAGCTAGTAGCCACTGATGGCCTTCTCCTCCATGAATTTGTCTAACCCTCTTTTAAAGCCATCCAGGTTAGTGGCCATCCCTGCCTCTTGTGGGAGTAAATTCAACAGTTTAACTACGCGCTATGTGAAGAAATACTTTCTTTGGTCGGTCCTTAATCTTCAAAATTTCAGTTTTATTGGATGTCCACGAGTTCTAATGTTATGAAAGAGGAACAAAAAATTTCTCTATCCATGTTCTCCATGGCATGCATAATTCTATCATGTCACTTCTTACTTGCCTTTTCCCTAAACTAAAAAGCCCCAAATGCTGCAGCCTTTCCTCAAAGGGAAGTTGCTCCATCTCCCTGATCATTTTGGTTTCCCTTTTCTGAACCTTTTCCAGCTCTACAATATCCATTTTGAGGTGAGGTGACCAGAACTGTACACAGTATTCTAAATCCATCCAAAACACAGATTTATATAAAGGTATTATATCAGCAGTTTAATTTTCAATATCTTTCCTAGTGATCCTTAGCATGGAATTTGCCTTTTTCACAGCTGTTACATACTGAGTCAACCTCTTCATTGAGCTATCTGCTACAACCCCAAGATCTTGGTCCTGGTCAGTCACCACCTTTTCAGACCCCATGAGCGTATATGTGAAATTAAGATTTTTTTACTCCAATATGCATAATTTTACACTTGTCTACATTGAATTTCATTTGCCATTTTACCATTCATTCAATCATTTTGGACAAGTCCTCTTAGAGCTCTTTGCAATCTCTTTTTGTTTTAATGACCCTGAACAATTTAGTATCATTAGCAAACTTGGCCACCTCATTGCTCACCTCTAACTCTAGATCATTTATGAACAAGTTGAAGAAGACAGGTCCCAATACTGATCCTTGGGGGACTCCACTTTCTACACCTCTCTATTGAGAGAACTGTCTACTTATTCTACTCTCTGCTTTCTGTTTCCCAGCCAGTTCCTGATCCACAAGAGGACCTCTCCTCTTATGCCATGACTGCTAAGCTTACTCAGGAGACTTTGGTGAGGTATCTTGTCAAAAGCCTTTATAAAATCATAGAATAGTAGAATTGGAAGGGTCCTATAAGGGTCCAACCCCCTGCTCAGTGCAGGAATCCAAGTTAAAGCATACCTGACAGGTGGCTGCCCACTTGCATCTTGAATGCCTTTAGTGTGGGAGAGCCCACCACCTCCTTAGTTCCATTGTCGTACTGCTCTAACGGGAACTAATAACTTCACATGATTTGGAAACTATATTCGGTTAATGCTGCCTAAATAGCATTTACCTTTTTTGCTGCCACATTGCACTGTTGGCTCATATTCAGCTTGTGATCAACAACAATTTCGATCCTTCTCACATGAAATACTGCTAAGCTAAGTAACCCCCATCTTACAACTGTGCACTTGGTTTCTTTTTCCTACATGTAAAACTTTGCACTTACCCCTGTTAAATTTCATTCTCTTGTTTTCAGCCCAATGCTCCAGCCTACCAAGATCACTTTGAATTTCTTTGTCTTCCAGGGTTCTGTCTTGTACATTATGCCCACTAGATCACCTCTGTCAAGTACACTATGCCCACTAAATCACCTCTATCTATATGCTGGTTGACAGTCTTAAAGGACTCTAACAGATGAGTGAGACAGGACTTGCCCTGGAAGAAGCCATGCTGGTTCTGCTTCAGCAAAGCTTGTTCTTCTATCTATATTTGTAATTTTATCTTTAAAAATACTTTCTACCAATTTTCCTACAACAGACATTAAGCTAACCAGTGTGTAATTTCCAGGATCCCCCCTGGATCCCTTTTTAAAGATTGGTGTTACCACTGGCCACTTTCCAGTCCTCGGGTATGGAGGCGGATATTCTTGTTAGAAGATTAGCAATTTCACATTTGAGTTCTTGTGTAGATGCCATACAGACCAAGCGATTTGTCAGTTTTTATTTTGCCTATTAAGCCTAGAACGTCATATCTTGTCACCACTATTTGCCTCAGTTCCTCAGACTCCCTTCCTGCAAAAGTTAGTTCAGGCACAGGAATCTGCCCTATATGCTCAGCCGTGAAGACAGATGCAAAAAAATCATTTAGCTTCTCTGCAATTTCCTTATCCTTTGACTCCCTTGTCATCCAAGGGTCCAACTGCCTCCCTAGATGGTCTCCTGCTTTGAATGTATTTAAAGAATTTGTTTTTGTTAGCAATATGCTTCTCAAATTCTTTTTTAGCATCTCTTGTGGACCTATTAGGATGGTCCGCCCCAGACACCTGATGGAACCGCAGGGATTCCTGAATGCGCTGGGTGATTTGGAGCTGACTGAAGGACGCCCGGCCGAAGCCCTGGTGATGGAGTGGAACAGGGAGATCACTGGGGCTTTGGATAGGGTGGCTCCGAAACGTCCTCTCCCCCTGAATAGAACTCAGACAGCACCCTGGTATACACCACGGTTGCGGGGTCTGAGACAGGAGGTGAGACGACTTGAGTGCCGGTGGCGGAAATCTCGCACCGAAGATGATCAGACACTGGTTAGAGCGGCAATAGCAGCCTACCAGGTGGCAACAAAGGCAACAAAGAGGGAATTCTTTGCTGCCTCTATTGCGTCAGCAGAGTGTTGTCCCAGGAGATTGTTCCAGGTGGTCCGAAGCCTGGTCAGTCCCGTTGCTCAGGAACCCATGGAGCAATCTAAAATCTCCTGTGACATTTTTGCTAAACACTTTGCTGGTAAAATCGAGCGCCTGAAGAGCATGATTCCGTTCGCCGTGGATACAGGTAGTAGGCCAGGGTCGGCCAGTTGCATTCCGGTCCGGTGGGATCGGTTTCAGCCTCTTCCCTCTGAGGAAGTGGACAAGGTGCTCAGTACTGTGAAGCCAACCACCTGTCTGCTTGATCCTTGCCCTTCGTGGCTCGTCACGAGTTGCAAAGAGAGACTGAGCGAAGGGATCAAGGCAGTGGTAAATGCATCCTTGAAAGAGGGTGCAATGCCATCAGCCTTCAAGGAGGCGGTGATAAAGCCCATCTTAAAAAAACCCTCCTTGGATCCCCAAGAGCTGAATAACTTCCGCCCAGTTTCTAATTTACCATTCTTAGGCAAGGTAATTGAGCGAGTGGTGGCCAGACAGTTACAGACACACTTGGAGGAAACGGATTATTTAGATCCATTCCAATTGGGTTTCAGGACTGGACATGGAACTGAAACAGCCTTGGTCGCTCTGGTGGATGATATGAGGAGGGCGTTGGATAGGGGAGAATATACCTTCCTCGTCCTCCTAGATCTCTCAGCGGCTTTTGATACCGTTGACCACGGTATCCTGTTGGATCGCCTAGGGGGATTAGGAATAGGGGGCACTGTTTTACAGTGGTTCCATTCCTATCTCTCAGATAGGCACCAACGGGTAGCTTTGGGAGATGAGGTATCAGACCCTTGGCCTCTTAATTGTGGGGTGCCACAGGGCTCTATCCTCTCTCCCATGCTGTTTAACATCTATGTGAAACCGCTGGGGGCCATCATCAGGAGTTTTGGGCTGAAGTGTCACGAATATGCGGATGACACTCAGCTCTATCTCTCATTTAAGTCCTCACTAGAGTTGGCTGTGGATACCATGTCCAAGTGCCTGGAATCCGTAAGTGGATGGATGGGAGAGAACAGGCTGAAGCTGAATCCCGACAAGACCGAGGTGTTGTTTGTGAAATTGGTTTTAAATGGATTATGATTGTATTTGCTTGTATTTCATTTTGTATTATGTACTGCTCTCTATTATTGTAAGTCGCCTAGGGTGTCCACTAACCTGGACAGATAGGCGACCAACAAATAAAATTTATTATTATTATTATTATTGTTGTTGTTGCATTTCTTTTGCCAGAGTTTGTGTTCCTTTCTATTCTCCTATTACCTATAATACTAGATTGTTTCAAGCTTCAATTTTTTAAAGAGCAACAACATTCCAACAGTTCATCTGAAATACAATTTCAAAATTAGTTTTGGCTATTTTAGTAAGTTATAGTTATTGCCTATTCACTATCAGTATACACTTGTTATGGTACTTGCAAACATCACTGTTGATGGTACCTTAAAATCCAAGGATGAGAGCTTTTCAAGCTTTATGTTTACTTCAGATGAATTTGCCTTCTTTGTGAACTGAATGAAGCAGAGTTTGCTTTGCTCCCAAAATGACAAGATCATGAAACTGTCTGTAAGAACAGCTGAAAAACAAAGAAAAACTGTCAGCATTGTAATACCTGGCTGTCACCATCAATAAAACAATTTACTGGAGCCTCCACTGAGACACCAGGGGAAGAAAAGCAAAATTTCAAGGCTACACTTTAAAATATGACATTGAGGCTTCTGTGATCTCCTAAAGGACATTAGTGTTTCATCTTGTCAGGGTCTTCCTAGAAATGAGTAATAAAGCTTAAGGGATACTCAGATTAAGTAAAGCTGAATAAATTAGCATATACCACATTCCTTTTGTAATACAATAATGCTTTCTCATCCTATATTCATTTTTCCTCATTTCTTGTAGAATTTGGAATGTAACCCCCTTCAACAATTGCTTTCATTGGTTGAGTGAAAATACTTCTTCAAGCATAAATGTAAAAAAAAGAAAAAGATACCAATGAGGTGGCAGATGTGACTGCAGCAATTGAGTTGCTTGTAGTTGTTGAGCCATAGGAGAGAGAAATCTGGGGATTTTTCACTTATGACATTTGCTCTTTTATAATTGAATCAGAACATACCAGAAGTGAATTATGCCAACAGTCAGACTTTTGAAGTTTAGAAAACTGTGAATATGCAGAAAGTACTACCACAGGTAAAACATAAAAGTATTAAACGTTTGTTGCTGTTGTTGTATTAAAGCAGATCTGCCAAGAAATGAGTGCCTTGCTGACCATAACCTCAGGGTTATACTGTTCATTTTAGTCTCTTCACATATATTACCCTAAACTTTTCAATCTTCAATAACAATTTAAATCATTCATTTAAATATATACCTTCAGTGACAAAATATAGGACAAGGCTGGTCATATGCAAAAGCATACATTGTAGAGAAAACTAACAATCAATTAAAAATGGTTACTTGATGGATTCTATCTCTTTGGAAGCCACTCAAAGCTATTAAAATATAATGTATTATCTCCGATTGCTTGCACTTTCCTATGCTTGCCATAACAGCAATTTAATTCAGAATTCACTCTGATTCAGCTTTGTTTGGAGTCTGAATACAACATTCCTGTATAGTCAGAATGGACACATCAAGACCATACATTTAGAGTATGTTAACAGTCATCGACAATCCTGGGAACTGTGGTTTGTTAAGGGTGCTGGTAATTGTAGATAATTGTCTGTGAGGTCAGCATCCTTAACAAACTACAGTTCCCAGAATTCTTTGGTGGAAAGCCATGACTATTAAAGTGGTATAAAAGTGCTTTAAATGTATGGTGTAGATGTGCCCCATATCTGAGTTGTTTGTTTTCATTTTGACCTCCAGTACTTATAAATGTATCCTTTTATAAGTATCCTTTTGGATCCTTTTAAATTACTTGTGTGGAACTGAATATAGCTTTCTTCTGATTTTAACAGCATGTGTAAATCTGTTCTTCATTTGACTGAGGGCAGAAGACTATATTATATATTGTTCTATGATTCTTCCCTTCCCCCCAACCTTCTTTCTGTTATAATATAAATCTGTTGGGAATGACTTCAGGATGAATGGAGCATGCGGCTGGTGATAAGAAAGAGGACTCCGCAGAAAGAGGACAGAGGCTCCGCAGTGATTTAGACGCTGCTATTGTGGCAGTTCCAGCCGAGGTGTCCAATGCAACGTCGAACCCAGTGCTGTAGCATCAATTCCAGTTAATGTAGCCTGATGATGTGGTCAAGATGCTTGCAGTGATGCGCCTGACCACATGCTCATTAGATCCTTGTTCATCCTGGCTTATTAAAGCTAGCTGGAGTGAGGTGACTGAATGGGTCACAGGTGTAGTAAATGCATCTTTGCGTGAGGCCCACTGCCCAGAAAGAGGCAGTGGTGCATCCACTTCTTAAATAACCCACACTGGACCCAATGGAGTATAACAACTATAGATCAGTCACCAACATCCTTTTCTTGGCAAAAGGTAGTGGAGAAGGTGGTTGTAGAGCAATTGCAGGTATTCTTGGATGAGACTGATAATCAGATCCATCACCATATGATTTTTAAATAAATAATAAATTAAATCCTCAGTCAATGTAAAAACAGACAATGATGTTCTGTATAGGAATGACAACTTATGGGACAGAATCTTTTTTTATATTGGTAAACCTGGCTCAAGACACAAATAAATACAGTAACCTTAGTTTCCAAGTTCTAGAATTTCAGTGAAATAGAAATGGTTTCCCAAGGACAAGGATAGTCTTGCAAACCAAGGATTCATCCAGCCCAGAGACTTGCTTCCAATAGAAGCTAACCTGCCCAATGCTTTCAGGGATCTCAAAAGTAGGGCATGAAAGCAAGAGCCCAGCATCTAGCGGTTCCATTAGCTATTGTGGTTAATAAGAAATGATACATATCCTCCAGGATTTGTCTGAACCATTTTAAAAGCCACATGCTTTGGGTTCATTTTTTCAATGGATGAGAAATGGGAGCCATTGCTTGTGAAGTTCCTAGGTTTAATCCCTGCCATCTTTAGGATCTTTAGGTAGCCTGGGAAAGGCCCGCTTTCTGAGACCTTGGCGTGCCGCTTTCAGTCACAGCTGACAGTACTTGAAAGAACATATTTTAAAGTGACCAGGCCCAACTGTACTGTATTGTACGATACTAGCATTATTAGTGAGCTTTTAATCACAGGCACCACAGAGACCTTTACAGTAGCATTATTGTTTATTTCTAGCAACTTTACTAAAACAGAACAAAGCATTCAAATGGGGAGAAAATTACATGTGCTAAGCTTCAATACCTTTGGGGAAAATTATACAAGGAACTGAGATTTAAAAACAAATGTAACAGTTGATAAGAACAGAAACTTTGATGTTAAATATTTTTCCTAAAGTGGTTTTGGTCCTGAGGGTAGTAACTGTGGCATTACATGCAATTACTTGTTGTGTTTTCAGGTCCCCAGTGGTAATAATTGCTCTACCTGTTGACATACTATTCTTCTTATTCCAATGTAAAATGTAGGGAATTGAATTGCACATGGGTATAATTACCATCGCTGATAGCGTCGGAGATGAGCTTCCCCATCAGGGTTCTGTCAATCACCACTCGCTCCAGCTGTGGCCCAGAAAGACTTAGGGATACCAGTACACCTGAATGAAAGAGGAGCTGAATCCAAATAGTCGAGGGGGAGGGGAAAGGCATAACTTATCAACAGAGAATATTATGTTTCACAATACATTTACCATGTGTATTTTTATAGATTTCATATACTAAAGCTTGGCTGGCAAAACAGATTAGATGCACAAGAAGTTAATTGTAAAAAAAGAGAGAAGGAAAGAAGTAAAAAACAAAACCCACAACTGAATTTTGAATATGCCTGCTAAACCTATGTATGAAATATTTCACTATAGGATATAATTTCCCATAATTTGCATGGAAAATAGTAACTTTAGATGTTGCCATTCATGGCTAAAATCCTTCCCCATGCTGCTGCCCTGGAAAAATCTGGATAAGCAAAAAAGACCACAGACTCAAGCCTGTGACATGGAGCTACTCAGTAACTTATGATTATATGCTCTACACAATCAGTTAAAGCATTCAATTGCTTATGGATCTAAGCATGATGCTAATGAAAAATATAATCCACAGGTAAAGAGTGTATTAACAGGTATATTAACCACCCAGAAAACAGGAATGGGGAGGTGCAGGGAGAATGAGAGAATAGGTTCACAAATAGAACATAACATATATAATGTGCATATTTTCTATACAACACATGTTCTTACTCCTGTTAATATCACAACAGTGCTATCAAGTAGCATTTTAAATGCAATTACTGTACCACTGTGATGCTGCATGAGCCCTCACAATGATGTCAGGTGACTTTTTCTGCCCACATAAAACTTGCTGAGAGAGAGCTCTGCAAAAGAGAGAAGGAGGCTAGAGTGCAGGTGGAGGCGAACTCCTGATGGATGTAATCATTCTTTGGTAAGTGCTTTCACTAAGTTGTACATAAAAGCGGTCAGGGCGGCGAAAAAGTCTTATTTTTCTGCCACTATCAGATCATCTCTTTGCCGCCCAGCGGAGCTTTTTAGGGTGGTACGAGGGCTTTTACATTCTGGCCCTCCTGATACTAAGGAAACATCGGAAGCCCGCTGCAACAAATTTGCGGAGCACTTCCAAGATAAGATTGCATGCATCCGTCGGGACTTGGACTCTGATGTTATGACAGTTGAATCCATTGAAGTGTCCAGAGCGCGGCCTTGTCCTTTATTATTGGATGAGTTTCAGTTGGTGCAGCTCGAGGAAGTGGACAAGGTACTTGGAATGGTGCGGGCGACTATGTCTGCTCTGGACCCTTGCCCATCTTGGCTGGTGAAGGCTGGCAGGGCTGTAACCACCGGCTGGGCCAAAGAGGTGATAAATGCTTCCTTGAGAGAGGGAGTAGACCCTGGCAGTCTCAAGGAGGCAGTAGTGAGACCTCTTTTAAAGAAACCTTCTTTGGACCCAGATGTTTTGAACAACTATAGACCGGTGGCGAATGTCCCTTTTTTGGGCAAAGTTTTGGAGCGGGTCGTTGCCACCCAGCTCCAGGTGCTTTTGGATGAAACCGATTATCTGGATCCGTTTCAATCCGGTTTTAGGTCTGGTTTTGGCACTGAAACAGCCTTGGTCACCCTGTATGATGACCTCTGTCGGGAGAGGGACAGGGGGGGTGTGACCCTGTTGATTCTCCTTGATCTCTCAGCAGCGTTTGATACCATCGACCATGGTATCCTTCTGGGGAGGCTTGCGGAGTTGGGAGTTGGGGGCACTGCTTGGCAGTGGCTCTGCTCCTACTTAGCGGATCGTCGCCAGAAGGTAGTGCTTGGGGAACATTGCTCGATACCCTGGACTCTCCATTGTGGAGTCCCTCAGGGATCGGTTCTGTCCCCCATGCTTTTTAACATCTACATGCAGCCTCTGGGTGCGGTCATCAGGAGTTTTGGAGTGCGCTGCCATCAGTATTGCTGATGACACGCAGCTCTACTTCTCCTTTTCACCTTCTTCAGGTGAGGCTGTCGATGTGCTAAACCGTTGCCTGACCGCGATAATGGACTGGATGAGAGCTAATAAACTGAAATTCAATGCAGACAAGACCGAGACACTGTTGCTGAACTCTTTCTCTGCCCAGATGGTGGATGTTCGACCTGTTCTAGATGGGGTTACACTCCCCTTGAAGGAACAGGTTCGTAGTTTGGGTGTCCTTTTTGACCCTTCCTTGTCACTGGAGGCTCAAGTGGCCTCGGTGGCACGGAATGCGTTTTACCATCTTCGCTTAGTCGCCCAACTACGCCCCTATCTGGACAGCGACGATTTCGCCTCAGTTGTTCACGCTCTGGTAACCTCTAGACTGGATTACTGTAATGCGCTCTATGTAGGGCTGCCCCTGAAGACAGTTCGGAAACTACAGCTAGTGCAAAACGCGGCAGCCAGGCTGTTGACAAGGACCAATTGGTCCGTGCATATAACACCTGTCCTGGCCAGTTTGCACTGGCTCCCTATTTGTTTCCGAGCCAGATTCAAGGTGCTGGTTTTGACCTATAAAGCCTTACATGGTGTGGGACCGCAGTACCTTGTGGAACGCCTCTCCTGCTATGAACCTACCCGTCCACTTCGTTCAGTATCTAAGGCCCTCCTCCGGGTACCAACTCATCAACATGCCCGGAGCATTACTACTAGATCTAGGGCCTTTTCTGTGGTGGCCCCCGAATTGTGGAACAGCTTACCTGAGGAAATACGCCTGGCGCCTACGGTATTTTCTTTTAGGCGCCAGGTTAAGACCTGGCTATACTCCCAGGCATTTTAATGTTTTAATGTTTAATGTTAATTGTTCATCTTAATGTTTTAAATTTTCCTGTTATTTGAATCGGATTTTATTGTGACATGGTATTTTAACTCTGTTTTGTACACCGCCCAGAGAGCTACTAGCTATGGGCGGTTTAAAAATGAAATGAAATAAAATAAATAAATAAATAAAAGGCTTAGCAAGACCCGACAATCAGCTAATTGCTGGGTCCTGTTAAGCCCCTTTCCGAGTGCTACCTTGCAGAGCACTTTGCAGGTGCCTGCAAACCCCCTTTATGGCTGAGCCCCATACCTGATGTCATATACGGAGTCAGATGTAGGGCATGTAGTCATGGCTTGGCTGAAATTACCTTGCAAGCCAAATGGATGGCTAGATGGGAAGTAATAAGCTGAAGCTGAAGCTGAACCCGGACAAAACCGAGGTACTGTTCGTGGGAGACAAGGGAAGGTTAGGGGATTTGGACCTGGTGCTCAATGGGGTACAACTGCCCCTGAAAGACCAGATCCATAGCCTCGGGGTCATTCTTGACTCCCAACTGTCCATGCAAGCCCAGGTTTTGGCTGTGAGCTGGGCAGCACTGTATCAACTCCATCTAATACAGAGGCTACGCCCCTACCTTTCCAATCATATGCTCCCATCGGTGGTACATGCCCTGCTCTCCTCTCGCCTAGACTACTGTAATGCGCTCTACGTGGGGCTACCCTTGAAAACGGTCTGGAAGCTGCAACTGGTACAGAACGTGGTGGCGTGCCTGATTAAAGGCAGCCGCCGGCAAGATCATATCACTCCAGTGCTAAAAGAGTTGCACTGGTTACCAGTTGCTTACCGGGCCCAATTCTAGGTGTTGGTTTTGACCTTTAAATCCCTATACAGTTTCGGCCCAGTCTATCTAAAGGAGCGCTTCCAGCATCATCAGCTATGCTGCCCAACAAGATCAGCCTCAAAAGACCTTCTCTCCATCCCATCAGTCAAAACAGCCAAACTGGTGAGGACTAGAGAGAGGGCTTTTTCAGTTGTGGCCCCCACCCTGTGGAACTCCCTCCCAAATGATCTCCACCATGCCCCTTCCATGATGAGTTTCCGCCAGGCCTTGAAGACCTGGCTCTTCAGGCAGGCTTCTGGGGTGGGCTAGAATTTATCTTCATTGTTTTTAGATTTTTAATGTCTAGGTATTGTATGCCTGTTTTGTACGTCGCCCAAAGTGGCTGGACAGCCAGCTAGATGGGTGACTAATAAATTCAGTAAATAATAATAATAATGCGGAGACTTGGCAGGCCTAATTAGGTGCATACGCCAGGGTTCCCCAACCCTTTCTACAGAGCTCTTGTCGTGAGACCTACTGGGAGGGGGTGGACTGATAAGAACAAAGCACAGGAGGAGGACTTAGAGTGGGATGTTCAAGCCGGTGAAGGGCTCAGCAGGAAGTTTGACTCAGAAGAGGCCCCAGCTCTGGACTTCCACAGTTCAACCTCAGCAGCTCCAGATACCCCTGTGGAGAGTCAACTTGACCAGCTGGTTGTTTCCCAGCCTGATGCTTCCCCTCTCCCTGCGCCCGCATCACCAGCAGGCAGCCCTCCTCCGTCGGAGGACGGAGACGGGACAGTGATGGGGGCTTCACCTTCAGCTCGCGCCTGGAGGTGAATGCAGTAGGAGATCCAACAGACATAGTTGAGGTGCAGTCATCTGTGAGTGCGCTCCCAACAGTGACAGTCAGCACATGCAAGCAGGGTGCCCTCCCAGCCTTACTTAAGCTGGGGGGAGGAGTTGCTGAGTCAACATCTTAGCGCTGTGAAATTGTGCCTAGTTAGTCCTAGAGAGATGCCGAGTTCTGAGTAAGCCGTAAGTAGATTCATGAAGCGTATTGAATTGAAACTGTCTCTTACTACAATAAAAGAAAAAAACACAGCCAGGTCCGAGTCTGAGTTCTTCAAATTCGAGCAGGACAGTTTGATTCAGCCACCACCTCCTCCACCTGACGACCCCATCACTGAGATGGAAGAGAGCGGCAGGACAGGGGAGGACTATCAGAGAGCCTTCGAGACCATGCTAACCCAGATGGAAGGTAAATGAACACACAGCTGAACAGGTGACATCCTATAGGTAGTTGTGAGTAACCTTTCATTCATCAGGCTCCTGGAATGCTCAAATAAATGATGCCATTATGTATGCGCAGAGGAGTGCAAAGGCACTCCTCTCCTTCTTAGCCCAGATGTTATATGGCTCACAGTTATGTGCTGCGTACTTAATATAATCCTTCATTTAGAGGCAGGGCAAATTTCTATAGAGGCCCGTGCGTGGATTCTCAAGATGAATTACTGGCTGAAGATGTTGTTTTGTCCAGTGGGTTTATCCTCACTGACGCTCATTGACATCTTTCAATCAAAATGGAGGAAGACGCTAACAATGGAATTACAAAAGCTGGGTTTTTCTCCTGATGCTATATTGGCTTTAGGATACACTAAAGCCAAAGCAGTTATCAAGCAGCATATTCAGGACATTGAACTCTAAGAACACTTAGGGTTGGCCACACTGTACCCAAACTTTAGGAATAATATGGTGGCATTTGCACCCACAAATTATTTAATAAAACTGAGTATCCCTAAATATAGGAAACTTTTTACGCTAGCCAAGTTAAATGTTTTACCTTCCACTTTCCCGGAAGGCTGATATAAAAGAGTAGTCTATCAAGAGAGTCTGTGCACTTGTGGTTTAGAAAAGGTGGAGACAATTGCCCATGTGTTACTCTATGGTTCTTTTTTTCAAGATTTTAGAGCTATTTTGATTACTCCGATACTAACAAAAACTCCCGGCAGATCTGACTTATTTTATCTGGAGTACTTGTTGTCTGACCGGAACCCCTGGGTCACAAGGAACGTGGCCAGCTTCCTTGCAGCTTCTATTGATTATCAGAGACTAAGGATTAAATAATATTTTTGTAATTTTAATATTTAATATTTTTATGCTTTACAAGGAAATCTCCTATTGTGGTTTCCTTGGTTTGATTATGTACAAGAGTTATATTATTTTACTTTTTTTCTATTTCACACTTCTTGTACAATTCTGTATGGACTGGTCTTTAACCTTAATAAAAATAATCAATCAGTCAGACCATGCTAACTGAACTCCAGAAACTCCGAGCCGAGACCCAGACCCTCCGAACGGAGAATCAGACCTTGCATCTGCAAGTGACTCGGCTTGGGAATCAAGTGTCAGTCCTGCAGCAGGGGGCTGCCCCAGCCATGTCAGTGCCCTCGCCTCATGTTAAGACACCCATGGGGCTGCCCCCTCATTACAGTGGGGAAAAGGAGCAGCTTGCCATGTTCATCACTCCGTGTGTACTTTACGTCTGTATGAGGCAGTCAGATTTTCTCAACGACTCCTTGAAAGTGGCCTTCGTCATCAGCCTCCAGAAAAGGGAGGCTGTCCAGTGGGCAACACCTCTGTTGCTTTGGAACGACTCCATGTTAGCCCAGTATGATCACTTTGTTGAGGCCATGGTAGAAATCTTTAGAGATGCCCAGCAGAAGGCCACCGTGGCCAGCCAATTGGGAACCCTGCAGCAGGGCAAGAACTCTGTCGGGATTTATACCAGCACCTTTCATATCTAGCCCAAGAGATGGACTGGAATTAGTCTGCTTTGACCTATACCATAACAGCCTCAACAGTGAGATCCTCAATGAATTGGCGTGAACTCCGCCACTGGACACCTCATCAGAGCTCATCCAGCTGTGCCTGCAGATAGAAAGCAGACTTGAAGGTTATTGCCTGGAACGCAAGGCTGAGGCGGCCCAAGCCTTCCCTCCCACACCCCTCTCTCGCATGCGCTTCTCGCCCAGCATGGGAACCTCCACCCAGTGAGGGGTGGAGCCCGTGCAGGGGGGGGCATGGCCTCGCCTGACTGAGGCACAGAAAGAGAAGCGTCAGAGAGAGAGGGCTTGTGTCTCTACTGTGGGAAGGCGGGACACCTTGCAAAGGCTTGCCCCTCCAAGTCGGAGAAGACCTGAATGAATGAAAGCTCCAAATCCTAGCTCTTGTAGAAGTCCATGAGCTGGGACAGACTGTAAGTCAGGGACCTCAAGTTGGCCCTCTCCTGCCAAAGTCTGCCTTACACCTGCCATTCCTTCTTGGCTTGCTCTCGGGCCAATGCGTCCAAGTGTTTGCCATTATTGATTCGGGAGAGTCCAGTAACTTTATGGATTTGGACTTTGCTGAATGAGACGGCATCCCAATCACCACACTCAAGACTCCCCTGTATGTGGAAACCATAGATGGGCAGCCCCTGATGTCAGGAGCTGTCACCGAGGCAATTACTGAATTGCAAGTGGAGCTACCTGGGCATGCAGAGCAACTGTCCTTCTACTTGGCCGCCCTGCCCTGATTCCTGGTGGTTCTGGGGATGACCTTGTTGATGCGACATGATCCTGTAATCTCTTGGGGGGAAGCAACTGTGACGTTCCAGTGGGATTATTGCAAATGGCACCACCACCCTACTAAAACAGCAGCATCAGTGGCAGTGGCCGCCCCACCCTCGGCCAAGGAGGCTACCCTGCCTGCAAAATACCAAGATTATCAGTACATCTTTGACAAGAAGGAGACTGACCAGTTGCCACACCATAGGCCCTACGACTGTCCATAGACTTGCTACCGGGGGCCCAAGTTCCCTCTGATATTTTTTAATTAAACTGTGGTATACAAGTATGTTTGTTTTTTTTAAATGGCAAATTCAGGCTAAGTGTAAGTTTTTAAGCACTGGGATTATGTGCTGGCAGTAATCTGTCCCCACCAAAAATCCAACTGCAGCCTCCAGACTAGGCCCAAGGGGAGCTCCACATAAAGCACATTGCAACAATCAAGTCTTGAGGATACAATGCAGGAATCACCCTGGTCAGCTATCCCCATCCAAGAGCACTCATAGTTGGCATATCAGCCTTAGCTGGTAAGAAGTGCAGCTAGCCACTGAGGCTATCTGAGCCTCCAGCAACAAACATGAACGCAGAAGCACCTCCAAAGAACCAACTTGTAATTTCAGACGATGCAACCCCATACAGAACAGGCATCTTCCCAGGTTTCAAGTCAGTTTATTAGCCCTCATCCAATCAACCACTGCACCAGACAACAGTCTAGATCAAGGACTGCCTCTTTTGAGCCAGATGAAGAAATAGAGTTGTGTGTTATCAGCATACTGATGACATTTCCCCCCCCCCAACTCCTAATGACTGTTCACAATGGCTTCCTGTAGATGTTGAACAGCATTTGGGGCAAAATCATACCCTGCTGCACACCATGGTGGAAGGACCATGGGCCAAGCACAATCTCCCAATGCTACTCTCTGGACATGGTTCTGCAAGTAGGATGGAGCCACTGTAAAACAGTGCTAACAATACTGTCCCATACCACCAATCCAGAAAAAAACCATGGCGAATAGTATCAAAAGCCACTGAGAGAGACAGAGAAGCAGAAGGACAATACAGATAATCCATCAGAGCAACCAAGGCTGATTTAATCCCAAAACGACGTCTGATTGAAAATTATCCAGATAATCTGTGAACTCCTGCAACTGCGGTGTGTTCATTCTCTCCATCACCTTACTCAAGAAGGGGGGTATTCATGACTGGGCAGTAATTACAAAACACAGAGTCCAGTGTGGGCTCCTTCAAAAGTGGACACATCACAACCTGTTTAAGGGCAGCAGGCACATTCACCACACCCTGGATCACCCAGTCAACCCCACCCCACTCAATCGCTTTCACCGGCTAGAACGGGCTGAGATCAAGAGAGCAAGAAGCCGGCCACATTGTTGCAGGTAATCTTATCCTCATCATCAGGTCACATAAACTGAAATGATCCCATTATGACAAGGTGCTGGATTAGATAACACAACTACGGTTGCAACAATGCAATACAAAACACTACAGAGCTAAGTGACTTTGTCCTCAAAGTGCAATCCACCACGTCTGGTTTGGCTAGCCTCAGGACCACCCAAAACAACTCTGTTAGATGGCTCTGAGGATGCAATGGAGGCAGCAAAGTAGTTCTTCTTTGCCACCCTCCACCACTAGTTTTTAGACAGAATTATGTAACCTAACAAGTGTTCAATCAGCTGTGGAGCAAGTTTTCCACCACCTGCTCTCTGGTAGTCGCCCATCCTGTTTCGTTCTCTGCAGCTCCTCCATAAACCAAGGAGTCGTGTAGGTCTTTACAGCACCCTCAGGAATAATTGTGTTGATAGCACTCCTCATTTCATCACTGCATAGTGAGACCAGGGCCTTGACAGAATCACCAGTTCTATCCATTGCAAACTCTCTCTGAGCATTCAAGAATCTGTCAGATTCCATTCATCTCCAGGTGTGGACGATAAAATTGATCCCCCACTCCTGCAGAGTGAGGCTGCCACCAAAAATTCAAACTTCACCCAGAAGTGATCTCTCCATGAAAATGGGATTAAGACCACACCCTCCCCACTAGGAGCAAGGCCAACTCAATGGCATACCACTGATAGCTGTGCTTTACGCCAATGACAGTCTGAGATAATCCCATGTTGAAGGCCTCAATTATCTCAACCAATTGAAAGTAATGTTGAGAAGCAGCCTATTGTGGAGGAAATTTTAACAGTTAAAGTAAACACACACACCCCACCCCAGTGCAAAGTGAAGATTCCCATGCATTTCTCTGGATCAGGGCAAGCTATATTAGATAATTAATTGATTTTGAAAGAAAGTAAAATGAACAGTATGAGAAAAAACAACCAATGCGAGTGCTCAGTGGCATATAGGAAAGATAGGTGCAAAGAAAATTTCAGCTATGGACATACACAAACTTTTTTCATACTTGGCTTTCAATAGGTAAAATCAGCTAACAGTAATATGCGTCACTGGATTTTGGGGAGGATGAGTAATATAAAAATTATAAAGCTGTTTGAACCATATACATCAAACATATGCATATAGTTATACCACTAGGATTTATTTATTTAGTGTCATGAATGCAAACGTTTATACAAAGTATAATGATTGCTTCTGGACTGGTTCACAAGTTCAGACAAAAATATAATCCTGCTGTTTAGATCTTGCTAAAAGCAAATCTAGATCAAATATTTCTGATTTTAGTTTGTGATTTTATAAATAGAACCACCTCCTTTTTCTGTCAATATAGCGAATATCTCTTTGTATAATCAACAGCTTCCCCAGTTACGGCAAATGTCCTTTAAGGTTTTGTCCTAGTAAAAATGTTAGACACAGTCACACTTTCACAGCATTTATTGCAACCTTTCAAAACTTCCATTTATCTTTATGTTGCAGCTGGATTAGATAAAATCACAATTTATTCCCAAATTGATAATGCGATCTTACAGTTTAGCAATGTTTGGCTAGTTCTTATAATTGTCCCCAAAAATATAAATGAAAAAAGTTTTTAAAAACAACAAAACTCTCTAGAAGTTGAGTAGGGTAGTTTGCAGGCCATGTGAAAAAAAGGTCCACAGTATTCCAGACTCAAGCATGTTAAAAAAAAAGCAATGTATCATTACTTCAGAAAAAAAGATTCAACCATGCCAAAATATCCTGGGAAGCAGTCTCCCTAGGACACCACTAAGTCTCCCTGGCAAGTATCACATAGCACCATCTGGCAGAATAACGAAAATCATCTCATTGCAACTACAAGAGATTGCTACAAAAAAATCGATCTTTAGGAAATAAAAAAGGGACAAGTCAGCAATATGCCAAAGGCCCAGAAATGTTCCACAAAAAAGAATGTTTTAAACACAACAGAATATTTTCCCAGTATGATTTAACTTCCTTATGCCAGCTGCCACTATGCTACAGCAAAGACAATGTTAGGCCTGTAGAGTATAGTCATAATTCTAAGCATTCTCAGATACAAAGTCAAAAGCAAAACAATACTAGTAGAAACATGAGATATTATAGGCACACTGACAGATGTTCCTACAGTGTACCTGGTAAGTCGGCCACCCCTCGTTCCAATGTGCACCATCGTATCCCCATGCATGGTAGGCAAACATGCAGTGACAGCAGGTATGCCATGATGATGTTATGGAACCCAGTCCATACCTTCTATAACATACAATGCACAAGCCCAATACCAAGAAGAGCCCACAAGAGGCCCCCATTGTTCACTAATTGAAGTCTGTGACCACAAGCTCCAGAGCTTCCTTCAGACATGGCTTAAGGCCTTCTGCAAATCAAGCACATCCCGCAGCAGTCTTCAAACAGCAGCAGCAGCAGCAGCAACAACAGAAGAATAGGGCTTCTCAGGGAAAGAAAGAGTACTATTCCCATCACAGCGAGCCAATCTGCTTCTGTTGGATAGGAGGCTTGAAAGTAGAACCCAGAGACAACAGAGAAGGTCAAGTATGCCGTTATGTCAATAATTCCAAACAATCATGGCAGCAACAATTCTTGCTTAATCATGCCACCATCCAGAACAGACAAGGAACAGACAAATAGGAACAGAACAATTGTTAAGACAATTCAAGCAAGTTCACAAGGTTTTCATCCATTCTTTTCAAGCCACAATGCTTTATTTTATTTTTTTTGTATGCTTTTATTGGTCTCAGGCTATGGTCTGAAGGTACATGAGGCCAGCTGGTCAGTGCCTGGATGGGAGACTGCCTGGGAACCATATATAAGCAGGCTTTGGTTTCTCTCATGAAAAGGAAGGCAGGGTATAAATGTAATACATAAATAAATGGTAATCATTAGCCTTTCATAATGCTTTTATGTGTTACTATTTCATAAAATGTATTTGCACTCTTCCCTGCAAATGCAATCTACTGTTTGCTGCCTCCTGAGCAAGCAAATCCTAATCCAAATGAAATGAAATGAAGGGAAATTGTTCATGGGAACACTTGATGAATAGTTTTAGAAACTGCTATGATTATAATTATGAGTGTGATTATAAGCTAGAATTCAAGGGCACCAGTAGCATTACTTGCAAGCACTACATAGTTCTCAAATATTGAATCTGCAGAACTGTTTTGATTTTAGCATTTTTGCAATGTGCTGCATAGATTCCAAAGCCAACGTTTCACCTGCTCATACTTGTCACAAAGCTCATCTTTCAAGTAATGGCAGCACATACTGTTGTGTATCTTACCTGATAATTACGTTCTTATTGTGCGAACACAAGTAAATGTGTATATAAGCAAATTAAAATTCAGTTCTGCTAACAGGCACTTGTTAAATAAATAAGTAGCATGTGTTGTATTCTTTATAGCTACACGGAAGTCAAAATCAACATTAGTGTAAGGTTTCATTTTCGTCATCATCTCCTCAGAAGGAACACAGACAAGATTAAGACAACATCACTCTCAAGTTAGCTACAGAATTATTTGTCATTATAATAAGTAGATCCATCTCTTTGAGATTTTAAAGAGGGAAAGGGTGCTACCCAAGTTGAGTTTTTGTGCCAGGTAAGGCATGGAAGGTTGAAAATCTGTTTCTTTTTTTTCTTGGGAAGGGGAAGGATATAGTAAAGGCTCTTGAGAGGAGGCATCTTTGAGCGATAGCAGTGTGGCTATTCACCCGTAATAGTTATACAGACACTTTACTTTTCTTGGCCTACTTGACTTGTCTAGGACTACACAGGAGATCATTCCTGGCTACATTTATACTTAATATTTAGTATGTCAGCTTTGACAGTTGCACTCATATATATTGTTTAGCCCTGACTTTTGAGGGAATGTACTTTTACTGCGGAGAACTTAAGTATACCTTGTACACTATGAATGAAACTTCAACATCTTCCTGCTATTTTATTTCTATTGGTTCTACTAGGTATTTTATCTGAGTGATTTTGTACATTAGATTTTTGCACTTTAATACTCCTATCCCATTTAATTATTCTGCCGTTCCCGAGTCTCTATCCTGCTAAAAGTCTGTAGATTAATGCATTGCACCTTATTATTTTCTACAACTTCATCATGAAAATGGAAATGGACTGCCTTCAAGTCGATTCCGACTTATGGCGACCCTATGAATAGGGTTTTCATGGTAAGCGGTATTCAGAGGGGGTTTACCATTGCCTTCCTCTGAGGCTGAGAGGCAGTGACTGGCCCAAGGTCACCCAGTGAGCTTCATGGCTGTGTGGGAATTTGAACCTTGGTCTCCCAGGTAGTAGTCCAACACCTTAACCACTACGCCACACTGGCTCACAATGCTGCTATTTTATCTAGCTGTACTATTAGTATGTGTCTAGGCAATCATGACCATAACAACTTTGGGGTACGAGAGGAGTCTGATACAAGATGATCTTGGTTAGGGAAAGATGTGAAGGTGATGGCTGGAGAAGCTAGTCAAGCGGGTCGGATACATCTCTCATCCAAAAGCCTGCCAAAAGAGGCATGTCTTCAACTGTTTCCTAAAAGAATGATGCTGCTAGGAGCATCGTGGTGGTGAGATTAGTAGACAGGGTGGCGTTGCCACTGAAAAGGCCCTTCTACAAGCCCCAGCACTATGCACTTCATCCGGTATAGGAACCACAGTCAGGCAACATTTGCTACCTTAACATATGGGCACGTTAGTATGGGTTGGGATAACATGTTGTCTCAGATATTCAGGCACCAGACCATTCAGGGCTTTAAACACAAGTGTAAGCACTTTGAATTGGTCATGGAAAACAACTGGCTGAACTCCCTCAGGCAGTTCAGGAGGATTCAATAGTCGATTTTATCAAAAGTCACTGGAAGGTCAAGTGGAATCAACATGGTCATACTCCCTTGTCCGTCTCCCTCAATGCCATATCTCCCCCTGCCCATCACTTTCAAGATGACAGTTCCAGGTCCCCTACCTCCCTTCCCCAAGCACATGATCAGATATCCCCCCAAAAGGGACGCAGATCTTAATAGTCTTAACATATCACATGGATTTGATTCTGATCAACTCCATATTTTTAAAGCCAAACCCTCTTTCTTAAGGAACCTGTTTGCTGGTATATGTAGACTGTGTTTTAATTTCCTTTGTAGACTCTCTGCCTTCCACAGACAAAACAAACCCTTTCCCTTTCATTGGTATAGTTTTTAAAAACCTGGTTTTCTTGCTCTTCTACAAATGGCTACTTCTCAGTCATTTCCCTCATTACCTAAAGCAGGGGTGGGGAACCTCCAACCTACACGCCATTCCTGGCCCATCAGGCTTCCCCATTTGGTCCGCAATGACATTCTGGGTAAACCAAGCCCACTTGCCCTACACCTGACGTCATACTGGTAAGGAGGTGGGGGCTTGGCCAAAGCCCCCTTGCGCAACTTCCAAAGTGAGTGACAGGCAGCTGGTGGTTGGGAGCCTTTGAAGTGCTGTGCAAAGCAGGAAAACTGCATAAGTAGGAATGCCCTCTCCCCACAACAGCTGATGCAAAGGGAGGGCGATCCTGCTTGGGCACGTGAGCAAGAGAGCTTTGGGTAAGGAACTCTTTCAGACAACCAAAGCTGCTCGGTTTGGCTGTGCTTTCAAAGCATATAGCAGACAGCCTCCTATGTGGTTTGAAGTCCGGGCTTCCAGACTTCACAAGATAAAAACCCCTGATGTCATTTGTGATGTTAGGTGAGAGGCAGGTAGGTAACCTTGCCCACCTGTCAAATTTGGCCCACGAGGCATATCCTCATAAGGATCTGGCTGTAGAGCCAAAAAAGGTTCCCCACCCCTGAGCTAAAGAACTCTTTCAGCCCATCCTGATTAGTTAAACTTTCAAAACCATGGAAGGAACCAGCGGACACAAAGAGGAATCTCTAAACAGATGTCTAGGGGAACAGTCTGTTCTTTTTCTAATGCTAACTAGCTAGATGCAGCACATGGCTGCCTGGAGCTATAAGCAGCACAGATAACATGCAGCTGACTCCATTTTGAGGTGGCATGAGAAAAAGAATACTTGGAAACATGTAAGTTTTTGAGAACCCTACCAGGGCAGAACCCAGGGAGTTTCCTACTTTTGGCCTAGTTTTAAGCAGTGTGGTGTAGTGGTTAAGGTGTTATGACCTGGGAGACCAGGGTTCGAATCCCCACATAGCCATGAAGCTCACTGGGTGACCTCGGGCCAGTCACTGCCTCTCAGCCTCATGAAGGCCCTATTCATAGGGTCGCCATAAGGCGGAATCGACTTGAAGGCAGTCCATTTACATTTTACATTTTTAAAAATTTTAAATGACATGTCAACCATGCTCTAGATCAAAGGCTTCTGGCACAGCGCCCACAACTGGGCTTTGGTGGGCACTGCTTGTAAGGAGATTCACCGTAATCTTAACCAGGTAACAGGAAAACCAACCAACCAACTTCATAGCACAACTATCAATTTCCCCATGACTTCCATTTATTGCTCAGTCCTCCCCCTCCCCCTCCATTCATAAACCCCAGTCATCCAGTGGCCTCAGCAAAGTAGGAGCATCCTAGAACCCCAACCAGCATCTTAAATAATGTGATGTCACTCACAAATTGATACCCTACTGTTTATCCCAGAGTCAGATAATTTATGACTACATTAAATAGCACTTGTCCCTAGGGGTACCCCATTACTCTTTTCCTTCTACTGTTGAAATTGTCAATGTATTACTCCTACCTTCCATTTCCTATTCTTTAATCAGTTACCAGTCTCTTATCCCATATCTACAAGTTAATTAAGGAGCTCTTGCTGAGATGACATTGTCAGACTTTCCCCCCAAAATCTGTGTGCTGTACCCTTAGAGAAAGTGCACTCAAAGGAGGCATGGGAAAGGGATCACAGAAAGCACCAACCCATTGTGGCATTCCCTCTCTGGCCAGAAGCAATGGGGCTTAAGGAGACCACCTAAAGAAGGCGTCCAATGGGGAAGCAAGGACTACAACCCCTCAATCTCTGTGGAGAGCTGGATGCCAATGTCTCTGCTGAGCTCCCACATCTCTCTGAGGGTTTTTGTATCCTCCCTGTCTCCCCATCCTTCATTCTGCTTCAGACAAAGTGGCTGGACTTGTTTTCTGCCATCTGGCAGCTGATGGAGAGTGCCCCACCCTTTCCCCCCAGGTGAAGTTTCCAGGCAATGTCCAAATGTGGTCTCCCCAGGAGTCACTGCCTGGTTGGTGGCTGGTGGTGAGGACCAGCAAGCCCTAGCAATCCATCAGTCTATCGGATCGCTCCTGGCTGCACGACTCTCTCGAACTAATTATAAAAGGCTAGCGGGATAGGATTTCCCTCTGTCAGAAGTCATGCTGAATCAATCCTCAGAAGGCATGTACTATATATTTAATAATTGTAATTAAATAATGCTTTCTACCAATCCTCCTGGTAAAGAAGTAAAGCTCAACGTGCTGTAGTTTCTTGACCTCCTGTATCACTTTTTTAAAAAAATAAAAGACTGCCTTCCAATTCTCTAGTAAAGAGGCAAATATATGTGAAATGAATTTTTCACATTTGAATTTAAGAGGGACATTATCAACTGGGTTCAATGTCATCTCTGTTTGACTGTAATCCTACACACGTCTATTCAGAAGTCCCATTGAGTTCAATTGTGCTAACTCCCAGGGAAGTAGGTATAGGATTATAGCTGTAGTTATATACTTTAAGCACGTACGGGCAATACTATATGTTTATTCAGAAGTATGTCTTACAGCGTTCTATGGAGGTACTCTTAGGTACCTGGGATTGTACTTTAATACAGTATTATTAACTGTCACCATCTTATTTCTGACTTGGGATTTTTCAGCTAGAGTATCTGGGTAACAAGGGAAGACAAAACTTTAGAAAGTACAGCTACAATTACTAAAGAATTCAATTCATTTTAATGGGACTTGCACCAATGACACTGGTTGAGGGTTAGCCTGTATATCAGTAATATTGTTCAAAATTCAACACTTTGTTAAGCTGTGGTAAGCTTAAGGACATGCTGGTTAAACATTAAGGATAAAAAGCTAGGAATAGCTTTTAATGAGTTAAATACATTAAACATATTTCAAGAAAAAGCTGTTGATTAGAATGCTGGCTCACACACTCTACGTTTCCAACCTGTTCCCACTTCCCACGTTGCTAACAAGGATGTGAGCAGATGTTTTCTTTATATATTATATGGATATTTATGTAGATAAGAATACAGACACAAGCCACAATGGTCTTTGAACAGTTTACCTAATATCTAATCTAAACTAGTTGGTTACTTTACAGTTCCTGTACATAAGTATTTTTACAGAAATATGTGTCATGTACAAAATGTAATGAATCTCTTAATATTCTCCTACTGGGAGGAAGGGAGGGATATAAATCATATAACAACTAAATAAATCATATGCTCTTTAACTAAATTCCTCACTCAGTATAGGTCCGGTTCAAAGTTGCTTAAATTCCTGAACATTTCACTTTAAATGAGAGCACAGTGCATCATACAGTTTACATAATTGCCTCCCTATTTGAATACAGCCATTCTCATCAAGAAGAATTTTAGCTGAGACACTGTTTTTGTTAAACAAACGTGCAGTAAAACGTTCTCTCATAAAACCAGTTATCATTGTACCTCTATATCAATCGCTTAACAATTGTTCAACTCTGCTGATGGAACATTGCAAGAGCATGTCAAAACATTACCTGACAGACATATTTGCTCTTCCATTTGCTCAGCACACACTGACTGTTTTGCATCAGTTCCTAGAGGACAACAGAAAATAGACAGTATATAGATGGTTGTATACATTTCACTTGTGGTTAAAGTGCTTCTGATTTTCAAGGAGGAGAGATTGCCTGACATTCTCAACAAAGATGCAACTGTTTGGGATAACCCATCAGACAAAAGCGCATTTATCACCAGAAGGGATGATCTTTTATGAAAATTAAAGCTGTTGAAAGAAATGTGAAAACCTGGATTAATTGTTATTATGCTTGAAACTTTTTGAAAGGTACCTCTAGCTCCTTAAGTGTGTCTCGCAGCTTTTCCGGACGTTTGTTCTTAAGTACCCAAGGATAATCTCGAGCTAGCAAATGAAAAACAAGTATATTATCTAAATACCTAAATTTCTATAACTCTCAATTTTACTTCGTATTTTATTATTTTATTTTTATATTTTATTTATATTTTACATCAACAATATATTTATAATATATTTATGTTTTATTAGTAATTCTAATAATTAGTAATTCTAAAACAGATTTATAACATTGGAACACACACAAGGATTAACATTATCATGAAATTTGCTGAGTATATCTACTGAAAACAGTGGAATTAAGACAGTCATCATGAGTAAGTTGTTTACTGATTTCAGTGGATGTGTTCTGAGTATGAGTTAGTCAGCTACAATGAATATTATCCAACTCGCCATAATTTGTTCATAATTCTGACATAAGTTTTATTGACAAAATTCTCTTAAATTACTCTGAATCTTTCTGATAGCACTTCTGCCCTTTTCCAAAGGGAACACACATTTTAGCAGCTTTGTAAGCAGATTCTAAACTGATATTAATTCCTTTCAAAATAACACAAAAATATTTTGAGATCATATAGTACCTAATATCTTGTCATATCATTGATCAAATTGTTACCTCCTTCCAAAATCTGTGTAAGGGGATATATTTACATTAAATGACTGAAACTGCCCTGGACTCCTTGAGGAGGAAGAGCGGGATATAAACTGAGTTATTATTAACAGCAACAACCAGCCTGCTCAGACTGGCACCTCTGACAAATCCCGTATGTTACATTATGCATCTTAATCTGAAGGGAGCAAGACACCACCAAAACTGTATTTACTTCCCCCATTCAAATCAGCAAAAATCAATCTAGAAAATGCATTAGTCCATACCTAGCTTCATTTAGTGTAACAGTCTTATATTTAACAACTCACCTGGTAGCCATAGCAACCAGAAACTGGGGAGGAGTCAGCAGTCATGGTGCACTTCAGCACCAATGGCATGGTGAAATATAGTCTTGGAAGCCAAATTTAGGTTGATAGGTAGGAGGTTGAAAGCCAGGACCTTAAAGATAGCTTTCTCAGAAATTCTACCTGTTCCACATCCAGGGCAGCTAGACATGCAAAGTGGAAGGGTCTCAATGCAAGAATGAGGTAGTGATGTTGGAAGGAGGGTTTGGATTCATTAGGCATTAAGGATTGTTTTGGGACAAGATGGGTCTGCGCAAAAGGGATGGGCTTCAGTTGAATCAGAAAATAACCACGCTACTGGCCTTAACATCAAAAAGATACAGAGCAGCTTTTAAACTGATCCCTGGGGAAAGCTATCCGGAGCTCAGAAACGTATGGATAAGGATTAAATGTCCCTAGAAAATTAGGCTGAAAATGTGTCCGACTGTCCAAATGAGGATGTGATAGAATTAGGCCATGTTGCCACAGTGCTGCCCAGAATTAAGCCATGGTTTGGTTTTATTAGTGTTACATGTGAACTCAGGTTCAGGGCTTGTTTTCCTCAAAGAAACCATGAGCAGTAAGCCAATGGCAAATGTTAGCTACAGTTTGTAGTAAGTTTGGAGTAAGACAAACCAGAAGCCTGGGTTCTCCTGTCTCATCATTCTGCCCTCTCACATAAACTTTTACTAGAAGGAGATCAACAGCAGAATAGATTAACATTGTATACAATTAGCCACAAGAAGGATTTATGTGTATTACACCTTTATTTCAGGATTTTCTTTTATGGCACAGTGCGTTTTCCACACATATCCCAGTTAAAACAGCAAAACGGGTTGCTGCTACGAGCCAAATTTAAACATCAAACAATATAAACTGAAATTAAATTAACAAAAAGTCCACATGCATCTTTGACAAAGGCATGTGATTTTAACAATATTGGGGATGGGGCCTTAATTGGCTCTTTTTGTCATAACTGTTTTTGTAAAGTCACATAAAATAAAAAAATGTAAATACAATTAAACATCCACAAAATAGGCACAATATGGAATGCATGATTGATAGCAAACAAGCAGTTACATTTAATGCACAAATGTTTTATGATGAAAATGTATACTCAACATTTCAAACCTCTGTTTTCAATAAATGCGTGGCAGAGCATTAGTGCTATATTGGTCCCAGTGTTGTACAGCATTAAGGCATGCTGGCCATTTGACACTGGGAACAGTGTGATGCAGGGGTAGCTTATGTGGTACCCTCCAAATGTTGTCAGCTGCAACGCCCATCAGCCCCAGCCAGCATGATAAACACTGAGGGATGAAGGGAATTATAATCTAAAACATCTGGAAGGTGCCACATTGGCTAGTCTAAGGGTCAAATCATAATACTGCTATGGTATTTCAGATATATTCAAAAGTTGTGAGCAAGACTTCTTTTAAGCTGGCAGTACATAAATAATAAGAATCAAATATTAACTTTCTTACACAGGATAAAAAGAAATAGGCAATCCTAGGGACCAATATATAAATATATGGAAATTATAATAATCAAATTAATAAGACCTTTTGAACCAAATGTGTGTACTACTTTTATGTAAACACACTGTCTTAGTCCACGTATGTACAAAGGGTTCACTTAACTTCCTTCTGATTAATTCTCAGTCATGTGTACTTGTGTCAACCCTTTTAACCTTTTTGACCAAAAACAGCCACAGAGGCTGCAGTCTTGACTGGAGGCCAAGGCAGGGCGGAGAATACTTAATGCTTTCCCTTCTCATCATTCTTCTATTCAACAGCATCTTTCCAAAAGCAGCAGGGGAAAAGGATATGGTATCTGTATCTTTCCCCTATAGGGGGAAACCAGTTTACAGAAATGTTGTGAACAGAAAAATAGGCAAAAGTGAAAGGGTTAAGCAGCCCCTCCCTTTCCCAACAAACCAAGCTCAAGATTGTTGCATTGGTGGCTAATTAATAAATTAACCTAAACTCTGCATGATTCTCGGTTGTGTATTTTGTACTCTGACCTTTATTTATAGTAACAAGGAAATTGAAATTGCCCTTACATTCTGCTAAATGTTGCTTCTCATATAAGTAGCCAAACTTCATTTGCAGTTCTACAAGAAGAAGGAAAAATAAAGTTCAATAATCTTCTCATTTATTTTCAGCAAAGTATTGATTATTATATATTTAGGAAAAGTATAGAGATTTGGAGGTGGAAAAAGTTCTGAAGTCTTCATTTTCTGAGTAGATTTTTAAATTTGCAGTGAAACAGACTAAGAAACCCAGCAGGTGGGTCAATATTATAGAAGATTGAACGTAATCAGTCAGTGAACTGCAACTGAATCCAAACCTGAACTTGAGTCAGCCTACCATCAGAACTCTAGAGGCAGAATGGGATACCCAAGCAAGCCACCTCTTTAACCTGGACAAAACCAGGACGTAATTCTAGCTGAAGAGACCTTTTGGCCCATCATGAATCTTCTAGGATTAAAAGGATTAATCAGATAAAGAAAACTGATCATTCAGTGTGAAATGCCTATTTCAAATATCAGGTAAGGAGGATGCAAGAGGCCAAGACCAGTGCACTCCTATGAATTTACAATGCCCTCTGCTGGAACGCCAGTAAATAAAAACTAACTGGAATGCCCAATAGCAATCTAATATATCACATTATATTTAAAACTGGGCGGGGGGGGGATTGACAGAATGAGGTTACAACTTGTGACATATATATTGCCTTTGTTGATCCAGTGGTTCAAAATAACGTGAACCAAATAGCTTAACTGGTTAAACTGCAGAAAAATTCAGCTTGCACAATATAATTAATATGATATACTTTCTAACTGCATAATGATAAGACAGACATGTTTTATTCACTTTTGAGAACAAATAATCATTAAAAAAAATTAAATTCAAAGTGTATATTATACAGCCATGAGAGTGCCTGTATACTGTACTCAGCATGGATTTTTTGCATTCCGCAATGTTACATTGAAAATACCCCCCATGCCATTCTGATGCTTCCCATAAGCTCATTTCAAAACAAAACCTTACAAAACTAATAGTACTGAACTCAGAAACGCTTGTTTAACAACCCTCTCAATTTTCATGGGGATACACAAAACAGTCAAGAAAGAATCGAGAGTTCAAAGTGTAAAAAGAAAGAAAAAAACCAGACTGCTTCTGCACTTTTTCTGTCAAGAGTTCCCATAATTTGTTGAAATTAATTAAAAATCAGCCATGTTCAAAGAGTACTTGTAAACCTATTACTCACCTTGCCCCATACTCTGACCTTCACCTTCTGCAGTTTAGAAGTTAAAACAATGCCTGGCTGATTTTTAATTAATTTAAGAAATTTAGCATTGAACTGAATGATAATGTCGGGCATGCTCAGTAAGAAACAACTGTCAGTGCTCTAAACAACAGATTCACAACTGCTGGGCTTGCCAAATCAGGGGGCCACCCACGCCAGACCTTTATTTCACTTCAGACAGTTATGGCTTCCCCCAAAGTGTAGATTGGGAAGTGTAGAGTGTGAAGGGGGCTGAGAGGAGTCTCCTATCCCTGACAGAACTCCAGAGGCCAGAGTGGTTGCACAGTCAGCCATTCTGATTGAAGCTCTGTGAGAGGAACAGGGGTGTCTCCTAGCAACTCTCAGCACACTTCACTAACTACACTTCCCAGGATTCTTTGCGAGAAGCTACTACTACTGCCATGTCTGTCTAAAGTGGAATAAAGGTCTGGTGTGGATGTGGCCAGGGACAGTTTTGGTTTAAATTTGGGTGGGAGGCTACATGTGCCTGCTATAGAATAAAAAGGTGGGAGAAACACTGAAAAAGAATGATACCGTTCACAATGTTTTCCTTTTGGAAAGGAAAGGGACTCCCCCTCTGCCCAGTGCCCACCCACCCAATCTCCCCCCTCCCACTTCCTCCCCCCTCCCATTCCTGTCTTCCTCCTCCCCTCCCTGCCCCTCCCCCAGGTCAGTTTCACCTATCCTAATTGCACTGGAGTAAATTCCACTGAACTCAATAAGCATGCAAATGATCAACCCTCACTGTTCAAGGCTACTTCTTGTTGTTATGTGCCTTCAGGTCAATTACAACTCATGGTGACCATATGAATCAGCGACCTCCAATAGCATCTGTAGTGAACCACCCTGCTCAGATCTTGTAAGTTCAGGTCTGTGGCTTCCTTTATGGAATCAATCTGCCTCTTGTTTGGCCTTCCTCTTTTTCTACTCTCTTCTCTTTTTCCCAGCATTATTGTCTTTTCTAGTGAATCATGTCTTCTCATTATGTGTCCAAAGTATGATAACCCCAGTTTCATCATTTTAGCTTCTAGTGATAGTTCTGGTTTAATTTGTTCTGGTTTAATTTGTTCTAACACCCAATTATTTGTCTTTTTTGCAGTCCATGGTAAGCACAAAGCTCTCCTCCAACACCACATTTCAAAGGAGTTCATTTTTCTCTTATCCACTTTTTTTACTGTCCAATTTTCACATCCATATATAGAGATCGCGAATACCATGGTCTGAATGATCCTGACTTTAATGTTCAGTGATACATCTTTGCATTTGAGGACTATTTCTAGTTCTCTCACAGCTGCCCTCCCCAGTCTTAGCCTTCTTCTGATTTCTTGACTTTTGTCCCCATTTTGGTTAATGACTGTGCCAAGGTAATGTTGTAATGTACCATATACTCAGAGGCAAATGTTACCAAATTCTTCCAAGCTACACAGGAAGTGGATTGGACTGTGAAAGACCAACACAAATTGGGTTTGCATTTTGACAAATTTGTAGGGCAGTCCAATATCTTGGAGAGGAGGTCAGGTCTCCTGCTCCCCTGGTGCATTCACTCTAGCTGCCCAATTTCTCTGCTTTTTAAAGTTTGATAGAAATATCTGTTGGCTATAGGTATGTTCTTAAACCATAAGGCTTTTGCCTATTAGTGAATATTTTTATAATTACACACATTTACACCGTACCTGGCTCCTTTTTGTCATAGTAATGATAGATCCCAATGTCTTGGTCTATATAATTAAAGAAACATAATATTGAATTATCATTCTAAGCACTTGAAATCAAAACATTTCTTGTCTGGGGGGGTAGAAACTGTAGGTGGTATCCAACTTATGTGTCCCATAAGCGCCAGGATTTCTGCTTGTGCAATGGGACCTCCCCTCACACTGAGGAAAGGGGGAAATTGCTGGAAACGCCCCCTCTCTCTCACGCACAAGGAGAAATAGGAAGCAGAACTATTCTATTGGCTCTGTTTGGAAACCAGTTATATTGACCTTCCATCACCAGGCAGCAGACATTCCATCAGGCTGCAGTGGGGAAGAGGGCACTGGGCCATGCTGTCAGCTCTGCTGAAAAGCCAACTGCACTTTGCTCCTCCTCACCCTGAAATGTTTCCAGCCAAGCTGGTCGTTATAATAAATCTTTAGTTAACTTTAAGGATCAGTGCCTGAGCTTGCTTTTCTCCCTGTTTGGTAAATAACTTTTTCTTTTTCAGGGCCTACAAAGATGAACACAAAGCTTCAGCAGATTCTTACTGGAGCAGACAACATAGCCCCAAACTGTTTAGGGCAGGAGTGGTCTAACAGCTTCTCTGCCTTACCCTGCTCCCTCTCCATTAGTCCTGCCCCCCAAGTGAGGTGTTGACTGGAAAAAAGACTGCTTTCTTTCTCCCCTGGCTAGCAGCCTGGCTGCATTTCTAGGTTGGGCGCTGAGAAAGTAGAGTCTCTTTCTTGGCATCCAGCAGGAAAGCTAAGTGAACTGCTGAGAGAGGAAGAGATCACTCTCTCTTCCTCAGCAGATGGCTGTATTTATGTCCAGGGAGCTGAGAAAGGGAAGCCTCTCTCTGGTTCCTGCCTGGAAGTACAGGGAGGAAGAGATTGCTCCTAGCAGTGGGGAAGACAAGATGCAGTTGTAGAATCTGCTGATCACCTGGACTCCACAACACCCTTTCCCCCACTGCTCAGCTGTTCCCCACCAATTAGCTGACCAATGGGTGGGGTGGGGATCATGGGAAGCAGGTTTAGACCTTTTATTCAAATTCAGTTTGATTTGGACTTAACAGATTTGGGGTGAAATATGAAAAAAAATCCTCTTTTTGTTGTTGTTGGTATGGCCCTAATGATTGTGTGTGAATGGGGTTAGTGGTATGTGTATATATAGATGAATTAGAGTGAACAGGGGATTATGTGAATTGTGTGGGTATTAAACGTGTGAATGGGGGGAATGAGTGGGTATATGTATGAGTTTGAGTGGGTGATGGTGGTGCAGGATGGGATGTCCTCACCCACTTTAACTTTGATCCTTCCCATTGCCAGCCCTTGGACCACCCACTGCCAATATGCCCCCCTCCACCCACTTTCCCTTGAGGGAATGCTGCCCTCAACTTTTAAAAGTTTCCCCACCCCTGGTTTGGGTCTTTAAAGACTCAGCACCAACACTTTGAATGAGGTTTGGGAATGTACTGGCAACCAGTGTAACATATAAAATATTAGTTTACATGTTCTGTCTGCCTCACCCCTGCCAGTTGCCTGGCAGTAGCCCAGGTAGAACGCAGTGCAGTAGTTGATTCTGGATGACACCAGGACATGAGTATCCATAGCTAGGTCTAACCTCTATAGACAGACTGGCATGCCGGCTGTAACTCTAAGCTGGTAAAGGAACACCCAGCCACCAACACTACCTGCACCTCCACAGTTAATACTAAGTTGAGGGAAACCCCCAAGATGCAACTTGGTCCTTCAGGGAGTACAGCTCCATGAAAGCTTGGCTGCACACCTCCATCCAGTTCAGCTAGTTTCCCTACCCACAGGGTATGGGAACTTTATATGCAGTAAAACATGCGGTATTCACTACAGCAATACAATAAAGCAAACAGTTTACAACTCTTTTTACCAGAAACAGGTATGCTTAACAATGTCGTTTGGAAAAAGATATTTCTTTCCACCCTGAAAGTTAAGCGGCTCCAAAATCAGCCGTTTGTTTAGCAATGGTCAGTGACAGAGAGGAGCTGGGACAGTGGGTGGGTGGATAGCAACAAGCAGGCTTTTATACAGTGTATGTTTCTGAAAAACAAGTACAATATACTACATTTAACATCTGAATATTGATGTGCTAAAACTAGAAAATGGGGAACATCTGCTTTACCTTCAACATGCAAGGTGCTCTTCAAAGACCATAGATGCATTTCAGAAAGAAAGACAGTCATCTGTAGCAGTCAACAGCTAATTCTAAAAGAAAAAAGGGAAATTTATCTGTTAAGCTGGAAAAAAGAATATTTAAAATCTAAGAGCAACACGTGCCCCATTTTCTAATACTTTCACAATCAAAAGCAACTAGCAGACACTTTATAAACTATGTTAATGCTTACTTTTCAAACATTTAGCTTAATCCTTTTATAGCAAGCTTTGCTGGCAATGTGTGCTTGCATGCAACATGCATACTACCATGTTCAGACACTATCACAAGAAGGACAAGAAATGCATCTGCATAAAAGCCTAGCAGTTGCTTTTCAAAGTGGTGGGAGGATATTTAACATATGCAGGGGCAACAACCTGACCATGCAGTGCAGCTATCACACCTAATTTGAGAACAATACAGAAAGTTAGTGTTATATTCTTGAAATGTCACCTGTAACATTATTTTCTATATGTGAAAAATCATTTCTAGTGCTGCCTCTATAAGAGGCACACACACAAAATTATGTCCCAGAATTCACTACTCTTACGTCTTGCTTCCAGTCTCACATCCATATTTTACAGCTCCTTATAACTGAAATAGATGCTGAAATTGCAAATTCTCTTAGTGATTTATTACAATTATACAATTAACCATATATAATACAATAATAAATTGCAAGCAATCTATAATAACATCTCTTCACAAAAAGATTTCTGTGATGAATTTTTATAAACCAAAATGATTTTTTTTAAAGTTTTCATAAAAGAGAAATGCTTCTTTTCTAGGAAAGTCATTTTTAAACAATATTGAAGTTTGGCTTACATAAGTAAACTATTTTGTCATCAGATTACTACTTTCTAGTTAATAACAGTTCTGAAATTTCAAATTTGCATGATCAAATTAAAATTTAATTCTTAATAATATCAAAAATTTGTTTCAATTATTCAAACACATTTTTCAGGATCCTATAAGTACGTGATATTACTGAAATTCTACTATCAAATACTGCAGTCCTCGTTACTGACATATACAAATAGCTGGGTTATTTGCAGGTCACTATTTTAGAACAAGGAAATTTAGGAGACACCCATGTGTGTGAGAGGAGAAATGCACATTCCTGTGGTGTGGTCACCTTGTACAAGCATAACATTGGGTGGGGGGAATGGGTGCAGTAATGACTATACTCTCTCTAATTTGGGGTTATGCCATGCCATCACAGCAGCCATTTTGTGACTAGTGCCCACAGCACTTTCTCAAAGTTCAAAACATGCCCTCTGGTCCAAAAAGGTTGGTGACCCCTGGGATGAAAGGACAGGTGTTCTAATGAATTGGAAGCTAGTTGCAACTAACAGTTCTCAATAGAAGGATGAAAAAGTGGGATCCTCCAAGGATCTATATTGGGACCATTGTATTTTAACTTGTTCATAAATGATGTGGAAGCAAGGATGAGCAGTGAGGTAACCGTGTTTGCAGATAACACCAAATTATTGATAATAAACCAGTGTGGATTGCAAGACATTCCAAAAGGATCCGTCTCAGCTAAGGGTTGTTTCACCATAGCATTAAGTCAAGTTTCCATTAGTGCAAGGGTTTCTCCTTGCACAACAGAATGATCTCCCCTCTTCTTGCCCTATGACACCTCCTAAATCTTTTCTGGGAGTTCCCCAACCCTCAGGAGCAGATATTGTGATGGCACAGGTCATGCATAGGGGGAGGACAGATGCCCTTATGCAAACACTAATCCTTGAGCTAGCCCAAAAAAATAGTTGAATATCACCCTAAGTAAATAAGTAATAAAATGGCAGATGCTGTTCGATGTAAGCATATGAACAATTATGCATACTGGGCCAAAAAAGTTCTGATTTTGCATATTTAGTTATGGGGCCTAAACCCAGCAGTGACTAACTCATGGTGTATAGCTCAATGAAACCGTCAACCCCCAATGTGCAGCACCTGTGAAAAGGAAAATTCAATACTACAGATTATTAGGAAAGTGATCAAGAATAAAACGTATCAGTATCACAATGCACTTACACAAATATTTGGCGCAGTCACACTTGGAATACTGTATACAGTTGCGGCCCAGGGGTGAAATAAGACACAGACACAATATATATTTGGGTTAAATAACGGGCCACTTTATTAACCAAATTCACATTGCATAACGAACCTACAGAGGGGAACATAAGTGCGGGATTCTCCTGGTGAGTCAGGCAAAGCCTGCTTGCAGCTATTGGGGCGATTCAACCCCTGCCAGGCAAGGGGCTGCCAATCTGCCAACCCCTTGCCCTGACCACACCCATAGGGTGTGTAGGAAGGCCAACCTGCGTCACCGCCTGCCCCCGGTGCCCTGAAACTCCGAGTGGATGAGACATATTGTCCCCAAAGGCGACCCATATCCTGCCCTCGGGCCATATAACCCGGAGCTGCAGGCCTCCGGAACCGCCAATCACCTCCAAAGATGCCTAAAGGTGTCACCTAGCTGATAATTTTGTCTATTGTTATTTCTAGAGCACCTAACAAGGACTAGGCAGTTTGCTCAGAATGCAGGTCCCACCTCAGGCTTACAATCTAAGACATGGGGCCAAAAAATGGCAAGCTGTGATCTGCTCACAGAACAGGTCCTTCATATCCCTGAAAATCTGATCCTGAGGCCAGGAACTCTCAGGAATGTTGGGAAATATAGCACGAGGGATGGGGGGGATTTAGTAGAAATTGCAGGTCTCCCCTTGCCTGAGTTAAGCATATGAGCTAAGGTTTTTTTGCTTGAGTTGGTCAACTTTGGATCCAAGCCAGTGTTAGGCAAGACACACTTGGGAAATGGAGTGGTGGGGAAAGGTATATGTCAGAGGACACGTAGAAAATGGTAGCATGAAGAGGCAAATGTTTTAATAGCCAGTGGATCTCAGGAGGTAATAAGCTATGATTGTTGGGGAAAACAAGAAAAGACTGAGACAAGGAAGTTATAATCTTGGTGGGTTTTTTTAAGGGATACTAGAAGAGAGCATGAAGGGGAAATGGACAGAAAAAAACAAGAGAAATATGATTTATTATATTTAAAGTTCACTTTAAGTTTATATAAAATACAAGGAAAAAAGATGGAGCCACTATATAGAAAAAGGGAGGCATACATAACAAGTGGACCTTCTGAGCAAGCAAAAGAACGCAATCAAGAGAAAAGGCCAAGCACATTTTAGTGGCATCAAAAGAGAAAAGGGGCAAATTTTGCAGATATTACAAAAATGAAAATAAGATTTAACAACTGGGTAAAATTATGGGGGGAAATAAAAATAAAAATAAAAAAATTAAATAGAAGAAAAAGTGAGAGAATGAAAGAACAGGAACTCAATTTTACAAGAATTCTTTTTAAAAGATCATTAATATTTTATTGACATTTTCAGTATTAACAAATACAAATATATAACATCCCATCCATAAACAACAATCCCATCCCCACCCCTGGAACTCCCTTAACACAATGCAAGTCTGCATCTGTGCTGGAATTGCTTTTTACGATGTTTTTAAAGCTGTTTCTTTTTTAAAAGATGTTTTTAAAGATGTTTTGTTTTAATATATTTAAAATATTTTGTTTTAAGATGTTTTAAGAGTGTTTTAGTGTTTTGGTTTGCTGCCCTGGACTCCTTCTGGGAGGAAGGGTGGGATATAAATTTAATAAATAAATAAATAGGTCCTGAGTACATGACAGTCATTTACAGATCAGAATACATTTTAAAGAAATGAGAAGTAATCCAGCAAGAAAGAGCAGAGAACATAAAAAATCCTATTTAAGGAAGGAGAACTGCAATCAGGCATAGCTGAAGGACAGCAGCACCCTAACTTCATCTGCCTGTTATTTATGCTCATGTTTCCAAGACACTCTGGTGTAGTTCTCCTTTTCTTCCTATCTTTACTATAATTTTATGTCGTCTCTCATTCAAATGCTAAATAGTGTTCTTCTGTTCCCCAGTTAAGATCTAGTTCTCATCTACTAAGTGTTTTTTCTCCAAACAGGGCTCAGTGATTGAAAGTAACCCTGCCAGGAACAAGGTGGCTTCTGGGACAAATTAACTTACTTTTGAACTTTTGAACTAGTGTGCTTAGTTCTGCAATTAATTAATGCTTTACCCCTTAAAATCAAGTTGCTGGAATTATCTCATTAAAAGGCTAGGGAGTTGTTTGCTGCTCTGATAATCCATTAACTCAGAAGACAAAAATATATTCAAATTCTTTTTTTTCCCCAAACTGTAGCACATAAGCCAAATATAACAATGCAGTGGCAAAGTCAGAGCTTTCCAAAATTTTAATGTCTGTGAGCATTATCCTTATAAATGTGTATTTTAACAGCAACACACTGATGGATATACAACCCAACTTATTCTATATTGATTTGAAAGCTGCACTGAAACTTATATTGGCAGAAAAAGGCCTAACTATGACTTGTATAATAATCACTGAAAAGAAATACATTATCTGATAAGCTAAGAATAGTGGCATGAAAATCACACACTGTAAACTTATTTCCATTTGCTGAGAAGTTGTTTCATGCTCCACTGAATTAATTCTTCACATTTTTAAGAAGTCTGGAAATAAGTCCTATCTTTTGCAATTACAAGTGGTCATGTTATAGCTGCAGAGCTTTCAATTTTAAGACATTTACATGTGTAACAGTACCAAAATTATATCATGCGCTTAGTCCTTTCTTCTGGGCAAACACGAGGGATAGAAAATGCTCTATTTAACTAAGGCTTCAATTTTCATGTACTGAATAGATTCCAGGTTCTTAGGACTTTAAATAAAATATCAAATATCATGAGCTCTGCAACGAAATTGTTGGGAGACAGTGTAGTCCAGCTTTGATAGGCATCCACTCATGCAGAGTCACAACTTTCAAAAGCATTCATTTACCTGAACAATATTCAACCACTAATTTTTATTAGATACTTATTAGACCACCTTAAGGTTGGTTTCAGAGGCTCTGTCCGCTGACCCATCACTAGTGAAAGTTAAGCTGATAAACATCAGGGACAAGATCTTTTTGATGATGGCTTTCTCCAGGAGCTCCATCAAGTCCCTCTCTGCCAGCCTTTAGACATGGTGTTAAGACCTTTTTATTCCACAAAGTGTTTCCAGACTTAAATCTTAGAGAGAGTGTGTGTACAGTCATCAGGGGCTGCCAGCCTTTCTGGACCAGGGGCACATTTTGAATGTTGAGAAAGTGCTGAGGGTGCCAATCTCAAAATGGCTGCCATGGGAGCATGGTGTAACAAATAAATCATGGTTGCCATGGGGGGCATGGCATAACACAAAACTGAAGAGTACAGCCTTGCTGCTTCTCTCCCACCCACCCACCCTCAGGACAATCTCTTGTATACCATGGGAAGTCAGCTATGCCCTGCTTGTGGAGATACAGCTGTTAAAGGCACAAGAATGCTGTCTTCCCCAATGCCATTCCTAAACCAAAGTCTAGGCTGCCATTCTGTACTCACTCCTGTGCCTGGAGTAAGCCCCACTAAGCACAAAGAGACTTACTTCTGAAGTAGACATGTATACCATTGTACCGACATGGTTTCTTAAGGAGTGCCTGGCTTTCGGTCCTGCACAACAGGAGACATGTCTAAGCCTCTTTGCAAAGTTTTCAGTTTGCATCTGCTATTTCAGGAGGGGATTCTTGAACCGCCCAGAGAGCTTTGGAACCGTCCAGAGAGCTTCAGCTATGGGGCGGTATATAAATGTAATAAACAAACAAACAAACATCCACCTGCACTGATAATAGTAGTATTTGCAGAAAATAAGTTCTAGGGAGTACCTAATCTCAGATAAATCCATCACAGGAAAGATGGTGGCTAGGAAAAAAGGAATGGCAAACTATGGCAATTCCAAGGACTACTAGAAATTAAGTCAGAAGCAGAAAAAGTGCACCAAAGGTGATGGGAAAGCAAAAGCTCTTTAGGATCCCAGAGATTCCTATTGCCTGTGTCCAAACAACTGACATCAATCACAGTTCTGACTTCACTCATTAGCTAAAACCATTGACAGGTGGAGCAATCAGACTCATTTCACAGAAATCCCTTGGAAGAATACCTGCACATTTTGCTTCATAACTTTCTTTCGAGGAGGGGTAGAGACTTACTTATTTTTAAAATGAAAGCTTAGAGCCTAGGGCTCCTGCCCTTCGTGCGTGCCATGGCACCTGGAGGCACCGCATTGGTGGCCCCTGGTGTGTGTGAGAGTGTATGTGTGTATGCCACTTTTAATGCAGTTCATGAATATTTTGATTACTAATACAAAGCCATAAAATCATCTTCAACCTTAAAACAGCAGCAAATTAAAACAATTCCATAGACTTTTACAGATACACTCACAGTCTGGAAGCTAAAACAACCCAACAAAAGGGAAGGTAACAATGCCAAAGCATTGGTATTATACCACTACTAAATCTGTCACCTCCCAACTCCACACAGAATAATAAATGTCTAGTTCCATGAGAGCCAGATGCTCACAGAAGCCAGTTGTGTTCAGTCAAAAATACAGGAACAGGACCTTGGACAGCTCCAAAGGGCCTTGCTAACGATGCTACATGAGAAGTTGCTAGAGTCAACTGAAGCCTTAGGCTGACCAGATCTGGAGTGTAGTAGGCTGCACCTCTCTAGAGGAACTGGGTGGCTGGTTAAACAACACTCACTTTATTTTGTAGCTTTTGATTTCTCTGTGGGTAGGTAGACAGAGGTACTGCAGAGGACTCATTCTCCAACTCAGGAGATGGTAGCAGGGTTGTTTCCTCCAACCAGATGGACTTTGAATAAGGTACTGATGGTTCTCCCCCAAGAAAGTAGCTTGGATCTTTAGCCTCAGCAAGAATTCTGCACTGAGCAATGCATGTTCCCCGGGTTGTGGGGATGTAACACTTTCCCTTAACCATACCCCAAAGATCACAGCAATTAGAGCCCATGTTGTTTCAGTGATAACATCCAAATATTTCCTGAGTGGAGTTCTGATCAGAGGATGCTGATCAGAGGGGTGCATCTTTTGCTGATTTTCTTCCTCCTCCTGCAGCCTGCTATACCCCCCCAAAATATGCTCTGAAGAATTGGGGGTGTCCTGCCTGAACACTCTGAAGTAAGAGAGTTCTCCGAGTTCTGTGCATCTAATGGCTCAACATGGGAAGCATCAGTCCATTCAAAGCCCTCCTCCTCCTCTGCCATCTCGCTGCTCCACCCCCATTCTGTGGGGTCGATGACAGGGGATGTGATGTTCCATACTTTTGTGTTAATGTTTCATGCTTGTATATTATAATATGCATTGTAAGTGGTTTATATTACAGTATTTAAGGTAAGTGGTGAACATTGGGAGGGGGTGAGTAGAGTGCTGGATAGTGATTGGAAGAGCGGCTGAGTTTTCTATTTGAGTTTGGGCAGTTAGGGATTGTTAGAAGGATCTGCTTAATGAGTGTACGGTCAGTGTTTATTCTTTTTGAGTTAGGTGGTGAGAGGGTGGAGCTAGTGTAGGATTATTAGAGGCGTATGCAAGATAGGGCTTTAAAGTGTTTAAAGAGCATACAATAACTTAAGTTTAAGATCTTCAGACAATGTATGAAAGCACATGCTTATGAACAACAAGTGAACTTGCTTCTTTTCAAATACAACTGAATTAAATATTGGTTTGGTTTCACACAAACTGCTCTTCATTAGAAATGGTAGAAGTCAGATACTTAATACCTGTGGTGGCAGCAATTCCTTGAAGGAGAGTTCAGTATCAGGTCACAGAGGCCAAACTCATAGCTGTGAGCTTTAAAGGGACAATCGTCACAGGGGAGTGGAGACCTTTATACCTCAGCCATATAGCAACAATGCTAAGAGAATACAGAAGGGAATCCCTGAACAGCACTGCTATACTGGGCAATGTGAAGGGTAAATAAAAACCCATGTTCCTTCTCTCTGGTAAAAGAAGTGGGTTGATGAGGGAGCACGGGCACAACAGGGGGCCCTTCCAGAATAGGGAAGTGATGATTGCTAAAGGAAGAATCAGTGAAAATTGTCTCCTCTTTTCCTCCAGCAGAAGCCCCTACTAGATTAGAACCCATTCCACAGTGGAAGGAACAATTCCATTCATGGAATGATCCAAGCCATTGCATTTTAAGTGTTGAAAAATGCAATATATCCACAACAGAAGTTCTAAATGGAGGAAAAACCTTGAAATATTTGCATCCCTTCATCCCAATAACAAACTTAACTGTGCATTCATTCTACCAAAAGTCAATAGTCTAAAAAGTCTCCAACTGTCACTAATAGTATTGACTCTGAAAGTCTGACTGATATCAGACTTCTGAAGAAAACGAATTTCCCCAAACTACTAAGACCCCTGTCAGTTAACACTTTTCAAACCATCTTTACAAGATGAATACAAGATAGTAAAGTTTCATTCCTCCGAAGTTTCAGTGTGTGAACATGTAATTCAGTGGAGGCTGGTCCAATTGAGGTACTGGGGCACAGCCCTCCTAATAAGTAATTTTTTTAAAAAAAACCCTCTTTCCTGTCCCATGCACATTTTATGGTTTTTTGAACTTAGAGGTTTGTGAGGGAATTTTGTCAGTCTCCCGTTCTCTAGCCAATCAGTTCTCTGCACCACTCAGCCAATCCTAATTCAAAAGTACAGCTATGGCTCCTCCTGTGTGTCTCAAAGCAGCAAAATCACCTGACTGACATTTGAATATTAGAAGGATAGCCCTCTTTTTAGCTCTGTGGGGAAGGCTCCCACTCCAACTGTTATGACAGCTATCCACCACAGCCAGTATAGCAAATTAGGGAGGAGTCAGGGCTACTTAGCCTTGTTGTTGTTGTTATGTGCCTTCAAGTCAATTACGACTTATGGCAACCTTATGAATCAGCGACCTCCAAGAGCATCTGTCGTGAACCACCCTGTTCAGATCTTGTAAGTTCAGGTCTGTGGCTTCCTTTATGGTATCAAGCCATCTCTTGTTTGGCCTTACTCTTTTTCTATTCTGTCCTTACAATAGCCTCTTGTCCAGAGTGTAAGTTGCGCATCAGGACAATCAGTTGCAGTGGCACACCAATTCTTTTAAAGCAGTCCATAATGGACTAGGATGAGCTAAAAGGAAATGCTTTCTTGCTAGCTGCTGGCTAAAACAGTGACATTGCCTAGACCAGCCTTCCCCATCCTGATACTCTCCAGATGTTTTGAACTACAACTCCCATTAGCCAACAATGATGCAAAGGAATGGAGAAAAATGCCAGTGCTACAATTTCTGTCTGGCTCTTTGGAAGTTTGGTCAGCAGTTTCTAAAATGAGAACTTCGGGCTGTGTGCCTGTCTGGATATGATTCCACATCCTTTCCCAAACCTGGAAGATTTCCCCCCTAATCAGAAGCATAAAAGAAGCTGGTGTAACGTACTCTGCACATGAGCAGAGGTAATTTTCAGGACTGAGCCATTTATTGCAAATATGTTCTGTTGTGCTGTACCCTGGCTGAAATTCTTCGTTCTTTTAATTTAGAGTGGGAACGTATTTTGGATAATGAAAACTTAAATTGATTTTGGGGGACAGGAAAACTGCATGTAACTGGACACAAGTGTTCTCACATTTTAAAAGTTTGTGTGTGTTTAGTTGTTTTTGGCAACTGATGTGTTGATGTAATCAATACATGAATGTATGTCATGTGGTATGGCTTAATTTCTAAATAAGAGTTATGAAGTCTCTCTTGTCTGAAAATCATACTTGGCCCTCTTCCATTGAAGCTCTTTCCCTGTCCACAAATGTGCAGAGAACTTTTTTTTTTTAAGACGACAGCAGCACTCTCCACATGTGTAATGGCATACTTTCCTAAATAAGTGTTCCACAGTAATACCTCAGTTAATTAATCCTCCAGGAACAAGCTCCTTTTTCAGGAAGGCTTTTTTAAAGTGAAACTGATCAGCCTTGCTTTGCTATTAATAAACTGATAAGGATGTACCTTTGCTTTGCTAGGGCGAAACTGAGAAGCCTGTGCCTTTGCTTTGCATTAAAGAGATCTCTTGCTTTCTCCCAAGGCTGAGGAGGGAGAGATCCAATAAGATTCAGAGGAGGAGGAGGGGGAGGGGTGGGTGCCCAGTAGGTACCCTTTAAAGCACCTGTCAAAGCTGCACCCACCATCTAAGGGCAGGTGCAGGAACCTGTCCCTATTATTTCCATGTTATTCCTACCTCAGGTACTAAAGTTTGTGTTAAAGAAGTAATGTCCAGGAATGCATCTACTTTGTTAACTGAGGTATTACTGTACAAGTCCTACTGTGATGGAAACAGCAAAGTGAAAAATTGCAGCCCTACCAAGTAAAAATATTACCAGCTGCCATTGTAAGTATCTTACAGAATTTAACAAGTACTATGTAACAGACGGTATGAGAATCAGCCCAAATATCTATCTTTCATGTCTGAGAACAGTTTGGTCATTTGACAGGCAGACAACTGGAAGCACAAGTGAACTTTTGCTTCCTGTTTTCCAGGCTTTGCTGCAATACCCCAAACACTTGCTTCACATGTTAAACATCTCTCTCAAAACCTCACTCAAACAATCTAGTGCTCATGTTACTCAACATGGGAGCGAGGATAGGCAGAGTAGTCCCATTCCTCAGCAATCATACCAAGGACACAGCTGTCTGTAGTGACACAGCCTTCATGTCTATGGAAGCCTGCTACCACAAATGGTTTCACTGTTCACACAGACATGGAGGGCAGAACCTCCAGCCCATGGGCCTAATTAAGCTCGCCAGGCCTCCCTGTTTGGCCTGCCAGGCCATTTTAAGCAAGCCACACCCAGAATCCCTTACACCAGACTTCAATTATGACATCACATGTGGGGCAGGGCTTGGATGAAAGGGGCTTTACAGGCACCACTGATTCCGTGTGCAGAACCTCCCAAGCACAATGCTGCTTTGGCCCACCTTATTTGATTTCAAATCACATGGCCAAAACAGGTCATGAGATGTCACTGGCTTTCATGGGTGTGTGGAGATAAGGATATAGCCTGCCAGCCAGACCAATTTCCCCACCCTTGAAGGGCAGGATTACTTGATGTGTCCTCACTCTTGCACTGAATAGCATTAGTTCTAAAGAGGGCTTGTATCTTATTATTGATATAAGAGATGCCTTTCAAAGTAGTTTAAGGAATGTAAGTAGTATTGAGGTTAAGCAAAGTGACATAGAATAATCCTCAGGTAATACTATTTGTTAAGAGGACACATTAAGTTTCTGTATAATTTTCACTTCTGACACCGTAAACGAAGGCTGGCACTCAAAGTTTAATTGACACTGGAAGCTAGTTTACAAACATTTTAAGCAGTCTGTCAAAAAGGATATGCAAAGTTAAAACTGAAGCGGTCTATGTACAAATTATTGGATTCTGGATGAAAAATTAATATTAATATTTTGCTAGATACACTTCTTTATTTATCTAACTTATCAGTTGCTTAATACAAAAGGCTCTAAGATTAACAGCCAAAAGGCATATTGTAAAAACAAACATAATACATTACTATAAAACTATTACAAAACCCATAAGGGCTGTGTAGAATATTTGATAGCAGATGAGCGATTCAAACCAAATATATCCATTGATACAGGTCAACTACAGAAATGTAAAATGTCAACTCTTCTGAACAATACTTTTTTTTTTTTTTCAATAATTTTTATTCAGATTTTCATAAAACATACAAGACAAAATCATAAAACATTCAAAGACAAAAAACAAAATCAAAAATAGTTAAACAAAAAGAAAAAAAGAAAAAAAAAAAACAAAAATAAAAAATAAAGAGTAAAATATTGACTTCCCATTTGTCAAAGATCAAATCAGTTATAAGTCTATAATATATAACAATCCTGTCTCTTAAGTCATATTATAAAATCACTTTCCTCCAGTAGTTATCTTACTTAATCATCAAATCTCATAAACATTACTTTATTCTTTCCACAAAAAGTCAAAGAGAGGTTTCAATTCTTTAAGAAATATATCTATCAATTTTTTTTTCCAGATAAGCATATCGATTAATCCATCTCATTACTAATTATGATAATCTTATTGTCATAACCATAGTCAAAATAAACATTTCAATTAATCCATCACATCAGAATCTGTTAGGTTCAATAATTTCAGTAGCCATTGTTCTATTATCTCTATTAGTTCCATTTTCCATCTTCCATCTTCAGTAGTCTTGTTAAGTCCAGTAATTTCAATGTCCAATCTTCCATTATCAGTATTCCATAATAATCTTGCTGTCAAAGCCATAGTCATATAGTAAGAGTCTGATGGGAATTACCTCTATCCCAAATATTTTCTTGCCATCCATTCTGAATAGGTTGCTGAAATACTGCTGTAAAATCATATCTCTGTTCTTTTTTTCAAAATGCACTGGATCATCTCTTAAAAGTTTTTCCATTGTCACATGGCTGCAATTAATTCCATAGATTTTCTCTATATTGGGCTCCATCACATCATTCCAGTCCAGAAGATTATCCATGCCATTGATAACTTTATCTCTAGAATCTGAACAATTCTTCTGAACAATACTTTTGAGAATTACAAGAAGTTGTAAATTGAAATGTTAACAAGTTCATACATTTTCAGAGGTTATGTTCTTTTCTGTAGAAAGAAAAACTTTTTCAATATGAAAGAATTATCAAGTTCCATTTCTAAAAATTCACAAAAATTTATAATAATAATCCACTTAAAACTAATTTCTACTGTTGTAGGGCAGCCAGAAAAATAAAACACAACTTGTCTACCTACATGTTAAATCATTCAATTTCCAGTAGTATTTAAATAGAAACCTTCCCAAGTAAGTAGTAACCTTAATTATTTTACCATAAACTTCTTGCTGATCAGAATGATTTTATATAAATGTTGAAGCTACTTGGGCTGGTTTGGTTCCACTGAAGTCAAGTAACCTGGTTTAAGCAGCTTAAGGATTTTATACATTTTGCTAAATCAGGAAATAATTACAATGCCCATGTACCAGACTTTTCTTTTGCAAGAAATACAAACAAGGGAAAAATCCTTTTCTGCCTTTGTACTTGTTTCTGATGTTCAAACAGAATTATATGAGGAAAAATACTTTATTTTCAGATATGTCCACTTCCACTGAAAGAACGAAAAGAACCATCAACATTTATATTCTAATAATTCAAGATTGCTGTGCTACGTGTTTAGGCTTATTGAAAATGACTTTGAAGAAACGTGCACTTGTTCAAACATTTCAGTAATCACATTTAAATGATTAAGTACCAAAAATAAAGTATTTGCGTATGTGTAAATGTTATAATCACCAACTATTTTCCTGTTTGCAATTTTAATACATTAATTTATGTATGTTTTTCTTAGCAGCTCAAATCAGACTCCTTCTGTCTGAATCTAAGAATACAGCTTTTCATTTAAGTCAAACCTTTTGGACATTCTTATCCAACACAAGTACTTGGCTCTGATCCACACTAAGCACATACATGATTGTAGGGATCTGCGTATGTTTTTTTACAGCCCACATGTGAAGGCTCACTTTGAAGTGGTGGAAGCCCATGCATCCTAACCTGACAATGTGGAAACTGTCTAGGAATTTGGGATGCTTTCGAGCCCCTCTACATGACTGGATTAGCACACACAGCAAGAGGCTTACTACATGATATGAGGGCTATAACATGTGAAATGGCGTAAACTACCCGGCTTTTTCTAGATTAATAGGTGTGGAAGCTAACTATTTGAATACCAGTGATGCTTTGATATGAAGAGAGACTACAATTTTATGCCGCTTATTGTTACAGTGTTAACCTACCAAACTGATAATGGCTAAACCTATAATGGCTCCTTACACACAATCCCTCACAAAGTTTTCAGGCTATAAAGCACATGGTAATTTCATTCAACACCCCTGGACTAGTTATATGAGTGATGTGAAACACTATTTTGAACACCTCTAAATCACTAACATTAGACTTCTCAACCTTTAGGAATGGCTTGTTTCAACAGTGTCATTTAATATAAGTATCACTGTTCTTCCATGATTAGAAATACATTGTCAACAAACAAAAACCTAGTTGAACACGGCTGAAACCTTTATGAAGCTACACAGCAGCTGTTTTCAGTTCTAAACCTGCATACTGGTCACATTATACAATTGGGAAAATTCCACTTCATATTTTGAACCTAGCTACTACAGCAGTGATCCAAAACACAACAGAACATATTCAGAACAGAAATAAGATTGTGCTGGTACAGGATACAAAGAAGAGAAAGGGCAGGGCATGCCCACATATATATGGAACTGGGTTAAAACAAATCACAACTTTATTGATTACCATTTCCATGACGATGGTATAATGTTTGCAGGAATATTTCAGTGCATCTGTTGTCTGTGGAAATGCCCACCTCTTCTGCTAAGTCACCTACGCCCCTCAAGTATTTTTATGTGAGAACCTCACCCCTACTTGCTTGGTCCCCATATGATGCCCAAGCATCTAAATAAATAGTAGCAACAATGATAACTATAAAGAAAGATGAGCTCACAACCAATATTCATATGTGCCATAGAGCAAACCTTTGCTAGGACCTTGGGATTTTATCTGTCTCCTATCTATGAATCTGATTCATTTCTTCCTGGGCCCATCAACCAGCATCCAACTGAAGTGAACAAAAGGAAGCCAGCATTCCTGACAGGGATGACATTTGATACACGGATTGGAGGGAAATCAAAAAGGACATGAGCTTCTAAACAGATTAGACTATCCAGTCCACCCTGCCTAATCCACCCCCAAACCAACCAGTGTTGAGCTAGCAAGTGGGAGGCAGAACATCCTTTAGCAGTGGCATGTTTGACAAGCAGGCTCTAATCCAAGCAGCTGATAGCTGTGCTGACCCAACCTACAATTTCCACCCCTACGTTCCCTCCCATTGGACACCAACAGGAGGGGAACTAGGTCTCTGGCATCTCAGGTATCAGTGTTAGTTTCCAATGTCATTCAAACATAATGCTCCTGAATAATTCATGTGGTATTGGAAATATGATGCAATCTAACACACTTTTGCTTGGGAGTATGCCACACTGGACTCAGTTTTGATTTTAAACTTTTTAATGCCAGGGAGCATGTTTTGGAGTTACAAAAACCAATATAAAAGCTCATTAAATAAATAAAGGGCAAAATATAATAATAATAATAATAAAAATTTATTTCTAGGCCGCCTATCTGGCCGAATTAACGGCCACTCTAGGCGGCGTACATAGACTAAAATATAACATATAGTAAAATATAACATATAATACAAAACAACAATAAGTATACTCAATCCAAACCTACCCCCATCATACAAAAATTTAAACTAAATTAGACAGAGGTCTCGAATGCCTGCCTAAAAAACCATGTTTTCAGTTCTCGGCGGACATGGCAGACAGAAGTGGCTTTGAAGAATCCATACATTTGAATAAACAAAATGTCTCCTAAGGAGGACTGGATGTGTACCAACAGTTTCCTTCATATATACTGCTATTGGAAATAATGTCCAGCCAGGTCATTCAGTCTTGGCTCTTGTTTTGGCCTTTTCCTCCTTTATACTTTCCCCTCTATTTCAGCTAGCAAAGGACAGAATATCTGGGGTTTTATCTTTTCTTTGTCTTGTTTTCCAGATTGTAATTGTAGTTACATGTCCCAAAAATCTTGATCAGACAGGTGAGCTTTCATAGAAGCAAACTACCCCAGGCATCTATTACTGCATTTATTACATTATACCTTCACGCTTTTTTTGTATGACTGAACTAATTAGTCCACTTTCCATCATTAGATATCTTGATGGATTTATAGTGGTCACTCTTAGGAAGTCTGGCTTTCTGATACTTTGTAAGACCAGACCTTTAACAAGGAATTTGACATTTTGAAAGGAATGTCTATGAATAATACTTTTAGAATATTTATTATCCAATTAACACTTTTCCAATTAAGCAGGAGTCACGAATAGCTTCCTAAGCTAACCTGTTCTTCCTGTTGCCTGCATATTCTAGCATTTTAATTTGCTGCTCAAGAGGGAATTATACACCTTATCACCAGTTGTCTGTGTATTCAAAAACATTACAGTATTACGTATAAAAAGTATAATGTATAATTTAGTATAAATAAGTTACAGGTCAAAATATTAATCTACTAGTTTAATTATCAGCATTTGTGAATTGCATTATACTGAGGTATCATTTGGGCTAAAGCCCCATTTTGCTGGGAAATATAAGATTTAAGTTGCATTTGTACAAACAACCTTCATGCTTTATATTAACATTAAAAGAAGTAGAAAAGCAATCACAGTGTATGTGTGTTTACTTCAGACAGTCTGGAGGGAGAAACACAAAAAATGCAGTTAGGTTGTGTCATTATTGAGCCCTGTAGCATCATTTTAAAAGCTTATAATTGACAATCTTCAGAAGGCAATTCTTTCCAAAAGAACATGTTTTAACTGTAAATTTATTTTAAAAAACAAAAAAAACAAAAACAAAGATTCCAAAACACATTTGTATCCTTGCCTAGCAATTTCTAATAAGCCTGGGAGCTCTGAATTGAGGTAATAATATCTGATGTTGGTTGTCCAGAGTGTCATATAAACAGAGCAAGTGATGAGAAATTTTCATTGAACTCAGGGTCTGCAAATATTTTCTGTGTACTATTTGTCCAAATTACCCTGCAATCTTATTTGATTATTTTATTGAGTTTTGTAATATAGTGTCCCACTTTTCCTCATTCACATAGCAATTTTAAATAAATTGTGATGACCTATGATTATAAACAATCATGTGAAATGCTTGTCAGTTATTTAGACCACAGATACCAATCAGTCAAAGTGGTAGGATGGGGCTGTACGTTTGCAGTTGAATAACATACAGCAAACTGGCCTTTTCGATTTGCATTTGCAGGTAAGCTTCTCCCACCTTTCTTCCTAATGTGGGAATGCCACATAAGGGGAAAAAACGCTGTATGGTGCTAGATCCAATAAAACAACTGAAGAAAGCATTAATATTTACTAGTAAAACTGCTGAAATTTACAAAATATTCTGGTGTGCAACAAAACTCTCCTCAAAGCTGAAAGTACTACTTGTAATGAGGCAAAAGTATTATCTTTCAAAATGTGTTTGTTTCCTAACTATTATATACAAAACATTTTTCTGGTTAACCACCTTGTTTCCAGATTTGCAGCATTACTGTGCGGTGATGTTTAATTTCAACATATTCATGTAATTCTGACCATTTCTGTTAATGGTATTGACAGGAAAATGATAACATCTGCATTTTTGAGTGTTGTTACAAAGCACAATTGGTCTATGTAGTAACAGGTACAGACGACTTGCACTGGAGTTTGAGGAGTAAGATAGCTCCTTGATGCAGAAGCACCCTCTAATGGATGCAAAGTAACCTACATGCTGGAGCAATCTACAAAGCTTTACGAACATGAAGAAAGTTGAAAAGTACGTAAGGAAGAGCTGATCTTCCCACATGTAAATGCACAGAATTGCTGCTGGAGTGTTCAATATAAACAGGGAAATATAAAGCTGTTGTACAAAGCTAAGAAGCTATTTATATTCTGTGCACTTTTCACTTCACGAGAAGCAGAGATCTAACAGGTCACATTTTCCACATCTCCAGGACAGAAAGTGCTTGACCAGCTGAATGTCTGCTTCTTATGCAACCATTAAAAATGCAGGAACCCTATATCTCACTAAGGCATGTACAGAATTATGTGAGAAGTTCTTAACATTCTTCTACCACACACAATCAAGTCCAAACTTTCAAGCTCTGGGAAACGGCCACAGCTCAGTGGTAAAACACGTGCCTCCCATGCAAAAAGTCACAAGTTCAACCCCAGATAGTACTGGGAAAGACCTACTGAAGAGTCAGTCAATATAGACCAGGGGTTGCCAATGTGGCACCCATAGGCACCAGTCTGCATTGGTGTCTCCAGGCAGTGACTCCAGACTCTGAACTTTTTTTAAAAAAAAAAGTCTCTAGCCACCATAGAAAGTAAAGAAGCCAAATGTGCAGGTAGCCTTTTAAGTGATTTCTGTTAAATGAGCCAGCCTGGCTGCTCCTGCCCATCAATGTTTTCAGCCAATGAGTGAAGTCAGAGCTTTGATTGGTAAGTGACTTGTCTGGACATCAGGCAACAGGAATTCCTGTAGTCCTAAAGAGCTGTTTTGCCCTCCCTTTAGTGCACTTTTCTTGGTTTTGTCTTGTTTTCTAGTCCTTGGAATCTCTGTAGTTTTCCCTTTCTTTTTCCCTAGCAATCAAATCCATCTTTTCTGCGGCTGGTTCATCTGAGATCAGGTCCTCCCTAGAGGGTATTTTCTGCAAATACTACTACACAATAAGGGAGGGTGGCTGGGTGTTAAATCATTCCCTTTGCAAAGAAGGTAAGACATGTCTATTGCTGTGCAGGAGCTAAAGACTAGGCAGTCATTAAAAATTCACTGTATATTTAACTTACAATACAATGGTATATATGTCTACTCAGAAGTAAGTCTGTGTTTAATGAGGCTTATTCCCAAGTAAGTGGGTACAGAATGACAGCCTAGGCTTTTGTTTAGAGTTGACATTGGGGAAAATAGGGTTCTTGTGCTTTTAACAGCTGTATGGCAGGTGCAAATTCAACAAGTTAAGCCTTTCCTAGTATGGAAATACAGTTATGGGAAAAGCTTCGCATTGAGTGCACTCTCTAACTTTGTGTTATGCCATGCCCCATGGTAGTCACTTTGTGACTAGCACCCACAGCACTGTCTAAATTCAAAATGTGCCCACTGATCCCAAAAGGTTGGTGACCCCTGACGTAGATAATAGAAACTAAGGGTCTGACTTAGTATAAGGCAGCTTCTATGTGTCCTACTCTGCCCCTCCCTCCCTCTCCCCCTCTCTCTCACACACACACAGTCAGTCTCCCTAGCCAACAACGTAATGTCTGCCAGGAAATATTGTGCAGTGGGGGTGATATTAAAAACAAACAAAAAATGCTCAAAGTTCAACCACAGTGAGTGGAAAGCAATATATTTCTTTTCAGAGTGCCTGCACTTGAAGTGGGGCTGGGGTGGTTTGAACAGAAGAATAAGATCATCATCCCCTGACAGGGGGAGGGGACATGATGAGGTAAGGAAGTGCTTTGTTTTTCACCTGATAGCCAAAACAACCAGACACATTTCCCATATATGTGAACTCTATATGCAACTATATCTCCCCCAGCCTCAAACAAGCCAGCAATAACAAGCAGAAACTCGAAAGGGACAGAAACAGAAGTGCTTTATGAAGGCACCAGCAGCAGCATCTCTTTGCTGGCATCTCAAGACGGCTTTTTGTCTCTGCCAGGAACGTAGGAAGCTGTTTTACGCTGAGTCAGACCAATCATCTATCTTGCTCAATATTGCCTACAGTCTACATTAACCACCAGCAGCGGCTCTCCAGGATTTCAGAGAGGAGTCTCTCTTAGCCCTTCTTGGAGATGCCAGGCATTGAACTTGGGATCTTCTGCATATAAGGCAGATGTTCTGCCATTGAGCTATGGCCCTTCCCCACAAGGGGGGATATTCTACAGCAGACACACGTAGTCTCAACCAAATATAAACCCAAGCAAACCCTGCTTAGCAAACAGACCACTACAGGTTCACTGCTGAGGAGCCATACCAAGCTCTAGAATACTCTTATTGCCCAGTATAACAACAACAATAAGGCTCCCAAAAAAGTTTCTATGACCCTCTTGGCAAACACGAACTTCAAGGCACAGGGTTGCTGCTTGAGATTGATAACCAAATGCTCAAAGAATACCTAATTACTTTAAACAAGTTCTAATCTCCAGGGCCTGATGAATTGCATCCTAGAGTACTGAAGGAACCGATTGAAGAACTCTCAGAAGCACTGTATTATATTTGTGAAATCATGGAGAATGAGTGAAGTGCCAGATGACTGGAGGAGTGCTAACATTATTCCTATCTTCAAAAAGGGCAAAAAGGAGGAACCTCGGAACTACAGACTTGACATCAATCCCTGGGAAAATTCTGAAGCAGATTATAAAGTGATCAGTCCATAACCACCTTGAAAAAAATGCAGCAATTGCTAGAAGCCAAGATGGAAACATTTCAAGAAGAAATCCTGCCAAACAAATCTTATCTCATCTTTTGATCAGGTAACCTCCCTGATAGACTGTAGAAATGCTATGGGTATAATATATCTCAACTTCAGCAAAGCTTTTGATGAAGTGCCCATGATATTCTGATTTGCAAGCTAGCCAATGTGGGCTGAATGGAACAACTATCAGGTGGATCCACAGTTGGTGACTGAATCATACTCAAAGAGTGTTTATCTATGGTTCCTTATTAAACTGGGGGAAGGTAATGAGTGGAGTACTGCAGAGCTCGGTCCTGGGCCCAGTGCTCTTCAACATTTTTATTAATGACTTGGATGAAGATATGCAGGGAATGTTTATTAAATCTGCAGATGATACAAAATTGGGAGGGATAGCTAATACCTTCGAAAAGAGAAACAAAATTCAAAGCCATCGTGATAGGCTGGAGCATTGGGCTGAAAACAACACAATGAAATTTAACAGGGATAAGTGTAAAGTTCTACACCTAAGAAAAAGAAACCAAGTGCACAGTTATAAGATGAGTGATCAGCAATACTACATGCAAGGAGGATCTTGAAATTGTTGTTGGGTACAAGTGGATTATGAGGCAACAGTGCAATGTGGCAGCAAAAAAGGCAAATGCTATTTTAGGCTGTATTAACAGAAGTATAGTCTCCAGATGACATGAAGTACTAGTTCCACTCTATTCAGCACTGTTTGGTCTTCTCTTGAGTACTGTCTCCAGTTCTGGATGCCACACATAAAGGACAATGCAGACAAACTGGAACAGGTTCACAGGAGGTCAACAAGGATGATTTTTGTTGCTGTTCTGTGCCTTCCAGTCGATTACGACTTATGGTGACCCTATGAATCAGGACCTCCAAGAGCATCTGTCATGAACCACCCTGTTCAGATCTTGCAAGTTCAGGTCTGAGGCTCCCTTTATGGAATCAATCCATCTCTTGTTTGGCCTTCCTCTTTTTCTACTCCCTTCTGTTTTTACCAGCATTATTGTCTTTTTCTAGTGAATCATGTCTTGTCCAAAGTATGATAACCTCAGTTTCATCATTTTAGGTTCTAGTGACAGTTCTGATTTAATTTGTTCTAACACCCAATTATTTGTCTTTTTTGCAGTCCATGGTATGCACAAAGCTCTCCTCCAACACTAATTTCAAAGGAGTTGATTTTTCTCTTATCCGCTTTTTTCACTGTCCAGCTTTCACATCGACACATAGAGATTGGGAATACCATGGTCTGAATGATCCTGACTTTAGTGTTCAGTGATACATCTTTGCATTTAAGGACCTTTTTTAATTCTCTCATAGCTGCCCGCCCCAGTCCTAGCCTTCTTCTGTTTTCTTGACTGTTGTCTCCATTTTGGTTAATGATTATGCCAAGGTATTGATAATCCTTGACAAGTTCAATGTCCTCGTGGTCCAATTCCCTCCAATTTTCACACCTCCTTCATCTTGGTCCAATCCCGCTTTCCGTATGATATGTTCTGTATATAGATTAAACAAATAGGATGATAAAATACACCCCTGTCTCAAACCCTTTCCTATTGGGAACCACTCAATATCTCCATATTCTGTCCTTACAGTAGCCTCTTGTCCAGAATATAGGTTGCACATCAGGACAATCAGATGTTGTGGCACCCCCATTTCTTTTAAAACATTCCATAGTATTTTGTGACTTCACAATCAAAGGCTTTGCTGTAATCTATAAAGCACAGGGTGATCTCCTTCTGAAATTCCTTGCTCCGTTCCATTATCTAATGTATGTTTGTGATATGATCTGTGGTGCCTATTCCCTTTCTAAATCCAGCATGGATGTCTGGCATTTCTCGCTCCATATATGGTAAGAGCCTTTGTTGTAGAATCTTGAGCATTACTTTATTTGCATGGATATTAAGGCAATAGTTCGATAATTACTGCATTCCCTGGGATTCCATTTCTTTGGAATTGGGATGTATATTGAAAGCTTCCAGTCTGTGGGCCATTGTTTACTTTTCCATATTTGTTGATAATTTTTTGTCAAAATTTGGACAAATTTAGTCTCAGTAGCTTCTAGCAATTCTATTGGTATGCCATCTGTTCCTGGTGATTTGTTTATTTTAACAGCAGCTTTCACCTTACAATCTAAAATTTCTGGTTCTTCATCATATGGTTCCTCCATGAATGAATCTGACATTGTTGCATCTCTTTTATAGAGTTCTTCAGTGTATTGCTCCCATTTTTCTTTTATTTCATCTCGGTCAGTCAGTGTGTTCCCCTGTTGATTATTCAACATCCCTACTCTTGGTTTAAATTTCCCTTTCATTTCTCTAATCTTTTGGAATAAGGCTCTTGTTCTTCCCTTTTTGTTGTCCTCTTCTATTTCTATACAATAACTATTGTAATAGTTCTCTTTGTCTCTATGTACTAGTCACTGTATTGTTACATTTAGGGTTCTAGTCGTGTTTCTGTCTCCTTTTGGTTTTGCTTTCCTTCTTTCTTTAACCATTTTAAGAGTTTCTTCAGTCATCCATTGAGGTCTTTCTTTTTAACAGGAGGTATTGTCTTTTTGCATTCTTCCATGATAATGTCTGACTTCACTCCATAGTTCTTCTGGTTCTCTGTCAACTAAGTTTAAAGCCTCAAATCTGTTCCTTATTTGATCTTTATATTCTTCTGGGATGTTATTTAAATTTTATTTTGGCATTATGATTGCTTTGTTGTTGTTCTTTAGCTTTACTGTGATTTTCGATATGACCAGTTCATGAACTGTACCGCAGATTGTCTTGTTTTCGCAGAAAGTATGGAACTTCTCCATCTTCTGCTACCAATTATATAATCAGTTTGATTCCTATATTGACCATTTGGTGATGTCCATGTTTACAGTCGTCTTTTCGGTTGCTCAAAAAATGTGTTTGCAAGTAACAAATTATTGGCTTCCCAGAATTCAATAAGTCTTTCTCCTGCTTCATTTCTATCTCCTAAGCCCCATTTCCCCACAATTCCTAGTTCTTCTGTGTTCCCTACTTTTGCATTCCTGTCTCCCATGATTATCAGCACATCTTGTTTTGGTTTGTGATCAATTTCTTCCTGTACTTCTGTGTAAAATCTCTCCAATTCTTCTTCTACATTTGCCGTTGGGGGACTGGAAACAAAGCCCTATGAAGAGAGACTGAAAAAACTGGGCATACTTAGCATTAAGAAGACCAGACAGATAGCACTCTTCAAGTACTTGAAAAGTTGTCACACAGAGGAGGGCCAGAATCTCTTATCAATCACCCCAGAGGGCAGGACATGGAATAGTGGGCTCAAGTTACAGGAAGCCAGATTTCCACTGAACATCAGGAAAAACCTCCTAACTGTTAGAGCAATACAACAATGGAACAAATTACCTAGGGAGGTAGTGGGCTCTCCAGCACTGGAGGTACTCAAGAGGCAGCTGACAGTCACCTGTCAGGTATAGTTTAAGTTGGATTCCTGTATTGTGCAGGGGGCTGGACTTGATGAACCTTATAGGCTCCTTTCAACTCTACTGTATTCTATTATTCTACCTGTCCATCACCAGTAGGTCCCAGTGCAGATCACAACAATACAAAATACATCACTAAAAAGCCTTTAAAAAATTACATTCATAACTAGAGAGAGTGCTCAAACTATACACCTCAAGTGTTAAAAGCCAGGGTGCAGGAAGAAGATTGCTCTGGCTCAGGTAACTGGGAAAGCAGGCAGCCTCCTTTCAAACATTTGTGGTAGTCTCCTGCACAACTGCATAAAGTGAAGCAATCCCACTCCTGTGCCGATTGAGATGACTTGGAATTTACATTCCTGACTTTGCCCTAACCTTTTATGAGGACCAGCAAGAGTCCTAGAAAAGCTTTCAGATCAGAACATTGTACTAGGTACTAGGTAATCCTAATCATTTTAATCAGTGCTTCCCCATCCCAAAATGCTGTTCCAAGAAATGATGTGGGTTGCTTGGTGCTTGAGTGTGTCCTGGGCACACGCCTCAAGTCTCAGTAGCTTCACTAAATTTCAAGATAATGCTAGTTACTTTAATGAAAATCAAATGCCACCAACAAAGTAGAAGCTGTGTTTTTCCAGTAGAAGGAATTATGTTCTGTTGATCCACCAACACATTTCACACCAGTCTACATGATGCTTTCAGGAGGGCCTATTGCCAAAGATCAGCTTCATGATAAAAAGTATGTCTGAAATTCTTTTAAACTTTAAAACTGGCCTAAGGCTGGCTCTTGCAAAAAGCATACTTCCTTTGGCTTAGGCTGAAGGTATCCAAAGCATAATTTCTGTTTCTAGGCAGCAGTCATTTGGTGACCTTAGTGAGAACATTGGCTGGCATGAGAATGGTGCTGAAGATGCATGCAGTTTCTTCTTCGAGGAAATGGTTTTAGGCTAAAGGGCTCCTACAATCAAAGTGAAAGTGCAATTTACTCAGCACCAAAAAGCCCAAAAGATGAATCCTCATTTCCCGCATGTACAACAGATTAAAAGGGCATTGCTTTTGAGCTGCTGAACCAATGTTTTTCCACTGCTGACTATATAATTTCAAAGAATGCTTGTTCCCACTAAGGGAGCCATTGAGAAATACTTCTCCCATCGCTGATGTAGAAGGAGAGCCATGCTCTTTTGATGTTCTATTCCTCATTCTTCACAAAAACAGTCTGCTGAAGGTTTACACAAGGTAGAGTGGGAAAATGAGAAGGGAAAAACATAAGATAACTTGGCTCCACATCACAGTCCCCAACAAAATCCTAAATTTCTCCCCTCAATTGACTTAGGAAAGTCACAGATGAAAATTATTAATCACTTGGAGTTTCCTTCTGTTTCTTAGAAGATACAGGACTATGCACACACACAAGGATCTTGCTTCTCTTGCCATGGCTGCATCTCTGGACTAAGAGAACCATAATGGAAGGAAGAGAACCAACTCCCTTCATCCTTAGGTGGTGATGCATACTTCACTGAAGACACCACAAATCATGCTCCACTCCATTTTGTGACAGTTATACGGAGGGAACATGTGTGATAAACATTCCTAGATATAAAACCCTGGAATCCTTTCAGTTGTTTTTTCACTACAAAATGTCCTGTCTCCTGACTTGTCAGCTCTTTCAAGGTTGCAAAACACACCTCTAAAATGTGTTCTACTCAATGACAGTAATATGAGACACATTACTTAAAATGTGTTTGTGTAATTAAATGGGAGAGGTGCCCCTCTGCACAACACTTACAACATATGCAATGTATATAATAAGCAGCCTTATGTGAGAGATTAGTCATTAGGTGTGAAAGTTTCGTCCTTACAGGGCTTCACTGGCATAAACTCTCACTGCCTTAAGTAAAGAGCCACAACACAACATCTTAGGAATCAATGCCAACTTTTCTGCAGTTTATAGCCCATTTAAATCCTTATTGATTATGGCTTGTGAAGTAGTTAGAGATGTGCTAGAACTCCACCCAATTCAGATTTGGTACCAAATGTTTTATTAATTCAATTATTCACTATTGTTGTGGATTGGATTTTTATGTAATGATTTTCCACAGATATTTTCGGAAACAGATTTTTTAAAACAAATCTGCATCTACAATATTGATATGTTTATTGATATTAATTTTGATTTAACATTATTTCCTCCAGTTTATTGAAATGTCCTTTAATTTATCAACATTTCCTTAAAAATATCAATATTTACTTTAAAAATATCAATATTAATATCAATATTTTTTCAGAGGAAAGAAACACAGATTAGTAAAAGCAGTGGCTTGTGGACAAAGGATGAACTTGAATCAATACCAGCTTGCTAAGTCAACAGAATGCTTTCAGAAAAGCAGTCAATACATATGAATAACAAGTACATAAATAGCAGCTGGTTATGAAACCTTTGTTCATAATTTGTGTCCAAATTAATTTCATATGTTATTCCAGGAAAGTTAGAATCATTTATCATGTAAGTAAATGAACAACATAAAATATACATTTTGCAATATGGTTTGACTTTCTCAGCACATCTTCTTTAAAAGGAAAAGAAAGGTTTTTAAAAGCTTAAGAGGCTTGTTCAAGATTAGACTGTATTCCATACGGCACGAACACTTCAAGAAAAAAACTGTCATACACATACTCACTGATTAGTGACTTCAGCCTTTACTCTAGCAAAACACCCATTAACTCTACTCAAGAGGCGCAAGAAAACATTGTGCACTCTTAGCAAGATACCTTCCTTCTTTTTAATTTTTATATCAAAGTGTTACAAACACCAATTATGGCTCATTATTAAAACTGTGAATATACTATTTAATTATTTTAATATCTTGAGATTACATAAAGAATGCACAGTTTTGTTAGACAAGTGGGAGAGAAACCACATTAACTATTCAAAGCAGGGAGAAAGCTGAATTTCATGTTTTCATCCAATGAACAGCCAGCATCAAAACCAGACAATATTGTATTACACATAATTGCTCTAATCCTAAGGCATTTTAAGGTGTATCTGAAGTAATACAAGGGAAGTCTGTTTTACTATATTCACAACGAATCTGAAATTACCTGCTCCCAGTTTTGCAGAGGGTTACTTGAATAACCTCCTCTCTTGGATCTTGAAGGTAAAATCATTTTGCCACAAATATCCTAACAACTTAATATGACTTGGGTGATGCCAGCACTCCAAAGATTTGCTTAATTATATAAAAGCATCATTATATGGGCATCCTGTATCTTGCAAACAGACCATTTAAAAAAACTTCAAAATAAACATTCACAATTCAAAAGGTATGAAAGATCTATAGAAAAGTTACAAAAATGCAGCTTTACACAATAGTGCCATCTAGTGCTGAAACATATTTCATACAATTTATTCTATGACCTATTGTCCCTTCATCCTTCCAGTGAGAAATGTATAGATGTTAAAAGTCAACAGATTTCTAGTACATTTGTGCCTGTGTTCACATACTCCAAAGTAAGCTCTTTCTTTTTTTTTTTTTTAATAATTTTTATTCAAATTTTTCCAAAAACAAACAAAACAAAGTCAAAAAGACATAACAATACATCAACAAAAAAATGAAAATAAAATAGTTGACTTCCGATTTGTCGCAGATCAGCTATAAGTATATAATATACATCAAACCTGTCCCTTAATGTATACATACAGAGTCCCTTTTCTCCATAGGCTGTCTTAATTAATCGTCAAATCCCAGTATCATCATTTTATTTTGATCTTTCAACAAAAAGTCTAAGAGAGGTTTCCATTCCTTAAGAAATGTATCTGTCGATTTTTCTCTAAGTAAACATGTCAATTTATCCATTTCTACTAAGTCCATTAATTTCAATAACCATTCTTCCATTGTTGGTGTTGATTCCATTTTCCACTTTTGTGCATATAATAATCTTGCTGCCGTAATCATATATAATATTATTCTTCCATATTTCTTTTCTATTTGTTTATCCATAAAACCCAATAAGAAACAAAGTAAGCTCTTTCACATGTTTTCAGGTCTAATCTACGATTGTCAGACACACACAATATTTTTCTTTTTATGTCTACATGAGTATGGAAATACATGAAATGAAACTGAACACATGAAAGAAGTGAAATAAAACACTCTTAAGTAAATGATGTCCATTGCATGTTTGGAATATTAGTGTAAGGAATACATCAGACCACAAGGTAATCTTTTATAAGAACTCGAAGACACCCCTTTTGATTTCTTGTTTTGGTTCTTACATAGCTAAATATGCAGGACATCAATGGTTTCGTTTCATTTATACCACCCCCACTCCTTTCCAACATAAATCAAAGTGACATACATAAGCTTCACAGTTGGTCTCCTATCCAGGAACATACCCGACCCACACCTGCTTTGCTTCAGGCAAGACAGCTGTATCATGTGTCTTCAGACTGGATTCAGATTCTGAATTCATATGTGCCCTGGATTCACATACACTAGGGGCTGGCACCCACCACTCTAGAATGGTGTTAAAACCATTTAGCAGTGTTTGGTATGTTCCACTATGAAAATGTGTCTTTGTCTTTTTGAAATATGTGGGCTTAGGTAGACTTAACCATGTTGCATTTACTGGAACTAGGCATAGCTAACAGGAAAAACGTATTTTATAACAGAAGTCCATAAAACGTTATTACCTCTGTTTACTATCTGCATACCATTTATGTTGAACATTTTGCTCAGAATTATATTGGCTTAACCTTGCTATTTGATATTGGCTACTTTCAGACTGCAGAATATTAGGAAATAAAAGTTGAAAGCTCTAGGATGTTCCCTTAAAATCTGTAACTACTAGTGTTGTGTGTTCAGCAATAGCTGGATGCTTTGCAGACCACTTAAGTGGAACAGTCCCATATCACTATATCTCAAAGGCACTGGGAGACAGGGAATAGATTTAAAAAAACACATGTTGACATGAATTCTTCCACAATAAGTAAGCTGGTACAAGCTCTAATGGCATTAAGAAAAAAAATTAACATTTCCTGTTTTAAATGGATGCTGTACTAGATATGGAGATATGCCCTAGATATGGAGAGTGCATAAATCCCCATTTATACTAGCCTAGCCTATTAAGTGATATTGTTAACATGATAGAAACGCAGATGAATGTACACTATCTGGTTTTCTTTGCAAGAAATATTTTATGCTAAAATGGCAGTGCAGAGTAGATGCTGGGAGCTGGATGAGCCAGCCCCTTTGCACTCTGGCTGGGTGGGAAGGATGTTTGGGAGAGAAGCAGCAGCAGGAATTCCGGCTTCCCTGCTTGGCTAGTGGCCCACCCTGTTTACTTGTTTGTTGCCCACTGACCATGTGGAGCTGGCAGTGGGCACTCACTCACTCCATGAAGGAGCTTCCCCCCCCCAAGATCTGGGGGAGGGAGTGGTCAGGATTGCCCTATTTACTCAGCCAGTTGTTGCCTATTAGCCATGTGGGCCTGGCAGCGGGCACTTCTTTTTTTGAATGTGTGGGGATGTTGGTCAAGTATGCTGCGTGTGCAAGCACACATGTGGGGGGGAGGTATGTACATATATGTAGCCAGAGAGAATGAAAGATGTGTGACTGTATGCGTGTGGTGTGCATGAGAAAGCATGTGGCTGCGGTCTGTATGTGTGCAATGAATATGTGTGTGCATGTGACAGAAAATGAGTGTGGTGTGGCCACCTTGTATATTTGTCCTGGCACTGTGGAATGATTCCTGTTACTAGCAACAATATCATTATGTGTGTGGGGAGGATCAATATTATCTGTATGACAAGGCTGACTTCCCACAGTAAGCATGAGGTTGTCGGGGGGGGAGCAAAGACTGTACTCTAATTTTGGGTCATGCCCATCCCACATGAGCCATTTTGTGTTATGCCTTGCCCCCACAGAACTTCCTCAAAATCCAAGATGTGCCCACTGGTCCAAAAAGATTGGTGACCCTGCCTTTTACAAATAGACTATAAACAATGTGCAAGTAACTATTCCAGTTGTAAGTCTATTCCATGGTAAGTCTCTCCATCTCTCTCTTCAACAGTTACAACTGACACGGAACTTTTCTATATAATGCATACCTACATCGTTCTTATTATCATGCTTGTATGAATCATGCCAGGATGTTTATGTTAACATCAACACTGCTTGGTGAATGGTCACTAGAATAATTTTACATACATGTAAACTTTAATATAATTGTCAGTGTCTGTACTTTTTGCATTTCATTTCCCCCAACTTTACTACTTACAATTCACCCCCACCACACACCAACATATGTATATACACCTGCCAACTTAGAAAAAGATTCATGCATTTGGTGAATTGGACTCTAGAACATGAAAGATTGTGGCATAATCTGTGTTAGTTTTTAAGGCTGCACAACCCTGTTTTTTGGTGCAACATAAACATTTAATTGGAGATGCCAGAGACTGAATCTGGGTAAGCATGTGCTCTACCACTGAAGGATGGTCCCTCCTCCTTGGGTGTATAGCTGGAAGGGCAACACCAGTAATAACGAAAAACCTATTCAAGTAATATTACATCTCAAATTGCTGCCTCAGAATTTATTTATATAAGTATTATTGTACCACCCTTCACCTAATATGTACAGAAATAAAACAAGTACAAACTTAATAAAATGGTACCAAATCAAAGTTACAGCATAAAAGAGCAACATCATAACAAAGTACAACTGGGGAAACTCATCAAAGCAATCTTATCCCCCTCTAAAAGCTTGGTGGAAGTGGTACGTCTTTACGAGTCATCTAAAAGAATGAAGAGGCAAGACACACCTCAGTGGAGAAGGAGTTATACCTACGCAGAGCCATCACTGAAAAGGCCCTTCCCCAAACCTTCACACCTTGTATCTCATCCAGGGCACAGACCATCAGGGGGGTCTCATTACCCAATAACTATCCAATGATGGGTCCTCAAGAAAAACAGTTTTTAAAGGGGAGGATATGAAAGTACTTTTCATTAATTACTTCTTCAAAATAATTTTCATTCCAGCTGCAGTATTACGCATATAAACACTTTAAGTCTGTGTAAGCATGTCTGAATTTGTGAATCTGTGAGCCAAGACCTAAATGACAGAATACAACCATTTTCAACGGGAAATCTTGAACCTATGTTGGAATTTATGTTGTGCCTCTGGCCAAGACTTCCTCCACTGGGCAGTCCAAACAAAATTCTCAAAAAAGAGATGGAGAAAAAGAACCCAAGAAAAGTTCTTGGAATAACACTAACATACTTTTATCAAGTAAGGAACATCCCAGAGAAAGTTTAATGGACAGAAAATGTATGGTTTGTAAGCTGACAAAATTACAAAATTGGCCTCTTGCCAGTAAAAGCCCCTCTTGCTTTTTTTCCCCTCTACAACTATATAAAAAAAAGCTACAGAGCTCCATCTTTGAACAGTACAGTCAAACATTAAATACACATGCAGATGAATTGATTTTTGGCTTGATTTGATTTTTCACATAATCCTTGATTAAAAATGCACTTAAGGCATTTTTGCTGAACCATTTTTTGCTTGGAGGGCAAGTTTCACATTTCTTAGCCCTGAGTGCTCCCGTTATAAAATATAGAGTTTATGCTGGCTTAGAGTCAAGAAGTACATATATTGCTGCTAATTGGTTTAAAAGGCTGACATCTAGCTTAGAAATGTATTTATTAAATACTGTATACTGCTCTAACAACCATCTGTTATGTTGTACATACAAACTTATTTAATGCAAAAGCAATTGCGATAGTGGCATTAGAACTTTTCATCCATAAATAAATGCAAATACAAACTTAAAATTTAGTTAATTCCTTATGTTAGCCAAAACAGGTATAAATAAATGACACTGTTAGAAGAAAAAATGTACTAACAGTAAAAACTGGGAGCACCATTTGCCCCCTAAACCTCACATTAATCTTAGCGTGAACTATGTTTCATCAGGTATGCAATTTAGCAATGGAGTATAATTTTACAGCAAGTACAATAAATGAGGAAATTCCTGCTAAAACCTATAAAAAGATTCTGACACTGAAGTAATACATTGATGTTTCAAGGAAAATATCCCAGACTGGGCCTTGTTTGAGCCTTTCCCTGCCACTAATCAATTGTTATTTTATGATATTCTCCTGACAGAATGGCAAAATAAAACATTTAACAAAGTAGGTGGCTTATGAGTAGCATCTATCACTTTGTTTCTTTTCTAAAACCTAGGTATCTCAGAACTGTGAAAATTAGGTTTCTATTAGCATCCAGATTCTTTGTGGATATGACTAGCAGTTATGTTTGCAGCTTTGAAGTTTCCTTTAGGTCTATCATTTGCTGAGGCTGCTGATGGGTGCCTGGGGTGCTTTGTCCTCTGGGATGCTATTTCAATTTAATTCATCGTTGATTATAAGCAATTTATGCATTTTATCTGTTTTATATAAACATCAAAGCGAGCAGAGATACCTACTCTGCAATCCCCATTACAGACAAAGGAGGTGGGTATGTGACCTTATTTACTCTTAGTGTGAAACTTTACAGTCCTCAAATACGTATATAAGGCTTACTTACAGAATTAATATTTTGTTATACAAATGGCAGTGATTCAGACTTTCATATATATTTTGAGCAGACAAATTAACTTTGTACGTAATTTTATTGTGCACTTCTTTACAATTATTTATATATCCATTAACTGAAATGTTTCCTACATGTCTCACACCTCTGCTCATGATGATGATGTGGAATTATAGCCACTAATACTATAAACTGGATTCTGGTAAGGTTAAAAAATGAACATATAATTGACTAGAAATTAGCAGGCAGTTAGTTGTAGGAGTCAGGGGTGATTCCAGAAAAACTAGGTTGGGAGAGTGAAGAAGAAGGGAAGTCCAAGAGGTAGGAGAGCTCAGAAGCCTTCTTCTAAGGTTAAAAAGCAGTTTGTGGCTTGACTAGAGGTGAACATGGCAACCATAGACAAAGTTATCATCTAACCTGTATAAATGTGGCATCATGGAATCTTCTTGTCCATCTTCACAGTGTAGACTGGCACTTAGAACAGATCTAATTGGTGATTACCCTTTTCAAACAGTTGAGAACAGTATCACCCCTTCCCCCACAACCTCCCTGGTTCTGAAGCAGAGACAACCTTTCTACTCATCTCAGTATCCATTGCCATTGTAAATGAACAGACCAATTTTCAAGCATATATAAATATCTACTTAAGTTAAAGGATTACCTAATTCCAAGTAACTTCCATCTTGCCCAAGAAGAAGAGAATGAATTTTCTTCATATATTTCTAAATTCCTAATATGACAGAGAACCTGAGGGTTTCATTCCCATTCAAAGCACAGAAAATTAGCTCTACAGGAAAATCCAAGTCATATTATAAGAAATTGGAGACCACAGGGCCAGAACTACCACAGGCACAGAATATGCAATTAGAAGATCCCTTTCCCTTTACATATAAAATGGCAAGAAAACTGATGAGGTGGTTTGAGTATGTAATGGAGTGATCATTCCAAAGAATTTTATGCCTCTTAAGATACATTAAAATATAGTGAAAAGTAGGAAAGTCTTCAGTTCAAGCAAGAAAGGTAATGCCAACAGCCAACTTTCATTTCCAGGTGTTATGCATAATTGTTACATATAACAGATTACACATGATTAAATTTATATGGTGATGTAGTAAGAGAAGCTTCCAAGACCAAAAACACCAACATTCCCAAAATGTGAGAGGTATAGACGGCTCCTACTAAATCAGTATTATTAAATGAAGAATGCATCCCAATGCACACTGAAGTTACTGGTTACTGCCGCCCTGGGCTCCTGCTGAGAGGAAGGGTGGGACATAAATCAAATAATAAATGAATGAATGAATGAATAAAAAAATAAAGAGTTCCCACTGACACTAGTGGAACTGAATTATACTACAATGCAAATCCTGATCAAGGAGGCCATTTCAACATTATTGGTTGTTGCTCTCCTGCTCCAGACAAAGTCTGCTTCCACACATGGGGCTAATAGCGCTAGTTTAATGGAATAATAAGGTAGCGCTTCGTTCCAGATTTCAAAAATCCCTTTCACACTGCAGTACTTGTTATACCGGCATTTTGCTCAACAGTCTTTCACACAGAGAGCACAGTTTTTCTCCCCTCCCCTTCATTCGGCCTCACGTGACACCGGATGAGCAGGTCTTCACCTACCTTTGGTTTGAGGCCTGTTCTTTTGGTGCGTGGGGGGTTGAAAGAGGCGCGATCGCGATCAGCTGAGAGGCACAGCAGCAGAGGCTCTGGTTGAGCACAAGCAGCAGCAGCACAGGCTACTCTCAGGAGCGGCTGGGAGGCGTGGCGGTGGCAGCGTGCGAAGGCTGCATGCTGGGAGGGCTGTTGATAAGGGTGGGAACACACTGCATGCTGGGATGGCTGTCACGTGAGCAGCGGCAGCTAGCACAAAACTCCCACAATCTTCTGGGTTCCCAACCTGCTATCGGAATTTTTCTGGTATCATTTATTGCAGAAATTAGCGCTAAACTTCCACTACATTCCACCAGAATTCTGAAGCTACCCGTTTTGTCATGTGAAAGCTCAAATTTTATGCGCAAATTAACAGGAAATAAATTGTCAGAATAACGGAATAAAGTGCAGTGTGAAAGCACCCAAAAGAGTCGAAGGATAGGTGAAGGATAGGGAGACTGCAAAGAAACTGAATGACTTCATTGTATCTGTCTTTAGTGAAGTTGATTTTATATCCATGCAAAAACCTCCCTCCCCCCTCTTCCTTTTTAAGGAAGATGTCTGAAATACTGAATCAAATATACATGACAAGAGATTAAATTTGGGGGCTAACGGATAAATTAAAAATTGACATCTGGGTCCAGAGAGGACCCTCCTAAGGGTTCTTAGTGAACACAGGTATGAAATATGTAGACAAACTGGAATAGGTTAGGAGGAGGGCAACAAAGTTGACCAGGGGACTGGAAATAACCCCTGTGAGGAAGGACTGAAAGAACTGGGCATGTTTACCCTTGAGAAAATAAGACTGAGGGGATATATGATTGCATTATTCAAGAACCTGAAAGGTTGTCACACAGACAAGAGCCAGGATCTCTTCTTGATCATCCCAGAGTACAGGACACAGAATAATGGGTTCAAGTTACAGGAAGTCACACTTTGGCTGAACATCAGGAAAAACCTCCTAACAATGGAGCAGTACAACAGTGGAACCAATTACCTAAGGAGGTAGTGGGGCAGCTGGACAGCCACCTGTCAGATATGCATGGGTTGGATTCGTGCACTCAGCACGGGGTTGGACTTGATGCCTTATAAGCCCCTTCCAACTCTACTATTCGATGGTTCTATGAAGTAGCTGACATAACAAATATGTAACTTGTTACTGGCAGTTGAAAAGTATCCAAGATAATCACAATTTTGAAAAACGTTTCTGGGGCAAACCCAGGAAATTACAGGCCCATGTTTGTCCCAGAAACATTGGTGGAAAGCATTATTAACCAACTAGGAGTACATACTTTGCCAAGGAAAAACTCTAGAATTTCTTCTGCAATGGAAAGTCCTGTTCCATTAGCCTTTTGCAATTCTTTGAGAGTGTGAACAAGTATGTGGATAAGGAATGATAGATATTATATACGAATGTATATACATATTATATATGAATGCCCAAGCAAACTCAGAAGAGCTCTGAAAGAATCTCCCCAAACCAAGCAACAAAAAGCAAATATGCAATGGAAGAGAGTGTTAAGTTATACAACTAGGGCAACCCCCTCCCAAAATAAATCCTATCTTTACATATACACAAATGGGGGTTGAATTGGTAGTGACAAACCATAGAAGAGCTCTTGGGGTCTGTGTGGAAAGGACAATGAAAACACTGGTACAGCAGCAGTGAAAAAGACAAATTCCAATTAGTTTCCAAGGCCAATTCAAAGCAAGATCAGATTCTTCCATGAGTTGAAGGACTCCTGTTTGCAGAAGGGAACCATTGGATATGATCCTGACTATGTTCTTACTTGACACGCTACCAGGGCTGTGGAGTCAGAGTTGGAGTCGTGGAGTCGGGAGCAATTTTGGATGGAGTCGGAGTCGGGAGCAATTTTGGATGGAGTCGGAGTCGGGAGCAATTTTGGATGGAGTCGGAGTCGGGAGCAATTTTGGATGGAGTCGGAGTCGGGAGTAATTTTGGGAGGAGTCGGAGTTGGTAGAAATGTACCGACTCCGACTTCCAAATAAATTTTGATTGACAAGAAGCAATTTTGGGTGGGGTCGGAGTTGGACAGTAGAAAAATAGAGGAGTCGGAGTTGAAGGTTTGGTGTACCGACTCAACAGCCCTGCACACTACTGAGATTCCTGCAGGCATTCATAAGAGACCAAATGCAATGCGGGTGGAAAAAAGTAAAACAAGTTCATATCCTCAGGCATTCTACACATCTGAGCTATTACTAACATATCTCAATTACTGTCAGCAAGAAAATATAACTCAGTGTACAGACTTCTAACTCTTTTAATACTTCACTTTACCAATCAAGCAGCCAGCCTTCATGCTGTCAGCTAAAATATCTTTCAATATGAGGTCTGAAGGGAAACCCCTAAACCTGTCCCAAGATTACTTGTTCTATAGTAAAAATAATATTCCTCTGATCACATTTCCTAAAGGCAGTGGTGTGCTGGAGTTGGCTCGTGCCAGCTCGCAAGAGCCGATTGTTAAATTTTTAGGAATTTTGCGAGCCAGTTGGTGGAAATACAGACCACAGTTTGGGAGCCCCTGATCATGATGCATAGGTTGCACTGTAAGGGGATATATCTCTTGGCAGGGATATATCCAGGAGGCACTCTGTAGCGTGCTACAGCTGATCTTCCTCTGCTCAGGCGAGATCGCCCCTGGAGAAGGAAAAAATCTTCCCCTGCTCCAGTGAGATCACCCCCAAGGAGGAGAAAATCTTCCCCTGCTCCAGCGAGATCACCCCCGAGGAGGAGTGACTGGCCACTTCCTTCCTGCCAGACAGAGGCCAGGAGTTGACTCCTTGTCCCACTGCCCCCTCATCCCGTTGCCTCCCCTGCTAGTCCTGCTGCCTCCTCCGCTCGTCCCACTGCCCCCCACTAGTCCCGTTGCCTCCGCTGCTCATCCCACTACCCTCCCACTCGTCCTGTTACCTCCCTCACTAGTCCCGTTACCTCCTCCGCTTGTCCCACTGCCCCCCCACTCATTCCGTTGCCTCCCCTGCTAGTTCTGTTGCCTTCTCCGCTTGTCCCACTGCCCCCCCACTCATCCCATTGCCTCCTCCACTCGTCCCGTTGCATCCCCTGCTAGTCCTACTGCCCCCACTCATCCTGTTGCCTCCCCCGCTAGTCCTGTTGCCTCCTCAACTCATCCCACTGCCCCCACTCATCCCATTGCCTCCCCCGCTAGTCCCGTTGCCTTCCCCACTAGTCCCACTGCCCCACACTCATCCCATTGCCTCCCCCACCAGTCCCGTTGCCAATCTCTGGTCCTCCCTGCCCAGCTGCGCAAGACTAAGGCCTAGTCTGCAAAGAGAAAGGGCAAGCTGGTGTGCCTTCCTTAGTTGTGCTGAACTCAGCCCCCTCACCTCCTCTCAGCCTTGTGTGCTTCCTCCTTCGTGTGTATGTGTGTGTACGCTGAGTATGTATGTGGGATTAGTTATGATTAGGTTTATTTAGTTAATTCCCTCACAGATATTGCTACTGAACCATCCCCACTGATGTCAATAGATATGTATTGGCACTGAGCTATTCCCCATTGAAATGTTAAATGTAAATTTTTTGATTCTATGTGTGTATCCTCAATAAATACCCCCATGTTAAAGACCTGTGTAAGTGTAAGTTACTGGGTAAATCTGCCAAGATGTACTATTGCCAATATCTAAAGATCCTAATTCAGAAGACACTTAGAATGTGTGAATGTGAAGCACGTGTCTACAGAAAGTCTTGCTAACAAGCCTGAATGATCATTAAAATATTGATATATTTCAGTTTCTAACCCACCTGTTGGGGGTCAGTTTACCCTAGGCCCTGGGGTATATCATCAAAGGAAGAGGTTTGTGATCCCACAGAAAGCTTGAAAAGCCTGTTAAGCAGCCCAGTTCAGATGTCTTACCTCATCTGGTACCTGATGTGATCTACTATTCAAAAGGTGGGAAACTAGCTCTCTTTCCATGGGGCATTTTTGGCAGGTGGACATGGGTCATGCACCTGTCAGTCACCTGGAGTCATATCATTTCAGAGGAAAAACTGGGAGCATACTCTAAGTGAGTGGAGTATACTGCAGAACCAGACTATCCCCCTTCACCTGCTGGCCTCTAAACGTAAGGTGAAGCAAGGCGCTGGGGGAAGATATAATATTGGTGGAGTGCCTGCCTGGCTACAAGGAAATTTGTGTACTAGAAGTCTACTCAACAGGATAAGGCACTATGTGCATCTCAGATTATGATCAAGAAGTAGTGGGCAAGCTGTACTAGCCAGTCTCTGCCTAACTTTTGCTGTTATAAGAGCTCCTAAAGTCTCTTCTTGGGCACCTCTGCTTCCAGTTCTTCTTATCTTGGTGTCTGTTTGACTAACTCCACCCAGTGTGCCTGACCCTGACTAAACTTATCTCAGTCCTGGGGTTGCCTTTGCACTGTACTATAGTTCCAGCTGCTAAACCCTTGTCTTGGATGGCTGATCCCTGATTTGGGGAACTGACTTCAGATACTACCTAATCAGGGTGATTAACAATGTATTAAAAATTATAAAACATCCTACAACCCATCAGTATAGTCCCAGTCATCAAATGCTATTGCCAAAAATATCTAGCGATAACCCTAGATCATGTAATCTTCAAGAGATTCCATTCCTGCATGGATTCAATGGGATTCCTGCACTGAGCTGAGAGTTGGACTCAATGGCCTTATAGACCCCTTCCACTATTCTATGTTTCTAAGAGAAGACAAATTTCATAGCTGTGGGATGGTCTTTATGTAAAATATATCAACCTTTATTATATTATTTCATAGCTATAGTTTTAGGTTCCTATCATCAGATATTAGTGCTAACAAAAACAGGAATTTATACTTAATCTCTGCTACAATCCTGAACTCAGTCAGTCCCTCAGATCTGTGGACCTGCACAAACCTATTGCCTTCCAATTCTCAATAGATTGATTTTGGCAGATTAGACAGCAATTCTACACATATATACCTAGGAGCACAACAATAACAAATTCCACTCTACTCAGCTGAGGGGCAAGTACTCATGGACAGGACCTTATTGGGATTTCTTTCTAGTTATATTTCTTTATGAGTTGGACTCTTAATCGCATAATATAAGGAACAGTGTAAAAAAGAAAAAAATTGTATTCAAAGTACAGTAATACCTCGCATTAACGTACTCAATGGGACCAGAGCGAGTACATAAACCGAAAATGTCCTTAAAGTGAAGCACTACCTTTTAAAACTTTTTTTACCACTCCTTCATGCGGAGCCTCAAAGCCCCGCGCTAAAGCCTCTGCTGCTGCGCTGCCGCGCCTCTCAGCTGATCGCGATTGCGCCTCCCTGCTGATATGCGGTGCGCAATCACGTCTGTTTCCACCCCCGCGCTCTAAAGCCTCTGCTGCTGTGCTGCGTTTCTGGAGAAATACAGGCATATGGAGCATGTACGTTATAGCGAGGCGACGTTAAGTGAAGCGACGTTAAGCGGGGTATGCCTGTAGTAGTCTGATCCTACAGTCTTTATGCAACCAATAGGCTCAGTGACCAGAGTAAAACATACTCCTGACAATTATACATAGAAAAAGAATTCTGGAATTGCTCCATTTCATTAATCCTCTTAGAAGTTTGTTGTATCAATAGTACATGTCATACTAAACTTTTAAAAACTAGAATATTTGGAAAAGAAATATTATTTTTATTAGCTAACCAAAAATGCAGCAATAATTTAACCTGAAATCTGAAAATGTGTATTGTAACTGAATGTACTTTTAAATAAGTTATATTCACTAATGCTATAGTGATGTAACTTTAGCCAAAGCTTTTTTGTTCACCACTGATGTAATGAACCTGTAATTAGCATATTAAATATTTATGAACAGATCATTTGTTTTGGATGCTCAAATTAAATTGTCTTTTAACAGTAATATATATGGAAATCACTGGCATAAGAAACAAAAATATCTAAAAATTTGAAAAGCTATTTTGAAGGATGCAGATCTTATGCCAGAAAACAGAAAAACTAAAGTTCAAGATCTGAAAAAAGCAAAAAATGCTATATATATGCACGTAAGTGCTTAGGATGCAATACACCAGTTTCTGTGTATCTGTATACAATAAACTGACGTTACACCAGCATGACAGGTAGGATCTGCACTATGAACCATTTTATGAGACTTGTTCAAACAAATTGATTTGGAATAATCTCCTGCTTTATACTCCCAATAAGTGCTCAAAGTAATTCACAAAAAAAATCAAAATAAAATTGCACTCAAATTTAATAGAGGAACAGAGGAGAAATTACACGGTGCCCAAATGGATCTAGGATTAACCAGGCAGCATTTGGGCCTTGTCGTTGTTCTTCCCTGATGTAACACCAGGCAGCAGCTCCCAGCAAAATCTTGTGAATGAATCAAGGGAGTCAGACTGAGCACCCAGATCTTGCTCAGTCAGCCCATGATGGAAAATGAACTCCAAAGGCTGTTTAGATAGTACAGTGCATCATCTATTGTAACCACAATAACATTTAAAAGTTAATTTGGGCTTTGTCAAAATTATGATTATTTACAACAAAATACTATCCATGTCTACTCAAATATAAGGTTCCACTAAGGTCACATACACACCATACATTTAAAGCACTCTTGTAAGCACTTTAGCACACTTTAAGGCCCTGTATACAGTAGGGCCCCGCTTTTTGGCACCCCGCTTTTTGGCGTTCCACTAATATGGCGCCAGCGGGGCGATCAGCTAGAGCGGGGGCTAGGGCTCCACATGCTCCAGCTGATCTTGCCGGAAGAGGGAAAGATCAGCTGTAGCGTGCTACAGCTGAGCTCCTCCAGGGCGATCAGACCCCCGTGCTCCAGCTGATCCTGCCGGAGGAGGGGAAGATCAGCTGTAGTATGCTACAGCTGATCTCCTCCTCCGGGGCGATCAGACCCCCCACACTACAGCTGATCCCGCCGGAGGAGAAGATCGGCTGTAATCCGGCACGATCAGAGGGTTAGATTCCAGACTCCCATGCTACAGCTGATCTCCTCCTCCACTGGCGCGATCAGTGGGTTAGGTTCCAGACCCTCACACTACAGCTGATCCGCTTTTCAGCGGTTTTCGCTTTTCTGTGGGGGTCTGGAACCTAACCTGCCGTATGAGTCGGGCCCTACTGTGCACCATATATTTAAAGCACATGGCTTTACCCAAAGAATCCAGGGAATTGTAGTTTAACCCTCACTGAGCTACAATTCCCAGCACCTTTAACAAACTATAGTTCCCAGGATTCTTAAGGGAAATCATGTGCTTTAAATTTATGGTGTGTACACAATCTGACAGTCATGGCCCAATGAAACACAATATTCAGTATTCAATGAAATGTAATACACATAACAGTATGCTAAGTTTTTGGTGACAAAATTAAAATTAGGCCTCATATGAGATGTGGTAAAATGAAATTGGGTTTATACGCTGTGTTCTTGTACAATATAAGTGCTTATCTGCCTGTGTATTTTGCTTCAGGCATGTGAAACTTAATACTACTTAAATATTCTAAGTTGGACATTGTGACAGTGGAATTTCAAGTATTTCCTGCAATATGAGTTAAAAATTACTTGAACAGGGCTAAAAATCTAGTTATCTAACCTGGCACATTAGTTTTGTATCCCACTTCCTACTTTAACAGAAAAAAACTTCTAGTTTGGAATAATGAATTCAGACATCCTATAGATTTGTTATAGTTTTAACTATTGTACATGTCTTGTATTCCTTACTTACATGAAGTTTACCATACAGGTCAGTCTGCATCTTCTTCTACATAAATAGAAAATTGCAACTACCACTTTATAAAGCTACTGACAACCCTATGCAAGTTTACTCAGAGGTTTAAGTCCTACAGTCTTTAACAGAGCTTACTCCTAAGCAAGTGTGTTTATAACAGCAGCTGGTGCAAGCTTTGGCCAGAAGTCACAGTGGCTGGCTTAAACGTAACTGCGGAAATCATCACCAGAACAACCACCAAGTTCAATCACACCAGTAAAAGCTACAAACAGGACTATTACTCCTTATTTTCTATTATGCCTTTAGCCATGGTTACTAATATTATTGCTGTTTACACAATAAAACTACACTTTACACAATAAAAGGTCTCAAAGCAATTTGACAAGGTTATAATCGTTTGCATTTCTAAGCAGTGTACAAAAAAACAAACCATACATAAAACAATAAAATCATCATAAAACCAAGCATTACCTTAAAATGCCTTCTGGAACAAGAAGGTTTTAGTCATACACTTTAAGTTCAACAAGGAGGGTGCCTGTCGAATCTCAGGTTGTGGGCACACTAGTCCCTGGAAAAGCAGCCAGAGTGGTTTTTCGGGCTGCGTTTTGAAGCAACACTGCCCTCTGCTGGCCACACCTCCCTTCCCCACTGCTGCCTTCAGACCTTTCAGGACCATCCACAGCAAAGTGTCTCTGTCTGAGCCTGCAGCAGTGTTTCCATTGGCCACACCTGTACGACAAAGAGGTCAATCTACCAATCAATTGCTAAACTTCCCTGAAGCTGAATTTTTGTAAACAAACAAACAAAAAACCCGCATTGGAGCTGATCAGACAAGGTATTAGGAGTAAAAAGGGGGGGAGTTTGACCAGCATCATGTGCCCCCATTTTAAGAAAAGAGAGGTAGAGACACATTGGGACCAGCAAAATAGTAAGTGTGTCTCTACCCTCAGTTGGGAGAGAGTTCCACAGGTTTTGGCCCACGGCTTCTAGTCACTACAAGCTGTGCATCTCAGCCATGAGGGACCACTGACAGACACTCACCCAAAGATCTCCAGGATGAGGCCCGGATATGAGGTCCTGGACACTAGTTGCTAAGAGCCTTGTAAATCAATACAAGGACCTTGAATCTGGCCCAGTAACATATAAGCAGCCAATGCAAGCTTCTAATCACCAGAATTACGTGCTGGTGGTTGTCTGTCCCCATCAATAGTCTAGCCCCAACATTTTGCACCAGCAGGAGCTTCAGGACCAGGCACAAGGATAGCCCCACATAGAGTGCACTACATTAATCAAGCCTTGAGGTTACCAATGAAATGAATCACTGCAGCCAGGCTATCCCTGTCCAAGAATGGCCATAGTCGGTGCACCAATAGCTGCTAAAAAGCACTCCTAGCCACTGAATTTACCTGAGCCCCCAAGTGACAAATATGGATCCAGGAGCACTCCCAAACTATATTATTTCAAAGGGACAGTAATCCCACCCAGAACAAGAAAACAATCAAGACTTTCCTCTTCTCCCAGGCATTTTAGCATGTGTTCTTAAATTGCTTTTTAAAAATGTGTTTTTAAATTTGTATATTTGTTTTTAATGTTTTTAATTGTTGTAAACTGCCCAGAGAGCTTCGGCTATGGGGCGGTCTACAAATGCAATAAATGAAAAAATAAATCTCCCAGGCACAGAAACCACCCACCCACAGTGCCTCTGTCTTCCCAGGATTCAAGCTCAATTTATTAGCCCTCATCCATTCCAAAACTGCATTCAGACAACATTCCAGACCATGCAGAGTCTCTCCTTACTCAGATGTTATGGAGCTGGAATTATCAGCTTACTCCTTACATTACATAGAATCACAGAATAATAGAATAATAGAGTTGGAAGGGGCCTATAAGGCCATCAAGTCCAACTCCCTGCGCAATGCAGAAATCCAACTTAAAGTATACCTGACAGGTGGCTTTGCAGCTGCCTCTTGAAGGCCTCCAGTGTTGGAGAGCCCACCATTTACCTAGCTAATTGGTTCCACTATCGTACCGCTCTAACAGTTAGGAAGTTTTTCCTGATGTCCAGTCGAAATCTGGCTTCCTGCAACTTGAGCCCGTTATTCCGTGTCCTGCACTCTGGAATGATTGAAAAGAGATCCTGGCCCTCTGTGTGGCAACCTTTCAAGTATTTGAAGAGTCCAATCATATCTCTCCTCAGTCTTCTCTTCTCAAGGCTAAACATGTCCAATTTTTTCAATCTCTCCTCACAGGGCTTTGTTTCCACTCCCCTGATCATCATTGTTGCCCTCCTCTGAACCTGTTTCAGTTTGTCTGCATTTTTCTTAAAACTGTGGTCTCCAGAACTGCATGCAGTACTCAAAATGAGGCCTAACCAGTACTGAATAGAGGGGAATAAGTACTTCACACAGTTTGGAAACTATATTTCTGTTAATGCAGCCTAAAATGGCATTTGCCTTTTTTGCTGCCACATCACGCTGTTGGCTCATATTCAGCTTACGATCAACAACAATTCCAAGATCCTTCTCACATGTAGTATTGCTTAGTCAAGTATCCCCTATCTTATAACTGTACACTTCATTTCTTTTTCCTAGGCATAGAACTTTGCACTTACCCCAGATAAATTTCATTCTGTTGTTTTCCACCCAATGTTCCAGTGTATCAAGATCCCTTTGAATTTAGTTTCTGTCCTCCAGGGTGTTAGCTATCCTTCCCAATTCCCTGCACCTCCTCATCCAAGTCATTAATAAAAATATTGGAAGAGCGCTGGACCCAGGATCAAGCCCTGTGGTACCCCAATCGTTACCTCTCCCCAGTTTAAGAAGAAACCAGTAATAAGCTCTTTGAGTATGATTCTGTAGCCAACTGATAGTTGTTCCATCCAGCCCACATTTAGCTAGCTCGCCAATTAGAATATCACTGAGCACTTCATCAAACGCTTTGCTGAAGTTGAGATATATTATGTCCACAGCATCCCCACACTCTACTAGGGAGATTACCTGATCAAAGAATGAGATAAGATTAGTCTGCCAGGATTTGTTCTTTACAAATCCATGTTGGCTTCTAGTAATCACTGCATTGTTTTCAAGGCACTTACAAATTGACTGCTTTATAACCTGCTCCAGAGTTTTCCCAGGGATTGCTACAAAATTGACTGGTCTGTTGTTCCCAGGTTCTTCCTTTTTGCCCATTTTGAAGATAGGGATGCTAGCCCTCCACCAGTCATCTGGCACAATTTCGTAAAGATAATAGCAGTTCTGAGAGTTCTTCAGCCAGTTCCTTCAATACTCTAGGATGCAGTTCATCGGGCCCTGGAGATTTGAACTCGTTCAAAGTAATTAGGTATACCTTGACCTATTGTCTAGCAGCCTCAAGCTGCAATCCTGCCCCTTCAACTTCATGTCTGCCATAAGGGTCCTAGACCCTCTTTTGAGAGAAGACTGAGCTAAAGTAGGAACTCCACACTTCTGTCTTTTGTCATCTGTTATCATTTTGCCATCCCTCATTGAGTAGCTGTACTACCATTTCTTTTCTTTGTCTCTTACTATGCAAGTACCTGAAGAAATCTTAATTGTTGCTTTTAGCATCCCTTGCCAACCTCAGCTCATTCTCAGCTTTAGCCTTCCTGACACTATGCCTACCATTCGATGCTACCTGTCTGTATTCTGACTTTGGCCTTCCTTCCACTTCCTATGTGTGTCCTTTTTTTGTTTTCAGGTAATCTCTAAGCTTTTAGTGAAGTCATACTGGCATTTTTTCCTTGTTGGAATTATTTCAATTGTGCCTTTAGAATTTCCTTTTTTAGAAACTCTCATCCTTCTTGAACTCTTAAAATGGTTAAAAACCAAAGAAGGATTAATAATTAAAGACCTGTCTTGAACTCTTAAAATGGTTAAAGAGAGAAGGAAAGCAAAATCAAAAGGAGATAAAAACACGATTACAACCCTAAATGCAATAATATAGCAACTAGTACGTAGGCACAAAGAAAACTATTACAATAGTTATTGTGCAGAAATAGAAGAGGACAACAAAAAAGATAAAACAAGAGCCCTGTTCCAAAAGATTAGAGAAATTAAAGGGAAATTCAAACCAAGAGTAGGGATGTTGAATAGTCAACAGTGGAACACACTGACTCACCAAGATAAAAGGAAGATGGAAGCAATACACTGAAGAACTCTATAAAAGAGATGAAAAGATGACAGATTCATTCATGGAGGAACTGTATGATGAAGAATCAGAAATTCTGGAATATAAGGTGAAAGCTGCTCTTAAAATACTTTGGAAGAAACAAATCACCAGGAATAGATGGCATACCAATAGACCTGCTACAAGTTACTCAGATGGAATCTGTCCAAATTTTGACAAATATTTGTCAGCAAATATGGAAAATAAAACAATGGCCCACAGACTGGAAGCGTTCAATGTACATCCCAATTCCAAAGAAAGGGGATCCCAAGGAATGCAATAATTACTGAACTATTGCCTTAATATCCCAGGCAAGTAAAGTGATGCTCAAGATTCTACAACAAAGGCTCTTACCATATATGGGGCGAGAAATGCCAAATGTCCAACTTGGATTTAGAAAGGGAAGAGGCACCAGAGATCGTATTGCAAAAATGCAATGGATAATGGAATAGACCAAGGAATTTCGGAAAGAAATTGCTGTGTTTGATAGATTATAAGAAGCCTTTGATTGTGAAGATCACAAAAACTATGGAACGCTTTAAAAGAAATGGGGGTGCCACAGCATCTAATTGTTCTAAAGTGCAACCTATACTCTGGAAAAGAGGCTACTGCAAGACCAGAATACAGAGAAATCAACTGGTTCCCCATCGGAATGTATATTATCACCCTATTTGTTTAATCAATATGCAGAACTTATACGGAAAATGAGATCAGACCAAGATGAAGGAGGTGTGAAAATTGAAGGGAGAAATATCAACAATTTCAGTTACGCAGATGATACAATACTTCTAGCAGAAACCAGTAATCATTTGAAAAGAATGCTGATGAAAGTTAAAGAGGAAAGCACAAAAGCAGGACTACAGCTGAACGTCAAAAAGACTAAAGTAATGACAACAGAAGAGTTATGTAATAACTTTAAAGTTGACAATGAGAACACCGAGCTTGTCAAGGATTATCAATACTTTGGCACAGTCATTAACCAAAATGGAGATAGCAGTCAAGAAATCGGAGGAAGGCTAGGACTGGGGAGGGTAGCTATGAGCGAACTCTTTTTATCTGTAAGATAGCAATGGTAGTCTCTCCACTGGTAAGGGTGGTGGGGAGGGAGGCAGAGGCCACTACTCAGATCTTTGCACGTCAAACCAAGTGCAACACACACCCCACTCAGCCAGCCAGTATAATCTCTCTCACTTAACCACCTCCCAGACCCTGCCCTGCCACCAACTAAGAGACACTCACCCAAGCAAACATTTTCCCCCGAGATGCAAAAAAGTTAAAATACTGCAAATGCAGCACAGTAGCCAGAGAGGGTGGTGGAGGCCACTTTGTGTGCCAAGTGCAAACACAGTATTCACACACACATCATCATCATCATCTTTCACTTCCACGGTTCTTTATCTCCATTCTGCTGCTGCCTCCTTCTCCTCCTTTATCCATGTTCTTGCCCTCTGGCTCCCTTTTCCCTCCACTCCATTTTTTATAACAATTGTTTTCTCCACTCCACCCTGTCTCACTCTCCACCTCCTCCCCACCCACAGACTATGATGATAATGAAAGTTAAAGAAGAAAGCACAAAAGCAGGACTACAGCTGAACGTCAAGAAGACTAAAATAATGACAACAGAAGATTTATATAACTTTAAAGTTGACAATGAGGACTTTGAACTTGTCAAGGATTATCAATACCTCGGCACAGTCATTAACCAAAATGGAGACAACAGTCAAGAAATTAGAAGAAGGCTAGGACTGGTGAGGGCAGCTGTGAGAGAACTAGAAAAAGTCCTCAAATACAAAGATGTATCACTGAACACTAAAGTCAGGATCATTCAGACCATGGTATTCCCAATCTCTATGTATGGATGTGAAAGTTGGACAGTGAAAAATGCAGATAAGAGAAAAATCAACTCCTTTGAAATGTGGCATTGCAGGAGCGCTTTGCGCATACCATGGAGAGCAAAAAAGACAAATAATTGGGTGTCAGAACAAATTAAACCAGAACTGTCACTAGAAGCTAAAATGATGAAACTGAGGTTATCATACTTTGGACACATCATGAGAAGACATGATTCACTAGAAAAAACAATAATGCTGGGGAAAACAGAAGGGGTAGAAAAAGAGGAAGGTCAAACAAGAGATGGATTGTTTCCCTAAAGGAAGCCACAGACCTGAACTTACAAGATCTGAACTGGGTGGTTCATGAAAGATGCTATTGGAGGCCTCCGATTGATAGGGTCTCCATAAGCCATAATCAACTTGAAGGCACATAACAACAATGGTTTGCAACAGGAGTAAACATTCAGTTGTACATGGTAATACTGGAATGTAGCTCAGCCAGTGCAGATCATAATTCTTGGAGGACTCTTGTTTCTGCCTATCTGTTTGTCATCAGAAGAAGGTTGCTTGATGTCTAGACCCACTGTTGTTGCCACCTTTATGGACTGTACTGTGGAATTTTAGCTAAGTATCTTCATAATTGCAGTGACTTTTCCCCACCACCACCCTGATTACAAACAAGGGCTGCTAGCTGTTTCTATAACCAGTTTTGGTTCACCCTGATGCTTCTGCATCTGATGGTTTACACAGGAGAAATCAAATGGGAAACACACACAACCCAAACTCAGCTGGGTTGCACTATTTATTTATCAAATTTATGTCCCACCCTTCCTCCTAAAGGGCAGCAAACAACAAGCAACAAAACCATACCAACATCTTACAAACAATTCCAACAGAGATGCAGACTGGGATAAAGGTCTCTGCCTAAAAGGCTTAAAAGCTGTACAAGCTCTTAGGAACAAGGTTCCACCTAGAGTGTCCAATGCCTTACAAACAAATAATTTTACATAGAAAGAGTCAATGTAAATTTACCTATTCCATTCTCCCCCGCCCCTGTGCTCCTTGCTTGCATGATGTTTGGAAGAAGCAGAGTTAAAGATAAGTGACCCAACTTTGCCAGAATGACTCAGTTTTGACAAGAGCTGTTTCAGAATCAGTTCGATTAATCTGGATTTATGCACAGTGATTAAAACAGAGCGCATTTCTAGACACAGGGATCATACACAGTTGTGAAAAAAATGCATGTCTGTGCATGCCTCTTCCTTTCTCCCAAAGCCATAGTATCAGGGGCTGCTGTTGCTAACCCTACGCACTTGACAGTCTCATAACTGCTCGGGGTTACTCTTAGCTCTCACAAACAAGAACAAAACAACAAGTGACAATTCATGAGAATAATATAGCATGTGTTTATTATTTTATTTTACTGCAAAATTTCTACTTCACCTTTCCCATACAAGTCTTCAAGAATGCTTACAAAATGCAGTGAAATTTAAAACAATGGGTGGTATCCAATACTGGTCATATTCAGGGCAGACCTATTGAAGTTCATAGATATGAAGTTCACAGAACTTTGATCTATTAATTTAAATGGGTCTATTCAGAGTTTGACTAGTATCAGATACAATCCCCTGACACTAAGCCAACAATGCAAAAAAGCAATACAGAACAAAAACTAGCAGAATCACATGGATTTTAAAAGGGAGGGGCGGCGCCGGGCGGGAAGGGGGGAAGGGGCGGCGCCGGGGGGGGAAGGGGCATACACACACACCATTGTCAATCACCTCAGCTCTTCACCTCCATTCTGCTTCTGCCTTCTCCTTCATCCTTGCCCTCCGACACGGTCTGGCTCTCCACTTAATAAATAATAATAATAATAAAACTTTATTTTTACCCTGCCCTTTTCCAATAGGACTCAGAGTGGCTTACAACTAAAAACATCATTAAAACATACAGAGTATATTATTAAAAAAGAATTAAACTATAAGGGAAAATTAAAAGCTATAAGATAAAAGTTAAAACAGCGAACAATTTAAAATAATAAAATCATATAATATGATCACCAAGCCTATAAGACATTAATCCTGGTCGTTCTCTGTCCCAAATGCCCGCTGAAATAAAACAGTCTTTACTTGTTGCCGAAAAGACGGCAAGGAGGGAGCTGATTGTACCTCACTCCGGAGGGAGTTCCACAACCTAGGGGCGACCACCGAAAAGGCCCTATCTTGTGTCCGCGTCAAATGTGCTTGCGAAGGTGTAGGGAACACAAGAAGGGCCTCACCTAAAGATCTCAAATCCCAGGCAGGTTCATGTAGGGAGATACGATCTGTCAAATAGTCTGGACCTGAGCCGTATAGGGCTTTGTAGGTCAAAACCAGCACTTTGAATTGTGACCGGAAACAAATTGGCAGCCAGTGGAGCTGTTGTAACAGGGGAGTTGTATGGTCCCTGTAACCAGCCCCAGTTAGTACTCTGGCTGCAGCTCTTTGTACCAATTTAAGTTTCCGAACAGTCTTCAAAGGCAGCCCCACGTAGAGCGCGTTACAATAGTCTAAGCGGGATGTAACCAAGGCATGCATCACCCTGGTCAGATCAGGCAGGTCCAGGAACGGGCGCAGCTGGCGCACCAGTTTTAATTGGGCAAATGCGCTCCTGGATACTGCAGCAATCTGGGCCTCCAAATTCAAAGCTGAATCCTAACACAGAGCACAAGGGAAGAGCAATGTTGCGCAGAAGCCCAGTGTGAGGCACGTGTCTTTTGTCCACCAATCACAGGAGCAGACTTCCCCTGTTCCCCCCAAGTAACGTCAAAATGTAACACTGGAAACAAGCTGGTTCCAAGGGGCGGCCAGGTTGGGCACTGGCCCGAGGGCCCCTGAGACTACAGGAGCCCCTGGGGGGGCCTTCTGCTCCCCTTCCGCGATTCGCAGCAGGATCGCTGCTGCGGATCGCAGGGCAAGAGCTTCGGAGCTCCGCCATTCCCTTCCTTAACTTACCATGTTCTGCAGTTGCACACGCAGCGGTGCCCTTAAGAAAGATGGCAGCCTCTGCCGCTATATCCGTGTATGTGTGCGTGCGCACATGCGTGCCAGGGCCCAGGGCAAGCTTTTGCCCAAGGGCCCTGGCATATCTGGGGCCGGCCCTGGCTGGAAACGTTACCGTTGCTGCTAAAAAGTAAGGAAATTACTAGTCATTCTATTACTAAGAAAATGTAATGAAGTTCCCCACTCGTAATAGTGCACTGTATTCTCCCCACCCCACATCCTGGCTTACTCTGTTGATCTTAGTAGGTGGGCTAGGCTCCTACGGTTTGAAGAGTGGTATGGAGTGGGTGGGAGTACTACTACAATTGCTCCCCACAGCTCAGCCTAAAGTGTAGTGCAGCTGCACACACGATTGCTGCTACACATCCCTTCCTTCCTTCCAACCCAATGTTCTGCCATCGTAACAGTCCTCCTCCTCCTCCTCCTCCTCCTCTTCTTCCAGGTCAATCAGTGCATAATTGGCCTGATGAAGAGATGTGGCAGCATCCCCTTCCACAGCTTTCCTTCCTTCCCCTATTCATCAGGTATAGGGAGAAGAAATTGATTTTTTGTTGCATGGATTCTCCCAAAAGAGCCCCGGGCTCCTTCTGGGAGGAAGGGCGGGTTATAAATTGAATGAATGTATGATTGAATGAATGAATGATTATTATCATCATCAACTTTTATTACCCACCTTTTACCCAAAGGTCCCAACAATTTTAAAATACAGCATTAAAAACAATTTCAAGATAGGATGGCTCCTAAAAATATACATCTCAGGTGTCAAAGGCCAGGGTAAAAAGGCTACTATAGATTGGTAGGGGCTGAAGAGGCCAATTACTCCACTCTTCCCCCACAGACACTAGCCTACACATTATGGAATCCACGGAGCATAACTTTGTTATGGATGTTTTTGTTAGGCTATTTTGGGTATATTCAACTACTTCACCCCACCAGCTCAAAGATTTCTGCTTGCACAGTGAGAATGACCCCATCTCCTCCCCGTGCACATGCCCTCCTCAAATCGGCTCCAGAGGGTTGGGGAAAACCCCTAGAACAGATTTAGGGGGTGCACAGGGGAGGAGAGGGTAAAACGTTCCATCACACAAGGAGAAATATGATGTGCTAATGGAACTAGAGACTTAGACTGCAATCCAATACCCATTTGTTTATTTATATCCCACCCTTCCTCCCAGCAGGAGCCCAGGGCGGCAAACAAAAGCATTAAAAACACTTCAAAACATCATAAAAACAGACTTTAACATACATTAAAACAAAATATCTTTAAAAACATTTTTTTAAAACTTTCAAGACATCTTTTTTAAAAAAAAAGGTTAAAAACTTTTTTTTTTTTAAAGGTTTAAAAACATATTAAAAAGCAATTCCAGCACAGAGGCAGACTGGGATAAGGTCTCAACTTAAAAGGCTCGTTGAAAGAGGGAGTAAGTCCCATTGAGCGCAATGGAGTTTACTTCTGAGTAGACATGTACTGGATTGCAGTCTTAGTGTCACACTGAATTCCACCCATTTCAATTAAAATTAAATAAACATAAATTTAAAAATAAACGTCTGCATACTCTAAGCGCAGAATTAGAAACATTCACTACCTATGTAAATGACAGAAAACACAGTACATTATTTTTGCATTTACTAACAGGAATATATGTTCTTTTGACTTTGATTTTGTGCATCCCAGATTAAGGACCATCCGATGCAGGCACTCCTAGCAAATTCAACAAAGCTGTGTACGTGATTCTGAGTCAGGATAATATTCTCTTTGTTTTCAATATCTTTAATGGTTGCGATGCAGTCTTTACATTTTTTATCTTAAATTGCAATTGAAGTGAAGGGAGGGAAAGAGTTTAGTAGAACTTTTCTAAAAAACTAAAGTGTGCATACTATATTTACTTGTTTTATTGCATAATTTATATGCCACATCTCCTGTCCTAAACAGCTTAGAGTACTTTACAAATTATTAAAAGCAAAAAACATTATTAAAACAGTAAAACAATCCAAAAGCAGTAACAAACTCCAGAAACAAAAGTACAGAAAAAGAAATATATAAAAACAAATGGCAGATAGATATGTTAAGGGCCAGAAAATACTGGGAAAATTCAGGAAAAAACACTTTTTTTTGTTTGGGGAGGAAATGGGGGGAAATGTTTTTTCCTAATTTTTCTGGGTTTTTTCCAGGCCTTTACACCTCTAATGGAACATTAGGAAAAATACAAGGAAAAGTATGCTTAAACAAAGCTTCTTTGACCCTTTGCCTCAATACGCAAACTAAAAGAAAATTACCAGTTTCTTACAACAGTAAAATTCTGCAGTAAATTCCACAATCTAGGTGCTGCTACCAAAAAAGCTTTGTCTTGCATACTTCATTGGGTGATAAGATGCCTTTCCTAATCACTGTAAGTAGGTTTATGCAAGAAGAGACTTTCAAATACCCAGGTCCAAACCATTTAGGGCTTTAAAGGTAAACCAGCATCTTGTATTGGGGATACACCAGACTGGGAGCCAGCACAGCCAATATCATACTGGGGTAATAAGGCCCAAAGTTCAGGCTCCCATCAGAACCTTCTCTCTCCATTTGTACCAACAGAAGTTTCCAGACAGTTTTCAAGGGCAGCCCATTGCAGTAATCTAATCTACACGTAACAGATGGATTGATTCCATAAAGATCTGAACAGGGTGGTTCATGACAGATGCTATTGGAGGTTGCTGATTCATAGGGTTGCCATAAGTCGTAATCAACTTGAAGGCACATAACAATCTACAAGTGACCAAGCAATGCCCACTCAAAACAGTCTTGTTTCTAGGTAATCACAGGGGAATCAGGATGTCAAACCCTGAAGTTACAGTCTACACACTCTCTTTAGAACATTTTAAAGTATCCTCTCATCCTCAGTTAAGTATTCTGACAAATGCATTCGGATTATAAAATATTTTAAAACTAAAAACACTACCCAATTTAACACTTGTACCACTTAATCTTAAACAATAAATAAATTCAGTGGAAATTGGTAGGTAGAATATACAGGATTCCGGTGTGAGTAGTAGACTGAAGCTTTGCTGCATTTCTCAAAACGTAATTAATAATGTATATTAAATTACATTAATTGCCATAAAGTAGAATTAAGCTTTTTTTTTTGCCTTTGAACCAACAGTGCAGCTCTCACAAGCCTAAATCTTCATACCAACTTCCGGAGGGTTAGTAGTGTTAGTTTGAAACAACAAAAAAGCAAAAAGACTTGTGACACCTTAAACGCTAACAAACTGCGTAAGTTTTCATTCAGGTGCATCTTTATGATATGGCCACTAATCCACGAAAGTTTATGCTATAATAAAATGCGCTGGCTTTTAAGGTACTACAAGGCTTGTTGCTGCTTTTGCTTTATTACTAAGAAGACTTCAATAAAAACATCTGCAACCCTAAACACGCGTTCACCTGCGTGGGGAGGGGGGAGTTCCGTTTATTTCCATGCACTCAGAACTAAGTTCCCTAGATTCAGGACGGCATTCAGAGAAGAAGCACATTAAGTAAACTGAAAGGCAGGAGACAAACCTAACAGGAGCGTTCAGACTCAAAACATCTGGTACAATATCAGCAAACTTGCCGTTGTCAAAACAAAATAGTAGAATAAATACGGTAAACAACCAAAAAAAATCTGGCGTCGCTCAGACGTTAAGGCAAAGTGAGGAGCTTGTCACTGGCTCCGCCCTGCCTCGTCTCTCCTTCTCATCCTCACAGACCCTGATATTAGGATCTTCCCCCATAACAAACACAATAACCAGCAAAATCCTGAGCGAACAAGTGAGTTGCAGTTGGCTCCGAAATGCACAAATGTCTCCCACAACACTCACCGCTCAGGGAGGAGAAAAGCAAAATAAGGCACCACGAAGAACGGCGTCAGACAACTGGAGGCGGCTATAAGACTGGCTCTCTTCGAGCCATCGTTTTCTATCAAGCGCGCGCTTTCCTGTCGTCACTTGGCAACCAGCGAAGCAGAGATTCTGTTTTACGAGGCCGAACGGATCCGCCCATTTTGCCACAGCAACTCTGTGCAACGTCTTCAGCACAGAGATAGAAAAGTTAGAGTCATCATGGCCTCGTGTGGCTGCGGAGACTCTGAGAGTAACAGACCATCGCTGTCTTTGTTGCAGAGCTTGGAAAAGTTACTTTTTTTGAACTACAACTCCCATCAGCCCAATCCAGTTGCCTTGCTGGCTGGTGCTGATGGGAGTTGTAGTTCAAAAAAAAGTAACTTTTCCGAACTCTGCTTTGTTGGCACGTCGGGTCTAAAAATTGCACTAATTTCTCATTCTAATTCGTAGATTTTGAGCATCGACTTTCGGTTATTTTACAACTTGTTTTTCTCTCCAAAGAAAGAAAAGGGGAAATCCAGGATATTAACATCGTTATGATGAGACACAAGGATGTCCCACTCTATAAAAAGAAAAAGAAAAAAGGAGAAACAAAGAAGCAGTCGGTGTGGACAATACTGACTTAGATGGATTAAAAGTGTGGCGACGTCCACCATGGGTCCTGAACAAACTTTGAAGTCTGGATATAAGAGGATGGGTTTTTTTCTTAAAATAAGTAAAAATAAATAAATGGACAGTTCTCGCAATAGAGGAATGGAAGTCATCTCCTCACCTGCATGCCTGTATCTGTATTCATAAATGTTCTGAAATTTATTGGAGTATACAGCAGAGGAGTGCAGAAATGAATAGTCTGATATGGTTGGTGGCTGAAAGAATAAAGAAATTTAAGGTTTGTTACTAGGAAATAAAGTCATTCAGCATGCGGTCATATATTCATTATTCACACACACATTAAGTCAGCAATCCAATACACACGTCCCATTGAACCCAATGGCGCTTACTTCTGAGTAGACATGCATCGGCTTGCACTGTAACTTGAAGGAACGAAAACCTAAGTAAAACAAACAACAAAATGTTACTAAATAAGTAATCAGTGAGGAGAGAATAGGCCGCCTTTCTGTCTATCCACACACACATATACACATACCTTTACTTGTTACCAGTGTTGGTGCTTTAATCTCAAAATCAAGGGTGAGTAGTAAGCGGCCAGATTTGTGGGTGACACAAGAATTATTCAAGGTACAGTAGTAAAAACAAAAGGGATTGGGAAGCGCTCCAAAAGGGTCTCTTTAAAGTGGGTAACTGGCCATTAAAATAACAAACATGCTTGAATGTAAGATTGAAATGGCTCCAGGTAACAAATCTCATCCAAGAGTGAGAAGAGTTTCACAGCAAAAGTTTTTACAGGGCCAAGACATGTTTCTAAGGCGTTTTTTTGCCCCGAAGCTTAAAGTAGGCACCCAAAACTACAAGAAAGACTTATTCATCATTTGTGCATGTGCAGAAAGGGCCAAGGGCACGACAATAAATTTCAGTTTGTTGTAGTTTTATATCTGTTGGTATATTTATTATTTTTAATTATTTCTGATTTATACTTTTTATTCACTTTAATAAGAATTGGACTTCGTACTATTTCCATGTTTGTTTTCCTTTAATATTTGCCTCCTTGGTGCTGTTCAGCCAGGATGAAGATGTTAATTATTAATATTATTTATTTTAGTTTACTTATATTCCAAATGTCTTCCATCACCTAAGTAGCATGTAATATTGTTTTAAAGGAGCTGTATTAAAAACAAAGGAACTTCGAAGGAGATTGCAATGAGAAACTCCTGATTTACCATTCAGCAAAAGATTCAACACTATCATTTGTGGACTAAATCGGGACAAGGGATTTTTTTTCCACATCACATCCGTTAATTGTTTTACCAATGCTAGACAACTGTATTATTAATAATACGGTTAAATTAAACATTTATTACGGTCTGTACTTTTCCACATTTAATTCCCAACCAACTCCCCAATCCTTGTCCCCTTCTGCGCATGTGTCTCAACTGCCATCCTACTTTCTCTAGCGAGAAGCGCGTGACTTGTACGTCAAACAAATCACAAATCTTTTCCTTTCAGCAGATTCTCCTCCCTCTTCCCTCACGGACGCACGGCGACGGCGAAAGAGGACTCCGATGCATTCTGGTCATTGTAGTTCTCTCGCTCTCAATCTTGCTTTTGCATCGCATGCTGCCGTCGATCGGTGGACTACGACTCCCAGGTGGCAAAATGAGAGGCGGAGGAGAGGGGGCTGGGCTTTCCCAACCTCTTTTGATTACCTTTCGTGCGGCGCTTTCTCTTTGCAATCGCTGTGACTGTACTTAGAGGTGACCTCGAGGAGGGAGGACTGTTGGTACTATTATCGCCATGGTTAGTGAAGCTGAACTCGGAGTTATTTTGTACAATGAGACCTCTGCAGATTTTTCTTCCTTCCTTTGGTGGGTGGGTGTCTGAATGTCACAACGAGACCCTGGACCAACGACTCAGGGCATATAATCCTCAACAAGATGGAAGGGCAGAAAAACCTACTGCGCCCGTTTTTATAGCTGGTGGGACCTAGGACTCCTGCGTCCTCCCCTAGGAAAGCATGGGAGGTACAAGAGAATGAATGGACCCAGAAAGCGTGAAAAGGGATAGGGGTCTGGTCAAAATTAGTGCGGTTCCTGCTGGTAGACAACTTTGCTATCTGTATACGCTTGAACTGAAAGGATACAGGATCAGAGGCTGTTTTAAAAGGCTCGCTTGGGGAGGGGGCTAGTTTGATGAAAACTAAAGGGAGTCGGCTTGGGGCTTGTGGGTTTATAAATAAAAATAAACCCACGGACCCATATTTCCATCACTGCTACATAATTTGCCACCGTAATTTGAGCCCTGGCTCAAATACTTGCTTCAAATTTGGACGTGGCATAGGATGAGCCATAGCAGTTGTTCTCTGAGTTATGAATTGCTATAATTGAGAAAATCCTTCCAGCATGTAATGGTTAGATCCTGGATCGAAAGGACTTTGGAATTTAGAAAGGTTGGTGAGCTATGTTGAGTTCTGAACTCCTCTGCAGTTAAAGGACAAGGGAAATTTTTTGTGTGGTAGAAGATCCATCTTCAGCTATACATGAGAGATGAACCAGAGCCAGATCTCAGTTGCTAGTCTCCCATATTTCAGCTGCCGTGCAAGTAATGGAAGACTTTTCTGGGGTAGGGTTATTTGTATTTTGTAGCAGATGCTGTCTTGTCCCTGTTCTTATGGGGGTTGAGAGGAAGGTTTACTCAGTTCCCCTCTTTTTGCTGTCATAAGCCTTAAAATTAGAATCATGTCTCTTTGGGTTGGAGGGAACATATTGGAAAGTGTGATGGGGTGGGGGGAGATATTGTCTCAAACTGGAAGTCAACTGATGTTAATAACTAGGGTATGTACATTGGCACTAGAGGACATCTGCAAAGTGAGCTGCCAGCCTTGTTCAGTGATGACAACCCATTTATCATCTTCCTTTGCAATTGCTGCAGTATGACCTAGTGGTATTGCTGGAGTGTCTCCTTGAATGGCTTTCAAGGTGCTGTTCAAGTAGGCACACTTCCAAATTCTTATCGGGTCTATAGCCCAATAAGAATGTTGACACTTTCCAATGAAAGACATTGCTTAAATTACAACTCTATATTAATCAGATATTGAATGTGTTATGATGGTGTCACATATTTGCAAATTTCTCTCTGGTTTGTGATGCATGACCATATAGCTGTTGATTGACTGTGAGAAGTACCTGATAAGACGCTCCTCTTCTTCCTTGTAGTCTGCAGTAATAACTTGACCTGACTTGAATATTCAGCCTTCTTTCAAAAATATGTAACTTGTATAATTTAAAATGTTACAAAGAGTTGAATTCTTTACACCATTTCTGGTTTTACGGCAGAATATTTCCTATGCTCTGATATCATCAGGATTAAATGGTGTACTTGGGATTATGGGGAAATTCTTGCAATCAACAGCCAGCATAATATGCTGCTACTTTCACTGGCATTTTGTTAATGATGACATTCATTTCCTCTCTGGTAGTTATAACAAATTAATATTTTCCATCTGCAATAGCAGGATTGTGCTGCAAATTAAAAACTAAGGTTTGCCATTTCAGATCTTCTTTTGTGCTACTAGATGTTTCTGTAGCATAGCAATACAGCACCTTCTCTTTATAGAATGCATATTTTTATGCCCAGTAGCTTGCATCACAGCCTGATCTTGTGCCTTTTACACTCATGCAGCAGCTCATACGAGTCCTAATGTTGTCAGGATTGCACTATTGAAATATACTGTTCCTACTACAATTGGACCATAATGCTTGTGTATCTACAAAGTCTGGTGAGGCATTCAAGATGTTTTGGACTGCAGTTCCCATTAGCCCCAGCCAGCATGGCCAGTGGTCATGGATTTAGGGCGCTGGAGTCCACAACACCTAGAGGGCAGCATGTTGGCTCTCCCTGTGCTAAGTAAATATAATAGCAAGCAATACATCTAGTATAAGCTACCTATTAGCTACTGCGCTAAGTTCAAGGTGCTGGTTTTAGTGTGCAAAGTTCCATACAGCTTGGGACCAGGATACCTGGAATACCATCTTACCCCTGATATACCCAGTAGATCACTGCGCTCTGCAGGTGAGGGCCTCCTGCAGATTACCTTATCAGGAGGTCCGTTCCACATAACATAGGAAGCAGACTGTTAGTGTAGTGGCACCTACTCTTTGGGATTCCCTCCCCTTAAATATTAGACAGACAACCATCTCTGTTATCTTTTCGTCACCTACTGAAGACGTTCCTTTTTCAACAAGCCTTTTAAGTAGAGACCTTATCCCGGTCTGCATCTGTGTTGAAATTGCTTTTTAATATGTTTTTAAAGCTTTTTTTTAAAAAAGATGTTGTTAAACATGTTTTGTTTTAATATGTTTTTAAGGATGTTTTGTTGTAATATATTTTAAAGTCTGTTTTTATAATGCTTTAGAGTGTTTTTAGTGCTTTTGTTTGCTGCCCTGGGCTCCTACTGGGAGGAAGGGCAGGATATAAATCTAATAAATAAAATAAATAAATAATAAATGTTCCACACATTATTCCTAATGCTTCCTGAATCTGTGCATCAGAGATATTAATTTGGTCTTGAAGATCATTTGTATATTGACATGCACGCTGCTTGTAATATAGAAAATGCCTCATCTCAGGACACGTGCACTTACATTTCCAAAAAAGAGGACATAATATAGTTAGCCCTCTGTCCAGCAGTTGCACATAGCTGCTAACCTTTGAGTCTGTAATGTGCACCTTACCATCTTACAATCACCACCACCCCATGCCCTTTGTCCTCTTCCCAAGTGCAGCTGTTAAAATCCTAGTCACTTTTGAAAATAATACACACAGTTTGTATGAAGGATCAAACTTGGCTTGCAGCCTAAACGTAAGGGCTCTGGAAACTTGAGTAGTACCAACTCACTCATCCCCACACCCCCAGCTGGCATTCAGTGGAGGATCCAGCAGTACATTCAGAATTATGAGAATTCTTTATTTCAGAACATTTTTAAGGTGAGCTTCACATCCATAAGGCTAGGGGAGGGGTGTTGAAAGTATGTTGACAATTTTTTCTAAACATAAGCAGAAAGAATTTGCATGAGGCTTGTGATGGTTCAAAAGTGGGAATGCTTCAGATAACACAGCCACCAGCATTTCCCTATAGATTCTAGTCAGATGTCTTTGTCCTTTCATCTGGCTCACTTCCCCTGGCACTTTCCTGTGAGTCCTCATGGTCTTTCCCAAGCTGTTCCCCCTTCCTCCAGAAAATTCTACATAACTGCAAACTTCCCAGAGGAGAATATCTCCAAAGGTGTTTTAGGACGTAGAAGTCATATTGTGACGGTTCTCCTTTGTATTTGAGATAAATACTTAAATAGGATGCCTTTTAATATCTGAGTCAGAAGTGAGGAGCCCGTGGCCCTCCAGATATTTGTTGGACTCCAACTCCCATCATCCCCAGCTAGCTTGACCAATGAACAGGGTTTGTGAGAGTTGCAGTCCAGCCACATCTGGAGGACCACAGGTCCCCCACCTCTGATAAATGGTGACTGTACACCTTTCTTACACACATATGTGCATGTAAGCATAGATGTGCATACTGACAGAGCCAATTCATAGTGTGATATCCAGCAAAGTAGTAGACTCATTAAAATCAATAGACTTGCTTGAACTGAGTCTACTCTGAATATGACTAATGTTGGATATTGCCCATAGTTCCTGGAAAGCATGTACACTTGCTTTTAACAACTTCAGCAATAGGATGTGATCTGGTTCAAGAGAAATCAGATAATACAGGTCAAGCCTTATTAAACAATTGTAACCCTCTACTGCCAGCCATCGTAAGATAGCTGTGAAGCCAGAAGGCATTGGATATGTGTGTAGATTTACCTGTGCTACATTTTCTAATAAAAATGCATGTTTAATCAGTCCTATCTTAACTGTTAAGTTGTACAAACTATACATTTTTGGCATAAATATATTCCTGGAGATTAATTTCCTTACCCTTCGTAAACAAGTTTGTGTTTTGCTGTATCATTTAGAGTCTCTTAGGCCATCAGACTAATTTTTCTCAAGATATTAAGTATTTACTTCACACATGGCCTTTAGCTACCTTTTTATTTTACCTTGCTTTGGAAAGAGCAGTTTACCCTTATTTTGGACTTTGTTTGCAGACGCTGACTAAACCCAACAGTAGCACGTTTCAAAAACCACGAGGGCAAGAATTTTGATTTTGGGGGGTGGAGTGGGGATCGCTGGTTAATTTGACTTAAAGTACTTCCGTCGCTTCCAAACTCCCAAATATTTCTTAAACCAAAAAGGAGAGGGAAACAGAAGAAAACCTTTCATACCTTCCCCTCTAGCTTTTTTCTAGCAGAGACTTGTTCTGTATGCTCTTAGTTTTGTTTTGCACAAGATCTTGCTAAATGGCATACCAAATGTTCCTATTTTCCCCCCACAGTATGTTGTTGTGAGTGGGAACTGTACTGTGTACCAATCCTTTGGAACGTGTGTGATTAGTGGTCCCTCTGTTATTGTTAACACTGAAAGCATTTTGGGATAGCCCAGTGAGGGAACCAAATTACAGATTTACTTGTTGGGTCATTCTCTTAAACTGATTCCACTGTACATTTCAAGAGACATAAACCATAACTGTTCAAACAAAACTTAAATTTGGAAGAACCTGCGCACTTTATGCATTTACACTTGTGCAAGTTTTACAGTTTGTTACCCATATGTCTGCACAAGGAGACAGTAAAGTTCTTCTGTACTGTGATTAACTCATGTAGCACTATTAACTATAGCGGTATTAACATCTTGAATATTCTATGGAAAAAAATTAAGTTAAGGAAACTAGAACAAACGACCAACTTCAGGTAAGTAGTAAACTCCAAATCTTGTTTTAATTGATACAGAAATACTGGGTGTTTCAGAATTAATCTTTCATCAAATATTGACATTTTGAAGGTGTGTTGTTTACCATATACACACTGGCTTGATCCTAAGATGTTGCTTTAATAATATTTGCAGAAAGAATATTGCTGATCCCCTCCTCCACCCTGTAGCCAGCTGTGTCCCTGAAAAACAGGGTTGGGGTAGGGGACTGGTAAACAGTGTGGGATTGGGGTAGGGGAGAATTGCCCCAAATTGGGTAGGTCTTCTTTCTGACATCATAGCTTTCTGTAAGCTGGGATCCTCTTTGTTGTTGTTGCATGGGAAAACATTCCAGTTATGTAATTCCCACGACCATGGGAAAGGGTTGACCACCTCAGGGGGAACTAAGCCAAAATGTTTGTGGTAGAATGGAGACAACACTATTTTAATCTTAACATGGTTGCTCCAGTTTTATTCATCATGAAAATAATAAAACAATATTCAACCTCTCTGTCTATGGAGACTTTAGGAGAGGGGGTGGGACTAATCTCTAGTCCTGGCAGCTGTTTCCCCTGTCTCCCACGTATGGCATGCTCCGATTTCAGATGCAGAGAAGCTGGACTGGGAGGTTCTGCTTCTGTTGTTCAGATACAAGAAGATTAGAGGTTATTGCTTCCATGACTTGCCAACAGATTGTGGATTCTTTTTTTACCACAAAGGGCACAAAAGAATGCACGGAAGGAGAGCCTGTAAGGTTAATAATACATGTGTATACAATTTGTGGAAGAGCTATCCACAATAACATTCTACACATGGAGTGGACATAGAAAAGTTAATTTATTATCATTCGTGCACATAATCCTTTACTTTATGGTTATGGTCCTGTTCTAAATGTCTGTGTTTTGGTATGTGAGTAACTACTCTTCTGAACAATTAAGTATTACATAAAAAGAAAATGAAATGGAAGTCAGACTAAAAGGCAGGCAAGCTATAAATGTAAGGAAAAAAATAAACATTCACGCACACTGCCTTGGACAATGTCCAATATTTGTTTTATATCTTCACATGGTTTACTCTTTTATACAAGTATGCCGGCATTCTAGTAATAACAATAATGCTATTTAACTCCATCCCTTCACAGGTGTGAGGCATTATCTTTCATAACTGCTTTCACAGGTATAGGTTCTTTACGCCTATCTGATCATAACATTGAAATTGATTTGTGTTTCTCTGGTTTATACCAGTCCTATTTAGTTGTAATCATCAGTATTTTACTCAGTTACTGTAATTGTCCGACATTAGTATATTGTGAAGAGAATCTTGGGGATGATTGTAGCTAATGGTGGATTCAAACATCTGCCATCCAACATTATATAACTTGCAAATCCTACTAAACCTGAGAAACATAATCTTGCTAAATTAGTGTATCATAAATAATATAGGTAACAGGTTTTTGCTGTTGAAACATGATCTTGTTTTTATAGAGGGAAACTTCATGCTTTGGTTCAAGCTTTTTAATCAAAGTGCTACAGCTTGAGTCAGCTGAAATTTCTTCTGCTTTAAAAACAGTATGGTAGTTCTAAAGGAGGGCAGTTCATTTGCCATTGATGAACTGACTCATGTGTCTGCATGGTGCCTTTCCTAAATGAGTATAACACTTAGCTCACCTGTGAGTATGGTCAGAGGGCACATGAGGTCACCATGCTGAAACTAACAGGTATGGCCAGTTCCTGGATGGGGGTCTATATGGGAACTAGGGCTGTGGAGTCAGTACGCCAAACCTTCGACTCTGACTGCTCTATTTTTCCACTGTCCGACTCCAATTCCAACTCCTCTATTTTTCTACTGTCCGACTCTGACTCCACCCAAAATTGCTTCTTGTCAATCAAAATTTATTTGGAAGTCAGAGTCGGTACATTTCTACCGACTCCGACTCCACCCAAAATTGCTTCTTGTCAATCAAAATTTATTTGGAAGTCAGAGTCGGTACATTTCTACCGACTCCGACTCCACCCAAAATTGCTTCTTGTCAATCAAAATTTATTTGGAAGTCAGAGTCGGTACATTTCTACCGACTCCGACTCCACCCAAAATTGCTCCCGACTCTGACTCCACCCAAAATTGCTCCCGACTCCACAACTCCAACTCCACAGCCCTGATGGGAACTACATGTATACCCACTTATCTAGTATATATAGATATTTCTGCATGGCTGAAGACCACTTTCCACCCTTATTTAAGATATGCTCATCTTTGTCTCACAGCTTTTCCGTTTCCATAAATTAACTGCCGTTTCCAAAATACTGTAGTTCTTGAGAAATCTCTTTTAAAATAGCTTGTGTTTAGGCTGGTACAGAATCTCTGTATTCTAGATGGGAGATTTGTCCTTTGACCTTTTCTGTTCTGTCTATAAATTTAAACTAGTCATGGCTATCCCAAGACTGAATAAGTATAATGACTTTCAGGCAGTCTGGTTGGCTGCATGATGGAAGCCAGCAGAACATGTCCTGTTGACTACAGCAAGAGATGGATCTCATAACAATCTTCTTGACAAATTGTATGCAAAATACTAACCTTTATGAATGTTTGTTTTAGTTACAGACAGTAACATCCTGAATTAGCATGAGAAAATGTGTTTACTGAAATCTACAAATATCCTTTCTCTTGCAGTCCAAACCACTCAGAGTGCTCGTGACTGGTGCTGCTGGACAGATTGCATACTCTCTACTCCACAGCATTGCTAAGGGTGATGTCTTTGGAGCAGATCAGGTAATAGATAAATGGAATTACAACATATCCACAAGCAGTAATTAGGAGCCCAAAGGTCAACTCTGCAGTAGGTATCAAACACCAAGAGCAAGAGTAAGGCTTTATTGACTCTTAAGTCAGTTGGCTTTAATTTCTTAAAATGACTAACTTGTTGAGGGAAAGTGAGGTTCCATGATGGAAAATGAGGTTTCCAGTATTTATTTTTTGTGGCATGTATTTCTGGTACAGAATTGTAAGATGGAATCTGACAAATTATAAATTAGTCTTAGACATATTTTGTGTGGCATTAAAGTGCTGATACATACAGCACAAAGAATCAAGTCAGTCTGATCTTGCATGTAATATGTGTGATCCGTTTTGGGTAAACTAAGTAATTTACACAACTTGCTGTTTTGCAGCCACTTGTTCTTATTCTATTGGATATCACACCTATGATGACTGTATTGGATGGTGTACTTATGGAATTGCAAGACTGTGCTTTTCCTCTGTTAAGAGGTGAGAAAACAATCAACGTCAAATTTGTGTTGTGTCTTCAAATGGTTATGCTTGAGATGTATGGCCACTGGGCAAATGAAAGGCACATTATAGCCAGTTTTATAGCATTGTTCAGTGTAGTGGACATATATGCCCGGGCAAAAGAGTATCATATTGTCATTCTGTAGAGATGTTGGTTTCCATAAGGAATGAAATACCAGATATATAAGCCCAACAATTAAGGCAAACTGTAAAAGGTTTAGTCTGTGTTGGAAGAAAGAACTTAAAAATTATTGGGGAAGCTTGTCCAGCACCTTGGCACAGTCATTAACCAGAACGGAGACAATAAAGAAATTAGAAGAAGGGTGGGACTGGGGAGAGCAGCTATGAGAGAACTAGAAAAGTCCTCAAAGACAAAGATGTATCACTGAACACTAAAGTCAGGATCATTCAGACCATGGTATTCCCGTTCTCTATGTATGGATGTGAAAGTTGGACAGTGAAAAAAATGTACAAGAGAAAAATCAAGTCATTTGAAATGTGGTGTTGGAGGAGAGATTTGCAGATACCATGGACCGCAAAAAAGACAAATCACTAGAAGCTAAAATGATGAAGCTGAGATTATCATACTTTGGACACATCATCAGAAGACATGATTCACTAGAAAATACAATGCTGGGAAAAACAGAAGTAAGTAGAAAAAGAGGACCAAACAAGAGATGGATTAATTCCATAAAGAAAGCCACAGACCTGAACTTACAAGATCTGAAGGGTGGTTTATAACAAATGCTATTGGAGGTCGCTGATTCATATGGTCGCCATAAGTTGTAATCGACTTGAAGGCACATAACAGCAAGTGCCAATTAAAAGGAAGACTTAATTAGGAAAACTTGCCTTATGCTGATTCAGTGATTTCTACTTTAGTGAGATGCAATTAATTTCATCTCACTAAAACGTGAAAATGTTTGCCTTTGGTTATGCTATACCAATAAAGCGGCCACTGAATCATTATTTCAGTATCCTTGAAAGAGTGTGGGAGGAAAGGAGCCTTCTGTTTTCTTTTATTGTACATCTAAACAAAGTTTAGATCAGATCAGATAATAGGAGCAAAATTTATTAAAATATTTCCCTGCCTTTCCATAGGTTGAGGCATTAGGAAAAGAGGGAACCGACACTTGAGATGCTCAGGGAGACCTGAAGATGAGATACAAAATTGAGGAAGCATCCACACTAGGAAATGTGGTAGTAATGGGTGACTTCAACTACCCAGACATAGACTGGCCACATATGTGTTCCAGTCACGACAAAGAAGCAAATTTTCTGCTGTTGTTGTTGTCATATCGAAAATCAGAGTAAAGCTAAAGAAGAACAACAAAGCACTCATAATGCCATAATACAATTTAAATAACATCCCAGAAGCATATAAAGATCAAATAAGGAACAGGTTTGAGGCTTTAAACTTAGTTGACAGAGAACCAGAAGAACTATGGACTGGTGTCAGGGACATTATCAGGGAAGAATGCAAAAAGCCAATACCTCCTGTTAAAAAGAGAGAAAGACCTCAATGGATGACTGAAGAAACTCTTAAAATGGTTAAAGAGAGAAGGAAAGCAAAAGCAAAAGGGGATAGAAACACGGTTAGAACCCTAAATGCAACAATACAGTGAGTAGTATGTAGGGACAAAGAGAACTATTACAATAGTTATTGTATAGAAATAGAAAAGGACAACAAAAAGGGAAGAACAAGAGCCCTATTCCAAAGGATTAAAGAAATGAAAAGGAAATTTAAACCACGTGTAGAGATGTTGAATAATCAACGGGAACACACTGACTGACCGAGATGAAATAAAAGGAAGATGGAAGCAATATACTGAAGAACTCTATAAAAGAGATGACAGGATGACAGATTCATTCACGGAGGAACCATATGATGAAGAACCAGAAATTTTAGAATGTGAGGTGAAAGCTGCTCTTAAAATTCTTGGAAGAAACAAATCGCCAGGAATAGATGGCATACAAGCTACTGAGACTGAATCTGTCCACATTTTGACAAAAATCTGTCAAGAAATATGGAAAACTAAACAATGGCCCACAGACTGGAAGCATTCAATATACATCCCACTTCCAAAGAAAGGGGATCCCAGAGAATGCAGTAATTACCGAACTATTGCCTTAATATCCCATGCAAGTAAAGTAATGCTCAAGATTCTACAACAAAGGCTCTTACCATATATGGAGCGAGAAATGCCAGACATCCAAGCTGGATTTAGAAAGGGAAGAGGCACCAGAGATCATATTGCAAACATACGTTGGATAATGGAACGGAGCAAGGAATTTCAGAAGAAAATCACCCTGTGCTCTATAGACTACAGCAAAGCCTTTGACCTGTGTAGATCATGAAAAAATATGGAATGCTTTAAAAGAAATGGGGGTGCCACAGCATCTGATTGTCCTGATGCGCAACCTATACTCTGCACAAGAGGCTACTGTAAGGACAGAATATGGAGAAACCGATCGGTTCCCCATCGGAAAGGGTGTGAAACGGGTGTATTTTATCACCCTATTTATTTAATCTATACGCAGAACATATACGGAAAGCAGGATTGGACAAAGATGAAGGAGGTGTGAAAATTGGAGGGAGAAACATCAATAATTTAAGATATGCAGACGATACCGTACTCTTAGCAGAAACCAGTAATGATTTGAAACGTATGCTGATGAAAGTTAAAGAGGAAAGCACAAAAGCAGGACTACAGCTGAACGTCAAGAAGACTAAAGTAATGACAACAGAAGATTTATGCAACTTTAAGTTGACAATGAGGACATTGAACTTGTCAAGGATTATCAATACCTTGGCACAATCATTAACCAAAATGGAGACAACAGTCAAGAAATCAGAAGAAGGTTAGGACTGGGGAGGGCAGCTGTGAGAGAACTAGAAAAGGTCCTCAAATGTAAAGATGTATCACTGAACACCAAAGTCAGGATCATTCAGACAATGGTATTTCCGATCTGTATGTATGGATGTGAAAGTTGGACAGTGAAAAAAGCGAATAAGAGAAAAATCAACTCATTTGAAACGTGGTGTTGGAGAAGAGCTTTGCGGATACCATGGACTGCAAAAAAGACAAATAATTGGATGTTAGAACAAATTAAACCAGAACTATCACTAGAAGCTAAAATGAAGAAGCTGAGGTTATCATACTTTGGACACATAATGAGAAGACATGATTCATTAGAAAAGATAATAATGCTGGGAAAAACAGGGAATAGAAAAAGAGGAAGGCCAAACAAGAGATGGATTGATTCCATAAAGGAAGCCACAGACCTGAACTGACAAGATCTGAACAGGGTAGTTCACGACAGATGCTCTTGGAGGTCACTGGTTCATAGGGTCGCCATAAGTCGTAGTCGACTTGGAGGCACATAACAACAACAACAACTCTCAATAGTCTTCACAGACTACCCTTCCCAGGATTCTTTGGGTGAAGCCATGACTGTTTAAAGTGGAATAAATGTATGGTGTGAATGTGCCCCAGGTCACAGCTGTGTTAATATATAACTAGTTCTGAAGGCATTTCTTTCCCCTAAAAAAGTTACCATGAACTTATATTTCAAATACAATTGTTGGTGTCTTCCTCTCTACATACAGAGGTAATTGCAACCGACAAGGAAGATGTTGCATTTAAAGAGCTTGATGTAGCCATCCTTGTTGGCTCCATGCCAAGGAAAGAGGGCATGGAACGGAAAGATCTCCTCAAGGCAAATGTGAAAATTTTTAAATCCCAGGGTGCAGCACTGGACAAATATGCAAAGAAAACTGTTAAGGTAAGTATAGCTGATGTGGTGTCATGGCTAAGAGAATGAGCTGTGATGCAAAAGAGGTTGCTGATTCAGATCTCATCTCGTAATTCTTACTCCTGTTATAATATGGGGATGCTGACAGAACTAGAAAAGGTCCTCAAATGCAAAGATGTATCACTGAACACCAAAGTCAGGATCATTCAGACCATGGTATTCCCGATTTCTATGTATGCATGTGAAAGTTGGACAGTGAAAAAAGTGGATAAGAGAAAAATCAACTCGTTTGAAATGTGGTACTGGAGGAGAGCTTTGCGCATACCATGGACTGCGAAAAAGACAAATAATTGGGTGTTAGAACAAATTAAACCAGAACTGTCACTAGAAGCTAAAATGATGAAATTGAGGGTATCATACTTTGGACACATCATGAGAAGACATGATTCACTAGAAAAGACAATAATGCTGGGAAAAACAGAAGGGAGTAGAAAAAGAGGAAGGCCAAACAAGAGATGGATTGATTCCATAAAGGAAGCCACAGACCTGAACTTACAAGATCTGAACAGGGTGGTTTATGACAGATGCTCTTGGAGGTGACTGATTCATAGGGTTGCCATAAGTTGTAGTCGACTTGGAGGCACATAACAACAACAACAACCAAGACTTGTCTACCTTACAAGGCTGTTAAAAGATTGCTGTGATAGTGTATGTGAAGTGCTTTGAACACGGAAACAAAGTTGGCATCTTTTTAATTAAAACGGAGTATCCAAACTTTGAACTACTTGAGTCTCAAAAAAAGACACTGAAAAATTTTGTACAATTTGTTTTGTTATAAGTGTTATTATTAAAATAGCTTAATTTTTTTTAAAATCTGCCTTTCCTCAGGTCTGAAAAGGAGTGACCAAAAACTGCTTTGGGTGGTTTTTATTGTTGTAGTCATTATTATTTATTGTTATTATTTTGACTTCTGGACTCAGTATACTGGAGTTCCCCCCAGTATATTGGTGCAAGTCTAATTTCTGATGATGAGAATTAGGGACTTGCCTTTTTTGCTTTGGACTAAGTGCTGTAATAGCAAATGGAGAAGACACTACTAAAGATGGTTTCTAAAGATAATAAATGGTAACTGATTGTATTATAAGTTGATACTTAGGTATGTCAAAAGAATAGTTCTTAGTTTGGAAATTTTCCATTCAGCCAATTTATATTTGCAAATGAACAGAGAAATATTTATTTACACAGTTTATATACTACTTTAACATTTAAAATCTTAAAACGGTTTATAAGAGATAATATGCAATAATAAAATCACAGCTAAAGTCTCAACAATGTGATTTAGTTGGTCATTATGGGTTTACTGTACGTAGTCTAACTTCTCCCCCCTCCCCCGCCCATCAGGTTCTTGTGGTAGGCAATCCAGCAAATACCAATTGCCTGATTGCCTCAAAATCTGCTCCATCCATACCAAAAGAGAATTTCAGCTGTTTAACTCGTCTGGATCACAATAGAGCTAAATCTCAGGTAGGAACTCTCTTCTAGGTCCTACAGAGCACTTTCCTTGTTCTCTAATGTAAACTGATTTCTTGAAGGATTTGATTTTAAAGGGGGAGGTGTCTGAATACTTGAAATTACCAAGCTGATTTTCTGCTCCCTATCCTCAAACTAGATTGCTTTGAAAATTGGTGTGACTGCCAAGGATGTAAAGAATTGCATCATCTGGGGAAATCACTCCTCTACTCAATATCCAGATGTTAACCATGCAAAGGTGAAAGTGCAAGGAAAGGATGTTGGAGTTTATGAAGCTGTGAAAAATGATAATTGGCTCAAGGGTGACTTCATTACAGTAAGTCAATAATTTTGTGGGTTTTGTCATCTTGTTGGTGTATTACAGCAATGTTAACAGGAGTAGCAAATGTTCCAGAGCAAGAGATGTTAAATGCTAACTTATGCTAGGGGGGTTCAGCTGACCCCCCCTCCACGTGTTGAAAGAATGCTAGCCTGCCCCCAAGTACAGGGGCCATGCCCTGCTATTTGCATGTACAGCTACCATGCAGACAAGCTCAATGCATATATGTCTTCCACCTGTGGAGTCAGTACAGGAAGAAGGAATGGCTTGCACATCCCACAATTTTCCATACACATTCTTAAATATATGAGGGAATATATCCAAACCCTGCTTAAAAAGAACAGCAATGAGTATGCTATACTCCTGCACTATGGAAGTCTTGCATGGAGGACTCCAAATAAGATAGTAGAAAACCCTCTTATATTTCGAATAAATAACTTAATCGTGTGCTTTCTAACCTCTACTAAAATAATCATTTTTTAAAAAAATATTAGTGTCTTAGCTTCATTGTTATGCATAGATCAAAGACTGGGAATCTGTGGCTCTCCAGATGTTGCTAGACCACAGCCTGTACTATCCCTGACCATTGGCTACGCTGTCTGAGGCTGATGGGAGTAGGGAATTCAACGGTATCTGGAAGGTCACATGTTCCCTGGGCCTGCAGCAAGAGCTGGCAGAAGATCAGGATCTACAGGTAGATGTCTGGGTGATTTACAGTAGATGGGCAAGGCTTTCTGATTCCCAGTTGTCCAACAGCAACAACAAAACAACTTTTCATGTAAATTAGCTTGCTCAAATGAAGAAAGTAACCAGAAGTGAACTTTTGTGTGAAAAGCCTATGAACCCAGTTCAGTTCTGGTACTGAAAACAAATTCCTGGGCTCAAGATGTGCTTTTAGTTTTTCTTTAATGAGCACCTGTGAGAGGGGACAGATCATTATAAAAGTGTCTTGTGTATCATTGATGAGTTAACTGCCCTGTGAGGTTTTTTTGGGTGAAGAACAGAGGAAAAAATGCTTTGAAGTTTGTTTGTTCATGTATAGACAATATGGCTGGCTTCTGTTTCTTGGACTCTCTAAAAAATACTGTGTGATTCAATGGTAGGTATAAAGAATCCACTAATTGTCCTCTATCAATGCTACAGACTGTTCAGCAGCGGGGTGCAGCTGTTATTAAGGCCAGAAAGTTATCAAGTGCAATGTCAGCAGCCAAAGCTATCGGTGACCATATGAGAGACATTTGGTTTGGTACTCCAGAAGTAAGTGTGCTACAGCCTGCAATGATGTTTGCCTCGATAATGACTGTTCAAAGTATGCTTCCTATGTATTGGGCATATAGCTGATCATCATAATAAATCTATGTATCTTTTCATGAATCTCTCTGTAAAAGAGTGGGATACAAATCTGATTAAAACTGATTGTGAGTGTAAAGAGAAAAAGGGCAATGATCTTTAGCTATACTGGAATACAATGAAATACAGCAGGATTGCAGAACCTTCCTTCAGAAATATATATCAACACAAAGTGTGAACTAATGAATTAGGGGGAAAGCACCATATTAATTACTTGTATTTCCTTTTATAGGGGGAATTTGTTTCCATGGGTGTTATTTCTGATGGAAATTCCTATGGTATCCCTGAAGATCTGATCTATTCCTTTCCTGTTGTAATAAAGGTATGTAAGAAATATTGAATTGTTAACTGTATTTTATCTATTTTAATGTTTTTGTGGGCTTTTTAAACTGTGCATGATCTCATTGTGAGCCACCCTGAGTGCCCTACAGGCGGGCCCGCTTATACAGCAGGTTCCGTTCCAGACCCCTGCCGTAAAGCGGAAATTGCCATAAAGCAGAACCCCATTGAGTATAATGGGGTGCGTCGCGTGAAAATGATGCAAAAATGCAGCAAAATCGGCTTTAAAACGGGGAATGAAAGCGACTGCATTAGCAGAACGCCGGGAAGCGGGGCCCTACTGTACTGTAGGGTAGAATGGTGGGATAAAAACATTTTTTTAAAAAAAAATTAAACATGCAGTTTCTGAAATACCTCTGTTAAGTAAATATGATTCTGTGTGCAGTTCCACATTCACAAGTGTAATACGGATGTCACTACTGTGAGCATTAAAGATTCTGTTAAACAATAAGAGCAGTTTAAATACGATCCCTAAAACACATAATATACTGGATACACTTTCTTCGTATGACAGGCATAGGATCATCATTCAGGTCATATATACAACACTTACACTGGTTGTATGAGATTGGGGACTTGAAAGGAAAGTGCAGGGAGATTTGGAAAAGGCTTTTGCAAACCTCCCCCCTTTCCCTTTAATTGCCCAATCTTGGAGACTTTAAAAGCAAAGCACAAGGGATTTTGTCAGATGGGCAGCTCCACCCACCGGTTAATCATGTGACATCATAATGATGTCATGTGATAAGTGCCCCCGTCACTGTCTGTTTTGTGGACCATGAGGCAGATCCTGATCACAGTCTAGCCCATGGAGCCAAAAAGGTTGTACCTAATGTAGCACTACATTAAGTTTCTGTAAATAAAAATTTCTGCTTGCACAATGGAATGTTCTCCCTCTGTGCACCCCCTAAATCTTTTCTAGGGTTTCCCCCAACCCTCTGGACCAGATTTGGGGAGGGCATGCGGGAGGGGGCAAGTCCCATTGTGGAAATGGAAATCCTTGTGCTGATGGGGTGCATTAATTGAATAGCACCCTCTACATCTACTGTCTAGTTTGTTTTAAGACCAGTGTGAGGAGACTAGTGAATGTCTAATCCAGTCTTCACCAAGCTGGTGCCCTCCTGCTGTTTTGGAACACGCCTCCCATAGTGGCAGTTGTGGTCCAAAACAGCAGCAGGGCACCAGGATGGCAAAGGATGGCCTAATCAATACACTTACCTTAATATACTTATTTGTAACATTGCGGAGTTACTTTTTGATATGGTTTGAAGGCTTTAACAAGTCATCGATGCATTTTTCACAGGATAAAACATGGAAGTTTGTTGAAGGCCTTCCTATTAATGACTTTTCCCGTGAGAAGATGGATTTGACTGCCAAAGAATTAACTGAGGAAAAGGAGACTGCTGTGGAGTTTCTGTCCAGTGCATGACTAGGTGCTCATCAGGATGTGGCAGGAGATGACTTAAACACTGAGGAGTCTAAAAGTCGTCTCTAAATTCAGTATCAAATGCTGTTACTGTATCATTCACTGTAGCTGCATTCACATGTTGGTACATCTGTGCCTATTATTGAGTGCTCTTAGTTTTGAGGTGGTTGCACAACCTGCTTCAGAAGTAGTTTGCAGACTTGACCAAATCGTCCTCATTTATTATCGTTTGCTTCTTGTATTACATAGTATATCAATTACTTGGCCTCAGTGACTACAAGACTAGCAGCCTTTCAGCTTGAATTACACTAAAACTAAAAGCTGATGACATAGAATGGGCTGTAGCACTGTATTGAACAAGTACAATTAGATTCACCAGTGGTCTTTATAAAAGTATATAACAGCCTGTATTTCTATTACTAAAATCTCTACGTAAGAAATGCATTATTGACTACAGTGAATGTACTATGTGTTGGCCATTGTTGACTCACGGATCTTACTGGAAACTACATTAAAGGTTGAGTAAGCACTTTTCGTGGTGTTCTGTATGTAAAACACAATCTTCACCATACAGCTGATTATGTTAAAAATAAAGCAGAACTGGACCCAGAGTGGTTTGGATGTACAACCATGCATAGGGAATATAGTGCCTAAAAAGCAAGCTCAAGCAGATTAAGTAGTTTTACAAATGTAATGATGACAAGTACTAAACCAAATAGTACAGGTTAGACATAATGATTAACTTCTAACAAGATGTCATGGAGTAGATGCACTCTGGATAGTCACAACATTTTATATTGCTAGGCAGTAGTCTGATTTCAGTAGCCTTCAGGTGAAAGGCTCAGTGATAGATCATCTGCCTTTCATGCAGAGGGTCCCAGGTTCAGTCCCTGGCATCTCCAGGGAGGGCTAGGAATGTCCCCTGTCTAAAACCCTGGAGCTGCCAGTCAGTGTAGACAGTGCTGAACTAGATGGGCCAATGGTCTGATTCAGTATAAGGCAGCTCTCTTCCCATGTGTGGTCCATGGGCACTTCACTGTCTCCTCTTGTCCAGGCTTTCCTCCCTTCTGCTCATGACTCCTGCTTTCTCCTCCCCTCCCATTATAACTTTTTGCTGCTTTGCCTGCACTGTCACCTTTCCAAGATAATTCAAAGATATGTTAAACTTGGATTTCTCCATTGATTTCTTGGGGCAGCTCTCACTTTTAAAAAATAGTTTCTTACTGTGAACCAAGAAATGACTTACGCAGGCAATGAGCGTCGTCTCTGTCCTTTTTATACATCTATTTCTCCATCTGGAGCAAGGGAAAAGAGAAGGAAATAAATTAAGCAAAGGAGAATAATAGAAGAGAGACAGTACTATAACCGTCTACTTTTTTCCCTACCCTCTCCGCTCCATGCTTTCTTGTGGGTACCCAGCTGAGTGATGGCATTTCACTGCCTGAATGGAGTGTAAAGCAAAGGAGGAGATTAAGTAAAATATTAGGTGCATAAGGCTGCTCTGTAATGTCATTCAGTGTGGTGGCATTATTTAATCAACTATAAACTTGATTCAGAGAGCCAGTGTGGTGTGGTGGTTAAGGTGTTGGACTATGACCTGGGAGACTACAGTTCGAATCCCCACATACCCATGAAGCTCACTGGGTGACCTTGGGCCAGTCACTGCCTCTTAGCCTCAGAGGAAGACAATGGTAAACCACCTCTGAATACTGCTTACCATGAAAACCCTATTCATAGGGTCGCCATAGGTCAGGATCGACTTGAAGGCAGTCTATTTCCATTTTTCAAAGGTGATTCAGATGTAATTTATACATTTGGTTAATTCATGGACTATCTTTAGTCCTAGATGGGCCAATGGTCTGATTCCGTATAAGGCAGCCCTCTATGTTCCTATGAGTGGTCCATAGAGGGGAGTGTTGCCTATTTACAGGCATACCCCGCTTTAACGTTTGCAATGGGACCGGAGAGTATACTTTAAGCGAAAATAAACTTTAAGTGAAGCAATTGTCTTCACTTGTACTGCATGCAATCACCACTAGATGGCAGCGGCATCATGCCAATAAAGTGTACATTATTGCTAAGCACGCGAACGTTAAGCGGGGTATGGGGACGTATGAAGCATGTATGTTATAGCGAGGCGACGTTAAGTGAAGTGATGTTAAGCGGGGTATGCCTGTGTTTATTTAATTTATATCCCACCCTTCTTTCCAGAAAGAGCCCTGGAGCATATTTGCTCCATATGGAAAAACCACAAATAATGAAGATAATGCTCACATATTAACCCTTTATGTGCAGGAGGCTGCATTCCTTTTGTGGGGAAGCATTAACCATGCATCCCCATGTATGTGTGTACATAGGTCACAGTTCAAACTGGTGTAGCTTTAAGGAGCTACAGATGATTCAGCTGAAACCAGTGTGCCAAACTGTCAACTTACATAACTGTAAAAACAAATGCACATTGACTTTACTGGCTCATACTGAGCAGCGCAAAGGCGCCTGCACTGTGTGGAGGTGGTGAAGGAAGGAAGCGGGCTATTGAAGCACTGGGTCACTGCTCCCAAGGCAGCACCTGCCCTTCAGACTACCTATGCAGGGGTCACATCTCTTAAAATTGGGTCCAACAAGAAGAAAAGATTTTTAATTTTTTTTTTTTAATTTTAGTTGCATTTCTAAACCACCCTATAGCTAGCAGCTCCCAGGGCGGTGTACAACATGATAAAACCACAATATTTAAAATACAGCAAGTGTGTATTGCGCAGACAATATAAACATTATATAAACAAAGTGAAAGAAAACTAAAAAAAATAAGATTAAAAGCTTAAATACTTTAAAATGCCTGGGTGAAGAGGTGGGTTTTTACCTGGCGCCGAAAAGATGACAGTCTTCCTTAAGCAGGAAGCAAGAGAAATGTTGGGATAGTTCTTTCTTTTGAAGGGACGGAGAAAGCGCATACGGGGTTAAATTGAACTGAAAGGAATTTGTTTGGGTGGAGCTTGACGGTTTTCATGTTTAGGGGCAATTTAAAGACAAATAATTGGGTGTTAGAAGAAATTAAACCGGAACTATCACTAGAAGCTAAAATGATGAAACTGAGGTTATCATACTCTGGACCTATCATGAGAAGACATGATTCATTAGAAAAGACAATAATGCTAGGAAAAATGGAAGGGAGTAGAAAAAGAGGAAGGTCAAGCAAGAGATAGATTGATTCCATAAAGGAAGCCACAGACCTGAACTGACAAGATCTGAACATGGTAGTTCATGACAGATGCTCTTGGAGGTCACTGATTCATAGGGTCGCCATAAGTCATAGGCGACTTGGAGGCACATAACAACGTTTGATGGCTGAGACTACCTTTTTTTGAGGAGGGGTATTCATTTTGTGATCTTAGGCAAATTACTTGTCTAGCTTCTAGTCCAGTAAGTGGTGTGTATGTGTTCTTTCTTCTGTTGTTGGGCTCCAGCTCCATCAGCACCATGGCCAGTAGTCAGGAATGGGAGTTGTAGTTCAACATCTGGAGGGCTACGTGCTCTTGGGCCGTGCTCCAGTCAAATATGCAGTTTACAAGAGTGGCCAGTTGAATGTCTTAGAAGCTTACTCCTATTGTTTGTCCTCAACATCGGTATTTAGAGGTATAGTATCTCTGATATGGAAGTCCTGTTTAGCAAACTTAGCAGTCATTGATAGACCACCTATCCAACAGCTCTGGTGAAGCCGAGGGAAAGTGGTAGAAGCGGCTTAACAGGGAAGGGCATCAGTACCCCCCACCCCTTTTTAAAAAAACAACTTCCACATGGCATACACGGTGTGGCTAATTCATTGCTTTCCAAAGAATAGTTGTAACAAAGAGCAGCACACCATCCCATGTACCAAGCACAAAAGCAACTGTTTATGTTGGTAAGGAAAGAACATTTTAAAATCTCCATTGTATTTTAATAACAAAAAGTTGGGGTGTTCATCAGCTTAATTTAGTTGATGTACCTGATTTCTTTTTAAATTTATTAAATTTTGATATGTTGAAGGAAATGTGTGAACGTACAATTTAATACACAATTTAATACAGAAGTTACCCATCCCTGTTAGAACGACAGGCCATCTTTATATTTCCCTTGTCCTCTCTCCCTCCATTATAATAACACCAGAAAGAAAGTAGCCTCAAAATAAGTGCACAGTTATCTTCTATCCCATCTGATTACAATTTGTCTGCCTCGATTAAAATTGGACCCCAGCAACTGATTGACTAAAGCTTTAGTTTTCCACTGATTAAAATGTATTAGAACGTGCCAGCTATAACTCTGAACATTTTTTGTACCTGGAACAGTTCTGATCAATACTAGAAAATCTTTAGAGGGTGGAGAAATCTCACTTAAATACATTGATTGCTCAGTTGAACTATTTACTTGTTGGTTGGGTGGAATCTGTTCACTACAATTAGCAACCTTGGTCTATAGCACTTTGAGAATGTTCATTTCAACCGGCAGATGGAGCTCGAAGAGAGGTGAGAGTTGGGAGAAAACAGCTCACTCTTAAATAGAACAAAACACACTTCCCTGTAATGTTTTTCTACATTTCAGGACACCCAAAAGGCAGGATAAATAAAGTTGCAAAGTCATCTCTAGCAGTTATTTTTGAAATTTCCAGCTTCAGGAGACTTTTCCACGAGGATCCCCTTCATGTTGCAGAAGATTCTGGCATGTTGTATGGCACCAATTGAATCCGCAAAAGGGAACTAGGCTACTAAGCCTGTGGCTTCTCCCAAAAGGGGACTTGCGGAATAACACACGTAGCACTTCCCAGTAGCTGCATATTGGAAGAAGAGAATTTGGGCAGCAAGTTTTCTTTCAGATAAACTGTTCTGCCATTAGTGATCTCACTGAGCAAATGTGCTGTGCTGAACATTTGTCTCGGGGGGGGGGGTTGTCATTCTTCTATCACATACTTTTCACATACAATGTCTTATTATCAAAGGGGTGAGAAAATTTCAGTGAAAACTTAATTGGTGGGGTGCACATGTCCCTTACAGTTTAGGTGGGTGAGGGGTATTTCTGAGTATCTTTTACTTCATTTTACAAACTCTCTCTCCTGTGGTCTGCACCCTGCAGTCCTCCTAGGTGCCAATGCCAGTAACTTTAATTAGTATTTGCATTATTTTTAATGGTGTGTTATGTTTTATTGTTGTACATCATCCTGATATTTTATGATACGATGGTACAGAAATATTTTTATAAATAAAGTCCAGAGGAAGACATCAGGAGGGTTTTTTAAGGTCAAGAAGTACAGAAAGCCAGGAAGGCTTCAGAATGCTGGAGAAATGTTTACTGGAAAAAATGAGGAATGGTGTGTGTTGATTAGAGCACTATCCATGATCACCGATACTGGCCTCACCTCACCTGCCTTTGGCAGGCAACACTGACAGAGTACCTCTCCCGAGAGGGCCATTTTATCAGTATGCTTATTTTGTTACCTTTATTTCGAAAGTAAAAAAGCGGATAAGAGAAAAATCAACGCATTTGAAACGTGGTGTTGGAGAAGAGCTTTGCGTATACCATGGACTGCAAAAAAGACAAATAATAGGGTGTTAGAACAAATTAAACCAGAACTGTCACTAGAAGCTAAAAGGATGAAACTGAGGTTATCATACTTTGGACACAATGAGAAGACACGATTCATTAGAAAAGATAATAATGCTTGGAAAAACAGAAGGAAGTAGAAAAAGAGGAAGGCCAAACAAAAAGATGGATTGATTCCATAAAGGAAGCCACAGACCTGAACTTACAAGATCTGAACAGGGTGGTTCATGACAGATGCTCTTGGAGGTCACTGATTCATAGGGTCGCCATAAGTCATAGTTGACTTGGAGGCACATAACAACAACAATTTTAAAAGTATTAATAAAATTTTCATGCAATAGAGCTAAAATGAAAAAGCATTTTAGCCCAAATTTAGATGCTGATTTTTTAAAAAAACAAACCACTACCTAGACAACATTATTTTAGCACCATATTTCGTTTATTTATACATTCTTGTGTTCATTAGTTTATTTTATTCATTAAAATTTCAGCTCCTAATGCTGACTTGCCATTACCACCTTTTAATTTCTCTTTAGAAAGTGGAAGAAACCTTGCCTCTTTATAGTTCCAGTGATGCATACTACATAGATAGCTGGTCTACACTAAATGTGGATCTGCAACAGGGGTGTAGTCATCTGGAGTCTCCTGGGGTCTTAGAAACCTTACTTTTTTGGGAACAGGGTCCCAGCAGGGTCCCTATGTCTCTAGCATTCTGTGAGCCAATCAGCATAAAAGGGGAGTGCGTTGGTCACTGAGAAGAATCTTCTAACATGCTTCCTTGTCCTTTCCTGTTGATTGGAGCCAATCAGAATGAAAGGAGGCGAGTCAGCCACTGAATAGACTTCTCAGGAACCAACACCCTCCCCTTTCATGCTTCTTGGCTCCAAGGGACATGTGTTGTTGTGGGAGAAGACATTAACAAGGATCTCCTTCTCAACCTACAAGGGGAAAAAAAGAGGATGGGAGGGACATGGCTGTGACTGCCATGAAGGCACCCTGCACTGGGCTCCTACTGGGAGGAAGGGCAGGATAAAAATCTACTAAATACACAGATAAATAATAAATTTGCTATTACACTACTGGTCTGCAATGTAGCTTTTTACACTTGAGTATCAACATCTTATTGTTAATGCAGCAGCACTGATGCCTCCATACTATAATACACTATGCTACATTGTGCTGAGCATGTGGTAATAGCCACCTATTAAAGTAAGGAATAATTCTGTGGGCAGAATTCTGTGTTCTACATGACAAATGAGTTTTCCATCTGAAGGGCTTTCAGAGGACAGTCCTGTTTGAAGGGCTCACTGGTCCAAATCTAGTTTAAAAACAAGAAATCATAAGAATTAAAATATTTTAAAATAACAAAAGAAATAATAATAAGGGAACAGAAGAATTACCTTGAGGGTCCCCATGAATGCTTAGCACAAGGACAGCAGACTGAGCAGGCATGCAGGCCACCTAGTCACTATAGAGAGGTGCATTTTTATTTAAATTATAGCAATTATTTCTAAATTTGCATCTCTACATACAAATTAGTATATACAAATATAGGTCATCTTGATTTCTTTTTGTGATTAAGTTCCTCTTTTTTGGTGATGCACAAGTAGCCATCCTAGTGGTCAAAGTGCTACAGGAGCATGCAATATTTTGTGAAAATCAGTCAGGGTGGTTAGGGCTTTGCTTTTAATTAGCAATAAAAGGCTAAAATTAGTTAAACCAGGAAGCAATAAAGGACAAAATCAACATTCATTTTTGCTGTGCGCTGCTAAAACCCTATGACTTATATAGATAACGATTGCATTAAGTTATTTTTTACTTCACTGAACTGCAGCCACAGAAAGCTATGAATATTATCATAGCAGTGGTTGACAATCGCTTCCTGAAGGTTATTTTTTCATTCAAATTTCCCTCCCCAGGTGCTTTTCCCACCCACAAGGGAAAAGATAATGAGTCTATGTATCTTTTCCCCACCAAGGAGAAATCTGGTGGTGGGGAGTTGATTAGTCTGCAAGAAAAAGGTGTGAAGAGCCTCTCCCCCACTGCTGTAGTCATAGTTGCAGCTTCCCACAGCTGCATATAATTTTTTTAGTACTGGAAACGTTTAGAGATTGCTAGTTTGGCTCTTAGCACCAACTACTTTTAAATAAACCTTTGTTTGCCATTGGCAAAAATAGCTCAGAGTTTATCTTGGCAGTGAATAACTTCTTGCAATAAAAGTTTTTTCTCTCTCTCTCTTTCATCTTTAGTTGACTCAGTACACCTTGCGTAAGAGGACTCTGGCACTTTGAGTAGGTTAAGCAAATTATACAGTGCATAACACTGCCTCATGCTGTCCTGCTGATCTGCTGATTTGCAGGTTAGGCCTCCGACCTACTAAAGATAGCAAAGTTCTTTTGCACAAGGTAAAGATAAATGATCTACACTGTGTGTGGTTAATCATACTATGCAACAACCTGATCACACAGCCTACGTTTGTAGAATCTATGTCCCTCACCCTCTGATAACCTTTTGTCCTTTCACTATGGAAAAATTTTGGAAATAAATTGGGAGTAATTAACTAATCCTCCAGGAAAGAAGTTTCTTTTAACAGTCTTTTGAATGCAGGGGGCGTGGGGAGGGGCACACACTTTGACATAGTCAGAATGTCGATCCTTGTCTACTGGACTGCAGCTGCTGCAGGCAGCTCTCTCACCTGTGGCTGGAATGGTGCTCTTTGCCAGCTGGCACAGGCCCTCCGCAGTAAATAGTGTTTTGGGTGTCCTGGAAGCACCGTTTACTGCAGACATGTCTGCTCAAGTATAGGGGAGGATGTCAGAGAGAGAGAGGGAGAGACCAAGCATGGTGTGTGTGTGGCTGCCTGTGCCTGCCTGCTCGAGCGTACGGAGAGGAGAACTGTGCTCAAAGCTCTAGATTGCTATAACAAGAAGTCACATGATAAAACAAAAAAGCAAGGCAGGCATCCCTGGATGCATTTTGGCAGAAACCTTCAGGTGGTCTGTATGAAAAGCTTACCAGGCCTAGTTTCATCTCAGACATGCTTCTTGTTAGTTTTGAATAAAAAGTGTGCTTTATGTATGTTGAACGGCTCTTCTTTTTTGTGGTGTAGGAACCTATCCCCATGCTTTCCATGTTATTCGTACCTCTGGTACCAAAGGTTCTGTTAAAGAAGTAATGTCCAGGAACCCATGCACTTTGTTAACTGAGGTGTTACTGTACAAAGTCTATCAGTGGGACCACTTAAGAAGATGCAATCAGGTGGGGTGATGTGGCGAATAGAGAATTGAACCTGGGATGTTCCTCACATAAAGGATGTGCTGTACCAGTAGGTATGGTACATAAGCAGTTTCACAAAAGCTGTTGTGAGGATAAAATGTGGGAAGAGGCCATATATGTTACCATTAGTAGCACAGGAAGAAGGATGGAATAAAAATGTAAATAATGTAAAAATGCAAATATAAAGTATGTTAATCATGTTCATCCTGAAGGCTCAGAGTGAACAATAACATTTTCTCAATTCAATTAAATTCCCAACAACTCTTTGAGAGAGATCACTATTACTGTATTGCCGTACATGGACATCTGAGGATAACTATACATGATGCTAATTGCACAGGTGCAAGGGACAATTTTTACTAGGACCACAGCATGCAGGAAGGGGAGGTATAACCCTTTCTTTCCCCGTCATAATCTCAACTAAGTTTCCCCTGCCTGTGCTGAAGGTAGGCTTCCACAAAAGCTCCCACTGACACCAATGGAAACTCTCCCCCAGCCAAAGCTTCAATGTAATGCAGGGGTGAGTTTGATTGAGATAGTGGCACAGGAAGGAAGGGTTAAATCCAGAGCTTGGAAAAGTTGTATTTTTTGAACTACAACTCCCATCAGCCCTAGCCAGCATGGCCACTGGATTGGGCTGATGGGAGTTGTAGTTCAAAAATGTAACTTTTCTAAGCTCTGGTTAAATCTCCACTCCCACTCTCTGTGATCCCAGTTAAAAATCCCACCGGTTATTAAAGAAAAAGCAACTGTGTAATAGCAGGAGGCACAATCATCATCAGCATCATTATGATTATTAGATTTCCTACCTGACCTTCACCGTGACATCCCAGGGCAGGTTACAACCATTTAAAAATGTGTAGTTAGGTTCCAAGTATAGTACTGTAGATAAATTACCTACTCAAGGCAAGAGAGTTAATTAATGAGATAGGAGGCTTGCAGAGCAATCCAACTCAGGGGAAGCCTGCTGAAGGAGTGCCAGCAGTAGGGGTGCTGGCAGAAGAGGAGCCGGTGGGAAGGTCTGCAGCATCCAATAGCTGTTTGGAAGCCTCTGGACCAGTTGAACACCAACTCAGCTCGGAGCTGCATGCAGGAACTGTAACGAAAACCTGGCTCCCACAAACACCCCTATTGGGGAATAAGCACTCTCCATAGACTTCCATTGCAATTATTCTCTTAGACTGACCTTTTTCCTGGTGCAACTTTTGCCTGGATGAGGACCTGCAGGAGAGCACTGAACATGACTTGGACGTAGCCTAAATCCCACCAGACCCCTCTTCCAACATGCCCTTGGAACGCCCCTTCTTTGGCACTTCCTTTGGCTTCCATTGGCTCCCCTTCCGCTGGGCTGGGCTTCCCCGGCAGGGTCCTAGTTCTGTCGTGGCGGAGGGCTTCTCCTGGTAGAGCCTGGCAGAGCCAGGAGGCTCAGCCGGAGGTCTGCCGTATTCAACCACAGCCTGATGTAAACGCGAGTTGGATTGTGCCCTTGGGTCCCATTGTTATCCACTACTAAAGCAGATTCACCGTCCAAGTTGCTACCCAAGTGTAAATCTATTTGGGATCATATCCTTTTGTTTCCTTCTATCCCTCTTGAAATTCAATAACTCATATGGTATTATTTGTTAAATTTCTAGCACTTTCAAAATTCTTATTAGGCCTTTATTATTATAGATACACTTAAAATGTAATCCAAATGCCCTAAATTAGATCGTTTTAGACACATTTAAAGAAAATCTCAAAGTCTAGGTTGTAAAGCAGCTACTAATATTTGTTAGCAATTTAGTGAGTTCACAGGATAACAACAACATTCTGGAACAAGTCTTGCACTGCAGCAGTTGAGCAAATCTATGGGCAACTTTGTAAGACATAGTGGGTTGTTTACAAAGTACTCAGGGTAGTTTCATAACATTATCTTAAAATAACAGGGCCTACAAAAGGTCTAGCCATAAAGAGAAAGTTCCAGCTATAAAGCCAGAAACTTATTCTGTCAAGAGTACTCGTTCACATTTCGCTCACATGCTTCTTTCCACCTCTAAATCCAGTCTCTAAAGGTTCATGTAGTCCTTTCTTTATAGAATCAGCTGTCAATGACATTCAGAAGTCAACCTTGTAGGAAGCACACGCAAATCCAGCTATCAGGTTAGCAAAAGAATGTTTGCATTAACTCTCTAGCTGCCGGGATTCGTATCACTTCGTTCTCAAATATGCTGCAAATCCATGCCTTGCAATTATATAATCTATTGCTTTTCGAATTTAAGACATAGGAATCAATCACAGTTGGTGGAAACATTGGCACCCCCAAGCTGTCTTTGCTCTCTCCCTAGTGAAGCTTTTGATGCTTACATTTATTGGTTTGCTGGCTCTTTAAATCCTAAATGCTATCAGATGATTGACAGACATGTTCTTTGGAGGCCATCTGGGGGGATGAAGATAATTTGAGATCACATGGTGAAGTCAGAGTTTTAAGATTCCAGTATTAAGCTCCAGGAGCTTGACTCATAAACTGAGCTGCCTGGAGTTAACCCAGGCCTTATCAGCTTTCACCTTCAAAGAGAAATGCAGACCAAGGCAGAGTTCTTGATGAACAGAACGCCAAACTTACAAATGAAAGTTGCTGAAAGAGATGTACAAAACTCCATTGTTAGAAAGGAAACTGAAACAATGGATGAAAATGGTCAAAACAAGGCCATGTCATACTTAACAGACAATGTTTAAATCAAAAGAGAGAAAAGGAACAAACGGGGTGACAAAACACTCTGCTAATAATGAGAACGTGATAAGGGATGTACAAATCAGGAAACATAACTAGTGCTGGTGACCAAACTGACAATAACATCCTGTCAGGGTTATGAGATGAACTTTGTATTTTTAATATTTTTAATATTTTTAATAAATAAATAAATACATGCTTCACCCACTTTCACATATTAATAGAAAGACCACAGTTGTGCAGTCTGACAGGGCAAATGGAAATTGTATTGATACAATACTGCAGTTCTGTCTTAACAAAAAGTATCAGGAGACCACGCGGTTATATGTTGGACAAAATCACGTGAATTCATTTATATCGGTTATATTCTTCCTTCTGTAGGAAAAACTATAATTTTAAATAGGGGATGCCTTTGTCACATTGCTGTTTTCCTGTTTAGAGCTGTGATAGGTGGGGAATGGAGAAATATAGCACCATAGGGAAAAATCCATCTGAAATCATCTCACTGTGCAAGGAGAGTCTTCGGCGTGGGACATTGTCGCCGGATGTATGCTGTGTGGTGTGACTGAGATTGGTGGGTGTATGTATGTGAGTCTTTGCTTGTTTTAACTACAGTTTAATTGTATTTTATTGTATTTTAATGCTATTTAATTATTGTTCTGTTGAGTTCGCTATTTATTTCTATGTTTTTGTATTTTATGTTGCTGTTTTACTCTTATGTACACCGCCCAGAGAGCCTTTTGGCTTTGGGCGGTATAGAAGTTAAATAAAATAAAATAAATAAATAAATAATAAATCTGAGTTATCAAAGCAATATGCGTAACATGTGGGAGTACATAGTACTTGACAAATTATCCACTTCACAAATTGCCAGCTGTGATGTTCCTGCTTATAGTGTAAATATGGTAAGTGCTGTTTATATAGAAGACCAGAGCTTGGAAGATTACTTTTAAAAAGTAATAAATTACAGTTACAATTACTTGGCCAAAAAAGTAGTAATTACAGTTACAATTACTATTGCTCTGAAAGTAACTGATTACTTTACTTTTCCTCAAAAGTAATCACTACAATTACATTTCAGTTACTTTTTTTAAAAAATGCCTACAAGGTGCTGGCCTTGGCTGCTGCACATCTAAGCAGCCTAAAACAATATTAAAACTAAACACACACACACAGCGGGTAGTAGAAGGGTTCAAATCCCCACATAGCCATGAAGCTCACTGGGTGATCTTGGGCCAGTCACTGCCTCTCATGAAAACCCTATTCATAGGGTCACCATAAGTCGGAATCAACTTGAAGGCAGTACATTTATTTTTTATTTTGAAGATGATGATGATGATAATGCAGCATTTCAAATTAATTCTGTATAACAAGCATTCCATGCCAAGCTTGGAAAACCAAGGAGGAGGTATAAAATGTAGACAAAAATACTTTTGACAAAATGCCGTTTATCCTTTATATCTATATCTATATCTATAATTAACAATACAGCTGAATGATGTATGTAAAGTATTTTTTCTCTTTCCCTTTTTTATTAGTATTTTAGTACTACTGCTAAAGTTCTGATGAAAGAATAAAGCATTCATTAGCTAAATTCAAGTGATTAGAACACATCACATAAATTCCACTGAAGTTGGAGTTTTTGCCATAGAAAAGGCAAAAAATACATACCCTATGATAGCCCAATAGACAATCAGAACTAACATAAAACCCTATTGCTTCCCATTTGCAAATGTTGCAAGATCTAAGGTAACTCTAGATCATGTGAGTTCAGGTGATGCATGTTATGTAAATTTGTATAGATATTAGCAGAGATTGTCAACAGTCTGAGATGTGTGTGTGCCAATGTGTACGTTTACCTAAGTGGCAGGCTTTTACCCTGCACTGAGATCACTGAGATTTAAGACTTAGTAAAATAAGAAAAGCTATTTTATTTATAGAAATACATAGTAGATAGGAAAGGCATACCTAGTTCTAACTAACTTGGAGGCACAACACTCAGGTTTGGGAGTTGCCCTCATGGCTCAGGAGGGAGAGAGCAGAGACAAAGGTGTCTCCTCTCTCTTGGATTACTTTATTGCTTAACTGCATTCTGTGTTTGCCTCTGTAATTCTCACTTTTTTTACCCACTGTTTGAATGCCTTTTGGGAATGCCTACTGATTATTTGTTATCATTTTGGGCTGATTACCTTCAGCTATTATCTCACCAAAGTTGCATACACATGACAGATTTAAAGCACATTTCCACCGCCCCCCAAAAAAAGAATCCTGGGAACTGTAGTTTGTTACGGGTGCTGGGAATTGTAGCTCTGTGAGGAGTAAACTACAGTCCCCAAGATTCTTGGGGAAAAGCCATGTGCTTACATGTATGGTGTCTACTGGGAGACTCTTACGGATTGATCCTATACTCCCAGAAGTAAATCCTATTTACTGCTATGGGAATTACTTCCAAGTAAGTATGCTTGGAATTGCAGCTTTTAGGTCATGCTTAATAGCCACCTTGTGTCAAACTGAACAGTTTCCAATCAGATTTAAATACTAACCACTTAAACTGGTCAGAGTGTCATTCCCTCTATTTCTGAAGCTCAGGCTGGAAGTGTTGTTGCTTATGTAGCCATGGTATCACCATCCATACCACACATAATAAGGAGTATGAGTGGGCAAGAGGGAACCCCAAGTGTTGCAGAATACAAAAAAGTGAGAGAGAAAACAGAAAGGGGATGACTCCCAAAACAGCCCAAATGAGTACTGAGCATGCTCTGTTATGGAACGCTCAGTGGCTGTGTGAGTGAGTGAGTGAGTGAGTGAGTGAGTGAGTGAGAGAGAGAGAGAGAGAGAGAGAGAGAGAGAGAGAGAGAGAGAGAGAGAGAGAGAGAGAGAGATGTCTCAGCAAACAGAAAATTATAGAACAGTAGAGTTGGAAGGAACCTTTAAGGTCATCGAGTCCACACCCCTGCTCAATGCAGGAATCCAAGTTAAAGCACACCTGACAGGTGGCTGTCCAGCTGCCTCTTGAATGCTTCCAATGTTGGAGAGCCCACCACTTCCCTAGGTAATTGGTTCCATTGTCATACTGCTGTAATGACTGACAGTCCTTTTTTGAGTGTTGAAAGGTGTTTCAAATAAAATTCTAACTTTTATAATAGTCCAGATTTTTTTAATGTCCATATGATTGATGGGCAGGCTGGAAAGAAAAATGACTCACTAAGGCTACATCCACACCAGACATTTATTCCACTTTAAACAATCATGATCTCAGAATCCTGGGAAGTGTAATGTGTGAAGGGTCCTGAGAGTTGTTAGGAGACCCCAATTCCCCCCACAGAACTCCAGTCACAGAATTGTCTGAGAAGAGGGGCTGACTGTTAAACCACTCTGGACATTGGAGCTCTGTTGGGAGAATAGGAGTCTCCTAATAACACTCAGCACCCGTCACAAACTACACTTGCCAGGATTCTTTGGGGGAAGTCATGACTGTTTAAAGTGGCATAAATGTCTGGCGTGGGTGTGGCCAGAAGGTCATCCAGCGAGTTCATGGCTGTGGTAAGATATGAACTCAGAACGTCCCAGCTGCACCCAGCATGGAACTACACTTTCAGCAGCAAATACCAGAAAACCAACTAAATGTGTGCTGTCAATGTGCAAAGCATTTGCTGGGGTGCATTTGGGTAGGTGAAGCAGGAGATAGATGGAAGGGGCTGTTTTCCATGCCTGCCACTTTACCAGTGCAATGCCCCATATTTTTCCTTATTGACCTCCATCAGCTAGGGGAAAGTGGCCAGGGAAGGGGTTGCAGATAAAAAGTTTTCGCAGCAAATTACCCCCTTGTGACGCCCTTCCCTGGCTCTCCCTGTCAGGTTCCTACCTGCTCGTGGTTACTGCCTGTCACTAGGCACCACCAGGGACTCCACCAGTCCGGACTGTCCTTTTTTATGGTTTCTCTCCCCGCTCTAGCATAGACCTCACCAGATCCCCCTGCTAGGCAGCACCACCAGTCACGTCCTATAACCCGTATTCCCAGAGACTCTGCCTGAGTCTCTCTATCAGGTTACCTCTGTGACTGCGTGCTTAAGCTGTCCCAATCCCTTTGTATCAATGCAGATAATCCTGGTTTGCTCTGAATACTTGTGGTGTTATTCTTCCCTTCCCCGCTGCCACCATTTGTCACTCTTCAGCCTTGGTATTTACCTTACCCTCCCTTCTGGTCTGTGAAACCCCAGCCAAGGATCAGGCCTTTGGTAAACCAAATACAGTATTTATTAAATAAACAAAGATAACAAGATTACTTTATAAAGGCACATAAGCATATGGTTTCTTCTATTGCTATGATACTTGTCTTAGTATTAATCCGAACTCCACACTCTCCTCACATCCACCAACTCTCCACACAATCTCCTCTCCCAAAACCCCACCAAAACAACCCTCTAACGTCCACCGTCCACCGTCCACCCAGATTTAACTGTCATCCTTCCATTTATACCCTCAGCCATTCTAAACACTCAGCCAATCATCCAGCATTCTACTGCCCATTCACTCCCCCCTCCTCTTTCATTCCACTTACCATGTATCTCCTATACAAACAGCACTTACCATATATACACTAATACATGAACATCACACCCCTCTCATCACTTCTCCCTAACAAAATGCCCCCCACATCAGTAGCTGACACCAGCAGGGAAGTTCTTTTTTGAGTTGTAATTCAGTTCTCATTCTGTTAATTCCCAAACTACACCAGTTGTCATTTTGACCTACATGCATAGGGAGAAAGACAGTGTAAAGGGTGTGCACAAGGGGGAGGGGATGACAAAGGATTTAGGACTTAAAGATTTAATATTCCATGAGTAGAAAAAAATACCCTATGCAAATGTCTATATTATTGCAGAAAAGTTCAGTTCTACATATGTTTGCCATCTTTTCCTCAAGCACAACTGTTTTTGAGATAACAGTCTTATTCTCTCTTGCCCTTCACCAAAAAGCCATGTTAGTTGTCCAGTATGTGAAATGACTGCAAGCAGATGCAGCCCAAGACATTTTGCTACTTGAAGCAGAAGAGCAAATGGTGCCCTGACCCCAAGTCAAGGTCATAGTACCATAGCTTGAAAAGTTAGGTTGGCATTTGAGGCAGAAAATCTCACAAGTACCTCTTCCTGACAGTAAATATACAACAACCAAAAATTAAAATAGCTAATAATTTGTTGCATGGTGACTGTGACGCCCTTCCCTAGCTCTCCCTGTCAGGTTCCTACCTGCTCGTGGTTACTGCCTGTCTCTAGGCACCACCAGGGACTCCACCAGTCCGGACTGTCCTTTCTTATGGTTTCTCTCCCCACTCTAGCACAGATCTCAACAGATCCCCCTGCTAGGCAGCACCACCAGTCACGTCCTATAACCAGTAGTCCCAGAGACTCTGCCTGAGTCTCTCTATCTGGTTACCTCTGTGACTGAGTGCTAAAGCTGTCCCAATCCCTTTGATTTACTCAGACTGCTTATAATTCTGGTTTGCTCTGAATACTTGTGGTGTTATATTCTTCCCTTCACCCGCTGCCACCATTTGTTATCCTTCAGCCTTGGTCATTACCTTACCCTCCCTTCTGGTCTGTGAAACCCCAGCCAAGGATCAGGCCTTTGGTAAACCAAAAGTATTTATTGAATAACAAAGATAACAAGATTTCTTTAAAAGGCACTTAAGCATATGGTTACATCTATTCCTGAGGTACTGGTCTTAGCATTAATCCAAACTCCACCCTCTCCTCACATCCACCAACTCTCCACACAATCTCAAAACCCACCAAAACAACCCTCTCAAGTCCACCAACGTCCACCTCACATCCACCCAGATTTACCTGACATCCTTTCATTTATACTGTCAGCCATTTTAAACATTCAGCCAATCATCCAGCATTCTACTGCCCATTCACTCCCCCTCCTCTTTTACTCCACTTACCATGTATCTTCTAAACAAACAGCACTTACCCTATTTACACTAATACAGGATCATCACAGTGCCCCAAATTAGTTGCTTGGGGTAGTCATCTCTTGCTGCCTAGTGAGAGTCGCTCTATGAGAGGCACCTAACTGAAGCAAAACACACAAACAGAAGTATGAGACTGCACTTACCTCCTAGTCTCTTGCCAGTTCCCAATTTTCACCCTCTCTGGAGGGGTGCAAAGACAAGCGGAGGGGATGCAAAGAGGGTGCAAGGAGAAGCGGAGGGGATGCAAAGAGGGTGCAAGGACAAGCAGAGGGGATGCAAAGAGGGTGCAAGGACAAGCAGAGGGGATGCAAAGAGGGTGCAAGGACAAGCGGAGGAGATGCAAAGAGGGTGCAAGGACAAGCGGAGGGGATGCAAAGAGGGTGCAAGGACAAGCGGAGGGGATGCAAAGAGGGTGCAAGGACAAGCGGAAGGGATGCAAGGAGGGTGCAAGGACAAGCTGAGGGGATGCAAAGAGAGTGCAAGGACAAGCGGAGGGGATGCAGAGAGGGTGCAAGAACAAGCAGAGGGGATGCAAAGAGAGTGCAAGGACAAGCGGAGGGGATGCAAAGAGGGTGCAAGGACAAGCGGAGGGGATGCAAAGAGGGTGCAAGGACAAGCGGAGGGGATGCAAAGAGGGTGCAAGGACAAGCGGAGGGGATGCAAAGAGGGTGCAAGGACAAGCGGAGGGGATGCAAAGAGGGTGCAAGGACAAGCGGAGGAGATGCAAAGAGGGTGCAAGACAAGCAGAGGGGATGCAAAGAGAGTGCAAGGACAAGCGGAGGAGATGCAAAAAGGGTGCAAGGACAAGCGGAGGGGATGCAAAGAGGGTGCAAGGACAAGCGGAGGGGATGCAAAGAGGGTGCAAGGACAAGCGGAGGGGATGCAAAGAGGGTGCAAGGACAAGCGGAGGGGATGCAAAGAGGGTGCAAGGACAAGCGGAGGGGGTGCAAGGACAAGCAGAGGAGATGCGAGGACAAGCAGGGGGTGCCAGGAAGAGCAGAGGGGGCGGGCGAGCAGGCTGAGGGAGGCAGGACGAGCGGGGGGGGGAGGCAGGGAGAGTAGGCTGGAAAGGGTAACACATACATTCACCTCCACAGCTCTTCATTTCCATTCTGCTGCTTCTGCCTTCTACTCCTCCTTGCCCTCCAGCGCTGTCTGACTCTCCACTTCCTCCCTCGTGCCTCCATAGAGCACGAGGGAAGAGCTAAACAGCGCAGAAGCCCAGTTTGAGGCACATATCTTTCCTCCACCATTCCACCAATCACAGCAGCAGATGATTTCCCCTGCTTTCCCCCCTCAGTAACTTCCAAATGTAATGCAAAAAAGTTACATTTGCAGCTCAAAAGTAATGAAATTACCTCTTGTTCTGTTACATACAAAATGTAACGAAGTTACCCACTCGTTATGCAAAATAGTAACAAATTACAAGTAACTCGTTATTTCTAACGAGTTACTTCCAAGCTCTGTAGAAGACATATGGTAAGTCAAGTGAAAGAGGAGGGGGGAGTACATGAGCAGTAATAATAATAATAATAATAATAATAATAATAATAATAATAATAATAATCTAATTTGTGGGTCGCCTATCTGGCCAATGGCCACTCTAGGCGACGTACAATTTAACAACAATACATTACATCATAATAAAATACATCATAAAATACAATATAACAATAAAACAATAAAGCAGTTCCAGTACAGAGTAGTAGGCTATTCGTCGTAAAAATTTAACCTTCCCCGTAAGTCCCAAAGGCCTGTCTGAAGAGCCAGGTCTTCAAAGCTTGGCGGAATACATTCAGGGAAGGGGCATGTCGAAGGTCATATGGGAGGGAGTTCCAGAGAGTGGGGGCTGCCACTGAAAATGCCCTCTCTCTTGTCCCCGCCAACCTAGCTGTTTTAGTTGGCGGGATTGAGAGAAGGTCCTGTGTGGCTGATCTTGTTGGGCAGCATGGTTGGTGGCGCTGGAGGCGCTCCATCAGATAAACTGGGCTGAGACCGTATAGGGATTTAAAGGTTAATACCAACACCTTGAACTGGGCCCGGAAAATAACTGGAAGCCAGTGTAGGTCGAACAACACTGGGGTGATGTGTTCCCGGCGGCAACAGTTTGTAAGTAGTCGAGCCGCAGCATTTTGTATAAGTTGTAATTTCCGGACCGTTTTCAAGGGTAACCCCACGTAGAGCGCATTACAGTAATCCAACCGAGAGGTGACCAGGGCATGTACCACCAGTGGGAGCTGATAAGCAGGAAGGTAGGGCTGCAGTCTACAAATGAAGTGTAATTGATACCAAGCTGCCCGGCTCACTGCCGAAATCTGAGCCTCCATGGACAGCTTGGAATCAAGAACAACCCCAAGGCTGCGGACCTGGTCCTTCAGGGACAATTTCACCCCGTCGAACACCAGGTCAACATCTTCCAGCCTTCCCTTGTCTCCCACGAGTAGCACCTCAGTCTTATCAGGATTCAACTTCAGCCTGTTCCTTCCCATCCATCCACTCACGGATTCCAGGCACTTGGACATGGTCTCCACAGCAGACTCTGGTGAAGATTTAAACGAGAGATAGAGCTGAGTGTCATCCGCATATTGGTGACACTGCAGCCCAAATCTCCTGATGATGGTCCCCAGCGGCTTCATATAGATATTAAATAGCATGGGAGAGAGGATAGAGCCCTGTGGCACACCACAATTGAGAGGCCAAGGATCTGAAACCTCCTCCCCCAATGCTACCTGTTGATGCCTGTCGGATAGAAAGGAATGGAACCACCGTAGTACAGTGCCTCCTATTCCCGATTCCTCCAGGCGATGTAAAAGGATACTGTGGTCGACAGTATCAAAAGCCGCTGAGAGATCGATGAGGACAAGAAAGGTGAATTCTCCCCTATCTAATGCCCTCCTCATATCATCAACCAGAGCGACCAATGCTGTTTCAGTTCCATGTCCAGTCCTGAAACCCGATTGGTATGGATCCAAATAATCCGTTTCATCCAAGTGTGTCGACAACTGATTAGCCACCACTCGCTCAATGATCTTGCCCAGGAATGGTAGATTCGAAATTGGGCGAAAGTTATTCAAAACTTGGGGATCCAAGGAGGACTTCTTTAAGATGGGCTTTACAATTGCCTCCTTGAGTGCTAATGGCATTACACCCTCCTCCAAGGATGCATTGACCACCGCCTTAATCCCCTCGCCCAATTTCTCTTTGCAGCTCACAAGGAGCCACGATGGGCAAGGATCAGTTAGACAGGTGGTAGGCTTCACAGTCGAGAGCACCTTGTCCACATCTTCAGAAGGAAGAGGTCGAAACCGATCCCATTTGACCGGATTGCAACTGGCCAACTCTGTTTCATTTACTGTGTCCACGGCGTACGGAATTGAGCTCCGTAAATGTTCGATTTTGTCGGCAAAGTGCTTTGCTAATTTGTCACAGGAGGCCTTAGACTGTTCCAAGGGTTCCTGAGCAACTGGACCGACCAGGCTTCGGACCACTTGGAACAACCTTCTGTGACAGCACTCTGCGGACGCAATAGAGGCAGCAAAGAACCTCTTCTTTTCTGCCTTTATTGCCACTTGGTAGGCAGTTACTGCTGCTCTAACCTGTGTCCGGACATCTTCGGAACGGGATTTCCGCCACCGGCGTTCTAGTCGTCTCACCTCCTGTCTCAGATTTCGCAACCGTGGAGTATACCAAGGTGCTAACTGAGTTCTGTTCAGGGGGAGAGGACGTTTCGGTGCCACGCGGTCCAGAGCCCTGGTGATCCCCTCATTCCACTCCATCACCAGGGTATCGACCGTGCGGCCTTCAGCAGGTTCCAATTCCCCAAGCGCAGTCAGGAATCCTTCTGGATCCATTAGGCGTCTGGGGCGGACCATTCTAATAGGTCCTTTTCCCCTACGGAGGGTGTTGTTGGCTTGTGTGCGTTGTTGTGTGAAACAGCATACATTACGTTGGAGTTAAGTTGAGCAAGAAACTTCTTCAGAGCATGTTAAGAGTCTTTATTGAAAGACATTAAGGCCAGAGGCTTAAGAGTAAATACATGTAGAGATTCTTCAGTCACCCCCCTTCTGGTACATCTCTCTCCATAGATAAACACAAAAGACAGCCTCTCAGCTCAGAGGCATAATTCAGAAGAGCAACAACTCATGGACTCTGTTACAACTTTCCCAGCTGTTATCTCCCGTTACCATGACAACCTGTCTGACCTTCAAGTCTGCTCTCTCAGGCCAGACATGGCAGATAAGACTGCTTCTCAAAACACATGCTTGTAACTTTCCAGACCTGATGAAAATATCCTTAGGCAGTACGGCCTAATGCCAACAGCCCCCCTTTTTCATCATGTCTGTAAATCCATTACAACAATAACACATTTCTACAATACATCTTGCAATACATTTCAGTACATTGCATCATCAGTTCAGTACAGTTCAAAACTTTATTCACTCAAACTTTGGTTCAACACATGTCAAATAAAGTGTCTCAGGATCCATGTCTACAACTTTATTCATTCCAGGACTTGTTATTAATCCCACAGTAAGTCTGTCAGGCGGTTTGCCTAAATTCGCTCTCGTGGAGCGTCTTAAAGGAACCAGAGCCTCGGCTCTCTCTGCCCCCCCATTTGTGCTTGTGCTTGGCACAACCTGCGCAGGAGCTTCCATTTCCTCTGCTTTTCGTTTCTTTGATCTGCGTTTTCCAGAAATGAGCTCATTCAAAGCATCTCTGAGAGGTATTTGTGTACCTTCCACTTTAACGTTAACATCTGGCTGAAATTTCTGTGATTGTGTTCGTGTTTGTATTTGTGTGTCATTTGTTCCTGTAAGAAGGACTGTCTCCCTTTGATCCCAAGGCTTTTCTGAGACTTTAATGCTTCTGCTCAGAATTAACTGCTGTGTTTCTGGACACCAAACTTTGAAATATGCATTCTCTTGTGCTCTAGGTGCATGTTTGCCACGTGTCTTACCCTGTGGCTTGTAAACTCGGCTGCGATGCACTCTTTCAGGCATCAGCCTGACTGCATTACATGAATACTGTGGCTGTGTGCTTTTAACAGCTGTCTTCTTACAGCTCTGGCGGTCATTCCCTTTCCGCCCCATTAAACTCAAGGCATCAGCACACTTCACACCCATGGACATTTTAAACTGTGAATCATCAAGGCTTCCCTGCATGCACACTTGATCTCCCCTCATTACAAAACATTGGTATTTGTGAAACAAAATTGAATAATTACAACTCACCAGTTTTCTAACTGATAAAATATTATGAGCCAATTCCGGAACAAACAAACAGTCTGTTATTAGTCCAAGTTTGTCAAATTTAACCAGACCTTTAGCTTTTACGGATTTCCGTGATCCATCAGCAAGTAAAACAAAGTCTTTCACTTCTTCTGAAACGTAAAACAAACGTCTGTCTTTAATTAATATATGGCTTGCTCCGCTGTCGACAATAAAGTTAATTTGTTCCAAGTCTTTAGACTTCTGTTTACAAACAAAGTTCACACTTCCCTGCTTCAAGCCTCCGTCCCTGGAGTTTCGCTTGATTGGACAATCTTTAGGGAGATGCCCACGAGCCCCACAGGCAAAACAAGACTTCAGCCGCTGCTGCTCCCGCTTGTTTTCCTGTCTGCTTTCGGCAGCCTGCTCCGGTTCAGCACATTTCTCCTCCTTGCTTCTGACAGCTTCCACCGGCTGGGCTCTCTGCGCCCCCTGCCTCCGCTGCCATTCCTGGGACAAATCCTGCAACGCGTCCCACGTCTGTTTAGCCGACGGCTCATCTCTCACACACATCAGTTGAGAATCCAATAGAGCCAAGATTATAAACGCCCGCGCCCTCTGGTCTCGACGCTTCCAGGCCGCGGTCGGTACCGCCGGGGTTTTTTCCTCAATCACGTCCCATAAATCCTCTGTTATCAGCAAAGCCCGCATCCTCGGCTTCCAGCTGCCAAAATTCTTTTCATTAAGTCGTTCCATCGGCAAGCCTCCCCCAGACAGGTTTACAGCCATGTTGCTCACCTCCGTCTGGTTCAATCAATCAAGCTGCCCTCTCTGGAACTCCGTCTGCCGTTCAGACCAGCAACTTACTCCGGTGTAATGCGCTGTGGAGCATAACCATCCTCTGCTACCACTGTTGGCTTGTGTGCGTTGTTGTGTGAAACAGCATACATTACGTTGGAGTTAAGTTGAGCAAGAAACTTCTTCAGAGCATGTTAAGAGTCTTTATTGAAAGACATTAAGGCCAGAGGCTTAAGAGTAAATACATGTAGAGATTCTTCAGTCACCCCCCTTCTGGTATATCTCTCTCCATAGATAAACACAAAAGACAGCCTCTCAGCTCAGAGGCATAATTCAGAAGAGCAACAACTCATGGACTCTGTTACAACTTTCCCAGCTGTTATCTCCCGTTACCATGACAACCTGTCTGACCTTCAAGTCTGCTCTCTCAGGCCAGACATGGCAGATAAGACTGCTTCTCAAAACACATGCTTGTAACTTTCCAGACCTGATGAAAATATCCTTAGGCAGTACGGCCTAATGCCAACAGGTGTGTGGTATCGAGAAGTCTATATTTACCAGATAATGGTCTGACCATGACACAGGGGTGGAAGAAGCCACCCCCAACTTCAGAACACTTCCCTCCCCTCCCAGGACAAATATAAGGTCGAGAGCATGACCGGCTACATGGGTGGGCCCAATATTACTAAGGTGCAGTTCCCAGGAAGCCATGGTTTCCAGGAAATCCCGAGGGGCTCCTATGAGAGTGGCCTCAGCATGTACATTGAAGTCCCCGAGAATTAACAGCTCTGGGGACAACGCACGTACAGCCGAGACCATCTCTAGCACCTCGGCCAGGGAGTCTGCTGTGCAGCGGGGTGGGCGATACACAAGCAGGATCCCCAAACTGCCCTTCGGGCCCAACCTCCAGTACATGCAGTCAACAAACTTAGTCCTATGAAGAGGAGGTCTGGTAAAAACTAGAGACTCCCGATAGATGACTGCCACGCCCCCTCCCCGCCTTCCCACCCTCGGAAGAATGCCGGATGATTGGCTGAGCGTTTGAATGGCTGGGAGTATAAATGGAAGAATGACAGTTGAATCTGGGTGGATGTTAGTAGGGTGGAAAAGAAGGTGTTTGGTGGTGGATGTTGGGAGTGTGGAGAAAGAGGTGTTTGAGGGTGGAGGTCAGGAGTGTGGAGAAAGAGGGAGTTGGAGTTCTGATTAATAATAAGTCAAGTACAAAACAGGAATAGATGAAACCATACGCTTGTGAAACATTCTAAAACTAATCTTGTTATTTCTGATATTTAATAAATACTTATTTGGTTTACCTTGATTGATTACTTGATTACTTGATTACTTGATTGATCCTTGGCTGGGGGATATACATACCAGAAGGGAGGGCAAGGTAATTACCAAGGCTGAACAGAAACAGTATCTAATGGTGGCAGCAGTGAAGGGAGGATTAATAACAATTCAAGTATCCAGAGCAACCCAGAGTTGTATGCGTTATCTATAAAGATACAAGGGGGTTGGGAACAGCATAAGCATGCAGTCACAAAAGTAACCAGCTAGAGAGACTCAGGCAAAGTCTCTGGGAGTATTGGTTATAGGACGTGACTGGTGGTGCTGCCTAGCAGGGGGATCTAGTGAGATCTGTGCTAGAGCGGAGTGAGAAACCATATAAAGGATGGTCCGGACTGGTGGTATCCCTGGTGGTGCCTAGTGAAAGGCAGTAGCCACAAGCAGGTGGGAACCTGACAGGGAGAACCAGGGAAGGTTGTCACACCAGCATTCAATTTTCTTTAAAAGGACCATAAAAGGACCCCACATTAAAAACAAGAATCACAATCAGCAATGCATTCTCCAAATGGAATAAAGAAAAATATTTGGAAAGATTAAAAAATTACATTGAACCCTTAATGTTAATTTAATTATGTAGTGTATTAAACATTGTGGCTTGGATAAAACTTTATTTACTTATTTATTTGATCTATATCCTGCCCTTCCTCCCGGCAGGAGCCCAGAATGGAACTTTCCTACCTATTTTTCCTCTTCACCCCCTCCTCAAAAAAAGATTCAGCTAAAATTAAAAATGTGCTTCAAACACTCCCATTAAAACAGTAGGACTTCAGTGTGCTTAATATCAGCTGAACATGCCCAATGTAATAAACACACTCTATAAAGTATACTTCTCAATTAATATATTGTTAACATCACCTTCTGTTACGTCTGTTAAGAGAAATATGCTGGGTCTATCTCACAGCCTTCTCCAAGCCAAAAAAGCTATAACAGTCAAAAGGCAGTTTTAAAAAAAAACTCTCTGGCACCCCTTTCCTTGAAAGGTCTGATTAAAATAGCTTATGCACTCCTCTCAGGTGGTTTGAAAATGCCACTTTGCAGTATAAGGAATATGGTGAAACGTTTGTCATTGGAATCCAGTAGAGCTACAATTACAAAATACTGCAGAAGTCACATTGTAACCTGAATATTATTGTGAGCATAGTCTTAAAAGATATTACGGTATCAAAACTGTGCCTTTTCACATTCATTTTATGCCAGGGACGAGGAACCTCTGCCCCTCCACATGTTGTTGGATTACAGCTGGGGATGATGGGGGTTGGGAGTCCTATAAAATCTGGAGGGCCGACTTCCGGGAAGGGTGACTTAGCCTGTGCCTGCTTTTGAGACGGGCTCCTGCCTCAAAAGAAGCTTATTCAGATATATCAGTCAGTTTTTTCTTTTTTTTTTTTGACTGATTAAACTTCTCCCGGGTAGGGAGAAACGAAGAGATTAACCTCAAAGCCTATTTTTGTTGGGACGACCAGATCTCATTAATTTATGGGACGAGGTCCAGCCGACGAAGGTGGGACGGATTTTCAACAGCAAGCTCTATCTGTTAAAGCGAACGTTCATCTTATCTTCTAAGAGAGAACGCACTAACAGGCAAGCACCCTTCTTTCTATATTTTTCTTTTACTTGACTTAAATTGTTGCTGTTTAAAAGAGATTTGCCAGATTGATCGGTTTTTGACATCTCACTGGGGAGCCATAACTTCTCTCTGCTACGCACTAATTAATAGCTTATCTCTGTTTTTGTTGCAAAAAGCTGTCCTGGATTTGCATTCTAAAGATATACACAGAAGAGGGATTTCTATTCCAGATTTTTATTTTGAAAAATATTATACTGTTTTGAGACTACTCTCTTTTTGGTCTATTTTATTTTGACGAATCTGTTTCTTGACGATTGCCATTAATTGTTTCGATCCTGGGAACTGCATTTTGTTTACTTAACTATTGGAGAGATAAGGCTGTCTGCTCTGTTTATACTGTGATGTCACCAAGTTTGGAGTATTAACCCAATTGTTGCTGAAATAAGAAGTGGTTTTCCTATATTTTTCTTTTAAAATGGCAATTAAGAAAGTGGCTGAAAATCTGGAAATAACTATGTTTCAGAAAATAATGGATGAGATTGAGATAACGAAAATTGAATTGAGTAAAATGAAGCAGGAGATTAAAGATATAAGGGTCCCTGTGAGAGAGGTGACCCTGGAAGGGGTCCCTGTGAGAGAGGAGACCCCGGAGATTGGAACAGGGGTCCCTGTGAGAGAGGAGACCCTGGAGACTGGAATAGGGGTCCCTGTGAGAGAGGAGATCCCGGAGATTGGAACCAACGTGGAACAGGAACAAGATTTGGAGTCTATGGACTTTAGAAATAAAATCTATTGTTTGGAACTCAATGTTATCTCTGAAGAAATTAATGAAGATTCTAGAGATAAAGTTATCAATGGCATGGATAATCTTCTGGACTGGAATGATGTGATGGAGCCCAATATAGAGAAAATCTATGGAATTAACTGCAGCCATGTGACAATGGAAAAACTTTTAAGAGATGACCCAGTGTATTTTGAAAAAAAGAACAGAGATATGATTTTACAGCAGTATTTCAGCAACCTATTCAGAATGGATGGCAAGAAAATATTTGGGATAGAGGTAATTCCCATCAGACTCTTACTATATGACTATGGCTTTGACAGCAAGATTATTATGGAATACTGATAATGGAAGATTGGATATTGAAATTACTGGACTTAACAAGACTACTGAAGATGGAAGATGGAAAATAGAACTAATAGAGATAATAGAACAATGGCTACTGAAATTATTGAACCTAACAGATTCTGATGTGATGGATTAATTGAAATGTTTATTTTGACTATGGTTATGACAATAAGATTATCATAATTAGTAATGAGATGGATTAATCGATATGCTTATCTGGAAAAAAAAAATTGATAGATATATTTCTTAAAGAATTGAAACCTCTCTTTGACTTTTTGTGGAAAGAATAAAGTAATGTTTATGAGATTTGATGATTAAGTAAGATAACTACTGGAGGAAAGTGATTTTATAATATGACTTAAGAGACAGGATTGTTATATATTATAGACTTATAACTGATTTGATCTTTGACAAATGGGAAGTCAATATTTTACTCTTTATTTTTTATTTTTGTTTTTTTTTTCTTTTTTTCTTTTTGTTTAACTATTTTTGATTTTGTTTTTTGTCTTTGAATGTTTTATGATTTTGTCTTGTATGTTTTATGAAAATCTGAATAAAAATTATTGGAAAAAAAAAAAAAAAATCTGGAGGGCCAAAGTTTCCCCATCCCTGGTTTATGCTCTGGAACCTGATTATAGATTTCCACCATATACAGAATCTGAGCTTAGAATTATGTCCTGTATATATGTGTGTGTTTGTGTGTGTGGTATGTGTATGCATGCATGCAAGAGAAGGGGAGCATGCATGTGGAGTGTGGGGTAATTACACCCACTCCTGACATGCAGACCAGGGGTGAATGTGGTCCTCAGGTCAAAAAAGGTTACCTGCCCCTCGCCTAGTCAGCCATGAAACATAGTGGATTAGTTACACATTTATGCACAGTCATGGACACTGTAATAAGTTTGGGGTTAGACTAAGTGGGTTGGGGTAGCTCTAACCCTGTGTTTATAGCTGTAAGATTGGATTCTACAGAAAACGAGACTGATAAAGAGGTCAAACTGGATGGACAGACTTAACCTGGTAGATACCTTATGTTGGGAGAAGGGGTTTCTGTATAACTAAAGAGTTGGCCAAGCACAAGTGATTAATTGTCACATAAACTAAAAGCTGAGGACCATTCTGGAAGAAAGCAGAAGAGGGCATGCCTTTCCCTCCCCTTCCAGAGTAGGCCCCAATACCAGGCAGGATCGCAATGTGCATGGCAGCTGAAGGACAGTGGAGGGCAGAACCATTCATGCAGGTGATGTCATCCTGGCTAGTGAGTGTGAGAGAGAACAACAGCCAGACAGTCTTCAGACTGGTGCTGGAAAGACCCAAAGGCCTGATTTGCTCTGTGTTGTAATCCAAAGGAATGGCTTTGGTGCTCCTTGTGATGTTCCTATATATTAGTGTATATATGGTAAGTGCTGGTTGTTTAGAGTATACATGGTAAGTAGTGAAAGAGGAGGGGGAGTGAATGGGCAATAGAATGCTTGATGATTGGCTGAATGTTTAAAATGGCTGACAGTATAAATGAAAGGATGACAGGTAAATCTGGGTGAATGTGAGGTGGTGAATTGTGGAATCTGGGGGGAGAAGAGAAAGAGTGGATTGCTTGGTGGGGTTTAGAGAGTTGTTTACCAGGAGGGAGGTGGAGTTCGGATTAGTATTGAGTAAAACCATATGCTTATGTGCCTTAAGAAGAAATCTTGTTAATCTTGTTAGCTTTGTTATCTGTAATAAATACTTAATTTGGTTTACCAAAGGCCTGATCCTTGGCTGGGGTTTCACAGACCAGAAGGGAGGGTAAGGTAATGACCAAGGCTGAAGGGGAACTGTAACAAATGGTGGCAGCGGTGAAGAGAATAACAATACCAGTATTCAGAGTCTCTGGGAATACTAGTATTGGGACGTTACTGGTGGTTGCCTAGCAGGGGGATCTGTTGAGATCTGTGCTAGAGTGGGGAGAGAAACCATAAGAGAGAGCGGTCCGGGCTGGTGGAGTCCCTGGTGGTGCCTAGAGACAGGCAGTAACCACGAGCAGGTAGGAACCTGACAGGGAGAGCCAGGGAAGGACGCCTCACACTCCTCCCCCCCCCGAGACCCAACAAGGGAGAAAGATCTGTTGGAGTGTTAATGCTATGAACTTTCCATCTTACACTTATGCGTAAATATATCTTATACCATAGAAAACACCATCAGTAACCTTCATTTCAAGGAAACCAAACCCAAGGTATATGCTGAGACCCCTGAAATTTCTCATTGCTTGGAGACTGAGGTGTGCTTAAGAATACCATGTCCACCTGTGCGTATAGGATTGGAGACTATTTTTCTTTATAATTAACTCACTGCCTACTTTCATATATAAGGTAATTTGTATTCCTTTGGGCTGGGGAAGAACTGGAAGTTAAAGATGGCCAGCTCACTCATATAGATCCCTTCAGAATACTGTGGCTGGTTACATCTGTTCAGGTTAGTTGGCACCCTACCTGTATGCAGTCAGGTGAAGATCCTAGCTACACTGTTTAAGGTTCAAGTCTCATTTTTGTATACTCAAACTGATCCTTCTGACATTACTAAAATGCACATTTAAAATCATTTTTGGTAGCTTTTTTAGATACAAATATGCATGTATATCCATATATAACCAATATGAAAATGTAATGTTTTAAATGACATTGGTATGCTGCACAAGAGTGAAGGTACTATATATGTTATAATATCTCTATTAATACAATAACACATTTTACTGGTAATATATTTTTAGAAGAAAATGCATTGTGCCTGAGACTCTTCTTTCTTGAAATGAAGTAAATCTATTCATTTCAGTTATGTAAATTCAAGTTAAGGGATAAAAGAAATGAGTCAATAAGACTTCTCATCAACCAGTAGTGGTTGATGAAAAGTGTACTTTGTTAATGCGTCATATCAATGCAGGTATTGTACCAGACTACCCTCATTTCCTGAAAGGTCTTTTAGTCTTTTCCTGTGTGCACTTGACTTTTCAACAGTATCCACTATGCTAATGCATTAAATTTGACCTGGAAAATGCCACAACGAAAATAATATGGTTGTCTTGCTATAGAAGGAAAACAGATTTAAAAAAAAAGACAAAGGAGAGAAGAACGTCAGAATAAAATGTTAATTAATAGACTCTGAATACATGTGTCACTGAATGAACTTGAAGTATTATGGGCTGTATACCTGAACATAATTTCAATTGAATTGTATAATTGAAGTGTTATGGGCTCCCTGAAATATAATCCCTGACATGCTTACTGATACTTTGAGGAAACTAGACCTGAAAATATTGGGATAGTCTTCATATGAGGTAATGAATTAAAACAATGCACATTTAGCCATGGGCTCATATGTGCCTGTGTTGAGAAATGCTACTCCTATCCAGTTCAATTTGATACTTTCTGCTCTCAGAAAAGGTGATTGGTACTGTCACCCACCAACACACATCTGTTGTTACTGGATGGTATTGCCTTGAGACCCACTCAGCACCAATCTGTGCAAGTACTTCCTCGTCCTGCAAGGATAAGGTATTGGAAGTCTGCTTCTGTAAACCCATCACAATTGTTAGCTTAGAATAAATGAAGTTTGCCACCCAGGGCTCCTTCTGGGAGAAAGGGCAGGATATAAATTTAATAAATAAATAAAATATTTTGTGGTACTGTTAAAGGCAGTAGCAACATTACCACTGACTGTAAGAATATTAGAACTTCAATGAGTTTGTCTTCCCCGCAACTTCATTTCAGTCTTCCCTTGATACAGAGGCAAAGACAATGATTAAAACAGTGCAGACAGGATGCAGTTATATATTAAGCTCAGTATGGGTCCCAACATATTTTAGGTGCATAGTTCTTTGCCATGAGAAGCAATGTTCCTTTACAGAATTACACAGCCACAAGAGTGGCTGTACACTATAGTCCGCAATGTTAAATTGAAAATACCCCCCATGCCATTCTGATTCTTCCCATAAGCTCATTTCAAAACAAAACCTTACAAAACCTATAGTCCTAAACTCAGAAACGCTTGCTTAACAACCCTCTCAATTTTCATGGTGATACACAAAACAATCAGAGAGAATCGAGAGTTCAAAGTGTAAAAAGAGAGAGAGAGAAATCAGACCCCTTTTGGACTTTTTTCTGTCAGAGTTCTCATAATCAGTTGAAATTAGTTAAAAATCAGCCATGTTCACAAAGTACCTGTAATCCTATTACTCACCCTGCCCCATACTCTGAGCTTCATCTTCTGCAGTTTAAAAGTTAAACAATGCCTGGTTGATTTTTAATTAATTTAAGAAATTTTGGCTTGAACTTGATAATGTCGGGCATGTGTTCTAAAAGCCAGACTCGAAGCTGCTGGGCTTGCCTAATCAGGGGGCCACACTCACACCAGACTTTGATTTCACATGAGACAGTCATGGCTTCCCCCAGAGAATCCTGGGAAGTGTAGTTTGTGAAGGGTGCTGAGAGGAGACTCTAATTCCCTTAACAGATCTCCAGTGGCCAGAGTGGCTTAACAGTCAGCTGCTCTGATTGAAGCTCTGTGAGAGGAACAGGGCATCTCCTAGCAACTCTCAGCACTCTTCACTAACTACACTTTCCAGGATTCTTTGGGAGAAGTCATGACAGTCTAAAGCGTAATAAATGTCTGGTGTGGATGTGGCCAGACAGCTTTGGTTTAAATTTGGGAGGGAGGCTACATGTGCCTGCTGTAGAATAAAAAGGTGGAGGAAACCCTGAAAAACAATGGTACTGTTCACAGTGTTTTCCTTTTGGAAAGGGGCTTCCCCTCTGCCCAATGCTCACCCACCCAATCTCCTCCCTTCCCCTTCCCTTCCTTCCCTCCTCCCCCTCCCCCTCCCCCTCCCCCCCAGGTCAGTTTCACCTATCCTAAGCATGAATGCACAGGAGTAAATCCCACTGGATTCAAAAAGCATGCAAATAATCAAACCTGCCCTCCCATCCTCCTATCGCCTCCCTCTTGCCCCTTCTCTCTCCCTTCCTTCACATCCCTTCCCCTCCCCCATCTCCTTCCAATCCCCTCCTTCCCTCTCCCCCTCCTCCTCCACCCTTCGCCCTCCCCCATGGTCATTTTTACCTATCCTAGGACTACGACCTGGGAGACCACGGGCTCGTTCACATTGGGACTTACTATGACTGTTAAATTTGCTGAGTTTACATGATGTTTCAGCCCACGGGAAGGGAAGTCGCTGCTTTCTCCCTGAAATCCGAAGAAAATCAATCAAATTTTAATTCGAAGAGGGAAGGAAAAACCATCTGTGCTTCGTATCTCTAGGGGCTTGTAGACGCTTAGCTCCGATGCTTTGGTGAGTCCACGCCCACACTTCCTCCCTTTGTTTTTGTTTTTTTACTCTGGAACAAACTGAGCATGCTTGGTTGCCAAGGTACCAGAGGAAGAGATAGTTTGACCTTAAGAGGACGTGGTCATTAGGAAGCTGTGAGATTAACCCTTCCCCTTCAATGTGAACGCAAAACAGCAGATTGAGGGCTCATATAAGGTAAGAAATGTGAACCTTTAAACTCCATCGCGATGAGAAAAGCTTTGCCTTTAAAACAGAGTTCAGCTCCAGTGTGAACCAGCCCCAGGTTTCAAATCCACACACAGCCATGAAGCTCACTGGGGTGACTTTGGGCCAGTCACAGCCTCTCAGCCTCAGAGGAAGGCAATGGTAACCCCCCTCTGAATACCGCTTATTCATAGGGTCGCCATAAGTTGGAATCAACTTGAAGGCAGTCCATTTCATTTTCAAGCATGATTGCATGGGTGTAAATGCCATTGAACTCAATAAGAATGCAAATGATCAAACCTGCCCTCCCCTCTTCCTCCCTCCTATCACCTCCCTTTTGCCCCTCCTTCCCCCTCCCTTCACCCCTCCCCCTCCCCTTCCAATCCCCTCCTTCCCCCTCCCACTCCTTTTGCTCCCCTCCCTTCTTCCTTGCCTCTGCTCTCTCCTCCCTCTCCTCCTCCCCCATGGTCAGTTTTACCTATCCTAGCCATGATTGCACAGGAGTAAATCCCATTGAACAATAAGCATGCACATGATCAGACCTGCTTTCCCCATCCTTCCTGTCTCCTCTCCCTTCCTCCTCCCCTCTTCCTTCTTCCTACTCCCCTGCCCACTCCAGGATTCCCATGGTCAGTTTTACATATCCTAAGCATGATTGCACGGGAAGAAATCCCACTGAACCTAATAAACATGCAAATGATCAAACCTGCCTTCTTCCTCCCCCTCCTGCCTGCTCTCCTCCTCCTCCTTCCCTCTGCTCTCCTCCTCCTCCTTCCCTCTGCCCTTCCTCCCCTCCCTCCTCCTCCTCCTCCCCTCCCCTCCCCATCCCCTGTGGTCAGTTTCACTTATCCTAAGCATGACTGCAGAGGATTAAATCCCACTGAACTCAATAAGCATGCAAATGATCAATCCATTCTCAGCAAACTTGCACAGGATCCCATTTCTTACCTCCCAGACTAAAAAGCAGGGAAATTCACTAATAGGCAAAAAAACCTTGTGGTTTAAGAATGTACCTATAGCCAACAGATATTTCTATCAAACTTTAAAAAGCAGGGAAATTGGGCAGCTATAATGAATGCACCAGGGGAGCAGGAGACCTGACCTCCTCTCTGAGATATTGTACTGCCCTACAAATTTCTCAAAATGCAAACACAATTTGGGTTGGTCTTTCTCAGTCCAATCCACTTTCTGTGTAGCATGGAAGAATTTGGGAACATTTTACTGACCTCAGATGACTATGTTTGGTTTTATCATACTCTGCAATTGCTGTTGCTATATCACTAGTTAGTGATTTGTTCTGTTGCTATGAAATAAAGACCTACCTATTTCTCTATGCGTTGCTGCACTGCTTTTTCACTGCTTCCTGCTTCTCTGTTTAAGGAAACAGATGGTTAATGTATTCTCTCAAGCAATCTTCAACATTTATTCATGCTGATAATTATGTTTGTTCTAGAGGCCAGTAAAATATTCCCCTCTTTAGAGTTACATTCTCAGCATTTTTGTGACGTCCTAGAAAGATTGTGTTGCCTGCAAACTCATACACTGTAATTTCACATGTTAAAATCACGTTCAGTCATGTGTACTGTGACACCCTTCCCTGGTTCTCCCTGTCAGGTTCCTACCTGCTTGTGGCTACTACCTTTCACTAGGCACCACCAGGGACTCCACCAGTCCGGACTGTCCTTTTTTATGGTTTCTCTCTCCGCTCTAGCACAGATCTCACTAGATCCCTCTGCTAGGCAGCACCACCAGTCACGTCCTATAACCAATACTCCCAGAGACTTTGCCTGAGTCTCTCTCTATCTGGTTACTTTTGTGACTGCGTGCTTATGCTGTTCCCAACCCCTTTGTATCTATATAGATAGAGGAGGTGCGCCTGGTGCCGACATTGTTATCCTTTCGGTGCCAGGTTAAAACCTTCCTCTTTTCAAAAGCATTTTAATTTAAGTTAACCTGATTTTCATATCTGTTGTACTGATTTTAGATTGTTCTTATTTTATATGTTCTTATTGTATTATATTGTGTATTTTATTGTATTCTCTGTGTTCACCGCCCAGAGAGCTATTGCTAGTCGGGCGATATAAAAGTCTAATAAATAAATAAATAAATAAATAAATAAATAAATAAATAAATAATAATTTGACCAGCAGAGTGTTCCTCATTCCAAGGCACAGGAAAGGTGACCCACAGGAATCATCCATCCCCACCCCCATGCTCATAACATTATGTAACAGCTTGACTGATCTCTCCCAACAGTGTCAAGGTAATTTGATGCTTTGCAGAATAAAGATGGTCAACTTGCCGTGAAATCCTATGCATGTGTATTCAGATGAAAACCCAGCTGAGTTCAATGGGAATTACAATCATAAGTATATACAAGAGTGCAGTCTAAATTCTTATTTCTCTTGCTAAAATTTGCAATGAAACACAATGCCTTGGTTCCATCCACATTGGCTTATATTAGTGAAAGAAGATACAAAAATGTTTCCTTTGAAGCAACTGCACACCCTGACAACTCCCAATTTTTGCTAGACATGAACCAAACTTTTTCTGATAAAATGTCTGAGAGACTCCTTTTTATCATCCTTCCACTCCTCTAGAAAAAAGGACACACACTGCAGAAATTTCTCCAAATATTCTCCAACATTTCTTTTTTGTTGTGGTGGTGGTCACCATCCCCTCTCCTCCATGCCCCAGAATAACACTAGGTTTAGGACATAGCGGAGGATTCAAAATGATGCCCAGCAAAACCAAAAAAGGAAAAAACAAAGTTGTGCCATTGCCACTGAATAAAGTGAGGATTAGCCACTCTACGGGAGTTCTGCCTTCCAGGTCCAATCTTCTTCTACTACTGGGTATTTTTAGTGTGTTAACATTCAGAAAACATGTTCACCTGTGCTCGGAGATTCTGGAAGTGCTTATTTCAATCTCTTTAATCCAATTTGAAGTTGTAATTACTGTGCAAATGACACCCTTGGTGTCAGCTCTTCACTGAGACAGCAGTGTCAGTGGGGGTGCAGGCAGGGCTGGAGATTCCTTGGTAATTGCCAGGCCGTAAGTCCTCAGCCGGCAGCTTGGCTATAAATCTGCCAGGCTAGCAACGAGGAAGCAAGATAAGGGCAGGGTCCGTTCAAAGCTTACGTGCCAAGCCAGAAATCCAGAAGAGACGTCAGTGAAGGTCCGGGTCTAGTTTGCCGAGAGATCAGTCCAAGTCAAGGTTCAGGGGATAGGAAGTCACACAGTGCCTGACACTGTAGTCAGCAACAAGCTGAAGCCAAGGTTTGACTTTTAAGGAGCAGGTTTGTCAGCAGGTGTGAGCCATCAGCGTTTTGGCCTTAAGTGGACAGGCCTGCCCCTCTTCTGCCTGACCTTCTACTGTCTACGTTCTGCAGATGAGGGGGGGGTATCCTGTTCACTGGCTGCGTCTGGCTGAAGGGCTTCAACTGTGTCTGGGGTGCTCTGCAGCTGAGGGGGAGAAGGAGCTGGGTTCTCAGGAGTTTCCTCCATTTCTCCTTCTGGGTCTGCTGCTTCTGGGTCTGTTGCTGTTACTCCAGAGTCATCCTCGTCTGATGAGTCCTGTGACGGGGCCATGACACTTGGGAATGCAGAATTTGAGGAAATCAGAGACTATTCAGCTGCTCTCTTGCCATTTAAGAACTATATAGTGTTTATTTTGCTTTTTAGAAGAAAGGATTGTGAACCAGGAACTGATATGTGGTTAAGAAATGTGTTTTACTTCCTGGAGCCTGTTCTCGTTTGGTAAATACAGGGCCTTAAAAAGAGGATTCTCTAGAGTAGCTTTAAGGGGATTGAAGAGAGAGAGAGAGAGCATACACTAACTTTTATACTTTCAGCTAGAGAGCAGAAACTGAAATGATATATTTTGCTGCCCTTTTTTCTTTTAGAAAATAGTTTCACAAGGGAAAAGAAGGATACAAATGATATCATACTGAAGCCTCCTTTTACTTCACATTTGTCAATGGTTGTCATTGAATAAAGAAAATTTATAGTGGTTCTATACAGTGCTATTACAAGCTGTCATAAAGGCCCTGAAAAGAAAGGGATTTTGAAGTATCAGAGGAATCATATTGCACCAATTGATAGTGGAGAAACAAATGTTTAACTTTACACAGCTATTTTAAATACCATTTTTTCACCTAGTTTTTGTTCTCTTCCACCTCCACTTCCTCAAAAACATTGCATAAAAGTTCTGCATCACTGAAAATTCTGATAGAACTTAAAACTATGGACCCTGCCCCCCCAGTAAACAATTTCTGCTTTACTAATCATCGGTTTTGTTTAACGTAAATTTGCCCATCAATGTGATAAGACTCATTTTTTCTAATTTGGTCAGGTGTACCAAAAGGAGAGCCTAGATGTAAGTTGCTCATCTTATCTCACTTCTGTTGTACAGAAAACTAATTCAGCAATTTGTAATCATCAGTAATTGTTCTTGAGTGCCCTCAGTATTGATTTTTTTTTTCATATTCTAGACCATTTTCTTCCACTTTGTATGGACTAATTGATGGGGTATTAGACAGACACATGAGAGATCCCAGGTCAATTTCTAGTTCAACAACCTATTGTTATTGGGAAGCAACAGCTTTCAGCAACTTACCTGTCACTTTCTGTTTTCAGCATATGGTTTCCCCATGCCCTCTTGGCTTTTGTACGAATGTCTTTAATGGCCAAGCTGCCATTAAATAGAACGGGCTGCAAAGCACATAACAGTATTTTCATACTGTTATAGGACTAGGGGGTCACCTGGCTGGACATGCCCCTCCCGATCCTTGGGGGAAGAGGTAGTTTTGTGTTTTAGTCTGGTGTGGACTTTGAGCTGGAAAAGATACAGAGAAGCTTGCTTTCTGTGCTCAATCCAAGAGCTTGGCTTCGGAGAGCCTCCCTGGAAGCCTAACAGGGAAGCAAGATATGTTGGAGTGTTAATGGTGTGAATCCCTTCCATCTTATGCTCAGATTGCATATATGTGTAAATAAAACCATATATCATAAAGATACCACAATACATGGTAGAAGCGCACCGAAGCAGGTATGGATTTTAAAAGCAATTTCGGGGTTTTGTCGCATCGATTTAATCCGGAGTTAAAGGCAAAAGCAGCTGAATGTACTCACGTTGGGGGGAAAAGTCATGCAAACGGTCAAAATTAAAAAGATCCACAAAAGACATCAGATCCGAATTATACTGGCATCTGATCAGGCCCAGTATTGGAAGATGAGACTCCCAGGTCAGAAGGCACTCACCGAGCTACTGGGGAAGAACCACGGACAAGTACGAGTAGAGCTGTGACAAATGTCGCAGCTGGGTCAAAGCCGAAAGGAAGCCCAGAGGCTGATGTGCGCAGATGCGAAAGAAGAGTACAATGTACACAATAGGAACATGGAATGTGAGAAGCATGAACCAGGGAAAGTTAGAAATCGCCAAGCAAGAAATGGAACGTACAGTAGGGCCCCACTCATACAGCGGGTTATGTTCCGGACCCCCGCTGAAAAGCGAAAACAGCTGAAAAGCGGAACTCATTGAATAGAATGGTGCACAACGCCCAAAAACCACTGTAAAAGCAGAACAAGCGCCTTATGAGTGGGGCTTTAGTCTAATTGCATCTAATTGATAGCAAAGCGCCGTAAAGCGAAGTGAATTAAAATGGACAGGGATGGGAAATTTTCAGTCGGCAACTACAAAATATTCTATGTAGGAAATGAGAAATCAAGAAGAAACGGGGTTGCTTTAATAGTGAGAAGTGATGTAGCAAAAGCAATTAGGAACTACAACACAAGGTCTGAGCGAGTGATATCAATGAGATTTAACGGGAAACCTATTAGCATAACCATCATCCAAGTCTATGCTCCAATGGCAAATGCAAAAGAAGAGGAATTGGAGAGATTTTATGCAGAAGTACAGGAAGAAATTGATCACACACCAAAACAAGATGTGCTGATAATCATGCAGGACTGGAATGCAAAAGTAGGGAACAGAGAAGAACTAGGAATTGTGGGGAAATGGGGCTTAGGGGATAGAAATGACGCAGGAGAAAGACTTATTGAATTCTGGGAAGCCAATAATTTGTTTCTTGCAAACACATATTCTGAGCAACCAAAAAGATGACTGTACATGTCAACATCACCAAATGGTCAATATAAGAATCAAATTTATTATATAATTGGTAGGAGAAGATGTAGAACCTCCATACTTTCTGTGAAAACAAGACTAAGAGCAGACTGCAGTACAGATCATGAACTGGTAATATTGAAAATCAGAGTAAAGCTAAAAAAGAACAACAAACCAAGAGTAGGGATGTTGAATAATCAACAGGGGAACACACTGACTGACCGAGATAAAATAAAAGATGGAAGCAATACACTGAAAAACTCTGTAAAAGAGATGCAAGGATGACAGATTCATTCACGGAGGAACCGTATGATGAAGAACCAGAAATTTTAGAATGTGAGGTGAAAGGTGATCTTAAAATACTTGGAAGACACAATAATCAGGAACAGATGGCATACCAATAGAGGTGCTACAAGCTACTGAGACTGAATCTGTCAAATTTTTGACAAAAAATTGTCAAAAAATATGGAAAACAAAACAATGGCCCACAGACTGGAAGCGTTCAACATACATCCCAATTCCAAAGAAAGGGGATCCCAGAGAATGCAGGAATTATAAACTGTTGCCTTAGTATCCCATGCAAGTAAAGTAATGCTCAAGAGTTTATGACAAAGGCTCTTACCATATATGGAGCGAGAAATGCCAGACATCCAAGCTGGATTTACAAAGGGAAGAGGCACCAGAGATCATCTTGCAAACATTGGATAATGGAACGGACCAAGGAATTTCAGAAGGAAATCACCCTGTGCTTTATAGATTACAGCAAAGCCTTTGATTGTGTAGCTCATGAAAAACTATGGAATGCTTTAAAAGAAATGGGGGTGCCATAGCATCTGATTGTCCTGATGTGCAACCTATACTCTGGACTTTATAGATTACAGCAAAGCCTTTGATTGTGTAGCTGATGTACAACTATGGAATGCTTTAAAAGAAATGGGGGTGCCACAGCATCTGATTGTCCTGATGTGCAACCTATACTCTGGACAAGAGGCTACTGCAAGGACAGAATATGGAGGAACTGATTGGTTCCCCATCAGCAAGGGTGCGAGACAGGGGTGTACTTTATCACCCTACTTCAGTGGTTCTCAAACTTTTTTGGTTTGCGGCGAACTGTAAAACATATAAAAAGTTTCTGGCACACTTTGTGTACAAAATTAAAAATATATTAATATATTTTAAACTATGAATAAAAACAACTTACATACAAATGGATTTCTTCTCATTTGTAAAATATACTTTCACAATATTTGCGGCACACCTAGTCACCTCTTGCGGCGCACCAGTGTGCCACGGCGCACCGTTTGAGAACCACTGCCCTACTTGTTTAATCTATACACAGAACATATCATACGGAAAGCGGGACTGGACCAAGATGAAGGAGGTGTGAAAATTGGAGGGAGAAATATCAATAATTTAAGATATGCAGACGATACCATACTACTAGCAGAAACCAGTAATCATTGGAAACAAATGCTGATGAAAGTTAAAGAGGAAAGCACAAAAGCAGGACTACAGTACGCCAAGAAGACTACAGTAATGACAACAGAAGATTTATGTAACTTTAAAGTTGATGAGAACAGTGAACTTGTCAAGGATTATCAATACCTTGGCACAGTCATTAACCAAAATGGAGACAATAGTAAAGAAATCAGAAGAATGCTAGGACTGGGGAGGAGGGCAACTATGCGAGAACTAGAAAAGGTCCTCAAATGCAAAGATGTATTACTGAACACTAAAGTCAGGATCATTCAGACCATGGTATTCCCGATCTCTATGTATGAAAGTAGGACAGTGAAAAAAGCAGATAAGAGAAAAATCCACTCGTTTGAAATGTGGTGTTGGAGGAGAGCTTTGTGCATACCATGGACTGCAAAAAAGACAAATAATTGGGTGTTTCAACAAATTAAACCAGAACTGTCACTAGAAGCTAAAATGATGAAACTGAGGTTATCATACTTTGGACACATCATGGGAAGACATGATTCACTAGAAAATACAATAATGCTGGGAAAAACAGAAGGGAGTAGAAAAAAAGGAAGGCCAAACAAGAGATGAATTGATTCCATGAAGGAAGCCACAGACCTGAATTTACAAGATCTGAACAGGGTGGTTCACGACAGATGCTCTTGGAGATTGCTGATTCATAGGGTCGCCATAAGTCATAATCGACTTGAAGGCACATAACAACAACAAACCTTTTTCGATCTCCCAGCTTGCACATTCAAATATGCAACCTTTAATAGCACTTACACCTCCTTTTAATTATTAATTGCATGTTTTATACTAAGGGTAATAGATTCTGGATTGTTCACACAACCTGGATGTAAGTGGTTACCTGCTTGCTTCTGAGTGCTCCTTGACATTATTTTTAGTCTCCAAGAAGAATGTTCTTAGAGATTCCTAAGGGCACATCACAGCTCCGTAATATAAAATAAAATTTAAGTACTGAGATGGGAAATAATGGTTGTATAAGGCTGTTAAGTGCCAGAGAGAGAAAGGATTTTTAAAAATGCAAATAGCACAATGTCTCTGGAATCTTCACAGCACTAAGTTTAGGTCTGCAGTTCTGAAACCTCTCTCTCTCTCTCTCTCTCTCTCTCTCTCTCTCTCTCTCTCTCTCTCTCTCTCGTGTGTGTGTTTTTGACATGACCATGACCATTTTCCTATCTATGCAGCATTCTTAACATACTAAATTATATGGCTCTCCACATCTGAGGCCAATGGGATGGTTTCCTGTTTTGGAATTGCTCCAGATTCCTGGAGTTCGTTCTTTGGGGTCTTAAAGCATGTTAGAGTCTAATTTGACATTCAGATAGTAAATGATATCTGCAAAGCTTTCTTTGTTTTGTTAGGACTGATTCACATGTCCTTGGAAAATATTTTTATGCTAACGTATTGTGTGTATTTGCATATATCAGTATAGTCTTGTGCATTATTCAAAGCATGTCCAGAGAGCAATTCAACTGATCTTGGGGGGGGGGGAGGAAGAGAGAGTTTGAAAAGAGAGTTGCCCCAGTATATCTTGAATTTCAAACTATGTATTGAGTAAGATTAGTTCAATGTGTGCAAATCAACTGAAAAAGTCAACTGTGTTTTTTAAACAGAAGGTGAAAAATGATGAGAAATAGTCACAAGGATATATTAAAAGCAATCACACATTTTATTTCTCTACCTCTTTTACAGTGTAGTAATGTGAGGATTTATACAGATTTAATTACAGTGTTGATGCAAGAAGGGGAAAAATGAACAAGGTGTCCGACAAGTTTCAAGTTGGCATAGAGGAGTATTTCTCTACTTTCTTTTAGTGTGTAGAAATCTGTAGCTTTTAAAAAAAAATTTGGCATACTTCCATACCATGTAATAGGTCTGCTGTGAAAGGACTAACTGTGCTTATGGAAGAAGGCAGAAGATTCCCCACCCATGTGCTTTCTGGATCTAATTATAAGGCAGACTAGAACGAGAACAACAAGTACGTCAGTCTACATTTTAACATGTGTGTCACAAACATAATTTATTCTTTATTCTCTTAACTAATAAACATTATATATCACTTGAGATTGCTACAGAAAGGCAAAATAGATGCTCACATAATGAATCTAGCTCTCTGGAATATATTACGTGCAGATATAATTGCTATGTAAACACTGTAATATTCTACTCCTCCCTTCAAAACCTCCCTCAATGGAATTTCTTGTCCCACCAGGAAAGATGCAAAAGTGATGTGATCAGTTTTCTCTGAGTAGCTATGATGTTTTCTCAAGGAAAAAAATATGGTTCTAATTTACAGGATTAATACACTGACAAGTCTGCAGTGATTCACATGTGTGGAGAATATGAGTTTACAAACACATTGTACCAATACAGCTTAATGAAACAGTCTTAGTTTAGGGTTAAAAATCTGCTACAACCCATTTTACTACATTTTAGTGTAGAGATGGGGAACATGTGGCCTACTAGATGTTGTTGGACTACATAGTTGCTGGATGTCTGGAAAATTGCCCTGCTCAAGCCTCTAAGAGCTTAGGATCCCCAAGTATCAGCTTAGAGGTTGACACCTTTTAGCGCCCTTTTGCATCATCCAAAAGTGACACACAACATTACCATTAGTTCCCCCTTCTGCCTGCCAAACCTCAGCTACTGATGCTGTGATCAATATCAATTGTGCATGAGTCAGGGAATTTATAGCCATCATGGGTTTTTCTCAATGTGTCAAAGACACTTATGTGTCAGGACTGCATCAAAGGGGAGCCTGGAAGCATAGAAAAGATTCTCCTCTACACATGGAGAGCAGGGACATAATGGATGGGGTGACTCCACTTTCCCTCTTGCTGCAGTTGTAATCATGTAAGTTGAATGTTGAAATAGGGCCATTGTCATGAGCAGATCTACCTGGTCAAGGCTCATTTTAGGCTCTTAAGACTAACCTCTGCAAGGATGGGGAAATCTAGTTTAATTATCTGCCATTAGGACTGAACAAAGAATGTTCTCAAATATTCACCTGTTTATTAATTTATAAAAAGTTGCACTGTGCTCTTCAATGGAAAAAACACACTCTCAGGGCAGCATTTCAATGCCTACAAACGATTTAAATAATAAAACAAAAATAACATAGAAAAAATAAAGTGTGTGTATGGGGGGGGAAGGGCCAGAAAAACAACACACTTACACAAACTGGCTTTTAACAAATCCTGGTTAAAAATAATTCAACAGATATTTTAAAAGGCTTGGGAAAATAAAAAGACCAGAAAGACCTAAGATCAGATGCCAGGTGAAGCCTCTCTGGGGAATGTGTTTCGTAAACAGGACTCCATACTAGGGAAAACACTCTCAGCAGTTGAGATTTAGTAGGTGGAGGAACTAGGATAAGGGCTTCTGATGAATCAGTACTTGAGGTCCCAAGCTATACAGGACATTAAACATAAACACCAGCAGTTTTGAATTGTGCTAGGAAATATACAAGCTAAATTGCTTCAGACTGGTAAGATAGGCGGTTTCACTTAACAGCTGAATTCTAAACTACTAAGAGGTCTTCAAAAGCAGGTCCATATATAATTCATCGTAGTAATCAAGTATGGGTCTCACTTAGATGTGGATTACTGTGGTCAGGCTCTCTGTGTCCAGAAAGGACTGCAGCTAGCTGGTGCAACAGCCTTAGGTGATGGAAGGTGCTACATGCCAGAGACCATCTGGGCCTACATGGACAAAGCACCAATCAGCAACCCCCATGATTTTATAAGTAATTGGACCAAATATGGGTTTTAAATAAATAGGACTGCTGCCATTTAATTTGGTCAGAAATCTTTACAGAAATGTAAAACAACAACACACAATTAAATATTAGCAAGTGTAAAAACTGTATTGGGATTGTTTAAAGAAAACTGACCATTGTCCTTGGTCAAGTAGGTAGAAATAAAAGAAATGTACATTTCTTCTGAGGGATAGCACTAGGAGGGGAGGCAAGTGGTTCAATGTCCCTTTATGGCCACTGCCAACCCCACCCCCAATTTCTTGAGTTTGCAATAAAAGTCTCCGTCCCACATAAAGGTTACCGCACTGTAGCAATGCCCAAGCACATCATAAAAATATTTTGTGATAATATTATGAATAGCTTTTAGGTCTCATTAAATAAGACATTCCACCTGTTCTAGTGAATCGGCCTTAGGCACAAGAAAAGTCATTCTGGACTATAGCTTACTGCCACAGAGAATGGGGAGAAAATGCTTTCAGAAGAGCCAGGTCCTGAATAAGGACAACCTGGCCTGCAGACGTGCCCCTCTCTCTCATCCCTTACTTAGACTAAGAGAAGCTCTGCTGCATTAGGACTCCTGCCAAGCTGTATAGAAACCTGTCAATAAACCCGTTAAGTTACCAACTTATTCCCAGATGTGTATAGAATTACTACCTAAAAGCCTTACTCCCAGGTAAATGTGAATAGGATTGCAACCTTAATTTTTAAAAAATGCCGCTGTGTATTGAATTATGTAATCAATATGTGGATGAAACTTAGCTGTTTCTCCTTGCCATCTGGATCAAGTGAAGCCATGAAGTGTCTGGAGTCAGTAATGGATTGGATGAAGGTAGCCTGTCTAGACAGGGTTGTACTCCCCCTGAAGGATCAGGTACATAGTTTTGGGGTACTTTTGGATTCTACTCACTCACTTGAGGCCCAGGTGGCCTCAGTGGCACGGTCTTTTTTTCAGTTTCCAGTTGGTACTCCAGCTACATCAGTTCTTGGGTCAAGGATAGCCTGGTCACAGTGATTCATACATTACTAACCTCCTGGTGGGATTACAACTCGCTCTACATTTGGCTGCTCTTGAGAGTGGTCCAGATTGCAGCTGGTGCAAAATGCAGTGGCCACTGTTAATGGGCACATCTGCACAGGACCATATAATGCCAGTTCTCATCACTGGGCCCAATTCAAGGTTTTTGTTCTAATATATAAAGCCCTAAATGGTCTAGGACCTGGGTATCAAAAAAAAACTCTCCCGAAGTCCTGCCTATGATTTGAGGTCAGCTGGGGAGGCTCTTCTGATAGTGTCCACCTTGACTGAGATCAGGATATCTACAACTCACCTAAGGGCCTTTCTGTACTGAAAATATTCCTGTACTTACTATGATGTGAAATTTGTAACAGCTCTTAAAATACAGTTTTTGCAATTTAATTTTGAATTTATTTAATGGTTGGCCTTTAAACCTTACTGAGGATCTTTGCCCTTCTAGAAGGGCACACCGAAACAAACGCTCAGTCCATTTTCTGGACGGTTTTCATTAATACTGTGTGTGCATGTATTTATAAATTTGACCGAGGGAAAAAATAGTGTTTAGGGTAACAAATTGATACTAAGCAGCCTTACAGTTCAACCCTCTCCATGTCATGCCATCCTTCCTGCATTATTTGATTATCCCCTCCCCCACATGCTGGGTCCTATTTTATTCCTTTCAGTGTTTCCCAACCTTTTTTATTTTTGTTGTTGCTGTACTACAGTTCCCATAATTCCTAACCATTGGCCATGCTGGCTGGGGAGGATGGGAGTTGCACTCCAGCAACAAAAAAATAAAGAGGTTGGGAAACACATTTACCCCATACCACGCGTGCCAAAATGTCGCGCTTTCAGATGAGACGTAATAACACGCTCGCGCCCTTTCGGCTCTTCAGTAACACCACAGCAACGGGAGGCGGGATCACACTTTTGCCCACCCAATGAGCTGCTGAAAGACCTGCCTTCGACTGAGTTCCCCTCTCTTTGTTTTGTGATTGGCGGTTTGCGTATACTGCGCTGCGCTGTAAGGAGCGGCTGGGCTGTCTGTCAAGCGGCATTTCCGCTTTCGATACCTCCGCCTTGCAACTCGAAGCTGGCAGCCAAAGGAGGTCATTTTGCTGTCACAGTGGCGCTCCTGACTAGCTTGAGAGCACGGAGCAAGCGTCTTGTAAAATGCATCGTTAAACCTGTCTATTTATCCCACCGCCGCCGTCTTCTTCATAGAGCTGAGCTTTCAGCCCCTTTCCCGCCCCAGTCCAACCCCACTGCCTGAGGAAATAGGTAAAAGACAGGCAGAAAGAGGTAAAATGTCTACTAGGGGATGGTGGGGAGAACAGCAGCTGTCGCGGCCCATTTGTAAAGTTGACGCCTTTAAGAGGCTTCTGCTTTTGTCGTGCTCGTTTGCAACCGAGAGAGCAAACCGGAACTGCGGCGGCCTCCACGAGAAAAGAAACACGAGGCGGCGGAGGCATGCGGGCAGTCGCAGTCTCCTTTACGCCTTTTTTTTAACCGCTGCTGCAATTGCGACGTCTCCCTCCCGTCCCTACACCGTCATTCTCCTCCAACCGCCCCCGCTTCAAACGGCAGCTGGTCTTTGTGGCGGGCGGGTGTATTTAGGCTCCCTGCCCGCTCTGCTGTTCCAGCTTTGCATTTCCTCGTGTAACTTCCGCAACAGCCCGTCTTTCCCTCCACTCGCCGCCCCACTCTTGCCTGTGGGGTGTGTCGTTAACAACAACAAACTCCTGTCCGGAGGGACGGCCGGCTCAGCCGGAGAACTTGTAGAGGTGCCAGAGGACATACATTTCCCTTCCCCTCCTCCGAGCCTGCGAGGGCCGTTAGAGCCCGTCGTCTTCGCGCCGCGCCTTTGTTTCTCCTGGCGAAGGAAGGCGCAAAAAACGCTGCCTCTCCTTCTCTGCCTCACCCAAGATGCGTAACGCTTGTACGCGGGGAGGAACGTGTCCGTGTGAACCAAGCTGAAGCCTCCACATCGCTGCCCGCTTCTCCCGCAGCTTTTGTAGACGGTCGAAGTGAGAGATCTCATGTCTCTCCGGATGTGGAGAGATGCGTGTCTTTTGTGCGCGTGTATTACCAGAGAAAAATGGAAATGTTTACATGTGCTGAGCTATTGTGAGGAAGGGATTAATTATACGAGAATTGTAAAGGGCAGTACGTCGCGTGGGAGCCAATGCGTCTCCTCCGTCTCAGTAAAACCCACCCCAAGTCCATCAGTTGGTGCTGTAAAAAAAAAAATTATCCCATAAGACATATGGCTAGCCTTGACTCCAAAAGAATGCACGTCTCCACACATTATTTTCCAGACGCAACGCTATTTTTCTCGTCTTCCTCCCCCGTTGGGGCCCGTCGTGGGAATATAGCACTGGTCTCTCTGAGGATATGGTTGTGCATTGTAAGGAATTTGGCAACTCGGAGGGACATTTCTCATCTTTTTGCCTTACGTGCTTAAGGCATATTTGCTCAGAAATAAGTCCCGCTGAATCTAATAGAGCTTCCTCCTAGGTAAGTATGTATAGGATGGGAGCCACTACGGTCGCGGAGGAGTAAAACTATTACCAAAAAAAAGATTTATTATTCTGAGGTTTCACCGAAAATAGGGGGCAGAAAGGAGTCACAGGCAACCGTGGCCATTCCCCCCTCCCCCAATTGGCACACGGAGGAGAGAGTTGGGCTCGTGAAACCAAACGAGCCTTCTGGACAGAGAGAGAGACGAGAGGTTGGCTAAGGGAGGCCTAGGAAGTAGTTCCTTGGCTGGCTTCGGCATAGAGAGCAGCAGCGCAGGGCTTTCCTGGGGCGCCTACGCCGCTTGGAGATCTTCCGTAGTGAATTGCCGTGAAGGGAAGAGGTGGGAGACGCCCCCGTCCGTGCTGCAACCCAGCACTAGGGGGAGGGGAAAGGGTGGTGAGACACGATTGTAGACCCGCCTCTTTCATTGATGAAATTTAAATTCTTGTGGTTTAAACCTCTTAACCAGTTTGCCCTATTCGTTCATTTTCGAGAGCAGATGTAGGAAGAAGGATCAGGGATGAACCAGGCAGGCACAAAAACTGCATAAAATTCCTTTGGTGGCTTTTTTCGGGGAAGGGGATAGGAAGTTCATCTTTGGATTTTTTTTTTTTTAACTGAAGAACCTTCCTTCTTAATTATTGATGTTTTTAAACTGATAAATAGGAGCTGGGGAAGTGCCTGGAACAGGGTGGCAAGGACAAAGCAGCCCCCACAACCAACCCTCCTATTTTCCTGAGTTTTTCTTATACATTTTTTCCCCAGAGAAAAGTGTCTTATTTTTTTTTCTATATTTATAAAACAAGAGCATTTATTTTCATAAAGAGCCAAAATGTCGTCATTTGCAAAAGGTAGGTTTACTTCGTTTTTGAAGTGCATGATGCCTGTATTTTTGTGTGTCTTTAGATAGAGATGTGCTGTGTTTCACAAGTCGTGGCAGCAGAAGTGTAGCACTGATTCAGGTCGATGAGAGGACTTGAAAGGGACTATCAATTGGGTCAATTAACCATATTATCTACTACTTCTGAGGGTTGCTCAGGTGACAATGGAGCGATGCCAGTTTCTCTAAAGCGGCTTCTTTTAGCCTTGTGTGTGAGAGAGTATGTACGTTTTCTTTTTCTCTTCTCTAAATGCATAAAATTGCAAAACCAGACTGAGGTGGTTGCAGCTGCAGGTGCTCTGAATCTGGCAAATTACAGAAGGGGTTCTGTAACTGTATTGAGTTGGGTGTCAGCCCAAATTTGTTGCCTGGCCCTTCTGTTGACATGTGTAATCTTTAAAACTCTGCCTATCTGTCCTATGATGTGTTGTAACAGATTCTGGTGAATTTTAGCATGAGATCTTCCTGGTAGATTATGGTTTGATTCTTGGAGTCATCTATTGCGAATATGGGAATGGCCCATAAGACATTTCAGGAAACCTGATAACTGATGCATTGCTGTGTTTTTTTTTCTTTGAAGGAAATGATTCTTGCAACATTGTGCTTTTTCTTTTAAATGAAATGATATTTGTGCTCTTTAGTATTCCAAAAAGGATTTTTAATAGAAGTACTTTGTTACTTGAGAAAACAGATCATGTTTTCAGTACCTGTATGTAACTTGTGCAGAGTACTTTAAACTGTATAAGTGCGGGGACACCTTTAACTTTTATATGTAGAAAGCCAGGTTATTAATTTTGTTTGGAAACTATCTGTATATCAGTTATCAGTGCAGTATGATTATATATACTACTTGTAGGGCCACTGTAACCCATAGGCAGATTTGGGAAGAGAGCTGAGAGCAAAATTGATTGAACCTTGAACTAAGCCACCTGAAAGTGATTTACCTATAGCCCATCAAGTCAGAACAACAAGGGGACTATAAAATATTTTCCTTATGTGCGGTGGTGCAGTTTTTTAATCCCAATACTGGAGGAGGCCATTTTGTATAAAAAAGGTTTCACATGTTACTCAAAGGATCAGTTTTATAAGGTTAAAAGTTATGTTTAATTGCCTTAGAAAATAGCTGGAATCTAAATAATTATAATTTCAACACACATTTAAACTCTTGGAAATGTCCCCTTCTATGTTTGCAGCCTAGTATGGTATTTCTCAGCCTGCTGATGATTTCTAGCAGCATGCATAGAGGTTGAGGGATTTACACATAACATCTTTCTTTCTTTCTTTGGTCAAATTGCATCTGTAAACTTGAACAAAATTGCTTCGTGGGATGTCAAAAATTTCTCTTAAATGCAGATGGGTCTAGTGGAATAGATTGAATGCTGTGAGCTAATTTTTAGAAGGCAAAATGTAGACTATACCCAATTTACAGTTTCATCAACTTAAAGTGTGGGCAAAAGAAAATGAACATGATCCGTGGGGAACAGCGCATGCTCTTGTCCCTGTGTGTTTGAGGTTTTTAAAAAGAACTATTTAACATTAAATAACTACAGCTTATTGCTTACTAATGAAGAAGGCACTGTTAATGTGCTAGCTAGTAACAGCTAATGGCCCATAAGTGACACGTGTGCTGTGGGCCTTGATTCTTTACTCAAAAAAATACGCTTAAAACCCATGTGTTACTGGGTGAAGAACTAAATTTTGTATTACACATATAAAAAAATAATTGGGGCTACTTTATGGTAATAACCATAATAGTTTTATAAACTAGCTTTTAAAAAGAAACTATAACTCGCTCTTATGTTGAGTATATACTTACAGTATTCTTATTGAAGCAATTCAGGTTTGGTTCAAACCTGAGCTGAAAATATTTTTAGGGCATTGCCTTTCCATTTAGGATAGCATAATATTTTGCTTACTGTTGTCTGGATTTTTTTTAGGACTAAAGTTTTATTTCAAGTGTCATACCTATGGATTATTTGAAGTTTTTATACTAAGAAATTTGTTGAATAGTTAGCTGTCATCGAACTCAGCTGCATGCTTGGATTTAATATTTAGACAGGCAGATAAATGGTAGATGGGTGGAAATGAACTTTGGATTTGATCCTTCTTACAATCTATATGATAAAATGCCATCAACCCCATGGGTGAAATAATGACTGAACTAAACTATATCACAAAAAAATAAAATTGATTCCAGAATTATTGGCCTAAATTTCAAAGATGTTTGGAGGTAGCGTCTTCATTGTAACGTTTAAAATGTTTGGTATGGTGCCTTAAAAATCAGTCTTCATAAAACACATTGGACCTAATGCAGCCAAAGCTAAACATTTGTAATACATACCTATTGCCAAATTGGTCTCACTGAGTTCAGTTGAATTTGTTTTGAAATAAATAGGAATAGAAATGGAATATCCTATTGATTTCTGTGAAACAGAGCTAAGTGCATGCTTAACTCTCCCACTAAAATCAGCGGGACTTTGGGTAGATCTTGCCCAGTGTTCTTTTAAACTCAGTATTCACTGCCAGATACCATCACTTATTTTGTACATGGGCTACTCTCTTGGATGGATAATCAGAGCATAGCTGATACAAGTATAACTTCATATCGCTTAACTAAACCCTACTAAATATGATCCTAATATAAATCTGGACATGTGTTAATAAGAGTATGACTGGAAGAGAGGAGAAGCTACCTTTCTTCTTGCACTTAACATTTAAATGGACCATGCCATCATATTGACAATCAACAATTGTCTCTTTCTGTAGTCTCATCTTGCAGTGGCAAAGTTGCTGCTTTTCCTTAAAGCTGTACCTGGCACTATTACTTCATTTGAGAGAAGTAACTTTATAGTTGGCAAACTTATTTGTGTCCTAACAATAAAGAAACCGTTTTTTTAAAAAAGAATGATGCCTTCATTTTTCTTAAAATTTAAATAACGGTTGGGAAGTCTCCAAATATTTAGTATTCCAATAAAAATAATTTTCAAGTAAAGCTTTGAATTTTTGAGCATAACATTTAAAACCATACTAAGTGCATTTTAGTCAATCCCCCCGCCCCCAATTGATTATGTCAGTTCAACTATTTGAAGGTGTTTCACTTCCAGACAATTTTGGATGGTATTTATTATTTGGATCCATTCAAATCTTGCTTCCAACCTGGCTATGGGACTCAGACTTCTTTGCTCACCCTGGTGGATGATCTTCATCAGGAGATGGGCAGGGGGAGTGCATCCCTGTTGCTTCCTTTGGACCTCTCAGCAGCTTTTGAGACTATCAACCATGGTATCCGTGTTTTCCTGAAGTGGGACTTCAAAGCACAGTGTTATGGTGGCTCTAGGCCAGGGGTACTTAACCTGGGGTCCACGGACTCCCAAGGGGTCTGTGGATAGATTTCAGGGGGTCCATGAACTTGGATGGAGAAAAAATTACATCTTTATTTTCACTAACCTCTAACTGAAATTTAGCATTTCCTTCGATTATGAATGTAGGCAACAAACCACAGTAGTATTAGCAGTACCTGTGACTTTGTCACCAATAGAAATCACAGATATTTTCATATCACATTGCAGTTGTTGCAGATATCTCAAGTATATTTTATGCTCATCACTACTTTGAAATTATGGTAATTATTAGACCCGGCGCTAGATCGCACGTGATCGCAGTTTTCCTTTCTACGGACAACTATGGGGCAACTCTGTGCCTTGTAGTTGTTAAGCCACCAAATGATGAAGTCAAACAAAACTTTGACTGGAAAGAAAAACTTCATACACTTTGCACAGATGGAGGTCCTGCAATGCTTGGTAATAAATCTGGTTTTGCTACTTTAGTGAAAAAGGAAGCTTCCCACATTGTCGTCACTCATTGCTTTTTATACAGACATGCACTGGCAACAAAGACTCTTCCAGGTACGGCTTGGCAGTGGCTCCGCTCCTACTTGGTGGACCGTCTCCAGAAGGTAGGGCATGGGGAGCACTGCTCGATACCCTGGACTCTCCATTGCAGAGTCCCGCAGGGATCGCTTCTGTCCCCCATGCTTTTTAACATCTACATGAAGCCGCTGGGTGCAGTCATCAGGAGTTTTGGAGTGCGTTGTCACCAGTATGCTGATGACACGCAACTCTATTTCTCCTTTTCATCTTCCTCAGCTGAGGCTGTTAATGTGCTGAACCGTTGCCTGGCCGCGATAATGGACTGGATGAGAGCTAATAAACTGAGACTCAATCCTGACAAGACTGAGACACTGTTGGTGAATGCCTTCTCGGCCCAGATGGTGGATGTTCAACCTGTTCTGGATGGGTTACACTCCCCTTGAAGGAACAGGTTCGTAGCTTGGGGGTTCTTTTCGATCCATTCCTGTCTCTTGAGGCTCAGGTAGCCTTGGTGGCACGGAATGCATTCTACCACCTTCGGTTGGTAGCCCAGCTACGTCCCTATCTGGACAGCGACGACCTCACCTCAGTTGTGCATGCTCTGGTAACCTCTAGATTGGATTACTGCAATGCGCTCTACGTGGGGCTGCCTTTGAAAACAGTCCGGAAACTACAGCTAGTGCAAAACGCAGCAGCCAGACTGTTGACGAGGACCAGACGGTCCGCACATATAACACCTGTTCTGGCGTGTTAACACTGGCTACCTACCTGTTTCCGGGCCAAATTCAAAGTGCTAGTTTTGACTTATAAAGCCTTACACGGTGCGGGACCACAATACCTAGCAGAACGCCTCTCCCGATATGAACCTACCCGTTCACTACGTTCAACATCAAAGGCCCTCCTCCGAGTTCTGACTCACAGAGAGGCTCTGAGGGTTGTAACGAGATCTAGGGCCTTTTCAGTGGTGGCCCCTGAACTATGGAATAGTCTGCCCGACGAGGTGTGCCTGGCGCCTACACTTCTATCCTTTCGGCACCAGGTTAAAACCTTTTTATTTTCCCAGGCATTTTAATATATTTTATTGCTGTTAATATATACCAGGCTGTTAAATGCTTAAAATGTATGTTTTTAGTGTCGTATTGTTATTTTATTGTATTTATTGTATTGTACCAACTTCGGTTGGTAGCCCAGCTACGTCCCTATCTGAGTCAGGAGGACCTTACATCGGTGGTACATGCTCTGGTAACCTCGCGTTTGGATTACTGCAATGCGCTCTATGTTGGGTTGCCTTTGAAGACAGTTTGGAAGCTACAGCTAGTGCAAAATGCAGCCGCCAGATTGCTGACAAGGACCAAGCGGTCCGAGCACATAACACCTGTTCTGGCAGGCTTGCACTGGCTACCAATATGCTTCCGGGCCAGATTCAAAGTGTTGGTATTGACCCATAAAGCCTTATACGGCACGGGACCACTCTATCTGTCGGACTGCCTCTCCCGATACGAACCCGCCCGTTCACTACGTTCTGCTATGAAGGCCCTCCTCCGGGTTCCGACTCATAGGGAGGCCCGGAGGGTGATGACAAGATCTAGGGCCTTCTCAGTGGTGGCCCCCGAACTGTGGAACAGTCTCCTCGAGGAGGTGTGCCTGGCGCCGACACTACTATCCTTTCGGCGCCTGGTTAAAACCTTCCTATTTCCCAATGCATTTTTAACTTAAGTTATTGATTTCTTTTTGTTGTAACTGACTTTTGATCGTTTATTGTTATATGTTATATGTTTTTATTGTATTATATTGTGTATTTTATTATATTCCTTGCTGTTCACCGCCCAGAGAGCTTTTGCTAGTCGGGCGGTATATAAGTGTAATAAATAATAATAATAATAATAATAATATTTACTCTATGCTGTGCACCGCCCAGAGAGCCTCTTGCTTTGGGCGGTATAAAAATTGAATAAAATAAATAAATAAATAAATAAAACTACGCTGAAAGAAGTTTTGTCAACAGCCGTAAAAGTCATCAACTTTATGAATCATCACATTTTAAAAAGATTTTGTCAAGAAATGGGAGCAGAATATGAAGTGGTTCTCTACCCCACAGAAGTTCGCTGGTTTTCAAGAGGACAAGTCTTGAAGTGCATGTACGAATCAAGGGCAGAAGTTCTACTTTTTCTGAAAGAAAAAAACCCCCATTCTTGGAACACTTTGAAAGAAAGGATTTTATCCATGGGTTGGTTTACCTGGCAGATATTTTTAACCATATGAATGAGGCTGAGAGGCAGTGACTGGCCCAAGGTCACCCAGTGAGCTTCATGGCTGTGTGGGGATTTGAACCCTAGTGTCCCAGGCCATAGTCCACTCTAACCATTACACCACACTGGCTCTCATGAATGAGACAAATCTTTCAATTCAAGGGCCTGAAGTCACCATTATTTTGAAGTCATTTTTTGATTGGGTAACCTCCCTTGTAGACTGTGGGAATGCTGTCGACATAATATATCTCAACTTCAGCAAAGCTTTTGACAAAGTGCCCCATGATATTCTGATTAGCAAGCTAGCTAAATGTGGGCTGGATGGATCAACTATTAGCTGGATCCACAGTTGGCTCCAGAATCATACTCAAAGAGTGCTTATCGATGGTTCCTTCTCAAACTGGATGGAAGTAACGAGTGGGGTACCACAGGGCTTGGTCCTGGGCCCAGTGCTCTTTAACATTTTTATTAATGACTTGGATGAGGAGGTACAAAGTATGCTTATCAAATTTGTAGATGATACAAAATTGGGGGGCATAGTTAATACCGTGGAAGACAGAAACAAAATTCAAAGGGACCTTGATAAGCTGGAGAATTGGGCTGAAAACAACAGAATGAAATTCAACAGGGATAAATGCAAAGTTCTACACTTAGGAAAAGGAAACCAAATGCACAGTTATAAGATGGGGGATACTTGGCTCAGCAGTATGACATGTGAGAAGGATCTTGGAATTGTCGTTGACCACAAGCTGAATATGAGCCAACAGTGTGACGTGTCTGCAAAAAAGGCAAATGCTATATTAGGCTGCATTAACAGAAGTATAGTTTCCAAATCGCGTGAAGTACTAGTTCCCCTCTATTCAGCACTGGTTAGGCCTCATCTTGAATACTGCATCCAGTTCTGGTCTCCGCACTTCAAGAAGGATGCTGACAAACTGGAACGGGTTCAGAGAAGGGCAGCAAAGATGATCAGGGGACTGGAAACAAAGCCCTATGAGGAGAGACTGAAAGAACTGGGCATGTTTAGCCTGAAGAAAAGACTGAGGGGAGATAGGATAGCACTCTTCAAGTACATGAAAGGTTGTCACATAGAGGAGGGCCAGGATCTCTTCTCGATCGTCCCAGAGTGCAGGACACGGAATAATGGGCTCAAGTTGCAGGAAGCCAGATTTCGACTGGACACCAGGAACAACTTCCTAACTGTTAGAGCCATACGACAATGGAACCAATTGCCTAGAGAGATAGTGGGCTCTCCGATACTGGAGGCCTTCAAGAGGGAGCTGGACAGCCATCTGTCGGGAATGCTTTGATTTGGATTCCTGCATTGAGCAGGGCATTGGACTCCATGGCCTTGTAGGCCCCTTCCAACTCTACTATTCTATGATTCTAGGATTCCTTTGATAGCAGTTTGGGAAATGTTACAAAATTAAGCTACCAGAATGTTTGTGTGGACCTGGTGTATTTCCTCCCCTGGAAACTCAAGCTAAGCTTAACTTTTTGAGGACATAGTTACTTTCAACTTTCCTTTGTGGGAAATGTTTCCCAAGCTTGTTTTGCTGTCTTGATACTGAGGAGGAAAATCTGTCTCCATAATGATCTTTCAGTCTCCAAAATCATGGGATACAGAAGCAAAATTGGAGCACAGCTTCTTAAACTAGAATATTAATTTTCAAGATAGAGATATGTGTGCATCTCATTTCCTGACCGGGATAACATCAGAGATTTTCTGGCTAAATACTTCTGACTAAAAATCCAAACGCTTTTGAATGTCACAGCATCTCCCCTTGTCCTCTGTTATAATAAATGCATTGCAACACCCTGGCTATCTGAAAGACAGAAGTCTGGAAAATGGTTACTGCAAGCTTAATAGAGGAATTAGAAAGTGCCACATGCATTCTCATATATTGAAAGTCATTAAGCAAGCGAAAACTATTTACACATACAACAGAAATGCCCTGGGCTATTATTGCAACACTGGAAATGCCCTTTTACGAATCAGGAGTGTTGTAAAAAACAGCAAAGTTCCCATGTTGAAACAGTCAGCTTCGCGCACAATTTCTATTACAAAATAACACATTTGTTTCAAAATCTTACTTATGTCTGGCATTTCATTTTTTTCTAGAGTTGTCATCCAAAAGTAACCATGTTTTTTTCCGAGACTAGCAACATATTCAAAGAATTTATTTATGCATGTCCTGTGGAATAGCATGCCTGTCAAAATATGACAGGTGCCCACTATGTGCAGTTTCCAGAAACAATTGAACTTATTTTTTGTTCCTGTAGAGTTTCCTAGCTAGGTGAATGGGTGCCCACCAGGAGTGTCTGTTTTGTTTTGTTTCGTTTTAAATATATCTGCTTTTTTTCAAGTTCTTAACATTTTCCTGCTCTATTGTATAGCAATGAGACAATTGTGTTGGAAGGGGATTAATAAATTGATGATGATGATAAAAAAGGAGTTAACGCCACAAGATGACTTTTACTCTACAAAATGACGTCCAGTCGGTATGGAAGCAAACTATTACTAAAGTTCCAGTTATATGGAGTATCTTTGGAACACCTTATTTCTTTAGGGTTTGCAAAGGCCAGAGTGATTCTTTGGCGAGATGTGACCGATGTGGAACCACCAACAAGGTTACTAGGCTCAATTTCCAACTATATTCTGACAGAGTATTCCGACTCAATAATCTCGCAAACTACCTTTACACACTCTTGGTCTAAAAGCATTGTAGTTAACAGAGGAGTGGAGCATACAGGAATAGATTAACTCTTCCTAGAGGCAGAATCGAAACATTTTTGAAAAAAAGTTTGTTAGTGGCCAGCCAGAAGGAGAGGTAACCTTCTCCTTTTCAGTTCTTGACTGCCTCCAGCAAGTAACAGTCAACTAGGATGCAGGAACATTTTCTCTTTCACTTTCAGAGCAGCTCATTTTTTACTGCAGCAGCAGCCTTTTCTCTTTGTTTACTCTGCCTTTCAGTGATTAGATGGAAGAAGTGCCTGTACACAGAGGTAGCCAGGATCAGCCCCACACCCCTCCTGCCATCTACACCACCACGTACGTACCTTGAGAGGAGGGGGAGTGATACAGCAAGGTGACTGTACCTTTAGCGAGTAACAGTCCACTCTTTGCTCCTCCCTTCCCATAAGGGATGCAGGAACATTTTCTCTTTCACAATGGCTGTATTCTCCAGACTTGTCCCCTCTTCTGATCTCTAAGGCCATGGCCTGCTTACAGCTCAAGTCAGCCAAAGAGTCTGTCACCCAAGAGGAAACTGAGGAGGGAGAACTACATATTATCCCCTTCCAATTCCAAGAATTGTCAAGGAGGAGTGGGAACACACAGCCAAGCCCAAAGCCCCTCATTCACTATCCGAAAAGCTCTTTGGCTTACCTGCTGCTGTAATGGATAGCTTCAAGGTCCCAGCATTTGATGAGCCAATACCTGCCCTAGGGGCCAGAACTGTCATTCCCACAGAATGGGGGGGGGCAACCTCACTGATCAGAGTGACAGTGACAGGCTCAATGATGCAGCCTTAAGATGCACACATGAAACTTCAGCCCTATCACTGAGAGCTTCTGCAGACAGTTCCTTCCTAGCCTGTACTATATGGCTCAAGCAACGGGAAGTGGATCACCACTCCAAAGCCAGTCTTTCTGTTCTCCCCTACACAGAAGGGCGATTCTTCCAAAAGTCTCTATATCCCCACCTAGTGGAAACCAAAGATGAAAAGAAAGCTCTACCTTCTGCACCCAGGAAAGATAAGTCTCGCAAAAAGTCATCTTGGTCCTTTTGTCCAAGAGGATATCTGACTACCTACAGAACCATGCACCAGGTTTGTGCCTCCTGGCACTCTTCATGGAACTCATTGCAACAAAAAAATCACTTCAATTCCACAGGTAGCAACTTTACAACACCAAGCAGCCTCAAGCATGATGCCAGAAGTTCCCAGGTTGGAGGCAAGCTCCACCTATTCACCAGTGCATGGATGGTCCCCACATCAGGCAGGTGGATCCTGAATAGCATCAAGATAGGGTCAGTCACTATACAGGACAAGTGGCAGGCGGCATCTCTATTACACAGCCAGTAGAAGCAGTACCAGTACAGGGCTATGTCCTTTGTTCTCTTGTTGACCCCCCAAGTTTTCCCCAAACGCATGGTGGTTTGTGGCACACCTACCCACCCAGGGGTACATGTCTACCCCTACCTGGATGATCTTTGGGTACATTCCTCCTCTGCACTCAGGGCCTAACAAGACTTGTAGACCACCATTTACTGCCTTGAAAGTAATAGGTTTTTCATCCACAAAGCAAAGAGCCAGCTGACTCCCAGCCAATGTCTCCAGCACTTGAGAGAGGTGACAGACATGGCCCAGAGCAAGATATTACTCTTCCTGGAATGTGTGGCGCAACTCCAGCTCCAACTGCAAGCCTGTCTGCACCATGCCCAGACGCCTTTTCTATGCCCAGGAGTTTCAGTAGCCCCTCCTCCTGTATCAGGACCATATTGCTCAGTGTCTGAAGTGACCTATAACGATTCCCATGGAAGTGACAGACTACAATGGTGGCATCATTGACCCCACCTGATGAAAGACTATCACTCAGAGTGCCCTCTGTCAGTTGTCTCTACAGATTCCAGGGGTGACCTGCCAAACCCACTTCTTCCAAGGGATTTTGCAGGGACCAGAACTCCACCCATCCATCAATTGGCTGGGACTCAGGGCCATCCAGTTGGCACATCAGGAGTCCTCCCCCCCACATGATTGTCTGCACGTATATCACAGCCAAGGTTAGTTGCACAGGGAACAAGTTTCCCAGGGTCAGTAAGCCCTTCACAGAGAGGTGTTCCTCCTAATCTCCTGAAAGTGCCCCCCTCCGTGCATAGACCTGTTCGCTTTGTCAGCAAATGCACAGCTGAACTAGTTCATGTCCCATTACTGGGATCTAAAAGCCCAGGAGGTAGATGTGCTGTCAGCTCCCTGACCATAGGTCTTTTATGCTTTCCATCCTGACCAGGCTCATTCACAGGGTACAGGCCCTACAGGCCTAGGTGATGTTAGTGTACCCACACTGGCCGAGATGGCCATAGTTCTCAGACCTGATGGAACTCAGCTCAAGGCCCCTCCCCATGCAGGACCTTCTCTTGCAGGACCCCATTCGCCGCTGGAGTGGCTCCAGCTTCATGCCTGGAGGCTGAGTGGCAATAACTGAGCAGGAAGAGCCTGTCTGACAAAATCATCCACACCTTTCTAGCTTCACACAAAGCTTCTGCACAAAGGATTTATAACTTCATATGGAAGGCCTTCTACAGGTGGTGCAAGTGCAAGCAGTTGCTAGACAGGGAATGTCTTATGAACATCATCTTAGATTTCCTACAGGACGGCCTAGATCAGGGCTTAACACACAACACTCTCAAGGGGCAAGTTCAGTTCCTGATAGTGTGCTACTTCAAGGGGGGGATTCAATAGGACACACCAAGGTCAAAGGTTTCATCAGGAATGCCCCCTTCCTCTCCTCTGGTGCATCACAGATTCCCCTTCTGGGACTTCATCCTGGTCCTAAAGGCACTCTCTGGCCTGCTCTTTGAACCAGCCCAGACTTTTCCTCTAAAAGATCTTACCCTCAAGACAGTCTTTGTAGGAGCAGTTATTTCAACCAGGAGTGTGGGGGAACTGTCCATCAGGGAGGAGCTCTGCATGTTCAACCCTGACAAGGCGGTCCTTCACCGGAATCCTAGCTTCCTTCCCAAAGTTAGCTCTTCCTTCCATAGGGATCAAGACATTGCTCTGCCCAGTTTCTACCCCTACCAGAAGCGCAAGGCCTAAAAGTATCCAGATCTACCATCAGTCATTGACTCTTGAGACTGTGTGATGAGGGCTTATCAAGCCAAGCCCAGAGCCCTATCACAGGGGCAGCAGCTACGACAGTGCTCCACAGGGATGCTCCACTTGGAGAAATTTGGAAAGCTGCCACCTGGTGCCCCCACCTTCCTCAGACATGATAGGGTGGACAGATTTGCCTCTCCCAATGCTACTTTCTGCAGGAGGGTTCCACAGAGAGTAGTGGCCTAGATTTGCATCCCACCCAAGTATGGAGAGGATTACTGCTTCAGTAGATCTCTTTTCTGTATGCTGCACTCCTCTGCTGACTGAGAACAGAAAGCGTCCTGATCATCAGAGACTGAAACATACAGCCCTATCATGCAGAGGGTCTTAGGCAGAGGGATCCCATCTCTAGAACCCCTAGGTGAGGTCACATTTGCGCAGTAACCTGAATAGCATAGAGAGGGCTTCCCATGACAACGTTCTTACTTATCCTCTAATGTTCCATTGTTTTTCTATCTGATGTTCAAGTTATATGTGTGTTTAGGTTTAGTGGCTGGCTACTCGATGCTTCAGCTTTGTCGTGAACTGAAAGTAGGGAAAATATTACTTTCCCTTCTGGCTGGCCACTAACAAGTTTTTTTCAAAAGTGATTTGATTCTGCCTTCAGGAGGAGTAACCCATTCCTGTGTGCTCCACTCTCTGCTGACCAGAAGGACTCTTTATGGTAAGGCCAACCTTCCATTCTCTCTTCTTCAGTCTTGGAGGGAAGATATAAAAAAAATCCCTTACTGTGAAAGGAAGTGTCTCTGTGGCTCTGGAGAGGTAGAATTGGTGGCTCATGTTCTTTTGCATTGTCTTTATTATTGAGATTTACGCAAAAAAATTATTGAACCTCTTCTGTTGACCTGCCAGGATGATTGGATGCATTTCATGTCTTTCTGCTTCTTTCATTGTAGGTAAATTCTGTGCTGCAGCATGTAAAATCCATCAATAATTAATTTTAGCTGTCCAGTTACTTTCTTTCAGAAGTCTGATTTTAACAACATTTCAATAATATTTCTGCAAATACTTTTATTTTATACTATGAATGATATTTTATTCTATTTTATGTATTTAGACAACATGATTTATGCTGTTTTTGAATGCTTTCTATGTTGTTCATTGACCATAAGAAAGAAAAATTGAATTGAATTTTTTTTATTAATTACCAAACCATAATCTGCTTCTCATAATATAAAGCACATCAGCACTCCCAATTCTCATAACACTAGATGATGATTTGGTTATCTCTGCATGTGTGAAATAAATGGCTTTAAAAAAACAAATTAAATACAGATGAGAGGCGTAAAGCAATTCGCTTTTCATGTTGCTTAGTAATGGCTGAATATGTAGGTAAGAGAATACTCTTAAGGGAGGGAGATATGTGATAACAGACCGGAGCTAACTAAGGATAGCATGGCAGTTCATGAACAGGTTTCTATTTTTATATGACATAATTTGTTGAGAGGAATGTTATATTACTTGGCAAATCTGTAACACTTGGCCATTGAACAGTCTGATATTTTTCTTCAAAGATACTTGTTAGTTCTTAGATTTTTTTTTAATGACTAAGTCTGCAATCCAATCTACACTTACCTGTGAGTAAGTCCTGTTGAACCCAATGGAGCTTACTTCTGAGTATACATGGATTGGATTGCAGCCAAAGTTGATTATCATTTCTGCATTAAAAAATGAACTACATCCTTTTCCTTTGGTCTGTTGGTTGAGTAACAAAACAGAAGCACACTGTAGCTTTTCAAAATTCAGTGGAAAAGAAATCTGAAATACAGTGCTTTCTAATGCATTTTTAGTTAACCTATAGAAGCATTTTGTTATCTCTAATATCTATCTACTAAAATTATCTTCATTTTTAAAAAAGATTTTAGCAAAGCGATGTCTCAGGCCGGTACTTCCCCATTCCAGGAAGCAATTAGACAAGAACTGGAATATTCCATGAAAGTGGAACTGGATAAGATACTTGCAACTGCACCACAGAATGAACTTGAGGTGGGGACTTTCATTATTTAAACATACATGAGGGAAATGCTTTTACTATGACAGCTCAAAATTTAGACACATATTTGAAATATGGACTAATGAATGTTTTCATGTTAAGTTTGGGACAGACATCTTTGGACTTGGCAAACGTGTAAAAGCTATGCCTGTTTATGAACTCTCCTGTCCTCAAGCGTGATGTAGCCCATAGAACTGCATATAGTAGTAAAGTACAATTTTACGTAGAAGAAAGTATCTAGAGATTGCTTTTCATTTTGACCAAACTAATGGCATCTTTGGCCTGGATCAGCTGATATGGTTACCCAAGCTTTGAGGTGGCAGAGTGTGCTTTTTGTGTCCAGCCACCTGGCCCACTTTAACATCACAGATATCTGGGCTTGAGTATAACAGTTCAGGAGGACATTGTTGAAGCCCTTTGGATTTTACACTGTAGAAAATCTCAAGAAGGCTACAAACTCAACACGTATCTTGCATAACTGGATGAATGGGCAACAAGCAGCAGATGAGATCCAGTGTTAAGTGCAAAGTGATACGTTTTAAGACAGTCTCCCAAAAATCACATGTATATTATCCATTTAGCTGTGACTGCCATGTGAAGCTCACTGAAGTGAAACACACACACACAAATTCTGGATTCAGAATTATTTGAAAAGGGATCGGGAATGAATGTTATGCCATACAAATCTGAGGTGCAGTTACATTTAGAATATTATGTGTAGTTCAGGTAGGTAGGTGCCTCTTCAAAAAAGAATACAGGTCTAGAGAAGGCCATCTAAACTGATCAAGATATTGGAGAAAATTCTTTGCAAGGAAAGGCTAAAGAGATTTGACCTTTTTGGTTTAGAGAAAATACACCCAAGAGAAGTTACAGGTTTGAACTCACTCCAGATATTTTATTTATTCATAAAACTTTTCTAAACCACTTTTCAGCTAAAAAAAAAAAAAAAAGCAAACCAAGGTAGCTTACAACAACCAAACGTCAACGTTATTTAAAAGAGATGGTGCCCCTGATAGCTTCCACTCGAGCCCATGAAACCTCTGCCCCCCCCCAAATTCACTGCCTCCTTGGTCATGAGTAGGTAAGGGTGGCTATCCTTTTCTCCCTTGAAAAGTACATACTGCTGATGGAGAAATTTGGAAGAGTGACACTCTTTCCCGTTTCCTGTTCAAGTTCTGTGTACTTTTCAAGGCTGAGACTAATTCTACTGGAGCCAACTTTTACCCAAATCCCTTGGAACAATGAAGTGCATGTGTGCTTTCTATCTCTTGGGGATGGCGGGCTGATCTGGAGGAGGGGAGAGAAGTGATATGGAGTGGTACCGCCCATGCCACTCTATCAAAAATCTAAATGTGTTCTTGGGCCTATAAAAGTTGGCAACCCCTGCCATAATTAAATAAAATTAAAACACATTAAAAGCTAATTAGAACAAAAAAGTCTTGATCACCTGCCTGAAAAGAAAACTGCACTGGGGCCACTATAAACTCCCTTGGGAGGGTTCCACAATTGAGGCACTCCCACCAAAATGAATAGTGTGAAATTTATGAATGATTAGAAGAGTGAATGAAGCACATTTCTTGACACAACTAATAAATGACACAAAGAGTTTATTACAAGATGTGGTGGGCACTGAGTTAGATAGCTTTGAAGAAAAGATTAGATAAGTGTATTAATGTTACGTTTATCAACAGCTGTTAGAATTTGGTAATACCTATGAGTGAAGTGCTGGGTTAGACAATGATCTTAAAAGTTTGTAAGCAGGCATGGTAGTGATGGCCATCCCCTAGCTATGGAAGAGAACCCCTCAGTAACTTTTCAGGTATATGGACTGTTGAAGTTTGTGGGAGTTGTAGAAGAGTTCCCTTTCAGTGGGGCTTGCCCTGGAGTTAATAGCGGTTTGTGCTCTTGACTGTTCCTACTTTTTAAAAAACTGTCCCCTTGTCTTTTTTCAGCACACCAAGAAAGACCTGGAAGGCTTTAAAAAGCTCTTTCACAGATTCTTACAAGAAAAGGGACCTTCTGTGGACTGGGGAAAGATCCAGAGACCTCCAGAAGATTCTGTAAGTTGCAATATTATGTGAATAACCTTCATAATTAGGTCTAACAATAAAATTACAAATCCCAAATCCCGATAACAGCAACAATAATACATATTTAAAATTAAATCTTGACTCAATAAGATTTCGTAAACAACATCCCACCCTGATAGTATCTAGACATCCTGAGCAGCAGGTCTTTCTGGACTAGCAGCGAGATGATCTCTGGCCCCTGCAGCAGCTTTTGTAGCTGAAGTGAGGTAGGGCCCTGGCCTTCCAGGCCAGGTGAAAATTAGCCTGCAGTGCAGGGAGCAAGTCTTGCAGGACTCACACAGGTAAGGTCATCTGTAAGATACTGTGTTTTTTGGAGTACTATAAAAATCAAATAGATCCTGAAACAAAGCTGAGCTACATAAATTTTGTAACACACAAATGAGGAAGAAATATTTATTTAGTTATGCAGTTGTAATCTGCACCTTCATAAAAACATATCAAGGAATATATAAGAAAAAATCAGCAAAAAAATCCTTAAAACAGTAATAACATATTTATTTACCTAAACCTTTTATTCTGTTACGTGTTCACAAGGATATTTTTTAGCATTGGAGGGTCTTTCAGAGCTTTACCTAGACATGATTCATCTAGAGAATGGTTCGACTCTCTCATGGGAAATTAATTCACTTTGCATATGCAGAGAACCATTTTCAAACTTATGTGTCATCCAGGTGTGTTTGGGCAAATCCGTGTTTTGTAAGCATCTTTGCATTGTTTCTTTATGACCGTAGCATTTTTGCAGCCTATGGGTTGTATTCAACTAAGTCCTATGTAGAGTAGACCCATTGAAATTAATGAAGCTAAGGTAGTCATGTCCATTTCATGGGGTGCACTCTTGAGTAGGACAAGCATTGACTATCACTGTCTGCATTTGGTTGCTTTGGCAAATAGAATATCAAAACACCACACACTCATTTTCTTTAATGTTGTGATGTCTTCTCGGTATTTTTGGGGTATCTTGGTTCTTGGTAGTAATGGTATTCTTTAGCATTCATGTAGAGCAGGGGTAGACAACTCTGATGGCTTCAAGGGCCACTTTTTATGCTGGATGCATAAAAATTGTTTGCTTGCGGAGAATCAATTATTTGGTGTGACAGCACCTACTCTTTGGAACTTCCTACCTATTAATATTAGGTAGGTGCCCCAGCTGTATTGTTTTTGGTGCCTGCTAAAAACTTTCTTGTTTTACTTACTCAGGCATGTAGTTTTATTATGTATTACTGATTTTATTTATATTTAATTTTTTGTTAACTTGTTTTTAAAGTTTGCTTTTATCGACATATTTAATATTTTAGATTGGTCTTTGTAAACTGTTTAGTTCTTATGTCAAGTAAGTGATATGTAAATTTTGTTAAATAAAATAAATACATTTTCTCCCCATTCTCTAGCTAACAACATTCCAAGCCTTAACCCTTGCTTTTCTGATAACTGCCCCAAAGCCAAAATAAAACGTCAAAAGACGGGCATGCTATTTTTTAAAACTCTCTGCTGATTGGAGTTACTATTGATAATATGGTTGGATGTTAACAGCTGCCAATATGCTAGATGCTTTAAAGATATATATAATCAGATGTCATTAGTCATACATAGTTTTGCTCTTAGGGTTGAAATGCAAACTTGTGAAATCAACACTTCTGGTACCTGGGAGGGTCTGGGGCAGGGGCGGGGAACTGGGTTTGGCTGGTGGGCCAGATCCTGAACTGTCCCATTGGGCCATTTTGACAGGTGGGTGGGACCACCTGCCTGTCAATCACGTGATGTCACCCTGATGCCAGGTGGTCCAACTTCAAAGGAAAGAATTGGGAGCTCACTCTTAAGGTTGCTCCTGATTTTTCCTTTGCAGCAAAGCTTGAATTCATACCTGTATGGAAAGGAACAATCTCTCTTTGCAGCCAAGGCCTGAACTGTGGCTGCAAAGAAAGATCTTTTGCATCCCTAACTTGTATTCATGTCAGAGATGCAATGGAAGAATTGTGAATGCCAGAACTTGAGCTTTTCCACACATTATGTCATGTGTGATGTTGGGCCCTGGAATGTTCTGTGTGGTTTTCCAAAGCAGCCTGGTAGCCCTAATTAGCTTTGTGGGCTGGAGGTTCTGCACTACTGGCTTGGGGCAGGGTCCTCTGGCTCAAGGAACAGAGTATAATCAGAGTTATTTTGGCATTCCCTCCGGTAGAGCTTAGTAGAGCAAAAACAGCCTATTCACCTAAGGTGTACAGCTGCTTAAAAGCAAAACAAAAATGTGCCTGAGGGGTAGAGTAATCTGGCCTCACCCCTTGTGCTTCAGACAACTACCCCATAAAAAAGCATCTAGCCAGGTGTTTCTTGTTTTGGGAGGCAATTGATTGGCAACTACCAGTTGCTATGCAGGAGGGAAGAGTGCAGTTGCTCTCAGTCCTGCTTGTGACCTTTCCATAGGCATCTGGCTGGCCACTGTGAGAACAGGATGCTGGCCTGATCCAGCAGGCTCTTCTTATGTTCTTAACCCTATCCTAGGTTTATACGTTTTGAGCTCCATCCTGAAAAGCGTGCTGAACTGGCTGTTATCAGAGAAAACAGCAGTAATGCAGTTGAGCTGTTTTATTTGTTAATTCATTACATATATATATATACTGCCTTTCTGCCAAGGCACTCAAGATGATTTACAACTTAAAATCTTTAACAACTAAGATTTACATGATGGATTGGAATCTTGAGAGATTTGGATGGAATACTGACCTAATTTAAGAAAGTAATTTAAAATCTCAAGAAATTTAATAGGAATAATAGTGTAATCCATAGCCAATGTGGCACTTTTCAAATGTTGTCCCATGAAACCTAGCCAGCACGACCAGTGTTCTGGGAAGATGTGAGTAGTCCAGCAGTATCTGGAGGGCATCACATTGGCTTTCCCTGGTGTAATATTTATTTTTAAAACTTGAATCTCACCCTTTAACTTATGACCATAGGGTGTATTATAATATAAACATATATAATCGATGTGTCTGGACACATTGGCACCACATGGCCTGAACCTGGAGGACAGTGCCAGCATCACTTAGCTTCTGCAAATGAAGCCCCTCTGAGCATTCCATCCTCAAAGCTCTATAACTGCCACCTTCGCAACAGCATCTGTATGTTAGCAGCTGATGAAGGCGGAAGCTGAAACGTTTTGGTAATACAATAAAAACCTCTGTTTTGTTAATCACAATTACGTTCACGTATAATCAATAAAATACATAATTCAGTATCCCAGCCATCTGTAAGGTATGACTGGCCAGGCTCATTTCTTAAGTTTCAAAGGCCTGGCAAAACAGAAAAATCCTGAGCTGTAACATTGGCACAAGCCAGATCTTTGGAGTAGATTGCATAATGAGTTCAGTTGCTGAGAAGAGCTTCTGCTGAGTCACTGGAAATAGTCTTGGGCATTCTTGTAAGGTGAATGTTTTAGGTACTGGAAAAACCAGATGTAATGAAAGGTGGGTAAAAAAATCTTTTACTCTCTTCCATGACTGCCAGTCTGGGTAGGCCAGTTGTGCCAGAGGCTGTCACCACACCCACTTATGCTGCCTCCAACCCCAGATGGGAATGCTTTCTGGATCCAGGGCAGATAATTACAAGGGAAAGCAGAGATCACATCCAGCTTACCTGTTCCTCCCCGGAGACCAAAGTAGCTTGCTTTTCTTTGTGAATTCCCACTCATACTCGTGTGTTGCATGAACCAGTTGACTAGGCACGTGAGAGGTTGGAATAATCCTGAGAGCTTTGATACAGATTAACTCAAGACCCCAACAGCCAAACTTTATGAAATTTATTAAGAATAAAAAAGGAAGAGGCAGAATGTTGCTTCAGGAAAAAAACAATAAGAACCTTTTAGTTCAAGACTGTCTCTCCTAATATAGCTACTTACAGTCTTCTGGTCTCCTCACATGCAGCAGCACAGATGATCAGTCGAGGGACAAAAGGACTGTATGGCAACAGCCTGCTTTTAAGAGTTTTGACCCAGGTATGTCTTGACTGACAACTGATGTTGTTTGGCCGGTCACATGGCAGCCTGGAAAATGCCCAGGGGTAGGGGCTGAAACAATCAATGTGGCAATGGACTGGAGATTGGCTATCCGGGTGGAAATAGGCTGGTGATGGGCAGCCTTTCCTCAGTTCTTCCATTTATAGATAATGGAAGGTGGGGAGAGACTGAACAATCTTAAAGGGACAGCTTGGGAAAAGCAGAACTGTGCCATGCCAGATCCATCAGGCTGTACTTGTCCCTACCGTGTGCCCGGTTCAGGATTTCTAAGTTGCATGGTTTAATACTTGTCAGCAGGAGAGTGTCTTGCTGGGAAAGGATATTCCAGAGATGCATTTTATCATTTCACATATGTGCCATAGCTCTAAGAAGCAAAATCTTAGAGATAATTCCAGTATCTCTTTTCTTTCACTTCATGAAGGTAATAAATTGGTGTTGAAATTTATGATTTAATACAAAGGTGGCGCCCTCTAGAAGCAACTCCCATCAGTTCCTGCCAGTATTGCCTATAGTCAAGGTTGATGGGCGTTGTAGAGATACCCTTACTGTTGTTCTGGTTCCAGTACGTTTCCACTTCTGTTTTCTGAAAATGGAGGCATACGTCGCTAGTCAAACTCTGTCCCTTTTTACTCTAAAACCTGATTGGATCAACATCAGTGCAGTTTTTTAAATTTAGCTTCAGACACATTTTGCAGCTGATTGGTACATCAACGCATTGCCCCTCCAGGTTTGAGCAATGGGAACATTTTTCTGTAGGCTCAGGCAGACACAGTGATTGGCCAAACGTTTTGCTGTGGGTGGTCCTGAAAGGCCTGAAGTGAGCAGTAGGGAGGGGAGGCATGTCCAGCTGAGGGTAGAGTCGCTTTAAAACACAGCCAGAAAAACCATTCTCGCTGCTTTTCCAGGGACTATCTGGTCTAATATAACTAGAAGTTATAGGCATGTGGTTATTAGTGTATAATCCCCATGATTATTATAAATTATACATGACCTTTCAATTCCATTAGAATATTTCTCACTGTTAGTAGTATTGCTTCCAAGGATTCATCTTCTTTTCTTCCTCTAATGTCGCAAATAGTTTAAAATCTGCCATTTGTGCATTCAGTCATCTATTTGTAACTTTAAAATAATGCCTCTGGATCTTTAAGTTTAAATTTCTTATCTTTAATTTTGTTCCACGTCCTCAAAAAAAAAAAAACTATTATAATGAAATTTTGTACCATTATGCACAATTTAATAGGCACACCTTTAATCTCTCTCTCTCTCTCTCATTTGTTAAAAATTATTTTGAATCTTAAATCTGGCAGTGGGAAAAAGGATTTGTTGGGTCTTAAAGGTGTCTTAACCTCATTTGAATAGCGTGAAGCATAGCCCATGCTTGTAATTAGTCAATGGGATCAGGCAAATGGCAGCTCCTTTAAAGTGAATAGCTTGCCAAACTAATAGTGAAGCCACTTGCAAATATATAAAACTCAGCCTGAAAATATTTACAGACAGCTAATTTTAAAAGTTGTGTTTATTATGGGAAAGTCATTATCAAGTGTATATTACAAACCAAGTAATCAATTGAGACCTAGAGAATGTTTGCAACAGCTGTGTTCCCATGTTGCTCTTAGTGCTTCATAGTGATCTTTTTTATTTATGTATTTGTATATATAGCCTGTCCTTCACTTCAAGGTCCAGGTCAGGTTCAATATAATTCAATTAACCAATTTTAATAACAATTAAAAAAACCAGTTAAAACATCAGCAATGCTGCTACACGGCAGGGGATGGAAAGAAATGGCAAGATCTTACATTGCTCATCCACCCCTAAAGGTCCGGGCAAAGAGGGGTGTCTTGACCTGCTGACAGAAAAGCATGGCAAAAGCTCATCTAGTCCAGCATCCCATTCTCACAGTGATTAACCAGCTGCTCATGGGAAACCTGCAAGCAGGACCAGAGTACAAAGTTCACTCTCCCCTCCTGTGTTTTCCAGCAACTGGTATTTGGAAGCATACTGACTCCTCCAGTGAAGGTGGAGCATAGCCATCCTGGCTAGTAGCCATTGACGCCTTTTCCTCCATTAATTTGTCTAATCTTTTAAATCCATTCAAGTTGGTGCCCATCACTGCCTCTTGTGGAAGTGAATTCCATAGTTTAACTATGTGCTGTGTTAAGAAGTACTTTCTTTGTTCCTGACTCTTCCAACATTCAGCTTCACTGGATGTCCTCGAGTTCCTTGCAGAAGGCATGCATATCGGGGGAGTGAGTTCCACAGGCTGGGGGCCATCACAGAGAAGGTCCTCTCATATGCCACCATCCCATGGATCTAAGAGGGGAAGCAACACTGCCAACAGAGCCTCCCTTGCTGATCTTAGCACAAGGGCAGAGCTGTATGGGAGGAGGCACTCCTTCAGTTATTTGGGGCCCAAGTCATTAAGGGCTTCTTTCTGTAAGATCTATTGGTCAGGAGGTTTCAAGCTTCACTTCTTAGAAAAGCTTGAGCACGTAATCGGTAACTACCAAAGCTCAGTTTTAAAACTTTTTTAAAAAAAGCTGAGTTAGCTTTATGAAAGTTAAAAAATTGGGCAACATTGCTCTAATATCACTCAATTCTATTCTTCATCCTGTAGTATTTACACCTCTTCTCATTAACTTTCTTCCATTAGTGATCCCTACCCAATCATTTTGTTTACTTATTTTTAAGAAAATATAAGGTGTGCTTTGTTATACATCGATTAAAAACTCCTTCTGCTTTATCCCAAGGTATAAAAACTCCTTTTAAAATGTTTAAATCATTGGTTTTGTTAAGTTTGCAAACAAATGGAAAAAGTAGTATATATTATATAATACAACTTAGTGTATATTATATAACTTGGATTTCAAAAATATACTGAAAGAAATAGCCTGTTTTCCATAGAAAAAGTTACCAGTAGTGCAATCCTATGCATGTTTACTTAGGAGTAAATTTCTACAACTTCTAAGTAAGTGTGTATAAAATTGTAGCCTGAAATGTATTGAGGCATGCCTCTTTCTTCACATGCAAAATGGTGGACCTTCCCAATATTTGAAAGAATTCACAGATGTTCAGCTAGAAAATTCTCCATTGTAGCAGACCTTTAGACGATGCAGTACATTTCACTTTAATCAGTCAACAACTTAAACTTTATTTAGTATTGTAGCTTTTAATGTCCTCCTGCATAAACACAATTTTTATACTGACGTTGTTCTTTTTTTCCTTTACTCAGTCCCGTACTCCAATATCTCAAATCTATCACACTTGAACTTTAAATAGTTACATACTTTCAGTAATATTGTGTTCATGGGACACTGCTTAATAAAAGGAAAAAAAACTTAGGTGGAAAGCATTGTGCCAAACCTCTTTGGACAAACTTCCACCGCTTCACTATAATGTAACTATGACATAGTAACAAATTAGATGATTTGAGATAAATTCAGTGTGTGGAAGATTTTGGTAAGTTCCTTTCTGCTTGCGTGGGGCATAAAATAAAGTTGACTTAAATATTTACTTTTCAACTAAATGGAACTGAAGTCTGGGTGCGGTCCTACAAGATGTTTATCATGCTGATTTATTGTGATTTTATTGATTGTTTACTATTTTATGGTTGTTTTATTTATTTGCATTGTTGGCTGTCTTAGGCTGTAGATTGGAGGAAGGGTGGGATATAAAAAGAATGAATGAACAAATGAACAAACTACTAAAGGACCTACTCACTACTTTTCAAAAATTATCAAATGTGGTACCAATGAATGGAAATTCAGCAATGTAGTGTAGCTGAATCTAGCTTCAAGCATGATTTACATGTTCTTGTAGAAGAGTGTCTCATCTTCTCATCCTCATTCTTTCAGTGTCTGTTCTAATATATATTCATGTAAGAGTGTCATAATAGTGTAATTCATGTGGCTGCCAACAGATGGTGCTAGCCCTGTGACCTACAGTGTGATGACAATTAGGAGGAGGAGGAGGAGGTGGGGACTGGAGGGAGAATTGGCTGAGGCAGAGGAGGCAGAGTGTGGCAAGATGGCAATCAGGACAGGGAGGTGGGATGAAGAGAGGAGGCTGAGGCAGAGGAGGGTGAGTTGGTGGCCGATGATGCAGAGGCAGTGGCAGATGGGCAGCCCAAGAGGAGGGAAGGAGGACTGGTTGGGGGAGAGGAACAACAGGGATGGCAAAGGGCTCCTACTGGGAGGAAGGGTGGGATATAAAATTAATAAATAATAATAATAATAAAATATATTTGTTTTAAATGTTTTATTGATTTTAACTTGGAAGGTTTCTGTGGGAGAATGGGGTGAGGAAAAGTAGTCTGTGATTCAAATGATAAATGTGTGTGTGTGTGTAATCTCATTTAATATCTAGCATTATCATTAACAAACTGATTTAAAGCTTGTCTTTAATGTTTTACTATCAAGTTTTCATGGACATAGTTAGCTAATGTGAAGAATAAAATTATGAAAGCCTAAAAAAATTAACAAGCTTTCGATCCAGAGAATATTCTTACAGACCTGTTAATGTATCTGAATATTAATTAGCACACCCAGTAGCCAAGAAAGCAGCTCACCTTTGTGGAGAAGGAGTTTTTTTATTGTTTATTGAATTTATATCCTGCCCTTCCTTCCAAAGGACCCAAAGTTCAAAGTATATTGCTTCCAGCTTAAATAATAGTGAGCAGTTAACTGTTAACTAAGTAACTTGGAGGGCATACAGTTAGTAATGCTGAAGATGCATTTAAGTTTAGAGCTCCCTCCCAAATTAATATGCCTCAAGAAGCATCACTGTAAATGTAGGCCTTTTGTCTGAATAAATTGCAGGTTAGAACAGTAACTTAAAACTTTGGTATGTTATTTTTTAAAACCTTTTTTTCTTCTGATACTGTGTGGGAAAGTGTGAAGCAGGTATAAGGCACTTTAGCTGTCTGTAAATAATGTGAATAATTCTTAAAACCATCGTTTTCCTTTCAGATACAACCTTATGAGAAGATAAAAGCAAGGGGATTGCCCGATAGCATTGCTTCAGTCTTAAACAAGCTGGTTGTAGTGAAACTTAATGGTGGTTTAGGCACCAGTATGGGATGTAAAGGCCCTAAAAGTCTTATTGGTGTGCGAAATGAGAATACCTTCCTGGATCTCACAGTTCAGCAGATTGAGGTGAGAAAATTGTTTGGTTTTCTTACAGATAATAAATCTGTATAGTAGGGGCGGCCCTCCAGATGTTGCTGAACTAGAACTCCCATCATTCATGACAGTTGGCCATGCTGGCTGGGGCTGATGGCAGTTGGAGTCCAATAATATCTGGAGGGTTGTCCCTGCTGTATTTCTGTATGAGTTGTCCAGGGAGAGCTAATACTAAAATACCAGTGAAAAAGTAGTATTGTTTTGTTTACTTCAGCCAAAGCCATCTGAATAAAAGCGTTGCATGGATCTAATTCCTTTAGTCCATTTCAAGGAATGTTTGACACAGTGTGTATTGATATGTGATTATCTTTTCAACATAGAGCTGCTTCTGAAATTTCACCTGACGCAAAACCTCCTTAGATGAAAGAACTGAGAGAAACCAAAAGAGGGATGGCTAGAGAAACTTAAATGGTGTTGTGTTTACTGAGGTGCACACCCACTATGAAATGCAAAACATGAGATGAAACAACAAATCAGTCTAATAGTGAAAAGTTTGTTTGTTTCAAGCCGCACTCCTCTTCAGGAGTGCTTGTATAAATTTATAAATATATTTAATACTTGTTTTGCTGTTGCAGTTTATGAATGCTATTTTTAATTCGTGTATTTGTGATTTTAATATTGTATATTGGATTTCTGTTTCTTTTGTAAGCTGCTTTGAGTATTTGTTCAAAGCGTGGGGTAGACATATTAAAATAATAATAAAGGGGTTGAAGCCTTAAAATAATGAAGGGTTGTTTCCAATTCTGTCCCTCTGTTGACAGAAGACTCTTTGATCCAGCCAAGTGTTCCAGGAATGGAAAGGGGGAGGAGATGATTCTTCACAAACTTTCCAATGCTCCCCCAACCCTTTGGAGCTGATTTGCAGGGCGGGAATCCTGCAGAGAAAAAAGAGTATTGGTGAAAATCACCTCCCACTCACGAAAGCCTCTACTGGATTAAAGAACTTTTCTGCCAGTGGAGGGACACAATTGGATACAACACGAAACAAATATTTCAATCTATTAAGTGTTAACTAAAGGCTTTAAGATATACAAAACATCATGCTAATGGTTTTTTAAAAAATGTATTGTTAATATTTATACAAACAGCTTCACATGGGAAATATAGCAGTTCTCTTGTTAAATATTTATCTCTTTCAGTGTTGCATCAGTTAAATATCCTTTATACAGGACTGAGGAGGGACCTGTTCCATTGTTCAGAGATAGTATTAAATATATAATTATTACTGCAATCTTATAAAGATTGCCACCCTGAATCTTTATAAGAAATAGCCCATGGGCATAGAATGCCTATATTCATGGTGCACTACGAAAGAGATATGTTGATGCTACAGTTACAGCTTCAAGCACAACTTAATCTCCTTTCTAATATTGGTCTACGTATAGTACATTAAGCATACCAGTTATAGGGTGCCTGCTGGAATAAATGGGAAAATAAACATTGGTGTTCTAGTCTTCAAAATGCTCCTAACACATCCAAAGTTGAGGAGCCTACTTTGAAGTGAAATCACAAATGGTTATGGTCAGACACCGCTGAAAAGGCTAGTGTTTTCTTTGCTGTGATAGGCCTTTTCTAAAGCAATGAACATTGTATTTAATTAGCTTTAACATTCATTGCTGATCAGGAAAGCAACAAGGATTTATACTAGTGCATAAGTTTGATCAGACCCTTTAAGGGACGGTCATGAAGATACAGCTACTGAAAATGATCTTTCAAGAATTTTGTGGTGGAAACTTGGGAAGTTTCATACCATGATGTGTTTTGGGTTTGTATTGATTAGGTCTTGATTCGTCTAAAAGAGCCTTTGGAGTAGAGATATGCTCTTGCATTGTTCCTCACTCAGCAGAGACATGTTTTCAAAGGGAGCTTGAGATGTTTTACTATTGGCTGTATTCTGTTCATTATTAATTTCAGAAGACTTGGTAACTGTTCAGAAACAAGTGCACTTGATCTTAGAAAAGGGAAATGAAGCATGTTTTCAACAAGATAATATCAAAGGAAGCAGCTGGTGAACTGTGTGACCATAGTGTGACCAGAGTGGCTGGACAACCAGCCAGATGGGCGACTAACAAATTTAATAATAAATAAATAAATAAAATCGTTAATGAAATTGCAACTTACTTTTCACGATGGAGAAACACGTTTAGTGAAGGCTTAGAAGAAGGAGGCTTTAGTATAGGCACATATGCCTTATAAAGGGTGAATGAATAGGACTGAGAATGCAGGCACACACATGTCTGCTTTGGTCACAGCAGCTCTGTTTGTTTATTTATTTATTTTATTAAGCTTATATACCGCCCGACTAGCAACAGCTCTCTGGGCAGTGAACATTAAAAATACAATAAAAATAACACAATACAGTATATCACAATACAAAACTGTACAAAAAACTGTACAGTCTAAAATCAAAATACAATAATTTAGAATTAACAGCTCTGTGAAGTCATGCAGCTTATATCTTCAAAACATCAGCAAGCAGAAACACACACTGTCTACAAATCATTTGAAAATAGGTTATGGCCGGACTGTCATGTGATCCATGTGGAGTGAGAACTGATAATAAGGTTGAAAATGGGTGAATTGAGAAGAAGTAATAGAATGGCAGAAATGCCGGAGCTATTACGGGTGCTGTCATGTCCGCTTTGTAGTATGTGATCTTCTGTTCGTTTGTCTATTTGTTTTGTTTTTTAAAAACCCAGTCTTGATAACTTCTCATGCCTAAAACCACCTATTGAAAAGGTGACAAAGTGAGAAGTTCTGTAAAAAAACCGCACCAAAATCTTTATTAAGACACTTGTTGAAATTGAGACTGCATTCTCAAGTGCAATTACAAGAAGCTTGGGTGGCCGGAGTGAAACATGTGAAGAGGTAGTTGGCAGGGTTGGGGTTAGGGAAATGCCCAGCATGGATCCAATTCAGCGCAAACATGACAGTGGCTGTCTAAGAAGGGCCTTGGAAGTAGACTGAAGCTTTTGGACTGGTTTATATTAGAGGAGAACATTCCTGAGAAATCCTTGGTTCCAAGACATACATACATTTATTTATTTATCTATATATTTATCTGTTTATTTATCTGTTAATTGATTAATTGATTGATTGATTTATATCCCACCATTCCTCCCGGCAGGAGCCCAAGGCAGTAAACAAAAGCACTAAAAACTTTAAAACATCATAAAAACAAACTTTAAAACACATTAAAAAAAAACATCTTTAAAAAACGTTTCTTAGGAAAGCTTTCAAAACTTCTTAAGATTAAAAACATTTTTAAAAAGAAGATTTAAGAACATATTAAAAAGCAATTTCAACACAGATGCAGACTGGGAAAAGTCTCAACTTAAAAGGCTTGTTGAAAGAGGAAGGTCTTCAGTAGGCGCCGAAAAGATAACGGAGATGGCACCTGCCTAATATTCAAAGGGAGGGAATTCCACAGGGTAGGTGCTGCCACACTAAAGATCCATTTCCTATATTGTGCAGAATGGACCTCCTGATAAGATGGTATCTGCAGGAGGCCCTTACCTGCATAGCGCAGTGATCGACTGGGCATATAAAGGATAAGACGGTCTTGCAGGTATCCTGGTCCCAAGCTGTGTTTATGACTTTAAAAGCTAAAACCTGCACAGTGGATTGAGGCTGCAAACATAAGAACATAGGAAGAGCCTGTTGGATCAGGACAGTGCCAATCTAGTCCACTGTCCTGTTCTCACAATGGCCAACCAGATGCCCATGGGAAGCCTGCAAGCAGGACCTAAGCGCAACAGCACTCTCCCATCCTGCAGTTTCCAGCAACTGGTTTTCAGAACCATGTTGCCTCCAACTGTGGAGGCAGAGCAATAACCATCATGATTAGTAGCCACTGATAGCCTCATCCTCCCTGAATTTGTCTAATCTTTTAAAGCCATCCAAGTTTGTGGCCATCACCACTGCTTGTTGAACCAAATTCCACCGTTTACTACTTCAGACAGCGCATAGTTATCCTTTAATATATCCTTATCCTTTAATGTGTCCTGACTCTTCCAGCATTCAGCTTCACTGGATGTCTGTGAGTTCTTGCATTATGACCATGAGTTGTAGCAGCAATATAAAAAAGTTTAAACTGACAAATATATTAAGTTGATGAAGGGCCAGAGAGACTAAAAAAGTCTTAACCTGGCACTGAAAAGGCATCAAAGAGGGAGTCAGGCAAGTTTTTCTAGTGAGGACATTTCAGCATTGGCATACCATCACAGAAAAGGCTCTATCTCCCTTGTGGCTGCTGGTGACACTCTGGACCAATGGAAGTTTCTGGAGTATCGTTAAAGGCAACCTCACCTAGAGCACGTCACAGTAGTTCAACGTGGAAGTGACCAGAGAATGAATGGCTGAAGCCAGGTCAAGCTTCTCCAGGAGAGTTCATCTAGTGTGCTCAGAAGAAATGGTAAAAGGCATTCCTGGCAACTGCTGCTAGCAGCGTATGCAGGAGTGCTCCTAAAATGCTAATCTGCTGCTTCATGGGAATGCAACCCTGTTCCAAATAGGTTGAAAGGGCGTGCAGAACCCCAAAGTAGCAACACCTCTGTTTTAACACCTCTGAACTTTCAAATTGACACATTAAGTCTGCAATCCAGTACGTCTACTCAGAAGTAAGCTCCACTGTGTTCAGTGGGACTTACTTTCAGGTAAGTGTGTATTGGATTGCAGCCTTAGTGATTTTCTCTCAGTTCTTTAATTTTGAATGAAGATACGATAAAAATGTTGGCTATTTGAATTTCCTGAGTGCCTGACAAAGTGGTCAGCAAGCTATAGCGGTTACATGTCATAATTTCCTGAGTAGTCTCTGTGTGTGTGTGTGTTTTAAGGAGGTCTGACTTGTGCTCATTGGGTCTAATGATCACAGTCCTTGAGTGAAGGATAGAGTTGCTTTTAAGATGGCAAAAGTAAAATAATCTGGTAGTGCTTTCTAAATGTATCGTTACAGCATCTAAATAAAACCTACAATACAGATGTTCCTCTGGTTTTAATGAACTCATTCAACACTGATGAAGACACCAAGAAAATCTTGCAAAAATACAGCCACAGTCGTGTGAAAATCTACACTTTCAATCAAAGCAGGTATTGCCTCACTTTACATTAGATCATAAAAGCTATATGACTAAATGCACTTATGGAGCCATTAGCCTGTAAACTGTAAAATAGTTTGGGTGTGAATGGGTGGAAACTAAGCATTACAGAGTTTTTGTTTGTTTTAATCATGAAGTAGCTTTTAAACATCTTTTTTTAAAACAAAAAAATAAGACTGTTTAAAAACAGGCCAAATTAAATAAATTTGTAAGTGAGATGTGGGGAGTTCAGGGCAATGATACTTCTGACATTTAAGGCGTACAGGCAGTGAATCCTAAATATGAAAGGGGTGCAGATGAGTTTAAGCAATGATACAATTGCTACTTAGGCTGAAATAAATTATCTGAAATGTGAAAGTAGTGAGTTAAATGGGAGGGTGAGAAAGGCAAATACTGTATATCCCCTCCATCTCTTCCCCACCATCACCATTTACTTCTGTTTGGGCAATTTGAAATAATTTTTCAAATTATTTTTCACTATGTAGCTGCATCAGCCATCTGCAGAGGTAGAGGCATTTTTAAGCAGCTCTCACCCTATATATGTTCATTTAAAATCTTTGAGATGAAAGGGCATCAAATTTTTAAATAAACACTTACTCTCAGAGCATATAGTTTTACCCAGACATGTTATGACTAAGATGTGGCTGATGTGTGAAGTTCATTTAATTAATCTTTAAACCCACTCTTCAGCCAAAAAAAAAAGGCTTTCACAGCAGCTTATTACAAACAGGGTAGCCTTTGCCCTCAGGTTTATAGTCTTAAAATGCATAACGTAAAAGGAAACTAGATCGGGAGGAAGGAGGAAATAAGCATATTTACGTATAAGTTTGTAATTACAAGTTCTTCTAATGACCACCGGGGTGCAAAACTTCAAGGAGAGGAGGAACCAAAAGATGCTGGTCTCTTCAGCTGTGCTGTTGGAGTTGGGCTGAATCTCTTTTTTCCTCTGCTGCAGCCTGATATAATGGCTGCGGCTAGGTGACTTTTAATGGAGGGATATGTCTGGCTCCTCGGCAGAGCTGGCAGGGCCCTGTATCTCCCTCTCTTCTCTGCTACTCCAGGTTACAATGTAGGTCGTTAATATTTAACAAAATTGTTCATTAGCATCTCAGCCCCATATTTCAACTGCTTTCCTGATCAAACTCATGTCTTAAAAGGTATGTTCTTCTACAGGTATCCACGGATTAATAAAGAGTCTTTATTACCAGTAGCAAAAGATGTGTCTTATTCAGGAGAGAATACAGAAGCATGGTATCCCCCAGGCCATGGGGACACATATGCAAGTTTCTATAACTCTGGATTGCTGGATACTTTCATTGGTGAGGGGAAGGAGTATATTTTTGTGTCCAACATAGATAACCTTGGTGCCACTGTGGATCTCTACATCCTTAACCACCTCATGAATTCGCCAAATGGAAAACGGTGTGAATTTGTTATGGAGGTCACCAATAAAACGAGGGCAGATGTTAAGGTAAATACAAATATTTATTTCAACAAATTGTCTTTATCAGCATAAAACCTGTATATTTTTATGTTGTCAAATCAGTTGCCTGCCAAGGATTGAAATGGTTGAAGAATGTAATAATTGATATAACAGACTGGAACTGTATAAATGTATATCTTTTCCTACCAGCCTTTGGAATCCTGAATCTGATCCACAGACTTGCAGTGCACTGTGTACTGTAGCAAATAGTATTCTAACTGCGGATAGATTGCAGACTCCATTCTTCTCCTATAGATGTTTGAAGAGGGATGAGGAGGTTGCTCTGCTATTCTGGTTTGCTACAGAACATTGTGTTTGCTGGCTTGTCCCATTACAGTGGTGAAACTGACTGTACTTTTGGAGCCCTGCAGAGACCTGGTTCTATTGGAGTTCATAATTTGTTAGGAGACTTTCTGAATTCATCTGAAAAAAAAACTCCTTCATTAGTGCTTAATTTGTATCATAATTGCTTTAAATATTAATTTATTTTTAGAATTTTGTCTCTTTTCCAACAGGCTGTGTCAAGGCTATGTAACAATTTCAAAATAATTAAAATACAATAAAAAAGAACCATTATTTATACCACAATGGGGAAAACATACTATTGATGTTTTTGAAAAACTAGTGCAAAACACCTGATATGTCTAGTAATATCATAGATGGCCTGGAATCAGTGAGAACATTGACACCTGAAATATCATCTCACCCCTTTATATACTCAGTTGATCACTGTGCGCTGCAGGAGAGGGCCTCCTGCAGATGCTATTTCATCAGGAGGTCTGTTCCGGAAGACAAAGGAATTGGGGCTTTAGTGTTGTGGCACGTGCCCTTTGGAATACATTTCCCTTAAATATCAGTCAGACGCCATGTTTGTTGTCTTTTTGGGGTCTATTGAAGACCTTACTCTTTCAAGGTATCTTTTTAGTAGATGCCTTTCATCCAGTCTGTGTCTGTACTGAAATTGTTTTTAAGGTGTTTTTAATGTTTTTTCACTTGTTTGCCACCCTATGCTCCTTTTGGGAGGAAGGATGGGATATAAATATAATAATAAATAAACATTCCCTTAAATTCTGCCATGATAAATTAGACATGGGCTTCTAAAGTTAAGTCAGATTGAAACCAAAGGTACAACCTGGTCACAACTAACTTTACTTGGATTGTAGCCATATTTGCTGGTGCACGCATACAATTCCATCTTACCTAGGTATGCTCTTATTTTTCCAGGGTGGTACACTCACACAATATGAAAACAAACTGAGACTAGTAGAAATCGCTCAGGTGCCAAAAGCACATGTTGATGAATTCAAGTCAGTTTCAAAATTCAAAATATTCAACACAAACAACCTATGGGTTTCACTATCTGCAATTAAGCGGCTACAGGAGCAGAATGCTATTGATATGGAAATTATTGTCAATCCAAAGGTAAGAATCCAAAAAGGCCAGAAGCTGAATAATCAAAAAGGAGAAGAAAAAAGAAAATAACCATTCCAATATTGAAGACTTTGTGAAAAGTTTAGGAAATATTGGAAATGTGCTCTAAGATATATCTTCTGTCGTTCACATCGTTAGAACATTATAATAAAAACTTCTGGATATTACATATCAAAATCAAACGGAAAATCTAATGTGGTTATTTAAAAATGACTTAGTAATCAATATTGTGGTTTCTGGATCAGTTAACTTTATAACTTCATGTTATGCCAGTCAGGATATTTACCATTTTTTAAATTTATAAGTCAAATAATTTCTACTAAAATGGTAATTTTATTATTAAAGTATGGATGTATTTTAATATGGATGTTTGGATTTTGGTCTTAAGGATCAAGAAGCCACCTTGGCACTTAAGCAATATATAAATTAATAAATAATAATGGGACGTTGTTACCAGTGCAAGATGATTATTTTATTACTACCAGCACCACCAATGCAAGTCTGCAATAGGTCTGCCCTTTCACATCAGGCTATTCAGGGGACCAAATAAAGCTTAATATCTGTAGGATGGAGTTCTAGATATGATAGTTCACATCCTAGGGTGTTAAGACAGAACCTTCCCTACAGTCAATTTCTCCATGTCAAACGGAATTGCAGTTCTCATGATGATTTCGCACAGCACTCTCTGTCCCTTAAACACCAGCTGGTAGACAGAGGCTATCCACAACAGATTATAGAAGACAGCTACAGGAGAGTTTCACATTAAAGACTTCCAGATCTTTTACATCCCACACATAAACCCACGTCTGCACGGTAACTTGACTTTTAATCGCATTGCTAACAAGTTACAGAATAGCATTCATAGATACTGGTACCTTGTACAACACATTCCTGGCTGCCTTGGGAAACCAATGATTTATTTCAAACGGACTAGAAACATCAGAGACATACTGATTAGAAGCACCTTCAGTGAGACTGTACATCATCCTAGGAGTATAGTGGGCACCTCCGTACCCACGGGGCACCACCCATGTGGTCATTGCACCTACTGCAGGTAGAAAACACTACGTTTTACCAACCCCTGTAAGCAGCAGCAGTACACTTTAAAACATTTTTCTACATGTAATATGTTTTACGTGATTTACATCATACAGTGCAGCTGCCCAAAATTGTACGTAGGCCAGACTTGCAGAGCTCCCAAAGTACGGATTGGTGAACATTTAAGCAGTATTAGACATAAAAGATCAGGCACACCCTTGGTAGAACATTTTGCCAATTGTGGACACTCCCTTGCAGATTTTTAAGTTTTGGGCTGTAGAAAAAATTCACATGCCTAACACTCGGCCTTTGTTAAGAAAAGAACTTTCATGGATTTTGGAACTTAACACCCTTGTTCCAAGTGGGCTGAATGAAGAATTGGAGGTTCTTCCTCTTCTATACGTTTTTACACTTTGAGATGATCCCTTACATACAGCTGTGAGGAATTCCTTGATCAGCAAACTCAGGGAGACTTTTTACGAGCGACTGTATATAACCTGGCGTTTTCCATCATTACCTTTACTAGATTCACTTTTATGTGCAGAATCGTAGTTTATTTGCCTTATTTGTATTACCTTACTATTGAATGACATTACAGATTCTACATTCAGTACTGAGTATTCAGATTGGTCTTACTATCCCTGTTCATGGTTCAGATGTATACCGTACTTAGTGATTTGATGCAGATTATTTATTGATTGTGTTTCATATTTATGTGTTTTAGCCCCTGACGAAGGCTGAGATTTGTCTGGCCAAAACGCGTTGGGCATATTTTCCTTACTATTTTTAATAAATCCATTTGGAACTTCATCTATGTTTTTTCCTTCTGGCATCCTGGGTTCCCCCCCATCCTCCGGATTACAGTTCCCATCATCTCTGTTGCCCAGTCTGAGGAGTATAACCACCCATCTTCCCAACATCTGGCAACCCGAGGTTGGGGATGGCAGCATATGCAGATTATGTGGATAGGCCTGTGCACGTTTTGTATTCTTGTTCAGCCTGCGCCTTCCATTTGTCTGAAAATTCAACCTTGTGTTCCTTGACTGTTTGGAGGGGACAGGCTGGTGGAGATATGTAAAGTGAGCACAGGTCTTCTCTTCCCCACAATGACCTTATACCTTGGATGCCCACACACATGGCCAAGAAGTGGTGGAAGGAGATCTGTCTGAGCATGGACACTGCTCATGGTTGACTAGAGCAAGCCAATAGTAAATATTCCATTAATGTGCATTTGAAATTAAACCTCAATGTCATCTGACTTTGGAATCAGAGTAAACCCCACAAATTCAGTGTTTCATAGGAATAATATACACACACTGCCGTCCCAGGTTTAGCAAATATGGTGAATTTCAAAGTCAATTACATTTTCCAAGTATAAATCTATGCTGCTTGTTACCAATTCAGTTTATGAACTTGAATAGTGCCTTAACTAATGAAACTTTCTCTTCCAGACATTAGATGGTGGTTTAAATGTTATTCAGCTGGAGACTGCTGTTGGTGCTGCTGTTAAAAGTTTTGAGAATTCTCTGGGAATAAATGTACCCCGTAGCCGGTTTCTGCCTGTTAAGACCACGTCTGATCTTCTGCTTGTGATGTCTAACCTATATAGCCTTAATGCTGGTTCTTTAACAATGAGTGAGAAAAGGGAATTCCCTACTGTGCCACTGGTAAAACTGGGAAGCTCTTTCACCAAGGTAAGCATTGCACTTCAGTATTAGGAACAAGAAAAAAGTTTATTGTAAACGCTGCAGTACTGGGTCAACAATTTTACCAAGCTAAATTAACTTGGCTCCTTCAGATCATCATTAATTGCTAAGAGTCAATCTGGTAGTGTTCTTGAATGCTGTTCTAAGAATAAATGAAGTCATCAGAGTCAATTTAGGCAGTGGAGTTACTGAGTGTTTGGGATTGATGTTAGATTAGATGTGGGCCAGTCATCAGAAGCTCAATCCAAATAAGACAGAGGTTTTATTGGTAGGTGGGTCATGTAACCAGAGGGGAGGTGTTCAGTATGTTCTGGATAGGGGTTTTGATTTCCTTTTTCTGCAGAGGGGCATCCTGATAGACCATTTATTTTCCATAGGAGGACTGCCATCAAGCTGTTATAGCTCCATCTATCGTCCGAAGGCAAGAATGTTTTTGAAGTCAAGACTAGGGGCATTAGGCCCCTCCCACTCTCCAGTTCATTCTTGCCTTCGTCTGTGCAAGTTGGATATATAGCTAGCGTCTAGGTAAGTTTTTGTGTATTTGTGTGACAGGGTGTGGAGGTTTTGTGTGTGTATTCCACGTTATTTCCTTCCCTCTGTCTTTTACTTTAGAGTCTGTGGGACTGACTGTACTTTGTTTGTCTTTATACTTAAGGGGGATCCCCTTTTTGTCTATTTTTTTCCCTTAGTCCCTAGCTATTTACTGGGAGACCGCGGCTGCGGTTCTCCCTTCCTAAGGTGGCGGACGCAGCCTTGTTACGGGAGCTTGCGGCTGCAGCTCCCTGCCTAGCCGAATGGCGATTCTGGGAGACCGCGGCTGCGGTTCTTCCTTCCTCAGCCGGCGGATGCAGACTTAATCCAGGAGCTTGCGGCTGCAGCTCTCTGCGTTGCGCCGCCGCTCTTTTTTCAACTCGCTGCCTATTTTCGCGGCAGCTCCCTTAGTTTTTTCTCCAGAGCCTGCGGCTGCGGCTCTTTCTACTTTCAGTGTCCCTTTCTGGTTGGGCTGCCCCGCCTCCCCCGGCTCGTTCTGCGGCATTTTAAATCTCGCCGCGACTGCCTTCGGAGCCTGCAGCTGCGGCTCCTTATTCCCCTCGCTTGCTGAGTCTGTCCTGCGGCTGTAGAGATCTGGCTCGCTCTCTAAGCCGTGATAGCGCTTCTCAGCCCCGCGGCTCCAGAGTGTTTTTTGAGGCTGTTTTTTGAGCTCGCTGGTGCTCCCCTGTGACCGCCATTGCTTCTTCATTGCCCCAAGCCTTTCTGATTGGCCAATTTTCCCGCTCTTTTCGCGGGCACCATTTTGTTCCTCCCCCTTTTCCCCCGCCCTTTCTGTTTGTCCTTTCCATAGTAAAGGATTCTGTTCTAGGCCTTTTCTGTCAGTTTCTGCCTTTTCTGTCAGTTTCTGTGTGTATGCTGCAGAGCAGAACCTCTATAAAAGAGAGGCAAGATGGCGACGGGAGAGGATGCTCAGTAAGGAGCTCCGCGTTTCATCCTTAAAATACTTTAATGCCATCGATACCATCATTGCCATCTGCCTACCTGTCTGCCTGTTATTACGGGCTGGTTGTTAGCTGTATACCTGAGGCTGTTGTTGCTGTCGTCGCCCGTTGCTGTCGCTGTCGTCGTGAGCTTGCTTTGCACCATCGTTGCGTCGGGACTGCTCCTTGGGGTGTTACTGGGCTGTTGCTTTTTGTTGTTGGCGCTTGCCGTTCGTCTGCTGCTGTGGGTCGTGTTGCCCGGGGCGTCGTCGTTGCGGCGGGCCCGTCTGTGTGCGGGTGTCGTGGCCGCCGCTTCTGCCACCCGAGATATCATCACGGCGGCTTGTGCTGCCGCCGCCGTTGCCACCTCTACCGTCGCCGCTGCGATTTCTGTGCCGCTGGTTGCTCACCGCAGGCTGCGGTGAGCACCGGCCTGCCGCCAGTGGTGAGAGCACTGGCGAGGCGGCCGGACTCGGCGCGTTGTGGGTGGAGTTCGGGGCGTCGCGGCGAGCCTGGATCCTGTGATGGTGAGAGCATCGTGGAAGGGGACCAGGCTCACGACGTGGAGGACATCGTGTGAAGCGGCACGGATGGTGGAAAGAGACTAGGCTTGAACAATACAGATGCCCGAGGGAACGCCCAGGAGCCGCATAGCAACTCGTCGGTGGTAAGAGCGCTGACGAGGTTGATTAGGCTTTGGGCGCAGCCCGGTGCGGAGTGGCGGCGACGGGAGAACGCCGCACCGAGCGGCCAAGTGTGGGGCTCTGTTGGAGACATCCTGGCTGGGTGGTGGTGAGAGCACCGCAGGAGGAGGCCAGGTTATTGTCGTGGCCTGGCTGGCGGCGGCGGCGGAGGGAGGAGAATGCGGCACAGGACACTTTCCAGTACTGTTGAGGACATCTTTTGTAGACATGGCTTGTTATGGAGGAGGGTTTTAACGTTGGTTGTTATTACTGTTGATTGGTTGTATGTTAGTCTGTTGTTTGTTTGTTGTTGGTTGTTGTGTGAATGAGACTGAGTGGATGTGTGTGTGTATTTTTGGGTTTTGTGTTTGTTTTAAATGTTTGCTGTGTTTATACTTATTTTAAGATGTGCCTGGGAGAACGTACTTCGGGTTTAGCAAGTGGACTTTCGGGGGCCCCAATTAACGTAGTGACGGGTAATGGGAGGTATGGTGTTGGGAGGAGAACATGCCAGGTAAGGGGAACTCGTCCCAGACAAATTGTGTCTGTGCCCTGTTCCGGTTCTCCTCATACCCACAGGACTGTTGGTTGTACTATCAGCCAGCTCTCGGATCTCCAGGTGCTGCTTTTAAATGCAAGGTCGGCCGTTAATGAAACTCCCCTTATCCACGATTTGATTGTGGAGAAGGGTGCCGATCTTGCATGCATTACCGAGACCTGGGTGAGCGAGCAGGGAGGAGTTGCTCTTTCCCAGCTTTGCCCACCTGGGTATTCGGTGCAGTACTGCGGTAGATCTGAGGGCCGGGGAGGTGGGGTTGCTGTGGTCTATAGGAGTTCTTTCTCTCTCACCAAGCGCCCTGTCCAGATGGCGAATGGTCTGGAGTGTCTTCATCTTGTGCTGGGCCAAGGAGACAGACTGGGAATACTGTTGGTGTACCGCCCACCTTGCTGCCCAACGGCTTCCCTAGCTGAGCTGACAGAGATAGTCTCGGAGGTATTGTTGAGGTCCCCTAGACTTGTGGTACTGGGGGACTTCAACATTCATGCCGAGACTGTCTTGTTTGGGGCGGCTCAGGACTTCATGGCCTCCATGACAACCATGGGGCTGTCTCAAATTGTTACTGGCCCGACGCATGTATCAGGACATACTCTTGATTTGATCTTCGCCACTGGTCATGGAGATGGTGATCTGAGGGCGGGGTATTTTTCATCTACTCCGTTGTCATGGACAGATCACCGCTTGCTGAGTTTTGGACTTACGACAACCCTTTCCCTCTGCAGAGGTGGGGGACCTATTAAGCTGGTCCGCTCCCGGAGGCTTATGGATCCTGTAGCTTTCCAGACGGCTCTGGGAGTCTTTCCGGCTGATAGTACTGGCGCTCCTGTCGAGGCCCTGGTTGACCTGTGGAATATGGAGATGACCCGGGCCATTGACACGATCGCTCCCGCGCGCCCCCTTCAGTGCAGAACTCATACAGCACCGTGGTATACCCCGGAGCTGAGAGTGATGAAGCAAGAGAGAAGGAGGCTAGAGTGCAGATGGAGGCGAACTCCTGACGGATGTAGTCATGCTTTGGTAAGTGCTTCCACTAAGATGTATGTAAAAGCGGTTAGGGCGGCAAAAAAGTTTTATTTTGCTGCCACCATTAGATCATCTCTTTGCCGCCCAGCGGAGCTGTTTAGGGTAGTACGTGGGCTGTTACATTCTGGCTGTCACGATACTAAAGAAACATCGGAAGCCCGCTGTAACGAATTTGCGGAGCACTTCCAGGACAAGATTGCATGCATCCGTCGGGACTTAGACTCTGATGTTATAACAGAATCCATTGAGGTGTCCAGAGCGCGGCCTTGTCCTTCATTATTGGATGAGTTTCAGTTGGTGCAGCTCGAGGAAGTGGACAAGGTGCTTGGAATGGTGCGGGCGACCACATCTGCTCTGGACCCTTGCCCATCTTGGCTGGTGAAGGCTGGCAGGACCGAAACCACCGGCTGGGCCAAAGAAGTGATAAATGCCTCCTTGAGAGAGGGAGTAGTCCCTGGTAGTCTCAAGGAGGCAGTAGTGAGACCTCTGTTAAAGAAACCTTCTTTGGACCCAGATGTTCTTAACAACTATAGACCGGTGGCGAATGTCCCTTTCTTGGGCAAGGTTTTGGAGCGGGTGGTCGCCGGTCAGCTCCAGGCGCTCTTGGATGAAACCGATTATCTGGATCCGTTTCAATCCGGTTTTAGGTCCGGTTTGGCACTGAAACAGCCTTGGTCGCCCTGTATGATGACCTTTGTCGGGAGAGGGACAGAGGGAGTGTGACTCTGTTGACTCTCCTTGATCTCTCAGCGGCGTTTGATACCATCGACCTTGGTATCCTTCTGGGGAGACTCGCGGAGTTGGGAGTTGGGGGCACTGCTTGGCAGTGGTTCTGCTCCTACTTAGCGGATCGTCGCCAGAAGGTAGTGCTTGAACCTACCCGTTCACTTTGTTCAGTATCTAAGGCCCACCTCCGGGTACCGTCTCACCAGGATGCCCGGAGGATTGTTACCAGATCTAGGGCCTTTTCTGTAGTGGCCCCCGAATTGTGGAACAGCTTACCTGAAGAGATACGCCTGGCGCCTACGGTGCTTTCTTTTAGGCTCCAGGTTAAGACCTGGCTGTACTCCCAGGCTTTTTAATGTTTTTAATGTTTATGTCTACGCTTTATTTTAATATTGTTGTTGATATATGTGATTGATTTTATTATAATATTGTATTTTTAATCTGTTTTGTACACCACCCAGAGAGCTATTAGCCATGGGCGGTCTAAAAATGAAACAAATAAATAAAAATAAATAAATATAATCCTGCTATAAGTTCTTCAACACAAACTGCTGCCTGAAGCTGACTATTGAAGCTGTTTCGTGTATCCAGCCTAGTTGGAACTGTACATTCTGCCCCATCCGTGGCCGTGTGCAAAGCCTGTTTGGAACTGTGCATTCTGCCCCATCCGTGGCCGTGTACCAAGGCTGTTTGAAATTGTACATTCTGCGTATACTCAGGCTGTCTGGAATTGTACATTCTGCCCCATCCGTGGCCGTGTACCAAGGCTGTTTGATCTGTATATTCTGCCCTATCCGTGGCCGTGTACTTAGCCATCTGAGCCGGTGCATTTTGCCCCATCCGTGGCCGTGTACTGAGCCTGTTCGGGTCTGTACATTCTGCCCCATCCGTGGCCGTGTACTGAACCCCCTAGAAAATATATGATGGCGGAACAGCCAGCGACAACTCAGGCAACCAAGCCGAAACAATCTAAGGCGGCCAAGCATAAGCACACCAAAGCGGTTGCCAAAACTAAACATCTATCCAGCCACAGCACAACCAAGCAGCCACGCTACGTCTCTGTTCCGGTTTCCGAGGGGGCGGGCCAGGAACAGTTAACGAATCTATTTCACTCTCCGACTGCTTCCTCCGAGGAGGAGGACTTTGCTGGGTTTCCTGACCAACCAGCAGCCAGCCACCCTCCTCCCGTATTACCACCTAGGGCTTATTCATCTTCCCAGCCTGCTGAGCCGTCCATAACGTTGCCTCTACAAGCGCAACCATCTACCTCACCAGGGCTGCAGCTGTCTCATGAGTTCATATCACAACTACAAGACATGCTGTTGTTCTTCACTCAAACACAATCACCGTCACAAGTCCCCGCCGTTCCTCAGCGCAGTGTGGACCACTATGTACGCAATGAGGCAGATCCATCATGCTCTCCAAATCCTTTTGACATTGCCAGGGGCAGGTTTGTTGATGACGTTTCTTGTTGGGAGGAGTCACCATTTGCTGTGCAAGACGAAGGAGACGAATGGAGTGATCATTCGGAACATGAGGAGGATACATCTTATCGCCTGTTTGATGCCTTAGATTATCAGCCCCTTGCTCGCAGAGTATTGAACACCCTTGGTCTCCAATCTACCCAACCTGCAGCTGCCACTCCCGCTATTAAAGGGGCCAGGGTCTTGAAATCCCCCACACCAGCAGAGCACTACCTTCCTGTGCCAGATCCTGGACGAATGGTCTCATCCATTACAAACACGCTGTTTTAACGCCCTTGCGGACAGACTTTACTCTTTGGCTCCGGACTTTACAAGCAGACTGGCCGTCCCTGGCATAGACGAGCCGCTCTCCAGATCCCTTTTGCTGAGGGAAGGAGATTCACATTTAAAGGACGCCACTGAGCGGAGGCTGGACTTTGCCTTCTCAAGAATCATGAGGCCACCACTTTCTCCATGCGAGCCTCTGCATCAGCTTCCATCTTTTCCAGGGCAGCAATGATGTGGTTGGATGACCTCTTAGATGATCCTAATCCCAATCCTGTCTCTCTGAGGAGGTCACTGATGAAATTGCGCAAGACAGCGGCGTTTGTGGCTGATGCCACCTTGGACGCAAATCAGCTGGGAACACGAGCTATGGCAGCTCAGGTAGTCGCTCGATGGACCCTCTGGCTTCGTCACTGGCAAGCGGACTCTGCAGCCAGAGTTAATTTATCAAGGGCACCTTATTCCGGCTCATTACTCTTTGGCGAGGAAGCCCTAAAGGCAGTGCTTGTTGACCCCAAGGATGCTCGAAAGCCTGTCTTGGCCACTGTCAGGAATGTTGATCGCAGGCCTTTCAGACGTTTCACCTCATACCGCACGACCCAGCCCTTTCGAGGAACGCGGCCCGGGGGACGAGGCCGCGATTTCCGAACCTATGATTTCCGTCCCTCCAGGGGAGTCTGGAACAGACTTTTCCCAGGCAGAGGTCAGTACCAGGGGCGCAGAGGTACCTCAACGTCCTCATATAGGGGAGGGTCTCGCCAGCACAGACGGTACTGACGCGATACCGGTTGGGGGCAGACTGCTTCTGTTTGGAGACCATTGGCTGTGTCTGACTCAGGTCGCCTGGATCAAAGATCTTTTTTGTTATTTATTTATTTAATTACATTTCTAGACTGCCCTATAGCAGAAAGCTCTATGGCTATGCACTAGAGTTTTCGGCAATCCCTCCGGACAGATTTCATCCCTCCCCTTGTCCCAGGGCACCAGCCAGGCACTGCATCATGCAGACAGCCATACATCACCTCTTGGACACAGCGGCGATAGAGCCAGTCCCTACAACAGAGAGGTCGGAAGGGGTGTACTCCCTCCTATTTGCTGTGCCCAAACGAGATCTGTCATGGAGGGCGGTGTTGGACCTCAAGTTCATCAACCGTTTTGTAAAGTATCGCAGGTTCAAAATGGAATCCCTCCACTCCATTACAGAAAGCCTTCAAGAAGGAGACTTCCTGGCTTCTATCGACCTAAAGGAAGCGTATCTCCATGTGCCTATTTGCATAGCCCACAGAAAATTCCTTCGGTTTGCTTTCGGCCCCCAGCATTTTCAATATTGAGCGATGCCGTTTGGCCTCTCATCTGCCCCGAGAGTATTTACCAAGGTGCTACTCATACTAGTGGCTTACCTCCGGCTTCAAGGGGTCCATATCTACCCCTACTTGGACAATTTTTTAATACGGGCGAGTTCCAGGGAGCTGGCTCATCACCATCTAACGCTCACGCTCCATGTCTTGCAGGCCTACGGCTGGTAGTCCATTTCAACAAAAGTCATCTCCAACCAACCCAACGCCTACAACATCTAGGGGCGATGTTGGACACCCTGCAGGCGACGGTGTTCCTGTCTCCAGACCGCATAACTGCTATCACAGACATCGCACGGTCTCTGATGCACCACGCAACCGCAGACATCATGCTTCTAGCCAGGGCTCTCGGAATGTTGGTGTCCACCATCCATATTGTGCCATGGGCTCAAGCTCAAACTCGCCAACTCCAGTGGGCTTTGTTGCCGTTTCAGCAGGACATTGCCAGGTGAAATCATCGAGCAATTCCCCTGAGCCCCGCACTGCGTCTTTCATTCCGCTGGTGGACGAGGGTCCAACATCTCACCCAGGGCACCCCGTTCAGAGAACCCCGCAGGACTGTTATCACCACAGATGCCAGTCTCCTCGGCTGGGGAGCCCACTGCAACTCCCAGTTCGTTCAGGGGGTTTGGACTACAGCAGAGCAGACTCAGAGCATCAATTGGCTAGAACTGAAGGCTGTCCACTTAGCTCTGCTCCATTTTCAGTCTCTGTTCCACTTGGACCATGTTCTCATTCGAACGGACAACACGTGTGCCAAATCTCATTCAAACAGACAAGGGGGGACCAGGTCCCGTCCTCTGCAGAACCTATTCGACTGGGCAGAGCAACATCTGCAATCCTTAAAAGCAGAACATCTCAGAGGAATTTGGAATGTGACAGCAGACTGGCTCAGCAGACAACAGGTCTTTCCGGGAGAATGGAAACTTCATCCGACCATTTTCTATCTTCTCCAGTGTCGGTTCGGTGTCTTCTCAATCGATCTATTTGCCTCCAGTCGCAATTGCCAGTTACCCAGGTACTTCGCTCGATACCTGGACACGACAGCGGAAGCGGTGGATGCCCTGTCGCTACCGTGGCCGGATGGCTTATTGTACGCCTTCCCTCCAATACCACTGTTAGCCAGAACCTTGAGAAAGGCGCGACGCGAGAGGACCAAGCTGGTTCTGATAGCTCCATATTAGCCCCGTCGACCGTGGTTCTCGGATCTCCTTGCCATGTCAGTGATGGACCCTTGGACGCTCCCAGTCAGGCCAGACGTCTTATCCCAGGGCCCAATATTGCATCAGGATCCCAATTGGCTCAAGCTAACAGCATGGCTTTTGAATGGGGACATTTAAGGTCTGCTGGCCTGTCTGACGCTGTTATTGACATTATCTTGGCCTCGAGACAACCATCCACCACCCGTATATATCAACATACTTGGGTGGCATTCTCCAGGTGGTGTCAGTCCCAGCACCTCGATCCTTCCCAGGCCACAATACAACAGGTGCTGCAATTCCTTCATAGGGGCCTCCTGATGGGACTTAGACCCAACACGTAGACATGCGTCCACTCTGTCGTCCATTCTCTCAGTGTCCTCTGCTGGTGCTCCTATTGCCTCGCACCCGTTCATCAGACGTTTTCTGAGGTGAACCACGTTACACTCACTGGCTGTATTCCATCATTTTCCCTCATGGAGTTTGTCGAAGGTCCTACAGGCTTTACAACGCCCTCCGTTTGAGCCCCTTAGGACTGTGCCTTTATGTCTGTTGTCATTCAAGGTCCTGTTCCTGATCGCGATCACCTCTGCGAGACGAGTTTCGGAACTGGGCGCATTGTCTTCTGCCCGCCATCTCTGTGTCTTTCACAAGGACTCTGTTGTGCTGAAGACTGATCCTTCCGTCCCAAGGTCAATTCAGTTTTCCATTGCAACCAGGACATTGTTCTTCCTTCATTTTGTCCGAATCCTACCCATCCTCTAGAGAAGGCTTGGCATTCATTGGATGTTCGGAGGGCTCTCAAGACCTACCTGTCTAGGACCCAGGATATACAACGAACTGAGTCTTTGTTTGTATCCTTTCATCCACGTTCTATGGGGCATAAAGTAGCTAATTCCACCTTATCCCGCTGGTTGCGTGCATGTATTACCTTAGCCTATGAGTCCCTTAAGCTTCCAGTTCCAGCTAGTATAACAGCTCATTCCACTAGGTCAGCGGCCACTACGGCTGCTTTTGCTACCAACGCTCCTGTTGCTGATATTTGCAGAGCTGCTGTTTGGTCTACCCCACACTCGTTTATAAGGCATTACAAAATAGATCGTTATGCCTCTGCCGATGCCTCTTTTGGCAGACGAGTGTTGCAACAGGTTCTTAATGATGATTAGGATGTGGGTGGTCCCTCCCTGTTATGGGCTGCTTTGGTACATCTCGCTTGATGGCAGTCCTCCTATGGAAAATGGACCATTGGTCTCATCTGAAGGGTGATTTTCATAGGAGGACTGCCATCACGACCCTCCCAGTTGGAGGATACCTAGATATTTTTTGGGTTTTTTTCATATATTCCTGTTACGCTATTATATTAGATTTACTAGTGAAGTCAAGACTGCTATTAATGTTATATCGCTACGTTAGAGTCATATTATTATGATTATTGCTATTGTGTTATGTCTTTGCTGGTAGGCCCGTTGGCCTTTTCTCCTGCAGTTTTAGATATCTCCCTTTGGACTCGCTGTGAATGAACTGGAGAGTGGGAGGGGCCTGACGCCCCTAGTCTTGACTTCAAAAACGTTCTTGCCTTCGGACGATAGGTGGAGCTATAACCGCTTGATGGCAGTCCTCCTATGAAAATCACCCTTCAGGTGAGACCAATGGTCCATTTTCACTGGGATTGTCAAATGATGTCTGTGGCATGCAGTGTTTTCTACCAGGTAAGGATGAAGCACAGCTGAGACTCTTTTGCAGAGAGGGCTGGGAAAATTATTCATGCTTTGATAACTTCTAGAATGGATTGTTGCAATATGTTTTATAGAGAACAGCCTTTTGCAGACTTCTCAGTAATGTCAATTTAGTAAAAAATATAGTTGCTAAGTTATTAATTGGGATCAGCTATAGAAAGTATAGCTCTTAAGTTATTGTGTCGAAACCAAATTGAAAGTACTGGTTGTTACTTATAGCATGGCTTGGGGTACGGGCACCTGAAGAATTGCTGCTTACAACATGAGCCCGCTGGAATCTTTCTATCTTCACTAGTGATCCCACTGCCATTGAGGTCCTTTAATCTCAGATAGGTGGTGACTGGAAAGAGGACTTTCTCAATAGTGGTGACTACTCCACATGCACATGCTTATCTGATGCCTACACAGATGCCTTTGTGGCAGCAGCTGAAGAGTGTTTTATTTGCCTAAGGCTAAGCAATGTAGCATGTTGAATAGCTGGTTTTAATTGTTTATGGCTTGGCAGTAAAACAGTAGCTATCCATTTGGATGCAGTGGTAAGTCAAGCTCTGTAATTTGTTTTAACCATAATGTGCACAAGCTGTGTGCTGGTGCATGCAGTTCAAGTGCACCCTTTTCACTCCTCTCTTAATCATGTGGAAGGAAAAACCATGGAGTGACTGGTTTATTGATACATCGGAACCTGTGCTTGTGGTTTGTTTCTCTTCCAAATGAACCACTCTGAAGCCAAGGAGTTTTTTAAGTTATTTGCTGTAAAAAGATTTTTTGGCTGAAGAGCAAGCTAAAAGAAATAAATAAAAATATAGGGTTGTATCCAACAGTGTACAAACAGATTTCTGATTGCACAAAGGGATTTCTCCTCCCTCCACATGCCCCCAAAGTCTGCACCAGGGAATCCCCCAACCCACTGGAGCAGTTTTTGAAGATATGCAGGGCCTGCAGAAGAGTAGGAGTAAGTTCCATTGTGCATGTGCAAGTCTGTTGTGCGAATGGAACTGCAACATTGGATGCCACCCACATAGCTTAGATTGTTATGAATGAACAAAAACACACACTAAAGACCAGCAGTATCTTTTGAATGGTGACGCTGCGGTTTTAAAAATGGATTTACTGCTTGAATCTTATTTTTTTAATTTCATCTTAATTTTTATACTTCCCTTTCCCACAGGAAGTCCAAAGTGGCTGACAATGGGTATAAACCAATCCATAGAAAAAGATCAACATTACAATTACTATAGACACATTGTGTGTATGTGTGACAATATTTGGGTTTTAACTTGTATCACATTACAATCCTATAGAGAGCCGGTGTGGTATAGTGGTTAAGGTGTTGGACTACGACCTGGGAGACCAGGGTTTGAATCCCCACACAGCCATGAAGCTCACTGGGTGACCTTGGGCCAGTCACTGCCTCTCGGCCTCAGAGGAAGGCAATGGTAAACCCCCTCTGAATACCACTTACCATGAAAACCCTATTCATAGGGTCGTCATAAGTCGGAATTGACTTGAAGGCAGTCCATTTCATTTTCACAATCCTATAGCCACATTGTATGTGTGACTACAATCTAGCCACTATTTGATGGAAAGGTGGAGTATAAATAATCAAAAATATAATAAATTATCTTGAATTTAAATGTTATAATAACGGTATGCCACCCTGGAACTTAAGCTAGTTCTCTAGATAAGTACTTTTCACTGATGTTGCTACAATAGATTATATGCTTGGAAAGTGGGAGAGATTTGTTCTATTTGGCATGCCTCTGAAGCTATCAAATACAGAGCAGGAGGAAGAAGGCAAGGGCCATAGTGTTTGCAAAAATGTGCCTTTGGTTTCTTTATGCCATGCAGGCAAACCATTGCCAGACCTGCCTCTCTAGACCGCATGCCATAGCGTAGTGGTGTTTCATCTTACCTGCTGTCGTTACCTGTTGCTGGCAGGGTAGCTCATGTTGGGTTTGCTTGTCCCACTTCACTTCAGTGGAACTAGATCATGCTTAAATGAAAGAATTAACTGGTTTGTGGATTTGTTTGCTATTAACTTGAAAATCTTGGACACTTCTACAAAACCCTTGGGGAAACATGATATTCCCAACCTTCTTCACAGCAACATCTCAGTGGGGAACATACTATGGCATTAGTTCAAGAAGAAATTGAAGGGGATTGAGGTGCCTTGTGTTCACATTTTTAAACTGCTTTTGTCCTAAGAACTCTTTTTATGACTTCTCTAATATTCTCCTGCAATAATAGTGTATTTCACAGTGGAGGCTTACACCATCTCATTTGTACAGTTCAGTTTTCCTTAAAACACATGATGTATTTCTGTTTTAATTGACACCTCTGTTAATGTGGCTTTGCTAATCCAGATCCAAGTCAGTTGTGTTGTGCCACAAAACTGACATGAAAGCTTCTGCTTGCTCTGTCCTAGGTATCCATATTCTGACCCCAGCTTCTTCAAGTCACAAGTAATCTCCTCTTAAAAGCTTTTACTAGCCTGTCTTTATTTCCTGGAAAATAACGGTGATGCCTGCCAGAGACCTTTAAACTGAGATAAATTGGAAAGGGACTGCTGCCTCTCTAAGGAGATCCCCTCCCATTTTACCAGATGACTGCAGTTCCTCATCCAATAACCACTCATCTTCTTAAATAAAACTGAACTAACACGTTATTTGAACATAATTGTCTTTAGTTGGATGGGTCAGGAAAAAATGACACAATTATACAATTCACTGCTAAAGAAGTACTTTGTAGTTGGAAAATTCCCAGACAGTTTTTCAGGGTGACACATGTATGGGAACCTGAGGCATTACTCTCTTATTTCTGCTTTTTGAAAAGGTTCAAGATTACCTGAGGCGGTTTGAAAGTATACCAGATATGCTAGAATTGGATCATCTGACTGTTTCAGGCGATGTCACATTTGGAAAAAATGTTGCACTAAAGGTTGGTCATACATTTTTCTGTATACAGGAATACCCCGCTATATGGACCTTCACTTTAAGGACACTCACGAGTACGGACATACAGTAGCACCATTCCCGTTTACGTACTTCGCAAGAACGGACACTTAACCTTTGGTCGTGGCCTGTTCTTTCGGTGTGTGGGGGGGTGGAAAGAGACGCAATTGTGCAACTGCGATCAGCTGGGAGGCGCGATCACAATCAACTGAGAGGCGTGGCGGCACAGCAGCAGAGCCTTTAGCACGTGACTTAAATTTTAAATGTTTAAAATTTTGTAGATGCATTTTAAGTTTTAAAGAATTAAAACCATGGGGGCATGGCACTGGACAAAACTAGAGAGAGTACCATCATTGCTGCTTCCCTGCCCCTGCCCCCAGCTCATGCTTACTGTGGGAAGTCAATTATGTCATGCTGGTGCTGATTGTGGCGATCAGATATTGATTTTACACATACACACACATGTACGTTCCCTTGTTTCAGGGGAAATATACAAGGTGGCCACACTATACTCTTGCATGTACACACTGCACACGTACAGACCACAGATACACATGCATCTTTTGTTTCTCTTTCTCACTGACATACACACCTCCATATACTTTATGCTTTCAGAACCACACATTTCCCTCTCTCTCTGTCCAGGTGCATTTCTCCCTCTCACATACACCACACATACATACTCCCCCCCCCCCAACACACCACTCCTCTCTGTCCAAGTGCATCTCTTCCCCTCTCCCCAGCACTCATACATATACTTCTCACATGCACACAGACAACATAGAGATCTCTCTCCCCCTCTCTATATCTGACTGGTGGCAACAGCAGCCCAAACCTGTGGGGGATACCTCTGCTGCCTTTTTCTTCCTTCTCCAATTTTTTTCTTTTAAAAAGCAAGCCCCAGCACAGGGTGAAAGAGGCACCTGTTGCTGGCAGGTAGCAGTGGCCTGCTGCTCCTCCCTGCCACCTTTTTTTCCTCCAGCTAACCCCAGCACGGGACGAAGGACGCACTTGGTGCTTGCTGGCAGTAGTCTGAGCCCATGGACATACCTCTGCCACTCCTTCACTTCCCAGTCTTTTTATTTTAAATGTAAGTGGCTGAAAGGTGGCAGCAGCAGCAGCAGCACAGAGGCCAGTCTTCCTTACCCAGAGGGCTCCAACAAGAAAAAAAACTCTTGATGTCTGTGGCCTACTTGCACAGGCTTCGCAACCCACAGGTGGGAAACATTGCTCAGACCATACTGAAACCAAACTCATCTCTGTAGTTTTTTAAGAAAGCAGTAATTAGTCCTTGGAGGTGTTGAGATGCAAGTACATGCTCTTTTTTGGTTTAAAAATTGTTCTCTAAAACTATGTGCTACAATAGAACAACCACTTAACCTATTATTATAGTTGTAATACATATCCTGCACAGACTTGTATCCAGTAGGGACTTTCCCTCCAGGCCAAACGGAATAGTAACATTGGCAGTAATTTCTTTCCTTCTGACATCCTGGGCTTAATTGCTTGTAACCATGCCAGGTATCTGTTCTGTAGACATGCTGAATTGTGTGCCTTGCTTACTTCAGTGTTGTTATTATGTGTACCCTTTACTGTTGTTTTTACTGACTTTCATTATACAAAGGAAAGAGTCCCATCCATAGCTTCATCACTTTTGCCTCTGACCATTCCCATCATTTCCTATGCCTTGTCACTTCATGTGGGATAACTGTATGCTAATATGAAATTTCTAAGTCTCTAACTGGATAACTGTCAGTCAAATGTCCTGCTAGCTCACACTAACCTTGAACTACTGAGAGGTCAAATTCCAGAAAACAAAATACATTTTTCTATATATCTATAACCCACAAAAATATCAGTCTTTACTTACATTCTTCAACCACAGCCAAAAATCCCACCCTCAACAATTGCTGTCTTTACAATTTAGTCTGATGAAAAGTTCTGGAGAACTTGAAAGCTTATACACTATTATGGGATATTTTGGTTGGTCCAATAACAGTATTGTCCTAATATAGTTTTTTAAATTGTTTTATCAATGAGCTTCATCTAAGTGAAAATATAAATAACCTTGCTCCATAAACTCAAGGTCTGTGAAATTTAGCTGTTTCTATCAACTGCAAATCAGATACCTCTAGAAACTTTCTTAACCTTTTTTGGGTTGTGAACCCACATAAATATGCTTTTTAATCATGTTTTTAACCCTTTTTTAAAATTTTTAACGCTGTTTTGTCTTAATGTATTTTAAGATTTGTTTTTATGATGTTTTAAAATGCTTTTAGTGCCTTGTTTGCTGCCCAGGGCTCCTGCTGGGAGGAAGGGTGGGATACAAATTAAATAAATAAATATAAATAATAATAAAATAATAGTAATAAAAGTAAATACAATTTATTTTATTGCATTAGAAATTGGTTTGTTTTTTTTGTGCCAGCTCATGGATCCCTTGGGGGGGGGGCATGATCACAGGTTAAGAGCCCCTGCTCTAGATCACAAGTGGGTTATATAGTGTGACAGGGCATCATCCCCTTTGTCTGTTTCATGTGGTACCTCCACATATACTGCCTTAGAACGTGAATGGTCTGTTTGTTACATGGCTTAATCTTACAGAATTTCGTTCTGAGTTTGACAAAGACGGCAGTCTTCTACCCACTGACCTGGGAGTAGGCCCCAACTCAGTGTAGTAGGTCTGACTTGAGCAAGCATGCCGTAAGAAAGATTGTGCTCTGTACGCCTTTAATGTGGGTATCACTTTTTCAGTTTCCAAAGATAAACATGCACTATTTGAAGATGTTCGTCCTGAATCTACTGCCAACTTCAGTAGCTATCCCAAGTTCTAGCATTGTGTGTGTGAATTCTGTTTGCTGCGTAGTCATTCATAATTTTTATCCCCCAACGTCTTCTAAAATAAAAAGCCACAAGTACTTTAGACATTTCTCAGAGAAGGGTCCTCCAAACATTTTTTATGTTACAATCCTGCATACATAAAATGGGAAGCAAGTCCCATGAACTGTAGACCAGGCTTTAGGATTCAGCTGCAAGTTGCCTTTCTGCACGTTTTTGAGATGGGATGTTCAGAGCTGTACACCATATTCTAAATACCTGGCAAAAATTAAAATTGTGTTCTCTATTCCTACTTTACTGGCCTTCAGAACAAATTGGAATTGAAATGAGTTGTCCACAGAGTTATTAATTATGGCTGACTGAGCTGCACAATGCGCAAAATAAGTTTTAGAAATTTCTGCAGTTAAATATTTAGTATATTCATTTTACACTAGCTGTAAGAGTTTGGTATTTATCATTGTATAACATGAATTTAATTCAGAACTGTTACCTAAGTGAGTTAAAATCTAATGAATTTGAACTGAATCCAGAAGGGTTCAAAGCTTCCAAGCAGGTCACTAGAATACCACTGCCTTTTGAAAAAGCATCTGAATGTAATTTTTCTTTTATCATTAGGGAACAGTCATCATTATTGCAAACCATGGTGACAGGATAGATATCCCACCAGGAGCAGTACTGGAGAACAAAATAGTCTCTGGAAATCTTCGGATCCTTGATCACTGATCTGATATGTGAACTGACACAGTCGTTGGTAATATTTTAGTTTCACAAATGGAAGAACCCATTAAATTTGTACACAGAGGGTCTAATATACTTATCTACTCACTGTACCTACAGTATTATTTCTAAGTAGTTTTTCTGTACTTTCTTAACTGAAAGAATACTTAAGATGCAAGTCTTTAAATGAATCTGTAATTCAGCTAATATAACCTAAAGTGCAATATTGTTTGTCTTACGAAAAGGCAAGCATCTCTTGTGTAAGATGTTTAACATGCTGATGTCCAATGAGTTTTGAATGGCTTGTAACTGAAAAAGCTGTGAAGCAATATGCTGTTAACTATTAAGTGCAACTACTTTATGAAGTATAAATGGCACCCATGATAAAACACCCAGATGATTTATTGCTATGGCACGTAAGCTATTTAAAATGTCTAGTACTTAACTGTTAACATTGTTAGCCTTCCTATAGTTAATACTTCAGTCTGTACCATTGCAGCAACCCCCAGAGATAACATAGGTCAATAACCTCATTTTTATCCTTCTCTAAAGCTGGAGTTCCTGCTCTACTGTGTTTACCCAAAGAGAAGAGACACCTTTGAATGTTACTTCTGTTACAATCACCCCCATCTTCTAGCTTCTCTTACTTCAGCTGTTACCTCTTAAGAACTCCAATCTACTTTTAATTATGGAAAGGATCACCGCTTCAGTGTACTCATGTTCAGATAATTAAATCATGTGTTACCTATGTAGAAACAAATTCCATATCTGTAAAGGTACTGAAATAAATAATATCAACCCCCTGTCTGGATTATCTGTCTCTTTGTTGTTGTTGTTAACCAGGTGTGGTGTTGTGTATTGTTCTCTTGGTAAAAAAGTTGATTTTTTAAACAGTTCATTTTTACAGCTTTATTTGATTGACAATGACTTCTGCTAATGTTAACAGATAGGCATGCCTGTCTGAAGAAACCACAGGCACACAAACATTGTAGACCATATCATTGTACATAATCATCACAAGAGTAGGCACTCACTGGGTAAGTAAAAATGCTGCGAGGTGACATACACAGCCACTTCATTACTTAATACAGGCAGGTACCAGCCTGAAAGGTAGCATTAGAAAAAAATCTTTGTAAGTTAGTCATACGTCATCTACTGCTACACTTCAAGTGTAGTTCTGACTACACAGTTAATATTTTTAAATAGCTTTAATTGGGTGGGAGAGAACCAGGAGGTAAAGAAATTACATGGAAATAGGCAAAACAGAAGTCCATGGAAGGGGTTCTCATAAGAAGCATTCAAAAGATGATCGCCCACCAAAGCCAGATCAGCTTATCAAACTCCTTTATCATTTTGCCCTTAATAAGAGCTAGAAGAGCTTCACAGCTTTGTTTCCAAGAGCTGGGAAGTATTTAAACATACTGTCTTCTGGTGGCAACATGAAGCACGGCTGCAAGAAATACTTTGGAATAGGATGCCCCCTAACAAATCCAAATCTATGTAGATAATCAAGACTTTATAGAAACATCTGTAAAAAAATAATTTAACAGTAAAGTTTTATAATGAAAACATTTTCTATAATTCAACAGCAAGAATTTTCAAACTGTACCATCATTAAATAAAAGTGAGACACCATGTGAATTTTCATTGCACTAGAGGAAATGCAAAGCATCTTTTTAATATAAAGATTTACAGAGCACTCTCTAGGAAACTACAGCTGTGTTACAGCTATATATTCTTTTGGATTTGGTCCAAAGAAACCTGAGTCTGGTTCCAGAGAGAATGAAGAAATTGCACAGAGAACTGATCACTTGCTAAAGGATTCCCCCAAAGTCATTCCCATAGCTAGTTTTCACATTCCAAGGGAGCTTCCTCTTCTAGCTTCCAAGAATTCATCTTCTGCAAAGAAGAAATCATCCCATGCCAAGAGGCAACTCTCTTGCTCTGCTGGATTATCACCTCTTCTGTTCCCAGATTTCAGCCATGTTTAAGTCTAGGGTTTGAAGCCCTTTCAAAGCTTGGAGATTTCCAGTGTAAAAAGCTACATCTGCTGTAACCAATCTATTTGAAACAGAAATAAACACATTGAGGAAACACATGTATCCAAACCTGTCTTATCAGTGATAGCACTGGACTTTAGGTCGTAGTTCATGCTGTGTGTTGTGTAGCTAATTTGGCATTCTTAACCTGATGTCTTTTGTCCTGTACTGGAACGTGCAAAGCAAAACACTATGGTTTTTGTTCAATCATACAATGTCTATAAGTAGAACTATATCAAATATGCATCTATTAAAGATTACCTTTTTCATTACCTGTTTTCTATAATCTGCAACTTCAGTGGTTTTTGTGTTGTGTTTTTTTAACGAGGCATAGTTTTATTCTTGAAGCAATTCCCAGCCACATTTGGCTGTGTGGCATCACAAAGCCAAAGTGGCGTTAGGACAGTGCTTCCTATCCTCACTCTTGAGTGGGTGAATATTTTCATCACATTATGCAGGTCTCAGAATAACCACTGAAAAGGGGGAGGTATCCATTTTACAAGGAAGAAAAGCTTTAATTATATTTTACTTAAGTCTATCCAACATATACTAACGTGCAATGCTTTTGTAAAACATGTCCCACCCCCAAGTTTGGCTCACACCTAATATACTGAGTGGTAGATTGTTAACTCTGAGCTAATACGTCTCAAAAAGAATGTCGTCTCAGTTCAGCCAAGCTGACAGGAATATGAGGGGCTGCGAGATCAACATAGTACCCCCATTCTAAATTAATTTAAGGTTAGACCAAGTAGAAGTTTATACTGACAGATTTAAATGTCTTAAATTTTTCTTCACAATAATATCTCGCCTTTCTACAAAAGTATACTAGGCAATTTATATAAAAATCTGTATTATCTAGCTAAGGTTCTCTTCTATAAAACCTCAGTTGTGATATTGCCAACAGTACTAGGTCCTTCTGTGTGCACATCCATCCAGCAGATGGCTAGCAGCATCACCCTTGAACACTACTAAATACATGCTGGAAGCAGATGGACTCCATTTAGTACCCTCACCCTTGAACCCATGTTGGGAAAAAATTGTGTAACATACCCATTTTGAGGTCCCCCATCATTGACTACATTTAAGTGGGCCAATTGCCTCTTCAAGTGAAGTTTGTAGCTTGCATTAATTCTTAAGAACAACATCTAGAGAACAATACAGACAATGTTCCTATTTAGAATATATTGTAAGAAGGTGTTAAAATCTTTTATTCTAACGGAAACAGGCAGAGTAAAACAAAAGATGGAAATACATCAAGGAAACAGACTCACAACTAGAGTGAACAATAGCTAAGGCTGAGAGATCCGACCTTGGACAAAGGCAGGAATGGACTGGGGTGAGGACTGGAAGGAGGAACTCAAGTCTTGACTCCTGTGCATTCCTGCCTTCAGACACTAGGCAGTGCTATAACCCACCTGATGGCATAATACCTGGGGAAAATGCTTAGTTTCATGTATCTATCCAACTTAGCATTTATGAGCCACTGTATACTTCTGCTAGCACAGAAACTAAGGGACATTTCATAAGTAATAGTTCAAATTATTTTTTTAGAACAACCCCCTAGGTTCCCCATACCTTTCTCTGTAACCACGCTGAAGCATAACAACACTTCCTTATGGTGACACCTCATACAAGGACTGTCATGTTTGCAAGTCTTCTGCTCCATATGCTCCATGGAGGAGATGCTAAGGTCAACAATACATAGTGCTAATGAGACAGCCCCACTCGGGATGGACCGTGTAGATGTTTTTCAGCAACTTTCACACAGGGCCCATAATGTATGAACTAGCGCAAGCAAAGGTTTACCTATTTTCTGTTTCCTGGGAATCCCTTGCCCACAAATACATTTACACGCATTCAGAATAGATTTAATAATTTAATAAGACAAGGAATTTACTGTTACAATTAAATAGGAAATGTACTTTTAATAAAATGGATTCCTTTATTTTTCCAAAACAGGTTAAAAGTTTCCCTAACTGAGGGCTTCTCTTTCAGCCATATTTGAGATTAGGCAAAGCTTTCAATACTGGTCTGTATTTTTAGAATATTTACTGTTGTGTGTTACATTAAAGAAGGCAGAATTCTACTTATGCATAGCCTTTTCAGCCAGTACTTAAGATCTTGGTGACCTAAAAAACCATGAGATGTGATCCTCCTCCTAGGAGTAACGAGCAAGTGTAGGCTTCATTCACAGGACACATCTTCAACAATTGGGAAGCACACACTTCCACACCACCACAACAAACACCACTCAAAATGGCTCACCTGGGTTTGCTCCTCAGGAAGAAGGTCATATATTGCTTCATGCATCTTTGCCATCTGTTTGCAAATATTCCTGAAGCAGGTAGAAGGAACAGGTGCTTTCACCCCGTACTGTTAATTCAGACAGGGAATGTGTCACTCAATTTGTTTTCTGGATCTTGGCTGCTACTTTTTGTTTATACAGCAATGATAATTTTAACAAAAATTGCAAACTCACTGATATTCCTTTTCCTGCTGACTTGTGCAGCTTCTCATTCCCAACTATGATATGCAGTACATATGTTTCTAATGTTCTAAAATTTCACTCAGAAAACCATAATAAAACATCACATTTCCCACCCATTTGTTAGGAGAGATTGCCCCAACGAATAATATTTGTACTTTCTGCATATGCAAATACTACACACAATACAGCCTTCATGCATAATAAAGGAAAATATGTTTATAATTACTTTATATACATATAATAGAGCTCAGCATGCAGAGAAGAGGCTGTTGGTATGGAAAACCTCACATGTACACTTCTGCACATACAAGCTTTGGAGTGGAACTGGAATGTTCAACTTTTTTAAAAATAGGGAAATTACAAAAATATTGAAAATGCACAAAAGATGGCGAGGGGGGAACTTCACAACTGCCAATCATTGACTCAGCAGATTGGCGCTAATATAAAGTTAGCTTTTTCTATAACTTCCACTAATAAGCTAATAACTAATCATCATGGAATGGAGGGAGAAACTGTCAAGAATTGCTGCAGTTTGCTTCTACCTAAACTGCTTTGAAAGTGCAAGAAGTAATACAACTGTAATTGAAGGTTAGCGAATATCTGGCTAGGTTCTGCCTTCTGAACAACGACTCAAACTTCGAACACTTCCGGAAGTTCTGGAAATTTACTTTGTTGGGATAGACATGTGAAGGCATGCAGATAAAACAAAATATTGTTCTATCAATATTGTTTTACAACCACCCAGGTTTTTTCTGTTCCCCCCCCTTGAAGTTTTCTTGCTCCCCCCCCACCCAAGGCTTTCATATTTCTAGTAAGGGAAAACTGATCCCCAACTGATGTTCTCCGAAGTATCTACTTGTTGGACTGCATCTTAGAATGGGTTCCATATTCATGGATTCACAGAAAAACAAACAACTTCTGGGCATAATTACACAGATCATATACATAGAGTAATTCTTTCCCTTGATAAATTATCTGTTATATCTTATTGGTTAATGATTACTGACATTAAGCAATATAAAATCAGTGCCATAAGAGGTGGTGCCGGCAGACACAAACTTCACTGACCCAGTATCATACTCAACCACTAGTCAAGCATTGGAATGCCTGAGTTTAGTTATAAAGGGCCAGTTTAACATTGTCCTCTTAACTAGGATGTGATGACCACTTCTTTGGATACATTTTGATACCCATGCAGTCAATTTTTATTATACACATGTCATGAGAGAATACTGGATTAATTTTTATGGCCAGCCCAGTAAACTACCATCAATGCAGTGACAGAATCAGTGTAGAGAAATCGGAAGCAAATTTTATTTTGTTTTCTTTCCTAAACTCCATTTGCTAATGCCTTGTTTTCTCTGGGTTTTACTAATAAAAATACATTGTTGGACAAAGGCTTAAGACTAGTATAACTCTGCAACGTCAAATCTAACTCCACTAGTGGTAAGATTACTAGCCAGTAATGGCTTCAAGAGGAGTGGCTATTGGGTAGGGTTGGAAAGACTACAGTTGCAGAGAGTGGGAAACAGGCCTCCTTAGTGGTCACTAAGAAGGGTCTCTGTATAATGACCTAGACCGGGGTGGAGAACCTGTGGCCCTCCAGGTGTTATTGGACTACAGCTCCCATCACTCCTGACCATTGACCCTTGCAGCTGGGGTTGATGGGAATTGGAGTCCAACAACATCTGAAGGGTCACAGGTTCTCCATGCCCTTTGACTAGCTAATGGTGACAAAACCATTCCCACTAAATCAAAAGAATGTGCAAGGTAAAGAGATTAGTCAGAGTATGGCTGAAGAAAGAGGAAATTAGAAATACTAAATTCTGTCAGTGATAAATACCTCATCATAGAAATTAGCGAAACTGGTGGTTTATAAATTATACTTGTTCATTGTTCACTTCTTAACAATTATTTCTTGTTTTAAAAATTCAAGTTACTCTCCTTCTTGTGTTTCTCTGAAGTAGAACTACTGCCACCTAAACCTCACTCAGAAAGGAAGAGTCAGTTAGAGGTCTGATAGCAGCTAAATATTTTTATCTCAGAGGAATAGATTGGTTGTAAGAACCCAGAAGAATGTGTATAAAATCAAAAATAACTTCAGGCAACCATATCTAAAGAAGCCTCCTTGCACCTATTCTGACCTCTGATTCTGACTGCTGTTCTTCCTCCAAATACAGGTGAGAGCACCCTTCACTCAAGAGGCTAAGGCTGAAACACTTCTGTGCAGTAATTTTCCCATAGGGATGAGCTGAAATTTCCCAGAAAACAATTTTCTTTTTTAAGCACCTCCTCAACTGAGAATCTCAGTCCTCCCCCGGAAAATAAGCAGCAAAATCCTCCCTCCCAAATTTTGTGGCCCACAAATAGCTTAGAAAATTGTGGAGGCCATTTTTACTCAGCCCCAGTTCAAGATTCTCTAGTAGATAAACATTAAATGACAAGGCAGGGATGGAGAACTGTCAGCTTCTAGGATGGATCTGGCCCAGCATGGAACCTGTGCATCCATGCCACAGCCTCTTCTCCTTTTGGCAGTCCCTTCTGCTGCTTGTCCCCTCTTGGTTTTCTCCTCAGTGTTCCACTACATGGAATGCCTCCCTATCACCTGCTCAGCAGCTCCTGAGCCCTGCCGGGAGCCACCACTGCAAGGCACCCAGAGCAGCTTGAAGTGGTGGCTCCCAACTGAGCGTGCCTCTCCTGCCCCAGGTCCTTTAATCAGAAACTGCATTCAGAACAGTATCTTCCCATGACAGCTTACAACATTTGAAACAAACAAAAACCTATATAAAATATAATGCAGTATCATCCTAATAGCAACAGTAAGAGCTTTATAAATCCTGTAACATCACAGCTGGGCTGTATCATCACATTCCAAAATTAGACAGAGGCCATTAAACCCCCTACCAAATGCAATTCTAACAAAAAAACATACCAAAGAGGGGGCTAATAATATATCTTGGGGGACATAGTTCCATAGCTGTGAGGCCACTACTGAGAAGGCCCTGCTCTTTGTACCTGCCAGTCTTCCTGGCAAACAGACAAGCAGGGCTTCTCTAGCTGATCTCAAATATCTGGCAATTCATATGGGAATAGGATGTCTTTTAAGTAACTTGGTAACAAACAGTTAAGGGCTTTAAAGGTCATTGCCAGCACTCTGAATTGCACTGAATGCCAATACGGCTGTATGGTCCAGGCATTTAACCCCAGTGAAAACGGACTGTTGTGTTCTGCATGAATTGATACTTCAGAATCACCATCAAAGGCAGGTAATGTGTCTCATTATTGCATTGCAATAATCTTCTCAGGGGGCAGGTGGAGGGAGAAAGGAAAGAGGATTATGTTTATTAAAAAGTGTGTGTATGTGTGTGTGTGTGTGTGTGTGTGAGAGAGAGAGAGAGAGAGAGAGAGAGGGAGAGAGAGGGAGAGAGAGGGAGGTGATAACCTTAAATCAAGATCACAATCTGACAGGAACTGAAGGCAACTTCAGCTGGAGAACCCTTGTCCAACTATCATTTGATCCCACTCACTTGCCTATCTCACTCAATGAAAGAGCTGTTTTTTTACACCAAAAGCCACATTTGGCAAGCTTATTGTTATTCTGTTACATTAAACTGTTAATATAACAAATGAACATTATACTGCACCATCAAAGTCTGTGAGCAATTATTTTATAAAAGTTATTATTTTATAAGTTTTATTTTATAAAAGAAATGAGAAACATCTGAAGAAGGGAAATACTGTCTGTGCACTCATTTAGAATTCTGTATGAGATGAAGGACTAAAACCTTTTTTTTATAAAGCATAAATTGTTACCTTAGAGAGCAGCTTGTCAAATAAGCTATCCATTATGGCTACGAGCTTTGCTGAAATTTCAGCTATGTGATCATGATAATCCTGGAATGAAAAGAATATTTATGATTTATATTTATGCAAGATTCTATCCTTAAAGAGCCTATCCAGAAGGCATGAAAAAAAACCAAGAATGTCTACACTGCGCTCCCCCCCCCATTGTTGGGTAGGTTTATAGGGGACCCACAGATACTGGCTTGGCTTACCAGCCAATTCTGCATTTGTCCTTGGTACCAGATCCCTGTCTCCCAAGTCCTGTGGCATTTGGGAGTGTTGGGAAGAGTCAGAAATTGCCCTTACTTGTAGTACAGCATAAAAGAGGGCAGAAAATGCTTCTTCTTCCTCCCTTCTCCAAAGAACTGTGGAAGAAACCACACCTTTCTCAAGCCCATTACTGTTTCTTAGCTTACCCTAGCCTTTGTGCAAGTAAGAAAAATCTCCACTTGTACACTTGCTGAAGAGCTCAAGGTAGGGGCAGAAGCTTCGCTCAAGTTTGCAGAGTTTTGAAGAGGAAACAGCAGGAGTTTCCTCCACTGTTTCTTGTCTTATCCAAACCTCCATGCAATCTCCACTCTGTCTCTCCCTTGATCCTTCTAACCAGCACAGAAGGCTTAGAAGGAAGCAGGGCTGTAGTCATCCAGAGTCTTGGGGGGGTCTTAGACCCCTTACTTTTTTAGGTCCCAGCAGGGTCCCTAAGTCTCCAGCATCCTACAAGCCAACCAGCATGAAGGGGGAGTGAATCAGCCAGTGAGAAGGGTCTTCTAACATGTTTCCTTGTGCTTTCCTGCTGACTGGAGTGAAAGGAGGTAAGTCAGCCACTGAGAAGACTCAAGATCTCCGGCTTGCCTCTTCCCTGAATATATTCCGCAAGGCCTTAAAGACCTGGCTCTTTCAACAGGCTTTTGGGACTTTTGGGGAGGGTTGACTTTTTTTTGATTGAAATGCCTCCTACCCTGCAATGTTTTTATCATTTTTATTGTTATATTGTATTTTGTTGTATTGTATTTTATTGTACTTGCCTTATGTACGTCGCCTAGAGTGGCCATCGGCCAGATAGGCGATACATAAATTAAATTTATTATTATTATTATTATTATTTATTATTCTCAGTAGCTAACACTTTCTTTTTCATGCTGATTGACTCCTAGGGATGTCTCCAAGGATATCATTCTTAACCCAGCAGCAAAAAGGGGGGAAGGGGTGTGGCTGTGACTCTAATGAAAGGACCCCGCACTTCTGAATTTGCGACTACACTACTGGAAGGAAGACAAGACTTTTTTCCTCATTTACAATGCAGTAAGAACAGTTTAGAGAAAGGAAGCAAGAGCAGGAAGAACTGCAACACAGAGAAGATCTGCTGAAGGTTGCTGGGGGACCTTCTCACCAGAGGACCAGGGGTACTTGTCTCTGGCAAGGACATTAAGGATGCCGGCTTATTCTGGAGAAAAGGAAAAAGGTTCATGACACCCCATAGCATGCTTTGAGAACCAACTATTCCCCAGCAGTTATCGATGACTATATGGGAGTGAGCAAATGGGCACTCGCATTGCATTGATGGAGAGGAAGGTTACTCATTTGCAACTATTCAAAAGCGCACCTCTAGGCTGGACCACCAAAGTGACTGCCCATGCCTCACATTCTGGGAGCCCCAAACGCATGCATGCTTTTTCCCTAACAACAGAGAAAACAAACAATATTTTAAACCAGAAAATGATTGGAAAATACCTTGGCAATGTGGTCAAAATGCCTAAGCATGCTGAACTGTTTGGGTTGCAGGCGAGCTTCAAAGTGAGCTCTGATAACAGGAATGTAGTGTACTATGAGCTGCAGGCAGCGTGATGAGAGAGCTAGGAACATAGAGAAAGGGAAAAAACCACAGAAGAACTATTACTATACATTTATTTATTTAGACTATTTCTATACCGCTTAATATATAAAAATATCTCTAAGCAGTGTACAAGAAAAAAAAGAACACAAGAAGTATTATAAAAAGTACACAATGAAGCCATAATACAAATAAACTCATACTTAATACAAACTATTAACAAATAAATATACCAAAAAGGAAAATATATACAGTATTCTACACTAGGAAATACTACTTCTATTTTGTAAATTCACTGATAGTGTGATTTAACAGCTTGCTGTGCCAGCACAAATGAAAGAAATATTTTAATCAGAAGGCAGCTCTCTTTATAATCTGAATTTTGAAAATTTGTATTACAAAGCGTTAGCATATCACATGCAAGCACCTTTACATACAGCCCATAAACAAATTAATGACACAACCACAATGGTAGGAGTACGTTATGGAAGGGCTGCATACTCAGCAAGTTTCTCTTGAAAATTTAAGAGAATTTATATGACCATAGAAAGTTTAAGTTGAATCCGTACCTAAGTTTTTTGTAGTTATTGTTTTCAAGCCTACCACTTGCAATGCACCTGCTCCAAGGACTAGCTGACAACTTCTTGAGTTGAAATACTGTATGAGAAAGGGAGGAAGTAAACAGTCACACTATATGGAAAGTAAGGAGTATTTTTTTTTTGTACTAAGCATCATGTGCCATAACAAAATCCCTAGTGGGTTAAGAGTTGAAAACTGAACCTTTTCACCTATCCACAAGACGCTATAAGCTAGTACCTTCATTTCTGATCTCTCCACAGATGATCCTAAGAGGTATTCCAACAGCTATATAAAACGTTGGTGGTTTCTTACTTTATGTTTGTGTTTCATGAGCCTTATGCAGGCAAGCCAAGCCAAGGTGCAGTGGAGAGGATGGCATCTCACCACCCTGCCTTTCAAAGTTCAGACGTAACAGAAACAGAACTGAGTATCATCAGCATAGTTATGGCATTGTGCTCCAAATCTCCTAATAACTGCTCCCAATGGCTTCATATAGCACTGGGACAAGATGGCGTCCTGCAGCACACCACAGCACAACTACAAAGGGGCCAAAGTGTAGTCATCCAATGCTACTCTCAGGAAGTGCACTTGGAGGTAAGGGTGGAACCACTGTAAAACAGTGACATCAATTCCCAACCCGCAAAGCCAGTCCAAGTAGGATCCCATAGTCAATGGTATTAAAAGTAACTGAAAGATCGAACAAAAGCAACAGAGTCGCATTCCCTCTATCCCTGTCCCAATACCCACTCTAGGATGCACACCTTAACATGGTGAGGGGGTTTGAGAGTGTTGAAGAAGCTGAGAGCAATGCCATCAGGAGGGTAGACCAAGAGGCTAAACTCCTAGTAGGGGCACCCAAAGTGGAATGGTCAAAGATGAGCCACCAGACTAAGATGCATCCAAACTCAGAGGAAAGCAATGGTAAACCACCTCTGAATACCTCTTACCACAAAAACCCTATGAACAGAGTATCCAAAATGCAACACGAGATAGTGCTGGACGATGAGACCCCCAGGTCAGAAGGCACTCACTGAGCTACTGGGGAAGAACAAAGGACAAGTACGAGTAGCGCTGTGACTAATGACGCAGCTGGGTCAAAACTGAAAGGAAGCCCAGAGGCTGATATGCACAGATGTGAAAGGAGAGTCCGGAGTTGTACAACACACACAATAGGAACATGGAATGTGAGAAGCATGAACCAGGGAAAGTTAGAAATTGTCAAGGAAGAAATGGAACGCATCAGCATTACAATACTTGGTGTGAGCGAACTAAAATGGACGGGAATGGGACATTTTCAATCAGGCAACTACAAAATATTTCATGCAGGAAATGAGAACTTAAGAAGAAACAGGGTTGCTTTAATAGTGAGAAGTGATGTAGCAAAAGCAATTTGGAGCTATAACGCAAGGTCTGAGCGAATTATATCAATGAGATTCAACGGGAAACCTATTAACATAACCATCATCCAAGTTTATGCACGAACGGCAAATGCAGAAGAAGAGGAATGGGGTGGTTTTTTTCCAGACGTACAGGAAGAAATTGATCACACACCAAAACAAGATGTTCTGATAATCATGGAGGACTGGAATACAAAAGTAGGGAACAGAGAAGAACTAGGGAAAATGGGGCTTAGGAGGTAGAAATGAAGCAGGAAAAGACCTACTGCATTCTGAGAAGCTAGTAATTTGTTTATTGCGAACACATTTTTTGAGCAACCGAAAAGACAACTGTACACGTGGACATCACCGAATGGTCAATATAGGAATCAAATTGCTTATATAATTGGTAGCAGAAGATGGAGAAGTTCCATACTTTCTGCGAAAACAAGACGATCTACAGTACAGATCATGAACTGGTAATATCGAAAATCAAGAGTAAAGCTAAAGAAGAAGAACAAAGCAATCATAATGCCAACATACAATTTAAATAACATCCCAGAAGAATATAAAGATCAAATAAGGAACAGATTTGAGGCTTTAAACTTAGTTGACAGAGAACCAGAAGAACTATGGAGTGAAGTCAGAGACATTATCCGGGAAGAATGCAAAAAGACAATACTTCTAGTTAAAAAGAAAGACCTCAATGAATGACTGAAGAAACTCTTAAAATGTTTGAAGAGAGAAGAAAAGCAAAAGCAAAAGCAGAACGCGGCTGCCAGACTATTGACGAGGACCAGTTGGTCTTCGCATATAACACCTATTCTGGCGCGTCTGCACTGGCTTCCTATTTGCTTCCGGGCGAGATTCAAGGTGCTGGTTTTGACCTATAAAGCCTTACACGGCGTGGGACCTCAATACCTTGTGGAACGCCTCTCTCGCTATGAACCTACCTGTTCACTTCGTTCAGAATCTAAGGCCCTCCTCCGGGTACCAGCTCATCGGGAAGCCCAGAGGGTGGTTACTAGATCTAGGGCCTTTTCTGTGGTGGCCCCTGAGTTGTGGAACAGCCTCCCCGAAGAGGTACGCCTGGCGCCTACACTTCTATCTTTCCGGCGCCAGGTAAAGACCTTTTTATGCTCCCAGGCATTTTAATCTTTTAATTTTCTTAATCTTTCTACTTTTAACATGTATCCTTCTTAATTTGTGTTCTATTTCGTTTTTGTTGTGCTTTCTGTTGTTTGTTTGTACATGTTTTTGTGATTTTTTACTATGATATATTGTATTTTATCTTGTTTGTTCACCGCCCTGAGAGCTATTCTGCTAAGGGCGGTATATAAATTGAAATAATAAATAAATAAATAAATAAAAGGAGACAGAAACATGGTTAGAACCCTAAATGTAGCTATACAGCAACTAATACATAGGGACAAAGAGAACTATTACGATAGTTAGTGTATAGAATTACAAGAGGAAAACAAAAAGGATAGAACAAGAGCCATATTCCAAAAGATTAGAAAAATTAAAGGGAAATTTAAACCAAGAGTAGGGATGTTGAATAATCAACAGGGGAGCACACTGACTGACCGAGATGAAATAAAAGGAAGATGGAAGCAATACACTGAAGAACTCTATAAAAGAGATGCAAGGATGACAGATTCATTCATCGAGGAACTGTAATATCCCAAACAAGTAAAGTAATGCTCAAGATTCTACAACAAAGGCTCTTACTATATATGAAGTGAGAAATGCCAAAGCTGGATTTAGAAAGGGAAGAGGCACCAGAGGTCATATTGCAAACATATGTTGGATAATGGAATGGACCAAAGAATTTTAGAAGGAAATCATGCTGTGCTTTATAGATTACAGGAAAGCCTTTGACTGTGTAGAGCATGAAAAACTATGGAATGCTTTAAAAGAAATGGGGGTGTCACAACATCTGATGCGCAACCTATACTCTGGACAAGAGGCTACTGTAAGGACAGAATATGGAGGAACTGATTGGTTCCCCATCAGAGAGGGTGTGAGACAGGCGTGTATTTCATCACCCTATTTGTTTAAACTATATGCAGAACATATACGGAAAGTGGGATTGGACCAAGATGAAGGAGGTGTGAAAATTGGAGGGAGAAATATCAATAATTTAAGATATGCAGACGATACCATACTACTAGCAGAAACCAGTAATTTTTTGAAACGAATGCTGATGAAAGTTAAAGAGGAAAACACAAAAGCAGGACTACAGCTGAATGTCAAGACTAAAGTAATAACAGAAGATTTATATAACTTTAAAGTTGACAACGAGGACATTGAACTTGTCAAGGATTATCAATACCTTGGCACAGTCATTAACAAAAATGGAGACAATGGTCAAGAAATCAGAAGAAGGCTAGGACTGGGGAGGGGAGCTATGAGAGAACTAGAAAAGGTCCTCAAACGCAAAGATTTATCACTGAACACTGAAGTCAGCATAATTCAGACCATGGTATTTCTGATCTCTATGTATGCATGTGAAAGTTGGATAGTGAAAAAAGCGGGTAAGAGTAAAATCAACTCATTTGAAATGTGGTGTTGGAGGAAAGCTTTGCGTATACCATGGGCTGCGAAAAGGACAAATAATTGGGTGTTAGAACAAATTAAACCAGAACTGTCACTAGAACCTAAAATGATGAAACTGAGGTTATCACACTTTGGACACATCATGAGAAGACATGATTCCCTAGAAAAGACAATAATGTGGGAAAAACAGAAAGGAGTAGAAAAAGAGGAAGAGATGGATTGATTCCATAAAGGAAGCTCCAATCATCCCTGGCCACTGACCATACTGGGAGGGGCTGAGAGGAGTTGTAGGCTGACATCTGGAGGGTACCACGATGGCTACCTCTGCTGTAGTTATATTATGTTCTTATAGGCAAATTGTGGAGGATAAGGCTATCAAAAGCTACACGTCATGTTGGCTGTATACTACCTCAGAGTGAGTGTGCTGCTAAATAACAGTTGCTGGGGAATAACAGTAGGAGAGGACTATTGTACTCATAACCTGTTTGATATACATTGGATTACATCAGGTTGAGTACTGTGGCAAATAAGTTGCTGGCTAGAAAGGCCGTTGGTCTGTTCTTACGTTAGTGACCCCTGAAACTCTGGAGAGGGTTTTACAGGCATGCAGGAAGGCCAAATGTGATGAAAACGTCCCTTTCCATGAACTGCCACCTGTTCTTCTCATATTCTTACTTCCGATCATATATTGTGCAGGGGGTTGGACTAGATGACCTCAAGGATCATTTCAACTCTATGATTCTCTCTTTCTTATGAGAACCTGAGACAACTGTTATTAAGTTCTTAGTTTATTGTTTGCACTTAAAACACATAAAGATGCCATGCCATAGCATTTATTTTACATCATTTATTTTACAATGTAGAAATCAGTATACCGATGTTCAAAATCAATGAAGAAAACAAGTAAAAAAATTGAAAACACTTGCTGTCCTTTCTAAACCCACTATTTATCAGCTTGACTTGAGTGAAATGGCCTTCAGAGCAGAAGGCACGGCATTTGAATTTGTTTAGCTGTAGATTAAACTGTTCTTTGTTTTTACTAATTTCAACAAGCCTTTTAAGTTGAGAGCTATCCCAGTCTGTATCAGAATTGCTTAATATGTTTTTAATAATGTTTTAACCCTTTTTAAACAGTTTTTAAAATGTTTTTAACACTGTTTTGTCTTAATGTATTTTAAGATTTGTTTTTATGATGTTTTAAACTTGCACCCTGGGCTCCTACTGGGAGGAATGGCGGGATACAAGTAAAATAAATAAATAAATAAATAAATAAATAATGGTAATAATTTGTAGTTTAATTTCTGTGAATGAAGCTGGTCCAGCAGGCAGTGAGATACATAAAAAAAAATTCTGCACTATACTGAAACAGCAGCTCACCAACATGAATGCTAGTAATTTAGCTAGCACCATAAATGCTGAATGCCATTCAACAAGGCAGGAGGACATATGGTTTTTGAGAGTAAATTCCAGTGTCAACATTGGGAGTTTCTTTGCAGTTTACAAAGCTTTAATCCTGCAAGGTAAACAAATGAACAGAGGGGTCTTACTGTACAATCCTTTTGCGTGAAAAAAGTTCAAAGTTCCACACAAGTTTTCTGGTGTTAATGGTTAAGCTATTTATATTCACGAAACACTTAAATAAAATGATGTTTGAAAAAATAAGTTACATTCCCTTGATTTTATGACAGATCTGAGGGAGCTATACCTTCAGTAAATCAGACAGATGAGTAAGCATATCAGTAGCTATGGAGGGGATGTTATCCACACATTGGCAGTACTCAAGGATTATTCTAATTAACAGCAACACTGTTCTGCAAGACAAAGAATTGAACAAATAAATTCAGACCATATGACAGACTACAACTCATCAATTCATAAGTTCATCAATTCATAAGTTCACTTCAACTTTTTCCTTCTCACCTTTGCTATTTTGCAACAGAGCTGCCTGTCAATTTCTACTATGGTTCCTGAATTTGACTTTCCAGGTGAATACTGATCATACATTATTGAGTGAAATGGGAAAGCTCCCGTTGAGGTAGCTTATGGTCAGTGAGAAGGAGAGTGTGTTTTAGGGAAAATCACAAATATCAACTACTGATGTGGTTTTGACTGAGTAGAAAGGTGCAATTTTCTGCAGCAGAAGGGCAAAATACGTATTTAGACTGCTGTGACTACTTCACATGTAAATGTCAACAGTATCCACACTACAAACATTTTTCTACAGCTGTCATCATACTGTAGTTTGCAGCATGACAACAAGCCTAAATGCTGCCAGGCCATGGCAGCAGTGGCAGCGGAGGCAGAGAGCAGTGGTGGGTGGCCCAGGCAAGCTGTGGAGGAAATGTCACAATGGGACAGGGCAGCTCGTCAGCAACGCTCCTCTCTGCTGCCACCACTGCCTATCTCACCAACAGAGAGCAAAGAAGAGGGAAGAAGGAAGCAGCAGGTGGTGGGAGAGCAGAAGGATTGCTGAGGAGCTGCCCCGGCCTGGCCAGAGTTCCTGTCCCACTCATCTCTGCTCCTCACAAGAAAAGGTCTTTTAAAAAAACGTTTTAATTTTTTCCAGTCTTGCCTAACCATCAGGTTCAGAGCATACAGCAATGACTTTCAAATACCAAATATGCCCCCCAAAATGATGTGGTATGTAATTATAATATCCCTTTGGAGGAACCCAAATGACCAGATGTCAACTCTGACAAAAGATCAAAAGAAAGGATATAAACTTTTGACTGACATTTGCTAAGGATTTTTAAGAGTAGATTATATGCAGGAGAGTTTCTCTGGAGTTGACTTCATTTTTACACATTCACACATACACACACACTAATATTTTAATATTCAAAATGACTATTCAAAACAGAAACAGGTCACTTGCAATGAAGGGAAAAAACACATCTTACCCAACCACAGCATATTTGTGTCCATCAACAACAAGGAAGTCAGTTGGCTTTCTTTCTTCAGATGCTAAACAATGGAAAAATGAAAAATATAGAACTAAAGATGACCAAAGAACACTATAATTGTTTAAAAGGAAAAGAAAAAAAGCTGGGCATAAAAATTCTCACTTTATAGAATTGTCGTCAGGCTTTGTTAAGAGGCAGTTACACCATTCGGCTTGTACCCCCCACCCCAGAATCAAAATCCCTGGATCACACTCAGTAGATTATAGGTCAGATGATTCATTCAGCCGCCTTTTTTCCCCTGCCCCAAAGGCTATAGAGATAATCCAATCAGCTACTTATTGCTCTTATCAGCTACTTATTGCTCTACTTATTGCAGTATTTTTCCAGAATCTCTGCCAGGGCACTTCCAGAGAACACAAAAATCAGCCTGTAGCAATTTTGTATGTACTTATCATGCAAAAACTCTTTATGTTCATCCTTGATGAGACCAAAGCACCCCTCCCCCAAGCTGGCTAAACTAAATGTGCTCAATATGACTTTTATACTGTGTTTATGTATATGGATACTGTTTATGTATTTTGCTTTGTAAATTAATTTGATACGTTTTTTATTGTACCTTGTGTATTCTATTGTAAACCACTTTGAGATCTTTTAGATCGTAAGCGGTCTATAAATGGAAATAATTAAATAAATAAATTGCACTGTGGAAGATCAACCACAAACCTAAGTTCATGGCACATAGCTAATACACTTTCAATTTCATTTAGAAATCCAGCAAAGAATTGGATGTGGAGAAAGGAAGGGCTTGAGAATGGCTGAAGGCTGCAGACAAAAAGTGGATGTCCAATTCCACTCATCCACATTTAAATCAGTTACCTAGGTTCCATCATATCAAGAAAACAGAATTCATAATGGGGCTTTGAAAGTAACATTAGACTTGATTCTGTAACCTCTCTGAGATGGGCTTACGGGGCACTGTTTTTCAGTGGCTCTGCTCTTTCTTGGAAGGCAGATCTCAGAGAGTACTGTTTGGGGATTTTAGTTCTGATCCCTGGCCGTTGTCATGCGGAGTACCACAAGGCTCGGTGCTTTCACCGATGCTATTTAATATTTATATGAAGCCGCTAGGTGAGATCATCCGGAGTTTTGGAATTCGATTTCACCAATATGCTGATGACACCCAGCTTTATTTTTCCTTCCCTCCAGATATGAGAGATGCTATCCTCCCCTTAAATAAATGTCTAACAGCAGTTAAAACCTGGATCACGCAGAACAAACTGAAATTGAACCCAGATAAAACAGAGGTGCTGGTGGTTGGGGACCAGACCAAGCTGGAAATAGGGAATGTACCGTCATTTGACGGAACTTTACTCCCTTTAAAGACCCAGGTTCGTAGTCTGGGTGTCCTTCTAGATTCAGCCTTGACCTTGGAGGCCCATGTTTTAGCAACTTCCAGAAGCGCTTTGGCCCGCCTAAAACTCGTTCGCCAACTGCGCCCCTTTCTGGAGCTCTCTGACCTAACCATGGTCACTCATGCCTTGGTTACATCTAAGTTAGATTATTGTAATTCACTTTACACAGGACTTCCTCTTAAAACACTTCATCAACTGAAACTAGTCCAAAGAGCAGCTGCCAGGATGTTAACAGGAGCGAGTTGGCGAGCCCACACTACCCCACTCCTAAAACAACTACACTGGCTCCCAATTTCTTATCGAATTCAGTTGAAAATTTTGATGTTAACATTTAGAGCGTCATCTGGTTCAGGCCCTAGTTACCTATCAAATCGTATCTCATTTTATGAACCTGCTCGTCCCCTAAGATCTTCCTCAGACCCTGGCCTTAATATTCCTTCCTTTTCTCAAATTCATCGGACTGGCATTAGGAATAAATCTTTTTCGGTGGTAGCTCCAACTCTTTGGAACTCTCTTCTGCAGGAAATTCATTTTTCCCCGTCTTTGATTAGTTTTCGTCGTCAAGTTAAGACCTTTTTATTTTGGTTAGCTTTTGAAGTATAATGTGAGAGATAATTGTTTTTATATATTGTTATATTGTATAATTTGTTTATATTATGTCATTGTTTTTGCCGCTTAGAATTCTTTGGAACTGAAGATGGATATAAACTTTTTAAATAAATAAATAAATAAATTCTCAGAAATCACATTGCTCTGACAGGTAAGGTTAATGGGCAGCTGAGCGGAGCGAGAACGTCCCCCTCGCCCCAGACACTGGATCACCCAGTAAATAGGTTTCTCCTATTGGACTGGTTCAGTACATTTTGCTTGAATTTGGATCCAAAGCAGAGCCCTGCTTTGCTTTGTTTTCCGAAGTGCAAGAAGTCTTTTCCACTGACTATAATGGGCAAAGCATGTTCATTTTTACAGAACTAGATATAAGTATCAGGCATAGTAGCCCCTTCGGAAGGGATGAACCCAGACAAATTTTAGGCAAATATTGTAGGTTTTTTTGAGCAAGAAGTCTTTAATATTTGGGGGAGGTTCTTTAAAATGTGAGGCTTATGCTCTCTAGGCAGACAAAATAGCCCCTTCTGAGGGGATTTTACCCACCAAAATCCTACCAAATTTCAGACAAACATATGCAGGGATATTCTGTAAGGAGTCTGTAAGGTGTATTTTAAAGCCTTCTCTGTGGTTTTGTGGGTATGTGCATGAACATGACATATAATGTCAAGGTGCCCCTATGTGAGTTCTCTGCAAAATATTGATCGGATAGGTACAATGGGTTAGCCACCCAAGTTGTTTGCGATTACCTATTGGTTTATTTCATCTTTTGTACCACTTTCCATGCATTTTTAAGTTACCATACACTCTTTACTGCTGCTCCTAAGAGTCAACTTTCAAAGAGCAGCAAGAAACACTAACAGCTACTGAAATGCTTATTTTTATTTTATTGACAAAGATGGATATATTGCTTAAATATAAACTCTGAGTCCATAATAAAATTATTGATAAAACATTGGTAAAATCCACAAAACTGTTAAAAAAACAAACACACATAAGATCATCAATAACATGCAGATGACCTCAGTAAAACTTTAGAAACAAGCATAGATAATTCAATTAAATTACATGTCTGAGTGAAAAATGAAATGGACTGCCTTCAAGTCAATTCCGACTTATGGCGACCCTACGAACAGGGTTTTCATGGTAAACGGTATTCAGAGGGGGTTTGCCATTGCCTTCCTCTGAGGCTGAGAGGCAGTGACTGGCCCAAGGCCACCCAGGGAGCTTTGTGGCTGTGTGGGGATTCGAACCCGGGTCTCCCCGCTCGTAGTCCAACACCTTAACCACCACACCACACTGGTAGGCTTGCTACAATAAAAAGTTTCTAGCAGGCACCTAAAATAATACAGCCTAACGTCCCTCCTAAAAGCACTGCGGTTGCACAGCTCTTGTCAATCCATGCTAGTGAGCTAGAGCTATCAATACACATCCCTGTCTTCTGGTGGGATTTCCTGCATCCCAAAAGGTTTATTATGCCTTTTAATCTGAATTCCTTCAGATGTCTGTCTCCATGCCAAATATACTTTATGTTCAAGATGTGTAGCTTGAGGATGGCATTGACATGGCACATTTAAATACACTTCGAGGTGAAAAAGGTGAAGTGACTATTCACGGTAAGAACAAGCAAGATTCAAACCTATTACATTTAACTGGGTTCTCCATCTTCACTTGGCTACTGTGCTTTAAAATAACTTCATCCTTAAAAAAAAAAGTATATCTCTCCAGAAACAGAAGAACTTGGCACCAAACGATGATTTGCCTACCAACATTTTGCCACAATGTGTCTACATGGAAATGTTAAAACAAGGAGACAACAAACTCACCTCCAGCTTTTTTCCCTGGTAAAGCAATTTTGCCATCTGATATAGAATCAACAAGATCCTGAAACTCTGCTGGGACATCAGCCTGCTTCCAACGTTCATTATCTAGGAGGAGGCTATTTATAGACAGAAAAAGAAGGGAGAGTTAAAAAATTAGAAAACACTGCCTTGGTCTGTTGTGTCAGTACCGATCTCAAATTTACTAGCTGGGGTTGAAACAATGAAAGTTCAGTTGATTCAAATATTAATCGGTGGCAAACATTCTAAAGAAAGCAGAACTGGCTAAAGCCTTACTGAAATAAATGAGAAGGTATATTCATGAAGCAGCTTGACAATCAGAGACTGAGGCCCAACTCACAAATCCAGTGACCTACATGTACAGTATGATCATCTGTAACACAATCGTGTGGGAAGCCATTTGTTTGGTCAGTTTTAACTACACCACCAGAAGCCATGTTTTCTTTTCTTAAAAGGACATTGCAACTGATATTGAAACTGGCTAAACTTTATGGGAAACAGCTCTTGCTTTCTCACACGATGCAATGCCCAGATGGTTGCTATCACTTATGTGGTACACCACATAGATTAGGCCTCAGATGAAGCTATTGAGATTTTGTTTATTTTATTTTTATTGCATTTATATCCCTCTTTTCCTCCAAGGAGCTCGAGGTAGTGCACATGGCTGTTTCTGCTCTCCCTATTATCCTTACAATAATCCTGTGTCAGGCAGGTTAGGCACAGAGGTTGTGACTGGCCCAAGGTCACCCAGTGAGCTTCATGGCTGAGTAAGGATATGAATCCTGGTTTCCCAGGTAGCCATCAAAGCTAGAGCAGTTTGCATCTCCAAAGGCTTTGTGGCTGCCCCCAGATTCACTGGGCCATTTCAACATAACAATTGCAACTTTCTAAACCATGGTCCTGTGTGCTCTTTCTTGCTCCTCCTTTCATGCGCTAGTTTCGGCACTTTGATCCTTATGAATTAAAAAAGAGTTTCTTTTCCATCCATAGCAGGAAACCTAGTTTAATGTTGATTTACTAACCATGATCAAACCATAGTCAAAGTTCCTAGTTAGTAAATCGAAATTAAAGAACATTTCCCTGTTCCAGACACAACAGATAGCTGTGGTTTAAAGAGACCAGAACTGAAGCACCGTAACTTTGCTTGAACACAGGAACCATATATGGAGTGGGTGGGGTGTTGGCCTGATGCAAGTTTCTGACTTAATAAACTGTTTAGTTTATTAATAAACCTCTTAACAAACTGTAGTTTATTAAGCAAGAAACATTATGTCCAAATGGCGCATTCTTTTAATGTCCACAGGTTCACTAGGAAGGCACAACTGATGGAGAAATTTTTATTTTTTCCTGTGGGATCTTTGCTGGGGGTCCTTTAAGGAAGTTGAAGACACAGGCTTAAAGCAAAAAGGTAGGCCTTTATTCTTTACAAGCACATGGAGGGACAGTCCCCCCAAAATGTAGGAGAGACTGCAATGAGGTATGGTGTGCACAGATCTTTTATACCTTAAAATTACAGCATGTGACAGTAATTAACCAATCCCCCAAATTCTTGTATTCCGCTCTACACCTGTAAATCTGAGGGGTGGAGACCTGTTGTACTATACTGAATGCTACAATTTTCAGTATATCTGGTGGAACACATATGTGCATTTCCCTCAGATATGACTCCAATTTTTTTCTCTCTCTCTTTCTCTCTGACTGTTAGTGACAGGCCGGGGCACTGAGAAACCAGGGCAGGCACCCTCCTGCACTGGGCTTTTGGAAGTCCCAAGTCTTTGTGAGCCTCCATGGCGAGAGAATGGGAAAGCTACTAACAGCTGAACCACTACAAACGCAACAGGCTCTTCCCTATGGTAAACCCCTGTGCCTTGTCCCAAGGGGAGGAGCGAAATCTAGGTTTTTGTACAGAATTCGGCATCTGATGGTTAGGGTTTTCTGTCTGTTTTGAAAAGACATCTGTATTGTATTTATTTATTTGTCCAATTTAACATTTATATGCCACTTGATTGTAAGAAAACATCTAAGCGGTTTACAAGAAACATTAACAGTTAAAAACAATTAATTAAAAACCTTTAAAAGACAGTTAAAACAGCACTAAACTAAAAAGAGATTAAAAGACATCAACATCTACATCTCTGTATAAGCTTGCCTAAACAGAAAAGCTTTAAGCAGGCACCAAAAGGAGTAAAACGAAGACACCTGCCTGATGTCAATAGGCAGGGAGTTCCAAAGTGTCGGTGCTGCCACTCTAAAAGAATGATTTCTTACAAGTGTGGAACAAGTATTATGTGGCAGTTGTAACAGTGCCACTTCTGCAGATCAAAGCAGTCAAGAGGGGACATATGGGTAAGGCGGTCCCACAAGTAAACTGGTCCCGTGCTCTTAAGGGCTTTATATACTTATAGTAACACCTTGAACTTGGCCCAGTAACAGAACAGCAGCCACTACAGATCTCTGAGCAGGGGTGTAATGTGCTGTCAGGGTCTCACTTCCGTCTGCAAGTGTGTGGCAGCATTCTGTGCTAACAATATGATCAGTGTATTCTTGGGAAAGTTCAAAAACTGTGAGTGGGAATGAGACAGGTCTCCCAGGGTTCAGAGTGTGTGTTCCCAGGTCCTGCATAGCTCCTTTCCCTCTTCCACGACTACTTTCCAGGCCTCCTGCTGCCACACCTGGCATTCTCAGAAATTTCAACACTTTATAATAAGCTTGGTTTTCAACAGTAACTGTATGAAAATGAACAGCTATAACTTGAATAATTTATTCAAAGTACATGATTTGGTTTTCTTTGCCCTACAAAAATGGTATAACTAAAAATTTTGATAGATAAAAATACAGAATATGAAACTGACATATGGAATAAAGTTTTACTACAATTTAAAATATGGTACAGTATGCAACAAAGAAAGGGCAAGAGTTTTACTGATAGCTCCTTGGTGGCCAAGGAGACCCTGGTTCCCGGAACTCGTCGATCTGTCAATCGATCCCCCATGGCAAATTCCCCTCAGGGAAGACCTATTGTCACAGGGACAGCTTCTTCACCCAGACCCAGGATGGCTGGCACTTCATGTCTGGAGATTAAGAGGCAACGCCTCATAAAAAGGGGCATTCCAGCTCAAGCAGTGGAAACTATGATGGCCTCAAGACACCCTTCTACAATTAGAATATATGAGCCTACATGGAAGGCCTTCTTGACGTGGTCACAAAAGAAGAATTTAATTCCAAGGAAAGCAGGTATAAACAGCATTCTTTGCTTCCTACAGGATGGCTTGTCCTTGGGTCTTAGGCCAAACACTCTCAGATGCCAGGCTTCAGCCCTTTCGGTGGTTCTGTCTACATCTCTGGAGAAACCGCTGGGATCTCATCCGTTACTCAGGCGTTTTCTACGTGGGGCAACAGCATCGGCTCCTCCTACAATCCATCGTTACCTAACTTGGAATCTACACAAGGTGTTAACAGCCCTACAAAAGCCCCCTTTTGATCCCCTAAGTCAAATTTCCCTGTCTCCTATCCTTTAAGGTCTTGTTCCTTGTGGCCATTACTTCGGCCTGGAGAGTGTCTGAGTTGAATGCTCCGTCTGTTGACAAGAATTTCTTTGTGTTTCATAAGGATAGAGTAGTCCTACATACTGTCCCTTCTTTTCATCCTGAAGTACTGTCTACCTTCCACTGTCAGCAAAAGCTGGCACTTCCTTCCTTTTGTCCTAATCCCATTCACCCCACAGAGAAAGCGTGGCATTCACTGAATGTGCAAAGAGCCCTGAAAGTCTCTAAAACAAAACATCTCCGTCAGACAGATAGTTTGTCTCCTTCCACCCAGCGTCTTTAGGGAAGAAAGTGTCTTTGTCCACGCTCGCTAGGTGGATCAAGGCATATATCACACTGGCCTACGTCTCTCTAAAGTTAGCCCGGCAGGCCAGGATAGTGGCCCACTCAACTAGGGCAGCAGCCACATCGGCAGCATTCTCACACCATGCATCTATCACAGAGATTTGTAGAGCAGCTACATGGGCCACACCTAATACGTTTATTAAACACTATAAGATTAACACATATGCATCAGCAGAGGCAGCTTTTGGGAGGAGAGTGCTACAACACGATCTCCCAGATCACTGGTGTAATCAGCCCAGCGATGTTCCCACACAACATGGGTCAGCTTTGGTATGCCCCGCCTGGGATCAGCTTTTCCATGCACAGGAGAAAAGACATTTGGTCTTACTGTAAAACGGTTTTCTCTGTGCATGTCAAACACTGATCTCAGGGCCACTCCCTAGGAGAGCTGGGCTGCCATCACTGTCTTTTTCGTCTTAGGCCTACAGCGGAGCGTGTGAGTGTTCCGTGTCAATGGTTCCTATTATTTCTCTGTTCTTTCCTCCTGTTGGTTGGCTTGTTATCAAAAACTGAAATAAGGAGCTGTGCAGAGCAGGAAGTCCTTGTAAAAACAAACAAACTCTTTAGCACTCTTCTGCCTTCAAGCACTAGGTGAAGCTAGCTACCCTCCACCTGAGATCAGCTTTTCCATGCACAGGAGAACCGCATTACATTATACATATGCACAGAAAGATACCTGAGTTTAGTCTTTCGTTCCTCATGGAATCTGTTTACAAATCTATTAGCTTGACTCTGAAGTGCACCACGCAATGACATACTCTTCCTACCACAGATCTGTTCTGTATCCAAGATGAATGTTTCCATCAATCGTGAAAGAGCAACAAACTCTGCAGAATTCAATTTCTCAAGGAACCCATCCTAAAGAAAAGGAAAAGATGATGTAATAACATCATAATCATTTTCATGTTTATTCTACAATAAAGGCTCAGAAGACCACGCAGTAAGGAAAGCACCACTAACATGTTCAAAAACACTTTTAAATTACAGACATTTGGAAAGAACCAGCCTTGTGCATTAATTTATCCACTCTGTATCATATCTTTCTTACAGTACAGGGGCTTCTCCCATTTTATTAACTGAATAATCAAGATAGGTTAGGCTGAGAGGTGATGACTTGCCCAAGACAATCTACTGAGCTTTTGGGCTAAGTGATTTAAATCTAATAACGTAAATCTAATAAGCTTTAAGTTTGTTATGTTACCCATTGCACCACTTTCTATTTCACCTGAAATAAAATACTCAACACACACTTCTCCTTCCCAGTTTTTAATTGATCTTACCAAGCCTGGCCCAGCCATGTTCAAGATATAACTCTGTGTGTGTGCGTGTGCGTTGCCACTTTGCTCTTCCCTTTGCAGCATGAAGTATCAACCAAGGAAGTCTCTAACCACAATTTCTATGGTTACCTGCTTTGGAACACACCAGAATATAAAACTGACTTCAAGCCACGGTAAGTTTCTACTATCAGAATGAATAACACTTTTCTCTTTTCAAGATATATGAGATCTGTGATTTTTGGGCTGAGGTAACTGCTAGGACAGATGATGGAATTCTATCAGGACCATGTTTCAGCAACCCCATTGCAATGCCAAAAGTTACTTAGAATGCTAAAACTTTCTGGATAGTTAAACCACTTTCATTAATCATATGCATTTGTTTTAGTTATACACAATCGTCCCCAATAAGCCCAGCATCCTCAGAACAGATGCCATATGTACATAGGTGCATACACATATAGGCTCTAACTATGCAATCAATGCACTACAAAATTAATTGAAAATTAAGTCTACCTGCACAAATTCCTATGTGAACAGGACATCAAACATGCCAAGCGCTTCATTTATATGAAGGGAGACTTGGAGGGTGGTGACAAGGGAGAGGGCGTTTTCAGTTGTAACTCCCCATCTGTGGAATACGCTCCCCAGAGAGGCCCACCTGGCACTTTCATTGACATCCTTTCAGTGCCAGGTAAAGACTTATCCTTTTTCCTAGACATTTGATAGATTAAGATGATGATGTTTGTATTAGCATGCTGCCAAAGCTTTCTGTGGCTGTATGGGGTGGTGGTGGTTGTTTTATTATTTTGTTTTATGGTCTGATATATTTATTTTGGTTTTTAACAATGTTGTAAGTTGCCTGGACACTTTTGGGTAACAAGTGACAGACAAACAAACAAACGGAATTCCAATATAGGCTATTGCAGCGGTTGGTCTCCTCATTTGGGACACAAGGCTGTTTTGGTCAAGCCATGGCTTCCTGTCCCACATCTGACTTCATATATGACATCAAGTGTGGAACAAGTAAAGACACAGCTAGGTCAAAAGGGGGTTTGCAGGCACTGCTATCAGCTGATTAGTGGCACTTGCAAACTCTGTGCATAGTACTTTACAAGCCCTACCAATCAGCAGGCAAAATCAGATTACCTGACATCATTGTGCCATCAGGTGACTGACAGGAGGGTGGACCCACCAACCTGTCAAACTTGGCCCGTGAGGTGTGTAATAAGATAAGGATTTGCCAGCCAGATCCAGTTCCCCACCATGGGCTATCTGGTGAATATGGGATGATAATATAAAGCAAAGCCCTTATTCAGGACATTTTTAGACATCACACACATCAGCCCTGTATCACTAAATTGGTGACTACCTTGCGCTGCTCTACAAGTGGTCCGGATGTAAAGCCATGGTTACATTAATGAGCCAAGCTGGATCCTTGGGCTTGCACACTGCCTCTTCTGGGAAAGAATAATGCATGGAACTTACTTTTGCTCTAGCCATGAGGAACTTCACAGAACGATCATGGCAAATATCAGATGCACCGTAAAGGAGGTCCTGGATGTTATTTGCTAATCTCCCCAGTTCCAGTTCTGAGAGCTTCATATCCTCACCAATCCTGAAAGTAATACAAGGAAGACTTTGTTTATATATAATTTTCAGCTCATATAATACAGTCTCCCACCAGTCTGTTGAAATAGGAAAGGATTCACCCACAACTACATACACAATGACAACTTTGTATTTTGATATAAAAAGCCATCTCTGAAATGGAACAGAATTAACCTCTCATCTGTCCAATAGATAGCAGGAAGAAGTGACAAATAATTTGTAACAAAACATTATGAAGTAATTGATGGCCAATCACTATTTATGTAAGTCTTTAACAAGTGTTTACACTGATTTACATATTGTATTACCAGATCATATATTTGTTTAACAGTACCATACACTAGCCTTGCCAACATGTTACATCTGGAAAGCATATTACAGACCTGCCTCTTGACCTGCTGAATGGTCACGTGTTGTCCAACTGAGGCTGGTCCAACAGAGGCTGGTCCAACATATCACTTCATAACATGAAAGGCAAAGGCTATGGATGGTTGGTAGGCCTCACTGCTTTGGTATCTCTGTCTTGTGCCACATACAATGACCACTCTCAAGCACAGTGAATTCAACGAATGCATGGCACACATTCCTATCAGTGAAGTGGGAAGGTTGTTGTTGTTGTGTGCCTTCAAGTCGATTTTGACTTATGGTGACCCTATGAATCAGCAACATCCAATAGCATCTGTTGTAAACCACCCTATTCAGATCTTGTAAGTTCAGGTCTGTGGCTTCCTTTATGGAATCAATACATCTCTTGTTGGGTCTTCCTCTTTTTCTACTTCCTTCTGTTTTTCCCAGCATTATTGTCTTTTCTAGGGAATCATGTCTTCTCATGATGTGTCCAAAATATAACCTCAGTTTCATCATTTTAGCTTTTAGTGATAGTTCTGGTTGAATTTGTTCTAACACCCAATTATTTGTCTTTTTCAAGGTCCATGGTATCTGCAAAACTTTCCTCCAGCACCACATTTCAAATTGGTTGATTTTTCTCTTGTCCACTTTTTTCACTGTCCAACTTTCACATCCATAGAGATCGGGAATACCATGGTCTGAATGATCCTGACTTCAGTGTTCAGTGATACATCTTTGCATTTGAAGACCTTTTCTAGTTCTCTCACAGCTGCCCTCCCCAGTCCTAGCCTTCCTCTGATTCTTCACTATGGTCCCCATTTTGATTGACTGTGCCAAGGTATTGATAATCCTTGACAAGTTCAATGTGCTTATTGTCAACTTTAAGGTTACATAAATCTTCTGTTGTCATTACTTTCGTCTTCTTGATGTTCAGCTGCAGTCGTGCTTTTGTGCTTTCCTCTTTAACTTTCATCAGCATTCATTTCAAATCATTACTGGCTTCTGCTAGTAGTATGGTATCATCTGCATATCTTAAATTATTGATATTTCTCCCTCCAATTTTCAAACCTCCTTCATCTTGGTCCAATCCCGCTTTCCGTATGAGAAGTGGGAATAGAAGCAGTAAAGGAGAACTCAAAGCCCTTTCCTACTTCGCATGGGTATAAAGATTGAGGAACAGAATAAATATACATCAGAACAAAGGCTCTCAAACAGGGCCAGGATATACTAGGGGGGGAAATTAAAAAAGAACCTGTGAGCCTCTTCAGGTACAGTTAAGTGCAAACAAAAACATAGGACTTAGCTATAGTATTTGCCCTTGCCCCATCCAGAGACAGTAAAGCAACAGTGTAAAAGCCCATAAGGAAGCAAAAAGACCTAGAAAAAAATAGTAACCGCAGTGGATCACAGCAGTTTCTCTCTCTCTCTCTCTCTCTCTCTCTCTCTCACACACACACACAGTTTTAGACAATGTCATATTAGATCTGAAATGAAAATGGGAAAGAAGAGACCTTTGATTTTTCCATAAAAAGGTCTTCTACGTGCATATAAAGATGTTCTCAGGTGGGACTTGACCTCCACCTTGAGAACAAAGGCAAAATGGCACTGTTCAATTTATCTTGATTCCTCTAGCTTCCCCTTAGCCTCAGAAAGCCAGTTCTTACATGACAAGCAATACATAAGAAAAAGAACTAATGAACAGTGCATGCAAAGAACAGACAACAAATGGCACTCTCTGCTCAAAGGAGAAAGAATACAGGAAGAACCTGAACATGTATAAGGTCCCAGAGATATACAGCCCAGGGAAGGCCCCGAGGGCATCTTTACATGCACATAGAAGACTGTTTTATGGTAAGACCAAAGGTCTCTTCTCCTATGCATGTAAGATGCTGTCACGTGGGACATACCCAAGCTGACCCATAAAGGGTGGGAAAGAAATGATGGGCTGCCTATAATTTTGGAAGAACGTGCTGCAGGACTCATCTCCCAAAGGCTGCCTCAGCTGAGGCTTGCCTAGTGGCCTTGTAATGATTAATGAATGTATTGAGAGAAGCCGATGTGGCTGCTCTACACACCTCGTGAAGGGCAGTGTTGAGGGGAAAAGCTGCTGAAGCTACTGGAATGCACTATGATCTGAGTTGGCAGCTGCAGATTCTGACTAGTATAAGCCAAGGTGATACAAACCTTGATCCACCGAGAAAGGGTGGATGAGGACCCTTTATTAACTAAGGTAAACAGGTGATATGATACAAACGAGGAATCCGTCTTACAAAACAGCTTGGTTCTGGTGATGCACACCTTTAAAGCCCATCTCACATCTAATGAATGCCAGGCCTTTTCAGCTGGATAGGCAGGTGAAGGACAAAAAGTTGATAAAATGAGTTCCTGCTGGCTATGAAAGGGGGAAAGGACTTTAGGATGGAAAAGGGGATTAGTACATAGTATTACCCTAACTTGGTGGAAAATACAAAACAGTTTATCCATTGATAGAGCATTCATTTCTGAAACCTTTCTGGCCGACATAATTGCCACCAGAACAGGACTTTGAAGGGTAAGATGCATAGAGGGACAGAATTCAACGGCTCAAATGGTGATTTCTGAAGGGCAGACTACAACCAAAAAGGACAGAAACCCAACCTAAACAACCTCTGAAAAACTCAGATGGGTTCAGTAATGTATCTATTAAAACATCTAAAATATTAAATTTTATTATATAATAGCTAACAATCATAAAACATTATTAAAAACCATAATATATGGCAATAAAATTTCCTTAATACATTCCTTGCGTTCAAATCTTGTACTAGATCTTTCCCAAACACATTTCAACCTGTAAAGGCCTCTCAAATTGAATAGAATTATTTATTTCAGCTGGCTGAGAGGCCTGCATCATCAAAGATTTTTATTATTCATTCATCAGTCCAAATTAAAAGACTGAGCAAGATACACATTGTACAATATATGGCGTAGGTCTGATTTATTATTTACAAGATCTAAAAACACTTAAGGAGCTCAGGAACATGCAGCTACCAAAAATCCAAAGTACTCACTGAAGAAGACCTTTACAAGTTGAAACGTGTTTTGGAAAGATCTAGTACAAGATTTGAATGTAAGGAATGTGTTAAGGATATTTTATTGCCATATATGATGGTTTTTAACCTTATTGAGAGGGCACTTGCATCATGCACCTGCTGTAGTCCCAAATCCAATCTCTTTTCAACCACACCCTTCAGATTCAGGAGGGATTCACTAAACCTTGCATGGGAGCACCTATGAGCAGGAGTTTCAGTTAATCCGTAATGGACTGGTCCAGAAGAGAATACTTATTTGCAAATGGGACCAACTTCATAAACTGCAAGAGAGTCTCAAATTCTGCTTTGATGACCTAGGAAGCATAGAGGGAAGTTTAACTACCCTAGACTTAAGCTTAGGATCTGGGCATACCAGTGCCACTCTTGAGGCAGCTGAGTCTGGGGTGGAAGCATCCTCTTAAGTGTTCAAGTTTAATGCCTCCTTGCATAACAGTGGCAGATAATGAGGTTTCTGAAAAGCCGATTTGAAGACGCCTCTTCTGTCTCAGATGCTCTGCTCCTTCCTCATCTAAAACAATTAACTCTGCATCCATATTGTCTAACACCTCCAAATGGCGAGACCCCTGTCCCTGTATACAGCATGAGGGTCTGGGGTAGAATTCATATGGTCTTTTCAAGACCAATGTGTCAATAGAGATTGTGGACCCTGAGAGAACATAGATTGTGCAGCCTGAGACAGACTAGACTGAGGTGGGTGGGTAGCTGATGAGGATAGGGGTGGGTGTGCAGAGAGGGGTTGGATCATGGTAGTCGCATTGTCAATATTCACGGTATTGGCCACACTCACGTTAGCATTAGGAGGGGAAGTTCTCAAGGGTTGCAGAGTAGCAGCCAGGTTTCTAGCCAGGTCTGCTAACAAAATGTCCTTTAGTTGCAACATCTCAGGAGCCAGGGCTGTGGAGTCGGTACGCCAGACCTTCGACTCCGACTCCTCTATTTTTCTACTGTCCAACTCTGACTCCTTCATAAATGGCAAATGTATATTAACTAGTAATAACAAATTTACTGTAAAATGGTAGCACAAGGCATTTCATCACCACCATGTGAATCCAGAGCTTGGAAAAGTTACTTTTTTGAACTATAACTCCCACGAGCCCAATCCCTGGGCTCAAAAAAGTAACTTTTCCAAGCTCTGGATTCATGTGGTGGTGATGAAATGCCTTGTGCTACCATTTTACTACAGTAAATTTGTTATTACTAGTTAATATACATTTGCCATTTATGAAGGAGTCGGAATCAGAGTCGGTACATTTCTACCGACTCTGACTCCACCCAAAATTGCTCCCGACTCCGACTCCACAGCCCTGTCAGGAGCCAGGTGTAACTGAACTGGAAGCGGGGGGAATCTGATTCTGTGAATTCCCTGAGGTCGAGGGATGGCTGAGACATGACATCATAGCCTGTACTGGCTGTGTTTCATCCCCAAAGCCTACAAATGTCTCCGCTGATGAGCTGGAGGAAAAAACTGCTGCCAGTTCCCTTCTATGTTGCTTCCCTTCATCATCTGACAACTGCTCCTGGTCTCTCAACAAGCAGCGCCTTCCCTGATACTCTGTATCACTTCCTGCCAAAATGCCTACTCCCTCTCCTCCATCTTGAGCTGACTGTTGTTCCAGCAAAAATAACATGGGTCTATCGCCCAGGTCTCTGCAACCCCGCAGGGATGCCATGGGGAAAGGCTGGAGCATTGGGTTGAGGGACATTACAGGTTGGAGGTCCCCCCCCCACTATTAAAGAAGCCACCAAAACACCCTCCAGTCTGTTGGAAGAGGGGATGGTGCTAGCCGCCTGGCTTCCCTTTGTTGCATTTTGAGGTGCTGAAGGAGAGGTAAAGGCGACAGTGGCCAGCTTTCCACATGACGCGGCCAATTGTTCTGTAGCTTTCCCCACTGCAGTAAGCAAATGGGACTGCTGCTCTTGCCAGGCGGGAGGTGAGAGGCAAGAAAGGGGGAGCCAAAACTGATTACCGCTGTAGCGCAGCTTGGATCGAGAAAGGGACTGGTGTGAAGCACAACACAAGCGGTGATTAACAGGACACCTAAGAACTTGAGAGAAGAACTGAGGACTTGCGGTACAACAAAAAGCCAAATGGTAACAGAGTTTTTTGTTGTTTTTTAGTAACAGACCAATAAACCTACACAAACACACAGAATACAAGCTTGAAATAAGCAAGAATCAAAGCAGGGAGCAGAGAGCGTGAAGCATGCGACCACAAATTGTGAAGGCAAAATAGAACTGGCTTCCTGAGGCTAAGGGAAAGCTAGCAGAATCAAGAGAAATCGAACAGTGCTATTTTGCCTTCGACCACAAAAGCTTTGTCTTGTCCAACCTCAGAGCATCTTAGATGCATGGAAGAATGACAATTTACTATTATATCATGGAGAGCATCAACTGAATTTAGGTTGTCAAATTCAAAAGTGAAACCAAGTTTATGGCTTAGGGTGGAATCCATTGTTGCATGAATAGAGTTCAATTTCCACACCAGGATGTCCCCTTCTCCTTCCCCCTGCAGTCCCAAAATCAACTCTGGAGGGTCCCACAATCCCCCATTACATACAACTCACAGAATGCCATAAAACTCAGGGTGTTGGAAACACATGCAGAATATGTAGCAAACTCGAAACTGAGTTTCAGAAACCATGTTTTAGGGTCACATATTTAGAGCTTTTGGAAATCTTTCCAAGCAGTAAATTTGCATCAATTTTGTTTGATTAGTTTAGCTCCAGTTTATACACAGTGGGGACTGATGCCTGCTTTTTAGACCAGGATCTGGATTAAGGATTTTTACTACATACATGATGTCAATTCCACCCGGTGTAATACTGGACAAAATCTGTTCCTTGCTAGATGAGGAGTCCGTGGTACATTCAGGTTCCGATACAGAGTCACTGCTGCTGGGCTCACTGTCTGGGGAAAGGTTTCTCTGAGAGACAGAACAGGCTGCTGTGGGTTGAAGGTCTCCTTCACTGAAGGCATCACTTATGAACATGCCCTCATGCGTCAGATAAGCCACTTCTGTGTCTATGGTACTGTCCTTTGCAGAGTTCTTCTGCACAGATGTATCTCCCAGCTCCTTGTTCCTTTGGTTCTTGTCTAGAACCAAGAGAACCACCCTTCTGATGACATTTAATGTTGCCTAAGATAAAACAAATGGTTAAAAAAAAATGAGACAATGCTGAATTCCTTGAAAAATAAATTTTAGCAAGAATGTTTCCATTTTAAATATTGCATAATTTATACACAACAGAATGATTCATATTTTACATCATTTATTCTACCCCAGAACATCCTCTTTCACTTGCTAAATTCAGTACTTATGGTGGAACATATGAACTGTGCCAAAAGCAACTGGCAGAATTTTGAAATTAAATGTGTTTTAAATGTATTTTTACCATGCTCTACATCTGGGATAATTAAGAACAATTCCCTCTACTACTGAATTTTGCTGGTTTCATGCCTATTACTTCGGAAGTAAAATGAGGCCACCCAAAAATAAGGAATGAGTTTTTGCATGCTCTTGGGCACAACCAAGTATGCACAAGTATATTACTCAATAAATTAAAATATTATTTAATACAAAAAGAAAAAGAAATTGACCTATTTCAGTGCCTTCTAGTGTCAGTTGCGAGAGAGATGGAATTGGTCTGCTTGAATTCCCAGGAATTTACATTTCCTGGATGGGGATCAGTATTGAGCAGATGATTTCCAGCACCCCTTGAACAAATCCCATTTGGAGTTACATATTTTTTTTAAAATGTTAGTTTAAATGTTACACAAAGTATATAGAATTAAGCAAACCAACATACGTACTTCAGATAAATTGACTCATGGTGATTATATATATTCTGCTCTCAGTTAAACCTGCCATGTATTTTAACAGTGGCACCCAAAACTTCAGCCGTTTTTTCTGTAGGATAAAGGCCTTTCCAAGTCACTTATACTTCACTTATTTTTGCTGCACTCATTACTGAAGAATTACTGTTTCAAAGGCAGGAAATGTGTGTGAAATAAAGGGCCTAAGAGGCAGTAAATCTAATGTACTGCCTTCAAGTCGATTCCGACTTATGGCGACCCTATGAATAGCGCTTTCATGAGGCTGAGAGGCAGTGACTGGCCCAAGGTCACTCAGTGAGCTTCATGGCTATGTGGGGATTTGAACCCTGGTCTCCCAGGTCGTAGTCCAGGACCTTAACCACTAAACCACACTAGCTCAAGAGGCAGTATAGCTGAGGAAATCTCAGCCAGGGCCTGGGGCAAAGGAGGGGTTGTTTGATGTGAACAGAAAAGGAGAAGAGATACACAAGGAACACTGAAAGATAAGGGTTTGGGTGTTGTGCTGAACTGTGATGAATCAAACACAGAACTAAATGCTTCCCATTTCCTCCTTGTAGCTGTGCTGGGGGAGGAGAAGGAGAGCTCATTAGCCCAAGACCTATTTAAACTCATTTCTGCAATGATAAACCATAGTTTACCATTACAGCCAAACATAGCCACTGACTAAACTGCAGCAATATTAAAACAAGATAGCCTGAGATTCAAATTCAGTGCTATGTAAAAAATTAAATTTTGGAAGCAATTAAGAAAAAACAGGATCTTGTTGCAAAGATTTTCATTTCATCACATAGAACATATCAAATTTATTTTAATGAATTAATGCTAAATAACAGGCAGTTTCCCAAAATACTTTCTTAAAAGGATTAATACATTAAAGACACTAATGGTAGTGTTGTCTTTCAGGGCTTAGTCTAAAGGATGGTATCAGAACCAGAGGCAGAAGTTCTAGATTTATCAACATGGACAGAGATATAGCTGATGAAAAATTCCATTCAATTTTCCTACACCACAATGCCTCATCTACTTTTATTACACTGTAAAGTTAGGGATGTAATGAATGAATGATTTCTGTCCCATCCTGTGTTCATCGCAATCAGCACTGTTTCCATTCCACTACCTCTTGGCTTCTGCTGAAATCTGTTATTTGTCTCACTATCTGCTATAGCTAAATCAAATGTTTACGTAATTAATTATACAGCCTAGCCAGCGTAGATTTTTCACATTCCGCAATGTTAAATTGAAAATACCCCCATGCCATTCTGATGCTTCCCATAAGCTCATTTCAAAACAAAACTTTACAAAACTTACAGCCCTGAACTCAGAAATGCTTGCTTAACAACCCTCTCAATTTTCATGGCGATACAAAAAACAGTCAGAGAGAATAGAGAGTACAAAGTCTAAAAAGGGAGAAAAAAAACCCAGAGCCCTTTTGGACTTTTTTCTGTCAGAGTTCTCATAATCTGTTGAAATTCATTAAAAATCAGCCATGTTCACAGAGTACCTGTAATCCTATTACTGACCTTGCCTCATACTCTGACCATCATCTTCTTCAGTTTAAAAGTTAAAAAAATGCCTGGCTGATTTTTAATTAAAGAAATTTTGGCTTGAACCCAAAGATAGTGTAAGGCATGCTCAGTAAGAATCAACTGTCAGTGTTCTAAAAGCCAGAATCTCAGTTGCTTCACTTGCCTTATCAGGGGGCCACATCCATGCCGGACTTTGATTTCACGTGAGAAAGTCAAGGCTTCCCTCAGAGAATCCTAGGAAGTGTAGTTTGTGAAGGGTGCTGAGAGGAGACTCCTATTCCACTGACAGAGCTCCAGTGGCCAGACTGGTTTAACAGTCAGCTGCTCTGATTGAAGGTCTGTGAGGGAAACAGGGCATCTCCTAGCAACTCTCAGCACCCTTCACTAACTACACTTACCAGGATTCTTTGGGAGAAGCCATGACTCTCCGAAGAGAAATAAAGGTCTGGTGTGGATGTAGCCAGGGACAGCTTTGGTTTAATTTGGGTGGGAGGCTACATGTGCCTGCTGCAGAATAAAAAGGTGGGGGGAAAGCTGAAAAAGCCATTTCAATCCGGTTTCAGGCCCGGTTTTGGCACCGAAACAGCCTTGGTCGCCCTGTATGATGACCTTTGTCGGGAGAGGGACAGGGGGAGTGTGACTCTGTTGATTCTCCTTGATCTCTCAGCGGCTTTTGACACCATCGACCATGGTATCCTTCTGGGAAGACTCACGGAGCTGGAAGTTGGGGGTACTGCTTGGCAGTGGCTCCGCTCCTACTTGGTGGGTCGCCACCAGAAGGTAGTGCTTGGGGAACACTGCTCAATGCCCTGGACTCTCCATTGTGGAGTCCCGCAGGGATCGGTACTGTCCCCCATGCTTTTCAACATCTACATGAAGCCGCTGGGTGCGGTCATCAGGAGTTTTGGGGTGCGTTGCCATCAGTACGCTGATGACACGCAGCTTTATTTCTCCTTTTCATCCTCTTCAGGTGAGGCTGTTAACGTGCTAAACCGCTGCCTGGCCACGATAATGGACTGGATAGGAGCTAACAGACTGAAGCTCAATCCAGACAAGACCGAGACGCTGTTGGTGAGTGCCTTCTCTGCCCAGATGGAGGATGTTCATCCTGTTCTTGATGGGGTTACACTCCCCTTGAAGGAACAGGTGCGTAGCTTGGGTGTTCTTTTTGATCCTTCCTTGTCACTTGAGGCCCAGGTGGCCTCGGTGGCACGGAATGCTTTCTACCATCTTTGCCTGGTAGCCCAGCTACGTCCCTATCTGGACAGTGACGACCTCGCCTCAGTTGTTCATGCTCTGGTAACTTCTAGACTGGACTACTGCAATGCGCTCCACGTTGGGCTGCCCTTGAAGACTGTTCAGAAACTACAACTAGTCCAGAATGCAGCGGCCAGATTGCTGACGCGGACCAGAAGGTCCGCTCATATAACACCTGTTCTGGCCCGTCTGCACTGGCTTCCTGTTTGTTTCCGGGCTAGATTCAAAGTGCTGGTTTTGACCTATAAAGCCCTACACGGCATGGGACCGCAATACCTGGTGGACCGCCTCTCCCAATATGAACCTACCCGGACACTGCGCTCAACATCTAAGGCCCTCCTCCGAGTGCCATCCCATCGAGAAGCTCGGAGGGTGGTGACTAGAACCAGGGCCTTTTCTGTGGTGGCCCCCGAACTGTGGAACAGTCTCCCCGATGAGGTGCGCCTGGCGCCGACGCTACTATCTTTTCGGCGCCAGGTGAAAACCTTTTTATACTCCCAGGCATTTTAAAGTGTGTTTTAATGGTATTTTCATCATTATTTGTATTTTTGGATGTTGTTTGGTTCTTTTATTGTTTGTTTGTTTTGTTTTCTTGATTTATTGTATTTATATATTGCTTGTTTTTTATCTTTTTGTACACCGCCCAGAGAGCCTTCGGGCTTAGGGCGGTATATAAATTAAATTAAATAAAATAAAATAAATAAATAAATAAATAAAAAAGAATGATACTGTTCACAATGTTTTCCTTTTGGAAAGGAAAGGGGCTTCCCCTCTGCCCCATACCCATCCACCCAATCTCTTCCCCCTCTCCCTCCCCCTCCCCAGGGTCAGTGGGGGACTACAACCTGGGAGACCAGGGTTCGAATCCCCACATAGCCATGAAGCTCACTGGGTGACCTTGGGCCAGTCACTGCCTCTCAGCCTCAGAGGAAGGCAATAGTAAAACCACCTCTGAATACCGTTTACCATGAAAACCCTATTCATAGGGTCGCCATAAGTTGGGACTGACTTGAAGGCAGTCCATTTCCATTTTCAAACATGATTGCACAGAAATAAATCCCACTGAACTCAAAAAGTATGCAAATGATCAAATCCACCCTCCTTTCTCCTCCATCCTATACACTCCCTTCTCCTCCATCCTATCCCCTCCCTCTTGCCCCTTCCCTCCCCCTTCCTTTGCCCCTCCCTACCCATCCCCTTCCCCCTCCTCCCCTTCCTCCTCCCCACGGGTCAGTTTTACCTATCTTAAGCATGATTGCACAGGAGTAAATACCCTTCCACCCCTCTGCCCTCCCTCCTCCCCCCCTCCCCATCCCCTGTGGTCAGTTTCACCTAACCTAAGAATAATTGCAGGGGAGTAAATCCCACTGAACTCAATAAGCATGCAAATGATCAATCCATTCTCAGCAAATTTGGAGAGGATCCCATTTCTTAACTCCCGGATTAAACAGAACAGAAATTCACTAATAGGCAAAAAACCTTGCAGTTTAAGAACGTACCTATAGCCCACAAATATTTCTATCAAACTTGAAAAGGCAAGGAAATTGGGCAGCTATAGTGAATGCATCAGGGGAGCAAGAGACCTGACCTCCTCTCTGAGATATTGTACTGCCCTACAAATTGGTTAAAATGCAAACACAATTTGGGTTGGTCTTTCACAGTCCAATCCACTTCCTGTGTAGCTTGGAAGAATTTGGGAACATGTGCCTCTGAGCATATGGGGAGTGGTGGCAACACCTGCAGTCAGCCCAAATAATAGAAATAAGACATGTGCTGTGCTGATCTTGTTTTAGCAGGGAGGAAGCAACATTATTAAGAAAGCTGATATGGTTCTGATGGTCACTTTAAATATGTCTGATTTACTTTGCAATTTTAGTGAAGTTTCCTATAGGAAATTATTTTCTTTTGTTTCTGTTTCTGTGAATATGTGTATAGCAACACTTTGCAAAATTTACACTAAAAAAACTCCAAAAATAATTGTGGAATAATGGCAATGACTATTCTGCAGAATAGTCTCCAGTGGACATCAGGAGCGTCTCAATTTGCACAAGATAAAACAGTGGGAGGTGAAATATATTCTAGCAAAATTGTAGTTGTGCTCTATGTTTTTAATTGACTGTACCGACCTTGCCTTAAATGAAGTGATTTAAATATAGCAGGCTGAAAACATGCATCCTCTTTTTCCAACAGCTAGAGTCATTGCTGATGTAGCAACATAATGTAATCATTCTGATTTTACATCAAACTGCAGTTTCAGATTCAATTGTTAATGCACGCAAAATAGAAACAGAACATAACCTCCAATTTGAAACACAATAGGCTGTCTTCACCATCATATGACATTAACCAATAAAAAGGCTTTGAAATTAATAAAAATAAAATTGACACAGATTTCTAAGATGAAAAATGAGAGAATTTTTTTTTTTAGATTAGATTCTCTGTAGAAACATTAGTAACACAGGAAAGAAGCAAAGTAAGAATACCAACAAACACACAAAAAGATAATTCTCCATCTCTGGACATGGCAGGTGTTGCCACCACTCACCATATGCTCAGAGGCACATGTTACCAAATTCTTCCAAGCTACACAGGAAGTGGATTGGACTGTGAAAGACCAACCCAAATGGTGTTTGCATTTTGACACCTTTGTAGGGCAGTCCAATATCTCAGAGAGGAGGTCAAGTCTCCTGCTCCCCTGGTGCATTCACTATAGCCGCCCAATTTCCCTGCTTTTTAAAGTTTGATAGAAATACTATTAGTGAATTTAAATACATTCAACTGGAAGGGGAACATGAAAAACAATGCAGAAAATAATGTAATAATATAACTTTTGCAGACTAAGAACAATAAGAAATACTGTTTGCATTCACTTACGTGGTGTCTGTGTTTGACTTCAGAGGAACATGCAATTTGTGGCAATTTCTGCTCCCATTTCTGTTTCTAACAGAATTCCGACATCCCTACGTACAGTGCAGCTGTACAGTATAGTGTAGTTATAATGGCATGCATGGACACAATCCATTTAGGACTGTATTGTAAATATAACAAAGAGGGATAGAAATCAATATTCAACTGAAGCAATGTTGTTGTTATTATGTGCCTTCAAGTCGATTTCGACTTATGGCGACCTCCAAGAGCATCTGTCATGAACAACCCTGTTCAGATCTTGTAAGTTCAGGTCTGTGGCTTCCTTTATGGAATCGATCCATCTCTTGTTTGGCCTTCCTTTTTTTCTACTCCCTTCTGTTTTTCCCAGCATTATTGTCTTTTCTAGTGAATCATGTCTTCCCATGATGTGGGTATGGTAACCTCAGTTTCATCATTTTAGCTTCTAGTGACAGTTCTGGTTTAATCTGTTCTAACACCCAATTATTTGTCTTTTTTGCAGTCCATGCTATCCGCAAAGCTCTTCTCCAACACCACGTTTCAAATGCGTTGATTTTTCTCTTATCCGCTTTTTTCACTGTCCAGCTTTCACATCCATACATAGAGATCGGAAATACCATGGTCTGAATGATCCTGACTTTAGTGTTCAGTGATACATCTTTGCATTTGAAGACCTTTCCTAGTTCTCTCATAGCTGCCCTCCCCAGTCCTAGCCTTCTTCTGATTTCTTCACTATTGTCTCTATTTTGGTTAAGGACTGTGCTGAGGTATTGATAAGTTCAATGTCCTCGTTGTCAACTTTAAAGTTACATAAATTATCTGTTGTCATTACTTTAGTCTTCTTGACGTTCAGTTGTATACCTGCTTTTGTGCTTTCCTCTAACTTTTATCAGCATTTGTTTCAAATCATTACTGGTTTCTGCTAGTAGTATGGTATCGTCTGCATATCTTAAATTATTGATATTTCTCCCTCCAATTTTCACACTTCCTTCATCTTGGTCCAGTCCCGCTTTCCATATGATATGTTCTGCGTATAGATTGAACAAGTAGGGTGATAAAATACACCCCTGTCTCACACCCTTTCTGATAGGAAACGAATCAGTTTCTCCATATTCTGTCCTTACAGTAGCCTCTTGTCCAGAGTATAGGTTGCACATCAGGACAATCAGATGTTGTGGCACCCCCATTTCTTTTAAAGCATTCCATAGTATTTTGTGACTTCACAATCAAAGGCTTTGCTGTAATCTATAAAGCACTGGGCGATTTCCTTCTGAAATTCCTTGCTCCATTCCATTATCTAATGTATGTTTGTGATATGATCTCTGGTGCCTCTTCCCTTTCTAAATCCAGCTTGGACATCTGGTATTTCTCGCTCCATATATGATAAGAGCCTTTGTTGTAGAATCTTGAGCATTACTTTACTTGTATGGGACATTAAGGCAATAATGCAATAATTATTGCATTCCCTGGGATCCCCTTTCTTTGGAACTGGGATGTGTATTGAACGCTTCCAGTCTGTGGGCCATTGTTTCCCACATTTGTTGACAAATTTTTCTCAAAATTTGGACAGATTCAGTCTCAGTAGCTTGTAGCAACTCTATTGGTATGCCATCTATTCCTGGTGATTTGTTTCTTCCAAGAATTTTAAGAGCAGCTTTCACCTCACATTCTAAAATTTCTGGTTCTTCATCATACGGTTCCTCTATGAATGAATCTGTCATCCTTGCATCTCTTTTATAGAGTTCTTCAGTGTATTGCTTCCATCTTCCTTTTATTTTATCTCGGTCAGTCAGTGTGTTCCCCTGTTGACTATTCAACATCTCTACTCTTGATTTAAATTTCCCTTTCATTTTTCTAATCTTTTGGAATAGGGCTCTTGTTCTACCCTTTTTGTTGTCCTATTCTATTTCTATACAATAACTATTATAATTGTTCTTTGTCCCTGCGTACTAGCCACTGCATTGTTGCATTTAGGGTTCTGACTGTGTTTCTATCTCCTTTTCCTTTTGCTTTCCTTCTTTCTTTAACCATTTTAAGAGTTTCTTCAGTCATCCATTCAGATCTTTCTTTTTAACTTGAGGTATTGTCTTTCTGCATTCTTCCCTGATAATGTCTCTGACTTCACTCCATAGTTCTTCTGGTTCTCTGTCAACTAAGTTTAAAGCCTCAAATCTGTTCCTTATTTGATCTTTATATTCTTCTGGGATGTTATTTAAATTGTATTTTGGCACTATGATTGTTTTGTTCTTTAGCTTTACTATGATTTTCGATACAACCAGTTCATGATTTGTACCGCAGTCTGCTCCTGGTCTTATTTTTTCAGGAAGTATGGAACTTCTCCATCCTCTACTACCAATTATATAATCAATTTGATTCCTATATTGACCATTTGGTGATGTCCACGTGTACAATTGTCGTTTTGGTTGCTCAAAAAATGTGTTCACAAGAAAAAGATTATTGGCTTCCTAGAATTCAAAAAGTCTTTCTCCTGCTTCATTTCTATCTCCTAAGCCCCATTTCTCCACAATTCCTAGTTCTTCTCTGTTCCCTACTTTTGCATTCCAGTCCCCTATGATTATCAGCAATCTTGTTTTGGTGTGTGATCAATTTCTTTCTGTACTTCTGCGTAAAATCTCTCCAATTCCTCTTCTTCTGTGTTTGCCGTTGGAACACAGACTTGGATAATGGTTATGTTAATAGGTTTCCCATTAAATCTCACTGATATCACTCGTTCAGACTTTACGTAGTAGTTCCTAATTGCTTTTGCTACATCACTTCTCACTATTAAAGCAACCCCATTTCCTCTTAATTTCTCATTTCTTGCATAAAATATTTTGTAGTTGCCTGATTGGAAATGTCCCATTCCCGTCCATTTTAATTCACTCACGCCAAGTATTGTAACGTTGATACGTTCCATTTCTTTCTTGACAATTTCTAACTTTCCCTGGTTCATGCTTCTCACATTCCATGTTCCTATTGTGCATGTCGTACAACTCCGGGCTCTCCTTTCACATCTGTGCACATCAGCCTCTGGCCTTCCTTTCTGCTTTGACCCAGCTACGTCATTAGTCATAGCGCTACTCTTACTTGTACTTTGTTCTTCTGGATAACTTCTCGGTGGGAGTCTTAAGGCATGATTTCTCAATTTGAAAGGTGATTTTCTTAGTTTTGAACAATGAACCTACCAAGGAAGTTATGCTTTGAGTCATGTACATTACTGACATGTAGTCTGCCTGTCTTTGGAAAATGACATAGAGACCTCTCCAATGCCTTTTATGAACAAAGTGGAATCTCACTCAGCTACCATACCAAAATCTATCAAAATTCAATAGAGTTCACAATAACGTTTTTAAACTACTTTTCTTACCTTAATTCTCCTGAGGAACATAATAAAATTCGAAAATATATCTTTCAGTAGATCAAACCATTGTGAAAAATCCATCATCCTCATTTGATGTGCAAGCCTATGAAACAATAAATACAATTTCATTTAAATTCTAGTTTAGCTTTCCACCAGTAAGGTGGTCTTGGGCACATCATTGCCAGCTCTATCCTCAGCCTCAGGTTGTATATGTTCAACACGGTTAAAGCACATTATTTTCCCCAAAGAATGCTGGGAAGTGTAGTTTACCCATCAGACAGCTACAGTTCCCAGCACCCTTAATAAACTACAGTCCCTATGATTATTTGAGGGAAATAAAGTGCTTTAAGGGTATGGTGTGTACACAGCTTTGGTTTCCTATCTCTATAAAGGGGATATTAAGGTATACCTCACAGTGTTATTATTGTGGTTAATGACATATGAGGAAAAAATGTATACATGAGTAATAATATATACATGAGTAAAGAAAATGAAGATCAATTTTACATTACATTTACATAATTTCTGTAGCACAATTTACACTCAGAGGTTTCAGAAACCGGAAGGGGCCTCTGTAGATGGCCAGTTTAGACATCATGATAAATCATGGTTAATCCTGATGAGAATAAGCGGTTGGTGGCCTCAGCCCACATACTTCACTCTCCCCTCTTAATCCAGTTTGCTGTGTTCTGAAGAAATGACAAATTGTATTTAATAAAAAACAGAAGAGGAGGAGCAAGTAAGAGACAGCATGTAGTCCCAAGGCTTGCTGCAGATCATTCCCGCCATAATAAAACATGATTTATTGTGATTTCCAAACCAGCTCATAGTATCAGAACTGAAAATGGGTTGATTAGTATTTGTTTATGGTATATACCAATTTGTTTTAATTGCTATAAAAACACTAATTACAGCTTTCCAGGAAAAAAATAACTAAAGCTGCAATCCAATACTGGTCTACTCAGAAGTAAGTTCCATTGGGTTTAGTGCCCACTTACTCCCCGGTAAATGTGTATTGGATTGCAGCCCAAGGCTAGGCAGTAATCCAACACACAAACCTGGGAGTAAATCCCATTAACTCGTTAGATCTTACATCTCAGTTGATTGTGCCGTTATTGTTATTTTTCCCAATAAGAGAAAATGCTAAGATTAAATCAGTTTCTGTAGCATTGCCAAAACACACTTCTATAATTATAAATAATTATTTGACATGTTTTTAATTCTGTAACTGAATAAAAAAGGGAATCCTGAGCAGTAAATGGACTATTAAACAATTAGTGTTTCAATAATTTATAGCCAAAAATCAAATCAAATAAATAAATCAAATAAATAATAAATAAATAAAATCCTCTGGGTTTTTGAGATTAACCCTCTTCTTCACAACTATTAAAGATGCAGCAGCCCTCTTCACACATTAAGAGAAGCCTCCCTGCTGCAGATGTTAAGTTCAACATAGTGTTGGCAGAGGCAGAAAGAGTGGCATGACTTTGGGACCAGGACTAAAAACTGCAGCCACTTTCACATTTGCCCTCATTACATCAGTATTGCCAAAGAAAAGGTAAAAAACTCATGCAGACACAATTAGTAGACAATTCACAAGTAAAGCAAAATAAAAAAATCTATTTCACTCCCTACTGTACTAACTCAAAGCTTTATATGTTACAGGTTTATACTTACTTAATAACCACTTCTGTGTCTATTTCTTCTATCTGTGACACTGTATAAACCACACACTGTAAAGGTTCAAGAAAAATATGTCTTAGCTTTCCTTCCAAATTTAATTCTTTCAACCCCTGAATTATTATACAGCCGCGAGAATGGATATTTTGCATTCTGCAATGTTAAACTGCGAATGCCCCCATGCCATTATACTGCTTCCCATAAGCTCATTTCAAAACAAAAATCTTACAAAACGTTTAGTCCTGAATTCAGAAACGTTTGTTTAACAACCCTCTAAGTTTTCAAAGCAATATACAAAAGACTCAGAGAGAATCAAGAGTTCAAATTGTAAAACAAGAGAAAAAATATCCAGACTCCTGTTGGACTTTTTTCTGTCAGTGGTCACATAATTTGTTGAAATTAATTAAAAATCAGCCATATTCACAGAGTACCTGTAATCATGTATCTGATCTTGCCCCATACTCTGACCTTCATCTTCTGTGGTTTAAATCTGGCTGATTTTTAATTAAGAAATGTAACATTGGAGTCAATGATGAGCACAGGCATGCTAAGTAAGAACCAATTGTCAGTGTATTAAAAGCCACACTCACAGCTGTTTGCCCGAGCTAATCAGGGGGCCATACCCATGCCAGACATTTATTTCATTTTAGACAGTCATGGCTTTCCCCAAAGAATCCTGGGAAGTGTGTTTGTGAAGGGTGCTGAGAGTTGTTAGGAGACTCCTATTCCCGACAGAACTCCAGTGGCCAGAGAGGTTTAACAGTCAGCCACTCTGACTGACGCTCTGTGAGGGGAACAAGGCGTCTCCTAGCAATTCTCAGCACCCTTCACAAACTACACTTCCCAGGATTCTCTGGGGGAAGCCATGACTGTCTAAAGTGAAATGAAGGTCTGATGTGGATGTAGCCAGTGACGGCTTTGGTTTAAATTTGGGTGGGAGGCTACATGTGCCTGCTGTAGAATAAAAAGGTGGGGGAAACCCTGAAAAGCAATGATACTGTTCACAAACTTCTTTAGGAAAGGAAAGGGGCTTTCCCTTTGCCCACTGCCCACCCACCCAATCTCCTCCCCCTGCCACTCCCCTCCCCCTTCCTCCCTAGCCTTTCTCCCCTTCTCTCCCTCTTTCCCCCTCCCTGACCCTCTCCCAGGTCAGTTTCACCTATTCTAAGCGTGACTGTACAAGACTAAATCCCATTGAACTCAAAAAGGATGCAAATGATCACACCTGCCCTCCCCTCCTCCCCCCTCTTGCCCCTTCCCTCCCCTTTCCTTCACCTGTCCTGCCCCTCCCCTTCCCCTTCTAATACCCTCCCTCCTCCCCCTTCTCTTCCCCCAGGGTCACTTTTACCTATCCTAAGCATGACTGCACAGGAGCAAATCCCATTGAACTCAATAAGCATGCAAATGACCAGACCTGCCTTTTGCTTCCCCTCCCCCTCTCTTCCCCTTTTCCCCTTCCTTCCCCTCCCCCTACCTTCTTCCTCCCCTCCCGTGCCCATGCCAGCCAGCCCTCCCTCTTCTCCTCCTCCCATGGTCAGTTTCAGCTATCCTAAGCACGATTGCATGGGAGTAAATCCCACTGAATTCAATAAGCGTGCAAATGATCAAAATTGTCCCCCTCCTCCTGCCTGCTCCCACCCCCCTTCTCCACTCTGCCCTTCCTCCTAACTTACCCCTGGCCTTCCTCCTCCACCCATCCCCTCCCCTTCCCCTGTGCTCAGTTTTATCTATCCTAAGCATGATTGCACAGGAGTAAATCCCACTAAATTCAATAAGCATGCAAATGATCAATCCCTTCTCAGCAAACATGCACAGGATCCCATTTCTTACCTCCCAGATTAAAAAGAACAGAAATTCACTATTAGGCAAAAAAAAACAAAACCTTGTGGTTTAAGAATATATCTATAGCCAACAGATATTTCTATCAAACTTTAAAAAGCAGGGAAATTGGGCAGCTATAGTGAATGCACCAGGGGAGCAGGAGACCTGACCTCCTCTCTGAGATATTGTACTGCCCTACAAATCTGTCAAAATGCAAACACAATTTGGGTTGGTCTTTCACAGTCCAATGCACTTCTTGTGTAATTTGAAGAATTTGGTAAAATGTGCCTCTGAGCATATGGTGAGAACACCTGCAATCAGCCCAAATAACAGCAATAAGACATGTGCTGATCTTGTTTTAGCAGAGAGGAAGTGTTGTGACCCAGGTTGGAGAGGAGGAAGTGGTTAGCAGAGTGGTTAGCAGAGAGGAAGTGTTGTGACTCCAGTTTTCACACCTCCTTCATCTTGGTCCAATCCCACTTTCTGTATGATATGTTCTGCATATAGATTAAATAAATAGGGTGATAAAATACACCCATCTCACACCCTTTCTGATGGGGAACCAATCGGTTTCTCCATATTCTGTCCTTACAGTAGCCTCTTGTCCAGAGTATAGGTTGCGCATCAGGACAATCAGATGCTGTGGCACAACCATTTCTTTTAAAGCATTCCATAATAGTTCAGATAGTCACTTTAAATTTGTTTGATTTACTTCGCAATTTTAAGTTTCCTATAGGAAATCATTTTGTTTTGTTTCTATTTCTGTGAATATGGTAAGTACAGCTACACTTTGCAAAATTTACACTAAAAAGCTCCAAAAACAATTGTGGAATAATGCCACTGACTGTTCTGCAGAATAGTCTCCAATGGACTTGAGGAGTGTCTCAGTTTGCAGAAGGTAAAACAGTGGAAGATGAAATATATTGTAGCATATTTCTAGGTGTGCTCTATGTTTTTAATTGACCATGCCCACCTTTCCTTAAGTGGAGTGGTTTAAGCATAGCAGGCTGAACACATGCGTCTTGGGCAGGCCAAATTTGTTTTTTCCAACAACTAGATTCATTGCTTAAGTAGCAACCTTTTGTAATCAGTCTGATTTTACATCAAACTGCAGTTTCAGATTGAACTGTTAATGTACCCAAAATAGAAATAGAACATAACCCCTAGTTTGAAACACAAAAGGCTGTGTTCACCATCATATGACATTGACCAAAAAGAGGCTTTGAAATTAATGAAAATAATTTTGACACAAATTTCTAGGATGAATAATAAGATAAATATAATTTCTTTTGTTAGATGCTCTGTAGAAACAGTAGTAACACAGAAAAGAAGCAAAGTAAAAAGAACACTAACAAACATACCAAAAATGTAATCCTCCATCTTTGGAGATGTAGTCCTGATTGCAGGTGTTGCCACCACCGCTCAGAGGTACATGTTACGAAATTTTTCCAAGCTACACAGGAAGTGGATTGGAATGTGAAAGGCCAACCCAAATGGTGGCGGTATTTTTACAAATTTGTAAGGCAGTACAATATCTCAGAGAGGAAGTCAGGTCTCCTGCTCTGCTGGTGCATTCACTATAGCTGCCCAATTTCCCTGCATTTTAAAGTTTGATAGAAATATCTGTTGGCTATAGGTACGTTCTTAAATTACAAGGTGCTTTTTGTCTATTAGTGAATTTAGATTTTCTCTATTAACCCTAATGCTCAGGGCTGAAACAGACAAAAAATCTTGACAAGAGAAAACTGAAATTGGGCCTTGAAGGAATTAAGCAAACATGTGCACATATTTGCCTATTTAACATTTTTTTCCTCCTGTTAATTATTGTGATGGGTGAAGATTGACGCAGGAAACTGAAGCCCAGCTTTACGGGCTAAAGGCCAGCCCACTTAAAACATTCACTCAATCCTGCCATTGGTTTCTGAATGCTTTTTCATACATTACTATGACTACATTGTACGATACACATTCTCGTTATTAAGTATAATTCACATGTGTACAAAGATAGGTGTACACCAAAAATGTAATATAAAGAGACCCTGAGAAGTATCAAGCATTGCCTACATGCTTTCAAAGCTATCTTTGGAGTCATAAAGATTAGTATTTACTTTAAAAACAGGGAAAATCCACCCCTTGAGAAAATTATGATGCTGAGAAAGCTAAATTCTCTGCTCAATACCAAATTCTATGCTTCTGCTGCACATATAGCACTGCTATTGCCATACTGTATGTAAAGGGCTGAGTGACTTCAATCTTTCCTGGCCTTGTAAACCATGGTTTATAGAGCTAGAAATAAGCATAAATGCCAAGTGCTCCTTCCTCGCCCAGCTCAGTTCCTCCTGCTTTGGTTCAGCACTTCGTTCCTCACTTGTAGTTAGCCTGGAAAGATTGTCCAAAATGGACCAGTGAGAAACACTGCGTTTAACCCTCACAGAATATAAAATATTTTCAATACTTGGATTAAGCTTTTCAACACTCCTCCCCAGTCAGCATAGGATTCACGGAACAGGGAGTAGAGCCAAGTCAAAGAAGAGAGACATGAACTGCAGGTGCTGGAGGCCAGATCTAGATTGGGACCCTTGCAAGGGCGGTATTTTAGAGTAGCCATCCTTACCTTGGGTCCACAGATGTTGTTGGACTACAGCTTCCATCATCCCCAGCCAGAACGACCAATGGTCAGGGATTATGGAAGTTATAGTCAAACACCACCTAGGGACCCAAGATTAGGGAAGGCTGTTTTAGAAGTACTATTATTTACAGCTTAAAAAATGCATTAAAAAAATCTAACTAGATTATTTTTCCAAACAACAATCAAAAAGCTATCCAAAACATATGATAAATCAACAATGTATACCCATTCAGGCTTTTCGTAACTCAAGGTAGAAAAGGAAAAACTATTAAGACACCTGGAAGTATCAGATGACCTGAAAAGTACATACTTAAAAAATTTAAATTAAAAAATAAATTACCTGTTTAATTATATTCTTTGCTGTTATGATAATTTCATCTCCGTATATTTCAAAAAAATTCAGCTTCCTTTGTTTTAGAAGTCCAAACACTAATGATATAAGCCTTTCCTATTTAGAAAGAAAACAAAAATAAAGAGAACATGTGAAAGGTGATTGGAACTTAAAAGGCAAATTAGAACCCAACCTAGTGTAAATAAGCCAACACACTAAGTGGCAAATTGGGTAGAATGTGCAGTAGGATTCAGTCTCTGTACTATTATATACGTCAAGGTTTGATTCAGGCCTGGCACAAGTTATTAGATGCTGTAGAAGTCATGTGCTACAGAAACAGTGGTAATAATTTCCACAAGAATCAAGTTTGCAGATACTCTGAACAAGAAGGTTCCCAAGCATGTCCAAAACTGCCAAAGATTAATCTAAAATTTCCTGATACAAAAAGAGTAAGTTATCAATTATTCAGAACTGTTTTTCCAGTACTGTGCTTGGACTCAGGCGGACCATTGCCACCTGGCATATCAGGCAACTTTTGGGGTCCAATATTAACAACAACACCTACTATGGTCTAAGCAGCTCTTTAACCTCTGGAACTTCATTTACTGGCCCAGCCAACTCTCTGTACGGGGTAGGCAATTAGACACAAGGTGAAAAACAAGGCCTCAAAGTTAAATCAGGAAAAAAGAGCAAAACAACAACAAAAACAAGATGCTGTAAGTAATTTATTTTATCGAAGAGCCCCAACACATTTCAGTGTATAAACTTCAAGCCTTCATCAGGGGTCAGTTAAAGCAAGGAATACAAATCTCAGAGCTCTCTTGGCAAGTCATACCATCTTTGATAACGCAAAGACAAAGTGCCCTCTGAAGCCTGTAGCAAACCCGGCTTGAATCACTGACTGTATCTGCCCAGAAAAGGAAAGAAAAAGTCCGTTTTACCTTAGTTGTTGTAACTAAGGTAAAAATTCAGAAATATTATTAATTGAATTTATTCCCTGCCCTTCCTCCCAACAGAGCCCAGAGCAGCAAACACATCAACAAAACTGTCATGAACTGCTGCCTGGTTCCTGGTTCCGTCCCAGGACTCAATTCCCAAACTCAGGGCAACTGATCTTGGCAAGGCACAACTCTGTGCCTCCCTTACCAGGGCTGTGTACACCAACCCTGCAAGGTAGACTGCCACTACCCCTTCAACTGGTCACCCACTCTGGGCCAAGGGGAAACCCAAAGTGCCAGAAATAGACCTGTCAAGGATTCCAACAGACAAGAGACAAAGGTGCACTCCTTGTCTTGAAACCTTAGGCAAATAACCAAATATATGGTAGTCTGCGGTCAATTGGCCAAGGTGCTGGATTTAGAGCCACACTACTCCTGCCATGAACACACACTGGTAAATAAGAAGTAGCTTTATTAAATAAAATATGTAAGTGCACATAAATAGCAGTAAAATTGTTGCTTAAAACCCACACCCTGGAGGGCCAGGAAAAATACAGAGTTACAGTCACAGACACAAAACAACAAAACTATCTAGCCTAATCTATACTTACAAAGAGGTAAACAGAAGAATAACTTCATGGTTCCACATCTCCCCAGAGATGCATAGCCTGGGTAGCAGATGGAAAACGGAACCTCACACAGGTAACACCAATAGGCATGATGGAACCCAGGGGAACAAAGGCTAAGGTATGAAATCCTATACTTACGGGAAAATGCCTAGCAACAACCAAAAATTAATTAGCCAATCAGGGGGCTTTGAGATGATGAAATGCTTTCTGGAGTTTTCGCACACGTACTCCCCAAACCTTCCCAGGCCTATGGCCCCGAATGCACCAGTCTCCACTGATAAGCAGGTGTTCTTGCTTGGCCCTAATTAACCAGCTTCAGCTGTGAGAACTGCGAAGTCATACCTCTCACAGACCCCATTTTGAGCAAGACGTTTCCCCCACAATTCTTTGCCTCAGAACCATTTTAGAAATCAGGCTTTCTTTACAAAAACAATTTAACAACAAAAAAAGCAAAGCATTCTAAAAAACAGTTTAAAGTATTCAAAAAAACAGATACAGCTATGGCGAGACCACTATAGCCCCTCTTCTAGTATATATGAGATACATGCTGTTATTAGATTTCTTGCTCCCATTATTAGTAATATTTAGATTTCTTACTTGCCCTTCACCAGGAGGTCCCAGAGCATATTAGAACAATTTTAAAAATACAGTATTACAAACAGTTAAAACAAATTAAGAGTCAAGAGAATAGGGTGAGTCTTAAAATATACAACTCAGGTGTCAAAGGACAGATTAAAGAACATAAGAAGAGCCTGCTGGATCAGGCCAGTGTCCCATCTAGTCCAGCATCCTGATCTTACAGTGGCCAACCAGGTGCCTGGGGGAAGCCCACAAGCAGGACCTGAGTGCAAGAGCACTCTCCCCTTCTGCAGTTATTGGCAACTGTTGCAGAGCACACATCGACTATGGTGGCAGAGCACAGTCATCATGGCTAGTAGCCATTGATAGCCTTGTCCTCCATGAAGTTGCCTAATCTTCTTTTAAAGCCATCCAAGTTGGTGGCCACCACTGCCTCTTATGGAATTCCATAGTTTAACTATGCGCTGCATGAAGAAGTACTTTTTTGTCTGTCCTGAATCTTCCAACATTTAGCTTCACTGAATGTCGACGAGTTCTGGTGTTATAGGAGAAAAACTTTTCTCTATCCACTTCTTCTATCCAGACTTTTTCCATGCCATGCACAATTTTATACATTTCTATCATGTCACCTCTGACTCCCCTCTTCTCTAAATTAAAAAGCCCCAAATGCTGCAAACTTTCCTCATAGAGTCAACCCATCCATTGATCATTCTGATTGCACTTTTCTGAATCTTTCCCAACTCTACAATATCCTTTTTGAGGTGAGGCAACCAGAACTGTACACAGTATTCCAAATGCGGCCGCACCATAGATTTATACAATGGCATTATGATATCAGCCATTTTATTGTCAATACCTTTCTGAATAATCAATAGCACGGAATTTGCCTTTTTCACAGCTGCTGCACACTGGGTCGGCATCTTCATCGAGCTATCCATTACAGCCCCAAGGTCTCATTCCTGTCAGTTACCGCCAGTTCAGACTCCATCAGTATATATGTGAAATTAAGATTTTTTTGCTGCAATACGCATGTCTTTACACTTGTTTACACTGAATTTCATTTGCCATATTACCACCCTTTCACTCAGTCTGGAGAGGTCCTTTTGGAGCTCTTCGCAATTCTTTTTTTTTTAACCACCCTGAACAATTTAATATCATCAGCAAACGTGGACACCTCACTATTCACCCCTATCTCTAAATCGTTTTTGAACAAGTTAAAAAGCACAGGTCCCAGTTCCAATCCTTTGGGAAATCTACTTTCTACATCCCTCCATTGGAAGAACTGTCCATTTATTCCTACTCTCTGCTTCCTGTCACTTAACCAATTCCTGATCCACAAGAGGTCCTCTCCTCTTATTCCATGACTGCTAAGCTTATTTTGGTGAGGAGTCTTTGCTGAGGTACCTTGTTGAAACCTTTTTGAAAGTCTAAGTACACTGTGTCCACTGGATCACCTCTATCTATATGCTTGTTGATACTCTCAAAACAGTTCTAATAGGTTAGTGACACAGGACTACTTTGCAGAAGCCATGCTGGCTCTGCTTCAGCAAGGCGTGTTCTTCTATATGCTTGGTTAATTTGTCCTTAATAATACTTTCTACCAGTTTTCCCAGGACAGACATTAAGCTAACTGGCCTGTAATTTATAGGATTCCCCCGAATACCTTTTTGAATTTTGGCACTACATTGGCCACTTTTGAGTCTTCAGGTATGCAGATGGATCCAAGGGACAAGCTACATATTTTTGTTAGAAGTTCAGCAATTTCATATTTGACTTCCTTGAGAACTCTCAGGTGGATGCCATCTGGACTTGGAGATTTGTCAGTTTTTATTTTGTCTATTTAAGCCTAGAACTTCATCTCTCATCACAGTTTTAATTAATTAATTAATTAATTAATTCAATTTATATCCTGCCCTTCCTCCAAGGGCAGCAAACAAAAGCACTAAAAACAATCTAAAGCATAATAAAAACAAACTTTAAAATATATTAAAACAAAACATCCTTAACAACGTATTAAAACAAGACATCTTTAAACACATTTTTAAAAAGTTTTAAAAACATCTTTAAAAAAAAAGCTACAGACACAGACGCAAACTGGGATAAGGTCTCAACTTAAAAGGCTTGTTGAAATAGGAAGGTCTTCAATAGGCACTGAAAATAAAACAGAGATGGTGCCTGTCTAATATTTAAGGGGAGTGAATTCCAAAGGGTAGGTGCCACTACACTGAAGGTCCATTTCCTATGTTGTGCGGAACGGACCTCCTGTTAAGACGGTATCTGCAGGAGGCCCTCACCTGCAGACTGCAGTGATTGACTGGGTGTATATAAGGGGTAAGATGATCTTTCAGGTATCCTGATCCCAAGCTGTATAGGGCTTTGTACACCAAAACTAGAACCTGGAACTTGGCCTGGTAGCTAGTAGGTAGCCAGTGCAATTCTTTCAGCAGTGGGGTGACATGTTGGTGATGCCCTGACCAAGTAAGCAGTTGCGCTGCTGCATTTTGCACCAGCTGCAGCTTCCAGACCAACCTCAAGGGCAGCCCCACATAGGGCACATTACAGTAATCCAGCCTTGAGGTTACCAGTGCGTGGACAACAGTGTCAGGCTATCCCGGTCCAGAAACAGCCACAGCTGTCTTACCAGCCAAAGCTGGGAAAAGGCACTCCTAGCCACTGAGATCACCTGGGCCTCTAGCAACAAAGATGGATCCAGGAGCACCTCCAGAACGATTTGCCTCAGTTCCTCAGACTCCCTTCCTGCAAATGTTAGTTCAGATTCAGGGATCTGCCCTATATCCTCTACTGCGAAGACAGATGCAAAAAATTCATTTAGCTTTCTGCAATTTCTTTATATTGCTTTAGCACACCTCTGACTCCCTTGTCATCCAAGGGTCCAATTGCCTCACTAGAGGGTCTCCTGCTTTTAATGTATTTAAAGAATTTTTTGTTGTTGGTTTTTATGTTTTTAGCAATATGCTCCTTGCATCACTTATTGTCTTCTTGTATTTGTTTTGCCAGAGTTTGTGTTCCTTTTTATTCTCATTTGGACAAGACTAATATTTTTTTGAAGGAAGCTTTCTTGCCTCTTTGACTCTGCTCATTAACCATGCTGGCATCCTTGAGGCTCTGATGATACCTTTTCTATCTGTGGTATACACTCCAGTTGAACTTCCATTATGTTTTTAAACAACTCCCAAGCATTTTGGAGTGATTTGACCCTCTAGACTTTGTCTTTCAACTTTCTTTTTAACAATCCCCTCATTTTGGGGAAGTTTCCTCTTTTGAAGTCAAATGTGACTGTGTTCGATTTTCTTGGCAACTGGCCAAGTACATGTATGTTCGATTTAATAGCACTATGGTCACTGTTTCCAATCGATTCGACAACATTTATATCTTGCACTACATCCTGGGTGCCACTTAAGAATAAGTCCAGGGTTTCAGTCTCGCAGGTCAGTTCCATTACCAACTGTTCTAGGGCACTGTCATTTAGGGTATCTAGAAATGTTGCTTCTTTGTCATGATTGGAACAAATATGTAGCCAGTCTATGTAAGGGTAGTTGAAGTCACCCATTACTACAACATTTCCTCATTTGGATGCTTCCTCAATTTCATTTCTCATCTCAAGATTGCCCTGAGCATTTTGATCAGAGGGATGATAGAACATCCACAGTACTAAGCATCTTTAGTATATGATGAAAACTACATAATGAAGGCACCAGATGCATCTGTGTGGGGTGAGAATTTCATAGCTTAGGGCCTGCCATCAAGAATGCCCTCTCTTGGGCCTCAAACGCGCCCCCCCCAAGTCTGAGGGCATTGGAACTACCAAGAGGGCCCTCTCTGCCAACCTTGGCGGCTGAGAGGGTCTGTGGGGAAGGAGGCAGTCTTTCAGATATTTGAGGCCTAAGTTATTTAGGGCTTTAAACACTAATGTAAGGACTTTGAATTGAGCCTGGAAACAACCTGGCAACCAATGCAGCTGTTTTAAAACAGAGGTAATGTGGGTTCTAAATGGAACCCCAGCCAGTAATCTGGTGGCTGTTATTTTGGACCAGCTGTTATTTTGGACCAGCTGAACCCAGAAACTCTCTGAGTTTCTTCAAGAGAGTATGTTGCAATACTCCAGTCTGGAAGTTACCATAGCATGGACTACAGTGGCCAAGTCATTTCTGTCCAAAAGGGGCCACAGCTGACAAACTAGCCATAGCTAGAAATAGGCACTCCTAAACACTGAGGCCACCTGAGCCTCGAGAAACAATGTTGGATCCAGAAGTATCCCCAAGATATGGACCTGATCCTTCTAGCACAGAACTGTCCAGAAGAGGCCGTTTTCCTACCTCCTGGACTTGAGAACTCAGAACATGTGCCTTTGAAAAACTGTTCCGTTACTAAAGGCAAAAAGCATGCATTACGACATGGCTGAGAAAGAATAAAGAACTGAACGGAAAATGCCAAAATCTGCAAGTTGAAATTAATGCTTATGAACTACTGTGAAGATTCAAGTTGTACTGGTGCAAACTCATTTTGTACAAAATAAAAAGTGGATGGCATTGGCACTGACAGCAGTGCGTTCTAGTAGATGTCCTGAGAAGACAAGCAGCCTGTAAACAAGTATATTAAGTGGTAAGTACAGTACCTCTTCCAGAATTTGACATTCTTCTTCCAGAGGTCTATTTAAGTCACTGCGAGCGTAAGTGGAAAACTCTGCAATCATCATCTTATCTATGAGCTTTTCTAATTCACAAAGCTGTGATCCAAGATGCCTGTTCAAGAAAAAATGTGTGTGAGTTAAAATAATTGTGGGAAGGAACATGACAGTGCTATTAACCCAATATCAAGAAAATATGGGGATATACGTCCTTCAGGTGTGCAAAGTTGGCCTCATTCAGTACCACATCTTTAAGATTCACATGCAGCAACCCACGAGGGGGCAGAGAGGGGAGGAAAGCACCAACAAAAGACAGATTAGCCTCTCCCTGTAAGAATTTGCCTTTGCAGGATGAGACCAAAGACCCATTCAGTGTTGTTTCCAAGAGTGGGCACTTCCTGAGAAGCTTACAAAGTGGGTGACGAGAAATACTGACCTTCCCTGTACTTTTTCCCTAGCAGCGTCCGATATCCCCAGGTATACTGGCCCTATGCATGCAGGTTCCGTTTAAGTATCGTTGCCAACAGTCTTTGACAGACTTCTATTTAAGTCAGGGATGAAAACCCATGCGCTTCTCCTCACCCCGCCTCTGCAGAGCTGTAACACTCTAAAACACCATCCCACAAAATAAGCCCTGCTCCTATTGAACAATAGAATTACTTGCTACCACGCACGAACAACCATTTATAAGGATACTAAACATATCTGCACAAATGCAAACTAGCCATCGCTTGAAACTGGCCATCATCACACGATTACAACTTTCTACTGGAATCTCAAATGTCACCTACCGGAAACTGTGAATGCCCTGGAGTTCCTGCTGTAGCACCTCCTGTGTTGTTGATATCAAGTCTAATGCTCCAACAAATTCTGAAGTGGACAACAATAGTTGTACAGTAGGTTGTGTTTGGTGCACTGTTGCCATTAACTTCAGTTTATTATATGCTTTTATACAGTTATTTCTAGTCAGTGATAGTCTTAAAACTTTAAGAGATCCTTCACACATCACTTTATCAATTTGGCCTATTTTATCTCGAAGCATTTTTACAGCCTGGGAGGTTTTCCTGAGGTAGTCTTGAAGTTCATGCTGGGAGGTCATTGCATGAAAAAATGCTTCTGAGCGAAGAGAGATTTGATGAGCAATATTTACTTCCACAATATCCAGATAGTGGCTCAGCTTAAGAGAATAAAGAGAAATAAATATTGTAACATTTGGTCTTATCTACCAAAATCAGTGTCACGATACTAGACATTTGATAGGAACAAAATTTTTAAAGAAAACTAGCATCACGATAAAAACAACAAGGAGTCTGCAGCATGAATCTGGGGGAGTATTTCAATTTAAGGCTTGAAAGCTGCCTTTCTTCAAGGAAAAAAAAATCAAAATGAGGTTTCAGCATGAACCTGCTAAGTTGGAACTCATTTGCAGATGTGATATCATGAGGTTTAGCTTTAATAAAGGCTGGGAGTGTCTAGTTCACTACACAATTATCTCCCATTGAGAGTTTATATATACAATTTATCTTGTTTTTGCCAATTTGTTACAATTTGGGTAATTAACATCGACTCTGGATTTTCTACTCTTTTAACAGGATCTCATTTTCATTTACAATCTAAATAGCAATATGGCATACTTAGTTTTTTTTTTGCACTGCTAGGATTCTGGTCCTACTTTGTAATAAATCTTCCCCCTGTCACCCACCGTTCTTTTTTTACTGTGAAGTTTTACTGTGTATTTTTACTGTGAAGTTGTACGTCGCCTAGAGTAGCCGTTAATTCGGCCAGATAGGCGACTCACAAATAAAATTTTCTTCTTCTTCTTCTTCCTCTTTGGGCTGTACTCAATTATATATATATGAGGTGTGACTACCTCCACCCCATTGAGAAACTGGTGTGGGTTTTCTGCTGCTGAATAAACACCACTTCCCAACCACAACCACTTTTGCCACTCTGTTGACATATACCTGCTTCAGCTCCATTGTGAACTTTTGTACCCTACATGTTTCTGGCAGGTTTTGGTGGATTTTGTGTATTTTAAAACATTTTTTTCAGTTGTGTGGCATGTTAATCATTTCAGTGTTTATTCAGCACCTATCTAAAAAACAACAATCCCTTTTTAAAAAAAACTTCCTCATTTTATTAGGGACAGGAAATGTCTTCATGATCCACAAGTGCTATCCAATCAGCACTCTGCACAGTTGGCAGGGCCGGCACTAAAGGGCGGCCATGTCGGGTCCTGGCCCTTGTTAAGGTGGGGGAGTAGTGCTCCCCTGCTGCAGATCGCAGGGAGGGAGCTTTCAGGCCACCCACCCGTTTGCTTGCTCCACCTACCTCTCTCTCCTGAGGCTGTGCCAGCAGGGTTGCCATCAACCAAGATGGTGGTGGAGGCTTTTTAAGGGGCTGATGCTCCTACCGCCATCTTGGTTGATGGCAGGCGTGTGCATGGACGCAGCAACAGGAGACAAGAGAAGCAGGTGAAACAGGCAGGAGCTGTGCACCCAGGGCAAGCTGGTGCCCAAGGGCCAGGTCATGCCTGGCACCAGCCCTGACAGTTGGCTACAACTTGAAGAACAAATTGCTCAATCAACAGTGAGAGTCAGCTGGTGTAACAGTTAGGATGTCAGGAAACTGAATGACCTTGGGCTAGTCTCTTATCTCTCAGATTAAATTACCTCATACGTTATTGTGAAGATAAATCAGAGGAAGACAGAAGAACATACACCATCTTTAACTCCTTTGAGGAAAGGCAGGATAGAAATAAAATAAACAAAATAAAACTCTTTGTATCTATCCTAAAATGGGGCAACTACAGATCCAGAGCGGGCTCATCCCTCAGGATTTGTACTCTGTATCAGTACAGTATCTGTGAAGTAAGGATAACCCACACTTCACGTACTGATAAAGTGGTTTGCCTTAAACACTTATGCTGTAATCAATTTGTAGCAGTTAAGGTTCCACAAAACTCTTAACCTTGCAGTAAAAACAATCAACAGCCCTTTAGAATGTCTTGATATTATTCTGAAAGAGCTCAATCAGAATTACACAAAACATACAGATTATTTACCTTTTCTTGAAGCAACTTTGAGGAGGCTGCATCACTATTTCCTTTGCCTCCAGCAGTATTAAAATGAGACCAAGGTAATACTGCATTAAATGTTTGGGGATCTTCCAAGGCAAAACCTGGTTTCATAAAAATCTGAAAAAATAAATAAATCACATCTCACTACCACACATCACTAATGTTTCCACGTGTACTTGTACAATGCATTATCCATTATTCCTGGATAAGTAAGTATACAATCACAGCCAAAGTCTTCTTAATTGATGGTAACATGTAATGCATTATATTTATTTAACAAAATTTATATACCGCTTATTGTAACAAAACCTGTAAGTGGCTTACAAGAAATGTTAAAAACAAGTAATTAAAAACATTTGAAAGACAATTAAAATCAGTAGTAAACTAAAAAAGGGATTAAAGCACATCAACATCTACATGTCTATATAAACAGAAATGTATTAAGCTGTATTAATAAGCATGTAAATGAGCACTGGTCATCCAGGAAAAATTCAACCACAAAGATTATATTACCAAAAGGCCTTCTTGTAGTACAGGGGTTCCCAGACTGTGATCTGTGGACCACTAATGGTCCACAAGCTTCATTCAGGTGGTCCATGGCATATCCACACTAAATATTCATATTTATTGTATTATAACTTAGTTATATGGAATGCAAATTGTAGCGCAATAAATTACAATGTAAGAAATAAAAGAATACAAATAAAATTAAAAAATCAAAGAGCACAATGGTACAGTGCATTAGCAGGCAGAAAAATAATTAAGTGGTCCACCAAGACCATCAGCCATTTTCAAGTGGTCCACTGGGAAAAAAAAATTGGGAACTCCTGCTGTAGTAGATTGTTAGCTCCTGTGCTATGTCAAACAATAATGCAACAGTGACCTCCAAGAGCATCTGTCATAAACCACCCTGTTCAGATCTTGTAAGTTCAGGCCTGTCGCTTCCTTTATGGAATCAATCCATCGCTTGTTTGGTCTTCCTCTTTTTCTACTCCCTTCTGTTTTTCCCAGCATTATTGTCTTTTCTAGTGAATCATGTCTTCTCATGATGTGTCTAAAGTAGGATAACCTCAGTTTCATCATTTTAGCTTCTAGTGATAGTTCTGGTTTAATTTGTTCTAACACTCAATTATGTGTCTTTTTCGCAGTCCATGGTATACGCAAAGCTCTCCTCCAGCACCACATTTCAAATGAGTTGATTTTACTCTTATCGGCTTTTTTCACTGTCCAACTTTCACATCTATACATAGAGATCAGAAATACCATGGTCTGAATGATCCTGACATTAGTGTTCAGTGATACATCTTTGCATTTGAGGACCTTTTCTAGTTCTCTCACAGCTGCCCTCCCCACTCCTAGCCTGATGTCTTCACTATTGTCTCCATTTTGGTTACTGACTGTGCCAAGGTATTGATAATCCTTGACAAGTTCAATGTCCTCATTGTCAACTGTAAAGTTGCATAAATCTTCTGTTGTCATTACTTTAGTCTTTTTGACATTCAACTGTAGTCCTGCTTTTGTGCTTTCCTCTTGAACTTTCATCAGCATTCGTTTCAAATCATTACTGGTTTCTGCTAGTAGTATGGTATCGTCTGCATATCTTAAATTATTGATATTTCTCCCTCCAATTTTCACACCTCCTTCATCTTGGTCCAATCCTGCTTTCTATATGATATGTTCTGCGTATAGATTAAATAAATAAGGTGATAAAATACACCCCTGTCTCACACCCTTTCTGATGGGGAACCAGTCAGTTTCTCCATATTCAATCTGTCCTTACAGTAGCCTCTTGTCCAGAGTATAGGTTGCACATGAGGACAATCAGATGCTGTGACACCCCCATTTCTTTTAAAGCATTCCATAGTTTTTCATGATCTACACAGTCAAAGGCTTTGCTGTAATCTATAAAGCACAGGATGATTTTCTTCTGAAATTCCTTGCTCCGTTCCATTATTCAGACCACACAAATCTGATATATAATGTCTGGGCTTATGTCTATGTGAAATAAGTACATATTATAACAGAAAATGACAAAAATAAAATGAAATAAAATGTGACTATAGTATTACTGTGAACAGTCTAGATCTATAAACAGTAATAGTTATTAGTTTTATCTTCAGAATCTAGTAAGAGAAGAAACATGGCTCTGGAAAGAGGGAGAACAAGTACAGGAAATTATGCATTTTGATATGCTGTCTAAATTCTACATACGTGACCTAAGGGTAGGATAGGTTATCTGTTAAAATAGGTATCTCTATACAGTAAGAATAAATTAATAAGCAAAATATATGAGCAACACATTCCTTCTTACTGTTGTCTATGAAATTCTTCAAACATACCTTAGGTACTTGCTCTAGATCTGTCCTGGATTTATCTAAAAATTAAATGAAACAAAAATAAAATGGCAAAGCAAAAATAAGATTCAGATTACATACTTGCACAGTAAATGCCAGTCACTTATCTATTTTCAAATTTATGACATACAAAGGCCCTTGTTAAGCTTTAGAATATTTCTGGATTTGGCTTCAGACTGAATGTGCAGAAGTGAGAAAAATTTGAACTCAGCCATTTTAGAGACAAGCAAACATTTTAATGACAGCAAGTATCTCATTTGTAGATTGAAGAAGTATCTCAGAAGGCAGCGGGAAGGCAGTTACTCACAGCTCCCACTCTCCAGCCACTGAAGAAGTTGAGAAGGCAAGAAAGAAGGGACATGATAGAGGTGTAGACAAATTCATGAAGGATAAGGCTATCAATGGCTACTAGCCACGATGGCTATGTTCTACCTCCGCTATTGGAAGAGGTATGCCTCTGAATACCAGTTGCTGGGAACTACACGAGGGGACAGTACTCTTGCACTCAGGTTCTGCTTACTGGGTTCCCGTGCACATCCAGCTGGCCACTGTGAGAACAGAGTGCTGGACTAGATGGACCTTTGGCCTGATTTAGCAGGGCTCTTATGTTCTTAAAATGGGAAGTGTCACTGCCTTCCATTCAATTATAATGAAAGAAAGATGTTAATCAGGTGTAGAGGAGAAAACTGAACACACAGGTACACCACAACAGACCGGGCCATGTTCTGATGTTACCTTCCAGACATGACACTGCTGCAACACAGCTCCTTCCTATACTGCTCGGATAAAAGTGGAAGCCTCAGAACACATGACAGGATTTCACAATGCATTTCCTTCTCATATCAGTATTGCTTTTGTCAAAACTGTGACAAGGCTAGTATAGCAGCATCACAGACTCTTCACTGTAGTCCAAGGCTTTGATGTTGCCCAATCAGCTCAGGAAGGAGATGCATCACAGTCATTCTCAGGCTATGAAGGCTGTTCTTAGAGTCAAAATGGGGAGACTTTATATTAGGCATGCAAAGAATTTGGGTGACCAGATCACTAACACTCTACAGGCCAACATCAGTAAGAGGACACCTGGAGGACAAGCTTCAGGTACATAAGAAACAAAATTAGTGGGGGGAGGGTTGCAGGCAGGGGGGAGGGGTATGAGCGTGGTTCTTTGGTTGAAACTGTGCACAAGCCATCCAAATGTTTTAGTTAACAGTCACATACTAGAGCATTTTCTGTGATGCAATGGCAGTTGTTACGTACGGTGCTAGACTGCTTTAGTAGGCTGATAATTTTTCTCTCCATTTCCATACTGAGATACTGCATCATCCAGGGCCGGATTTACGTACAAGCTAAACAAGCTACAGCTTAGGACCTCACATTAGAAAAAAATGTTTACAACATTGCCACTGGGAAACCATAAACATCATACAAAATGAAGATAAGTTTTGGTAGGTATTGAATATCATTGTGGCAGCTCGCTTGCAGACAACAGTAAACAATTCTATAGAATGTCATACACATGCAGCCTTTGGGATGCTTGCAGAAAACAGCCTGTGTGTCGGCGTTGACTGCACTAACCCTCTAAGTAATGCACATACTTGTTGAAGAGGGAAGGGCCTCACTCATGCTATAGCTTAGGGCCACAAGTTTAAATCCGGCCCTAGCATCATCACTTGCATTGTTAAGGAAAACAGAGCATTAGCTGTCTCTGCAATTTCTCTAGCACAAATGCTACAGCATAAATGATTTAAAACACCCAAAGACAACAAAATCTATGAACAACTTCCACAAGTGATGAATGAATGAGCTGTTGGAAGTAAATGGGACACAGCACTACCCAGGGCAGTTAAAATGAGAATTAGGAAAGAGAATGAAGAAGCAACAGAATTCACCAGTAAGGCAACTTCTTCACTACCTAAAAAAGTAGATTGCTGACTGCTTTTGTCTCTGCCAGACAAGGAGCAGAGGTGGGAGAGATCAGCAAATCCACTTGCACACCCCTCCCTAGCAGCCCTACCAGCCTTGAGGCCTGCGAGTCTTGCCAGTACTGGAAAGAGGAGGGAAACACCAGCTGTGGCTTACTGACCAACTGTCAGCCCAGAGATCACTATTTAAGGAGTGCTAACACAGCAGGCTGCTGCAAGCAGACTGTCCCAAAAGGGAAGACACTGAAGGGAAGTCTCCCCTTTGCAATCCCTGCTTCAGCCTCCATGAGGGTGCCACCCTCTTTCTTTTTTGTGCCTGTTTTTTGTTCTGTTGCTATTGTGGCAAGTTGTTGCTGTGGATGCTTTGGGGCAACAATTCAGTCCACACAGTGAACGCCTGAATGAGTTGGAGGGTGGGGGTGAAAGGTATTAAGTTGCTCAAAATCACAGAGATTTGTATGAGAGACAGAGGAGGAGTGAGTGGGCTGCCCCAGATGTTGCTAAGGCCACTCACTTGTTTCAGTCAGTTAGATGTCTTGTTTTCTTTATCCAAGTATTCGGTTAAATTAAAATTCTAATTGTTGTCTTCATTGCAATTTAGGTTTCTTTGTTCTATTGATGGAGCTGTTAACATGTTTGTTATTTACTGGACTTGTTTTTATGAATTCTATAATTTCTGTTATCTTTTCATCTTTTTTCTGTATATTTTTATTATTTCTTTGTTTTATTGTCCCCTGTTCTGGGATTGAAATATTCAGTGAAGAGTAGGTTATAAATGCATAGAAATAAATTAAACAAAATATTGTATCGTAGCTTCAAATGATTCCTATTAATTGCAGTGCAGTTCCTTCATAAAAATTTATTTGAAAATTATGAGATATGTCTGGTTATTTCAATACTCATAGTTATTAATCCATCAGCAGTGCTTCTGGTACAACTAAATGTCACTGTAAATATACATACTCCATTCAAGATAATGACTAAGCAACTAGAGGCAAAACTGAAACCTACCATGAGTATGTAACAGTGTCCTATCAAAAGTATCCTTAGGAGGACAAATTGTCTTGCATTTCTCATGAATCTTCTCTCTCTACAAAACATGACAGGTGAAGAAAATTTCAGGTTTGAAACATTAAGAACTTTTTTAGCAATACATTCGAGTTTCCTATGCAAGACGACACCTTTTGCATATCTTATAGAATGAAACATAAAATCATACAGTGGTACCTGTAATTCAGGATTACAATCCTATTAATAAAATACACCAAAGAATGTTAAAAATACATGGGACTCCACTTTTTATTAAATCTTCAAGTAAAGCTGACATCTTATGCACGCTTGCCTGAGAACTACTGAACTCAACAGATCTTTCTGAGTGGACATGCAGGGGACTGAGCTATCAACCTCTAAAGGAGTTTTCCCTAACCTGGGATCCATGTATGTTGTTGAATTACAACCTGCATCAGCCCCAGCCAATATGGCCAATGGTTAGGGATGATGGGAGTTGTAGTGTCCAACAACACCTGGGGTTCCAATGTTGGGAAAGTTGCTGTAAGGCTTCTTTGTACGGTTTAGTACTAAAACACCCTTCAGGCATTCATCCTGATCATGTGAGGGTAAAAAGGGGACTGATGTGTGGGTGGGCATGCACACCCCACAACATTCCTGTGCACACCAGTACCACCCCCTCCACTCCCAATCTTTGTGTGTTTAGGTGTGAAGGGGGCTTCTAAGCAAATTCAACTGAACATATTTCAAAGCCTTCCCATGGTCAGAAACACAGGATTATTGGGGTATCCTATTGGAAGAAAGTGCATTCAGCCAAATGTACCTAGAAGCCCTCTTCAGACCTTCCTGTTCAACATGAGAATGTCAGGGTAGAGCAACTGCAGAAATGTTGAGGGTAGAGTGGCACATGTGTCCCAGGCCCCCTTAAAAGAAGCGATGCAGTTGACAATTAGATTTTTTTAAATGAACAATTCATGTTTCTTCTCCAAGTAAACAGTCTCTTTTCAAAAGTGCCAATATACTGCTCTGCATATATACATGCGCCTCTTGCCACTAGTATAAACATTTCCATTAACTGTGGGCCATTTCAGATGTGAACAGTTGGATTAGTTAAACTATGGTTTGTCTCACTAGCCATGGTTTGTATGGGGCTGCCAAGGCAGGATCTGAAACCATGACTTGAAGGTGGTTTGTGAACCATAGCATTAACTGTGGTTCCCTGTTGCATCCAGGCTTGGGACATCCTGGCTTGGTCCTTAGCTTAACCCTTGCAACTCACCTAACTACAGGTGTGCATTCACAGAGTGTCTGCAAAATGAAACTTCTCTGATACCCAGCAATCTCTGATTCCTGCTGCTTCACAGAACTCACCCTCTATCTGTCTGGCAAAAGATCCTTTTTCCGGCTCACCTCCTCACTATCCAAGCCTCCCGATAGTTTTCTTTTCTGCATGGGTAGCGCTATTTATGCCAAGTAAGCAACAGCACTCACAGCCTGAACATCAGAAATGATGATAATTAATGTGTAGTTAAAAATATAGATAGGTCTAATACAGCATATCCTGTTTACCTGAACAATTTCCTGTTGGTACGCTGTAAAATGTTCCTTGTTGATCTGTGGGAGGTAGAGCGAAGGCACGACTTCAGTGTCTACAAAATCCTGTCCCCATGTTTTTGTAAAGAAATCAGATTCCCTTTTCGTTAACCGAGGATCATTTAATGCTGCTGGGAGATTTACTTTGGAATTATAAATAGTCCATCTATGTTGATCGGCAACTAAAGATGGGCTGTCACATAAACTATTAGGATCACCTGCAAAACAAAATAAAGATAAATAACCTGAAAGAGGCATGCATTTTTCTAGTAATGACAAGATAAAATCTGTAACACAATTTAAGAATTAACTATAAAAATTTAAAGAAAGTTTTACATTTTAATTATGTGCTACCGGTCTGATGTGCATCTTTCTGTATTTAGATCACCCAAGTAATTTTTGAAACATGCATAAATGGACATATCCTTCTTATCCTAATACTGCTTTTAGCATTCAGAGAAGAATTGAAAATCCTGAATGCTCCAATGCTGACAGTGAAGTAGCCGATACCAATCCCCAAACAGCAGGTTGTTTCAGATATCAGAGATATCAAGCATGTTAACCATCTTTATCTTTATACATTTTGCAAACCTTCACAATGGTAAACAGGGCAAGTTTTTTACACATTCCAAGAGTCATCATGTAGTTTGTTACTATTTATGCCTATGAGTTAATATATATCAAAAAGCATCAAGACTACTCAAAGTCAGAACACAAGAACATAAGAGTAAAATTAAGAGAATTAGAAGCTAGTGCATCATTTCAAGAGTTACACGATTCTGAAACTGATTTTAATTTATTTTGCTATAGATACAATCGTACTGAAATGGATTTATTACTCATCCGAAATGAATTAGTTCTTTTCATTCAAGCTCACATAGGCAACCAAGTTCAATATGAATATCCAAATAGGACATTTGCTCTTTTGTGTACTTGCAGTAATATGCAAATGAACAATAAACAAATGGATTTGAAGTCACTATGTAAGGGTTTCATTTGACTAAATCACACTCAGAATAGATTCATTAAAAACATAAGAACATAAGAAGAGCCTGCTGGATCAGGCCAGTGGCCCATCTAGTCCAGCATCCTGTTCTCACAGTGGCCAACCAGGTGCCTGGGAGAAGCCCGCAAGCAGGACCCGAGTGCAAGAACACTCTTGGTTTTCAGAAGCATGCTGCCTCTGACTAGGGTGGCACAGCACAGCCATCACAGCTAGTAGCCATTGATAGCCCTGTCCTCCATGAATTTGTCTAATCTTCTTTTAAAGCCGTCCAAGCTGGTGGCCATTACTGCATCTTGTGGGAGCAAATTCCATAGTTTAACTATGCGCTGAGTAAAGAAGTACTTCCTTTTGTCTGTCCTGAATCTTCCAACATTCAGCTTCTTTGAATGTCCACGAGTTCTAGTATTATGAGAGAGGAAGAAGAACTTTTCTCTATCCACTTTCTCAATGCCATGCATAATTTTATACACTTCTATCATGTCTCCTCTGACCCGCCTTTTCTCTCAACTAAAAAGCCCCAAATGCTGCAACCTTTCCTCGTAAGGGAGTCGCTCCATCCCCTTGATCATTCTGGTTGCCCTCTTCTGAACCTTTTCCAACTCTATCATATCCTTTTTGAGATGAGGCGACCAGAACTGTACACAGTATTCCAAATGCAGCCGCACCATAGATTTATACAACGGCATTATGATATCGGCTGTTTTATTTTCAATACCTTTCCTAATTATTGCTAGCATGGAATTTGCCTTTTTCACAGCTGCCGCACACTGGGTCGATATTTTCATCGTGCTGTCCACTACAACCCCGAGGTCTCTCTCCTGGTCGGTCACCGCCAGTTCAGACCCCATGAGCGTATATGTGAAATTAAGATTTTTTGCTCCAATATGCATAATTTTACACTTGTTTATATTGAATTGCATTTGCCATTTTTCCGCCCATTCACTCAGTTTGGAGAGATCTTTTTGGAGCTCTTCGCAATCCCTTTTTGTTTTAACAACCCTGAACAATTTAGTGTCGTCAGCAAACTTGGCCACTTCACTGCTCACTCCTAATTCTAGGTCAATAATGAACAAGTTGAAAAGTACAGGTCCCAATACCGATCCTTGAGGGACTCCACTTTCTACAGCCCTCCATTGGGAGAACTGTCCGTTTATTCCTACTCTCTGCTTTCTGCTTCTTAACCAATTCCTTATCCACAAGAGGACCTCTCCTCTTATTCCATGACTGCTAAGCTTCCTCAGAAGTCTTTGGTGAGGGACCTTGTCAAACGCTTTTTGAAAGTCTAAGTACACTATGTCCACTGGATCACCTCTATCTATATGCTTGTTGACACTCTCAAAGAATTCTAGTAGGTTACTGAGACAGGACTTTCCCTTGCAGAAGCCATGCTGGCTCTGCTTCAGCAAGGCTTGTTCTTCTATGTGCTTAGTTAATCTAGCTTTAATAATACTTTCTACCAGTTTTCCAGGGACAGAAGTTAAGCTAACTGGCCTGTAATTTCCGGGATCCCCTCTGGATCCCTTTTTGAAGATTGGCGTTACATTTGCCACTTTCCAGTCCTCAGGCACGGAGGAGGACCCGAGGGACAAGTTACATATTTTAGTTAGCAGATCAGCAATTTCACCTTTGAGTTCTTTGAGAACTCTCGGGTGGATGCCATCCGGGCCCGGTGATTTGTCAGTTTTTATACTGTCCATTAAGCCTAGAACTTCCTCTCTCGTTACCACTATTTGTCTCAGTTCCTCAGAATCCCTTCCTGCAAATGTTAGTTCAGGTTCAGGGATCTGCCCTATATCTTCCACTGTGAAGACAGATGCAAAGAATTCATTTAGCTTCTCTGCAATCTCCTTATCGTTCTTTAGTACACCTTTGACTCCCTTATCATCCAAGGGTCCAATCGCCTCCCTAGATGGTCTCCTGCTTTGAATGTATTTATAGAATTTTTTGTTGTTGGTTTTTTAAACCAATGGATAAGTTAGTCATATCCATCAAGTTCAATAAGTATACTATGAGTATGATTAACAGCAAAAGCTTAACTATGCTTACCATCCTAACCATAAAACATATGCCTCTGTTTTCATGAGATATGGTATGTGGGTGGGTGGCATATATCCATTTGGATATGTGCACTTGACAGCTTTTCAATCGGGTAATGTGGCCTTTGGACTGCAAAAAAAAAGTCCTCATTCCTATTCTAGAGATAGGTTCCAAATTAATTTTGTTCCAGATGTTGTTACCTGTGGGTTCCTTGGGACATACATCCGGCAGCGACTGCACTGGTCGAAAGCGTTTGGTAGAATCCACTTCCCTTTTAAAAAAAGCATTACTGCTCTTAGACTGAGGCACTGGTGAAGACTTGTGGCTTGAGGCCATTGCATAAAGTCACCACTGGATAAGTACTGGATTAAAAACAAAATGTATTAATGCACATCTGTTTAGACATTGTGGGAGACTGATGACATTTATAATCTAACAATCCAGTTATAGAAAAATAAAGTAACTGAAAGTAATTTCAATAATAGCAATGCAATTTTAAATTTGATGAGGTTGCTGCCCTAGGCTCCTATTGGGAGGAATGGTGGGATATAAATTTAATTAATAATAATAACAATGCTAACCTTTCAACCCCATATGCAGGGCTGTATCCAACCCTGCAGTTCCACTCATGCAACAACTCTGTGCATGCAGCGGAATTTCCTATTCCTCTCCTGCCCCTCCAGCCCTCTGGAGGGATGGGGACCCTCCGGAGCACATTTTGGGGATATGCAGGGGGAGGAGAAGGAAAAGAAGTCCCACAGCATTGGATACAATCCTTAGAATTGCCCCAAACTTCCAAGCTTTCTACTTCAATTAATGTTTTTTATTTCAGGGGATTAATCATTTTAATACAGGTGTGAGGAACCTCTGGTCCTCCAGATGTTCCTGAAATACAACTCCCATCATCCCTGGACATTAACTATGCTTGCTGGGGCTGATGGGAGTTGCAGTTTGGCCACTTCTGGAGGGCCAAAAGTTTCCCACATCTGTTTTAACACCACAGTGCCCACATTTCATACATTACTTAGTACCCCCTGTCCACAAAAAGTGCTGCAGTATCGACTATCAGGGATTACAGGGAAAGTATAAAAGAGCGAAAGACAACAACCCATTTGAATGGATATAAACAATATCCAACGGTCAGATGAGAGGATATACATTCCCTAAATTGCTAGTTATAGTATCCAATGTGCCAGCCTTTGTGCAATCCCATCTCTTCCGCCCCCTCCAAAATATACCCAAGGTCTCTTCAACCTTTGATCCTAGTTTGCCTGGGAATGCATTTGCTTTCTGATAATTCTTTGCTGTGCTAGTTTCACCCAATCAAGTACTTCACAGCAGCCCTTACCTGACCAGCAAGTTATATTCCTGGCACTTTATGTATCTTTCATTTCACTGCAGTTTGAGTCACAAGAGGTGTATCTCAACAATAGGAGCTCTCATTTGTGATCATATGCATGACAATTATCTCTGTTAAAGTATATAGTGTTCCATATATTATACAGCCACAAGAGTGGCTACATACTATAGCCAGAATGGATTTTTCACATTCCGCAATGTTAAATTGAAAATGTCCCCATGCCATTCTGATGCTTCCCATAAGCTCATTTGAAAACAAAACCTTACAAAACTTATAGTCCTGAACTCAGAAAAGCTTGCTTAACACCCTCTTAATTTTCATGGCGATAAACAAAACAGTCAGAAAGAATTGAGACTTCAAAGTCTAAAGAGACCCCTTTTGGACTTTTTTCTCTGAGAGTAATGTGTTGAAATCCATTAAAAATCAGCCATGTTCACAGAGGATCTGTAATCCTGTTACTGACCTTGCCCTATACTCTGACCTTCATCTTCTGCAGTTTAAAGGTTTTTAAAAATGCCTGGCTCATTTTTAATTAATTTAATATATTTTACATTGAACTGAATGACAATAGATAGAGCCCTTCCCCAAGATTAATCACAGTTTATATGGGCTCATTTTTTTATATGATTTTTTTATTCAAATTTTTCAAAAGACAAACAAAACAAAGTCAAACAACAAAAACATAACAATACAACAAAATAAAAAAAAATAGTTGACTTCCGATTTGTCGCAGATCAGCTATAAGTATATAATATACATCAAACCTGTCCCTTAATGTATACATACAGAGTCCCTTTTCTCCATAGGCTGTCTTAATTAATCGTCAAATCCCAATATCATCATTTTATTTTGATCTTTCAACAAAAAGTCTAAGAGAGGTTTCCATTCCTTAAGAAATGTATCCGTCGATTTTTCTCTAAGTAAACATGCCAATTTATCCATTTCTACTAAGTCCATTAATTTCAATAACCATTCTTCCATTGTTGGTGTTGATTCCATTTTCCACTTTTGTGCATATAATAATCTTGCTGCCGTAATCATATATAATATTATTCTTCCATATTTCTTTTCTATTTGTTTATCCATAAAACCCAATAAAAAAAATTATGGTTTTGACTGAATATTTATCTTTAGAATTTTTTGCATCTTCCTACCTATCTGTGCCCAAAATGATTTTGCCTTTTTACATAACCACCACATATGATAAAATGATCCTTCTTGTTGTTTACATTTCCAACAAACATTAGAAACATTACTATACATTTTTGACAACTTTTCTGGAGTCATGTACCAACGGTACATCATTTTATAAAAATTTTCTTTAAGATTATAGCATAGTGTAAATTTCAAACCTTTTTTCCACATATTTTCCCATTGATCCATTTGTATGTTATGACCAAAATTTTTTGCCCACTTTACCATACACTCTTTTACTTGTTCTTCCTCCATATCCATTTTCAATAAGAGTTTATACATTTTCGCAATTATATTTTCATCATTTGTACACAATCCTATTTCAAAATCAGATTTACTTATTTCAAACCCATACATTTTCTTGTCCATTTTATATCTTTCTAACAATTGTAAATAGGCAAACCATTGAAAACTATATCCTTCCTTTGTCAGTTGTTCTCTCTCTTTCATTATATATTCTCCATGTACATTTTCTAATAGTTCTTGATAAGTTAACCATTTCTCTTTTCCAGCCATTTCTCTTCTATAAAACGCTTCTTGACTTGAGACATATAATGGTATTTTCGAATAAAACCTTGGTTTATATCTATTCCATATTTTCAACAGAGGACGTCTTATAAAATGATTGTTAAAGTCTACATTTACTTTTACTTTGTCATACCATAAATATCCATGCCATCCCCACTTCAAATTATGGCCCTCCAAATCCAATAGTCTTTTATTCCTCAGTAAAATCCATTCCTTTATCCAGACTAAACAGCAGGCAGCAAAATAAAGTCTCAGATTTGGTAATCCCAGTCCTCCTCTTTCTTTGGCATCTTGTAGTAGTTTAAATTTAACTCTTGGTTTTTTTCCTTGCCATACAAATTTAGAGATATCTTTTTGCCATTGTTTAAAAGGTAAATCAGAGGATATTACAGGTATTGTTTGAAACAAAAACATCATTCTCGGTAATACATTCATTTTTATCACAGATATTCTACCCATTAATGACAGTTGTAGTTTATCCCATCTTAGCAAGTCTTTCTTAATCTCTGTCCATAATTTTTCATAATTATTATGAAACAACTTTGAATTTTTATTTGTCATAATGATACCTAAATATTTCAACTTTTTCTCTATTGTAAAATCTGTCTTGTCCATTAACTCTTTCTGTTCCCTTAAAGTTAAATTTTTCACCAACATCTTTGTTTTTTGATTGTTGATCTTAAATCCTGCTAATGGTCCAAATTCTTTTAATTTGTCCATCAATACATTAATTCCTTCCAAAGGATTTTCTAGTACAATTATCAAATCATCAGCAAATGCTCTCAATTTATATTCTTCTTTTTTTATCTTTAATCCCGAAATTCTTTTATCTTGCCTTATATCTCTAAGCAGCACTTCTAAGACCAGAATAAATAAAAGGGGAGATAAAGGACATCCCTGTCTTGTACCCTTTTGTATTTCACATGAATCCGTTAAATCTCCATTAACAATTATCTGAGCCTTCTGAGATGTATAGATCGATCTAATCCATTTTATAAAATTGTCTCCAAAATCCATTTGCTCCAAAATCTGGAACATAAATTTCCAATTCAAATTATCAAATGCTTTTTCAGCATCTAAAAAAATCAAAGCTGCTTGTTTATCATTTCGTTGTTCTAAATATTCCAAGACATTCAAGACATTCCTGACGTTGTCACGTAATTGTCTTTTAGGTAAAAACCCTGATTGATCTTCCTGAATAAATTGTTGCAATATTATTTTCAATCTTTCTGCCAAGATCATTGTAAAAATTTTATAGTCATTATTCAATAGAGATACTGGTCGATAATTTTTTGTTTTAGTTAAATCTTGCTCCTCTTTAGGTATTAATGTTATATTAGCATTTTTCCAACTATCCGGTATCTTTCCCTCTTGCAGAATAAGATTCATTGTAGACTGTAAAGGTAGTAAGAGTTCTTCCTCCAAACATTTATAATACATTGCAGATAACCCATCTGGTCCTGGTGCCTTTCCTAATTTAATTTTATTTATAGCTTCAGATATCTCTCTTGACGTAATAGGACCATTAATAGCTTGTCTCTGAAAGTTTGTAATTTTAGGCAAATTCTGTTTAGATATATACTCTTCTATTCTTTCAGATGGAATTTCCTGACACTTGTACAATGTTGAATAATATTGATGAAAAATCTTTTTAATTTTTACATTATCTGTCAACGTCTCATCTCCTTCTTGTATCTTTAAAATGATATTTTTTTGACGTTCTTTTCTTAATTTATATGCTAACCATTTCCCAGGTTTATTTGCAAATTCAAAAGTCCTTTGTTTAGCAAAATTTAGTTTTCTTTCAATTTCTCTAACTGTCAGCATTGATACTTGCTTCTGTAACATTTTGATTTGATTTACAATAGAAACTTTAGTTGGATTCTTTTTCAATTCTTCCTCTTTTTGTTTTATTTCTTCCAAAATTAATTGCATTTTCTGTTGTTTCTTTTTTTTTAATTCAGAGTTACATTTAATAAGATATCCCCTCATAAATGCCTTACTTGTATCCCAAACGATATTTTCACTTGTTCCTTTATGTAAATTATGTTCAAAAAACTCTTTTAATTTCTTCTTACATTCTTGTACTACTTTGTCATTCTGTAATAAAGATTCATTTAGTCTCCATCTAAATCCAAGATTTTTCTTTTTTAAAGTTAATATCACAGGGTTATGATCCGAAAAAGTTTTTGGTAATATATCCATTTTAAAAGTGTCCTTCCCTAAAATTTTAGACATCCAAATCATATCAATCCTCGAGAATGTTTTGTGTCTTTCTGAAAAATAAGTAAATTCCTTTGCATTATCATTTATATATCTCCAGGTATCCACCAATTCTAAATGTTCCATCAGTTCAAAGCAAATCTTCGGTAATTTACCCTGTGTCTCTTTGATATTTTTTTCAGAAAGCCTATCAATTTTTGGTGAGATTACCCCATTCCAATCACCCATAACGCACCAATGGTCATATGAAAACTCTGACAATTTTTCCATAAGTCCTGTGTAAAACCTTGTTTTATCTTCATTGGGGGCATAAATACCCACTATCAAAATGTTTGTACCCTGTAGAGTAATTTCGACCCCCACAAATCTACCACTATCATCCAATAATACCAATTTAGGAAGCAATTGTGGGTTAATGTAGAGAACAACTCCATTTTTTTTTTTTTGGTCCAGCCGAAATAAATTCTTCACCCAAATTTTTACAAATCAAATATTTGGAATCTTTCTTCTTAATATGAGTTTCTTGTAAACAAATTATATCCAATTTTAATTTTTTCAAATAATGAAACACTTTCTTTCTCTTCTGCGCCGTATTGGCTCCATTTATATTCCAAGTTAGATATTTGTAATCCATCTTTAAGCGTGTATTTTAAAATGTGCCTGATGCTCCTTTTAATCCCTCATCTTCCTTCCCTTCCTCCGCATATCTTGTTGACTTTGTTCCCCAGGAATTATATCCATATCTTTGAGTTTATCTTCATCCATATCTTTTGAAGCTTTTCTCAAGAAGTCCCTTGCTTTTTGAACAGTATTCAATCTACATTTCTGTTGTCTGAATGTAAAGTTCACTCCTTCTGGAACATCCCATCTAAATTGAATTTTGCGTTGCTTAAGTTTCTCTGTAAAGAAAGCATATTCTTTTCTCTTACGTAAAAGTCTAATAGGAATTTCTTTCATCACCAGTATTTCCTTACCATCAATTTTAAAGGTATTTTTAAAGTGTTGCTGTAATACCATATCTCTGGTCGTCTTCTTTATAAAATGAACAAGCACATCTCTTGGAATTTTATTCATTGTTGCATATCTGGAATTAATTCTATACACTTTGTCTATTTCAAATTCCATCCGATCTTCATTCAAATCCAGAAATTTTGCTAGAGCATTAACAATTTTATCTCTGATGTCTTCACCTGTTTCCTCAGGAATTGCACGGAATCTCAAACAATGTTCTTTATTTCTCATTTCAATCACAGCCATATAATCCAAAATTTTTTCTAATTCCAGATTTAATATATCTGTTCTATTCTCCAAGATTTGTACCTTTTCTTTAGTGTTTTTTGCATCCTCCTTTATTTGCCCAATTGTCCCTTTAATCTCATCCACTTGTGTTTTAATATATTTTTTTATATCTGTCAATTCAGTTTTCATATCCTGTTTTATATCATTAATCCCTTCCATTATTATTTGAAACATATCTGGGGGTATAGCCCCTTCCTGTGGATCAGTAGAACCTCTTCGCTCCCGGGCCTTAGTTGCTTTTTTAGTTGTCATTTTCAAGAGAAGCCTTTAATTTCTGATATTAATCACTGTTCCAAAACCTAGGGGCAGTCTATTTCTTTTTTTTTCCTCCACCAACAAAAAAGTTAATATTCCAGGCCTGTTATTGAAATCCAGCCAGCACAGCACAGTTTTTATCTACATCCAAGAATGCAAAACAATTCTGGTTCCCAACACCAAGCAATTAGTAACATATACGAGCAGCAGATTCGTCCAAAAAGAAATAGTCCAAAGAGAAAAATAGTCCAAAATATAATAATTACCTCTCATCCGTTTTTAAACTTTAAAGCTCCAAATTCAGGCCAGCTTTTTGTCATAAAAAAAGTATATAAGTTGTTTACATTTTCTTTCTTCCTTAATTATATTTAAAAGAGAAAAAGTATGACTCACCCAGGTTTCTCAGTTGCTGGTTCGTAAACAAATCTCTTTTATTGTAGTAATTTAAGCCAAATGATAAGATTTAGACAGAAGTAGGCTCGCTGGTTAAGAACTTTTTTTTTTAAGAAGAAAAAAAAGAACGCTTCGCTTTTTTTCAGTACAGCTTGCGTGGAAATCCTGACTCCGTCTTCAGCCGATCGGCATGCCTTCTTATCTCAGGGATTTCCTGATCAATTCCAGCCGCCGACAGCTCAACGAAGTCTTGTGGAAAATCTGATCGGTTCTCCTATACCTTGGAGAACATTTAAGCCAGTCCAAGATTCCTCTTGGCTGGCTTTTAACCTGAAAAAAGCTTCCTCTGAGGCAGAGCTCCCTCAGAGACAACCACCAGCCAGCACTCCTTCCGGGAAGTCATTATTTTGAATGTTTTAAAGACCTGTCTTTAACTGTTTTGCCAATAATTGTATTGTTTTCATTCCTTCTGTAAACTGCTTTGAGATTTTTCCAATAAAATGATATATAAATGTTGTAAATAAAATTTATTTATTTATTTATTTAATTAAGCTTATATACCGCCCGACTAGCAACAGCTCTCTGGGCGGTGAACATTAAAAATACAATAAAAATAACACAAAACTGTACACAAAACTGTACAGTCTAAAATCAAAATATAATAATTTACAATTAACAGGAATAAAAATGCCTCAGAGAAGAGAAAGGTTTTAACCTGGCGCCGAAAAGATGATAGTGTCGGCGCAAGGCGCACCTCCTCGGGGAGACCATTCCATAGTTCGGGGGCCACCACTGAGAAGGCCCTAGATCTTGTCACCACTCTCCGGGCTTCCCTATGAGTCGGAACCCGGAGGAGGGCCTTCGTAGTAGACCGTAGTGTACGGGCCGGTTCATATCGGGAGAGGTGTTCCGACAGATATCGTGGTCCCGCGCCGTATAAGGCTTTATAGGTAAGTACCAACACTTTGAATCTGGCCCGGAAGCATATTGGAAGCCAGTGCAAACGGGCTAGCACAGGTGTTATATGCTCAGACCGCTTAGTTCTTGTTAGCAGTCTGGCCGCCGCATTTTGCACTAGCTGTAGCTTCCGAATCGTCTTCAAAGGTAGCCCTACGTAAAACGCATTGCAGTAGTCCAGACGCGAGGTTACCATAGCATGTACCACTGATGAGAGGTCCTCCTTACTCAGATAGGGACGTAGCTGGGCTACCAGCCGAAGTTGGTAGAACGCATTCCGGGCCACCGAGGCTACATGAGCCTCAAATGTGAGGGAAGAGTCTAAGATGACTCCCAGACTACGCACCTGTTCCTTTAGGGGGAGTGTAACCCCATCCAGGACAGGGTATATATCCACCATCCGATCAGAGAAACCATCCACCAACAGCATCTCAGTCTTGTCAGGATTGAGTCTCAGTTTGTTAGTTCTCATCCAGTCCATTGTCGCAGCCAGGCAACGGTTCAGCACATCGACTGCCTCACCTGAAGAAGATGTAAAGGAGAAGTAGAGCTGCGTGTCATCAGCGTACTGATGACAACGCACTCCAAAACTCCTGATGACCGCCCCCAGCGGCTTCATATAAATGTTAAAAAGCATGGGAGACAGAACCGAACCCTGCGGGACCCCACATTGGAGAACCCACGGTGTCGAGCAATGTTCCCCAAGCACTATCTTCTGGAGACGACCCACTAAGTAGGAGCGGAACCACTGCCAAGCAGTGCCTCCAACTCCCAATTCCGCAAGCCTCTCCAGAAGGATACCATGGTCAATGGTATCAAAAGCCGCTGAGAGATCAAGGAGAATCAACAGAGTTACACTCCCTCTGTCTCTCTCCCGACATAGGTCATCAAACAGGGCGACCAAGGCAGTCTCAGTGCCAAAACCAGGCCTGAACCCCGATTGGAATGGATCTAGATAATCGGTTTCATCCAATAGCGCCTGGAGCTGGTCAGCAACCACACGTTCCAGGATCTTGCCCAGGAACGGAACATTGGCTACTGGTCTGTAGCTGCTGACATCCTCTGGGTCCAAGGAAGGTTTTTTCAGGAGTGGTCTCACTGCCGCCTCTTTCAGACAGCCAGGGACCACTCCCTCTCATAAAGAGGCATTAATCACTTCCTTGGCCCGGCCAACTGTTCCTTCCTTGCTAGTTTTAATTAGCCAAGAGGGGCAAGGATCCAGTACCGAAGTGGTCGCACGAACCTGTCCAAGCACCTTGTCCACGTCCTCGAGCTGAACCAACTGAAACTCATCCAACAAAACATGACAAGACTGTGCTCTGGACACCTCAGTAGAATTAACTGCTATTAAATAGGAGTCTAAGTCCCGGCGAATGCATGAGATCTTATGCTGGAAGTGTTCAGCAAATTTATTACATCAAGCTACCGATGTATCTGCCGTATCTTGTAAACCTGGATGAAGGAGAGCATCCAGCTGAGGAAGAGGGAAACGATCCCTTAGAAGGGACCCATTCCTTGGGGGATGAGCAGCTATCCTCTCGTGCCGAGGATATATCTCCAGGGGGTGGAGGGATCCTTGTAGTGGGTGATTCGATCATTAGGAACATAGACAGTGGGGTGTGTGATGGGCGTGTAGACCGCAAGGTGTTTTGCCTGCCTGGTGCGAAGGTTGCGGATATCGCCCGTCGTTTAGATAGTTTGGTAGACAGTGCTGGGAAGGAGTCAGTGGTCGTGGTGCACGTTGGCACCAACGACATGGGGAAATGCAGCCGTGAGGTCCTGGAAGCAAAATTTAGGTTGCTAGGTAGGATGCTGAAAGCCAGGACCTCCAAGGTGGCTTTCTCTGAAATGCTACCAGTTCCACGCGCAGGACCAGCCAGACAGGCCCTGCTTCGCAGTCTCAATGCGTGGATGAGACGATGGTGTCGGGTGGAAGGGTTTGGATTTGTTAGGCACTGGGGAACATTTTGGGACAAGCCGGGCCTGTACAAAAGGGACGGGCTCCACTTGAACCAGAATGGAACCAGACTGCTGGCACTTAAAATTAAAAAGGTAGCAGAGCAGCTTTTAAACTGACTGAGGGGGGAAACCCGACAGGAGCTGAGAAAGGTCCGGTTCGGAATAAACCTCCCCCCTGGGATAAAAACCAAAGAAATGATGAAATTTTAAAAGGGGTAGGCCTAGAAGTAGGCATTGTGAGAGCAGGGGCACAGGATATAAATTCAGAAGAGCAAAATTACCACAGGCCTAACCACAAGTGCCAAAGACACTTGAAGAGAGACACTGCTTACAAGTGCCTGTACGCTAATGCTAGGAGCCTCCGAACCAAGATGGGAGAACTGGAGTGCTTGGTCTTAGAGAAGAGCATTGATATAGTGAGCATAACCGAGACCTGGTGGAATGGAGAAAACCAGTGGGATACGGTTATCCCTGGATATAAACTATATCGGAAGGACAGGGAAGGACGTATTGGTGGCGGAGTCGCTCTATACGTGAAAGAAGGCATTGAATCCAGCAAGCTCGAAACCCCAAAAGAGGCAGACTCCTCCACAGAATCGTTGTGGGTGGTGATACCGTGCCTCAGGAGGGACTTAATACTGGGAACGATCTATCGTCCCCCTGATCAAAATGCTCAGGGAGACCTTGAGATGAGATATGAAATTGAGGAAGCATCCAAACTAGGAAAGGTGGTAGTAATGGGTGACTTCAACTACCCGGACATAGACTGGCTGCATATGTGTTCCAGTCATGACAAAGAAGCAAAGTTTCTAGATATTCTGAATGACTATTCCCTAGATCAGTTGGTCATGGAACCGACCAGAGGGACGGCAACCCTGGACTTAATCCTCAGTGGGGACCGGGACCTGGTGCGAGATGTAAGTGTTGTTGAACCGATTGGGAGCAGTGACCACAGTGCTATTAAATTAAACATACATGTAACTGGCCAATTGCCAAGAAAATCCAACACGGTCACATTTGACTTCAAAAGAGGAAACTTCACAAAAATGAGGGGATTGGTAAAAAGAAAGCTGAAAAACAAAGTCCAGAGGGTCACATCACTCGAAAATGCTTGGAAGTTGTTTAAAAACACTATATTAGAAGCTCAACTGGAGTGCATACCGCAGATCAGAAAAGGTACCGCCAGGGCCAAGAAGATGCCAGCATGGTTAACGAGCAAAGTCAAGGAAGCTCTTAGAGGCAAAAAGTCTTCCTTCAGAAAATGGAAGTCTTGTCCGAATGAAGAAAATAAAAAAGAACACAAACTCTGGCAAAAGAAATGCAAGAAGACAATAAGGGATGCTAAAAAAGAATTTGAGGAGCACATTGCTAAGAACATAAAAACCAACAATAAAAAATTCTATAAATACATTCAAAGCAGGAGACCATCTAGGGAGACGATTGGACCCTTGGATGATAAGGGAGTCAAAGGTGTACTAAAGAACGATAAGGAGATTGCAGAGAAGCTAAATGAATTCTTTGCATCTGTCTTCACAGTGGAAGATATAGGGCAGATCCCTGAACCTGAACTAACATTTGCAGGAAGGGATTCTGAGCAACTGAGACAAATAGTGGTAACAAGAGAGGAAGTTCTAAGCTTAATGGACAATATAGAAACTGACAAATCACCGGGCCCGGATGGCATCCACCCGAGAGTTCTCAAAGAACTCAAAGGTGAAATTGCTGATCTGCTAACTAAAATATGTAACTTGTCCCTCGGGTCCTCCTCCGTGCCTGAGGACTGGAAAGTGGCAAATGTAACGCCAATCTTCAAAAAGGGATCCAGAGGGGATCCCGGAAATTACAGGCCAGTTAGCTTAACTTCTGTCCCTGGAAAACTGGTAGAAAGTATGATTAAAGCTAGATTAACTAAGCACATAGAAGAACAAGCCTTGCTGAAGCAGAGCCAGCATGGCTTCTGCAAGGGAAAGTCCTGTCTCAGTAACCTATTAGAATTCTTTGAGAGTGTCAACAAGCATATAGATAGAGGTGATCCAGTGGACATAGTGTACTTAGACTTTCAAAAAGCGTTTGACAAGGTACCTCACCAAAGGCTTCTGAGGAAGCTTAGCAGTCATGGGATAAGAGGAGAGGTCCTCTTGTGGATAAGGAATTGGTTAAGAAGCAGAAAGCAGAGAGTAGGAATAAACGGACAGTTCTCCCAATGGAGGGCTGTAGAAAGTGGAGTCCCTCAAGGATCGGTATTGGGACCTGTACTTTTCAACTTGTTCATTATTGACCTAGAATTAGGAGTGAGCAGTGAAGTGGCCAAGTTTGCTGACGACACTCAATTGTTCAGGGGTGTTAAAACAAAAAGGGATTGTGAAGAGCTCCAAAAAGACCTCTCCAAACTGAGTGAATGGGCAGAAAAATGGCAAATGCAATTCAATATAAACAAGTGTAAAATTATGCATATTGGAGCAAAAAATCTGAATTTCACATATACGCTCATGGGGTCTGAACTGGCGGTGACCGACCAGGAGAGAGACCTCAGGGTTGTAGTGGACAGCACGATGAAAATATCGACCCAGTGTGCGGCAGCTGTGAAAAAGGCAAATTCCATGCTAGCAATAATTAGGAAAGGTATTGAAAATAAAACAGCCGATATCATAATGCCGTTTTTATAAATCTATGGTGCGGCCCCATTTGGAATACTGTGTACAGTTCTGGTCGCCTCATCTCCAAAAGGATATTATAGAGTTGGAAAAGGTTCAGAAGAGGGCAACCAGAATGATCAAGGGGATGGAGCGACTCCCTTACGAGGAAAGGTTGCAGCATTTGGGGCTTTTTAGTTGAGAGAAAAGGCGGGGCAGAGGAGACATGATAGAAGTGTATAAAATTATGCATGGCATTGAGAAAGTGGATAGAGAAAAGTTCTTCTCCCTCTCTCATAATACTAGAACTCGTGGACATTCAAAGAAGCTGAATGTTGGAAGATTCAGGACAGACAAAAGGAAGTACTTCTTTACTCAGCGCAGAGTTAAACTATGGAATTTGCTCCCACAAGATGCAGTAATGGCCACCAGCTTGGATGGCTTTAAAAGAAGATTAGACAAATTCATGGAGGACAGGGCTATCAATGGCTACTAGCCATGATGGCTGTGCTCTGCCACCCTAGTCAGAGGCAGCATGCTTCTGAAAACCAGTTGCCGGAAGCCTCAGGAGGGGAGAGTGTTCTTGCACTCGGGTCCTGCTTGCGGGCTTCCCCCAGGCACCTGGTTGGCCACTGTGAGAACAGGATGCTGGACTAGATGGGCCACTGGCCTGATCCAGCAGGCTCTTCTTATGTTCTTATGAAGTAGGCCACGAACCACTTTAAAAAGCTCCCGTGGGCGTGAGAGAGATGACTGAATAGTGGCGGCGAAATTTTTTTTTTTTTGCTGCCCTCACCGCTCCTACATAGAGCTTAGTAGAAGCACGAACCAGCTCATAATTGCATTCGTCGGGAGTTCGTCTCCATCTCAAGCCGCCTCCTGTCTTGTTTCATCGCTCTCAGCTCCGGAGTATACCAAGGAGCTGTATGAGCTCTACATAGGAGAGGGCGCGCAGGAGCGATTGTGTCAACAGCCCGGGTCATCTCTGTATTCCACAGATCGACCACGGCTTCGACAGGAGCGACAGTCTTATCAGCCGGAAAAACCCCCAGAGCCTTTTGAAAACCTTCAGAATTCATTAGTCTCTGGGGGCGGACCAATTTAATAGGTCCCCCACCCTTGCAGAGGGAAAAAGCTACTGAAAGTCTAAACTTCAGCAAGCAATGATCTGTCCATGACAACGGGAGAGATGTAAAACTCCCCACATCCAGATCACTATCCCCATGTCCAGTAGCAAAGACCAGGTCAAGAGTATGCCCCGATGTATGTGTTGGGCCACTAACATATTGAGACAGCCCCATGGTTGTCATGGCGGCCATGAAGTCCTGAGCTGCCCCAGACAAAGTAGCCTCAGCATGAATGTTGAGATCTCCCAGTACTAATAGTCTGGGGGATCTCAACAGTATCTCCAAGACCACTTCCGTCAGCTCAGTTAGGGAAGCCATTGGGCAGCAAGGTGGGCGGTACACCAAAAGGATTCCCAGTCTGTCCCTCTGGCCCAGCACAAGGTGCAAACACTCCAGACCAGTGATTGCATGGACATGGTGCTTGGTGAGTGAGATGGAACTCTTATAGACCACAGCGACCCCCCCTCCCCGACCCTCAGATCTACCATGATGCTGAACCAGATACCCCGGTGGGCAGAGCTGGGACAGACTAACTCCTCCCTGTTCGCCCACCCAGGTCTCGGTTATACATGCCAGATCGGCCACCTCATCCACAATCAAATCATGGACAAGGGAGGTTTTATTATGTACCGATCTGGCATTAAAAAGCAGCAACTGGAGATCTGAGAGTTGGCTGATAGGACAACCAACAACCCTGCGGGTATGAGAAGGACCAGAACGCGGCACAGCCACTACATGTCTGGGCTGCGTTCTCCTTACCTGGCACGTCCCTCTCATATCACCATACCTCCCTCTACCCGTCACTACGGCAATTGGGGCCCCCTCAGGTCTCCCCTCTTGATGATAAAATCTCTTCCAGAGGCACATGATAAACTATAAATACAAAAAACTCATATACATAAAAATACACATTCACTCACAACATACACTCATATAACACCCATTCATCCACTTCAAACCCACACAGAAGACACAGTCTCGTATTCTGTGCGCCCAAACGCCAGCTCTAAGACCGTTCTTCTTCCCACGTAAAACGCCACCTGGGGCCTGGTCCTGCAAGGTGCCCAAGTGCAGAGCAGGAGCCCAAGAAGGAGAGAGCAGAGATGTTAGCCAAGCAGGAGCAGCAGCAGCAAAGCAGGCAGATGGCTCTCCCTCCCTGGGCGGTGATGGTCCTCTTCCCTTGCAGGCACTGGATCTCCCAAGCCCCCTCAGCCAGCCGGCTTATATATCCCCTCCAGAGAAGGGACAGGTGGAACAGTATCAGGCACAGCTGGCTGAGTACCTGGAGCCTGGTCCTGCAAGGTGCCCAAGTGCAGAGCAGGAGCCCAAGAAGGAGAGAGCAGAGATGTTGGCCAAGCAGGCAGATGGCTCTCCCTCCCTGGGCGGTGATGGTCCTCTTCCCTTGCAGGCACTGGATCTCCCGACTCAGGCCATTTAGTACCATCTAGCTCAGTACTGATGACCTAAACTAGTATTGGCTGTCTAGGATTCCAGGCAATAGTCTTTTCCAGATATTGAATTTTGGACCTTTGCATGCAAAACGTGTGCCCTACCACTGAGCTACAACCCTTCCCCTGTTTAAAAAAGTATCTTTTAAAATTGTTTTTTTCCAATTCAGTAATGAATGTACATCATACCTAGGGCATTTCCACACCATTCATTTAAAGCACATTCAACACACATTTGAAGCACATTAATCACACCATAGAATCATGGGAACAGTAGTTTGTTAAGGATGATGCAAACTGTAACTGTGAGGGGGAAACTACACTTCCCAGGATACTTTAGGGGAAGTCATTCACTTTAAATGCAAGCTAGATGTGCTTTAAATGTACTGTGTGGATCTACTTCATAAACTTTGCCTGCATGTAAATAATTTTAATTATTATTTTTTAAATGGAAATGATATATAAAGTTTACTGGGTGACTATGTGCTACTCTCCATCTCTCAGCCTATCTGCCACTCAGGATGAAAACAGAGACGAACCATGACCACCCCAAGAAAGAAGGGGACACTTAAAATGTAGAGGAAATAATAATGTACAACCATAGTGTGAAATCAGATATTTATTGGGACATAGTATGAAGAAATATTTATATAAGCATGACTGTCAAAGATGTTTATTATTTACACAACCTATTTATAGTGCAATCCTATATTTGTTTACTCAGAAGCAAGTTCTCAATGGGGCTTACTTAAACAGGGAAGCATGCACAGGGTTGCAATCTCAAGTGATAAGGAACTTGAAGCCACTTTAAGCTGTTTTGCAACTGTTTATATTTGTTTTTATGGTTATTGGATTTTAAAGGGATTTATTTCTCATTGTGAGCTGCCTTGGTTTCCAGTCGGCAATCTTACCTCACAGGTTTGTTGGAAAGACTCCATATATACACACACTGGAGATGTAAAAATACATACACCCCATATAATAGTATATTGTCAAAACCAGTTCGTCATTGCAGAACAGGTTTTTTAAAAAATAAAACCAGTATTAGTTTCTTACATAATAAAAGCAGCGATACCTATGCAAGTCCTGCCTAAATGCTTTAAAATATAGGATTGGAGGGGAAGAGAAAGACTTACAACCCAAACACAATTCTTTGCTATGTTCACTCAAAAGTCACATTAATTTACAGCACAATCCTAACCATGTCTTCTTAAAAGTAAGTCCTACTGAATTCAATGGGGTTTACTCCAGGTATGTGGGATTAGCACTGCAGCATTCTTCTCAGAAAAGCAAGTATTGGATTAAAGTTTCATAATGGGAAGGTTTTCAAAACACTGCTCTCTTCAACAGCCCAGGAAAATTTAAACTTGTTTGACTCCTGCACACAAGAGAGAAAAAGACTGAAAGCTATATACTTACTTAATTTATGAGATTTTCAGATAAGCAGGAAAAAACAAGAGTTTTCTGGCCTTGCCATGGGATCTCCAGTAGCCTGGAGGTCAACAAATCACAACCCTGACTTCACTTATTGGCTACAAACCTGAAAGAATGGGGTTAGAGCAGCCAGCTACGAGCTCATTTAACAGAAGTTGTGGGGGGATGGCTGATGATTTGGTGTATATCACGTGAACCCGACCACCTAGAAACAATTTTTTTTAAAAAAAATGAAAACTGAGAATCCGGAGATTAAGGTGACTCACCCGGAGAGGACCCTAAAAATTCAGCGTCTCCAAGCGAAAACCTGAGACCTGGCAACCCTAAAACAGACATATAAACAGGAAAAGTAAATGCTTCTAGTCAAAGTCATCTCGCTAGAACAAGAAGACAATCCTAAATGAGCTGCAATACGATGCTACAGTAAATTATTCATAGCTAACAGCTATCTTATAGTCATAATTTAGTATCTCATGGGTGATTAGGCTCAACAAGACGCTACATTTCTAAAGTCACTAGTCAATTCACACAGCAAAAACGAGAGAGAGACCAACACACAATACCATCATGCATATTTGAATCAATTAAATAATAACAATCAAAAGGTAAAACATAAAAGACTCTCTTCAGTTAGCAATTAGGGCTGTAATCCAATACACACTTACCTGGGAATAAGTTCCATTGAACCCAATGGAGCTTATTTCTCAGTCAACATGTATTGGATTGCAGCCTAACTGTTGAAAATCCTTTCCATCGCATTTAGGCCTCTGCAGTATATTTAACCTACCCATTTACAAGAATTGCCCCAGCTTATCAACCGAGACAAACTACTTCCTCATATCACAGTGTAGAGCATTGCAATTTAGATGACAGCAGCATCCCTCTGAATTTAGTGGATTTCCCCCCAAAACATGCAGTGATGCACAGTTCTTTCAAATCAAACTTTATCACATAGTCAAAGCAAAATGAACACAAAACAAAACCTCACAATAAAATTTGAACTATTGCATATAGATATCATTTTGATTGCCCTCCTACGTGACAGTGCAATTGTATCTTACTAATTCTTAGAGGCAGAAAGTATAGGCATTGCTATAGCTCCAGAAATTAAAATATGAAGACGGATTAATCACTAAAAGTTCATATGAAAAACTTTGTTCAGCATTTATTTTTATTACATCTCCAGCCAAATGTCATTATATTTTCACTAGCAAACTTAACATCTGGATGTTCAAATTAAAACATTTAGAAGATCTTGTTCCAGTTTGAAGATTTAGAAATGTGAAAACTCACATTTCAGTCTGAAAATAGTTAATGTTGACACAAAACATGTTTCTCACCAATGTAATATCAGTAGTTGTCCAGTTTTACATCACAACAGTTAACCTAAGATTGATCTAAACTACCGTTTAATGAAACACATTACAGTTTCGTTAATAAATGGTTATTGCAGGCAACACATTATCTGGAACACAGGTATAATGAAAAGAGCAGAAACAAACTCCCTGACATCCAGGGACATATTCCATATCCCAAAGCATTCCGTTTCAGCAAATACAAGGATTTTCCTTTTCACAAGTTCAATTCAATGGAAGAGACAGCTCCACACATTAAAAAAGAGTATACGTAGAAGTAAATGTAAAAACCTAAGCAAGTAGGAACCGTCTGCACAATCAAAGCTTCCACTGAGCTCTGGGCTGGACTCAAAGTATTTTACTTAAAACAATGGAAGCAGAAGTAGTTGTGGATTTTGGTTAAATATATAAATTACAAATATGTGTCCCTGGTGTAAACATTGTTGGAATTAGTATTTTACCGAGCTGTAGAGGCGAGAAGTCCAGCACAACCACCAAACCTAAGTCAATGGCAATAAGTAATCCAAAATTAATTGGAAGTGATAAGGTAAGAGGGAGATGTGTTTATTATAATAGTTACATAAATATAAATAATTGATATCTTGCCCTACCTTACTTGCTTAGTAACTGCAACAGCGACTTATCTTGCCAACAGAGAAGTCTTTGAAAGTACTCTGAATAATTAAAAATAAACTTAGGGTGCAATCCAGTTCATATTTCCATCCAGTTGTGGAGAGTTGGATGCAGCAGTCCCCTGGATGAACTGGCAGGCTCCCAGCACCGCCAGGCTCTGCCAGCAGAAGTTCCCCACTGTGGTGCCACCAAGACCCTCCTGGCACCACTGGGGGTCTCTCAGGGACAACAAGCCCAGTGGACGGAGAGCCAGCAGAAGCCCCCAAAATGGGGCGTTCTGGGGGCGTGGTGATGGAGCAGCCATGAGGGGGACTTACACAGCATCCAAGTCTTCCTTGAAGTACTCCCCCAGGTCCTGATCCCAATGAGAATTCTTCCAGCTAACAGGCCGGCACAGTAAATTACAATGTTGGCCTATGGTGACTGCTTACTCCCCAGTAGGCCTGTTTGTGGGAGCTGGCTCTTCCCATCCAGCTCCCAAGCGCAGATCCCAATGGAGCTGACATTCAGCTGGACCAACAGCTCCCAAATGCAGAGTGGATGCTGTGAAGCTTTCTGCCAGCACCTCCACCGCTGCTGCCACCCCTCTCCCACTAGTTCCCCATGTTTTGGATTGCACTACAATCCTGCACACATATCTGGAAGCCTCACAGAACAAAATGTGACGGACCTTTGAATAAACATTCATAAGATTGGAATACAGCTAAAAAAAAAACCCAAGCAAAAACCCAAGCAATTTCATCATCATCATCATCATCTACATCACCATCCTTGAACTCCACATTAGAACTATGTATCAGGTTCCCCTCTCACACTTTTTAGTTTGATCCGTGGCAAAGTTTAAAGTGGCAAAGGTGAACAACTTCCAGCAATCACCATCTATATCTGTGCAATAATTGCTACGAACAGTTGATATTCTGATAGTACTGGTGCAGGTAATTCAGCTACTAAACATTAGCATTTTACTTCCTTCAAACAGTAATTTTACCATATTTTTTCATAACTGTCCTTTAAAAAGCTTTTTTTCCCCAACAATGCCTGTAGAGATTTTTCATTGCCTTTGAAATACTCAGTTTCCCCCACAAATTTCTACCAGTTGTTCTCACCTGGCATATCTTAGAGGCTCACTCAGAGTTTGATCATTCTCTCTCATAGTTTTTGTTTAATATATCCTACCAAGCAAGAAGTATAATCTCCTCTCTCCACTTGGTTTCCAATATCAACCTGTCTTTTACATTCTAGAGCACTGGTTCCCAAACTTTTTTTTCTCACGGACCACTTAAAAATTGCTAAGAGTCTTGGTGGACCACTTAATGATTTTTCTACTTGTTGTAGCATCCCCCCTGACATTGGGCCTATCAGGACTTTCTTGTAAAGATGGAATGACCTATCTTAGCTGGTTATCTGTTCCCAAGTATAAAAAGGTAAAGGTGTCCCCGCACTTGTAGTGCAAGTCGTTTCTGACTCTTAGGGTGCCGTCTTGCGACGTTTACTAGGCAGACCGTATATATGGGGTGGGATTGCCAGTTCCTTCCCCGGCCTTTCTTTACCCCCCCAGCATATGTTGGGTACTCATTTTACCAACCACGGATGGATGGAAGGCTGAGTGGACCTCCACCCCTTTTACCGGAGATTCGACTTCCTCCTTCTGTTGGAATCGGACTCCAGCCGTGAGCAGAGCTTTCGGCTGCGTTACCGCTGCTTACCACTCTGCACCAGAGGATCTTTTGTTCCCAAGTATAGGAGGGCATTTTCATTGGCCCGATTTAATGCCCTACCATCTAAACTCTTGGAGGGCAGATACAATAAAATCCCAAGCAACAATAGACGCTGTCCCTGCGATAACGTCGAAGTGGAGTCTACCTTACATGTTTTGTTCAACTGTAGATACTATGCAGGACCCAGAAAAGATCTAATATACCCAATTATGCAGTCCTTCCCTGGCCGCCCCCTTGAGTCTCTTCTGATCGTTCTACTTGAGGGTTCTGACAAGGCAATTACCGTGCAGGTGGCAACATTTCTGAACCTGGCCATTTTAATCAGACCCTGTAAGATTGTAAATGGCAACTAACTCAACTGGATTGTTTTTTTGTCTGCTTTAGTTTCTGATTTCAAGCATTTTTATCTTTTTATCTTTAATATTTAATACCATATTTTTGTATTTGTGGTCAGTCGACTGTAAATAAAGATTGTTGTTGTACTTGTTGTAGCAATTGTAATTCCATCAAATTCAAATTGTAATATAATAAAAATGCAATACAAGAAATAAAAGAAGTGATGAAAATATAATTAAAAATCAATATGAATACTCAGCATGGCGGATATGCAATCTCCCGTCTTCAACCACAAATCCACAGCCATGCTGCAGTTGACCTGAATGCAGCTTGCGTACCACTAGTGATCCACGGACCACAGTTTCGGAACCTGTTCTGGGGCATATGTGCTACACGGCAGGTCTCCACTCATACAAACAAATATATATTTCAGTTGAATAAATTCTTAATGTGCTTTAACCTCTCATTGAAAGATACGATAAAGTGAGGAAAGGGTTTGAGTAAGAATACAAACAACTGCTCCTTTTGGGAGGAATATATCACTCCCCTACTCCTGAAACAGTTTGCTCATGTGAATGATACCAGTGTGGGGTCTATTCCCAGAGTACATCCTCAAACCATGGAGAGAACAGCAACAGTAGAAGGTGAAATAGAGAACAATCCTGCAAGTTCCTCATACTTCTTCATTTACACCGTGCATAAAGAGTATGTGAACAGCATACAAGTTAAGACACAGCCTCCTAAATTTTGCCCATGCAATTATTCATTTCTGTTTGTCTTTTTGCACATGGGTACAGCCACGTTGTCCTGAATTCAGTCTGGTATGGTTATATGTCAAAGGGGTAAACCAGAAGCTGAAGCAAACTAAACAAAAAAACAGTCAACAGCTTTTGGCAGGGTAGGAAGGTCTTCTGATCTCTCATTCAATCTTAAGAATGATTATGTAAACAACAGCAGGGTTGTTAACTCTGTTGGGCACATTCACATTTAGCAACAGCCAGTCAATTAAAGTTGATAAAGGGGCTGGAATATGGAAGGCGAGGCTGGAATATGTCCTTCACCAAGATGGGGGATTGTGAAATAGCAACCTCTGAATAAACAAGCCTTGCATTGATCCACAACATTCAGCTTTTCCAACTCAGCCAAACAGAATTACTAATGCTGTGTAATCCTATGCAGGCTTACCTGGCAGTAATAAACTCCAATGAGTATAATGGGGTTTACTTCCAATTAAACATGCACAGGATTGTGCTTAGAGAAAACCTAGCATCCAGATTAAGGTGCAGGTAATGGGCCATGACTTGCTGTCTCCATTACCCTATCCATATGATTAACAATTATGCCCAGGTGAGTATTTAGGTTAAAAGAGGGAGGTGCATGAAACTGACTCAGTATTGTCCGGTGTGGAATACTGAGACAGATGTACATACTTTACAGAACTAGTGGATCTTTCCAGCTAGGAGGAAGAGGAGCTGCTATACATAAGAGTAATGGCAATGAAAAGAGGAGCGACTGCATCACAAGTGAATAGAGAACAGTCAACTAATTCTAGTCAAGAGTGCACAAACGCATATTAATACCAAAAAAAGAGACATACAGTCTAATGTTATATTGTTTCAAAAGGCAAAACCCTCAAACAAATGGGAAAGTAATAGGCTAAAACTGTCTTGGAGGAATTAAAACAAATACTCAGTAGTCAGCACTTTCCATTGCATTTTGTTCTGTTTTTGCAAGTCTCATGACCTGAAGGGCACTCAAAAGTGCAGGAAGTCTAAAAAACCACAATAAATCGTCTTAAGTCTTTAAAAAGTGAAAGAAAGGGATTCATTTCAATTCAGAAAGGGGTGGTTACGGTTAGGCTTTGCACACTGCAATATACCAATTATAATGTACCCTGACAGAGACTGGGTATATACGTGTTCTAGTCATGACAAAGGGGTAAAATTTCCAGATACCCTAAATGACTGTACCCTAGAACAGTTGGTCATGGAACCGACCCTGGACTTAATCTTAAGTGGCACCCGGGGCCTGATATGAGATGTAAATATTGTCAAACTGATTGGGAGCAGTGACTATATACTGCTTTAAATTAAACATTTTTAATTTCAATTCATTTTATTTTATGAAAGGAGTTATTTGGGTTTGGCAAGTACCATGTGTACCTAACCTGTTTGTAAAGGTAAAGGTGTTCCCGCACTTGTCGTGCGAGTTGTTTCCGACTCTTAGGAAGTCTTGCGACGTTTACTAGGCAGACCGTATATATGGGGTGGGAGCCAGTTCCTTCCCCGGCCTTCCTTTACCCCCCAGCGTATGCCGGGTACTCATTTTACTGACCACAGATGGATGGAAGGCTGAGTGGACCTCGACCCCTTTTACCGGAGATTCGACTTCCTCCTTCCGTTGGAATTGAACTCTGGCCATGAGCAGAGCTTCGGCTGCGTTACCGCCGCTTACCACTCTGCGCCACGGAGGACGCAGAGTAGTAATCCCTTATTCCACTCCGGTGAAAATAATACATCACAGGAAAAAAAGTGTTAAATTTACATGTAACCATTTACTATCCAAGTATAAGAGGTGCTCATCTACATACGGCGCCTTGCAAAAGTAATCAGACCCCTGACCAATGCTCTCATATTACTGAATTACAAATGGTACATTGTAATTTCATTCTGTATGATATTTTATTTTGAAACACTGAAACTCAAAATCAATTCTTGTAAGGTGACCTTGGTTTTATGTTGGGAAATGTTTGTAAGAAACAAAAAAATGAAACATGTTGCTTGCATAAGTATTCAACCCCCACACATTAATATTTGGTAGAACCACCTTTCACTGCAATAACAGGTTGAAGTCTTTTGGGGTAGGGATGTACCAGTTTTGCACACAGTGTCGGAGGGATTTTGGCCCATTCTTCTTGGCAGATTCACTCCAGGTCGTTCAGGTTGGTTGGACGTCACTTGTGGACCATAATTTTCAAAGAGCAGCACAGATTCTCAATGGGACTGAGATCAGGACTTTGACTGGGCCACTGTAGGACATTCACCTTTTTGTTTTTGAGCCACTCCAATGTTGCTTTGGCCTTTTGCTTGGGATCATTGTCCTGCTGAAAAGTGAATTTCCTCCCAAGCTTCAGTTTTTGAGTGGACTGAAGGAGTATTTCCCTGTATTTTGCTCCATCCATTCGTCCTTCAACTTTAACAAGATGCCCAGTCCCTGCTGATGACAACCATCTGCACAGCATGATGCTGCCACTACCATACGTCACTGTAGGGATGGTGTGTCTTGAGGCATGGGAAGTGTTAGGTTTGGTCAAAAAATTCTATCTTATTTATTTATTGAATTTATTAGTCGCCCATCTGGCTGGTTATCCAGCCACTCTGGGCGACGTACAACATAAAAACATACAATTTACATTAAAGCATTAAAATCTCATCCAATGATAATAAAACCTAAAACCTTGGTCTCATCTGACCGCAAAATCTTTTCCCACATCGCAGCTGGGGCACTCGCATGCATTTTGGCAAACTCCAGACATGCTTTCAGATGGTACTGTTTGAATAACGGCATCTTTCTTGCCACCCTCCCATAAAGGCCAGTGTTATGCAGAGCTCTTGATATGGTTGACTCAGAGCTTGGAAAAGTTACTCTTTTAAACTACAACTCCCATCAGCCCCAGCCAGCATGGCCACCGGATTGGGCTGATGGGAGTTGTAGTTCAAAAAAGTAACTTTTCTAAGCTCCGGGTTGACCTGTGCACTATTACTCCACTCCCAGCCACTGAACTCTGTAGCTCCTTCAAAGTGATTGTTGGCCTCTCTGTGGCTTCTCTCACAAGTCTCCTCCTTGTTCGAGCGCTCTGAGGGACAGCCTTTTCTTGGCAGTGCATTGGTGGTGTGATGCAGTTTCTACTTCCTGATTATTGATCCAACTGTACTTACTGGGATATTCAAACACCTGGATATTATTTTGTACTCTTTTCCTAATCTATGCATTTGTATGTCATTATCTCTCACTTATATAAAACGCTCTTTGGTCTTCATTTTCCTTCAGATCCACAGTCTGACCAATGATCCTTCAACAGTGTGATTTTCATCCTGACAATGTGACAGCAACTTTAATGGTTCACAGGTGGAGGCCAATGGCAAGGTAATTTTTTCCTCGATAGGGCAATTTCTTTCATCTGTGTAAACTGGGAGCATCCACAGCACAGGGGTTGAATACTTATTCAAGCAACATGTTGCATTTTTTTTTATGTTTCTTACAAACATTTCCCAACATAAAACCAAGGTCACCTTAACAAGAATTGATTTTGAGTTTCAGTGTTTCAAAATAAAATATCATACAGAATGAAATTACAATGTACCATTTGTAATTCAGTAATGCGACAGCTTTGGTCAGGGGTCTGATTACTTTTGCAAGGCACTGTATATATATTCCTTGATGTCAAGAACAGACCAAAATCATATTGCATGGCCATTTAACTTTATATTCGTATTTATTTATTATTACATTTATATCCCACATTTCCTCCGGGAACCTCAAAGTGGCATACAAGCATGGTTTTCCTCCTCCCAATTTTATCATCACAACAACACTGTGAAGTAGGTTAGGCTAAGAGAAAGTGACTGGTCCAAGGTCACCCAGGGAGCTTCCTGGCCAAGTAGAATTTGAACCCTGGTCTAGCAGGTCCCAGTCAACACTCTAACCACTACACCACACTAGAAAAAGTGAACTTCTAATAGCAATGTTAGCAGTCTATATTAACACCAAGAAGATGCACATTGCACTCATGATAAAAGTATAACAATATTAAACCAACATACCTTAATGACAAAAGTCTAAGAATGTCCGAGTAAGGAGACCTCATATCTCTTCCAGTCCCGTTAGTTTTTTTAAACAAAAACACCACTGCAATACACACGACTGTTTTCAAGTCCTAAATAAAAGATAACAGCATTGAACACATTTAACAAAAACAAAATAAACATTCAAATGTGTGATAAACCCACTGATTTCAAATTTAAAATGTTAATTAAAACAGCAGCTGAACAAAGAGAACTCTTTTATAAATATGAACATGGGCTCAACTCAGAACTTTGCATTTTGAGAAGATGGTCACCCCAGTGTATGTATATGCCTGAAATGCACCGTACATACATATATATTGCATTAAGACATACCACTTCCTCAGATATCATTTAGAGTTCTGTTGTTAACACATGAATCCATGACACATTCTTGTTCTAAATGCCATACTGGAATAATCTAATATTAAAAAACTTAACAAAGTAGATAGCCATCAAGTGTGGTTAATATGCTAAGCACATAGTAGCATGCAAGGTCAGATGCAGGCATCTGTAAAGGCAAAGTATAACTAATCCTTCAAAATACATCACATACTGAAATCACTCCTTAAATGTTGGCTACTGTGTCTGCTTAGCCACTGTGAGAACAGGATGCTGAACTAGATGGTCCACTGGCCTGATCCAGCAGACTCTTATGTTCTTACATGTTTCTTTTCCTATTTGTCTTTTTCAGAGTTCAGAAGTAATGGACCAAAAGCATTCAGGGTTGAAACAACCCTGGTGGTCAATCACTTTTACTTCAGAACAATCTTCTAATTGATGTTGCCATAAGCTTTTTTTGGCTAATTTCTCATCTTGTAGCTGAAATATGGGCACCTTGTCATAACTTGAACCTAAAGATTAAAAGAATCATGCATGGATGTGACTTTATCTTGAATATAAACTAGGATCTGTTCCAGATCATACAAGTTTTATCTCCAAGATTATCACAAATCTTCCAGCTTCAACATTACATTTTCACAACTGAAAACAAGTACACTCTCCCATTATCACCGATACCTCTACAAAGGAAGTCCTTTAGAAATAAAATTTTGGTGACACTACCGGGCAGCTAGAGAAAGTTCTATGCACAGTAGTACTATAATACACGGATATCCTAACCAATTGACTATTTGCCACTGGTCAAAAGAATGTTAAAAAGTCCTGATGCCACAAAAGGAATTTTGAAAAGCTAGGGGAAAAGTTAATTAGCTTACCAATGCCAGGATGTTTGTGTTATCATCAACACTTTGTGAATGATCACTGTAATTATATTTGCATATATTTACACGTTAATGTAATTATCACAGTCTGTATTCTTTGCATTTCAGTTCCCTTTGATTTCATTGTTCAAGTTTTTCTCTCTGTACCCATGTGTAACATACCTGCCAACTTAGCATAACGCTTCGTGCATCAGATGAGGTAAGACTCTAATCCACAAAAGCTTATTCCATAATAAACTTGTTAAGTCTTTAAATTGTCACAAGATTCTTGGTTGCTTTTGCTGCAACAGACTTATCACGATGTAATTACATTTATATCCCACCTTTCCTCCAAGTAGCTCAAGGTTGTGTACAAAAATGGTTCTCCCCCTCCCTATTTTATTCCAACAGCCCAGTAAGGTAGGTTAGGTTGAGAGACAATGACCCAGAGAGCTTCATGATCAAATGGGGATTTGAACCCTGGTCTCCCAAGTTCTTGTCCAGCACTCTGACCATGATATCACACTGGCTAGCCTTGTGAAAATGCCTTAAATAAGTTCCTTTAAACCAGGGAGGTGCATGGTGAATCTCTGACACTCCAAATGTTGTTTGGATTACAACTTCCACCATTCTTGACCATGGCCATGCCAGCTAGGGTTGATGGGAGTTTGAGTCCACCATCTGGAAGATCACATCCCTTATTTAACCTAACTCTCATCACCTTTGAGCATCTTGCCATTCTCACAACCAGTCACCAAAATATTTTATTTTGAAAGGCAGCTAACGAATAACATAACATCTTTTGGAACACCTCTCCTGATATGAACCTACCTTGACCCTCAGATCTTCTAGGTCCCCCTCTGAGATAGGCTTGGAGGGTGGTGACAAGGGAGAGGGCCTTTTCAGTTGTGGCTCCCCATCTGTGGAACACACTCCGCCGTGAGGCTGGCCTGATGCCTTCGTTGACATCTTTTCAACACCAGGAAAAGATGTACCTTTTTTCCCCAGGCATGGGGGCGTCATTGTTTTATGGTTTTGGTATTAGAGATAACATTACTGTAAGTCGCTTGGACATCTTCGGGTATCAAGCAACTGATAAATCTAAATAATAATAAATTAAATAACATACATGTTGTTTTAATGTTTTTAAAGATGTTTTGTTTTAATATATTTTAAAGTCTGTTTTTAAGATGTTTACAGTGTTTTTAGTGTTTTTGTTTGCCGTCCTGGGCTCCTACTCGAAGGAAGGGTGGGATATGAATTTAATAAATAAATAAAATAACAGACAATTTTTCAAGATCATTTAAACACCATTAGGGTAGTAATGATCTTGAAACATCCATCCCAAGCCAGTGGGAATCTTGGTTTGGCAGAGCTATGCAAGTTAAGTGGGTAGAATATGGAGCACTACCAGTTCTGGAGATCTCACCACCGTATTTTAAATCAGATATTTTCCTATTCTAAAACAAGATGCCATGTGCTAAATGGATGCAGTTATGCCACAAATTGAAAAGCATCTGTTTGTTTGTTTTAAAACTAGACAGGGCACATTGATACCTAAGGTGGGTGCTCCTACCCAGTCTATAGCCCTGTCTAGTGGGTGGCTACCTTTCCCCCCCCATGTATACTACCGACCTTTCCACTAAAGAGAGGATTATGCTATCATTTTGTCTAGAATTACAGTTCATCAAGAGGGTCAATGCTATCACTTGTTTGTTTGTTTATCATACTAGGTTTGTTGGTTTGTTAATCATACTAGACTTTTTTTGTGTATGGCCACTGTTAACAACGTAATCATCAGTGTCTGTACTTTCTGCATTCCATTTCCTTCTGACTTCACTGTTTGCAATCCCACCACCCTCCGATGCGTAATTCAGGATAACACTTTTTTTAAAGCTTTTTTTTTAAGGATGTTTTTAAAGATGTTTTGTTTTAATATGCTTTTAAGGATGTTTTATTGCAATATATTTTAAAGTCTGTTTTTATTATGTTTTAGAGTGTTTTTAGTGCTTTCGTTTGCCGCTCTGGGCTCTTACTAGTAGGAAGAGCGGGATAGAAATCAAATAAATAAATAACTAATCTGATGAACTGGACTGGTGAGCTTATGCCATAATAAGTTTGTTACTCTCTAAGGCACCGCAAGAGTCTTTGCTGTGCTTGTTCTGTGCTCGGGGTGAAGGAGTATAGCCATATCCTGCTCTAGAAGAACCAGAAATATATGGGACCTACTTGTCCTCTGTGGGATTGACAGGAGGCAGGCTTCCGTCGAAATAAAAGGTAGGGGAGATAAAATGGATGCTGGTAAATAATACTGTAAAGTGATGGTGGAAGGAACTTGTGCAAAAAGATCTATCGTCGGTTTATCCACATGGGGAGAGGTCTACTCCGTGTGGCACTAAAGGAGAGGGCGATATTCTCCGGAAAGGGAAAGAGCTATGGAGTCGGCTCCTTTCAGATAGGGGATAAAGGCAACCTAACTCCATAATAAGGATACTTGTAAATACAATCAGGTGCAGGCGGATGGGAAGGGAAGAAAGTATCTCCTGCAAGCCGTACTAAAGAAGATGTCCGTGCAACGCCAGCCTTTGACGCGGAGGAGAGAAAGGGCTACAAAGCCTCAGGTAGGCTGGGCTGTCCTCACCGGCAGGAGCAGGAGAAGACGCAGCGGAGCGCGCGCTTGCTCTCCCGCATCCAGATGTGAGTAAGGACGTCTTTGCTCCTCTCCTGCCACGCTTGGCCTGGCGGGGCTGACGAGGTCGCCTCCCTTCCCCCTCATACCTGCAGCAGCAGCAGCAGCTGGGCCAGTGGAAAACTCCAAGGCGGCGCCGCGGCCTAGCGCCTTCTTCCCCGCCTCCAAAGCGACACGTCGCTACCATGGATGAGTCTTTCTGCCGGCTCGGCCCAGGGCAAGCGCTTCGGTCGGCAGCCGCGGAGCGGCCAGTAAACCGGCCACAGCAAGCGCCGCCTATCCCCGCAGCCCGGACTAGGAAGAGGAGGAGCTGCGGCGCTTGCAGCTGCAGACGAGAAGCGCAGCAGCCGCCTCTCCCCTCCCCTTCTCAGTGGAAGGGGTTCAACAACAACAGCGATCCCGGGGTTTTGGATCGCCTGGCAAAGACCTGCTGTTGCTGACCCAATATCATGGTCTCCAGAAACAACCGCCCAGTGCTGGTGCCAGGCTGTTTTGCGCCCTAGGCAAAGCTAGCTACACACACACACACACACACACACACCCAATTGCTAACGTCGATTTTCAAACACAGACGTAGACAAAATGAAAAGCACAAAACTTGATGCTGCTAAATTTATTTTAGTTGCATTTTTTTCCAAGGGTTAAAAAAACTAATCTGTATAAAACTGTGCCCCTCAAAGGTCAGTATTACGCCCCTTTGAGGTCTGCACCCTAGGCAGCTGCCGAGTTGGCCTAATGATAGCGCCGGCCCTGCCAGTGCCGACCAGAGAGACATTTTGCTGTCAGACTGAGCAGTAAGTCCTTCCCTCCCCCTCCTGTCAAGATGCATACGACTCAAGCCCAGCTAAGTTGTTTTGGGTCCGAGGCAGCATCATAATGATATTGATAATTGGTGGGTTTTTTTAAAAAAATCCCCCTCCCTCCCTGTCAGTAAACACAGAAATCGTGCATTAAATAACTAAGAATTTTCTGCCTAACGAGCATAAGAGGAGCCTGCTGGATCAGGCCAGTAGCCCATCTAGTCCAGCATCCTGCTCTCACAGTGGCCAGCACATGTCAATGGAAAGCCCACAAGCAGGACCTGTGGGGAAGAGCACTCTCCCCTTGTGTAGTTCCAGCAACTGGCGTTGAAGCATGCTGGCTCTGACGGTGGAGTTGGAGCATAGCCATCATGGCTTGTAGCCATTGATAGCCTTATCGTCCATGTTTTTGTCTAATTCTCTTTTAAAACCGTATAAGTTGGTGGCAGTTGTTGCCTCTTGTGGGAGTGAATTCCATAGTCTTAACTATGTGCTGCATGAACAAGTACTTTCTTTTGTTTGCCCTGAATCTTCAAACATTAAGCTTAATTGGATGTGCATGACTTCTAATGTTAGAGAGAAAAGTTTTCTCTCCCCACTTTCTCCATGTCATGTACAATTTTATACACTTCTGTCATGTGGTTTAATAATAATAGTTTATTTAGATGACATCCTCATTTACTCGGACTCCTGCAAACAGCATGAGGCGCATGTGAGGGCTGTACTACAGAGACTCAGAGAGCATCACCTGTACACCAAGCTGGAAAAGTGTGGATTTGCCCTAACCACTTTGGATTTTCTGGGCTATCACATCTCTTCTGCAGGAGATGGATCCAGAGAAGTGAATTGAAGCTGTCGTCTGTGCACCACCCCCAAAAAGATGGACAGAGAGAGTAAATGCTACTCTGGAGCAGTATCTTCATTGCTGTGTACATAGTAATTTACTAGCAAAACGGATGGCTTTATTGCCCTTGGCAGAGTTTGTGTACAACAACTCCGTGCATGCCTCGACGCAACTGACTCCATTCTTTGCCAACATGGGATATCACCTGCGCACTTTTGCCCACCCCAGCGCTACTCCGGCCGTACCAGCAGTGGCAGATTTCGTGCAGGAACTACAATCTACACAGCACTTGCTTCAGGAGCAACTAATGCTTGTGAAAGCCAACTATAAGCGGCAGACAGACCAACACCGCCAGTCTGTTCCTGAAATTCAGATTGGGGACAAAGTGTCCATGCGCTACCTGCCTACAAGACTTCCTAGTCAGAAATTACAGGCTCGAAGACTAGGACCCTTTGAAATAGAAGCACAGATCAATCCCATGGCATTTCGTCTCCACCTCCCTCCTTCCTTAAAGGTCCATTCCATCTTTCACCACTCTCTGCTTACTCTAGAGAAGCTGCCGGACCCCCATTGAGCAATGGAAGACCCACCCCTGCTGGTTGATGGTCAGGAAGAGTATGAGGTGAAGCAGATCTTGGATTCCCATCGACACCGAGGGAAGCTACAGTACTTGATCCAGTGGTTGGGGTACACTCCAGAGCAGCCTTTCCCAACCAGTGTGCCTCCAGATGTTGTTGGACCACAATTCCCATCTTTCCTGACCACTGGCAATGCTGGCTGAGGCTGATGGGAGTTGTAGTCCAACAACATCTGGAGACACACTGGTTGGGAAAGGCTGCTCCAGAGGAACAGTCTTGGGAGGCAGCGGCTGACATGCACACACTGGACTTGAAGAGAGAGTTTCATGAAACTTATCCAGACAAGCCCAAACCCCCAGGGTGGGGGGATTCAGCATGGGAGGGGGGATGATGTTGTGCCCCAGGTTAGGAGAGGTAGCTTGGAGGAAGGGGACACTGACTTTGAGGACTGAGATGATGATCTGAGGGAGGAAAGCATGCAGTGTGTTCAGTCACTTGACACCCCCCCCCGTGGATATGCAGCGCGAGCTGTCAGACCGTTACTATGGCCACACACCCCTCACCTGTGTTTGAGGTACCTTGTCAGCATGCTGATCCCCAGCTAGGCGCCCAGCAACTTCCCATACCAGCACAGACTGCTAGCCTCCAGCAGTCAGAGGGTGTCAGGCCCAGGATGTGACTCAGGAACCAGACCAACGGCTGTAGTTAATTCGTGTTTTATTAGGGTAATGTCCAAACAAAGACTGCGTTTTCTCATGAAGCAATACAGGGATACAGGTCCTGCGGCATTGGGAGAAAGTTGACAGAGCAAGGGACTTCTTCCCGCCTGTTCTTTAAGAAGGGGCCAAACGGGCGCGCAATCTTTCGCTCCTCCTTAACTGCCCCTCAGGTACTGCCCGCCTTCCCCCCCTTCTCTCCTGTCCTTTCAGCTGTCTGCGTGTGCGCGGTGAGGGGGGAAGCATCACCCCCTCCTCTTCTGAAGTTTCCGATTCCAGGATGGGGGATAGGGGAGGGGCTGATGGTAAACTGCCTCCCCGCTTTTCGGCTGTGAGCAGCCCTCCCTGTTCCCCCTCTTGCTCTGAGCCTGAAAGAGGGGGAGGCGTGAGAATGTCCAGGGAGGGCTCAGGCTCCCCGTTGCTAAGCGACCTTATCACTGGCAGTTCCTCTGTTTCGTCTTCGCTCCAAAGGGGGGAAGTTCCTCCCCCTTCCCTCTGCCATCCATCCGAATACTCTTCTCCCAACTCTCCAGGATCCAGCTCCCCGGGATTGGGACCTCAGCTCTGCCTTCCGACAGAGGGGGGAGCTGAGATCCAATCCCTACCCCATTCTTGAAGGCTTCTGAGGCACAAAGAGCGACGGCTGGGGTTAAGGAGGAGTCAGAGACTTCACACGATACTCAAGCCTTCTTCAGGAGGCGTGTGGAGTGGGTGGGTATTTTCTGAGTCAATGTCCGTGGCTGCAAAGACACGCTTAGTCAGAGTTAGTAAGGGTAATTAGTTTCTAGAAAGTATTGTTAGATGAATGAGTCAAAAAGCCTTTGAAGTTGCTGTAACCTTAATAAAAAGAGGAAAAACTCACAGAACCAAGTGTGCCTGGATTTCTTGGCTTCGGGCAGGATAGCTGGGGGGGGGTTCTTTTTGGCCTACCCTTGAGTGAAGCCCAAGTAAATGAAGGAAAAGAGAATGTGATACATGACCATGTATTTCTTAGGCATAGGCCAGAAAACAAAAGAGCTACCAATTTTTTTCTTTTTTTTTAAGCTATCAGTAAATATTATATTGGTGCCTTTAACACATTAGTTGCAATAGCTACTTCTAAAAATATATCTAAGTTGCCCTTTTTTTTACTAAAATTGACAGTTTCTCCATGAATTGTGGACATGGCCTGCCTGCTCTTGGAAATGAAAGGGTGTGTTGTGGCTAGGGATGGGCAAGAATTTCAATTCAGTTCACATTTCAAGCCAAATCTATCAAATTCACACTTTCTGAAACAATATTAGAACTGCAACACAGCCATCCTTCAAAACTTGGACTTGCTTGAATTTTGTGATGCAGTTCAGCAAGTATGTTTACAAAAATGCATATAGTAGAGGAAAGTGTGCATAAAAATGAATATATGAATGAAGGTAACATGCAAACATGCATTATATGGTAAAATGGCTTGCATTATATTTACATTAGTCAGAACTGCCTACAAAAATGTATTTATTAAGAGAAATTTGCACTAAAATGCTGAAGAATTTTCATGAGGATTTCTTTTAAAAAATTGCAAATTGCTGCAGAAATGTGAAGAACTAAATTTAAGATTGGAAAAATAAGAAACTGAGAGGACCAAAATTGACAGATCTTACCATCCTTAGTTTGGCCTTAAGGCAGTGGTCCTAAACTAGCTCAGTAATGATAGAAGGATGGGGCCATACAGGACTACAGTCACCACATCTCACAGATTCCTCTGCCCAAGCCACACATACCATTCTATGGGCTTTTCCCACAGATTCTGTGGCAACAAAGTTATTTTCAGCTGTAATATGTATTGAACTGTGAATTGGCATCTTCCACTCCATTAAGCATTTGATTGGCCAAGAGCTGCTCCCATCTCCCATCACTGGCAGAACAGTACTTTGCACTCATGTTGAAAGAAATGATATCCTTTTACTAAAGTAGAACCTCTGCCTTTAATAAAAACAGTTTAAATAGTTCAGTAACCATAAGAAAGTCCTGTTAAATTAATTGACCTTATTCAATGTAATTTAATTTAATTTAATTTATTTATTGGATTTCTTAGTCGCCCATCTGGCTGGCCATCCATGTAAATGGGGTTAGGATATTTAGTAAGGACTCTTTGAGACAAACAATAGAGTAGACATTTAAAATAAATGGCCACATATTAATGAGGATATTGAGGTATAATACAAATGCACATTATCCTTCTAGATTCAGTCCCAGGCCATCATATATGCTGACTAATCTTGCAAGCTTGGCTCCGCTCTCCACTAATTGTGAAATAGTGGCTAATGTTATGAATTGCTACTGAATGTGCTTAGGCTGCCCACACTGCTGTTATGTTCTCACTTACCATCTGGCATGACACAAACAGACTTACTGATGAAGCAGATGGCAGCAAATAAACTCATCAAAGGCCAATCAGTAAGAACTTGATTAAAGTGTGGAATAGTAGTCAGAATATTAGCTTGCAAAACTGGACAGTTGGTATCTACATATCTATCTCCCATATTAACTCTGAATCACAATTCCTTATTTAGTTTTTTCAAAGTTAGGTTTGTTAATACTCTAATCACAAAGCTCTACAAATAATGTGCACAGAATTATTGGTTAATCAAAGCTACTGTCTTCTTTGCAGATACTTTGCTGTGAAATAAATTAGATTGGATAAGCCCTATAACTACAGAAGTAAGGATTGTCCCTAGTGTTGTTGTTGTTATGTGCCTCCAAGTCAACCACGACTTATGGCGGCCCCATGAATCAGCTACCTCCAAGAGCATCTGTCATGAACCACCCTGTTCAGATCTTGTAAGTTCAGTTCTGTCCCTAGTGTAATAACGGCAATTTAAAGTATTTTTATTGTCAATTATTTTCCCAAGTGATGCTTTTATTTTCTTTATGATTTGAACTCAAGGCCCTCAATGTTCAGCTCCACCTGTTAGTAAAGGGTTTGAGGAACAATAGCTTAAGGTTGGTAACCCTTGCTTTAATTTTTTAACTTTAATTTTCAAAACATATCTATAGCTTTGTCTACCAAAGAGACCTAAGACATCCAAAGCTGTATTTTACTGATTTGTTCAGTAAGGACGAAAGTGCTTGACCTTTCCAGTATTTTGACCAATTAATAGAATAGAAAGACACTGGGAGAACTAACAGGGTCACACATACCCCTCAGAGTAGTTCCACAAGGACACCATGATCAATGGTGTCAAAAGCTGCTGAAAGATTGAGGAGAACCAACAGGGTCACACTCCCCACTCCCCATCTCTCTCTCGATAGAGGTCATCAGGGCAACCAAGGCTGTGCCAAAGCGGGGCCTGAAGCCAGACTGGGAAGTGATGTTATCCTGCATAATTCCCCTCCATTTCATGTGTTAAGCAAGGAATGGAAAGGAAAAAGGGACATGATATTTATACATCCTTCACTTGTGAATTATAGCAGTAATTTTCCTCCAATTGACCATGCATTATGGCCTGGGGGTTGAGGATGTAATGACTGCAGATTCCATTCATTGGGGGTGGGTAAGGGAAGAAGGAAGCAGGATGCTGAGGAATTTGAAATAAAACCCATATACATAATAGCAGCCCACATATCACAGTCCCTTATTTGAAATTTATATGCAGCCTTGAATTTTGTGTTTCTGTAAAAAAAAAATGATATTAAGGATGATGTTTTTAAAGAAAATGTTCTCAAAAGAAGCAGGGAAAATATAACAACATGTTTAATTTTTGGTTAAGTAGCTTGTAGTAGAATGATGAATATTCAAAGTTTACATTTAATTTATTACTATTTGGGGGGGGTGACCTTCAGACTTTTGCTACAATCCTAATATTTTCCAGGGAGTAAGCTCCTTTGTGTTAATTGGAACTTATTTCTGAGTAAACCTATATAGGAACATTTTCAGTTAGGGTCAATAAAATGTAGGGTATTCTTATATGTGCTTTATTTTGAATACCTCAACATGAGTAGTGTACTGACAAATTCAGAAGTGCAGAGTCCCTTCCTGATAGTCACACCAAGCCCCACACAGCCATGCCCCCTTTTAAGATTATACAGCTTTCTCAGATTTTACAGTAAAATGAGCATTCAGCCTCTTACTTTGTTTGGAGTGTCAAGCAACTCTACAGTTGGGCAATAACTTTATTAAGGCCAAGCAAAATGTCTCAAAATACAAGCTTTTCAAGTTCTCCAGAACTTTACACCAGGCTGTATGTAAAGCAAGCAACCTGATGAAGGCTACAGAATCCAAAAGCTTGCTTACTATTTTGTGACATCTTCGTTGGTCTTAATAAAGGTATTGTCCAACTGTGGACTTTTTGTATTTGGTTCATCCTTTTCTGATTGCCTTCCAGTGTTGTCCAGATCTTGATGGTAGTCCATAGAGAAGTTCTCCTGAACTTGCCACAACTTCAGCAGAAATGAGCATCTCTGCTAATTCACCTTAGATGAGTAATCCTAGTTATGGAGGAACAACAGGGTAAGAATGCTCTTGCCCTTGTGTCCTGCTTATGGGCTTGCCATACTCATCACATGGTTAGCCACTGTGTAACAGAGTGTTAGATAGGCCGTTGGTCTGATCCAATAAGGTGGTTATGTTTTTACCCCTGTTCATTTGTCTGTTTAATGGATTCACTAAATACACAATAGCCCTCATAATTTTTGACACATATGCAGCGAGTGGTTTCGGAGCAATTTTAAAACACTAGCCTGTTGTTGTTGTTATGTGCCTTCAAGTCAATAACACTTATGGCGACCCTATGAATCAGTGACCTCCAAGAGCATCTGTCATGAACCACCCTGTTCAAATCTTCCTTTATGGAATCAATCCATCTCTTGTTTGGCCTTCTTTTTCTACTCCCTTCTGTTTTTCCCAGCATTATTGTCTTTTCTAGTGAATCATGTCTCATTATGTGTCCAAAGTATGATAACTTCAGTTTCATAATTTTAGCTTCTAGTGACAGTTCTGGTTCTAACACCCAATTATTTGTCTTTTTCGCAGTCCATGGTATGCACAAAGCTCTCCTCCAACACCACATTTCAAAGGAGTTGATTTTTCTCTTATCTGCTTTTTTCATTGTCCAACCTTCACATCCATACATAGAGATCGGGAATACCATGGTCTGAATGATCTTGACTTTAGTGTTCAGTGATACATCTTTGCATTTGAGGACCTTTTCTAGTGCTCTCATAGCTGCCCTCCCCAGTCCTAGCCTTCTTCTGATTTCTTGACTATTGTCTCCATTTTGGGTACTGACTGTGTGAAGGTATTGATAATCCTTGACATTCAATGTTCTCGCTGCCAACTTTAAAGTTACATAATTCTTCTGTTGTCATTACGTTAGTCCTTTTGACGTTCAGCTGTAGTCCTGCTTTTGAGCTTTCCTCTTGAACTTTCATCAGCATTTGTTTCAAATCATTACTGGTTTCTGCTAGTAGTATGGTATTGTCTGCATATCTTAAATTATTAATATTTCACCCTCCCATTTTCACACCTCCATCTTGTTCCAATTCTGCTTTCCGTATAATATGTTCTGCGTTTAGATTAAACAAATAGGGTGATAAAATACACCTCTGTCTCACACGCTTTCCGATTGGGAACCAATTGGTTTCTCCATATTCTGTCCTTACAGTAGCCTCTTGTCCAGAATATAGGCTGTCCATCAGGACAATCAGATGCTGTGGCACCCCCATTTCTTTTAAAGCATTCCATAGATTTCATGATCTACACAGTCAAAGGCTTTGCTGTAATCTATAAAGCAGAGGGTGATTTTCTTCTGAAATTCCTTGGTCCGTTCCATTATCCACCGTATGTTTGCGATATGATCTCTGGTACCTCTTCCCTTTCTAAATCCAGCTTGGACGTCTGGCATTTCTCGCTCCATATATGGTAAGAGTCTTTGTTGTAAAATCTTGGGCATTACTTTACTTGCATGGGATATTAAGGCAATAGTTCGATGCTTATTGCATTCCTTGGGATCCCCTTTCTTTGGAATTGGGATGTATTATTGAACGCTTCCAGTCTGGGCCATTATTTAGTTTTCCATATTTCTTCAGAAATTTTTGTCAAAATTTGGACAGATTCAGTCTCAGTAGCTTCTACCAACTCTGTTGGTATGCCATCTGTTTCTGGTGATCTGTTTCTTCCAAGTATTTTAAGAGCAGCTTTCACCTTGCATTCTAAAATTTCTGGTTCTTCATCATACCTTTCCTCCATGAATGAATCTGCCATCCTTGCATCTCTATTGTAATTGTAACTATTGTAATAGTTCTCTTTTCCCCTATGCACTAGTTGCTGTATTGTTGCATTTAGGGTTCTGACCGTGTTTCTGTATCCTTTTGCTTTTGCTTTCCTTCTCTCTTTAACCATTTTAAGTTTATTCAGTCATCCATTGAGGTTTTTCTCTCTTTTTAACTAGAGGTATTGTCTTTTTGCATTCTTCCCTGATAATGTCTCTGACTTCACTCCATAATTCTTTTGGTTCTCTGTCAACTAAGTGTAAAGCCTCAAATCTGTTCCTTTGATCTTTATATTCTTCTGGGATGTTATTTAAATTGTATGTTGGCATTATGATTGCTTTGTTGTTCTTTTTTAGGTTTACTCTGATTTTCGATACGACCAGTTCATAATATGTACCACAGTCTGCTCCTGGTCTTGTTTTTGCTGGAAGTATGGAACTTCTCCATCTTCTGCTACCAATTATATAATCAATTTGATTCCTATATTGACCATTTGGTGATGTCCATGTGTACAGTTGTCTTTTTGGTTGCTCAAAAAATGTGTTCACAAGAAAAAGATTATTGGCTTCCCAGAATTCAAAAAGTCTTTCTCCTGCTTCATTTCTGTCTCCTAAGCCCCATTTCTCCACAATTCCTAGTTCTTCTCTGTTCCCTACTTTTGCATTCCAGTCCCCCATGATTATCAGCAATCTTGTTTTGGTGTGTGATCAATTTCTTCCTATACTTCTGTGTAAAAATTTTCCAATTCCTCTCCTTCTGTGTTTGCCGTTGGAACACAGACTTGGATAATGGTTATGTTAATAGGTTTCCCATTAAATCTCACTGATATCACTTGTTCAGACTTTGCGTTGTAGCTCCTAATTGCTTTTGCTAGATCACTTCTCACTATTAAAGCAACCCCATTTCTTCTTAATTTCTCATTTGCTGCATAAAATTTTTTGTAGTTGCCTGATTGAAAATGTCCCATTCACATCCATTTTAATTCACTCACTCCAAGTATTGTAATGTTGATACGTTCCATTTCTTCCTTGACAATTTCTAACTTTCCCTGGTTCATGCTTCTCACATTCCATGTTCCTATTGTATGCGTTGTACAACTCCAGACTCTCCTTTCGCATCTGTGCGCATCAGCCTCTGGGCTTCCTTTCTGCTTTGATCCAGCTGCGTCATTAGTCATAGCGCTACTCATACTTGTCCTTTGTTCTTCCCCAGTAGCTCGGTGAGTGCCTTCTGACCTGGGGGTCTCATCTTCCAGCACTATCTCAGGTTGCATTTTGGATTGTCTGTTCATAGGTTTTTGTGGTAAGAGGTATTCAGAGGTGGTTTACCATTGCCTTCCTCTGAGTTTGGATGCATCTTAGTCTGGTGTCTCAGCTTTGATCATTCCGCCTTGGGTGCCCCTGCTAGGAGTCTAGCCTCTTGGTCTAGACTCCTGATGGAACTGCTCTCAGCTTCTTCAACACTCTCAAACCCCCTCATGACGTTAAGGTGTGCATCCTAGAGGGGAAAAATGCTAGCCTACTAAGCTCCATTTAAACTTGACGCAATAAAAGAACTAAGAGACTTCAAGGCATTTCCAAGCAAGAAGGTCTTCAAAGATCAATCCATTGTGCTGATAAGCAGGGCCAGCCCAAGACATTTTGCTGTCCAAGACGAAGGACAAGACGGCACCCTCTCCCATTCCGTATATAAAAATAAAAGCCAGCCAGATTGGCAGTTGAACCATACTTTAAGACTGGTGACTGAACAGTGTGTTCTACTGCATCTGAAGGCTAGCTTAGGAGGTGGAGAGCAAGCCAGACGGCCTACACAGCTCATTCCTCCAACCCCTTACCACTTCTCCTGGCAAGTGTGTCAATCTGCCTAACAGCAGGGCCAGCACTGCTAATAAATGAAAGTTAATGTTGTTTCCTTTCCAACGTTTTGACTGTGAATTATTTTCTTTCTGCAAAAAAGAATAAAAGTTTCTTATCATTGAACCAAGTGGTTAATGTAGGGAAGAACCTTTTTCAGCCCAAGGGCCACATTCTCTTCTGGGCAACCTTCCGAGGGCCACATCCAAGTGGGTCAGAGGCAAAAGTAGGTGGAGCAATGAATGTAAATATGACCTTTGTACAGTAGGCGAGCTTCTACACACACTTAGATACCCCTCTTTGTCCTCCATCCAGGCAAACAAGAGGCATGATCAGAATTCAAGGATGCATTCCAGCCAGGCATAGTCGGAAGCAGTGTCAGTGAGGGAGAGTTCTGAGGGCCATACCAAGAGGCACAGAGGGCCACACATGACCATCAAGCCTGAGGTTTTCCATGCCTAGGTTGAGAAGCTGAAAAACTGGAATTTGATTCAGAAATGGAGGAAGCATCGGTTCATTCCTGCTGTCTTTAAACAATTTTTTTATTTTGGTATCTATTCTTCAGCTCAATATTAGGTTTCTCTGCATCAGAAGCTTTGTTGCCCTGGGCTCCTATTGAGAGGAAGGACGGGATATAAAATGTAATAATAATAATAATAATAACAACAACAACAACAAATTTTCCATTGCTATACAATTTAAATGCCTTATTATTTCAAGACCTCCTTGTGGCTAGAGGTCTATTGGGATTCTATTCCCCTCTCTGATACTATCATTTTTGTATCTCATATGCTTTCCAATCTCTGGATGAAAATGCTCTTACCTGTATTTTTTTTTTTAGCTGACTATAAAATGACACCACATTAGAAGATTGCAAAATGTTGCTTCAATCCTTTGAGAGTCACTCTCCACAACTGCCTGCACTGATGGCTTACACACAGAGAGAGCAATGCTTGCCTTTTGCTTTAAATACAGCTTTCCTTTTACTATTAGCTGTGGACCCTACTATTTGCCAACTGCTCAATCAACTCATTTGAAACGTGGTGTTGGAGGAGAGCTTTGCAGATACTCTGGATGGCAAAAAAGACAAATAATTGTATATTAGAACAAATTAACCCAGAACTATCATTAGAAGCTAAAATGATAAAACTGAGGTTATCATGCTTTGGACACATCATGAGAAGACATGATTCACTAGAAAAGACAATAATGCTGGGAAAAACAGAAGGGAATAGAAAAAGAGGAAGACCAAACAACAGATGGATTGATTCCATAAAGGAAGCCACAGATCTGTACTTACAAGACTAATAAACCACCCTGAACAGATGCTATTGAACTTACAAGATCTGAACAGGGTGGTTTATAAAAGATGCTGTTGGAGGTTACTGATTCATAGGGTCGCCATAAGTTGTAATAGACCTGAAGGCACATAACAACACAACATACTCATAGTTTGAGAGTTTCTGGACTTAATTCACTGCTGCTGCTGCTTAACTTTAAAGCCCTAAGCTGCTTGATACCTAGGGCACATGCTGGCTGGGGCTGATGGGAGTTGTAGTTCAAAAAAGTAACTTTTCCAAACTCTGCTTTCCCCCTACCAGCACAAGAAAGCTCAGTTAAAAACGTCCTCCTCCTTTAAAGTCCATGTTTTAAATGAATTGTTTGCGTAATACTGCAAAAGAGCTTTTAAGTGGAAATATTTTTCATTAAACATTTGATTTTACGTTTGATCACAAAATAGACTTAAAAAAAAAAAAGCAGTGCAACGCTGCCACAGAAGCCAGAAGTATCCTGGTTCAGTACCAGAAGCAGGAATGAACCTGAAGGAAGAAGGAAGGAGGCATGGACGGAGAGTGGGATCTAATGTTATATGCCCATAATACTAAAAAAACCAAAACCTCACTACAGAGGTTAGAGCGGTTAATTACTGGAACAGAAAAAATAATTGGTTTATAACAGGGTAGGAGAAGTGCAGACTTAACTAGGCAAAATCTGAAATGCTAGGGAATGTCATATTGACACCTGTGAATTAATGGACGCACAAGGGAATTAGATTGTAGATTAAAAGGAGGTATGGATGGGCTCTTAGGCAACATGAGAATTTCCTTCTACCACATGTTGCTTCCATGCACTCAGATTAACATCAGAGATCCTGTTCCACATTGCCCAATGATTGAAGTATGGCAAGGCCTTTTCACCTTTGGCACCAGTTTTGTGCAATTCCTTTCCTCTGGAAACCTGTTTGGCCACATACCTGAGTTCATTCTATCTTCAGGGCTTTTTAGCCAGTTTACCTGATGGGATTTCTTTCTCTGCAGCTGTGCTGAGTTTTTCTTCAGCAAATAGCTTTCTCTTTGTTTGTTTTGTTCCCCTCCCCCATCTTATTTATTTGGGGGGAGGGATTGAAGCAGCTACCCTGTATTTTGTTTTTTAAAAATACTGTGTTGTTTTAACTTTTTGCATTTTTCTAATACTTCATTTGCTATTAGCTGCTTTTTTTTCTAAGAAGAAAAGCAGGATGTTTTTTAAAAATAAAAAGCTATATTGGCTGAACTCTGACCACTGAATTCAGACTTAGCATAGCTGCGGGTAACTTAACTGATTTATTTACATGTTCTGTAGCGGTCTAGCAGATGTGCAGCTGGTTTTCTCATAGGGTAAAAGAGAGCAATCTGAGCTGTCCTTAATGGCACAGTACACTGTTAATTTACTGTCCTTGAATACAACACACACTGGACAAGCCCAAAGATTCTTCCCTCTTTCAATTCTTAAATACCAGGGCTGAACCCTGAAAATGAAAACATGAAAATAAGAAATGAAATGCTTTAATGTAATTTTATGTCTGTCTCTATGGTATGTACACATATTTATCCCTTCTTTTGTTCCTGTTTTCTTTGTTCTGCAATAAAATGTTGTGTTGCCTTAAAGCCTCTGTCATTCTTTTGAACTATTAAGAAACAATAAGTAGGACAAAAACAATCCTTTCCAGCAACCTCTGTGTATTACAGCAGATGGTAGTCCAACACCATATTTCAGAGGCACGTAGGACGCCTCTTTCCTGTAACACTGCTTATTGCATGCTTTCTGCAAAATCACTGCAGGAGGGAAATTGCACAGCAATAACTGCTAGATCTATAAAAAGTTGGATACAGACTGTTTTCCTTTGCAGCCAGGACTACAACATATGTATCTAATGAAACAAGGTAATGTGGTCAAAGGGTGCAGAAATGCTAACAAAATATAAACACCCCCCCCCATTTTACCCAAGTTCAAATCAAATTAAGGACAACATACACTGGTGAGTGAGAAGTTATATGGATGAGTAGTGCAATCATGGATTAACAGCTCAACAACAAGAGTTGAGTCTGAAAAGTGTGCTTTTAGGCACTTAATAATGGCATTTTCTTGTACCAACCAGTTATTTAACACATAAATAATCATGCAAAATTACACTTACGATTTCTAAGATCCATAAAAAGTCTGGTCTCATTCTGTTGGATCACACATGTGCTTAACTTTTACTTTTATACTCCTGGCTATTCCACACCTCCACCCACTTCTACTGCAAATGCTATGCAGACTGTTACTACTGTACATTAAACTCCAGTGGAAATTTAAAGGGAAATGCTGGGAATGCTGATCTTTATCCGGGAAACAGCCCATGAGTGGTGAGTAAGAAGATCTAAGGCAATTTGATCCCCTCTGGGAATGAAAGTCCGTTTCATTATAGAGCTGAGTGAGAATGGTGTCCCTAAAATTCTCCATGTGACTTGTGGGTTGCAAAATTGGGAGGGGATTTTGCCGAATGTTCAGGGAGGAGGGGGGAGGAGAAGTGCTCCAACAGCTTTCCCCCCCCCAAGAAAAAACTCTACTGAAAAATTTCAGCTCACTTAAAATGGAATGAAACTCTATTGTTAGTTCATGTTAGTGGACAAAGAAGCAGCAGGCTAAGAGAAGAGTAGTGAAAGGAGTGTGGGCCAAGCCTATTGCTTCCTTCAACAATATTAAAACTGGATCCACAGTTGCACAAGCATTCGTAGAATGGTGAGACTGGGGTGGGTGGGAGGAGGAATTTTGCCAAGTATTCTCTAGGGGAGAAGTGAAATTCTCCAGCAGTACAAAAGGAGCTCAAGAAATAAAATTGTCATATATTCTGTACTTTTTTTTGTTTACAAGCAGCCTACAAACTAGCTTGGCACTGCAGCCCTTATCAATGTAGAACTATAGACTAGTTTTTACCTTCTTTCCAAAATAGTCTAGGTTTCTACTTGAGGTTCAATAAAGCCACTCAAGTAGGGTGGCCAGATAAAAGGGCAAGAGCCCTGTCCTCTTTTAATAGTTGAGCAGAGGGAGACATTTCAGCAGGTATAGGTACATCTGCTGAAATGCCCTCTACATAACTATTAAAGGTTAAGGAGTTCTGCATGCCTTTGCATCTGATGACCACTCCATGCTCAAAGCTTAATTGCAAGATCAGAGCTGAGGGAGAAAGGAACTAAGTTTCTACAACGACGCTGAAGTTGGTTCCTAGTTCCCAGTTCCCAGTTCCTTATTTGTGTGAAATTTCAGTCACTAACAAAGAAGAAAAGTGGACAGCTACAGCAACGTCAAGCCAAATTTAAAATGCCCCTGAACCCCAAAATAAATAATGGGGTACCCTGTATGATATATTGCTGTAATCAGAAGACTCTCCCCGTCAAGACTGACAATAAATTTATACAATCAAAATCATCAGGATTCTGATATTATCATAAATACATAATGATGTCATAAAATCATAAATCATAAGTAACTGGGGGTACAAAGCCCAAAATCTGCTCTAGGCCAAGACAAATCATACACCCCAGGAAAGGGGAGGGTGTCCCCTACGAGATGCCACTGCGTCCTGCCTGGCCCAGAGATTCTGCTGGGCGCAGGGCATGTGGGAGGGCATCTATCCAAAACCAAAGCAGAAAAAATCTTTCTACACAACTATCCCCCTTGGTTATTATACATACAAGCATTACAACAAAATATAACATCAAGGTATATAAAGCCATAGTCAATAAAAACAAGTAAGCACCCACACATCCAACACTATAATAATTCCACAGCTAACAGAACAACCAACCATCAAACCCCAAATAAAAGGCCAGAGGGAACTTCTACTGGTGATGAAAAAGACATCAGCAAGATTCCCTTAGAGGACAATAGTACTAAGGGAAGGGAGTTCCACAACCAGGGCACCATAATATAAAAGGACCAACTGGGCATCACCTCATAAACAGCCACACTTACAGATGGAACTATCACCAGGGTTTCCCCTACATGAGAGGAGAGACAGTCTTTCAAGTACCTCAGTCGTGCCTTGAATTGGGCCCAGTAGCAAACCAGCAGCCTGTGCAGTTTTTAAGGATTGAATTGAATTGAATTGAAACTTCATTTTTACCCCGCACTTTTTCCAAACTGGAACTCAGGGCGGCTTACAAATAGAACTACATGTGGTTAAAAACATAGAAAAACATACAATTAAAATACAATTAAACTATGCACAACCTTAAAACCGTAAAGGCATTGGTGTAATATGATCCCATCTAGCTATTCCGCCCAGTAAGCTGGTGACTACATTCTGCACCTTCAGCAGTTTACAGACAGTCTTCAAGAGTAGGCCCACAGAGTTCATTGCAGTAGTCTAAATAGAAAGTTACAAGTTTAAGCTTCCCGCACACACTGCCTTTACTGTGTCCTTGTTTCAGCTTTGGCTGGGTAAATTAAATAGGTAGTTCTTATTACCTTACTTTACTCACCTGTCTGCTATACAACAGAAGTGCTATACAATGTTTTTGGTATTCAGCACCATGACATTGATCTCCAACTCGGGCTCTCACCAGGCTGTAGCCTGCTTAACTTTAGCAGCATAACTGGATAATGTGCCTTCAGTTCATTTTCTTATTAGCCTTTTCCATATCAACTATTACAAATATTGAGACCCTCAGTCAGAGCAAAATAAAACCTAATCACAAGTGAAGATGCACCAGCGTAGAGCTTGGTTTTGCCTCCCCCCCCCGAGAATTTGGCAAAGGCCCCTACCCTAGTTGTCTGCAGGATCTTCACAAAAGAAGATATTTTATAAGATCTTTTAGGCGTTATTCTGAAACATTTTAATATGTGTGTTGTATTGTTTTAATAGCAAGCTGTTTTGATGTATAAACTATAATAGGAAAAGCAAGATTATATATGGGAGAGATTTCACACTTTTATTGTGTACATTATGATACTATCATAAGCTCAAGCTTTGAGTTCCCTTATTTGCCACAGGTGGGCCTGGATGATATCACATACTTCAGCTATATTCAACCAGGATTATTAATAAGTCATGTGGTTACCATTGGTAACTAGAACATGTGCCAACCTGATGGCTTAGTCAGAGATCCTTACTTGTAGCACACTCCCCACAGCATGCATGAAAATGCATTGCTAATTTCAGTTCTAATTGGATCTCGGTATCTAATATTTTCATGCCAGGAGCTTCCTGCTTTATCTTGCAAAGAGGTCTCCATTCCCATCCTTTTGCCCTGATGAAGACCCAGCAAATTTAAAGTAGCTCAGTAGAGCTGTGTGCTGTGTCTTTGGAAGGTGCTCTTATTTCCTTCTATTTACCTTTTTCCTGCCCATTTATGGACCCAGAGGTAGGAAAGATGTGAATGAATGTTTTACATCTGCTTCAGAACCCTTAGAAGAAAATAGCCTGAAAACTGATTTTGCCTTGGGTTTGTTAGAAGACTTTGCAAGACTGCCTATTGGATACATAGGATCTATGAAGGGAAGCCAACAGTGAAAGGATCCTATGCAACTGTAGCTATGATTTTTCTACATGTCCCTATGTGTGTTCCTCTAAATTTACATCAAGGGGGCAGCAGGACAAGTTCCCACTTTTTTTGCTTTGTTTTTAATGTAATCCCAGAGCAGCTGCATTTTTGACACATCTTCTGAAGCAACAAAATTTTGAAAACAAAAATGGTTTATAAATTTATGTATTTTGTTTTGTGAACCTACTGGCATGGGTGCTTCACACGGTCTCTAGCTACACCTTAAATACTTCTCATGTACAAGTGTTGTAACTCAAACCTATGCCTTTTCAATATTCATTTATTACTGAAATGAATAAAGAAAAAGTGATATAGGAGCTAGAATGTCGGTCACCATGGAACAGCTATGCAAAATGATCAGAGTAGAAAATGATGTAAAAGTCAATCTTGCTAAGCTTGCAACCACTTATTGCTCAATTAAGAGCTGGTTACTAGAATATTTCTTGGTTCAACCCGATTCTTACTAGGATCACATAAATGAGAACTTTTGCAGCAACAGACCACTTAAAAGAGAAGCACAGGGCTTCTGAGAAGGTATTTTGGCGATACCTTAATAGGGTTAATAAAAACAGTTTGGGATAATCATTCCACTAACCATGTCCTCCATGTCCAACTGAGGACAACCAACTCTTCAAATCCCAGCCCATAACTCATTGCAGCTGAAGTATTTGAATTTAAGACCATTTGATCCCATTAAAGTTAATGGGAGAAGAGAGGCACAAACCCAGGCATGCTAACCGAATTGGCTTGTCTGTCTTATTGATGTGATCTGTATGCTTAGATGGAGGCAACTCTGGTTCTGTTACAAATCTGGATGTTTATTACCTATTCTGAAATTGATCAGGTGTATTCAACTAAGTTAGTTGAATACAATGAACCTAAGTTAATCATGTCTATTAATTTCAGTGGGTGTACTCTTGAGTAGGACTAGCACGGACTACCACACTGGGTTCACACTTAACGCTACGCTAAGCCAACGACAAACCATGACTTCCAACCATGTCTTGTTCATGGGTATAGACCACAGCTGAGCTGCTGGGCTGGATTTGGGTGATCAAATAAGCCATGGTTTAGCCTTATGTGCAAACCAGGTCATTGTGTGTGGCAGAGATGGAAAATGTAGCTCGATTTTATTCCCATTGCTTTATCCTTGATCACAAATTCCTGAATGCAGATAGATTTCTTTTAGTGGATGCCCACTACTAACTGCCCTCTGTCATCCCCTCTGTCATCATCTGGGCTTGAAATCTTTTTTAAAAAAAGGACAGTAGGAGCCAAAATTCTATGCAAGCTTTACTTTCCACAACGGTCATATTCTATGATCTGTGATATTTTTTATTGAAACTTTCGATGTTTTAAAGCATTCTAACCCTGCTTTTCATCTGAAAAGCTCTCATATCAGCTTACAAGCATCCTGTAGTAAAATGACCATGCTTCAAATTCCATGATTTTACAAACATAAGAATGCTAAAACAATCCTGTTAGATCACATCCACCATTTCCTTTCCAATAGTGACTGGCCAGACGCCTGGAAGCCCAAACTTCACTTAGAGAGCAGTTTGACTCAAAATTCCCTCTTGTGTACATAACTATTAAAGTGCAGGACCCTGTCCTCTTTTGCATCTGGGCATCCAACCAGTGGAACTTACTTCCAAGTAGGCAAGTTTAGGAATGTTGCTTTAAACTAAATGCCATTTTGTTTCTATACTGCAAGTAGATTAATTTGCTGAATTTCTGTTGCTCAGCCAACTAGCCTTTAATAGGAATCCCAGGAGTATAGGCATGATCTTTCCATCAGAGACAGATAATATACTCTGTGTATGGGCAGTGAGGTGGCGCGGGTGGAGATCCATTGCTGTCCTGGCTTCCAAACATGGCAGGTCACTGCTGCTGCTGCTAACAGAGAGGAGGAGGTGCAGGGGAGTATGGCACAGTGCAGCATGCCACAGCAGGAGCATCAGATTGATTCGGCTGCTGCACACTGAGCTCCCCAAGCCTTGCCCCTCCCTGCTTTGGTCACTTGCAGTGACCCACCATGTTCAGAAGCCAGGAGAGCAACGGAGCCCTACCTGCGCTACATCATCAGCCACTCTGTGATTTAAGTTGCAATCTTATGCACAGAAATACCTCTGTCCAGGGCTGCCAACCCAGAGATGCCCCGACCTCACCGCCTCGCCCCATTCCAACAACTGCTGTTCCACCCCCTTCATGCATCACCATCACTCTTCAGATCAGCAGTAAGAATCCATGTCTATGCTACATGGTTGTATTTGGGAGGTCCATCTCATCTTTAAAGATGTGCCTATACTGCAGCACAGGAATGGTCATTGCAGGTTATATTTTTCCCCTGTGAAATGCTGGAATACAGACACCTCAAGCAGCTTTCATGACATATATATCGAAAAGGTTGTAGTACATGGACTGGTGGCTTTTGCAATGGTACAATATCAAAGTGTTCATACACATATACAAATATGTACAAAATTACATCTCCAATCTATTATGATGTGCCAATATCTATCAGTTCTTAGTCTGATGTACAGAACCTGGCTAACTCACTTCCTGGCTCACATTTGTTTCTATCAGGGCTGTGGAGTCGGAGTCGTGGAGTCAGAAGCAATTTTGGGTGGAGTCTGAGTCAGTAGAAATGTACCGACTCCGACTCCTTCATAAATGGCAAATGTGTATTAACTAGTAATAACACATTTACTGTAGTAAAATAATAATAATAATAATAAATTTAATTTCTTCGTCGCCTATCTGGCCAATGGCCACTCTCAACTCCCACGAGCCCGATCCCTGGGCTCAAAAAAGTAACTTTTCCAAGCTCTGGATTCACGTGGTGGTGATGAAATGCCTTGTGCTACCATTTTACTGCAGTAAATTACTAGTTAATATACATTTGCCATTTATGAAGGAGTCGGAGTCAAACAGTAGAAAAATAGAGGCGTCGGAGTCGAAGGTCTGGCGTACCGACTCCACAGCCCTGGTTTCTATCAATGGAGAAAAAAAACACTGAACACCTCATATACCTTGGTGTTTTTTTATTATTTAAATAAACATAAACCCTTCAGTGTTGCAAATGCAAAAAACAGAACAAGAACAAACCAAACACAGAATACTTAACATAGAGGGAAGAAAATAACTTCACTGAGGGCAAATTGCATATTCCAAGTATCAGGTAAATGTTATGTGACCAGTTCATTTGTTACAGTTCTACCAGACAGAGAGCGAAAGAAAAAACAAGTTTATCTGATGTCTGGTTAAGCACTTAAAAAGCACATCAATGTAATTTGCTTCCATTTTGTTCTAAACCCTTCTGCTTTTCTACCAACTCAGTACTATTTTAGAAAGTTCACCTATCATTTCCCCATCTCCTACCCTTTCCTGGTCCAGAACTAATCTATACATCCAGTCAATGGATGCAACACACCACTACCATGCTATTCTATGCAAGTCATCTAGGATTTCTCATAGTAAAGATAAATAGAAAAGGGAGTTACTATACATGTTGCTCTATATTACATAATGTTTGCATCCAAGCTGTAAACTATTGTCCTTTTGAACTGATCACTTTTACCCTCAGTTATATACTTTTTTAAAAAAGACAACTTTTAGGTATTAAAGGCATGTTATTCAAAATATTGACGTTGAAGGCAAAGAACGATATCTTTTCCATCTCAAAAATGATGGGCTGGGAACTACCTTCTGTCTGCTCCACCTATCCACCTCCAGTCTTTTCTACATAGTCTACTTCTTCCATTATCTACAGAGGAATTAACCACTGAAATAATAAGTATTCTTCATCTCATAGTAAACTGTCAAAGCCCAGAGAATGAAATATAGTTGATTTTAAGACAACAGTTCATTTGAAATCAGAATCCTTTAAGCTTATGTGTTTAAATGCAGTTCTCTGGTAACATGTGCGTTAGTCAAGAGGTCCTTGGAAAATAAGTCTGATGTAGCCTTGTTCACCAGAAAGCTGATGCGCGCAGAATGGACAGGCTGCATGAAAAGTGTGGGTACCATGGGGAAGAGGGATTTGGGACCAATAGGCAGTTGTCTTTTCTGAGCACACATGTCCACATGGGCTGAATGCATGAGTTGGAGGGCCAGCATCCACGTAGAATGCAGCTTCGCAGCCAAGCCAGAGAGGCACATATGGGCCAACAGATCGGCACATTGGACATTCCCGGTCCTTCCCATCTCTTTCTTCTTTGTTCCCCCAGTTATGGTACCCATGGACATGGCCACAGTTCAGGTAAACCCAGGGTTGCTTTTCATCTACAACATCTTTCCTCTTCATACTAGGAAAGGCTAATGTGTTAAAGCCCACAGGGCACTGAGGCCTAGCTGCATTTATTTCCTGTCTTAGGGCTTCCAGGTGCTTCACGGTTGGAGTGCGTGAAAGACCTTCTGCAGTGCGCCACAGCAATGTTGCTCCACAGAGGTCAATCAATGAACCATCCTGGAGTTGGTTTGTTTCATTTTCAACCTGGAAAGGAAAACAAATACAGATTTCACAAACCATGACTAGCTTTTTATATCTAAATCCAATCCCAGTCTCATGAAGAGCAATGAAGAACTGGCTGACACACTCAAAAGAAAGGAGATCAGAACACTGAAGCCACATCAGATAACTAGTAACATTCTGTCAATGATGGCCAACTCAAATGATCAACAATCAATACCAGCTGGTATCTCAGCCTGAAACAAAAAGTCACAATGCTGTCGTCACAATGCTGCCCTGTATTCTAAGTTAAAGTTCAATTTACCAAGATAATATATGTAAAGGGCTTTGAACTCTAAAATGTACAGTGTAAAACACTGGGCATTATAAGTAAGCACAGAAATGAAGACTGGAGTTAGGAAAATGGCATCTGTTCTAAAACTGACTACCCAAAGCACCTGCGTAATGAAACAGTCCTTTAGAAACTCATTGCAGAACAGCCCACAGTTGTTTTCTTTTTAAATTGCTTCAAAACTGTACACTGAAAAGCTAAAACTAGTTTGCTGCTACATCTCTGTCAACATTTCTATCTGGAATTAGCATCAAGTATCTTTGGGCATTGCCCCAGGATCAGCACCACAGCAGGGCACACCGTGGATGCCTGCTTTCTCCATTTCCCCCTCTGGCATCCCAAGCAGTTCCAGGCAGCTGGGTCTAACCATCATTTACAATTGCCCACATGCTCCTGGCATAGCACAAAGCACTGTTCTGGAGCTCTGCTGGTAATTTTAAAAGGGTGGCACGGCCACTGGTAATACTATGACAGATAATCAAGCCTCCTTATTCTTAGGTACCCTTCCAGGATTCTGCTTCAGTACATAGGATTGTGTAAAGTCCAAAATAGCAGGCACTGAAAGAACTTTTTTCCAAATTTAACGCTATGAGAAGAGATGAGTGGGGTCAACACTTAGACGGAAAGACAATACTTCAAGAGTTCTTGCAAACAATCAATGCTTCTTGCACTCCACTTTTCGTTTCATCTAGAAAAGCATCACAATTAATTTAATTTAGACAGCTCTTGAAACTAAATGCAGGGAACTCTTACTCATTATACAGTATAGTCAGCATGGATTTTTCGCATTTCGCTATGTTAAATTGAAAATACTCCCAGTGCCATCCTGATGCTTCCCGTAAGTAAATTTCAAAACAGAAATTTTCAAAATTTATAGTCCTGAACTCAGAAACACTTCCTTAACAACCCTCTAAATTTTCATGGCGATACAAAAAACAGTCAGAGAGAATCGAGAGTTCAAAGTGTAAATTAGAGAGAAAAAACCCAACCCCTTTTGGACTTTTTTCTGTCAGAGTTCTCATAATCTGTTGAAATTAATTAAAAATCAGCCATGTTCACAGAGTACCTGTAATCCTATTACTGACCTTGCCCCTTACTCTGACCTTCATCCTCTTCAGTTTAAAAGGTAAAAAAAAAATCCTGGCTAATGTTTAATTAATTTAAGAAATTTAGCACTGAACTCAATGATAAGGCTGAGGAAGAATTTGGGAACATGTGCCTCTGAGTATATGGGGAATGGTGGCAACACCTGCAATCAGCTCAAAGAATAGAAACAAGACATGTGCTGTGCTGATCTTGTTTTAGCAGTGAGGAAGCAACATTATTAAGACAGTTGACATAGTTCAGATAATCACTTTAAATATGTTTGATTTACTTTGCAATTTTAGTGAAGTTTCCTATAGTAAATCATTTTCTTTTTCTTCTGTTTCTGTGAATATGTGAAGTACAGCAACACTTTGCAACGCTAAAAAAATCTCCAAAAACAATTGTGGAATAATGGCCCTGACTGTTCTGCAGAATAGTTTCCAATGGACATGAGGAGTGTCTCAATTTCCACAAGATAAAACAGTGGGAGGTGAAATATATTCTAGCAAAATTCTAGGTGTGCTCTATGTTTTTAATTGACCATGCCCACCTTGCCTTAAGTGGAGTAACTTAAGCATAGCAGGCTGAAAACTTGCATCTTGGGGAGGCCAAGTTTGTTTTTTTCCAACAGCTGGAGTCATTGCTTAAGTAGCAACATATTGTAATCAGTCTGATTTTACATCAAACTGCCATTTCAGATTCAACTGTTAATGCGCCCAAAATAGAAATAGAGCATAACCCCCAGGTTGAAACACAAAAGGTTGTCTTCACCATCATATGACATTGACCAATAAAAAGGATTTGAAATTAATAAAAAAAATTGACATAGATTTCTAGGATGAATAATGAGAGAAATATAATTATCTAGGTTTGATTCTCTGTAGAAACAGTAGTAACACAGAAAAGAAGTAAAGTAAGAAGAACACCAACGAACATACAAAACTGTAATTCTCCATCTTTGGAGATGGCAGGTGTTGCCACCACTCAGGGGCACATGTTACCAAATTCTTGCAAGCTACACAGGAAGTGGATTGGACTGTGAAAGACCAACCCAAATTGTGTTTGCATTTTGACAAATTTGTAGGGCAGTATAATATCTCAGAGAGGAGGTCAGGTCTCCTGCTCCCCTGGTTCATTCACTATATCTGCCCAATTTCCTTGCTTTTTAAAGCTTGATAGAAATATCTGTTTGCTATAGGTACATTCTTACAAGGTTTTGTGTCTATTAGTGAACATAGGTCCTAATTCTGTGAATGTGTTAAATGTAGTGTATCAGATGCTCACGAAAATGGGGCAATTTAGTCCAAACATAGCAATGACATCTGCATAAAGGAGGAAATCTCTGCCCTTTATTTAGGTTGCAGTGACACCCTTTTACAGCTGTCTGGCAAACTTGCAGTTTTGTTAGACTCACCATTTTCCCTCTCTGCTGAGCAGATCTTGTTTCGCGGAGGCTAAACACGTTCCCACATACAGATATCTCCCTCCACACTCCTGGCTTGGAGTCTTCAGTGAATCCATTGCGTGGATGCATAACAAGAACTCCATTTGTGGTTAACCCATCCATTTGCCCATCTGACGTCTTCCACTTGGCAGCTTTCTCCTATGTGGAAACATTAATGAAAGATCTTTTTTTGTTCTAAATTTTATTTATTTACTTATTAAACTTATATCCCACCCTTCCTCCCAAAGGGAGCCCAGGGTGGCAAACAGTGATAAAACACTAACTTTGTTTTTTAAAGTATCTTAAACACAAAACATATTTAAAAGCATCTTAAAAAATAATTCCAATACAGATGCAGACTGGGATAAGGTATCCACTTAAAAGGCTTGTTGAAAGAGGAAGGTCTTCGGCAGGCAACAGAAAGACAATCGAGACTGTGCCTGTTCAATATTTAAGGAAGGAAATTCCAAAGGGCAGGTGCTACAACACTAAAGATCCACTTCCTTTGTTGTGCGGAATGGACTTCCTGATGAGATAGTATCTGCAGAAGGCTCTCACCTGTAGAGCATAATGATCAACTGGGTATATAAGGGGAGAGGTAATATTTCAGGTATCCAAGCTGTATAGGGCTTTATACACCAAAAGCAACAGCCTGAACTTAGCCCGGTAGCTAACTGGCAGCCAGTGAAATTCTTTCAGCAGCAGGGTAACATGATGGCAATATCCTGTCCCAGGGAGCAGTGGCGCTGCTGCATTGTGCACCAACTGCAGTTTCCAGTCCAACCTCAATGACAGCTTCGCACAGGGCACACTACAACTAATCCAGCCTGGAGGTTCCCAGCAAATGGATGACAGTGGTCAGGCTATTCCAGCCTATCTGCAGATCTGTTGAAAACCAAGCTGAAGTGTTAAACCTGCACTGAACAGCAGAAGGAAGCAGCCCTTACCCCTAGAAATATGTTTTTGGAGGAGTCAAAGCCAGCGGCATATATTCTTGCTGTGAAAGGAGGATTTCGTTCGCATATGATCCTGCAAGCAAATCTTGAGATGGTGCTCTGAACAGACTGAGTCTCTGAATTGCTCTGGCTTCCGGGAACAGTATCTGTCACTACAAAATCTATAGGGCTCTCTGTTGATCGTCCAATCTGAAAGAAAAAGAAAAAAATAGACAACAGATTTAGATACAAAGCATTTAGGGAAAATTAATTTTTTATTCCTGCCCTAGTTCAGTCCCAAGCATCTACTCCTGTCTCAACCACTTGATTGTACAACCACTTTCTTGCTCTCTTCTTTCAATGCTTTAGTGCTATAAGTCAGATTCACAGAACAGTCCCTTGAAATCTTTGGAAAAAAGGCGCCAATACTTTCCATCTATTTATCCAAGAAATCATGCAGAGATTCCCCAACACAGGAAACCTAATATGGTCCAGAGAACCACTACCAAAAACTGTCACAGAGGTGAGGTGCCACCTCAAAAGTGTTCCACTTCACTGCAAGTTTCCAAAGTAGAAACACTAAGCTAATACACTGGAATCTTGCATCAAAGTTAAAGCTCAAGGGAAGAAAAACTGCACTGGATTTGTGAATCCAAGCCACATTCTAGCCAGCAATGCTGCAACTAATGCCTCTGTTGTGCTCAGAGAGCACAGGCACTGTTTGCTCTGAGACCCTGGACACGTCCCAGTCACACAGTTGGGAAAATGGCAGCCTGCAATTATTCATGCTCTTTGAACCCATATATAGTCAGAGCACAGATAAGCTACTCAATTCAGTGTAAACACCAGCATCCTTGCTCCCCTCTTCCTTTCTTTTCTGGCTGAAAACTGTGAGTTGCCAGAAAGCTCTTGGCTGCAATCCAAGAATCCCCTATTAGGTAAAGTAAGGGGCACTTTTCAAATTTTATCAAAAACTTCCACAAAACCAAAACATTTTTGTTCTAAAAATGGAAGCACCTAGCCTAGCACAGCTGTTTGAACTGATGAGAAGTATGTCCCCTTGTTCCTTCTGGGTTCCAGAAATAAAGGACCTCAATTTATTTACACAGCTATTGGAAAGAGCACACATTCAGCTTTCTGCTTTTATAGCCTTCAGTGAAAGAGGTAGTCTCTCTCAAATCTACCTCCCCCAATTCCTAAGGACAGATGATGCCATTTTTACTTGCCCTGTTTTGAAGTGATCAAGGACTAACAGGTTCCATGTACTGACTCACATTGAAGAGTCACAGGGGAAGTGCTTCAGTACCATCACCTCCATGTGAACAGCTTTGGAACAGCTTTCAGCTGCCATTCTGACAACCTGTTGCTATCCACCTAGGCAGAGCTTGGAAAAGTTACTTTTTTGAACTACAACTCCCATCAGCCCCAGCCAGCATGGCCACTGGATTGGGCTGATGGGAGTTGTAGTTCAAAAAAGTAACTTTTCCAAGTTCTGCACCTAGGGCAGGACAGGGCAGTTCAAGTGCCCTTTGCCTGTGTCCCTGGGCCAATTTATACCATCAAATGTGTCAACATTTGAACAGAGGAAGCTGCCTCTATCAGACCAACAGTGCATCTAGCTCAGCATTGCATACACTGGGTAACAGCAGCTCTGCAGGGTTTCAAAAAACTCACAATTAAACAGCCCCCTCCCAAAAAGAGCTGCAAGGCACATATTATGTGCCCAGTTATATCAATAGTAAAGATCCTCCGTGGCCCAGAGTGGTAAGCAGCGGTAACACAGCCAAAGCTCTGCTCACAGCCGGAGTTCGATTCCAACGGAAGGAGGAAGTCGAATCTCCGGTAAAAGGGGTCGAGGTCCACTCAGCCTTCCATCCATCCGTGGTCGGTAAAATGAGTACCTGGCATATGCTGGGGGGTAAAGAAAGGCCGGGGACGGAACTGGCAATCCCACCCCATATATACGGTCTGCCTAGTAAACGTCGCAAGACGTCACCCTAAGAGTTGGAAACGACTCGCACTACAAGTGCGGGGACACCTTTACCTTTTTTTATATCAATAGTAATAGAAAATGAAAGTAAAGCCTTGAACAGAAATCAACAACTTTAATCCAGGTTAGAAACTAGAAGAAAACTGGAGCAGAGGTTTGAAGAGCATTTTTTTTTAAAAAAAGTCTAATAATATTTTAAAAACAAAAGATGGTCATTGTACCTTTAGACAATAAATTGCCTAACATATGCTAACCTGCAATGATTGTTTTTAGCTGGGAATAACTTCAAAAACTGCTTGTGAAGTAAGCCCCTCTATATTCACTACTAGGCAAAAACCCTTGTGGTTTAAAAATGTACCTATAGCCCACAAATATTTCTATCAAACTTTAAAAAGCAGGGAAATTGGGCAGCTATTATACAGCTAGTGGCTGTATAATAGAAGGGGAGGGGATGACATACAAGGAAGGAACAGAAAGGTCAAATTACATGGCCTTCAAAAACATGTTTACTCTGGATGTTTGTGGCAAAGATGAGAACAAAGCCCTGATCCCTTGGTTATTTTACAAGGACTTCCATCCCATCTCCACCAGCCAATAAACCCCAAAGGCCACCAGGTCTTTTCTAGTTTAATTTTTCTCAGGGCTATTAAGATGATGATGTTATTAGCATTAATGGCCTGGGCAAGCAAAGAAAAAAAACTTCTTATTTCATATAAGCTCAACTATAGCTGCTTCTTTCAACACGAGAAAAAGTCCCAACAACAGCAGCAGCATTAATCTGTTGATTTCCAACTCCGCACACTTTATATACCTGAAACATGTCTGTGTTGCTGTCATGTGTATATTCAACCACTACTGTCTGAACTCGAGACAAGGTATAGGATATACTGTGCTGGTCTTTGTTGCTTATTGCCTGTAGAAAAGAAAAAAAATGTATTTTATTACTATAAACCAAACAATTAAAACAGATTTAGCATGAGCAATTCAATACCACAACAGAGCAAAATCTTGCCAGTTAAAGCCGTTTGTATTTTTTTTTAGGCAGAAATTTGAATGACTGATTTTTAATGTTTCAAATGTTTTAGTTGTACATTGTTTAAATAGTATGTGAACTGCTCAGAGGACTCTGTTGATTGGGTGGTTAAAACAATGTTCTAAGCCCATGCACAGTTAAGGGTTTTCCAAATCCTACTATTTTATTTATTTTTCAGTGTCTTACAGGTCATGTCATGAAACTACAAGTCTCAGCTTCCATATCAACTTTCTAGTGCCCCTGGTTAGGACAGAAATACTGGAGTACACAATTTCAGCATATCCAAAAGAGCTATTTAACTTCAACTATTATAGCTAAAAGACCCTCCGTGGTGCAGAGTGGTAAGCGGCGGTAACGCAGCCGAAGCTCTGCTCACGGATGGAGTTCGATTCCAACGGAAGGAGGAAGTCGAATCTCCGGTAAAAGGGGTCACGGTCCACTCAGCCTTCCATCCATCTGTGGTCGGTAAAATGAGTACCCGGCATATGCTGGGGGGGAAAGAAAGGCCGGGGAAGGAACTGGCAATCCCACCCCATATATACGGTCTGCCTAGTAAACGTTGCAAGACGTCACCCTAAGAGTCGGAAACGACTCGCACGACAAGTGTGGGGGCACCTTTGCCTTTTATTATAGCTAAAACCTTCAGATTTATAAGTTCACAATATCTGGCTCAAAACTCTGACATTAAAAAAGCAGACAATTGGCATTTGCCAATAAAGTTGTAGTACTACTGCCTGTCATTAAATTTAGGGTTTCATGCTTATTAATGGGCATTTGTTCTCACCACCTGCACCTAGCCTGCTATAGCAGTGACTCTGCAATGTCACCAGACTGATGTGCCTCAGCATGACTGTCCCCTTGAAGGCAGTTGCTGTTCTGCAGTAACAATGCGAAGATGACCCATAATAATTTAAGCCACAAATAGGGGGTATGTTGGTGGACTCCTATCATTAAGAGTATGGTGGCCCCTGTGATGTTCCTGTATTAATGTATATATGGTAAGTGCTGTTTGTATAGAAGATACATGGTAAGTGGAATGAAAGAGGAGGGGTGGATGGCTGAGAGTATAAATGGAAGGATGACAGTTGAATCTGGGTGGACGTGAGTGGGTTGTTTGAGAGGTGTTTGGGTGGACGTTGGTGGGTTGTTTTGGTGGAGTTTGGAGGTGGGTGTGAGTTGGTGTATGTCAGGAGAGTGTGGAGAAAGAGGGAGGTGGAGTTCGGACTAGTAATAAGTCAAATATCACAGTAATAGATAAAACCATAAGCTTGTAGATCATTATCAAAGTTATCTTGTTATTAATGTTATTTAATAAATACTATTTTGGTTTACCGAAGGCCTGATCCTTGGCTGGGGTTTCACAGACCAGAAGGGAGGGTAAGGTAATGACCAAGGCTGAAGGGAAACAGTAACAAATGGTGGCAGCGGTGAAGAGGAGAAGATAACATTATAAGTATCCAGAGCAACCCCGAGTTATGAGTTATCGGCATTGATACAAGGGGGTTGGGAACAGCATAGGCACGCAGTCACGAATGTAACCGGATAGAGAGACCCAGGCAAGGTCTCTGGGAACATTGGTTGTAGAACGTGACTGGTGGTGCTGCCTAGCAGGGGGATCTAGTGAGATCTGTGCTAGAGCGGAGAGAGAAACCATAAAAAAGGACAGTCCGGACTGGTGGAGTCCCTGGTGGTGCCTAGTGAAAGGCAGTAGCCACGAGCAGGTAGGAACCTGACAGGGAGAGCCAGGGAAAGGCGTCACGGGTGTTGGCTGTAGCGGTGGGATACGGACAAAAGAGAGTCCCTAACAGTGGTGTGGCAAACAGAAATAACAAATAAAGATTACTTGTGAGAGTGACTGGCAAAGAGTGAGTGAACTCCAACACCATGGCTGAATATATAAAAATGAAGAGAGGAGCTGGTGGAGAAGTGCATAACATTCAATTTACCTCACGAGGGTAAAGGGGTAGATGAATTGAGGGTAGCACTAATAGCTTTTACAACTGTCCAGCAAAAACAACCTTTCAGGGAAGAGACCCCAGAAGGGTATTCAAGCAATCCCGCTTATATAGAGTACTTGAGAGAGAAGTTAAGATGGGAACGTGAGTTGGAAACTGAGAGATTGAGGATGGAAGGTGCAGAGAAGGAAAAACAGCGGGAGTTGGAAACTGAGAGATTGAGGAGGGAGGATGATGAGAAGGAAAAACAGCGGGAGTTGGAATTTGAGAGAATGAGAGTGGATGCTGAATTACAGGTGGAAAAGTTAAAGTTTGAAAGAGAGAAGTTTCATTCGGATGAAACAAGAAAGGACAGAAATGAAACAAAAATAAAAGTTACACCGAAAGATTTTGCAGTGTATGAGCCTGGACAAGATCCACAGATTTACCTCAGCACTTTTGAAAAGGCAGCTCAAATGTGGGGGCTACCGGAGGATAAATATATGCAATATTTATCAAACCTGATCAAAGGGGAATTGGCAGAGGTATACCAATATTTCCCCTCAGACAGGCCCGTCACATATGCCGAGTTTAAAGAGGCAGTATACAAAAGATTCAGACTGGGACCTGACTATTTTAGAAAGTTATTCCGAAACTGTCAGATCCAAGCAGGGAGGTCTTTTGTTGAACTGGGAGCAAAGTTGATGGATATATTTGGGAAGTGGATGAGTAGTGCCAAAGCTCAGTCAGTGGAAGAGGTGAAAAGCCTCATGATACTGGATCAATTATACCATCAGTTACCACCAGAAATAAGGCTCCTTGTCAAAGACTGTTCCCCTACATCGGTGCAGGAGGCCTCAGAGATGGCGGATCACTTTGCCTCCAATAGAACTGGCTGGGTGGGGAAAACATCAAGAGAGTTTAAACCCAGACCATATAATGGCGGCAAAAAGGATGTGGTACCACAGCGATGGAGTCCTCCAATAAAATCTGAAGGGCACAGGACACAACAGAGTGGATCTGTGTACCCTAAAATGGAGGAGAAATTATGCTATAAATGTGGTAGACCGGGGCACCTACGTTTTCAATGTGAGGTTGCCAACCCCATTAGTAATCCGACTCAGGGAAGGGCAGTAAAAACAGAACCAAAAGAGCTGGAAACAAAAAAGGTTCAGTTCTGCCAGATAAACTGGACCGAAGTAAAATACTTTGATACGAGTCTAAGAGAGGAAGTGTGTGTTCAGGGGGCAAATTATTGGGCATTGCTTGATACTGGTGCCGCTCAGACGTTACTGAGGCCAGATTTAATAAATCTGAGGAAATATTACCTCAGGAAACGGTGACCATCCAAGGAGTGAGGGTGAACCAGAAAGCTTACCCATGGCCCTAGTAAACATGCAGTGGAGAGGCAAAGAGGGAAATTATAAAGTATGTATTAATGCCCAGCATGGAGTAAAGACTAAGGCACCCTTAAAGCCCCTTCCTATAATTGGACAACCCTTTTATAGAGTGGGAGTAGATTTGGTGGGCCCTTTTTCCAAACCCACAAGGCATGGCAAGAAATATCTATTGGTGGTGGTGGATTTTGCCACCAGGTACCCAGACGCGGAAGCATTAAGATCCGTAGAAGCCCCTGTAGTGGCAGAGGCTTTGTTAAAAATCTTTATGAGGCTAGGTTTCCCTCATGAAGTGCTGACGGATCAAGGCAGTGTATTCATGGGAGAAGTGATGCAATGTATGTGGAAGTGTTGTGGTCTAAAACATCTAAAGACCACCACTTACCATCCAGCCACTAATGGATTGACAGAGATTCAATGGGTTTCTGAAGGGCATGATAAGAAGTTATGTTCAAGATCACCCACAAGACTGGGATGAACGTTTGGGGTGCTTCTTATTCGCGTACAGAGAAGTCCCTCAGGAGTCAACAGGGTTCTCACCCTTTGAACTGATGTTCACTAGAAAAGTGAGGGGACCCTTGGAACTGTTAAAAAATTAATGGGAAGGAACCCTGGGAGAGTACAAAACATCTGTAGTTGATTTTGTATTAGACTTCCGCAGCAAATTAACATCGATGATGGAAGCTGTACAAAAGAATTTGAGTCAAGCTCAGGAGAAGCAAAGTTACTGGTATGACAGAACAGCCAGGGAACGTGTGTATGATGTGGGAGATATGGTTATGGCATTCATACCCAGGAAACATGATAAATTACAGGCTAACTGGGAGGGACCATATATCATAAGAGAAAAGCTTGACACAGTGACGTATGTAATTACCACAGTATTAGAGGCATTAAGAAAAGCAGGGCTAACAATAAAAGCTAAGAAATGCCAGTTTGGATTGAATGAGGTCATCTATTTAGGACATAAGGTGGGGAGTGGGAAAATAACTCCCTTATGGAGCAAAGTTGAGGCAATACAATCATGGCCTATCCCCTTAACAAAGAAACAAGGTAGGGCATTTTTAGGTGTGGCTGGATTCTACCAAAAGTTTGTGAAAAATTTTGGGGAAATAGCGACCCCCTTGCATGAGCTGACAAAGAAAAAGTGTGCTGAACGTGTGGTATGGACGGATGAATGTCAAAAGGCTTTTGATCTTTTGAAGCAAGCCTTGTGCCAAGGACCTATATTAATAGCACCAGACTATGAGCAACCATTCATCGTGGCTACGGATGCGTCGGACCTCGCCCTGGGAGTCGTCTTGCTGCAGGAGAGAGGAGGCACCAGACATCCAGTGCATCTTAGTCGCAAGCTAACATCGAGGGAGAAGAATTATTCATTGGTCCAAAAGGAGCGCCTAGCAGTCGTGTGGGGACTGAGCAAGTTGTGCCCATACGTGTGGGGACGAAGATTTATGGTGATGACAGATCATCAGGCCTTGTTATGGTTACAGACTATGAAAAACCATAACACTATGCTGCAGAGGTGGTCCTGGGCTCTACAAGACTAGCAGGTGGACTTCAAGTTCATCAAAGGCAAGGACAATGTATTGGCTGATGGACTTTCAAGGCAAGTGGCCGGGACTGCAGTGACGTGACGCAGACGTAGGAACAAAAAAGACATTTTCCCCATAAAGACTTGGTTTTATTGTTAACGCGGCGTATGAATCCTAGAGCAGGAATAATACTCTGCCGTTATTTTTAAGGGGGGGGGAATGTGATGTTCCTGTATTAATGTATATATGGTAAGTGCTGTTTGTATAGAAGATACATGGTAAGTGGAATGAAAGAGGAGGGGGGAGTAAATGAGCAGTAGAATGCTGGATGACTGGCTGAGTGTTTGGATGGCTGAGAGTATAAATGGAAGGATGACAGTTGAATCTGGGTGGACGTGAGTGGGTTGTTTGAGAGGTGTTTGGGTGGACGTTGGTGGGTTGTTTTGGTGGAGTTTGGAGGTGGGTGTGAGTTGGTGTATGTCAGGAGAGTGTGAAGAAAGAGAGAGTGTGGAGTTCGGATTAATACTAAGACAAGTATCACAGTAATAGATAAAACCATAAGCTTGTAGATCATTATCAAAGTTATCTTGTTATTAATGTTATTTAATAAATACTATTTTGGTTTACCGAAGGCCTGATCCTTGGCTGGGGTTTCACAGACCAGAAGGAAGGGTAAGGTAGTAACCAAGGCTGAAGGGAAACAGTAACAAATGGTGGCAGCGGTGAAGAGGAGAAGATAACATTATAAGTATCCAGAGCAACCCCGAGTTATGAGTTATCGGCATTGATACAAGGGGGTTGGGAACAGCATAGGCACGCAGTCACGAATGTAACCGGATAGAGAGACTCAGGCAAGGTCTCTGGGAACATTGGTTGTAGAACATGACTGGTGGTGCTGCCTAGCAGGGGGATCTAGTGAGATCTGTGCTAGAGCAGAGAGAGAAACCATAAAAAAGGACAGTCCGGACTGGTGGAGTCCCTGGTGGTGCTTAGTGAAAGGCAGTAGCCATGAGCAGGTGGGAACCTGACAGGGAGAACCAGGGAAGGGCGTCACAGGCCCCTCCTGTTACACTGCGCATCAGGGAAGTGGGCTGGGCTCGTGTTCTGTTAGATTGCAACGCACACTGCATTCTCCTCCAGCATAGGTAAGTAAAGCGAGCAAGATGCTTGCTTTTATAACGGACAGAAACACTCTGCTACCCTCACAAAGATCCCAGGAATGCCTCTGACTCAACAACTATTTAATCATCATTATTTTTACCCACTGCTGTTTTACTGATCCTTGCTGCTGCCTTCAGTCTTCTGCTTGTTTTTTTAGTCTACAGACTGTAATAATTAATCATAACACAACAGAAAAAAAATATAGCAACATAAACTGCCATTTATAAAATTACAATGAAAACTAAATTCCAAATTCAGTGTGGTATGGCTGAAAGATTTGGGTGGCAGCCTTGATCTTGAAGGATTTTCACCGATCGTGGGGAACCTGTGGTCTTCCTAATGTTGTTGGACTCCAACTCCCAGCAGCCTCAGCCAGCATGGCCAATAGTTAGGGACAATGGGAATTGTACTTCGGCAATATCTGGAGAGCCACAGGTTCTATTTTAATGAGCACTGCTGCAAACATGAAGTGCCCCATGGTGAGCAACTATGTAAGGAAATGCTGCCTGCATCTTCTGTCCATCCACCTGCCCCAGCACAGCTCTGTAACATGAATCTGTTTTCCCTGTTCTTCATAAGAGTGCTCCATACAGATTGCCTTTATTCTATTGCTAGGAGTTACAGCCCTTTCTGGAGCTGCTACGGAGGTAGCTCTGTGCTGGGAGTGATGGAACTATATGCAAAACATAAATCTAGAAGCCAGTATTACCAGGTTCCTGTGGAGTTTACTGAAAGCCTGAACATAGAAATGCTAATTAGGTGCAGGTGTATCACTTCACAACTATAAATTACAAACCTTTTTAAAAGTAAAAAAGTGCATGACTGATCTACCCAACAAAACAGACCCAACTGGTCCCGCTTAGTGCTTTGCAACAGATCACATGTTGCTATGAAACAAGCACATTAGTCATGCCTACTGTTAGCCATATGTTGGCCTAGACACACTGAATGATTAAGATGCTGAGGGTGACGAGACACAAAATGTGATGGCTGACACAGGGTCCTCCCCCACCCTCCCAACTATTACCACAGGGCCATGGAGAAGAAGAGTGCTGTTTTACTTAAACAGTCCTTTTTACTCAGGCTGATATCCTGTGGTGATTAATATGTCACTTGCACAAAAGAGGTGCCGCTAGAAAACAAAAGCAAATGGAAATTTATTCAGTGCAGGGTGGAAAAGAGTTAGAGTAGATTAAGCATGCTATTTGACAGCCTGGGTTTGGGGAAGATGGTGATAACTTATCCTGCAAGATAATGCCTGGTTGTCTAACTGATCCGACATATACCACCACGAGAACTTCAAACAAGTGAGCTTGGAGGATGCAATCAGATGAGCTGGGAGATGTGATGTCAGCACTTATTTTAATCTTAACCAGCCTAAAATAACCTGCACTGATGGCTGCTTCCCACAAGACAAGACGTCTATATGGAAAAGTCACTTTCCAAGTATTGTGCAATTCTCACACAGACTGTTGTTACACGAAATGAATTTTCTTTGACCCATATATGAAGCAATCCTGATTGACTCAAGTTCAACGTTTACTCTGTAGCTTGGTGAGTGGTTGGAAGTGAACTTGCTCCTGCCGTTTTAGCAATCAGATCATAGTCAGGAGACTTCATGACAGACCCATCACTGTCTATATCAGCGGTGGGGAACATGTGGCCCCCCAGATGTCACTGAACTCCACCTCCCATTAGCCTCAATCAGGAATGTCAATGATCAGGGATAATGGGAGGTAAGTCCCACAACATATGGAGGGCCACAGCTTCCCACCCCAGGTCTGTATACAGTGTAATAGGAATCAGACTTCCTAAGAGAACTATCAAAACTCCTCGACTCCTGGTTGTTCAGTGCCAGAGTACCTTACAGGAAGACTACCAAGTCCACTCTGTTTGAACAACCATTTAGCATTGGTTAGTTAGGAGGAAGCAGGGATGATTTAACAGTTTATTTTCTTTGTGGAGGTCCTCCTCCAAGCACCCCCTTCCATCTAAAGTGACATGGATGGCAACTGGGGAGAGTGTCCCCTCTGTTGCAACACCCCATTTGTAGACTGCTCTCCCTACACCTTTACAGTTGTCTTTTCAGTGTCAGAGAAAAACCTGTGTTTTGTCATGCTTTTAATTTGTGATTGAAGTGCTTTAATTACTTATTTTATCTTGTTTTATTATCACTGTTTTAGAGGTATACTGTAGGGCTTGTACATCAAATACAGTAAGAACCATTGCTGGACCATACCAAAGGCCCATCTTGTCCAGTATCTCATTTTCACAGCGCCCACCCAGATGCTTATGGGAAACGAGCAAGTAGGACCAGTGAAACAGGACTCTCCCCAACTGTGATACAAATGCTGGTAAACAGAGGTATCGCCTCCATCAGTGGGGGTAGAACATAGCCTTATCTTCCATGGATTTGTCTAATCCTCTCTTAAACCCACCCAAGTCGGTTGCCCTTTTCCTGCACCTACAATATTTGAAGTGCAGTGACCAGAAATCAACACAGTAGTTCAAGTGTAGTCACAACACAGATTTGTATGATGACATTATATTGACAATTTTATTTTCAATCCCTTTGCTAATGATCCTCGACACAGAATTTGCCTTCTACACAGTTGCTGCTGGATCAGATATAGTTTGATTAAATAAATCATATTTTCGGTTGACTGGCTATAAAAGGCCATAAGCATTACAGTATTTATTTTGTGGTGATTGGCTGAATTATCCTATCACCACAGAGGAAATGGGTGGGCCAAGGGCCTGTCCCTGGTTGATCTGCCCAGACAGAAGGGCATAGGAAAGGGCCCAGGAAAGTTTTGGAAGCATGAGGGGCTAGGGTCAGGGGCTGAAACAGTGAGGAAGGTTGAATGACAAGAATGCCAGATAGAGGAAGACTGAAGAGGTAGGCAGGAGACATGGGCATGGCCAGAAGCTGAAATGGGAAGGCAGGCTTCAAGCTTAACTACTGATAAGAAATAATCATCCAAATTTTTGGTTGCAACCCTTTAGGGTTTTCTCATGAGTTTTTATCAGTTATGTGCCTTGAGCTTTAAGGATAGAGCAAAGCAAGGGTAAAAAGTAAACACAAAGATGACAAATCAGAAAATACTTGTAATAAAAAAGATGCATTCCAGATGAAAACTACAGGAAAATGTGGCCACTCTGGGTTTCAGAAAAGTTTGTTTCAAGACAAATGAATGCTGATAAAAGAGAATATTTATGGACATTTCTGACAATGAAACAATCGAGATGCTTCCTCTGTTCTATCATTGCGCTAGTCCCAATCCAGCACCAGTCATGCAATGTCCCATTGACATGTACAGATTGGGGGCGGATGGAAGGGGAAGTGAGTTTTCAGCTCTTCTGCTAGAGAAGTAACTGTAGTTGGCTTAACTATTTTAAAAAAACATCAAATAATATCATGGCGGGTTATTCTGCAGTACTGCAGAGAAGGGAGATACAACCTCCAAAGAGTAAGTTGCAGAGCATTCACAAAAATAGATGCAGAAATGTCTTGCTGGTGTTCACTCAGATCAGGGTTAGACAGCATGGTGCCCTCCAGATGCTGTGGACTACAACTCCCATCAGCCCTAGCCAGCATGGCCAGCAGGTCAGGGCTAATGGGAGTAAGGGCACCATATTGGCTACTCCTGATTTAGTCACCCTAACTGAAATAACCTAAGACAGTCTCAATCCCAAACGGGGTCCACAAAGATAGAAATGGGTCTCGATAATGCACATCACCTGGGATTGCATCTTCCCACAATCCCAGCTCAAGTATCTTGCCCAAAAAGGGAAGAATGTCAAATTAGTTTGGCTAATCAATGAGGTCCAAAGAACACTTCTTAATGACTGGTCTCGTCCTTCAAGATGATCCAAGGCCAATCCCTCCGTCAAGGAGGCATAAACCACCTATTCAATTCAGCTAGCCACTCCCCTTTGTCAAGATTGGCAACACACACACACACACACATCCACAGCTCTCCAAAGACCCTGTCAGCATCCTGGTTGTAATAACTGAAACCAATCCAATCAATTGCAATGAATAGTACAATTGCAGGATGTTCCTTTAGCACTATGACTGCAAGTGATTGTATCTGCAAAATGCAGACAAGTCATAGAGGGCTGAGAATTTCACAACTGATCTCCCTGAAGCGCCAGATGAAGGAGGCTCTTCACACCCCGAAAAGCTCTGTACGATGGCACTGGGCAGATCCAACAGTGATGCTGAAACAATGTTTCATTCCTGCCACAAAACAGGCCTTACAAATAGACAACAGCCTGCTTCTTCTGTCACTTGCATTCAAGCTATTTTTCCAATGGCTTCAGTGCTGCAAGAAACCCAGAGAACCAATACTCTACTATCTAGGTTATCTCTATACTCCAGATATTGACCAAGACAGCTATCTGCTAACATTGCCTTATCCTAACCTCACTACTAGTTTAATCAAGCCCTAAGCCTCCAACACTGACAAGCCCTGCATGATATACCCTCATTTTCCATACAGTACCAATCACACAATCTGTTACATGAATGAGGGAAATAGCGAACAATATTACTTAAGGAAATTTTATTCTTAAGAATGAAAGGTTTCACGATTCAATATGTTGCAGTTGCTAAGAGATTTGGACATTTCTCGGTTCCAGGTTCAAGCCCCCATTCATCACAGGAACCTAGGAAGCTGCCTCATACTAAGACCATTGGCCCATCTAGCTTCATATTGTCTACACTGACTGGCAGCAAGTCTCCAAGATTTTAGACAAGATTTTTTCCCAGAGTCACCTGGAGACGTTAAGGATTGGACCTGGGACCTTCTGCACGCAAAGCAGATGCTCTGGGTGTTCACTGGGTGACCTTGGGCCAGTCACTCTTTTCCTCTCAGCTCTACCTACTTTGGCAGGGTTTTTCCAGGGATGAAGTTTGGTCTCCAGATATATGTATACAAACCTGACAAGTGGAGAAAGGTAGGATACAAGTATGAATAGGATTATTGAAAATTTCTTCATCTCCACGCAAGATTGGTCTTTTCAGAAGAAATGGCCTTACATTGGAATACTTGAGCCAACTTAATTATTCGCATTTGCTTTCAACTTCAAGCTTCAACGTACGCCGAGTTATAATGAAAGAAACTCTGGTCTTTGGTGACAATAGCCAAGCATACCTTTGCTGCCTGAGGAGTGCAGGCAATATGCACAGTGCTAGGTTTCACCCCATTTGCTTTGGGCCTTTTAAATAAAGCAAATCTGCTTTTTCTTCTTCCTCTATCTCCATTTGGCAGAGAGCCATTGTACCTGTGGAAAAGAAGCGTATGAAGAAATTACAGAGGGTATCTGTGGCGGCGCCTCTGAATTAATTTGGACACATCGCTATAAAACTGTGTAATAGAAGATCTTAAAAAGAAAGTGTGGCTTTAAAGAAAATTGAGGATCTCTCTGCTACAAGCAGATGCTCTGAGTGTGGTGGTAGTCTATGCCTATATAGCTACAACAAACTGGATATAGCCAAACAAACTGAAGCTTAATCCCAACAAGATGCTCATAAACCTGTAGAGCTGGTTCAGGAATTGAGATTTAACCAGTGTTGAATGGGGTTATACTCCCCTTGAAAATGCAGGTATATAGTTGGATTTTTCCCCCTGGATGCCCAGGTGTTTGTTGTGGCCAGGAATGCCTTTACCCAGCTGAGACTTGGGAAGCAACTACGGAGCTCTGGCCATGGCGATACATGCCTTAGTTGCATCACATCATCTGGATTATTGCAATGTTCTCTACATGGGGCTGCCTTCCAAGAGTACGTGCACTACAGCTGTCCCAGAATTATTATTTTTATTAATTAAACTTCTATGCCACCCTTCCTCCCACATGGAGCCAGGATGGTAAACAAAGGACAAAACACTAAGAACACCTTAAAACACCTCAAAAACAAAACATCTTAAAAATATTTTAAAAATAAAACACCTTAAAAGCATTTTAATTTTTTTTAAAAACACCTTAAAAAACAATTCCAAAACAGATGCAAACTTGAACACAGCAGTCAGGTTGTTAAGTTGGCTACCTATAAGGGGCATGTGATTTCCATATTGACCCAACATCCCTTGCAGTACACTTGGTTGGGACCCATGAGGGGACTTTTTCTCTTTGGCTGCACCTATTTCTGCAATACCCTCCCAAGGAAGGAACATCTGATCGTCTTTTTAACAGCCTTCTGGAAGTTAGTAAAAACATTCCTTTTTTAAAAAAAGGCTTCTGGTTTGTAAATGATTGTTGAAAATCAATGAAATAAAATCACCTGTGTATTCAGAATAACTTTTACTTTTGCTGTATTATTGATCTATAGTTGTTTAGTGCTGTTTAGCTACTAATGTTTCAAATAAATAAAACTAGAAAGACCCTCTAAAGACCGTATGAGAGATTATAAGAGTTCTGATGTTACACATCCACTGAGATCCTTCTAAAAACCACTGTAGAAATGTAGAATTTATGCAAAACTACCAGATCAGATGCAATGAAAACTGTGCATAGGACTGCCGTAAGGGTAGGGTTAACAGATGCTCTCTGTTCCTGGTGGGTCTTGTTAGGTAGAAAACCCTGACCCTAACCACCTCTGTAAGAACTGAGCCAAAGTTGCAAAGCACGCTGGAACACAGATAGGAGGGGGAAAGCAAATACTCTAAATATCATTCTTTGTCCATGGGAATGTAGCCCCAGAGGTGCCTGCAAGTCGGCAACAATGTTTTCAGAAGATAATAAACTGAAGCTGTCCTTGAGTGTTTTATTCTCACAGCACTTGATGTGTATTTATCCCCATGTATCTTCTTTTACAATTAAGGCTGTGTATTTCTTTGTCAATTCCTTCTGTACACCCCTTCGGAGGTTTAGTAACAGAACCTCGTAGTTTCATTGATATGGGGCCTCTTCAGGGTCATATGTGTTTTCTTGTGTATATGTTCTCATGTTTATGACCACCTAGAAGTGTCGGTTACTCACCCCAGCCCTATTCTTATCCCACAATGGATTACCCAAGGGCTCCAAGGGGTGCAAGGGAGGAACGTCCTGACTTTAGAAATGTAGCAAGGATCTGTTCTTTGTCTCTGACGTTGTCAATAATGTTATGATACATTTTGTTTATTGCCCTTTTCTCTCTTGAACCCTATATATTGATTCTGCTCACAATAAAGGGGGCCCTTCACCCTTGCCTGGCTGACGTGCCTGTGTAAGTGTGGGGTCGCTTTTTGATCAAGAGCTGTGTACGTGTCTTTATTTGATACTTGGCCGAAAGCATGAGGGTCCATCTAACTCCCTTCTGCCCGCACTTACTCCCGGGGTATTGAGGTGAGCTTCACACTGCCTAGGGCAGGTGCTAAAAAAGCCTCAACAATTTGGGGGCTCGTCCGGGATCAAGTGCGCTCCCGCGATTCCGTGCCAGGTTTTCCAGAATACCGACAGGCGCCAAGAGAGATTTCTCTCAGCCGGCATTTGGAAAACAAAAAGAGGAGTCACTGGGGTAAGGTGTTAGAGAGGTATTTCTGCCAGGTATTATGGGACAAAAGAAAAGCAAAGCATGCAATAATGATGTCTTAACACCATTAAATGTTATGTGCAGGTTCTGGGATGAAGGATGCCTGCCGCTCAAAAGGGGCATGAAAAAGAAAGAAATGGTAAGATTGTGTGTCAAGGAATGGACACAGGTGACCGCGGTCGAGGCGCCAGAGCAAAGGTGGCCTCGGGCTGGATCTTTTGATGCCGTACGCCTATCTGGGGGTAAGGAAACGGCTAGATATGGGCCGCCTGACGCAGTTGGATTTCTGGTTTCTGTGGCAAGCAGGAGCGCAGAAATGGGCTGGCGTTAAGGTAATGATTGGTAGGTCTGTAACCGGTGACGACCCTCCTCCCAGCTATTTCAGTGATGACCCCCCCAGACAGCAGCCTGTTAGCCGCACCATAATTCCGTCAGCCCCGCTGCTCTCACCCCCTCAGGAGAGCGGTGCCCCATCAGGGCTGACACCCGACTCAGTTCCAAAGGTCGGAGGTGCGTTGTCTGAGGATGCGCCCATCATGGGACCCGACTCAACGTACCTGACAGAGATGGGAGCCCGAAGGTGGGACGGGGTTGGGAGAGGGATCCTGAGGGTCAGTTAACGCGCTTGCGAACGCCCTCCCCAAAACTAACAATCCCTCAGAAGCTGACTTACGAACAAGAACCTGGAGAGGTAAGCTCCACGTTGCAACGCATTTTACAACAAGCACCATCAGATCCAAGGATATCGGACTGCTCCAAGGGAGCCACCGGCTTCTCACCAAACGACTCCACCTCATTCAGTTCTACCTCCTCTGACTTTCGACCTCTGCCTCAATCTCTCAACCACTCTACTTACCCATCTTCCACTCACTTCCCACTGCACCCTCATCCCTTGCCACAGGCTGCCTTTTTCCAAGCCAACCCTCCCTACGCATTCCCCCACACTCTCCAACCATCCCAAACTCCTGCCACTGTCTACCACCAGACAGGGACCTTCACCCCAGCCCCAGCCCCTCCATCTGGCCCATTACACTTCCCACCTCACACCCCACTTGTTCCTACGCACACCCACACAAGTCCGGTTCTGCAGCAACCAACATCGCTCCAACCCTCGCCTCAACAGCAACCTGAAACTATGCTTCCCCTAGTAGTGCACCAACAACCCTACATTGATGTGGATGGGACCGTGAAGCATGTTGCGCTGGCAGAACACAACTCGTGGGTGGAATGGGACCTCCAGACATGGAGCAAGCTAGAGGGAACGTTTGAGGAAAACCCTCGGAAAATACAGAACCTCCTACGATGACTGGCAGCCACAACCCCACATACGATGATGTAAATTACCTCCTGGAGAGAGTGCTCACAGGTGAGGAACGCAGCAGGCTCCGGGCTCTCGAATCCTCATGGGCTGCCGAAGACTCAAGCAACAGAAAATCATGGGAAAAGAGAACAGAAACGGCCGCATCCTGGGCAGGTAATGAGTGGACGTCTGACAGGCGCACGCAGCTTAGGGCAGACAGGGACCGGCTCCTCACCCACCTTAAACAAATGGCTCAAAAGCCACCTAATCAAACTAAATTTCTTGCAATTAGACAAGAGCCCACCGAACCTCCGCATAAATTCTGGACTCGGTTGTTGGAAGGGGCTCACAGTTATACTAATCTAAATCCAGAGAAGGCAGAAGACCAACCCACGTTGGTAGCCTCCTTCGTGCATCAATCCATTCCGTCCATTAGGGACTACTTCCAACACTTTAGACCAGGGTGGGGTGCTGAGCCGGTCACAGCAATCCTGGAAGTAGCAGATGTAGTTTGGGAAAATGAGAAAGAAAAAGGGAGAAAGCGAGAAAAAAAGGAACAGTTCCAAATGCTAGCAACCGCCCTCCGAGGCTCCATGGGGATCAGATTTCCCCGGGGAGGAAGGGGCAGAACCACAAGAGGACGGGGAAGAGGGCAGGCTAGGCAGTCATGGGCAGATGAGGGAGACAACAGGGGGTGCTACAAATGTGGGGATCCCTCACATTTCAAAAGAGACTGCCCACTGGCAGTCGGGGGACAGGCTCAGGATGAATATGACAACTCTTTTCTTGCAGAAAACAGTGCACTGTCCCCACCCCCGCCTTCTAGCGCGCCAACTCCTCGACAGCAGCAGCAAGTCCCGACTACATGGAGCCAGCTGGGAGCCACTCCACGACGCCAACCTCAGCAATGACTAGAAGGACCTGAAACCCGAACACAAAGGGGGGGGAGGGAGTTGGGGATGCTGGCTCTGTTCTCTTTGGCGGGCGCGTTTCTCTCTCTCTCCTCTCCTGTCGCTGAGCCGGTCGTCACGATGCGAGTAGAGGGTGTTGAGTTTTGTTTTTTGGTTGACACAGGAGCCACCTATTATCTCCTGAACAAAGCGCCTTCGGGGTGGCTCACAAAGGACTCTAAACTGGCAATGGGAATGGGAGGGGTACCACAAGCTCTGTGCGTAACAAAACCTTTGCGGGTTGAATATGAAAATAAGGTGTTCACTCATGTGTTTCTCTTTTCCAGCGACTGCCCTATTTCCTTGATGGGACGTGATATGTCAGCTTGAGGCCACTCTAACCTGTACTCCTGGGGGGGTGGGACTGCTGCTTAGTGTATTTGGGGTAAGGGAAGAGACACATACGGTAGGGAGCCTTGCAGTACACGAAGATCTGATGGACTTACCACCCTCGCTATGGGGAACAAAGGACACTGACATTGGACTGTTAAAGTCAGTACAGCCGGTAAAAATCCAAGTAAAGCCATCTCTTCCACCTCCACGTATTCCCCAATACCCACTGTCCCTGGAAGCGCGAGAGGGAATCCGCCCCATTATAGAAGGCTTCATAAAAGAAGGAATTATACACCCTCAGCGAACCCCATGCAATACACCAATCCTGCCCATCAAGAAACCCCCTAAGAAACCAGGGGATCCTGTTAAATGGAGATTTTGCCAAGACCTTTGAGCCATTAACAAGTATGTTATTCCTCTCCACACTGTAGTACCAGATCCGGCCACTATCATAAGCCAGATTCCTTGGGATGCTCAATGGTTTACAGTGATCGATCTAAAAAATGCTTTTTTTAGCATCCCCTTGCACCCAGATTCTCAGTTTTTGTTCGGGTTTGAATGGGACCACCGCAGTTTCGTTTGGGACCGCATCCCACAAGGGTTCTGCAATAGTCCAGGGGTCTACTGCCAATGTTTAAAGGGGGACCTGGAAGACTTCAGCCCCCTTAAAGGTTCCACGTTGGTTCTTTACGTGGATGATGTTCTGCTGACCAATAAAGCGGATTGCGGATTGCAGGAGGACGGTAAGCAGTTTCTACTCTATTTGCATTCCCGAGGGCATAAGGTGGACCCAAAGAAGATACAGTGGGTTTCCCAGAGAGTCAAGTACCTAGGGTTTATTTTAACACCCGAAGGCAGACAGATGGACCCAGACAGGATAGCCGCCATACAGCAGTGCCCATTGCCATGCACCAAGAAACAATTGCGAGGTTTCCTAGGCATCATCGGATTCTGCAGACAGTGGCTCCCCTCCTGTGGAGAACTTTGCAAGCCCCTCCACGCACTCACAGCAAAGAAAGCTGCGGACCCCCTCACGTGGTGCCCCAGCTCAATCCAAGCATTCCAACAACTGAAAGACTGTGTTGCCACTTCCATGTCTCTGAAGCCACCAAATTACAATAAACCCTTTCACCTATTTGTGCACGAAAGAGAAGGGGTTGCAAGCAGGGTCCTAACCCAGAAATGGGTCCCTAGTCACTTCCCGGTGGCGTTTTATTCACAACAGATAGATCCTGTAGCAAAGGGAACACCCTCATGCACACGAACCCTGATGGCAACAGCGCTCCTGGTAAGGAAAAGTAAGAGCCTTACTTTAGGGCATAACACTGTTATTTGGACTTCTCACACCTTGTCAGCGTTGCTCCGAAAGGGCACCACACAAGTTTTTTCTGCACAGAGACAGCAGCAGCTGGAGGTGGAATTACTGGAAGACCCCAACCTGACAATCGAGAGGTGCAGCCCCCTGAATCCAGCAACCCTCCTCCCTGATCCGCCGGAACCCTTGGACGACCATGATTGTGTGGAGGTAGTTACTTCTACCCTCCAAGTAAGACAAAACTTGTCTGACGAGGCGCTGCATAACCCAGACCTCATCCTCTTTACAGACGGGAGCTCCTTCTATGACGGTGGAACCAGATATACCGGGTATGCAGTTGTTAACCAATGGGAGTCGGTGGAGGCAGCCGCCCTACCTGGCAGGTGGGGAGCGCAAGCAGCGGAATTGTACGCTCTGACCAGAGCATGCCAGCTGGCAGCAGGTAAGACTGTGACTATTTACACTGACAGCCGATACGCCTTTGGGGTGATTCACTGCCACATACACCTGTGGAAATACAGGGGGTTCCTAACTGCAGGAGGGAAACCCATCCAGCACCTGCCCCTGATACAGAAGGTGCTGGAAGCAGTGCAACTGCCAACAGAGATAGCCGTAGTGCACTGTCGAGCACACTCAAAAGAGCGGGACCCTGTAACTCTGGGAAACGCACTCGCAGATGCAGTGGCCAAGGACGCAGCCAGGCTCCCCCTCACTCTCCCTACCCTAGCCCTGGTCACTGAGGATTTCCAGCCTACCACCCAGACCCCCGTATCAAAGAACGAGATCCAGAAGTGGTAGAGGCTGGGGGCAAGCTGCCAGAATGGCCTCTGGACCATACCAGACGGAAGAGCCTGTTTGCCTCGCTCAGCATATCCAGCCGCAGTAACCTGGCACCATAACAAGGGAGGGCATTATGGAACACACGCGTTGCCGGATACAATCACCAGGTACTGGTACGCCCCCGGCATTCATGCTACGTGCACAGCAGTGGTGAAAGCCTGTAGCCTATGCCAAGCCAACGGCCCAGCAATGCCAAATCGAGCACCAAAAGGGGGGCGCCCTCCAGCAGCTGCACCATTTCAGCATTTACAAATGGACTTTGTGGATCTACCAAAGGCAATGGGTAAGAAGCATTTACTTGTCATTGTGTGCATGCTCACGTCCTGGGTGGAGGAATATCCTACAACGAACGCCACAGCCTTAACAGTGGCCAAGATGTTACTAAAGGAAGTAATCCCGCGGTTTGGAGTGCCAGAGACAATTGACTCAGACCGGGGAACACACTTCACAGGACAAGTACTGGCGCACGTAGAGGAGGGACTGGGCATATCTCACCTCTTCCATACGCCTTACCATCCACAATCTTCTGGGAAAACTGAGAGAAATAACAGGGAATTGAAATCATTTTTGGCTAAATATGCCCAGGAGACGGGGTTCAGGCACTGCCTCTTGTATTGTTTCATTTACGCACCCGGCCCACGAGGGCTCTGGGTCTCTCTCCCTATGAATTGTTGTTTGGACACCCGCCTTCAAAGGGTGGCAATTTGCCCAAGCCAAATGTCTCCTTGCTTGGGGGGGGGAGCATGTGACTGCCTCTCAGTTTCTCTCTTTACACAGCAGGTTGCAAGAACTGTGGCGTATCACACGGTATACTCAGACGGTGCCGCTGGAGGAGCAGGTCCATCCATTCCAGCCAGGAGATTTTGTCTGGGCAAAGAAGTTCATTCGAGCAAGTTCGCTCCACCCATGATACTCAGGTCCACACCAGGTCTTACTGACAACCCAGGCATCGGTGTTCCTTGAGGGAAGGAAGTCTTGGATCCACCACTCGCACGTAAAACCAGCAGTCGTAGACTTCAGCTCCCCTGACGAGACGGACCCAAACCTCGAAGGAGGCGGCGTGGCACGGCCAGCACCAGAAGTTCGGATAATTCCAAAAATCCGTTTGCGACGAGACCCAGTAACTGACTTGTGGGTGCCTAACACAGTTCCCTTCCATGATGCTGAACCATGATGAGCGCCCGCAGCTTTTGGAACTCTGTGACAGTAACTTTTATTTGCTGTTTGTGTTGGGATCTCCTTCCTGTTGTCCCTCTCTGCTGTCCGGACGGAATAAAAATATGTACGGAGGCAGACTATAAGGAGCCCCCGACAGGGAACAAGCTCGGACTGCCTGACCCGAAAGCGTCAGGAGACTGTCGAGACCCTTACCAAGCCATGTGCGCTCACAATCTTTCTTTTAGGGCTGAAATTGCTGGATGGAGGACCCGGTGTCAGAAAGCGGCTGTGGTGTTTCAGCACAGGTATTTGGGTCCCGAGGTGACACAATGTATACGGGCGGAGGTGGCATGGGCAGTGCAACTTGCTTTGAATTGTGCTAGACCAAAGGAGATGACCCAAAACTCCCCTTGCCCGACAAGCATGGACACATACACCCTTGTACAAGAGTATTCTATGTTTACCTATAGAGAAAAAGGCGCCCCGGGACCAAAATACTGTATTGGGCTGGAATTCTATACTTGCTATAACACTTTAAGAGACCTGAGGCAAAAGGGGCTGACTGCCAAATACCGACCCCCATCGGGCACTTCCACCCCAGTAAGAAAGTTTATGCCAACTCCCTTAACATACAAAGGGGATAGCTGGAAAGTAAATGTATTTCTCTCCCTATTGGAAGCCGCTGCCCCTAAGAATGGCACCTGTTACGTTTGTGCACACACACCCCCACACGGAGAAGCTGGGGTTCCCTTGGTAGGCACTTCCCTCTCTATCAAGGAAATACTGAGTTTTCTAAGGCAACCACCCGCAAGAGAACTGGATGGTCCTTTAGAAACCAGTGGCCCGCTGCAAGGGGAGATCTGTGTGAGCAGTAGACCCAAAGCACATTTCGGCATGCACTGTCAGTTCATCTTGAGTAAACTAAAGGCTAATGTATGGGGAATCTTTAATAACACCCTTTTGCTTCACGAGAACTACACCTGGACGCAGGCCTGGTACTCCTTTTCACCCCAAGACTCCCCTGAAGCAGGACTGTTCTCTTTTCTCCTTAATTTACAAACCAAACCCACCCCTAAAGGGCTCTGGTGGCTGTGCGGCCACCGGGTGCAACGACGCTTGCCAACGACCATTCGTTGGACGTGCACCCTAGGAAGGGTGGTCCCGGGGGTCCGAGTTTCCAAAATGCCCCCAGTAGCACGACACAGAAACCGGAGGAAGGTGGGGGAAGCAATCCTTCGGGGGCTCTTTCCTCAATACGGGGCAGGGCAAAATTACATGGACTTGATAAAGCTATCTAACTCCTTTGAAGGTTTTTTAAATGACACCACAGCTTCTCTACGAGATTTGACTAACGAACAAGGGCAAATTAGGACAGTGGCATCACAGAACAGATTAGCAATTGACTACCTCCTCTCAAGCGGTATTTGCGCATTAATTGGAAGCAAATGTTGTACTTCTATCACAGATTCAAAAGCAGATGTCTTGCAACATTTAAATCATTTAGGCACAGTATACAATGATATCGAAAAATCAAACAGTCATCCATAATTCCAGATATCACTCAATGGTTCAATGAATGGCCCAGCTGGCACAAAATCATAGCGTACATTGTGAGTGGAATATGCCTTTTAATACTCTGTTGTTGTCTTGTCCAATGCCTTCCTAACCTGATATTCATTCTTTCCACTTCTGGTGCAAGATGCATTACAGCCTGTCAAAGGAAGTCCCTTTCGGTGGGCGAGCTGGCTTTGCTGGACATGACTCATCGTTTGATGCGTGCACCTGTGTGGCCAGGAAAGGATAAGGCAGCTATCTCTTAGACACTGGACGTCTGAAGAGAGCTGAAAGGGGGGAACTGTTAGGTAGAAGACCCTGAGCCTAACCACCTCTGTAAGAACTGAGCCAAAGTTGCAAAGCACGCTGGAACACAGATAGGAGGGGGAAAGCAAATACTCTAAATATCATTCTTTGTCCATGGGAATGTAGCCCCAGAGGTGCCTGCAAGTCGGCAACAATGTTTTCAGAAGATAATAAACTGAAGCTGTCCTTGAGTGTTTTATTCTCACAGCACTTGATGTGTATTTATCCCCATGTATCTTCTTTTACAATTAAGGCTGTGTATTTCTTTGTCAATTCCTTCTGTACACCCCTTCGGAGGTTTAGTAACAGAACCTCGTAGTTTCATTGATATGGGGCCTCTTCAGGGCCATATGTGTTTTCTTGTGTATATGTTCTCATGTTTATGACCACCTAGAAGTGTCGGTTACTCACCCCAGCCCTATTCTTATCTCACAATGGATTACCCAAGGGCTCCAAGGGGTGCAAGGGAGGAACGTCCTGACTTTAGAAATGTAGCAAGGATCTGTTCTTTGTCTCTGACGTTGTCAATAATGTTATGATACATTTTGTTTATTGCCCTTTTCTCTCTTGAACCCTATATATTGATTCTGCTCACAATAAAGGGGGCCCTTCACCCTTGCCTGGCTGACGTGCCTGTGTAAGTGTGGGGTCGCTTTTTGATCAAGAGCTGTGTACGTGTCTTTATTTGATACTTGGCCGAAAGCACGAGGGTCCATCTAACTCCCTTCTGCCCGCACTTACTCCCGGGGTATTGAGGTGAGCTTCACACTGCCTAGGGCAGGTGCTAAAAAAGCCTCAACAGTCTGTAATTTATAGTGTTGTTGTTGCTGTTATATGCCTTCAAAGTCGATTATGACTTATGGCGACCCTATGAATCAGTGACCTCCAACAGCATCTAATACATAGTGTATTGTACTGTAAACTAAATGCCTTAAAAATAAATGAAATACAGCCTGTGTTAAGTCCCGCTGATTTAGTGAGAAACTTAGAAAAACTCCTGCTGGAATTGATGGAGCTTAAAAATACTAAGTGCTGGCTGAATCATGTCCATTATGAACAACAATAAGACCATGTGGGCATGCCCTAACTATGTCCTCCAACATCAGTGTGTGATGGTTTTAGCCTGATGTCAGGGTACTAGAAGAAAATGGCACTGGAAACAACCTTCGTAGGTCCAGACTGCATTGCAAATAGCTAAACAGCAGGGCAACATCTAGGATCAAGCAAAACAGCTTCTGTTTTCTCATTTCAACGCAAAGTACTTACCCCAACACAATCAGTTCACCATATTTCACTGGTGCTTTTGATGGATGATTTTCTTGATCAGGCGAAAACATGAGCCTAGTTAGTTCCCACTTCTGTGATCAAGAACCTTGGCACACTTTTTTCATTCTTTCCTATGGGGGAGGGGGAAGAGAGAGAGAGAAGTTAAACATAAATTGGAGCACTGTAGGAGAATTAGTTTCACCTATCAGTTTTGCCAAACAATGGAGACCGACCAACAGTATATTGTTATTCCTACTCCTCTTCCTGGCCCACTTCATTCATTACAGAAGCTATGGGGTGTCTTTATTTGCTTACCTCTGCTTTTCTCCGTGTCTTGAAAACTAACTAGAGTCATAACAAAGCTCACTTACAAATTATATCTATGATCTTTACAATACAGCATGTCAAGACAGCATCTGTAGATAGAAATCTTATAATTAATGAATTAATTAATGCTATGTGGCATGTATTATAAAGGAAATAGCAGCAACTAGATTTCTTTCATCTACTCGAGCCCACTTTTACAAAAATAATTTGCCTTGCATAGTCAGTTCTTCTGTTTTATCTGTCTCCTTTGCTTGTCCATCCCATTTTGGCCTGTATATTGCCTGAGCCATCCCATTTCACAAATTGCCTCAGATAACATTAATAAAGATATTTACCACATATAGAGAGACAGTGTGGCATAGTGATAAGAGTGTTGTACTAGGACCTGGGAGACCAGGGTTCAAATCCCAATTCAGCCATGATGCTCACTGGGTGACCCTGGGCCAGTCACCATTTTTTAGCCTAACCTACTCCATAGTGTCGTTGTGAGGTTAAAATGGGGATAGGGAAAACCATGAACAGTGAGTGTTCCTGGAAGAAAAGTGGGATAAAAATGTAATAAATAAATGCTGTTAAGAAACATGCTGGTGTAATCTCACAACAGTGTCAGTAGCAGGAAAAATATTGAGGGTGGGGAGAAGGGACAAAGTGAGGCAAGAGTATGTCCCCTGTCTACATGAACCAACCTGGTGCGCTCCAGTTGTTTAGGCTACAACTCCCATCAGTCCCAGCCAGAGCTTGGAAAAGTTACTTTTTTGAACTACAACTCCCATCAGCCCAATCCAGTGGCCATGCTGGCTGGGGCTGATGGGAGTTGTAGGTCAAAAAAAGTAACTTTTCCAAGCTCTTGTCCCAGCCAACATGGCTGGCTAGTCCACCTAGTAAGACTTTCTCTCAACACACACACTCCTCATTAATGCTATAATCATAAACACATTAATTCAGAACTAAGAACATCAGAACAGCCTGCTAGATGAGGCCAATGACCCATCAAGTCCAGCATCCTGTTCTCACAGTGGCCAACCAGATGCCTCTGGGAAGCCCACAAGCAGGATTGAAGTAATTTCAGTAAGATTTACAACCATGTATGTTGCATACATGTTCACATCCTTCAGTTCTATATTCAGCCTAGATTACCACCCTGCAGGGCACACTGATCTTTCATTTCCTCCCTATTCAAACCTGAACTGAGACTAGAGAACCTAAATTGCCTTGGAGAGCTGGGGGCCGTAGAGCATTCCAGTCGAAAAGGCAGCAAGCCCCAAAAGGCAGAAAGGTCAGGAAGCCTAGATGAGAGAAGGGATCTTGAAACAGCAGCTGGAACTGGGCAAGGAGGGAGGGGGGAGAGTTCCTTGAGGCTTCTTTCAGGCTTATTGTCCAGTTGCAGCTGCTGAGATTTTTCCCTCCGTTACTCAGACACGCTTCTTGTTCCCTCCTCCCCACTGCTCCAACCACTGCAACCAGGACAAGCAACATGGTTGAGAATGTACCCAACCAAAGTACTATGTCAACTTCAGTGGGCGGGTGACTGAGTGAGTGAAATGTGGGCATCTGCATATCCTTAACCCCTTGTGGCTATGCCTACTGATGATAAATATGATACAAACAATATTCTACTGACTTCTGTTGTTATGTACCTTCATGTCAATTACGACTTATGGCGACCCTATGAATCAGTGACCTCCAAGAGCATCTGTCATGAACCACCCTGTTCAAATCTTCCTTTATGGAATCAATCCATCGCTTGTTTGGCCTTCTTTTTCTACTCCCTTCTGTTTTTCCCAGCATTATTGTCTTTTCTACTGAATCATGTCTCATTATGTGTCCAATGTATGATAACTTCAGTTTCATCATTTTAGCTTCTAGTGATAGTTCTGGTTCTAACACCCAATTATTTGTCTTTTTCGCAGTCCGTGGTATGCACAAAGCTCTCCTCCAACACCACATTTCAAAGGAGTTGATCTTTCTCTTATCTACTTTTTTCACTATCCAACTTTCACATCCATACATAGAGATCGGGAATACCATGGTCTGAATGATCCTGACTTCAGTGTTCAGTGATACATCTTTGCATTTGAGGACCTTTTCTAGTTCTCTCACAGCTGCCCTCCCCAGTCCTAGCCTTCTTCTGATTTCTTCACTATCGTCTCCATTTTGGTTAATGACTATGCCGAGGTATTGATAATCCTTGACAAGTTCGATGTCCTCATTGTCAACTTTAAAGTTACATAAATCTTCTGTTGTCATTACTTTAGTCTTTTTGACGTTCAGCTGTAGTCCTGCTTTTGTGCTTTTCTCTTTAACTTTCATCAGCATTCATTTCAAATCATTACTGGTTTCTGCTAGTAGTATGGTATCGTCTGCATATCTTAAATTATTAACATTTCTCCCTCCAATTTTCACACCTCCTTCTTGGTCCAATCCCGCTTTCCGTATGATATGTTCTGCATATGGATTAAATAAATAGGGTGATAAAATACACCCGTCTCACACTCTTTCCAATGGTGAACCAATCGGTTTCTCCATATTCTCTCCTTGCAGTAGTCTCTTGTCCAGAATATAGGTTGCCCTCAGAACAATCAGATGCTGTGGCACCCCCATTTCTTTTAAAGCATTCCATAGTTTTTCATGATCCACACAGTCAAAGGCTTTGCTGTAATCTATAAAGCAAAGGGTGATTTTCTTCTGAAATTCCTTGGTCTGTTCCATTATCCAACGTATGTTTGCAATATGATCTTTGGTGCCTCTTCCCTTTGTAAATCCAGCTTGGACGTCTGGCATTTCTCGCTCCATATATGGTAAGAGCCTTTGTTGTAGAATCTTGAGGATTACTTTACTCGCATGGGATATTAAGGCAATAGTACAATAATTACTGCATTCCCTGGGACCTCCTTTCTTTGGAATTGGGATGTATATTGAATGCTTCCAGTCTGTGGGCCATTGTTTAGTTTTCCATATTTGTTGACAAATTTTTGTCAAAACGTGGACAGATTCAGTCTCAATAGCTTGTAGCAACTCTATTGGTATGCCATCTACTCCTGGTGATTTGTGTCTTCCAAGTATTTTAAGAGCAGCTTTCACCTCATATTCTAAAATTTCTGGTTCTTCATCATAAGTTTTTCTCCATGAGTGAATCTGTCATCCTTGCATCTCTTTTATAGAGTGTATTGCTTCCATCTGCCTTGTTGGTTTAAAGTTTCCTTTCATTTCTCTAATCTTTCAGAATAGGGCTCTTGTTCTTCCCTTTTTGTTGTCCTTTTCTATCTCTATAGAATAACTATTGTAATAGTTCTTTGTCCCTACATACTAGTCGCTGTATTGTTGCATTTAGGGTTCTGACTGTGTGTCTATCTCCTTTTGTTTTTGCTTTTCTTCTCTCTTTAACAATGTTAAGAGTTTCTTCAGTCATCCATTTCTCTCTTTTTAACTAGAGGTATTGTCTATTTATATTCTGCCCTGATAATGTCTCTGACTTCACTCCATAGTTCTTCTGGTTCTCTGTCAACAAACTTTAAAGCCTTGAATCTATTCCTTATTTGATCTTTATATTCTTCTGGGATGTTATTTAAATGTATTTTGGCATTATGATAGTTTTGTTGTTGTTGTTTAGCTTTACTCTGATTTTCGATACAACCAGGTCATGATCTGTACGTCAGTCTGCTCCTGGTCTTGTTTTCGCAGAAAGTATGGAACTTCTCCATCTTCTTTGATTCCTATATTGACCATTTGGTGATGTCCACGTGTACAGTCGTCTTTTCAGTTGCTCAAAAAATGTGTTCGTAAGAAACAAATTATTGGCTTCACAGAATTCAATAAGTCTTTGTCCTGCTTCATTTCTGTCTCCTAATCCCCATTTCCCCGCAATTCCTAGTTCTTCCTAGTTCTTCTCTGTTCCCTACTTTTGTTCCCTACTGACTTCTGTACAAGTCCACATTTAAAATGTTAGTTGGATAAGATATTTGCAGCTCCCAATGCTCATTTCCTTCATCTTTACATTGATATGTAATGTACACTCGGGTTTCTTTAAGGGACTTTAAAGAAGATCCAACTACATGAGGAACAGTTAATTGGCCATTTTCACATTCAGAGTTTAGAGATGCATTTTTAGCTACAACATACTGCTGCTGAATGTTGTTAAAAGGGGATAAAGTAGATAAATTTTAAATTGAGTGCGGATATTACATGTGAAGTACAGGAATGGGAAGCTCAAAAACCTATGTAAGAGTCACTTGTCAGAACAACCTCCCACTTAAGTGCAGTCCCCATCTAACTTTATGTAACATATACCTGAACACTAACCGACTGGGAGCAGGCCACTGCATTCTTCCTTTCCCATGATTTAGGGGGTGGGGTGGATAGGGATCACAACGCAAACAAATGATTTTACTGTCAGGTTTTATGAGTTTCCTTATAGCTTGCAATGGTTGAATGTGTCACCAATTAGTTTGGGGAAAGGAAAGGCAGGTGAAAGGTATGATCACCCAGCTACGCCTGTGGCAATGGTTAGTATTTGGAGAGAGAACAATGTTCCTTTCAAAGAATTCTCAAGCCATTGGCCAAATAACTTTTTTTCTGGAGGAAATGTACCAAAAATTGTGGCTCAGTCTGCAGCTATCCAGACAATGGCTTTTCATGAAGCTTGATTCACAGCAGATGACCACCTTATTTATTATATTCATAGTTGGAGTTTCAACTTTTACAAGTTCTCTGATAGGCAGTTTTGACTAAGTAGCTTGCCAAAGGCCAGATGAGGGAACTTTATGATCAAGCAAGCATTTGAATCTGGGTTTCCCATATTCAAACCCCCAAGACTCTTAACCGATTGCTTCATGCTGGCACTCTGTGTACCAGTTGCTGATAGCAAACAAACAAATGAAACAAACGGGAGGACAATTTGCATCCATCTTCAGAAGAATCCTAGAAGCTGGTATAGCATAGAGGGGAGGACAGCCTGGCTGGGAGGCTAGAGTCTGAGTTCAAATCCCCGCTCCTGTCTCCTGGGTGTCAAGGGCCAGCTAAAGATCACCCCCACAGTGAGTGGCTCAGGGGTTACATGCCCTGCCACCTGTGCAGCCATGGGCAAGCGGCATAGTCCCAAGCAGCCCAGTTGCCCCCCAGCTGGCAGTTGTGGACAAGGAAGGGGCTGGTTTGTGCAGCTGGGGCAGGCTGAGCAGGCCCTAGCCAGCTGAGGAGGACTGGCCTCAGAGGGAGGCAATGGTAAACCCCCTCTGAATACCTCTTACCATGAAAACCCTATTCATAGGGTAGCCATAAGTCGGGATAGACTTGAAGGCAGTCCATTTCCATTTTCAGAAGAATCCATGTCTGCCAACATAGGCAGCAGGCTTCAGGTACAGTAGGAGTGGTGCCAAAACAGACACTAAAACTCTATTTCCAGGTCTTACTCACTTGCAACATTTTTCTATTTTCAAAGCTTTGGGGCACTATCAACAACATATGAGGCAGAGAGCTTAAATTAACTCACTACACCCCCCAAATCTATATCTATGCTGTTAAGAGAGAGAATAATTCCCCCCAGTTACTTCATGAACACTATAATGGACAAGGTTACATAGTTTTATGAAGTTAGGCAGTCAGGGTGTCATGATCTAGTACAGTAGGGCCCCACTCATACGGCAGGTTACGTTCCAGGCCCCCGCCGAAAAGCAAAAACCGCCGGAAAGTGGGGCCCTACTGTATCGCAGACCACCACACAGACAACATCTCCTTAAGTGTATCAGCTTAAGCAGAGATCCCTAAAATAATTTGGCCTGTTCTTTTAAAAAAATGCTAGAATAAGAGTGCCTTTGTGAAAAAATTGCTGTCACAGAAGTTTCATTATGTGGTGTTGGAAACTATAGCTAGTAAGACTACCTTTTGTTTGTTTTTTCAAACACACACACACACACAGAGGGAGAGGGAATGAATGAATGAATGAATATATCCAGATGGAAAACCAAGACATTTTAATTTTGCTTGAATACTGCAACATAACTTTTCCCTTTCATGGCCTCTGCCTTCCAGCTCTCATCCTACTGGGGAGAAAGCATAAAGACCTGTGGAACTTGCAACAGACAAGCACCAATTTTGTGCTGACTGATCGTGCAACCCTGAAACATCTCCCTCTCTTATGAATTTAGAACTCTGTTCACCAACTGGAAAAGCCACATCAAATAAGAGCATCTTTCTCTCCTTCATCAAAAATCTAGTCCTGAACATTGTAGACTAGGCAACAGAAGGCTACTCCACTTAAATAAATGCCTTTAACAATACTGAAGCATTCACAGAGTGAAGAGATTGGAAACCTGTGCCCTTCCAGATATCGCTGGACTCCAACTCCCATCATCTCTGACCACTGGAAAAGCTAGCTGGGGCTGATGGCAGTTGGAGGTCAACAACCTCTTGAGGTCAAAATCGCTATAAAAGGGCACTTCTGCTTGCATGAGGGTAAATGGTAGGGATTCCAAACACTTTTACATAAACAAAGGTACAAAACAAGGTTGCCCTCTTTCGCCTATTTTATTTGCCTTTGCACGTGAACCTCTTGCGAATACAGTATGACACAACCCTCTAATAAAAGGGGTTACAGTAAATGGTCACACTCATTTGCTCAATATTTTTGCCGACGACATAGCTATGATGTTGTCTAACCCAGAGGAAGCAATTCCAGCATTAATGAAACAGATCCAGACCTACGGGAAAGTGGCAGGTCTTGAGATTAATTTTCAAAAATCAGAACTCTTATGCTTTAATATGCCTCCAGAATTGACCCCAAAACTAGAAGAAATCTCCAAACTGAAGATAAGCTCCAAGTCATTCAAATATCTTGGAGTGGTGATCCCGAAAAACCTATCCAAATTAATGCAATTAAATTTTACTCCCATAATTAAGGAAATAATATGCATGCTAAAAGAACGTTCCCAATTCTCCTTATCATGCTGGGCCAGATTATAAAAATGTCTATTTTACCTAAATTAAACTTTTTATTTCCATCCATTCCAATACTGATTCCTAAAAACAAATTAACAATTTGGCAACGAATTATTAACAAATTTATTCACCAAGGTAAAAAGCCCAGATTAATCAAAAATACTCTTTATAGGTCCCCCAAGAAAGGCGGTCTGGGCATACCTAACCTGCAACTTTGATCATGATGCATGTCACCTAAAAAGCACAATACTTCTACTGCAGGAATCTACAAACAAATCTTGGACTGGCATGGAAAGAGTGGGCACTTCTTTACAAGAATCCAGAGGTCTCCCATTTGTGATTCATATGAAGAAAAAATTAGATGCTATAACTAACCCATTTTTGAAAAATAATTTAACAATTTGGAAAAAATGGCACTCAAGATTACCCCCCCCGATTTCGCCTTTGACCCCTGTTCTCAATCATCCCATGTTTTATGAAAGGAATAAATTTCAGCAGTTCAAAGATTGGGAAAAGACGGATCTTTACCACATTAGAGACTTTTACATACGTAGCCATCCCAAAACGCCTGACCAACTGAAATCTCAGCTCAAGGAAATTAAAACATTCTGGTTTCAGCTTCACCAACTTCACCTTCATCACAATGCCAATTATCACCCAGCAAGTGACAAGACCCCTAACCCCCTTTGAATCTTTCCTTGCTCAACCTTGGGGAAATGGCAAGGGGGTGTTATCAAAAATATATGGCATATTACTAGAGACAACAGCAGGTTCTTCTATAAACCATAAAGCCCCTTGGGACAAAGACCTTAGTCAAAACATCAGTGAATCTGACTGGAATGGTATTTGGACTAGAACCCCTTTCAAATCTGTTTCTTGTAGGATCCGTGAAAATGCACTGAAGCCGATTTTCAGATGGTACCTCACTCCCCACACCCTACACAGAATCAATAACAAGCTCTCCCCCTTGTGTTGGAGAGGGTGTGGGGAGTGAGGTACATTTTATCATATGTGGTGGTCTTGTGTGCTTTGGGGAGGAAGTATTTAATGAAATCCACAAGATTACCAATCAATCCCTTCATTTAGACCCATCTCTGGCTCGGTTACTTATCGCTGATGAAGCCAACAATAAAATCATACACAAAACCTTCTTCTTATAGCAAACTTTCTTCTTATAGCAGCACGACTGGTGATAGCTGCTTCCTGGAAAACACTTGACCCACATATGATTCATAAATGGTATCAGGAAATATAGAAATTAGGACTTATGGAAAAACTAACACAGTTCAACAGCAATGAGACAAGGAACAGACGCAGACAAGTTCTATGAACAATGGTATAGCTTTATTGTTTTTGTCAGTCAAAGTGATGGGGCTTGCAAGCCTCCAACCTCGCATGGTCAGATCTGGCGGTCCACATTGACATAATTATCTGGAAAACAATACAGGACAATAACCATTTAATATATGCTTACACCCCTACAGCATTATAGGTCAGGCCGGATTAAGCTGAGGAGGGCCCCTAGGCTGATTCTGAGCCGCCCGCCATCCCGTCCCATCCCATCCTCCCCATCACCTATCTTTCTGCTTTTTTTGCGGCTGCGCGCACTGCGCACACAGATTTGCCATCAATCAAGATGGCGGCTGAGGTTTCCCTAAGGGGCTGAAGCCTCTGCCGCCATCTTGGTTGATGGCAGCAGTGCACGCCAGCAATGCGCGCAAGCAGGACAGGAGCTGCAGATTGCAGGCCCCCAACAGCTTCAGGCCCCTAGGCTTCAGCCTACTAAGCCTAATGGATAATCCGGCCCTGTTATAGGTACCATAACGCCTATTGTCAACTGCACTATTTTCTCTCATTTTTGTATAAATTATTCTTGTTTTGTATTCTGTTCTACCCAAAACCAATAAAAACATTATTAAAACACACACACACACAACCTCTCGAGATCCACAGGTTTCCCCTGGCCTAGAGCTTCAGAGCTATCTTGCTCAAATCTGTTTTACTGATAGATCAGGTAAAGACAGCAGGACAAGACCCTCAGTAAAAAATACAGAAACACACACACAAATTGCACTTGCCTTGCTATATATTCATGAGCCATCACAATGACCAGGGATTTTCAGTTTAGTACACTTCCTGATTATTGATCCAACTGTGTTCAGTGTGATATCCAAACACTTGGATATTACTTTGTACCTTTTTCCTAATCAATGCATTTGTATTACAGTAAGGCCCCGCTCATCCGGACTGCCGCTGTAAAGCGAAATCTGCCGTAAAGCAGAATGCATTGACTAACATTGTCTAAAATGGCACCCAAAAAACACCATAAAAGTGGAACAAGCGCCGTAGGAGCGGGGCCTTTCTGCAATTGACAACCGCTGTATCAGTGGAACGGGACCCTACTGTATATTCTCTCTCACTTCTGTAGAATGCTCTTTGGTCTTCATTTTCCTTCAGATCCACAGCCTGACCAATGATCCTTCAACAGTGGGATTTTCATCCTGACAACGTGACAGCAATTTTAATGGTTCACAGGTGGAGGCCAATGGCAAGGTAATTATTTCCTCGATAGCGCAATTTCTTTCATCTGTGTAAACTGGGAGCTTCCACAGGGGTTGAATACTTATGCAAGCAACATGTTTGTAAGAAACATACAAAACTGAAACATCTCCCAACATAAAACCAATGTCACCTTACAATAATTGATTTTGAGTTTCAGTATTTCCAAATAAAATGTCATACAGAACGAAATTACAATGTACCATTTGTAATTAATGTGAGAGCACTGGCCAGGGGTCTGATTACTTATGCACGGCACTGTACTTGCAAAAATATTTGCAAGTATAAGAATGTCAGGACTTCCTCTCACTAGCATAAACCTAAGCATGTTCTTGTTCAGCTTGACGAACACACAGAATCTCATTTAGTAAACTGGTTATCTTGTCTATTAGTGCTTTGACTCTGCAAGACTATGAAATGGTATCCTTTGCTACTGGGTTTAGCTCCATTCACAGAATTCTGTTTGGTTGCTCAAGACAATATGCTAGGGCTTCATTGTGATAGGAGAGGGCGGCCACTACACAACACTGGATACTATTGTGAAAAGTTACCTTGAATAGCCAACAATGGAAACTAAGCCACCATTTAATTCCATTTCTCAGAAGCTGTCACCTTTTGTTTAGACAAAGGCAGTACCTATTTCTTTGATAGACTGGCTTATGCCGTACTATACTGGAACATCCATCTCTTTTGCATCTCCTTCCCCCCCCCAACATACACACTCTGTATAGACACATTTGGCATGCTCTTACTTCAGAGGCCTTTGTATGGCATGGTTTTAGAATTATATTCATCTTTTACAGCTTGGGTTGAAACATCCTCAATTCACCCAGTGTAGGCAAGGTTTAAAGATAGCAGCAGTAGGTGGGAAGTAAAAGCATAATTTTGACATCAGTAGTGCAAATTCACCCTCTCTTCCTTTTGTAAGCGTACTAATTTGATATCTTTAGAACCTGAAAAACCTCCCATGGCCCACTTTTGTCAGCCAACAATAATATGCCAAGGGGAAAATTCAATAACAAATATATTTTAAAGGAATTACTAATGACTAAAGGACACCGTTGAACTTCTATGCCTATAAAAAGCTGCTAATAATTATATGTCAGTGCAATTCTGTTGCTTAATTCAGAATCTGGCAAACTCTGAACACGCACGTTTGAGGGCACAGGGAAATAATGAAAAACCCAGGCACACCAACGAAGACTGGGCGCTGCCTTGCAAGAGTGTTTATTCTTCATTACAATTGTGAACCCACAGCACTGGGCCAATTCATGAAGCGAGCAGTGCGCTGGATTTGAGGCTCTGAACTGCAACGGAAACAGGTACTCCGCTTACTAGCTTACAACCTTCCCCAATCCTACAACAAAGGGCTGTCATAGCTGGTTCATTACACTAAGGGTTATTCCTGCTAAATCTGTTCAACCTGCTTTTGGAAATTAATGCATATGAGAACAGTACTTAAAATCCATACTAACTGAAAAAAACTGTTGTTCTATCACAATGGCTTATAGGGTACAGTAGGGCCCCGCTTTACAGTGCTTCGCTTTACAGCGTTCCGCTAATGCAGCGGTTGACAATTGCAGAAAGGCCCCGCTCTTACAGCGCTTGTTCCGCTTTGACAGCATTTTTTGCTGTCGGGCGCCATTTTGGTCAATGTTCGTCAATGGGTTCCTCTTTACAGCGGTTTACATCCGGAACGTAACCCGCTGTATGAGTGGGGCCCTACTGTAGTTAGTTTGGCTCCTGCACAATGCCTTCTTACTCCCATACTTTTACACCCTCAATTTTATAATCAAAACAGGTTGTGATGCTTCCAAGCGATGGGAGAAGAGAGGGTTGTACAGACTCAGTGATTTCTATTTGAATAGTATGGCGAAAGCAGAAAGGGCTAATTCAAGATTCTTTAGGGCCTCTACGCTGCAATTAGATTTCTATCAAACAAATTATACCTCCCACCACCAGACAGAATATAAAGTTATAGGCCACTGGAACCCTGTTCGAGTTTGAACCAATGGCATTGCCTGAGATAATTGATGCTAAGAGAGTGATTGCAAGAGTATCTCATCAGTTAATTTCACTGGACAAAGCAACACTACAGGGGCTAAAGGAATGTTGGAAACAGGATATTTGTTATCAACTTTAGGATAACAACTGTACAGCTCCTAAAATTTGGGAGACTGTTCGATTTCAGCTCTATCTAAAGAAACAACTCTTAAAACAGTATTTTGATGGCATTGGATACCTCTTAAGTTATCACACATAACATAAGTATCCTCCTTGCACTACTGGAGGAGTGGGGCCCCAAGGGTGACACATCTATGGTGGGAATGCCCCCTGGTGGAGGTGTTCTGGTACAAGGTCTTTGAGGAGATTCAGTGGATCTCCCATGCTTCCTATTCCAACTATGGTAATTTTAAATGTGTGGGATGGGCCAAACACTGATTATAAAAATAAAGAGTTAATTAGTTTCCTCTTATTGACAGTCAGATTAGAGATTTTGGAAGCATTTGAAAAATGCTACCCTTGAGTACTGGTATAGTAAGATAAGATTTTTAAACTTATCAGAAAAACTGACCCAGAAGGTTTGTTTGTATAGAGATTTGTTTTTTTTTTAAAAAAGACATTTTATTCAACTTGCTTTGATTTTAATAAATTCATTAATGAAAAATCAGAAGCTGCAGCAACCCAAGTGAGATATGCAAGTATATGGAACTGTCCACATCTGACCCAGGTCCCCAGTACTAATGGAATAGCCATTTTCAACTAACTTGGTGAACAGTTATTCTGAAATCAGATCATGTTAGTTCTCTGAATTGTTTGATTTGTTTTGCTTCCTTTCCCTCCCTTTCCTTCTCTCCTTTGTTATCCTAGATGCTTTAAAGATATGTATGCCTTAGTTCCATTGTAATTTCAATAATGATTTCTTGCTTATTTAGTAAAATCAATAAAATTTACAAAGAAACGCACACACAATAGCTGACTTGATCTGCTTATTAGCACATGGCCACCAGAGGAGAACATACAAGAGTACTAAGGCAGCTGGAGCAGGAAATTAACACAACCAGAAGTGGTCTGTGTTTAAAGACCAAAACCATAGCATTGGCTCGGGTGAAGAAAGTTGTCTCTGTTATAGTTTCTGCAAAGTACCATCACACGGAACAGTTCCAAAAGTAGGGAACGGCTTGGTAAATCCAGGGCATATTTCCCTATGGCTCCCTGGAGCTTGTAAGGTCTACGCACTGAGAAATGTTTGCCAAATACAGTGTGTGCATGTCAGATCACTCATCAGGCATGATTTGGAGACTACAGAATCAAAAGTTGGTTCCAGCACCAGCAATACAACCTTAGCCTGATTTATATAAATTAACTTGCGTTAGTTTATCCTGCTGATACAGAAGAGGTGCACAAGCAGAATAAAGGAGCCCAGAGGCAGGTTGGAATCTTGTCCATCCTGGCTAGCAAAGGCGTGCTGAGAAAAGTTGGTTTTAATCTCTGAAATCCTTAGGAGCTTGGGCTCTGCATGCCTTAGGACATGTTGCTTTCCTATGGGATGCAAAATAACGCAAGACCAACCAAAAAGTGCCCACTAATAATTTTTTGATTCTTTCTTTGCAATTTAAGCCAGGACTGCAAAGGAGAAAAAGAAAATTTGGGAGCATACTTACAGCCTTCCTTTGCAGTTTGAATCACCCATCATCATATGATACCAATTGATTGACAGGTAGGCAGCCTCCTGTCAGTGGCCTATGGAGGGCTGGTAAGTGTAGTCCAATTCCCCACCCCTGCTTTAGGTTGAGGCCAAATACAAAACCTAAATAAAATACATTTTGCTTTTATGAAAAAGTAACAGCTGATCCTCCTCTGAGGAAATCACAACACCATCCTACGAATTATCTGTGATGTTCTCAGCTTCCCACACACAGTGTCACAGAATAGCATGCATCTTTTTGCACAAGGTGGCTATTTTAAAGCCAGCAGTGTGAGATTACCATCTACCATCTAAATCTCAGTTAGCCTTTGTGGCAGACTAGTATTGCTACCTACAGTGTTCCCTTTCCTTCATTCACCCACCCACAGGTTCAACTCTCTCTTGGAATAAACTGTACAAGTTTTCCCCCCTAGTTTGGCACAAAACTAAGCATCAGTTACTACAAAATTTGAGCAGGCCATGCAAGAATACTAGGGACGCAAGATAAAGATCCTGTCCTCTGCTCTTACAATTGGGCAAGTCTCTCAAAGGATGTCGAGGTCCTATTTGATTTTGTCGAGTCCAGCATAAGAACATAAGAACATAAGAAGAGCCTGCTGGATCAGGCCAGTGGCCCATCTAGTCCAGCATCCTGTTCTCACAGTGGCCAACCAGGGGCCTGGGGGAAGTCCGCAAGCAGGACCCGAGTGCAAGAACACTCTCCCCTCCTGAGGCTTCTGGCAACTGGTTTTCAGAAGCATGCTGCCTCTGACTAGGGTGGTAGAGCACAGCCATCACGGCTAGTAGCCATTGATAGCCCTGTCCTCCATAAATTTGTCTAATCTTCTTTTAAAGCCGTCCAAGCTGGTGGCCATTACTGCATCTTGTGGGAGCAAATTCCATAGTTTAACTATGCGCTGAGTAAAGAAGTACTTCCTTTTGTCTGTCCTGAATCTTCCAACATTCAGCTTCTTTGAATGTCCACGAGTTCTAGTATTATGAGAGAGGGAGAAGAACTTTTCTCTATCCACTTTCTCAATGCCATGCATAATTTTATACACTTCTATCATGTCTCCTCTGACCCGCCTTTTCTCTAAACTAAAAAGCCCCAAATGCTGCAACCTTTCCTCGTAAGGGAGTCGCTCCATCCCCTTGATCATTCTGGTTGCCCTCTTCTGAACCTTTTCCAACTCTATAATATCCTTTTTGAGATGAGGCGACCAGAACTGTACACAGTATTCCAAATGCGGCCGCACCATAGATTTATACAATGGCATTATGATATCGGCTGTTTTATTTTCAATACCTTTCCTAATTATCGCTAGCATGGAATTTGCCTTTTTCACAGCTGCCGCACACTGGGTCGACATTTTCATCGTGCTGTCCACTACAACCCCGAGGTCTCTCTCCTGGTCGGTCGCCGCCAGTTCAGACCCCATGAGCGTATATGTGAAATTAAGATTGTTTGCTCCAATATGCATAATTTTACACTTGTTTATATTGAATTGCATTTGCCATTTTTCTGCCCATTCACTCAGTTTGGAGAGGTCTTTTTGGAGCTCTTCGCAATCCCTTTTTGTTTTAACAACCCTGAACAATTTAGTGTCGTCAGCAAACTTGGCCACTTCACTGCTCACTCCTAATTCTAGGTCATTAATGAACAAGTTGAAAAGTACAGGTCCCAATACCGATCCTTGAGGGACTCCACTTTCTACAGCCCTCCATTGGAAGAACTGTCCGTTTATTTCTACTCTCTGCTTTCTGCTTCTTAACCAATTTCTTATCCACAAGAGGACCTCTCCTCTTATTCCATGACTGCTAAGCTTCCTCAGAAGCCTTTGGTGAGGTACCTTGTCAAACGCTTTTTGAAAGTCTAAGTACACTATGTCCACTGGATCACCTCTATCTATATGCTTGTTGACACTCTCAAAGAATTCTAATAGGTTACTGAGACAGGACTTTCCCTTGCAGAAGCCATGCTGGCTCTGCTTCAGCAAGGCTTGTTCTTCTATGTGCTTAGTTAATCTAGCTTTAATCATACTTTCTACCAGTTTTCCAGGGACAGAAGTTAAGCTAACTGGCCTGTAATTTCCGGGATCCCCTCTGGATCCCTTTTTGAAGATTGGCGTTACATTTGCCACTTTCCAGTCCTCAGGCACGGAGGAGGACCCAAGGGACAAGTTACATATTTTAGTTAGCAGATCAGCAATTTCACATTTGAGTTCTTTGAGAACTCTCGGGTGGATGCCATCCGGGCCCGGTGATTTGTCAGTTTTTATATTGTCCATTAAGCTTAGAACTTCCTCTCTCGTTACCACTATTTGTCTCAGTTCCTCAGAATCCCTTCCTGCAAATGTTAGTTCAGGTTCAGGGATCTGCCCTATATCTTCCACTGTGAAGACAGATGCAAAGAATTCATTTAGCTTCTCTGCAATCTCCTTATCGTTCTTTAGTACACCTTTGACTCCCTTATCATCCAAGGGTCCAATTGTCTCCCTAGATGGTCTCCTGCTTTGAATGTATTTATAGAATTTTTTGTTGTTGGTTTTTATGTTCTTAGCAATGTGCTCCTCAAAATCTTTTTTAGCATCCCTTATTGTCTTCTTGCATTTCTTTTGCCAGAGTTTGTGTTCTTTTTTATTTTCTTCATTTGGACAAGATTTCCATTTTTTGAAGGAAGACTTTTTGCCTCTAAGAGCTTCCTTGACTTTGCTCGTTAACCATGCTGGCATCTTCTTGGCCCTGGTGGTACCTTTTCTGATCTGCGGTATGCACTCCAGTTGAGCTTCTAATATAGTGTTTTTAAACAACTTCCAAGCATTTTCGAGTGATGTGACCCTCTGGACTTTGTTTTTCAGCTTTCTTTTTATCAATCCCCTCATTTTTGTGAAGTTTCTGCTTTTGAAGTCAAATGTGACCGTGTTGGATTTTCTTGGCAATTGGCCAGTTACATGTATATTTAATTTAATAGCACTGTGGTCACTGCTCCCAATCGGTTCAACAACACTTACATCTTGCACCAGGTCCCGGTCCCCACTGAGGATTAAGTCCAGGGTTGCCGTCCCTCTGGTCGGTTCCATGACCAACTGGTCTAGGGAATAGTCATTTAGAATATCTAGAAACGTTGCTTCTTTGTCATGACTGGAACACATATGCAGCCAGTCTATGTCCGGGTAGTTGAAGTCACCCATTACTACCACATTTCCTAGTTTGGATGCTTCCTCAATTTCATATCTCATCTCAAGGTCTCCCTGAGCATTTTGATCAGGGGGACGATAGATCGTTCCCAGTATTAAGTCCCTCCTGGGGCATGGTATCACCACCCACAACGATTCCGTGGAGAAGTCTGCCTCTTTTGGGGTTTCGAGCTTGCTGGATTCAATGCCTTCTTTCACGTATAGAGCGACTCCGCCACCAATACGTCCTTCCCTGTCCTTCCGATATAGTTTATATCCAGGGATAACCGTATCCCACTGGTTTTCTCCATTCCACCAGGTCTCCGTTATGCTCACTATATCAATGCTCTCCTCTAAGACCAAGCACTCCAGTTCTCCCATCTTGATTCGCAGGCTCCTAGCATTAGCGTACAGGCACTTGTAAGCAGTGTCTCTCTTCAAGTGTCTTTGGCACTTGTGGTTAGGCCTGTGGTAATTTTGCTCTTCTGAATTTATATCCTGTGCCCCTGCTCTCACAATGCCTACTTCTAGGCCTACCCCTTTTAAAATTTCATCATTTCTTTGGTTTTTATCCCAGGGGGGAGGTTTATTCCGAATAAATCCAATCAGATTGCTCCTTGGAGGCCAGTCTACCATCACGGCATGAAGGCAACAGCCTTGCTGTCTTTCATGGGCCCAGAATCTGAACATGCAGGGATTGGATAATCTGACTTGGCCAATCCTTGGCCAGTTGACACAGAAAAACATTCCTTTCCATCCTCCACATCTTGATAGTACCTTCCTACTAACTCACTGCAGATAATTACAGGATTTTCTATAATTCCAGAGACCAAAGACTGTAACAGACACATAATTATTAGAAGCCTGTTATATTCCCAATAATGTTGTACCACATGGCATACCAGCTTTTAAAAACTGTTCTGTCCTACTTTTTGTTCAAACCTCTCTCATTCCGTTATTTACTGTTACTATTATTAAAATCTTAATAAATTACTGATACTTTTCAACAGGCAGTTTGTTTTTAGCTCCAATAAATCTATCCCCCAGGAATGTTCACCCGCCACAACACCCACTTGTTGCCCACTCACCCCAACACTCTCTCACACATCTGCCATCCTTGCTTCCATCATTCCCTCGCCTGTCATCCTGCCCCCACATCTTGCCTCTATGCTTGACGGCTTACAAGAATATAATATAGTTAGATGTTACCCACAGATGTTAACTTAAAGACAAGACACTTAACCATGCAAACTTGTGCAGAGCTCTTATGTGGCAGCAATGAGGCAAAGGCAGTGTCTTGTGTTACTTTTGAACATAAGCATGCAATTAGGAATCATACTCATGTGTTGAACATCCATGACACCAATGCGTTTCTGTAGCACATGTAAAGGAAACATGCTAATAAGATTCCTGGGTTGGTGAATATTATCTTCATTTATTATAGTTTCAGCATATTTTTTACAACTCCTGAAAAACATGGATTTGCTTCAAAACTATCTTTAGTCTTTTCAAAAGTAACACCAAAAGTAACACCATACAACAGCATCCTTACAGCTAGCTGAGGAACCACAGAAATACATTTTCTCCTTTCGCTAACTTGGCAAACATTCTCATGGAGCATGGAAGCGAGAATTAAGAGCATAAGACCAGCCCTGCTAGATCAGGCAAAAGGCCCATCTAATTCAGCATCCTGTTCTCACAGTGGCCAACCAGAACAGCCACATTTTTGCCTGCGGCCTAAAATACAGTACAGCACACTGCATTAATAATTATGTATAGCAATCATGAAAAGGGCTAGCTAGATACAATTAACACAACCATATGCACTTCCTCCCCCCCCCCCGATATTATGACTTCAGTTTAACTCCAGACTTCTAGACTGAAGACAGAAAAGTGTCGTGGAAGTGGTTCAATACATTCTTGCTGCAATCAGAGATATCTATTTTGAGGGCAGATAAGGTACATTCGAGTAACTTCCACCACACTTAAAAGGTATGTCTGTCTTCACTCTTAGCCTATCCCCTCCCATTAGGGAAGATGAGTCGCATTACTGGCCACAGCAGACGTTAAAACCCTGACTCCGGCCTTACAAACATTTTAATCGGAAGTACAGATCCAAGCTATTGACAGAGATCTGTCCAATTTAAGGAATAATTTAATAAAAACGATACAGATAGCTTAAGCAATGGAATGAAACTACTTGTGTGTCATTTCGTTATGTTAAAAAATAAAATGGTAACCAGGTTTTTAAATCTGCCATTTTTGTGTCTTCTCTATACTTGTGCAAATATGATTACATTAGAATTTAAAAAAGAGATAATGGTTCTTGTGCTCCTGTCATCTAATTACCTGAAAGGAATGCTTTACAAATGGGGTATAACATTTATGGCAGTAACACAATGGTTTCTAAGAAGATTGTCAGCAGGGATGACAGACTAAAAAGGACTCAATTGTTATTGCACGCCTCCCCAACTGCAATTGCTCAAAGCTATACCAATATGAACAGAAACTCAAATAATATGTATTAAAAGATTTGTTTTAAATTGGAGTAGTGGTTAGGATTGTTGTTGTTATGTGCCTCCAGGTCGACCACGACTTATGGCGACCCTATGAATCGGTGACCTCCAAGAGCATCTGTCATGAACCACCCTGTTCAGATCTTCTATAGCTAAAAATAATGCTTTCAAGACCGGAAGGCTCTGTGCGGCCTCTTGCAAAAACCTACAATTCAGAAATCAGCACACAAACAGGCAAGTGGTACTCTTAATACTGAAGGACTTACTATTAGCCCTCTTCAGGCATTCTACTGCTGTGTGTAAGCAAAGTTAAGAAGGATAACGTATGCTAAGCTCCATCCTTATCCACAGGTGGAGGGCAAACCTCTGAAGTGGGGAGCTTCCTGTAACCTGGGGAGACTCCCCACATGATTTAGAAGCAGATCTAAAGCACATGGGGAGATGCCAACAGTTACAGGAGGCTCCAACTTGTGGATGGGGCAGAGCTTAGCGCGTTCACCTTGCTCACGAGCTGCCTTAACATTAGAGTAATATGCCTCGAGACAGCTACTCCCTTTACAGAAAACACACGTGCCTTCTCTCTATTTTTCTGGATCTCATTGGCCTTTTCCTTCATGTCTGTCTCCTGCCCATTATAAGTTTCCCTCATTAGTCTTTATTTTTGATATATAGCCATTTTCTTCCTACACCAAAGTTTATATCTCCTGCCTTCTACAAGTACAACAGCATGAAATGTGAACATTATCCTTTAAGCAATCCATACACACTGGTGTACATCATCTTCACAGTTTCAAAAAGTTAAATTTTAAGCATCCATAGCTTTCCCCTCTCAGCCACACATGTGCAAGTATACCCCTATAAGCTGCCTTGGGTTTCATGAAAAGGAAGGCGGGGTCAAAATGTAATCAATCAATCAATCAATCAATCAGTCCTGCCTCTGACATTAAAACATTCTCCCCCAGTTTTGCCTACCCACTTAATTCCCTCTCTCACAAACTCCACCCCCAGCAATACTACCCATTTCACAGCTAGGGAACCATTTGGGGTCCACTGTCCTAGAAATTTAAAATATTATCAAAGTTCAGCAGCCAAAACCTCAGAAGTGGCACATCCACCAATTCTGTCAAGAGAGAAAGGTTACCAGAACTACTTACATAGTCATTCATTGTGGGATAAGCAAGAGGTTAATGCTTCTAATGCTGGGTACAAAACAAGCTTTGACATTATGAACTTAATGTAAACCTGGTGTAATATTTCAAATATATCTCACGTGTTTTTAACGCAACAGTTCCCATTCTGCTTTGTTTCCCTGTGGTCAGTGTTAATTTTTAAAAAATGCCTTTGAAATAACTGGACTAAACAAAGAATTGCAAGCTACTTCTTAATTCACCATTAACTGCAGAAGAAGGTCTCTTGTGACAATACATATTTGGAGCATCTTTTCAAAACCAATCAAAACAAATTTAAAAACATTTTTAAAAGCTACTGAATACTAACAAACTTACACTTTGCAATAATTTCATTAGGAAATATTGTTCAACTGCTTTTCCTTGCTAGAATCATAAACAAGCATAAGACAGAAAACACAATCCTAAATTAACTTAGAATTACAGCCAATTGCATTGATATTGATGCGATTTACTTTTAAGTATGTGGCAGGATTGTATATCACTTAAGAACTCTGGTAAAAAAAGGAAAAGCAAAGAGAAGCTTATGAAACAGTCATCTGTTTTCAGAACCCCTCTTAGCTAATCTTACAAGGTATGCTCACGCTATTCTCTTGTTCATACAGAAATCTTCTCAGGACAGAAATGTGAATTACAACAAAGACACTTGGACCGAAATACTTACCAGTGTGCCTCGTTGCTTTTTGTGTTATTTCCACAACCCCCTCCACGCACAGAAACATTCACAGTATGCCAGCAGAAATGAGAGGGAGGAAGTCAACCTTTTCAAATTAAAAGGAGAGGAAGAGTGAAATCCACACAATCCACAGGTAAGCTTCAGGCAGACGATCCCCCAGCTACAGCCTTGCTCTGTGATCTTTTACTTCAGCCACTGGAGTTATACACGACACTGGAAAAGGAGGCTGGCCCCGAGTTACGCAAGCTAGGTAAAAGCTTGGCAGAAATCTGATCCTATTGGTTGGAATCAGAGCTAGCATCTTGCTCACCTTCCCAAAATTAATCTCTAGAAACTCCAAAAAGGAAGAAAAGGAAGTGGAGGGAGGGGGTGGAATACAGCCCCCCCCCAAGACATACTGAATCCTTAGCAGCTTGTCAGGATTGGAGAGACTGTTCCATTTCCTTCTCAGCCTATGTTACATAACTGTACCAATACATGCTACACTTTTGCTTTTTTTAAATTAGCATTTACTAGAGCAACTAGCTTTCTTTACCTCCCACACTGGCAGTGACTCTCTCATACAGTAGAGAACAGCAGAATCTGGAACAGCAGCAGTTGGAAACGCCTCGAGCAGAGGCAGGTTTGAATCAGAGATTCATCACGACTTTCAATAAACATGCACACGCGTAGTGATAGCAGCTTTGTCTGCCCACTTTTAAAGAGAAACACCTGACTTTAGGGTACCATCCATACCTCCAGTACAAATGGAAAGAACTCTTGGGCTGGCCTTGGAGCCTCAGGTGGTCTACGTGATGTTTATGGTGGGGAAGACAGGGTTGATCAATACTGTATATACAGACATACCACTTTAGAGGGTGCAAGTGAGCCCAAAAGGCAGGGCTGGCTACAGGCATGCCGGGGCCCTTGGGCATCAGCTTGCCCTGGGCCCCGGCATGTGCGCGTGCAAACACGCACGGCACACGTGCAGCCCCCCACACCCCTCCCACCTACCTGTCTCCTACCTTTACCATTGCCCTTAATGAAGATGGTGGCCGTGGTTTCCCTAAGGGGATGAAGCCTCCGCCGCCATCTTTGTTGATGGCATGCGTGCGTGCTATGCACGCGCATGTCTGCCATCAACTTAGATGGCAGCAGCGGCTTCAGTACCTTAGGGAAGCCGCGGCCGCCATCTTCATTAAGGGCAATGCTAAAAGGCAGGAGACAGGTAGGTGGGGCAAGGGAATGGTGGGCTGGCGGATGGTGCCATGGATCGCAGAAGGGGAGTGGAGGGCCCCTGAGGGGCTCCTGTAGCTCCAGGGCCCTCGGGCCACTGCCCCACCTGGCCGCCCTTTAGAACCGGCCCTGCCAGAAGGGTAAAAGGAATGTGTCTTTTCTCCAAGGTACTTACGCATTCTGCAGTTGTGCACCATGACAGCAAAAATAGGAGCACACTGAACCAATCATTTTCAGAACTGGGAAGCCGTTCTCAAGAATGCTTCTTCAAGCTGAAACTGCTTTCTAACCCTAGAAATTTGGCTACATCTCACTCAATATCTAGATGCCCAGTTCTTAGAATGGGAAAGCTATCTCAAAAATATACAAAGCCTAGAGGTGGGAAGTTTCCAGAAATTTTACAGCCATGGGAAAAATCATTCTCCCACCCATTTTTTTTCCTGTAAAAAATGGGAAAATATGCAATACTTTAAGCACCCTTTACAGATTGAAAGTCATTTTAGGAACATAAAATTTATCATGTATAACTTGGCTTGCCCCCAACATTTTTTCTTACACTAAGGGCTTTGCACACACAGGGCCTTCCAAACACACACTCCAGAACTCCAAGCTTCCTCATTGCCCTCCCTCGCCAATGGGTCACCAAGTGTTGTCTTCTCCTCTCCTCAAACAGGCCACCAAACTTCCTCGTCTTCTCCCCCTTCAGACCTCCTCTTGCAAGGAGGAGGGAGGTGGCCAGTTGAGCAACACAAGAATAAAAACTATTAAATCGTGGATGAGGGAGATCTTATTATGTACTGATCTGGCATTTAGAAGCAGCATCCGGAGATCAGAGAGCTGGCTGATAGGCTCTTTCCCTCTGCAAGGGTGGGGGACCCATTAAGATGGTCCGCCCCCGGAGACTAATGAATCCGGATGGTTTTCAAAAGTCTCTGGGGAATTTTCTGGCTGATAGGGTTGGCGCTCCTGTCGAAACCCTGGTCGAATTATGGAATACTAAAATGACCCGGGCAGTTGACATGATCGCTCCTGCGTGCCCTCTCCTATGTAGAGATCATACAGCTCCATGGTACACTTCAGAGCTGAGAGCAATGAAACAGTATAGGAGACGGCTTGAGTGCAGATGGAGACAAACTCCTGATGGATGCAACTATGCACTGGTAAGTGCCTATACCAACTTGTATTTAGGGGCAGTGCGGGCAGCAAAAAAACAATATTTTGTTGCCACTATTAAATCTTCTATCTGCCGTCCAGCGGAGCTTTTTAAAGTTGTCAGAGGGCTATTACACTCTGGCCCTAAGGACACGGTAGAACCATCTGTTGCACGCTGTAATGAATTTGCTAGGCACTTCCAGGATAAAATCTCTTGCATCCGTCAAGACTTGGACTCCAGTGTTATAGCAGTTGAATCAAATGAGGCATCCGGAGCACAGCCTGGTCATGATCTTTTGGATGAGTTTCAATTGGTGCAGCTTGAGGATGTTGCCAAGGTGATTGGACAGATGCGTGCAACCACTTCCGTGCTGGACCCTTGCCCCTCTTGGCTAATAAAAGCTAGCAGAGATGGAACAGCCGGCTGGGCCAGGGAAGTGATTAATGCCTCACTGCGTGAGGGAGAGATCCCTGCCTGCCTTAAGGCGGCGGTAGTGAGACCACTTTTGAAAAAATCCTCCCTGGACCCAGAAAATCTTAATAATTATAGGCCAGTAGCAAATGTCCCATTCCTGGGCAAGGTCCTAGAAAGAGTGGTTGCGGACCAGCTCCAGACACTCTTGGATGAGACCGATTATCTGGATCCATTTCAATCGGGTTTCAGGCCCAGTTTTGGCACGGAGACGGCCTTGGTCGCCCTGTATGATGACCTCTGTCGGGAGAAAGACAGGGGGAGTGTAACTCTGTTGATTCTCCTTGACCTCTCAGCGGCTTTTGATACCATTGACCATGGTATTCTTCTGGGGAGACTTGTGGATTTGGGAGTTGGAGGTACTGCTTGGCAGTGGTTCTGCTCCTATTTAGCGGGTCGTCTCCAGAAGGTAGTGCTTGGGGAGCATTGCTCGGCACCCTGGGTTCTCCAATATGGAGTTCCGCAGGGGTCAGTTCTGTCCCCCATGCTTTTTAACATCTACATGAAGCCGCTGAGTGCTGTCATCAGGAGTTCTGGAGTGCGCTGTCACCAGTATGCTGATGACACGCAGCTCTACTTCTCCTTTTCATCTTCATCAGGTGAGGCTGTCAAGGTGCTGAACCCATGCCTGGCGGCGATAATGGACTGGATGAGAGCGAATAAATTGAAGCTCAATCCAGACAAGACTGAGATGCTGTTAGTAGGTGGTTCCCCTGACCAGATGGATGTACAACCTGTCCTAGATGGGGCTGCACTCCCCCTGAAGGAGCAGGTTCGTAGTCTGGGAGTTCTTTTAGAACCATCCCTGTCATTGAAGGCTCAGGTAGCCTCGGTGGCACGGGGTGCTTTTTACCAACTTCGGCTGGTGGCCCAGCTACGCCACTATCTGGACAGGGAAAACCTTGCTTCAGTTGTCCATGCTCTGGTAACCTCTAAATTAGATTACTGCAATGCACTCTACGTGCGGCTGCCCTTGAAGACGGCTCGGAAACTGCAGCTCATGCAAAATGCAGCGGCCAGACTGATTACCGGGACCAGACGGTCTGTACACATAACACCGATTCTGGCCCGCTTGCACTGGTTGCCTATATGTTTCCGGGCTCGATTCAAGGTGCTGGTTTTAACCTATAAAGCCTTATACGGCATGGGACCACAATACCTGATACAACGCCTCTCCCGATATGAACCCACCCATATACTGCGCTCAACATCGAAGGCCCTCCTCCGGGTGCCTACTCAGAGAGAAGCCCAGATGGTGACAACAAGAAAAAGGGCCTTCTCAGTGGTGGCCCCCGAATTATGGAATACTCTTCCTAATGAGATACGCCTGGCGCCAACATTATTATCTTTCCGGGGCCAGGTAAAAACCTTCCTCTTCTCCCAGGCATTTTAGTATTTTACCATTTTAGCATCCTAGCATTTTTGCATTTTAGTATTTAATATGCATTTAGTATGTGTTTAATTATATCTTAACTTTTGTATAATTAACTTATTTTAATTGATGATATGTGGTTTTTAATTGTATGTTATTGGTTTTGTTTGTTGTAAACCGCCCAGAGAGCTTCGGCTATGGGGCGGTATATAAATTTAATAAAATAAATAAATAAATAAATAAATAAATAGTCAGGAGTGACTGGGGCTGTGCCTCAGCAACCATCCTTCTCTCCCACCTCTTCCCTTTTCCTTGCCTTCCATCGCTGAAGCTATTGGTGAGGGGGAGGGCAGCAACAGCAGACCAGGATGGTTGATGATGAGTTGGTGTCTAGGCTGTCCTGACTGTTCCTCCATGGCTCACCCAGGATAGCTCGCCCTCCCAACCTTGCTGGCTCCTTCACGCCTGCCTCGCTTGCCCGCATGTCTGCCTCACACCCTCGCCAAGCTTGCCTCATGCCCCACCGCCATGGAACGCTCTGTGACAGTTTATAAAAATATTGTATGTACAGAAATTGAGCTACAAGCTGCTGAAGTGTAGGGAACCTAGCATCCTTTTGGTTTTGCCAGTTTATGAGGAGTAGGCAAAAAAAACCCAGAAGAAACCATCAACATTCTATTTATTTATTAAATTTATATTCCACCCTTCCTCCCAAAGGAGCCCAAGGTGGCAAATACACACACAATAAAACATATAAAATATCTTTTAAAAAGTTAAACAAGCCAGTTATGTACTCTGAAATTTATGATGCCTCCTCCAGTCCTCCACGGTTGCAAGGAGACATAAAGCACTCATTTCCATAGAAAGAGCTGAGAAAAAGAGCGGGCAGAGGAACCAAGACTCAATGAACGCTGCATGAAATTTAATCAGTCTCCTTTTCTCTATCGCTATCAGTTTCTGCTTCTTTGTGTTGCTCTGTGCATTCTCCCACTCCCTGTCCTTTGAGGCCTAGTCGAGAGGACAGAAACAGATCCATTAACTATGCCAACCTAGAGGAAGCTCACAGGCTAAGAAGGCACTGAATCCTTCTCCCTTCTCTTGTGTCAATGGCAGTGCCTCCTAGAGCTAGAAATGCATCTTGCTTTTGCTTTTGAGAGTTATACTCTTAGTACACAACTCAGGACCTGCTTGTCCTCAATGTAAAGAAATTGTACTTATCTGATACCATACATAGTTATAATTAAAAGTCTTCCTGTTACTTCGTTTTTGAAATCATTCTGGAGAGGAGATATATAAACAACTTGTCTTAAACATTTTATTCATCATTCTAAAAGAAAATATTTCATAATCCATTTTTCAGGGGGAAAAATGCTTTGGATTTTTCTGGCTTTTTTCCCAGGCCTTCACATCTCTAACAAGGCCTATATTTTAAGGCTTAAGCATTCAAGTCACTACTTGGAATCAAGAATTTGTGCCAACCTTGAAGCAGGTTTGCTATTTTGACATAAGCAGCTTCTGTTTCACACAAGATTTACCTTTTTAGGTGAATGAATCTTGTTAAATTGAAGCAAGGGACACAGGGATTAAGAGCACATATACACACTTTAAAAAAAACCTTAATTTGCAGTAAGTTGTCTCTTTTCAGTTCAGCTGTAAAGGTAAAGGCATAATAACAGAGCTGCTTCAAGCATGAGTAGTACGCTGCAGGCAAGCAAACTAAATGGAAAGTTATTACCATGGAGTGAAGCTGCAGTAGATTCCTTACATGACTAAAAACTTTAGTTAATCTACATCAGTAGGTATAAGCTTGCTGTTTCTTCATCCTGCCCCCCAGAAGTCAGGATCTCTTTGAGGAAGACAAGAGAAATTGTCAACCTAGTGAATGCAGGTAGCTATTAAGCTACACCTACCTGACCTGGGTGTAGGCGATTACACAAGGTACAAGAAACTAGGGAAACAGGCCTAGTGAGTTAGGCTAGACACACTGTAACCAGGGAAACAGCAAAATATGGACTTGGTATACCTGATTTGTCACAGGAGCACACACAGTAGAACATCACTCTCAATCTCAAGATGAACCTTTCAGACACTTCTAAGAAAAATTCTGCTATCACCAGTATAACAGATACACAGAAGACAAACGCAGAGAAAAGCCTTCCACAGATCTGCTCTCAAACGTCCCCATCCCAAAACACACAATTCCTACATATGTAAAACAAAACAAAAGGGAGTTGTGACTCTTGCTCTCGAAAGTGAAATTATCCACATTAAATAAGCCTAGTAAGAGCCATGGCTGTACAACCTACCCTCCATAGGACTCATTTGTCTTGGTCTGTCTCACCCCTTCAGTATTTCACTTTCATGTGTTTGACAGAACAAAGAAATGCAGCCAAACATGACAACTCTTTTGATGGTTTTGCAATGGAACAGCAGAGAAGCCTTGTCTTCCCAAGACTATTCCTCTGCCGTGAGTGCACAAATAATTGGGGCACAGTAAACTTTTTAAAGGTGATCCCGTAAGTAAAATTACTCGAACATTCACTTCCATTTCTCTTTTGCTTGTTTGTTCAACTGAACTTCCAAATCAAAGAAATTCAAAAGACTAGTAAGTTTATAAATTTCTGTGAACTACATTTCATCTAGAGTCCTGGAACAAATTGATCAGTACCAAAGACTGCCTTGTAAAATAATCAGGAGCTGCAAGAGCACATCTGGTAGGCATATTTTTGCATTGCAAACAATATTCCAATATGCTAGGAAGTAGTGGTGGCTGGTGACCATTGGAAATGGTTAGAGCTGGAGGCAGAGAGATCAACAGGAGGTGGAGCCAGAGCCAATGACAGGCAGAGTCAACTAATTCTAGTTTTGTCCTCTTCCTCCTGTGTTCTGACAAGGACAACACTGACACTAAGGAGGAGGAACTTGGCAGGCAATGCCGCCCCCTGCCCTGATGCAAGTAAGAAGGCAGGCAGGCAAGGACTGGTTGAAAGCAGACTGAGGTTGGTGGGGCAGTGCCTCATTCATCCTAATAGTTTAACCTCCACTGCTAATAAATTCAACAGCTACCAATCTGCAGTAGACAGGTATGCAGTCAGCAATTTGAGATGTCCTTACCCTGGAATTGTAAACACAAAGGTAGCCTTCAAAAAGAAAAAAATCAGATTACATCTGACTACTATATGAATCTTTCAAAACAAACCTAGGCTACTTAACTCTTCTCAAAGGCTTATTTTTCTTCTCCAACCATTTTTTGTAATGGGAGATAGAAACTTATCTATTCATTTAAGAATGCTCGTGTATTCATAGTCTGACAAGAGGACAGCACAACTTGTATGCAGGTTATTGACTATCTTATAAGTCATTCTGCTCTGAAATCCCTGGTGCAAATCTTTTGTTTCATTTGCTATGAAGTTATGGGTACATGATGTCCAGGAGCATTCACCTTCTCAGCGTAGCAGCTTAAAAAAATCTCCTTAAACCCAGGGCTGTGGAGTCGGAGTCGTGGAATCGGAGTCGGGAGCAATTTTGGGTGGAGTCGGAGTCAGAGTTGGGAGCAATTTTGGGTGGAGTCCGAGTCAGTAGAAATGTACCAACTCCGACTTCCAAATAAATTTTGATTGACAAGAAGCAATTTTGGGTGGAGTAGGAGTCAGAGTCGTACAGTAGAAAAATAGAGAAGTCGGAGTCGAAGGTTTGAGGACCGACTCCACAGCCCTGCTTAAACCTATCATACATAACCTAGCTAGCTACAAAAACAAGCACAGTTACTTTGCCTTCTGTACTAGTATCCTCTGCAATACTGACCCACTGCTGAACAAGACTAACCAGCATTACTTGAAACCAAATTATATGATTTACAATACATTTTCAAGTACCAGTTCAGTAGGTTTTGCTATTTGCTGTGTAAAAAAACAAAAAGTAGCACTATGTGTCCAATATGGAGTGCCAATGTGTGGCTGGAGAGCAATAGGAAACCAAGGGTCAGTTCTCCAAATGAATGGGAAGCTCACTGGGTGGGCCTTGGGAAAGTCACTCACTCTTTGCCTAATATATCATACTTTCCTAATGTAGCGAAGACTGTCTTCACCTTACTAGCCACTAGGTTACATCTAAGGTAGCGCCTCTACCACTGTCACTTCTCTAGTCCTCAACTGGTGCCCAAGTGGCTCTCAGAAAAAGAAAAACAACTAAGATATACCAAATTATAATTTACTTAGCCGGACACCATTAGAGTAAACTTTCCATGAAGGGAACTGTAAAACTCAGCACGGAATGTTCTTCATCTTCTCTATTGCAAAGTGATTCCCACGTGTTACCAGATCATGTGAGAAACAGTGCTGGAATGAATAAATTATAATTAGTGCACTTTAGGAGTTCTCTCCCCTTGTACTGTTGCATTTCCCTCCTTTTCCTTGATTTTATCGTCACTGGATTATTCAATTATCCAACAAGAACCAATATTTAGGAGGATGCAGAATTCAGAATAAGCAGGGTTTTTTTTACCTTTTCCAAACAGACAGATGGGTAGAATGTTCTCTCTAATTCCTTACTCATTGCATGGTATGATCACACCTTTTTTTCTGTGACTATCTGGAGAGTAAACCATGGGAAGACTGGCATAGGTAAATCTTAATGAAATTGTGCAGGCAGTTGCTGAACAAGCGAAGGAATTGTTAAAATGAAGCACCCTCTCCTCCTCCTGTTTACTCCCAACTTGTTTCCTTTTGTTCACTTTTCAGGTTTCGACAAATGTGTTACTTATTACTTACTAGGTATTGTTTCTATTAACTACTGGGGGAAAAATGTACAAATACCAACCCATGTTATGGATATAATTCAATATAAAATCAGTAAGTTAGATTTTTGTCTCTTGGCCCCTCTGAAATAGGTCTCCCTGACTTTTGTAACTACAGAAGTAAAACATGAAGTCTTGTTATCCTACTTTTCATATCTCTGTATATAATCTTTAACTTAACTGAAGATTCCAAGATCCAGAAGTTTAAACGCTATTTTGATTAATCAACTAAATAAAAGCATTCAACTTCATGTGTAGACTCAACATCTTCTTTTATGTTTATTTTTAAAATAAACAGATGTTACCACAAAGGGTTTCCCCAAATTGTTCAACATGTTTAGTAAATTTTCTTACACTAATGATGATCATAATTCTTCATTTCCTAGCAAGAATTGAAATTCACTAGTACCTTATCTTCAAGTTCACGCTTCTTGGGCAACTGCCAGTTTACTGTCAGGCCCTAGCAAGCACTTTACCGGGTGCCTTCGCAGCTAACTATCCAGTGCCAATTTGCTCTCAGTTCTCATATTCCAATGGAGGCCATAAGCAACTGGGTACCTAACTCTTGGATTCCTATTAGTTCTTCATATGGTACGGCTTTCCAGTGCTTTCATAATCAGTTTGGTTCCCTTGGATTCCATCTGCTGGCTATTTGATCCAGTAGGTCTATGTTTTTAAACAGTCAGGGTTGCACCAAGCAATAGTCCATACTCTGAACATATATATGTTATAGGCAAAACCAACAAAAACTTATGTGTTTCTCTTATTGTTGTTATGAGCCTTCAAGTTGATTAGGACTTATGGCGACCCTATGAATCAGTCACCTCCAAGAGCATCTGTTATTAACCACCCTGTTCAGATCTTGCAAGTTCAGGTCTGTGGCTTCCTTTATGGAATCAATCCATCTCTTGTTGGGTCTTCCTCTTTCTCTACTCCCTTCTGTTTTCTCCAGCATTATTGTCTTTTCTAGTGAATCATGTCTTCTCATGACGTGTCCAAAGTACGATAACCTCAGTTTCATCATTTTAGCTTCTAGTGACAGTTCTGGCTTAATTTGTTCTAACACCGAATTATTTGTCTTTTTCATGGTCCTCGGTATCTGCAAAGCTCTCCTCCAACACCACATTTCAAAGGAGTTGATTTTTCTGTTGTGTACTTCTTTCACTGCCCAACTTTCACATCCATACATAGAGATGGGGAATGCCATGGTCTGAATGATCCTGACTTTAGTGTTCGACGATACGTCTTTGCATTTGAGGACATTTTCTCGTTCTCTCATAGCTCCCCTCCCCAGTCCTAGCCTTCTTCTAATTTCTTGACTATTGTCTCAATCAATCAATTCATTGTGCGGTCACAGACCCAATAACACAAATCATCAAGTAAAAGAAAAGACTATAAAACATTTAAAATATACAATAAAATATAAATATAAAATATGACTTTGAAATGGAATGTTACAATTTGAAAGAAAGGACCATGTTACATATTCTTTGAACTGAAAAAAGGAACATTTGAGAACCTTTTGTAGTTCTCTCACAGCTGCCCTCCCCAGTCCTAGCCTTCTTCTGATTTCTTCACTATTGTCTCAATTTTGGTTAATGACTGTGCCAAGGTATTGATAATCCTTGACAAGTTCAATGTCCTCCTTGTCAACTTTAAACTTAAAGGTAAAGGTGTCCCCACACTTGTAGTGCGAGTCGTTTCTGACCCTTAGGGTGACGTCTTGCGACATTTACCAGGCAGACCTTATATATGGGGTGGGATTGCCAGTTCCTTCCCCGGCCTTTCTTTACCCCCCAGCATATGCCGGGTACTCATTTTACCGACCACGGATGGATAGAAGGCTGAGTGGACCTCGACCCCTTTTACCGGAGATTCGACTTCCTCCTTCCGTTGGAATCGAACTCCGGCCATGAGCAGAGCTTCTGTTGTCATTACTTTAGTCTTTTTGACATTCAGCTGTAGTCCTGCTTTTGTGCTTTCCTCTTTAACTTTCAACAGTATTCATTTCAAATCATTACTGGTTTCTGCTAGTAGTATCATATTGTCTGCATATCTTAAATTATTGGTATATCTCCCTCCAATTTTCACACCTCCTTCATCTTGGTCCACTCCCGCTTGTTTTATAATTATACTCAAATATAAGGTGACAACACTAGTTAGCACCAACAAGGTCAGTACAATAGAAACAATTTCAACCTTAATTTAGACTACATACTGGGGTAAAACTGACATTCCCACCCCACTATCCAATCAAGTGCCAAAACTGTAGCTTATAATCTCAATAACAGAATTGTTAATCCACTGGCCTTGTATGATGGCAGCAGAATGTAGACCAGGTATTCTTCCATTTGGAGTAAGACACACACTCAATGCAGAATCTCAAATATAAATGCCTTTCAATTGCATCTTGGTTTTATTAAGCAACAAGTGAGTGCTTGTAATATCTTTATTTTGTCCTGTGGCAATACTCTACATTGATTCCAGTTTGATCATCTCCAGGCCAGGCACCAGCAGGTGGCCTGATCAGGCTCTGGCCAATTGCCTCTCCTTAGGCTGGAAGGGTAAAACTCCCACCAGGGCTGTGGAGTCAGTACGCCAAACCTTCGACTCCGACTCCTCTATTTTTCTACTGTCCGACTCTGAATCCAACTCCACCCAAAATTGCTTCCAACTCCACAGCCCTGGAAAGGGCTGTAAATGTCTTTTTAAATTGGAAGCTCTCATAGGAGCATTTTTATCGCTGCCTGAATATGCACTGATCTTGGCATCACAGCATTTGTCTTCATCTGGGTCCTGTGTGACACACAAAATGTTTTCCATCCTGAGTTATGGTGAAATGCTTAAATACAGCTGACTTCATGGGAAGCTTCTTTGACATTTTGAATTTATATTTTAAAAAAATTGTCAATCAAAATTTATTTTGAAGCCGGAGTCGGTACATTTCTACCGACTCCGACTCCACCCAAAATTGCTTCCGACTCCGACTCCACAGCCCTGACTCCCACTCTACAATCCACACCAGTGTCAGGTTGCAGGACCCAGTGACCTCACATTGCGGCAGATCGCAGAGCAGGACCTCTCATGCAACACCCCTCTAATACAGGTGGTGTGGGTTTAAATAAGCTCGCCTACCCCACCTACATCTCTGCATCAGCATGCTGTGCATGCATGCCGACAATCACCCAAGATAGTGGGGGGGGCATCCCTAAGGTGTTGGGTGATGGTAGGCATGTGCACGCAGCATGCTGATGTGGGAGGTAGGTGGGGCAAGTGGACTTATTTAAGCCCTGTGCTGTCTGCATTTGGGAGGGGTGTTGGGGAACTTGACGCTGCAAGGCACAGTCATGCCTGGCACCAGCTCTGATCATCTCCCATGTTACCACTTTTTTTACATTAAGAATGCTACTGAGTAGATCATACTCAAAGGGTTAACATCACTACCAGGAAGAAGACTTTTCATTATGCTGCAGATCTTTGATGAAAGATAATACTAATCTGCTCAGAGTGGTCGGGTACATCAACCCTTACCCAGTCAACATTTTCAAATTCAGGAGAAATTTGCAGGGGTACTCTTTAAGTATCCATTCTTGCTTATTATTCCAGCACTGCAGTGTTTGGTCTGGAGTGTCTAGAACTTTATACACAGGCAGCTTGCCAGAAGTCCTTTTATTGTTACCAGCTGGGGTTAACTATTTCAGCTAGTGAGTGTACGGCCAGCTTTCCCTCAAAAGAATCAGCCTGCAGCCAACTGCAGTTGACTGTTTGCTTAAGGAATTCACTCTGCCAGTGTCTAGGGAAATTAGATGCATAGTCATTATGGGGAACAGAAACAGATGGAATCTCTCACTTTCAGGTTTAATGATTTCTAGAGGAAGAACCAGGTATAGGGCAGGACATATTATTTGCACAATCAGCTAACCAAAAGGTTGTTGAAGGAATCCCATATACTTGGGACACATCATTCACGATATCATACCATCTACCATTGTATAACTTTTACAGTGCTCAAAAAATCCTTCCTATACATTATCTTGTGTTCCTTATATCAACCCTGTAAGGTAGGTCAGTATTATCCCAATTCTGCAGATGGGGGCTAGAGCCAACGCTGTGAGAGCAGTGACTTGCCTGAGATGTTGTCTTCGTGCTCTGCTGTAGAGTTCCCAGAAATATCTGTCTGGTCACTGTTGGCAAGAAGGTGCTAGACAAGATGGATCAACTCTGCAGGGTGATCTTATATTCTTGTCTGAATCAGGTCCATGCTTATTCCCTTTAGCCATAATGTTAGTATCAGTTCTGTACCTGAATTACATTTTGAACTCTAACTGGAAATCAGAGATTATGGCCATGCTATGCATTACACTAATTGTTCTTGATTCTACAATTTCCCTGAATAATCACCTGAGGCTGTGCTCTTATCCTCACCCATCAACCGTCACTTCTTTTTTTGCCACCTTTCCACAGTCACATTACTGGTCCATCTAGCCCTATTTGACTACAAGAGGGGAGGGAAGCCTGTGGCACTCCAAATGATGTTGCTCACCAACTCCCACCAGTCACAGCCAGCATGGCTAATGGTCAGAGATGATGGGAGCTGCAGCTCAGCAAACCCTGGAGAGTCATGGTTTCCCCATCCCTAATCTACAATACTGGCAGCTCTCCATGGTCTCAGGCAGAAGTCTCTCCCACTTCTACTGCAAGAGGGCTGGAGATGCAAGGGACCGAACCTGGCACACTCTGCAAGTATGGCCTCTCTTCACATGGAGGAAAGGTTACATGGAATCCTTTAACACTCTTTCATCCTGCATCTAAAGATTCGCTGCTTATTGTACTTGCCTTGCAACTGCAGATTTCAATTTAATATCTCCCACCAGAAGCTACAGTATGGTTGGCAGAAGCATGAATTAAAGAAGAGGTTGTAGCCTGCAACTTTACCAGCTCTGACTGACCAGCAAATACAGCAACTGTCACTCCTTCTGTAGGCTGGAGAATTCTAACACAGTCACTTTCCCCAAAGACTGACACCCTCCCCCCAAAAAAGAGTTAAGCACCTCTAATTATTCATTACCTTTTTTCCATACCTTCACTTTGTCTGAAAGAGAGAATAATTCACTCATAGAGAAAAATAAAAGTTATACCATTCACTACTGTATTTTGACCATATAGCTATCTTGTGGACAATCACAGCCAGAAATTAATACTGTACCATCCAAATTCAAAGTCTGATCCAAATGCAAAGAGAAGAAGGATGTTAGAGAGTGTCCTACCTCTAGGCATGGCCAGTTCTATCTGTCTCACATTCCTACCATGAACTACATAGCATGTGGACTGTCAGCCCCCACAATTCCAACTCCACCATGCTTTCATCACCCACTTCTTCAACGTTCCTAGAGAAAGGTTTCCCCAGCACAGGAGGAAAGGCCTACACACCACTTGCTTCAAGACTGTGCATCAGCATCAAGCTCCCACTCATTCCTGATGCCTGGTAAAAGAGGCCTGTGCCTCTGCTTCCTATCTTTGCCACGTGCATATCATGTGAAATGGGATGAAGAAAGGTGACAACTTCAAAAGCTAAACATACTCCCTAAAATTCTTATGCCATCATGTAGCTTATGGACTGGCTGTAGAAATGACAAACTGTGGTTAACTGACAATGGAAGGAGAGTCTGCCAATCTCCTCTGCCACGGCTATACCAAAGAAAGAAACAGGAAGGGGGACTGTAGGAGCAACAGGCTCATCCACATAGCACTAAGCAATGGGTTAGTGTTACATCCAAATACAGCCATTAGGAAAGTTTGTACCAAGGAAGGAACAACAAGGAACTTAAAATATTTTAGCCCAACTGTTAGGAGTGGGATGACATTATTTCATTTTGTACAACAGAGATCTAGTCTTCTAAATTTTTATTGTACTTATTGAGATATCTGTTTATTTTCAAATTTAGAGTGTTTGGAAGAGAGTGATAAAAGAGGCAGGTAACCAGCAGATATCAACAGGCTATGAATATGCAGAGGGGATTCAGGCTGAAACATAGGCTAAGCAGTCCAGTAGTCACAGATATCAACTCACTGCAATGTCAACATTTTGCAAGATCTACCAGTACATTCTTGAGATTTCTTCCAATAATCACACTAGAAATGTTCTTTGAAAGAAGCTTACTCTTGATACTGAGGCCATACACTGAGCTCCTTGGTACAGAGCCATTGTCATTCCATTTCTAACCTTCTTAAATACATTTCAGTCCTATTTGCCTGTCATATGAGGGAGTCCAGAGGCAAGTATTAGCAAGCCTCCCACCCAGCACATGACTTTCTACAGGCTGATAGTACTCTGAGAGTTAATACCTGAAGTAGGGATCCTCCTCTGCTTCTTGAAAATTTCCCACACTGTTCAGAACCGTGATTGTGTATATATATACCTGACTAAAATGGCCTGAAAAGGGTACAAACGTCTGCATGTTTTTGAGGTATACCTGTTTGCATTTCTTATTGGAGGCAGACAATTTAGCTATTTAAACTTAACTATTTTTGAAGACCATTACTAGAATAAGGGAGAATTTGAGAGCTAAAGCAAGACGAAGTTCTATGCCTCATTACAGTTACAAAATAGGGGGATTGCTGCATGTGTAATCCCTTGCAGGCCAAAAATGAAATGAATCTGCAAAGATTCCATGAATAACTTGCAAACTTTTTCTTCATAAAGAAAACATAACATTAAATATAACACAGTTTTATATGGTTCTCAGCTTCCAAATACTTAAAAGATCCTTGTTCATGTATCCTTTCTTTTTTTCGCAAAATATATTTGCAATCAACTGAAAAGTTCTTTTTCTTAATCTTCAGGAGATGAATCGCTTTATCCTGCTGCTCCGAACCACTGCAGCTTCAGCTAGACCCGAAAAGTCCACAGAATTAGCAAGGCCCTTTGATTAAAGAATACATATACGAATAACCACCATTCAAATATATATTCACTAATAGGCAAAAAACCTTGCGGTTAAAGAACGTACCTATAGCCCACAGATATTTCTATCAAACTTTAAAAAGCAGGGAAATTGGACAGCTAGAGTGAATGCACCAGGGGAGCAGGAGACCTGACCTCCTCTCTGAGATATTGTACGGTCCTACAAATTTGTCAAAATGCAAACACAGTTTGGGTTGGTCTTTCACAGTCCAATCCACTTTCTGTGTAGCTTGGAAGAATTTGATAACATGTGCCTCTGAGCATATGGTGAGTGGTGGCAACACCTGCCATCTCCAAAGATAGAGAATTATATTTGTGTATGTTTGTTGGTGTTCTTCTTACTTTACTTCTTTCCTGTATTACTAATGTTTCTACAGAGAATCTAAACTAGAAAATTTTATTTCCCTCATTATTCATCCTAGAAATCTGTGTCAAATTTATTTTTATTAATTTCAAATCCTTTTTATTGGTCAATGTCATATGATAATGAAGACAGCCCTTTGTGTTTCAAATTGGAGGTTATGCTCTATTTCTCTTTTGGGTGCATTAACAGTTGAATCTGAAACTGCAGTTTGATGAAAAATCGGACGGATTACAATATGTTGCTACTTCAGCAATGACTCTAGCTGTTGGAAAAAAGAGGATGCATGTTTTCAGCTTGCTATGTTTAAACCACTTTATTTAAGGCAAGGTGGGCACGGTCAATTAAAAAGATAGAGCACACCTAGAATTTTGTTAGAATGTATTTCACCTCGCACTGTTTTATCCTGTGCAAATTGAGACACTCCGGAGGTCCACTGGAAACTATTCTGCAGAAGTCAGTGCCATTATTCCACAATTACGTTTGGAGTTTTTTTAGTGTAAATTTTGCGAAGTGTTGCTGTACTTCACATATCCACAGAAACAGAAACAAAATAAAATAATTTCCTATAGGAAACTTAACTAAAATTGCAAAGTAAATCAGACATATTTAAAGTGACTATCTGAACTATATCAACTGTCTTAATAATGTTGCTTCCTCCCTGTTAAAACAAGATCAGCACAGCACATGTCTTGTTTCTATTATTTGGGCTGATTGCAGGTGTTGCCACCACTCACCATATGCTCAGAGAGGAAGCCCCTTTCCTTTCCAAAAGGAAAACATTGTGAACAGTATCATTGCTTTTCAGCCTTTCCCCCACCTTTTTATTCTACAGCAGGCACATGTAGCCTCCCACCCAAATTTAAACCAAAGCTATCCCTGGCCACATCCACACCAGGCCTTTATTTCACTTTGGAACTCATGGCTTCTCTCAAAGAATCCTGGGAAGTGTAGGTAGTGAATGGTGCTGAGAGTTGCTAGGAGACACCCTCTTCCCCTCACAGACCTTCAATCAGAGGGGCTGACTGTTAAACCCGTCTGGCCTCTGGAGCTCTCCCAGTGGAATAGGAGTCTCCTCTCAGCACCCTTCACAAACTACACTTCCCAGGATTCTCTGAGGGAAGCCATGACTGTCTCACATGAAATCAAAGTCTGGTGTGGGTGTGGCCCCCTGATTAGGCAAGCCCAGCAGCTGTGAGTCTGGCTTTTAGAACCCTGATAGTTGGTTCTTACTGATCATGCCTGATGTTATCATAGGATGCCAGCCAAAATTTCTTAAATTAATTAAAAATCAGCTAGGCATTTTTTTAACTTTTAAACTGCAGAAGATGAAGGTCAAAGTATGGGGCAAGGTCAGTATTAGGATTACAGATACTCTGTGAATATGGCTGATTTTTAATGAATTTCAACAGATTATGAGAACTCTCAGAGAAAAAAGTCCAAATGGGCTCTGGGTCCCCCCCCTTTTTTTTACATTTTGAACTCTCTATTCTCTCTGAGTGTTCTTTGTATCGCCATGAAAATTGAGAGGGTTGTTAAGCAAGCATTTCTGAGTTCAGGACTATAGGTTTTGTGAGGTTTTGTTTTAAAATGAGCTTATGGGAAGCATCAGAATGGCATGGGGGAAATTTCAATTTAACATCGCGGAATGTAAAAAATCCACGCTGGCGATAGTATACAGCCACTCTTGTGGCTGTATAATATACTCCTCATACCCTTCCCTACTTCTGTACAATACAGATATACATATGTACCTTAATCAAGGGGTTAAAGACCAACTAAGTAATAGCTTCCCTAGCAGCCACACCCAGGACCAACTTTTATGTTCCACACTTGCTTTCTGCTTCAAACAGGGTTTTTCTGCTATGAAACCCCACCCACCAGACTGAACCAACTAAAACAAGATTGTGGGGGTTACACATGCAGGTAGTCGACAGCCTAATAATAATAATAATAATAATAATAATAATAATAATAATAATAATAATAATAATAATAATAATAATAATAATAATAATAATAATAATAATAATAATAATAATTAGATTATTACTATTATTATTATTTATTACATTTATTAGTTGCCCATCTGGCTGGTTTACCAGCCACTCTGTTCTAGTTCTAGTTCAACTTTTAGGATAAATATTCTCCCAAGGTGGGTTGCAACAGTTCAATAAAACAAATAAAAATGCAAAGATGTAAAACAGTAAAAAACAACACAACATTAAGTCAGTAGCAGATAGAAGAGTTCTTAAAACCACCAAGAATACAAAATCACCCAAATGCAGAGACTGGGCTTCACACAGTACCGGCTGCTTATAAGACTCAATTGGAAACCACATTATATATTTTTCCCATTTTTCCTAGTCTGTCCACTAAACAAAGCAGGAGTAAGGATTTCCAGGTTCTAGAAGCCAAAGAACCAGTATCCAATTACCAGTACATAGCAAATTTAATTAAATTAGACTGGAATCTGCAGCATGTTTGCCCAAATGCTTTCTACATCTCAACCACAGATTGTAAAAAATAAAAACAGTAACTTTTATTGCTATAAACTTTATTTCTACCTATTCAGTGTTTACTTACTCTTGTGTTTGCTGTTTCCGTAAAGAAAGGACAGTTGGGCATGAGAGGTTAAGTAAGTTAACAGGCGGATCCTACCTCAGACAGTGTTTGAGAAGCACTTCTCTTCCCATTTCTTTTACTCCCTTCATGAGTTTTACATACTACTGAACTCGTATATTTGCAAGCTCATGTGCTCCCTTTGGATTTAGCAGTTAATTTAGGGTGGGAAAGCCACCACAAATCGCTTATTTTACTGCTTCACTATCAGGGCTGTGCAGTCGGAGTCGTGGAATCGGAGTCGGGAGCAATTTTGGGTGGAGTCGGAGTCGGGAGCAATGTACCGACTCCGACTTCCAAATAAATTTTGATTGACAAGAAGCAATTTTGGGTGGAGTCAGTCGGACAGTAGAAAAATAGAGGAGTTGGAGTTGAAGGTTTGGTGTACCGACTCCACAGCCCTGTTCACTATTCATTCTCTTGAAGCACCTTATACTGGATCTGACTATTCGTCTACCTACCCCAGTATTATCTTCTCCAACTGGCCATAGCTGTCCAAGACCTCAAGCAGGGTCCTGCTACCTAAGATCCTAAAGATGCCAGAGACTGAACTTATGTGTGGCCTACATTAAGCTATGGGTGAAAGCTTGTTTTGTTTGCTTGTTTAGATGATTTAAATATCTACCCCGCACAAGCTATGGGGTAGTTTACAACAAAGCAAATGGACAAAAATCCATAAAAGGAACACAATCCTTTAAAAACACAAAAGAAATCACTGAAGGCCAATATGAATAGCAGCAAGACAATCAAATCTCTCCTCCTCCAAACGCCCACAGAAAAAGGTATGTCTTAACCAACTGACCAAGGCCAGACACACCCCAACAGGGATGGAGTTCCACATACAGGGATCTGGTACGGAAGAGGCCCTTTCCCAAGCCCCCATCCCACATACCTCACACTGTGGAGGGACACAGGCCTCATCTATTGATCTTGGAGCATAGGCAGATGGATATGGGAGAAGGCGTTCTTGCAGAAGTTTAGTCTCAAGGCATTTAGGGCTCTAAACATCCAAGTAAGCACCTTGAATTGGGCAAGGAAATCAATCAACAGTATAAATGTTTTAAAATAGGGGCAACATACTTGTGGCATGCTGCCCTACCAGCATTCTTGCTACAGCATTTTGTATTAGATGCAATTTCAGGACCATCTTCAAGGTCTGCACCACATAGAGCCAGCTCCCAAATATGGGAACTGCCCACTCAAAGCACTTCCATCTTGTCTGGATCCAGCTTCAACTTCTTAGCCCACTCCAGCCCATGACCACCTCCAGACACTGGTTCAGGACTTGCATTGCCTCTCCTGGTACCAACGGAACAGAAAGACAGAGCTATGTGTCATCAGCATAGTGGAAACACATTGCTCCAAATCCCAGGCTGATTCCAGAGGCTTCATATAGATGTTAAATAACATGGATGAAAAGACTGAAGACTAAGGGACCCCACAATAAAGCTCCCACAGAGCCAAGTGAAAGTCACTCAATGCTACTGTCTGAAACAGTCCTCAAAGATAGGAGTGGGACCACTGCATAGCTGTTCCTCCCAACTCCCTCAGGTGACCCAAAAGGATACCATGGCCAATGGTATCAAAAGCCACAGACATGTCAAGGAGAATTAACAGGAATGCACTCCCCCTGTCCCTCCCCTGACAAACATCACTGACTGGGTGACAAAGGTTGATTCAATCCCCAAGCCTGGCCTGAAGGTGGACTGAAATGGGTCTAGATAACCTGATTCGTCCAGGCATGCCTGAAGCTGCGCTACCACCACCTTCTTGAGCACCTCACCCCAAAAGGGGATATTGGCAACTGGTCCAACTCTTCTGGATCCAAGGAGATACTCTTGAGGCTGTACCATTACCTCCTTCAAAGACAGCAGCACCACTCAATCATGTAATGAGGCATTAATCACTCCTTGGGTCCACCTGGACAACCCTCTATGGCTAGATCTCATCATCCAAGGACAGCAAGAGTCGAGAAGGCACATGGTTGGCCACACACTTTCAGGCAGCTTATCTATGTCCTGGGGCCGCAATAATTGAAACTGATCTACCAACACTGCTCCCGCTGGTGCTCAGGTTAGGTCCTATGGAGGCATCCAAACAGTGGCATCCAGTTCCACACAAAACTTTATCCTCAAAGTGACTAGCAAATTTGTCACAGCAGGTCACTGGTGGAACAGTCACCTTCTCCACTAGGGCAGATCCTACTAACCCCTTTACCACATTGAAAAGCTCTTCTGTATGGGTAGTGCTGGGCAGATTCAATGGTGGTGGAGAAGTAAGCTTGCTTCACCGTTACCACTACCACATGGTAGGCACAAAGTTGTGCTTATTATACCCGTGTTGAGTTGGATTCATTTTGGGATTTTTGCCATGTGCATTCAAGCTGTTGTCTTTTTTGCTTCATAGCCCAAAGTTCCCAAGTACACCAGGGAGATTCCCAGTCTCCACATTGTTGGAGAGGGCACTTAGGAACAATCTTGTTGAGAGCTCTCTTGTCTCATTCATCCACAAAACGAGAGCCTTGGTAAAAGCATGAGCCATGCCAGTTGATATCCATCTGTTTCCACAAGTCTCTGTGGTTGGACCATCTTCATCCTTGCGAGGAAGCCCTGCCACTGCTAGACAAAACCTAACTAGGTAACGGCCATCCATGACAATGCATTCACTGCAATGCCATCCCTACCAACAGCACACAATCTTCCCACCAAGTTGTGAAAACCAGATTGAGGGTGTGACCTGCTATATAGGTTGGTCTTTGGATGTACTGAGACATTGTCATGGAGGCCATGAAGTCCTGAGCTGGCACCATGGCAGTGGCCTTGGTGGAAGTCTCCCAACACCATCTTAGAGATCACCTCCCATCAGCTCAGACTCGGAGGCTGCTGGGCAGCAAGGTGGGTGGTACAATAGGCTCTCTGTTCTGCCTTTCGGGGCCAAAACTATGAACAGATCTTCAAATCCAGTCACAGGGTCAGCTGGCTCCCCAGTGAGTATGATGGAACGCTTTTGAAGACAGCAACTCCCCCTGGCTGCCCCTCCAATCTTGGCTGATAATGGATGAAATATCTAGATGGACATAGCTGGGTTAGAGATGGACCACACAGTTTACCCACCCAGGTCTTGGTGATACAAAAATCAGAGCAACCCTGCCTCCAAGATTAAATCAGATTATCAGTGTTTTATTCAGGACCTACCTGACATTAGTCAGATGAGAGGGATAACTGGCATCTTCACCCAAATTCTGTAAGTTAGGAGGTAGCTTTGAAGGAGCAATGGTCTTATACTGATCAATGTCCCTTCTATTGGATCCTACAGGTTACTTCCAACACCATTATTTCCCCCTGTATGTCTGGGATGATAAACTAGGTCCTCCTGCAGATCTTCTGAGTATTTTGTTTTTTCCTCTCCTCATTCTCAAAGCAGATTTGCTGGTCTACTATATGCTTTTAGCCACTGGTTCACAAAAGATTTCTGGCTTTCATGCCATGCCAGACACCTTGTCAGATGATTACTGACTGTACACTTTTCTCATCTGGATCTCACTCATGCCTTTGACATCCTTACAATCTTGTCCTGTTACACAGGAAGCAGAGAATTCTGCTAATTACTTTAACAAACCAAACATCCATTTGTCTGTCCTGTCTCGTCTTGACTAGTAACTCCCATGGACCTATTGTGTCCAACATCACTTCTGCAACCTTAAGAAAGGAAAGGGGAGGCTTTATGCCCAATGTCCATGTTCTCAATGTTAAGCCATAAACTTTGGTACAGTGAGCTACACTGGGCACAAGATGTGTGCTGGCACACAGAGCTTGAGCACCCCCATTTGCTGCTTCCTTCACACAAGTGGAGAAATCACCAATGGCAGAGAGCTTAGCATGAAATCCAAATCATGATAAGTTTACAGGCAACATGCTAATCTCCCTCCTTTGTAGTTTGCTCCTCCTGTCACACAAGTAGGTAAAGAGGAAGTGCTTGAGCTGTGTACACCATATCTCTTACTAAACCAAAGTTTATAGCTTTCCATGCAAGCATAGTCAAGACTATCTGAGACAGACAAATAAAATCGCGCGCTAGCTAACAGTTTCACAGTACTGTTTATTTTTTGACTGCCGCAGGAATATATGTAAGGCAGCGTTAAAATAGTTATAACAAACAAGCCTGACAAGTTTGATCAGAACCTCTTAAATGTGATTTACATCACTAAGTAGCTCAATCCAAAGACACTCCTTTGAATGAAGAAGGGCATCTTTATTATTATTTCTGTTTACTGACTCACTACTTCTAAAATCCTCCATGGAAAGAAAGAATCAAAGGGAATCCAATAAAAGTGGATGCAAGCTATAAAACTGAACAAAATCTGGTTTGATGCTTTCAGTATGCAATATGCTAAATCTGGCACAAGTCCTGCAGAACGCAGAGTACTTGTAAGCAGAGCCTGCCAAGAGCCAGGAATATAGCAACGATGGCTTTGAAGAACAAAGCAAAACTACTAATCATTTCCACTTGAAGCTTTTCTTCCCCTTTAAAATACCCACAATTCAAGGTGATCTCTGAATGCAATATTAGGGCTAATTGGCAAGCTTGACAAAATGCTGCGCATGGATTGGCAAAGGACCAATATCTGCCACTGTAAATCATGACAAGGTTATGCAAAGCTGTTAACCCCATCATATGTCACCTCTTGCCACACATTGTACAGACAATATATAACATCACTAACCTCAGCCGGCCTTGCCCACGCTGCAATGGAAACTACGCCATATAGATCAGTGGGCTGAAAGATAGCAAGAGCCAACAAATTTAGAAGGATGTTAAGAGTGCATCTATCAAACTGACTCACGAGTGAATAAATTATTATTTACATGCTCCTTGTGCATCTTGTGCCTCTTGCTCATTACATTAGCACCTAGGGAACATCCTTATGTACATGACTAAACCATGCTGAACTGTGCCAATATAGCCATCCTATAAAGTAGCTACGATCCGCATTTCCAATGTGCAGGTAATACACAATCAACATGCCTTTGCCAACATCTCAGACAGCATAACCAAAGGAAGCCATTTATTTCGCCTTATCTGCAGACAAGAGAATTTGGGATATGTGTTGCTGTTGTTATGTGCCTTCAAGTCAATTAGGACTTATGACGACCCTATGAATCAGTGACCTCTAACAGCATCTGTTGTGAACTGCCCTGTTCAGATCTTGCAAGTTCAGGTCTGCGGCTTCCTTTATGGAATCAATCCATCTCTTCTTTGGCTTTCCTCTTTTTCTACTCCCTTCTGTTTTTTCATTGTCTTTTTTAGTGAATCATGTCTTCTCATGTATCCAAAGTATTATAAAATCAGTTTCATCATTTTAGCTTCTAGTGACAGTTCTGGTTTAATTTGTTCTAACACCCAATTATTTGTCTTTTTTGCAGTTCATGGTATGCACAAAGCTCTCCTCCAACACCACATTTCAAAGGATTTGATTTTTCTCCTATCTGCTTTTTTCACTGTCCAACTTTCACATCCATACATAGAGATCGGGAATACCATGGTCTGAATGATCCTGAGTTTAGTGTTCAGTGATACATCTTTGCATCTGAGGACCTTTTCTAGTTCTCTCGTAGCTGCCCTCCCCAGTCCTAGCCTTCTTCTGATTTCTTCACTATTGTTTCCATTTTGGTTAATGAGTGTGCTGAGGTATTGATAATCCTTGACAAGTTCATTATCCTCATTCTCAACTTTAAAGTTACATAAATCTTCTGTTGTCATTATTTTAGTCTTCTTGATGTTCAGCTGTAGTCCTGCTCTTGTGCTTTCCTCTTTAACTTTCATCAGCATTTGTTTCAAATCATTACTGGTTTCTGCTAGTAGTATAGTATTGTCTGCGTATCTTAAAATATTGATATTTCTCCCTCCAATTTTCACACCTCCTTCATCTTGGTCCAATCCCGCTTTCCATATGATCTGTTCTGTGTATAGAGTAAACAAACAGGGTGATAAAATACACCCCTGTTTCACACCCTTTCCAATGGGGAACCAATCAGTTTCTCCATATTCTGTCCTTACAATAGCCTCTTGTTCAGAGTATAGGTTGCGCATCAAGACAATCAGATGCTGTGGCACCCCTATTTCTTTTAAAGCATTCCATAGTTTTTCATGATCTACACAGTCAAAGGCTATGCTGTAATCTATAAAGCACAGGGTGATTTCCTCCTGAAATTCCTTGGTCTGTTCCATTGTCCAACATATGTTTACAATATGATCTCTGGTGCCTCTTCCCTTTTTAAATCCAGCTTGGACATCTGGCATTTCTTGCTCCATATATGGTAAGAGCCTTTGTTGTAGAATCTTGAGCACTACTTTACTTGCATGGGGATATTAAGGCAATAGTTAGTAATTACTGCATTCCCTGGGATCCCCTTTCTTTGGAACTGGGATGTATAATGAACACTTCCAGTCTGCAGGCCATTGTTTAATATTGTTTGGGATACGTAGGAGTCATGAAACTTTGGACAAATTCACTTTCACAGAATAGGAAAATAAAGTGCTATGTTTTGAGCTACAAGGAAAAGCAACAAGTAGAGAGAGGCCTGAACAGCTCACACAAGATGCTCAATATTTTGTATGTTTCCCCCAAGTTTACTAGGCAAGCTTCAAGTCATATTCCTTTATCTCCTGAAACAAAACAAGGGTTCTACCGCAGTAACTTTAATTACTAACTACATTTATTTTCAACATTTCTCAGTGGAAAACACATGCCTGCACACACCAGCCAAAAAGAAGGGAGGAGCCAAGCTTACAGCAAATGGTGGGAAACTGAGGAACAGACATATTTTTATAATTAGCAACATATCCCAAGTGGTACATTACAGAAGTGGAATGAGCAATGATTTTCTCTGAAAGGAAGTAAATTACACTATAGTAAGCCTACATATGCAATGCATTTCAGGGTGTGTATTTTTTCTAATTACATAGCAGCCATTTAGTTTAGCTTCATGCTATTGAAATAGTATGTTGCCCTTATCTGCTCAGTTGTTATCGTTCACATACAAATGCATTGGTTTGGCCTTTAAGATAACTGTCTCTTATTGGATCTAAGAGAAGTTAAGGGACTTGTTCATATCAGTTGGTTCACAGATGAACTTCAGAAAAGCCTCCATTTTAAAACACTGCGTTTTGAGATGACATCAGGCAATATGACAGTTTGATATCTGGTGTTTGACCCATAACATCTCATTCACAAGAGCAAGCCTTTGCTTGAGACCACAGATCAAATAAGGAACAACCACATCTGCATTGCTTCAAGCTGCCTGCAGATATCCCATTACACACTTAACCTCAGTGAACACAGATCTCAGTTTAAGTGTGAGAGGAGTGGTAGGGAGGGAAGGGAAGCCTAGCCTCTCCTGCCTACTTGCCTCAGGGTGGCAGAGTTGTAGGAAAAGGACTGCAAGAAGAAAGGCAAGCCCTCTCTCCTTGCTTTTCCCACAATAACAGCAGCAAACTTGATAAGGCCATAGCCTCTGGAGGCTTTGTCAGAAGAGCCCTGGTCATGTGGGTGTGAGGGATGGAAAGAGACACAATGCACAGAAAATCACTGTCCAAAGTTCCTAAAATCCATGGCCTTTGCCTCATCATACCCATCATGGCACTATGCTAGTGATTTCTGAGCCTAACATTGCCCTATCTTTATTAGAATATGATGCATGTTCACAACAACCCTGTTACACAACAACCCTGTTAGAGGCAGATGCACACAAGAGCCTGACTGATACAGTTCAACACAAGCATCATATTTTCAGCTTGCATTCATTTTCTGCCTGTCCACACTATAAAGCAGACTACTGCAACCATCAGGTAGATAGGTAGGTGAGTGTGTGTTCCTTCTACTCACCAGGATATTTTGCTAAAGCACCTACCTATGGAAGAGGCTATCATGAAGATACCCCAGAGTCTCTGAAGAACGTATAGTTCTCAGTCAGTTTCTTGAAGCAGAGGAGCAGGAAGCTAGCAGAACAATATTTATATCTATGGGTCTCAGTTAAAGAGGAAAGCACAAAAGCAGGACTACAGCTGAATGTCAAAAAGGCTAAAGTAATGACAACAGAAGATTTATGTAACTTTAAAGTTGACAATGAGGACTATCAAGAGGACAATGAGGATTATCAATAACTTGGCACAGTCAGTAACCAAAATTGAGACAATAGTGAAGAACTCAGAAGAAGGTTAGGACTGGGGAGGGCAGCTATGAGAGAACTAGAAAAGGTCCTCAAATGCAAAGATGTGTCACTGAACACTAAACTCAGGATCATTCAGACCATGGTATTCCCGATCTCTATGTATGGATGTGAAAGTTGGACAGTGAAAAAAGCAGATAGGAGAAAAATCAAATCCTTTGAAATGTGGTGTTGGAGGAGAGCTTTGCGGATACCACGGACTGCAAAAAAGACCAATGATTGGGTGTTAGAACAAATTAAACCAGAACTATCACTAGAAGCTAAAATGATGAAACTGAGGTTATCATACTTTGGACACATCATGAGAACAAATGATTCACTAGAAAAGACAATCATGCTGGGAAAAACAGAAGGGAGTAGAAAAAGAGGAAGGCCAAAGAAGAGATGGATTGATTCCATAAAGGAAGCCACAGACTGAACGTACAAGATCTGAACAGGGTGGTTCATGACAGATGCTGTTGGAGGTCGCCGATTCATAGGGTCGCCATAAGTCGTAGTCGACCTGAAGGCACATAACAACAACAACGGGTCTCAGAAAGTACAGGCAGTTGCTAAGGGAGATGCCAGCTCCATTGAAAGAAAGTGGTATCTCCCTTAGTAACTGCCTCTACCATATGGCCAGTTTTTACTGATGTAATCAAATGAGCAAGCAGAAGGTCCCCAACACTGCTTTTCCAGTCAAAGGAATGTGAGCATCTTTGAGTGCTGTACTGCCACACATATTTTGAGGTGACCAACTGTACGAGCCAATAGGAAAATGCTGCATCTTACATGGGCTTTTTCTTCTTCCACAGGTTACCTCCTTCTACATGAATATTGGACAGCACAGAGAGCTTGCCATGTCTGATTCTTCCTTTGCTCCTAGGTGGCATAAGAAGTAGTATTCTTCAATGGAATTGCAGAAAGGCTGACTTTATTGTTTTTGAGCATGCATCTGGCAGGAAAATCCACCATCTTATAGTGAAAGAGCCTCAGATTTATGATCAGCTTGATGTTTATGAATGACTAATTTACTTTTTCTAAACCATGAAATTATAAACTGAAAAATGCCAGAGACCAAATTATTAAATTGTGAATTGAAAAATGATGACTATTCATAAGTTGCCTGATATTTCAGCAGGTGCTATAGAATTTTAAAAATGGCAAGCCCATGCCTATGTTTTATAAACAATATACACTGCGTAACATCACATATTTATGCTGCTGAATTACTTCACTATGCCTGAAAGCACTTTAAGAAGATCTAGGACATCCCTCTGAGTTTTGTTGCAGGGTGAGAACAGGATAGCAGTGTATGCATTCATTCAGAGGAATAACAGATGTTTAGAAAGTGTTTTCTATTCCCCCATCCAGGAAAAGTACACGGCCAATTGGGTGAAACACCTTGGGCTATTCTAGAAGCCTAAAAGGCTTACAAAGAAAAAGAAAGGCATCCTGAAAGTTGTTGATACTGTCAGTATTTCAGTTCACACATTTATCTCAGCTCAGAAGATTAGATTAAGGCTATACATAAGGCTGCTATATAAACTTCAGAACTCTCAAATTCTATCTATCCGATTCAAGTGTATATGCCATGTTAAGAATACAGCACCTTTTTCTGTTAAACCCTGTAAGTAGAATGCAACAAAAACCTGTGAAAAATAAGATGAAAGGAATCAGACACTAGATTAGAAAAGAAAGTGTGCTCACTTTTTCCTCATGGAAACCACTTCAATAGTATTAAACACTGCTTGACCTAGTTACAGTGTCAGCCCTTTTGTCGTCATTTCCTTGGACAGTTTTTATTTATTTATTTATTTCATAAACTTATATACCGCCCGACTAGCAATAGCTCTCTGGGCGGTTAACATCGGGGCACTTGTAAATTTAGAGATTAGAGGGTGGACATTTAGAAATGAACAAGATGGGGCTCCTTCTCCTACTGCTTCTCAGAGTTGGGTAAGCTTTTGTTTGACTCTTGGATGCTAACAGCCTGCAAAACGATGCAGTTTTGTGGTCCAGAGCACACTGAATTGTGAGTAAACCTCACTGAACAGGGGGTCGGGTGAGGGCTGACTTCTGAGTAAACATATATAGGATTTACTCAGCTGCTCACCACCAGCGAGTGCCCCTTCTCCACATTTCTAACACATCTGCCTTTGGGCTTCTGCAGGAACCAGTAAGGCACCGAAGTCACACTAAGGAGAGGGGCCAGCAGCAACTACACATTATATAGCTGGCTAGACAAGCCACAAGTTACAGGCCAGGGACTAGTAATCACCACAAGCTTTAAGAATCAGCTCCTGAATCCAGATGGTGTCATTCCATATCTCACTACCCGTCCGCTTATACATTACTATTTTATGTAATCAAGCCGAGCAATTCTGAAGTTATATAAATATTTATGACTCTACTGACCAAAGTAATAGGACAAAACAAACATGAACATACAGGTCAGGATCCAAACACTTTTAGTCAACGATAATGGACAATACCCATTGTGATCTTTTTAAAGAAAACAATTAACACCTCCCCACCAAATTGCATATCCAGCTGCCTTTTAATGTGCCCTCAGTATCAAAATACAACCCCCAAATCTCTTGGGCAGAGTGGTTCTTTGGATCCCAACCCAATTTAGCACCTCATAGACCAGTATGGAACAGCTACTAGCACCCCTGGTTTACACTTAACCATGTGGTCAGGCAGCTTAAATCTTACTGACTTCAGTGAGATTCAGGCATCCTAAATGTGCCAGGACGGCATTTTGCTCAGCATCCTTGATGCATGTAGAGCATACAACAGTGACATCACAATTAAAGTATGCCTTAATTTGGGTTCCTGTACTGAGCAAGGGGTTGGACTTGATAGCCTTTTAGGCCCCTTCCATTCTATTCAATGATTCAACTGCCCTCTTTCCTACATCTCCAAATGGATAGTACACAACAGTGCAAATGACCTGCATAAGCAAATGTGTTGAGTTCCCCAGATACTATAAAGGCTCTGTCTGCTGTAAAACAGTATTCATTCTGCTAGCAATCTATCAGCACACAATTATGTTCAGGAAACATCTTAATTACAAAAGAGATAATTTGATTTAAATTTGCACTTAAATGCTCTGGGCCACTTAAATCAATACACACTTCTGTAGGTACAAGTCTACTTCATGTGATGCAAGATTATAGAAACTACTCTCCATAACATACATAATTTTAAACTTAATTCATTACAAGTGCATAAGGCCTCAAATATATCATAGAAATACATGAATGAAATAACACCAGTGTTATATCATGTCTTGATGTACAGACTTGGATACAGGTTGAGAGAACCACAACAGGGTTCAGATTAACCCCTTACCTACGTGCACAGAGTCCACAATTCTATAGGTATAGAGATCTACTTCTCACTATGCCTATCCTTTGATACCTCCAGAAATAGGAAATAACACAAGAGCTTGGACAAGGAAAAGCTATGGGAAGCAGATCTTTGCACATCTTCATCCCCAAAACTATGATCAACAAATAGACAAGCATGCAGAGAGATACACTTCACTTTTTAATCTGTCCCCTTTTAATACGACATTTTAAAGAAAGCTGGTGAGGAAAAGAGAACGCACGTCTACAGAGTCTGCAAGAAATGAAGGAAGGATTCCATCCGACTTCTTGCAAAGAAGGATAACCTCCAACTCTACATACCGGCTAACATAAATGTCCATTAAAACACCCAACCATCTCAATAGCTGAACATCAGTGTAGCTTGATGGTGAACTTCCTTTTCATATATCATCAATTTGTACAGTGTTTTAACTCTGGCTGTGCTCAATTTCATCAATATAAATTGGGGACATATTATCAGAGTTAAGACAGACCCCCTACCTTTTTTCTCAGAGTGGAGCTATTATTGGGCTTACAACAGCTTCAGGAATTTATGTATGTATCCTCAAGCCTATGAAAATTAATTCTAAATATTGTTTCTTTCACTGCCTATACAGTTCTGCCATTATATCCAAAGGCTAACATGAAATCTCTCTATTGTTACCAGCTCTGCACAGCCACACTCACACCTCCTGATCTAACACAATTGAAATCTAGTTCAGGGAAACCAGGATTATTGTTGGAGGTGGGAACAACAAAAACTGAACACAATACTCCAAGTGAAAATTCACTATAGTATAAAAGCATTATGTTATTGGCTGTTATACATTCTTCTTCTTCTAATGATCCCTAACATGGAATTAGCATTTTCCACAGCAGCCACACACTGGGTCAACATTTCCATGGAGTCACCTACCACAACCCCAAAATCCCTTTTCTGGTTGGTCACTGGAAGAAAGAGGATATCAGGCATTGCCGCATTAGGCTATTTTTGAAGGCTGTATAAGAAACAGGTGCTACCTGTTACAAAGCACTACAATATATTCTTCACCCTTCCTGGGGGGAAAAATCCAATCAAGCCTACACATGCTAAAATTAATAGAAGACCCTCATTCTACCTTTATTTATCAGTCTGGAATTTAAAAAAAAAACACTATTGGGAAGAAAAAACCCACCACATTGAGGTTTCTAAACCCTTTAAGCAATTATTTCCCAAGATTCTCTCATAAAGAACTACAGTATAAGTAACCAGAAAGTTTGGACAGACACCATTATAATGAATGATGGGTAATAAAACTGGCTGACAGCACAGACTTCAAAAGTTGTGCGTTTGAACCTGTGTCTCAATGAGAATACATTTATTCTGAAACAGAGCCTTGGATATAATCAAAACTGCTTCTAAATCAATGTATGTTGTACCTGGCCTTGGATTATCCCATAAGTTTCTTTTCATATTCATTAGTCAATAATTTCAAAGATCAATAGCAATGCTTAAAACCTGGGCTGCATTTCCTCAAAAGGATCACAACTTCAGAGAGCATCTCTTCAGTATTCAATATTCTCTAAAAATGGCACATAAACATTAAAATGTCTCTAATCAGTGGACAGATGTCAGGCTGAAAATGTTAAGATCACAACTGTAAATTTAATTATAAATTTAATGTTAAACCCACAATGTAACACATAGAGGCAAAAAGTAAGACCATAAGCAGCACAGAATGCCTCTAACCTAAACATCCAGCATCGTTGCAAGTCTTTCATTATAATCTTATTTGTGTAATGCAAAATAGAAAACAGGAAACTTAAGACTCACTCCTACCGCCTGGCCTGTCCACTTTCCTTCCCCTGTGCAAATTCAGCATAGAAACAAATAAATCCATTGCTGGACAGCTCAGATTCTGAACACATAGATCTGGAGTGCAGCTGAGAACAGACATGATAACAAAGATTGTACTAATAAGTCAGTTGACTCACAGCTAAGATAAAACATGCAGCCTTTCAAAAGGTAATGTGAAAAACACAACACTCCACTGAGAAGTAGCATGTCACACACCAGGTGCTCATAAGGACATAGGAAGATGCCTCATACCGAGTCAGTCCATTGGTCCATCTAGCTCAGTTATAGTCCACATTGACTGACAGCAGCACTCCAGGACTTCAGGCAAGATTCTCTCTCAGCCCTCCCTGGAGACACCGAGGATTGAACCTGGGACCTCCTGGATGCAAAGCAGATGCACCACCACTGAGCTACAGCCCCTCCTTGTAGTTCCTCCTTCAGAAAACTATGTTCTACAGCAATGAAAAACTGCAGATTGCTAAATCAGAGTATAAAGCAGAACTGCAAATTAGTAGGCATAGATGTAAAAGATTTGTCTTTAAAAGATGTCACTGTGAGAGTGTGAAACAAGTAATTTAATCACCAAAAGGCAACAACAACAAAAAGTCAGGATTTTGATTCATTGTACTCCTCGTTTGATAAAGAGAGAAAAATAAGAAATTAAACAATACCCCTTCCTCTATTTTAGCAATTGAAAGACTTTTGCTGTAAATATGTCAGACTGGTGGTGGTTTTGATAGAAAACATTAACAACAGTGAAAACTAAACAGAGGACACAGGAACAAAAATTTTTAAGTAAAATTTTTAAAGGGTAAACACCACATCAAAAAGTTATATTACATTCTAGAGGTGGAACTCCCTTAAGAGGCAGTGGAATATACATGAGATCACAGGAGAATAAAGCTCTTCTATATTAACATAAGGGAACAGGACTCCTTTATTTTGCCATTTTTATCCTTTGGTTAATGTCCAGGCCTACTTCAGTATCTGGATAAAATACAGATACAAATCCAGACTTTTTAGGAAACACTACTTACTCAACAACCCCCCTCCCTCATAAAAAGCTCCACGACCAAGACACACACCACAGCCGGTTTTTTTGCCAAAGGAAGATGAAGACAGGATGCGGGGCTGTTGAGCGGCCCTCTGTGTAATTTCCCTTTTCGGAAGGAGGACAAAGAACAGGCACACAAACCTAAACAGAAACATAGAAAGAGACTAAAAACAATCCAGAATTTTTTTTGGGGAGGGAGCAATATACGTCAAAGGGTATTGTTCTTTTCTTCCTTTTCATTTTAACACTTCCTCTCGTCCTCCTCTTTCTCCGCTCCCGGAAAATTCCCCCTAGCCAAAGCGATAAATGGATACGAATACAGAGCCAGGATACTTACCCAATACAAATCAGTGGCGTTTCTCTCTCTATCGCGGTAGCCTCTGGCTGGAAGCCCCAATACCACCAGCAGGCAGAAAAGACACAGGCACTCCTCGCTGTAAATCAATCACCTCCAGGAAAAACAGCCCTCACACACATGCAAAGGAAGCGGAGGGGATCTGAAGCTGCGGGAAGGGAAAGCAAATTCTTCGTGGAGGTTTCAAATAATCCCCAAATCAGCTGCAGCAAAAGTGGCCGCGGGTGGCGACGAGAGAAGGAATTGGACTCAGGGCAAGGAAGCAAAGTACCTCGCTCTCTTTGTGGCTGGGATCAAGGCGGATCGAGGATAATAGTCGGATCAACCAACCTCCAGAACAAGCCTCTATCCCTCTGGGTCAGCAGCCACTCCACCACACACACACACACACGCACAGAGATATTATACACAAAAGTGGGAGGGGAAATGGTGACCTCATAAAAACGCGCCACCCTCTGAAGGAGCACGGGAAGTGTAGTCCTTCAGAAAGAGAAGGCAGCGGCGACTCTCGCGTGGTTACTGCGATAACAAGTCGACTTTTACAAACGTGTAACACTAATGCCCAAAGTAATTTAATGAACAGTTTTAAAGCAGTGTCTTAATTTAAAAAAAATAGAAGGAAAAGGAGAATAAATGCATTTTTTTTAAAAAAAGGATTCAACCACAAAATAAGAACTCAGAATAACAACACAAGTGTAATATTCAGAGCTTGGAAAAGTTACTTTTTTTGAACTACAACTCCCATCAGCCCAATCCAGTGGCCATGCTGGCTGGGGCTGATGGGAGTTGTAGTTCAAAAAAAGTAACTTTTCCAAGCTCTGTATTTTAAGTATTTTTTCTGTCTCTCTTCAGCAGATAAAGCTTGCAGATCAGCAAAAAAACAAAATAGTCAGGGTAACAATCCTAGAAAGGGGACACAAGAGAAAAGGGATGGTGGAGAAAGTTGGAAAAAAGCTAACTCAGGCAGCAGTTCTTAAAAGTTACAGTTCTTATAACGGCCAGCTGGGATGGGGGGAAATGAGGTAGCCTGATGGAATGGCCAATGGTAGGCGACAGATGGAGAAGAAGAAGACCCCAAAGCAGCTGGCTTTTCAGCAGTGCTAATGGAGTTGTCCCACTGTCCTTCTCTTTCTCTCTCCTACATCCTGTTTGTGGCTGCTGCTAGGTGACAGTTCAGAGACCTAAGGACAGCTGGTCTTTTGACAGAGCACATGGAATAGCCCTGCTTCCCTTCTCTCCCTGTGCTATACAAAACTATGAAATAAATGTAGAATTGTAAAACTCTGCTTCAGCAGGAGTTGCAAACGATAATATCAATATCAACAACATCCCTTGTCTCCAACAAATATCAGGACCGTATATGAGCATGTATGTTCTGTCTTTGAGCCCAGGGCTGATCCAAGATATTTTGCTGCCTGAAGGAAAAAGGACAAGATGGTGTCTCCCCTAGTCCATGTGTGGAAGTCAACTGGACTGGCAGTTTAATCTTCAATTCTGGTAATGAGGCAACATCATCCACTGCACCTGAAAACACCAGGCTAGCTTAGGAGACATAGGGCAGTATGTATGGCATGCACAGGTCTGTCTTCCAACACTTTGCCCTGACTTGTTCACTGCACCTGTTTGCTGCTTGAACAAAGAGGAGACACCACTATATGGGCTTATCCATACATCTGTATAATATGTAATGGAAGCCTCTTGCACCTCCATTAATTTGCTCTCATCCATGTAGCTTTCTCCACCAGTTACTGCCTTCCCACACTTTTCCCTCCCTTGATCCGAAGTTTCCAATACCAACTACACACTGAAAATGAGAAAAACGGTGATTACAAAGGGTTGCTAAGGAGGGATGCCAGTTGCATTGTCTTGCATGTTCGCCTCCTTCCACACCTTCTGCTTCTGTTGGTTCCCATGGTTCCCTCTCTCTTCTGATCTGAGCCAATCAGCAACGCAACAAGAAGAGAAGGAGGGGGTGGGACTTTGTAAACAAAAAAGAGCACTCCTACAATATGGATGCGGACAAAGTTTGATTCAAGTACAAAGAAAATGCAAAACAGATTTGGACTACCAGCGGACAATTCCAATAAGGAAAACATGGATTTTTAGTATGGTCTGGATGAGCCCTATGTCAACTGTGCTGAGTTACGCGTGTGCAAATGTGATGCCTGCTGGACTGTATGGCCTAGGCTGGCTGCATCTCTGCCTGCCTGGTCAGTCAGCAGCCTTTCCAAAAAGGTGGTGTCTTCGATGCTTTGGAAGATGACTGAACAAGACAGCCAGGCCAGTAACAAAACAGCATTGCCAACTTCAGGGCATCAATTCTAGAGAATGAGAAGGACCAAGGGCTCAGAAGGAATGGCTCTGAAGGAGGTATTAGTACCACCTCCCAGCATCTGCCACCTGAGGCAGCCACCTCACTTTGGCTAATGATGAAACTGGCCCTGATAACCATAAATGTGTTTATATTAACAAGCACATGTTTGGAACCCCAAGGGTGGGGAAAAATACCACTGGGGCCAATGTGATAAGTGAAGCACTCCCTCTCTTCAGCTCTCTATTAATTGTCCCCAAAGTTGATTTTGATTTTAATGATGATGAAGAAAAAGTTGTTACCAGGATTTAGTTGCATGTATCTATGTGTAATTTTTAGTTAGGCTCTTATGTGCTCACTAGAACAGTTTCAACTTCCTGGCAAGTAAAGAACTACTCCAGATTAAGTAAATTGTTGCAGTCTAAACTTCCTGTACTAATACATCAGTAGACAACATATAGGGTGATATAGGTGTATTTAACTATTCTTATTGCAATAATGGCTACAGGCCACAATCTGATTATCAAACACACAGGAAATGTTGTTTTATTATTGCAATATTTCTATCCCACTTTTCTATCCAAATGTGTCAAAAGCAGTATACAATAATCATAATAAAACACATTACAACAATAAATATAACAATCTTCACAACTGAATAAAAAGCATCAGCAAAGGGCAAGTAATCAAGCAGGGCAAATCAAAACAAACTTAAGAGTTACCAAAGGAATGCAATAACTAGGTCTTCATTTGGAGCCTAAACACCAACAAGGAAGTCACCAAGCGGACCTCTAGGCAAGGGAATTCCAAGGCATAGCACCACAGTAGAGAAGGCATCAACTCTACTCTAGCTACTACTACTTTCCTCATCTCAGAAGGAGGAGGGCCCAGTGAAGGGCCTCCAGAATTCTAAGTGGACACACAGGATTGTACAGGAAAAGGTGTTCCTTCAGATATCCTGGGCTTAAGCAATGTAACAATTTAAAGGTCAGTACCATCACTTTCAGTTGCATTGAGAAATACACTGGAAGCCTATGCATCTAGTCTAATATGATCATTGGAATATGAAGCTGTCAGCAGTCTTGCTGCTGCATTGTGCAATGCGTTACAGTAATCTAACCATGACACAATCCGATCATGGTTTACTGTGGAAAGGTCAGACCTATCCCAGAAAGATCATAGCCCTTGAGATTCCAAATACCATGTTGGATCTAAAAGTTCCTCAAAGCTGTGAATTTGGTTATTAAGGACTGCAATCACATCCAAAGCACACAAAACATTCATTCTTAGGATAGGCAACCCACACCAGTACCACAAACAGCAATAGCAGCACTGCTATCTTGTATGGATTAAGCAGTTTTAGCACCCATCCAGACCATTACCAAATTCAGACAGCCATTCAGCATGTCTACTGAACGATCTGACTCAGATGAAAGAGAAAAATAGAGTTGAAGTGTCATTACTATACTGGTAAACTTGGCAAGAAATTCTTAGAGGACCTCATGCAGTGGTTTTATGTAGACCGGGGTTGTGCAATCTCTTTTCTGTTGAGGGCCACATTCGCTCGGGGATAATCTGTTAGGATCACATCTCAGTGGTAGGCAGAGCCAGAGCCAATGGTGGGTGGAGCCAGAAATAACAGTGTTCTGGATTAACTAATCCGGAGCAAAGACCGCCCTGCTTCAGTTTTTACCATGGCTATTTCAGGTTAAAATTCCCAGTTGTATGCAAGGCTGCTCAGAAGTAAGCCGCACTGGATTTGATGGGGTTACTTTCAAATAAGCATAAAGGCTTGTTTGTTTGTTTGTTGTTTTAGTACAACAGACCAATATAATTACTGTTCTGGAAAACAAGTGAAAGTAATTCTGTTTTTACTTTAGTATGCTCTACATACATGCACACATACATATGGCAGAAGCCTACCAATCTGGCCTCAGAAAGCTGGGTGGGAGGACTTATTTTCCCCAGTCCATACAACTGGATAAAGGCTTTTGTTTTGTTTTTAAACCACAGTTATTAATTTTGTTATGAAAATAGAAATAAAGAAGATTAAACACTTTGAAAAGCCAGGAAACTTAAAGATGACATGTTCAGGAAGGAAGAAACTCTGATGGAATGGACGAAATTGACTGTTTCAGGAGACACTGAAAGGCTGTATAAAATAAGGGTGGTTGCTTTATCTATTTATTTCTATTATATTTATATTCCGCCTTTCTTCTTCTATCTGGGGACCTTAGTTGGCATACATGTGATTCCCAGGCAGTCACCCAACCAGGCACTAACCAGACCCAGACCCAGACCTGCTTAGCTGCAGCAAGGTGGTAGCCTCATGTGTCATCAGACCATGCTCTGGGACCTAAGGCCATATGGATTCCATCTGTGATACAGACATTAAATAGCACATTCAACAAAATAGTAGTTAAAGATCTATGTAGCATAATAAAAATCCCCCTAGCATTACTTTCTGAAACCTAGCCCCCACCCACCCCCCTTGGGTAAGAGCAGAGCCACTGGAGTATGATGCCCCCAGAACAGAAAAGGTGGGGAACAATTTCATTTACAACACTGTAGTCATGGTTCTAAATGACACATTATTTGAAATAATGAGTCTTAAGTCATGTTTCCTGCCATAAAGACTTATTATTTTGCATGCACATCAAGTACAAACCTAGCAATCTTGTAAACAGGTCATTCAGTACTAGACAACTAACCATGTAGAACAGTACCTCCAGAAACATTTAATTTTTTTAAAAAAAATCTGCATGCTTTGAGGCAAGATGACACTACAAGAAAGTAAACTGTTAGCAAGCAATGTCTCTTAAGTGTGGAAGTGCTCAAGAAAAGGGCTGAGGAGGTGACAAATTAGTTGAAGATGAAAAGGAGAGATGGAGGATATTTCTGTAAAATCAATAGTGCTGGATGTGAGCTATCACAAATTGTAAAGGACGAGGAATTAATGTCACAATTAGATGAAGCCCATTTCATGGGTTTTGAAGAAGTGGGCATTAGAGATGAAAGTAGATAACTTTATTCATCCCCCTAATGCTGTGAGCAGCAAAGCAAATTCAGTTCTGCCCAGGTCCTTCAAACTGCAATATGAACAAAATGTAAAATGAAATTTAAAATAGCAAATAAATAAAAAAATCGATTAGCCACTATGAACAATATCCAATCACCTATACAGGGAGAGCTGAGAAGATAAACTTATGTCTTCAAAGAAGATCTATGTTCCCCTTTGCAACAGTCATCAGGTTGCATTGAAATATTGAAGCAATCCAAAGATATTCAGCCATAGTTTTTCCTTAAAAATAAAATTCAAATAAAATGAATAATTTCCTTAAAAATAAAAATAAAAATAAAATGACACGATGGTATTTCCATTTAAGCCAACAAGAGGTTTACTGACACCAAGGAAAGTATTCTTACACTCAGGAGACTGACAAGGAGATTGGAGATCCAGGAGACTGACTGGAGATTGCAGAGAAGCTAAATGAATTCTTTGCATCTGTCTTCACAGTGGAAGATATAGGGCAGATCCCTGAACCTGAACTAACATTTGCAGGAAGGGATTCTGAGGAACTGAGACAAATAGTGGTAACGAGAGAGGAAGTTCTAGGCTTAATGGACAATATAGAAACTGACAAATCACCGGGCCCGGATGGCATCCACCCGAGAGTTCTCAAAGAACTCAAATGTGAAATTGCTGATCTGCTAACTAAAATATGTAACTTGTCCCTTGGGTCCTCCTCCGTGCCTGAGGACTGGAAAGTGGCAAATGTAACGCCAATCTTCAAAAAGGGATCCAGAGGGGATCCCGGAAATTACAGGCCAGTTAGCTTAACTTCTGTCCCTGGAAAACTGGTAGAAAGTATTATTAAAGCTAGATTAACTAAGCACATAGAAGAACAAGCCTTGCTGAAGCAGAGCCAGCATGGCTTCTGCAAGGGAAAGTCCTGTCTCAGTAACCTATTAGAATTCTTTGAGAGTGTCAACAAGCATATAGATAGAGGTGATCCAGTGGACATAGTGTACTTAGACTTTCAAAAAGCGTTTGACAAGGTACCTCACCAAAGGCTTCTGAGGAAGCTTAGCAGTCATGGAATAAGAGGAGAGGTCCTCTTGTGGATAAGGAATTGGTTAAGAAGCAGAAATCAGAGAGTAGGAATAAACGGACAGTTCTCCCAATGGAGGGCTGTAGAAAGTGGAGTCCCTCAAGGATCGGTATTGGGACCTGTACTTTTCAACTTGTTCATTAATGACCTAGAATTAGGAGTGAGCGGTGAAGTGGCCAAGTTTGCTGACGACACTAAATTGTTCAGGGTTGTTAAAACAAAAAGGGATTGCGAAGAGCTCCAAAAAGACCTCTCCAAACTGAGTGAATGGGCAGAAAAATGGCAAATGCAATTCAATATAAACAAGTGTAAAATTATGCATATTGGAGCAAACAATCTTAATTTCACATATACGCTCATGGGGTCTGAACTGGCGGTGACCGACCAGGAGAGAGACCTCGGGGTTGTAGTGGACAGCACGATGAAAATGTCGACCCAGTGTGCGGCAGCTGTGAAAAAGGCAAATTCCATGCTAGCAATAATTAGGAAAGGTATTGAAAATAAAACAGCCGATATCATAATGCCGTTGTATAAATCTATGGTGCAGCCGCATTTGGAATACTGTGTGCAGTTCTGGTCGCCTCATCTCAAAAAGGATATTATAGAGTTGGAAAAGGTTCAGAAGAGGGCAACCAGAATGATCAAGGGGATGGAGCGACTCCCTTACGAGGAAAGGTTGCAGCATTTGGGGCTTTTTAGTTTAGAGAAAAGGCGGGTCAGAGGAGACATGATAGAAGTGTATAAAATTATGCATGGCATTGAGAAAGTGGATAGAGAAAAGTTCTTCTCCCTCTCTCATAATACTAGAACTCGTGGACATTCAAAGAAGCTGAATGTTGGAAGATTCAGGACAGACAAAAGGAAGTACTTCTTTACTCAGCGCAGAGTTAAACTATGGAATTTGCTCCCACAAGATGCAGTAATGGCCACCAGCTTGGACGGCTTCAAAAGAAGATTAGACAAATTCATGGAGGACAGGGCTATCAATGGCTACTAGCCGTGATGGCTGTGCTCTGCCACCCTAGTCAGAGGCAGCATGCTTCTGAAAACCAGTTGCCGGAAGCCTCAGGAGGGGAGAGTGTTCTTGCACTCGGGTCCTGCTTGCGGGCTTCCCCCAGGCACCTGGTTGGCCACTGTGAGAACAGGATGCTGGACTAGATGGGCCACTGGCCTGATCCAGCAGGCTCTTCTTATGTTCTTATGTTCTTAATAATATTTTTAAGACAGCTGAAAGTGTTGTGAAAGAGGCATCACTTTACAACTGTTGTTCTTGGGATTCCACTGTCATTTCTGGGCAAACAGGTTTCTCAGTTTTTTGGAACAATACAGCAGAAGGATGAAAATTCATACCGCAATTAGTGAGCCAACTTTCACACTACCTTCACTTCTCTGAAAAAGGTATCCAACCTTCGACTTCCAGGAGTATTCCAAGGCAGGACTGCCAACGTTCACAATGTAAGGACAGATTTACCGGGGGGTTGTGATCAGCATGTTACAATATACAAGGGGAGAGAAACTTGCGTTGAGGTACTTGAGGTAAATTACTTTTGGCCAAGGACTTTTGCCAGGCCTATAACTGGGAACATGGACAGTCCTAAGTAGGGATGGGGTTCGCTATCCGATTCCATTCTGTTTTTCAATTCATCCAATTGCCTGCCAGTTCCTATTCACTATAAATTGTGTTCCACTAGTTCTTGCAATTCCCGGTTCTCCGTTATTCCTTATGCTGCTGTATATTTATATAATGTATACAGCCACAGCAGATTACAAAAAGAATTACGTAAATAATTACATAATTCTCGCAACGGATTTTAAAAAAAATTACGGTGTCGCTAACAACCTCAAACGCATGCAAAGAATGGGAGCCTGTTCAACGATAAGACGAACTTGCAGATTATCCCAAAATTCAATAACAAATCCATTTTGCAAATATTCTACACCAGTCCCAAGTAGGAATGGGAAGATTTGTCAATTTCAGTTCTCTCACTTTCTAATTTTTCCAATGTTAAATTCAGTTCTCTATATTTCTGCAGCGATCTGTGAATTTTTTTTTAATCCTCATGAAAATTCTCCACCATTTTAGTGCAAATTTCTCCAAATAAATCTTTTACACTCTTCTTTACAAGCCATTTCTCATCACATCATGCCTTTTTGTCTTATTTTCCTATATTCATTCCTATGCACACTTTCCCCTAATACTTGCATTTTTGTAACTGTTGTTTAGTTAGTTAACTGCATCCCAAAATTCTAATAAATGTGAATTTCAAAGGATGGCTGTGTTTTTGTTCTCATGTTGTTTCAGAAAGTGTAAGTTTGATAAATTCTACTTGAAATGTGAAATGAATCGAAAGTCTCACCCCATCCCTAGTCCCAAGTTGTTATCCATATTTATATACTCCAAAGCAGAGATCTGAATACCAGATAATGAGTTGAATCCAGTTAACTAATACTCAGAGGAGACACATTGAAATCAATGGGCTTAAGTTAGTAATGTCCATTGATGCCAGTGGGTCTACTCTGAGTATGACTTGGTTGGATACAACCCATTATGCCCTTCATCCTGAACTTAAGCTGTTATTTTGAATTTCTAATTTGGGATCACTTTCTAGATGAGTACAAAGGAAGCCATCCTATGATTCTGCATATACCTTTATTTTATCCTCAAAACAACACTGTGTTCTCCCAAGGTAGGATGGCAGACAGGGACATTTGAATGTGAAATTTCAGAGAGGCAAAAAAATTAACCATCATGCTTCTTAATCACCATGGCTACTCTTGGATTCCACTGTATACCACTGTTGAACCTACTGGAAAATATTTTGGAGAACGCTGATCAATGCAGCAGGCACAGCCCCTTCTTTCTTTCTTTCTTGAATTTTTGAAACATGGAGAGAAGCCTTTTTAACAGCCTGTTCCTCCATTTCCTGTGAGTCACATATTATGCCTTTAGCTGGCTGCGTGACGAAGTTCCTAGTAATACCCACTAAGCATACTTCTTTTCTCACTACTCATGTCAGGGCATGTGAGCAGAACGTGAATAAAATGTTCATGAGTTATTGAATGAATGAGGGTTTGTACAGAGATGAAATCCAAAAGAGTAGCAATTTGTCATTTGTTGTTATTTACTGTTTAGGCAGCACTGTCAATTTATATGGTGCTTTTCAAAATAGCATAGGCAAGAAAGAGAGAATACGGCCCACAAGGAGCTTCCAATCTCAGCGCTGACTATGGGAGAGATAACAGAAGGAGAGAATAAAGAGTGTGGAAATATGACAGAGAGATGGGAGGAATGGGCAAGGCAACGGATGAAGGTGAGCAAATGCATAGGCAGCTCAGTGAACAGAGGTGACCCAAACAGACAAACTTCTTCGTTTCCAAGGTGCTGCAAACACTACTCTCTAACATTTTAACATGTGGACTTATTTCCAGGTTGGTTCCAGACATTAACTCTGGAATCAGAAAGCTAATAGGCCTTATTTCCGAAGTTTAGGATCAGGCTGTAAGAAGCAGGCCTCATTCAAAGATGCTCACCTGTAATAGGGGATTTGATGGCCAGTGTAGTTAACACTAGTGCTATTCAGCTGCTCCAGAAAGTGGGCCTAGCTTATCCAACCCAACAACACCAGGTAATCAGAGCTGTTAAAACTGACCTTAGACTGCTTGTTAGGGGAACACATGGAGAGGTTCCTCACTGTCCTATTCAGCACAAGTTTGTGCATGTCACATTCAAAAGGGAAAGGATGTCTACACAAAAGTGTGCTTTTGTACATAGACTGCCCTAGCTGGTTGGATAGGTGTGAAAGTACTAGAGACAGAGGGCTCATCTATGTGGTGGTTTACTGTGTGTTTGGTGCTACTCACATCTTTAAATTTGCATGGTTCACATGACGTTACCAGCAAATAGAAGCTATCATGCAGTTTCCCCCCTGTAAATCTGTACTAATCTGATAATCCACTGATTACAAAAAAGGGAAGGAAAAAAATCTTCACTCCCTTTCTCAAGTGCTTGCAGATGCTTTGCTCCAACGCTTTTAGGCAGGTTTGTCAGTCGTTGCCCTCTCCATACCCATTCCCTCCTCTTCCCTTCGTTCATTTTATTTCGTTTAGGCTGACAAGCAACTTCTGGTTGCTCTCATCTATTCTGCTGGCCTTCTTTATGTTGCTGCAAATGGTGCCTTTATTTTCTTTTCCCCCTAACTTGTACGCAAAAGTATGAACAAAGATTTGAGCATGCTCAGTCACCTAAAAACCAGAGGGAGTAGAAATGTATAATTAGAGGACAGGGCCACAAGGAAAAAGCTAGACTAATCCTCCCAGAGGATTGCCTGCTTGTGTGAATGGGAAAAAGCAATTGGCAGTTAACTTTTGAGCAGGAACTGTGGATGATGCAAATGAAAAGCAAAAGTAAAAGAAGTGTATTTCCTACAAAGAAATGCTTCCATATAGATGAGCTCAGACTTCTGTTGGTCACTGTGCACAATCCACTCAGAGATCTTTAGATATGAAGGTAAAGGTACAGGGAGTTCAAGCTCTGATTCAGGCAGAAGAAATGAAGACTGTTACCACAGGTTTTGTCAAAATATATTTTTTTATTTGCACTAGAGATGTGTGATCACATTTGTGCAGAAAGGATTATAAAAGGGGAAGAAGTTTCAGATGTGTTACACATTAGCATTTGTCATATGCTTGTGTTATAAAGCCAATAATAATTACTAATATACTTATATAATGTAGTTGATGTTCATGTCATTGTACATCATTACCTAATTCATTGCTCTCAAGATATCTGTGAAACTGATTTATAACTGCATTCCATAATTGCTGAGGAGTCACTGAGGAATCAAATAGTTAATGATAGCCAAAGGTTAGTTGAAGGTCTTGGCCAAAAGTTAGAAGTTTATGGATTCTTTATCTGTCCTCGGTTAGCAAGATGACATAAAAACAGGAAGGAAGCTTTTAAAAGGCTTTTGATACTACACTGGTAAAAAGCTACTGCCTTGACTGTGATAGCTCACCTTGTATGTGTGCTCTTATACATTCAGATTCCCACTGAAACTTTCTACATCCATCAGAAGCATTCAGCATCTAAGGCCCTTCTTCATATGCCCAGTCTGGGAGAGGTGTGAAGGATGATGACACAAGAGTGTACCTTCTCAGTGCTGGCCCCCTGCTTATGGAATGCTCTGCAGCATCCAACTCACCCCAGCCTGGTGGAAAGGTGAGCTGGACTGAGCCCTAAATTCTTAGTGTCTATGTCTGTGTGTGTGTTTTATTTTATTGCCAAGCCATAGTCTGCCTTATTAAGTTGTTGTTACATTCTTCTTAGTGCCTTTGTGTGTTAGTGTCTTTTTACACACACACACACACCTTAGTCTCTCCCAAATTATTTTATTTTATTATTTATCAGTGAAGACATAGTCTGTATTATTATTATTGTTGTTGTTGTTAACAATAATTTTTAATACCTGTGCATGTGTGGCCAAAGTCTGCCTTACTATTAAAAATAATAACAGTTCTTAGTACGTGTGTGTCTGTTTCACACATGTCTGTTACTGGACTAGGTGCTACTGTATGTGCAAGCAGTCACTGTTGTAAGCAGCAAAGCAGTACACAATACACACATTGTATTTATTACACACTCAGATCCCTTTTGTTAACAATACAGTATTGTATCTATCATGAGGAATGCATGTGGTGCCCCCAGGGTCAGAGTTGGAGGCAATGTCAGAAGTGGTAATATCACTGGCCATCTTAGTTCTTTCACCACCAAACTCAAACTCACCTTCCCTGCTGCAGGCAGGAGCACTGATGACATGCACCCTGAGGAGCTGCAGCAGCAGCAGAAGGCTCCCCTCCCTCCAACCATCAACACAAGTGGTGGGAGAAAGCAACACAGCAGTCTGTGTCTGCAATCGCTTTAAGTTGGCAGCGTATCCCAGCTATGCCATCTGCCTGTATTGCAGAAAAGCAGGGGGAAGGTTCCAGGGTGCTCCAGCAGCAGCAGCCCATCTTGCACCTGTGCCCCTCTCACTTGGGGAAGAGTCAGAGAAGTCAGACTGGAAGGGCAAGAGCCACACAGGGCAGAGCAAGAGTGAAAAGTCCCCTCCCTCCTCATTCTTGAGCTTCCAGCTTCTGCACTCTCAAAGACAGGCAACTATGGAGAATTGGCATTGTTGAAGTATGGATCCACAAGGTGGAGGTTTCCAATGCCAACATTAAACTGCTCCTCAAATCAAAATGCTTTGCTTGCTGCTCTGTGGGCCATGCAGGGGCACTCACCTAACGACATTGAGGGTTCCTCCACATGACCTGTTTATTGAGCATTCATCCTAACCTGTTTGCACAAAGCTTATGCAGAGGTTAGATTATATCCAGTCTTTATTGAGCATTCGTTCTTACTTGTTTGCAGGGAGCTTATACAACAATGAACATTAATCCTGATTTGGTTTTGGGGTGTTTGTGCATCTTCTGGTTAGTCATTTGTTCCTCCCACATTTTTCAGTGCGTTTCCCCATTTTTAAAACGGAAAAAGTCTGTTTCTTTTCAAAGTGGATTTGTTACACCAAGACAACACTTTAATTGTGCAAACCTAAGTTTCCTGGTGTGCACTTGAATCCCTCCCACAAAAAATGGACAGTCTGAAGGCACCCTGAATCATTGCCCACAAACAAAACTCACAGGGAGGAAAATGGGTCACTTTTAGTTCTTTCCCCCAAAAATAGCTTTAAAGGCACCTAGGAAAACAAAGAAACCCTGGACCAATTTTCTGCAGTCTGGTAGACTTCTTCAGACCACTTGCCCACAAAAGGAGAAATTAAGTTATTACTTTTTATCAATCCCAAAACAATGCCTGCAAAATTTCATCCAATTCTGCCAAAAAGTAAAAAAATATGTAGATGTTTCTCCCCACCACCACCACTTTTTAAAATGGAACTTTAAAGGCACCCAGCACAAAATCCCCCCCCCCAACAATATCTGGACCTATTTGGCAGGATCTGTCAAGTCTAGAGAGTCTACTATGCCCACATATTTCTTCATCTTCTGCCAAAAAGAAAACAAATTACAGTCAATTTAAAACTTATCAGTAACGATTGGGGAAAGGAAGCCTATTTTTCCTAAGTGGACTCAGACTTGGATCCCAAGTCAAATGACAATCTCCAAAGTTCTTGGAGACAGGCTGTTTTACAAAAAGCCTCCCTGAGTTCTGACCTGAATCTTGAGTTCTGTGAACACCCTTAATACATGTGTCCAGAGCCATTTAAATGTTGATATCTGCCCTAAATTTTCAGAGAGTTATACCTTTAAACAACCAAATAAATAAATGCTACAGAGATTGCCATGCCATTTCATTTAAGAAGCGTTTGTGTGTGTGTATATATACACACACACACATCAAAGGGAGCTTAGAGAACTGATACACTGGAGGAACACTGCACTGAAATATCTTTGATATTTAAACAAGAGTCAATTTCTGTTTTGTGACAGGCACATTCTGTTCTGGCATTTGTGTCTAACTAGGCTTTCTGAGTCATATACATAAAATAAAACGACATGGGAGGTCTGTGTCGTTTTCTTCAGATACCATATATTTATTTCCTAGTATGTGTTTGAAGCTCCTGAAACCATGAAGGTGAACAGCCATGAGTTGCAAATATTATGGGTTGTTTTTTTAATGAGATGCTTCCAACACTACGTAGCAACAAGTAGTTACCACTCCATGTACACATATCAGTGAGCCGTGGTCAATTCCAACTCCTTGAACAATACAGAAATCTGTTTGTGTTTTGGTGTGCATGAAAAGCATGCTTACCTGTTCACCAGGAATGTGTACCTTAAACTGAACTGCATTTGGACTCCAATGACATGGTCCAGTTACCCGGCTGGTAAGTAAAGCACTGGATCCAGATCAACAGAACATTTAAAAATACCTTTTCAGTTCATTGTCACAGATCTGCTTTGCATTGTTCTTCTGTCTTCCACACCTGCAGTCTTGAAAGTGGAAGATGTGAAGAGTAGGAACTCTTTGTAGAAAGTCAACATTTATTGAATATAGAATCTTCTATGAAGCCCTAATTTCCCCAACAAATAAGCACAACATTCTATCACACTAGGATGTGACCATGTCTGTTGCTATGTTTAGAAGTCCACTCCAATCGTAACGTTGTAGTAGTTTTAGGTGTGCCAGGATCTGGATCAGTTATTTATTTGTTCAGTGTCTTCCCACTGTATACCTGGGCAGGAAGCTGTAAAAGACTCTGGTAGTATTCCCAATTTGTACTTCTGCTCATACCAGAATTGTTTTAAGAAATCCAATTCTTGTTTGACCTGACCACCTTCCCGCCTTTTATGTACATTTCCCTTGAAACACTTTACACCTAGTACTAAAATAAAAAATTAATCTACAACTGCCTGCCACCACAGCTATGTTTTTTGTAGACTTCCATGGCTGCCTGGATGATGACACAGATGGCATGCAGTGATGTCATTAGAGACTGACCAGCCACATTAAAATATCAATCCAGAAGTTAAAGACAAACTATAGTCGTTGTTGTCACATCAGCCACTATTTAATATGTAAGTGATGGGTGATGTAAGTTATTACTAGCTTCAATTAGCAAAGACTAAGCCCTTTCATTATAATAATTATTGGATAGACTGACACTTCCTACCTCTGCCAGTGTATTCCCAACCCTACAGGAGGCTCTTTAGTTCCAATAACAGTTCAGCTGAAAACCCCACTACAAACTATGCCAAAACTGGGGAAATCATATCAACTGTTATTGTCTTCTGTCTCTCTCTTTGCCTTGTACTTTTTGCAAGTAACGCTATATTCATATACCCAAGATAAGGGAGTGGATGTATAAATTATTGCAATCAATCAGTCAAATGCTGAATGTAGATTAAGTTATTTTCTTTGGAATGTGGTAGAGATGCAATTTACCGCATACTAATTAAGAAATATCATTTTATGATGTGTTAAAGTGTTTTAGTGCTTTTGTTTGCCACCGTGGGCTCCTACTGGGAGAAAGGGTGGGATAGAAATCTAATAAATAAATAAAATAATAAATAAATAAGCATCAAAGATCTATAACCTCCTGAAGCATATTTGTAGATGCCTGAAGTCAAGAAGAACATTACGATAGGGAAAAGAGCACAATTATTTTAGACAGTGGAATCATGCTGTTACATGATTAGCAATATTATCTAGTATTTTGCTTATATTGTATGTTGGTAGCTTGATACAATAAACTGCCTCAGGTAGAAGATACTAGGGTTAGGGGTGTGGCAGCAAAGTTTTAAGATTACAGACCTGTACCACCTGATCGAGCCTGCTGCCATCAGTTGTGGTGGAGAATGCTGTTCCATTGCCAGGATAAGATTAAACTGTATGAGGAATTGAGAGGTGTGGAAGTATGTGGGAATTAGGAGGTATGGGAACAGAGAACTACACTGTCTGGATTGGCAAAAGGTAGTTACAAGGGTGTCTCTGATCTGTGCAGATATTGGAGCATGAGCAAACTGAAACAACAAATGTACTTTGACGAGGGGGTCTAGGCTCTTGCAGCCACTGAAACCCAATGACATAATTCATATACATGGTAGCGACTTGTGGAGTCAGAAGGTGTGTTTTATGAGAGGAAGCTCCACAGTTATATGAAGTACAGACTATGATGGACATTCTTGTTGCTGTAACAGTACAGGAGATATTCGCAGCTTGTTTTAGGTTCGGAAGATAGGATCAGTAATCAGCATCGAGATGTGAACAGACAGTGGTGCACTGGAACAGACAACAAAGAGAACTGGGATCTTAACCGAGGAAACTGGAGCAGTGCCACACAGATTCACCATATTACGCTGATCATCAGAAAGATTTATTGAGCAATGGTAGTATTTATGTTCAAATGTATAAGTACTATTTATTTTGTTTTGTTTTTAAAAAGGGGGGGAGATGTGGGAATTGTTTACTGTCTCTTTAGGAACTGGAGAACAAATGTTGTCAGTCAGAAGTGGCGGAAACCAGTCAGCAGATCTTGGTAACTGAGCAGAAGGAAACAAGTCCTCAGTTTGTAGTCTTATGTCTAGCAGTGTTCTACCTTCATAAAAAGAATGAAGAATAATAACATGTTTTGTTCGGAATCCAGCAATCTTAAATAAAACAAAAGAGCACAGGAGGTGGGTGCTGTTTTGTTCTTTGCCTTAGGCAGCAAAATATCTTGGGCCAGCCCTGCCTTGGACATTTGTATGAAATGTTCTCTGTGTGTCTCTAAGCATATTTTCACATACACACACTCATTCTGATTCAGCAAGGATGACCCATACATAGAAACAGGTTCTACATCTGGAGATGTGCTCATACTGCACTATACGCTCATTACCAAAGAAATGGATGGCACTGCCAGCTATGTCATTAAATTGTTTGATAGGAGGGAAGAGATTGCAGGGATGTCCTTCCCCTCAACAAGTGATCAGATATGTCAGCGCTGACATTGCTAGCTATTTTGACAGCCTGGGGATGTGTGCATGATCCTGGAGATGTACGGTCATCCATCTTTACTGTTTTCCTTTTCCCTTGGTGATATGGCTGATTGGATGGTAATAAATGTCTCCTTAAATGCAACTCTAAAGGAAGCCATGGCAAACCTTTATGGAAAAAGCCCATTTTGAACAACGATAGGCCTGTTTCAAACATACTTTTCCTGGGCAAGGTGCTCATGGTTGTGTTAGTGACTGAACGGGTGTTTCTATGAGATATCTAGATCCTTTTCACTCTGATTCCGGACCTGGATTGGAGATTGAGGCAGCCTTGATCATCCTGGTGGACAATCTAAGCCAGGAACTTGAAAGGGGGAGCACATCCATATTGGTTCAGCTGGACCTTTCAGTGGCTTTTGATTTCATCAACCACCAAATCCTTCTGGGCCACTTTTTTTAGTGACCCTAGTCCTCCTTAGAAAGTAGGTACCTTAGAAGGTAGGTGGTACTGAGTGACTGCTGTTGATACATGCGTCTCACAGGGATTCATCTTGCCCATGTATTGTTTAACAACTATATTAACCCATTGGGGGAGGCTGTATGTTACCAGTATGCTGATGATGCCCATTTCTATCTTTCATTTCCCCCTGATTCCAGGTAGGCAGTGGAAGTCCTGAACTAGTTTCTGAAATGCTGGATACAAGCTAATAAGCTGCAGAAAAGACAGAAGTGCTTTTGATCAGTAGGAAAGCTGATCTGGGGTTGGTGTGTAGCCTGTTTTAGATAGTGCAGCACTCTCTTGAAGAACTAGGTTCACAGATTGTAAGTGCTCCTGGCAGTGGCTTGGCTTCTGGATGGTCAAGTGGTGGCAGTGAGCAGGAACACTTTTTCTCATCTTAGGCATGATGCACCAACTCTACCCTTTTCCAGAGAAGTCTGATCTCTCCACTAGCACACAATGGAGGCTTGTCTAGGTGGCATTTTTTCCTTGCATGGCTTTGTAATACTTCATTAGGGTGAGTGGGGCACTGCCCCACCAACCTTGGTCTGCCCCCAGCCAATCCCCACTTGCCTGCCTTCTTTTTTACAACCATTCCAGGGGGTGGCACTGCCTGTCAGCTTCTTCCTCCATAGTCTCAGTGTTGCCTTTGTAGAACTCAGCAGGGAGATAGGGTGACAGGAACAAAACTAAAATTAATTGTCTCTGCCTGTCATTGGATCTGGCTGCACCTGCTGTTGATTGCCCTGCCTTCTGCCCTACCAGTCCCCATGGGAACTAGCCACCACTGATATCAGTTATTGATTATGTCCTGGATGGATTACTGCAATGCACTGTGTTTTCAGGGTGAAAACAACAGAGCGGCACCATGACCTCCCCAAGGAAGAAGGGCACACTTAAAATGTAGAGGAAATAATAACATACAACCACAGTGTGAAATCAGATACTTATCGGGACATATGAAGTATGAAGAAATATATCGGCATGACTGACAATTTTTTTTTTATTTACACAATCCTATAGTGTAATACGAGGGCCAGTGTGGTGTAGTGGTTAGGGTGTTGGACTATGACCTGAGAGACCAGGGTTTGAATTCCCACATACCCATGAAGCTCACTGGGTGACCTTGGACCAGTCACTGCCTTTCAGCCTCAGAGGAAGGCAATGGTAAACCCCCTCTGAATACAGCTTACCATGAAAACCCTATTCGTAGGGTCGCTGTAAGTCAGAATCAACTTGAAAGCAGTCCATTTCCCTTTCATAGTGTAATACAATCCTATGCATGTTTACCCAGAAGCAAGTGCTAATGTATTCAACAGGGCTTACTCAAACAAGGAAGCATGCATAGGACTGCAACCTCAAGTGATAAGAAACTTCACTCACCCAACCCAATATTCAAAATCATGCCACTTTAAGCTATTTTGCAACTTTTATACTTATTTTTATGGTTATTGGATTTTAAATGGATTTATTTCTTGTTGTGAGCTGCCTAGGTTTCCATTGGCAGCCTTATCTCACAGGTTTGTTGGAAAGACTCCATGTACACACACTGTAGATATAAAAATACATACACCCCATATAATAGTTTATTGACAAAACCAGTTGGCTATTGCAGAACATTTTTTTTAAAAAATCAGAATTCGTTTCCTACCAAATAATTGGAGGGGAAGAGAAAGATTTACAACACAAACACAATCCTTTGCTATGGTCATTGAAAAGTTCCATTAGTTTACAGCACAGTCCTAACTATGTCTACTCAAAAGTAAGTCGTATTGAATTCAGTTGGGTTTACTCCCTGTATGTGGGATTAGCATTGCAGCTTTACTCCCAGAAAAGCAGATATAGGATTAAATCTTCATACTGAGAAGGTTTTGAAAACAGGCTATGAATTAGACAAACTGCTCTCTTTAACAGCTCAGGAAAATTTAAATTTGTTTGACTCCTCATAATTAGAAATGTATAACATATTGTCATGGCATCATAAGCTGCATGTACACTTTTTAAAAAATTCTGTTCAATTTTTTTTTGAAAGATAAAATGTATAATATGCTTTTTTTGCAAGTAATTTAAAACACCCTGTATGTACACTTTTATTATAATCATACCTGAAATTGTTTATGGTGCAATGCCTACCAAGATAGTGCTGTGATTGTTTTGTTCTAGATCTCCTGCACACAGAAAGAAAGGGACTTTTGCTACTGTTGAAAGCTAAACTTACTCAATTTATGAGATTTTCAGACAGCAGAAAAAGGCAACAGTTTTCTGGACTTGCAATGGGTTCTAGCTATTGTCTGGAAGTCAACAAATCCCTTGTCAATAACAACCCTGACTTCACTTATTGGCTACAAACCTAAAAGGGCAGGGTTAGAGCAGCCAGCTACAAGCTCATTTAGCAGAGACAACATTTTGGTATATATCTTTTGAATCAGAACGTCTAGAAACTTAATTTTTTTAAACAATGAAAGCTGAAAGTCCAGAGATTGGAGTGATTCACCTCCAGTCTCTGAGCGAAAACCAGAGACCATACCCATGAGCATCGAAGACCATTGAATGATAATAGTAAGAGACAGATGGGCCCAAGAATTAACTGGATACTGGCCTCATTGATGCCAGGGTTGCACTAACTAAACGGGGCAGAATGATTATTTCACTTCTTGCTACTCAAGAAACACAAGCTGGAAGGGAGCAGATCAAAGAGAAGCCCATTCATCCCCTGCCTTTTGCCTTAGGGATGGCTGTCTTGCCTTGCAAACCTTTGGCCTTCTAGTACGTGAATCTTATCTAAGAACAAGGTTTCTTTCTCAAGAAATGTACCTTAACCCTGTTTGTCTCATCATACAATCATCATACTTCAGAGCTACTTGACACCAGACTCACTGCCAATACAGATAAGTGATTCAGAATCACAGTAGAGGCCTCTCTAACCACAAGGCTGCAAACAGGTTTAGGTTACATGTGTGCCACAGGCCACTGTTAGCATTCCCAGGTAATATTTGCATAAGCAAGTCATGGGAAGATGTACAATTTAAGAGCCTCAGGAGCCATACGACAATGGAACCAATTACCTAGAGAGGTAGTGGGCTCTCCAACACTGGAGGCATTCAAGAGGCAGCTGGACAGCCATCTGTTGGGAATGCTTTGATTTGGATTCCTGTGTTGAGCAGGGGGTTGGACTCAGTGGACTTATAGGCCCCTTCCAACTCTACTATTCTATGATTCTATGACCAAGGGGAAAACCAACATTAACAAAAACAGAGATATGTGACAAAATTCCGCTGCCAATTCCTCTGGTATCTTCTTTATTTCGCTTTTAATTTCTTCGGTTCAAAGGCAGTTAACAATAGTTTAAGAACAAACTAATGTAATTAAAAATGTATATATAAAATATAGGAATTAAAACAATTTCACACCTGTTTAACACTCCAGGTGTTAAAAGCCATTCCAAGCAAGAACGTTTTATAGAACTTTGGGAAGGCATCAAGCCTAAAGCTTTTGACCCACATCTGAAAAGAGATAAACCAGTGTCTGGAGTGTACTGGACCGCCAAGAGGTGGGCTCAGAGACTTCAGAGGGAACTAATGTACTGGGCCCAGTGCCAGCAGGGAAGCCAAACTCTGATCTTTCTTTTCTTTTTAAACTAGGTCTCTCTCTCTCTCTTTTCCCACACCCCCAGAACCAAAGTTATGAAGGCACCATTCAAAGCAATTGCTTTTTCAGATATGAGCCTGCTTCTCCCTTTTAGTGTTTTTTAGCCAATAAGAGAAGTCAGACTTCCTGGTTCACCCTAGTTTTGCTCTAGAGTCACACAATGGAGAAGGACTGTGTTGTTTATCATGAAGGGCCAGCTTCGTTCAGTGAACCAGACTGCCCTTCTCCTTTGTCAGAATCTACAGAAAAAGCAGGGTGACAAACTCTCAAGAGAAACCCAAAAATGTCTTCATAATGAACCAGGAAGTCCCTTCATTGTCTCTACAAGGTACTTCCTGGATCATTTTTAACTTGAAGCTGCTTTGGGGTCTTCCCTTGGGCTTACATGACTGAAATTTCTCTATAGCAGTCATCAATCACAGCTCTGATTTCACTTGTTTGCTTCTTTTTTGTCTTCCATGGTACAGAAGTTATAGTTGTCCAGATAAAATAATAGAGGGTTTTAGTCTAGCTGTGACTGGGCAGTAGCACATCCTTGCAAATGCAAAAGGTGGCAGTAAAGACAGGAGTTCATGCTCTAACTCAGGTTTAATATCATGCAAAAAAAATTTTGTACTGAGTATTTAAACATTAAAAAATGATCCTGTTATTGCAATTGCAAATAAAATCCATCTTTAGTTTATCCATAAGGTGAGAGGGAGTATTATGGTTGAGAAAGCATGGGTTATAGCTTAATAAAGGTAACGGTGTCCCTGCACTTATAGTGCGAGTCGTTTCCGACTCTTAGGGTGACGTCTTGCGACATTTACTAGGCAGACCGTATATATGGGGTGGGATTGCCAGTTCCTTCCCCGGCCTTTCTTTACCCCCCAGCATATGCCGGGTACTCATTTTACCGACCACGGATGGATGGAAGGCTGAGTGGACCTCGACCCCTTTTACCGGAGATTCGATTTCCTCCTTCCATTGGAATCGAACTCCGGCCGTGAGCAGAGCATCGGCTGCGTTACCGTCGCTTAGCACTCTGCGCCACGGAGGATCCTTATAGCTTAGTATTGCTATACTAATATTGATGGGGGGGCAGAGAGAGAGACGAGGGTCCATGATAACCCTGCAGTGTCGTCCAGTGTTGTTCAACAGTCTCTTGGTTTATTGGATTTTTTTAGCGAAATGCAGTTGCTGGGAAGGGGGAAGGTGTTCATTGTAGCTGCAACATGAGTGAAGAGGGGATTAATTGCTTACCCTGAAGGGGAAAAAACAGGGCAGATTCTTGGGCGTGGGTTCCTGATGCTGGTACAAACACTTAAGCTGGTATGTTGAAGCCAAAGTTCAAATACATTTTGCTCAAAAAAAGAGAAAAAAAGTGGTTGTTTGACCTGTGCTGATATATCGCTGAAGATAGGAGGTATAAATAAACTGAACAAATGATCTTAGAATATACTGTTTGCTTTTTAACTGTTTAATCTTGAATTTATTCAAGCACATGGATCTGATCCGTGGTCTCTGTAAATCTTAAATCTCTTTTGATCGCCCTCACCATTTGAAATTCTATGCGTGGTCTTGCACTGAATGTAGTATTGCCAGCCTAATATCAATTGATGAGAGACCTGCAGTAACACAACTGATTTACAACTCATGAAACTTCACTTCTTTGCATGGTTTAGGGTTGGCATTGGGGGGTGGGGAGCAGGGCTTTTGTGCCTTTAACAGTTCTGTGGCAAGCAGAAAATCAATAGGTTAAGCTTTTTCTAGTATGGAAATACAATTATGGGGAAAGCTTCACCTGTTCGCATTCTTTTTGTCAGAAATCGTATTACTTGTGTGTAGCCCCTGATTTATTTTTGGGCTCTACACTCCACCTGCAAAAGGGCATACAAATTTCCTTATGGCACAAAGTATATGCAAAGTTGTGTCTTCTGTGCAAGGATGAAAGACAGCCCAATCCACATTGCAGCGTACTGGGCTGAGAAAATTCTGTTGAGAGCCTGCCACTTCAGTGTGAGGTTTGCAACTGAATGCTTCTTTATACAAAAATAATATTAAAATCTATGTATATAAAAAGTTGGATGTCAGGGAGAAAGGTTTTCTATGCAGAATCCTTTTCTACATTCAGTTATGTGAGGGTCAAACTCTACAACGCACAATTAGCAATTGCATTAATGGCTTTTTAAAAAGTAAACCTTAGATGTCACGGGCCTGAGCTGAATAAGGACCCCAAGGGGGAATGGGGGCTTTAACTCTTTACCCCCCTCCATGATCTCCATATAGATCAGGCCCTGCTGTTTACATTGGAAGAAAATCTGTTTTTGCCACTACAGAAATAGCCTTTGAGAGACCTGTAGGGAAAGGTCGCCCTGAGGTCCTTCTGGGAGGAAGTGCAGAATATAAATCTTATAAATAATAAATAATGGGGGAAAGGAGTTCCACAACTGAGGGACAGCCATCAAGAATGTCTGCGTGTGTTTTATGTTCAAGCTGAGGACAGTGACTTCTACAGTGAAGAAGGCACATTAGTTTGATCATAGACTTGTTACCTTCTTTGTAGAATGGGAATTTTCACTCCACATTTAGGTACAAATCACTTAATGTATCTATCCACAATGCTTTCAGGACATATTGTTGTTGTGCAGTGAGTGCTAAGCATGATGCTTGTAACAAGACTCTTGAAGTCAGTGCTCCAGCTCACAGATGGCATCGTTCTAGTCAGTACACAGTGTATTTGGTATGTTCACTTGGATGCACACTGCATCCTGCCAATGCCACACAAATGGTGTGCAGGAAGGTTAAAAGTAGGTGGCTATAAAAGCTGCAGGAAACTGAGAGGAAAAACACATAGGAATCTTTTCTGGAATCATTTCTCTTGCAAACATTCACTGTGACTTGCCAAGATATATTGCTTGGATCATGTCAACGTGATTTTTCTTAGATTCAGTTCACATTTACTGCTAGCACTGTGTGAACCATTTGAGATCCCAATATGTGCCTGAATACCAGGACCATGTGGGGGACAAGTTGCATCTGGTCCTTTCCACCTGGTTGTCTCCTGGGTAGGGATGTGCTAGAATTCCGTCCAATTTGGATTTGGTACCCAATGTTCCATTGATCAGTTTTTTCTCTGTTGCTGCAGATTGGATTTTTATGTAGTCTCTAAAATATCTGCCCCCAAAATATCAATATTAAGAATGATAATTTTATTGATATTTCTTTTCAAAATATTGATATTTCCTTTTCAAAATACCAATATTAATATCATTATTTTTGTGAGGGGAAATAAAAGCAGTGGCTAGCGGAGAAAGAATTAACTCAAATCAACACTGGCTTGTTAGGTCAATGGAATGCTTTCAAACAATGGCCAAAGGATCCCATCCCTGCTCCTGGGAGGAAGAGCAACACTTTGGGTGGGGAGAACCATATTTCTGGTATTCAGCCACTTATTGCAGAGACTAGAGATCTTGCTGCTGGGTACTTGCAGTATGTATAATAGGGCCTCACTGCACAACCAGAGCAGCTGAAAGCCATTAATAAGTCCTTTATAATAGCCATGCCAGGCAGAATGTTAAATAGTTTCATGTTAATTACAAGAAACCAAAAGGATTTTTAGCACTTCTGAGCCCAACACTGCCTTGCTGTCATAAGAGGAAAAGGTGAGTAATGCTCAGAGGTACATGCTACCAAATTTTTTCAAGCTACACAGGAAGTGGATTGGACTGTGAAAGACCAACCCAAATTGTGTTTGCATTTTGACAAATTTGTAGGACAATACAATATCGCAGAGAGGAGGTCAGGTCTCCTGCTCCCCTGCTGCATTCGCTATAGCTGCCCAATTTCCCTGCTTTTAAAAGTTTGATAGAACTATCTGTTGGCTATACATATGTTCTTAAACTGCAAGGGTTTTTTTGCCTGTTAGTGAATTTCTCTGCTTTTTAATCCGGGGGGTAAGAAATGGGATCGTGTGCAAGTTTGTTAAGAATGGATAGATCATTTGTATGCTTATTGAGTTCAATGGGATTTACTCCCCTGCAATCATGCTTATGATAGGTGAAACTGACCCCAGAGAAGGCAGAGAAGAAGGAGGGAGAGAGGGTGGGTGGGAGTTGACAGGGGAGGAGGAAGAAGGAAGAGGGGGAGGAAAGGTAGGAGAAGGATGGGAGAGGAGAGGGGGAGGGGAAGAGGGGAGGGGAAAGGTGGGACTGATCATTTGCATGCTTGTTGAGTTCAGTGGGATTTACTCCCATGCAATCATGCTTAGGATAGATGAAACTGACCTGGGGAGGAGCAGAGGGCGGAGGAAGAGGGGGAGGAAGGGGAGGACAGGAGATTGGGTGGGTGGGCACTTGGCAGAGGGAAAGCCCCTTTCCTTTCCAAAAGGAAAACATTGTTAACAGTATCATTATTTTGGGGGGTTTCTCATGCCTTTTAATTCTACAGCAGACACATGTAGCATCCCACCCAAATTAAACCAAAGCTGTCCCTGGCCAGATCCACACCAAACATCTATCCCACTTACATCTATTCCAGTCATGGCTTCCTCCAAATAATCCTGGGAAGTGTAGTTTGTGAAGGGTGCTCAGAGTGTTAGGAGATGCTCTATTCCCCTCACAGAGTTACAATCACCAGAAGAGGGGCTGAAGAGGGGCCACTGGAGCTCTGTCAGGGGAATAGGAGTCTCCTAACAACTCTCAGAATCCTTCACAAATTACACTTCCCAAGATTCTTTGGGGTAAGCCATAACTGTTTAAAGTAGAATAAATGTCTGGCATGGGTGTGGCCCCCTGATTAGCCAAGGCAAACACATGTGAGTCTGGCTTTTAGAACCCTGCCAGTTGGTTCTTACTGAACATGCCTGTGCTATCATAGACTTCAATGTTAACTTTCTTAAATTAATTAAAAATCAGCCATGCATTTAAAAAACTTTTAAAATGCAGAGGATGAAGGTCAGTAATAGGAATACAGGTACTGTGTGAACATGGCTGATTTTTAATTAATTTCAGCAGATTATGAGACCAATGACAGAAAGAAATCCAATAGGGGTCTGGATTTTTTCCCTCCTGTTTTACACTTTGAACTCTAGATTCTCTCTGAGTATGAAAACTTAAGAGAGTTGTTAAGCAAGTGTTTCAGAGTTCAGTACTATATGTTTTGTAAGATTTTGTTTTGTTTTGAAATGAACTTAAGGGAAGCAGCAGAATGGCATGGGGAGTATTTTCAGTTTAACATTGCAAAATGTGAAAAATCTATGCTGGCTATAGTATACAGCCACTCTCGTTGCCTTATAGTTAGACTGCATAGGTTTATCATTCTCTAATTTTCCTGCAAAGTATACGCACTTCCATGTCATTCAGGAAAACATTCAGTCGGCATAACATTAGTATCATAGAAAACATCATTACAGCCACAGAAAGATAGATAGAAACAAAGGGAGGTGGAACGGACGAAGGAAATATACTCATACAGATGTGAAAATTTCTCCTTAGGAAATTGTTCCTCCATGTTCCTGCCAGGCAAGATAATACATTTACAAATTTTGCCTAAAAGGAAAACATAAGCTGTGTGGAGTGGCACAGACTAACTGTGTTCAGACTTTTAAGCAGTACTCAAGCTGTGTGACAAAGCAAGTAAGGGAAAATGTGTCAAAACAGTGCTTCTGGGCACACAGAAACATCATGGTGTTGGAAACAATCCAACATAATGGCAACACATCAGATAGATTCCATTTATGAGAGAATGATTACTCAGTCATATTGGCATTTCTTAATGTTACTAATTGCAGAAATCACCTTGAGCCACTGATCTTGAAATTGCTTTCAATGTTCAGTAAGATCAGCCATGAGAACTGGCTCTGATTTAAGAGATTCCTTTACCTTGTAAAATCTTTTTATTTTTTAAAAAATAATTGATTTTGGTTCTCTTAGTTGCTCATTTTTCTCTTTTTAGTTGGTTCTTCACATTGTTGCAGCAATTCACAATTTTAAAAAAATCCCTATGAAAATTCTTCAGCATTTTAGTGCAAATTTATCCTAATAAATACATTTTTGTAGGCACTGAAATGATGAAACTGAGGTTATCATACTTTCGATACATAATGAGAAGACACGATTCACCAGAAAAGACAGTAATGCTGGGGAAAACAGATGGGAGCAGAAAAAGAGGAAGACCAAACAAGAGATGGATTGACTCCATAAAGGAAGCCACAGACCTGAACTTACAAGATCTGAACAGGGTGGTTCATGACAGATGCTGTTGGAGGTCGCCGATTCATAGGGTCGCCATAAGTCGTAGTCGACCTGAAGGCACATAACAACAACAACGGGTCTCAGAAAGTACAGGCAGTTGCTAAGGGAGATGCCAGCTCCATTGAAAGAAAGTGGTATCTCCCTTAGTAACTGCCTCTACCATATGGCCAGTTTTTACTGATGTAATCAAATGAGCAAGCAGAAGGTCCCCAACACTGCTTTTCCAGTCAAAGGAATGTGAGCATCTTTGAGTGCTGTACTGCCACACATATTTTGAGGTGACCAACTGTACGAGCCAATAGGAAAATGCTGCATCTTACATGGGCTTTTTCTTCTTCCACAGGTTACCTCCTTCTACATGAATATTGGACAGCACAGAGAGCTTGCCATGTCTGATTCTTCCTTTGCTCCTAGGTGGCATAAGAAGTAGTATTCTTCAATGGAATTGCAGAAAGGCTGACTTTATTGTTTTTAAGCATGCATCTGGCAGGAAAATCCACCATCTTATAGTGAAAGAGCCTCAGATTTATGATCAGCTTGATGTTTATGAATGACTAATTTACTTTTTCTAAACCATGAAATTATAAACTGAAAAATGCCAGAGACCAAATTATTAAATTGTGAATTGAAAAATGATGACTATTCATAAGTTGCCTGATATTTCAGCAGGTGCTATAGAATTTTAAAAATGGCAAGCCCATGCCTATGTTTTATAAACAATATACACTGCGTAACATCACATATTTATGCTGCTGAATTACTTCACTATGCCTGAAAGCACTTTAAGAAGATCTAGGACATCCCTCTGAGTTTTGTTGCAGGGTGAGAACAGGATAGCAGTGTATGCATTCATTCAGAGGAATAACAGATGTTTAGAAAGTGTTTTCTATTCCCCCATCCAGGAAAAGTACACGGCCAATTGGGTGAAACACCTTCGGCTATTCTAGAAGCCTAAAAGGCTTACAAAGAAAAAGAAAGGCATCCTGAAAGTTGTTGATACTGTGATTCATAGGGTCACCATAAGTCGTAACCGACTTGACGGCACATAACAACAACATGCAGTTTTGACTAATGCACACATCTTTGCAAGCAATTTATCCTAATATAATGCATTTTATATGTTATTGTCACCAAAATATTCATTTTGTGCATTTTCCCTGTCCCCCCCCCTTTGGGCTGGGGACAGTGAAGGGCCCCTCTGAACTCCTGGGCCTCCTTCCGGTGCCTCACCTGGCCCTCTGCTGGATCCCCAGGCCAGATCAAATGTTAATTAAAATCCAGTTTCCAAGATGCCATTTCCAAATGCACACACACAAAATCACATTCATCTTGGGGAAATATCCTACCATTGTTGCCATTTGGAATTTGAGAGTGCAGAATTCATCAGCACAGACGTGAAGGCCTGGAAAAAGGGATGCAGAGAGGGGGGAGACCACTCCACACAAAACACAAAATCTCTTAAAAGGTATTATGAAGTTTTTTTTCCTTTCACAATTATGGGCAAAATACTGTTGATAGAAATGTGCTAAACTAATATTGTTACAGTCAGTTCATACTGTTGAAAAAATCTTAGATCCAAAGCTAGTAATGTTACTGATGGATATAGCATTGCTACGTCAGTCACCTGGATTGTAAAATGTAAATAAGTTTATTTCGGTCAATGACCAGCAAAGTCACCGGGATTACTAAAGAAGAAAAACTCCCCATATATATGTTGCTTGATTTATGTTAATTCCTGTATAATTGTAATTAATATTGAAAAGTGTCATAGGAACTTTGAAATATTGCAGAATAAAAGAAAACCTTGGGTGTTTTATCCAGTTTCGGAGTCTGCCAAGCATAGCGTACTGTCTGCAACAAGGCCTTTGTGCAACACAATCTCTGTCTAATATTTAGAGATGTAAAATTTCCAGAAATTTGAAGCCATACAAAAACAAATCTTTTTGGAAGAACAATGGAAATTTTAGAAAAAAATTTAAAAATATGCTATAATTTTTAGCACTCTTTACTGATCAAAGGTCACTTTGTTACTTTAGGAACATAGTAAGTATGATGTATAACCTGGTTTGCCCATAAAATTATGCTGAAAGAATTGCACTGGCTGCCCATTCGCTACCAGGCCAAGTTCAAGGTTCTACAAAGCCCTATACAGCTTGGGACCAGGATACCTGAAAGACCATCTTATCCCTTATATACCCAGTCGATTGTTGCACTCTGCAGGTAAGGGCCTCCTGCAGACACCATCTTATCAGGAGGTCCATTCTGCACAATATAGGAAATGGACCTTTAGTGTGGCAGCACCTACCCTGTGGAATTTCCTCCCTTTGAATATTAGACAGGCGCCATCTCTGTTATCTTTTCGGCGCCTATTGAAGACCTTCCTCTTTCAACAAGCCTTTTAAGTTGAGACCTTATCCCAGTCTGTGTCTGTGTTGGAATTGCTTTTTAATATGTTCTTAAACTTTTTTTAGAAAAAACAGTATGTTTTTAACTTTTTTAAAACATGTCTGGAAAGCTTGTTTAAAAATGTTTTTTAATATGTTTTGTTTTAATGTATTTTAAAGTCTATTTTTATGTTGTTTTAAAGTGTTTTTAGTGCCTTTGTTTGCCGCCCTGGGCTCCTGCTGGGAGAAAAGGCAGAATATAAATCAAATAATAAATAAATAAATGTTTGGCATATTAAAGTCTATTCAAACAATAATTACAAACTGATTTTTTTAAAAATTGTTATAAATTGAGCTACAAGCTGCTGAACTGTAATGAATCTAGCATCTCTCTTGTTTTGCCAGTTTATGAGGAGCAGGTAAGAAACAAAAACAGAAGAAACCATCAACATTCTATTTATTTATTAAATTTATATTCCACCCTTCCTCCCAAAGGAGCCCAAGGGGGCAAATGCACACACAATAAAACATATAAACTATCTTTTAAAAAGTTAAACAAGCCAGTTATGTATTCTGAAATTTATGATGCCTCCTCCAGTCCTCCACGGTTGCAAGGAGACATAAAGCACTCATTTCCATAGAAAGAGCTGAGAAAAAGAGCGGGCAGAGGAACCAAGACTCAATGAACACTGCATGAAATTTAATGGCTCCTTTTCTCTATCGCTATCAGTTTCTGCTTCTTTGTGTTGCTCTGTGCATTCTCCCACTCCCTGTCCTTTGAGGCCTAGTCGAGAGGACAGAAACAGATCCATTAACTATGCCAACCTAGAGGAAGCTCACAGGCTAAGAAGGCACTGAATCCTCCCTTCTCTTGTGTCAATGGCAGTGCCTCCTAGAGCTAGAAATGCATCTTGCTCTTGCATTTGAGAGTTATACTCTTAGTACACAACTCAGGACCTGCTTGTCCTCAATGTAAAGAAATTGTAATGATCTGACACTGTACATGGTTGTAATCAAAAGTCTTTTGGTTTTTTAAAATCATGTTAAGGGAGGAGATATATGAACACCTTATCTCCTTAAATATTTTATTCATCATTCTAAAACAAAACATTTAATTTTTTCCAATTTTGGGGGAGAAGGCTTAGGGGGAAAAAACCTGATTTTTTCTGTTTTTTTCCTGGGCCTTCACATCTCCACACTTCCTTTTTCATTGCTTCAGATTCTTCCACCTTCTGCATTACTGGTGCATGTTTGACAAAGAAGAAACTAACATTTGAAAGAGTTAGAGTTGCCAGGTCAGAGGCATCCCAAATCCTGAGATTTCAGGGGCGGGCCTTAGTGATGTCATCGGGGTGGGCCCAAGTGATGTCACAGGGGTGGGCTCTAGTGATGTCATTAAGCATGACACATTAAGCATCAATCACAGTTGCTTGGAGCATACAATTCAAACAAAAACATTTCTCTGATTAGAAATTAAGATAGAAATCTTAGTTAAAAGATGGAGCCTGGGTAGGGAACATTTAATCTAGTCTACTTGCTTTCGGCATGAAGGGTTTAAGTGCCCTCAGGCCAGGCCAGTCACCAGAAGGTCATTGTAGGACAAAAGGAGCCTAGTGTTGTGGAGATGTTAAATGGAAGCACTCAGGAGTAAAGATGGATGCCCCTGAAGGCTGCAATTCTAAACACACTTACTAAGGCACTAAGCCCCATAGAACTCAACAGGACTTACTTCTGACTACGTAGATATAGTTTGGATTGTGCTGTTGGTAAAGCTTGACTAGGGTTCCTCTGCAAATATACCCATATCCAAGCAGGGTTAGCAGTCCTCTGCCTGTAATGCCCTGCCCCATCTTTTAACATGGCTGCTCCTAACTTCTTTACAGAGTTGACCCTTCAATTCAGAAAGAAGTCCAAGAAATGAGTAACAGTAAGAAGATTCTCTACCCTTTCTGTCTACCTTGTGAGCTCCTATAAACTCACTTTGACACTCAACCCAATTCCAGTGAGTAATAATTGACAGAGAGAAAACACACATGGTTTGGTCTACCTTCACAGGCAAAAGCTTGGAAACAACAATTGCAGTCCCACTTCCAAATATGTGAATTCTCTTTTACCACTATTGGGCAAGAAACAAACCATCATGCAACCAACAAGGTGCATAATCAGTGGGTTTAAGCAGGGCCGGATTAAGCTGAGGAGGGCCCCTAGGCTGATTGGTGTTTGGGCCCCCCTTCTCCTCTTAGGCACGCATGTGTGCCATCAACCAAGATGGCAGCAGAGGCTTCAGCCCCTTAGGGAAACTTCGGCCGCCATCTTGATTGATGGCACACATGCGTGCCTAAGAGGAGAAGGGGGCCCCAAACACCAATCAGCCTAGGGGCCCTCCTCAGCCCCCAAGAGCTCTGGTCCCTAGGCTTCAGCCTACTAAGCCTAATGGATAATCCGGCCCTGGGTTTAAGGGGGTTGAGATCAGCACATGCAACCACTGCTGTTGCTTCTATGGATATAAGGGAGTGAGGTTAAAAAGAAGTGAAATGCAAATGGAAAAGAAAAACACAAGACAGTGATGATTTCCTAAATGCAATACCATACCAACCACAACAAAATTCCTATGAGTAAGGCAGAAAACGCAGCATCCCAAAACCAGTCAGGATTCCTAATCAAAAAACAAAACTAAAAAAATCCTGGCAGCCAGTCAGCCAAGGTCACAGAAATCCCCATGCAGCACAACCTGACCTGGGGGCTGCAGTAAATGCAGAATGTTGCAGCACGATTGCTGACATGAGCGAGATCCTATCTGCACATAATACCTCTGCTCTGAAATCTGCACTTGTTGCTGATTTGCTACCAGGCCAAGTTCAAGGTGCACTTTCCATGTTATAAATACCACATAGTACTTACTCTGCTCCTTTAGTGGGCCTCTTTTCAGCACCTGCTAAAATCATTTTTGTTTAGGCAAACCTATCCAGGCATATAGAAGCTATTGTGCTTTTAAATCTGTTTTTAATTCATTATTGCTTATATTATTTTGAATGTTTTTAAATACCTGTCTCTGTTTTTGCCAATAATTTTATTGTTTTAATTCTTTCTGTAAACCACTTTGAGATTATTTACAATAAAGTGTTATATAAATGTTGTAAATAAAACACATAAATAAATGTTGGAGTCACTGTGGCCCTTGGGTCTCTTTCCTCTTTTAGGAACAAAGGAATCTGCCTTATACTGTAAGAAACGTGGTTTTAATGTGGTTTTCTTTAAGGGAAAACCCCCCTATGAGACCCCAAAAATGGTCTCCTGTGGAAGACCCACGACAGAGACAAGTGTGAATCAGTTTTAAAAGCTTTTATTTCGTACTTGCAAGGACGGGTGTTCTACCAGAAGGCAGACACACCCAAATGACATTGGTACAAATCTTTTATCCCCTAGCCCGACGCTTCATGCCCTCCCCTGTTTTCCCCATTGGTCAGGTACTTCCAGGGTTCACAGCCTATCAGATCCGCCTGTCCCTGTCACATGAAACTCCTCCCCTGTTTACATCTCCCATTACTCAGATTTAAGCTACCCCATACCTATATTTATTATTTTCCATATATGGTATTTTACTCCCCTCCCTTGCACATTAATTAAGCAGAACATTCTCAGAACACTCCCATTACGACAAGCAAAGTAAAATTTCCCTATGACTCTGCCAAGCAAAACCCCCCTTTCTATATTAAAACAGACTTTGACCACAGATTGTCCAGATAGCCATCTTATTTCATTATCTGAGCATAAAAACACCTTTTAATCATTTAAGCGTAAATCCCCTTACTATTTTAAAGTGGAACTTTGACTGCAATCTGTCTGTTCTGGCTGCTTTTTATTTGAACTTCAGACAGATGTCCTATTCTAAGAAAAAGCCCCTTTTTCTCTACTTATGTTAACTTCAGCCTCTATAGAATATCTATTACAAACAGTCTATCAGTTTATTAAGCACTTATTCTTAACAATAAAGAATCACATATTATTTATCTTTAAAATATTTCTGAAAAAGCAACATAATATATACACTTCTCACAATACTGACTCAGGCCATTTAGTGGCTGAGTACTGATGACATGGACTAGCATTGGCTCTCCAGGATTCCAGGCAATAGTCTTTTCCAGAAATTGAATTTTGGACCTTTGCAAGCAAAGCATATGCCCTACCAATGAGCTACAACCCTTCCCCTGTTTAAAAAAGTATGTCTTAAAATTGTTCTTTTCAATTCACTCTTGAATGCACATCATACCTAGGGCAAATCTACACCATTCATTTACAGCACATTCAACATCCTTTTGATGGACATGAATCCCACCTCAGAATCATGGAAACTGTAGTTTGTTAAGAGCGGTGAGAACAGTAACTGTGAGGGGGAAACAACACTTCCCAGGATTCTTTAGGGGACGTCATGCTCTTTAAATGTGAGTTGGATGTGCTTTAAATGTATTGTGCAGATCTACTTAATAAACTTTGCCTGCATGTAAATCGTTTTAATTAATTTTTCAAAATGCAAATGAGCTATAAAGTTTACTGGGTGACCATGGGCTATTCACCATCTCTCAGCCTAATCTGCCCCTCAGGATGAAAACAATGGAGAACCATGACCATCCCAAGGAAGAAGGGCACAATTAAAATGTAGAGGAAATAATCTACAACCATAGTGTGAAATCAAATACTTTTTGGGACACGGTATGAAGAAATATTTATATAAGCATGACTATCGAATATGTTTATTATTTACAAAACCTGTAAAGATATTTACAATGCAATTCTATGTTTGTTTACTCAGAAGCAAGTCCCAATGTATTCAGTGGGACTTATTCAAACAGGGAAGTATGCAGAGAACTACAAACTCAAGTGACAAGGAACTTGTTCTTTCAATAAGCCACTTTAAGCTGAGACCTTATCCCAGTCTGTGTCTGAATTGGAATTGCTTTTTAATATGTTTTTAAACCTTTACTTTTTTTAAAAAAAAGATGTTTTTTAAAGCTTTTTAAAAATGTTTCTAAAGATGTTTTGTTTTAATATATTTAAAGTCTGTTTTATGATGTTTTAAAGTGTTTTAGTGCTTTTGTTTGCTGCCCTTGGGTCCTACTAGGACAGCCTTTCCCAACTAGTGGGCCACCAGATGTTGTTGGACCATGATTCCCATCTTTCCTGACCATTGGCAATGCTAGCTGAGGCTGATGGGAGTTGTGGTCCAACAACATCTGGTGGCCCACTAGTTGGGAAAGGCTGTACTAGGAGGAAGGGTGGGATATGTTTATATGGGCATGTTTAGCCTGCAGAAGAAAAGGCTGAGGGGAAATATGATAGCACTCTTCAAGCACATGAAAGGTTGTCACATAGAGGAGTGCCGCAATCTCTTCTTGATCGTCCCAGAGTGCAGGACACAGAATAATGGGCTCAAGTTGCAGGAAGCCAGATTTCGACTGGACATCAGGAAAAACCTCCTAACTGTTAGAGCTATACGACAATGGAATCAATTACCCAAAGAGGTAGTGGGCTCTCCAACACTGGAGGCATTCAAGAGGCAGCTGGAAAGTCATCTGTTGGGAATGCTTTGATTTGGATTCCTGCATTGGCAGGGGGTTGGACTTGATGGCCTTATAGGCCCCTTCCAACTCTACTATTCTATGATTCTATATAAATCAAATAATAAATAAACTTCATTCACCTAACCCAAAATTCAGAATCATGCCAATTTAAGCTGTTTTGCAACTGTTTATACTTGTTTTATGGTTATTAGATTTTAAAGGGATTTCTTTCTTATTGTGAGCTGTCTTGGTTTGCAATCACCAACCCTACCTCACAGGTTTGTTGGAAAGACTCCATACACACACACACACACTGCAGATGTAAAAATACATACACCCCATATAAGAGTTTATTGTCAAACCAGTAGGTCATTGCAGAACATTTTTAAAAGCAGTATTAGTTTCCTACATAATAAAAACTGTAATACCTAAGAAAGCCCTGCCTAATTGCTTTTAAAAATAGGATTGGAGGGGGACAGAAAGATTTACAACACAAACACAATTCTTTGCTATGTTCACTCAAAAGTCCCACTAATTTACAGCACAATCCTAACCATGTCTACTCAAAAGTAAGTCCTATTGAATTCAATGGGGTTTACTCTGGGTATTGCAGCTTTACTCCTAGAAAAGCAAATATTAGATTAAAGATTCTTATTGGAAAGGTTTTCAAAACACTGCCCTCTTCAACAGCCCGAGGTTTGACTCCTGCTCACAAGAGAAAACAAACCCTGAAAGCTATATACTTACTCAATTTATCAGATTTTCTGGTGTTGCAAGGAGGTCTAGGTGCTGCCTGGAGGTCAACAAATCACAACCCTGACTTCATTTATTGAAAGGGAGGGGTTAGAGCAGCCAGCTAAGAGATCATTTTACAGAAGTTGCAGCGGGGGGGGCAGCTGACGTTTTGGTGTATATCTCAAGAATCAGACCACCTAGAAACTTAATTTAAAAAAAAGAAAAGAAAGAAAGCTGAGAGAGATTACACTGACTCATCTGGAGACCCACAGAGACCCCCAAAAGCCAGAGTATCTGGCTGAAAACAGGAAACCTGGTAACCCTAGAAAGAGTACAGAAGCTTGTTTCAGTTCATGCAGATATTTCATTTTTAAGTCCATGAAGATCAAAGCAGAAGCTCAGAGTGTCAGGAGCTATAGTTCTTTCATATGCTGATTCTTATTAGAGAAAAATGCAGAAGTGTCAATAAACTTTTTTTTAAAAGCACAATGTCCATGATCAGAGAGCCAGTGTGGTGTAGTGGTTAGAGTGTTGGACTATGATCTGGGAGACCAGGGTTCGAATCCCCACACAGCCACAAAGCTCACTGGGTGACCTTGGGCCAGTCACTGCCTCTCAGCCTCAGAGGAAGGCAATGGTAAACCCCCTCTGAATACCGCTTACCATGAAAACCCCATTCACAGGGTTGCCATAAGTCGGAATTGACTTGAAGGCAGTCCATTTTTTTCATCCATGATCATGGGGCAGTTTGTTGCTGGTTCATACATATGTACATAATCTGATTTCTTATACTTTTTTATACTTGTGTTTATTTTTCTTTGTAAACCGCCTTGAGGGCCTTTGGCCGAAAGGCAGAGTATAAATATAATAATAATAACAACAACAACAACAACAACAACAATAATAATTTCTTTATACCTGATCCTGGTCTTGCATACTTGATGGCTGATTATATGTATATATGAAGTGGTGGTGATGGTGTGGGTATATATGTACAAATTCGATATCTGTTGCCTGCTGAGAATGCTTCTGTTTTACCAAGCATGTTTTTGGAATTAATTTGATTCAGTGTTGGTCATTTGTTTTGTATTTCTGCAGCAGAAGTAAAAATATTACAGTTATGGTCATATTGTTGCTGGTGGTGGAAAGACCTGTCTGCAGCACTGTGCTGAGTGCCCTCTGAAGTCTGGCTATACATCCGTATTGTAACCTTCTGTGGAATGCACCTTGACATATTCAAATTTGAGAGGCTTTTCTCGAGTGGGCATTGATAAAAGCCATGACTTGGAACCATTGCTTTGGATATGAGCAAATTACTAGCAAATCCAGCTTGTTCCCAGCTTCTCATGCCTTAACCCTTAGCTGTGGTGGCATACTCTATGCACCGTTTGGAGATCTGACCTACTCAAAGCTCAGCAGATTTTGAATACATTTATAATACAATTGATATCAGTAGAAATCTGTGCCTGTGTTGGAATTGGTTTTTAATATGTTTTTAAAACTTTTTTAACCCCCCCAATGTTTTTAACCTTTTAAAAAAAAGTCTTGAAAGCTTTTTAAAAAAATGTTTTTAAAGATGTTTTGTTTTAATGTATTTTAAAGTCTGTTTTTATGGTGTTTAAAGTGTTTTTAGTGCTTTTGTTTGCCGCCCTGGGCTCCTGCTGGGAGGAAGGGCAGGATACAAATCAAATAATAAATAAATAAATAAATAAATAGAAATCAAGAGGAATTACACATGTTTAAATTTGTAGGGACCATCCGTTATGTTCTTCATTTGTGGTGTACAGACATGTACCCAAGGCCTTTTCATGCCAAAATAGCAGATTAATGCTAATCAGTGAACCACCTTTCTCTGTAAGAGCCTGTCACCATCTGTCTGATTAGCGGAAGCTTCCTAAAACCTCAGGCACTGGTCACTCCCAGCTCTGTTATATCCTTTTAACTGGAGGGGCCAAGGACTGAACCTGAGACTGTATGCATGCAAAGGGTATATCAAATGAGCCATGCAAGATACAACATGTTTATTTTTAGACCAGCTGTTACAGAGAAAGATGGTTCATTGATTAGTATTAACCTGCTATTTTGGCATAAAAAGGCCTTGGATGCATGTCCATACACCACAAATTAAGAACATTATGTTTGTAGGTTCTTCAGTTCCACCACCTAAAAAATAGCAATAGCAGTAAAATTGTCTAACTCACAGAGGTGTCAAAGGTTTGAATGAACTACATCCTGCTATTTGAGCTGAAGTGGAAAGGTAAGTGAGTGTGCAGATCATTTATATGCTACCATGCTTATTATGGAAAGTTGTCTGTGCTGGGAAAAAGGTGATAGTTTATGTTGACTAAAACAACAACTTACAATGTCCTTCCTTGCACAAAGTGAGTCCACAGACATCTGTCTTATGAATTGACTACACTGCATTGCCATTTATGCAGATAAGAAAAGAGTAGAATTTATTAACTGCTAAATTCAGTGCACCGCCATAAAAAGTTACACCCCCCAATCTGTTTCATGTCTCTTTTTAGCTAGCCTGAGGTAGACAAACTCCTCTTTTTCTGTACTGTTATCCAAATATATATACATATTTTGACACTGTCACATTATTTTTAGTTTCCTTTTGGATATGTTTAGAATGAACCCTTAACTGTTGCCATGCTGCTATGGAGACTGTATCCATGTACACTGACATGTTTACAATTGTTTTAAACACTTTCAAGGGCAAAGAGAAACAGCTCCATTGCTTTTTAAAAATAATATTATGATGTTTATTAAATGTAGGATACCTCTGCTCTGGGCTTCATATGGTCTTGTAATTTTGGTGATTTGACGACTTTGGTGATTTGGAAACCAAGTTAAAATCTGGGAGGTCCAAAATGTTTCAATTTTTTCAAACACCAGAGGTTCAGATCCCCAAATGCAAGCTATTAAACAGTTCATTGATTGCCAAAGAGTTCTGTGAAGGCCAGTTTAGCAATCCATGAAGTCAACAGAGACCCATCTGCTGTACTTCAGACGTAAGGGTACAGTTACCAGAAGATCTAATAGTTCCATCAGCAATAGCTTCTTACATCCAGCATGTCATTCCAGAACTGTGTGTGTTGATTGCTTAACTGTACTGAGCTTGATTTGATTTTCAGACATCAGGCCCTAAATGTAGACATATCTTCGTATTTTGAGAACTTCTTGAACTACACAAGATGGGCCAGTTCTCCTCAGCAACCTATTCCTTTCTTTTGCTGTATATCGTCATAAAAAGAACATTATGTGTCTCTAATATTACTGATCAGGAGGAACCTTGCATTGGTTAACCCACTGCCCATTCGTGAGCATTGTACCATCCTCAGGAATATAGTTGGTGTTCTTTATCTCTTCCTATTCTACCTTCCACCACCATTTCAGTTTGCATTTTTCAAAATTTCTAAAATGATACAAAATCTTTTTCACTATTAAAGCAAAAGGGAATTAGAAAAAGTAATTCATTTGGGGGGGGAATGGACTGCCTTCAAGTAGATCCCGACTTATGGCGACCCTATGAATAGAGTTGTCATGGTAAGCGGTATTCAGAGGGGGTTTCCCATTGCCTTCCTCTGAGGCTGAGAGGCAGTGACTGGCCCAAGGTCACCCAGTGAACAGATGTGAGGATGACACAGGGCGCACAAGTGGGGAAAATCCCATTGCGCCATCCTCACATCTTCTCTGGAGGATTGGGGGACCCACCCAGATCAGGTTTAGGGGGTGTGCAGGGCAAGATGAGAGGAAGAACATTCCATTGCACAAGGAGAAATACATGCTGTAATGGAATGAGCACCTTAGTGCTATGTTGAGACCTAGAGACTAAGAGATATGAATTCTACAATCCTAAAAACACTTACTGGGGAGCAAGCCACAGTGAACATAGTAGGCAGGGCCGGCTCCAGAGGGCAGCCAGGTTGGGCCCTGGCCAAGGGCCCATGGGGTCCAAGGGCCCCCTAAAGGGACCTTTTTTAGGGTGGGTGGGTAGCGTTCCCTTCTGTGATCTGCAGCAGTGTCGGCTCCCGACCCAGCCGCGGATCACAGAGAATGAGCTCCCAGGCACCCCCTTACTACCATGTGGGTCCGCAATGCCCACCTGCATGCCCCACCTACCTCTCAGTTGAAGTAAATGCTGGATATGTTGCCGGCGCAAGCCTGCCATCAACCGAAAAGGCAGTCGAGGTTTCCCTAAGGGGCTAATGTCCCTGCTACCATGCGTGCCATCAATCAAGATGGCAGCAGAGGCAACAGCCCCTTGGGGAAGCCTCAGCTGCCATCTTGGTTGATGGTAGGCATGCTCACACAGAGCAGGCATCATTCACTTCAAGGGAAAGGTAAGTAGGTGTGGCATGTGTATAGGTGCCAGGGCCCAGGGCGGGCTGGTGCCCAAGGGCCCCGGCATGCCTGGCGCCAACCCTGATAGTCAGATTTCTTTCTGTAGGATTTATACACACACACCCTGGAGATGTAAAAATACATAGACCCCATATAATAGTTTATTGTCAAAATAACAGATACAGGTTAATAAGACATTGAAATATACATCATTAAAAGCATAGTCATAGTACAGTCGCATTTCCACACAAGTACAAAAACAGTCCATTCCTTTACAGCAAGTTTTCAACTAACTGCTCTCTCTTTGGGCTTCCTCTTCTTTTTTGCAGCTCCCAGTCCTCATACTTGGCAGTGCCAAAGATAGTGAGTTCCCGACATATTTAATCCGGATTTCAGCCTGAGTAGTGGAGCTCCTTTGTCCTGCTCCTGCCTTGTCCCACTGCAGCACAGCAGCCCTCAAACACACACACGTTTTCCCTTGCTCCCCCGCACAATTGCACACACACACGATCTAACAGACATAGTATAGTAAATCTTAAACATTAAAACCTTACTGCAAAAACCTAACAGCATAATTCCTAAAAAATCATTAACAGCTCATATTCCCACAAGCATGCAAAAAGCACAAATCTAAATCATTCCAAAAGGCAACACTAAAAACCATCAGGAAGAATTCCTACAGTAAATCAGTACACAATCCCATAAACACAATCCCCACCCCTAAACCATGCAGTTGCCCACATGGCCCTTTGTCTTGGAGCTTCATGGAATTCCCAGTCCAGGCTGATCCCTGCTGTTGCCTGCAGGGGGTTGGGACTCCTCTCCAGGAACAGATTTGTTTCCTCATCAGCACATGGCAGGCCGCACCCATTTTCTTCCCATTCTCTGCTCTGGGAAAAGTCTTTCAGCCAGTCCACTTCGTCTCCTGCCCCAAACTCCAAATCAAAGTCCTACCACAAGTCTTTATCTGGGGGCATCTTCTTCAGGACTAGCTGGCCTAGCCCACCCAGGTTGGCAGAAAGAAATCTTCCTCTCTGCTCTCCCTCGCCATCTCCAGTGTAAATCATGGGCCCAAACAGAGGCAGGTAACCTCCCAGTGTCTCTTGCCCTCCAAACTTACAGGCCACTGGGTGCCTCTCACTGTTGGAATTTGCCCAAGGACTGCACTCATCATAGGAGCTGCATACCACCCTATGCCATTATGGGGCACCCAAGGGACCAAGTCACTTGGGGATTTTATCTCACCCATCTCTCCAGGCGCTGGGAGCTCTTCTCGGACTTGCACTCCCACCTCAGGCTTCTCCTCCTGCACTTTTTCTTGCACAGCCATTTCTCCAGTCGCTGGCAGCTCCTCTCACTCACACACCTCCTGCACTTTCTCTTCCACAGCTGGCACACACGGGGTGAAGAAATCTATCAACAGCGGCTCTTCTCCAGCCTGCAGTCCACCTTTCTCCAAGGCCTTTTCTTCCGCCTGCATTATTTCTTTAACAGCAGGCTCACATGGAGCAGAGAAATCTACCAGCAGCGTCTCTTCTCCAGCCTGTACCTCACTTTCTTTCAAGGCATCATTTTCCAGCCTGTTCTCCTTCAGTTCTTGGGGCTTTGCTTCCTGCTTTCTGTTGTCTTACCCCCGGCAGGCTCCTGGACAATCAAGGCCTCTTCTTCCTCCTGCGCTTCTGACTGCAACTCCTCACAGTCCAAACCCGCCAGCTGCCCATCCACTTTCTGGATCTCTTTAGCCACCCCTGTCTGGGTGCTCTGCAGCTGGACTCCTGGGTCGCTCTCAACCCCTTGTAGCGGCTGATCAGGCACGGCTCTCACTTCCTCACATGGGGTCTCCTTTTTCTCTCCAAAGAGGCTTGCCATTATCTTCCCCATTCATTGCCAGCTCTTCTGGTGCTCTCATTGCCTTTGCTGATGGTCCTCCTGGCTCTCTTGTTGCTTTGCTGCTGGAGCATCAATTTTATCTGTTCCAGGAGGGTTGCTGTTTCTCCCCCATTTTGACTCAGGCACACCTTGCTCCCAATCTTCTCCCAGGTACCTCAATCCCACTTCTTACACCAGTGCTGCGCCACCCCAATCTCCAAGTGGTGAGAGATCTCCAGGGGTTCCTGCACTTACCCAGGGTTTTGTTTCCTTGGAAAGAAGGTAAGCAGAGGCTGTGGTGTCTTTATGAAATATGGTTTGTTTATTTACACACATTCCAACCTGAGCTTAAGATGGAGGGGTTCAAAGCATCAACAGGCCAATAAATTTGCATTTTCTAGTAGGCTTACAGGAGACACCCTAAAGCTATGATGCGGAGAGTCTGCCTGTTGCCAGTTTCCAGCCTCTCGTCCAACACAACTCAAAACACAAACCTCTTTTAGGCACAGGAGGTGGAGGCTCTCCTGAAGCATTTCAATAACAATAGGATCTGCCTGGCCCATTCACCAGTTAATGGGCACTTGGCAGACCCATTAGCCCACCTGGCCACTCTATTAGATTAACAAAAGAGAGAGACTTATCTGACCAGTGGAGCAAGTTTCTCACCTCCAGGTGCGGGGTTCCAAATCAGAGGCTGGAAGGGGACTCATAGAAATCATCCATCTCAACCCCAAACCCCTAACAATACATTTCAATGAGAGGAGTAATGACAAACTACCCCAAAAGCATTTTTGGATAACATGGGACAGGGCAGAGGAGGAACCTGGTTTCTTCATGGGTGGGACTGGGCCCTATTTATTTATTTATTTTATTTATTTCTTAAACTTATATACCGCCCGACTAGCAATAGCTCTCTGGGCGGTTAACATAAAATACAATAAAATTACAGAATCTGATACAACAAGCATATAAAAACTACACAATCTAAAACCAAGTTACAAACATTTAACTAAGATTAAAATGCCTCAGAGAAGAGAAAGGTTTTAACTTGGCGCCAAAAAGATGATAGTGTGGGCGCCAAGCGTACCTCCTCGGGGAGACTGTTCCACAATTCGGGGGCCGCCACTGAGAAGGCCCTAGATCTCGTCACCACCCTCCAGGCCTCCCTATGTGTCGGGACCCGGAGGAGGGCCTTCGTAGTAGACCGTAGTGTACGAGCCGGTTCGTATCGGGAGAGGCGTTCCGACAGATATCGTGGTCCCGCGCCGTATAAGGCTTTATAGGTTAACACCAACACTTTGAATCTGGCCCGGAAGCGTATTGGAAGCCAGTGCAGGCGAGCCAGCACAGGTGTTATATGCTCAGACCGCTTAGTTCTTGTTAGCAGTCTGGCCGCCGCATTTTGCACTAGCTGTAGCTTCCGAACCGTCATCAAAGGTAGCACTATGTAAAGCGCGTTGCAGTAGTCCAAACGCGAGGTTACCAGAGCATGTACTACTGATGTAAGGTCCTCCTTACTCAGGTAGGGACGTAGCTGGGCTACCAACCGAAGTTGGTAGAACGCATTCCGTGCCACCGAGGCTACATGAGCCTCAAGTGACAGGGAAGAGTCTAGAACGACTCCCAGACTACGAACCTGTTCCTTTAGGGGGAGTGTAACCCCGTCCAGGACAGGGTATATATCCACCATCTGATCGGAGAAACCATCCACCAACAGCATCTCAGTCTTATCAGGATTGAGTCTCAGCTTGTTAGTTCTCATCCAGTCCATTGTCGCGGCCAGGCAACGGTTCAGCACATCGACCGCCTCACCTGAAGAAGATAAAAAGGAGAAGTAGAGCTGCGTGTCATCAGCGTACTGATGACAATGCACTCCAAAACTCCTGATGACCGTACCCAACGGCTTCATATAGATGTTAAAGAGCATGGGAGACAAAACCGAACCCTGTGGGACCCCACATTGGAGAACCCACGGTGTCGAGCAATGTTCCCCAAGCACTATCTTCTGGACACGGCCCGCCAAGTAGGAGTGGAACCACTGCAAAGCAGTGCCTCCAACTCCCAACTCCGCAAGCCTCTCCAGAAGGATACCATGGTCAATGGTATCAAAAGCCGCTGAGAGATCAAGGAGAATCAACAGAGTTACACTCCCTCTGTCTCTCTCCCGACATAGGTCATCAAACAGGGCGACCAAGGCTGTCTCAGTGCCAAAACCAGGCCTGAAACCCGATTGAAATGGATCTAGATAATCAGTTTCATCCAAAAGCATCTGGAGCTGGTCGGCAACCACTCGTTCCAAGATCTTGCCCAGGAATGGAACGTTCGCTACTGGTCTGTAGCTGCTGAAATCTTCTGGGTCCAAGGAAGGTTTTTTCAGAAGTGGTCTCACAGCTGCCTCTTTCAGACAGCCGGGGACCACTCCCTCTCGCAAGGAGGCATTTATCACTTCCTTGGCCCAGCCATCTGTTCCCTCCTTGCTAGTTTTTATTAGCCAAGAGGGGCAAGGATCTAGTACCGAAGTGGTTGCACGTACCTGTCCAAGCACCTTGTCCACGTCCTCGAACTGAACCGACTGAAACTCATCCAACAAAACATGACAAGACTGTGCTCCAGACACCTCACTAGGGTTAACTGCTATAAAATGGGAGTCTAGGTCCCGGCGAATGCATAAGATCTTATGCTGGAAGTGCTCAGCGAACTCATTACAGCGGGCCACTGATGTATCTACCGTGTCCTGTAGGCCTAGATGGAGTAGCCCTCGGACGACTCTAAAAAGCTCCGCTGGGCGGGAGAGAGATAACTTAATAGTGGCGGCGAAATGTTGTTTTTTCGCTGCCCTCACCGCTCCTACATACAGCTTAGTGGAAGCACGAACCAGTGCATAATTGCATTCATGGGGAGTTCGTCTCCATTTCCGCTCAAGCCGCCTCCTATCTTGTTTCATCGCTCTCAGCTCTGGAGTATACCAAGGAGCTGAATGAGCTCTACAGAGGAGAGGGCGCGCAGGAGCGATCGTGTCCACAGCCCGGGTCATCTCCGTATTCCACAGATTAGCCAGGGCTTCGACAGGAGCGCCAGTCCTATCAGCCGGAAAATCCCCCAGAGCCCTTTGAAAACCTTCAGGATTCATTAGTCTCCGGGGGCGGACCAATTTAATAGGTCCCCCACCCTTGCAGAGGGGAAAGGCCACTGAAAGTCTAAACTTCAGCAAGCAGTGATCTGTCCATGACAAAGGGAGAGATGTAAAACTCCCCACATCCAGATTACTATCCCCATGTCCAGTAGCAAAGATAAGGTCGAGAGTATGCCCTGACGTATGTGTTGGGCCACTAACATATTGGGACAGCCCCATGGTTGTCATGGCGTCCATGAAGTCCTGAGCTGCCCCGGACAAAGTAGCCTCAGCGTGGATGTTGACATCCCCCAATACTAATAGTCTGGGGGATCTCAACAATACCTCCAAAACCACTTCCGTCAGCTCAGTTAGGGAAGCCATTGGGCAGCAAGGTGGGCGGTACACCAAAAGGATTCCCAGTCTGTCCCTCTGGCCCAACACAAGGTGCAAACACTCCAGACCAGTAACTGCATGGACATGGTGCTTGGTGAGTGAGATGGAACTCTTATAGACCACAGCAACCCCACCTCCCCGACCCTCAGATCTACCATGATGCTGAACCAAATACCCCAGTGGGCAGAGCTGGGAGAGACTAACTCCTCCCTGTTCGCCCACCCAGGTCTCGGTTATGCATGCCAGATCGGCTGCCTCGTCCATAATCAAATCATGGACGAGGGAGGTTTTATTATGTACCGATCTGGCATTAAAAAGCAGCAACTGGAGATCTGAGAGTTGGCTGAGAGGACAACCAACAACCCTGCGGATATGAGAAGGACCAGAACGAGGTACAGCCGCTACATGTCTGGGCCGCGTTCCCCTTACCTGGCACGTCCTCATAACACCATACCTCCCTCTGCCCGTCACTACGGCAATTGGGGCCCCCTCAAGTCTCCCTTCAAGTTGGAGGGCAGGGGAAAGAGAGGCGAGGCAATTCTTTGTGGCAAACTTCTCCAAAAGAGTGTTTGGCTAGCGTGGGGGCTGGGGTTGGTTTCTTCTTGGCCTGGGACTGGGCCTTTTTTATTTATTTTTATTTATTTAAAGTATCTGAAAATTTGATATAAGCTTATTCAAGACAATTAACTCCCATTAGGGATAAGAGCAAGACCTTATTATAATTATTTTAATTAAAACAAACTTAGCAAGTACTTTGAAGAAGATCAGATGTTGATTTACTTTCTGTGCCCAAGACTGCCTTTTGTTTTGGGGGGCAGGAAGACAGGAGAGTAGTTCATAACACTGGCTTTCTGGCATTGGTAATCCAATTAGCAGGGCATGTGTGGGTTTGTTGCATACTTCCACATTCAGTATAACTTTGAGATAGAATAGTGTCTTGATCTGTGTTCTTAGGAGGGTGTGGTTGGTCAAAAGGGAAAGGAAGTTTGACTTAAACAAATCCCTGCTTTGGTTAAAGATATTTAAAGATACCTTGTGAGAGTGTCTGAGTGCCTGCACCAGTGGAGTACTGGAGGAACTTCTGGAACTTGCTACTACTGATCATATTGGAACTGGTCATATGGAGTGAAAGACTCTTTTCTTCTAACATTTTGGGTTCTTGATTTTCTTCACCCCATATTTTTCTCCCAGCAATAGGAGCTTAGAGTTTACAGGATTGGTTTTAAATATGTTTTTAAAGAAACTCTTGAAATCTTTAGCCAATGACTTTTGTCCATGATTCTTAAATATGCTTCTCCAGATCAGGAAGGTTCTTTCTGCGTATCAGGGAATAAGCCAGCCATAGCTTAAATAAAATGTAATATTGCTGTTTTCTCCATAGTCTCACATATGTAGTGGTTGATTATACCAAAGAGGAGGGGTGATTTAGCTGTGGTAAACATAATCCTGTTTATTTTACTTAACATTACGCCCCACCATTATATTTTAAATGGGTTTAGAATTGAATCCCCTTCCCATGCAATTTCCTCTGTGTTGAATTTTGGATTGTAAGCTCTTCAGGGCAGAGACCTGTCTTCTTGACAGACGTATAAGAATGGAATATAACTGCTGTGCTGTCGTTTTGTTATGTTGTATGCTGCTTTATTGTAATGACACAATTAAATGTATTAGTTGTTGTTGAATAAATGTCTTATCATCATGATTATCACCAATGATCTCCTTGGTGTTGCCCTCTCAGATCTAGGTGTCACAAACCACAAGTGCATTGCTGGAAACTAGGGTTGCCAGGCTCAGGGCCTGAGACTGATCCTGTATCTTTAGGAGAAGAGAAAGTCAGCCAAGTGCAGGTGTTCTTGCAATGCTGTAATGAGAAAAACCATTGGGTGGAATTCTCCCTTCCCCCTGCACAACTGTTAAAGATACAGAAGACCTCTTGGAGGCTGGGCCTGGCAACAAAGAGGTCTTCTGTATCTTTAAAAGTTGTGCAGAGGGAAGGGAGAATTCCACCTTGTGGTTTTTCCCATTACAGAGTTGCAAGAACACCTGCACTTGGCTGATCTTCTCTTCTCCTAATGATACAGGATCAGTCTCAGGCCAGGAGCCTGGCAACCCTACTGGAAACAGAAGCGCTAGATAGCAAGGCAATTCTTATGTTGTAATGTGTGTACCTTGATGATTCCAGAAAACAGATACAATTTTCTTACATAAGTGAACAAGATATTCATAGTCTAGATGTGAGTGAGTGTATTGCCAATTTCCAGAAGAATCTAGGTGTAAACGAGGAGGTGTAGAAATGGCATGTGAATGGCCTCTATCCCCTAATTATTGCCCCAAACCCCTGATTTATGGGGGTGCTGATTGCTTTGCACACTGTGATTGTAATGTATTGCAGTTTAGAGAGCTCAAAACACAGGCTTTGTGATATTATTTACAAGAAGCTAGAAGAGAAGTTTCAACTGTCTGTACTCAGAAACAGCCTGTGAGAAGGGTTATTCAGTTAATCAAAACAATGCAGCTTGTCTCACACTTCTACTCTGACAGGTGGGATTGTTTATGGCTTTCTCAAGCTTTGAAGGGATGGCAAGCTAATTGGCTTACGAATGTTCACACTTGGCAAATGTGAACCAATAGCCTGATAGTCAAAACAAGTAATCAATCTTGAGAATGCAGCTGCATTCTCAGTCCAAGGTGTCACGAGGGCAAGGTCAGGAGAGATTGCCTGATGGTTCAGCCAGCAATCAGAATGATTAGAAGATAATAATCTGATAGGTGTAAGGTGCCCCTCCTAGAGGGTATTTCAGGTATAAATATGGGGCCCTTAGATCAGGGAGATTAAGCTTTCAGGGGGCTGACAAAGCCCTAAGAACATCAGGAATGACAAAGATCAAGACAACCAGTGAGAAGCAATATCAAGAAGACTGAAGAGCCGTGACCTCTCCCAGGCTGTGCTGTTCAAAATTTAGCACCTAAAAAAAGGGACTTCTGTTTTACCCACAATTCTTCTGATGCTATCATGTAAGATTATATTTCAAACAAGTACTTGGACAGATGTTGCATTATTTATTGAAGCAGGTAACTGATCTTAAAGCAGGATGCAGAGTTAGATACACAGCAAAGCTACTCTATAGATGGAATAAACAGCCAGAGAAAAACTAGAAAACATCCCTCTTTTTTAATTATGCTTTCAGGAAAATTAAGTACACTTGTTCTAAGCACCTACGCATTTTTGTATTTGTATTTCTGGCAGAGAAAATGTAGGTTACATATATTTGTAACATACATTTCTGACTTGTCTCTTCAGAATCTCTTAGAACTAGAAGTTGTATGTGTTTGAATGTGTGTATATTAGTTCATGTGATTTCTTCCACAGGTCCTTAAAAGATACTTAACTGACTTTTAGAACTTCACATCTAACGAAGAAAATGAGCAATGGTATTTGTTCAGTGATCTAGTTAACTCGTACAGACATTAAGGGCAACTGTTTAGAGACTAATTTGCCCTGGGATTCTACAAGAATAGTCAATAGCTTCATGCCTGAATGCTTCCTTAGTGCCATGACTCTTGGTTCCTTCAATGCCAGTAGAAGGTAACAAGTGAACAAGCTGCTGTGAGTTTACATTATATGCAATGGTGAATCATAAATTTTAGTATAAACAAACAAACATGGGACCTTCTTGACCCTCCTAGCTAGGGTTGCCAGGTTCTTGGCCTGAGACTGATCCTGTATCATTAGGAGAAGAGAAAGTCAGCCAAGTGCAGGTGTTCGTGCAACACTGTAATGAGAAAAACCACAAGGTGGAATTCTCCTTTCCCTCTGCACAACTTTTAAAGATACAGAAGACCTTTTGGTTGCCAGGCCCGGCATAGTAGAGGGAAAGTTTAGCTTAATGAAGGAAAGGCCTGCACAGGCATCCGATGCACTGCTCTGCTCTCAGCGGCAAAATATGCACTGCAGAAGGGAACAGTCTCAAATGTGTCAATAGCTACATTGTTCTCTTTAAAAAGTTTCTTTCATGGAACTGTGTGTTCTGAGACAGAGATAACACAGCCATACACTCCTTTCAAAATTCCTTCAGTAGGACCACAAATCTCAAGTCCTTAACTACTACCAGACCTTTTTACATTTGCTGTTCCTTAACTAGGGATGAAGATCCTCCGTGGTGCAGAGTGGTAAGCGGTGGTAATGCAGCCGAAGCTCTGCTCACAGCCGGAGTTCAATTCCAAAGGAAGGAGGAAGTCGAATCTCCGGTAAAAGGGGTCGAGGTCCACTCAGCCTTCCATCCATCCGTGGTCGGTAAAATTAGCACCCGGCATATGCTGGGGGGTAAAGAAAGGCCGGGGAAGGAACTGGCAATCCCATCCCATATAAATGGTCTGCCTAGTAAATGTTGCAAGACGTCACCCTAAGAGTCAGAAATGACTCGCACTACAAGCGCGGGGACACCTTTACCTTTTTTAACTAGGGATGGAAAGATCTGTCAATTTCCATCTTAAATTCAGTTCTCCACATTTCTGCAGCGATAAAAATCCTCATGAAAATTCTCCAGCATTTTAGTGTGATTTTCTCTTAATAAACACATTTTTGTAGACAGCTTTGACTAATGTATACATTTTTGCATTAAATGCATTTAATGTCATATAATGCATTTTTGTGTGCTATTCTGTGTTCTGTTTTCAGGGCTCCTTCTAGGAGGAAGGGTGGGAAATAAATTAATAAAGAAATAAAGAAATATTTTCACTCATATATTCATTTTTATGCATGCTGTCCCCTAACATATGCATTTTTATAAACATTGCTTGATTGGTGAACTGCATTGCAAAATGCAAATAAGTGTGAATTTTGAAGGATGGCTGTATTCAGTTCTCATATTCTTCGGAAAGTGTAAATTTGATTGATTCGGCTTGAAATGCAAACTGAATAAGGAAGAAATTCTCGAACTGCTAATGCGGACAAACTAGTCTTTTAAAGTAAATAGTCCTAGCTAAGTATCTTCTTACATGACTTTTTATATGTTTTTACATGGCTCAAAAGTTGGACAAGTACAGGTGGGTTGCCAATTGCCATAGAAACAGAGCTTGGAAAAGTTACTTTTTTGAACTACAACTCCCATCAGCCCAATCCAGTGGCCATGCTGGCAGGGGCTGATGGGAGTTGTAGTTTAAAAAAGTAACTTTTCCAAGCTCTGCATAGAAATGACTAGCTAATTATGCTTTCAGCTGGTTGGGAGCCATGATGTCATCCTAGGGGTATGAGAACAATAGACCAGGGACTAGTCTGGTCTGGTCTCTCTGGAGGTAGGAAGACACAGACCCTTGACTTGCTCTCTGTGCTGAAATCAAAGCTAGAAACCTAATGCCTAATTCCTCCATTTTTAGACTGGGTTTTTTTATTCTCTTTTAGCTATAAGTATGAATGGTTTTAATATTGGAATTAGTTTAATTTTATTTTAATCTAGACTCTGTGTGTTTTAATTATATGTGTTTTTATCTGGAAGCCGCCATGAGTTCCAGTTTTAGAAGGATGGCGGGGTATAAATAAAGACAACAACAATAATAATAATAATAATGGGGGGTGCAAGATTTATTAAAGTGCTGACACTGTGAGCTCTTCTATCTTATGCTCAGCCTGTATATATGGGTAAATAAAATAATATATTATGAAGACACCACAGTTTCCAGGGTCTTACATTTCAAGAAAACCAAACCTGAGATATGTGCTGGCGCCTTTGAAGTCTCTCACTGCTCGGAGTTTGGGGCGTGTGCAATAATATACTAAAAAGCTATTTAGGGGGCTTCTGAATAGATATTGTGTAATTGCAGGATGCAGCTATTATGCTTTGGATATTTTGTCACTTACTGTGACTTTTAAGACATTTAATGAGGAGCATGTATTGTATAAGAACAGCTTTCTGATTATGATGTTTTTAATGTGGTAGATGCTGCAACTCATTGCCTGAGTTGCTATGGGATTTTTCAAAGTGTGTGAGAATGCAATTGGCTCAGTAGGTCTTTTTTGTGTGCTGTTAACTTACTGCAATGTTACTAGGGTGAGTAATAAAAGCCACAGGATAGCAGATAAATGTAATGGTGTTCAAGTAAGAAAAGAAAACACCGATGGTCCACAAGAGAGTTTTAATCAGTTTAATCCTGCAGAATAATGGCTAGGAGTTGCTTTTTTATAGGGTGGCCAGTCTGAGAGGGTGCGCGCGCACACATACACAATTTGGTGGGGAGAAGATTGTAAACAGTAAGATCAAAGATAAATTAAATGCAGAAAAGTACAGGCAGTGACTCGGGGTAACGTCATGCCACTGATGAAGTGGACTATAGTCTGTGAAAGCTTATGCCATAATTTGTTAGTCTTCAAGGTATCTCAAGATTCTTTGTTATTTAAAGAACGAAAGCTTGATGTTGTGGAAAAGATGTAAACTGTAAACCTTAATGCAGACGATATTTGTTACACAGAGCAAAAGACTACTTGCTATCATTAAAAAGCTTGAATTCTGTTTTGCTTTGTGTTCTTGAGGAAGGTTCTTGAGGTTCTTCAACCTGCATATAAGGACATCATTCAAGTCTGTAAAACAGAACCAGAGAAATCTGTAGCCATTATCACTTGGAAATCATAACAGTCCAAAAACTGTAGAAGAACTATGGAATGAAGTCAGAGACGTTATCAGGGAAGAATGCAAAAAGGCAATACCTCTAGTTAAAAAGAGAAAGACCTCAATGGATGACTGAAGAAACTCTTAAAATGGTTAAAGAGGAAAGGAAAGCAAAAGCAAAAGGAGATAGAAACACTCAGAACCCTAAATGCAACAATACAGCGACTAGTACGTAGGGACAAAGAGAACTATTACAATAGCTACTGTATAGAAATAGAAGTGGACAACAAAAAGGGTAGAACAAGAGCCCTGTTCCAAAAGATTAGAGAAATGAAAGGGAAATTTAAACCAAGAGTAGGGATGTTGAATAATCAACAGGGGAACACACTGACTGACCGAGATGAAATAAAAGGAAGATGGAAGCAATACACTGAAGAACTCTATAAAAGAGATGCAACAATGACAGATTCATTCATGGAGGAACCATATAATGAAGAATCAGAAATATTAGAATGTGAGGTGAAAGCTGCTCTTAAAATACTTGGAAGAAACAAATCACCAGGAATAGATGGCATACCAATAGAGTTGCTACAAGCTACTGAGACTGAATCCGTCCAAATTTTGACAAAAATCTGTCAAGAAATATAGAAAACTAAACAATGGCCCACAGGCTGGAAGCATTCAATATACGTCCCAATTCCAAAGAAAGGGGATCCCAGGGAATGCAGTAATTATCGAACTATTGCCTTAATATCCCATGCAAGTAAAGTAATGCTCAAGATTCTACAACAAAGGCTCTTACCATATATGGAGCGAGAAATGCCGGACATCCAAGCTGGATTTAGAAAGGCAAGAGGCCCCAGAGATCACATCGCAAACATATGTTGGATAATGGAATGGAGCAAGGAATTTCAGAAGGAAATCACCCTGTGCTTTATAGATTACAGCATAGCCTTTGACTGTGTAGATCATGAAAAACTATGGAATGCTTTAAAAGAAATGGGGGTGCCACAGCATCTGATTGTCTGATATGCAACCTATACTCTGCACAAGAGGCTACTGTAAGGACAGATTGCATATGGAGAAACTGACTGGTTCCCCATCGGGAAGGGTGTGAGACAGGGGTGTATTTTATCACCCTATTTATTTAATCTACAGGTAGAACATATAATACGGAAAGTGGGATTGGACCAAGATGAAGGAGGTGTGAAAATTGGAGGGAGAAATATCAATTTAAGATATGCAGATGATGCCATACTACTAGCAGAAACCAGTAATTATTTGAAACGAATGCTGATGAAAGTTAAAGAGGAAAGCACAAAAGCAGGACTACAGCTGAACGTCAAAAAGACTAAAGTAATGACAACAGAAGATTTATGTAACTTTAAAGTTGACAATGAGGACATTGAACTTGTCAAGGATTATCAATACCTTGGCCCAGTTATTAACAAAAATGGAGACAATAGTCAAGAAATCAGAAGAAGGCTAGGACTGGGGAGGGCAGCTGTGAGAGAACTAGAAAAGGTCCTCAAATGCAAAGATGTATCACTGAACACTAAAGTCAGGATCATTCAGACCATGGTATTCCTGATCTCTATGTATGGATGTGAAAGTTGGACGCTGGGTTGACATCTTCATTGAGCTATCCATTATGACCCCAGATCCCATTCCTGGTCAGTCATTGCCAGTTCAGACCAGAGCTTGGAAAAGTTACTTTTTTTGAACTACAACTCCCATCAGCCCCAGCCAGCATGGACACTGGATTGGGCTGATGGGAGTTGTAGTTCAAAAAAGTAACTTTTCCAAGCTCTGGTTCAGACCATATATGTCCATATATGAGTGTATATGTGAAATTAAGATTTTTTTGTCCCAACATGCATCACTTTACACTTGCTCACATTAAACTGCATTTGCAATTTTACTACCCGTTCAGTTTGGAGAGGTCCTTTCGGAGCTGTTCACAATCTCTTTTTGTTTTAACAACCCTGAACAATTTATTATCATCAGCAAACTTGGCCACATCACTACTTGCCCCTAACTCTAGATCATTTATGAACAAGCTAAAAACCACAGGTCCCAATACCCATTCTTGGGGGACTCCAGTGTCATCATCCCTCCACTGGGAGAACTTTCAATGTATTCCTACTTTCTGCTTCCTGCTGCTTAACCAGGCCTGATCCACAATAGGACCCCTCCTCTTACTCCATGATTGCTGAGCTTACTTAGGAGTCTTTGATGGGGTACCTTGTCCAAGTACACTATGTCCACTGGCTCACCTCTATCTATATGCATGTTGACACTCTCAAAGAACTCTAATAGGTTAGTGAGACAGGACTTACCCTTGCGAAACCCGTGTTGGCTCTGCTTGGTTATTTTATACTTCCATTCAGTTTTTTTCCCCTGGGACAGAAGTTAAGCTAACTGGCTTGTAATTTCCGTGAGCCTCCCTGGATCCCTTTTTAAAAATTGGTGTTACATTCCAATCCTTTGGTATGGAGCCAGATCTGAGGGACAAGTTACATATTTTTGGTAGAAGATCAGCAATTTCACATGAGTTCTTTGAGACCTTTTTGGGTGGATGCCATCTGCGCTCGGCAATTTATCAATTGTTATTCTGTCTGTTAAGCCTAGAACTCCATCTCTCGTCACCACTATTCAGCTCAGTTCCTCAGACTCCCTTCCTGCAAAAGTTAATTCAGGTATAGGGATCTGCTCTATATCCTCTGTTATGAAGACAGATGCAAAGAATTCATTTAGCTTCTCTACCGACTCCTTATCCTTTTAGTACATCTTTGACTGCCTTGTCATCCAAGGATCCAACCGCCTCCCTAGATGGTTCCATAATACTAAATTAATTAAATAATCTTTTGTTGTTGGTCTTTATCTTTTTAGCAATGTGCTCCTCAAATTCTTTTTAAGCATCCCTTATCTGCTGGCATGTCTTTTGCCAATGTTTGTGTTTCTTTATGTTCACCTCAATTGGACAACACTTCCATTTTCTCAGGAAAGCCTTCTTGCCTCTAACAGCTTCTCTGACTCTGCCCATTAACCATACTGGCATCCTCTTGGCCCTGGTGGTACCTTTCCTGATCTGTGGTATACACTCCAGTTGAGCTTCCAATATTATGTTTTTAAACAACTCCCAAGCATTTTGGAGTGATATGACCCTTCTGACTTTGCCTTTCAATGTTTTACCAAACCCTTCACTTTTGGGAAGGTTTCTCTTTTGGTTAAACGTGACTATGTTGGATTTTCTTGGCCATTTACATTTCATAGCACTATGGTCACTGCTCCCAGTTGGTTCAGCAACACTTAAAATGTAAGTGGGTGCCACTTAAGATTAAGTCCAGGGTCACCATCCCTCTGGCTGGTTCCATGACCAATGGTTCTAGGGCACAGTCATTTAGGGTATCTAGAAATTTTACCTCTTTGTCATGACTTGAACAGATATGTAGCAAGTCTATGTGAGGGTAGCTGAATTCACCTCTGCTACAACATTTTGTCTTTTGGATGTTTCCTTGATTTTATTCTTCACCTCAAGATCTTCCTGAGCATTTTGATCAGGGGGATGATAGCATGTCCTGAGTACTAAATTACTCTTGAGGCCCAGTATCACCACTAGGTATGTGCTAGAATTCTGCCCAGTTCTGATTTGGTATCGATTTTGCATTTATTCGCTTATTCTCTGTCATTGCAGATCAGATTTTTATGTATCAATTTTCTGCTGCTGTTTTCAAAAATGGTTTTTTTTAAAAAAAAATCTGCTTCTGAAATATTGATATTAGGAATAATAATGTAATTGATATTTACTGTCATTTATTAATATGTCCTTTCAAAATATCGATATTTCCTTTAAAATCATCCATATTTATTTTAAAAAATATTGATATTAATATCAATTTTTTTGCACGAAGAAAAAACACAAACCAGCAAGACCAACAGCAGCAGAGAAAGAACGAACTCGAATCAATGCTGTTAGGTCAAATGAATGCTTTTGAACTGGCACTGGCCAATGGATCTCATCCCTAATTTCACCATCCACAGTGATTCTGTGGAGGAGTCTGCCCCATTTGGGATTTCTAGCTTGTTGGACTCAATGCTCTCTTTGATGTCTAGAGTAACACCACCTCTAGTACATCCTTCACTGTCCTTCTGATACAGTGTATATCCAGAGATAACTGGTTCTCTACATTCCACCAGGTTTCTATTATGCCCACTAGATCAATGTCGTCCTCCAAGACCAAGCACTCCAGTTCTCCCATTTTGACTCAGATGCTTCTAGCATTATTGTATAAACACTTGTATACAGTGTCTTTCTTCAAGTGTCTTTGGCACTTGTATTTTGGTCTGTGCAACTTCGGCTTCTTTGAGTTGCTATCCTGTGCCCCTGCATGCACAATGCTTAGTTTTATGCCTACCCCATTTAAATTTACATTGTTTTTTTCATCTTTATCCCAGGGGCAGATCTCTCAGTGGGGAGACCCTCCTTAGCTCCTTCCTCTCATATTCAGTTTAACAGCTGTTCTGCCACCTTTTGGATTTTAAGTGCCAACAGTCTGATTCCATCCTGGCTCAAGTGGAGCCCATTCCTTTTGTTCCCCAGTCCCAGCCAGATGAGCGACTAAGAAATCGAATAAATAAATAAATAAATAAATAAATAAATAAATAAATAAATAAATAACAAATCCAAACCCCTCCTCCTGACACTATCCTCTCATCCATGCATTGAGACTACAAAGCTGGACTGGTCTAAGTGACCCTGCATATGATTTTTCAGAGGCATTTTATAGGAGGTCCTGGTTTCCAGGATCAGAGCTTGGAAAAGTTACTTTTTTGAACTACAACTCCCATCAGCCCCAGCCAACATGGTCACTGGACTGGGCTGATGGGAGTTGTAGTTCAAAAAAGTAACTTTTCCAAGCTCTGCCAGGATCCTATCTAGCAACCTAAATTTTGCTTCCAGGACAGCACAACTACATTTCCCCATGTCATTGGTGCCAACATGAACCACAACTACTGACTCCTCCCCAACATTATGTACCAGGCTATCTAGATGAGAGACAACATCCACACCCTTTGTACCAGTCTGATAAATCACCCTGTGGCCTGCATGCCCCTCACACTGTCTATGTTTCTAATGATCAAATGACCCACTATCAGGATCCCTCCACCCTCTGGAGAATTTGAAAAGGAGATGGAGTCAGTTCAGTGTAGCCTCCTGGGAATGGGAAGTAAACAATGTGTTGATTAAGTGGACAATGGGTGGTGAGTTGACTGGGGATTTACTTCCTGGGTGTGGAAATTTTCCTTCACTGAGAAAGATTCCTGTTTAAAAACATTTAATTCACAAAAACTAACTTGTTTTTACCTGACCCCCCCTTTTTTTTACTGAGCAGAACACACTTTTTAAAGTGCAACATGCCCTGTAGTTTTAAGTGGTAACTTGCACTCTAGCTTTGATAACCTGGGCCAGTATTTTGGCTGCTAGGGCCCTAAGATTCTGGGGGCCTCAACTTGCTGTACGTAGTATGCTTCCTAATGCATTTTCTTTCCAGTTTGCATGATCCCAGGGATCAGTGGAGAGAGAGAGCACATTAAGAACTGGATCTGGGTAGGAAAGGACATTACCAATGGAGTGGCGAAAGCTGCTGCCTGGAATCCATGTATTGGGCTTTTGTCTCCAAAAAGAGGAAACCAGCAGGGATTCGTTGGCTGGGGCTCCAGAAACCCTTGCAGAAGTCTTCCATCTGCAATGTCCTGAGAATTGCTGCCAGCCAGCCACATCCATGGACACTTCTACAGTATATTTGCTGAAATGAATGTGTATGTGAGGATGTCTGTGGCTGTGCTTGCATGAATAAAGTTCCTTCTGCCACGTATTCTCTGTGAACTAGTCCTGGTGTTTATGCGAGATTTCTGTCTGCACATACTTTTATTGTGCTTTAAATTGAAATGATGCAATCTAGACTCCTCTCCAGTTTTTAGTTAAAGTATAATGACTGCACATCTGTGCCTTCTGCAGATGCCAGAGGGATTATGCATCTTAAATTCCCACCAAAATCAAAGGCAATATATGACAAGTTAGCAGTTCAAACACACCCCAGCACTTACAGCCTAAGTTTGCAATCCAATACACACTTACCTGGGAGTAAGTCAGAGTGAATCCAGTGGAGCTTACTTTTGAGTAGACATGGACTGCACTGTAAATGGCCTTTCCTGTAATCCTGAGTTGCAGAAAATGCCCATTTATTAATAAGCCTGCTAGACAAAACAGAGTGCCACATTATTTTGCAAGTGGGCTGAATTCTCACAAGGTGCATGTGGAAGTGGTATCACTCATCTGAGTGGGAAACTGATGGGAATGTATTGTAACTGCTGCTTCAGATTAAGTGCTAGAGATCACACTACTCAACTTTCCCTGCCACCTCAAGTTCTTCGTGCCACACTAAACTCTGCATTTTGGATGCAAGTCCTCCTACTCATTTTCCAAGGAGCTCTCTTTTATGATGCTGACTTGTAATGTTCTCTCTGCATCTATTAAGGATAAGGCAGGTATGTCTCCATGATGACTGAAGAAAAATTTTAATTAATGAAATCATAAAAGGCAGGCAGAATTAGGGTTGCCAGGTTAGAAGCATCCCAAAGCCTGAGATTTCAGGGGTGGGCCCTACTGATGTCATGGGGGCAGGTCATAGTGATGTCATGGGGATGGGCTGTAGTGATGTCACAGGCGCAGGCCCAAGTGATGTCACAGGGGTGGGCCCAAGTGATGTCACTAAGCATGGTACATTAAGCCTCAACCACAGTTACTTGGAGCATACAATTCAAACAAAAACATTTCTGTGACTGGAAATTAAGATGGAAATCTTAGCTGAAATATAGGGAACATTTAATTTAGCCTACCTGCTTCTGGCAAGAAGGGTTAAAGTGCCCTCAGACCAGGCCAGTCACCAGAAGGCCACTCTAGGAAGAAAGAAGCCTAGTGTTGTGGAGATGTTAGATAGGAGCACTCAGGAGTAAAGATGGATGCCCTTGAAGGCTGCAATTCTAAACACACTTACTAAGCCCCATAGAACTCAACAGGACTTACGTCTGAGTAGATATGGTTTGGATTGTGCTGTTGGTAAAGCTTGACTAAGGAACCTCAGCAAAGATATCCATATCCAAGCAGGGTTAGCAACCCCCTGCCTGGAATGCCCTGCCCGTACCTTTCAACGTGGCTGCTCCAAACTTCTTTACAGATTTGACCCTTCGCTTTCGAAAGAGATCTGAGAAATGAATAAGAGTAAGAAGATTCCCTACCCTTTTCTGTCTACCTTGTGGGCTGCTATAAACTCACTTTGAGAGCCAATCCAATTCCAGTGAGTAATAATTGACAGAGAGAAAAAACACATGTTTGATCTACCTTCACAGAAAGCAGCTTGGGAACAAGAGCAATTGAAGCCACACTTCCCAGTATGTGAATTCTCTTGTACCACTATTGGGCAAGAAACAAACCATCATGCAACCAACAAGGTGCATCATCAGTGGGTTTAAGGGGGTTGAGCTGTGCGCATGGAACCACTTCTGTTGCTTCTATGGCTGTAATGGAGTGAGATTAAAGGTAAATGAAATGCAAACAGAAAAAGAAAACAAAAGACAGTGATGATTTCCTAAATGCAATACCATACCAACCACAACAAAATTCCTGAGTAAGGCAGAAAACTCAGCATCCCACCACCAGTCAGGATTCCTAACCAAAACTAAAAAAAATCCTGCTAGTCAGCCAAGATCACAGAAATCCCCATGCAGCACAACCTGACTCACAGGCTGCAGTTAGTGCAGAATGCTGTGGCATGATTGCTGACAAGAGTGAGACCCTATCAGCACATAATACCTCAGCTCTGAAATCTGTACTGGTTACTGATTTGCTAGGAGGCCAAGTTCAAGGTGCGCTTTCCATAGTACTTGTTCTGCTCTTGTAAGAAATCAGTCCTTTACTGTGGCAGCACCTATGCTTTGGAACTCCCTGCCTATTGACATTAGCAGGTGCCTTCATTGTACTCTTTTTGGCACCTTCTAAAAATGTTTCTGTTTAGGCAAGTCTACGCAAGCATGGAGAAGCTATTATTTTTTAAATCTATTTGTAACTCATCTTATAAGTTCAGGTCTGTGGCTTCCTTTATGGAATCAATCCATCTCTTGTTTGGCCTTCCTCTTTTTCTACTCCCTTCTGTCTTTCCCAGCATTATTGTCTTTTCTAGTGAATCATGTCTTCTCAGGATGTGTCCAGAGTATGATAACCTCAGTTTCATAATTTTAGCTTCTAGTGATAGTTCTGGTTTAATTTGTTCTAACACCCAGTTAATTGTCTTTTTCACAGTCCATGGTATGCGCAAAGCTCTCCTCCGTACTAGTCACTGTATTGTTGCATTTAGGGTTCTAACCTTGTTTCTATATCCTTTTGCTTTTGCTTTCCTTCTCTCTTTAACCATTTTAAGCATTTCATCAGTCATCCATTGAGGTCTTTCTCTCTTTTTAATGAGAGGTATTGTCTTTTTGCATTCTTCCCTGATAATGTCTCTGACTTCAGTCCATAGTTCTTCTGGTTCTCTGTCAACTAAGTTTAAAGCCTCAAATCTGTTCCTTATTTGATCTTTATATTCTTCTGGGGTGTTACTTAAATTGTATTTTGACATTATGATTGCTTTGTTCTTCTTCTTTAGTTTTACTCTAATTTTCGATACGACCAGTTCATGATATGTACCGCAGTCTGCTCCTGGTTTTGTTTTCGCAGGAAGTATGGAGCTTCTCCATCTTCTGCTACCAATTATGTAATCAGTTTGATTCCTGTATTGACCATTTGGTGATGTCTATGTGTACAGTCGTCTTTTCGGTTGCTCAAAAAATGTGTTTGTGAGAAACAAATGATTGGCTTCACAGAATTCAATAAGTCTTTGCCTGCTTCATTTCTATCTCCTAAGCCCAATTTCTCCATAATTCCTAGTTCTTCTCTGTTCCCTACTTTTGCATTCCAGTCCCTCATGATTATCAGCACATCTTGTTTTGGTGTGTGATCAATTTCTTTCTGTACTTCTGCATAAAATCTCTCCAATTCCTCTTCTTCTGCATTTGACGTTGGAGCATAGACTTGGATGATGGTTATGTTAACAGGTTTCCTGTTTAATCTCATTGATATAACTCACTCAGAGTTTGCATTATAGGTCTTAATTGTTTTTGCGACATCACTTCTCACTATTAAAGCAACCCTGTTTCTTCTTAATTTCTCATTTCCTGAATAAAATATTTTGTAATTGCCTGATTGAAAATGTCCCATTCCGTCCATTTTAATTCACTACTCAATTTATGAGATTTTCAGATAAACAGTAAAAAACAATAGTTTTCTTCCTTTGCAATGGAGTCTAGGTACTGCCCAGAAATCCCTTGTCAATCACAACCCTGACTTCACTTATTGGCTACAAACCTGAAAGGGAGGGGTTAGAGCAACCAGCTAAGTTCATGGAAGTTGGAGGGGTTGGGTTGCTGATGTTTTGGTGTATATCTCGAGAACCAGACTGCCTAGAAACTTAATTTTTAAAAATTGAAACCTGAGAGTCTGGAGATTAAGCTGACTCACCTGGAGACTCAGAGAGGACCCCAAAAATCCGGAGTCTCTGGGTGAAAACCGGACATCTGGCAACCTGAGGCAGAATTCTTACCAGAATCCACATTTTGACATAAAAAATTCAGACCTCCCTTGCTCCCCAATTGCAGTGGTTCTAATTTTGAATGAGTTTGTGAGGATGAAACTTTACAACACAGTTCCAGATTTTTGGTTGCACTTGGTCTAGTTGTCGTCAGTGGACCCATTTCCTTCTCAATACTGTCTATGGCGGCATAGGAGGCTGACGCTTTAGTCAGAGCTCCGTGCACCGCATTTAATATCTAAGCAGCCACACATTTAAAAGCTGCCGCTTTTTAAAACAATCCTTTGGGGCTCGTATGTGAACTGCCCCCCCTTTTGTTGCAGCTTTTCCCTTACCGTAGCGGTAAGAGAGGGTTGTGGTGGCCGCCGGAGCGCTGGATGCAGCCTGTTTTTCCTGCCTCTGGCGCCGAGGGCGGAGGGCATTGGCGGTGGTGAGAGCACCGCTGAGGCCGAGGAGGAGGACGCCCTGGCGCAGAGGGAGTGGAGAAACGTTGTGGAGGCTGTTGATGCGGAGAGCCGGGAGGAGTGTCGGCCTGACGGTGGTGAGAGCGCCGAGGGGTGCCAGGTTTGGAGTGCGATCCAGCGGCGGTGTGGAGAGAGCTGCGGCGGGCTTGGCCTGGCGGTGGTGGCAGCGCCGCGGAGGTGGAGGAGGACGCCCGGCAGATGACGCCGAGGGAGTAAAGGAGGCTTGTTTCCCTTACCCCTGGGCGTTGGCGGTGGTGAGAGCGCCGCTAAGGCCGAGGAGGAGGACGCCCGAGGAGGAGGACGCCCGAGGAGGAGGAGGACGCCGAGGGAGTGAAGGAACACTGTGGAGGCTTGCTGACACGGAGAGTCGGGAGGAGCATTAGCCTGACGGTGGTGGAACATCGTGGGGGTGCCAGGCTGTTGGGACGACGTTTTGAGGCAGCTTTTCATTACTAAGGACTCTATTAATCGCGGATTAGCTTGTGGTTGCTTCTATTTTCTGTGCTGCTGTTACTCTTATATTGTTTGGATCCATGAGTGCTTGTATGAGTGAGTGTGTGAGTGTGTATAGATTTTGTGTTTTGTTATTTATTTTATTTATTATGTGCCTGGGCGGGAGGATAGTGTATTGGGAGGGAGGACCAGTGGGGGCCCCAGTCAGCGTAGTGACGGGTAACGGGAGGTATGGCGCTGTGAGGAGGACATGCCAGCCTAGGGGAACTCGACCCAGACAATTGGTGGCTGTGCCGTGTTCCGGTCCTCCTCACACCCATAGGATTGCTGGTAGTTCTATCAGCCAACTCTCGGATCTCCAGCTGCTGCTTTTTAATGCCAGATCGGTAAATAATAAAACCTCCCTCATCCATGGTTTGATTGTGGATGAGGTGGCCGATCTGGCATTTATTACCGAGACCTGGGTGAGGGATCTGGGAGGTATTAATCTTACCCAGTTGTGCCCACCTGGGTACTCGGTTCAGCATCTGGGTAGATCCGAGGGTCGGGGAGGAGGAATCGCTGTGGTCTATAGAAGTTCGATCCCTCTTGTTAGGCACCCTATCCATGTGGCTAATGGTCTGGAGTGTCTTCATATTGTGTTGGATCAGTGAGACAGATTGGGAATACTGTTGGTGTACCGTCCACCCTGCTGCCCAACAGCTTCCCTAACTGAGCTGACAGAGGTGGTCTCGGATTTACTGTTGCGATCCCCCAAACTTTTGGTATTGGGGGATCTCAACATTCATGCCGAGACCACTTTGTCTGGAGCGGCTCAGGACTTCATGACCGCCATGACAGCCATGGGGCTGTCTCAATTTGTTACTGGCCCTACGCATATATCGGGGCACACTCTAGACTTGATTTTTGCCACTGGATTAGGGGATGATGATCTGGGAGTAAGGAATTTTACATCTATTCCTTTGTCATGGACAGATCACCGCCTATTGAGGTTTAGACTCACAATGTGTTCTTCCCTCTGCAAGGGTGGAGGACCAATTAAGATGGTCCGTCCCCGGAGACTGATGGATCCTGAGGGTTTTCAAAAGGCTCTAGGGAGTTTTCCGGCTGATAAAACTGATGCTCCTGTCGAAACCCTGGTCACTCTGTGGAATACGGAAATGACCCGGGCAGCTGACGCGATCGCCCCGGTGCTCCCTCTCCGCTGCAGAGCTCAACTGGCTCCTTGGTATACCTCGGAGTTAAGAGTGATGAAGCAAGATAGGAGACGGCTTGAGTGCAAATGGAGACGAACTCCCGACGCCTGTAATCATGCACTTGTGAAGGCCTCTACCAAACTCTATGTGAAGGCAGTGAGAGCAGCAAAGAAGCAGTACTTTGCTGCCTCCATTCAGTCATCTTCTAACTGCCCAGCGGAACTTTATAAAGTTGTCCGGGGACTTTTACATTCTGGTCCTCAGGACGCAATGATACCATCAATAGCCCGCTGTAACGAGTTTGCGAGACACTTCCAAGATAAGATCATGAACATCCCCCGGGACCTTGACTCCAATATTGTTGCAGTTGAATCTAATGAGGTGTCCGGAGCACAGTCCTGTCCTGTTTTGTTGGATGAGTTTCAGTTGGTACAGCTCGAGGATGTGGACAAAGTGCTTGGACAGGTGCGGGCGACCACTTCTGCTCTGGATCCTTGCCCCTTGTGGCTAATAAAAGCTAGCAGAAATGGAACAGCCGGCTGGGCTAAGGAGGTGATTAATGCCTCTTTACGAGAGGGAGTGGTCCCACTCTGCCTAAAGCAGGCGGTGGTGAGACCGCTCCTAAAAAAACCCTCCTTGGCCCGCGACAATCTTGACAACTATAGACTGGTAGCAAATGTTCCTTTTCTGGGCAAGGTCCTGGAGCGTGTGGTCACTCGCCAGCTCCAGGCTCTTTTGGATGAAACTGATTATCTGGATCCATTTTAATCGGGCTTTTGGCCGGGGTTTGGTACAGAAACGGCCTTGGTCGCCCTGTATGATGACCTCTGTTGGGAGAAGGACAGAGAGAGTGTAACTCTGTTGGTTCTCCTTGATCTCTCAGCGGCTTTTGATACCATCGACCATGGTATCCTTCTGGGGCGACTTGCGGATTTAGGAGTTGGAGGCTCTGCTTGGCAGTGGCTGTGCTCCTACCTCAAGAACCGTCTCCAGAAGGTGGTGCTTGGGGAGCATTACTTGAGGCCCTGGGTACTCCAATATGGGGTCCCGCAGGGCTCAGTTCTGTCCCCCATGCTCTTTAATATCTATATGAAGCCACTGGGCGAGGTCATTAGGAGTTTTGGAGTGCGTTTTCAGCAATATGCTGATGATACGCAGCTCTATTTCTCCTTTTCATCTTCCTCAGGTGAGGCTGTTGATGTACTAGACCGCTGCCTGGTCGCGATAATGGTCTGGATGAGAGCTAATAAACTGAGACTCAATCCTGACAAGACTGAGATGCTGTTGGTGGGGGGGGCCCTCTGCCCAGATGGTTGATGTCTGACCTACCCTAGATGGGGTTACACTCCCCCTAAAGGGGCAGGTCTGTAGTTTGGGGATCTTATTAGATCCGCTCCTGTCGCTGGAGGCTCAGGTAGCCTCGGTGGCACGGAATGCGTTCTACCAGCTTCGGCTGGTAGCCCAACTACGACCCTATCTGGACAGGGAGAACCTTGCCTCAGTTATCCATGCTCTGGTAACCTCTAGATTGGATTACTGTAATGCACTCTACGTAGGGTTACCTTTGAAGACGGTTCGGAAACTTCAGCTGGTGCAGAATGCTGCGGCCAGAGTTCTCACTCGGACTAAAAGATCTGATCATATAACACCTGTTCTGGCCCAACTGCACTGGCTACCAATACGTTTCCGGGCCAGATTTAAAGTGTTGGTTCTTACCTATAAAGCTCTTAACGGCACCGGATCGCAATACCTGATGGAACGCCTCTCCCACTATGAACCTACCCGTTCACTGCGCTCGACATCGAAGGCCCTTCTCCGGGTTCCAATTCACAAGGAGGCCCGGAGAGCAATAACGAGATCCAGGGCCTTCTCGGTGGTGGCCCCCGAACTATGGAATGCCCTCCCTGACGAGATACGCCTGGCGCCTTCTTTGATATCTTTTCGGCGCCAGGTAAAGACCTACCTCTTTGCCCAGGCATTTTAGTTTTTGTTTTAGTCTTAGTTTTTAATTTTAATGTTATAGTTAATTACTTGTAATTTTTATTAATTTTGTCTTAATCTGTTTTTAATGTGTTTTTATACTTATATGTTGTATCCACATTCGCTGGTTTTAAATCTGTTTTTATCCTGTTGTACACCGCCCTGAGAGCCTGTTGCTATAGGGCAGTCTAAAAGTGCAATAAATAAAATAAAATAAATAAATACCTTCATTCACTTGCCCCCTCCCTCTAGGCCCAAACTGCATGGGCACGAGAGGAAGAGGATGCGGTGAGCAGATGCTGATCCTTAAGCACATGAGAGCCCTGCCAAAGGCCCATCTAGGCCAACTTCTTGTTCTGACAGTGCCTAACCAGATGTTTGTGGGAAGCCCGCAAGCAGGACGTAAGCACAACAGCACTCTCCCCACTTGCAATTCCCAGCAACTGGTATCCAGAGGCAAAACACCTCTGTCACTGGAGGCAGTACACAACCATCATAGCTAGTAGTCATTGATAGCTAGTCTTATCCTCCATGTTCTGTCACTGATTGCTCCCTCAGAGAGGTTAAGTGAACGGGCAGAGGCAGCAAGGAGGATGAGTTGGAGCAGAGCAAGGGGACTCTGGATGTTGGTGGTAAGCCCTGTTTTGGGGCAGGAGCTTAATAATGTTGGTTCCTGACGTCAGCTCTGAAACTACTGCCATAGCTCCACAGTGGAGCACATGCTTTCCTTGGGCTGAAGTAAATGCTGTGAATTTCCTTGCCCTTCCTCCACCTAATTGGCTGCTGCTGATAGAAGCAGGGAAACAGTATAATCAGCAGCATAATCACATTGTGTCACATGACAAGATTCACAGTGCATTATAGGAGAACTAGATATGGGAATGGCATTTTGGGGGAGGGGGCTTGAGATGGGATGAGCTTGAAGCAGATTTCCCACCCTTAAATTCTACTTTCATTTATTAGTTGCCAAGAAGTTGCCAGTGACATTTCATATTAATAAAATATATAAAAATCAAATTATTGGTGGTTTAAGATCCTTGCTTGTCAGTCTCATAACCACAGTTTGTCGATTTGGACATAACAAGAAACCATGTTTGTATTGAAAATGTCTGGAAATGTTTTGATTGTTCAGACTGGTATCTTGGCTTAGTAAGCCAAGAAATGATCGTTTGAACTGGGCCCTTGTGTGGAGATAACACACTGTTGCACTGTTTTGTGTCTATCCTGTCCCTACTAAGATTTTTAATTGCACTCTACACTTTGGCCCACCAGAGTTGTTGACATTTGCATGGAAAAATTTATCTGGTTCGCAATATTTTCTGTCTTGCGCTAGGGCTCTTGGTTCTACTTTGCAGGATGAGTTTGGATTACAAGAAGATCTTTGCTTTCTTCCAACTCTGATTCTTTGATCAATCTCTCTATCTATATGCAAAGAATGTACAGAGCAGGATTGCACATAAGACAAAAGTGGAAGAAAAAATAGTGGCTATCTGCTTTTCAAGCTCTCTCTCTCTCTGTGTGTGTGTGTGTGTAGCCCACATAACATGGAGGTAGGTGATGCTGAGATGAGAGGGCACAATTCGATTAACCATCTGAGACACTGAATGCTAATTTCCCAGATTGCTTAGTCATTTGTAAATGGTTATGCATAATATGAGGTATATGTTTTGAATGAGTCATCCACGGGTGCTGTTGAAATGCTAGAAAAAGCAGCAGGGTTTCTAACAAAGCTTAGATCCCCCTCCCATAAAAAATAATAATCTGGCACTTAGGAGGAGCCGGCAGTACTTAGTAATTACATTATCTTTTAAAAGATATGATGCAGCAATGACAATAGATGACTGTTAAGTGTTAAAAGGTCAAGAAATGCTCTTTTCCTGCCTGATTAATGGCTTTGCCATTTGTGTCTTACATTTTGTCAAACATAATCAGTGGGCGATCTCTGTTACATTGGTACCTTTTGACACAGAGAACGGATCAAATGGAATCACTTCTGAGCTTTCACTGAAAAGTACCCTCTAAAGTTCAAGCTGGTGTCCTCTGAAGCATAACATATAGTGGATACACATGCAAGAAACTATGGACAAAACAACATCAGGCAATTTGGGTCAGCTGCAGTGAAGAGACTACTACTAGTAGATAAGGCCAGTTGTCACTCCTGTGTCAGCTGCCTGCCTTCAGGATCAGAGTTGCCATGCTAGCCAGCCCTCCAGCTAGTAGCTTTGTTAATGAATGCCAGGGTAGCCTGGAATAAGTCATCGCTCACCCATGGCTTGATTATGCAGGAGGGGGGTTGAACTGATGATCATAACTGAGACCGTGGGGATGAGTTGGGTGAACCAGATCAGACCCAGCTTTGCCCCACTGGGTACTTGGTGCAACATTGGCACAGACTGGTGAGCTGGGGGTGGGGGATTTCATCTCTCTTGCCAAAAGACCTGTTTGCTTGGGTGCTGAGTCAGATGGGCTGTACTGGTGTTGGGCCAGAGAGACAGGATCCGTTGGTTTACCACCCCTCCCAAGCTGGCAGAACTGTTTCCAGGATGGTGTTGACTGGTGAAACTCGGTTGCAATGAGTTGACAAGGTAGGTCCAGGTGATGGTTAATGCTTCTTTGTAGAAGGGTGTGGTGCCAACCACAGGAGGTTGTGGCACCTCTCTTTCCTTACAGGACCCTCCCTGGACCTAGTGCATTGTAAAAACTATCACTTGGTTACAAATATTCCTTTTTGGGCAAGATGCTTGAGAGGGCAGAGATTGTTCAGCTTCAGCTGTGATTATCTTGACCCATTGCAATCTGGCTTTAGGCCTGGTGTTAGCAGGTTGTCCTGATGGATGATCTGTACTGAAAGAGGGACACGGAAATGCTACCCTGTTGATCTCTCATAGGCTTTTGTTACCATAGGCCAGGGACGGGGAGCCTGCAGCCTGTGGGCCAAACTTGGTCTGCCATGAGGTCTAAGAAAGCATGTGACCATTTCCCCAAACCACACCCACCTGTCTATTCAATGATATCACTGGGTGATGCCAGAGTGGGGCAGAGTTCAGGCCAGCTGGTGAAGATCCCTGTAGCCTCTGGATTGACCTCTCCGCTCTTGGTGTTTGGAGAGTTCAGTCCTACTGGGGCCTGTTTGCAGGTGCTATAGACCGTGGAATCCTACTGGGCAGACTCTGTGGGTTGGGCGTTGCTGGCAGTGTTCTGGTGGCTCTGTTCCTTCCTACAGGGCTGGTTCCAGAGAATAGTATTAGGGGATATCTGTGTGGCCCGGTGGCACTCATTCCATTCTACCCCCTGTACTTTTGGACTTCTATATGAAGCTGTTGGGAGAGGTCATCAGGAATTTTGGCAAGTGCTAGATCAGTGTCTGGAAGCAATAATCAGTTGAATGAGGGTCCATAAACTGAGACTGAACCCTAACAAGATGGAGGTACACTGTGGACTGGTGGCTCCCAGGTCTAGGAAATAGGTAGGCTGCCAATTCTGGATGAAGTCACACTCCCACTGAAGAAGTAGCTGTGTAGTGGGGGGTGTTCTTTGATTCTACTCCGTTGCTGGAAATCTGAGTGTCCTCAGTGGTCCAGAGTACTTCTTCCAGCTATAGCTGCTTCATCAACTATGGCCACTCCCAGACAGAGAGAGCCTGGCCACAATTGTACATACCCTGGAAACCTCCCCGTTGGATTACTGCAACTTGTTCTACATGGGGCTGCCACTGAAGACAGCCTAGACACCACAGCTAATGCAGAATGCAGCGATCAGGGTATTAATGAGCATAGTGGCAAGGAGACAAATTGTGCCAGTTTTTAAAGATCTACAATGCCAATAGGCTCTGTTAATCAGTGGCCCCAATTCAAGTTTTTAGTACAAATGTAGAAAGCCCAGATGCCTTGGAACCTGAGTACCTGAAAGGAACACCTCTCCCCATGCAATCCTGCCTGGGCTCTGAGGTCAGCTGGGGATGTCCTTTTGAGAATACAGTTGTTGGCAGAGGTAAAAAACAATGACTCACCACTGGGCCGTCCTTCTCAGCAGTAGCACCCTGGCTGTGGAATACTTTGCCCTCTGAACTTTAGCTAGATCCTACTTGATAGTATACTGAAGTGTCCTGTGGCAGACCTTTGTACTGTTGCATGCCACCCCAATCTCTGAGCAGTGAGAGATTCCCAGGAGTCCCTGTGCTCACCTGGGGGTTGGGTTTCCTTGGAAAGAAGGTCAGTGGAGACTGTGGTGTCTTTATGAAATATGGTTTGTTTATTTATGCACATTCCAACCTGAGCTTAAGATGGAGGGGTTCAAGGCATCAGCAGTCCAACAGATCTTGCATTTTCCATCAGGATTACAGGAGGCACCCTAAAGCCATGGTGCAGAGAGCCAGCCTCTCTCCTGCCTCCAGTTCCCAGCCTTTTCTCAGACTCTGCTCAAAACACAAGCCTCTCCTTGGCCTCAGGAGGGGGGGGGCTCTCCTGAAGAGCTTCAATAACAATAGGATCTCCCTGGCTCAGTTGCCAGTTAATGGGCACTTGATAGGCCCATTAACTCACCTGGCCACCCTATTAGACTAACAAAGGAAACTCATCTGACCAGTAGAGCAGGTTTCTCACCCCCAGGTGCAGGGTCCCAAATCAGAGGCTGGAAGGGGACTTATAGAAATCATCCATCTCAACTCCAAACCTATAACAGTATAATGTTATTATAATGTAAGGTTTATTATAATGCAAGGTTTATTATAATGTAATAAAGATATGTAGGCATTTTACATCAAAACAAAAGTACAAAAATATCCAGTAAAAATTCTTAAAAATAAGATAAAAACAAAACAACTGTAATTACTTGTAATTCATTACTTTTTTGAGGAACAAGTGGGTAATTCCTTAACATTTTGATTATGATAGAATTGCGAGTAATTTTATTACTTTTGTGGAGTAATTGTAATGTTTCCAGCATTACGTTTGGGCATTACTTGGGAGGGGAAGCAGGGAACGTCTTCTGCCCCTCTGATTTGTGGATGAAAATCATGTGCCACAAACTGGGTTTCTGTGCAGCATCGCTGTTCCCTCATGCTCTTTGGGTGGGTAGGAGGTGACAAGGGAGGAGGTGGAGAGTGAGACGGGTGGAGAAAACAATTGTTTAAAAAAATGGATGGTGGTGGTGAAGAATGGAGTGGAGGGAAAAAGGAGCTGGAGGTCAAGAACATGGATAAAGGAGAAGGAGGCAGCAGCAGAATGGAGATAAAGAACTGTGGAGGTGAAAGATGACAACATGTGTGTGTGTGTGAATACTGTGTTTGCACTTGGCATGCAAAGTGGCCTCCACCACCCTCTCTGGCTACTGTGCTGCATTTGCAGTATTTTAACTTTTTTGCATCTCAGGGGAAAATGTTTGCTTGGGTGAGTGTCCCTTAGTTGGTGGCAGGGCAGGGTCTGGGAGGTGGTTAAGTGAGAGAGATTATGCTTGCTGGCTGAGTTTAGGGAGTTGCACTTGGTTTGACATGCAAAGGTCTGAGTAGTGGCCTCTGCCTCCCCCCCCCACCTCCCTTACCAGTAGGAGAGACCACCATTGCTATCTTATGGATAAAAAAAAAAATTCTACTGGACTGTGTGACTTGGGCCCTGCTTACCATAGCTCCACCTTAGTTTTGTGCCAGGCTCCAATTCCTCACCTTGGTGTGACACAAAGGAACACAAAATGGACAAGAGTTCTTAGCCATGCAATAAAATAAATAAAAAGTTATATGTTGTGAACTGCCCAGAGAGCTTCGGCTATGGGGCGGTATAGAAATATAATTAATAAATAATAATAAATAAATAAATAAAAATTAGCAGACGTACTAACAGGACTACTGATAATTCACTAATAGGCAAAAAAACCTTGCGGTTTAAGAATATACCTAACCGATAGATATTTCTATCAAACTTTCAAAAGCAGGAAAATTGGGCAGCTATAGTGAATGCTATAGTGTTTTTTTCCAGGTCAGCCACCTTGGTCTCAAGTGACCAGACCTGTTCTGGGAAAGCCGAGAGCCAAGGACAGAGGGCATCAGCTTGCCCTGGGCCCCGGCATGTGCACACACACGCCCACCAGCAGAGCTTGGAAAAGTTACTTTTTTAAACTACAACTCCCATCAGCCCCAGCCAGCATGGCCACTGGATTGGGCTGATGGGAGTTGTAGTTCAAAAAAGTAACTTTTCCAAGCTCTGCCCCCCACCTACCTGTCTCCTGTCTTTTAGCATTGCCATTAACCAAAATGGCGGCCACGGTTTCCCTAAGGGGATGAAGCCTCCGCCGCCATCTTTGTTGATGGCACGCGTGCATGCTACACACACGCATCTCCGCCATCAACCAAGATGGCGGCAGGGGTTTCAGTACCTTAGGGAAACCTCAGCCACCATCTTCATTAAGGGCAATGCTAAAAGGCAGGAGACGGGTAGGCGGGGTGAGGGAATGGCAGGCAGGCGGAAGCTCCAGGCTGCTGCCACAGATCGCAGAAGGGGAACGGAGGGGCCCCTTGTAGCTCAGCCAGTGCCCCACCTGGCCGCCCTTTAGAACCAGCCCTGCAAGGACACACCCATGACTTCCGCCCAAGAGGCAGATCATCATACATGTGGCTTAAAAGATGAGAAACAGCCTTGTAACATTGCACAGTGTATTATCAATTTGTAGCCAGGATTTCTGGAGATAAACTTTAATTGTCAGCAATTCGAAGAAACTAGTAGACCAGGCTTACCAACTGAATGCTGCCCAGCTACCTTTTACTGTGACTCATCGCAGGGGTGGGTAGGCTTTAGGTTTGAATAACTCTCACATTTCTTTCACATAAAAATCCACTCCTGCTTATACCTATCCCCCAGTTTTCTTAATTTCAACAGTCTAATTTAGGAAGGGGTTGCAGCAATTGTTTAAGCAACTGGGAGTCAGAAACCCTTGCCAGTCTCCTACAAATCACTATCCTGATCTACCTTCTGTCCACCCTTGACCTATCTACTATGTAGCTGACATTTCTCCTTCCTTTTGGCATTGCCATTTTGCAATAAAAACAGAAGGTGTATGAATAGCTGTATTTGCCTTGCTAAGTCACAAGTTGCACAGGGCAGTGGTAGACTCTACAACATGGGTTGGGAACTTCAGGCCCAGGGAGCAGATGCAGCTCTCCAGGCTTTTCTATCCAGTCTTCTAGCCCTCTTCCTGGGCCACATGCTGTTTCCCAGCGTCTAGATCAAATAGGGTTGCCAGGCTCAGGGCCTGAGACTGATCCTGCATCTTTAGAAGAGAAAGTCAGCCAAGTGCAGATGTTCTTCCATCTCTGTAATGGGAAAAACCACAAGGTGGAATTCTCCCTTCCATCTGCACAACTTTTAAAGATATAGAAGACCTCTTGGAGGCTGGGCCTGGCAACCAAGAGGTCTTCTGTATCTTTAAACGTTGTGGAGGGGGGAGGGAGAATTCCACCTTGTGGTTTTTCCCATTACAGAGTTGCAAGAACACCTGCACTTGGCTGACCTTCTCTTCTCCTAAAGATGCAGGATCAGTCTCAGGCCCTGAACTTGGCAACCCTAAGATCAAACACAAGGGAAGTGCCACACAGAATGCATTGCTGTTATCCAACCTTGAAGTTACTTTTACAGAATTGTGAAGGGATACAGGTTTTAATTTTGTCTTAATCTTTAAATTACTAACAAGGAAAAATACACTGTTAGAGGCTCTTATTGCATTTTTCAGTTTGTTTTCCTTTTATTGTTTGGCATAAAATGTTTGGCTTGGAATGTGAAGGTCTATGGAGTACAGTACTCGAATTACTCAATACTTTTGTGGTGATTGAGTAGTTCCTCATAAGAAAGAACGTTCCAATGGACAATTTAATGCATATGAGAAACCATTGTGTTGAATTTGCCACTTTGAAAAGCTGTGGATGCAATTCTAAGCACGTTAACAGTGCAATCCTAATCATGTCTACTCAGAAGTAAGTCCTGTTAAATTCAATGGGCCTTACTCCCAGGTAACTGGAGTTAGGGTTGCAGCCTTAGCAGGGAGCAAGTCACACGGAACACAATGGAACTTAATTCTGAGTAGAAGTATTAATCCATGTTTGCTCTCTATCAGTAATGTTGTCATCTACACTGCCATCATCCCTGTATCACTTCAAAGCAGTGTGGATGCCAGATAAAGAAGTTTCAGCATTGAAGTTTCAGCTGGTGAAGGCTGAACTTCTGAGCAAAGTATCTAGGGCTAGGGAGTGTGTGTGTGTATTTATTTCAGTTGCTTATAGTGACAGAGTCTCACTGTAGGGTAATGTTTTAGTAGAATTTCAGGGAAAGCAGTGCAAGGGTCTGGCGGAGAACCAAATACTAGGTCGCTGAGACCGTGAGAAGAGTGTCAGCCTGCCATCGCACTGATAGAAATCAGATGCCGCATTAGGAGAGTGAGAGAGAATGCACACACAGGCAGACAAAAATACACGAGGCTTTGATTATGGATCTGCCAATGTACATGGGAAGTTGGGAATCAAAAATGAGATTTCATTACTTGCTTATAATTATGCAGCCATCAGAGAGTGGCTGTATACTATAGCCAGCATGGATTGTTTGCATTCCGCCATGTTAAATTGAAAATACTGTCGGAATTCTAAGCTTCAAAATAAGAAATAACTACTTTATTCTGGAAGTACATGCTTGATAAGAAAGAGTTCTATATCTAGCTAACTAGCTATGTTGGACCAGTCTGCACTGGTCCCAGCGCAGCTCTCATGCTGGTTGAGAGGGAGAGACAAAGACTTCTGCTCCCCTCTCAAGAGAAAAGAAGAAACTGGGAAGGCGGGAAGGAACTGGGATCAACATCCTTTGTATATCAGTCTAGCAGGAAGGGGAGAGACGGCAAGGATCAAAGGACAGGTATAGCCTAGCAACCAAGAGATCTCCTCCCTAGCTACCCTTTTTAACCCCATGCAGCCTCAACCCACCAAGTTGGAGTTGAACCTCATACATTCCAACAAATACCCCCATGCCATTCTGCTGTTTCCCATAAGCTCATTTCAACACAAAATCGTACAACGCTTACAGTCCTGAAATGCTTGCTTAACAACCCTCTAAGTTTTCATAGCGATACACAAAACACTCAGAGAGAATCCAGAGTTCAAAGTCTAAAACAAGAGTAAAATTCACTAATAGGTAAAAAAACTTGCAGTTTAAGAACTTACCTATAGCCAACAGATATTTCTATCAAACTTTAAAAAGCAGGGAAATTGGGCAGCTATAGTTTGATAGAAATATCTGTTGGCTATATGTACATTCTTAAACTGCATGGTTTTTTGTCTATTAGTGAATTTCTCTGCTTTTTAATCCGGGAGGTAAGAAATGGGATCCTGTGCAAGTTTGCTGAGAATGGATTGATCATTTGCATGTTTATTGAGTTCAGTGGGATTTACTCTCCTGCAATCATGCTTAGGATAGGTGAAACTGACCACAGGGGATGGGGGGGAAGGAGGGAGGGGAAGAGGGGGAGGGGAGCAGGCAGGAGGGAGAGGGCAGGCTTGATCATTTGCATGTTTATTGTTCAGTGGGATTTCCCGTGCAATCATGCTCAGGATAGGTAAAACTGACCATGGGGAGGGAGGCCTGGAGTGGGCAGGGGAGGATAGAAGGAAGATGGGAGGAGAAGAAGAAGGGAGTAGGAAGGGAGAGGAGAGGGGAAAGGCAAGTCTGATCATTTTCATGCTTATTGAGTTCAGTGGGATTTACTTCTGGGCAGTCGTGGCTAGGATAGGTAAAACTGACCATGGGAGAGGAGGACTGGAGGGAACAATAGAGAGAAATAGGAAGGGGGGGAGAGGGGAGCAGAAGGAGGGGGAGAAGGAAGGAGGGGGTTGGAAGGGGAGGGGGAGAGGTGAAGGAAGGGGGAGAGGAGGGCAGGTTTGATCATTTGCATGCTTATTGAGTTCAGTGGGATTTACTCCCGTGGAATCATGCTTAGAATAAGTAAAACTGACCATGGGGGAGGAGGAGGGAAAGGAGGAGGGGAGGAAAGGAGGAGGGGAAGGAGGAGGAGGGGGAAGGAAGGGATTGGAAGGGGATGGGGGAGGGGAAGGGAGAGGTGAAGGAAGGAAGGAAGGGGCAAGAGGGAGGGGATAGGAGGGAGGAGGAGGGGAGGGCACGTTTGATCATTTGCATACTTTTTGAGTTCAGTGGGATTTACTCCTGTGCAATCATGCTTAGGATAAGTGAAACTGACCTGGGGGAGGGGCAGGGAGGGGAGGAGGAGGTCAGGAAAGGGAGGGGAGGGGAAGGGGAAGGGGAGGAGATTGGATGGGTGGGCACTGGGCAGAGAAGAAGCCCCTTTCCTTTCCAAAAGGAAAACTTTGTAAACAGTATCATTCTTTTTCAGGGTTTCCCTCACCTTTTTATTCTACAGCAGGCACATGAACCACCCAAATTTAAACCAAAGCTGTCCCTAGCCACATCCACACCAGACCTTTATTTCACTTTAGACAGTCAAGGCTTCTCCCAAAGAATCCTGGTAAGTGTAGTTAGTGAAGGGTGCTGAGAGTTGCTAGGAGATGCTCTGTTCCCCTCACAGAGTTTCAATCAGAGCAGCTGACTGTTAAACCACTCTGGCCACTGGAGCTCTGTCAGGGGTATTAGAATCTCCTCTCAGCACCCTTCACAAACTACACTTCCCAGGATTCTTTGGGAGAAGCCATAACTGTCTAAAGTGAAATAAAGGTCTGGTGTGGGTGTAGCCCCCTGATTAGGCAAGCAAACCAGCTGAGTCTCGCTTTTGGAACACTGACAGTTGGTTCTTACTGAGCATGCCCGACCTTAACATTGAATTCAATGCTAAATTTCTTAAATTAATTAAAAATCAGCCAAACATTTTTAAACTGCAGAAGATGAAGGTCAGAGCATGGGGCAAGGTCAATAATAGGATTACAGGTACTCTGTGAACATGGCTGACGTTTAATTAATTTCAACCAATTATGAGAACTCTGCACTCCGGGATTCTCCCAGAGAGGGGGAATGCTCCACCATTATGAAGCCCTGTACATGCCTCCTGGGGAAATTCAAGCCAAAGTTCTTTGACAATGTCATAACTCCCCTACCTTGGAGTGTTTAAAGCAATGCAGGCAGTCACGCATGACTTCTGGTGGTCAAGGATAAAGCAGAGTGTTGAGAGAGATGTCTAATCCTGCCCTATGTGTATGAAGGCACCCCAGCTCCAGTACTTGACAGCTCAGCCCCCACAACTCCGGACACCCCTGTGTTCCCTGTGGGAACTCCACCTGACCCATCAGATGCTTCCCAGCTGGGTGCCCCCCCACTCCTCATGCCCAGGCTGTCAGTTAGCAGCCCCCCCTCTGTCAGAGGGGCAAGACGAGAAGGTGGCCGTGGCCCTGCCTTCGCCTTGCACCAGGAGGTGAATGAGATGGGAAATTCAACAGACTCAGTTAAGGCAGAGACTTTGCTTACAACATGTGCTCTCAACATTGACAGATGGCACACACAAGCAGGAAGCCCACCCAGTCTTACTTGACTCAGGGGGAGAGCAGTTGCTGAGTCAACATTTAGAGTCACGAAGTCATGTTTAGCTAGTTCTAGAGAGATGCCGAGTTCTGAGTAAGCGTAGATCAATTCATGAAGAGCACTGAATTGAAGCTGTCTCTTACTACAATAAAACAAAACAAACCACAACCATTTCTGAGTCTGAGTTCTTCAACTTTGTGCAGGACACCCAGGTCAGTTTCACCTATCCTAAGCATGATTGCATGGAAGTAAATCCCATTGAATGATCAAACCTGCCTTTTCCTTCCCTCTCCCTCTCCCCTCTTTCCTTCCCCTCTCCTTCCCCCTCCCTCCCTCTCATTTCTCCTCTTTCCCTCTGGTCAGTTTCACCTATCCTAAGCGTATGTACAGGAGTAAATCCCATTGAACTCAAAAAGCTTGTAAATCATCAATCCATTCTCAGTAAACCTGCACAGGTTCCCATTTCTTACATTTCAGATTAAAAAGCAGAGAAATTCACTAATAAGCAAAACAAAACCTTGCAGTTTAAGAACATACCTATAGCCAACAGATATTTCTATCAAACTTTAAAAAGCAGGGAAATTCAGCAGCTATAGTGAATGCACCAGGGGAGCAGGAGTCCTGACCTCCTCTCTGAGATATTGTACCACCCTATAAATTTGTAAAAATGCAAACATAATTTGGTTTAGTCTTTCACAGTCCAATCCACTTCCTGTGTAGCTTGGACGAATTCTGTAACATGATGTTTTGGCATCATGGTATTACAAAGGGAGACCATGGGAAAATATTCATGTCTATCTATACATCTATTGACTGGTCTATCTAATCTTTTTTAATTGGCAAATTTGGGGGGGGAGGACTTAGGGAACCACAAAAATCTCTTGGGAGACCATATGCATTATTTTTTTCCTCCATAATGGTGAGAGTGGTGGGAAATTGTTTGGACACCTTTAATGCCCAGGTCAACACAAGCGGCCTGGTGTTTAAACCTTGAGACCTGTTTCTCTCAAGGCCACAGTATGACACTAGGAGGGTATGCACTGGGGTTGCTAGGTCTCCATTTTTTGCCCAAAGACTCCCAATGTTTGGGGTTCTCTCTGGGTCTTGGGGTGAGTCACAACAATCTCCGGACTTTCAGCTTTCATTAAAATATTGTGTGGCAGTTTGGGGGTGGGATGATCTTTTGCTAGGCAAATTAGAGGTTCTTCTAAACAATCTTCTTTGGAAACTTTTAATTTTGCCTCCTGGCACACCTGCAACTCTCATTCAGGCAAAGGTAGGTCTTCCCTCCATTAGAGCATGTGCCTACTGCTCCTTGATTAATTATTGGAGAACTTGATTAGAATCTTCAGCCAGGGTTTTTCCCAAATTGTGTTGTAACCAGTTGCTGAAGTGCAAGTCTTGGACAGTAAAGTATCACAATTTGCTTCAGACCTATTTTATCCTGGTTGAGACAATCTCTGACATAAAGTTAAAAGACAGGCTTTATCAAGTTATCTTTAGACTTAGTGTATTTTTAGACAGACAAGCTATTATTAATTCAAAATTTTCAAAATGGTACAGACTCTATAAATGTGATCACCAAAGAGCTGCCTATTTGTCAATGCTTACCTTTTCAAAACTAATGCAAGCTTTTACAGCCCTTCATTTCCAAACAATGCCAACAGCTTTGATTGATGGTAGATACTCCTGGACTCCTTTGGCCCTCCACTTCTAAATATGTAGACGCCCCGGAGATTGAAGACCTACCCCACCACTTGCTGTTTTGTCCATTGCATTCAGAACCTCAATCTAAATTTCTGGTTTTATTTTGACTTGCCAGCTTTTTAACTCTGTGCTAGAGAAGATTTTTCTCTTCTCGTCTGATACAGACATTACTATAACTTATAGGGTCTCACTTTTTGCTTTGGCTGCATCAAGAATTCGTGAAAAAATTATTGCGTATAATGCAGTCACCTGTTCAGGGGATGCCTTGATTTAACGTTTTTGCTAAATGCTTGGATTATAGATTATAACCTACTTTAATTTTATAAGTGATCAAATTTTATTTAAGTATTTAGATTTTTTGTTTTATATTTTATTTATTATTTATTTATTATTTGATTTATATCCCACCCTTCCTCCCAGCAGGAGCCCAGGGCAGCAAACAAAAGGACTAAAACACTTTAAAACATCATAAAAACAGACCTTAAAATACATTAAAACAAAACAACTTTAAAAACATTTTTTAAAAAAGCTTTAAAGACATCATGAGACATCTTAAAAAATAGGGTTAAAAACATATTGTTTTTTAAAAAAGGTTTCGTTTTTTTTAAAAAAAAACCTTAAAAAGCAATTCCAACACAGACGTAGACTGGGATAGGTCTCAACTTAAAAGGCTGGTTGAAAGAGGAAAGTCTTCAATAGGCGCCGAAAAGATAACAGAGATGGCATTTAAGGGGAGGGAATTCCACAGGGTAGGTACTGCCACACTAAGGGTCCGTTTTCTATGTTGTGCAGAACGGACCTCCTGATAAGATGGTATCTGCAGGAGGCCCTCACCTGCAGAGTGCAGTGATCGGCTGGGTATATAAGGGATAAGACGGTCTTTCAGGTATCCTGGTCCCAATCTATATAGGGCTTTGTACACCAAAACTAGAACCTTGAACTTGGCCCGGTAGCAAATGGGCACCCAGTGCAATTATTTCAGCAGCGGGGTGACATGCAATACCCTGCCCCAGTGAGCAGTCTCGCCGCCGCATTTTGCACCAGCCATAACTTCTGGACCGACCTCAAGGGCAGCCCCACATAGAGCGCATTACAGTAATCCAGCCTGTAAAAGATAGCAGATATGTTATATCTGTTGTAAATAGCTCTATATTTTAACTCTATTAACCCTTTTGTTTGTATCTGCAATGGCCTTTGGCCCAAGTAGTAATAATAAACTAACTCCCTGCTTATTGACATTTTAAAAAAATTAATTTCCTAGGTCGTCTGGTTCAAGAGATATACACCAAAACATAAGCCCCTGCAACTTCTGTTAAATGAGCTTGTAGCTGGCTACACTAACCCTGCCCTTTCAGGTTTGTAGCCAATAACTGAAGTCAGGGTTGTGATTGACAAGGGATTTGTTGATCTCCAGGCAATAGCTAGGACCTACTGCAAGTCCAGAAAACTGTTGCCTTTTCTTGCTTGTCTGAAACTCTCATAAATTGAGTAAGTTTATAGCTTTCAGCAGTAGCAAAAGTCAGGATCATGGTAGGCATGCACAGTAAACAATTTCAGTTGTGATTATAATAGAAGAGTATATGCAGTGTTTTTTAAATTACTTGCAAAAAGCATATTATACATTTTATCTTTCAAATCATTTCTGAACAGAAATATTTTAAAAAGTTTATATGCAGCTTATGATATCATTACAATGTGTCATACTTTTCTAATAATGAGGAGCCTAGCAAGTTTAAATTTTCCTGGCCTGTTGAAGAGGGCAGTTTATTTGTCTAATTCATAGCCTGTTTTGAAAACCTTCCTAATATGAAGCTTTAATCCTTTACTTTTCTGGGAGTAAAGCTGCAATGCTAATCCTACATACTGGGAGTAAACCCCATTGAATTCAATAGGACTTTTTGAGTAGACATGGTTAGGATTGTGCTGTAACTTAATGGGATTTTTGAGCTAACATAGCAAAGGATTATGTTTGTATTGTAAATCTTTCTCTCTCCCTCCAATCCTATTTTTAAAGCAATTAGGGAGGACTCAGGTGTCACTGCTTTTATTTGGTATGAAACTAACACTGCTTTTATTATGCAGGAAAAATAATACTGATTTTTTTAAAAAAATGTTCTGCAATGACCAACTGGCTTTGACAATAAACTATTATATGGGGTGTGTATCTCCAGTGTATGTGTATATGGAGTCTTTCCAACAACCCTGTGAGGTAGGGCTACCAGCTGGAAACCAAGGTAGCTCACAAGAAGAAATAAATCAATTTAAAATCTAATAATCATAAAAATAAGTATAAAACAGTTTCAAAACAGCTTGAAGTGGCATGATTTTGAATTTTGGGTTGTGTGAGTGAAGTTTCTTATCACTTGAGGTTGCAGTCTTGTGCCTGCTTCTCTGTTTGAGTAATCCCTGTTGAATCATTGGGACTTGCTTCTGAGTAAACATGCATAGGATTGCACTATAAATATCTTTACAGGTTGTGTGAATAATAATCTTTGACAGTCATGCTTATAAAAATAATTCTTCATACTATGGCTCATGTCTCAATATGTATCTGATTTCACACGATGGTTGTACATTATTATTTCCTCTACACATTAAGTGAGCCCTTCTTCCTTGGGGTGGTCATGGTCCCCCTCTGTTGTTTTTACCCTGAGGGAAAGATTAGGCTGAGAAATGGTGAATAGCCCATGGTCATCCAGTAAACTTTGTAGCTGATTTCCATTTCAAAAAATTAATTAAAACAATATTCATGCAAGCAAAGTTTATTAAGTAGATTCACACAATACATTTAAAGCACACCAAACCTGCTTTTAAAATGCATGACTTCCCCCAAAGAATCCTGGGAAGTGTAGTTTTCCCCTGACAGTTATAGTTCCCACCACCTTTAACAAACTACAGTTCCCATGATTCTGTGGTGTGCTTCATGTGCTTCAAATGTGTGTTGAATGTGCTTTAAATGAATGGTGTGGATTTGCTCTAGGTATTGTTTGCATTCATTAGTGAATTGAAAAGAACAATTTTAATATACTTTTTAAAACTGTAGCTCAGTGGTAGAGTATATGCTTTGAGTGCAGAGGTCCAAAATTCAATCTCTGGAAAAGACTGTTGCCTGGAATCCTGGAAAGCCAATGCTAATCCATGCCACCAGTACTGAGCCAGATGGTACCATATGGCCTGAGTCGGTATGAGGCAGATTCCCTTGTTCCTACAAGAGGAAAGAGACCCAAGGGTTACAGTGACTCTGAAATTTATTTATGTATTTTGTTTACAACATTTATATACCACTTTATTGTAAAAAAACTGTTGTAAAAAGTGGTTTACAAAAGGAATTAAAACAATAAAATTGTTGGCAAAAAAATAGCTTCTACATTCCTGGGTAGGCTTGCCGAAACAAAAATGTTTTTAGCAGATGCAAAAATGAGTGCAATGAAGGTGCCTGCCTATTGTCAATAGGCAGGGAGTTCCAAAGCGTAGGTGCTGCCACAGTAAAGGATCAATTTCTGATAGAGTCTCATTCATGTCAGCAATTGTGCCACAGCATTCTGCACTAACTGCAGCCCCTGAGTCAGGATGTGCTGCACAAGGATTTCTGTGACCTTAGCTGTCTGCCAGGATTTGTTTTGGTTTTTGGTTAAGAATCCTGCTGATATGAATCTTCTTGTGGTTGGTATGGCATTGCATATAGGAAATCATCACTGTCTTTTGCTTTTCTTTTTTCTATTTGCATTTCATTTACCTTTAACCTCACTCCCTTACATCCATAGAAGCAACAACCTTGGTTCCAGGTGCTCAGCTCATCCCCTTTAAACCTATTTGTTGGTTACATGACAGTTTGTTTCTTGCCCAATAGTGGTAAAAGAGAATTCACATAGTGGGAAGTGTGGCTGCAACTGCTGTTGTTCCCAAGCTAGACCTGTAAAGGTAGACCAAACCATGGGTGTTTTCTCTCTGTCAGTTATTACTCACTGGGATTGTGTTGGCTGTCAAAGTGAGTTTATAGCAGCCCACATGGTAGGCAGGAAAGGGTAGACAGTCTTCTTAACTCTTATTCATTTCTCAAACCTCTCTCTGCAGTGAAGGGTCAAGTCTGTAAAGACGTTTGGAGCAGCCACGTTGAAAGGCAGACAGGGCATTCCAGGCAGGGAGTTGCCAATCCTGCTTTGATATGGATATTTTTGCAGAGGATTCCTAGTCAAGCCTTCCCAACAGCACAATCCTAACAATATTTATTTTTCATTTTTATTTCAATTTTGTTATTATTATTATTATTAATTTATTTATTTTAATTCATTCTATATTTTTTATTTTATTTTATTTTATTTTTATTTTTATTTTCATTTCGATTTTTTAATTTTAACTTTAAGCTAATTTCAGAGGTGGGGGGCCTGCCTGATCGGCAGAAGGGGAGGGGGACATGTGTAAGCCGGAGGGGAAGAATGTGGGGAGCCACGGTATCGTGAGGCTTGGCGGCAGACCCTGGATGGGCGGAGGTGGCAGGCCACGCCAGGTTAGGGGAACAAGGGATAGATGTATTGTACCCATCCCTTGTTCCGGGCCTGCCCTAAACCAGAAGATAACTGGGGGATGTAAGACTCCATCCAATCTTCGACTGCTGTTGTGTAACGCCAGGTCTGTAGTTCAGAAAACATCACTCATCCATGATCTTATTCTGGATGAGCATGCAGACCTGGCGTGCATTACGGAGACCTGGCTGGACGAGGCCTCGGCTCCTATACTTGAGGCCATGTGTCCAGCGGGTTTCCGATATGCACAGCAGCCGAGGATTGGTAGGCGGGGAGGGGGTGTGGCAGTTATTTATCGAGAGTCCTTGGTTTTCGCCAGACCTCCTCTCCACGTGACCAAGTTTGTTGATTGTATGTACTGGAGGTTGGGACCAAAGGGCAGTTTAGGAATTCTGCTGATGTACCGCCCACCCCGCTGCACGGCAGACTCCCTGGCCGAGGTGCTCGAGGTGGTCGCGGCTGTACGGTTGTTTACCCCGAACTTATTGGTTTTGGGGGATTTCAACGTGCATGCCGAGGCCATTCTCACTGGAGCCCCTCGGGATTTCATTGAAACCATGACTTCATGGGAACTGCACCTAAGTAATATGGGTCCCACCCATGTAGCCGGCCATACCATTGACCTTGTATTTGTCGCGGGAGAGAAGGAAAGTGATCTGAAGATGGGGACTGTTTCTTCTAGCCCTGTGTCATGGTCAGATCACTACCTGGTGAAATTGGATCTCTCTGTGCCGCACACCCTCCGCAGGGGACAAGGACCTATTAGGATGGTCCGCCCCAGATGCATGATGGAGCCTATTGGATTCCTAAATGCGCTGGCTGATCTGGAGCTAACTGAAGGCCACCCGGTCGAAGCCCTGGTGATGGAGTGGAATAGGGAGATCACTAGGGCAATAGACCGGGTGGCACCGAAAGTCCTCTTCTCCTGAATAGAACTCAGACTGCACCCTGGTATACACCACGGTTACGCAGTCTGAGGCAGGAAGTGAGACGACTAGAGCGCCGATGGCGGAAATCGTGCACTGAAGGTGATCGGACACTGGTTAGAGCGGCAATAGCGGCCTACCAGCGGGCAACAAAGGCAGCAAAGAGGCAATTCTTTGCTGCCTCTATTGCGTCGGCAGAGTGCTGTCCCAGGAGGTTGTTCCAAGTGGTCCGAAGCCTGGTCGGTCCAGTAGCACAGGAACCTATGGAACAATCAAAAGCCTCCTGTGACACATTTGTTAAACACTTTGCCGATAAAATCGAGCACCTAAAGGACAAGATTCCATACGTCGTGGTTACAAGTAGAGGTCCAGAGGCGGCCAGTTGCAATCCGGTCTGCTGGGATCGGTTTCAGCCTCTTCTCTCTGATGAAGTGGACAAGGTGCTCTCTACTGTAAAACCAACCACTTGCTTACTTGATCCTTGCCCTTCATGGCTCGTTATGAGCTGTAAAGAGAGACTGGGCAATGGGATCAAGGCAATGGTAAATGCATCCTTGGAGGAGGGTGTAATGCCATTGTCCCTCAAGGAGGCAGTGATAAGACCTATTCTGAAAAAGCCCTCCTTGGATCCCCAAGATTTAAACAACTTTCGCCCAGTCTACAATTTACCGTTCTTGGGCAAGGTAATTGAGCGTGTGGTGGCAAAGCAGCTGCAGACACACTTGGAGGAAGCAGATTATTTAGATCCTTTCCAGTCGGGCTTCAGGACTGGACACGGAACTGAAACAGCCTTCGTCGCTCTGGTGGATGATATGAGGAGGGCGTTGGATAGGGGAGAACATACCTTCCTTGTCCTCCTGGACCTCTCAGCGGCTTTCGATACCGTCGACCACGGTATCATGTTGAGTCACCTGGAGGGACTGGGAATTGGAGGCACTGTTTTACAGTGGTTCTGTTCCTATCTCTCCGGTAGATATCAACGGGTAGTGTTGGGGGATGAGGTTTCAGACCCTTGGCCCCTCAACTGTGGTGTGCCACAGGGTTCTATCCTCTCTCCCATGCTATTTAACATTTATATGAAACCGCTGAAAGCCATCATCAGGAGTTTTGGGCTGCAGTGTCACCAATATGCGGATGACACGCAGCTGTATCTCTCATTTAAATCTTCACCAGAGTTGGCTGTGGATACCTTGTCCAAGTGCCTGGAGTCCGTAAGTGGATGGATGGGAGAGAACAGGCTGAAGCTGAACCCCGATAAGACCGAGGTATTACTAGTGGGGGACAAGGGAAGGTTGGGTGATTTTGACCTGATACTTAATGGGGTGAGTTTGCCCCTGAAGGACCAGGTCCACAGTCTCGGGGTCATCTTGGACTCCCAGCTGTCTATGGAGGCTCAGGTTTCTGCAGTGAGCCGGGCAGCTTGGTACCAACTTCATCTAGTACAGAGGCTGCGACCCTATCTTCCCATACATCTGCTCCCACGAGTGATACATGCCCTGATCTCCTCTCGATTAGACTACTGTAATGCGCTCTACGTGGGGTTACCCTTGAAGACGGTCCGGAAACTTCAGCTGGTACAAAACGCGGCGGCACGCTTAATAAAGCAGACCCGCCGCCGCGATCATATCACCCCAGTGTTGATTGAATTACACTGGTTGCCAGTTGTATACCGGGCCCAATTCAAGGTGTTGGTTTTAACCTTTAAAACTCTATACGGTTCTGGCCCAGTTTATCTGAAGGAGCGCCTCCAGTATCACCAAATATGCCGCCAAACAAGATCAGCCTCACAGGACCTTCTCTCGGTCCCACCGACTAAGACAGCTAGGTTGCTGCGGACCAGGGAGAGGGCTTTTTTGATCGTGGCCCCAACCCTCTGGAACTTACTTCCCTTTGACCTTCGGCATGCCCACTCCCTACTGACTTTTCGCCGAGCCTTGAAGACCTGGCTCTTCAGGCAGGCCTATGGGATCTCTGGGGTGGGTTAGGTTTTACACTGTATTAATGTAAGATGGTCTTCAGATGAGATGTTATGATATTAATAATGGGATGATTATGTATATGAGCAGATTGTATTTTATATTGCATTTTATATTGTACGTCGCCCAGAGTGTCCGTTCAGTCGGACAGATGGGCGTCTGCTAAATAAAATTTTATTATTATTATTATTATTATTTATATCCACCAAGAAGTAAGTCCTGTTGAGTTCTATGGGGCTTAGTCCCTTTATGTGTTTAGAATTGCAGCCTTCAGGGGCATCCATTTTTACTCATAAGTGCTCCCATCTAACACCTGCACAACGCTAGGCTCCCTTCTTCCTACAATGGCCTTCTGATGACTGGCCTCACCTGGGGGCACTTAAACCCTTCTTACCAGAAGCAAGTAGACTAGATTAAATGTTTCCTACCCAGGCTCCCTAAGAAAGTGAGAAGGAATGATTCTGTCACTTTAGCTGGACCTGAAAACACCATCTTTTAGCTAAGATTTCTATCTTAATTTCCATTCAGAGAACTTTTATTTTATTTATTTATTTATTTATTTGGTTGCATTTATATACCGCCCTTAGCAAATAGCTCTCAGGGCGGTAAACAGCATAGGGTAAAATACATACATGGCAATAATAAAATCACAAAAACATATATGACTTAAAAACAAATACAGTTAAACAGAAAATAAAAATAAAGACTTAGTATACAAGATTAAAAAGCTAAAAAGATTAGAGTGATTAAAATGCCTGGGAGCATAAAAAGGTCTTTACCTGGCGCCGAAAAGATAATAGTGTAGGCGCCAGGCGTACCTCTTCGGGGAGGCTATTCCACAACTCGGGGGCCACCACGGAAAAGGCCCTAGATCTAGTAACCACCCTCCGGGCTTCACAATGAGTTGGTACCCAGAGGAGGGCCTTCGATGACGAACGAAGTGAACGGGTAGGTTCATAGTGGGAGAGGCGTTCCACCAGGTATTGCGGTCCCACGCCATGTAAGGCTTTATAGGTCATAACCAACACCTTGAATCTCGCCTGGAAGCAAATAGGTAGCCAGTGCAGGCGAGCCAGAACAGGAGTTATATGCGAAGACCGACTGGTCCTCGTCAATAATCTAGCTGCTGCATTCTGCACTAGCTGAAGCTTCCGAACTGGGCAGCCCAATGTAGAGTGCATTACAGTAATCCAATCTCGAAGTTACCAGAGCATGGACAACTGAGGCGAGGTCGTCGCCGTCCAAATAGGGGCGTAGTTGGGCTACCAAACGGAGATGGTAGAACGCATTCCGTGCCACCGAGGCCACTTGAGCCTTAAGAGTGTTATGCTCCAAGCAACTATGGTTGATGATTAATGTATCATGGCTAATGACATCACTAGGGCCTGCTCCCATGACATCACCAGGCCCTGCGCATGTGACATCACCAGGGCCCACCCCATGACATCACTAGGGCCCACCTCCATGACATCATGGTCTGAGGTGCTTTTGACCTGGCAAGTTTAGTATGCATACAGTGCCTTGCAGAAATAATCAGACCCCTGACCATTGCTCTCACATTACTGAATTACTGTATGATATTTTATTTTGAAACACTGAAACTCAAAATCAATTATTGTAAGGTGACATTAGGTTTATGTTGGGAAATGTTTGTAAGAAACATAAAAAACTGAGTAAGTATTCAACCCCTATGCTGTGGAAGCTCCCAGTTTACACAGATGAAAGAAATTGCCCTATTGAGGACACTCTCACAGCCATGCCCCATTCTAAAATTATCCAACCTTATAAGATTATAGAATCATCTGGCCAGCCTCAAATACTGCTTTAGAAGGCTCTTTTCAGTGGCTAACACACTCCCCTTTCATGCTGATTGGCTCATGGGGCACTGGAGACATACGGACCCTGCTGAGATCTGGCTCCCAAAAAAGTAAGGGGTCTAAGATCCTGGATGTCTATACCCCCACTTATGCCGTTAAGACCACGCTGAGCAGGAGACAGTAAAAGGGTGGAAGCTGCAAGAAGGAAGCCTTCAATGAACACTGCAAGGGACCTTTACTGAACAGCATGTTATTCTAAGTAAACATTCTAGAAGGATTTTGGCCATGAAGATGGACATTGCTGGCTAAAATAACACTAAATATAGCACTTATAATGTGAAACCACCATTTTAATTTGCAGGTGATTATGGAAAAGAGAAGGAACCCATGACTGGCCAGGTGTTTTCATGTAGTAGTTGTAGTGGTTTTGTGATTTCAGGTAGGCAAAGTTTAGAATGTCATATGCCAGAGGAGGCTCAATGGCTCCTACACAGCCTCTACTATCAGTTACTGAGAACACTTTTTGTAGTACTGGTGGCATATGGCTGGTATAATCATGAAGTGTTTTCTGTTGATTTTGAACATTGTAATGGAATATAGAAAAGCAGGTATCTCATAGATTATTAGAACCCAAATGTTTTATCCTATAGCATTTGTGTTGCTATAGCAGTAGAAAAGTAGTTAAATGCAGTCCTCCACCACCACATACAATTATTATTATTATTTATTTTTGTCTTTATTTATACCCCGCCATTTTTCCAAAACTGGAACTCATGGCGGCTTCCAGATAAAAAATACATATAATTAAAAACATACAAAGTCTACATTAAAATAAGATTAAAAATATTAAAACCATACACACATATAGCTAAAGAAGTTCAAACTAGTTTAGAAATGATATAATAGACATGAGCAATGCAGCACCCTTCACGCCCTATCCTTAGCCTTCAATGCCAAAGGCTTGTTGGAATAGGAAGGTCTTTGCTTGTCGGCGGAAGGACTGCAAGGAGGGGGTCATGCTTACCTCCCTAGGAAGGGAATTCCAAAGCCTAGGGGCAGCCACCGAGAAGGCTCAGAACTGCCATAGAATTAATGTTGGTGCCCTCTATAAATGGCTGATAAATCAAAGTCCATTTAATCTGTAACTGCAGTAGTGCAAAGACATGTTATTTCCCCAGTTTATCTCACGGAGCACCTTCAACGCCACCAATTATGCCGCCCGACAAGATCGGCCACACAGGGCCTTCTCTCAATCCCGCCGACAAAAACAGCCAGATTGGCGGGTACAAGAGAGAGGGCATTCTCAGTGGCGGCCCCCACTCTTTGGAACTCCCTCCCACAAGATCTCCGGCACGCCTCTTCTTTAAATGTGTTTTGGAAAGCCTTAAAGACCTGGCTCTTTCAGCAGGCCTTCGGGGTATCTGGGGAGGGTTAATTGTTATAACTGAAATGCCTCCTGCCCAGTTTTAATATTGTTGCTGCAGATGTGTTGTTTTTATATTGTATGACTGTATTTTATCAATTGTATTTTAACCATTTTGTAAGTCGCCTAGAGTGGCCATTGGCCAGATAGGCGATGAAGAAATTAAATTTATTATTATTATTGTTCTCTCTCATTTTTATACAAGCTTTTAAAATCTGAGTAACTGGCCATCTAGCGGTCTCTATAGGAAATGCCAGGCAAAAGCTCCCTCTCTCCCCATTCTCCTGGGATCTTTTAAGCCTTTCATGAGACTTTTAACGCTGATAAACTTCTCTACCTTTTTCAAATTCTGTGTTTGACAGTTGTTCCTGTATTTGATTGTTGTTTGATAATATAAGCAGACCGGAAATACTTATATTGAAGGGTGGATACAAACCCATAAAATACATAAATATACATTCTAGTCATGCCAGGAGGCATGAGGGCTCAGAGAAATAATTGCCTCAGGATGACATGGATATAGCCAGGAAAATACCTTGTTACACCAACGCAGAGCTTCAGGGCCATTCTAGAAGACAAGAAGCTATTCTACTTTAATTAGCACACAAAATCTGGTAGCATATTGAGTCCGCAAGCCTTTGCAGACCTACCTGGGATTAAGCCATGTGGAACACAGTGGGGTTCATTTCTGAGTAGGATTTCGCTGTCAAAGTCTTTTACAGCTTCTTCTCAGTGCAATAAAGTTGCTGTGCAAAAGTCAAGAGAAACTGTTATATGGACAAATAATTATGTCAGATGCTTGAACGGCACTGCTTTTCATTCTTCTTTTGGAGGTAGTAATGACTTCTAAAATCATAATCCATCACAATCTGGATTCAGAACTGGTTCCAGAACAGAATCAGCCTTGGTCACCCTGATGGGTGACCTTTATTGTGAGAGAGACAGGGGGAGTGTGACCCTGTTACTTCTGCTTGATCTCTCAGCAGCATTTGATACCATTGACCATGGCATCCTCCTGGACTGACTCAGTGGGATGGGTATTGGAGGCACTGTTTTACAGTGGTTCTACTCTTACCTTTAGGGTCACATCCAAAGAGTAACACTGGGTGAGTGTTCCTCAGCCCCCTGGCATGTGTGCTATGGTTACTATTCTCTCCCCAGTGCTGTTCAACATCTATATAAAGCTGTTCCAAGTCATCATTAGGACTTTTGGAGCAAGGTGTGAGCAGTATGCTGATGACAGTCAGCTCTATTTCTCCATAACATCTGAATCAGGAAAGGCTGTGAACGCTCTGGATTGGTGTCTGAATGCTGTATTGGACTGGATGAGGACCAATAAACTGTGCTTGGATCCTGGAAAGGTGGAGACTCTTTGGAGAGGTGGTTCCCATGTCCAGGAGATAGGCAGGTTACCTGCTCTGGATGGGGTTGTGCTTCCTCTGAAGGACCAGGTCCGTAGCCTTGGGTACTCCTGGATTTATCTTTGTCATTAGAGGCCCAAGTATCCTCTGTGGCTAGAAGTGCCTTTTACCAGCTATGTCTGGTTCGCCAGCTACAGCCGTTCCTGGATAGGGATAGCCTGACCTCTGTAGTCCATGCATTGGTAACCTCCAGGCTGGATTACTGCAATGCACCCTATGTGGGGACGCCCTTGGCCTTGGTTTGGAAGCTCCAGCTGGGGCAAAATGTGGCAGCCAGAATGCTGATGGAAGCATATGGCTGACAACATGTGACACCACTTTTAAACATATGCACTGGCTGCCCATCTGCTACTGAGCCAGATCAAGGTCCTTGTATTAATTTACAAAGCTCTAAACAACTTAGGTCCAGGGTATCTTAGGGATTGCCTGAACCCTTATATCTCAGCTTGGTCACTGAGATTTTCAGGAGCGGCTCTGGTTGTCCCCTACTTGGTGAGTCTCCTTTAACATTGACAAGAAATCGAGCCTTCAGTGTCATCTGCCCAGTTCTCTGGAATGCTCTGCCAACAGAGATTCAGCAGGTGCCTTCAGTTTTAACTTTTAAGTGCCTATTGAAAACCTTTCTGTTTCGCCAGGCTCATGCAGGCAATAAAGCCAAGATGCTTTTTTCGCAACAACTGATCTTTGTTTTTATTATATATATATATATATATATATATATATATATATATATATATATATATATATATATATATATATTCAATTCTATGGTTGTTTTTTTAAACATGTTGTAAACCGCTTTGATGTTTTTAATGAAATAGCGGTATACAAGTATTTTTTATAAATAATAAATAAAACAAGCCATTGGCAGGTTTTCAGATGTGGCATTCACCATCTACAACACAATACGCTGCAATGCAGAAGTGTCCCAGTTTGACTTAAGATCCCAAACTGCTTGCATGCCCCCAAATCCAGTGGTTTCCAAGCTTTCCCCCCACAGAACACTTGAAAATTGCTGAGGGTCTTGGCAGATCACTTAACGATATTTTTCCTGCCTGGGAAAGCAATTGCACTGTGCTAGTTGCTGTATGATTTAATTGTGTTTTTATTGCATCTTTTATTTCTTATATATTGTATTTTATTGTATTAGAATTTTATTTCCATAGAACTCAAATTGCAATACTGTAAAATACAATATATAAGAAATAAAAGATGCAATAAAACATAATTAATATGAATGTTTAATGTGATGGATGTGCTGTCACCGGGCTTCAACCACAAGTCCACAGACATCCCAAGGACCACTGGAACGAAGCTCGTAAGCTGCTGTTTGGGAACCCTGTTCTAATATATAAGGAAGCAGCTGCTTGAATTCATCTTTTGGGCGTGATTTTGATTTATGGCCAGAAACCATTGGGAAAGAAGGAGTTAGCAATAGCAACCAAAATGGCATTCTACTTCTGACCAAATGTGCAGAGCATAATCTTGTTATTACAAACACACTCTTTTGCCAGAAAAATAAATTTAAAACATCATGGAAGCACCCTCGGTTAAAACACTGGCATCTCCTGGATTACGTAATGGTCCATGCCAGAGATCATTGTGATGTACTCCTCACTAGGGCCATGACGTGTGCTGATGACTGCTGGACAGATCACTGATTAATTCGATCCACTATGACCATTAATATTGTTCCTCAACGTAGGCTCCAAGGAAGAAAACCAAGACGTAAAATTAACATCCATGCCCTTCAAGATCCTACTAAGCGAGCCTGCTTTCAAACAACTCTCAAGAAACATAAACCGGTGGAACTCCCTGAAAATGTCAAGGAACACTGGATTAAACATAAGACATTATTGCAGCATGCGAACAAACTACTGGATACCAAACTAAGAAAAATCAGGATTGGTTTGATGAGAATGATACTGAGATTGAACATATCATTGACAAGAAAAGGAAAGCCTCCCAGATATGACAGAAAGACATTAACTGTGTTGCTAAGAAAAAAATATATGCCAGTGCTAAGCCCGAGGTCCAAAGAAGAATTAGAGAGCTTAAGAACGCCTGGTGGATAAAGAAAGCTCAAGAAATCCAGCACTTTGCAGATGCTCATGATGCATGGGACTTTTTTAATGCCACAAAGGCCATCTATGGACCAACAAATTACAGTACAAATCCCTTATGTTCAATGGATGGTACCAAACTTCTTAAGGATAAAGAGTCTTTTGCACTGCGCTGGAAAGAGCATTGCCACGACCTCCTTAATTGTAAATCTATTGTGGCTGGTGAGGTCTTCTCGCAAATTCCACAACAACAAACTAGAGACGAGCTTGCAGTATCCCCTAATTTGGATGAAGTCAGTAAAGCCATCAATCAAATGAAGAACAACAAAGCTAGTGGACCTGATGGGATTCCTGCTGAAGTCTTTAAAGAAGGTGGGTCTGAACTTACACAACAACTTCATAAGCTCATCGAAAAAATCTGGATGAGGGAGGAGATCCCGGAAGACTTTAGGGATGCCATAATTATCACACTTTTAAAGAAGGGTGATAGAACAGATTGTGGGAACTATCGAGGTATATCTCTTCTTGCTACCGCAAGTAAAATCCTTGCAAGGATCCTCGCAAATTGCCTCCTGCCGATCTCAGAGGATGTCCTCCCCGAATCTCAAAATGGTTTCTGCCCTTCCAGGGAGACAGTGGACATGATCTTCACTGCACAACAGCTTCAAGAAAAATGCCAGGAGCAGAATCAACCTTTATATATGGCATTTATTGATCTGACTAAGTCCTTTGATACTGTGAATTGAACCACTCTCTGAACCATGCTTCTGAAAACTGGATGCCCTGATAAATTTGTGAATGTTTTGTGACTCCTTCATGACAACATGACAGCAACAATTTTGGATAACAATGGCTTTCAGAGCAATCCATTCAGAGTCGGATCAGGTGTAAAACAGGGATGTGTCATTGCTCCTACCTTATTTGCTATCTTCATTGCTATGATTCTACACATTGAGGGGAAACTTCCTACTGGTGTGGAAGTCATATATCGAACAGATGGAAAGCTTTTTAATCTCAGTAGGCTGAAAGCAAAAAGTAAGGTAACGTCAACCTCTGTTGTAGAACTTCAATATGCTGATAATAATGTAGTCTCCACACATTCAGAGAAAGATCTTCAAACTATCCTAAATGTCTTTGCAGAAGCATAAGACCTATCCCAGTTGGCACCTGTGTTGGAATTGCTTTTTAATATGTTTTTTTAAACCTTTCTCCCCCAAACAATATTTTTAAATCCTTTTTATTTAAGATGCTGAAATTCAACATCGTCTGAGCTCTGTCAGTGCTGCATTCTCCCGCATGAAGCATAGAGTGTTCGAGGATCGGGATATTCGCAGGGAAACCAAAATGCTTATTTACAAAGTCATTGTACTACCGACCTCACTGTACACCTGTGAAACATGGACCATCTATAAACGCCACTCCCAGCTTCTTGAAAGATTCCACCAATGCTGCCTCCGGAAAATTCTGCAAAATACTTAGACGGATTAATGTTAGTGTATTGGAAGAAGCAAAGACCACCAGTGTTGAAACAACGATCCTTCAACATCAACTTTGCTGGACCCGCCATGTTGTTCGAATGCCTGATCATCGTCTTCCAAAGCAGCTACTTTACTCCTAACTTAAGGATGGAAAACGGAATATTGGTGGACAGCAAAAGAGGTTTAAAGATGTTCTTAAAGCTAATCTAAAAAAATGTAGCATGAACATTGAGAATTGGGAAGTCTTGGCCCATGAGCGTCCCAATTGGAGGTCGGCTATTATCAAAGATGCTATGGACTTTGAAGAAGCACGAATACAGGGTGAACGGGACAAATGAGCTAAGTGGAAGGCATGCCAAACAAATCCTCATCGCAACCATCTTCTGTCTGGAAACCTATGTCCTCACTGTGGGAGGCTGTGTGGATCCAGAATTGGCCCCACAGTCACTTAAGGACCCACTGTTAAAGACCTTATCTTGGAAGACAATCTTACTCAGCCATGAGTGATCGCCAATGAATGAAGGAAGCAGCTGTTTGAACTGACCTGCAACAATCTATGGGGCAACATAGATTTATTTTTGGTTGAGCAATTTTAACTAGTGTTAGAGAAGGGATAATGAAAACAAGGACTACTGGCCCAGTAAATCTAATCTTGTATCATTACTCTTCGGTACTATTTATATATCAATGGCATATATTGTATATTTTGGAAAGCTGTTTGTTCACTATGCATTTGGACACCTCTTATGTAACCAAATTTTGCATTATGGTTCTGGAGTTCAAGGAGCAGGTTTTTGTCTATATTTGAATTAAGATGGAAAATGGAACCTTTCAAAACTGCATTGATTTTAACCAAATCTTGCATGATGGTTCCTGAAATCAAAGAGCAAGTTTTCATCTATGTTTGGATACAATTGGATGCCATTATGAATTAAGATGGTGGTCTGACTCTTTCAAAACTGCGCTTATTTTAACCACTGTTTTCAAAATTGCAGATTTTAACCACTGTTTTCAAAGCTGCACTGATTTTTTGGCTTCTTCCTGAGCAATATCAGGTATGTAGGAACTAGGTAATATAAAAGACAGTGGGTGCTGCTATTATCATTCTCATCATTAAATTTGTTAGATGTGTACTATAAAAAAGTCTCTAGGTGACTTACAATACAAAAAATACGTTACAACTCAAAATATACCAAAGAATAAAATGATTACCGATTAATTCTAAAAGCAACAGACAGAAACGCCACCTCTTCAACCAAGCACATGCACGATTGTAATCATTAAGAAATTAGCCAGCTAAAACACCAACAAAGATAACAGATGTTAACAATCAAATACTTGGGAGAAGAGGAAACCCTTTGCCGAACACTGAATATATGTTAATGTAGGTGCCAGGCAAGAGACAGCATTTATCAACAATGGAAAAGGCCCTCTCCCTTGTTGCTGCCTTCCAGGCTTTTGTCAGAGAGGGCACTCAGGTCCCAGGTAGGCTCATGCTGGAAGAAGCATCCCATAAGGTACTGGGGTGCTCAGCTGTGTAAGGCTTTATAGGTTAAAACTAACCTATAAAGCCTTTTAAATTGGTCTTGGAAACCTACTGACAGCCAGTGCAGCCTGGCCAGAATCTGTGTGATATGTTCTGACTATCTGGTCTCCGTTAACAATCTGGCCACTGAATTCTGCACCAGCTGCAGAACTGTCTTCAAAGGCAGCCTGAGTTATAACACATTGAAGTAATGTTACCAGAGTTCAGACCATTTCCATCCAGATAATTGGGCCACTAGTGGAAACTGGTAGAAGGCACTCTGTACCACAGAGACCATTTGTGCTTCCAGGGACAATAATGATTCCAGGAGTACCTCCAAGCTACCAACCTTATTCTTTGGGGGAATGCAGTCTCATCTAGTAATGGCTGAACACCACTTATCTAGGCACAGGAACCACATACTAACTGCATCTATGTCTTGTCTGGAATGAGCTTCAGTTTCTTAGCCCTTATCCAGTACAGTACTACAGTCTATCTGGTGACGGAAAGAATCCATCAGTGGAATGAGGGAGGCATTTTCCAGTGATTTCCCCTTCCCCATGCTGCCCCTGGGCTCACCATCATCTGTGCTGGAGGGACCCCCAGCCCTGAAGAGCATATTTAGGAGGGGATGTAGGTAGGGATGGGTGAGAAATTCTATTTTGTTCACATTTCAAACCAAACCTATCAAAATTGCACTTTCTGAAACAAAATGAGGACCCAAAACACAGCTCACATTCAAAATTCACACTAATTCAAAATTTGCAATGCAGTTTGCCAACCAAACCATGTTTATAAAAATGCATATGTTAGGGGGAAGTATGTATAAAAATGAATATATGAGTCAAAATAAAATATAAAATGCTTGCAAAAATGTGTACATTAGTTAAAACTGCCTACAAAAAGAGGTTTATCAGGAGAATGCTTAAATGCTGGAGAATTTTCATGAGGATTTTTTTTAAAAAAAACTGCAAATTACTACAGAAATGTGAAGCATACTGAATTTAAGATTGGAAAACCGAGAAGCTGAGAGCTGAAATGGACAGATCTTTCCATCCCCAACCCCCACATTTTACTGATAGATGTTGGAAGCGGGGCAAGAACAACTCCTGTTTTGTTCTTTTGTTCATGTTCCGGAAGTGAGATAGCGTCCTCCAGATGGCTAGGCTTGACTATATCTGTGATGCTCTGACTGACTTCCTTCCCTCGTTAGACTGATATGCTTAGGGAAGCTTATCTGCCCCTCCTCCTTCCGCCCTTTCCGCTCCTTTGTCCTCTGAGTGTCTGGGAGAGAGGAGACACCTTTGTCTCTGCTCTGTCTCTCCTGAGCCATGAGGGCAACTTCCAAACTTGGGCGTTGCGCCTTCAACTTAGTTAGTTAGAACTAGGTATGCCTTTCCTATCTACTATGCATTTCTATAAATCAAGTAGCTTTTCTTGTTTTCTAAGTCTTAAGTCTCAGTGATCTCAATGCAGGGTAAAAGCCTGCCACTTAGGTAAACACACACACTGGCACACAGCATCTCAGACCACTGACAATCTCTGCTAATAGCTATACAAATTTACGTAATAAAGGATTCCTTCCATCAGCAGAGAGGTAGTATTGGATAGCACCTAATATGTTTACAAATCATAAGATTGTTAGTTAATGTGCTTCAGATGATTAATGAAGCTCCTCAAATGATGTACAGACCAAGAATTAATTGCTATTTGCCACATTTTGGATGCTCACATTTTGTACTGACGAGTACCAACTCGCTAGGCAAGCAGATTAGCCTCTGAGTTCAGCAGCATGATTCAGCAGCTTGGTTATTTGCATGGCTCTGTGTATGTAGGGTTCACAACCAGTCACTGGAATTTATCCACTTCAGTTGTATATCATTAACTTTAATATGTCATGTTATTAGCTCAGGACCTTCAATAGCCTGTAATTATCTCTTTTGTGATTGTTACTCATTTCACACTCATCCAGAGAATGAGGTTCTCAATCTTGCCAAAGCAGATTTTCCTGCAGGTCTCTATGAATAGCCCAGAACCAGCCCAGGTTATGTGCCATCTGTGGTCTTAGTGCAATGCAGTAAAATTATCTACAGGAGAAGGAGTCACTAATGATATCATGCTTTCCAGTTCTTTTCTAAGTGAACCCTGTTTTACCTGTTGCATTTTGAACAGCTGATTTCATTATTATTTTTTAAAGAGCCTCTATGCCCTAGTCACTGCAATGCCAACTATATAAAAAATGAGAAAACCTTTCTCAAGGCTGTTTATATCCAAACTTGCATCCCAGACTCAAATGATATATGATGCACAAGTGCCTTTTCAGATACAGGTATTTAGTAAGTAAGGGCAATGACAGAGCAATATTCTAAATTGGTTGTGGAAGTAGTATGAGCATGTATTTGCTCAAACATTCTGAGACATTTCTTTGCAGGGCATGTATAGTCGAACCAACAGGGATGGGAAATGTTTGTTCCTCCAGTTATTGCTGGACTACAGCGCCCATCATTCCTGACCATTGGCCACGCTGGTTGGGGCTGATGGGAGCTGGAATTCAACAACATTTGGAGGACCATAATCTGTCTGTCTTCAGCCAAATGCCTATGTATGTGTTAGCTGTTAATGGTGTTTGCTACAGCACCCCTATCCTACTTGCTTCATGGCAGCTTTCCAGGAAGGAAGGAAATCCCGTTTCAGAGCATATCAGAGATCAGGGCAAGGATGATTTGCAGGGGCAAAGGGCTTCACATTGTCCCCCCCCCAACCCAGTGCGAGTTATCTTTTTTTGGCAAAACAGATAGGAAAGGGCTAGAAGCTTGCCACGCATCACTCTCTTCATATCAGTCATGAGAAGTCATGAGGGTGGGAGCTCTTGGGATGGCAGTGGCAGACCCCCATGCATCCCTCAGCTGAGCAAGGAAGGAGATGCATGGGGAAAGGTCTTTCTCCACATGAATTGGAGCGCTGTCTATTGTGCTGAGCTTTGGAGCAAGAGTAAGCTCCTGCCTGCTGTAAAGCTCAGCAGACTGTGAGACACCCACCTCCCCCCTTTCTCCTATGCAGAGACATGCTGGGGATAGCGGTGCTCTCTGTGGTGCTGGCTTTTGAGCCAAGCAGAAGCAATGAGAAACCATACCTTTAAAGCAACCTCCCAATCATGGGAATTGTAGTTCCCAGAGCTAGTTCCCAGCACCCTTAACAAACTACCGTTCTTGGGATTCTTGGTGTGTGTGTGTTTTTAAAATGTATGGTGTGTATGCCGCCAAAGACTGCACATGCAGAGGCTGCGGCTGGGAAAGGGCAAGCCCAAACAATGGAGAGCTACCAGGACAAGCCAAAATGTGTGGACCTCTGATGCTATGTGGGTAAGCCTAGCACTTAGCAATGGGGACATTCCCTTCCACAAAGCCAAACATTTGGTTCAAAAGGCCTACTGATATAAACAAGAACCTGCTGTAATTTAGCAGCATGATTTATTTTTCAGTTACAGACTATTCTCTATGTATAATAACTTTTGATTTCAGATATCACAGTATCCACTAGGTGGTGCTACAGACACACTGCCCTAGAAAGAATTATATTTCCTATAAAAAACATGCACACCCATCTTTGGAACTTCACACAAAGCAGCCTGGGAAATAAAGCACCATCTGTTTTCAGTTCTCAATGGTTGATTAATAAGCAATAAATGGTGCTTATTAATGATGCCAAGGAGACTTGTATGAGGACTTCTTCAAATAGGGTTCCTGTATCTATCCTGACCTTGTTCCAATGCTCATATTAATTCAACAATAATCAATGTGGCAAACTGCTCTAACTTACAGAATTGTTGTAAAAATTACAATATTATGTATGGGAAGCACTTTGAATGCTCTAATCTACTATATAAGTGAAATATGGTATTATTACTGTCCATCATTATGGCAGGTGCGGCTGTCATTGTGGCAGGTTCAATAACAGGATATGAATGTGAATGGAGGGAGACCTCCACACTGCAACTTCTTGTAAACTGCAAGGATCCCTGGTGAGTTTGTTTTATTTTCTATTTAAAAGAATTTGTATACAGCTTCGACGTAAAGGCACCTAAGTAGTTTACCCAAAATCTACATTAAAATTATTGACAAAAGACAGCAGTTAAGAACAAGTTGGCCTATTTCTTCCCCAAAATATAAATCATCAGTTAAAATATACATTATAACATAAAATTACATGTATACGTCAACTTTATGTATTTGGGTAGGCTTACCTAAACAAAAACTTGCTAAAGTTGGTGCCGGAAACAATACAGTGAAGGTGCCTGCCTATTCTCAAAGGGCAAGAAGTTCCAGATCTGATGCAAACTTGTCATCTCTTGCCTCAATTCTTTTGGATTACCCTTGCTAGAGACTTTCACTGTAGCACAACACAAGCTGTCACTAGGAGGGTGGGGTCACTCTGATGAACATAAGGCTGTATGATTAGCAACTCCACCTCTCTCTACTCTCCATAAAATGCAGCTTCCCTTGAGTGCTCCGGTATTCTCTCTGCGCTGGTGCTGCAGCAAGTAGTATAGGGATCAAGCTGGATGCCATGCAGAATGACTTACACTGTTCCTTATCAGTTTGTAAGGACAAACGCAGGGATGTGACTGACAGAGCTTTCCCATTTTGAGAACAAACATAAATATCATTTTACCTTTAGCTTGGGAATGTTTCTACAGACTTTACCCTGGGAGGCCATCCTTCCTAATTACAACACCAGAAGAATGCTTCAGTGTGCTATAAGCATTTAAGTACAGCCTTGTTGGAGCAAACCAAAGATTTATCTAGCCCAACATTCTCTTTCCAGCAGCGCCAGATGCCTCTGGGAAGACAACAACTAGACTTTTGGACAGAGGCCAGATTGTGTAATCAAAGCAACAACCGCCAACCAAACATTCAACAGTTATATTGTAGCCACGTTTTACCAACTGGAATAAACATACTACAGCTGGTTGTGCAACTATCTATGCAGTTACATTTACCCAATCCAACCACTGTTCACTGGTAAGGCTGGAAGGGATTCCCTGCCTGAAGCCTTGGAGAGCTGCTGCCAGCCAGTGTCAACCCTTTTCAAGATTTCTTTGAACTTGCATTATAAACTACTCTGAGGCAGCAGAAGCATGTACACTTGCACACCCAGATTTAGTTCTTCTACTATCATCATCATCATCTACTGGTTGCAGAAATAAGGCATCTTTTTCTTTGATCTTGGGGAAAATCGTATTTTAATCTTTCAGCACAAATTCCCTAGTATCAAAGGAGAAGCAAAACTATGTCATGTTCCACTACCATTCCCATTATCAAATGCTATTTGCAGCAGCCTTAGCAATGGGCACCTTAAGCTAGATCAGCAGAGCTTGGAAAAGTTACTTTTTTGAACTACAACTCCCATCAGCCCAATCCAGTGGCCATGCTGGCTGGGGCTGATGGGAGTTGTAGTTCAAAAAAGTAACTTGTCCAAGCTCTGGATCAGGGGTAACCTGATCCCATCATCCCTGACCATTGGCCATGCTGGCTAGGGCTGGTGGGAAGTCTGGTCTAACAACATCTCGGTACATCTGACTCCAATGACATTAGCTACCTCTGAGTCTGACCTGGATCGAAAGAGCCACATCTCTGGTTCCATATGCTCAGGAAAAATTTGGGCTCGTGCCTCTCAGACCACAGCCTTGCATGCCATATGGTAAAGTTCTTTTGAAATTGAAATGAGTTTCTAAAGTAATTTGTGACATGCCAAGAAAGGTGTGCCATTTAAAAGGAAAGTAGTCAAACAACCTACTAGACATGCCCAAGTCCTTGAGTGTGCCTAAAGTAGCTTTTTGGGTTCCGGCCACTGTAAACAGTTAACTCACTTGAAGCCACTCCTTGAAATGGATTGCACCATCATGAAGGGTACCAGAAATCCACCTTCAGTGAGCTGATAAATTGACATTAAGGTTCATTGAAGGACTGACTGGTTCTTAAAGCAACTCTTTTTTAAAAAGAGACTGGATACTCTCTCCAGACCTAAGTGCTCATCATATTTGCTTTGATAAGGGCAATGTCCTGTCACTGTGAAACTCAGTGGAAATTTCATATACACATTTTAATGTTTGTAAGCACAATATTGTGAGTTTGCTGTCTGATCATAGTGGATGGATCTGTCACAATGGTTTAGCCTAAAAGTGTCATCTGATTAGAGTTCTGGATTTGACAAAAGAATGTTAGCAGTTCTGAAAGGCTGTGAATGGGCACTTAACCTGCAGAGGTAATGGAAGAGGCAGAATTAATGGATTCCATGACCTTTCAACTAAGACAAGGGTCTGACAACTCTTTTACCTTAGAAAAGCAGAGAATACACTGACTGGGGTGGCCCTCCCAAACGTTAGGGAACAAATGACAGGCAAAAAATAGCACAAGCTGTGCTACCACCAAATTGTAATTTTAACACATTTTCTCTTACAGCATCCTGAAGAACTATTTTTTTGTTTTGTCTAACTAGGGGCATTTTTATGTCAAGGAATCCATTTTTATCACCACAAAACTTCAACTGAGAATTGAGAATTTTGGCAATTCTAGACCTCAAAAATGCTTTAATCTGAACGAATTTTGTATTTGTGTAGCTCACAGGGAAGGAAATAGAGAAAAAAGAGGGAAATGGAAGCAAAAGAAACAGTCCTCTTATTGTTTTTGAAAAGTAATCCATTTATGAACCACTTCCTTTGAAATGAAGCAATTAAACAATAAAACATCCTCAGTAAAAACATCTGCATATATAAAAACAATTAAACAATTGCACAGATAAAAATAATTTCAAATCCAATATAGATACCGACTGGGATAAAAATCTCCACTTAGAAAGTTTGTTGAAAAGGGGAAGCCTTCAGGTGCTGAAAAGACAACAGAGACAATACCTGTCTAATATGTAACGTGAGTAGGGTTGCCAGGTTCTTGGCCTGAGACTGATCCTGTATCTTTAGGAGAAGAGAAAGTCAGCCAAGTGCAGGTGTTCTTGCAACATTGTAATGAGAAAAACCACAAGGTAGAATTCTCCCTTCACCCTGCACAACTTTTAAAGATACAGAAGACCTCTTAGAGGCCGGGCCTGGCAACCAAAAGGTCTTCTGTATCTTTACAAGGTGTGCAGGGGAGAGGGTGAATTCCACCTTGTGGTTTTTCCCATTACAGAGTTGCAAGAACACCTGCACTTAGCTGATCTTCTCTTCTCCTAAAGATACAGGATCAGTCTCAGGCCATGGACCTGGCAACCCTAAACATGAGGCAGTCAAGAAGGGCAGGTGCCACCACACTAAAGGCTTGATATGGAACAGACCTCCTGATAAGGGAGTGAGATGATCTTGGGTAGCCTCGTCCCAAGCTGTATAAGGCTTTGTAGGCCAGCACCTTGAATTTCGCCCAGTAGCTAGTTGGCAGCCTGTTGTTGTGTATTTAAAACACCATGGTGATCCTTACAATTCATATACTATGGTAGAATTAATTTTCGTATAAAAATAGAATAGAAAAGAGTAAAGACTGTTGTTAGCAGGAGTCCCTTGCAAGTTTGTTTTGAAGAGGTTTGTCTGTAAAAGCCTCAACAGGAAAAGGGGGAGGGAAAAATTAAAAGAAGAGAAAAAGGACACAAAAAATAGATGATGATGGTGATGATGATGATGATGATTTATAATCCTGCCCTTTGCCAAACAATCCCAAAATGGATTACACATAGTACATGAATAAAACAGAAAAATCATCTTTTGTTTCTGTGAAAGAAAAGGAATATATAGGCTGATATGGAGGTGACTCAGCACCCTTTCTTCTGAGGTGACATTTTCATAAACATATGTCACTTTACTGTAGATGTGGGACTGAGAGGTGGAAACATTCTGGGGAGGGCTGATTTAAATCTGACAACAACTTCATGGTGCTGCTACAAAGATTGAAGCAGCTTCTGTTTGGCCCTCCATGTTTAACCTGGCCCTGAGTAAACAATTTCAGAAATTGCTAAATCTGGCATCTTGTGTTGATAAATAGTGGTATCTCTGCTCAAAGCAGAAAGAGAACACAACCTGGAAAGCTTCTAGAAGAAATTTGTGTTAGACGTGTGGCTCTTTGATCCTGACACATAGTTTAGAAAGGTTTGTGCTGTGTGACCCATGGTTCTATAGATGTATGCATGTATGGGTCTGTTAGGCCGCACATTTCTTGGTCTGTATATGTTTTTTAGGCTTCACATGCAGGCATAGTATACATTATCTACTTTGACAAGCTGTCAGCAGAGCTAAAGAAATCCTGACACTTTACTCATCCCACCAGGGAAATCAGAGCCTTAATATGTTGCCCAGAAAGGTTTTCTTTTTTAATGCAAGGCAAACGTCATTCCATTATGCCAGCACTGACTAAGGTTGCAATCCAATACACACTTACCTGGGAGTAAGTCCCACTGAACCCAGTGGAGCTTACTTCTCAGGAGTCATGTATTGGATTGCAGCCTTAGATAGTAACAGCTTTTGTTTCTGCTGCTGTCTAAAAAGGGCCGCCAGGGTGAAATGATGCACAGAAGATAGCCTTGTGGGGACAAATAACATTTGTCATCCTACTGATGTTAATGGAGAAGGAAAAAGCACTAGGCAGATTGTCATGCCAGCTTGCCAGCCTTACCCTGGCCTGCAGTTAAAATGGCTAACTCCCAAAGCCTTATGGGGAATTCTTCTCCTTGACATCTTCCTTGTTAGCTTGCTAGCAAGCAGTTAAATCTTTGATGTTCTTTCATCACTGTGACTTGGTAAATTTTATAACACAGCTGTACCTGCTTACAGTAATTTTGCACCTTCTTATCAGTGGAAGGGGCCTGGTTCCGTCGAGGCCGTAAAACTCCTTGCTTTGTTATGGGAAACCAAGAGGAGGTGCCAGGTGCTGTGGGAACCTTGTTTTTTCATTCCTTTGATGAAAATGTTAATTGGTTAATTGTCTCTGGCTGGGAGGGAATTTTCCTCCATAAGAGGAGGCTCAGAACTCTGGGTTTGTGTCCCACTTCAGAGCACCACCTTGCCTATGGTGATGTTCTGTTGTGGCTCCATTTACATCTTGACTTGCAACTCCCTGAGGGGAAGAAGACTATTCATTGAGAGATCCTATGCTCTTGTAAGTATAGCTAGGCAAACAGCTTTGTTATTTTGATTTGTGCCAAGAAACTTTCCTTTATCTTTTGTACTAAATACTTTACCCGTTTGGGTGTATGGTTTTAGGATTCAATTTGCTGCTACAAATTATTTGTGTGTACCTTTTTGTTTTTTGTAACCTTTTTATGCTTTTCTTATTTTCTTTTAATAAACTTTAGTTACTTTAAACCAATGTGTGTTTATTCCAGAGAAAGGGGTCAGTTCCTAAATTCAGTCCTTGCCATTTGACCACAACTACCGTGTAACAGAGAAACATTTTTACCTAAGACTTCAGAAGGGGCCAGGAGTGTATCTAGACTCTGGTCCTGAGAGGCTCAGGTGTTTAAGTGGGCTCTGGGGTTTCCTTCGCTCCAGAGTAGCTAACCAGTTGAAGGGTGGTGGCAGTACTACCTTGCAGGGTTGGTGTTGACGTGCACAACCTTGGCAAACCAGGATTTGCTGGGATCAATTGCCCAAGGCTGAGGATTGACTCCTAGGACAGTGAGAGCAGACAGGGAAGAGCTCCCCGCTTTCACTACACAGATAACTTGATTCACTTTAGGACCTGAGGTGGTAGAACTGGTCCTCTTACCCAAATCTGATGGAACTGAGATTGCAACATGCAGCAGGAAACAAATCTATCCAATGTGCTAAACAGAGCTTGGAAGTTATGGAAGTAATTATGAGTGGGTAATTCCTTTACATTTTGATTGTAATAGAATAAGGAGTAATTTTATTACTTTTGTGGAGTAATTGTAATGTTTCCAGCATTACTTTTGGGCATTACTTGAGGGTGGGGAAGCAGGGGATGTTTTCTGCTCCTCTGATTTGTGGATGAAAATCATGTGCCTCAAACTGGGCTTCTGTGCAGCGTCGGTCTTCCCTCATGCTCTGTGGGTGGGGAGGAGGTGGAGAGTTAGACTGGTTGAAGTGGAGAAAACAATTGTTTAAAAAATTGGTGGTGGTGGTGAAGAATGGAGTGGAGGGAAAAAGGAGCCGGAGGTCAAGAACATTGATAAAGGAGGAGAAGGAGGCAGCAGCAGAATGGAGATAAAGAACCATGGAAGTGAAAGATGATGATGATGATGATGTGTGTGTGTGTGAATACTGTGTTTGCACTTGGCACACAAAGTGGCCTCCACCACCCTCTCTGGCTACTGTGCTGCATTTGCAGTATTTTAACTTTTTTGCATCTCAGGGGAAAATGTTTGCTTGGGTGAGTGTCTCTTAGTTGGTGGCAGGGCAGGGTCTTGGAGGTGGTGAAGTGAGAGAGATTATGCTTGCTGCCTGAGTTTAGGGGGTTGCACTTGGTTTGACATGCAAAGATCTGAGTAGTGGCCTCTGTCTCCCTTCCCATCTCCCTTACCAGGAGACCACCATTGCTATCTAGGTTCTCAACCGATGCCTGGTATCAGTGATGGATGGGAGCGAACAAGCTGAAATTAAATCCTGACAAGACAGAGGTGCTCCTCATCAGTCGGAAGGCGGAGCAGGGAATAGGGATTCAACTTGTGCTGGATGGGGTTACACTCCCCCTGAAATCACAGGTTCGCAGTTTGGGAGTGCTCCTGGACTCGGCTCTGACTCTGGAGGCACAGGTCTCGGCTGTGGCTAGGAGTGCTTTCACTCAATTAAGATTGGTGCACCAACTGCGCCCGTTCCTTGACCAGTCAGACTTGACCACAGTGACACATGCCTTAGTTACATCCCGATTAGACTACTGTAACACGCTCTACGTGGGGCTGCCCCTGAAGACTGCTCGGAAACTGAAATTGGTACAAAGAGCTGCAGCCAGGATGTTAATTGGAGCGGGATATAGAGAACATACAACCCCGCTGTTGTATCAGCTCCAGTGGTTGCCCATTTGTTTCCGGGCACAATTCAAGGTGCTGGTTCTCTGGTTCTCATAAGTTCATCTGGTTCTCATAAGTGTTTGCAGTTAATTTGCTTTAATATAAGAAAATTTTTCCAGAACTAATCAATATCCCCTGATGAAAGCCCTGATTGGGCTGAAACGCGTTGGGCATATTCTAATATTGTTTATACAATAAATATTATTTTGAAGATACAGTTTTTGACTTTCCCATTTTTTGGCATTCTGGGCTCCTCCCTTTTCTTTTTCATACATGTTTTTGAATGCCCATCACTTTGTTTTCTTTTTTGACCTATAAAGCCTTATACAGCTTAGGTCCAGGCTATCTGTCAGAGCGCCTCTCCCTCTATGAACCTGCTCAGACTTTAAGATCCTCCAGCGAGACTCTACTTATTACCCCTTCCTTCCTGCAAGTTCATCTTGCAGAGACACAGAATAGGGCTTTTTCGGTGGCCGCCCCTAGACTGTGGAACTCTCTCCCTATTGAGGTCTGGTTGGCTTCCTCATTATTGAATTTTCATGCACAGGTGAAGACTGTTCTATTTAGACGGGCTTTTAACCAATGTAGTTAGTTTTAACCTATGTTTATTTAATTCCATTTTAAATTGCTTAAACTGAATATCATGTTTATTAATTATTGCTGTTTTAATGTTTTAATGTAAGCCGCCCTGAGTTCCTCGGAAAAAGGGCGGGGTATAAATATTTTAAATAAATAAATTAAATAAATAAATAAATCTTATGGATAAAAAGAATTATTCTACTATCTCTGTATGTGTGTGTTTATTTTTAATGTTGTTTTAGGCTACTTAGATGTGCAGCAGCCAAGGCCAGCATCTTGTAGGCATTTTTTTTTTAAAGTAGTCGAAATGTAATTCTCATAAAGTAATCAGAGCAATTGTAATTGTAACAGCAATTACTACTTTTTGGGCCATGTAATTGTAACTGTAATTCATTACTTTTTAAAAGTAACCTTCCAAGCTCTGATGCTAAACTGCTGAAACCAAAAAGCTGGGGAAAACATCTTGGCACTTTAAAGGCTGTTTGGTTATGGCATGAGCTTTTGTAGGCAAGTGTTGACTTCATCAGATTCATGAAGGGGGTGACTGAGCATGTCTTATCAATGTGAGAATAAAAGGTTCAGATAGCTGAGATGCAAAATGCAAATACATAACCAAAAGAGTTGCTGCAAAGCATCAAAGCAATGCATGCAAAACAAGACTGTTAATATCAAATGAGACATCTTTCCTGGTACTCCTTGAGTTCATCTTTGTCTCCGGGTGGAATTCAAGGAGCTGATTATGTTACAGATACCCCTCCTATGCACCTTCGTGGGAATTAAGATCACCTAGAATGTTTGTGCCAACTGTTCTAAAATGTCATCATCGGGAAGCCTCAGGTACAGTATTCTCTATGCAGGAGTTCTATCTTGGGAAATATGCTTGCTTTAATCAGCTTTGACTTGGTGATGTTTAGGAATGTATGGAAGATGGATCAATTCAGGCTTGGTTATGCTAGTCTACAGGGACTGAACTGCAGTGGCTTTTAATAACTTTGTGCTTTTAACCTTTACAAATTTGTCATACAAATTATTTATATATGCATGCACAGAGGTCTTTGGGACTCTGTGTGTATTTTTAGATATATCTATTAATAACTTTAGATGTTTTCCCGCCCCCACAGCTCTAGCTGTGTTTCAAGCTTTAGCATCCCAACCCATCCTCCATTTTGATACATCTCTGTGTTGCGTTGTGTGCACATGCGTTTTATAAGAGCAACAAGTTTACAGTTGTCCTTTTCTTTCTTGACAAGAGAATCCTGCACACCTTTTCTTGACATGGGGCCCTCATTTGTAGGAAAATCTTCCTTTCCTTTCTTTTCCTTTCCTTTTTTTGCAGCAAGTGTAGCTCCAGTAGGACAACAGACAGGTTTGAATTCTCCATCATATGCCTCACCCTTCCTAATGCAGCTCTGATGGACTTCGTAGCATTAATGGAAGTTTTGGTCACATTAAGAATATCTGTTGTTTGGTCGTGTTTAGAATACTTGCGGCTTCACCACCTCCTACTTTGGCTGTAGAGCACAGCTAGGGATAATATCATATTGTGTGTTTTCAAGCACTTTGGTACTTACACTGGAGATGTAAAAATACATACTCCCCATATAATAGTTTATTGTCAAAACCAGTTGATCATTGCAGAACATTAAAAAAAATAAAATCAGTATTAGTTTCCAACATAATAAAAACAGTGATGCCTAAGTAAGCCCTGCCTCATTGCTTTAAAAATAGGATTGGAGGGGGAGAGAAAGATATACAACACAAACACAATTTTTCCTATGTTCACTCAAAAGTCCCATCAATTTACAACACAATCCTAACCATATGCAATGCTGGAGAATGTCAATCACTTTTCTTACCTTGGCAACCATCTCTCTGTTAAAACTGACATGGATGCTATAATTCAACATTGTCTGAGCTCTGCAAGTGACTCATTCTCCCAAATGAAGCATAGAGTGTTTGAGGATCAGGATATTTGCAAGGAGACCAAAATGCTTATTTACAAAGCCATTGTACTACCGACCTTACTGTACCTGTGTAACGTGGACCACTCCCAACTTCTTGAAAGATTCCACCAATGCTGCCTCTGGAAAATTCTGCAAATTATTTGGGAAAATAGGTGGACTAATGTTAGTGTATTGGAAGAAGCAAAGACCACCAGTGTTGAAACAATGATCCTCCAACATCAACTTTGCTGGACCGGCCATGTTGTTCGAATGTCTGATCACCGTCTTCCAAAGCAGCTACTTTACTCCCAACTTAAGGATGGAAAACGGAATATCGGTGGACAGCAAAAGAGGTTTAAAGATGTTCTCAAAGCTAATCTAAAAAAAATGTAACTAAGCATCAAGAACTGGGAAGCCATGGCCCATGAGCATCCCAATTGGAGGTCGGCCATTATCAAAGGTGCTATGGACTTTGAAGAAGCATGAGTACAGGGCGAAATTGGCCTCCACAGTCACTGTTAAAGACCTTACCCTGGAAGACAATCTTACTCGGCCACGAGTGATTGCCAATGACTCTGGGTATGTTTACTCTGGAAAATCAAGTACTAGATTATCATCATCATCATCATCATTATTGCATTTATATACTGCCCCATAGCCGAAGCTCTCTGGGCAGTTTACAACAATTAAAAACATTAAAAACGAGTATACAAATTTAAACCATTAAAACCCATAAAAACAGATAAGCAAGTTAAAAACATGTTATTCAAATGCTACTAAAATGCCTGGGAGAAGAGGAAAGAGGATTAAAGCTTCAATTTGGGAAGTTTGCCCTCTTCAAAATTTAAACCAAAGCTGAAAGCTTACTTATTCAATCTGTAAGATGTTCAGAAAAGCAGGAAAAAGCACTTTTCTGAGCCTTGGGCCAGTCACTGCCTCTCAACCTCAGAGTGAGGCAATGGTAAACCCCCTCTGAATACCTCTTACCATGAAAACGCTGTTCATAGAGTCACCATAAGTCAGAATCGACTTGAAGGCAGACAATTCAATTTGACTGTACATTTTTGGCTTTATAATTCCTTGTCAATCACAACCCTGATTTCTTATTGGCTTAAAAAACCTGAAAGAGCAGGGATTCGAGCAGAACTTAGAGCAACTAAGAAGTTGGGGGGCAGCTGACATTTTGGTGCATATCTCTGGAACCAGACCACCTAGAAACTTTTTTTTAATGGAAGCTGAAAGTCCAGAGATTAAGGTGAATCACCCGGAGAGCTGGAGGGGACCCCCAAAAACCAGAGTCTCAGGCTGAAAAACTGAGATCTGGCAACCCTAGTACTATGACATGACAGAGACTTGTCCTGTGCTGCAGCTGCTGTTATACTTGAGGGGGAAAAACAGTAGGGTTGGAGAAGAAAGGACAAGGAGCCTGCACAAAGAGCTGAAAGAAGTGTTGGGGGACTGTCATTAGATTTCCCAAGCTGCCTGTTGAAAGAGAGAGAACTAACTGCTACCAGGCCTACTGACAGGCTGAGTAGGAAAGAGAACTGATGCTGATGGAGACAATGTTTGGACCACAGACTGCTGAACACTAAACTGTACCACTTTGCCTTTGGAAAGAGTTCCTTGCTGCCTAGGGCAAGAGGAAAGTTTGTGGTGGTAGGGATGTTTAGATAGGGACAGAGGGGGGAAATTGGTGATACTGCTTTCTTTTAATCCATACAGGAATACCCCGCATTAACGTACACAATGGGTCCAGAGTGAGTACGTAAACCGAAAATGTACATAAAGTGAAGCACTACCTTTTTTCACTTGCGCCGCCACTGTGCCACCTCTCCTCCACGCGGAGCCTCAAAGCCCCATGCTAAAGCCTCTGCTGCTGCGCTGCTGTGCCTCTCAGCTGATCGCGATCTCACCTCCCAGCTGATGCGTGGTCGTGTCTCTTTCCACCCCCCACTGAAAGAACAGGCCACAACCAAAGGTAAAGTGTCCGTTCTTGCGAAGCGAAGTATGTAAACAGGGGAATGGTGCTACGGTAAGTATGTCCGTGTAGTGAAGGTCCATATAGCGGGGTATTCCTGTATGTTCAATTCTGCCACTTCAGTTGCTAATCTTTTGTAAATCCTTTCAACCTAAAAGTTACTTTTGCCACGTCTATTGTTGTACCACTTTGTACCGGAATGAAAAAAACAGTAATGGTGCGAAACCAATCCCCCCGCAGCACTGGCTAGCAGCACCCAACAATTTACCACAACCTCCATCTACGGCAGCTGTGCTAGGCTATGTACCTCACACAATACCAGCCAACACAATATTTGCAGCTTTGGTCAAGTCTGCACCTGTTGATGAATGTGACGTCCTTCCCCAGCACCACCTGTGAAGCTCTCACTTGGAGCTACCAGCAGACAGGAACATCAGGTTTATTCTTACCCTTTACAGCTCTAGCACAGATCTCCCTAGATCCCACTGCTAGGCAGCACCACCAGTCACTTTCTGTAACCCAAACTCCCAGAGACTTTGCCTAAGTCTCTCTATAGCTTGTTACTTTGTGACTGCGTGCCTATGCTGTTCCCAACCCCCTTGTATCTTTATATTTAAAGCATACAACTCTGGGTTGCTCTGGATACGTGACTTGTTACAATCTCTCCCTTCACCGCTGCCACCATTAGATACAGTTTCTGTTCAGCCTTGGTAATTACCTTGCCCTCCCTTCTGGTATGTATATCCCGCATCCAAGGATCAGGCCTTAGGTAAACCAAATAAGTATTTATTAAATATCAGAAATAACAAGATTAGTTTTAGAATGTTTCACAAGCGTATGGTTTCATCTATTCCTGTTTTGTACTTGACTTATTATTAATCAGAACTCCAACTCCCTCTTTCTCCACACTCCTGACCTCCACCCTCAAACATCTCTTTCTCCACACTCCCAACATCCACCCTCAAACACCTTCTTCTCCACCCTACTAACATCCACCTAGATTCAACTGTCATTCTTCCATTTATACTCCACTCCCAGCCACTCAAATGCTCAGCCAATCATCCAGCATTCTACTGCTCATGTATTCCCCCTCCTCTTTCACTCCACTTACCATATGTCTTCTATATAACCAGCACTTACTATATTTATGATATAAGCAGGAACATCACAATGAACATCAAAAATCTAACTCGATCGCATCTGGTAGAACATCAGGACATAAGGGCATTATGAAATCAGCGTCCAATTTAATCGAGAATGATGTAAAAGACAATTACTTTGACATTTTCATCATAATGGCCAACAGCATGTTAGGTGTAGAGTTTTACCTGAAAGATACAATGGAGAAGTATTTGGAGCAATCCTAGCACAATGAAAGTGTTGAATCACTCTGTCAACCTTGACACCTGTGGAAACTGCACTGACTTCTTTTATGGGAAAAGCAATATCCAAGGCTAGCACAGTGGAGAGGATATCATGGCTGGGAGTCCAGAGTCTGTGCATTCAAATCCCCGCTTGTGTCTCCTGGGTGTCAAGGGCCAGCTAAAGGTCACCCCCACAGTGAGTGGTTCAGGGGTTACGTGCCCTGCCACCTGTGCAGCCGTGGGCAAGCGGCATAGTCCCAAGGAGCCCAGTTGCCCCCCAGCTGGCAGTTGCGGACAAGGAAGGGGCTGGCTTGTGCAGCTGTGGCAAGCTGAGCAGGCCCTAGGCAGCTGGGGAGGACTAGCCTCAGAGGGAGGCAATGGTAAACCCCCTCTGAATATCGCTTACCGTGAAAACCCTATTCATAGAGTAGCCATAAGTCGGGATCGACTTGAAGGCAGCCCATTTCATTTTTTCATGAAAAACTAGCAGACAAAGTTGGCACCCTCCTGCTGTATGCATATTAGGGATGGGGTTCACTGTCTAGTTCCGATCCATTTGTATTATCCAGATCTGCCCTTTTTTTTTGTTTCCACTGCTTTGGCACTTGCTGATTTGATCCTCTGTTTTGTTTTTTGCATAATTCTTTATATTTTTTAATAATTCTTTAATGTAAATGCCTATGTAAATGATCACAGTGTTCCTTGTGGTTTATTGTTTCCTATTTATCACACCTACACACTGTTACAAATGCATCAACTTAGAGGAAATTATGAAGCTAATAACATAAAATTGGGGGGGGGATTCAAAAAAGAATTCCATTAGAATTAAACCCATGGCCTGCCACAAAAAATCCATGCCGATTACAACAACAGCCTGCCACAAGAAATCAGTGCTGCTCCAAAAAGATAGCAGACTGTCAAAGTCGGAATCCAGTACTAAGTCTGATTTAGCAGATATTCTCCCCCATCCCTAACACATATGCCAAGAAACTGACTCTGAGTGTATGCTCAGTTCCTGCAAGAATGGTTGTGAATAAAGTAGCACCTGCTTTTTCCTTTAACAGCACAGAATTGTTAAGTGGGCCCAAGATGGACTTTTAGTACTTGACTCCAGCTTCCCACAAAGAATTTCTACAGTGCATTGTAGAAAATTACACAGACATCCTTACCAAGAAATTGACTGCTGACACATTGGCACTGTCCCTGAGGTGTGATGGCACTGTGGATCAAACCAGAATTGACAAAATGTGTGTAATGGCAAAATCATTACAAAATTTGATGGTGAGGAGCTTGTATGCTGTACTTTCTAGGTACTAAGTGAACCTTGAAGCCGTGGTGCAAAAGGAGCACTGGTTGCAGTCAAAGACACATGCAGCTAGACAGTTGGATCTGTGGTAGCTAGGCATATCATGCAGGCATCCTTGTTAGTCACAGATGGAGTGTCCATCAATACAGGTGCACAGTCTGGTTTGTGGGCTCTCTTCCAATCCCAAATGAGAGGTGATGGTCAAGAATGTTGAAGATCTGGTGTGAAGTCCACAGGTCTAATCTTGCATGGAGGTCAACTAATAATCCAGTCAGTGAAGTTGCGCGCATGTTCCAGCAGTTTGTAGAGCTGAGCACATATTTCCACACATCGGGCCTCAGAACCAGAGAACTTTGGGACATCACTGAAGCCAACAACTGCCATGTTGTTGTACTCCCCAAGCTTTTTGAGGTCAGGTGGGCAAAGTTTTCCTTCTCACTAGCAGATTCAGTATTAATGTCCTGATATTTTCTAGTCCTCTTCTTAAAGAAGTCTGAGAAGGTAGCATATGGCTTTATTGTGTTCCTCCTTGATGAGGAAATGCTCTTACTTATGTCTTTTCTGGCTTATGGTCTTTAGTAGTACCAGAAACAGCTACAAGGAGATGGGATCACCATCCTTGACATAGAGAAGCTGACTAGATCAGTAATATCAAAGTTCTCAGCATTGAAAGAACGGCATTCGATTGTTGAGTGGGCTAATGCATTCCGGGATGAAGCCATTGCACAGCCATATAGAACCGTGATGCTGAAAGGAATTCAGCTGATGGCTATTTTTATTCTGCTAAAAATACAAACAATTCTGGTATATTCTATGCATTATTCTATGTATGATATATATATGCACATATTATATGCACATTTATGTCAGATTTCCTGAAGTAACCAGCCTGTGAACAGATAAGTACAACAATACATATAACTGTCTTCTGTAATACACAGAAGTGTAAGAAGCTGTCATGCAACAGGTCACCACACTGCAAGTCACTTTGCCACAGACAGGAGGTGCTGTGCGCTACAGCACGAATGCTTCTGCATTCCATGGCTGGGCGGTGCAGAAGAACGTGGCAGGAGAACAAGCGGGCAAGCGAGGAGGCTGACGAGGCAGTCAGCTGTGAGGCGCACATGTGAATGAGGTTGGCAGGTGTATGTATGTGTGAGTGAGTGACCAACTAACAGGTGTGAATGGGCTAGTGTCAAGTGAGTGAGGTGGCTGTGGTGACTGCAGCTGTGTGGCAATGTCTGGTAGCACTGGGGAGTTTAGTGAGGGGGTAGGGATACCTAAGGTTGCCATTCCTGGTGTTAGGTGATGGGGCTGGTGCATGAAGCGTGCAGAGGCAGCAACCCTCCCTATAAACATATGCATGTATTAATATAAATATAAAATTATGCTTCAAAAATATAGCACAGCCTGGGGCTTGATTTCTTTGTACATATTGTACACATAATATATATATATATATATATATATATATAATGGTATATGATTCTGCATATAATTAGTCAGGCTCTTTTGTTTTCTTTTTAAATCTTGACCAAAGTTAAGCATAAATGGCCATTCACTGCAAGTCCAATGTGAACAAAGCTAATTCAAGTTGGAATTGCCAAAATTCATGTATAAATCCATTTAAAACAGATTCCTCCTCCATCTCTATTTATAGGACTACCAAGTATGCCAAAAGCCGGCGTTTTATTCATTAGCAGCATGAATTAGCTAGATCATTGGGTCTGGGGTTGTTGTTTTTTAAAAAAGTTTTTGAGGTATGCAGTACCACATATATATCATTTTAGAACATTTTTCTTTAGAGCTGACAGCTAAGATATCTGTGTAAATGTTTGATCTATTTCGCTTGATGCTTTCAATTTCAGTTTCACTTTAGAAGTATTTATTTGTTCACCAGCACTGGTGAGCACTGCACATATGCCCCTTTGCAGCAGGAAAAACAGCAACATACCAATGAAATTGGCAAGACTGCCCTTCCCCAGCTCATCAGTTACACTTGACACCAAGGGTAAGTGTACCCATGTACAGTAGGGCCCGGCTTTACAGCGCTTCACTTTACAGCGCTTTGCTAATGCGGTGGTCTCAATTAGACGCAATTAGACTAAAGCCCCACTCATACGGCGCTTGTTCCGTTTTTACGGCAGTTTTTGCACATCGCATGACATTCTATTCAATGGGTTCCGCTTTACAGCGGTTTTCGCTTTACAGTGGGGGTCCGGAACGTACCCCGCTGTATGAGTGGGGCCCTACTGTACCACATATGCCCACTTGCCATGGAAAAGGGGAAGGGAGTGGCACTTGCTAATATTCACCAAAGACACTTGGTACAGGGATGAAATGGGGGGGAAAGCCATTCCCAAACGTGTACACCTCTATACAGAAACATGTTGGGAGGAAGATTAACATGCCCTTCGGATAGAATGCATCTTTCCAATAAATGTGGACATGTGGCTGTAAATATTCCTTCCTACACAATCATTAATCAGTGTTGATCAACCTGATAAGAGTGCATCTAAAATGCATTTCTATCCTTCACACGTGCACACCAACAGTGGAAGAGGTGCTCAGAATCACATATGATTTGATATGATATGAAATCTGTCAAGGACCACAAGGATCCCAGGGAAAGCAGGAGACTTCCCTTCCCATAGACAAATTGGCACAATGAGCATGGGAGCTCTCTCGCAAAGAGACTAGTATACAGCTCATTGGCTGCATTTCAGCCACAGCAAGTATGCAAGCGCTTTATATAATGGGGCCCTGGATTAGTTAAGGTTTGCACATGAAGAATCACTGGAACAGACTACTTGACCTCTTAGCATCTTGGAAGTGGATTTTTCCCCCCACAGCAACCGATGCCAAGAAATAGAGTGGATGCTTTAAAAGAAAATAAGTTACATGTACAAAAAGTATATTACACACTTGCCATCACTGAATGAATAGCGCGCACAAAAAAGAGAAAATAATTAAACACACTCTGAGAACCTTTATGACGCCAGCAATCACCTAGTGTACAAATCTAGCAATTATATTTTCCTCTCCTGGTTTCGCAGATATATTTTCATCCTTGTCAACTACATTTCCTTATCTGTTTGAAATTTTGTCTGGAGACTAGCTTTGTATGCTGCTAAACTAGACATTCTTGTTTATGAAAGCTAGATGCCATCTTGTGTAAGCTTCGGCATGCATTAATCATGCCAATTAGGTAAAGTGGGTGTGCTTGTTTTGAATAATTTGCAAAATGTTATCTTTCTTCTGATTTGTGTTATGCTGAAGCAGTCTATGTTATTGTATGCAGGTGGTATTAATTGCTGGATTAATACAATTTCCCTAAATCAGAAATGGCCACTTTGTGCGCCATGCTCTAGAATGCTTGGTCTGTGACTAAGCATATCATCCTGAGACTTACTGACACTGATTATATTTGACCATTGCCCTGTCCATACGCAAAACACCAGAGAATTTAATCTGCAACAGCTTTTTAAGTTATAAGGTCTTTACTGTGAAGCTTTAAAAAAGTTATATAATTTCTTTATCACCTATGGTATTAAATCTGTTAGAGGTATTTCCTAAGCAGTTTATGAAGCCAATGCAATGCAGAAGCAGGAAGAAGAAGCTAAAAAATGAATGCAAAGCTCCTGATCACACAAGCCCGTGAGCCAAGCCACAAACAGTAAGGTTTGAGGAAGACAAATCGGTCAACCCATGACTAGAGATGGACAGATCCAGTCTGTGTCCATTCATAACACTGAGAACAATGTCCTGTTCTCACATCGATCTGGATTTTTTTAAAAAATGCATAAATATTTATTTATGTTATTTATTAATAAAATATAAAATAGTAGGGTAGAGTGAATACGTACTTAAATCCACATTTCTAAATGTGTTTTATTCTAAAATACATTTTAACATGTATGGTTGTGCTTTTGAATCAAGAACGGCATCACAAAATTCAGAGAAGTATGAAATCTGTAGGATAATTATATTCTGATCCACATATTAGTCTGGGAAGTACAGATCGGGTCTGCTTGAATGAGAATTCATAGGAACTGAATCCCTCAAACATCCCTACCCATGACAAAGATTTCTTACAAACAGAACAGTCTCTTGTTCTTCACTGTTACCTGGGAAACAGAAGCTGGGAGATGAGCCCCAAGGCCAATCAGTGAGCTTAAACAGAAATAGTCCCCCATTTGTCACCTCTCCCACTTTCAGAGAGTCACACTATACACCTGAGCAACTCCCCGTAGCTGCCATCCTCAGTTCCTATGCCCATCAAACTATGTGTGATGTTTCTTGACACAAACTATTCATGCCATCCACACCAAGTGGCACAGCAAGCCATGTAGCTAGTGGCCTCATGGCAGGTTTGTGCACCCATCAAGCCCTGATAACTTCAGCTGATGATCTGTTTGATAATCAGGCATTTCTGGCATAGCAGGAAGACGTGCAGTATTGCTGTAAGAAGGCTGGCACTGAACTAATTCTCAGTCACAATAGTTCTCCCATGATCTGCTGCTTGATCTGGAATGGAGAAAGCGGGGTGGCTAATTGGACCTAGCAGGCAGTATTTAAAAATGGTGTTATGTATACAAAATCACTGTTCTCCATAGTCTATCTTAATTAATCGTCAAATCCCATTATCATCATTTCATTTTTATCTTTCAACAAAAAGTCTAAGAGAGGCTTCCATTCCTTAAGAAATGTATCTGTCGATTTTTCTCTAAGTAAACATGTCAATTTATCCATCTCTACTAAGTCCATTAATTTCAATAGCCATTCTTCCGTTGTTGGTGTTGATTCCATTTTCCCTTCTGTGCATATAATAATCTTGCTGCCGTAATCATATATAATATTATTCTTCCACATTTCTTTTCTATTTGTTTAACCATAAAACCCAATAAAAAAATTCTGGTTTTGACTGAATATTTGTCTTTAGGATTTTTTGCATCATCCTACCTATCTATGCCCAAAATAATTTTGCCTGTTTACACAACCACCACATATGATAAAATGATCCTTCTTGTTGTTTACATTTCCAACAAGCATTAGAAACATTACTATACATTTTTGACAACTTTTCTGGAGTCATGTACCAACGATACATCATTTTATAGAAATTTTCTTTAAGATTATAGCATAATGTAAATCTCAAGCCTTTTTTCCACATATTTTCCCATTGAACCATTTGTATATTATAACCAAATTTTTTTGCCCACTTTACCATACACTCTTTTACTTGTTCTTCTTCCATATCCATTTTCAGCAAGAGTTTATACATTTTCGCAATTATATTTTCATCATTTGTACACAAACCTATTTCAAAATCAGATTTATTTATTTCAAACCCATACATTTTCTTATCCATTTTATATCTTTCTAACAATTGTAAATAGGCAAACCATTGAGAACTATATCCTTCCTTTATCAGTTGTTCTCTCTTTCATTATATATTCTCCATGTACATTTTCTAATAGTTCTTGATATGTTAACCATTTCTCTTTTCCAGCCATTTCTCTTCTATAAAACGCTTCTTGACTTGAGACACATAATGGTATTTTCGAATAAAACCTTGGTTTATATCTATTCCATATTTTCAACAGAGGACGTCTTATAAAATGATTATTAAAATCCACATTAACTTTTACTTTATCATACCATAGATATCCATGCCATCCCCACTTCAGGTTATGGCCCTCCAAATCCAATAGCCTTTTATTCCTCAATAAAAACCATTCCTTTATCCAGACTAAACAACAGGCAGCATAATAAAGTCTCAAACTCGGTAATCCCAGTCCTCCTCTTTCTTTGGCATCTTGTAATAATTTAAATTTAACTCTTGGTTTTTTTCCCTGCCAAACAAATTTAGAAATATCTTTTTGCCATTGTTTAAAAGGTAAATCAGAGGATATTACAGGTATTGTTTGAAACAAAAACATCATTCTCGGCAGTACATTCATTTTTATCACGGATATTCTTCCCATTAATGACAATTGTAATTTATCCCATCTTAACAAGTCTTTCTTAATCTCTGTCCATAGTTTTTCATAATTATTATGAAACAACTTTGAATTTTTATTTGTCATAATAATACCTAAATATTTCAACTTTTCCTCTATTTTAAAATCTGTCTTGTCCATCAACTCTTTTTGTTCCCTTGAAGATAAATTTTTCACCAACATCTTTGTTTTTTGATTGTTGATCTTAAATCCTGCTAACGGTCCAAATTCTTTTAATTTGTCCATCAATGCATTAATTCCTTCCAAAGGGTTTTCTAATACAATTATCAAATCATCAGCAAATGCTCTCAATTTATATTCCTCTTTTTTTACCTTTATTCCCAAAATCCTTTTATCTTGCCTTATATCTCTAAGCAGCACTTCCAAGACCAAAATAAATAAAAGGGGAGATAATGGACATCCCTGTCTTGTACCCTTTTGTATTTCACATGAGTCCGTTAACCCCCCATTAACAATTATCTGTGCCTTCTGAGATGTATAAATAGATCTAATCCATTTTATAAAGTTATCTCCAAAATCCATTTGCTCCAGGACCTTAAACATAAATTTCCAATTCAAATTATCAAATGCTTTCTCAGCATCTAAAAAGATCAAAGCTGCTTGTTTATCATTTCGTTGTTCTAAGTATTCCAACACATTCAAAACATTCCTGACGCTATCACGTAGTTGTCTTTTAGGTAGAAACCCTGCTTGATCTTCCTGAATAAATTGTTGCAATATTATTTTCATTCTTTCTGCTAAAATCGTTGTAAAAAATAAAAGAAATAGTAACTTAAAGTGATGCAGGGATGGGGGAATGAAGATTTTTCCATTCGCTTTCCTAGCAACTCACCAGCAAATCATAAAAACTGGGCAAGCTCTTCCTTCTCCTTCCATTCCTCCCCCCCCCACCAATCAGATGGCAGCTCTAATGGGAATCCTTGTCCTGTTTTTTGGCTTCCCATAAGTACTTGGTTGGGCACTGTGGGAAACAGGATTCTGGACTTCTTACCTTTGAGCAGACATATTTAGGATCCTGTTCTTAGTAGTAATTTATACATTATGTGTAGTGTGCAAAGTTACATTACAACTTTATCTGACTTTTTTTTTAAAAAAAAAACACCCTAAAACTTTTCCCAAGTATATGCTAAAGTTTAATCAGACTATTTCCAATAAAACATTTTAATTAGTATAGATGCTTTTAAGTATTCCATTTAAAATATCTAGAGGCAGTGCCAAATTTAGACTTGGTGAGGCCCTAAGCTATATAAAGCTTGGAGGCCCTTTGTTAAAAAATTACACCATATATATATATATATGTTCAGTACACATAAAATTTTAAAGGCCCCCCCAAAAAAATTCTGAATTTTTTTGAGGCCCCTGTGGATTGTGAGGCCCTAACCTGTAGCTTGTTTAGCTGATGCCTAAATCCGGCACTGTATGGAGGGCTCAACTATGCTAGTATCTTAACCTCCTGATCGCTCTGTTGATTTCTGTCACTCTCAGTTATGGGCCTGTTTCAAACAGCTGCAGAATAACCCCTGGTTTGATTCTTCTGTTCAACAGGTAAGTTTGGATTATTTCTCATATGTGCAAATGTGTGGGTTGCTGCCTGGTTTAACTGAAAAAACAGGACTTAGTTTTTTTGAGAGAGACATTTAAAACTGTGTCATGCCTGCTCTCCTTCTGTAACAGACTATGTAATCAGTGGATCTCAGCATATGATGCCAGCCTCTGTCTGTCAAGGTAGGACAACTTGAATTTTGATCTTGTAGGAGTTGGTAACTACAAACCACTGGGTTAACCCCCACAGAAATGCCTCCTGGCTTCCGCCTCCTTCTTCCCCATTAATTCCAAGAGCCTGTTAAGTTGGTACTTCCTGTCCTGAACCTAGCCTTGTGGTGTGTCATCAGGATCTTGACATCATGCCAACCCAACCTCTAATGCAATCGTTCAAGAGCACGCTGATAAAACAAACTCATGCCTTTATATAATTAAAAAAATTAGTTCTTATAGGACTCACACTACTTGCTAGTCTTGCAGGTCCCAAGACCAACCCTGTGGCATCACACCATTTTCTGCTCAAGTGGCTCTTTTTGGCAACCCCCTTTACTGCCACATAAAGCCAACTGATAGCCTAAAATTGTCACAAGTTGTTGTCTCAAGTCAATTTTTCCTGTTTCTGCATTTTTCTCCTGCTTATAGGACTAAAAAAGGTAAAGGTGTCCCTGCACTTGTAGTGCGAGTCGTTTCCGACTCAGGGTGACGTCTTGCGACATTTACTAGGCAGACCGTATATATGGGGTGGGATTGCCAGTTCCTTCCCCGGCCTTTCTTTACCCCCCAGCATAGGCCGGGTACTCATTTTACCGACCACGGATGGATGGAAGGCTGCGTGGACCTCGACCCCTTTTAATGGAGATTCGACTTCCTCCTTCCGTTGGAATCGAACTCCGGCCGTGAGCAGAGCTTCAGCTGCATTACCGCCGCTTACCACGCTACACCACGGAGGACTAGTGGGTTTATATTACTCAGCAAACCCTTTCAGAAACTACTACTGTCTTGAATGCTTTCAATAATTTCATTAGGATTCCTTAGATGGAGGAGGTCTTGGGTAGCGGTTCTGCAATTAGCAGGGGAGTGAACTGAGGACACAAACATTGCTTCTCTTCCTCCTTCTCCTCTTCATCTTCATCTTGGGCCAGAAGTATGAACTGAAAACGTTTATCTGAACTTGCTGCAAGACTGTGCTTAAAAGTATGCTCTTGCGCTCACATCCTGCTTGTGGGCTTCCCATGGGCAGTTGATTGGCCACTGTGAGAACAGAATACTGGTCTAGATGGGCCACTGGTCTGATCCAGCAGGCTCTTCTTACATTCTTATGCTTCCTTCACGCAGCCTGTGTATGGTCAATTTTTGAGAGCTACAAGATACCAGTGGTGGGTAGAGCCAGACCCCAAACTGGGCAGGCTAGAAGCAAAATTGGATGGTGCAACAGATGACACCTTTGTACAGTAGGCCACATTCCAGTAGTGCAAAAGGAAGATGTTTCTTCCCCTAAATTTTCAAAGTTCTTCTTGCCTTGCAAAGTAGCCTCTTCTCTCACTGCTGCTTTGTTGTTGTTAGGAGGTCTTAGGGTTCAGGAAACAAGAAGGAATGCAAGAAGGTCTGGTGCTGCAAGAGAAAGAGAAGAAGCATCCTTGCAAGACAAATCAAGGCACATGGATCTGATTTTTGGAGGGCTGGGAGCTGTTAACACTGTAGTACCATAGTGGGGGGACACATCAGCAGAACATTTTAAAAAAACTTTTAAAATTGCCAGATTATTAGTGGTCTTAGTGGGCCACAAAAACCTCTTGGGGAGCTAGAGTGGAGTGAAAGTAAAGAAGAAGCGGGCAGTACCAAAGCAAGTTTCCCAGAGGCTTTTTGCAAGATATCTCCACTGCTTGTTCCACAACTGCTTGCTTCTTCACAGAAAAAAAAAGAGAGAGCTAACATTCAGAGCAATCCATATCTCTAGCCAGGAGTAACTGAGTGGCAAATCTGCCACTGTATTCAAAGCCCTTCTACTTGCACCAGTCAGGGCAGAAGGGATGGCAGTGGTTTTTCAAGTAGTTTTTGCTGCACTATCTCTAGGCTGGCATATTTGAAGGGCCTGAGGATTGTCCCTCTCTGGTGCCCTGCTTCAAAACATACTGTTCTGGTCCTTTCCCAAGGCTACCGCAGGCAGCAAAAGCACTGGCAGCAGCTTCCCACCCATGATATCCAGTTGAGAGGTGACTTACATGCCATCTTAATTGCTCCAGCCAAGCCATCAATTTGGGGATTAGGATTGCACTTGAAGAACTCAAACCATCAGTATGATTACAAAAGTGTTTCATCTCTACTACTGATTTTTTAAAAGAAAGGTTTCTTGTCCGCGTGGCTTCAGGAAACAGCTTCAAAATGGAGTTGCCGTTTTCTAAAAATTCAAAATAAACTGGATAAGTAACTAATAGCTTTTTACAAGGAAGTTATTTAATTGTATTTTAGGAATATAAGAACTGTCGTTCTGGATAAGAACAGGCTCCCTCTAGTCCAGCATTCTGTTTCTAACAATGTCCACAAAACCAAAGGGGCAGCAGCAGCAAAACAAGGCAAAAAGCAAGGCCAATAAGATTCCTGTGATTTAATAACCTTGGTCTAGTGCAAAATCCCTTTTTAAAAAAAATCTTGTTTAAAAAAGCAATGGCACAATGACCTTGAAGATTAACACATTTATTATGCTGTAAACTTTTGTGGACTACAGTCTAATAGTTCATGAAAGGTTATGCCATAATAAATTCGTTAGTCTTTAAAATGCCACAAGATTCTGTGTTGCAAGCAAGTAACACAGCTGGAAATTGTTGAAAAAGAGGTTCTTTAACATCCTTGTCCAGCTGATTAGATATAGTTTTGTTAAACATATTTGTAAGTTTTTAATAAATTTAAAACAGTGTTTGTTCATTCATTCATTCATATATTGCCATTGGTATGCATGGCTCTTTACAGAGTATAGGAAAGCAGATCCATACTCCAGGGAGTTTACAATCTAAACTTCAACACAGGGGAAACAACAGAGGAAGGGGTGTGTGGTAGGGGTGGTGTGGGGGGGGATGGAAAAATAATATGCAATAGTTTCAATCATAGTGTTAGATCCATAGTGTTGGCAAACAGGAATATTTTTCTCAACGAATGTGGCTATTTCAGGTCTGTTACTGTGGAGAAAATGGCTGCCATAAGCCAGTGGTGGTTGGTGTCTATTGTGAGGGGGGGCATAACGTAGAGAGCCCCAACAGTTGGTAAAGTCATAGCCAATGACAGGCAAAGACAATCAACTAATCCTAATTTTGTCCCCTTCTTCCCTGCTGCATTCTACAAGGGTAATACTGAGATGGAGGAGAAGGAGGAACCTGCCCCGGCAGGTGAGAACTGGCTGAGGGCAGACTGAAGTTGGTCGGGCAGTGCCCCGTTTGCCCTGGTGAACCAGCCTCCACTGCCTCATGCTCTTATACACACATTATGTGATAGCAAATCCTGGTTTCCCACTAAGTAAATGCACATTTAGCCGCTGCTGCAACCTGCAAGCCAGTCATGGCACTGTGATGACAGTTCCTGCGTTATTACTCCTTTCCATATGCATGTGTTTCTGTCAATCATATGCAGAGCTTGGAAAAGTTACTTTTTTGAACTACAACTCCCATCAACCCAATCCAGTGGCCATGCTGGCTGGGGCTGATGGGAGTTGTAGTTCAAAAAAGTAACTTTTCCAAGCTCTGCATACGTAATGTTATTAGGTATACATCCCAAAATTGTAATGTATGAAATGTCATAGACTTGTATCAATGCTCGAATTGCGGTGGGGTGGAATGGGGGAGGCAGAGGAGAAGAAAAAACAAGAACAACAGAAATGCTGAGGTTCTCTTCCCATGGAGCAAGGTTAGTCTTCAGTCACAAGGTGAACCCTGCCTAGTAATGTTGATGGCAAAGCCTGCCATAACTCTCAAAGAAAAGAATCTTTGGTCTGGAGAGGCCATTAGGCTACTCCTATGAGTGTAAGCCACGTTTTCCAAAAGGGCAACATACTATCACCATCTGCTCTGTGATAATCTTCTGCGGTCAGTAAATACCCACAGCAGATCATGCTGCCTGACTCTTACTTGCTGTGCTTTGCGATCCAAGGAGGTACATGGCCACATGAGTGTTCTTCCACAACTGCAGAACTTTTTCAGTTTTCTCCAGTCACATCAATTTAATGGAAGCTACATGTTGCTTTGCCTATCAGTAAAACCGCAGAAGAACAGAATTCACCCAGCTAGCTCTGTTAACGTTGCTGGAAAAACACATTCGCAGAATGGTAAGCGGCGGTAACACAGCAGAAGTTCTGCTCACAGCCGGTTCAATTCCAATGAAAGAAGGAAGTCGAATCTCCAGTAAAAGGAGTCGAGGTCCACTCAGCCTTCCGTCCATCCGTGGTCGGTAAAATTAGTAGCCGGCATATGCTGGGGGGTAAAGAAAGGCTGGGGACGGAACTGGCAATCCCACCCCATATATACGGTCTGCCTATTAAACGTCGCAAGACGTCACCCTAAGAGTCGGAAACGACTCGCACTATAAGTATGGGGACACCTTTACCTTTTAGACAGACTTATTCCACCAGGTGACCTTTGCAGAGCTTGGAAAAGTTACTTTTTTAAACTACAACTCCCATCAGCCCCAGCCAGCCTGGCCACTAGATTGGGCTGATGGGAGTTGTAGTTCAAAAAAGTAACTTTTCCAAGCTCTGGACCTTTGTCACTTCCTTCAAAACTATAAACACAGTTTAAATGGCTTCTTGCCGCTTAGATGGTGGCTCACGAGACCCTATTCCTTCCACTCATGCAATAGCCTTTTGTGTGTGGAATGTGGGTTAAAAAGCTGCCAAATGAAAGGAATTAGTTGTGCTTCTGTGCATGACTGACCAAGAAATGCTGATGAAGGAACTGGCCCATGTGTTAGTCCGCATCAGTGGAAGAAATATGAGCTGTCAGTTTGCTTTCATCTGACAGACCGATGAGCTGGAAAAACAGGGAGAATTTGGCTAGTGTTTTCATAAGCTTCACTATATGTCTGACAGTGGTTTTCAAATGGTGTTCTGTGAACTCTGGGGAATCCAGAGGAAACCAGATTATATCAGGGGTTCTACAAGGAGAATGTGAGTAACAGTGGGAAATACCTCTGAAACAGATTTTGCTTGCCACTACCAAACTTCCTTGTGCACAGTGGTGCGGTTAGACTCTAGTTTTAATGTCTTATGGAAATCCCCCTTTAGATACCCATGTGAATTACTTCAGTTGTGAAGCCCACTGCTAACACTTCTCTCCATTCCTGCTATTCCATATTTTGCCAGGGTTTCTACATTCCTAATATGCTAGAGCAAAACTAAAACAAAAAATAGTTTGCCGATGATTACTTTTTTAAAAAAAGAAGTACGTACCGCATGTGCAGTTTGGCATTTCAAAGACTCATTTAAATCATCATGACTACAGGAATAAAATGGAGGTTGCTTCTACTGCCACATGCTAAACATGTTTATTTAGGAATAAGCACCATTTTGTTGTAGAAAAGAATAATGCATTGTTGAAAGTAAAAATCATAAAATGAGAATCTGTAACCATGTACATGCCTGGTCAGCCACACCCTGACTATAGTTTTTTTTTTAAAAAGAAAAGATCCCGCAGTGACCAAAATTGGCCCCGATGGGCCTCAGCATGCGCATGCGTCTAGGTGCTGCCATCGGCCTGTTTGCTGCTGCACCCGTCATCCACTGCTCTCTGGATGGTCACCTGGGCTGCAAGGCCCTGGACTTCAGCCCTGAGATACAGTCATAACTGCACCACTGCCCATGCAGTGTGTGGCTGTGATGGACATTTGGATGAGGTTTCATTTCATGTGGGTTGATCGAAAAGCCCAACAGGATTGCCTATTACTCTAATTGAACTGAGATAAGACTGGGTCTGGGCCACTTTGTACACTCCTCCATTTAAAAAAAATCTCTTTGGGAAAAAATCTGGATGCCGTGGAGGAGAGTTCTAACCTATTTCTCTCTGTGGGAACATTAACTGACACTGAGGCAATTAGATGAAATTCTTCAAGGGCAAACAGATTTTTTTAAAATAAAGGCATGGGAAGCTTGAAAACCCTCAAGAGCTTTTTGTCTGTCCACACTGAACAGCCTGTTGCTGCAATTGTATTTTACTCCTCCTCCCCCCCCCCCGCCCAGCCGCCACCACCACAAAAGGCATAAATGAGTTATGAAAAAAAAGGCAGGTCAATGATTTAACAATGTAGATACTCTGTTAAAAAGGGAGAGAACAATAATGGCATTCTAGAGAAAGGGTTAGTTTAGTGTGCAAGCAAGCCTTCTATAAAACCTGCAGGTATAAACTCTGGGCCTGTACAAAGTAATGGCATCTTCTGACATCACATTTTCTAATTTTGCTTCCTGAAAACCATGTTTAAGGAATTAGATGGAAATGGCTGTACATATCTTCATAATGGGTGAGTCTGAGACGTACTTTGGCAAAGTTCCCAGGAGCGTCTGTGCTACTAAAATGTCTCAGCCTCACATCTGAGCAGACGTAACATCAGAAGAGGCGCTGTGTTTGGGGCCCATTCCATTAAAATCGACAGATCACTTAATTTTGTTATGAATGGGCCATGGATTTCACTGGGAGAGTCTGTGTAGCTCTCTATAAAAATACTACCAAGAAGTATAGATTTTAGCAGGGCTTAAAAATACATATACAGTAGGGCCCCACTTCCTGGCGCTTCGCTTCCCAGCGTTCCGCTAATGCGGCGGCTTTCATTCCCCATTTTAAAGTCATTTTTGCGCTTTTGCGGCATTTTCGTGCGACATGCCCCATTATATTCAATGGGGTTCCGCTTTACGGTGATTTCTGCTTTACGGCGGGGGTCCAGAACGGAACCTGCCATATAAGTGGGGCCCGCCTGTACCTTAATTGTGGCCATTTGTTATGAAGGGGTACTAAGCTAATAGTGAGAAATGTTAAATATTAAAATATGTCAGGAACAGAGAAACCCTTGATTCCCCTATCTTTAATTGGCTCTGGATTCTTATGTTTATCCTTCTGTATCCTGCTGATATCGGCAAGACCAGCCCCCCTGCCAGTGAATGCACAGGGTTGAGGGTTCTTGCTTTCTCCCTTCCTCTGTGTCTACAGAGTCCCTGTATGTCGAACATTAGTTCACCTAAGCTCACAGGTTATCAACAGCAGTCTTCTAGTGTAGCTGGAGAACAGAGGAGACCCCACTCAAGAATTCTTGAGTCTTGGGAGGAACCAGAAATTTTCCATTTGGGAGTCATACAGCACAGCAGTCTTTATAATATATGCTATTTATTCATATCTTGCACACTACAACTAATAAAATACATTCTAGGTAACCTTAGCTGTCATTGCAAAGGAAAAACAGAAATATACAGTATATCAGATAAAAGAAGTTGCTGGATATCCATTTAACATTAAAGTATAAGACTCTGAAGGCACATCTTAGTTAAAGCAGGATACAATAGATGAAGGACTGAGTTAAACTCTTAAGTAATATCACAGAGCCATACACAGCCAAAGTACACAGAAATGCACGTCATAATAAATCACCAATCAGATGTCATGGGTGGAATAGGTGGATGGTTCTCCTGCCTTCTTTGATCCTTGACTTCAGCAGAGATGAGGAGTGCTGTAAAACCTAGCTTTTTATACACTTTTTATCGAAGGGAAAACTGTTCCCATGGCTTTATCAGCTACTGCCTGTTAGAAGCTGCCTCCGTGTTGTCTCTTTCTGCCTTCTGTCTATGCAACCTCATCAGGCTCTCCATCAGGTCATTAGTCCAGCTTCTGGTGGGACTTCTATTCTCAACTCCCTGGAAAGTATGCTTTGCCCTGTCTGCAAGTATCAGCTACGCCATATAATGAGCTTCCTCTTACATCATGTTTCCTCTATGCTCTATGCCATACTAAGCTTATGTAAATTATTTCAGCACATTATATGCATATTTTAAACCATTTTATATCTGGGCTGTTATATTACAATGCACAAATAAAACCCTTCTGCAAAGGGGTTTTCTCCCTCCCCCCTCTTTTCCAGAACATTTCTGTCAGCTGAGCCAGCAGGAAAAGTCACAGAGGGCAGTTGCACACCTTTTCACTGCTGAAAGTCTTTGAGAGCCTATAGATCACTTTTACTTCCTTTGACTCTGTTCAGGAAATAGTTTCACAGTATTATGGTAGGAGTAAGAGGTTCGTCCAGATTCTCTTTCTTATGTCTCCCAATGACAAAGCCCAGCCGAATGCTAAAGATGATGCAAACCACTATCAACTCCACAGTGAGGATAAAAAGAACAAAAAGTCTTAATTTTCTTAAGGAGAAAGAAAGAGTACTCCGCATTGTGGCTGAGGTATTGCCAAGGTTGGCATTTTTTTCTGCTTTAATACTAATCAAAATCAAATCAAGACTATTTGTTCCAGCTTCATACATTCTTACACAGGTAGCTAGCCAAATTTGATAAAGTCTGGATAGGAAATTACTGCAGTTTAAACAATTTTCTTAAAGAGCTTGTTTGTGTCCATCTTTTGCACATCCAAGACATACCCCAGCTTTTGTTGTTGCTGCTGGTCTATATTTATCAACACCTCGGGGAAATAATCGGCTGTTTGACTTCTGCAAAATATTCATGGAATCCTATTATTTTGCATCTATTATTATCTTCAATAGAAATATTTAACATGTTGATATAAAAGCAGATATAAAAAAACTGGAAGTCATAAATAGTTGTTCTAACGTAATATCAGATGCTATTTATTGTAGTTCTGAAACTTTCATTGTTCTGATTGCAAAATGATGCATGTATTTAAATTTTAGTTGAGATGTAGTTGTTTCAGCTGTCATTTTGGACTTTTAAATTTGCATTTTCTCACCATTGCAGTGTCACAGAAGGCTGGCTTGTATACCAAACTATGCATCATTTAATGCTCTATGACTAACACATTTTTGGTTCCATAACATATTTTGTACAGATTTTGCATTGTTGCCAAAAATAAAACTTAATTGGATTGCATCTTGTAATTTTTCAATGTAGGCTTCTCAGAAGCTAAGTCTTAGGGTGAACATTAGATTGTCTGCACATATTCATCAAAATTGATAAAACAGTGTTACTGAAAGAAGAGATTTATGCTGGTAAGGGTGGATGCTGTCCTTGGTTTAAGGATCAAAGCTAGAATGTGTTGCTTAGGTATAGACATATTTGGATTCAGCAGGTTCCCACCCCCCAAACCCCCTCAAGTACACAAATTATCCTCAAATAGCCTTAAAACTTGTGAAATCCCCCTGACTATAAGCAAACAAGTGGAAGTCCACCTTACTTGAATCACCTTATCCGCATCCTCAAACCGCCACGACTGAAAGTCACCCCATAAAACAGGCCTAGATGATGCTCTGGAACAAAGGAAGCTGCCTTATACCAGCTCAGACCATTGGTCCGTCTAGCTAAGCATTGTCAACACCGACTGGTAGCAGCTTCCCAGGGTTTCAGAAGCATGTACTGAGCTACGGACAGATCACTTGGTTGAACTGCACAGCCTGTAGCATGCAGTACAGGTAGAGACAAATAATGGGCTCTATCAGTTGCCCAGCAACGGAGAATGGGCCAGGGAGACCCCTTTTGTCATTTGAACTCTGCGGGAGAACCTCCCCCCCCTCCTGGCAGCTAGCAGAAGTTGTGCTTGTAGTTTGAGGGTGTCTAGAGATTTGCTGGAAACTGAAGACAGAGAGAGAGAGACTGGCTCTCTGCACCATGGCATTTGAGGTGCCTCCTGTAACCCAGATGGAAGAGCTGGTTATTGGACTGCTGATGCGTTGAACCCCTCCATCCTTGAGCTCAGGTTGGAATGTGTGTAAATAAATAAACCGTATTTCATAAAGACACCGTAGTCTCCGCTGACCTTCTTCCCCAAAGGAAACCAAACCCTGGAGGAGTGCAGGGACCCCTGAAAGCTCACCGCCCAGAGATTGGGGGAGGCGTGCAACAGTATGCAAGACAGAGACCACACTTACACCATACATTTATTCTACTATCATAACGGGAGTTAAACAACTCGGGGAATTATAGCTCTGTGAGAAGAATAAGGATATCCTAACAAGTCTCAGCTCCCTTCACAAACTACACTTCCCGGGATTCTTTGGGGGAATCCCTGACTGTTTAAAGTGAAATAATAGTGGGATAAATGTATGGTGTGAGTGTGGCCAAATACTACAACACTTCCAGACTTCATTATTGCTCATTTCCAGAAACGTGTGATTAACCCCCCCCATCATCGTGGTTTTGTATTGTCACCTACAGTAAAGGTAAAGGTGTCCCTGCACTTGTAGTGCGAGTCGTTTCCGACTCTTAGGGTGACGTCTTGCGACGTTTACTAGGCAGACCGTATATATGGGGTGGGATTGAGAGTTCTGTCCCCGGCCTTTCTTTACCCCCCAGCATATGCCGGGTACTCATTTTACCGACCACGGATGGATGGAAGGCTGAGTGGACCTCGACCCCTTTTACCAGAGATTCGACTTCCTCCTTTCGTTGGAATCGAACTCCGGCCGTGAGCAGAGCTTCAGCTGCGTTACCACCGCTTACCACTCTGTGGAGGGTGAATTTCTGACCTGTCTTTAACATTGTGCAAGGATGTAAAGCATGGAGCCATCTGTAAAGCAACATAAAGACAATGGAAAGCTCACCTGTAATGATGCAGCTTGGAGAGGAAGAAATATTGTTCTTCTGCAAGGTGGCTAAAATGACCACTTTTTGTGGTAGACAGTGAGGTTATAATACAGATACTTATTGAACAAGAAATTCTCCAGATAAAACCTGACTGAGAATAAAATGCAATGCCCATCTTTTCATCCCTGAAATCAAACACTTGACGGATCAGAATGGAAATGCATACAGTATAAGCCTTATTCATGCATTCTCCTCTCATGTGATGACAATCGCTTGAGATTCCCCCCCCCCAGTAGCGGCCAGCAGGGTGGGGCAGCATTATTTACCAGGCTTCCCAAGAGGGAGAGGGGCGAGGCAACAGGGAGGTCAGTGTGATGGGAGCACAGTGGTGGGAGCATTGGATTGGCTCTTCTATTGCGCCCATACTGCACCAACCTCCCTGCTTCCTCACCCTTCCCTCTAACTTACTGACAGCAATGTCCACATTTGGGAATCTAGGTAAGCAATGTGGCCACTGGGGGAGTGCAGGCTTGTCCTCATTAGCCCCATTCCCACTGGCCCTGCCCCTTCTAGCCATGGGTTAGGGTAGGGTGGGGAACCTTCTCAGCCCAGCAGCCCACATCTTTAGGTCCCCCACCCCAGATGGGCCACTTTGACAGGCGGGTGGTGCTGCCCACCTGTCAGTCACCTGACATCACCCCTAACAGGTAGGGGAAGGTCTGAAGAGGGGGACCTGATCTGCACATGTTGGTTCCCTGCATGATTTAGAGCCCTGATCCTGCAGGTTGCTAGATTCTGTGGGGAGGCAATCTGTGTAGAGCAGTTTCCCTCCTTCAGACATCTCCTCAATGCCTGGGTGGTGGGGCAGGGAGCTGGCAGGAATGCAATGGAGAGAGAGCAGGGCCAGGAGAGAGAGCAGGGCCAGAAAAGAGGGGCCCATTTCCTCCCTCCTGTGATTGCAGCCACACGAGGTGAGCGTGCATGAATAGTGCCATAACCTTCCAGGGCTGGGTCTATCTTGTCTACCCCTTATCTGATTCAGAGTCCTGTTGCACTTTAAAACCTAATGCATTTATGATGGCACAAGCTTTTCTGGACTAGAGTCCACTTTATCAGAGGCATCTGATGAATAATAGATATGATAAATTTTAAGATGCTACAAGATGCTTGCTGGCCCAGTGTTATTTCTCTCTCTCTCTCTCTCTCTCTCTCTCTCTCTGTGTGTGTGTGTGTGTGTGTGTGTGTTACCATCAAAGCTTTGATGATCATCTCTGTCAGCACATGCCTCTTTTCCTACTTTAAAGATGATGCCATCAAAATATCCTGGGGATTTGGCTGTATTTCGTTTTGCTGACATCACCAGCTAATTCTAAAGCTATAAAGAAAATCAGGATTGCATTGCCCCTGAGCTTTTTCATGGGTTTAGCCAGGGCTATGCAACATTCTACTGGACATGGGTCCTTTCCAGGGCTGGCCCTAGAATAAATAATGCCCTGGGCAAAGAGTGCCTTTGGCATCTCCCTTCCCATGGTCAGTTGTGGAGGGCCATTCAGAGGGTTTATGGGGCCCATTGCAGGTGTGATATTGGGAGCCCTGCTGCTGCCCCCTACAAAGACCCATGAATGTGTGTACAACGCTGGGGACCACATTTGAGAATTACTGCATTCACAGACAACTTGTGCAAATTCTCGCTTGCAACTCCTCCTTGCCCTGGGATCAAGCAGAATGATAGATGTGCCTCATTTGTTTCTTACATGAGGCTAAGGGAATAGGGATCAGGTTGTGCTTCTCCTGAGTTCATCCTCCATATTCCAAACTCCTTCTGGCAGATCCTCTTTCCGCTTCCTGGGGCTCAGTCTCACAGGTCTTTGTCTATAATTCTCAGCGGTTTAACAGTCAATTCTTTTTCCCAGGGCACTCTTGGAATTATATCTTTGTCAGGGCAATAGGAGTCTCCTAACAACTCTCAGAACCTTTAACAGTTCCCAGGATTCTTGGGAGAAAGCCATGAATGTTTAAAGTGGTATGATACTGCTTTGAATTTATAGTACAGATGGGGCCTTCGTGAGTAGTGAAAAATGACACCAGCTGATATGCCACAATCAGGTAACAAGAAGTGTGAATATATACCTTTGCCACCATGATTATGTGGTGCTTCTACTTATTACATACTAAGGATGGGACCCCCCCCCCATGTACTCCACCCTGCTCTGCCCTGCTCACTGTGATGTTCTTGCTTATATTGTAAATATGGTAAGTGCTGGTTATATAGAAGACATATGGTAAGTGGAGTGAAAGAGGAGGGGGGAGTAGATGAGCAGTAGAATGCTGGATGATTGGCTGAGCGTTTGAATGGCTGGGAGTATAAATGGAAGGATGACAGCTGAATCTGGGGGTGGTGAATTGTGGAGGTGGATGTTGGAGGTTGAGAGAGAGGTGGAAGAGAGGTGGAAGAGAGGTTTTGGTGGTGTTTGGAGGGTGTTGTTGTTGTTGAGAGTGAGTCGGAGTTCTGAGGCAATTAATGAGAAGTAAAGTACATGTCAGAACATATATGAAACCAAAAGCTTGTCAACAAAGTAATTAAGTAATCTTGTTATTTTTAGTGTTCAATAAATATTTCTTGGTTAAACATAAGCCTGATTCCTTCAGCTGGGAAACACAAACCAGGGGGAATAGCAAAGTAACCAAGGCTGAACAGTTGTATCGAATGGTGGCAGCGGCGGATCGGAGGAAAGTGTATCCAGTCCCACAGAGAAACCCAGGGCTGTATGCTTCAGAGTCAAGAGGCTGCAGGGGTTTTTGAGAATTACCTATACCCATAGACTCAAGGTATCGAGATAGCCAGGCAGAGACTAGGCACAGTCTATTGGCTAAAAGGGTTACAGAAAGTGACTGGTGGTGCTGCCTAGCAGTGGGATCTTTTGAGATCGGTGCTAGTGCTGTAAAGGGTAAGAATAAACCTGATGTTCCTGTCTGCTGGTAGCCACAAAGTGAGAGCTTCACAGGTAGTGCCGGGGAAGGATGTCACACTCACCCCTGACATCATGGAGGAGGAGGAGGAGGAGGAGGCAGGAGAGAAGGGGCCCTCCCTGGGTGGAAAGATAGAGCAATTACCATGGCAAAAGCCTCCCAGAGTAGGGCCAGACTGCAGAGGAGGAACAGGAAGAGGAGGCGCCACACCATGGGGCAAGCTGCAGGCTGTGCAGGTGTGTGTGTTTGGAATTAAGTGGATATTCGCTCATGGAAGCCCATCACTGCAGAAGAAAGCAATGTTATGTGGACCAGGCAGGCAACACCTGTCTACATCTGTCCCATCTGGAGATCTCATGCTGCTGATCAGAAGGGCTAATGTTGCACACTACTGTTTCCTGAACCTGAAAAAGGCTTTGAAGCCTACATAGTTCATGGTACCTCACTAAGGTAGGTCTTAGCTTTTTGTTCTGGTTCATGCCCTGGAGTCCCCAACAATCTCAGTGCTCCCTAAACTTAGTGCCCTGAATGTTGTTATATTTGGAGAGATGTTACTTCCTTGTCAATCACAACCCTGACTTCTTATTGGCTAAAAACCTGAAAGGGCAGGGATTAGAGCAGAACTTAGAGCAACTAAGCTGCGGTGGCTGATGTTTTGCTGTATATCTCAGGAACTAGACCACCTAGAAACTTATTTTTTTTAAAATGAAAGCTGGAAGTCCGGAGATTAAGGTGAGTCACCTGGAGACCCGGAGAGGACCCCCAAAACCAGAGTCTCCGGCCAAAAAACAGAACTCTGGCAACCCTAACTGCCCAAATTTCATCACTTTGCTTCTACAATTTTCTGGGTTAATGGGGTGGCAAATGAATTTTTCTGGGAAGCAATTAACACGGAAATGAGTGCTAAACTTCCACTAGATTTCTAGAAGTGCATAAAATGCAGAAATTATCAGGTAAGGAAACAACAAGAAAATGGGATAAACTGCTATCTGAATGCAGCCCCAGTGTCTCATGCAACATCTGCAGCCCCCCGTCAAAAAACACTTAAATAATAATTAAATATGATTAAATGATATTCTGCTCAAAGCTAGCCCTCTCCTGCTTCATTTGCTCCATGCAAAAGGGGCAGTCTGTCTCCCAATATGCTTCTGGTTTTCCCCAGTCAAGCCTCGCTTGACTCCCACTTGCTGGCTGTTGTGGGGAGGGGGAGGGGAGGAGGGGAATAAATTTGACTCATCTTCCCCAAACGAAGTAGACCAGATGGATGGAAGGACTTGAGGTGCTAAAGCAGCGCTGTGTCCTTGGAGCTGAACTTCAATCGGCACCCTTCAGAACATAAGAAGAGCAAACACAAATCTAGTCCAGGATATCCTCCTTACAGTGGCCAACCAGATGTGACAGGAATGCCTGCTGGAGCCCCCTTGAGTAGGGTGGAATCTATAGAAGCGGCCCTCTTGCTGTGTCTTCAGTATGAGAGGTTCCTGCAGGATCCTGCTCCCCCTCCTCTTCACAGGAACATAGGAAGCTGCCTTATACTGAGTCAGATCCTTGGACCTTCTACCTCAGTATTGTCTACACTGACTGGCAGGGTCTCTCCAGGGTTTCAGGCAGGGAGTCTTTCCCAGCCTACCTGGAGATGCTGGGGATTGAACCTGGGACTTCCTGCTTGCAAGGCAGATGTTCTAACGTTGAGCTATGCTCCCTTCCCCTTCAGAAGAGGTCTTACTGGGTCTGCTGGGTCCTGACAGGGGTTCCTCTACCACACCATCCTCTTTCCAGTGGCCACCCAGATGAGGACAGGAAGGGAGCCCTCCTCTGCTGTAGGACTCCAATATGCTGGGGAGATTTAAAACCTCTGAACACAGAAGTTCCCTTTAGCTATTTATGCCGAATTGCTTTTGATAATATTATGACAAGGAGGGGGGAAATCACTCTATCCCTCCCTCTGAGCACCATGTTAATAAGCCTTCATTATATTCCCTCTTAAGCGATCTATTTCCTAAACCTTTTCAACATGTTTTAGCCTAGGGGTATTGATTGATTGATTGCACTTGTATACTGCCCCATAGCCAAAGCTCTCTGGGCGGTTTACAGCAATTAAAAACATTAAAACAAATATACAATTTAAAACACATATTTTAAAAACAATTTAAAACACAATTTTAAAATTTAAAACAATATGAAAACAATTTAAACCAATTTAACCTTTTTCTGGCCTGAGGAGGGAGGGCACCTACCAGTGATACATGTGACCATCCCACATTTGCAGTCATACCAGCACCCAACTCCCACTCCTTAACTGATGAATGCAGAGGAGGTGAGCAGCAGGGGGCATCGTCCCCTCTCGGCTTGTCAGATGATCAATCTGAAGACACAGAAGGCGGTGATTTGCATCCTCAGTAGGTGCTGGGTTGGGTGGAGTGAACACACCAGCATTGTGTCCACTTTGATCCCTCCCTCTTTGCTCAGTGGGGTCTTGTAGGATCAGAAAAATTATGTGTGTGGGTGGGAACACATCAGGCCCCTTGGCTGAGTATTAGCCACCTCTGCTTTGTTGTTGTTGTTTTGTGACTTCAAGTCGATTATGACTCATGAAGACCCTACGAATCAGTGACCTCCAAGAGCATCTGTCGTGAACCACCCTGTTCAGATCTTGTAAGTTCAGGTCTGTGGCTTCCTTCATGGAATCAATCCATCTCTTGTTTGGCCTTCTTCTTTTTCTACTCCCTTCTGTTTTTCCCAGCATGATTGTCTTTTCTAGTGACCCTCTGCTTTAGCCTTTCCTTATATGAAAGGTGCTCCAAACAAAGATTGCTCCAGCCAACTAATTTAGCTGCTCTATTTTGTGCATTTCCCAGTACTGTGATATCTTTCTTTTTTTAAAAAAAAGACAGTGTGACCAGAACTGGACACAGTATTCCAAATGCAGCCGCCTCACCATATTATATAACGGCCTTATGATGCAAGCATTTTTATTTTAATCTTCTTTCCTAGCAATTCTAAACACTGCATTTGCCTTTTTTTGCTGCTGCTATATCCTGAGTCATTTTCCCCCCCTGTGAGCCATCTGCCATAACTAGCACATTAAAAGGGGACGGGCTCCAAGAATACGAGCTTCAGGATTTCTTCCCATTAGAGTTCCATCTGCACCTGCTTTCATCATTGGGATCTCTTAGCTTCACCTCTGAACACTCCCAAACCAGCTCCTGCATTCATGGCTACCGTGATCGTGTAGGTGACCCAGTGTCAGCAGCAAAATGAAAATCTTTAGCTTGTTGTGGGTTAGCATGCTTAAAGCTTAGAAAGGAGGAGGCCAAACAGGAGATAGCAAGGTTAGCTCTTATGAAACTGGGTAATTTTTGAATAATCCCATTCAGCAATGGGATGGCTAGCAGACAATGGGATGGCTAGCAGAAAGGTTTAGTAAGGATGGGGTCCCTTGGCTGGTGCCACTTTGAAAGCATGCCATTGATCTAAGAGGCAGTATTGATTTGAGTTCATTCCTCATCCACTATCCATTGCTTTTACCAGTTGATTTTTTCTCAGAAAAATATCAATATTAATTCCGGTATTTTGAAATGAAATATCAATTTTTGAAAGGAAAGCAGCTTTGTCGCTTCCTTTGTGACTGAGGCTGGTCAGTTTTCACATTTAACAAGCAAAGACAGGATGTTTTCCTTTAGGAAAGGAAAGGAGAAAAACAGCTTTCCATGCTCCCCATTTCCCACTATCCTGTCTGCCTGTTGGTCCATCCATCCTCCTGCCACCCACCCACCCGGCTTGCTTCTCCATCCCCTCCCCTCCATTGCTGGTCCCCAGCTGGCCTGTATGCTGCCTGGGGTGCACACCTCCACCACCTGCAATGTAACGACTCACTGTTGCCAACTGCTCACTATGCCCCCTCTGCCAAATTCAGCTCTCACACACACATGCACACTCACTGACACAGACGGCCCTGGGAGGGGCGGAATTAACAAGATAAAATAGGCTAATCAGTTTCAGACATATTCTCCCTCCCTCATAGTCAATTTCAGTTAGCAAGCAAAGCAGACTGATCAGTTTAACCTGTGTCAGGAAAAGCAGCAGAAGTTTGCAGGTTTCAGAATCAGTCCACAAATATAGCAGATCTATGAACTATCAGGAAGTCTGATGCCAATGCTGATTTCACCAAAATCCTCACCCATCCCTAAAGTTTACATGTAGTTTACTGCCAGCCATGAATGTTGTTAGGGGCTGGCAAATTAAATCCTGGCAGCAAGAGCCAGAGCAAGAGCCAGAGCATGTTTTCCCACCCTCTGAAAGATAGCCTACATTTGTATCCTTACATATGAATTAGCATTTATTTATTCTATTACATTTCTAGCTTGCCCTTCATTGATTAAACAAAGTGGGTCATAGCATAAAATGATGAGACAATACACATCACACTCACGTGAACATAAGCAGATAAAATGTCATTAAAACCACCATACATAACTCTAAAGTATCTTAAAACGAATACAGGTGGTCCTATCACTTAACAGTTGGACGTTCACCTATTCTATGAGTGTTTATGGCATGGGCCTGCCCCCCCCAGACTGTAAAGTCCCAATCAATAGCCCCAGGACCAACCTTTTTGTTGTGTCAGATTATGGGGCTATTCCATGCACATTTCACTTTGGCATCTGGAGAAACAGAAACTGGGTAGAGGACTAAAGAGTAATAGCTCACTGGAGAGCCATTGAGCCAACGTGGCATAGTGGTTAGAATATCAGATTAGCATATGGGAGACTAGAGTTCAAATGTCCCACTCTGCCATGAAGCTCACTAGGAGACCTTGGGCCAGCCACCAACTCTATGCGTAACGTGCCTCACAGGGTTGTTGTGGGGATAATATGGAGATGGAAAGAGCCATTGAGCTTCTTGGAGAAAAGGTGGGATTTATTTATTACTGTTTTTATATAAGTGATCATTTGCATAGCTCAGACCACCACTTCATTACGGAAAACAGTGCAATGTGAATCATGTCAGTCTAAATACTAACACATTAAAGGGGTTGTATGCACTGCTTCTCACTATAGTTTTTCTTTATGGTTTTAGAAGTAAAATAAAAGTCTTGGAACTATAATGAAGGCAAGCCACTCACCTCCAGAGGCAAGAGCATGCCTTCATTAGAAACCAGGTAGCTTGATTTCAGTGCACTTTTGCATTAGCTTGTTTGCCAACACCCCCCTCCCCCCCCACATAGCAGAGAATTTGGAGGCATGATCTGGGGTACACATTCAGAACACATTAGGCACTGGCTAGGCCCGTGAGATGTCAATGTTGCTCTGCATTAGGGTTACCGTCATTTCGTCATTTCAAAAAGAGTACATTTGGCTTTGATAAGTGAAAAGTAAGAGTATGCTGTTGCACCATCTCAAAAAGAGTACAGGTGGTAACCCTACTCTGCATGAATTTGAGAATGTGTCCTAAAACACACCCAACACTTCCCTACATGCCACAGGGTAAGATGGGCAGGGTGGCCAAACTCTCCAGAGCAGCTTCTGTGCCATTTATTGATCTTTGCAATAAGAACATAAGAAGCTGCCTTAGGGCCCATCCATACCTAACCTCAAAATCCATGTTTTCCATATTCAGTTGGTGGTCTCAAGACCCATACATGTTCTCTTTGTGCTCAGATTTATTTTTTAAAACCAGAATTTTCACATCCATAAGTGTGGGCATTAATTTTGGCGGATGTAATTAGCGGGTCTAATTAGCTTCTGAAGATCCATCGTGGCGCAGAGTAGTAAGTGGCGGTAACGAAGCCGAAGCGCTGCTCACGGCCGGAGTTCGATTCCAACGGAAGGAGGAAGTCAAATCTCCGGTAAAAGGGGTCGAGGTCCACTCAGCCTTCCATCCATCCGTGGTCGGTAAAATGAGTACCTGGCATATGCTGGGGGGTAAAGAAAGGCTGGGGAAGGAACTGGCAATCCCACCCCATATATATGGTCCGCCTAGTAAATGTCGCAAGACGTCACCCTCAGAGTCGGAAACGACTCGCACTACAAGTGCAGGGACACCTTTACCTTTTTTAATTAGCTTCTGCATTAGTCACACCCCTAAGTCCACCTCTTTACAGTGATGGGTCCAGAATGGTACTTTGTTTTTCCCATGCTTTTCTGCAAGAGCACAAAACCATACATCTGACTTTTTGAATTAACGCTCATGTGCAGGTTTGCAGTGTTTTCAATGAAGTGCATTGGCCTTTGCTTGCATAATATTGCAAAATAGCTTTAAAGTGAAAATGTGATTCATTAAACAGTTGATTTTACATTTGATTGCAAATGAGTAGTTTTTTTTAAAAAAAAGCAATGTGATACAGCTACAGAAGCCAGAAGGAGAAAGCATCCTGGTTCAGTATTGGAAGCAGGATTGAACTATAAGGGAGGAGGAGGAGGAGGAGGAGGCGTGGACAGAGGGAGGGATGAAACCCGGCCATGCACCCATAATACAAAAAAGTGGGGAACCGCCAAGAGCGGTTAATAATTGGGACAGAAAAAATAATAGGGGAAGTGTGGATTTAACTAGGAGAAAATCCAGAATTAGCTGGGAACTTCATATGGCTGCCCATGAATTCATGGACACACAAAGGGGTTTAGATCACAGATTAAAGGGAGATATGGATGGGCCCTAATGCCAAGTCAGACCATTGGCCCATCTCTCTGAGTATTGTCTACTCTGAATGGATTGGCAGTAGTTCTTCATGGTTTCAAGCAGGAGACATTCCCACCCATACCTGCAATTGCTGGAGATTGAACCTAGGACCTTCTGAACACAAAGGAGATGCTCTACCACTGAGCTACAGCCCTTTCCCCAAAGGAATCCCCCAAGAAGCTTCCAGAATTTCCCAGAACAGTTTAAAAAACACTGGTCCAAAACCACTGAGGGGCTGGCAAGTGTTTTGCCTACAGCGATAGCAGGTCCCCACCATGCATATTACAGCTTGTTTCATTTCAGCTTTGCCTGTCACTGCCTTTGTCTGTTGAGCATTTATGTATAGGAGCTGCTTATCTGGAAGCACACAGAGATTATAGTGCCCACCAATTCACATTCTCTGTACAAAATATAGAATGTGATTAGTAAGCTTTAAAAAAAATAATCATTGGATGAATATAAAACATGTATTTGAAACGTCACTGCTTCAAATTTTAAAATACATACTTTGAATGTCAGTCTTATATTAAAACCTGCTAACATAAAATAACATGCATATTTTACTTGATCTTGTACGCCGCCTAGAGTGGCCACTTGTGCGGCCAGATAGGCGGCCTAGAATAAAATTTATTATTACCTGGGATGGGTAAATCTGTCTAGTTTGTTTTCTTTCAGTTACGCACTTTTCCAATCTTACCTTCAGTTCTTCATGTTTCTTATCAGTTTCTGATTATTTTTTAAAACCTTACGAAAATTTGCCGCCCTGGGCTCCTGCCGGGAGGAAAGGCGTGATATACATCAAATAATAAATAAATAAAAATGTATCAGCATTTTGGTGCAAATTTCTCTTAATGTACATGTTTTTGTATGCAGTTGTGCCTAATATACACGTTTTTGCAAAAAAATTTCCGTTAATGTAATGCATTTTGTATATTATAAAAAATATATGCATTTTTTGCACACTTTATGCATTTTTGTGCACATTACTTGCCTGGAGATCTGCATAGCAAAACTTGAGAAGTCTGAAATTTGAAGGATGGCTGTTTCAGTTTGTGTATTGTTTCAGCAAGTGTGGGTTAGGTAGGCTCTCCTTTAAATGCGAACTGAATCAAATTTCTTCCCCATAACTACTTGCGTTCCAGTAAACATAAATAGGACTAAAAGGCAGGCCACATTCTAATTCTTCCTGAATGTAGCTAGTTAGTCCTTCCACGTAAGAGAATCAAAGACTGTCTGAAAGAGATTTAACATATTCAGCAAATCTTGCATTCGTACATCTGGAGAAGTAGTCAAGAAGTCGATCTCAAGTCACTAGGCTCCACCTTGTCAGAAATGTCTTGCTTCAGAACACTGCCCCTGAGCTTACTTGTATTTACCTGCCAGCATGTTTACACAAACAAAATTCAAAGGCTGCTGCCTCATGTTTTTAATCCTATGAAAAAAGAATTGTGGGGTGTTTCATCCACACACCCTTGCTGACTCTTTTCGATCATTCATAGTTGACTGCCTTTCTTTACAGAACTATAAACATCACCTTCTATTGATAACCTATACTATTGTTTACATGATCATTTATCCTGGGATGAAAGAGAGGAGAGTCTTCTAATCTTGCCAAGGTTGTTGACTCTCTTCCATTTCACTTCAACCTCTAATTGCTGCTCCTCCGCAGCTGGTAATTCAGAGAGACACTGAACCTGGAAGTAGCATGCAGCTATTGTGCACAGCTTGGAAGTAATAATTAGTTACAAAAAACAAACTACTTGTAATTCATTACTTTTTTGAGGAACGAGTGGGTAATTCCTTTACATTTTCATTGTAAAAGAACAAGGAGTAATTTTATTACTTTTGAGGAGCAATTGTAATGTTTTCAGCATTACATTTGGGCATTACTTGGGGGGAGCAGGGGAAGTCTTCTGCTCCTCTGATTTGTAGATGAAAATCATGTGCCTCAAACTGGGCTTCTGTGCAGTGTCACTCTTCCCTCGTGCTCTGTGGGTGGGTAGGAGGCAACGAGGGAGGAGGTGGGGAGTGAGATGGGGTGGAGTGGAGAAAACAATTGTTTTAAAAAATGGACTGTGGTGGAGAAGAATGGAGTGGAGGAGAAAGGAACCAGAGGGCAAGAACATGGATAAAGGAGGAGAAGGAGGCAGCAGCAGAATGGAGATAAAGAACTGTGGAGGTGAAAGATGACAACTTATGTGTGTGTGTGAGAATACTATGTTTGCACTTGGCACGCAAAGTGGCCTCTGCCACCCTCTCTGGCTACTTTGCTGCATTTGCAGTATTTTCACTTTTTTCATCTCAGGGGAAAATGTTTGCTTGGGTGGGTGTCCCTTAGTTGGTGGCAGGGCAGGGTCTGGGAGGTGGTTAAATGACAGAGATTATGATCGCTGGCTGACAGTGTGGGTGTGTGGAGGGGGGTTGCACTTGCTTTGACATGCAAAGATCTGAGTAGTGACCTCTGCCTCCCTCCCCACCTCTCTTTCCAGTGGAGGGACCACCATTGCTATCTTATGGATAACAAGAATTATTCTACTACCTCTGTGTGTGAGTGTTTATTTTTAATGTTGTTTTAGGCATCTTAGGTGTGCAGCAGCCAAGGCCAGCACCTTGTAGGCACTCTAGGTTTTTTTTAAAGTAACTGAAATGTCATTGTATTGATTATTTATGAGTAACGGTAAAATAATAAATTCCTTTCAGAACAATTGCAATTTTAATGGTAATTTATTCCTTTTTGGAGCCATGTTACAGTAATTGTAATTTATTCCTTTTTAAAAGTAATCTTCCAAGCTCTGCTATTGTGATTAGTAGTCTTTGATGGCCTTATCTTCCATGAATTTATCTAATCTACTTTTAAAACCATCCAAGTTGGTGGCCATCACTAAGTTTAACGGGCAGAGAATTTCGTATGTTAACTTATGTGCTGTGTGAAGTTCTTCATTTTGTCTGTTCTGAATCCCTCGCCATTTAATCTGTGTTCAAGTTCCAAGACAGAGAGAGAGAGGAAGATCTCTATCCACTTTCTCCATATCATACATAATGTTATAAATCTCTGTCATGTCCCTACATTACTCAGCTTTAAACTAAAAGGGTCCAAACATTGTACCCTTTCTTGTAGGGGAGGTGCTCTAGCTCCTTGGTTGCCCTATCCTGAGATGTGGGAACCAGAACTGTTCACAGTAATCCATACATTTGGATAATGCATTATGACTGGCAATTCTTTTTATCTTACCCTTGCCTGGAATTTGCATATTGGCTTGACATTTTCATAGGACTCTCCACCATAACCCCCAGATCTCTTTTAGCCTTTTGTTTTCACGTACAGGCAGTAATCATAGATGTCCTTTAAGCTCTTGTAAAGAAGATATTAAAACTAGAAGATTAGCTTTAGCTCAGACATCCTGATTTAGTTCAAGATTGCAATTGTGAACATGGGTCCTAGTAAAGATAAACCAAATCTGTCAATTTTGATTTCTCTTAATTTCTCATTTTTCCAGTCTTCACTTCTCCACATTTCCACAATCGTTTGCATTTTTTTAAAAAAAGAAGTCCTCATGAAAATTCATCACCATATTAGTGTGCATTTCTCCTAATATGTACATTGTACTATGCAATTTTGCCCAGTGTACATATTTTTGCAAAGCAATTTTCCCTAATATGATGTATTTTGCATGTTATTTTAACTAATTATACAGCCACGAGAGTGGCTGTATACTATAGCCGGTAGGGATTTTTAGCGTTCTACCATGTTAAATGAAAATACCCCCCAACCCTTTCTGGTGTTTTGTATAGTCCCAATTCAAAACAAAAACTTACAGTGTTATACTGTTGGATTCAGAATCGCTTGCTCTACAATTCTGAAAGTTTTCTTGGTGATACAACCCCCCCCCCACAGAGAATTCACAGGTTAAAGTGAAAAACGGGAGAGAAAAACAAGACGCTGTTTGCACTTTTTTCTTGAGAAATTCTCATAATCTGTTGAAATTCATTAAAAATCAGAGATGACTGTAAAGTATCTCTAATCAAATCCCTGAGCTTGCCCCAAACACAGACCTTCATCTTCAGTAGGTTTAAAGTAAAAAAACGGCATGGTTTGTTTTTAATTAATAGATTAAAAAATGCATTACCGTGGGTGATAACGTCACACAGGTGCAGTAGAAACCAGGAGTTCTTTCGTTTCACTCCCCCTCCCCCCTCCCCTTCCAGTTACTTGGAGGAAGCAGGGGAAGTCTTCTGCTCCTGTGATTGGTGGGCAACAGACATGTGACTCACACTGGCCTTCTGCTGAGCTTGCTCTTCCTTCATGCTCTGTGTGAGGAAGCACAAGGGAGGAAATGGAGATCCAGATGGTCAGGAGAGAGAGAGAGAGAAATGGACGGTGGAGGGAGAAAGCCAGAGGGCAAGGATGACGGAGAAGGCAGCAGCAGAATGGAGGTGAGTGACGGTGATGTGTGTGTGTGTGTGTGTGTGTGTTCTCACCCCCGCTGTCACCCGCAGCCTGCTCTTTCCGCTGGCTCAATTGCCCTGCCAGCCCCCAGCCCCTATCCTTAAATGGGTTTATAAATGACAAAAGCTCAAATACTTTTTGTTTGCAGTGTGTGTGGCTGTTTGACCTGTGCTCATAACATTGTTGTAGTTATTTTGAGATTGTATGAGACTCTTTGATTGTAACACTTTAATCCTGAATTTAGCGCTCTCTCTCTCTCTCTCTCTCTCTCTCTCTCTCTCTCTCTCACACACACACACACACACACTAGTATATGCATAGCACAGCAGTGGGGAGGAGTGGATATAGTGCTGGATAGGTTACAGCAGCCCTGCAAAGTAGCCTAGTGTGGCTGTACAGATATTGGGGGGGCTGAGAGGGAGTTGTGTATGACAACCCTGAAGTGTAGTCCAGTGTTGTTCAGTCTCTTGGTTTTGTGTTTTTTATTTTTTTGAAAAGAACTTTTAAATTGACTGTAGCAGCAGCATTTATTTCTTTAATTTATTAAATTTATATCCCACCATTCGTCCCAGAAGGAGCCCAGGGCTGCAGTGAGTGGAGGGATCATTGCTTTCCCACTCATGGGAGAAAAATAGAAGCTTCTTGTGTTTGGGTTGATGCTGGTGGTATAAATCCTTAAATGGGTTTATAAATGACAAACACTCAAATACTTTTTGTTTAAAGTGTGTGTGGCTGTTTGACCTGTGCTCATAACATTGCTGTAGTTATTTTGAGATTTGATGGACTCTTTGTTTTTAACACTTTAATCTTGAATTTAGCTCTTGGTTGTTTAATCTTAAATCTCTTTCACTCACTCACTATCTGAAATTAGTGCTGAGTTGGCACTGCCTCCAACTTTTGTGAAAGCCTTTGCTGTATAGGGAAGAGGCATTTTCCTCTTCATCTTTTGCAGAGAACAGAAGGTCTTCATCAAACATTTGCAGGGGCATCAAACATTTGCAGTTAGTGTAATACCATATTACGCTAATGAGGTGGCCAAGTGGTTTTTCTGTTTGTGACCAGTAGTGCAGTAGTAAAAGTAAAGGCATTCTTGATGGTAATATAACATTTAAAATACACTGCTGAACTATTTCTGTTACTGCTGGTGCTAACTTGCACAGGATCCCATCTCTTACCTCCCGGATTAAAAAGCAAGGAAATTCACTAATAGGCAAAAAAACCCTTGCGGTTTAAGAATGTACCTATAGCCCACAGCTATTTCTATCAAACTTTAAAAAGCAGGGAAATTGGGCAGCTATAGTGAATGCACCAGGGGAGCAGGAGACCTGACCTCCTCTCTGAGATATTGTACTGCCCTACAAATTGGTCAAAATGCAAACACCATTTGGGTTGGTCTTTCACAGTCCAATCCACTTCCTGCTTGCTGCTCCATGAGCTAGAGGGAGCCCCAGCTGACGAAGCGTCAAGGCCCCAGCTGACAAAGCGTCAAGGCGAGCTAAGCAGCAGAGCGAAAAGAGGGTAAGTAGCTCCCATTTATTCCATTATTTAATTGAAGTAAAACAGCTCAGAGCAATAAGTAATAAGTAATAAGGGCAGCCCAAGGTCACCCTGAGCTAGGAGCCAAATCCTGAAAGAACCTATATCTTAGGAGACAGATCCTAGGAGAAGGAAGCCTATAGAAAGGTAGTTTTCAACACCACCCTAGCAGGAAAGCTTCAGGGGACACTGTAAACAAGGCTAAATTCCAGTCGGAGAGAAGGGGGAAAAGGAAACTCCACCGACACATACAGGGAGAGAGTCAGCTCAGTCCTTGCTAAAAAGGGCAGCTTCAGCCTTCCTGAAACACAACCACAAGCTCTGTTTCCCTAGGTTAAAGAAAGGTCAGGCTGTTCTAGGTGGGAAAACAACAAACACAAAAGACTTGCCTGGAAGGCGCAGCCCCTTGATTAGATTAAAAGCAGCCAAAAGCTTAAACAGCCCCGCCCCTCGCTCAGGAAGGAAGGAAGCCTGCCTTCCTGCCTTCAAAGGAAGGAAGCCTGAGAGAATACTAAAGAGTTAAGCCCTAGCTGATAGCCATCAGCCTCAAGTAACACATCATTGGCTGGCAGCAGTAGCTGGGAGGAACCAGCCACACATATAAAGTCAGAGCACCCTAGCGAGGGAGCCTGCTCCACGAGCTAGAGGGAGCCCCAGCTGACAAAGCATCAAGGCGAGTTAAGCAGCAGAGCATGTTCGGCAGCAGGGTGAGGAGGCCAGGGCCCCCCACTCTGCCCGTCTGCTCCCTGACCTCAACTAAACTGCAGTCTCTAACCCATTGACATAATAAACCTTAAACAAAACTATGCAGGTAAGAAGCCAGCAGGGGTGTGGGGGCTTTCCAGTGTTTTGCACCGCCTGCAGCATGTACGACTATCTGCCTGTTGGACAGAAGTCGTGGGTGTGCTCTCGGTGCAATGAGCTCCTGGCTCTCCGGGAACGACTTCATTTCCTTGAGGCCAAGGTGGCGGACCTGGAAAAGCTGAGAGAGGCAGAGAGGTGTGTGGAGGAGGCCTTCAGGGACGTTATAGCTGTGTCCCACTCCAACGATGATAGCTCTCCTGCTATCATGGAGAACGATGGTCTCTGGGAAGGAGAGCATCCAGCTGAGGAAGAGGGAAACGATCCCTTAGAAGGGACCCATTCCTTGGGGGATGAGCAGCTATCCTCTCGTGCCAAGGATATATCTCCAGGGGGTGGAGGGATCCTTGTAGTGGGTGATTCGATCATTAGGAACATAGACAGTGGGGTGTGTGATGGGCGTGTAGACCGCAAGGTGTTTTGCCTGCCTGGTGCGAAGGTTGCGGATATCGCCCGTCGTTTAGATAGCTTGGTAGACAGTGCTGGGAAGGAGTCAGTGGTCGTGGTGCACGTTGGCACCAACGACATGGGGAAATGCAGCCGTGAGGTCCTGGAAGCAAAATTTAGGTTGCTAGGTAGGATGCTGAAAGCCAGGACCTCCAAGGTGGCTTTCTCTGAAATGCTACCAGTTCCACGCGCAGGACCAGCCAGACAGGCCCAGCTTCGCAGTCTCAATGCGTGGATGAGACGATGGTGTCGGGTGGAAGGGTTCGGATTTGTTAGGCACTGGGGAACATTTTGGGACAAGCCGGGCCTGTACAAAAGGGACGGGCTCCACTTGAACCAGAATGGAACCAGACTCCTGGCACTTAAAATTAAAAAGGTAGCAGAGCAGCTTTTAAACTGACTGAGGGGGGAAACCCGACAGGAGCTGAGAAAGGTCCGGTTCGGAATAAACCTCCCCCCTGGGATAAAAACCAAAGAAATGATGAAATTTTAAAAGGGGTAGGCCTAGAAGTAGGCATTGTGAGAGCAGGGGCACAGGATATAAATTCAGAAGAGCAAAATTACCACAGGCCTAACCACAAGTGCCAAAGACACTTGAAGAGAGACACTGCTTACAAGTGCCTGTACGCTAATGCTAGGAGCCTCCGAACCAAGATGGGAGAACTGGAGTGCTTGGTCTTAGAGAAGAGCATTGATATAGTGAGCATAACCGAGACCTGGTGGAATGGAGAAAACCAGTGGGATACGGTTATCCCTGGATATAAACTATATCAGAAGGACAGGGAAGGACGTATTGGTGGCGGAGTCGCTCTATACGTGAAAGAAGGCATTGAATCCAGCAAGCTCGAAACCCCAAAAGAGGCAGACTCCTCCACAGAATCGTTGTGGGTGGTGATACCGTGCCCCAGGAGGGACTTAATACTGGGAACGATCTATCGTCCCCCTGATCAAAATGCTCAGGGAGAACTTGAGATGAGATATGAAATTGAGGAAGCATCCAAACTAGGAAATGTGGTAGTAATGGGTGACTTCAACTACCCGGACATAGACTGGCTGCATATGTGTTCCAGTCATGACAAAGAAGCAAAGTTTCTAGATATTCTAAATGACTATTCCCTAGATCAGTTGGTCATGGAACCGACCAGAGGGACGGCAACCCTGGACTTAATCCTCAGTGGGGACCGGGACCTGGTGCGAGATGTAAGTGTTGTTGAACCGATTGGGAGCAGTGACCACAGTGCTATTAAATTAAACATACATGTAACTGGCCAATTGCCAAGAAAATCCAACACGGTCACATTTGACTTCAAAAGAGGAAACTTCACAAAAATCAGGGGATTGGTAAAAAGAAAGCTGAAAAACAAAGTCCAGAGGGTCACATCACTCGAAAATGCTTGGAAGTTGTTTAAAAACACTATATTAGAAGCTCAACTGGAGTGCATACCGCAGATCAGAAAAGGTACCGCCAGGGCCAAGAAGATGCCAGCATGGTTAACGAGCAAAGTCAAGGAAGCTCTTAGAGGCAAAAAGTCTTCCTTCAGAAAATGGAAGTCTTGTCCAAATGAAGAAAATAAAAAAGAACACAAACTCTGGCAAAAGAAATGCAAGAAGACAATAAGGGATGCTAAAAAAGATTTTGAGGAGCACATTGCTAAGAACATAAAAACCAACAACAAAAAATTCTATAAATACATTCAAAGCAGGAGACCATCTAGGGAGACAATTGGACCCTTGGATGATAAGGGAGTCAAAGGTGTACTAAAGAACGATAAGGAGATTGCAGAGAAGCTAAATGAATTCTTTGCATCTGTCTTCACAGTGGAAGATATAGGGCAGATCCCTGAACCTGAACTAACATTTGCAGGAAGGGATTCTGAGCAACTGAGACAAATAGTGGTAACGAGAGAGGAAGTTCTAAGCTTAATGGACAATATAAAAACTGACAAATCACCGGGCCCGGATGGCATCCACCCGAGAGTTCTCAAAGAACTCAAAGGTGAAATTGCTGATCTGCTAACTAAAATATGTAACTTGTCCCTCGGGTCCTCCTCCGTGCCTGAGGACTGGAAAGTGGCAAATGTAACGCCAATCTTCAAAAAGGGATCCAGAGGGGATCCCGGAAATTACAGGCCAGTTATCTTAACTTCTGTCCCTGGAAAACTGGTAGAAAGTATAATTAAAGCTAGATTAACTAAGCACATAGAAGAACAAGCCTTGCTGAAGCAGAGCCAGCATGGCTTCTGCAAGGGAAAGCCCTGTCTCAGTAACCTATTAGAATTCTTTGAGAGTGTCAACAAGCATATAGATAGAGGTGATCCAGTGGACATAGTGTACTTAGACTTTCAAAAAGCGTTTGACAAGGTACCTCACCAAAGGCTTCTGAGGAAGCTTAGCAGTCATGGAATAAGAGGAGAGGTCCTCTTGTGGATAAGGAATTGGTTAAGAAGCAGAAAGCAGAGAGTAGGAATAAATGGACAGTTCTCCCAATGGAGGGCTGTAGAAAGTGGAGTCCCTCAAGGATCGGTATTGGGACCTGTACTTTTCAACTTGTTCATTCATGACCTAGAATTAGGAGTGAGCAGTGAAGTGGCCAAGTTTGCTGACGACACTAAATTGTTCAGGGTTGTTAAAACAAAAAGGGATTGCGAAGAGCTCCAAAAAGACCTCTCCAAACTGAGTGAATGGGCGGGAAAATGGCAAATGCAATTCAATATAAACAAGTGTAAAATTATGCATATTGGAGCAAAAAATCTTAATTTCACATATACACTCATGGGGTCTGAACTGGCGGTGACCGACCAGGAGAGATACCTCGGGGTTGTAGCGGACAGCACGATGAAAATGTCGACCCAGTGTGCGGCAGCTGTGAAAAAGGCAAATTCCATGCTAGTGATAATTAGGAAAGGTATTGAAAATAAAACAGCCGATATCATAATGCCATTGTATAAATCTATGGTGCGGCCGCATTTGGAATACTGTGTACAGTTCTGGTCGCCTCATCTCAAAAAGGATATTATAGAGCTGGAAAAGGTTCAGAAGAGGGCAACCAGAATGATCAAGGGGATGGAGCGACTCCCTTACGAGGAAAGGTTGCAGCATTTGGGGCTTTTCAGTTTAGAGAAAAGGCGGGTCAGAGGAGACATGATAGAAGTGTATAAAATTATGCATGGCATTGAGAAAGTGGATAGAGAAAAGTTCTTCTCCCTCTCTCATAATACTAGAACTCGTGGACATTCAAAGAAGCTGAATGTTGGAAGACTCAGGACAGACAAAAGGAAGTACTTCTTTACTCAGCGCATAGTTAAACTATGGAATTTGCTCCCACAAGATGCAGTAATGGCCACCAGCTTGGATGGCTTTAAAAGAAGATTAGACAAATTCATGGAGGACAGGGCTATCAATGGCTACTAGCCATGATGGCTGTGCTGTGCCACCCTAGTCAGAGGCAGCATGCTTCTGAAAACCAGTTGCCGGAAGCCTCAGGAGGGGAGAGTGTTCTTGCACTCGGGTCCTGCTTGCGGGCTTCCCCCAGGCACCTGGTTGGCCACTGTGAGAACAGGATGCTGGACTAGATGGGCCACTGGCCTGATCCAGCAGGCTCTTCTTATGTTCTTATGTTCTTATGTTCCTGTATAGCTTGGAAGAATTTGAACCCCTCCATCCTAAACTCAGGTTGGAATATGTGTAAATAATAAGCCATATTTCATAAAGACACCACAGTCTCCGCTGACCTTCTTTCCAAGGAAACCAAACACTGGGTGAGGGCAGGGACCCTTGGAAATCTCACAGCTTGGAGATTGGGATGGTGCGCAACAATATGCTTGACATTTACATCTAATAGTAATAATAATTGTGGCCTAACATATAGGTATGCATATGGAATGTGTATTTTTGTGTGTGTGTGCTTAGGATGTTTGTAAATTTTGTTCAGTCTATACTTTTTAAGCAAATTGACCTGATTCACACTTCCAGGATTAATTTGCAGATTGGGACACAGTTATTTTTTCATTTTTGCATTTCTCTCAATTTTGCTACAACGTCAGCTCAAAAAAAGTATCATAATATGCACAAAAATGCATATTGTAGGATAAAATTCATACAACAATGAACACTTAGACAAAATGTGAATGAAAATCATGTCAATTTCCTGCTTTTTTACGTGTGCAGGTTGGTGCATAAATGGGACTTGTGAACGAACACATGTAAATACGAGCACATCTTGTAGCGGGTTGTCTTCAGCTAACTTTTACTCAGATTAGACCCATGGAAATTAATAGACCTAAATTAATCATGGCTATTAATTACAATTGGTCTACTGAAAAAGTTATTTGAAGACAAGGCTCTCTTGTGGAAATATTTTAACAAAATAAATGAAATTGCCCCAGAAATTCTTAAATAAATAACTCAATTTTTCCCAAGAAATCCTTTAAAATGAAATACTTAATAAAGCTTCACTTATCTGCATCACATTGATGCTGCCGTCTGTGAACTAATCTGGCCTGAAAGAATGAATGCCTGTTGTTCACACATCGGTGAATGGTCATTTTGTGCTTTGTTCCTGGATTTAACTGAAGTCAAACACAACACAGGAAAGTGGAGAGGAGGGCTAGTTTTCCGGCTCATTGCAACAACAGTGTGGGTTTTGTTAAATTGTTCCTTAATATGAAAAGCCCTTTATGCTCAGTCCCCTTCAGTTCAAATTCAAGACTCAAATCTTAGAGGAGATTGCAGCAGTAAAAAGGATATGGATTCCGATCAACTGGATTATTCTTACCCAGATTCACAGACTGCTCCAGTAAAGATATTCTGTATGTATCTGCAACAGTAAACCTGGGTTAAGAATCCCTGTCTGCCCAAACTTGGTTGTAGCATATTTGAAAGGTTTTGTGCTTGGTTTGTTTTTTATAAAAACACCACCACTGAGGAATCCAGTAAACAAGAGTGGAGACTGGAAAGGAAATATCATTCCCAGCCACAAGTGGAACTACAACGCACCACCTCCCCTCCTCCTTACCCTATTAATTCATTTTTACAATAAACATATTCCATCATATTTCAATGCATGCCATTTACAAGGGGTTTAAATGTTACTCACACTGTTTCTTTAATGCTAATTTCTTTCAGAAATATATTTCTGCATTAAATTATTTTCCAGACTGGCTTTGCACTTTGACCCTAGGAATTGTGGCTCTTAGAATTTTGCATATAGAAGAATGTATACAATGCTAGAAAGATCAATAGCATTTGTTCCATAGATAGCTGTTTGTTATTAAAGAAGCTCGTTTAGCGCACTGTATTTATTGGAACTTCTGATTGGCTGGAGCATCTGGAAAGGAACAGCTTATGCAACTGAAATATGGTTACTTAATCCACTGGTTCTAAATTCCTGCTTCATGCCGCTAAACTGCCAGACGGCAGCAGTAGCTGCGAACATACATTGTATAAATTGTCTCTTCTTTTATTTTTCTAATCTAAGTATCATTAAGTGCTGCTATGGAAGAAAACAGGATCCAATCATTTTGGACCAGCTGACTTTTACAGGAAAAATATTAAAAAAGGATGGCCTGAAGTATTGTCTACATCTGTGTGCTTTTCTGGCTAATACAAAAATCTAGTTTTTAAACATTGTATTTGTCATTTTCCCAGTGGCCTACCACATTTCTGTTGCTGTACAAATATGGAAGGAACACTCTGTTCTTGCTGAAGATACATTTTGCCAGAATCCATTCCTTTTTCCTTTTTTTGGCAGCTGCATGTGTCTTTTATATAGGGTACTAGCACACACAAATAGCAAAACAATTCCATTTGGGGAATAGCTTTTCCACTGATTTTGTGGAATCATAATACTGCTCCCTCATGGAAGCAAAATGCTTATCTTAATTGATGCATTCTTTTATACAGTTTTATACACTGATCCTTGTCAGTGATTAAAAGGAGCTTATAGTGCCCATTTTCAATGGAAACTGCATGGAGATGGCTCTTTTGTTCGTGACTGCCAGGCCCGGAGCCAGTGGTGGCCAGGTTGGGCCCTGGGTGAGGAACAGGGCCAGCTCCAGGCATGCAGGGGCCCTTGGGCATCAGCTTGCCTTGGCCCCCCAGTGGGTGGGTGGGTGTGGGTGTGCGTGCGCGTGCATATGTGTGTGCGCGTGGCCCCTATGTGCCCCCCCACAGCCCCCTACCTGTCTAGTCTTTACCATTGCCCTTAATGAAGATGGCGGCCACGGTTTCCCTAAGGGGAATGAAGCCTCCACCGCCATCTTTGTTGATGGCACAGGTGCGTGCTACGCGCACACATCTCTGCCATCAACTAAGATGGCGGCAGGGGCTTCAGTACCTTAGGGAAGCTGTGGCCGCCGTCTTCATTAAGGGCAATGCTAAAAAGCCAGTTGACAGGTAAGTGGGAGGCTTGGGGGGCATGGATCACAGAAGGGGAGCGGGGGGGCCCTCAGGGGCTCCTGTAGCTCTGGGGCCCTCGGGCCAGTGCCCAACCTGGCCACCCTTTAGAACCGGCCCTGATGAGGAACCCTGTGGCCCAGAAGGACCCCTGAAGGACCCCACCTTAGGCTGGGAGGGTGGAGCTCTCACTCTATGATCCGTGCCAGCACTGGGTTGCAGGATCTAGTGACCCAGTTACCTGACGCTGCTGCAGATTGGAGCGGGAGTTCCCAGGCAACACCCCCCGATACTGTTGGCGTGGGCTTAAATAGGCCCGCCTGACCCACCTACCGCTCATATTGCTGTGTCGATATGCTAGCACGCTGCACACACATGCCTGCCATCACCCAAGATGGGTGATGCTGCAACAACGCAGGAGGAACGCAGGAGGTAGGTGGGGCCTGCCTGCCTATTTAAACCCATGCTGTCTGCATCAGGAGGAAGTGTTGGTACCATGGGCCTGGGGCAGGCTGGTACCCAAGGGCCCAGTCATGCCTGATGCTGGCCCTCGGGATTGCCAGTGACCATGATGGATCTTGTGTTAAGGAGAGAGGACTTCCTCTGTGGTGGCCCCCAAATTGTGGAATCCCACCCTGAGCATGTTCTTCTGGCAACTTCTTTGCTATCTGTGAGGCACCTTGTAAATGCAACCTTTTTCTCATGTTTAATGGCGTTTGACTGCTTATATGATATCCAGCTCCTGTTTTTTAGTTCCCTAGTGCATCTGTTATTGCTTTGCCATTTTTATCTGTTGAGAAAATGCTTTGGGTAACTGACACAAAACGACTGCTGTGGGGGCATGGCATAACACAAAATGGCTGCCACATCAAAAGAACAGAAAAAGAAAGGGCCACAAAATGGTGGGGGCATAACCCCTCCTTCCATCAGTGGAAACCCTCCACGTACACTGGCCACCACGATGCTCTAAGAAGCTCTTTGCCCATCTCCTCTGTTTAGAATGGGAAGGAGGGTGGGTATCCAATCGTAGCATCCAGTGAAATGTAGGCATGTTTCAGGGGCAATATTCAACGTAGGAGAGACTGAGCAGAAAAGCAAACAGTCTCTTGTTCATTGTGGATTTTTGAGGGACAGTTCAGTGAGATCTTTCACAGGCATCATAAGATATGCTGGAAGGCGCACTGGTCTCTATAGGCAGCAGTTTAGTGACTCCTACCCTAGAACATTGCACCGCTTGAGTACACGTTCAGGCTTGCTTGGCCCTTATCAATCTGGCTACCTTAAACTCACAACTGTCTCCTTTCAGCTCATTTTTAACCTCCTTTGGAGGAATACCATCTGCTCCAAAGGGAAAGGTAGGAACAGATAATGTGTAATGTCTGGATCTGTACAGATACTTTCTGCGGTCAAAGAGACATAGCAATTGATTCATGTAATGAGCAGCTTGTGTCTTGCTAAAAGTATCTAGACTACAGTGGTATGTCTACTGGTGTGGTTACTTCAAGGTTTCACAGATTTCCTAAGCAAGTTTGCTTTTGAGATCCACAAAAACTTGAAATGGGACTGGGATATCATTTTTAATGGATTAATAAAATTTTATGTTGTTATTTTGTATTTGTAAAGTAACATTATTTGGGGCTTAAATATATATTACAGAATTGTGTGTGTGTCCATAGCACTTAAAAAGAAGGCGCTTACAGTGATAAAATAATTTTAAGGAAGCAAATGTGGTCTGGTGCTAGTTCTGTAATAGTCCCTTGCTATTATCACTACAGGTGTAAACCAAATAACCATTGCGTCTCTTCTCCAGTTTCAGGCTTTAATCACAAGATTGGGTACTGAAGCCTCTTGGTCAGATATGTAAGATTTCCTGAGACATGCAGGAAGGGTAAGGAATCTCTTGCCTGCAGGCCAGTCTTGGCCTACCAGGGGGTCCAATTTGGGCTAAGAGGCCATGCTTCCAAAACCACATCCACCTGTCATTGCCCAATTTCCCTGCTTTTTAAAGTTTGATAGAAATATTTGTTGGCTATAGGTAGGGTTGCCATATTCCAGTTCCACAAATCCAGGCAGGTTAATTTGCATATCATGCAAATTATTTGCATATTATTTGCATATTATGCAAATATTTGCATATTAATATTTGGATTGTCCAGTTGTTTTGTTTTTGTGCCTAGGAATTACCACCAAAAACTGGGGAAAGATGTGAGAAATCTTTTTTTTTTAGGCAACATTTTCAGCCTTAAATGCCTAGACTCTAGTTTCCAACACTATGGAGTATTTATTGATTGATTAAGAGAATTTATATCCTGCCCTTTTGCTGTTAAAAACAGAGCTCAGCACAGCTTACAAATATAATAAAAACAATAAAAATACACAATCAATATAAAACCATAATAAAAACACAAAATAGCAACAAACATAAAGTAAGTCAGGGCAGCAGCACGGTTAACCATAACATATACAATATATTTCAGAGATGTGGTGGGTGGAGAAAAACAAGAAGCCAAAATGTTAGGAAAAGGAGTCTTTCACACCACATGCTCAGTTCTAAATACTGTTGCAGCAAGTTTTATAAGTTCCTCCAGTATTCCACTGGTGCAGGCACTCAGACATTCAAAGTATCTGTATGTTTCTTAGGTTTTATAAAAGCAGAGCTTTGCTTAATTCAAAATTTCTCAACCACATCTACACAGGTTCCACCTCCATACTCAAAATGAAACTGGGCCTGGAAGTGTGCAACAACTCCACAAATACCTTGCTAATTAGATTACCAATGCCAGGATGTCTGTCTTATTGACTACTCTCCTGCTCCCCGGGCATCATGAAAGACCCAGTCCTGGGCTCAGAAAGAAAATAAATATCTGGTCCTCTTCAAAGTATTGATAAGCCTCTTGTTTTAATTGAAATAATAATTATAAATTCTTGTTCTTATCACTAATGGGAGTTAATTATCTTGCATATGCTGCTGTTGCTTCTATGGCTGTAACGGAGTGAGGTTAAAGATAAGTGAAATGCAAATAGGAAAAAAAAACACAGAAGGCAGTAACACTTTCCTAAATGTAATACCATACCAACCACAACAAGATTCCTATGAGTAAGGCAAAAAACTAAGCATCTCACAACCAGTCAGGATTCCTAACCAAAAACCAAAAATATGATAAATGAAGAAATATGTATATAAGCATGACTATCAAATATATTTATTATTTACACAAACTGTAAAGAAATTTATAGTGCAATCCTAGGTTTATTTATTCAGAAGCAAGTCCCAGCGTATTCAGTGGGGCTCACTCAAACAGGGACAGAACTGCAACCTCAAGTGATAAGCAACTTCATTCACACAACCCAAAATTCCGAATCATGCCACTTTACGCTGTTTTGCAACTGTTTATACTTGTTTTATGGTCATTGGATTTTAAATGGCTTTATTTCTTGTTGTGAGCTGCATTGGTTTCCAACCCTACCTCACAGGGGTGTTGGAAAGACTCCATACACGCACACGCACACACACTGCAGATGTATAAATACATACAGCCCATATAATAGTTTATTGCCAAACCAGTTGGTCATTGCAGAAAAATCAGTATTAGTTTTAAAAAATCAGTATTACTTTCCTACAGAATAAAAACTGTATTACCTAAGTAAGCCCTGCCTACTTGCTTTAAAATTGGACTGGAGACAGAAAGAGTTAGAACACAAAGATAATTCTTTTTTACATTCACTCCAAAGTCCCATTGATTTTCAGCACATTCATAACATGTCTACTCAAAGTAAGTCCTATTGAATTAAATGGGATTTACTTTGGGCATATGGGATTAGCATTGCTTTTACAAAAAGCAAGTATTGGGAAGGTTTTCAAAACACTGCCCAAGCTCTGACTCCTGCACACAAGAGGAAAAAAAAACTGAAATGTATATACTTACCCAATTTATGAGATTTTCAGATAAACGGTGTGTGTGTGTGTGTGTGTGTGTGTGTGAAACCACCATTTTGTTTTCTAGACACTGCCTGAGGTCAATGAAACTGAAACACAATCCCTGATTGGCTGCAATGCTGAACGGGCGGGGTTAAAGCTACAAAGTGCTATAATACAGTACTATTTAAAGAAAGATTTAACGGTCGAGGGGGGTGGCTGACGTTTTTATGTATATCTCGAGAACCGGACCACCTAGAAACTTAGTTTTTTTTTAAATTAAAGCTGAGAATCCGGGCCATGTAAGGGGCTAGCCGGGCGCCGGGTGGCATGCATAGAATCCAGGTAAAACCCGGCTAGCCGGGCAATATGGCAACCCTAGCTATAGGTTCGTTCTTAAACTACAAGAGGTTTTTTTTGCCTGTTAGTTAATATCTTCTTAAAATATTGCCAAGTCATTGCACTAATATAAAATACAGGTAGGGATAGGAAAGATATGTCAGTTTTGATTCTCTCAGTTTCACTTTTTCCAATTCAGTTTTCCACATTTCTGCAGCAATTTGATTTTTTTTTTAAAAAGATCCTCATGAAAATTCTCCAGTATTTTAGTACATATTTTTCCTAATAAACTGATTTTTATAGGCAGTTTTGGCTAATTTATACATATTTGCTAGCTTTTTCTTGTTATATAATAAACTTGCATGTTATTTTCACTCATATTTATTTTTATGCACACTTTCCCCTAAAACATGCATTTTTGTAAACATTGGTTGGTTGGCAAACTGCATCACAAAATTCAAGCAAGTGTGGATTTCAAAGGATGTGTGTGTTTTGATTCTCGTATTGTAAATTTGATAAATTTCATAAATCTGGCTGTTAATGAGAACTTAATCAAAATTCTTGCCCATCCCTAATAAAGGGTGATAATTCCACTTGTTAAACATTCAGTGATCTGGCCTTTAATAATGTTCACAAGATGTTTGAAAAGTCCATGGGTTTAGCTTCTAAAAACAGCTCAGCATCTTAATACTGCACTGAGTTAATCTGTGTACTTTTAGTGACACAGATTAACATCTTTGTTGGCTGTATGTAATGGGATTTGAGTTGGCTCCTTGGGAAGGATGGCATGCAAAGTAAACTAGGTTACCTAGATCCAGTTGAAATTAGTTTTGGCGGCAAAAAACACCAGCTGCTTCATATTTCTCATGGTAGGATATGAATATATTCCATCTTCTGGCAACTATGAACAGAACATGGCACAAGATAATTGAAGGAAAGAAGACAAATCAACCAGAATCCAGGACCTATTTCCTAATCAGATTGCCTGTTCAAAAACTCACTGAATTTGCCCTACCAAACCTTCTGTTCATATTCTGAATTGACAGTGTTGATTACAATGTAGTGCTACGAGAAAATTCTTCCCCATGTTTTCTTTTCCTGTGAAAAAGCAATGGCATGTTGCCAGACACTAGATAAACTCCTTTCAAAAGAAAGAAAATAAGTGGTCTGAATGAGTTCTTCCTTAAGGGTCAGGATGGGAAGGGAAAGAATTTCTGATCCAGTCAGGAAGAGAGAACTTTTCTTTTACGCCTAATCTGTTAATAGAAGCAGAATGAGTGCTCAAAGTTTTCATCAGTTAAAAAACAAAATCTACATGTTATGTAACTTCACATTCAGATTTTAGATTGTGCTTGTTCAGATGTTTTGTGTTTCTTTCCTTTGTATGTCCTCTGTATGAAATTTTAACTTTTATACTGAAGAATATGTAATCCAAGATAGTATTACCGTAAAAACAAGTGGAGATAACGTTCTGAGAGTGCAATCTAAGGAGCCTTTATAGTACAGATTTTTGTGAGTATTCTGGAGTAAGGGATATTCTAATTGCAATTTTTTAAAGTTAATGCTTGTGAACATTCCATGACATCACAGCAGCTTAGCTTATCAATGCCAGAGACTTTGCACAATCCCTTAGCACAAGTGCAAGTAACGCTAGTTTTATAGATTCCCAAGAAAATATGGTCTCCTCCCTTCAGCCCCCAACTACTGAAGATATATCTGTAAAATGCTTCTAAGCAATGGAAAGAAAAAAAGGTGGGAAGACATACGCTGCAAAGCTGTGATAAATAATAATTTAGTGTATTCCTACTGCAAAAACGCATCATTACTTTCGATATGCCCTTGCACCATTTCAATATCAAAATGTCTTTTTAAAGGTAACTGGTATTTACTATTAGAGTTGTCTTGAGTGATAATTATTCTTTTTATATTTAATAATTTTTAAAGCAAAGGCTAACATTCTACCCTTTGAGAGAGTTAAGAACTTGCTATTTTCTTTTTCTTAAAGAGAAAGACACATAAACAAGCTCCCTTTGTTTCCCTCTGAACAACAGCTGTTAAATCTGGATTGAATTATGCAGATGTAAACTGGAAATCAAGTCTAGAAATCTCAAGAGTTTTGGAAGAACAGTTTGTTCCATTAAGTGAAGCTCTTAAATCAGACAAATATTCTGAAATTAGCCATTATTTTCAAAGCGCAGCCTTACTTCTGTCCTTTAAACTGGAAAGAAAGGATATACTTGGGAGGATATAGCACTGAAAAATGTAAAGACCATGGGTGAGATCCTACTCAGTCATACGTAGGCTAAAAATAAGTAGACCTAGGGTAAAAATTCATTTTGTTTACATTTTAATGTGAAGCTAACAAATTTGCACTTCCTGACACTAAAAGAAACTGAAATTGACAAACTTGTCTGATCCCTAACCTCAGCATACAACACTGAAATTTAAATGAAAGGGTTTTCCGTTAACTTCATTGTCTTGACCAACATGCAGTACAATTGTACTTGTATTAACTAAGGCTCCATGTACACTATACATTTTAATCAATATCATACCACTTTAAACAGTCACGGCTTCCCGCAAATAATCCTGGGAACTATAGTTTGTGAAGGATGCTGAGAGTTGTTAGGCGACCCCTACTCCCCTCACAGAGCTAGAGTTCTCAGTAGTTTAACAATCAATTCTTCTTCCCAGGGAATTCTGGAAGTTGTGGCTCTGTGAAAACGGCCTCATAGCCAAATTTGGCTCACAGGCAGGCAGTTCCCCACCCCTGATTTAGACCTTCACATGAACATATGGAGGTTGGGGACAGAACCAGAAAGCACCATCCTGCTGCTGTCACCACACATTCATCCAATGAGAATAAGGAACAATGTATCAAGAAACAAAATGCTAAGGATTGTAACGGAGATGTGAAAGTTTCTTTGCTTATTTATTATAAGGTTTAAATATTGTATGATTATATATTGTTGGATTTTAATATTGTATGATTATGTAGCGTAACACACTCTGGGACCTTCTGGTCCAGGGTGGGTAAGAAATCTCTTAAAGAAATAAAGTAGGGTGATAAAATACACCCCTGTCTCACACCCTTTCCAATGGGGAACCAATTGGTTTCTCCATATTCTGTCCTTACAGTAGCCTCTTGTGCTTCTATAGTTTTTCATGATCTATACAATCAAAAGTTTTGCTGTAATCTATAAAGCACAGGGTGATTTCCTTCTGAAATTCCTTGGTCCATTACATTATCTAGCGTATGTTTGCAATATGATCTCTGGTGCCTCTTACCTTTCTGAATCCAGCTTGGACATCTGGCATTTCTCCCTCCATATATGGTAAGAGCCTTTGTTGTAGAATCTGGAGCATTACTTTACTTGCATGGGATATTAAGGCAATAGTTCGATGCTTACTGCATTCCCTGGGATCCCCTTTCTTTGGAATTGCGATGTATATTGAATGCTTCAAGTCTGTGGGCCATTGTTTAGTTTTCCATATTTGTTGACAAATTTTCTTTCTTGATAATTTCTAACTTTCCCTGGTTCATGCTTCTCACATTCCATGTTCCTATTGTGTGCGTCGTACAACTCCGGACTCTTCTTTTGCATCTGTGCACATCAGCCTCTGGGCTTCCTTTCGGCTTTGACCCAGCTGCGTCATTAGTCACAGCACTACTCGTACTTGTCCTTTGTTCTTCCCCAGTAGCTCAGTCAGTGCCTTCTGACCTGGGGGTCTCATCTACCAGCAGTATCTCGTGTTGCATTTTGGATACTCTGTTCATGGTAAGAGGTAAAAAAGTTTAGGGGGGAGAAAGTTTTTAGGGGAGCCACCCCCTTAACCCCTCATGGCTATAGACCTGCACATTCCACAACCAGGGCACCATCACTGATAAGTCTCTCTCTCTTTCTCTTTGGTAGCTACCAACCTCATCTCAGTTGGTGGGAACACCACAGGCCCTCCACTGAAGATCTTCATGTATCAGTAGGTGCATATGGAGCAAGTGGAGGCTGGTCCATTAGGGCTAGTGGGACAGTGTCTCCTTCCCCCATTCTTCTCCCCACACACCTCCAGATTCTACTCTGGAGGATCCCCCAAGTCTCTAGAGTAGATTTTGAGGGTGCATGGGGAGTCTGCAGGGGGGAGCAGAGGAGGGGGAAGTTCCATTGTGCAAGCAGATGTCTGTTGCGCAAGCAGAACAACAGCATTGCTTGCAACCCATAGAAGTTTTGCTTTGCCAAATGGAGACCCTTTTATTCATCCAGACTAAATTTAAAGTTGTGACTGGAGTACCATGAGTTTTATGATCTCTTGCTATAATTGCACTTAATTGTATTTTATTTATATTTGTATTTTTAATAGTAGGTTGGATCCAGATTGGATCAGAGCTTGGAAGATTACTTTTAAAAAGTAATACAATACAGTTACAATTACATGGCCCCAAAAAAGTAGTAATTACTGTTAAAATTACTTTTGTCAAAAGTAATCACTGCAATTACATTTCAGTTACAAGGTGCTGGCCTTGGCTGCAGATGTAAGTAACCTAAAACAATATTAAAAATAAACACACACATACAGAGGTAGTAGAATAATTCTTGTTATCCATAAGATACCAATGGTGGTCTCTCCGCTGGTAAGAGAGGTGGGGAGGGAGGCAGAGGCCACTATTCAGATCCTTACATGTCAAACCAAGTGCACCCCCCCTCAGTCATCAGGCATAATCTCTCTCACTTAATCACCTCCTGGACCCTGCCCTGCCACCAACTAAGGGACACTCACCCAAGCAAACATTTTCCCAAGATGCAAAAAAGTTAAAATACTGCAAATGCAGCATAGTAGCCAGAGAGGGTGGTGGAGGCCACTTTGTGTGCCAAATGCAAACACAGTATGCTCTCTCTCACACTCACACACACACTCACACATGTTGTCATCTTTCAGCTCCACAGTTCTTTATCTCCATCCTGCTGCTGCCTCCTTCTGCTCCTTTATCCATGTTTTTGCCCTCCGGCCCCTTTTTCCCTCCACTCCATTCTTCACCACCACTATCAGTTTTTTAAATAATTGTTTTCTCCATTCCACCCCGTCTCACTCTCCATCTCCTCCCTTGTCATCTCCTACGCACCCACAGAGCATGAAGGAAGAGCAATGCTGCACAGAAGCCCAGTTTGAGGCACATGATTTTCATCCACAAATCAGAGGAGCAGAAGACTTCCCCTGCTCCCCCCCCAAAAGTAATGCCCAAAAGTAATGCTGGAAACATTACAATTACTCCACAAAAGTAATAAAATTACTCCTTATTCTATTACGATCAAAATGTAAAGGAATTACCCACTTGTTCCTCAAAAAAGTAATGAATTACAAGTAATTCATTACCTGTAACGAATTACTTCCAATCTCTGGATTGGATCATGCTTACAGTAGACCCACTGAAATCATAACTAACTTTAGTCACATTGGTATCAATTGGTCTGCTATAAGCATCATTAAGTCTGAAAGCCACTCTGAACGTTTTTACTGAAAAGTAGGATATTAAAATAGAATAAAATAAAATACTGTACACATATAGCCTCTGTACATGCAAACAGGAACCTTGTCTTCTGCAGTTGTATATTTGTATATAGTGCACATAGATTGTTTCCTCCTCTCCCCCCACTACTGACAATTGGAACTTCTAGACTGGAACTGCAGTGGCTAGGGTTGGGATCCATTGGCCAGTGCCAGTTCAAAAGCATTCTGTCGACCTAAGAGGCTGGTATCAATCTGAGTTTGTCCTGTGTTCACTAGTCACTGCTTTTACTGATCTGCCCCCTCTTGCAAAAATATTGATATTAATATCAATATTTTGAAAGGAAATATCAATAAAATTATCATTTTAATATCAGTATTTTAGAGGCAGATTTTTTTAAAAAAAATCTGTTTTCAATAATAGCCACAGAAAATTGCTATATAACTGCAAAAATTGAGGATAAGCAAATTAATGGAAATTTCATTCCCAAATCTGAATTGGGAGGAATTGTAGCACATCCCTAGTTGTGCAAAAAAGGGTTAAAGTCCCCTGCCCTGATTAGGATCAGGGACCCAAATGGCTGATATTTACTTTTAAGAAACATTAACACAATCATGAATTAATTATTATATTAATAGTAATATTACTATTTAAAAGTATAAAGCAGCCATTATTGTGTGAATAACATTGCAACTGTCTTGGGCCTTACTCTAGACATTTCAGAATAATTGCTTAGTGTGTACCTTCATTCTAATCAAACCTACATCTTTGAATATATATTAAGGTTATATTAAACAATAATATGCTTCTACTAAAATATGATGATTAAATAGAATCTTCCTCACTAGTGAACTAAACTGTGATTTAAATCATTAAAATCAAGTCCTTCAGAGAATCGATTTAAATCAAATCAACCTTGCTATAAATAGCTGTAAATAGATAGGCATGCGTATTCTGTGTAAAGTGCAAACTCAGTTGTTGACTTGCTGTCAAGGACTGGCCCAATGCACTAGTAAAATCTTTGGGCACCTGGAAATTAAGAAAGGAAAGTTAGCCAACTAAAAAAGCCAACTAATACGATATGCAGTAAGTAAAGCAAATCCCCACGGGTGTGTCTCAGAGCAGTATGTCAGCAAATGGCTAAGACGGCAACATGCATTGTGATGCTACTTAGAATCCTGTCCTCCCAACTCTCTGTTGCCCATGTGTATTAAATATGCCACCTTTGATCAGGTACTGTCATGAGACCTGTGGAACGTTCCAGGAGGAGGAGGAGGAGGAGGAGAAAAAGGAGGAGGAAGAGGAGGAGGAGGAGGAGGAGATGGAGGAGGAGGAGGAGACGAAGGAGACGGAGTAGTAGTAGTAGAAGGAAACGAAGGAGGAGGAGGAGGAGGAGATGAAGGAGACAGAGGAGAAGGAGAAGAAGAAGAAAGAGGATGGGACCCAGGGGTGGGTCCTAGTAATTTGCAACAAGAAAGTATTGAAGCAGAAAGCTTCAACACTTTTGACAGCGACAGCTCCCCCCCCCCAGCTCCAGTTACAACAGAGGGAATGCTAGCTCATCAGGAGCCAGCCCCTTCTCCTCCCCTCCACCCCCTTCACCCCAGCGGCAGCTAAGAGGATCTCAATGAGGTGCCATTGCTGCTACGGACACACAGACAAGTGCACCAGCAAGCTCAGCTGGCCCTCACTTTTCCAACTAGGAGGAGCACTCACATGCACACACATTCCCTTTCTGTGACACCTTCCTCACGCAAGTAGAAGGAGCCTGCTCAAACCTATTTAAGGGGTGTAAGAGGGGTATCTTATTGCTGCAACAATATCTTACCTTTGAGTCGTCATGCCTAGTTATGCGCTGTACAGATGCAGAATCTTTTGTGACCTGTAAGCTGATCCATGAAGCACTCTAAACTGAAGTTTTTCATTAAAAATACTGGAGGAAAATACCGCAGCAGATCCGTCTGATTCCATTGAGCTTGGCCAGGACAGCTACTAGACTAGTTTCAGGAGCTGCTGAGCTCTGCAGTCAGCTGCCCTGTGTGATGAGCCACTGTACCTCAGGTGGTAGCTCCTTAGTGAAATACCCTCAGGTACTGACTCCGCCCACCTGAGTGACTCCACCCACTAGATTGGCCATTCAATCCTCCTGAACTGGAAGAGAGGTTTCTGTTGCAAATGAGCCTTACTTGAGCAACAAAGTCTTCCTGAGCTCTTTGGTACTTTCCTGTTTTTATCTTCAGTCCTGATATCTGGCTTGTTCCTGGCTTCTAAATTTTGTTTTGGTCCTAGCTTGCTCTTGTTGGAAGTGGGGCAAGAGGAACTCCTGTTTTGTTCTTTTGTTTAAGCTCCAGAAGGAAGACAGAGCTAGGGTCCTCCAGATGGATAGGCTTGTTTACCTTTTACCTGTGTTGCTCTGACTGACTTCCTTCTGTCCTCCTTGCGCCCTTTCCATTCCTTTGTCCTCCGGCAGACCAGGAGAGAGGAGACTCCCTTTGTCTCTGCTCTCTCCGAGCATGGGGCTGACTGCTGCACCTGGGAGTTATGCCTCCAACTTAGCTAGTTAGTTAGAACTAGGTATGCCTTTTCTATCTACTATGTATTTCTCTAAATAAAGTAGCTTTTCTTATTTTACTAAGTCTCCAGTCTCAGTGATGCTGATGCAGGGTAAAAGCCTGCTTTCTTAGGCAAACGCACACACACGCTGGCACACTCGCATTTCAACATCTGCTGTTACTCTCTGCTGCTGTGGTGCTGCTTTTAAACAAAATTAAGCAACACAACTACACACAGCGCAACAGCTCTTTGGTCCTTCTGACTTACGGCTTGCCCCTTGACCTGGCTGCCTGGTTGGCCCTTTGGGCCTGGCTCCTGGCTCCTGGCTCACCTCAGACTGCTGCTTGAGGCCAAGGCCTAACAGCTAGCAGAGCCATGGTAAGATGTGGGTTTGGGCCATTTTGCAGCACTATATGCCACTGCTGCTGGTTAACAAAATGCCTTCTGGAGTGCCATTTTAGGAGCTGCTCAAAATAGCTATTATTTCAGTTGCATTTGTATATAATGGAGCCTGCTCTGTTTACTATCCAAAAGTAAGCCAGCTGTGACTTTGTGGTTGCCTGATATTGACATTGTTTTGAGGAGCAAATGCACACAGTAACAATGTAAATGAAACCCTTCAGTAATTACAGGAATGTAAATACTCACTGATCACGGTTGCAAATAGAGAAGTCATGAGTCAAAGTCACATAGACGAGCGAGTTCTTATGTGGCTGGCAGCAAAGAGATTGATTGGCTTTTAAAATTTGGTCAAGTGGATTGCCTGTAAATGTGTTCAGATGTTAAAACATTTTAAATGTTTTTAGATGTTTTAAAATGCTTTAAACTGGTGTTTGTTTTTAATTGTACTGTTTTCCTGTTTGATGTTTGCCATTGCCATCCTAGACTCCTTTGGGACGAAGAGCAGAGTAGAAAGTAAATGAATGTAAAGAGAACAGTGTCTTGTGGGGTCCTTTGTGGTACTAGCCTACCTGTCTAGTCGCTGTCAGGTCTGGCATTGGTGTCTGTCACCTTCAGATGGCTGCTGGGCGCCCATCCCTCCTTCAGGGCCAATCACCGCTGATACTTGCCTTGGGCCTCTCTTGGCAGGCTGTTACTAGTTGCTGCCATTAAACATTTTCCACAGCAATGTGGGAAACTAAAAATGGCAGCTCATAGCTGCCTGTGTTGCCGCCAGGTGAGCCCACAGTGGGGGTCCATTTATGTAGGAGGGGGCCCTTAGTGGACACTTTGTCCAAAAAACCCCTCAGTCCTGGAACTACCCATGCTTCTAGTAATGGACACATAGTTATCTATATTCCAGTACTGATAACACATAGGTATCTATAGTACATACAGTAGGGCCCCGCTTCCCGGCGCTCTGCTTCCCGGCGTTCCGCTAATGCGGTGGCTTTCCTCCCCTCTTTTAAAGCCGCTTTTGCGGCATTTTGGGGCATTTTTGCGTGACGCGCCCCATTAAAGTCAATGGGGTTCCGCTTTATGGAGATTTCCGCTTTACGGTGGGGGTCCGGAACGGAACCCGCCGTATAAGCGGGGCCCTACTGTAGTTATCTATATTCCATCTCAATATCTCTAATAAAAGGCATCTTAGTTGTTTGGGCTGGAAAATCCGTCTCCGAGATTTTGAAAATATGCCCAGAAAAATGTAATGAGAGCCCTGATGGGTTGGACTAAAGGTCCACCTAGTCCAGCATTCCCTTTCCAACAACAGCCAGCCAGATGCCTCTGGGACATTTGTGAAGGCAACAGCTGTCTCCTGTAATATTCCTAGCATCTAGTGTTCAGATGTGTACTTCCTCTTACACATAAAGGCCCCATTGAGCTATAATGACTGCTTTTTCAGTTTGAAAAAAGAACGAGAACTGCCAGTTCTCCTATCTTGATAACAGTCTACAACAGTGCTGTAGGTGACGCACAAAATGGCTGCCATGGGCAGCCAGAAAAGAGGTACCGGTACTCTGTACTGGTGCGTACTGCTTCAAAAAAAGCCCCAATGACTAACAACTGATAGACCAATCCTGTATTCGTCTAGTATTACTTTAAAGCCAAGTATAAAGGTGGACCCATCTGACTCTGCAAAGCCTAATGGTCTTGGATTAGGCATTTTGAAATGTGGAGTTTGTATACGGAAAGAAGTATTTTTTGTATGTGAGTAGCAAAGGGTTATGGGCAGTGGTGGCTGATGCCCATGGGAACTGGTAGGGCAAAAGGCAAGGATGCCAACGGTAGGTGGAACCAGAGCCAATGATAGGCAGAGCCAACTAATTCTGGTTTTGTCCTCCTCCTCCTCCTCCCTGCTGAGTTCTACAAGGACAGCACAGAAACTGAGGAGGAAGAGGAAACTAACAGCCAATGTTATCCCTTGGACTGGTTTTAAGTAAGGGGATAAGCAGGTGGGAGCTAGCCCCAATGGACCAGCCTGCACTGGCAGTTGGATGATGCCACTCCTCACATGGCTCCTTCCAGCTTCCCCTGTGTTCAGGACAAATGTCTGCAGAAGGGAGCTTGCCATACTCACTGTAGCCTGCCTGTGCAATTTAGAACAGAATTCTAGATCATGTGGGGCAGGTTCCCCATTGCAGACATTTGCCCTGAAAGCACAGGAAGCGTGAAGGAATTATGTGACAATGGGAGTGGAACAAAAAGCCCTGTGTCCCTTTGTTCTTGTGTTGCCCCTTCACACCAACAATGACTGGACAGGGTTTAATGCATGTGTGTGATGCATCTCTCTTTAGGCTTCGGCCATCACCAGCTTTAAGCAAGACGCACAGTGCGACAGGTGCCCACATAGTGACACAGAAAACATCTTCCTGGCACATTAATGCTCTTTTTTGCTGCAGGGAATCTGATGGAATATTGCCTTGTGGTTATGTCATATACAAAGCATTAAAGGAGTCCCATGTTTGTGAAATATATTATTCTGCATATGATACATTATCTGGATCAATGTGACACCACTGCAGCTGTCCTGGATGGAAAGCATATTCTACCACAGTGGTACTTTTTTACTGATTTCTACTGTTCATAGGTTTGAGGATTCCAAATGATACAGTGTTGTTAGTTTGACTGTGTGCTACGAATCTCTTCATTCTTCTGCCTTTTGATAAGTTAGCCTGCATGAACTTATCATAGAAAAAGGTGGGTTAAGTGTTTCTTGAACAAACAGAGAAATCCACAAGGAGCCAAACTTGTTTCAGAGCCTCATCAGGAAAGGCCTTATTGAGTTCAGGCAGCAACAGAGCCACACAGTCACTAGGTGCCAGTCAAAGTTTGTATCCTCTTTGACAGAACTCCTGTCACATTGCACAGAAGTTAATTGCCTTCTTGCTTCAGTTGTGCTAATGCCATGTGCACCGTGATCAAGAGTACGTGGGTGGTTGTGCACTGGGTGTCCGATGGTATGTGCACAAGTTCAGGTGCCTAACCCATCTGGGTCACGATTTGAAGAAAGGAGGGCCTAAGGAATCGGAAGACAAATTATATTAAAGACCCTGTAGAACAGATAAACATTTCTAGTGTTGCTGATGCAGCATTGCTATGTCTCCTTTCTTATGATGGACCTTCATGAAACATCACAATATGATTCTTCCTTGGCCAGTGCTAATCTCCTTAAAGGTCAGGAAGACTCAATGAGAACATGAGTTATTTGCAAAGAACCCAGACCCCATCCCTGCTTATCTTGAGAAAAATAAATATGGACGTTGCCTATGCTTTCAAGACTACTTCACTTCAAAAACTGCACCGTCAAAAAAAAAAAAATCCCTGCCACACTGAGCTATAGGAAACTTCTTTGGGTCATGAGCTGGGAAGCTAAGTTGTGGCAGTTCTAAAAGAATTGTTGAGATTACCATTTTTCTTTCATGGAGCATAAGAGGTAGAATAGTTCCTGGCCATTGCCCATAGTCATTATTTTTTTTATTTTGTTCGATTTATTAATCGCCCATCTGGCTGGATTTACCAGCCACTCTGAGCCATGTACATAACAAAACATATAAAACAACAGAATATCAGAAAGCAAACAATAAAAACTGTAAGAATAAATGATAACTAAATAACAAGGTAGAGGCAACTCAGTTTCAATAATAGGCTTCTCACCTGTATGGTCCGAGGTGTAACTAGAGATAGGAGTTCCTGATGTAAGTCTTCCCACCCGGTACAAAACCAGTGTGGGAGATAGTCCATTTATAAGATCAAAAACTGGCATCTCCCCCAACCCCAGCATCCAGCAGTTCCAGCGAGGAGAGGGGCAGAACAACCAGCCTCTCAAAAAACGAAACTAACAGAGCAGTTCTTCTTAGAGAAGCCTCAGCAAAGGGGCCAGAGTGTAAACACAGCCGATATCAGGCAAGTGGATGAAGGTTGTATGGAAGGGCGGCGGCCGCTGCAGGGGCGCTTCCCGGGCCTCCAAACCACCTCCGAAAACGCCAAAAGATCATCACAGGAACCGATGTCCTCCTGAGAGGCCGCAGTTCCTCCCCGGCTCCAGCTCCACCAGCCCGGCGCTTTCCACCACAAGAGGCGGTGGCGGCCTGATGTACGTAGGTCCCTGGGTCATATCGACAACTGGCATCCAAGTCCTGGTCAAATAACAAGGGAGGCAGCATAATAAAAGGGAGGGGGGTTCCCCTGTATTTTCTGTGCATTCCCATGCTTTGTAACCATCAATGAAGGGAAGATTACCCTATAAAAGCCATCGGCGGTGGGGCTCCATCACCCATCGCTGTTGCCTCTACCGCAAGGTGGAATTCTTCCTCCTTAGTCATAAGGAAGAAATGGCCTTGTGCCACCTCTACACTTTGAAAGCACCAAAGGACCTGGACAATATCTGACCTTACGTTCTCACAAAAAAATTTTAATTGGTCATTCAACCTTAATTTGGCACTGCATTTCAGGCTTAACTATTGTGCTGTCATTCCCAATTGCCATCAAAACAGGAATACTGGGCAATTGTTTGCTTAATACCAGGAGATGCTTTCATAAATGTTTATTCTCTAGAATTTTCCATATTCAAACATTTTGGCTCAGCTCTTGTTTTTTCAGATGACTCGAACTCATGCCAAACTTTGTTCTTGCTCATTGCTCATCTTTTCCAGAGAGTTACTACATCTTTCCACCCTGAAACTAAAGGGAGCCATTGTGAAACTGCAGTCTTCACATCTGACAACAAAAGACATGATAGGCAATGGAAGTGAATCTATAAGCACAGCTATGGGGTGATACATCCACAGTAATTATGCCACACCAAAATTCTGATCGAGCTGCATTCCTTTTAAATAACAAGTAGCCAGAAATGAGAAATGATTCTTGGAATGATCAAAGAGAATCCTAGTAGGAGCAAACCATTTGACTTCTAAGTTGGTTGAGGGTGAACTGAGATAAAACAATGTGAAAGCATTTCTGATTTTTGTTTGCAAGATGCTACTTATAAAAAAAAAATGCCACAATTTTTTGTCTATCTCATTTATATCATCATTTTTGTACTGTATTTCACAACTTGTGACTGAACAGCTTATGATTTTTGTTGTTGTTAATTATTATTTAGATTTATTAGTTGCTTGATATCCAAAGGTCCCCAAACAACTTACACGTTAAAACAAAAACAAAATACACTATAAAAACATAACAATAAACAACAACAACAACATAGCCATAACACCCCCATGCAGCCACAAGAAGGTTTGGCAAAATATTAAAACAAAACTTTATCTCAATCTCGCAATTGTGAGAAAAGGTATATCTTTACCTGGTTCTGAAAAGATGTCAATGAAGGGGCCAGGCTGACCTCACTGCGGAGCATATTCCACAGATGGGGAACTACAACTGGAAAGGCCCTCTCCCTTGTCACCACGCTCTGAGCCTCCCTCAGAGAGAGGCCTGGAGAAGGGCCTCAGAGGAAGATCTAAGGGTCTGGGTAGGTTCATCTCAGGAGAGGCGTTCCAGAAGATACTGGGGTTCTGAGCTGTATAGGTCAAAACCAGCACTTTGAATTGGGCTCAGAAGTGTATAGGCAGCCAATGCAATTGGAACAGGATAGGTGTTATATGCTCAGTTCACCTTGAACCTGTCAATAATTGAGCAGCTGCATTCTCCACTAACTGAAGCTTCAGAACCATTTTCAAATGTAGCCCCACATAAAGCGCATTGCAACAATCCAACTGAGGTTGCCAGAGCATAGATTACTGTAGCCAGGTTATCCCTGTCCAGATAGGTTCACAGTTTGGCCACCAGCCTAAGCTGATGGAAGGCACTCTGTGCCACTGAGGCCACCTGTGCCTCAAGCGACAGCAGTGGACCCAGGAGAACCCCCAAACAGCAAACCCACTCCTTCAGAGGGAGCAGGCCGCACACCACTCAGCTGGTCAGAGGAATCACCCACCAACAGCATCTCAGTCTTGTCTTCAGTTTATTGGCCCTCATCCAGTCCATTATAGCAACCAAGCACTGATTCAGCACAACCACTGTGTTACCTGCAGAAAATGAAAAGAATAAATAGAGTTGTGTGGCATCAGCACACTGATGACAATGCACTCCAAAACTCTGTATGACCCCATTCAGTGATTTCATGTAAATGTTAAAAAACATGGGGGACAGAACTGATCCCTGCAGGACCCCATACTGGAGAGCCCATGGAGCCAAGCAATGCTCCTCAGGAACCACCTTCTGAAGCTACCCATCCAAGTAAGAATGGAACCAATGCAATGTGATGCCCCAATACCCAACTCAGACACTCACCCCAGAAGGATACCATGACTGATGGTATTGAAAGTCGCTGAAAGCTCAAGGTGGATCAACAGAGTCACACTCCCTGTCTCTCTCCCAACACAGGTATAGGGCCACCAAGGCAGTTTCCATGTCAATCCCAGGCCTGAATCCCAATTGAAATGGATCTAGAAAATCTATGTCATCCAAGAGTACTTGGATCTGGTTGGCAGCCACCCTCTCAAGAACCTTGCCCAGAAAGGGGACATCTGCTACTGGTCTATAATTATTAAAATCTTCCGGGTCCAGGGAAGGCTTCTTTAGGAGTGGTTTACTACTGTCTCCTTCAGGCAGCCTGGGACCACTCCTTCTTGGAGCGAAGCATTCATTATATCCCTGGCCCACCCAGCTGCCCCTCCCTGGCAGATTTTATCAGCTGTGAAGGGCAAAGGTCCAAGACACAGGTGGTTGCACGGACCCAACCAAGAATCTTGTCCATGTCCTCAGGCTGCAGCAACTGAAACTCATACAATGACATTGGACAAGAAAGCACTCCAGACACCTCATCTGGATCATCAGCATCAACAATGGAATCCAAACCCCCACTGATGGAAGCAATTGTATCCTCAAAATGCTTAGCACACATGTTACAGCAGGCTTTAGATGGCTCTACCACCTCCCCAGGGCCAGTATAAACAGCTCAGCGGGATGACAAGGTGAGGATGCAATGGAGGCGGAGGTGTTTTCTTTGTCGTCTTAACTGCCACTGAGTAGGCTCGAACATGAGCATGTACCAATGTTCAGTTACACTCATTAGGAGTTTTTCTCCACTTGTGTTCAAGCTGCCTCCCTTCTCACTTCATTGCTCTTAGCTCCAGGGTATACCATGGAGCTTTCTGAGCTCTGCCAGTTGGGAGAGGATGGCCAGGTGCAATCATGTTAATTGCCCAGGTCATCTCTGTATTCCACAGATCAACCAGGGCTTCAACAGAAGAGCCGGCTATGCCAACTGGAAAACTCCCCAGAGCCCTCTGAAAACCAATAGGATCCATCAGTCTCTGGGGTTGGACCATCTTAATATGAGTAGTCTACCCCCATTTCCGAACAACCATACATGGGGCAGGGACACTCATACAGTTCAACTTCATTAGTCAGGTCAGGTGCAAAATTGAGGTTCTTAATTTTGTCCCAGTGGATAAGAGAGTGTAATCAGAGATTATCAGTAGTTGATACCAGTTTGAATTTTAAAAAACCCCACACCTCAACAATGAACCAATGAATGCCCTTCTGTTTATGAAACATGTAAGCACAATCCACAAAGAATATTAAAGGAAAACCAAAAGTACATTACACATAAATGAAGGGGAAATATAAGGGACACTATATGCAGACAAAATAAATATATACAGATTAAATGAAAACAATATGAATATGCAGTATTAAGGCACAAGATGGAATAAGAGCAGTTCTAAGCAAAGATTGCAGTATGTTATATTGGGATTAACTTCAACTTAAATTTTAACTCTACTTATATAGAAAAAAAATGGAAGCACCAGATCAAATGAATATTACAAGCAATAGCTGTGGCATGCAAAACTAGCCACAGTTTTAACTGTTATGGCACTCTGTTTTGGTTTACCACCTACAGCTCCCATCAATCCAATTTAGTTAAAAGTTTTCTTCTGTTCCTAACTATATAGCAATTTATCCTAAAGAATAAGAAAAGAAAAGATGATTGCTCCCTATCCAAGCAGGGGGTCAAAGGGACGTGTTTCTTCTGTGGACTCGGGAGAATTGAAACTTGAGGGTCATAAAGGAATAAGCAAAAATAAAATAAGAAAATGCTATGCAAAAAGAAAAACAACCCACCTGTACAAAAGCTAAATTTGTTCAAAATTTGCATCAGCCAAGGCCCCACTCCAAAAGACTGGTTCAGAGGAAAGTGGCAACAACCAGCCGTGCTGAACCTGTTCGTTGCCATTTTCCTCTGAACCAGTCTTTTGGAGTGGGGCCTTGGCTGATGCAAATTTTGATGAAAAGTTGTTGTTGTTGTTATGTGCCTTCAAGTCAACTAATGGCGACCTTATGAATCAGCATCCTCCAACAGCATCTGTCATGAACCACCCTGTTCAGATCTTGTAAGTTCAGGTCTGTGGCTTCCTTTATGGAATCAATCCATCTCTTTTTGGCCTTCCTCTTTTTCTACTCCCTTCTGTTTTTCCCAGCATTATTGTCTTTTCTAGTGAATCCTGTCTTCTCATTATGTGTCCAAAGTATGATAACCTCAGTTTCACCATTTTAGCTTCTAGTGATAGTTCTGGTTTAATTTGTTCTAACATCCAATTATTTGTCTTTTTCGCAGTCCATGGTATCCGCAAAGCGCTCTTCCAACACCACATTTCAAATGAATTGATTTTTCTCTTATCCACTTTTTTCACTGTCCAACTTTCACATCCATACATAGAGATTGGGAATACCATGGTCTGAATGATCCTGACTTTAGTGTTCAGTGATACATCTTTGCATTTGAAGACCTTTTCTAGTTCCCTCACAGCTGCCCTCCCCAGTCCTAGCCTTCTTCTGATTTCTTGACTATTTTCTCCATTTTGGTTGATGACTGTGCCGAGGTATTGATAATCCTTGACAAGTTCAATGTCCTCATTGTCAACTTTAAAGTTACATAAATCTTCTGATGTCATTACTTTAGTCTTTTTGACGTTCAACTGTAGTCCTGCTTTTGTGCTTTCCTCTTTAACTTTTAACTTTTCAAATCATTACTGGTTTCTGCTAATAGGATGGTATCGTCTGCATATCTTAAATTATTGATATTTCTCCCTCCAATTTTCACACCTCCTTCTTCTTGGTCCAATTCTGCTTTCCGTATGATATGTTCTGCGTACAGATTAAACAAATAGGGTGATAAAATACAACCCTGTCTCACACCCTCTCCGATGGGGAACCAATTGGTTTCTCCATATTCTGTCCTTACAGTAGCCTCTTGTCCAGAGTATAGGTTGCGCATCAGGACAATCAGATGCTGTGGCACCCCCATTTCTTTTAAAGCATTCCATAGTTTTTCATGCGGAATGTGAAAAATCCATGCTGGCTATAGTATACAGCCACTCTTGTGGCTGAAAAATAAAGCTATTGTGAGACACTGCAAACTATCAGGCAGCCTGTTAAGGTATAAGAAGCAGGAGGTTCTCTCAGCCATTTAAGCCACCGTGAGCTTATGGGATAGGGTGGAAGAATAAATTTAAGATAATAGCCATAGTAATATTTGTTTTGGCTTGGTCACAGAATCTGGAATACATGTAGCATTTCTTGTTTCAGCCCTAGGATAATTAGTTTCAACAACTTGCACGATGAGATTGGAATTTCAGGAGTGAACTCCCAATTTTATAAAACTTAAACCAAGGCTCAATACTGCATTGCTTTGACTTCCTGTACTTTTTGCACAGAATTAAAAATTATAAATATTATTATAAATAATGCCATCCTACTACTTCCCATAAGCAGATTTCAAAACAGAACCTTAGAAAACTTATACGAAAGGTGCTGCAAGTTGTTAGGAGACTCCTGTTCCCCTGACAGAGCTCCAGTGGCCAGAGTGGTTTAACAGTCAGCCACTCTGATTGCAGCTCTGTGAGGGGAACAGAGCATCTCCTACCAACTCTCAGCACCCTTCACTAACTACACTTCTCAGGATTCCTTGGGAGAAGCCATGACTGTCTAAAGTGAAATAAAGGTCTGGTGTGGATGTGGCCAATGACAGCTTTGGTTTAAATTTGGGTGGGAGGCTACATGTGTCTGCTGTAGAATAAAAAGGTGGGGGAAACCCTGAACAAACATGATACTGTTCACAATGTTTTCCTTTGGAAAGGAAAAGAGCTTTCCCTCTGCCCAGTGCCCACCCCAATTTCCTCCCCCTCCCCTCCTCCTCCTCCTCCCTCCCTCCCTGCCCCTCCTCCAAGTCAGTTTCACCTATCCTAAGCAAGATTGTACAGGTGTAAATCCCACTGAACTCAAAAAGCATGCAAATGATCAAACCTGCCCTCCCCTCCTCCTCCCGCCTATCCCCTCCCTTTTGCTCCTTGCCTCCCCCTTCCTTCACCCCTCCCTCTCCCTCCCCACCCCTTCCAATCCCATCCCCCTCCTTCCTATCCCATCCCCCTCCTTCCTCCTTCCCCACCCTTCCTTCTTTCCTCTCCTGACCCATCCCCTCCTCCTCCTCCACGGTCAGTTTTACCTATTCTAAGCATGATTGCATGGGAGTAAATCCCACTGAACTCAATAAGCATGCAAATGATTAGACCTGCCTTTCCCCTCCCCGTCCCCCTCTCTCCTATCCTTCGCCCTCTCTCTTTCCTCTCCCCCTCCTTCCCCTTTCCTCTCCCTTCCTCCTCACTCATCTTTTGCTCAAAGGCATGTTATCAAATTCTTCCAAGCTACACAGGAAGTGGATTGGACTGTGAAAGACTAACCCAAATTGTGTTGCATTTTGACAAATTTGTAGGGCAGTACAATATATCAGAGAGGAGGTCAGGTCTCCTGCTCCCCTGGTGCATTCACTATAGCTGCCCAATTTCCCTGCTTTTTAAAGTTTGATACAAATATCTCTTGGCTATAGGTACATTCTTAAATGGCAAGATTTTTTGCCTATTAGTGAATAAAATTGTCCCATACAGCCTTTTAAAGACTTCCAGTGGAAGGGGATTTTAAAGTGAAGAACAGCCACCAAGAATGCCTCTCTCTATACATTTACTGATCATGCCGAGGACATCAGCAAGAAACTGCTCTGGGTGGCTGTCAAGAACACAAGGCCGTTCTAAAGTATGCAGGTCCTAAACCCATTTTAAAAAAAATTAAAATGCATATCTTCCTATTGTTCTGTCAGAATGGATGTTCAAGGGTTATTTTTTCATTTGTATCCAGGCCTTCCTCCGAGGAACTCAACACAACACTAATGGCAGATAACCCATTTTATTCCAAGAAGGCTGATCAATGGTGGGCCACGGTTATCCAGTAAGCTTTATGGCTGCGCAAGGATTTGACCTTTGATTCCTGCCTGCCCCAGCCCAGGCACACTACTTTTCAGCTCCATCACACTGGTTGTACGCTTATTTGTTCTCCTCTCATTCTGTGCTGCCAGCCCTACCTCCTGAATGCGCAAGGGTGTGAAGGTTTATGGTAGCTTGCCAAAATCCTGCAAAGGGCTAAAGTAGGCAGAAGGAGAATGAGGAAGGCCTGTAGGTCACAGAGTGGAGGCAGGGTGGTGGCATTATATAACAAAGTCTGCAATGGAGAGTATGAGGGGAAGAAAGAGACAGAAGAGAAAGAAGCTAGGACTCTTTGGCTCTTCCCCCCCCCTCCACAGTTTCTGTTTTTGGTTAGACAGGTACAAGCCTATAGAAAGAAACATTACTATGGCAAAGTAAGTCAGAATAATTTTTCTTCACATAAGGACTGACAAAACTGGCCTGCCTTCCCAAGCTTCTTAACTTGAGAAACAGCCTCCTCTATTATAACCTTGCGCTTATTCAACCACTTCAAACTTATCCAAAAATGCAGTCAGGGCTGGCACCAGAGAACAGCCAGGTTGGGCCCTGGCCGAGGGGCCCTGTGGCCCAGAAGGGTCCTTGACGGGGCCCTCCTTAGGGTGGGAGAGTGCTCCCGTTCCTTGATCTGCTGCAGCGTCAGGTCCTGCAACTTGACCTTGCAGATCATGGAGAGGGAGCTCCCAGGCACCCCCCAATACAGACAGTGCAGACTTCAATAAGCCCACATGCATGCCCCACCTACCTCTCCTGTCAGTGTGAATGCTGTGCACAGTGTGCACACCACCTGTAGGGTGTGTGTGTTGGGCTATGGTGCCACAGGCCTGGAGCATGCTGGTGCCCAAGGGCCCAGGCATGCTTGGCCCTGGTCCTGAATGCAGTGTTTAATTTGTAATCACTTGTGCCTCATAAGTTTGCTGCCTCACAAGTCCTGCTTCCTCCTACTGTGTTTTTTGCAGAAGGATTTGTTCCATGAGATAAATATGGCTTAAATGAATTTCTTCTACTGAGAACTACAGAGAAGCACAGAGATGGGCTACCAACCCTACTATAGTATGTCTTCCACTCTCTGAGCTTCCAAAGAGGGCTCCCTTGCCATTAACATCCATCTGGAAGGAATATCGTCAGTGGTGCCACAGAGACAAGACGCCTGTTGAACAGTTCCTGGTTGTTCGTCTATTAAAGACAGATGGCCATTTTGAAAGGCAAAGTATTGCAAGCCTAACTAAGACATGTTGGGAGTAGGGTTGCCAGGTTCATGGCCTGAGATTGATCCTGTATCTTTAGGAGAAGAGAAAGGAGGCTGGGCCTGGCAACCAAGAGGTCTTCTGTATCTTTAAAAGTTGTGCAGGGGGAAGGGAGAATTCCACCTTGTGGTTTTTCCCATTACAATGTTGCAAGAACATCTGCACTTGGCTGACTTTCTCTTCTCCTAAAGATACAGGATCAGTCTCAGGCCATGAACCTGGCAACCGAGTTGGGAGTCAAGCACCAACAGTAGTAACAAGTAATGTGAACGGGCAGGAATCATAGAATCATAGAATAGTAGAGTTGGAAGGGGCCTACAAGGCCATGGAGTCCAACGCCCTGCTCAATGCAGGAATCCAAATCAAAGCATTCCCGACAGATGGCTCTCCAGCTCCCTCTTGAAGGCCTCCAGTGTCGGAGAGCCCACTACCTCTCTAGGCAATTGGTTTCATTGTCGTATGGCTCTAACAGTTAGGAAGTTTTTCCTGATGTCCAGTCGAAATCTGGCTTCCTGCAACTTGAGCCCATTATTCCGTGTCCTGCACTCTGGGACGATTGAGAAGAGATCCCGGCCCTCCTCTGTGTGACAACCTTTCATGTACTTGAAGAGTGCTATCCTATCTCCCCTCAGTCTTCTCTTCTTCAGGCTAAACATGCCCAGTTCTTTCAGTCTCTCCTCATAGGGCTTTGTTTCCAGTCCCCTGATCATCCTTGTTGCCCTCCTCTGAACCTGTTCCAGTTTGTTTGCATCCTTATTGAAGTGCAGAGACCAACAGACAGAAAGGCAACCTGTTCTTTCCTTGCGGATTCCTTCTTTAGTAAGTACTAGCTTGTTTCTCCTCAGGCTTCACTTCCTTCCCCTTCCTTTCTAGTCTGTCAGATATAGTGTCTGTGAGTGTGAGCCTTGTGGCTCTGCAATAGCCATGTGTATGCTTGTAGTCAGAATGATTTTATTTCCCTGTAGTAATAAACCTTAAGTTCATTCTTTCAGCCAACAGTCTTACCAGATGATTCATTTCTGCATTCCACAGCAATATATACCAAACTTCAATAAGACAACCTCTGGATGCCCATCTGTACACCGTCATATGCTACCTTCTCAGCATTGTCTGACAATGTTGTGATGTTCTGAGGATCACAAGAAAGTACAATGCTGTTATCCCACCCGTTCCAGAAAATGGACTGAAGGCACATGATGCAGCTCTATAGATGAAGCTCAGGAGACCTGGCGCTGTAAGCTGCCTGGATGGGAAACCATTTGGAAACCGTATGTAAGCCACTTAGACCTATATATAAGAAATATTTCAAAGTTTGTGGCATTGGCACCAGTATTTTAGGATCCAGCAACAAATATTTAGGTGTCCAGATTACATCTGCACTTGAGATTTTTTCCAGCACTGTTTGTGTCAGAAGAGGAAATAGGAGCCAAAGCCTGACTGCTCATTTATTAGAGGTTGCCACATATCAGGGAACTCCCACGTCTGGGAGTTGCTAAGATCTTGCTTTAGTGGCACAGAGTTAGTGAGAAGTCATGCAAAGCCTGATAGGACTCATGTCTAAGAAAAGGTGTTCAGGACTGAGATGTTATGGAATATATAGGTCTGTGGATTGGCCCTCCTAGGAAAGAGCAAAATTCTTTACAACATAGATCTGAATCTGCAGAGCAAGGATCTGATCTCCTTTTTTAAAAAATTACATTGTGTTTTGCCTTTCTTTCAAGGACTTCAGCAGCATCCATTGTTTCTCCTTCCCCATTTTATCCATGCAATAACCCTGGAGTGGTGGAAAAATCTGTCCATTTCGGTCCTCTCAGTTTCTCATCTTTCCAGTCTTAAATTCAATTCTCCACATTTCTCCAGGAATTGGTAACTTTTTTTAAAAAAACCCTCATGAAAATTCTTCAGCATTTTAGTGCAATTTTCCTCTAACACATTTTTGTATGCAGTTTTGACTGACGTACACATTTTTGCAAGCAATTTCTCATCACATGGTGCATTTTTGCATGTTTACTCATATGTTAATTCTTATGCACACTTTCCCCTAATATATGCGTTTTTGTAAACATTGGTTGGTAAATAAGTGCAAATAAGTGCACTTGTATTAAACGTGTGAATTTTGAAGGATGGCTGGGATTCGGGTTCTCATATTGCTTCGGAAAGTGCCAATTTGATAAACTGAATAGAGTTTCTCACTCATCCCTACAAGATAGGTTAGGCTGGGAAATAATGGCTGGCCCAAGTTCATCAAATGAGCTTCTTGGCTGATGGGGGATTAGAATTAGTGTTGAGCCAAAATGTTTTGTCCAGCTTTCCCCCACCTTCTTCCTATGAAAAATGGCAGGAGGTGGCAAGGAGAAAGAAGGAGCCTAAAAGACAAAATGATCTCCAGGGGCAGGAAAACTATGAAAATGTTCAATCCAAGCCAGGTGGTGAGGGAGGCTTACTGTGGTATGTGGCTGCAGCAGTGGCTTTTTGATTTGTGTCCTTTTTTTATCTAGCCAGCTCAGGCTCTGCTTGCAGTGGTGGAGCTGCATTTGGCACCCTAGCAAGCTGCCATTATTCTCAGTGCCTCTATATGAATGACACGTTATGTGGCATCGTCCCACAAGCATTGTTGTGATGGTGGGATAGGATGGCAGCTCCCACAGTGGGACTGCCTTTAGTTGCTTTTGCCTGAGAATGTACATCAGCTGCTTGCAGATTTTAGGTTGACCACTAGCCCTCTTGATCCTTTCCCATCCTGGCTGATTAATGTGGCCAGAGGGAGACTATCCGGGTGGGTGATGGAGGCTGTGAATGCATCCTTAGGAGACAGGGGATCTCTGCCATCTGTAATGAAGGAAGCAGCTATTAGACCACTGCAAAACTAGTCCTCATTGGATCCCACCACCACCTTTTGATAATTAATTACTGGATCATCTCAGATTTGCCAATCTTGGGCAAGGTGTGTGACCAGGTTCTGGTAGCCCGGCTCCAGACCTTCTCGGTCTGATTTTCTTGATCCCTTTCAATCTGGGTTTTGGGCAGCCTTGGTCACTCTGGTGGATGACTGTCATGGCCCCATCAGAGGACTCCTCAGATGAGGATGACTCGGGAGTAACAGCAGCAGACCCAGGAGCAGCAGGAGACATGGAGGAGCCTCCTGAGAATCCAGCTCCTTCTGCCCCTCAGCTGCAGAGCACCCCAGGGACAGCAGAGGCCCTGCAGCCAGACACAGACAGTGAACAGGATACTCCCCCCTCACCTGCAGAACGTAGACAGCAGAAGGTCAGGCAGAAGAGAGGCAGGCCTGTCTCCTTAAGGCCCAAATGCTGAGGGCTCACACCTGCTGTCCATCCTGCTCTTGATAAGGCACACCTTGGCTGCAGCTTGTTGCTGACTGCAACGTCAGGCGTGGCTTTGTGTAGACCTAGTTTCCCTGCAGCATCTCTTTGACTGACCTCCTTGGCAATTGATCCCGGACCTCCACTGACCTCGCTTCTGGACTTCTGACTCGGCAAGTACGCTTCGGATAGGCCTGGCAGATTTACAACCTGACTGCTGGCTAAGGACTTTCCTTCCCTGCCAAAGACCCAGGAATTTCCAGCCCCCCCTGACACTGCTGATGCAGTGTAGAGCTGACAATGACCTACATTGGGAGTATGTGGATGACACCCAACTTTATCTTTCCTTTTTATTTGATGTCAGAATGTTTATGGATCTGAGCTCAGTGATTGACTGGATATAGGGATGGGCGAGAAATTAGATTCAGTTTGCATTTCAAGCTCAATCTATCAAATTTGCACTTTCCAAAACTATATGTCAACCGAAACATCCTTCAAAATCCTCACTTACCGAAATTTTGCAGTGCAGTTCCCCAACCAACCAATGTTTGCAAAAATGCATATATTAGGGGAAAGTGTGTGTAGAAATGGATATATGAATGAAAGTAACTTGCAAAAATGCATTAGATGAGGAGAAATTGCTTCCAAAAATTATGTACATTAGTGAAAACTGCATCCAAACATGTATTTATTGGAAGAAATTTGCACTAAAATACTGAAGAATTTTTATGAGGATTTTGTTAAAAAATTACAAATTGCTGCAGACATGTGGAGAACCAAATTTAAGATAAAAAAATGAGAAATTGAGAGAACAGATCATTACAACTCTAACTAGGTGTGGCAAATAAACTGAGAATCCAGAATCCAGGACTAAGTGTATAGTCTGTTAGAAATGGAATTCTGCTCCCCTTGAAGGACCAGGTTGGCAGTCTGGGAGTGTCCTCAATCCAGCATTGCTCCTCAGTGCTTAGATAGCATCCAGAAATATCCATCCACAGAACCAAAATAAACTATTAAGGCAGAGAAAAGGGTCTTCTTCCCAGCTGCTCCTATCTTGTCCTGCCTCCCACCCAACCACCCAACCCCCTCAGTCATTCCCATCATGTTGATATACTGAAAACAAAATCATGGATCAGCCTAATGCAGGAAGAGGGGCTTCCTTTCTGGCTTTATGACAATTTTTTTTTCAGTACTAAAGCCAGCCAAGAAGGCAGATGCCCTGCTGTGAAACCTGAGAGGCCAGATGGGGTGGATGCCTGTGACCCACTTCCCCATTTCATTAAAACTACGCCTTTGTGGGAAAATTTGATAATGGCAACGATGACTAAATAATGGCAGCAACTCTTTAATTTCTGCTGGGAGGAGAGTATAAACCCAAGGCACCTTTAATATGGGGTACCTTCACAATGATCATCACAAAAGAGAAAAGCCATGAGCTGAGAATGCCAAGACATATTGGCTCATCTTTATAAGGCTGTATTGGCAGGTTGCTGTGTTTTGAACTACATAGCTACTACTAGTATGTTACTATTTGTACTGAGGTCAAGTTAACTTATACTGGTTGATACTTGAGATGTACTATTACAACTTGATGCTATTATGAGCTTTTTTTGGTTATACTGTAGTCAAGTTACTTACACTGATTGACACTAAAGGTATGCTCCAAAGACAAAATTCAGTTCAAACCTCACTTGTTCACTTCAGACTGCTTCATATTACCTCCATTTCAGGTAAAGACCGAATTAGAATTTCACTTCAAAAAATCCAAGACTTTGGGCAGTATTCAACTAACTGGTCCCATCAGCACAAGGATTACCACTTACCATTGACTCACATGGGGCAATGAACAAACATATAATTTCAAAACTTTTTAACAGAATTGAATGAAATTTGTAGGCATAGTAACAGTACTTGAGTGATGAAGCCCTCCAAGTTTCAGACAGATCGCTGCAAGAGACAAACTTGCTCTCAGTGTCTGAAAGGGGCAAACATTCTGGATGTATGGTAACACCTAATCCTGCATCTGATCCATTTGCCAACTGCCAGCATGAGTCCACACCTCAATTTGGCCATCAGTTAGCCCTGGAAAGAACAAAGTGACTTCCTCAATGAGCACTGAATCTACCAGTAACCTAATTAACAGCTGTTTGCATCCTGTAAGAATAGGTTCATCCACCTTCATTCAGTACATAGAATACCATTAGCACCTGCTGTTTTGCACTCAGCACTACAGGCCAAGAACAGTTGGACTTAGGATGCCTGCCCTGATTGGCTCATGATCTTCACCTCTGCTCCACCTTGTGATGGGAAACTTGTATCATCATCTCTTATATCCGTACTCAACGTTGGTCTGAAAATTCCCTTCTTCCTCTAGCATCAGTCTGTTCCTCATCCATCTTTTGTCCCAGGTGACCCTTCCCCTTAGGTAACAGAAATCCTGTTCAGGCATGCTGCTCATGTGTAAATCCTACACACAAGCAGAGCAAGAGGGAATGAGTGTGCTAAGCTCTGCTCCTGCATCGATATCCTTATCACTCTCTATGAGTTGGACAACAAAGTCTGAAGTAGGATGCTGCACTTTGTCATTTACATGATGGTTTGTTTCTTGCCCAATAGTGGTAAAAGAGAATTCACATACTGGGAAGTGTGGCTTCAATTGCTGTCATTCCCAATCTACTGCCTGTGAAGGTAGACCAAACCATGTGTATTTTCTCTCTTCAATTATTACTCCCTGGAATTGGGTTGGCTGTCAAAGTGAGTTTATAGCTGCCCACAGAATAGGCAGGAAAGAGTAGAGAATCTTAACTCTTACTCATTTCTCAAACCTCTCTCTGCAGTGAAGGGTCAAGTCTGTAAAGAAGTTTGGAGCAGCCACGTTAAAAAGTAGGCAGGACATTCCAGGCAGGGAGCTGACAATCCTGCTTTGATATGGATATCGTTGCAGAGGATTCCTAGTCAAGCCTTACCAACAGCACAATCCTAACAATATCTACCAAGAAGTAAGTCCTGTTGAGTTCTATGGGGTTTAGTCCCTTAGTAAGTATGTTAGAATTGCAGCCTTCAGGGCCATCCATCTTTACTCCTGAGTGCTCCCATCTAACATCTCCACAACACTAGGCTTTCTTCCTATAATGGCCTTCTGGTGACTGGTCTGGCCTGAGAGCACTTAAACTCTTCTTGCTAGAAGTAGGTTAGATTAAATGTTCCTTACCAAGGATCTCTAAGCAGGTAAGAAGGAATGATCCCATCACTTCAGTTGGACATGGAAACACCCTCATATAGCTAAGATTTCTATCTTAATTTCCAGTTAATTCTTTTATTGTTTAATATTTAATATAAAGTTTAATATTTCTTATAAACAGTTTAGAGGTTTTGTTACAATTAAGCAGTACATAGCTTTTGTTAAAATAAAGTAAAAAATAAAATAATTGGACCAGCAGAAGACTCAGGCACATTCACAGACTCTGCAATCAGCCTGCAGTCTAACTCAGAAAGGATGCAAGTGATTTTACCTGCAAACTGTTTTGCAAATTGGTCATGATGGGTCTCCTCCCCACTCCGACAAGGACCAAAGTATAACATGCCTATTACCATTTGGAATAGGTTTGCTGGCTGGCACAGCAGGTGCAGTCGTGTTAGAGAAATGTGATTTCATTGCTGTTGTCCTCCACTATTCCTGAGATCAGCAGAGCCAGTGAAGAGTGTGGGACTGGGACTTTGGGAGACCAGGGTTCAAATCCCCATTTGGCCATGAAGCTTACTGGGTGGCCTTGGGGGCCAGTCACATCTTTCAGCCCAACCCTTCTCCCAAGGGTTGTTGTTGTGAGGATAAAATCAGAAGGGGAAGTTTGTATGCTACTTTGAGCTCCTTGGAGGAAAGGTGGAATATAAATTTAATAGACAAACAAAAAAATAAAGTGTAATAAAGAAGTAATTAAATAAAAGTATGGGGGTGCAGCACAGGATGGTTGGTACATGTACCTCTGTCCTCCAACAGACGGGTAAAGCCAGGGGGCTCAGCAGGATCCCCCCCTTGCATTTGCCACCTGAGGTGGTCGTCTCATTCTGGCTAATGTTAGGGCTGGCACTACTCTAGGATAAGACAGTGATGTTTGCTGATCTTTCATGGTGGCAAAGTTTCTCCTAGAGTGAAACATGATAATCTTGACAAAGACAGCCTTCAGCCATCAGAGGATGGAAAACTCAGAAAACAGGCCCATTTCCTAAAATCTCCCCAGTGCATAAACAAATCTCACATGCTGCTGTGACTTTTTGGAGTCTAAAGAAGGGTTTTATTTAAGAGTGTCCATTAAGTGGGCACAGTCAACAGTTACTACATAACTAATCATCAATCATTTATTACAGTCAAAGACCAGCACTACAAAATATTAAAACTATTAAGACAATTCAACATTATGCAGAGAAAGAAAGAAACAGCTGCAACATGAGATAATATGAATCTAATTGTGTTAAATAAATACAGCAGTGGGCAAAACGCCCCCAGAAATTTAGTTTTTATTAATATTTATTCCATCATCACTCTCCGACAGGTAACAGCTGATGCACAAAATCTTGCCACACTATATGTGACCTGCAGGTTCCAATCTGAGAGTAAATATTCTAAATAAAATGCATCAGACCCCCCCCTGGGATTTTTGAAGAATTGGGGTGATAAGATCAGTCAGGAGTCCAAATAAAAAGGGCAATATAGCAGCACATGAGCAAGAGTTTCTACATCTCCGGTGTCACAGGGGCATAAGAGCTTTTTAACTTGAGCTTTTTTTAGACCCTACAGAGGCCCAGTGGGAATTGTTTGCAAGGCACTTTGAGGGTAAAGTTGCTCGCCTCCGTAGCAGTCTTGATGCCCCCTCCACATCTACTGTAGTCCCCAATGAGGTGTCCAGTGCAACGTCTGCTGCAACTTCTTGGGAACGGTTTCAGTTGATGCGGCCTGATGATGTAGACAAGGTGCTTGAGATGATGCGGCCAGCAACATGTCCTCTCGACCCTTGCCCTTCTTGGCTGATTACAGCTTGCTGAGGGGGTTTGACCGAGTGGATCCAGGGTGTGGTCAATGCATCATTGCGGGAGGCAGTGGTTCCAGCTGCTCTAAAAGAGTTGGTGATCCGACCGCTCCTGAAAAAGCCCACCCTGGACCCATTGGTCTGTGACAATTACCAACCAGGCGCAAATATCCCCTTCTTAGGGAAGGTGATTGAGAGGGTTGTGGCGCAGCAACTGCAAGTACTCTAGGATGAAACAGATTATCTTGACTCATTCCAGTCTGGGTTCAGGCCTGGTTTTGATACTGAATTGGCCTTGATTGCCTTGATGGATGAGCTTTATCGGGAGAAGGACAGGGGAAGTGCGACCCTGATACTCTTACTTGATCTCTCAGCGGCTTTTCATACCATGAACCATGGTATCCTTCTGGGCAGACTTGGTGAGATGGGTATTGGAGGCACTGTTTTACAGTGGTTCCGATCCTATCTCCAAGGTCGTTTTCAGAGAATAGCATTGGGTGATTGTCTTTCGGACCCCTGGCAGTTGTGCTGTGGGGTGCCGCAGGGTACCATCTTGTCCTCCATGCTGTTTAACATCTGTATGAAGCCCTTGGTAGTGGTCATCAGGAGATTTGGGGCGACGATACCCAGCTCTATTTCTCTGTAACATCTGAATGGGGAGAGGCCGTGCAAGCCCTGGACCGCTGCCTGGACTCGGTGGTGGGCTGGATGAGGGCCAAAAAACTGTGTCTGAATCCTAGCAAGATGGAGGCGCTATGGGTTGGTGGTTCTGGAGTTCAGATAGTTGGTCAGTTGCCTGCTTTGGTTGGGGTCGTACTCCCTCTGAAAGAGCAGGTCCATAGTCTGGGGGTGCTCTTGGATCCATCTTTGCTGCTAGAGGCCCAGGTGACCTCAGTGGCTAAGAGTGCCTTTTACCAGCTTTGGCTGGTAAGACAACTGTGGCCGTTTCTGTACCGGGATAGCCTGACCACTGTTGTCCACGCACTGGTAACCTCCAGGCTGGATTACTGTAATGCACTGTATGTGGGGCTGCCCTTGAGGTTGGTCCAGAAGCTGCAGCTGGCAAAATGCAGCAGCAAAACTGCTCACTGGGGCAAGATATCGGCAACATGTCACCCCGCTGCTGAAAGAAATGCACTGGCTGACCATTTGCTACCGGGCAAGTTCAAGGTTCTAGTTTTGGTTTACAAAGCGCTACACAGCTTGGGACCAGGATACCTGAAAGACCATCTTATCCCTTATATACCCAGTCGATCATTGAGCTCTGCAGGTGAGGGCCTCCTGCAGATACCATCTTATCAGGAGGTCCGTTCTGCACAACAGAGGAAATGGACCTTTAGTGTGGCGGCACCTACCCTTTGGAATTCCCTCCCCTAAAATATTAGACAGGCGCCATCTCTGTTATCTTATCGGCGCCTATTGAAGACCTTCCTCTTTCAACAAGCCTTTTAAGTTGAGACCATATCCCAGTCTGTGTCTGTGTTGGAATTGCTTTATAAAATGTTTTTTAAACCCTTCAAAAAAAAGTATGTTTTTAACCTTTTTTCTTTTCTTTTTTAAGATTTCTTCAAAGCTTTTTTTTTTAAAAAAAGTTGTTTTGTTTTAATGTATTTTAAAGTTTGTTTTTATGATGTTTTAAAGTGTTTTTAGTGCTTTTGTTTGCTGCCCTGGACTCCTGCTGGGAGGAAGGGCAGGATATAAATAAATAAATAAACAAATAACTGGAACCTTGTTAAATCTGCCTTCTAAAAGCGCAGAAGGTAAAACATTGAGCCTAGGAAGCGTGAAAGCTTTTCTATACTTGCGAAATGACACATTTGTCATTTTACAGGCACAAAAGTGGCTGTATACTGTAGTGAGTGGATTTTTCACATTCTGCAATGTTCCTAGGATAGGAACCCATTGCTCTTTATTTGTCTTAAGGAGTTCTGGTGGCATATTATTGGTCCCCGGTGCTTTGCCAGCTTTCAATTTAGAAATATGATTCTAACTTCATAGGAGGTGACTGGTGGCCACTCGGGAAAACTGTTTATATTTGCCTTTGATATCAGGTGACAACTCTGTCCCTTTGCATAGCTGGCAGTAAAGTATAATTTCCAAGAGTTCATGGGAATATGGCTGTCCATGTTAACTGTTGTTTTCAGGCAGCCCTGCGAGAGCACTCTCCGAAAAGTTGCAGAATCATTTGCTCTTGTCACTTTAATTAAGCTTTGCCATGTCTCCCTTGTGGCCTGCTTCTTTTTTACTTTCATTAAAGCATTATATCTCCTCTTTAACTGAAACCATTCAGGAGGTAATACTGGCAAATTTTGTTCCCTATATAACTAATGTTTTTCAATTAGCGTTTTTTCCATGTCGATGCATTCACGATCAAACCAGTGTTTGATTTACTAGAATTAGTCTCCGGGATTTTAACTTGCAAACAAGATTACCACTCTTCTTGGGGAATCTGCTGTTTACAGAGCTGCACGATGGCATAGACTACCTTCTGAGTACAACAACCTTCCAAGTACAACAACTCTGTTAAAACGTTCCCTATCTTATTTGACTGCTTAACACGTGAAGCTCTTATCTCGACCTCAGGGTTTGGCATCAATTCATAATCTGCAAAAATGTTTTGAGTTCCTGATTTCAAAGATAAGACCATGGGTAGGTGCTCACTCTCAATACACTTGCCCAACTTACAACAAGACACTAAATTTAATAAATCATACGAAACAATAAAGTAATCAATTGTAGAGGCTCCCAACCCTGAAAGAAATGTAATATCACCATTACTGTCACCTTCCACACTCCCATTCAGAATTACTAGATCCAGTCTGTTAGCCATTTGCATTAGACAAAGGCCAGCATAGTTATAGCCCTTGCCTTTGGACTGTCTAATGGGAACCATATGGGCCTCCCCATGATCGGACGGGCATTCGTGAAAATTCGTGTTTGCATTTTGACAAATTTGTAGGGCAGTACAATATCTCAGAGAGGAGGTCAGATGTCCAATTTCCCTGCTTTTTAAAGTGTAATAGAAACATCTGTTGGCTATAGTACATTCTTAAACCGCAATGTTTTTTGCTTATTAGTGAATAATATCATGCTTGTTTATAAAGTCCAAAAGGGAAGAGTTGACAACTTTACATTGCCAGCCTGCGATATTCCAGGACAGAAATGTCAGATGGTTCCTGGGCTGCTGTAAGTTTGCACCCTCTGGGTGTGTAGTGGACCCCTGGGGATTTTTCTGGATCTTCATACTCTGTGCAGTTTGGTCTTTGTTCATATATTCCTCCCTTTGAGGGCACTGCCTGCCCATATTTTCTGAGGGAAAGTCCTTCTTTCTCTGTGGTTTTAAGATTTTTTGAGGGGGGCATCTCAACGGTTCCAGATTCTTCTCCCAGGTATTCATTGCTTCAGTACTAGGGCTCAGCTTGATGACATTTGAATTCACCCCTCTGCTTGATTTACTAAGCAACCAAGAGGGTTAGTTGACTTCGCCGCTTGTTCCTTCTCCTCTAAGAATCTCATTTTAAGCCAGGTGGCAGGCTTGTTATTCTGAGGGTTTGTAGTTGGTATTGTGATGATTAAGTCATTCCTAATGGGACTATCCTTTGGTGGTAGATTGAGTTCTGCAGTAACTTGAAAACTCGAGGTGCATCTCTGCACCCCGACAGGCCCTAGGGCAGCTTCTTCACTCCTTTTCGGGTTTTCAAGCAGTTACCCATGATAACAATTTATTGATTACTGTATTGCCAAGTGCTGCCCATTGAATGAATTTAACAGAACAAGCCACGCCAGAGTTTCTGTGGGGTGGAGAATTAAGATGTTAACACGGTTTTTAAATCGTGCTTCAGGTGTTCACAGGGTTCTTCAACCGTTTGGCCCTTAGCCAGCCCCAGATGCGAAACACACCTTTGACAGCGAGCGCCTATTCCCACTGAGAGGTCCCCTCTCCGCTCCCAACAGACGGTGTCCACCACATTGGGGCGCCCGCTGCGCTCCCTTTCCAAATTATGCCTCGTCGGGCGTCCCCCGCACCGTGTTGCATTGTCTCCCGGCCGCTGTCAGAGCCGCGACGTCTCTCTCTCTCTGCGTCAAAATAGCCTGGAGGCAAAGTGCGCTCGGAACAAGCTGCAACAGCCTGGGCGAGTCCCCACCCCGTTCGGCTCCTCCTGGTCCCATGCCCTGCGCTGGGCTTCCCGAAGGCCGGCGGCAGGGCTTTATATGCTGCCTCCTGCCTGGCACAGAGGAGAAGGCTTGCCTTGCCTGTTCACCTTCCTCCTTGCTGCTGCGGCTGCATCGCCAGCTCTGCGCGCCGCCTGCAAACCATTGGAGATTTGCAAGGAACTCCTCCTGGAGAATCCAGCGCTCGGGACGGCCAGCACCAGTCTCCTCCCTCTCCCCTCCCTCTCCCCGCCAGGTCAGCCTCGCTGCGCCGTGCCCTGCGCTCGGCAGGCACGTCTAAGCCGGGTCCTGCCTGCCCTCCAGCAGCTCCCCCTCTTCCTCCTCCAGCTGATCGAGGCTTCGTGGCTGGCTGCACGGTTTCAACAAGATGGCGGGATCGGTGGCAGAGAGGGACGCGGTGGTAAGGGGCACACCGCCTAAATACTTTGCTCGAGGGGGGTGTAAGGGGAGGGCCTTTGCGCTTGGCCTGCTTCTGGGTCTGTGGGGCTCACGCCCAGATTCCCCCTAGTGACGGATTAGAGCTTCAACGTGGGGATCTGGCGATCAGAATACCTGTTTGCAGCGGCGGTAGGATCCAGTGGCCGGCAAACGCGTGAGGCTCCCCCAAAGCTGATAGCTTTGCTGGGAAGGAAAAGCTGGCGTGGCGAGAGGGATATTGGTGGATGGTGGAGCGAACTGGGGGCCTCGGGTGGCTTGCCCCTTCTCCCACTCTTCAGGTGTCATCCTGGCGCGTGTGTGTGTGTGTGTGAGCTCTGGGGTTCTCCTCCATCTCAGGGGATTGACATGCATTACTCCCTGGAAGACTTGCTGGGAAATTTGAAGAAGCAGGCAACACCCTTTGTTTTGCAAAGGGGCTGGAGGGAAAATATGGATTCTGTCTTCGAGACTTGACATGAGATTGGCGCTCTGTTGCTTGCTTGGAGGGCCCTCTCTTTCTTTCCCCCGCCGTGGGTCTGGTGCTGAACACAAAGGCGCTTTCTCTGTCTGAGCGTGCGTTTGTTTTTGCTTTCAGAAAATAGAGGACGGGCATTTGAACAACTCTTTGGGATCCCCCGTACAAGCCGAGGTGTATTTCCCACGACTGGTAAAGGATTTTGGCCTTCTCTCTCCTCCTTTCCCTCTTCCCCATCTTGTTGCGATGGGGCCTGATCTGACCCTGTCTGCCCCCATTATGTAAGGGCCTAGTCATTTTGAATCCCTGCAATCTTTTTCCAGGTTGTCCCATTCTGTGGGCACATCAAAGGAGGAATGAGGCCCGGCAAGAAAGTCTTAATCATGGGCATCGTGGATCTCAACCCAGAAAGGTAAAAGACAGGCAGGGCTTGCTTGCGATTGGTAGGGCGCTTCCCTTCCTGGCCCTGTATGCCTTCTCAGCCCAAGACCTGTAAGAAAAGCTCTGTTCCCACGCACACACAAAGAATGTGCCTACCAAACACCCAGCATTTCTCAAGACAAGCTATTTTTATCTGCTGTTGTAAATATAGAATGTTGGTTTCTCCTCTGACCCCCAGAGGGGGTATTTGTATAAGAGAAGGCCCTCGTTTCTCAACATTTCTCTTGGTTATAATAACAACGGCTACACAAGTGGTGTATTTTATTTATTTATTTATTTATTGCACTTGTATACTGCCCCACAGCCAAAGCTCTCTGGGCGGTTTACAGCAATCAAAAACATTAAAACAAATACACAGTTTAAAAACATATTTTAAAAACAATTTAAAACACAGTTTTAAAATCCAAAACAATATAAAAACAATTTAAAAACACATGCTAAAAATGCCTGGGAGAAGAGGAAAGTCTTGACCTGGTGCCGAAAAGATAACAGTGTTGGCACCAGGCACACCTCGTCAGAGAGATCATTCCATAATTTGGGGGCCACCACTGAGAAGGCCCTCTCCCTTGCTGCCACCCTCTGAGCTTCCCTTGGAGTAGGCACTGATATATATCTCTTTTTTTGTGTGATGGGGGGGGAGGAAGAAGCATCTAATGTGTGAAGTGTTTGTAAGGAAGACATAGATGAAGGAGCCAAGCAGGAAAGCTAGTCTACAAGTACTACATCTATTTGCCTGCTGGTGCCAATACTATTGTGTGTGTGTCTCTCTGTGTGTCAATACTATTTAAGATGTATTTGTACATGCTTAGAAGTCAAGCGTGCTACAGTTGGATTTGATTGCTTTATTTTGGGTGAATGAGAGGGATACTGTTCCCGTTACAGTTTTGACATCAGTCTCACGTGTGGGGACGCGGATGATCCTCCTGCTGACGTAGCTATTGAACTGAAAGCCATATTCTCGGACAGACAGTTTCTCAGGAATTCTTGCATATCTGGCGAATGGGGAGAAGAACAATCATCTCTTCCTTACTTTCCATTTATTCCAGACCAGCCCTTTAGGGTGAGTATAAATAGTTCATAAAGGAGCTGTGTATAATGGGTAAAGTGTTTGGTGTTTCTTTTTCTTTTAAAAAAAATCATGTGAATGTCAAAAAGAACATTGAGCTGTAAGAATCTCTGCCTGTTTGAGTAACAGAGCAATGCATAGACTCAAAGCTACTGATTTAAATCTATGAACAGGACTTTGATATTATGTTTGTTTGTGTGGCACGTATTGCTTGTGATGGCAACTAATCTGAACAGTCAAGAAAGTCCAGACATGGGGATGCTACTACAAACTAAAGATGGTAACATTTAGTAGTATAGCAAATTTTCTGGGTTTGGTTATTACTAGGGATGGGGTTCACTATCTGATTACGTTTCATTTTTCTGTTTGTCAAATGGGCTGCCAGTTATGATTCACCATAAATTGCATTCCACTAGTTATCGCGATTCCCGGTTCTCCCTTTTTTGTGTGATTTTTTCCAAGAAATCACATAATTTTTTCATTATTCCTTACGCTGCTGTATAATTTATATAATGTATACAGTAGTAGCTGACTACAAAAATAATTACGTAATTCTCTGCATGGATATATATATTTTTAATTACGATGTCACCGATAGCTCCGACTGCACTCGGAGAGTGGGAGCCTATTCAATGGTGAGACAAACTTGCAGATTGTCCCAGAATTCGATCACAAATCCGATTTTGCAAATATTCTACACCATCTCTAGTTATTACAGCCAAAAATTATGCCTCTGTTTGAAACGGCTACCATATAATTCGTAGACTCATTAACACTGACTCCATACTTCCTGATTTGTTTGTTTGGTGTGTGTGTGGATATAATGTGTCTCAGTATTGGCGTTAGCTGATGCAATGCCATAAGATCCAGTTGAGCTTCTCCTGGGTGTCTGTAGCTCATGATATCCATCGTGTACACAGGAATAATAAACAAAGAAATGCAACTCTACGAAAAGTTATTTATCTTTCTCTGTTACATGCCACCTCCATGTTTACGATAAAAAGGGAGTAGGTGTAGTAACAATGAGAACAACATCAAAAGGAGCCACAAAAAAATCTTAAATACTGCTTTTCAACTGTCACATGTGGACTCATGAAAAAAAATATTGAAGGGGGAAGAAGGGGGGCACATTAAGTCCAGAGGAAAATATTTTTTCTCCCTTTACTTCCCTCTCCACCCCACGCCATGCTTGTTTGCCCCAATCTAGCTAAGAAGATCTGCAGGCAGAAGCAGACTTCCTAGATCAAATATAATTTGTTGGGCCTCAACTGGATATGCATCCAAATGAACATCTGAGCATAGGTGTCTGTTTGCAGTCCACTGCTTCCAAAGGACTGTGTCTCAATGCTTGAGAAGCTTCATTGGCACCAAAGCAATCATTGAGGTTCCAGACATCAGCAAAGCAAATAATGCTCCAATAGCACTGGAGTCAATGGGGGAGCTTGTTTCCTTTCCCCTTTGGCCTTCAAACTCATCCGTCACAGAGGCTGGATAGGAATTGGCCGCAAATGATATCTCTAGGGCCAGTTTGCAACCATCCTTTAAACTGTGAGAGAGCATTCCCCTAGGATATTTAAAGGATCCCGTGAGCAGGGGTGAAACTGAGCTCAGAACATGAGTGTCTGAGGGTATTATCCAAGGCATCTAAGGCATTCTGCTATCTCAGGTCCTCCCCTTTGTGGGCCCTAGAAGGGAAGTAAATAGCGGGCTGCTTGCCTTACTTCAGCTGAATGGCCAAACTACGTGTTATATGTTTATGCATTGAATGTATTGGTTTGTTGAAATCATCCACTAATAGCATATTCCCTCCCAGGGCAAACAGGAGCTGGGGGAGGGACAACTTTAATTGGGAGTGTTGCGTGCAGTTAAAGGATTGTTTGTCCCTGCACAAACGAGTCCCAGTCCAGGATCCAGCCCCCTCAGTTTAAAAAGCTCAGACATGTGAAATGCTCTCAGACATGAAGTTTGGCTGTAACTCTCAACTCTGGTGGCCTGTGTGCTGCTTTCTGCTGCCAGGCAACTAGAGGCCAGTGTGTAGGCATGGACCTCATTTCCTGTTGTTTTTTGAGGTTGGGAGAAGCTAGTAATCTTTTATGCAAGTTTTTTCTGCATACCTTCAGGTCCCTCCCTCCTTATAGGATCCCAGTCAGGCTCTCACCCTTGGATTGTTTTGGTGTTTAGCATGCCTGCATAGGACACTCACTTTATGAACATCAGTAGTATTACCTCCAGAACATGATGGAACACGCTGTAATGTAAGGAATAATGCTAAATTCTCCCTAAAAGACTACTGATTATATATGTACATGTACAATCTATGGCTGAATTTGTTTGTCTTGAATGGCATTAGAGAAAGTAAATTATATGAGTAGTGCAGCCTGGGATTTTGTGATTTCTAGTCTGCTGGAAGGGGGGGAGAGGAACAATTAGATCGATAGGTGAAATGTATTGCTTTTTTCTTAGGAGTGGGTGAGTGCACAGATGAAAACTTGCAAGAGAACCACATTATAGTGATGCTCTGCATTGTTGCTTATGATTATTATCCTTCCTTTAGTAAGTGCGGGGGAAATTGTGATTTAAAATGCAGGATAAATGTCAAAGTCGGCTTTTGAAGTCAAATCAGGATAGAGGTTAGCTGGTTACATCTGTCTAGACCACATACACATCCTGCATGAGTTTTCTCTGATGATATAAAGTTTGGTCACAATGCAGTGCATATTCTAGGCATACAAGTCCTGTGTTTTTTGTACTTTGAGATGTTAATATTTGGAACATTTTTTGGTATATTTATTGGGGTTAAGGACAGTCCAATTACACCATGACATTGTGTTTTCATTTTAGCCATAATTCAATTATGTATTTTGTTGTGTTTCTGTGGACTAGATAGGATGGGAGAATCTGGAACAAAGCCCCACTCAAGGTCTTTGCATATTGTTTGTTTGTTTGTTCAAAGTGTATTCTAGCCAATTTTAAGTTGTGGCTGTGACATATGTAAGAAAACATAAAAATACAATCAAGTAGTATCACTATAATCAGTAGCAATAAATGTAAAGCACAGCAGGTATTTAAAATCAAATGTAAAAATGAACATGGTGTTAGTCTCTCCTCAGTCCCTACTTCCTTACTTCAGTTGACAGGAGGACACAGTGCAGGACCTGTAAAGCCAGTCTAAATGGCCAGAGAAGTTTATGAGGGAGAAGATAGTTCTTTAGGAACCCTGTTCTCAAACTGTTGAGGGCTTTAAAAGTTAAAACTAGCACCTTGAACTGTACTTGGAAAAGGAGTGTTAGTCAGTGCAGCTGCTCCAAAAATGGCAAAAATATGTTCCATGCGGCTCGCCTCAATTAAGATGTATGCAGTTTCTGAACATAAAAAAAGGAATTACAGCATCTTATTTTCACTTGAGAAATGGGATGTTGCTTCCCATTGGTTGCAGGAATCCAGAATACATTTTCCTATTCTGCAAGTGCATTCTGTTCAGTTCAAGTGCAGAAATGAGCTGCTGGAAAAATGCGTAATGACATGCACCCTCCTGCAGCTGCAACTATTGTATGAACAATAGTTGCACTGCACAACCTGCTCCAAACAAACCCCAGCCTACCAGGTGCTTGACAACCTCCCTGGTTTTAACAGTCCCAGAGAAGTAGCAAAAAGAAAGGTTTCTCGAGCCTTTGATGAGCCACTTTTCATGTCTGGTGGGCTGTGTTTGATTTGGTGGACTACAAGTTGTCTGACAAGTGCCTGTGACATTACTTGCAAGTAGTGATTGCACTCTGTGTCATTTTGAGATGTTTAGATGTTCTGCCATCAAACATTCAGCCTGACAGCTGTACCCTCCCAGCAGTGGCAACACTGTGTTTGCCAGGATGGGGCAAGATGGTGGTGAGGTCAGGGGAGCTCTGAGCTGGGGCATCAGTGGCCCACAGGGGTGTATACACCTGTGAGATGCTGCCACTGTGAATCCTGAGTTTCCCCGATCTTGCTGCAGCCTTGCCCAATCCCATCCGAGCAAGAGGCAGGGCCGCCACCACTCTGCTCTAATCACATGTTGCTGCAGCATTTAATTTACCTTTTTTGGAGGGGGGGCATTAAGAAAGAGTGTATTCCTGCTCTTTAATAAGTATACATATATCTCAGTACATTTTTAAAAGACGTGACTATTCCCCTAAAGCAAGGGCTATTCATGTCCCCTTGCCTGATGTGAGAATGGGATTAAAGCTACCTGGCACTGAATGGGACCAATACTGTTTTCTCCCCACAGACATTTCATCATATGAAAAGGCTCTGTGTGGCCTTGAGCAGGTCACTTGGAGTGCTTCACTTATGGGGAAGGGCCATAGCTCAGTAGCAGAGCACATATTTTGCATTTGACATGTATTCAGAGTACTAATTGAAATGTGCTACATAAATGCTAATGTTGTTGTTGTTATTATTATTCAACATTAGCATTTATATAGCACATTTCAATTAGTACTCTGCATACGTTGTTTCAGTATCCCTGCAACAGTTATGTAAAGTAGACTGCTTCCTCCAAGAGTGGGGAACCTTTCCTGAACTACAACTCCCATTGGCCCTAGCAGGGACAGCCGGTGGCCAAAGCAGATTAGGTACTTGAGCAACATCTGGAGAGCCAAAGGTTCTCCACACGTGGCTTACTCCTATATTACAGATCGGAATGAAGCAAGGGGGGCCAGATGCAAAACAGGTCAGGGCTCTGGCACCTTTCATGTATACTATAGTGAGCATGGATTTTTTGCATTCTGCAGTGTTAAATTGAAAATACCCCCATGCTATTCTGATGCTTCCCATAAGCTCATTTCAAAACAAAACCTTACATAACTTATAGTTCTGAACTCAGAAACGCTTGCTTAACAACCCTGTCAATTTTCATGGCAATACACAAAACAGTCAGAGAGAATCGAGAGTTCAAAGTGTAAAAAGAGAGAGAGAAAAACCAGACCCCTTTTGGACTTTTTTGTGTCAGTGGTCTCATAATTTTTTGAAATTAATTAAAAATCAGCCATGTTCACAGAGTACCTGTAATCCTATTACTGGCCTTGCCCCCATACTCTGACCTTCATCTTCTGCAGTTTAAAAGTTTAAAAAATGCCTGGCTGATTTTTAATTAATTTAAGAAATTTAGTATTGAACTCAGTGATAATGTCAGGCATGCTCAGTAAGAATCAACTGTCAGTGTTATAAAAGCCAGACTCCCAGCTGTTGGGCTTGCCTAATCGGGGCCACACACACACCAGACCTTTATTTCACTTTAGACAGTCATGGCTTCTCCCAAAGAATCCTGGGAAGTGTAGTTTGTGAAGGATGCTGACAGGAGACTCCTATTCCGCTGACAGAGCTCTAGTGGCCTGAGTGATTTATTAATCAGCCTCTGACTGTGAGGGGAACAGTGCATCTCCTAGCAACGCTCAGCACCCTTCACTAACTAAATTTCCCAGGATTATTTGGGAGAAGCCATGACAGTCTAAAGTGAAATAGGTCTGGTGTGGATGTGGCCAGTGACAGCTTTGGTTTAAATTTGGGTGGGAGGCTACATGTACCTGCTGTAGAATAAAAAGGTGGGGGAAGCCCTGAAAAACAATGATACTGTTCACAATGTTTTCCTTTTGGAAAGGGACTTCCCCTCTGCCCAGTCCAGCCTCCTCCCTTCCCCCTTCCCCTTCCTGCCCCTCCCCCAGGTCAGTTTCACCTATCCTAAGCATGATTGCACGGGAGTAAATCCCATTGAACTCCATAAGCATGCAAATGATCAAACCTCCCCTCCCCTCCTCCTCCCTCCCATCACCTCCCTTTAGCCCCTTCCCTCCCCCTTCCTTCACCCCTCCCCTTCCAATCCCCTCCTTTCCCTTCCCCCTCCTTCTGCTCCTCTCTTCCCCCTTCCTCGTTCCCTCTACTCTCCCCTATTCCTCCCCCATGGTCAGTTTTACCTATCCCAGCCATGATTGCACGAGAGTAAATCCCATTGAACTGAGTAAGCATGCAAATGACCAGACCTGCCTTTCCCCTCCTTCCCCTCTCCTCTCCCTTCTTCCTCCCTCCTTCCTTCTTCCTCTCCTCCCTTCTTCTTCCTCCCCTGCCCACTCCAGGCCTCCCTCCCCATGGTCAGTTTTACCTATCCTAAGCATGATTGCACGGGAGGAAATCCCACTGAACTCAATAAACATGCAAATGATCAAACTTGTCCTCCCCCTCCTGCCTGCTCCCTTCCCCCTCCTCCCTTCCCCATCCCCTGTGGTCAGTTTCATCCATCCCAAGCATGATTGCGGACAAGTAAATCCCACCGAACTCAATAAGCATGCAAATAATTCATTCTCAGCAAACTTGCACAGGATCCCATTTCTTACCTCCTGGATTAAAAAGCAGAGAAATTCACTAAAAAGCAAAAAATCTTGCGGCTTAAGAACATAACTATAGCCAACAGATATTTCTATCAGACTTTAAAAATCAGGGAAATTGGGCAGCTATAGTGAATGCACCAGGGGAGCAGGAGACCTGACCTCCTCTCTGAGCTATTGGACTGCTCTACAAATTTGTTAAAATGCAAACACAATTTGTGTTGGTCTTTCACAGTCCAATCTGCTTCTTAAACTGCAAGGTTTTTTGATTATTAGTTAATTGTTGTCTAGAACAGAAGATTTCAGCAGGAGTAGCTTGTCATTCAAGCTACACTTGATGAAATTCCCTCTTCTGCACAACTATTAGAGGTGCAAGAGCCCTGCCCTCTTTTGCATCTGGCCACCCTAGGGATGGCTGAGAGAGTGGTGGTTACTGGTGGATTTGTGGCTGAGATTTGAACTAGGAACTTCTCAGCTCATTCTGTTAGACACTGTGCAGCTAGAATAATGTCATTTTAGAGTGCTACATGGCCATTAACTGGTGGCAACACAGCTTCTATGCCCCCAGAAGCTGAGACATTGTGCTTCTGAAAATATAGAGGCCATCAGTAGCCAGTATGTGTGCTCTTCTGGCTCATATGTTAGACCCTTAAACCAGGTGGCAGTCCTTGCTAGCAAACAGCAGACTGGGGGATTAGCACTGTTTGTTTTGGTAATTCAGTGCACACGAATTGCTGAAAACTCTAGGCAGTGTGCTGTCTCTTTTTTTTGTAGAGCCAGTAGCAAATGGGGTGATGGGGCAAACCTGCCATCCTCTGGTCACTGGTGTTGCTGCAGCTTATCTGGACAGGGCTGCAGTGAGGTCAGGCTGTGCAGACACACCAGTGGAGCCAATAAAGCACTCCAACTGGTATATCAGCAATATCACTACCTCTGGCAGAGTGGCGCTTCTGGGATTTGTGATAACGAATCCATCATTGCTTTGAACATGTGTTAATAATTCATAATGTACTTTAATGTGCAAGTCTTTTTACAGTAACCGTTGTATCTGTTCATTTAGTACATTGTCACAGTAGTTTTATGAAGCGATGCTTGTTCTCATACTGCAGTCACGGATCTGGAGCTGAGAAAATGGCTTGCCCGGTATCATCCAGTGATTCTGTGAGCAGGATTTGTTTCTCAGATCCCCAGACATTCCAGGTCCAGGGTTACCACAGTGGATTACAGTGGGTTTGATTCATAACTGGGTGATTATTGAATGGATGTTAATAATTCTGTATATAAGTAAACAAGCCTAACCCCACAGTTGCTCAAGGCAATATAAAATTGGCCATGGTTCCTATATTTGTGATATTTAAGTTCTGCGAAATGCTCTTTCCAGTTGCAGTTGTGACCCTGATTCATAACATTTATTTTTTACAGGTTGAAATACTTTGTGAGCACCCTCGTTTTAGAATATTCGTGGACGGACACCAGCTTTTTGATTTTTACCACCGCGTTGAGAAGTTGTCAGCTATTGATACGATAAAGATAAATGGAGATCTCCAACTTACTAAACTTGGTTGACCTTGCTTTTTTATTAAAATAAAACAAACAGAAAAAGATAAAAACCAAAATTTTAGATTCCAAATTGGCTCAGGTGCCGTACACATCTGTCTGAAGGAGCAAGCAACCCTTGAGCAACCTCCCTTGTAGGCAGACATCACAGTTTCTTTCCAATAAGCAGCAAAGAACATGTTGATGAACTGAAGAACTGCTTATCCTAATGAAGAAAGTGTGATTGATGATTAATAGATACTGAGCCGTTCCCCTTTTTTCCTTTGGAAGTAAAAAGCCTACCCCTGCTGGATAATCAAATTATAATGGATCCTGGAAGAGTTACTTCATTGGCTAAACTGCAGAAGCTATTGAAAGGGCAGTTTTTGAAACAGTGCTAAATATATTATTAAACAGCAAGGAAAAAGTTTTCTTTTGAAAATATTGTTCCTGCACTTAAGTGGATTAATGTAAATGTAACACAGATCACAAAAGAGGGCCAAATATTGAAGTCCTTATTCAGTGCCTAATGCTAGTCTCATTAAAAACAATGGCAAAAAGTCCCATGCACTTTAATGGCACATGATTAGCTAGACACAGTGGCTGTAGTCCCGCACACTGTTCAGCACGCATATCCCATTGAATCAAGAGGACTTGAATGTGCTCAATTCTGCACTGGATTGCAGCCCAGTTACTATTGTTTCTACAGGAAAGGGCTGAAACTAGGTAATGGCTTCTGAATTTGGCCTTCGTATTTTAGTCAGGGTATGTGCATAGAATATAGGTCATTAAATGTTTTTGCACAATGTAATATTAATACCGTTTTTAAAGCATTCCTCTAGTTTATTTATTGATACTCATTGTGTTTATGCGTGAACAGCAAAACTGAACAATCGAACAGATTTTGGAGGAGCAAAGTATAAACTTTCTGAACGTACAAGTGTTCTTTGGGCAAATATTAACATATCATTTTGGAAAAAATGTCCTCTTTGTCTTTGGGCAGTTGGTGGTTTTCTTGTTCACCGAAGCTTGGTCTGTCCATGTCAGAAACCAGAAACTGCTTTCAGTTTGTTGTAACTGCTGTAAATGATAAGTCAGAGCTAATGGATGTTTGGGGGACTCCCCCCTACACACACACACACAAGGAGTTTCTAGGTTTATTGGTGTACGTCAGCTGCAGTCCTATACCCACTTAACTGGGTGTAAGCTTCATTGAACTCAACGGGACTTCTTTCTGAGAAAACATGTATAAGATTGATTGTGCTGTTAGAACTTGAGAAGACAGCTGTGTTTTTTGCAGACCAGTAACTTGTGGCTACTGTCCTGATTGAGGGTGAAATGAAATTTTCAGCACATCCAAGGACAAAAAAAAATACCCTTTATAAATGGCCCAATTAATAACGTAGGAAAATCAGATACCTTCATACAGACAATAGCTCTTAGTGATAGGTATAACTGCGTTATCCATGTAATTATACTGCAAAATGAACAAACACAGTGACTTTTCATAGACTCGATTTTGTAACCTTTGACAGTGTTTCACAGTGGGCTTCAAAGGACTTGTTTGGGTGTTATCGACATGTATTTACATTATTTTTACCATGTGTATTATAGCGATTTTTAAAGACATTTATTATGGAGACTTTTTGTAGCATAACATTTTTTAAAGGGAAAAAGGTAACAAAATGAACTTATGCTTGAAAAATAAAGGGGGTCTCTCAGTCAATCAAAGTAGGACCTTCTTGTTTAAGATTTTTTTAATTGACCACTCCCATCCCCCTGCCCCACCTACTAAAAGTTTTGTGTTTAGTCAGTTCACATCAAGTTCATTTTAGAGACTTGTGGGGGTCTGTTTTTGTTTCATACAGGAACTCTGTAAAACGGGGCTACCCCTTTGTGTGACCCTTAGAAGATTCTGTTAATAATAATCCAGCCTCCATGCTCGGGCCTACTACAGTTTCTAGTGCCATATTTTGGGACTCTGCTCTATCACAACTGTCAGACCTGGGTAGTCTGAGATAAGAAAAGCCAACACATCATCCCTAAGTCTGCCTATTTCATCAGCATTGCCCTCACCATCCTAGGGCACTTTGCATTGCAAAGTAGGCGGGGCTTATTGGAAATGACAATGGGCAGTGTGGAAGCAGTTTGCCTGTGTTTTAAGTGGTATTTAGAAAAAGGGATACAAAAGATTCCCTCCAGCGAGGATCACCACCATAACAACAAAAAACCACTGAGTAATTAATACCACAATCCTCACTCATAAGAAGTAAGTCCCACTGAATGCTACAGGCATTATTTCTGAGTAAACATGCTTAGAACCGTGCTTTAACAACTGCAATCCTATGCATATTTACTTTGGATCAAGCCATTTTGTGCTCAGTGGTACTTACTTCCAAGTAAAGTTGAATAGGATCAGGATATGATATGCTGCAGTCCTAAGCGTTCTTTTTGAGAGTAGATGCTATTAAAGTAAATCAGAATTACTTCTGAGTAAATGTGGCTAGGATCAGGTTGCATTTATTTAAATTACAATATTTACTGAACAGTAAATATATTTCTCCTCTATTCAGTAAATACTGTGTTGATAACCAAACAGTACACCATTTTGGAATTAATTAAGAATGTGCACAGAGTAACTGTGTTTGAATTTTTGATTGCATATTTTACAGTAATTCAAAAGCACTATACTTCTTTAATTGAGTCATGTATGTTGTGATTATAATGCAAACAGCCCAGTCCTTATAGAGACACTTTCTACACTGTAAATCGGGGGAAGTGAGCCAGAATTCCTGGAACTGCATGAAAGTGTGACTAGACTTTTAAGCATGCAAGTATTCACCTTGAAATCAATGTCAAGTCAAATACCTGACTGAATCTCACTTGCACTATGAAGATGAGCAGAACGGAGTCCCCAAATGTTTCAACATTCTTCGCCTTTCTTATTGTGGGCATGGCTTTATTTCTGTCTCTGCTGGATATGTTATTTCCCTCACCACTCCTCAGACATAAAGATAATTAACGCCCACTGAGATTTTGCAATATTGTTTTGCTATGTTATTGCCAATGAGAATTAATTAGATTGAGGCAATTCAACATTTTAAACTGGAATTCTAACCTTACCTTTGAATGTCTCCTGATTCCTCACTCCCTCTTCCTTTCTAAGTTTTTATCAGAACGTAAAAGGATATTTTCAGGTGATCGTTCCGCCCCCCCTCCCCAATTAGTGGCTTTATATGAGTATATTGTACTCTTTGTACTGCAGTTAGATTCAATATAGGAATTTGTCAGGATGACGTTACATGATATATAAATTGTTGAGCTAATTGTGTCATTTTATAATGTCTTAATAAATCCTACAATATTTCTATACAGTACAAAAAGAATATTCTTGACAATAAACATGGAGAAAAGGGTTTTATTTAAAATGTTTGGATTATTGTCTGACGTGCATAAAAAAATGCTCATAAATACAGATGCAAATATATGTCCATGGGGCCAAAGCATTCACACCAGATTACATACCAGGTACCTGTGTTCCAGTGTAAATGCTATCAAGTTTCAGCAGAGAATTTAACCGTAGATTATAGAGCTCTTCGTGGCTTTTAATGCCATATACAATTGTATATGCACTGTGATATGGTGGCTCTGTTCCTACTTACAGGGTTAGTTCCAGAGGGTTGTCTGTGGAATTTGCTCTAGATGGGGATTTTCTCTTCACCCCATGCTTTTTAATTACTACATGAAGCTGCTGGGTGAAGCTATCTGGAGAACTGGAGTGAGATGATTCACCTCTCTTTCTCCTTGTCATCTGAGTCAGGTGAAGGTCTGAAAATGCTAAAGCAGTATCGGGAGTCTGATGGGCTGGATGAGAGCCAGTTACCTGAGACTTAAGCCTGACAAGACAGTGATGCTGTGAATAGATGGTTCCCAGGTTCAAGAAGATAGCATTCAACTTACTCTGGAAGGATCAAGTTCACAGCTTTGGTTCCAGCTTTGTCACTAGAGCAGGGATAGGCATCTGTGGCCCTCCAGGTACTGCTGGACTCCAACTCCCACCAGCCTCAGTGAACACATAAGAACATAAGAAGAGCCTGCTTGATCAGGCCAGTGGCCCATCTAGTCCAGCATCACAGCGGCCAACCAGATGCCTATGGGAAGCCCACAAGCCCGTGGCCTCTGTTGGACAAGGATAGTCTGGATACAGTTATCCAGGTAACTTCCTGATTAGATAACTGTAATGTGTATTTCATGGGGCTGCCTTTCATGATTGTCCAGAAGATTCAGCTAGTAGAGAATACAACTGCCAGGCTTTGGGTCATATCTCACCAGTGTCAGAAGAACCCCACTGGCTGCCTTTCTGCTTCCCAGTCTAGTTCAGTGCAAGCTAAATGGCTTGAGACCCAGGACATCTCCCATCCCATCCAATTCACGATCACAGGTTATCAGCTGAGACTCTTTACCTCTTTTTTTAGAGAGAGAGTGGGTGACAACCAGAGGGCCTTTTTGGAATGTCCTCCCTAGGGAAGCTCACTTGGTGCCAGCACTGCTTTCTTTTGAGTGTCAGTTGAAACCTTTTTCTTTTTTAAAGGTTTTAGGCCTTCTAAATCTTGCTAGTGGCTCTCTTTAATCTGCTAGTGGGTTGTTTTTAATTGTGTGGTGGGTTTATTGCCATTGTGATATCTTAATTGCAAAAACTTCCCTGGAATCAGTTATAGTGAAGGGTAGCATATAAATGTTTTAAAGAAAGAAAGAACAAGGGGTAATGCAGAAGACAGGTGATTGGGTTTTATCTGCCAATACTAATACTAAATACCTTTCTTGGGCAGCCCACTGTCTCTTAGCCTAAATCTATCTCACTGGTTTGTTGAGAGGGATGGAGGAGAAATTCATTTGGTCTGCATTTTAAAGCAAACGAATCTAATTTGCTGGTCTCAGATTTATATGCAAATCAGGACAGCTATCGATCAGATGATGCACTTCCCCTATTTTGTAATGCAGTTTTCATTCAAAAATGTGCACACAAATGCATATTTTACAGGAAAATATGTGCAAAAACACACATTTTATGGAGAAATATATTGAAATAGCATAATACGTATATGGGGAAATACTTACAAAAACATTAACAATGCATACGATTTCCATGCAATTTTAAATGTGTTTTTTTAGTCTACAAGAAAACAGGAGAGAATAGATGCATACGGTTGAGCACATGTGGAACTGTCACAGAATAGAAATGGGCTGATCTGTCCATAAGTGGATCCAAGGGGTAGGATATGTAAAGCTCTTGAAAAATCCATAGCAACAACAAATACTAGTTTGCAGCTATTTACTTACCCATATTCCTGAAGACGTGTACTTGTTTATCTTCATGCAAAACTTCTAGAAATCACAGCATGGCTGGGAAATCTTTTATATAATCCCAGTTATATAGGAACCCAAAGGCATACATGTTCAAAGAAATTGTCTTTTTAATTATTGTCATATAAGTGAAAACAGGTTCTTAAAGAAAGTCCCTATAACACCAGCTCAACATGAATGATTTTTTTTCTTGCAAGAGATGCTCTTTTCATTGTAGTACGTAAGTGTCACAATAAGAAAGAGCAACTGTCCTGCCGGAAGTCGAAAGACTCAGACATAGCTGTGGTTATTTCTTTTGTTGAAGTAAGAGTTTCAATTCAGTGCCCTTCATAAATCTACCTACGGCAAAATCAGCATCTCTATTCCCCCCCTTAACTAGGCTTAAGTAAGGCTGGGTGGGCACTCTACTTGCATGTGCTGTCACTGTTGGGAGCACGTATGTAGGCAAAGACTCCAGCTCAACTGTGTCTGTTGGATCTCCTGCCCCACTTGCCTCCTGGCGCGAGGCAAAAGCGGAGCCCCCACCACTGTCCTGTCTGTCAAAGTCCAGAGCTGGGGTGCCTTCTAAGTCCAACTCCATGCTCGGCCCCTCACCAGCTCCAACATCCCACTCTTAAGTCCTCTGCTTCATCCTCCTCGGTCCACCCCCCTTCATCAGGGCTCACGACAGCAATAATCAGGACATTAGAGCAATTATACGTTGTTCCCCAGATTTATGCATATATGGCAGTATTAAACTAATCTGTCCCATCAACACAAGGATTACCACTAACACAATGGGACTTCCCTCCTCCCCCTGTGTGCCCCATACTCTCCTCAAATCTGCTCCAGAGGGTTGGGGGGAACCCCTAGAACAGATTTACGGGGGAATGGGATCAGGAGGGAAGGAAGTTTCCAAGCAGAAATCCTTGTGCTGATGGAACTACATACATAGCGCTATGTTGAGAACAACCTATAATGGTGAAAATGTGTGTTTCATTCTTTAAACTGCAAATGAAATCAGAAACATCCAACAGTAACTCTGTCTTGCTAACAGCATTAACGTATTCAATTAATCTCTTGTTGTACTGCATTAATAATAATGATGCACCAAGTTTAAATGAATAAAGGTTTGGAGTGCTGAATCAGAGCCTATCACAGCATAAGACAATGAATTGTTATTCTGAACTATCTGAGAATAGTGTGCTAATTATGTACACCCTCCTTGAGGACAAATATTGATATTGACTTTCAGAAAGCTGATCTTAGTGAAATCCCTAGTTTAACAACAGTAAACTAGGGTCAATGTGAAGAAAAGCACCTAGGAGGACCACAGTGAGCCTAGCTTCTGTGCTGGTCTAGAATTCCGACAATCATTTGGTATGGCTGTCAAAAGGCCTAACCTAGAAGCTGCTGAATGTTTGCCATCGCTATTCCATGCACTACAAGACTAGGGAGGGGGCTTATGTAGTTTACACAACAGTACCTCAAATGTACATCTCTTTTCTCTGTATAGAAAACATGGGCCTCTTGGGACTTGATTCGGCTGGCTCACTGGTATACATTGGAAAAAGACACTGCATTTAAATGGAATTATCCCATTTCAAACTGGGCTACAAGTTTCATGTTCTGACCATTCTGGATAGAAGTGCCGGTGTCTTTTGCTGGAGTGGTTTTCAAATTGTGTGTTTAGGTAGCCCTGTGCTTCCTCATAAGCTTCCCAGGGAATTCCCTGGAAGATAGCTTATCTGACACTAGAGATCTTTTCCTACAATATACAGCTTTGGGAGTATGTTGGGTCTATTCCAGGCATGCTCTTGGTTCATGTAGACAAACACCTGTTCTTTTATTGTGGGGTTTTGATGTGCAACCTTTGCTTCATGCAAAAAACAAAAACAGAATCTTAGTTCTCATGGTTTAAATTTGGCACTTGTCCCTCAGACCATAACGTTTGAGCTCCAGTATCGACATGTTGGTGGAAAATATGTTGTTCATCACCTTTTAGTTCTATTCCACAATTGTGACTTTTAGAGGAAGGACTACTCCACTACTGGGCTGTTAATGTAACTTTGCATTCATTTTGGGAAGGGCGTCTGAGACCAAGACTGAAGATAATTCAATTGGGGATTAAACAGAGAACAAGAACGGCAAATGCTTTGTTGCTTTGATACACCCTCCTAGCTCCTGGTAAACAATACGATTAATGTAACAGAAATATGTCTTGGGAGATACTTGAATTAAAGCTTAAATGCTGTTTTTGCATTTTGAAGCAATCATGTTAGATGTCAACTCACCAAATTCTATATTCGTTACACCTTGTTCTTTCTAAAAACCATAACTCCAACAGGATCTATTTTGTGTTTTTCTCATTGGTTTTGCACAAATCTCTGTTCAATTCAAACTTGTTTTTAAAGATGATCTGTGATGATGAGAGACAAGGAATGCCCATGTCAGAGAGCCAGTGCAGCTGAGAGGGTGAACTGAAAAAGGCCCATTTCAAATCTTGCCTTAGGCAAGCTCAGCTGCTATTCTCTCAGCCTCAGCTGGCCAGCTACAATACTTGCCTTACAGGGTTGTTGTAAGGATTACTGAAATTATGTTCATGAAGCACTTTCTAGAACTCTAGCTTACACATAGATGCTGTGTATTATTATTATTATTATTATTATTATTATTATTTCTAGTGTGTTAGGAAGAAAAACGCACATGGAGCATGTGGCAAAATGTTTGGGTACACGATAAACCACTTTTGTGTTTGCAGGTCAAACAGTTAAATTGTCATGGGTGTTTCAAATACGGCAGGGCAGGGTGCAATGTAGTCAGATCCATAGATCTTCACCTCTCCAGCCTTACTTCTTTTTCTCTTTGACCGTTATATATCCATCTGCTCTGACTTTCAATCTGGATGGTAAGCTTCCCCCCCCCCTTTTTTTTCTTTTAATGTTAATTCTGTACCGTATAGTGCCAACTAGCTGCACAGCTTTTTTCATGCGACAGTTATAGTGATTTGAAGATGAGCCAAATGGAATGCTTTCTGAAATACTGCAATTGGATTTGTGTGTTTTTTCCAAGTTTTTAGAAAAGGAATTGCATGTAATGATCCAGCAATAATACTGTACACTATATCATCCACCCACAAATCTATTTTTATGTTTTGTGACAATTTGATAAACTTTTCAAAACGATAAAAAATAAAATGCTCACTAAGTGGACTACAGTACACACCCTTTTCCTTTCACATATCCTCTGAATTGCCCCCTTTTGCCATCTCATACTTCCTTCAGCTAGAAACAGTAAGAGTGTCTGAAATGAAGCTTGCTCCAGACTGCAGCTTTGATAACCTTCTCTTTGAAATAATGTTCAGATGTAATTCTTCAGAGCAAATCCTTCTGAGCTTAGTCAGGGCAAAATCCCTATTACTTTTAGAACGATATAGCAGCATGGAAACAGCATTTCAGCAAAATTTAGATTATAGAAACAACAATACTTTTGTTGCTATATGAGCAAGGAATCCTGTCTGTCCCCTGCAGACAACATGCTTTGCTCAGGCACTCCTTCTCAGACAGACATTCATGCTAGAGAACCTTGATGAGGGTGCCTCCAGACTGTCACTATTTTGCTTGAGGGATTCAAACACATACCAGAACTTTAGGTTTGTGCAATTAAAGTGGATTAAAATGGATTAAATTAAATTGATAAAAGTGGATTAAAGTGCTCTGTCACCTTAGCATAACAAATCCACCTTAAACAACAACTGACTTTTTCGCAGTTTGGAAAGTGAGAGGAAAATGCATTGGAAAGTGTGGGATAAATGAATGATTTATGGGGAGACATGGAAACACCCCACAAGCAAATCAGAATGAATGCAGGATGAATGCCATTGTCATATAACTGCCTTGTAAACAAATGGAACAGACATAGTCTAAACCCTGTGTAACCTTTGTGCAAGCAAATCAGGGCAAATACTGCATAAACAGGTGATCTGGAGGAGCCCTCAAACTGTTGAGTCTGCATGGGAGTCCTGAAGCAGGAGATGGACAAGATCCAAGTGCAAGAGAGGCAGCAGTTTCAGGGACAGCCAAGTTAGGAACCCCTTGAAGTGATCATCCAGGTGAGTGATGCATACAGTCCGGAGCTAAGAAGGAGAACTGGTTTGTGCAGTGGCCCTTTCGACAAGGAAACAGCCTTGTAAGACCTGTACAGTGAGTGGGACACAACTCCCACTCTTGTGACCAACATCTTATAAGCTTTCCTGATCTTGCAGGAATTGACTGTCCGAAAATAACAGAAATGATATTCAGATGATCCTGGTGAGTATGAATGGAGATAGTCACTATTCTAAATCCAGTGTACTTCTGACGTATGAACATCGCTTCTTGCCTGTTCTCCATCTAAGCTATGATCTGCATGGAGATAGTAACCCCAGTGACACTTGACAGTTTAGAGGCTCGCTCTCTTCTGTGCATGGATTGGGTTTAGGCAATAAAAGGATGAAGAATGAAAGTAAGCTCTTTCTTGTATTCATAGGACAGGATAAAAGTTCCCCCCTCCTCAGGACCCCATTATCTTTTGGATTGCCTCTCCTGATATAAACCTACCTGGAGCCTTAGATCTTCCTCTGAGGCCCTTCTCCAGGTCCCCCCTTTGAGGGAACCTTGGAGGGCCTTTTCAGTCGTGGCTCCCCATCTGTGGAATAGGCTCCCCAGTGAGGTCCACCTGGTGCTGTCACTGACATCTTTTCGGCGCCAGGTAAAGACGTAGCTTTTCTCCCAAGCATTTGCTAGATTGAGATGATGTTTTGTTTTTAATATGCTGCCAAACCTTCCTGTGGCTGTATGGGGGTGGTATTGCTATTGATTTGTTGTTGTTTGTGTTGTTATTACATAAAAATTACTCTGATGTTGAACAAGAGGTGTAGTGAATTCCTGTTGCCTCTCTGATAGCCAGTGTTTATACACCCATATAACAATTATGGTGATGTAGTGATGTTTCTGGACCTCTGATATAATGGAGTGGCATAGGCACCATACAGACTGAGGGCATAACATTAACCTGTCCCCAGGTTTCAGCCACTTACCTTCGCTGTAGAAGATGTTGGAAGCCTTTCTGCTCTTTCACAGAAAAACACACTCCTGGTTACGTCTCCCTTCCCACTTTCTTTATGTTAGCAAGACCTACATGGACCAATTCTCACAGCTCCTTTCCAAATCCAAGCACCCTCACAAAGTAGCACAGCTTCACCATCGCCTTCACAGATGTTGCAGGGAAATGGCATTTAATTGCATTAAAAGAGACTCTGAAAGTCCTGTCATAAATAATAAATCTTGTTTATTTGAACGAGTATTAAGCAATAAATCAATTAACAGCCTGATTAAAGTTTATAATGGCCCATTGCGATGTTGAGCAAATCTTACCCCAGCTTGATCCCTGTCACCTCACTAATTGGTCCACTTTATATCTCCTACTCCCAGGAGGTAACCAGGGTGCTTGATGAAGTTGCAGAGGTTTAAAGTGGCAGCCTAGCCTAAGAATGGAGGAGAAATTCAGTTCTGTTTGTATGTAAAAGAGAACCTACCTAATTTGCACTTCCCATAACAATATGCAAACCAAAATGCAGGCATCCTTTGAAATTTGCATTTCTTCAAATGTTGCAGTGCAGTTCTCGAGCCAAGTAATGCTGGAGTGAAGTATACTAGGGTAAAGTGTGCATAATATGCCTATATAAATAACATATAAAAATCCATTATATTTGGGGAAATTGCATACAAAAACGTGTATATTAGGAAACATTCACACTAAAATGTGGATTAACTTTCATGAGCAGTTTTTTAAAAACATAATTGGAAGTTAATGCAGAAATACAGAGAACCAAAAATTGGAAAAATGAGAAACAGAGAAATTTAAATTGACAGATTCTAGTAGTGTAATTACCACTGAAAGTCCATTATAAGACAACAGTTTCCTCAGATTCTGCCCCCCCCACCTCCGAATGAAGTTTTGTAAAGAACAACAGCATTCCAAAAAGGGGTGTGTATATGAGTTAAAAATCCTGGGGTCTCAGATTTTTCTCCCTGTTACTCCTATTATATTAATAGAATTGATCTCCTAAAGGCAGGTGTGCAGAACCTGTGGCTCTCCAGTTGTTGTTGTTGGACTATCATCCCTGACCATTGGCCATACTAGCTGGGGCTGATGGGAGCTAAAGTCCTGCAACATCTGGAGGGCCTGGGAACCTCTGGTTCCCCAACCCTGGCCTAGGATGTCTGGCACATGGTGAGAATTTAGCACTGTCTGATACATCAGCTACTGAACTCTTCAGCACGGTAATGCCAGAATTATTACAGTAAAGCTGTGCTTGTGATCATCTTGAAGTATGCAAACAAGTCAAATGACAAGCCCAAGACTCCCACGTCGTCTCTCACCACACCCCATTTTTGTCATCTCCATGAGCAGGCATGTTAAAGACATTTGTACCTGGCTTAGCATGTGGAATCACATGTATCATTCATGGCCAAGCAACAGCTTGTTGCAAAGTCTGATCATTGCACGTAAGAGGTACTGGAATGGACAACCTACAGCTCTGTTATTTCTAGCTTACGTTTTGCTTGTCACCTTGAATTATCTCTCAGAAAGTTGGCCAGCAAATCTACAGTAAAAGGTACCCAACTTTTCTTTTTAAAGTAATGATGCCTGATTAAGCCCTGCCATTTTTTGTTTAACTTGCTTCTTCAGGCATTCAGAAAATCACACTTTTAAGAGGATAAAGGATGAAAGCTAAAAGGCCAGTTGATACCCTATATGTCATTAGATGATTTCTGTATACATTTGATAGATTGCAATGTACAAAGGACCAAATTACAGTGCAGCATCAAACCTTGTGACCATGCAGCTTTGATTATCCCCATCTAGGCTCGTCAAACCAATAGGCCCCGTTAAATCAGTGCACTGAATCAAGGCCAGTTAGTTGCACTTCGGTCCCATTATAGCCATTGTGCCTAACTTTCCACAACTGATTTCAATGAGGCCTAAGTACAACCGAGTTGGCCTGGATCCAGCCAATTAAGAAACACAATACTCAAATTCAGTTGGAGTATGAGGAAATAATTATTTAAGGGTTGATGATGACAATGAAACAAATTCTTCTTCTTGGACAACAATATATTTGGTTTTATACATTGAGCGATGGTTTCTAAAGACAACTAAATGGGCCCATTTTTAGATATGCTTTGAAAAACAAAAGAGTGGCTGAGCTGTGTACAGGAAATGCTCCTAAAACACAGCTTGTGTGGTTTGGTGTTATATTTTCATCTGGAATATTTCCCAATAGCAAACAGTTGAGCCTTGATGAAAAACCTCTCTTGGTGAAGTATCTTTCCCCTACTTTAAAATGGTATCCCTGCATTCCTCATAAATAAGCATCTCAGAGGACAATTGACTAGAAGATATCAGATGTCTCCACTTTCGTTATCCTTTAATTTCAGCCTGAAATTAGTTTAGTTTAGTTATTTATTTACTTACATACATATTTGATACATTTCGTCACAGGAGCTCAAGGCATTGTTCATGGCTCTCCCCCTCCTTTAAAAAGAAAAAGAAAAAAAGATATATCATTTTTATTACATTTTTCAGTAAGTAACAAGAACACAATTTAAATCCAAAACCTAAAGCCATAATACAAAGGAAGAAAAACAGAAAAGAAAAAAATATTAATTCTTCAAAATTTTCATAAGGGATGGACGAATCAGCACAATTAAACAGAACTAAAACCAGGGCCAGGTCAAGATTTCCAAATATCCTGAGATACTTATTTATTTATTATTTTATTTATACCCCGCCCTTCCTCCCAGCAGGAGTCCAGGGCGGCAAAAAGAAACACTAAAAACACTTTAAAACATCATAAAAAGACCTTAAAATACATTAAAACAAAACAACTTTAAAAACATTAAAAAAATACTTTAAAAAGACCTTAACCTTAAAAAGGGTTAAAGATATTAAAAGATATTAAAAGCAATTCTAACGCAGACTGGGATAGGTCTCAACTTAAAAGGCTTGTTGGAAGAGGAAAGTCTTCAAAAGGTGCCGAAAAGATAGCAGAGATGGCGCCTGCCTAATATTTAAGGGGAGGGAATTCCACAGGGTAGGTGCCGTCACACTAAAGGCCCTATGTTGTGCGGAACGGACCTCCTGAGAAGATGGAATCTGCAGGAGGCCCTCATCTGCAGAGTGCAGTGATTGGCTGGGTACATAAGGGGTAAGACAGTCTTTCAGGTATCCTGGTCCTGAGCTGTATAGGGCTAGAACCTTAAACTTGGCCCGGTAGCAAATGGGCAGCCAGTGCAGTTCTTTCAGCAGAGGGGTGACATATTGGCGATACCCTGCCCCAGTGAGCAGTCTCGCCACTGTATTTTGCACTAGCTGCAGCTTCCAGACCAACCTCAAGGGCAGCCCCACATATAGTGCATTACAGTAATCCAGCCTAGAGGTTACCAGTGCGTGAACAAAAGTGGTCAGGCTATCCCGGTCCAGAAACAGCCACAGCTGTCTTATCAGCCGAAGCTGGTAAAAGGCACTCCTAGCCACAGAGGTCACCTGGGCCTCTAGCGACAAAGATGGATCCAGGAGCATCCCCAGACTACGGGCCTGCTCTTTCAGAGGGAGTATGACCCCATCCAAAGCAGGCAACTGACCAATTATCTGAACTCGGGAACCACCAACCCACAGTGCCTCTGTCTTGCTAGGATTCAGATTCAGTTTACTGGCCCTCATCCGGCCCACCACCGAGTCCAGGCAGTGGTCAAGGGCTTGCACGGCATCTCCTGATTCAGATGTTGCAGAGAAATAGAGCTGGATATCATGTCCTGAAGCAGGAGATGGACAAGATCCAGGTGCAAGAGAGGGAGCAGTTTCAGGGACAGCCAAGTTAGGAACCCCTTGAAATGATTTGGGACACAAACTTTGAGGTGAGGAAACTGGTCTGTGGATCAAGGTTCCCTATACAATTTAGAACCCTGGATAAGCATGCTCCCCCCCCCAGTTCAGATTCCCCAACATGCCAAGGGGGGTGGGCGGAGAAACTGCACAATTCTATGTGTATATGGGTACCCCTACAGCTCCTTCCACTGCATTTGCCCCCTTCACACAAGAAATTCCTGAAGAGGTCAATAGACAAAGATCAGAGGAGAGCAATGAAGAATATAAGGCATATCCCTCCTTAGATTTCCGATTTTAAAAAATGGTGAACAGAGCTGCTGTCAGGCCCAGAAGTGGAGTGGTTATGCCATTCTAAGGAGTGCTGGGCGCTAAAAAGGGTGATGTCAGAATGTAGGGAGGAACAAAGTCAGTTCTGATGGCTTAGTCAGCTGGAGGAGACAAACAACTTGTCACACACATTAGGTGTGTTTAGTTTCACCTGGACTACTCATCCAATTTCTAAAACAAGTTCACAGTAGAAATTCATCTACAGCTGAGTTTCCATTTATTGTCACGCCTAGGAGAAACATAAGAGAGTGGGCCAACTTGTGTCATTTTGCAGCAACATGTCACTATTATTAATGCGTACCATCACAATCCCTAATGTGTTTGTTATTCCTAATCAGTCAAAACAGTTATTTCCCCATAATAGTAAGGAAACAGGAGATTTATAGGGCAAAATGACTGACATGCTTAAATCTGTAGCACCTGATACATGTTGGGGCAAATTCTGCTGCATCGAGTACTTACCTATGTCTCCCCAGACGTTGCTGAGCTACAAGTCCATAATTCCTTGCCAATGGCCATGGTGGCCAGGATTGATGGGAGCTGAAATCCAAGCACATCTGAAGGGCCATTTAACATCTCTGTGTTAAATGAATGAGAATAAATGAGTAGGCTCACTTTACTGTCTGAGCAATGCCAGTCCCACCCTAAAAAATGACTGTGATCAGCAAAGGACATTAAGAATAAAATGTTACTCAGGCAAACACTTTCTCAAAGTCACCACAAGACTACAAAAACAACACCCAACTAGGTTTTTTTTCCATACCTAAGGCAAGCGAGAATGCATAAGTTATAAACAGACAGTCACTAATTATATTATTCCCCCAGAGGTTCATTTGGGTGAAATACTAAGCCTGTGAATGAACTAATGAGCAAGCTTCTGTAGAAGAAATCCCCCTTCTTGTGACAGAGGCATGCAGAGAGCACTTATTTTTATGGAAAAATCAAATGGGAATGGATCTGTCAGCCAATGCACGCAGCAGGTGCCCAATCCATATATCTAATCTACACCATGAAACATAAACTGAGAAACAAAATGATATAGAAAAGGATCTCCAGCCGGTTCAGTTCGAGGACGTGGACAAGGTGCTTGGACAGGTACGTGCAACCACTTTGGTACTAGATCCTTGCCCCTCTTGGCTAATAAAAACTGGCAAGGAGGGAACAGTTGGCTGGGCCAGGGAAGTGATAAATGCCTCCTTGCGAGAGGGAGTGGTCCCTGGCTGTCTGAAGGAGGCAGCAGTGAGACCACTCCTGAAAAAACCTTCCCTGGACCAGAGGATTTCAGCAGCTACAAACCAGTGGCAAATGTTCCATATCTCGGCAAGATCTTGGAACGAGTGGTTGCTGACCAGCTCCAGGCGCTATTGGATGAAACCGATTATCTAGATCCATTTCAATCGGGTTTCAGGCCCGGTTTTGGCACTGAGACGGCCTTGGTCGCCCTGTTTGATGATCTATGTCGGGAGAGAGACAGAGGGAGTGTAACTCTGTTGATTCTCCTTGATCTCTCAGCGGCTTTTGATACCATCGATCATGGTATCCTTCTGGAGAGGCTTGCGGAGTTGGGAGTTGGAGGCACTGCGTGGCAGTGGTTCTGCTCCTACTTGGCAGGCCGTCTCCAGAAGATAGTGCTTGGGGAACATTGCTCGACACCGTGGGTACTCCAATGTGGGGTCCCGCAGGGTTCGGTTTTGTCTCCCATGCTTTTTAACATCTATATGAAGCCGTTGGGTGCGGTCATCAGGAGTTTTGGAGTGCACTGCCATCAGTACGCTGATGACACGCAGCTCTACTTCTCCATCAGTAGATGGTCAGGTGAGGCGGTCAATGTGCTGAACCATTGCCTGGCCGCGACAATGGACTGGATGAGAACTAACAAACTGAGACTCAATCCTGATAAGACTGAGATGCTGCTGGTGGATGGTTTCTCTGATCGGATGGTGGATACATATCCTGTCCTGGATGGGGTTACACTCCCCCTAAAGGAACAGGTGCTTAGTCTGGGAGTCGTTCTAGACTCTTCCCTGTCACTTGAGGCTCATGTAGCCTCGGTGGCATGGAATGCGTGCTACCAACTTCGATTGGTAGCCCAGCTACGTCCCTACCTGAGTAAGGAGGATCTTACATCAGTAGTACATGCTCTGGTAACCTCACGTTTGGATTACTGTAATGCGCTCTATGTAGGGCTACCTCTGAAGACGGTTCGGAAGCTACAGCTGGTGCAAAATGCGGCGGCCAGACTGCTAACAAGAACGAAGCGGTCTGACCATATAACACCTGTTTTGGCCCACTTGCACTGGCTTCCAATACGCTTCCGGGCCAAATTCAAAGTGTTGGTATTAACCTATAAAGCCTTATACGGCGCGGGACCTCAATATCTGTTGGAACGCCTCTCCCACTATGAACCGGCTCGTACACTACGGTCTGCTACGAAGGCCCTCCTCCGGGTCCCGACTCATAGAGAGGCCCGGAGGGCAGTGACAAGATCAAGGGCCTTCTCAGTGGTGGCCCCCGAACTATGGAATAGTCTCCCCGAGGAGGTTCGCCTGGTGCCGACACTATCATCCTTTCGGCGCCAGGTTAAAACCTTTCTCTACTCCGAGGCATTTTAATTTTTTGCTAATGATGTAATGTTTGTAATTTGATTTTAGCCTTTGCTGTTTTTAGATTGTGAAATTTGATTTTAGACTGATGTTTTTGTATTATATTGTATTTTATTGTATCTATGTTCACCGCCCAGAGAGCTATTGCTAGTCGGGCGGTATATAAGTTTTAAAAATAAATAAAAATAAATAAATAAATGTTCATTTTGCTTAATTCTCATTTCACCAGCAAACTTCCCAGCTAACAGGATGAGGTGAGGTAAGCAAGCTTCTGTAACCCCTCACTTGATCAAAACTATTGTGGCTCAGAATTATGCTAGTTTACCCTCCGGCTTATTCCAGCCCATGCATCCCAAGGGAGACTTGCCAGAATCAACCCCATCCCTCCTCCACAAGACCAATTTGTCCTCAGTGGGCAGGACAAATCCCAGGGTGGTTCATGAACTCTGAAGCCAAACACCCCACAAAGACCAGTTTCTGAAGATCCCTTTGCCACACAGTTGTTTTAATTCTAATTTAATTCTACTCCTAGCATGACTATGTGCCCTACAGAGAGCAGTACTCTGTTTGAAGTCCTCCATTTAAAGAACTGCCTAATCCAAGTTGGGTTTAAAGATAACGAAGCATTAGAAGGGTCATTAGGGCCACTGAAAGCTTCCATCAACAGTCAGCAGACTGGGCAAGGATCTGGTCACAATCTTCCACACTACCATGAGATGTATTTATGTCTGTTTCAATTACAGTAATTATTTCTAGATTTACCTCTATACCTATAAATTAGCACATACAAATTTTATGCAAATCGGTATGCTTTTTGTGTGTTTATGTGTCAATGAAGAAGTGGCCTCTCTGTCTATCCTTTAGCCTGCACTGGCCTTGCCAGCTATGGCCTGGTTAAAATGTAAGCAACAATAATTTACAATAAAATTCAGCAAACTGAAGACCTGCATGCAGTATAAATAAGCAAAAGAAGCCGTCACAATCATTGCCACAGCCAATACGGTCAAAGTGTGTATCTGGAGGGGAAGCGACCAGTGACAGCTCATACTACGTGACAAGCAAAGCTTTGCACCTCAAGCACAGCAAACTTACCCCTCATCACTGGGCAATTCAAAACAGCCACAAGGGCACAGTCATCATCTCATCTCTCATTAGTGAGACTGCGTGCAACACGGGCCCCACAACCCTATCAACTGTGTTGTGGGGCAGAAGTACATCCTACAAGAGGCAGTCATGGCCACCAGCCTGGATGCCTTTAAAAGAAGATTAAACAAATTCATGGAGAAAAAGCTGTCAGTGGCTACTAGCCATGATAGCTATTCTCTGCCTCCATACTCAAAGGCAGCACGCTTCTGGATACCAGTTGCTGGAAACCACCGGAGGGGAGAGTGCTCTTGCACTCAGGTCCTGCTTGCAGGCTTCCCATGGGCATCTGGTTGGCCACTGTGAAAACAGGATGCAGGAATAGATGGGCCACTGGCCTGATCAAGAAGGCTCTAATGTTCAAGATTTATGTCGTGTTTTACACATTAAATAGGTGTTCTTTGTATCATTGAGCCCTAGTTCTTCTTCCAGACCTATGCTACCTTTTGGGTGCTTCTTACGCAGCAGCACTCAGCACTTCTGCAGAGGTGAATGAGCAAAGAATCTTGCGCAGGGTCATGTGTATGCAGTCTGATGCTGTGTGCAAGGGGCTGTGGACTGAGATAGTGATCCTGTGCTGGAACTGGAACAGAGTTGGATATCTCTGACCTACTTCTAAAGCCACACACAGAGAAACGTCATAAGAACAGAACATCAGTGCTTTCCAAACTTCACAAATCACATCAAGGTGACTAGGCAGTCAGCTGCACAAACAAACCCAATGTGAATCAGCAAGGATCCTATGAAAAGGGACTGCCTGTATCCCACCCAGGTCTTGGCCAGCTGAGGAGGAAGGTACCACCTACCTCAAGATCCTATCACTCCCTGGAACTTTGCACCCTTCCTTATTTGCCCCATGCCCACCACAAGAGGGCCTGCCACTCAGCGTAAGGACCATTACATTAAACATATAGTTTCCTACACTGAGATTATCTCTGTGTACGAAGGTTTTGGTGTGTGATTATGAAGTGGCTGCTTTCATTGAAGGAAGAGGAACTATGCTGGATAACTAAATACCATACACTCCATCTGTCTCTATTTTCAGTCCCAGCTTTTTTTTCCAAATCTCCTTCCGTTTGTGCTGATCTGTTCCCCAGAGGATCATTTTAACATGAATACATGACTTAACGTAATAATTCAACCAAGATGGCATGAGACTTTTGGAAAGCTTACTATATAAGGACATATATTAGCACATGCTTGAATGATAAACTAATAAAAAATAGAATGCAAGATCATTTCTGCGTGCCCTCTTACAAGAGCAGCATCAGATGTCAGTGACTGGGAAATTCAAACAGAAAACTCTTGTTTCAGCCACAGCAAGGCTGGAAGAACACATGCCATTTTGTCTTATCTCTAAGTGCAATGTAGTTTAGCTTTTAGGTTGCCTCTTTCTCCCTCTGATATATAAAAACAGTTTTTTCAACATAGACATTGATTTCCTCAAACCTTTGTGATATCTTATAGGTTCTTTGCCTCCTTTCCCCTGTCCCCCTCATCTAGAGAAACACCTGCCCCTCTCACCAATTCAAATCCCGTTCTCTGTGACACTGTAATTAAATACATTTGTCCTGACTTTTTTTAAAAAATGTATTTGCTATGTGCTCCTTACATCCCCAAATGGTGCAAAATTCCAGGGGCAGTGCCATCTGGACTTGCCTTCTTTTAGGAGGAGGGATCACTGGAGATTTAATGGCATTTCAAAATAGTTGAATGTTTTACAAATGTACAAGCACAGCACGAATGGGAAACCTTTGGACTGCATCTTCCTTCAGCCCCAGCCAGGATGGCCAATAGTCAGGAATAATGGCAGTTGTAGTCCAACAATATCTGGAGGGCCACAGGTTCCCCATCACTGAAGCACAGCATAGGTGGAGGAGAAAAGCAAAAGCACCCTTAGCACGCAGCTTTCCCCAAATCAGATCCCCCGAAAGAGGTACCTGCACCCAAAGGTGCCTTCAGAAGTCACAGGTAGGTCTTAGCTCATTGCATTTTACTGTTTTCCAAACTACAGTTGTCCCCTCCATAGCCCACAGACTTTAACCCCTTAGCTGGAGGTGGTGGTGAGGATGAGCCACCTCCTGGCCTTTAGATTTTCCTTCCTGTCGGATAATCAAGGGAAAACTTTCTTACTGGCTGCTATATAAAGGACTAACTAAAGCGTTTGGAAACTAATTGTGGGAAGCAATTGGAATTTGTTTTTACAGATTTTTCCGGGTTGATTTTTCTGTCCAGAACCCCTGAAAAGACCTCATACTGAGCTGCACATATTGGGAATATCAGAAATTAGGCCTGAGTTACAGCCTAGATGGCCAGCCAGCCAGGTAACTATAGTGTACATAGCAAAAGTCCCATTCCTCTAGGGCTGTTTTCATCCTTTGCCAGCAAGTACTCAAGAAAAAAAAGAAAAAATAGCTACTATGATTGTGAGTATAGTGAGTGCTTTAAAAAGTAAAGGGCAACTTAGGTAACCATTTTTTCAGATCACTTGAAGTTATATCTTTATTTCACCCTTTAGCAAAAATCACCCAATCCTGCTCTACTCATTATAATAACTGCAGAATAAAAGAATTCTTACTACTTACTGCAGGCAAACAAACATGCTCCTTTATTGCTGTCTGGGTAGAGAACACAAATGAAACTGAATAGCAGAGCAAAGGAAAGTCGAAGGCATGTAGGGCTTATCCACATGGGATAGAGGCTGTTTTTACCTCTTGTTTTCTGTTTGCACTGTCCATCGTAAGGGCTCAATGCCTGCTGCAAATATGTTTTTTTCTAGTCACAGGTGAGAGGAAGCATCAGTCATGCAGTTTCCTAAAGACCATGCCCTCTCATTTAACATTTCCACTCCCTCTGGTTACCTGGCAACCAAGCATGCTCAGTTTGTTCTACCAGTAAGTTTTATTTTAAAAAAACAACCCAGAAGTGCAATTATTTGTACAATACAGCTAAAATACAAATCTTTGTTTGAGCAGTGTTATGTGTTTGTGCACAGGTTAGGTGCGAAAATAAAATAAAGGCACCATTTGCAGCAACATAAAAAAGGCTTGCAGAACGGGAGAAAGCAGTGGAAGTTTCTCTTCAGCCCACAGGAAATGAAATGAAAGAAGGGAGGAAAAGGGAGTGGACATGGAGAAGGGGTGATTGACACACCCACCTAAAAGCATCAGAGCAAAGCATTTGCAAGCCATAGAGATACAGAATGAAGACATTTTTTCCTTCCCTTATCAGACAATTGGGTAAGTATGAATTTACAGAGGGAAAACTGTGTGATAGCTTCTGTTGCTGGTAACATGTGAACCATGCAAATTGAAAGGGGATGCAAATAGCACCAAACATACAGTAAAATACTCTGTAGATGAGCCCATAGTCTAACTCTAGCCCATAATACAAAGTTCTAATATTTAAGGGTCATGTTACTATACAAAACTATTCAGGATCACTTAAGTAATTATAAGGTGATTGTAATCATGAAAATTCCACCTTTAATCAGGGAAGGTCCTAAATGATCAGACTTTGGGGGGCTCTTCCAGATGAGGCTTTTGTTGTGCACTCACCCTGCCTTATTCACTGATATTATTCAATGGGTCCTATTCTTAAATTGCTCCAGTTCTTAAAACAAACTGTCATTCTTTAGATGGAGGTTTTTGATATGACTGTCATATCATAAATTAAAAAGAAGAAAATTTCCCCAAAACTCCTGTGGGGGAGCACAGCTCTGGGGGGTGCCCCTTTTGGTCATTCCCTGCCGCCAGCTACAGGGCTGCTTCAGAGACAGACAGCTGCATGTGTAGCATCATTTCAAGTGTGGCCCTATGACAGTCCAGAAGGAGGGCTACAAAGGGGTGCCACTGATGGAGGTCATGGGGCAACCTCCTTCCCTTCCCTTGCTTCAGACCATCTCAGGAGCACAAGCACCTAGACCTTCGTTTATTACGAAGTATAAAAAGGATCCAGGAAACATGTTCTTCCAATTTACTACTCTTTTCCACTGCAATTTAATCTTACACATATCCAAGACTATTTTTTTTTTACCCATAATGTGAATCTGCCCCCCTCCATCCCATTCAACTTGTACAGGATACAGCAGAAAATGTGTTGAAGAAGCACCAAAAATCTTGCATTTTCATCTATGAATTTTTGGATCTATGAGACTGCTCTAGAACTTAAACACAGCATAGAAGGAATGCATCATGCAAGAGAGCAACACCCAGTGATTAGCCATATCCTTTGGTAACAAGGATGGTGTGCATTTCTAACATTTCTTTATTATCAGATTAGCATGCAGCTCATCACATGTAGCTCACCAATTTAATACAAGGCCTTTGGATGATAAATGCACATTTCTTTCTGTAAATGATCATAGCAACATGTAATTTGTATGATAAAGACCAGCTTTTCCTTTGGGGTGTTTTCATGCATTTATGCCTGAGTATCCTGTGTGACCCATCAGCGTGACCCATCAGCTCCTATGGACCTGGGTACAATTGGATGGGATTTCTTGTTTGTCAGATCTGGGGCATCAACAACTCAGATGTTTCCCACTTAGAGAAGGAATAACTTTCACTTCACAGTTTTATGAGAAAATGTGAAAGTGTCTGTGGCCAAGACAAAGTGGCACAGTGACCCATGAGCACCATGGCAGCACCCTCAGGCTGCCTGCCAAGCCCCCATGGTCCTCTCATTTTTATTTTATTTTACTTGAATTGAGGGTTTGGAGTTGGGGGGCTTCTGTGTTCTTTGGGGGTGGGGTTGCCTGCTTTTTCATCTGTATTTTTTGTTGAGGGTGAAGATTTTTGCCTGTTGTTCAGAGCATCATCAGTTTTTCTTCTGTGAAATGGGTATTTTATGGTGCTCACAATAATTTCTTAGATTTATATCCCCAGGCCTAAAAAGGTTGGGGACCCTCAAAAGCAAATCTCCAACTGCTTTCTCTGAAGTACGGGCAAGAACTAGCAAGAAGTAGGACAGCAAATGATAAACATTTGATGGAGAAATAGAATTTAAAAAATAGTTTTTTGGATGATTGTGAGGATTTAGAGCCTACTTATTTAATGGATCCATACCAATAATTATGAAAGGCTTTTAAAATCCTATGAGATCAGTGTTATGATATTTTTATTTATTTATTTATTTATTTGTTAGATTTTTATACCGCCCCACTAGCATAGCTCTCTGGGCGGTGTACAACAAAGAATACAAATATATACAATAAAATTCCATAATATGATACAACAGAAACATTTAAAAGAATAAGAAATCTAAAATCAGTTACAGCAGACTTAAAACAAATTTAAAGTTAGATTAAAATGCCATAGAAAAGAGGAAGGTTTTAACTTGGCGCCGAAAAGATAGCAATGTCAGCGCCAAGCGCACCTCATCAGGAAGACTATTCCACAGTTTGGGGGCCACCACTGAGAAGGCCCTAGTTCTTGTTACCACCCTCCGAGCCTCTCTGTGAGTCAGAACTCGGAGGAGGGCCTTCGATGTAGAACGCAGTGTATGGGCAGATTTGTATCAGGAGAGGCAATCCAGCAGGTATTGTGGTCCCGTGCCGTATAAGGCTTTATAGGTTAAAACCAACACTTTGAATCTGGCCCAGAAGCGTATTGGTAGCCAGTGCAAGTGAGGCAGAACAGGTGTTATGTGTTCAGACCGCTTGGTCCTCGTTATCAATCTGGCCGCCGTGTTTTGCATTAGCTGTAGCTTCCGAACTGTCTTCAAAGGCAGCCCTACGTAGAGCGCATTGCAGTAATCCAAACACAAGGTTACCAGAGCATGTACAACTGTTGTGAGGTCCTCCCTGCTCAGATAGGGGCATAGCTGGGCTACCGACCGAAGTTGGTAGAATGCATTTCGTGCCACCGAGGCTACTTGAGCCTCGAGTGACAGGGAAGGATCTAAAAAAACTCCCAGACTACGAGCCCGCTCCTTTAGGGGGAGTGTAACCCCGTCCAGGACAGGGTGTATATCCACCATCTGATCAGAGAAACCACCCACCAACAGCATCTCAGTCTTGTCTGGATTGAGCCTCAGCTTGTTAGCTCTCATCCAGTCCATTATCGCGGCTAGGCAACGGTTCAGCACATTGACAGCCTCACCTGAAGAAGATGAAAAGGAGAAGTAGAGCTGCGTGTCATCAGCGTACTGATGACAACGCACCCCAAAACTCCTGATGACCGCACCCAACGGCTTCATGTAGATGTTGAAAAGCATGGGGGACAGAACTGACCCCTGTGGGACTCCACATTGAAGAACCCACAGTGTCGAGCAATGTTCCTCAAGCACTACCTTCTGGAGACAACCCGCCAAGTAGGAACGGAACCACTGCCAAGCAGTACCTCCAACTCCCAACTCCACGAGCCTCTCCAGAAGAATACCATGATCGATGGTATCAAAAGCCGCTGAGAGATCAAGGAGAATCAACAGAGTTACACTTCCTCCGTCACTCTCCCAACATAGGTCATCATACAGGGCGACCAAGGCTGTCTTGGTGCCGAAACCGGGCCTAAAACCTGATTGAAATGGATCTAGATAATCGGTTTCATCCAATAGCGCCTGGAGCTGGCCAGCAACCACTCGTTCCAAGATCTTGCCCAGGAATGGAATATTCGCTACTGGTCTGTAGCTGTTGAAATTTTCTGGGTCCAAGGAAGGTCTCACTCACTTTCAGAAGTGGTCTCACTGCCGCCTCTTTCAGACAGCCAGGGACCACTCCCTCCCGTAAAGAGGCAAATACATTTGGGAAAGTAGCATTGGTATGCCAGTCTCATGCGGGTTTTACAGTGGCAGACATCCAAGAGATCTGGGGCCTGTTTCCAGTGAAATGCCTAGTATTTTTGCCTGATCATAGTCTGACAAGGGACACAGCCTGAAGATTCTTAGAACAACATTCCCCAATGCTTTTTTTTAATGACACTAGGAAGTACAATCTAGATAATGTTAACACGATCGCTCCTGCACGCCCTCTCCTGTGTAGAGCTCATACAGCTCCATGGTATACTCCGGAGCTGAGAGCGATGAAGCAAGATAGGAGGAGGCTTGAGCGGAAATGGAGACGAACTCCCAACGGATACAATTATGCGCTGGTTAGTGCTTCGACTAAGCTCTATGTAGGAGCAGTGAAGGCAGCTAAAAAACATCATTTTGCTGCCACTATTAAATCATCTCTTTGCCGCCCAGCGGAGCTCTTTCGAGTTGTCCGGGGGCTTCTCCATTCAAATCCTCCGGACAGGGTGGAATCATCGGAGGCCCGCTGTAATCAGTTTGCCGATCACTTCCAGAATAAGATCTCATGTATCCGCCGGGACCTAGACTCTCAAGTTATAGCAGTAGATCCTAGTGAGGTGTCCGGAGCACAGTCTTGTCCTGTTTTGTTGGATGAGCTTCAGTTGGTTCAACTCGAGGACGTGGACAAGGTGCTTGGACAGGTACGTGCAACCACTTCGGTACTGGATCCTTGCCCCTCCTGGCTGATAAAAACTAGCAGGAATGGAACAGGTAGCTGGGCCAAGGAAGTGATAAATGCCTCTTTACGAGAGGGAGTGGTCCCGGGCTGTCTGAAAGAGGCAGTGGTGAGACCACTCCTGAAAAAGCCTTCCTTGGACCCAGACAATTTTAACAGCTACAGGCCAGTGGCGAATGTTCCATTCCTGGGCAAGGTCTTGGAACGGGTGGTTGCTGGCCAGCTCCAGGCGCTATTGGATGAAACTGATTATCTAGATCCATTTCAATCGGGTTTTAGGCCCGGTTTTGGCACTGAGACAGCCTTGGTCGCCCTGTACGATGACCTATGTCGGGAAAGAGACAGAGGGAGTGTAACTCTGTTGATTCTCCTTGATCTCTCAGCGGCTTTTGATACCATCGACCATGGTATCCTTCTGGAGAGGCTCGCGGAGTTGGGAGTTGGAGGTACTGCTTGGCAGTGGTTCCGCTCCTACTTGGCGGGTCGTCTCCAGAAGGTAGTGCTTGGGGAACATTGCTCGACACCGCGGGCTCTCCAATATGGGGTCCCGCAGGGGTCAGTTTTGTCCCCCCTGCTTTTTAATATCTACATGAAGCCGTTGGGAGAGGTCATCAGGAGTTTTGGAGTGCGTTGTCATCAGTATGCTGATGACACGCAGCTCTACTTCTCCTTTTCATCTTCTTCAGGTGAGGCTGTCGATTTGCTGAACCGTTGCCTGGCCTCGACAATGGACTGGATGAGAGTTAACAAACTGAAGCTCAATCCAGACAAGACTGAGATGCTGTTGGTGGACGGGTTCTCTGATCAGATGGTGGATATATACCCTGTCCTGGACGGGGTTACACTCCCCCTAAAGGACCGGGTTCGTAGTCTGGGAGTCTTTTTAGACTCTTCCCTCTCACTTGAGGCTCAAGTAGCCTCGGTGGTTAGGAATGCGTTTTACCAACTTCGGTTGGTAGCCCAGCTACGTCCCTATTTGAGTAAAGAGGACCTTACATCAGTGGTACATGCTCTGGTAACCTCACGTTTGGATTACTGTAATGCGCTTTACGTAGGGCTACCTTTGAAGACAGTTCGGAAGCTACAACTAGTGCAAAATGCGGCGGCCAGATTGCTGACAAGGACCAAGCGGTCCGAGCATATAACACCTGTTCTGGCCAGCTTGCACTGGTTGCCAATATGTTTCCGGGCTAGATTCAAAGTGTTGGTATTAACCTATAAAGCCTTATACGGTGCGGGACCACGATACCTTGCGGAACGCCTCTTCCGATATGAACCGGCCCGTGCACTACGTTCTGCTACGAAGGCCCTCCTCCGGGTTCCAACTCACAGGGAGGCCCGGAGGGTGATGACAAGATCTAGGGCCTTCTCAGTGGTGGCCCCTGAACTATGGAACAGTCTCCCTGAGGAAGTACGCCTGGCGCCGACTCTGCTTTCCTTCCGGCGCCAGGTCAAAACCTTCCTATTCTCTGAAGCATTTTAAGTTACATTGATCTAATTTTAATAATGTTTATTGTATTGTTGATTGTATTTTAATATTATTCTGTTATTCATTGTATTTTTATACTATTTTATGTTCACCGCCCAGAGAGCTATCGCTAGTCGGGCGGTATATAAATTTAATAAATAATAATAATAATTTGTTAGAGGAAGGAAAGGACTTGGGACAGCTCTGACCTCATCAATATTAATATACTCAAGTGCTGACATCAAAGTTAGAGTATCTAGGACTCAGGGGCAGACTGGGCACTGAAGATATGTTTTCACATCCTTCAAGCTCAGCAAACGAATGGCTAAAGCTCACAACAGTAGCATCACAATGTATTTCTGAAATCTGAACAAGCGTCAAGTCTGTTCATATACAGTAGGGCCCCGCTTTACAGCGCTTCACTTTACAGCGTTCCGCTAATGCAGCGGTTGTCAATTGCACAAAGGCCCCGCTCCTACGGCGCTTGTTCCGCTTTTATGGCATTTTTTGGCCGTCGGGTGCCATTTTGGTCAATGTTAGTCAATGCGTTCCGCTTTACAGCGGTTTTTGCTTTACAGCGGGGGTCCAGAATGTAACCCACTGTATGAGTGGGGCCCTACTGTATCTGGAGATCTCATTTGCCATGTCGGTAGTTTCAGGTCAGCTGTGTTTCCATGAGATTTTGTGTATTGATCACTGTGATGTTCCTGCTTGTAGGGTAAATATGGTAAGTGCTGTTTATATAGAAGACATATGGTAAGTGGAGTGAAAGAGGAGGGGGGAGTACATGAGCAGTAGAACGCTGGATGATTGGCTGAGCGTTTGAATGGCTGGGAGTATAAATGGAAGGATGACAGTTGAATCTGGGTGGATGTTGGGAGTGTGGAGAAAGAGGGAGTTGGAGTTCTGATTAACAATAAGTCAAGTACAAAACAGGAATAGATGAAACCATACGCTTGTGAAACATTCTAAAACTAATCTTGTTATTTCTGATATTTAATAAATACTTATTTGGTTTACCAAAGGCCTGATCCTTGGCTGGGGGATATACATACCAGAAGGGAGGGCAAGGCAATTACCAAGGCTGAACAGAAACAGTATCTAATGGTGGCAGCGGTGAAGGGAGGAATAATAACAATTCAAGTATCCAGAGCAACCCAGAGTTGTATGCGTTATCTATAAAGATACAAAGGGGTTGGGAACAGCATAAGCATGCAGTCACAAAAGTAACCAGCTAGAGAGAGACTCAGGCAAAGTCTCTGGGAGTATTGGTTATAGGACGTGACTGGTGGTGCTGCCTAGCAGGGGGATCTAGTGAGATCTGTGCTAGAGCGGAGTGAGAAACCATATAAAGGACGGTCCGGACTGGTGGTATCCCTGGTGGTGCCTAGTGAAAGGCAGTAGCCACAAACAGGTGGGAACCTGACAGGAAGAACCAGGGAAGGACGTCACAATCACTTCCTCAGCTAAGTCACTCACAAAGACATCTGCAAATCTGTTTACAGTGCCACACAAGAAACATCACTGTAAACTCCTTCCACAACATGGATTTCCATATTGCCATGAACCTTCAGAATGTCTGCCTTTTTGCCTGAGCAGTACCACACACCCTAGAATTCTCCATTGCCATTAAAAGAAAAAGCAAGATGTGTCAGCTAAATGCAACCATCAGTTATGGGTTAGGCCCTGGGGGAAGCTGAATGGTACTCCCTCCTTCCACGCATTCAGCAGATACTTGATCCCCTTTCATATGTACATCCAACACATGGAGTGGCAGTGAGATTGTGTCTCTTAGTCTCATTGTCACGCATCCTGCTGGACCTATCTGCAACATGCGCATGTCCAGCACATGGACACAGAGGAGTCTGGGTATGCATTGCACCTGTATGTACACAGTATCTCCATGTGACTGGGAATCCTATGTAACTGGGGTCCCTGATTGCACAAAGAGCTTATGGTTTCAGCCCAGTCTATCTGGAAGAGTGCCTCCAGCATCATCAACGTTGCCGCCCAACAAGATCAGCCTCAAAAGACCTCCTCTCCGTCCCACCAGTTAAAACAGCTAGACTGGTGAGAACAAGGGAGAGGGCTTTTTCAATCGTGGCACCCACTCTGTGGAACTCCCTCCCAAATGACATCCGCCATGCCCCCTCCATGATGAGCTTCCGACGGACCTTGAAAACCTGGCTCTTCAGGCAGGCTTTTGGGGCAGGTTAGGTTTTAGTGTTATTGTTGGAATTTTAAGGTTTTAATGTGAATTACATGTTTTTATGTTGTACGTCGCCCAGAGTGGCTGGTAAACCAGCCAGATGGGTGACTAATAAATTTAATAAATAAATAAATAAAATAAAATACGTGTGTATGGGTATAGGCTCCTGTTTGAAACAGCCCAAATGTGTGGACATTGGAAGTTGTGTCAGCGGGCCATGTGATTGGGGGCCCTGCTTTCTCTGCGTCTTGTGTAGAGGGGGACATGCCCACGATCCTGCATTTCCACCATGTACTATTTCTGAGAATTTAGTCTGAGAGTAGATATTTTAGTGAAGCAGTAAAGCCACACGTATAGGATCATTTCCCCTCTCTCCAAGAAGTTATAGACTCTTTAAAAAATATTTTATATAATAGTTAAAAGAAAACAATGAATTACATGCAAAATTAACACATAACGTAAATAACAAAGAGGAACTTGCCCACAAAAAAAATCACCCCCAAAACAAACAACACAGATCTAATTGTTAGGATTTAATGTCCAGCAAAGGTTTGATGCAGAAATGATAAGTCAGCACTACAAATGGAAGCCTGGCAAGAAAATGGTTATCAACCCTCTTCCAAAAGTGATCTCATATGGTGAGTGCCAACAGGAGTGGACCCAAAATGGAGAAAGAAGAGGTGCATAGCATGCTTAGGAGAACCCTGAGGTTCATATAAACACAGAATGTTGAGTGTCAGAAAGGAAAATTGGAAAACGGGTGAAATGTCTTGCTTGGAGGGAACAAACTCTGAACAGGAACACTCCTATTCGAAGGGAAGAGAGTGCAACATTTGTTGTGGGTCCCACTTCTTTATTCTGGATCTGAAAATCTACAAAAAGTGCAGCAATGCAGTAGACTAAAGGGAGCAACCCTAACTGAGGCCAATGGCATGGAGCATCACATTGATTCCTTGTCTTCTTCACAGCCCTGAGGGCTCCCACTGGCTGGAAGGTGAAGGGTGGCAATATATTTATTGCTCTGCAACCCCTCAGACTGGCGCAGCAGATATTGGGTTCCTCACCAGGAAATGGGATAGCTGTGGATCCAGAGGATCATTGCCAGTCTTGCTCCACCTTATGTCAGCTGCTACCACCAGAGCTAAGCAGAGTGGGACAAGACACCTCTGCCACAACTTAACACCCAGCAAGCAGCAGTGTGGATGGGAGTTAAGATTGCTCTGCCCATCTTCCTGTCCTGTCCAGAGCAGAAAGAATGAGGCTGGAGTGTGTGTGCAAGTAAATCTCGTTTTATTAGAGTAATGGATACATCAAAGGCATTGCGCTTCATGGAAACTATACACTAACTCACTAAGTCGCTAACTATACTCTAGACATGCTCTACGATGTGTAAAGGAAGTTGACTCAACGAACCCCCCCCTGGGAGCGGCAAGCTTATATAGGAAATATTTTTGAACGTAATCTCTGACTCCTTCGTAATTCCTGTCTTTGCCCTGTCCGTTTCTCACGGCGGCGGGAACGAGGAGATGGGGCGCGCGCCTCCAACTGCTCATCCGAAGACACCTGCTCCCGAGCAACAGGCTTGAGGTCAGGAGGCGGTGCCACACTGGAATCCTCCTGGGAACTGCTTGGAAAAGGAGGGACTGGCACTGACTCCGAAGCTTCCTCCCACAAGTTCTCTGCGTCAACTGGGGGCGGCGCGGGCAGCTCCTCAGAAAGGGCATTACTCATGGGAACTGGCTGGAGAGAAGGCTGCCCCCCTCCCGTACGCTCCTGCTCAGACACAACAATCCCCAACTCTGCTTCTTCTGACTGCAAAGGAGCCTGAAACTCATGCCTCCCCATTTCCTGTCCCTTCTGAGTTGGCTGCAGTGCAACACTTCCTATATCTTTGTTTTTCCCTGTTCTGAAGCAAAACACTGTACATATAACGTTAAGACTATCATAAATGGAAAGTTCAAAATTGGCTCGAAAATCAGAGTAGCTGATGAAACAGCTCCTTTCCTGGGTTGGCCCTCTTGTGGCCAGAATCTGAAGTTACAGCTCAGCAGATTTCACTGTGCCTTTGTTCCTGTGTACAAATACGCCATACATTTAAAGCACCCCCACCCGCAGCAAAGAAACCTTGGAACTGTCATTCATTAAAGATGCTGAGAACTGTAGCTCTGTGAGGAGTATGCAACAGTTCCCAGAATTCTTTGGGGTAAAAAATGTGCCTCAAATATATAGCATCTATGCAGTGTGGGTGGATAGAGTTTGCTATTTGGGAAGCAAAAGATTGTGAGTATATAAGCACTTTAGTATGTGTGTGTGTGACTTTGTGTATATATCTAAAATCAGTCATTGAAAAGCACTGAAATTGAGAAGTTAAGGCACCCATGTAAGCAACAGGCACATAATGGGCAGAGCCTCACATACTGTGCTGACTCACACCTGGGCTCCAGGCATCCCCACTTTCCCTTGGTCTTTCATCCTCTTCCACTTAAGGACGAGGACAACACTGAAGCTCAGGAGGACACAGTGGCTCTTACATTGGCCACCTCATGGCCCTCTGACCCTTGCTTTCTCTATATCATGGCTGGGCAAACCTTTTTCATGGCTGCAAAAAAGGCAAATGCTATTTTAGGCTGCATTAACAAAAGTAAAGTTTCCAAATCACATAGAGATTAGTTCCCCTGTATTTGCCACTGGTTAGGCCTCATCTTCAGTACTGCATCCAGTTTTGAACACCACACTTTAAGAAGGATGCAGACAAACTGGAACAGGTTCAGAGGAGGGCAACAAGAATGATCAGGGGACTGGAAACAAAGCCCTATGAGGAGAGACTGAAAGAACTGGGCATGTGTAGCCTGAAGAAGAGAAGACTGAGGGGAGATATGATAGCACTCTTCAAGTACTTGAAAGGTTGTCACACAGAGGAGGGCCGGGATCTCTTCTCGATCGTCCCAGAGTGCAGGACACAGAATAATGGGCTCAAGTTGCAGGAAGCCAGATTTCGACTGGACAGCAGGAAAAACTTCATAACTGTTGGAGCCATAAGACAACGGAACCAATTACCTAGAGAGGTAGTGGGTTCTCCAACACTGGAAACATTCAAGAGGCAGCTGGACAGCCATCTGTTGGGAATGCTTTGATTTGGATTCCTGCATTGAGCAGGGGGTTGGACTTGATGGCCTTATAGGCCCCTTCCAACAATATGATTCTATGATTCTGAATTTTGGATTGGGTAAGTGAAGTTGCCTATCATTGAACTGCAGTCCTGTGCATGCTTCACTGTCTGAGTAAGCCCCATTGAATCTATTGGGACTTGCTTCTGAATAAACATGCATAGGATTGCACTATAAATATCTTCACAGGATGTGTAAATAATAAATATCTTTGACATTCATGCTTATATAAATATTTCTTCATATTGTGTCTTGATATGTGTCTATTTCACACTATGATTGTAATTTACAAATTATGATTTCCTCTACATTTTAAGTGTGCTCTTCTTCCTTGGTGTGGCCATGGTCCCCCTCTGTTGTTTTCACCCTGAGGGGCAGATTAGGCTGAGAGCTGGTGCGTAGCCCATGGTCACCCAGTAAACTTTCCACAGCTTATTTCCATTTTAAAATTTAATTAAAATGATTTATACACAGGCAAAAGTTATGAAGTAATGCAGATCCACATAATACATTTAAAGCACATCCAACTCGCATTTAAAGCACATAACTTCCCCCAAAGAATCCTGGGAAGTGTTGTTTCCCCCTCGCAGTTATAGTTCCCAGCACCCTTAACAAACTACAGTTCCCATGATTCTGTGGTGGGATTCATGTTCTTCAAATGTATGTTGAATGGGCTTTAAATGCATAGTGTGGATCTGCCCTAGTATGCTGTACATTCATCAGTGAATTGAAAAGAATAATTTTAAAATATACTTTTTAAAACAGGGCTGCAGCTCAGTGGTAGGGCACTGCATCCAAAATTTAATATCTGGAAGAGACTATTGCCTGGAAGTCTGGAGAGCCAATGCTAGTCCGTGTCATCAGTACTGAGCTAGATGGTATCAAATGGTCCGATTCGGTATACGGCAGATTCCATTGTGCTTAAAAGAGGAAAGAGACCCAAGGGCCACAGTGACTCCAAAAATTATTTATGTATTTTATTTACAACATTTATATACTGCTTTATTTTAAAAAATCTCAGTTTACAGAAGGAATTAAAACAATAAAATTACTGGCAAAAACAGTTAAAGGCAGGAATTTTAAAACATTCAAAATAATAAAACCAACCATGAGTTAAAAAAGGATAAAAAAACACAATAGCTTCTACATGCCTGGATGGGCTTGTCAAAACAAACATGTTTTTAGCAGGTGCAAAATGACTACACTGAAGCGCCTGCCTAATGTAATGTTATGGGTTTGGGGTTGAGATGGATAATTTCTCTGAGTCCCCTTCCAGCCTCTGATTTGGATACTTGAGCCTTGGAGTGAGAAACCTGCTCTGCTGGTCAGATGAGTTTCTTTTGTTAATCTAATAGAGTGGCCAGGTTGGTTAATGGGTCTATCAGGTGCCCATCAGCTGGTGAATGGGCCAGGGAGATCCTTTTGTCATTGAAACTCTTCAGGAGAGCCTCCCCCCCCTTCCTGGGGCCTAGGAGAGGCTTGTGTAGTCAGTTGTGTCTGAGAAAGGCTGGGAACTAGAGGCATGCAGAGAGACTGGTTCTTTGCACCATGGCTTTGGGGTGCCTCCTGTAACCCTGATGGAAAAGCTGGATATTGAACTGCTGATGCCTTGAACCCCTCCATCCTAAACTCAGGTTGGAATATATGTAAATAAATAAACCATATTTCATGAAGACACCACAGTCTCCGCTGACCTTCTTCCCAAGGAAGCCAAACCCTGGATGAGCACAGGGACTCCTGGAAATCTCACCGCTTGGAGATTGGGGTGACACACAACAGTAAATAGGCAGGGAGTTCCAAAGCATAGGTACTGCCACACTAAAGGATTGATTTCTTACAAGAGCAGAACAAGTACTATGTGGAACCTGTAACATGGAAAGCACACCTTGAATTTGGCCTGGTAGCAAATCAGAAATCAGTGCAGATTTCAGAGCAAAGGTATTATGTGCTGATAGGGTCTCACTCTTGTCAGCAGCGTGCCACAGCATTCTGCACTAACTGCAGCCCCTGAGTCAGGTTGTGCTGCTTGGGGATTTCTGTGACCTTGGCTGACTGGCTGACTGAAATTTTTTAGTTTTGGCTTTTGGTTAGGAACCCTGACTGGTTGTGAGATACTGAGTTTTCTGTCTTACTCATAGGAACCTTGTTGTGGTTGGTATGGTATTGCATTTAGGAAATCATTGTCCTTTCTTTTTCTATTTGCATTTCATTTACCTTTAACCTCACTCCCTTATATCCATAGAAGCAACAACAGTGATTCCATGTGTTCAGCTCAACCCCGTTAAACCCACTGATGATATACCTTGTTATTTGCATGATGGTTTGTTTCTTGCCCAATAGTGGTAAAAGAGAATTTATATATTGGGAAGTGTGGCTTCAATTGGTCTTGTTCCCAATCTACTGCCTATAAAGGTAGACCAAACCATGTGTTTTTTCTCTCTGTCAATTATTACTCACTGGAATTGGGTTGGCTGTCAAAGTGAGTTTATGGCAGCCCACAGAGTAGACAGGAAAAAGTAGAGAATCTTCTTGACTCTTACTCATTTCTCAAACCTCCCTCTGCAGTGAAGGGTCAAGTCTGTAAAGAAGTTTGGAGCAGCCACATTAAGAGGCAGGCAGGGCATTCGAGGCAGGGGGTTGCCAACCCTGCTTTGATATGGATATCATTGCAGAGGATTCCTAGTAAAGCCTTATCAACAGCACAATCCTAACAATATCTACCCAGAAGTAAGTCCAGTTCTATGGGGTTTAGTCCCTTAGTAAGTACGTTTAGAATTGCAGTCTTCAGGGGCATCCATCTTTACTCGTGAGTGCTCCCATCTAACATCTCCACAACACTAGGCTTTCTTCCTACAATGGCCTTCTGGTGACTGGCCTGGTCTGAGAGTACTTAAACCCTTCTTGCCAGAAGCAAGTAGGCTAGATTAAATGTTCCTTACCCAGGTTCTCTATGGGCGTGAGAAGAAATGATCCCGTCACTTAGCTGGACCTGGAAACCCTTATTTAGCTAAGATTTCTATCTTCATTTCCAATCAGATAATTTTTTTTCTTTGAGTAATATGCTTCAAGCAACTTTGATTGATGCTTAATGTATCATGCTTAATGACATCCCTAGGGCATGCCCCTATGACATCATTAGGGCACACCCCATGACATCACTAAGGCACACCCCTGAAATCTCATGGTTTAGGATGCTTCTGACCTGGCATCCCTAATATTCAGAGGCCTCAAAGAGAAAAAAGTGTATTACATTATAATATAAAGGGTAATGAAAAAATGGCAAACCATTATATTTGCATATACAGAGGCAAACATGCAATGAAAAACAACTAAATAAAATATACCTTGCAAAAGCTTCATTTGCATTATCAAACACCTTATGATTTCTTTAGCATATGTGTTACAGAGAACAGAACTTAGTTAATGGACATACAATTAATACTGGTATTCTAAACAAAACACATGCAAACTTGCAGTAATCCTGTATGCATTATTGTATACCTTTAAATGAAAATATCTTCTGATTTCTTTCTTATCAATGCATACATGAAATTGAAGACTTCTAATGTAAAGGAACAAAAGAACGTTACAAAGATTACCACTTAATAAATAGAAGGAGCAAAGGAACCCTGAGTATGAAGTCCCTTCTCTATAGCTATAATGAAGTAACTGTCAAGTTTTTATATTTTTTAACTGCCCTTCATAGCATCATAGAGTTGGAACGGGCTTGTAAGGCCATCGAGTCCAACCCCCTGCTAAACGCAGGAATCCAAGTTAAAGCATACTCAGCAGGTGGCTGTCCAACTGCTTCTTGAATGCCTCTGTTATCATACTGCTGTAACAGTTAGGAAGCTTCCTGATGTTCAGCGGAAATCAGGCTTCCTGTAACTTGAGCCCATTATTCCGTGTCCTGCACGCTGGGATGATTGAGAAGAGATCCCGGCCGTCCTCTGTGTGACAACCTTTCATGTACTTGAAGAGTGCTATCATATCTCCCCTCAGTCTTCTCTTCTCCAGGTTAAATATGCCCAGTTCCTTCAGTCTCTCCTCATAGGGCTTGGTTTCCAGTCCCCTGATCATCCTTATTGCCCTCCTCTGAACCTGTTCCAGTTTGTCTGCATCCTTCTTAAAGTGTGGTGTTCAAAACTGGATGCAGTACTGAAGATGAGGCCTAACCAGTGGCAAATACAGGGGAACTAATCTCTATGTGATTTGGAAACTTTACTTTTGTTAATGCAGCCTAAAATAGCATTTGCCTTTTTTGCAGCCATATTCCATTGTTAGCTCATATTCAGCTTGTGATCAACAACAATCCCAAGATCCTTCTCACATGTAGTATTGCTGAGCCAAGTATCCCCCATCTTATAACTGTGTATTTGGTTTCTTTTTCCTAGGTGTAGAACTTTGCACTTATCCCTGTTAAATTTCATTCTGTTGTTTTCAGCCCAATGGTACCCCTGTTTCTTTCTCTTTTTAGTGAAGAAGCATTTCAAATCAGTAATTCTGTTTTTCATAGTTTTCCATAACCACCAGGGGACAAAGTTTAATAAGGATAGATAGAACAATTATTCTCATATTAACTCCTGTGGTAGTGATAGGAATGTAAAAACTCTTAACCGATTTAATGTAAGAATACTTTTGTACATTTCAAAATAGTGCAAGTGTGTGTGTTTTTTAGCAAAATGTTTAGCTCATCATAACTCAAGTGTGTTTGCTACTTTAAGCCAAGAACTAGACTTAAGGTTTATTAAGTACAAAAACACAATAGGAACTCCAGTTCAAAGTTCCTCAAATGCAGGTCTGGATTGCATGTTCTCTGCTGCACACAAGAATCTCCACCCCATTAGCACTGTTGGCTTTAATAGCACCCATCATCTTTGCTTGTTGCTGGGATGCCTTGAATCAGTCTCCACTTTCCCAAAGAGATGATTAGAGTTGTGACTCTGATAGCACCAGTCTTCAGTTTGGCTGGGCACATGGGTTACAGGTGTATTGTGAATGTCATGAGCTCATTTCCTCCCTGTGGTGTGCACTCTTTAATGCCTACATGAGTCACTGTGCGTATTTCTAATACACATTTTGTTTGTTCTCGGCTAATAATGACAACTGTAATTTATTTATTTAAGAAATTATTTATATACTGCCATCAAAAATATCAGGGTGATGTACAATAATAGCAAACAATAAACACAAAGACCCATGCATTCAAAACAGTACAAAATATGTAGAGGTTGGTAGTGAGCTTGGGTTGTTCAATAACAGCCCAATGCATAGCTGATTTAAGTAGAAATATTTTGGCTGGGGTCTAAAGTTATCCATGCCCAAGGTGTCCTCTGAATATATGCTTCTTGAACCGAAGGCTCCCAGACTTTATAGCAAATCATTTTTGAAATTCTAAGAATGGAAGCCAGCCTACCTACCATAGAAGCAAGAATTTGGAAACTCAAGCTAAAACTATGGTTAAAACTGAAGGGAACTGTAGGCCTGGCCCCTTTAGTACTTCTTGACACCTTTCAATCCTCTTGGCACAATTCTTTGATTAGGAAAGTAGCATCCCTACGTTTCTCACCTCCTATAATTTCTAAACTGGGGTATGCTAAAGCATGGTCAGCCATCTCCCAACGCATAATGGATACAGAACTGCAAACCCATTTAACTGTACCATCTGATAAGTTCAAACTCATTACTGCCTACACACGCTTCGTACCAGCCCAATATCTCAGTAACCTTTCCATTGTTAGATACAGGAAAGCCTTTACTATGGCGAGATTCAACGTAATGCCGTCAGTTCTCCTTGAGGGCAGATTTCGTGGAGTCCCACACGCAGCTAGGCTGTGCCCGTGTGGGATCGGAGAAGTCGAGACTATAACGCATGTGCTCTTATATGGTACTTTTTATCAAAACATTTGTTCTTTTAGCATCACTCCTATCGTCCAAATGTTTCCTGGTCGTGATCCTCTATTTTATACGAAATGTTTGCTGCAAGATCACTACCCACAAATCACAGATATTGTTGCTAGATTCTGTGCCATGGCTATCACAACTCGTAGAACAATGATAACTCAAATGTCTACATGAGAGACCTGGCATTGGGATGTCTATTTTAGTTTGTCTTAATAATGGTTTTAAACGTTGTGTGATGATTTCATATTGGCCTTTGGCTGTAATAAAATTCATTTCACTTCATTTTTGAAATTGCCAGGACTTTCAAAAGCAGTTTGTGGTATGTCACAGAGGTAGGAATGTATTTAAAAAACACATTCCCCTCCCTGGCCACTTTTTGCCCCAATGGTGCCATTTGCAGCAAACAGCATGGGGGGGGCAATAGCAGCTGGCAGAGGTGTTGTGACGTAGTGGCTGCTACCTTTTGTTCCTGGTTAGACATGGGGTTGCACTACACCGTTACACCAAAGTTATGGATTTCTCCATTGTCTGCTATGGGAAGTTCTGACTTCTGTCCTGGGGAAAAATGAAAAGGAACAAAAAGATCCAGGAAGTTCTTTCTCCATGCAATGGAATTGTTACAGCTCAGGACCCCAGTACCTCAAGGACCTCTGCTTCCCACATAAACCAGCCAGGACTCTGTGGTCTTCATCAGAGGCCCTTCTCCATGTGCTTCATCTGAGGGAGGTGTGGAAGGCAGTCACACAAGAACAGGTCTTTTCAGTGGTGGTCCCCCATCTGTGGAAAGCTCTGCTCAGGGAAAGGAAGTTGGCACCATCATAGTCAGTTGCTACGTGCCAAGCTAAGGCTTTTTTATTCGCTTAGCCCTTTGGAAGTTAGGTTAGCTTTCACTGTGGTGCTCATCTTTTACTGGGGTGGGATAGGATTCATCCTTCTTACTGTGTCGTTGCAGGAGCATTTTACAAATTTTATATTGTAGATTGTTTTTACATTTTCTGGCTTTTAATTTATTTTTTTCTGTTTGTATTTTATCTTGTTGAGTCTCTTTGAGACTTCCTTTTTGTATAATGCAACTAACAAATGTAATAAAATCAATACATACTACCTTAGTCTTTTCCTATTTCTGTTATTTCTCCAACTCTGGCTGTAGCTGGGCAGGACATTCCAAGAATAAGTCTTGCTATTGCACACACACACACCCCCCCGGGAATAATAGTGAAAAAAGATAGGGGGAATGGTTCATTCATTTCCATTGAGACTGCCTGGAGTTGTTTTTATGCCCACCTATTGAACCTAGTAATGATTTGTAACTTTAATCAGCATTCATTTCAAATCATTACTAGGTTCAATAGATGGGCATAAAAACAACTCCAGGCAGTCTCAATGGAAAGCACAAAAGCAGGACTTCAGCTGAATGTCAAGAAGACTAAAGTAATGACAACAGAAGATTTATCTAACTTTAAAGCTGACAACGAGGACATTGAACTTGTCAAGGATTATCAGTACCTTGGCACAGTCATTAACCAAAATGGAGACAATAGTCAAGAAATTAGAAGAAGGCTAGGACTGGGGAGGGCAGCTATGAGAGAACTAGAAAAGGTCCTCAAATGCAAAGATGTATCACTGAACACTAAAGTCAGGATCTTTAAGACCATGGTATTCCCGATCTCTATGTATGGATGTGAAAGTTGGACAGTGAAAAAAGCGGATAAGAGAAAAATCAACTCATTTGAAATGTGGTGTTGGAGGAGAGCTTTGCGCATACCACGGACTGCGAAAAAGTCAAATAATTGGGTGTTAGAACAAATTAAACCAGAACTATCACTAGAAGCTAAAATGATGAAACTGTGGTTATCATACTTTGGACACAATGAGAAGACATGATTCACTAGAAAAGACAATAATGCTGGGAAAAACAGAAGGAAGTAGAAAAAGAGGAAGGCCAAACAAGAGATGGATTATTGGAGGTTGCTGATTCATAGGGTTGCCATAAGTCATGATTAACTTGAAGGTACATAACAACAACAATTGAACCTATGATAGTACATGCTTCAAAAATAAGTTCTAGATTAGATAGTTGCCAAATTCTGACAATGCAGTGAAAGTCCCAAAATTGCCCAATAGCTTGCCATATTGCCGCACAAACAGGTCTTTCAAGGGATCAAGCCATAACTAGGTTTTTCAAGGGATCATACATTGCAGTTTTGTACCCCAGTACATATTTGGTATTTGTGGAGGACATCAAGGAGAATCACCTACAGTAGATTAAATTTGTTGGGTATACTTAATGGTTACAAGATAATGAGCATCCCCAACACTTTACTCATTGCTGAAAGAGAGTTTTCCATTTCATACATTATGAATGGTGGCAAAGGATATTAGAAATTTTGTGTGTTCCAGCATTGCTTGATGAACAGTAGCCTGGATCAGATGTCAAGACTATGATTTGGGGATTGTGAGTGCCTTCCTCCCTTGTTTGCCTAACTGTAGTATGGTGCGAGTTCTGAATTGGTCAAACAATGGTTACTGTTAACCAGGAAACCTTCCAAACAACAGTTTGTAAACTCATTTCAAACCATGGGCTAATTAGCAGTAACTGTAGTTTACTGGATTTGGATGTCACGGTATCTGCAAGTGAGTGGAGGAGGGAGTGCCTGAGCCTGAAGGGTGCTTATCATGGCCAAACCATAATTTTTCCAGTGGAAGCATTGGACGTTTATAGTAACACTGAAAAGGCTCCCGTGAAATATTCTCTCTTTTGGAATCAAATGAAATGCTTTTTAAGACAAGGTTTTACTCATCCCAGATGCATAGTATGATTTAAGAAAAGATTGTATGCAGTAATCGACTGGGTATACAAGGGGTAAGACGGTCTTTCAGGTATCCTGGTCCCAAGCTGTATAGGGCTTTGTACACCAAAACTAGAACCTTGAACTTGGCCCGGTAGCAAATGGGCAGCCAGTGCAATTCTTTCAGCAGCGCGGTGACATGTTGGCGATACCCTGCCCCAGTGAGCAGTCTTGCCACCACATTTTGCACCAGCTGCAACTTCCAGACCAACCTCAAAGGCGGCCCAACAAAAAGCACAGCCTGGAGGTTACCAGTGCATGGACAACAGCGGTCAGGCTATCCTGGTCCAGAAACGGCCGCAGCTGTCTTACCAGCCGAAGCTGGTAAAAGGCACTCCTAGCCACAGAGGTCACCTGGGCCTCTAGCGACAAAGATGGATCCAGGAGCACCCCCAGACTATGGACCTGCTCTTTCAGAGGGAGTACGACCCCATCCAAAGCAGGCAACTGACCAAATATCCAAATTCGGAAACCACCAACCCACAGCGCTTCATCTTGCTATGATTCAGATTCAGTTTACTGGCCCTCATCCAACCCACCACTGAGTCCAGGTAGCAGCCAAGGGCTTGCATGGCCTCTCCCCATTCAGATGTTACAGAGAAATAGAGCTGGGTATCATCAGCATACTGCTGACACCTTGCCCCAAAGCTCCTGATGACTGCTCCCAAGGGCTTCAGATAGATGTTAAACAGCATGGGGGACAAGATGGTACCTTGCGGCACCCCACAGCACAACTGCCAGGGTGCCAAAAGACGATCACCCAATGCTATTCTCTGAAAATGACCTTGGAGATAGGATCGGAACCACTGTGAAAGAGTGCCTCCAATACCAATCTCACCAAGTCGGCCCAGAAAGATACCATGGCCAATAGTATCAAAAGCCGCTGAGAGATCAAGTAAGAATAACAGGGTCACACTCCCCCTGTCCTTCCCCCCATAAAGGTCATCCACCAGGGCAACCAAGGCCGATTCAGTCCCATAACCAGGCCTGAACCCAGACTGGGATAGGTCAGATAATCTGTTTCATCCAAGAGTACTTGCAATTGCTGTGCCATAACCCTCTCAATCACCCTCTCAAGAAGGTGATATTTGTGACTGGTCGGTAATTGTCACAGACCAATGGGTCCAGGGTGGGCTTCTTCAGGAGCCTTTGGATCACTGCCTATTTCAAGGCAGCTGGAACCACTCCCTCCCGCAATGATGCGTTGACCACACCTTGGATCCACTTGGTCAAATCCCCTTGGCAAGCTTTAATAAGCCAAGAAGGGCAAGGGTCAAGAGGACACGTTGCTGGCCACATCATCACAAGCACCTTGTCTACATCATCAGACCGCATCAGCTGAAACCATTCCCAAGAGGTTACAGCAGATGTTGCACTGGACACCTCATTGGGGACTACAGTAGATGTGGAAGGGGGATCAAGACTGCTATGGAGGGGAGCAACTTTACCCTCAAAGCGCCTTGCAAACAATTCACAGTGGGCCTCCGAAGGATCTAAAACTCCATTTCCTGGAGTTGATGTCAACAGACCCCTGACAATATGGAAAAGCTCCACTGGATGGCTACTTGAGGATGTGATGGAGGCACAGAACTGGGCCTTCTTTGTCACCCTCACTGCCACACAGTAGGCACAGTTATGGATTTTTACTCGTGCCCAATCAGCCTCACAGCACATCTTTCACCACTTGCTCTCTAGCCATCGTCCAGCCTGTTTCATTGCCCTTAACACACTGGTGTACCAAGGTGGTGCAAACTGGGCTCCACAATGCCAGATAGGGTGCTCGGGGGCAACCGTGTCAAGAACCCAATGTGCCTCGCTGTTCCACAGCATGACAAGGGCTTCAACAAGGTCACCTGCTCTATCTACTGGGAACTCCGCCAGGGCATTCGGGAATCCAGTGGATTCCATTAGTCTCTGGGGGTGGAGCATCTTAATCTGCCCACCACCCCTGCAGGGAAGGATCAGAGCCATAAGTCTAAACCTCATCAGGAAGTGGTCTGACCATGACAATGGGGTGACATCCACCCCCATCTCCAGACCACCCCTTCCTCCATCTGGAGCTAAAACCAAGTCGAGGGTGTGCCATGCCCTATGTGTCAGGCTGGTGACAACTTGAGATTGCCCCATGGTCATCATAGAAACCATGAAGTCCCAAGCCAGAATACTAGAGGCAGCCTCAGCGTGGACATTGAAATCACATAGGACTATCATTCTGGGCTCCTCCAATACCACAGACAAGATGGCCTCTGCTAGCTCAGTCAGAGAAGCTGCTGGGCAGCAAGGTGGATGGTACACCAACAGCAACCCTAGCTTCCTGTCTCCTTGGCCTGACACCAGGTACAGGCCCTCACAGCCAGCTCGAAGACAGAATGGTTTCCTGGTAACAAAGATGGAAGTTCTGTAGACCACAGCAACTCCCCCTCCCATCCCTGCAGCCTGTGCTGATGTTGCACCGAGTATCCAGGTGGGCAAGGCTGGGTCAGATCAACTCCTCCCAGCTCACCCACCCAGGTCTCGGTAATGCACACCAAATCGGCACCATCCACAATCAAATCATGGATAAGTGTGGTCTTGTTGTGTACTTATCACTCCAAAGTATTCCAGTTTTCCCCCCTATCCCACCTGGTCATTAACTGAACTTTTAGAATTGGTGCCAGAGCTTGCTTTTGTCCCCCTCCATACTCCTGCCTTTTTCCTTGTTTGAAATGTCTTGTTAGAGGAGCTATCCTACTGCTGATCATTGTAAGCCACTCTGAGAGCCTTTTCAGCTAAAGTGTGGAGTAGCAGTGACTATCTCTGCCACAGTAGTTGAAGGAGAAAGACGGGCCTGATAGATTTAAAGGATTTGTTGCACTCCATTTGAAAAACTCTTCACTAATAGGCAGTAACATTTTAGTTTTAAAACGCATGTAGCATCAAACCAAATTTATTTCCCCTCTCCTCCTGATCAATAATAATTCTGAAACAAAGGAAAAATACACCTCAGATAGGGAGTAACAAGTGAATTGTTCAGCTAATGACAAATAGCTTATGAGTTTTAATCCTTTTCCCAGTATTTTGACCAGTTACAATAGCAGTCCAGCTGGCAGGAAGCTATAAAAACCTGGCACACAAAGTAGAATATTTGTTGTATGAAGCAACATGCTGAAATGTACACAGGAGCAGTGAAACAGGGTGATTTTTAGCAAAGCAGCTAGATAACATGGGCTGCAGGCTTACTTAGATCTATTTGCAGAAAAAATTAGGCATGCCTTTTTTAAGCCAAATAGCTTTTCTTCTCATGAAGAACTACTTGGCTGGGTTAGAATGTAGCACAGAAATGAAACAACAACAATCCTGCAAAGAAGAATGATCAACAACAGCCAAAGAAACACTGATGTTTTAGATGTACCATTTCTCTTCTGTATGCCTTTGGTGGCATGTGATGGTTGTGTAAGTGGAAGGCAGTTTGCATAACCAATCTTTCCCATCCATTTCTCCTTCCTGCAGAGGGTCCTCGTGAACAGCTTGGAATTGCAGTACAATGGGGAAATCATCTAAAATTGGGTGTGGGGTTCAAGGGACTGGAGGGAAAGGGAAATATTTATTTTTATTACATGTATATCCTGCCTTTCCTCCAAGGAACTTAAGGTGGTCTTCCCCTTCCTATTGCATCCTCACAACAACCCCCTGAGGCAGGATAGGCTAAGAGGCAGTGACTGTCCCAAGGTGACCCATGGCTGAGTAGGGATTTGAACCCTGGTCTCCCAGGTCCTAGTCCAACACTCTAACCACTATACTACACTGGCTTGGTTGCTTTCCACTTGGGCAGCCATTAGGTATCACCTGTTATAAGGACTGGACTTATGGGTGGGCTTGAGATATTTATTTTAGTAATATTTATGGAGACCCCTGCCATAGATATTCCCAGACTGCATAAGGAATAAGAATTTTCAGATTATCTGCCTATTTTACTGTGCTCCAGTTCATGTCTCAGTCTTCTTTACTTTTGATCCATTCCATCAGGCTCCTCTGTCAACTGTCATCAAGCAGCAGCCATTCCATCATGCTAGAGGGCGAAAAGGGACTGCAGGGCCATTCTATTAGCTAAGCTGAGACAAATCAGCATCTTTTGGCTCCTCCTGTCCTTGAACTGTTTCTATTCAAGATAACCATTTGTAGAACTATGTAACTAAGAACTAATGCCTAAGTTTGCTTTTCTCCTCCTCCCCCCCAATCCCTTTTCCTTTTGTATGATAGTCGTTTAGATTGTAAGACTGAGAGCAGAAGCCATCTTATTACTTATATTTATAAGCTGTTCTGGTAGTCGTTTTGGATTTCTGTCCACTGAAAAAAATGTGCAGTTGTGGAACCATTGACTCACAAATAATAAAAGAGCACATAACCTGAGGAACACATTGCCACTCCTAGTTAACAAGTATATATGCACACACTTAGAAAATGTTTTTATTGTTCTTCTTATTTCATTTACTGTTTTATCTCTAGACATTGCTTAAATTACTTTAAAAATCTAAATGGAAATTTAAGGATAAACAAATCTTATACAGTTTCAACAATTCTGAAATGCTTTTTTCAGATTGGGAAGAAATTGTATCATTTATCACCAGGTGTAAAACATGTGTCTGCTAATTATCTACACATCTTGGCACAATAAGGTCTTATAAGACTAGCACATACAGTAGAAGGTTCTGGAATCCTTTCTACAGAAATTTCATATTTGTCAACTATGACAGGAGTTAGTTTTAGTGTAACTTCAGCAGGTACCCATGTTGCAACAACTTTAAGACGTTTCCCACTGATTTGATTAGATGAAATTTGGAGGTAGTGTGGTATTAACCTTCAGAATTTTCATACCTCTCACAATAGATAAATTCCTTATTGTTCAAATTGTTCACTCTTCTATGGGTTGTAGAAAATACAATGTTCAAGAATCAATATCTGTTACATTAGTAGGTTTAATCTAGTCATACAGAATTTCCATAACAACGTAGCTTTTGTAAAGTTCACTTCAGTTTTATTTTGACATTTGCTACAGGCCAATACAGTACAAATATACAATACACAAAATGATAACCCATATTTTACAAATTTATACAATGGGCAAGTGTTGGATCAACAAAATTAGTCATCACTGAAATCAAATAGGAATGGTCAGATAGGCACTGTCATGAGGTTTCAGTAAAGCTGCACGAGATTTAGGCTAGTACATCTTAACAAAAAGTCATTCTTTTCAAGATCTGACCAATTTTCTTTACCCAACAGGAGCTGGGAGAGACTGCCTGACTTGTGCTGTGAGTGGGTCCTTTAAAAAGATCCAATAGCTTTTGTAAAGTGGTCATGCATCCCTTGATACTTTTCATATTGCTTAATGGAGGAGTTGGTGTGGAACTGGCTTCATGCATCATAATTTTTCAGCTTGTGTAGGCATCCCACGCCTCCCAATTTGGTGTGTCTGTGTGAAGGAGTTAGACAATCAAATTTCATATGTATCAGTTTTTCAAAGTGCCATTCTTACTTAGAGTAGACTCATTGAAATCCATTGTCTTAAGTTAGTTATGCTAATTGATGTCAATTACTCTACTCTAAATATGACTTACAGAGCAATCCAAATCATGGGAAGCCAGCAGAAAGCTCTAGGGCATCCACTCCCCATTTGGGAGCTGCCGGCCTGGCTGAATGCGGGCTTCATTGGGAGCTGCATGTGGGAGCCAGAAGGGCAGAGCCGGCCCCCACAATGAGAGGAATTTGTAAAGTTCGACTGTGTTTCATTCAGTTTCCCTTAATTCTCAAAGATGGAAGCAGTGTTAGAATTCTTTGTGGCTTCTCATAATTAAGTGTTCATTTATTCAGCCTCAGTCTTCAGTCCATTCATTTTGTGGGAGACATAATCGAAAAGCAAGCTTCAGAACTGTGCTTTAAGTGTGTCTCAAATAAGAATCGATGTGACAAACCAAATACAATAAGGAAGTTAAATCACTGATTTGAAGATTTAGGATCTGCACAAAATATATCACAGAGAAGGGATGTATCCTGTGTCCTTAGGGCAAGGGTGGGGACCTTTTGCTCTCCAGATGTTGCTGAACTACATCTTCCATCAGCCCCAGCAAGCATGACCTATGGCCAGGGATGATGGGCATCAGTGGCAGCTGGTGTCCACTAGACTTGGTGGGGCTTCTATGGGGCCGTGGCCAATGAGGTCATGGCCAGCTGCTGTTTACCTCCCATCTTCCTCCCTTGCAAACATACTGTGGACACTTCAGCACCTAACAAATGGCACCTAACTAAACTGTAAAGTGTCTTACTTTGGTTCCGAAGTGGGCCCTGATGTCACAGTAGCTTCTCAGATGGGAGAAAAGTTGTGTGGCTCCACCTGTTCTGGTTCTTTCCCTATCCTTTTGCAAAGAAAGACACTTCTTAAGTGGACACTTAAAAACTACAGTTTTAATAATACTTGCCACCTAACAGAGCATTAATCCTATCACTCCTTAATGTGCACACAGTGAACAGAAACCTAGATCTTTGCTCATTCAGTAATGCTCTCCCAATCCTGGTTAAAAAAACACACATACACACAGATGCCCACACACACAGTGAGTAAATTGCTAGAAACTCACATTTAGAAGGCACTACAAAAGGCTTTAGTTAGTCCTATGCTTTTTCTCATGAGTAAATCCCACAGAACACAGTGGAGGTTTGCTTACTTCTGAATAAGATGAAGAGGATTGTGTTAGTAACCAACAGTGCTTGGAAAGGTCATTTTTAAAAAGGAACAAAATAGTTCAAGTTCATCCAAATGCACTTTTATTTCATAATAATTTCTGCCTGCCACACGCAAGGGACAAGAGTGCTGCTGTCCCTCAGTGCCAACCCTAAACCATGCAAAAAAACTCAAGTGAACAGTAAAAAGAAGATTCACATTTGGGCAACTTGATAATATATTTTTAACTTAAAACTTATTTAAAATGAACATCTTAAAATGTATAAATGTAATAGTTAGAGTGTTGGACTAGGACCTAGAAGACCAGGGTTTAATTCTGCACCCACTTAAATGAACACAGTGCGGCTTACTTCCGATTAAAGTGAATAGGATTGTGTTAGTTACAGGTGAGAGCTAAATCATACCTCCTCCTAGGTAGAGTTAATCATTATATATGTGAGACTACGTACGCATAGAATGTGAGACTACATTATATTCAGGAATATTATGTTTTATTTAAGCTATGCCTGGCTTAATCCCTAGTATGCAGAAAGAGCCTCCCTGACCTGGACAGTATATTCAAGTATGATGGATAATAGTAATTGGCTAAAGATTTCCAGAGTTTTTTTTTAAAAAAACAAAACCAATCCTGTAAATTGTAAGCTCCTATTGCTCAGAGAAAAAGATATGGCAGGGGGGAAACACAAGACGCCAAAATGTTAGAAAAAGGAATGTTTCACACCATATGATCCGTTCTAAATACTGTCACAGGAACATCCACAAATTCCTTCAGGATTCCAGTGGTGCAGTGACTCAAACATACATACAAGGTATCTCTAAGTTTCTTGCTTTTATAAAAGCAGGGATTTGCTCAACTCAAAATTTCTTCTCCTTTTGATCAACCACATCTCCACAGGTTCCACCTCCTTACTCAAAGTGAAATTGGGGCTGGAAGTATGCAATAACCCTACACATGCCCTGCTAATTGGATTGCCAATGCCAAGATGTCTGTGTTTTCAACTACTGTCCCGCTCTCTTCCACACTGCCAAACACCCCATTATGAAAGACAGTCCTGGGCTCAGAAAGTAAATAAACATCTGATCCTCTTGAAAGTAGTGATTATACAGCCATGAGAGTGACTGTGTACTATAGTCAGCATGGATTTTTCGCATTCTGCAATGTTAAATTGAAAATACCACCCATGCCATTCTGATCCTTCCCATAAGCTCATTTCAAAACAAAGCTTTACAAAACTTACAGCCCTGAACTCAGAAACCCTTGCTTAACAACCTTGTAAATTTTCATGGTGATACACAAAACAGTCAGAGTGAATCAAGAGTTCAGAGTGTGAAAAGAGAGTGGGGAAAACCAGACCCCTTTTGGACTTTTTTCTGTCAGAGTTCTCATAATCTGTTGAAATTCATTAAAAATCAGCCATGTCCACAGAGTACCTGTAATCCTATCACTGACATTGTCCCATAGTATGACCTTCATGTTCTGCAGTTTAAAAGTTAAAAAAATGCCTTGCTGATTTTTAATTAATTTAAGAAATTTACATTGAACTCAATGATAATGTCAAGCATGCTCAGTAAGAACCAACTGTCAGTATTCTAAAAGCCAGACTCACAGCTGCTTAGCTTGCCTAATCAGGGGGCCACACCCACACCAGATCTTTATTCCACTTTAGACAGTCATGGCTTCCCCAAAGAATCATGGGAAGTGAAGTTTGTGAAGGGTGCTGAAAGGAGACTCCTATTCCCCTGACAGAGCTCCAGTGGCCTGAGTGGTTAAACAGTCAGCCACTCTGACTGAAGTTCTGTTAGGGGAATAGGGGCTCTTCTAGCAACTCTCAGCACCCTTCACTAACTACACTTCCCAGGATTCTTTGGGAGAAGCCATGACTGTCTGAAGTGAAATAAAGGTCTGGTGTGGATGTGGCCAGGAACAGCTTTGGTTTAAGTCTAGGTGGGAGGCTACATGTGCCTGCTGTAGAATAAAAAGGTGGGGGAAACCTTGAAAAAGAATGATACTGTTCACAATGTTTTCCTTTTGGAAAAGAAAGGGACTTCCCCGCTGCCCAGTACCCACCCATCCAATCTCATCCCCTCTCCCTCCCTCCCTCCCTCCCTCCCCTTCCCCTTCCTGCCCCCCTCCCCCCCTCCCTGCCCTTCCTCGCAGGTCAGTTTCACTTATCCTAAGCATGATTGCACAGGAGTAAATCCCACTGAACTCAAAAGCATGCAAATGATTAAACCTGCCCTCCCCTCCTCCTCCCTCCTATCCCCTCATTCTTGCCTCTTTCCTCCCCCTTCCTCCCCCCTTCCCCTCCCCATCTCCTTCCAATCCCCTCTACAGCTACTTCTGTGTAAGTGAGGGGGAATCACAATTTCCATTTTCTTACCATGGAGTGGTCAGGCCTCTGCAATGCTGATCTTAATTTCAGCTGGACAGATGTATTATTTATTTATTTTCTTACATTTACATAACTAGGGATGGGTGAATCTATCAATGTCGGGTGTTTTTTTTCAGTTTTCCATTTTGCCATTTTTTAATTATAATATTTTTATTAGATTTTTAACATTGTATAACTAACAATCAAAAGAACAAAACCTAACAGTACAAAAAGCCTTGGTATACAATAAAAATAGTTTAAATAATCAATACAGAATGTGAGTCAATTATTACAAGCCTTCAGTTTCAGTAGATTGGGGAGCATTGTTCTGAATATAACCCATCCACATCGTAATTTGCGTCAGTGAAGGGTGCACTATAGTTCCACCTCTATTCACAAGAGATAAGAAGGGTAACCAAATGGCATCAAACTTATCATGTTTTGCTGCACCTTTGAATACCCTGTGATGATAAGCCAATCTCTCTGAAAGGGCCATATCCCAAACCCTGTCCAACCATCCTATTAAAAAGGATCCTGTTTTCCAGTGCACTATCACTTCTAGGCAAGCTGCTGCAAACAAGTCTTGAACATAACTGCATTCCCACCACATATCGTACAGATCTCCCCTAATCCCGCACCTTTTCAACAGTTCACTGAAAGACCAGGATTTATTCTGTGTAGTCTTAAAGGAATCCAATGCCATCTGTGAATTGTTTTAAATGCATTTTCCTGTATTCAAGCAGACATTGTTTTGATCGGGGCTTTACACTACAACCATTTCTAATCATCGTCCCCCACTGAATTACCGATATCAGTTTCCCAAATTTGTTTAATAGCTAAAGAGTTCCCCAACAGTGATACAAGAAGAGCTCTCTATATAAAAGTAATCATCACCATACTGATCCATGTCTGATTTAATACACCAATTGTCAAACCAGGTAAGTGCTTTATCAAGTACCCCCTTTCTTAACTGCAAATCCACAAATGCTTTGATTTGATATAGTTGTGACTAAGAAGGTTGAACATTACCAAGCTTGTGAGTGAGTTCAATTTCTGATAATGGGCCCCATTCTTACACAAATCTAAAATCTTGTAAATGCCCTTGGACTCCCACTTACGGATTTGATTATATTTATCTCCATTCTTAAAATCAGGATGTTCCAGAACAGGGGTTAGTGAAGAGCCTAAGGTGCCACAACTTTCACCCAGTTACCCCAAGCTTTCATTGAGGCTCTTAAAAAGAGGTTCTGGATGGTACTGACAACAGATTTGTTCACCTTTGATACAGCATGGCTCTACTTCGCTTACCCTCATTAATAAACTGTCAATTTTATTTTGCCATTTTTGGAACCATGCTTCTGCAATTTCTCCCAGCAACACCTGAAACATAAATAGAAACCTAGGCAGGGTGGACATTTTAACTGCTGAACACCTCCCAAACCATGACAAAGACAAGCGTGTCCATGAATGTAGCTCTTTAGTGATCTCTGTAGCTATCCTGCCCAAGTTTCTCTTTCTCAGCTGGTTCGTTTTAAGTCAGAATAACACCTAAATATTTAAACCTTCCATGGCATAATTCCGGTTCCAATCAGTCAGACCAACATTTTTGTTCCTCCAAAGGGATATTGAGGCACATAATTTTTTATTTTTGCCAATTGATTTTGAGTCCTGAACCTTCTTAAAGTCCATACAAGTAGTTTGAGGCAGTGTTACATCATGACTTGGATAATTTAGTGAGAGTAAAATATCAGCAAACAAGCTGACTATATGTTTTTACCACCCATACTAACTCCCCTTCCCTCTGCTGTAGACCGAATTTTTTTTGCTGGCACTTCTATAATAACGGCTAAAAGCAAGGGCAACAGAGGGCACCCCTACTTCATGCCCCTCTGAATGTCAATAAAAAGTGAATCATAACCCTTGATCCTTATTTTTGCATGACAAGTAGGTAGATATGTTCTAATAAATCTTCAAAATTCTGTTCAAATCTCATTTGATGAGCAAGACCTTTGAGAAACCTCCATTCCACCCTATCAAAGGCTTTATAAGCATCTAATGAAAGTATTGTGAAGCGTAGTTTGCTTGTCTCTGCATGATATAGGGTTCAATACTCTCCTGATTGAATCAGTAATTTGCCTCTGAGCCACTTTGATCTGGGTCAGTTAACAAGCTTATGAACTTGTTTAACTTTTGCTAAATTATTGAAGTAAGGAGTTTAGCATCTACGTTCATAAGAGAAATAGGGGGATATGACCCCTTTGAGCAGGGTCTTTACCCAGCTTCAATAGAACCACTATTCGTGTCTCCTTCCAGAAGGTTGGAATATCCACCCCACAGAATATGGAATTAAATTATTTCAGGAGATGTGGCAGAAGCTGGTCTTTAAGAGATTTATAAAACTACCTTCCAAAGCCATGTAGCCCAGGAGATCTACTATTTTTCAGCTTTCTAATAGCACCCTCTCTTTCCTCAGCTGGTATGGGTTCATTTAAAACTGCTCTCTGTTCTGTGATAGGTACTGTATTCAAGTATGTTTCAATGGCCTCAGGGTCAGGATTATCTGAGGTATAGAGTTTTCAGAGAATGCAGCCAAAGCTTGTGATATATCTTTTGCTTTACACCACATTTTCCCAGATGCATCAAGCACATTTCGGATCAAATTTCTTGTCACCTCCTTTTTGACTGTATGGGTTAGTAACTTGGAACATTTGTTCCTGAATTCATAATATTTACTGTGAACGTAAGCCATAGCAGCATGAATTCTATCAACATCTAGCACGTATAATTCACATCTCTTACCAGAGAAGAATTTATAGGATTGCACACACTCCATTTGTTTATAGATCTGACTGAGGCATTCAATTTCTGACAATATAATTTCCCATTGTGCTCTATTTCGTCTATTAAGGATCCATTTTCCCAATCTTAAGTTCAGTTCACCACATTTTTGCAGCAATTTGCATTTTTTCATTAAAAAAAAAAGCCCTAATGAAAATTCATCAGCATTTTTATGCAATTTTTTCCTAATATATACATTTTATATGTGATTTCCCCTAGTGTATATATATATATATTTACAAAATAATTTCCCCTAATATAATGCATTTTTGTATATTTCTTTCACTAATATATGTATGTTAATGCACGCTTTATCCTACCATATGCCTTTTTGTACACATGACTTGGCTGAAGAACTGCATCACGACATCTGGAGAATGTGAATTTTAAGGATGGCTGTGTTTCACTTGGTGTATTGTTTTGGAAAGTGCAAATTTGATAGGTTTGAATGTGAATTGAATTGCATTTCTCTCCCATCCCAACACATAAGGAAGTGTACATGTTGTTCCCTACTGGTCACCCATCCAGGCACAAACCAGATCCAGATCTGTGGAAGCACAGTAATGGCCACATGAGCCTCCACGCCATGTGGAGGGACAGATAAACATTTACCATTTTTTTGCGTTTTATCATGGGATAGTTTCCTAAAATTCCCATGATCAGATGGAACTATCAGTTTATTAATCTAAACATTTAGTGGCAGAATTGGGGAAATAAATTAGACTGTCAGAACACTGTCTAATTTCTGTTTTTAAAGCTGTGACAATTTGAAAACCAATTATGAAATGATCCTGATTCATTTGGATATCTGCTAACAAAATCTAGAAGTATTTGTTATGCAACTGTTGGCACAAAACATCTAGTATTAGGAAACTGTGTATGTTACTGTATTTATTTATTTATTTTATTTATTTAATTTAATTTATATACCGCCCTAAGCCCGAAGGCTCTCTGGGCGGTGTACATAAAAGGTAAAAGCAGGCACAATATATAAATACAATAAATATAATAACTCAAAAAACAAAAACACACAAACAATACGAGAGCCAAACAACATCCAGAATAGAACATAGTAATAAAATACTGTAAAAATACACTTTAAAATGCCTGGGAGTATAAAAAGGTTTTCACCTGGCGCCAAAAAGATAGCAGCGTCGGCGCCAGGCGCACCTCATCAGAGAGACCATTCCACAGTTCGGGAGCCACAACCGAAAAGGCCCTATTTCTAGTCACCATCCTCCGAGCTTCTTGATGGGATGGTACTCGGAGGAGGGCCTTAGATGTTGAGCGCAGTGTCCGGGTAGTTTCATATTGGGAGAGGCGCTCCATCAGGTATTGCGGTCCCATGCCGTGTAAGGCTTTATAGGTCAAAACCAGCACTTTGAATTTAGCCCGGAAACAAACAGGAAGCCAGTGCAGACGGGCCAAAACAGGTGTTATATGAGCGGACCTTCCGGTCCGCGTCAACAATCTGGCCGCTGCATTCTGGACTAACTGTAGTTTCCGAACTATCTTCAAGGGCAGCCCAACGTAGAGCGCATTGCAGTAGTCCAATCTAGAAGTTACAGCAGCATCATTTAATTACAACACAATAGAAAGCTCTACAAACGTGATGATAAGATGTGGGAGTGATTCAGATAGTGACATAGGCAGCTGCCTTATGGCAGACAAACTATTTATCCACCGGACCCAGTATGGCCTTGCTTCCATCTGGCAGTGACTCTCCATGGTCTCAAGACAGAGGTCTTTCACGAAAGCTGCTACATGCGGTCCTTTTGAATGGGAGATGCTAGATCTGACACCTGGGACCTTCGGCATACACACTATGTCCTCTGCCACTGACCTATGGCTCTTCACAATGGTATGGCGAGGGAAGCATGCCTCAAAGAACCTCAGATGTGCACACACCATTTGTACATTCTCCATTTTCCTCCCTGACTTCCTAACTTGGGATGAATCATAGCTTGCCATTTTGGTTGACTAGGGAAATTGTGGTTTGTCCTTACTTTACACAGCAGTCTATGGTTTCTAATCCTGATGTATGCTGGTATGGTAGGGTGGCAATTATAGCACAGAACAGAAGGAGGGAGTGTACAGGGCCGGCACCAGGGGCTTGCCAGGTCGGGTCCTGGCCAAGGGCCCCTGCGGCCCTGAGGGGCCCCTCCTTAGGGTGGGAGGGTAGTGCTCCCATTCTGCAATCTGCGGCAGCGTCATCTCATGATGAATTGCAGAGAGGGAGCTCCCAGGCACCTCTCTGCCATACAGTAAATGCTAGTCATGCATGCCTCACCTACCTCTATCAGTCCTGTAAGGGACACAGCGCACACATGCCTGCCATCAACCCAAATGGAGGCAGAGGCTTCCCTAAGGGGCTGACACCCCCACCACCATCTTGGTTGATGGCAGCTAGGTGCTCACAATGCACACGTCATTTACAGGAGCAATAGAGGTAGGTGGGACATGCAAGGGGTTGTGCTCCAGCGCTGCCAACCCAGGGCAGGCTGGTGCCCAAGGGCCCAGTATGCCTGGCGCCTTCCTGGGGGTATATAAGGCTTGTATATGTAGCCCCAGTCATAGTTTGGGTTTTGCCTGCATCAGCCTCCTGATAAACTTCAACTCTGTGATGACTAGAAAACCAACCATTAACTGCCCTTAATTTCACAAATCTGCTTAAAAGTACATCAGTGAAAGCAATGGGAACAAAGTCCCCTACGATCCAATATTTATCCACTACACTCTGGGTAGGTAGCAGTTTCCCTAGTGATAGTAGAAGCCCTTTCTGCAGACTTGGGAGACAATATTAGCTTATAAAGTGCTACTCTGTATTTCTTGGAGATGAGGTTGTAAAGGATTGGGTTGATGCTAGCACCCAAGTAGAACAGCTGCAGTGCAAAAATATTAAAATATTGAGAGAAAAGCATCATCCAGGAATCATTTGAGTTGATGTATATGATCCTGCCGACGTGGAAGGGCAGCCAGCAAATTACAAAAGCCAGGACCAGCACAACTGCAAGAGGAAGGGGGGGGGGAAAGAGGAAAGAATTAATAATAATAATAATAATAATACAATTTTATTTGTTAGTTGCCTATCTGTCCGAATTAACGGACACTCTAGGCGACTTACAGCAAACATAATAATACAGTATACAATCACAAAAAGCACAATCATCAATTAATCTAAAATATCAGTTAATACATCATAAAACTAATCCACCCCGAGGATCCTGTAGGCCTGCCTGAATAGCCAGTTCTTTAAGGCTCGGCGAAAGCTCATCAGGGAGGAGGCATGTCGAAGATCAAAAGGGAGAGAATTCCAGAGAGTGGGGGCCACAACCGAGAATGCCCTCTCTCTGGTCCGCACCAGTCTAGCTGTTTTGACTGGTGGGACCGAGAGAAGGTCCTGTGTGGCTGATCTTGTCGGGCGGCATAATTGGTGATGCTGGAGGCGTTCCTTTAGATAAACTGGGCCGAAACCGTATAGAGTACAATTACTGGTTGTCTTGCTGCAGCTGACTCTAGTCATCATGGGGCTGTGCAGGAGTCCCGCTCTAGGTAGGTAAGCAGTCTTTTAAAATGCTTGGATTGCTCTTTGGCACACAGAATATAGCTGTGGAACAGGACTGGAATTGTCCAACAGGCAGGAAAGCACCATCTTCCTGATCAGAACAGGGCTAATTTGCTTGGGAGTTTACTTTTCAGTGGTGATAGTAAAGTGCCATCACCAGTGGTAAGTAACTTCCCAAGCAAATTACAAATTATGTATATAGTGTTGCAACCAGTGAAGTTGTCCCATTCATGCAAAGACTTCAACTTGTGCCATGGAACTTCACCTTCCTCTCCTCTCTCCGTATGCCCCCTTGAAATCAGCTCTGTAGGGTTGGGGGAAAATCCAGAATAGATTGTGGGTGTGGGTGTGAAGAGGGAGGAGAACTTCCCCTGAGGAAGTCCTTGCATGAATGTGATGACTAAATTGGATAAAACCCATAATCTGTAAATGGGCGGGCAGGAATCTTTGGAAGATGGGTGGTTTAGTCTCTTCACTATCATTTCTGGTTTTGGCTAGTGTCGTGAGATGAGATGGCTTTTTAGACAGGATGGCAATAGCTAAAGGGCTTGAAGATGATCCTGTAAACAACTAAGGACCATGTTTGACAGTCACAGTCACTGGGAGTTGTTGATTGTTTGCAGTTATCTGGCAAGTAGAAACTGTGGAGGGTGAGGGTCAAGTGCATGCTTTTGAGGAATGGATGCAGCTTGAGACTCTAGCAGTACCATCTGAGTGCTTGCCTGCTCCTGTTGTTCAACTTTTATACCTATAAACAGATACTGCAAAAACCACCAGTTTTCTCTTGTTTACAAGAGAATTGGCTCTGGAACTTGCTGCCACTGGAGACCAAGGGGAATTCTGGCAGCACCTTTCTGTGTTTCATGGGGTTTTAGTTGAATGCATAGTGTCGTGGGAATCTATCCATTGGTGCCTTGAGCAACAGGCTTCTCTTTAAGGCTGCAGGTGGGTGTTTATTTTCTAGCAACCAATGCAACACTTTAAGCCATGCAACATCTGTTTGCTCCCCACTCATTCACACACTCATCCAACATCTACACGATTGGCTAGCAAGATACCCTGAGAATGCCCTGGGTACAATTTTGCTCTGGGCATCCTTCTATATTTACTTTTGGTTCCATATAAAGAATCAGGATAGTTCTATTCTATGGTGATCTGTGGGGCTGGGGGAAATTCCTTGGAGATGACAAGGGATGGATTGGACATGAGGGATACTAAGGCAATGCCCCCCGATTATCTGATTTCCCCCCATGTACTCACCCAACGTACGCACAGTTTGCTGGTGGTTCCGGTATGATGCCCCACCAAGATGTGCCTTGTTGACTCTTAGAAGCTCCCTGACAATCAAACCATAGAGGATGTAGAGACACAGGAAGGGCAGCACAAAGTAGCTGGTGGTGACCCAGAGCATGGTACCCAGCAGCCCAGTCTGTTGGGCATGTACTGTGGGGCCACACTCGTGCCTGATGTCACCATCACTGGAGATGTTGCCAACCTGCCGAACTCCCACAAGGAATAAAAAGGGTGTAGCAGACAGCAGCGCCACGACCCAGAGTCCCACCAGTAGAGCTTTTACACGCCGTTGGGTCACCAGCACTTTAGCACGCAGTGGGAAACAAATGGCAATATAGCGCTCAGCTGTCAGCGCTGTCAGATGCAGGATGGAGCAGTAGGCACAGGCCTCACCTGACCAGTTCCACACATGGCACAACATTGTTCCGAGCACCCATGAGTGGGAGTGCCACAGACGGTACAGGTCAACTGGCAGCCCAAGTAAAAGCAGCAGCAGGTCAGAGACAGCCAAGCTGCCTAGGTATAGACTGGTGGTATTGCGTAGCTCTCGGGAACGGCCTGTCACAATCACAGTCAGAACATTGCCCGACACGCCAAGAACCAGTAGTGCCAAGCACACAACTGTCACGGGGATAAGAGTATGCATGGGCAGCAGAGGGCATAAGTACTTGTCGCAGGCCTCTGCATTCTGTTCTTGACGTCCAGCAGGACTGCTGATGTTGGTCGAACCCATCCTGCAGAAAGCACTCTGATCTGCCCCTGCACTGCTATTACAGAAGGTCCAGAGTAGATGTAAGCATGACAACATGTGTGCTTTCTCATAAGGCGTCAGTGCTAAGCCTCCAGTTTTTCTGTTGTTCTCTTGGTCTTGTTTCTTACTGATGCGTTTTCCAAGCTGTGCAAAATCTCTGGAGCTGCCTGTCTTTTCCTTGGGTAGGGAAATGAAGTGTCGACGCTCCAAAGCTAGACTGATAGATACGCATAGCCACTAAAACATAACTCCTCCCAGATAAGTAACAAATGTGAAATCATTGCTTTTACGCCTGTTCCTTATTCTTTCATATCTTAGCAACAGGTGGGGCTATTGTGAAGCAATTGGAAATCCCCCTCCCAAAGCTGCTGAGATGCAGAGGAGATAAAAACCATGTGCATTATAAGTACCTAAAACAAAAAAAATTGTAGCACTGTTAAGACTAACAGTTATTACAGCATAAGCCTTTATTAGCTAGAGTCCATTTCATCACATGTATGAGTTGTTACCCTTGGCTGGCTGGCTGATTGGTATCTATCTATCTATCTATCTATCTATCTATCTATCTATCTAGCTAGCTAGCTAGCTAGCTAGCTAGCTAGCTAGCTATCCAGCTATCTAACTATCTAGCTATCTATCTAAATCTCTCTCTCTCTCTCTATCTAATTGTAACATTTGAGGTTAGAGTAAACGGTGTTTGGGGATATCAGTCCTGTGATTTTATAGCTGTAAGATTTGAGTCTAGAGAAAAGAGGGATTGCTAAAATGATCAGACCAGTTTCTTTGTTAAATAAATGGCCCTAGCCAAGTTTGTTAACTAGCTGCATGTTATGTAAGTTTGGAAGGTCAGCTGAAGGGGGCATGTCTCTACCCCCACTTCCCTAGCTGCAGGTGATGTCATCAAGATGTGTATCCATGGAAGGGAACAGTCAGTGTTGGGATAGGGGCTGGAAAAACACAAATACCTGATTTGTGCCTTAGGAGAATTCAAAGCTATGGGAGTTGACGGAGTTCAACCCCTGGGTGGATAGGAACCTGATCAACAAGATTCCTGTTGTTGTTTTTTAATTAAATGACCTAGAAGAAGATTTGTCCCAAATAAGCCTTGAAAATTTGCTGCAGAACCCAGTTTTAGCAGAAGTATGAGACATGTGGAGCAGATTGTTGGAGCATCTTGGCCATAAGGGACACCGGTTAGATGCCAGATGGGGACATATCTCAAGATATCTTGCTGTCTATGGCTCCAGAAGATAATTGTTAGTTACACCTTTTCCCCATATGAGCCATGATCGCAGTGGCATCCTTAGAGTGATGAGAAAAACTGAAGGGAAGCTGATATTGATCCTATGTTAGTTGATTAAAAAGCTGGTGTGAGGAGCGGAGTGTTTTTGTGTATGACTGTTATTATTAAGTTACTTTTGTTTGTGTATTTCAGTATTGATTTCCCCCAGCAAAGAAAAAAGATAAGAATAGATCACTCCTGAAACTTGTCTGCAAATGGACTTCTCTCAGGAGCAGAGTGATCCCTCAAATTTCTGTGAGATTTCACAGACTGCCATTTCTTAACACTTAGGGGCAAAGGAAGCTTTTCATTGTGGTGGCCACTACGCTTATCACACATTTTAGACATGCTTGCCAAAAGGCTTAAAGGCAGTTGGAGGTCACCTCAGGCAGACAAGTTCTGACTGTCTGCTGAAGAGTAGGAATGGAGGAGAAATTAGATTCGGTTTTGCTTTAAGCTGCACTTTCCGCAACAATATGAGAACCAAAAATCAGTCATCCTTCAAAATTTGCACTTCACTGAATTTTGCAATGCATTTCTCCAATCAAGCAATAGTTACAAAAATACATATATTAGGGGATAGTGTGTATGGTGAAAATAAGATACAAAAACACATTATATTAAGAGAAATTGCTTGCATGAATGTGTACGTTACTCAAAAACGGATTCAAAAATGTGTTTATTAGGAGAAATTCACATTCACTAAAATGCTGGAGGATTTTCATGAGGATTTTAAAAAAAATCACAAATTAGTGCAGAAATGTGGAGAGCTGAATTTCAGATTGGAAAAATGAGGAACTGAGAGAACCAAAATTGGCAGATCCTTCCATGCCTGCTGAAGAGGGATGGGATGGCTCAAAGTGTTCTTACAAAACCTACTACTCTATGTAGAGCTGCTTAAATTACTGGTTGAGAAACTTGGCTATTTCCTGGAAGGCCGCTGGATTTAGAACCTATTATTGGTAGAACAAATTGGGATTGTTAGGAAAAGTTCTTTTCTCCACTTTTCAAAAATTTAAAGATCACTTAATCAATATAGGACCGTGTAGGTTTCTTGCTCAAGTGTTCTAACCAATCAAGAGCATCAGCTAACAATTGTTCTCTGAATTTCATAACTATTTAAGATCACGCAAACAGTTTAATAAGGTTGCACACACTTGCCTGGGAATAAGTCTAACTGAACTCAGTGGGACTTACTTCTGAGTAGACTAAACCTGAAAACTAACCTCTTGTACTACAAACCAGGATATAAGTTATTCCCAGGAACAAGAACAATAATAACAGATTATTTTATTACTTTATTTTAGAAAATAAAAACAGATTAAACAACATCTATAAACCAAAAGTATAGCTACCAATGAAAAACTTGGGCAAATAGGATGGAATTAGCTTCGTGTTTTAAAGAGAATGCAAAGAGCATCAGTCTGGGGAGGGACTGACACAGTACGGGCACCACCTTAGAAGAGGCCCTTTGGGGACCCACCTAGTTTCTGAAGGGGGGGACCCAGGAAAGAGACTCTGCAGAGTACCTTAACTGACAGGCTGGTTCACATGGAATAAGATGGTCCTTCAGATTCTCTGGTCCCAGATCATTTAGAGCTTTCTGGGTCAGAAACCACAATTTGAGGTTTTAGAGTTGGTTTAACCTTGCTTCTGGGAGATGTCAAAAGCAGGCTAAAGTAACAATAAGGGTAGCTTCTCATGGCTACAAGCATGGAAACTACTGGTTATGCACTTTCAGGTAGTCACTGGAGGTGCGTGATGCACCTGCAAGCTGGTATCACCTCACCCACACCCTATCATTGTGGTGGGAAATGAGGACGTTTACTCAAGAGGCTGCTGGGAGAATAAAGGAAAAATAACTATGAAACAAATGTGAACAATGACAGGAAAAAAATTAGGATCAAAGAATGTTTTGCCAGAACAATCGTGCAGCTTTGCCTGAGGTGTGGGAATGACTTTTCAGGTTAGAGGCTGATTCATCCATTAATTTCCGTGGCTTACTTGTGTAGTTAACCTCTCAGATGGCAGTCTTCCCCATTGGAGAGTGACACAATGAGAGGGCTACATGTTTCATACAACAGATCAATATTTTTCAAAGTTAATTTCAGAAGAGGCCCTCAAAAACAGAGCAACTAAGCAGGGCTTCCAGTACACAGGGAGAAGAGCTTTTGGGCCTTGCAGAATTCCCTGACCCTCACCATGATGATTCTCTGCCAGTCCACCTTTAATCTCAATTTTTCAAGCCGTTTCCTTTCAACACGTGTCACACAGAGAAGGTATTCTAGGACCACTAAAGCATTTGTCTTATTTGCAAGAAATATTTCCAAATATTTTAAAGTTACCGGATATGATCATCTCATGAACTTGGTTTCCTAGACAGATTTGTATTGATTAGCTGACGTGAAATATCTCAAATACTTGGCATAGTCATTGATGTAGTTTTAATGTGATTTGTGTCTTAATAATATTACAGTTCAATAATGGAAAAATAATATTCAAAGCAGCCTGTTGGAAGGAAACTATAATCAGATAATACATACAATGTGTTTCATTGTATACAGTGATACATTAGTTATTTTAATTTGATAAAGCCTGCTTGATTCTCCTTCACCAGAAAGGAGTTGGATGCATCTCACGAAGTCCTTTCCCAGAATTCCCTAATTGCTCCGAGCCTAAAGGGCAGAAGTGTCTTTGTATAATGGGCTAGAGTTAGATTCCACCTCTTGAACTTTCCTTTGCTCTGCTTTTCATTTTCATTTTCAGTTGTGCTATCTACCCAGCCAGCAGTATTTTCCAGTTGCTTAGTTTGTCCTTTACATCACAGCCAGTTAAAAGTTTTCCCTTGATTGTCCAACTGGAAGGAATATCTAAAGGCCAGGAACCAAGACTAGAAGGAGAAACTCTTAAGGAGGAGTTAACAAACACACCCTATAGTATTTTCCTTTCTGCCCTTCCCTAAACTTGTTGTATGGACAATTTTTTCCCCAGGTGGAATCCAAACTGAGATCCCTATGGCAAACAGCAACAAAAAGATTCTGAGCATGAGCATTTTCACATTTTTAATTTTTACTCATCATTGTTTTTGCTTATTTACTGCCTTGGGCCAGTCCCTAATTCTCAGCCTAACCTACCTCACATGGCTGTTGTAAAGATACAGAAGGCAAAATTAAAATGGCTACAAAAGGAAATTAAGGCTGCAATCCATACATGTCTACTCAGAAGTAGGCTCTATTGGGTTCAATGGGATCTACTCCCAGGTAAGTGTGTACTCCAATACATACTTGCCTGGCAGTAAGTCCCATTAAACCCTATGGAACTTACTTCTGAGTAGACATGTATTGGACTGCAGGTTAATCCTTGTATTTTTGTTGTTGTTATGTGACTTCAAGTCGATTACAATTTATGGTGACCCTATGAATCAGCGACCTCCAATAGCATCTGTCGTGAACCACTCTGTTCAGATCTTGTAAGTTTAGGTGTGTGGCTTCCTTTATGGAATCAATCCATCTCTTGTTTGGCCTTCCTCCCTTCTGTTTTTTCCATCATTATTGTCTTTTCTAGTGAATCATGTCTTCTCATTATGTGTACAAAGTATGATAACCTCAGTTTAATCATTTTAGCTTCTAGTGATAGTTCTGGTTTAATTTGTTCTAACACTCAATTATGTGTCTTTTTCGCAGTCCATGGTATGCGTAAAGTTCTCCTCCAACATCACATTTCAAATGAGTTGATTTTTCTCTTATCTGCTTGTTTCACTGTCCAACTTCCACATCCATACATAGAGATCGGAAATACCATGGTCTGAATGATCCTAACTTTAGTGTTCAGTGATACATCTTTGCATTTGAGGACCTTTTCTAGTTCTCTCATAGCTGCCCTCCCCAGTCCTAGCCTGCTTCTGATTTCTTGACTATTGTCCCATTTTGGTTAATGACTGTGCTGAGGTATTGATAAATTCAATGTCCTCGTTGTCAACTTTAAAGTTACATAAATCTTCTGTTGTCATTACTTTAGTCTTCTTGACGTTCAGCTGTAGTCCTGCCTTTGTGCTTTCCTCTTTAACTTTCATCAGCATTCGTTTCAAATCATTACTGGTTTCTGCCAAGAGTACGGTATCGTCTGCATATCTTAAATTATTGATGTTTCTCCCTCCAATCTTCAAACCTCCTTCATCTTGGTCCAATCCTGCTTTCCGTACGATATGTTCTGTGTACAGATTAAACAAATAGGGTGATAAAATACACACCTGTCCCACACCCTTTCCGATTGGGAACCAATCAGTTTCTCCATATTCTGTCCTTACTGTAGCCTCTTATCCAGAGCATAGGTTGCGCATCAGAACAATCAGACACTGTGGCACCCCCACTTCTTTTAAAGCATTCCATAGTTTTTCATGATCTACACAATCAAAGGCTTCATTGTAATCTATAAAGCACAGGGTGATTTCCTTCTGAAATTCCTTGCTCCACTCCATCGTCCAATGTATGTTTGTGATATGATCTCTGGTGCCTCTTCCCTTTCTGAATCCAGCTTGGACGCAGAATCTGGCATTTCTTGCTCTATAAACCCTGATGTGTAATAAGGAGTGATGAGAAAAACTGAAGGGAAGCTGATATTGATTCTATGTTAGTTGATTAAAAAGCTGGTGTGAGGAGCGGAGTGTTTTTGTGTATGACTGTTATTATTAAGTTACTTTTGTTTGTGCATTTCAGTATTGATTTCCCCCAGCAAAGAAAAAAGATAAGAATAGATCACTCCTGAAACTTGTCTGCAAATGGACTTCTCTCAGGAGCAGAGTGATCCCTCAAATTTCTGTGAGATTTCACAGACTGCCATTTCTTAACACTTAGGGGCAAAGGAAGCTTTTCATTGTGGTGGCCACTACGCTTATCACACATTTTAGACATGCTTGCCAAAAGGCTTAAAGGCAGTTGGAGGTCACCTCAGGCAGACAAGTTCTGACTGTCTGCTGAAGAGTAGGGATGGAGGAGAAATTAGATTCAGTTTTGCTTTAAGCTGCACTTTCCGCAACAATATGAGAACCAAAAATCAGTCATCCTTCAAAATTTGCACTTCACTGAATTTTGCAATGCATTTCTTGAACCAAGCAATAGTTACAAAAATACATATATTAGGGGATGGTGTGTATGGTGAAAATAAGATACAAAAACACATTATATTAAGATAAATTGCTTGCATGAATGTGTACGTTACTCAAAAACGGATTCAAAAATGTGTTTATTAGGAGAAATTCACATTCACTAAAATGCTGGAGGATTTTCATGAGGATTTTAAAAAAAATCACAAATTAGTGCAGAAATGTGGAGAGCTGAATTTCAGATTGGAAAAATGAGGAACTGAGAGAACCAAAATTGGCAGATCCTTCCATGCCTGCTGAAGAGGGATGGGATGGCTCAAAGTGTTCTTACAAAACCTACTACTCTATGTAGAGCTGCTTAAATTACTGGTTGAGAAACTTGGCTATTTCCTGGAAGGCCGCTGGATTTAGAACCTATTATTGGTAGAACAAATTGGGATTGTTAGGAAAAGTTCTTTTCTCCACTTTTCAAAAATTTAAAGATCACTTAATCAATATAGGACCGTGTAGGTTTCTTGCTCAAGTGTTCTAACCAATCAAGAGCATCAGCTAACAATTGTTCTCTGAATTTCATAACTATTTAAGATCACGCAAACAGTTTAATAAGGTTGCACACACTTGCCTGGGAATAAGTCTAACTGAACTCAGTGGGACTTACTTCTGAGTAGACTAAACCTGAAAACTAACCTCTTGTACTACAAACCAGGATATAAGTTATTCCCAGGAACAAGAACAATAATAACAGATTATTTTATTACTTTATTTTAGAAAATAAAAACAGATTAAACAACATCTATAAACCAAAAGTATAGCTACCAATGAAAAACTTGGGCAAATAGGATGGAATTAGCTTCGTGTTTTAAAGAGAATGCAAAGAGCATCAGTCTGGGGAGGGACTGACACAGTACGGGCACCACCTTAGAAGAGGCCCTTTGGGGACCCACCTAGTTTCTGAAGGGGGGGACCCAGGAAAGAGACTCTGCAGAGTACCTTAACTGACAGGCTGGTTCACATGGAATAAGATGGTCCTTCAGATTCTCTGGTCCCAGATCATTTAGAGCTTTCTGGGTCAGAAACCACAATTTGAGGTTTTAGAGTTGGTTTAACCTTGCTTCTGGGAGATGTCAAAAGCAGGCTAAAGTAACAATAAGGGTAGCTTCTCATGGCTACAAGCATGGAAACTACTGGTTATGCACTTTCAGGTAGTCACTGGAGGTGCGTGATGCACCTGCAAGCTGGTATCACCTCACCCACACCCTATCATTGTGGTGGGAAATGAGGACGTTTACTCAAGAGGCTGCTGGGAGAATAAAGGAAAAATAACTATGAAACAAATGTGAACAATGACAGGAAAAAAATTAGGATCAAAGAATGTTTTGCCAGAACAATCGTGCAGCTTTGCCTGAGGTGTGGGAATGACTTTTCAGGTTAGAGGCTGATTCATCCATTAATTTCCGTGGCTTACTTGTGTAGTTAACCTCTCAGATGGCAGTCTTCCCCATTGGAGAGTGACACAATGAGAGGGCTACATGTTTCATACAACAGATCAATATTTTTCAAAGTTAATTTCAGAAGAGGCCCTCAAAAACAGAGCAACTAAGCAGGGCTTCCAGTACACAGGGAGAAGAGCTTTTGGGCCTTGCAGAATTCCCTGACCCTCACCATGATGATTCTCTGCCAGAACTGAAATTCTCAATTTTCAAGCCATTTCCTTTCAACATGTGTCAGACACAAAAGGTATTCTACGACCACTAAAGCAAGAAATTTTTCTAAATATTTTAAAGTTACTGGATGATATGATCATCTCATGAACTTGGTTTCCTAGACAGATTTGTATTGATTAGCTGAAGTGAAATATCTCAAATACTTGGCATAGTTATTGATGAAGTTTTAATGTGATTTGCGTCTTAATAATATTCAGTTAAATAATGGGAAAATAATACTCAAAGCGGCCTGTTAGAAGGAAACTGTAAATCAGAGAATACATATTAACAAAATAATACATGTGATTCTTTGTATGCAGTGAGACCATATTAGTTATAATGTTGTTAAAGTTTGCTTGATTCTACTTCACCAGAAAGGAGTCAGATGCATCTGACAAAGTCCTTTCCCAGAATTCCCTATTTGCTCCGAGTTTAGAGCACAGAAGGGTCTTTTCCTGCTCCAGGGCTTTCTGAGGCCTCCTCCACCCATACATTTAAAGCACTATTATACCATTTTAGCAGACATGGCTTCCCAAAGAATCCTGAGAGCTTGATGTATTCCAAACACCCCTAATTGTTGTCGTCTTAATAACCTTCAGCACCTCCAAGCCTCCAATTTCAATCATAAGCCCTAGATAGAGAAATTCATTCACACCCACACATCCACTACATGTCATCTTGACACATACCACTCTGTCATCAGTGGACTTCAGCAACTAGCTTGTTCCATAGTGTATACAAGCAATGTAACAGACACTGTGCTTTGTTTTACAAACAAGATGGGGAAAGTTATAAACATTCCTGGTTTTACCTCAAACACTGCATATCTGTCAGTTTCAATACTAAGAGCATTGCTTATATATGTGTTAATGATACAATTATAAATGTGAGTACAGTGATCAAATATCAATCCATTCTCAGCAAACTTGCACAGGATCCTATTTCTTACCTCCCAGATTAAAAAGCAGAGATATTCACCAATAGGCAAAAAAACCCTTGCAGTTTAAGAACATACCTATAGCCAACAGATATTTCTATCAAACTTTAAAAAGCAGGGAAATTGGGCAGCTATATGCTAAGCTTGATTGTCATATGTTCACCATATGCTCAGAGGCACATTACCAAATTCTTCCAAGTTACACAGGAATTGGATTGGACTGTGAAAGACCAAATTATATTTGCATTCTGACAAATTTGTAGGGCAGTACAATAGCACAGTGAGGAGGACAGCCTGGCTAGGAGTCCAGAGTCTGTGAGTTCAAATCCCCGCTCATGTCTCCTGGGTGTAAAAGGCTAACTAAAGATCACCCCAAAGTGAGTGGCTCAGGGGTTACGTGCCCTGTCACCTGTGCAGCCGTGGGCAAGCTGCATAGTCCCAAGGAGCCCAGTTGCCCCCCAGCTGGCAGTTGCGGACAACAAAGGGGCTGGCTTCTGCAGCTGTGGCAAGCTGAGCAGGCCCTAGCCAGCTGGGGAGGACTAGCCTCAGAGGGAGGCAATAAACCCCCTCTGAATACCACTTCCCATGAAAACCCTATTCATAGGGTAGCCATAAGTCGGGTTTGACTTGAAGGCAGTCGATTTCCATTTTCACAATATCTCAGAGAGGTCAGGTTTCCTGCTCCCCTGGTGCATTCTATAGCTATATAGCTGCCCAATTTCTCTGCTTTTTAAAGTTTGATAGAAATATGTTGGCTAGGTACATTCTTAAACTGCAAGGGTGTTTTTTTTTTTACTATTTGTGAATAGTAGACAAGAGAAACTGCCACTGATACAGGGTGTAAGCAAGGAGCAAAGCATGCTATATGTTCATTTGGCTTTTGCTTTTTTTTTTTTTTTAGTGTGGGGTGTCCAATGGGGAATTTGTGCACTTGGAAAATCTGCTTTACAAAAATCCTGTGTCATTCATAGCATGAGAAGCAAGTAGCAGCAAATTCTGATTGCCATCTGTTACTTGTGGTGCCTTTTTCTTAAGCTGTAAGTGTGGGTGATTTTATTTTTTGTGGCTTTCTGCCCTGTTCTCACCTTTCTTAGCAATTTGTGTATTTCAGGCTGTGAGCTGGACTAGACTGGCCATTGGCCTGATCTGGCAGGCTCTTGCGTCCTTTTGTTCACTGCTCAGCTAATCCCAACCCCAAACTATCCATCTCTAGCAGAAGAACAACGTGGACATGTCTTCTTGGGGATGTGGATTCCAGTCCAACCCTTTCCCCAATGAAAAGAGAGAGAGAGCAAAGCTGCTTTCTACCCAGTTACACCAGTGGTCCATCTCGCTCATTACTGAATGTCAGGGGCTCTCCAAAGCATCAGTCAGAGATCTTTCCAAAGCACAGCTATGTGAGTGATCCTTTTAACTGGAGAATGTCAAGGATCAATTCTGAGACGCTCTGCATGTAAACCATGCAGTCTGCTCCTGAAGTATGCCCCTCAAAAAACTTTTCAGAGGTACCACTACCACCTCTCTGTACATTCACACTTTGGATGAGTGCGGAGTTAAATATATTGTATCCCTGTCTCAGCAGCAAATTGGACTCTCCTTTCTCACAAAAGAACTCCAGCCCTCAGCTGCCACTTAGTGGCTGTGCGCAGTAACAACTGCTAGATGATTAGGCTTATTTGTGCTCTTGTGGATTAACCTACTAAAATGTAATTTTTATGGGCTTTACCTGAGCCTCAAGTTGTCGTCTTGTGGCTTTCTGCAATAAAACTAGCCACATAAGGACATGTTTGAATCATCATCAACCCTTGTTTGTTGGACGCCTCATTTTTCTGCACATCAATGCCATTACCCTGTGTCTTTCAGCCAAAACAGAGATTATATTACATTATATCATATCATATCATATCATATCATATGTCATATCATATCCCTTCCTTAGAAATAGCCCAGGGTGATATACATCAAACATATGAAAAAGTAACATGACCCTCAAATTTTTACTTTTCTAACGATTATAGAAAAAGCTTTACCTGTTGACATTCTGTCATTTTTATTAGCATAAAAAGGTAAAGGTAAAGGTGTCCCCGCACTTTTAGTGCGAGTCGTTTCCGACTCTTAGGGTGACGTCTTGCGACGTTTACTGGCAGACCTTATATATGGGGTGGGATTGCCAGTTCCGTCCCCGGCCTTTCTTTACCCCCCCCAGCGTATGCACAAAAATCATTGACCGCAGTGTGTGTGTGTTCTTTGAGGCTGCAAAAACAAGGCGATTTCTTTTTGAAATCTTACAAACCAGTGAGGTGCATAGCGTGGTGATTTGATGGGCGAAATGCGTTGCATAATTTAAACAGGCATACCCGGGAAACTTTAAAGACGATTGAACTGTGTGCGCTCCAAAGTCAAGGAACAAGAGTATAAATAAAATAAAACCTAATACAATATTATTAAAAGAGGGAAACCCACATCGTGAATTTTACAACATTCTCCTTAAAACCCCGACACGGCGAAACCTTTGAGGTGTATTTATTATTTCGGATTTTCCAGGCTCCTGCGGCAGCCTCTTTTTGACCGGCAACCAAGTAGCGACTGAAGGGTCTTCTTAAGATTTAGCATTACAGCAGCAAGCGCAGGCGGTGGACGCGGAAGCTCCTTACGTAGAACGTAACTGAAGCTGACTCGTCATGAGTACTATTGAGTCTTCCCCACGGAGCCTAGGGCAAGTTTGCCCTTGTCCAACATGGCTGCCTCTGCGTCGCTTGAGCTTCCTTCCCCTACAGCACTGAGGCAAAGCTATAGACTTCTCTCCCTGATGCAAGATGGCAACTCTGCTCCATTATGAATCGAGTTTCCAAATGCCCACACGAAATATGGCCGGTAAGACCTCATTTACATTGAGCGTGCATATAGAGATAGAAAACTATAGGGGGTATGACACTCAGTCTGAATTCCAGAGCTTGGAAAAGTTACTTTTTGAACTACAACTCCCATCAGCCCAATCCAGTGGCCATGCTGGCTGGGGCTGATGGGAGTTGTAGTTTTAAAAAAGTAACTTTTCCAAGCTCTGCTGAATTCCTAATAAAAATTGAAAGCCACCATTGGCCATAGGGGGAGTGGTGTCCTCCTATCCCTTGACATCTGTACGGTGAAATCATTGGCTTGGAGGATATACCGGAGCAGCAAATTCGCGTTTAGACCGACAGCGTCAATAAAGACTGCGAACGCTCGGGACTATCTCTACGGGTTTGTACACATCGGCAAAGGCCTAAGCTCTGCCGGCAGTGACGTAAGATAGGATGTGGCGGTTCTTCCGCGGTGGCAGCAGCAGGCGACAGGCGAAGGCATAGGAACGTTTAGTTGCGTTGCATGCCGGGAGACAATGGTCTAAGTGGGCGGCCGGGGAGGGGAGTTGGGCTGGACCAAGGCGCTTCCTGCGGAGCAGAGGGGGGGGTGGAGTTCGAGATGGATTCGCCCTGATAGCGGTTGCCGTGGGAGGCCCCGAGTAACCCTCCCAACCCCGTCCGGTCTGTCCTGGCCATGCCCGGCCCAGCTGAAAGGTAAGAACCGCTGCTGTCGCTTCTTCCGCTGCTGTCGTTCTCGGGTCACGCTGGGGCGGAAGGTTCTCGGGTTTCGGAGCCGAAAGGTAAGGCTGACCCTCCCAGCAGGCTCCGGTCTCAGCCACCCCCGTTCTCGTAGGGATGGGCGAGGAGGGGAGGCTTCCTCTTCCTCCCATCGTTGATTCATCAGGCGGACCTCCGTGCATGGAAACGGGGACCCTCCATCCTCAGCACAGCCCCGTAAAATGCCTCTCTTCCCCCCCCCCGTATCCAATAAGGGGTCGGTCGCCATAGAAACCAGAGTTTTGGGGACGAAGGGGAACTTTTCTTTTCACACCATGAGGATGGGAAGAGGAGACCGTGTCATTTTGCCATATGCCCTTTTAACGCGCCTTTGGGAAATGTAGGAGAAGATATTTAGGCACTTCCTCTTTCCGTCGGTGATTTCATGAGAAGAGATACACTCTCCCCGCCCCCTTTGCAAAGTTAGGAGGAAACAACCAGGGAAAGGATGGAGGAAGAACGAGTGTCGTCACGAAGAGGTACCGTGGCCTGTCTGGGCAGCCAAAGGTGTTGGGTTTCCTTTGGGGTTACTGCCAAATTGTCTCTGTTCTTCCAAGCCAGTAGCTGATGGATCTGTGTGGCCTGTAAGTACTATGGCTTACTCACTTGTTTTCTTTCTCTGCCCGTTTTATTCTTGATTATTTAATAACGACAATGGATCAAGCAATGGGGAGCTTACTGTGGATGGCATTGTGCAGTATAGATTTCTCACTCTGGGCATCATGACACAAACTGGGTTGTTGGAAAACATTCAAGGGCCGTCAGTCTCACTTACACCATTGCTCATGTCTTTTATTTTATTTTTTACACTTGGGGGTGATGATCTTTAATTGAGAATCGCAGAAGATCCCAAGATGAGATCTATTACTATAAATATGATAGGAAGCAAACACTTGTTCTTTCCTTATTAACTCTGTAGAATGTGTGAGGGAATAGTTGCTGTACTTTGAGCAGCAAGAAAGATCAGTTAACATTCCTTGACAGCTATTTGAGTCAGTGTATCAGAATAATTATTTCTGAGAAGTAGGTACGTCTTCAGAGTCTAGTTCTGTAGTTACATATAGTGTTAAATAGTGGCTCTCTAACAAAAGCTCACATAAAAGAATCTTGATTTTTACATTCCACGAGGATATATAAATATCTAAGTCTTGAGATTCCTAGTTCAGGCATCTTTCATTGTTTATTAGTCCCATTGTGATTTGAAAAAGTGTGTTCAGTTTGGTGCTCCAAAAGTCTTCATACTGGCTTCTGTGATAATGAACCCCGACGGGCTTAATAGAATATAAAAATATAATTCACATGCTCTAGCTTTTAAGGTAGCATTGTTTTAGATTTAATGACTTTCATTTAAATCTTGCTGCAGTACGTTCCAGTGTTTCCTAATTTTTTATTTTAAGTTGCTTCTTAGCAGTAAAAGATGGCATTTTAATCCTTCTGGCTCCTGTAAACAAATGAAAATAACATAGCTGTCAGATTTGCTGTAAAGTCCACTAAGTTTTGTTGAAGACAGCAATGCATCATCAGATTTTTTAAAAGCTAGATCTAAGTTCTCCCTTTCTTCCCACCCTAAACTACAGTCTTTTTTATAGACATAACTATTTTTATGAATGACACACACACCACACATACACCACACACACACACAAACGACTTGGCTACTGTGGCAGGAACAATTCAGATGCAAACTTGCCCTAAGGGAGCAGACTTTATTTATTCTGCATTCTTTGTTCTCAAACTTCCTTTACTTTTAACCACAGATGGATTCTGAATAATATAATAAATACCAATATTGTGTCATTCTAGTTGCTAAATTATGACTCTCCTTCTTTTGTTTTTGCTTTTTTTGAATATGACAAAAATTAATCTCTAATTGAGAGGCAGGTAAAAGTGAAATGGATACCTCTAGTTCCTCAATAGAAGAGTCCCAGCATGAATAATGTGTAAGCATGTTTTAATATTTAAAATAGGTAAAGAGACTCCAGTACACTTGGTGTGGCATTGGGCCATGAGGCTGACAATGCTTTTGTGACTCTGTCCTAAGTGTCTTGTTTTCCTCAGGGTTGCCTATTACTGTTTATTTACATAAACAGGTACTTTATTGTATGTTTAAGTTGTACTGTTCATTATCTTAATACTGTAGGGTTTTTGTTTAAAAGAGGAAATAGAAGCTTTTGAACACCTGCAACTTCTCTTTTTAGGATTAATTTTACACAAATTTATTTAAAGATTTTTATGCTGCTTTTAAGGGCCAAGGTCCTTTGGGGTCAGTTTAGAATCCAAATACTAACAAAATATAGCAAAATAACCTTATCAACATAAGCATTGAAACCACATTATTAAAAACAAAATAGCATAAAAAATCAATGAGAATCAAGATAAATAATCCCCATAACTGTTATACATGATATGAGATTGCGCTGACAGTTTGTTCTTAAAATGACTTTTCCTGGTGAATTGACGTTTTAAATTTCTTGGGTTTAAGTAAATATTAAGCATTTGTAAAATGGACTGCCTTCAAGTTGATTCCGACTTATGGTGACCCTATGAATAGGGTTTTCATGGTAAGCGGTATTCATAGGAGGTTTACCATTGCCTTCCTCTGAGGCTGAGAGGCAGTGACTGGCCCAAGGTCACCCAGGGAGCTTTGTGGCTGTGTGGGGATTCGAACCCTGGTCTCCCAGGTCGTAGTCCAACACCTTAACCACTACACCACACTGGTTCTCTAAGCATTTGTAATTTAACTTATATTCAGCCTTTCCTCTTGTTGGGAAAATGAGTTGTTCAGAAAGTAAGTCAACAGGAGAAGGGACCATTTGGCCCTTTGTATTATGGCTTGGCCTTCCATCCACATAGTGGATGAATGACAGCTACACTGGACTATGTTGGTTCTTTATTCAAAAGCAGTGAACACTGTATTAGATGACTTGAGACTGCTGTCAGCTCCCAATGTCAAATGGCTGTTGGAATGGGAATGTTAAGAGAATGGAGAAAGCCTACCAAACTCCACATTGTAGGGCAGAGACAGGCTGGATTTTGTTCTTCCATTCCAGTATTCTGATATTTGAGGCCTGCCAGATAAAAGGCGCCCTCCTGAATCTGACCAAAGATCCATCTAGTCCAGCATCTTAGTTTCATAGTGCCCAGCCAGATGCCTATGGGAAGCCTGCAAGCAGGACCTAACAGTTCCCTTTCCACTTGTGATTCCCAGCAACTGGTATTCAATGGCATATTGCCTGTGACAGTGGAGGTACATCATAGCTGTCTGTCTAGTAACCATTGATGGCTTTATTCTCCATGAACTTGTCTGATCCTCTTTTAAAGCCATCCAAGTTGGTGACCGTCACTACACCTTGGTGGAGCAAGTTCCATAGTTTTGCTAGGTGTTGTGAAGAAGTAATTTCTTTTGTTTGTCGAGAGTGCGTGCGTGTGTGTGTGTGTGAGAGAGAGAGAGGGAGATGACGTGGGGAGATCTCTAACAGTAAGCTTTTATGACTGACCATTGTTAAAATAGTGGGAGATATCTAGCTACACAGTTTTTGCTTGTACACAGAACTTCCTCTCCTTTACCTGCGTACTCCATAAATAAGTTTTGGGGGTTCTCCCAACCTTTGGGAGCAGATTTCAGGCATGTGGGGAGAAGGGAGGAAGGGGAAGTTCCATTGCGCAGTCGAAAGTGTTTTGTTCGTTTATTTTTGTATAGGTAGTCTTACTAAACGTAAAGGTTACACTGATTTCTGTCTGTTGTAAATAAAATGTGTTTCACACAGAAAGATAGTTTTGTCTTTGGCTGTGCTTTTTTTCTCCTGTTTTGCAAAGACTACAGTTATAGCCTTTGATGTTTTTTATATCACAGGATACCTTTGCCTATTAGGATCATTTGCTCACATCCTTTGGTAGAGAGAAGTCTTCTACAACAGCTACTCAGGCCAAAGCCTGTTGTAGGAGCCAAGTTAGCTAATTGCCAGTTTGACATGGGCTCTGCATAGCTAGAGTTTGTGTGGCTGAAATCCAACTAGATGTTCCACTTTAAACTGGAACGTTAGTGAACTGAAGCAGGTAACTGCTAAAGAAACGTAATACCCTATGTTCATCTTTCCATTACAAGTGAATGGAAGACAGTGGTCATGATTTCAACACTTGCAACACTTTATACAGGGACAGTTTAGAACTTTAGATAGAATCCAGTGATACATTATGGATGTGGTCAGCTTATTTCTTTGTTTCTTTGTATGTGTATCCTTGTTGTAAATCTAAAATTTAATATATTGAGAAGTAAATGTTCAGTTGTGATGTCTATCAAAGGAAAACTTTGCTTTAGCCTATTAACATGAAGGATGTTTACATGAACTATTGATACGTTTTAAGTATTTAAGATATTTTGAGGTGGCTAGCTTTGTGCTGATTAAGCATAGATTTTTGTTTGTTTATGCCTTTAAGCCCCTCAGAGAAGGGATCTGGATCCAGTGGGGGTGTCTGCTAACACTGTTCTGAAGGGTCCCCAAATTCTCCATTATAGATTTTCAGGGAGCTGTAGGGAGAAAATTGTCTTCCCTCTTTCCATTTACAGTAGCTGAGTGTACCCCATTCTGTGAGTGAAATTCTACTCATGAATCTCGGGATCCAGCTTTTTATAATTAGACTTCCAAAAAGCTTTTGAAGTTCCTCACCAAAGATTCATAGTTATCCTTTACAGTCCTGGACTATAGGATAGGTCCTTTCATGAAGGAATATCTGTTTAAAGAACTGGAGAATAGGGGTAAAAGGACAGGTCTCACAGTATAAGCAGCAGTCTTCCACAAGAGTCTCTAACAGGACCAGTGTTATTTACCTGTTTTGATTACTTGGAATCAAGGTTATTCAGTGCCGTAGCCACATTTGCAAGTGGAACCAAATTATTCAGAATGGTGAAAAACAAAACAGACTGTAATGAGCACCAAAGCAATCTTTCAAGACTGGGTAAACAAGCAACAAAAAGGCAAATGACTTTCTGTGTAAGGAACTGTAGAGTTTCATTCGTAGCAAATAATAATATGCACATATTTACCAATAGGGTTTAATCTGGAAGTGACTACTCAGGAAAGAGGTTTTGGGGTTGGTGCTACAGCATCTGATTGTCCTGATGCGCAACCTATACTCTGGACAAGAGGCTACTGTAAGGACAGAATATGGAGAAATCGATTGGTTCCCAATTGGAAAGGGTGTGAGATGGGTATATTTTATCACCCTATTTGTTTAATTTATATGCAGAACATATCAAACAGAAAGCGGAATTGGACCAAGATGAAGATGTGAAAATTGGAGGGAGAAATATAAATAATTTAAGATATGCAGACGATACCATACTACTAGCAGACACCAGTAATGATTTGAAACGAATGCTGATGAAAGTTAAAGAGTAAACCACAAAAGCAGGACTACAGCTGAACGTCAAAAAGACTAAAGTAATGAGAACAGAAGAGTTATGCAACTTTAAAGTTGACAACGAGGACATTGAACTTGTCAAGGATTATTAATACCTCGGCACAGTCATTAACCAAAATGGAGACAATAGTCAAGAAATCAGAAGGCTAGGACTGGGGAGGGCAAACTAGAAAAGGTGCTCAAATGCAAAGTTGTGTTACTGAACACTAAAGTGAGGATCATTCAGACCATGGTATTCCCGATCTCTACGTATGGATGTGAAAGTAGGACAGTAAAAAAAGTGGATAAGAGAAAAATCAACTCATTTGAAATGTGATGTTGGAGGAGAGCTTTATGGATACCGTGGGCTGCAGAAAAGACAAATAATTGGGTGTTGGAACAAATTAAACCAGAACTATCACTAGAAGCTAAAATGATGAAACTGAGGTTATCATGCTTTGGACACATCATGAGGAGACATGATTCACTAGAAAAGACAATAATGCTGGGGAAAACAGAAGGGAGTAGAAAAAGAGGAAGGCCAAAGAAGAGATGGATTGATTCCATCAAGGAAGCCACAGACCTCAACATACAAGATCTGAGCAAGGTGGTTCATGACAGATGCTGTTAGAGGTCACTGATTCATAGGGTCGCCATAAGTCGTAATCGACTTCAAGGCACATAACAACAAAGGGTTTGGGGCTTTTTAGGTTAGAAAAAAGATGACTAAGGCTGCAGTCAACCCTACTTACCTGGAGAATTCAGTAGGATGTACTTCTGAATAAATGTGGTTAGGATTGTGCTGTAAGTGACAATACAGTAAAAGTCTGTAAAAGTGCATGGTGTGATAACTAGATATTAAGACATTTTTCTCCCTCTCCCATAATAGTAGCACTTGGGATTATCCAATGAAATTGATTGGCAATTGATTGTACCAAAGAAAATGCTATTTCACACAACCCACATTTTTTAGGATTGCAAGTTGTAGCAACTGTCTCTGTCTTAGACAGCTTTAAAAAGGGCTCAGACAAAATAGTGGTGTTTAGCTTTTTAATGCTAATTGTGAAATGGTGGTATACTTCTAAATATCTGTTGCGTGGGGGCAACAAAAGGTTCTTTTGTTATTATCAGGCCCTGTTTGTGGGTTTCCTGGAAGAATGCGTGAAACAGGCTATGAACCTTTTGTCTCCTCCAGCAGCGCTCTTCCTATTCTCATGACCAGTATGGTGATATGTTTCCATGTAATTTAAACCTTAGAAACTAGGTTACTGGGCTTGGAAGCCAAAATGATCTGGGTGCTCTGTTACTGATCTTAAGGTGGGGGGTCATCAGCTTGTTGTCTGCAGGTGCCATAGCATCCACACAGTGGTGCCCTTGGCAGCCCAGAATCTGAGCTTACTTTTTTTTAAAAAAGAAAGTCTCTAGCCCTCCTAGAAAGAGTTATGGAGCAAAAGATGCAGGCATCCTTTTAAGTGATTTCTGTGAAATGAGCCAGCCTGGCTGCTCCCACCTGTCAGTGTTTTTAGCCAATGAGTGAAGTAAGAGCTGTAATTGATAAGTGAGTTGTTTGGAGACCAGGCAATAGGAATCCCTGGGGTCCCAAAGAGCTGCTATTTTGCCCTCACTTTTAGTGCACTTTCCCTGCTTCTCCCTTTTTTCCCTAGTCCTTGGAATCTCCATAGTTTGCCCTTTTTCCCTAGCTACCAAGTAGCTTCTTTGCTGTACTGGGTTCACCTGAGATTGGGTAGTCCTAGAAATTATTTTTTGCAAATACTACTAGACAATAAATGTGAGTGAGTTTTAAAGAATTCCTCTCCCCGGTAAAAGTAAATGTGAGAAGAGGCTTAGGCATGTCTTCTCCTTTGCAGGAGCTAAAGGCTGTATAGTGGTATACATGTCTACTCAGAAGTAAGTTTCTCTGTGTTAAATGGGGCTTATTTCCAGGTAAGTGGGTGCAGGATGGCAGCCTAGGCTTTGGTTTAAGGTTGGCATTGAGGAAAAACAGCTGTATGGAATGCAGAAATTCAACAGGTTAAGCCTTTTCTAGTATGGAAACACAATTATGGGGAAAGCTTTCATCATGGCTACTCTTTAATTTTGTGTTATGCCACACACCCCATGACAGCCATTTTGTGGCTGGTGCCGCAAGCACTCTCTCAAAATTTGAAATGTGCCATCTGGTCCAAAAAGGTTGGCAATCCCTCCCTTAAGGTGTCCGTTCTTTAACAAAGGACCTTCAAAGGGGTACTCCAGCATGAAACCATTACATTGCATGTTATCAAGAAGTTCAGTTCTGTTCATTTGAGAGTAAATAGCATTTTCTGTCTCACTATAGGGATAAATTTACTCAATAACACAATCATCTTGGCATTGTTACTAATTACAGCTGTTATAAAGGGTCACTGTGTTGATTCTACAGACACATTTAAACTCTTAATTGAATTGCCAGAGACTGTATTTACTGGACTTCATGACCATTTAACTCTACTTTTTACATTTCTGCCCCCTACACCTATGTACAGCCTGCCAACTTAGGACAGCCCTTCATGCTTCTGAGGTGGATTCTACTGCTAATACCATATAATTTATTAGTATTGTAACACCTTACGTACTATATTGGATAATAATTGGGATCCAACACCAGCAAGGAATGTTCCTAATGAATTTTTAGAAAGCTCTCCTGCAGATTTATGTACCCCAAAATGCTGTTCCTGAAGTTCAGAGGACCCTCCCAAGTGGCATTCAGTGCCTTGAGGAGATGTAGCTTGAGGGGAAATCTCTCTCCTTTTCCATGTGTACACATGGAAGTACTTTATCCACATGCACAAGCTTCTCCTGGACAAAAAAAGGGGGGAAAGCTGCAAAGAATTTTAACTTGAGATTTCAGTGCTCAGTATCTGGGGCACCAATCATATCAATCTTTGTTGTACCAACAAATGAATGCTTTCAATGGGACATGCTGACTGCTATAGTAGGGAAAAAAAAGTCAAAAGCCATATTGTTGTTTTCTTAGATGTGTACGGTGCTGGAAATGCTGAGAAATGGCTCACGAAGGCTGTTCATGCCATCTGAAAGTACTTACTCATAGCAAAACATTGTTTGACTTCGAAAATTGCGGTGGCTTAAGCTCAACAGACATCTACCATGTAGTATAAAAAGCATGACTGACAAGCTAGATATTTGTCACTGATATCATGCAGCACTCTAAATTGTGTGTGCCTGTTTCCGCCCCTATTTTTTAAAAAATGAAGTGGCATTTTCATTTACTGGGTGGTGATAAATACTATTCAGTGCCCTGAAGTCAGAACTATCTAGGAAGTATTTGGATGGTGCAACTTGTATCCTGTTTGAAATGCCTGTTAAAGCTTAGTATGCTTGCTGACATAATTTGTACCCATCTCATCATAAACTTTGGCACAAGGAAGTTTAAACATAATTTATTTATTTATTTTATTTATTTTCATTTCTAGACCGCCCATAGCTAATAGCTCTCTGGGCGGTGTACAAAACGAGATTAAAATACAATATAGAATAAAATCAGTAACAAAGAGGAACACATTAAACTAAAACATTAAACATTAAACATTAAAATGCCTGGGAGTATAGCCAGGTCTTAACCTGGCGCCTAAAAGAAAGCACCGTAGGCGCCAGGCGTATTTCCTCCGGTAAGCTGTTCTACAATTCGGGGGCCACCACAGAAAAGGCCCTAGATCTAGTAAGAGTCCTCCGGGCATCCTGGTGAGTTGGTACCCAGAGGAGGGCCTTAGATACTGAACGAAGTGAACGGGTAGGTTCATAGCGGGAGAGGCGTTCCACAAGGTATTGCGGTCCCACACCATGTAAGGCTTTATAGGTCAAAACCAGCACCTTGAATATGGCTTGGAAACAAATAGGTAGCCAGTGCAAGCGAGCCAGGACAGGTGTTATATGCGCGGACCGATTGGTCCTCGTCAACAGCCTGGCTGCCGCATTTTGCACTAGCTGAAGTTTCCGAACAGTCTTCAAGGGCAGCCTTACGTAGAGCGCATTACAGTAATCCAATCTAGAAGTTACCAGAGCGTGGACAACAGAGGCGAGATCATCACTGTCCAGATAGGGGCGTAGTTGGGCTACTGAGCGAAGGTGGTAAAACGCATTCCGTGCCGCCGAGGCCACTTGAGCCTCGAGCGACAAGGAAGGGTCAAAAAGGACCCCCAAACTACGAACCTGTTCCTTCAAGGGGAGTGTAACCCCATCTAGAACAGGATAAACATCCACCATCTGGGCAGGGAAAGAGCTCACCAACAGTGTCTCAGTCTTGTCTGGATTGAGTTTCAGTTTATTAGCTCTCATCCAGTCCATTATCGCGGTCAGGCAACGGTTCAGCACATCAACAGCCTCACCTGAAGAAGGTGAAAAGGAGAAGTAGAGCTGCGTGTCATCAGCGTACTGATGGCAACGCACTCCAAAACTCCTGATGACCGCACCCAGTTTGTAGCTTCAAGTGTGTGTGTGTGTGTGTGCGTGTGAGTGTTTATTGGTCATGTCCACCACTGGGATGCAGCCCTTGGAATGGTGGCTGACTGTCAATGTGGCCCTTGAATAAAACATGATTAGCACTCCTAGCTTAGAACAATAAATACAGAAATATCAAAATGGCCCTTACATGCACCCCTTATGATGCGGCAACTAGGTTAACTCCCTTCTTCTCCCCCCCAATCAGCTTAAGCAGTCCCATCAGTGTGCAACAGAGAGCAGGTGCATTTTGGAAAGTTGTACACAGATCATATCATTGTAAATGACTCATGCAAGTGAATCAAGCCACATATTGAGAGGTACATAAAATTATGCAAAATGAAGGTAAATTAGAGATGAATAATCTTGTTTCCTCCCAAAAGTTCCCATCTCAAACTCTTCTCAGTCTTCCTCCTGCACATTTCATCTCACTTATTAAAAATGGGAGTAACATATTGCTGACATCAATTTTTTACCAAACTATCTTATTCCATTTCAGAGCTTGAATCCAAAGTAGTTTATCAGTAATCAGTTGTCAGGTTCACAAACAAAAGTATTTGAAACATGATTTCTAATGCTTGTCTGACTTCTCAATACTTGGCTTGGTTTGACTTGCCTGTGCAATAAAAAAGCTGGGTTTTATAACCTTACTCATTTATATATATATATTTTACCTGATTGTTTTCTGAAATTGATAGACTGCCTAACAAGTTATAACACTCAAGATTAAACCACAGTTTGAATTTTGAGATCATGTTTTTACTTTTTATTCTTTTGAAACTTTGAGAGTTAAAGAGAACTAAATATGAAGTCCATTATATTGTGGTTTCACTTCACTATAGCTTTGAAGCCACTGGGGCTTCAGTTCAGAGCAGCTACTGTGCAGGAAAGAGCTGCAAAAAGTCAAGTTATATTGTATTTTATTGTATCTATGTTCACCGCCCTGAGAGCTATTGCTAGTCGGGTGGTATATAAGTTTTAAAAATAAATAAATAAATAAAATAAGTGTATGCTTGTCTGTAATTGAGGTCTATTTGTGTGAATAAATTTGATAAGTAGTATTGAAATTTGATCTTGATTGATTACATTTCCACTAGTGAAGTAATGCAAGATAATATATGGTGTAAAGCCCGTCTTCAGACTAGTGAGTGAAACTTTGCAAATTATAACTTGCAAAATATAAAGAGTTTTTAAGTGGGTGTGTGTATAGTTGCTGATAATTTTAATATACCTATGCTGAAAGAATTAATGGGTAATATCCAATAGTGTCAGCCTGCTTGAGGATCAGACCTGCTCACAGTAAAGGACTTGGGTTCCTCAGTTTTCCCCTACAGCTCCCTACACCCCCTCAATTTCTCTGGAGGGTTGACTGTCAGGACTCCTTCTGTGGTCACCACCCTGTCATGGTCCCACCTCAGGGTCCTGGTCTCTTAACGGTTCTCCCACCGGCCTAGCACAGATCTCTTAAGATCCCACTGCTAGGCACCACCACCTGACACTCTCTGTAAGCAATATTGCTTTGCTTACAGGCCTCAACCGCCCTGTATCTTTGTGCCTATAAAGATTACAGCCCTGGATAGTTTTGGATACCTGCTGATGTTACACTATCGCTTCACCGCTGCCACCATTGATACTGTTTCCCAACCTTGGTATATGCCCTGCCCACCCTCCTGGTCTGTGAAACCCAGTCAAGGATCAGGCGTTTTGGTAAACCAAGAATTATTTCTTTATTTACACAGGGAATAACAAGATTACTTAAAGGTTCAGTCAACATACGTGTTACTCTTTACATTTCTTAGTCATAATTAACCTGCCTCACTATCCACCTAAATCCAATCCACCCCTCCAAAACCCCCTCTCAGCACAACTGTCATCCTCTCATTTATACCTTCAGGCACTCAAGCGCTCAGCCAATCATCATACATGGAAAGGGTGCGGGGTGCGGGGGGGGATTGAAAGGGGAAGGAGAAGAAGGGAAAACTTGTTGCATCTGTTTGTGTGACATTGGATATTGCCTATTATTTATATGCAAACATATTAGGAGATGAGTATAGCAAAATATCTTTTTTTCTAAAGTATTTATGAAATATAGCATGTGTGTGTCTGGTATAGGAAGGTAAAGCAAATTAATCTTTAAATCAAGAAGGACTATGTATTATTGCTTGTGGAAAGCAACTTAGTTCATATCAAGGACCACTGGGAATTTACAGTTAACCTGTTCTGGATGGGTTTTAACAGTGAAATTTCTTTGCACTAGTTCTTTTGTTATGTTGGGTGAGAAGAAATGGGAGTTGTCCGGACGCGAGAGAGAGCGAGAGCGAGAGCGAGAGAGTGTGAGAGAGTGTGTGAGAGTGTGTGAGAGTGTGTGAGAGAGTGTGAGAGAGTGTGAGAGAGTGTGAGAGAGAGAGTGAGAAGGGTTGTCCCTGGTATTTGTGCGCCAATGTTAATGTGAAATAGCTAAATAAATAAATATGCCCAAGCAAGCAATTTAGAGGTTGACCAGTCAAGGACAAATTCCATTACCTTTCATTAAGAAGTAAAATGTGGAGCTGCCAGAAACCTAGATTAGTTCAACCTTTAAACCATAGCAACACCTGCTTCTCCCATTTTAACTCCCTGCCCTTCTTAACAGTGGAACAATTTTATATTTTTTTCCAGGTATGGGGGCTGTATGATCATTGTCATACAGGCATGTTAATCGCTAGCTGCATACCTACATGCTAATACTGGAGCAGCCCCCATTGCTTGCAGCTGAGGATGTTTGGTCCTTTTCCCCAGTGGTAGTTGCTAAGTGGTTGCAGCCTTTTAGTTTTTAGCTTACCATTTGACAAGCTGCCGCTGCCTGTGGCAGACAACTTTTGCTACATAAAGTGGAACATGAAGCACATGTGTGTTATCTACTGAAACGTCATCTCACAATGTGAGCTTGCAGGGAGGAAGCTTACACTTGTACAATGAGGTGCTGAACATGCAGTTCCCAATCCTTTATAAGTAGAAATATATAAATATAGTAGGTAAATAAAAGTTTGCATCCTGCCCTATTGAGTCAAGTGAGCTGAATAAGCAGACTAAATAAATATTAGCAGTATATTCAAAATCAAGAAGTCTATTATAGTATTAGATGAGGGTAGGGAAGAGGGAGAATAATCTCACTGGTGATCATGTTTGTTTTATTTTATGTATTTATTTAAAATATTTCTATCCTGCCCTTCTACCCTATAATAGTGCACTCAGGGCAGCTTACAAAAATAAAATCAAACACGTACATAATAAAATTGTAAACAGTAAAATCACAAAAACATTAAAATAAATTGAAATACATAAAATACAATTAAAATACATAAAATACAATATACTGTATATATATACACACATATATACATATATATAGGGGTGGTACCAAAGGGACTACAAAGGTAAAATTTAACATAGAAGGCATAAAATCAGTGTCGGGCTGTACCTTCAGTCCTTCCCAAAGGCTCTCCGGAACAAGATCGTTGTCAGAAGTCTCCGGAAAACCAACAGGGAGGGAGCAGAGCGGACTTCTTAGGGTAGGGTATTCCAAAGCTTGGGGGCCACAGCTGAAAAAGCTCTCTCCCTCATGCCTGTCAGTCTAACATCTTTCACTCCAGGCACGCAGAGGAGACCAGAAGCAGATGATCTTAAATCCCGGGTAGGTACATATGGGTGTTACCGGTCCCTCAGGTACATTGGACCAAGGCCGTTTAGGGCTTTAAAGGTCAGAACCAGCACTTTGAATTGGGCCTGAAAACAAATTGGGAGCCAGTGGAGTCGATAAAGCACATGGGTGATATGCTCCCTGCGCCGTGCTCCAATTAACATTCTGGCTGCTGCATTTTGAACCAACTGCAATTTCCAAACCATTTTCAAAGGCAGCCCCACATAGAGTGAGTTACAGTAATCAACCCTCGATGTCACCAATGCATGTGTCACTGTGGCCAAGTCAACTACCTCCAGGAATGGACGCAGCTGGTAGACCAATTTGAGTTGGCCAAAAGCACTCCTGGCTACCGCAGCCACCTGGTATTCAAGCAGCAGGGCAGGATCCAGGAGGACTCCCAAACTGCAGACCTGCCCCTTCAAGGGGAGTGCAACCCCAACCAGAACGGGTTGCAACCCCGCCCTGCTGCAGTTTTTCCCTTGACCAGCAGTACTTCCGTCTTGTCTGGATTAAGTTTCAGTTTGTTAGCCCACTTCCAGCCTCCAGGCACCAGTTTACGATGAGCATTCCCTCCCTGCAATCAGGTGGTAGGGAGAGATGGAGCTGAGTGTCATCAGCATATTGATGACATTGTACTCCAAATCTCCTGATGACCTCTCCCAGCTGTTTCATATAAATGTTAAAGAGCATGGGAGACAGAATGGAACCTTGCAGTACCCCATAGGTCAATGGCCAGGTGGTCGAGTAGTAGGCGCACCACTTTCTGGGTCCTGTCCGTCAGGTAGGACCGGAGCAACCGTAAAACAGTGCCTCCCAATCCCATCCCTGCTAGACAGCCAGAAGGATACCATGGTCGATCATATTGAAGGCCGCCGAGAGGTCCAGCAGCACCAACAGGTCCCTCTGTCTGATGCCCGGCGTACGTCATCAAGCAGGCGACCAAGGCAGTCTCTGTCCCATGACCAGGCCTGAAGCCTGATTGAAAAGGGGCTAGATAGTCCGATTCATCCAGGAAAACTTGGAGCTGAGCAGCCACTACCCTGTCTATCACCTTGCCCAGAAAGGGAAGATTAGAGACTGGGCGGAAGTTGTTAAGATCTGCAGGGTCTAATGAAGGCTTTTTTAACAAAGGTCTTGTCACTGCCCCCTTCAACAAAGTTGGCATAGAACCTTCCCTTAGGGAGGTGTGAATTAAATATACCAACCAGTCAGCCAGTCCACCTCTGGCAGATATGATTCTTGGCTTTTGAAGGCCTGTGAGTAAACATAAGCAAGAAAACTTTTCCTTCAGAGTAAGACACTTTTGTTGAAAGAAACTAATGCTTATTACATAACATGTAAGCAAAACATTTTAACAAGTAGAAAAAGATGTGGGATTTACTTAAAGTTGTGTGTTTGCTTTACATCTGTTACAGACACATATTTTGCTGACTAAACTTAGTATGTGAAATATTGTGCTAGTCGGATTATTCTTCTTGGATGAGGATGTTAGTTATAAGCTTTGATTTCTTCAAGCTTTTATAATGTTAATACATTTGGGACTAGAGATCCAAGTTAATAATTTTTAATAGCATAACCCAGTGAATTTCAAGAGCGCTCTAGACTTGCAAAGCATTTGAGAACACTAAATTATAACTTACCTGAGCCTTGCATTGTGACCTGCAGAACTGGGTAGGGAAGTTTGAATTTTAAAGAGCTTTTCTTTGTCCTGTGTATGTATTTTATTTCTCAGGGAATTGGCTCTAGTAGTGAAAGTATATAAAATGCTTTGAAATGAAATGTAGCATGTACTCACTAGGAATCTTATGTGCAGACACGGTTTTCATGTTGGGTGTATTTTCATAATTGTTCTTGCCTGAAACATTTTCCTTGGTGCTTGAAATAAAAATTATATTCTATTGGGCTGAATCCAGAACAGTTCCTTCTATAAAGAGGCATCTTCTGTTCATGCAAGGTACTCTGATTCAGTGGAGGCTCCTACAGGAAGACGGAGGGAAATTTTCACTTACTTTTTTTCTCTCCTGTTGCCCAAGTATCGCCTCCCATTCTATGAAGGAAGGTCACCAACCCTGTGAAGGAACTTCTCAGGGGGAGGGGGGAAATAGTGAAAATCTCTACTTCCTGTGAGAGTGTTCAATGAGTGGGACTTTGCTCATGGTTTGTCACACCTAATATTTTAGCCCAATCCATCCTCATAAGAAAATCTGTAAACAAAACCAAAGTATAAAATGCCCTGTAAAAGATAAAATATTTCAGACTAATTGGCTCAGTCTTTTGGGTCTCTAGGCAAAGCAGCTGAATAATGTGAGAGAACCTACCCAGTGAGAAACTCCTGCCTTCTGTTGCTGTAACTGGAGGAAGGTGGGGAGAACTCTTGCCCTCTACATGTCCTCATAGTCTGAATGACATACAGCAATGATATATTGCTGTTAGACTAATCTTAATCAGTATGATGGGCGTGGGGAGTGAATTCATGTTGTCTATGTAGGGTCCAAACCTTCTTGATTTGATAGTCAAAGCTACCAGCCCAGATATTTTGGGGCTGTATGATGCCAGTGTACACTTTAGGTGGGGTATCCATTGTGGTGCCATCCAGAAATTTATTGTTAACTTGCAAATGGAGCCAGTGACAAGAAGTTGAGAAAGAATGTTGGGGGACAGGTATATGTATTATATAAAAAGTAAAATGACTTCTGTCTTTAACAGATTAGGGCAAAATGATATGGCAGTATTGTTTAGTTTCTTACAAAATTCTCCTTTTTGACACCATGTAGTCCAATTATTTCTGGACCTGCTGTGTCTGTTCCAGTAGTAGCAAAAATGAGCTGTGCCTCTCTTGCATGCATGTTGACTTTTTCCAAACTACAGGGGAACAGCGCCCACCATTATGTAGCCAAACAGCAGCAGGCAAAGCAGGCGCCAGCAGACTTGGAAGAACCTTAACGTTGACAGTAGTGCAAATAATCTTTAGGAAAAACCCCTAATGGTGAGAAAACCTCCCCCAAACAGCTCATACGAACTCAGTGGCAAGGCCAAATTGTCAGCATTAAGGAAGTTAGGAAGCAAAACATGCAGTCAGATGAGCCAACCTTGCTTTTCCCACCTTTTCAGTGTTTTAGTCAATGAGTGAAGTCAGAGCTATGATTGACAAGTCAATTGTTTCAACACCAGGACACAGAAATCTCAGGGTCTAGTTTGTGTTTCCTAGTCCAGTGGTTCCCAACCTGGGGTCACAAAGTCATTCCAGTGGGGTTGCAAAGAGCCAAAAGAAGAAATATTTATTAATTTTAAAAAATAATTAATGGCTGGTTCATGCAGCTGCTTCTGCCTCCCCTTCCTTCCTTCCAGCTGGCACAGTCAGTTCCTGCCACGCAGATTGCTGAGCAGCACAGCACTTCAGTGAGTGTATCAAGACAGGGCCAGCTGGGTTTATTTACCCCCCCCTTTTGTCAGCGGCAGTGAGGAAAGATCAATCAAGTTGATTGGCTCTGGCTGTAGCGATAGAGGGACCCCAGGAGGGGGTCACCTGACAAAAAAGTAACAGAACGGAGTCCCGGAACATCCCCCCATGAATACACACTTGGGCACTCATTAAAAATTCAGTGTATAGTTAACTTACGGTACCATGTATATATGTCTACTCAGGAGTAAGTCTCTTCATATGAATGGGGCTTACTCCCAGGTAAATCAAACTGCAGTAGTTAGACCAGACTAAGATTTTGTTGAAGCTTTGAAGCTGTACTACTTTTGGATGGGGAGCATGTGGCTTTATACAAAAAAGATGCATTATTCAGGTTAAAGGGAATAAAAAATTATATCTATAATACAAGGACTTAGGCTGCAATCCAGTACACACTTACCTGAGAGTAAGTCCCATTAAACCCAATGGAACTTACTTCTGAGTAGGCACGTATTGGAGTGCAGCCTTAAGCTGCAATCCTAACCAGGTCTACTCAGAAGTAAATCCTGGAGAATTCGGTGGAGCAACAGCCATATGAGGTAGGTTAGGCTGAGAATTAGTGGCTGACCCAAGGCAGCAAGTGAGCAAAAAAGGATGGGTGAACTAAGTTTTAAAAATGTGAAATTGCACATGCTTGGTGTATTTTTGTTTCTATTTATCAAAGCTTTGAGTGTGTTTTTATACAGTTGTATATGTTCATTTTAAATATATTTTTAAATATGTTAAAATACGTTAAGTTGCCCAAATTTTGTTTTTACTTTTAATTTCTATGCATAGTTTAGGGTTGGCATTGGGGGAGATCAGGTCTCTTGTGTCTTTTATAGCTGTTTGCCAGGTAGAAATTAAGCAGAAATTAAATTAAACCTATTCTAGTATGAAAATACAATTATAGGAAAAGCTTCACCTGTTGACATTCTGTCTGTTAGACTTACTGTTGTTGTTGTCGTCGTCATCATATGGAGCTTCCTGAACAGAGTGCTGAAGAGGAGGCATTGTTGTATGAAGGTAGAACACTTAAAACCAGTGTCCAAATGTCCTGGTATCAGCCAGGATCTGTTCACCACTCTAAGTAGTTTACCTTTATCTCCTTCCTTTCATTTCCTTCAAAATTTGGTAAAAGTTGTTTATATTGCTGTAACCTGTCCTGGGATCTCCTGGTGAAGCTCAGGTAATAAATATCATCATCTTTGGTTTTTGTGATGAATAAAAAGTGACATTGTTTAATGCTTCCTTATGTATTTTTTCAATTAACAGAGACTAAAATTGCAACAATTAGCATGTGGGGGTCATGAAAATTTTTGAGGATAGAAAGGGGGTCCTGTACTCATAAAGCTTGGGAACCACTGTCCTAGTTTATCTCTGTAGTTTGCCAAGACTCAGCAGCAGCCGTCAGTCAGGTCAGAGAATACTATGTACATTTGTAATTAATATAGTACAGCCTTATTTTTGGTTATCTCCCTCCCCCCCCCCCCAAAAAAATCAATCTAATAAATGAGGAGAACGTTTGGAGGTTTGGGGATAGGAAGCGATTTATAGTGTTCTCTGTGTACAAGTTAAGAGTTTGGCTAAATTTAATCTGAACAGGGTTAGACTTAGACTTTGCATAATGAGGTTTGTGTGTGACTTCTGTGGAAAAGTGACAAAAGTGTGTGGGAAAGAGATGGCTGATTTTTAAAATATTTCAGGTTTTATTATGACTTGTCTTATTACTGATCTTTTCAAGCCGCTCTGGAAACCTTTTTTGGCTGAAGTGTGGGGTAAAAAATGCTTTGCTTTTTTCTGTCAGTAATATAGTTTGCAAAATAAAAACAATGAGGTGTGTTCACAGGTTAGTAAAAAAATAGACTCAAACCAGAAACCCCATTGTGGGGAATTGCACCAGGGCCCACAACCATCTTAATCTGGTCTTGCTCAGCGGCATGGAATGTTGAGGGAGGAAGTGGCAAAAAAAACCCATCCTGCAACAGAATGGGGGGGGTGTTGACAGCTGGGTGGGAGAAGGAATGGAGTGGAATGAGAGGAAATGGAAGAAGAGAAGATTAAAAGGGTACAGAAATCACCGTCTCATTGTGTAGATGGGAGATGGAAGTGATAATTGCAGCTGCTACTTCAAATTCCAAAGCAAATGCAGTGTGCTGTCTGTATTGCAGGTTAGAAAGAGCTATGGCTATGAGAGAATGGCGCATGACAACCCTGCAGCTCTGTTTCATTACAACAATCCTGCATTTTTGTTCAGCTGCATCTTTGCATCTTGAACTGGATCTGATAATGAATAACACAGTTGAATTACTTTAGCTTTAATTTTATCCCCACATTGCAGGTTAGGATGAGAGAGTACTATGCAACAACCTGCCATATAAATGAGTGTTATACCCTATTACAGGTTAGAGGACTGTGCTGAGAGAGAATAGCTTACAGCAGCCTAGCAAGTGTAGTCCACTGTAATACTGCAGTTCAAATGTGAGACTGTCAAAAATACCTCATATCTCTCAGGTTGTCACAAAGGTCAATCTACTTAATTTGTCCCTTTAAACTTCCTCCAAGGTTAAATTAACCACTCAGTTGCGTGCAGAAGCCTCATGTACCATTGACTTGCATGCAGGCCGGTTGCACTTTTAAACATTTTTTTAAAAACTGCACGTGATATAAGACCCAAGTCTGTCTTTGATACTAACTTTTCCCCCCCAACCCCCTCAGTCACAGATTCAGGTAATATACAACAGGGATGTACTGTAACATTTTGACCTACTTGTAGCATCATAAGTCTTTGAATATCACAAATAAAGCAATTGAATGGAAGCAGTAGCAAGTGGCTTATTTGTGAATTATTAAACCATGTCCCATGTAGTTAGGGCAAATATGATTCCAAGGGAATTTGTGGTTTGTCAGCAGGAATCTTGGATATCAGACATTGGAGGGGGCACGTGTTTTTAACAGCATCTTCCAATTGACACTTAAGGTGTGCATTTACAGTTTCGTGTTTTACTGCATACAGTAAAATACAGTAAATTGTTTTAAGATTTCTGTTATGTTATAGTTTACAGCAGTGTAATGGGCAGCATTTTAAGCTTAGCATGTTGAAATATTTTTTCCTTTTTAATTCTAGGTGCAAATTAACCTTCATAAAGGACTGAACAATGGAATCAGATATCATCCGAATGTACTCTTCATCACCACCGCCACTAGATAATGGAGCTGAGGAGGAGGAAGAGGAAGATGAGTTTGGTGATTTTGGTGGGTTTTCTGGTGCTGGAAGTACTGTAGGCTTTGACTTTGCATCAGATTACTCCAGTTCAAAGGAAGAACGTAAATCTTCATATAACTCTGATTACTCAGGCAATGTGGATGGCATTATAGCTTTTACTACTGTTGCATATGCTAATAATGAAGAAAGTGTTAAAGAACTTCCTCCTGATAGTAGCAAAGAAAAATGTGAGTACAGAAATTCAAGTTTATCACTTGATGGTATTCATCCAGCAGAAGTAAAGAGAACTGCGAAATTAGAGTCGTCATACTCTGAAATTATTAGGACTGATATGAAAGTTCTAAGTCAGGACGAGCAAGTAGAAACCTGTAATGGTGAGAAACGGCCATGCCCAGACGTTCTGACAAATGGGTTTGCAGCACTGGACACGGCAAGTTCTCAAGGAGTGGAAGATGTGGACAGTACTGGTGACTCAAAGGGATTAAAAATGATAAGCACTCACAGTTCTGAATTAAGTTTAGATTCTTTTCCAACAGCAGCAGCAGAGGATTTTGCAGACTTTGCCACGTTCTCAAATAAACAAACAACCCTGGCAGAAGAAATAGGAAATAAAATATGCACAAATTCTGGTGAAAGAGAAGTGGTGCATGTACAGGAAAGCAATATTATAAATGGACAGGGGGGCTCCATGAAGGAAACAACTTTAGATAGCACCTGTGAATATGAAGGGGAAACTTGCACTGAAGGTGAACAGATTTATATTTCAAAAATTAATTTAATGATCAGTGAAGACTTCAAAGCTGAGGAGGGTTGTACAGCACTCGAACATAATGACTTTGTTTCTTCCATGCAAACAAATTTGAATTCAGTAGGCACAACTAAAAACATGGAAGGAAAAAGGGAGTGTGATGCTGGAAGCAGTAAAGAAAATACATTTTTACGGACCAATAATACTACAAATATATTAAATCTTAATGTAGGTGGAGTTCAAAGTCTTCAATGTCTTCCTACAGAAGAGAACATGTATGCTTCTGAAGTGATTAAGAATAGTGAAAGTGGCACTGGACATGCATCATGCAGTGGTTTAAATGAAGATGATTTCGGTGAATTTGGCAGTGTCAGCAATGGATCTCTTGATATTACTCAAGCTTCTGCAAGCCAAGAACACTTTCAAATCCCTTCTGAAAGCATCGGTAAACAAAGTAATGGATGTAGTGACCTCAGAGATAGAAGTGGTGTTCATCAGAGAGTTTTTTCTCAACCAGATGAGATTTCAAACACGGATGAATGTCGAAAAGCTGATACTGGTTCTAACATGACAGTACAGCGTCTTGCAGAATTGGAAAATGGAGATGACAGTGAGTTTGGAGACTTTGGTTCTGTGGCAAAAAAGTTTCCGGACTCTGATGAGTTTTCAGACTTCAGTTCTGCTGGTGGTAACCAAGCTACAGAGTGGAATGCTTTTGAGGCTGAGCAGAAAGAGAGCTGCTTGTGGGCTGCTTTTGGAGATGAACAAGTGGTGGAATGTCATCATGGAAAAGATGAATGGCCATCGCATAGGACAGGCACAACTTTTGGTGTTGAAGATTCAGTGACTCATACACCCGACAATGTTTCTGTAACATCTTTGCAGGACTTGCCAGCTTCAGCTCGGGTAACTACTATAATTTGCTTCTGATGTTTATGGTATGTTTTTATCGTTATGAGAAATCTACAAGCTTCACTGGTGTACCTAACAGTATTTATTTATTTTATTTTATTTATTAAATTTGTTAGTTGCTTTTCTTCACGAAAGTGAACGCAAACTGACTTGCAATCCATAAAAAAGTTAAAACCAGTGTAAAAGCTTAAACAAAACAAAAAAGTTAAACACATAAACTTAACAGCAGTGGAAGAACCCAGCCACTAAAGAAGCTATAACATCAAGAGCCCTCCAAAAGCATTCCAAAATTGGGACCTAGATGCCTGGGAGAAATGTTTTTGCCTGGTGCCTAAAAATAAATAATGAAGGCGCTAGGCTTGCCTCCCCGGGGAGAGCATTCCATAAGTATGAGGCCACCACTGACTAGGCCTGATCTCGTGTTGCCACCCTTCACACCTCCCTCAGTACTCTTGCAACCCAATACTGTGCATTTTTACTGGGGAGTTAGTCCTTCTGGCAAGATTCCACTTGCACTTCAGGCTGTTTGAAAGTGCCTCTGCATGCACATGTATAGGGGTGGGTTGGATATTGCCTGTTTTCCTTTCCAGCCGCAGTCCCTCACAGAGCAACAAATGCCCCTCTGGCTGAAGACCTTTGTGCTGCATTAAGTGTAACTTTGGTGAACCCTTCAACCTCAGAAGCAGCTTTTTAGGCCGGGGGGGGGCATTAAGGCCAGCAGTAGGAGAGGCACTGGGGAAAAACATAGTATGTTTACATTGCGCAGCATTTGGGATCATGCCCAGAGGTGTAGTCATCCAGGGTCTCAGGGGGTCTTAGACCCCTTACTTTTTTGGGAGCCAGGTCGCAGCAGGGTCCCTATATCTCCAGCATCCTACGGGCCAATCAGCATGAATGGGGAGTGTGGTAGCCCCGGAGATGAGCCTTCCAACTTGCTTCACTTGTTGTTTCCTGCTGTTTGGCACCAATCAGAGTAAAAGGAGTTGCTATTAGTTCCTACATCAAAAAGCCAAGTTGCAGAGAGTGAGAATTCTGTAACTGTAGAAGAAAAGACAATGAATTCTAATGATAGCATCCCAACTACATCATCTGGTAGTTTGGTAGCAGCAGGAGATAAACATATAGACAGTGAATTCATAATTCAAGCAATATGTCTGATAGTGAGAAAGGACAGTCAAATGGTGACAGCGATAGAGAAGCAGAAAGCAGCAGTCAAGCCTGGCCAGATTATTCTGTAATCTTAGAAGGGGGTGGGGCTGTGCCTATCATAAAGGGACGCTGCACTTCTGAATTTTCAACTACACTACTGACCATGCCTATTCTGTTGAATTGGGTTTACTCCCAGATAATTGCACATATGATTGTACCACTGATGTAATTTGCCAGGAATACTTGTTTTAGGTATACTTAGGAACACTGCAGATGAGATGAAATACAACTTCTCTGAAAAAAACCAAGATAAATCTTTGTGGTCTTAATGTTTCTATTAAACTGTCCTCCATAAAGACATGGAATTTTGGGATGCAAAGATAATTTAAGCCTAGATTGGGTTTCTGTGCTGTATGTTGGAACGTATATAGAATGCTTCTTCCAGTGCTAACTGCTCTGTGACCCGACCATCCTCCATTTCATTCAGCGGAAGAAAATTTGATTTAATCCACAGTGTTCTTTTTTACCATGTTTAGAAAAGAGTGCTCTTTCCTTTTAAAAACTGGTCAATGTCTAAAACGAGTAGATAAGGGTTATACAGCTTAAAGTTTATTAATCATGCTTGCAGCCAATAAAGCTAACAGGCTATAGAACTTAGATTTTTCAATGAATCTGAAGAAGAAATTGGACTACAGTAAACTTCAGATTTTAAATACAGGAGGTATTTGATATGCACCACAAAAAGCACAGTGACTTGAAAAAAGAAAAGGCAAAAATGTAGTGCTTTTCAGTAAGCTCTTGCGAGCATTTCTTCTCACAGTGCAGCCCCACAGTATATTGGGGTGTGTGTGTGTGTGGATGTTGTGTTGCAATTTAAGAGACAAGTGAATAAGCGAAGTACTTGCCGTAATGTACAAAATTAAAAACTCTCAGCCATAAAAATGTATTGTAAAGAACCTGTGCAAAGTCTTTCACAAAAGCTTGCACTAAACAAAAATGTCTTGAGATTTAGGGTTACGTTCCTCTTAGAAATGGCCCTACCATAAGTAGCAGAGATTTTCTGTTAGTAGAAAATCCACATTAAAATGACTTGAATTTCAATTTCATGTGTTCCATTAGTGTAGTGATACAGATATCATTGTACATAATTTCTGGAGCTGGAAGTCTTATTTCAGGAATGGAGGATGGTTTCAAACCAGTTCTCTCCCTCTCTCCCCCTCTCTCCCTCTCCCCCCCTCTCTCTTCCTCTCCCTCTCTCCCTCTCCCTCTCCCGGCACACATACTCACTCTCTCTACCCATGGCAGTGACTAAAGTTACTGAGGTCTTTTGGCCAGCCAGTGGAGCACATCTGTTGCTATATGCAGGATGAAGCAAAATCTGCTGGTGATGGTAGAAAGTTTCACCCAGCTGAATATGACCCTAAATGTTGGAAGGGAGCCAACATGTGTGGTATAATTACAACCAGATTTGTGAATTGGCTCATGTGGCTAAATCGCATTTCCCCACAGGTGGGATACCTCTTCATATCACCAGTTTGTGAAATTCCACTTTCCAAAGGCATCAGAATTATTTTTAATTTTTTGAGAATAATGTGGGACTCAGTGGTAAAAATTCAGTAAGCCTTCTATTTGGCCACCCTCACAAATAAATGAAATGACAGTAGATGGAGGAAGTCTGAAATGTTCGCCATTAGATGTTAAAATCTCTCTCTCTGAGGAATTCATTTTATGTTTCCTTATTAAAATATCTATATGCTACTTCTCAAAATATTCAGAGGAGTTTATGTAAGAAAAATACACTTAAAAACCAAGAATAAAACTAACAACAGCAGCAGTGCAAAACAGCTACAGAAAAAACGATTGTGAACCAAAAACCTGACAGAAGGGGTATGTCTTTCCCCCTTCCTGAAATACCACCAGAGGAACACATTCAGATAGCTTTCTTCACTTCTCCAGGGAGGAAGTGCTTTGTAAGGCAGTCACCATGAAAACCAGATTCTTAGCGATCTGTATCCACACTGCCCCAAACATAATACAACGAGTAAGGCCTACAACTAGACTTAGGAGAGAGCGTCCTTGAAACATGAGGATGTTTCCAGGCTGTGCAAGACAGTTAATGGTTAAATATCACCCTGAATTTTGCCCAGAAGTACATTTGCAACCAGTGCACCTGGTAAAAGACAGATTGAAGATGTACCTCTCTCTCAGTACCTGCTGGGAGGTGTGCCCCACTGTTCTGCACCTGGTAAAGCCCTCGCTGGATCGTCACCTTGTAGTGGTGAGTGGGCTTGTGTGTTCCAGTGAACCCTGTGAGCGACGCCGTCGGGAGTCATGTGCTCCCAGCAGGGTCACCATGGCGGTAAGGTCAAGGGAGAGGAACCAGACAAAGAACGATCCAAGAATGTCCTCAACAGCAGAACAGGCGGAGGGTAACAATGTGTATGTTACAACGGCTGTGAGGGTGGATGAAGGTCGCAGCAGATAAAAGACTTCCAATCGTCGTAGTATCCCATGCCATTGGATCAAAGTCTTTTTCTGTCAAGATTGTGTGTTGATCGTTGTGCGCCGATCTCCCCACATAAAACAAATTCACGCACAGGCGTCTTCCAACCAAATTATCTTGGAAGACAATCTTACTCGGCCACGAGTGATCGCCAACCAAAGCTTCAAGGCTTCCTTCAAGGACAGCCCCACATAGGACACATTGCTGTAATCAGCCTGGAAGTTTCAGAAGCATGGATTAGTGTGGCAAGACTTGATGTGGGTGACCTTGGGCCAGTCACTGTGTCTCATTCTAACCTATCTCACAGGATAAAATGTGAGGATAAAATTGGCAAGCGAGAACCATGTTTGTATGCCACCTTGAACTCCCTGGAGGAAAGGTGGGATATAAATGTAATGACAGATAAATAAATAAAACTGTATAGGAAAAGGCTTCCTCATTCGTGACAGAGCAAAGAAGGCACTTCCAACAACAACTCTGACCTTCTGAACCTGGTGCTGCTCCTGTTTGAGGAGTCACCTAGAGTGTATACCTGATAGGCTCACTAAGACTCCATCAGTCACTGGCAGGGTGATCTCCCTTCAGACCTGCACACATCTTGTCTGGGTTCATTTGCAATCTTTTCTTCCTCTATCTAATTGACCACAACCTGCTGACATTGGCTCAGGACAGATACGGCAGCAGCTAGACCCTTCACTTCCATCTCATCCTTCCTCTCAAAGGAACCCAGAGTGGCAAACAACACAATAGCAAAACAGTACAACTGAAAGAAAAATTAAAAACAGCTTTAAAAAACCCTGTAAAAACATCTGGTTTCTTTAAACCATCTCTCTAGAAGTCAGATGGACTCTGCTAATTTCTCAATTAAGTCCATGGTTGAGACACAGTATTTGAGTGTTCATGGAAAAAAACTCTTTGCCCCCCCCCCAAAAAAAGAAAGAGGAGGGTAGAGGAACACAGTTTACCTGTTTAAGCCTCTCCCCAATAGCCTGGGGTGGAAGGAATCAGGGTTGATAGTATGCATGCCATAAAATTAAAAAGTCCCTCCCCAGCCCTATATAGGAATATTTCAGAATCATCATCATCATCATCATTTTATTTGTATGCCGCCTTTCCACATAAAATTGTGCTCAAGGCGGCTTACAACAAGGTGAACAAAAGTACATGTCAAAAACAATTGCAAAAACAATTTCCTAATAACAAAAAATAATAAAACAGTGACATCACAAATATAATAACCAAAAACAACTTTTCAACATGATGAACATAATAAAACAATTATTTAAAAACAAAAAGTAACCATTAACACCCCAAACCCCTAAAGAAAACCATTTACTGTATCTCCTACAAAACTTCATTTTTCAGAGGGGAGGCTTGTTTTGTATCAGCACATGTCTACTCAGAAGTACTTCTCACTGAGTTCGCTGGGGCTTACTCCCAATAAATTGGTGATAGGATTGCAGTAATCCTATCCCCTTATTTGAGAGTAAGCCCCATTAAACTCAATGAGACTTATTGTTGAGTAGACAGCATATAGGATTGCACTGTAACTCCTCTATTTGGCCAACAGTTACAGCATTTTCTTTGAAGGCGCACTTCATGTTGCAATCACATTTGAAATATACAATGCACAATATGTACTACTGAAGATTTGCTGCTTTCCATAAGAGATGGTCAGGATTTTCTCCCTTTTCGTTTCTCTTCATTACAACGTCTTAGGTTGGGTTTCTGATTTCTCTTCTATTAGGTCTTTAAATCCCAACTTTTCCAGCGGTTCTTTGGACATAAGTTGCCTCTCCATTCTGCATTCTAAATATTCTTTTATGAAGGGAAAGAGAGAGGAACACCATCTCATTTCCTCATTCTCCAGATCTGTGTCACATTCTCCCCTCGCTATATGTTTTATTTATTTAAAATACCTTTACAATGCCCTTCAAATAAGTCCCGAGGCAATTTTCAACAGTAAAATACAGCTACGGAAAACAATACATTAAAACAAGGTAAATGAACATACCACAATAAATAAACAGACTAAAATAAAGCTACAGTAGCCAGACAATCTCTCAAGGGTTGGTATCAGTAACCCGCAAAAGTCTGGGTGAATGTCTTTTCAGGATGTGCCAACAACTCACAGTGTTGGCATGTCCCTTTATCCCACAGACTCGGTGCCACAACAGAAGAAACCCTCCGACTTGTTGCCCAGCTGAAGGGCCTTATCCCAAGATCTTAATAGTTGGGCAGGTCTGCAGAGGAGAAGGCATTCCTTCCATTAACAAAGCGGCAGATTGTTCAGGCTTTATAAGAACAAGAATAATAAGGGGGTGCATGTCATAAATGGATCACTTCTAAAATTAGAAACAATGAACTGATGCACTAAAAAGTTAAATGAGACCGAGTATGGGTATTTCAGGAAATAAAAACTTAATAAAACTAGTTTTCTAAGAACCCCTGCGTATAGCAGCCATACTTGATGTAAAGCAGTCTTAATAAAGTACGTGTATGTCAAACCTACCTAGCCTCTCTTTGATTAACTGCTGTTCTAAGAATTATCTTTTTATTGCTTCTTTTATATTGTATTTAATTGTATTACCATTTGAATTCGATGGAATTGAAATGTTAATACAGTAAAACACAACATGAATAAAAGAAGCAATCAAATATAATTTAAAAGCATGCAGCGCCTAGCACAGCCCATTGCAATGGCTACAACAGGCAGAAAAAGTGGTCCGCCGAGACGCTCAGGAATATTTGCATGGTCGGGGTGGTGGTGAAAGCACCCTTTTTCAACCGTGGATCCCCAGATTTTGTTGGACTACAGTTCCCATAATCCCTGGCTAAACTGTCTGGGGATGATGGGAGTTACAATCAACCTTGGGACTCAAGGTTGAAGTACTCTGTGCAAGTTACTTATTTTTAGAAAAAAGATAGATACCTTATTTATTGATATATTTTATATACACTTTTTAAAATGGAGATTTATGTTGGGGCCATAATGATCAGGATTGAGTGATACTATGCTGATATAAATGTTTGATTCTGTGTAATATTTATCTTCATTTTTGGAATCTGTTCCCTGGTCAAAAACGGCTCATAACGAAAAATGTAATGTAGGGTCCTCAGTCTTTAGGTGAGATGAAGAGGTCTAAAGATAGGAATGGGATCTTCATAGGCTGTGAAGTTTGCTCACAGGAAAATCTATCTCTTCCTCTCAGAATTGTATGATATATATATTTTTGTTCCTAGCATCAAATACTGAGAATTTCACATAAAGAGGCTGTGAGCACACTAGTTGCCTGTAGCACAGCATTTCCATTGGCCACACATAGAGGGGAAATGGGTTGATCTGCCGATCAGTTGAAAAATCTCTGAACCTTTTTTTTAAAGCACTCAAGATTATTCCACCAGGTTTTATAAAAAGGGGCAGGGTTTGACTAGCATCGTGTGCCCCCGTTTTCAGAAAAAAAGAGGTGGAGCACTGGAACTGGCAGAACAGTAATTGTGTATCTACCCTGAGAAGCAGCACAGAATTTTTCTGTGCTTCCACTTCCTGATTAGCCACAATGACATTGGCTAAAAACACACTTTCTGTCCTAACAACATTCTTGTTGTTAGCATTGGTTTGTGAAAAAAGACACAGAGTTAATCCCAGCCATGTGGCAAGTTCTCATTTAATCTCCCAATTCACCAAGTCTTTTGCAAAGGGTCTTGACTCATTTTTTTCTCCAGTTCTGCTGAATGTAAGGCTGCTACTTGTATAATCATGTGCTAACTGAACTCCATGGCAGATTCATAACCCATCAAAAGTTTTTAAGCCTCAGTTAAACACCTTATTTTTTACCCACTGTTTAACTGAATCCTGTGGATCTCTTTGCAGCTTTTGATACCGTTGATCGTGGTGTCCTCTTAGACTGGCTTTGTGGAATGGGAATTGGGGGCAGTTATGTTATGGGTTTCCGCAGGGCACTATTTTATCCCTAACGTTATTTAATATCTGGGAGTGGTCATTAGGAGTTTTAGGGTAAGGTGCCATCTGTATGCTCATGGCACTCAGCTCTGTTTCTCTGTCCTCTGAATCGGGAGAGGCTGTGCAGGCCCTGGACTGGTGCCTGGACGGAGTGGTGGGATGGATGAGGGAAAATAAGCTGAGGCACTACAGGTGTGTGGTCTGTATCTGAGAAATTAGTCAATTGCCTGTCCTGGATGGGGTTGCACTCCCCTCGAAAGAGTAGCTACCCAGTCTGGTGGTGCTTCTCTGGATCCAGCTTTGTCACTGGAGGCTCAGGTAGTCTCAGTGTCTAAGAGTGCCTTTTACCAGATGTGCCTGGTATGATAGGTATGACCATTCCTGAACTGGGGGAGCTTGACCCACAGTAGTTCATGTATTGGTGACTTCAAGGTTAGATTACTACAAACCATTCTATATGGAGTTTCCCTTGCACTTGATACGGAAGCTGCAGTTAGTGCTGCAACATGATTGCTGTCAGGAGTGAGGCCCTGTCAGCATATAACAGCCCTGCTCAGAGATCTGTAGTGGCTGCCAATTGGTTAGTGGGCCAAGTTCAAGGTGTTACTTATTAGTATATAAAGCTATTAACAACTTGGGACCAGTTTACTTGTGGGATCGCCTTACCCATATGTACCCAATCGACTGCTTTGGTCTGTAGAACTGGCCCTGTTTCAAGAGCCACATAGTACTTTTTATACTTTTAAGAAATTGATGCTTTCATATGGGATCTGCACTTTGGAACTCCCTGGCAATTGATATCAAGCAGGCACCTTGGCTGTATTCTTTCTGGTACCTGCTTAAAATGTTTTTGTGTAGGTAGATCTATCCAAACGCATAGATGTTGATCAGTTTTAATCTCTTTTTAGTTTTAGTGCTTATTTTAATTGTTTTTAAATGTTTTTAATGATAATTTTAATATTACTTGTAAACTGCTTAGAGGTTCTGTTACAATCAAGCAGTATGTAAATTCTGTTAAATATACAAAAATAGCTTTATGCCATTTAGCACTAACCAGCAGAGTAATTTCACAGATTGTGCAGCATGTATACACATGATGCAGAATGCATAGATAACACAGGAGTTTGCAGGGTGGAGTGAGGGGGGTAATGGAGGTTTCTTATTAGGTTTATTTATTTATTGTTACTACATTTATAACTCACTTTTCCTCATTCCCCCTCCCAATTTTATTCTCACAACAACCCTGTGAGATAGATTAGGCTGAGAGACAGTGACTGGCCCAAGGCCACTCAGTGAGCTTCATGGCCAAGCGGACATTTGAACCCTGGTCCCACAGTTCCCAGTCCAACACTCTAACCACTAGACCACACTGGCTGTCCAATGCACATCTCAAAATTTTGTCAAAATGTTGCCTAGAAAAGGCGTTGAGCCATGCTGTATGCTTCTCTACAGAAGGATCTATACATACATACCTACTAAACAGTTGTGCGTGATAGTCCTCTTTATCAATGCTGATTACCAGTTTTGGGGCTCATGTAGTCTGAATTTAGTTCTCTCCCTTCAAAGCAGTTGATCAACTGCTGTCAAATCTGACAGTCCCAACTTCACGTGGATATCTCATGCTGGATCAGGACAGTGAGATTCCAGAAGTGCTGCTGAGACTCATGATGTTTGCAAGCATTGTAAAATGCTCTTTAAGTAATATTTTATATACTAGTATTTGGAAAGAACTATGAGAGTTAAGAGAACTGATGAGAATCAGAGTGGCCTTGAGGCTGGCTCTGGACTTAGGTTGTTTCAGAACATCCATGCGGTGCCACATAGACTATGCCAACTGCTTTAGCCTAGGCATACGTGGTCACTCTCTATCAGCAGTTTCTGGAACGCACCCTGAACAGTTAATTTGTGATTCCTTTCTATTACTGTACAGTGTGATAGTCCGTTGAAATCTGGCCTTTGCACAGTGTACATACGAAGTTTGCTAGCTTGAACTGTTTGCCCCTTTGACACAAAAAACAGATGGGATTCCTCTGAACAAAATAAAATCTTCATGTAAAATCTCTTAATTCTTAAGGGGTAACTGTGTGGCAGCCCTTCTAAAACTACTAAGATTGTTCTGTTTGGAAACTTAATGCATTTTCACTTCCAACCTCTCTCCACAGGTGTAATATGGCTATATGAGCATAGGGAGTAGATATGTCCCTTCCTCTTCTTCACATGGCTGATGTCATAAAGCCAACAACTCTCCTATCATCACTTTAATGAATAAAAATAGGAAAGGGGCCAAGCACCAAGGCTGTTGAGCTTACATGGTTTCCTAAGCTGGTTTCAGTGCTAGTTGATTAAGTGGACATTAAGAGGCTATGGAAGTGATACAGGGATCCACAAAACATGACTGACCTTGGTAGCCAAGCCAAAATTTGTGGTTGGCAGGATTTTGTCTGTCTCGTCCTTGACTTTGCATTGCATGTCTGTGCAAGATGAGGGTCAATCCCCTCCCCAGGTCCAAATTGGGAGCTGGAGAAAAGGCAAGGAATGTTTCAAGCATGACAGTTCAGCGCAGGGGTGATCTCATCCAACTCTCTGGCTCCAGTTGTAAAGGGAGTGATTGTGGCCACCTCAGCAGGAGTACTGTCAGCACCAAAATGGAATCCTCATTCTTCCTTTCCAGCTTGGAATTACAGATGAGGATACAAATCTTTTATGTAGTTGAGCTGCACCTCCAAGTGGAGCAAAATCACAGGGGCAATTGCTACTTCCTCCCCAGCTCCAAACTGGGAAGAGAAGCTGAGGTTTGTTTTGTTGCCCTCACTAAAGAACAATGAAACATGCCATGGTGAGTAGAATTAAGGTCCACTGGTTGGTTATTACTAAAGCTGTACAGTATTCTGTTGCTTCATTTAACATTTGTTTTTTTACAAATATTACTCTATGCTTAGAATTAATACCTAAAAGCTTGTAATTTCTTATTCCCTGACTCTGAAAAACACTAATTTGCATAATCTTCAACAATTTGGTTTTGTCTGTCCTGATGCAGACAATGCTGCTAAATCGTCTAGAACGAATATTTGAGGCCTGTTTTCCTTCTGTACCTTCCTCTGAGATGGAAGAAGAGATTGCTCCTTTAAGTCTCTTGTTGGAAACCGGTCATAAGGCTGGGAGGACAGAGGAGACCTTGTCAGAAAGGTATGGACCTTTTTAATGTGACAAATGCATACAGAGAAGCGTGCATAGTTTTCAGTAATGTTTTTTGAGGTTGTATAGCAGTAATCTTTCAATGGCTGCAAACAACGGATTTTTAATTGCGGCTTGCATTTTTTCCTTAAGAAATCATAGTTCAGTGTGGTTTGTCATTTAGTGACTGCTTGTGCTGCCACAGATTAATCTACTTGGTGTTTTTTTGTGTACTTTAAGTGATGTACAAATGAGGTAGTTAATTAGGATGTGGCTCATTTACACTTACTGCAAATTAATTATTAATACGCTGAATTCCAAGTAGACACCATTCTGTTTGCTACAGACTTCTTTTTCTAATTATGAGTTGGAAAACTAATTCTTCTGAGAACCTTGTACCACTGTTAGCTCCCTAGAGGTTTGGCATTTGGGCATGTGTTTTCATTGGAATGTTATTAGATGCCAATCATTTAAAGGTGCAGAATAAAGTGGTAAAAGCTGCTGAGTCCCAGCATTCATTTCCTTTATTACCGTTTCTCTTGCTGTGCAGGGAGCTGCTGGATGTGTGGACAGAGCTTCAAGATATCCACGATGCATATGGATTGAAATACCAGTGGGGCGGCTCCCACAGCAACAAAAAGCTCCTCTGCTGTTTGGGAATTGACACAAGAAACATTGTGAGTTATCAATAAAACCACCTAGCAATGGTTTCAATTCCATTGGCATGCAAAATAGTGCACAGTTTTATTCCTAACAATGCCATTGTTTATATTAAAACGAATTCTATCAGTTTTCCAATAACAATTTTTCTTGGGTGACATACAATGACAAGCAATTTAAAATTGCAAGGTCCACATCAATAATTTTTATATGGCAGCAGTCATGCTAAAACAATAATTTTTAAATTGGAGAATAAATAAAAAAATTATGTGAAGCATCAATTAATTCAAAGCGTTGTATCTATCAGTGTCCATGAGGGACAACAGGACTTCTCCCCTTGTCTCCTCCCCCTCATGCTCCTTGCATCTGCCCTGGAAGGTTAGAGGACTTTTCAGAGCAGATGGGGGGGCTGCAGGGGGCAGAAGAGGAAGGAAAGTCCCGTGGCGTGAGTGGAACACTGATCACATGATGTTGGATTCAACCCCAAAATTGTAAGCAAGTGCATAAAAATGGCCAGTCTTTGACCCAAAAATGAGTCTTGAGGCTAACTGGACACTTTGCAAATAAAATATTTCAGTCTAATCAGTTGGAAATGTCTTTTGTCGTAGCTCTTTACAGGTAACAGGAAGCAGCCTGTTATAGTCCCCATGTATGCAGCAGGATTGGTAAGTTACAATAGTTCTATGCAGTTGTCTAAACAAAACCTAAAAATTATATAAACTTTAATTTCATTTCAGAAATCATTATAAATTTGTCATCTGTTGTTCTATTGCATTTTGATGGAATACAATATGTAATTTACCAATTGTAACTCAAGATCTTAGCAAACTAGATGGACCTTTATTTTGTTTAATGCTATTGAAAGGCACTAATATCACACACTTTGACTGTGGCTGGATAGGAACTGGGTAATAAATTCTGCAGTGTTCATGGACCTGGGAATTTGAAGCCAAACTGTGATCCAGGATACTTGTCATAGCTAAACCATGTATGGCTGTTGGGGCTGTGCCTCAGATGTGTGCATTCCCTTTCCCTCCTTTCCATGTTTTGATTCCCTCCCACATTTCCTGGTTCATAATAAATACAACTTGTCTGATTTGGGTAAATTACAGATACCATAAGCTGCAGTGGTTTGTGGTATCCATCAGCCAGGAGAATAGGACAACTTAAATGAAAAGGGGTGGAGGAAACGAAAGCGATGGCTGCAATGCTTTGGCCACAACATCTGAACCAGAACCGTATTTAGCTGTTGAGATAAACGTACGCTGCCTTCAGCCAGGTCATTTTGATAGCTCACTCTCGCAGCTCAGTTAATACGGAACAACAATTACAAATTTAGGGGCAAGTCTGTATAGGTTTCTATTCATGCTTTCTCCTTAAATCAGTATACATCTCTCCAGTGTCACTTAAGTAACAGTTAAAATAAGGCACATTGAAATGAAGGGGTAAACAAAGTGTTGGCTTAATGTGCTTATGCTGTGGGATGTAAATGTCTTCTCTTGGTTAGAAAATCAAATAGTTCTATACTACAGTAATAAAACACTGAAGTATTTTGTCCAAAAAACAGATTAAGACTGGCATTTTTTGTCATTTCTTTAACATTAATTATGAATGTAAACTTTAGATAATAATGCTTACATTATCTTCCTGGTAAAGGAATAAAACACAAGTTTTTTTAAAAGCTGAATAATCAGCCAAGAGAATCTGCAAAAGTGAATACAATATTCTTGGAAAAAATGTTTCTTGGGGGTTTGATTGTTGTTGTTCCTAAAGAGTGGTATTTGAGCATATCCTGTGATATCTTAATTTCTAGGGTATGTTGGAGCCTACTAAGGAACCCCTGAAACCAATATCTGCTGCAGAGAAAATAGCTTCAATAGGACAGACTCCCCCTGTATCACCAGAGATGAATATATGTACATCTGATCAGTTTCAGGTAAAAACAAATGGGGGGGGGAAACATATTTTTGTGCCATTGATGCCAACATTAAAGGGCTCTGGGCATATGCCTGACAAATACATTGGTCTGCATGTGCTTAGAGCTCATTTAATTTGGGGGAGGGGTTGTTGCATCTCTTGCCATCTTCTCTATATAATATGTCATCTTCCTGGCCCCACCCCACCTCGAGATTTTGCCTTCATTCCTGAAAGGAGTCTTGTAGCTGAGTCTGTGGCTGGTTGCCAACATGGAAAAGGCACACACCTTGAAAAGGCTGTGGTGATCTCTTCTGCCCCAACAGTTAGATGCTCTCTAGTAATCTAGACCATGAAATATACCTGAATAACAGCGTCCAATAAATTGGAATGGTTATTTAACAACTCATCATTTTGCTACACCTACACTGCTTCTTACAACGTTGCCTTTTTTAGTCTTAAAAGCTTCTGGATTCAACTACATGCAAAGATTTTATTTCTTTCCCTATTTCTTTTTTAATCCTCTTCTTTTTTGCCTTTGAAAGAAGTGCCAGAGTTCAGTCATAAAATAGCCATTTTTATGCTTGAATGTTTTTCCCCTTCAGTATTTAGACATGGATTATATTTTCTAGACTTATGAAATTTCAGAGTGGTAGGAAGACAACAAATAATTGGAGGAAGCAATATGTCATCTGCTTGTGTTGAGGATTTGAAAAAAAAGTGTAATGGACAAGGTTTATTGTGTAGGTTTACAATTCCTGTTTTGTTTTTTAAAAAAAGTATATCCATACAGTAGAAAGTTCAGAATGAGTAGAGGCACAATCTAACTGCTATTTATGCCAGGGGGAACTGGATATGGCGGCTCTCCGGATGAACTAGCTTGATCCTGGATCAGCCAGGCTGCACCAGCAGAAGCCCCTCATCCCAGCTCAGTCACAGAGGAACTGGGACCCCACCCGGGAAGCACAGCCCAGCGGAATGGGAGCTGGTGGAAGGCCCGTAAAAGGGGTGTTCCAGGGGCATGTCAGAGGAGGGGCTGGGGGGAGGACTTAGGCCACATCCAACATGTTCAGAGCATTCCTGAGGACCCGATCCAGGCAAAACTTAGGCCAAGAAAAAGGTTGGTCTAAGAAAATAATTGCAATGGAAGTCAGTGGAGAAGGCTTACTCCCCGATAGGGATATTTGTGAGAGCTGTCTTTTACTTTCTGGTCCCTGTGTGAAGCTCCTGGTTAAGTTAGTGTTCAGCTGGCCCTGAGGCAATTGGATGCCGCAGACTTTCCCACCGGGTCTCCTTCTACTGGCTGCCCCTGAGTTGGATTGCTCTGCCTGGCAATTAGACTAGATTCTTTCTATAGGAGTATGCAAGCTACTGAATTACATAGAATATGCCTCATGTGGTTGGTCTATTAAGATATTGCTATTCTAAATTTCATTTCCGTGTGGAACAAACATGACAGTAATTTCTGCCATGAAACTCTGGCATTTTTTTTAAAAAAAACTAGTGATACCTAGAGCTAGACAATATATTAGGTCTGCATGCCAAATCACTTGACTCAGTCTCACCTGATGCAAAGCAATGTCTGCTGTCTTGAAATTCCACTTGATGAATGATGGTAGACCATTTCTATGCCATTATTGGATATGCTTAGGAATATCTAGTGCTGACATGGAAATTTTCCTAGTTGTCACCAAATGTTTCTGCACAAGTCTCTAACAGATTGGGTGAATTGGGTGCTAGGTTATATGCTTCTCGGCAGAGGGAAATCTAGAAAACCTTCATCCATAGTAGTAGTTTGGGGAATCACTTCAGGATTGCTAGATGTGTGTTTCAGTGGATAGACACTTGATAAATTAGAGTTTTAGTATTTTGTAATGGCAGATTACAGAACCAGATTACATATTAACATACAAATCTTAGAATATATTTTATCATATTCGTAAAATGGTCGATGAATTCTACCCATTCCTCGGTTGTGAATTTGTCCATTGCACTTGAGTTATTTAGATTGTTTCCTTGCATCTTTTTTGGTCATAATGATTGCAGTTTAGAGAATAATCTCTTGGCACACTTTGATCCTGTCTTGCTTTGATGCCTATTCAAAAGAGGGGGATGCTGTAGTTCACTGTAAATATATAAAAGTAGAGATAGCAAAAAGTGGAGGAGCACCAGAAAATGAAGAACAGAAGAAGAGAGGTGAGCCTAAAGATGGTTATAAATAGAAAGATTATTTTTTGTAGATAAAATAACAAATACTGCAAATAAAACTGTGAAAAGTCACTTTACTAGGATTCAAAGATACCACTTCAGAAAGAAATCCCAATAACAGTTCATGTAATTTTTTTTTAATTAAGTGTAAACCAACTCATTCATTATCAACTTGTGGCTCTCCATTTGTCTTGTGTGTTAAAATCGAGAAGAGAGCTCAGACTAAAAATATCTGTTCAACCAACTTTTTTTGTCACCTACATCTTTGCCAAAGCATCCACGCTTAAGTCCCTGTAGCCCAACACAGTATATCAACAGAGTTAGGTGCACATGTGCCTGTTATCTAGGTTTTGCCCTTTGAAGTGCAACCAAATACTACTTTTAGTTATTAATTACTTTATAATTTTAAAACTAAATTATTTAAAGAGTATCCCACTGAACTAGTTTTATCCATCTGAAGTTGCATACAATTGTTTAATTGCATTGTAAGTTACTTTACCTTAAATGTTTTCAAAGCTGAAAAATTGATAAGATGGTGTTGTAGTTGAGGCTGATTCTGTTTCTGCCATCCTGATCTTAAGCATTTCTGCTAGTATTGTCTGCCTGTAGAGCCAGAGTGATAGCTCTGCAATGCTGGCACAATATAATGGCTTGTATCACTGCATTTTGGCAATAGTTCCAACACCCCATATAAATTTCCAGGCCTGGCAGCTCTAGAAACAATCTATAAACCATAATTATTCTAAGGTTACCTGAGATGCTATTTTTAGGACTTCACTGTGAACATTCTGGCTCCAATGTCCTTTGGCTTTTCAATTGTTGCCTTTTTGCTTGCATGCAAAAGAACTTTACACGAGACATGTTGTGATGCTATGACCTGACTGTAAAATTTGGTTTCTGACTTTTCAACTCTAGGAATCTCTACCACCTGTCCAGTTTGACTGGAGTAGCAGTGGCCTTACTAACCCTTTAGATGGTACGTCTCTCCGTAAAGCCTCTAGCACAAGAGCTAGAGTTAAGAAACCTACAAAGTTCAGACAAACGTCTCTCTGCTGATATTTTAAATATATATATAATATATATACTATATATATATATATATATTTCTTAACTTTGGAAATTCAGGCTTTCTTTCTGTTTAGTTGTGTGCTATTTAAAGCAATCTGTAGCGTTTAAGAGCAAGGTAAGACACCATAGAGTAGTTAAGTGATTTCTATTTGACATAGTTCACAGCTCTCACCTCAACCAACACTTGCCTGTTTAGACTTTTGTAAAGTTCTAAAAGGCAACGTCCAGTGTATAGTGGTGGTTGCTTTCAAGCAGTTTTTAACAAAACCTGTATGCAAAAGATACTCTTTTTAAAAAAAATAGTTTTAAAATGTACAGATACTGTATATGCTAAAATCCTAGTCCACTTTAATTTTTGTTTACTTGCATTGTGTAATTTATTACTCGAGTAAGTCTTCTTAATGGAAAGCCAGTTGTATTGTCATGATTTTCTCAGGTTAAGTGCCAACACCACAAATAAAGCTTCAAAATCCAAAAGCCTCTAAATTTAAACTAGAGCTAGCAGATGGTGAAACAGTTGAACCTGCCATAATTACTGGCCATACCAGTGACCTAAAAACACTGCTACTCAATGTTTAAGGATGTGGCCACTTTGCGGTCCATATCAATGCTGAAGGAAAGCCTGAATGGACTCTCTTGCTGTTGTCTGGTGTCTTATTACTTCAGTCATCATGCGTTCTTTTAACAGTTTCTTTAAAATGTACTTCTCTGATTCTTCTGTTTCAATATTAAAGGGGAACAATACAGTTTGCCAATGAGGAACTGGATGTAATGAGAACCATTATTACCAATATTCATATTTATTATGTTGCTTAAGCTGGCAAATACAGTTTGTCAGTATCTTAAATTATGTAAGCAAACATACATGGCTTTGAATAAGAAGAATAGTTCTGAATTTTTTAAATGTTTCCCTTTAATTGGGCACATCTCTTTGGGATTTCTGGTTCTGTCCATTTTTCTAAACAATGTTGACTACCTTTTAGTTATTAGTGTTAAATATCTTGCTGCATTTGTACATGAGAATGTACACTGACTTGTTATCATCTTTAGAAACTACAAAACTAATCTTGTAAGCACTATTATGTTAATTTTTTAAAAAAACTATGTAATAAGTACTAATTATAACTGGCATGTTCAAGTGTGTGTCTTACCCCCTTTTTACACATAAATCCCTCCCTTGGCTTACCTTCTATATGGCTGCCTACCAACACGGTCACTGAATTTCAAGCTAGTGGAGGTTCCACTCTTCTGAACCTTGATTTCTTTGGGCCCGTGGATGACAGTAGCTCTAGCACCACCACCACCATCCCAGGTCAGCAGCGTGCTACACTGCAAATTTAATCTCTTAACATTCTTACTAAAAGCATGAGCTGCATTGTGTGACTTTCCTATAAACAAGAAGAATATCTATGCTTTAATTTTCTCTTAAGATGCCTGCCTTTGATAGAAGAGGAAACTATCATTTGCCTCCAGTCTATATACTTAATACTACTTGGTATCTGCTATAGAAGATTAATTAAAGAAAGCTTTTTTTAATTAAGGATGTCAAATGCTTAAAACAGTTTTAATTATAGACAAAAATATTGACATATTTCACTTTAAAATGCAGTTAAGACTAGTATTCCTGTGTATATGTTGCTCAATGAGAACATCTTCAGATCCATATACTAGCTTGGGAGTAAGTCTCATTGGTTTCAGTACTACTTAAAATCTCTTGAAGATAACTGGTAGTTGGCGGCAATTTCTTCTTGTGTAATGAAGTTTGTAAACAAGAGCTGAGCCTATGGCCATACTACCCTGAACACGCCCAATCTCATCTGATCTCAGAAGCTAAGCAGGGTCAGGCCTGGTTAGTACTTGGATGGGACACTGCCTGGGACTACTAGGTGTCGTAGGCTTAGAGGAAGGCAGTGATAAACCACCTCTGAATTCCTCTTACCATGAAAACTCTATGAATATATAAAAAAAAATTCATAGGGTTGCCATAAGTCATAATTGACTTGATGGCATATAACAACAAACAAGCGCTGACACATAGCTATTTTATAGTTGAGCTTTGCAGTTGTCATTTATGACAAGATATATGTATTGTAATTCTTCACAACATTTTATGCCTTAAAATATTTTAATTGAGTTGAAAATAGCTGCACGTTTAGAAGAAAATGATTAAACATAGCACATATTTTCATGGTACAGTTTGCTTCAGTTTAATTCTCTTGGAAGATAAAGGTGCTCCTCAGTTTACCTTGAATTATTAATCTGTAGGAAAATCAAATTGTAAAGAGATGTAGTTACTGAAGGAGTTTGGTCTATTAAATGCTGCAGCTGCAGGATTATTAAATGGGAGGGGGAACCTGTGGTCGACCAGGTCTTGTTGGACTCCCAGTTCCCTTCACTTGCAGCCTTCATGGCCCATGATCAGGGATGATGGGAGTCATAGTCCAATAACATCTAGAGGGCCACAAGTTAGCCACCTGTTAGAATAAAAGATGTGAACACATTCCCATATCCTGGTGCAGCCCTCTGCCTGGAGTTCATGCTCCTTGATAAAGTGGGCCTATGGGTGTTCATGCACACCCAGTGGGAGGTGGGAGAGGAGAACAGGACTCCATTATGATCTGTAGAGATCCTTTTATGTGTGGAAAGATCATGCCCCTCATTTTTTGGCTTCCTGCTGTATTGTCATGATTAAATTAAGGCAGAATTTCACTTTTAGTGTTTAGGCTTTAGAACTACATGATAAGTTGATCATATGTGAGTGTTTGCTGGAAATCAAAAGTACAGAAGCTTCTTGAGTTTTGTATAGTAGTTTTATATAAAACAACACACTAGTTTTAAATCTGTTAATGCATTCTGCAGTGTTGATTGTTATTAGTGGGCATGTTTTTGGCATCTAGTAAAATACAGTTTGACTCTGCTTCTGGTACATTCATTTGAAGCGTTTATTAAGAAAGAACATCAGCATTTTATATTGGGTTTTCATTAGAATTTTGTCATCAAATTTACAGATGTCCCCATTGCCTGTAGGTTTTCTGGCTTGTTTCTTGGAAAGTCATTTGCTTCTAGCCTGCAGCTCTGCGTGTGGGTTATGTATGTAATTGTGTGTGTGTGTGTGTGTTTACCTGAGCTAGGAGCTTGATCTAAACTTGGTTGCCTAAATTCCCTTAATCTCATTAAGGTTTTTAAATATTAAAATATCTTTCTTTTGTAAACTGCCTTTTAATCGTTTTGGTGAAAGGCCGCATATAATTTATATATATATATATATATGTATATATGTGTGTGTATATATATGTATATGTGTATATATATATATATATATATATATATATATATATTCTTTATGGGAATTACCAGACATTTTCAGATGATGTTTAAATTAGTACCCGTGACAGTAAATCTCTTCGTATTGAATGTTTTTAAGCACTTTAGTGTAAAATTTAGTGAAATAATAGCAGTGGTAGAACATGTCTAGCAGTAAATCATATGCTAAGGCAATAAATTTTATCTGATAGGATGTGGTGACAAATGGTTTGAAAATATTAAGTGCTATAATATGCTACAACCCTTTTTACATAATAGAGGTATTGTGATTTTTAAAATCTGAAATACATACATCTTTATACGTTGGCATACCTTAATGGGATTTCAGAAGCTTTATTTCTTATAATGTTATCATTTCTGTATGTGACGTCAGAAGGCCTGTGCCTGTTGCATTTAAGGGTTCTGTAAACATCTGACAGTATTTTAAAAATATTGTATTCTGATTTCATTTTGATACATGAACTTGGGATTGTTTTAGTTGAATAGATAGCAAACTTGAAATGAATATGGGACACAAGTGCTGCTTTATCTTTGTCATCTTTTAACCTTCATATGACTAATTTCTGATGACAGTTTTGCTCTGGTATATCTCGGAGTCCTCATCAAAATGATAAAAAAATGGATGTCATCCCCCTTTTTGCCATTTTGAACTCCTAGGTGTGTCAGTTAGAATATTTTAAAAAATCCTGAATTCATTGCTTTGACAGATTATGATATATTGCCAAAAAATTGCTTTTATTTTTGAGATTTTTTGTTGAATCTTGAAATCCATTCTTTCCATAATTGTGTCCAAATGGAAGGTGAGAAACCAGTCAGAAAGTTGATAAATTGCTTATACTTGAGTGAAGAGAGAGACATATGGCATGAGGATTCAGACTCCCTATTTGTATGTTCTACAGAGGCAGTGGAATGGAAATAGAAGTTAAAGGATCAATGTGCAGCAGTGAAATCATGCTCTAAATAACAATGCAAACCCTTTTGGATTTTAATATCAGAAGAAAAAGATTGTTCCAATTATACTGTTTGTTCCTGGCTGTCATCTTGTATGCCAGTTTTATCTACAACTGTTACATTTCTCAGTAGTGCATGATGAAAATTAACAATTTAAATCTAAATCACTTACCTAAGTGTATCTAAATCACTTACTAGAAGTTTAAATAGCTCAGATGTTTACAGAAGATGGAAATATAGTATCCTAAATTGAAACTGAACATGTGACACTTGTTTCCATCTATCACTGATTATAATTTTATGCTATAAGGTGTGGATCCAGAACTGTATGAGTTGACAACTTCCAAGCTGGAAACCTCCAACACCACCAGTAAAGTGACTGATGCATTCGCAAAGCTAATGTCCACAGTAGAGAAGGCAACCACATCAGCAAGGTAAATCACTGTGATTAGTGACCCTAATTCTTGGAAGTTAAAGCTTGTTCAGTGACTACAGCTAAATATCACATAATGCATGATGATAACTTCACTTAGATCTCCTTAGATGGCATCTTCAGTTGCTCTCCTAGTATATATTTTTCACAGTTCTAAATAATAATAATAATAATTTAATTTTTAGGCCACCTATCTGGCCGAAGCCACTCTAGTTCTAGTTTGCTTTTAATGGCACAGCACTATGCAGCCCTATAGTGGCTCATCTACAATGCTGAAAGCTCATTTGTAAGCCACAAAGCTGACATTTTCCATATTATAAACTTCCTTGAAAACATTGTGGGGTTTAAGTAACAGTAGGAACATAGTTTTTATGCTGTTTTAGCTGAGGGTCCAAATGTCATTATCTTCACTATGAAATACCTTCACACTTTCAGATACAAACATGCTTACTCTTTTACATATTCTCTCCAGCTACTGTTTAATTCCCTTTCCCAGCTATTTTCCACTCCATGAAACCAAGTAGCCACCACTCATTGAGTAAGAATTTTTCAATTCACTTGGAATCTGATTTGTTCCTATGTAGGGATGGGGGAAGGGATACCATTGCCAACTATCTAGTGGGGCCCATAGATCTGCAGTCTGCAAGTAGGATAATGGGCTGTGCTCAGGTTGTGCTACATGCACACCACAAATCACATCTGGTTTGTGTGTTAGGCGTATTTATTTATTTAATATATCCTGCCTTTCCTTTTAAAAAAGCAAGTATGTGCTCTGGAGTAAAAGTACAATACAGACATTTCAGTTTGTGAATATGCTGCTACTGTTTTATGACATGCACATTTTTTAGCGTCATCTACTGATACAAGGTGTAGAATAACTTAGTGCGGCTTCACATTGTGCTTGGATATTCAAGTAACTTCTTGTGGTGACTTGCATGTATGAATACACATTGTTTTGATCAAACAACACAGATGTGAGGTGAGGTGAAACATTGTTTTTCAGTTGAGACAGCTCACACGTTCAAAAGTAGCACTTGCTATGAGCTAAACTGTAAGCTTATCTACACTGTAGCTTATCCCCTCTCGGGTGGTTCACTTTGCTTTACACAGCTGGATATTTCCCTACACCCATTTTTAATACATGTGTACTATTTCTGTGTTCGTACACATTGGCTCATGCCGGTTGTCTTGGAGGTGACTGGTCGTGTTTCCTTGTCTGTCACAAGAGTTGTTGTGTTCCTAGTATTTTGTGGGGAGTTCTCCTGGCCCCTTGCACAATACTAAGTATAGTGCAGGTATGCAGAAGACAAGGAAGAGAAGTGGCCAGGCATATGGGGAGAGGGGAACGACAAGGACACAACTGGCTTTCTCCAATGAGTGCCCAGTTGACAGATTGGCTGTCCACATGCAGCTTTTGTAATGGAGAAGTCTGATGCCAGTGCCATTTACAGTCAACCACCACACAACTAAACCAGTTCCAATTTTTTTCCCATACAAGAGTACAATTCATGCTAATTAAAGAAGTCCCAAATGCATGCTAATATACAGTGAACAGCTGTTGCAGGCAATACACGAGGCTATTACAGGAGTTAATGTTACATGTGTAGACGTCTCTTGCAAGAAACTCACTCTTACATTTTCAGAACTGTTTCTCCACTATGTGAGTATTAACACAACTGGAACTTGTTTTATGTATTATGTTCAGCAGTTTGCCACTGGGGGGAGTGCTAAGCCTCAGTGATCCTTTGCTTGGGTCAATTTCAGCTTGGCTTGTCATCCAGTTCTTGCCCAAGAACAGTGAAAATGCAGTGTCCCCTCTTTTGACTCCTTTTCTATTGTTTTATTTTTACTTACTTGCACTGTAGCCTTCAAGATAGAAAACTAAAGGCTTCAGTCTTTCATGTCGGAACATTCCTTTCCTTCACTGCCGCTGTACAGACAGTGTAGATGTTACTCAAAACACTGCTTAACCTCACAATATTTTTGGCAAATACATAGGGAGTTGAAGACCTCTTTATTTGTGCTGACTCTTCATAGATTTGCACTGAGTTGCCTGACCTGACTCTTACTGATCTGGTAGGCAGTTTGGCTTTTCACTAAGCATTCTAATTTGCTGTATTCAGCTCAGTGTTGTTGAAATGTCACATTGCAAATTACAGCAATTCTGGACAAAGCTAGCCAGTTTGAGGAGCAGGAGCAATGGCAAGAAAAGTGGTTTTGTTTAAGTGCATAAGTAGTTCATGCTATTTCTAACTCTTAAAATTGGGAATGACCAGCATTTGAATTTTCTAGAAGAGTAAAGATAAAGAAATGTGTGCTGAGATGAGATGGACAAGGAGAAAGAGGGGAAATGTCTTTGAAGTACTGATGGAGAAATTTTTTATTTTCTCCTGTGGAATCTTTGCTGGGGGTCCTTTACATAATCAGTAACACAGGCTTAAAGCAAAAAAGTAGGCCTTTATTTCTACAAGCATATGCAGGGTCAGACCCCTCCCAGAAAGTCTGGAGAGGACTTCAGTGAGGTATGGTGTGCACAGATCTTTTGTACCTTAAAATTACAGCATGTGACAGTAATTAACCAATCCCCTATGTTCTTCCCCATGTAACATGACAGCTCTTCCCCTCTTGCAATAATTCCAACCAACCAGATAACTTTATTACAATGAATTCATGTATATTTATAATTTTACAGATACCTCCCATCTTTGTCTTTGCTGTCTTCCTTGATTGATGTCAATCTGTCCCCTTGACTGATGTTACCACTATTCTACTGTCATAGTTACTGATGATTTTGTGCGATACATTCCATTCTATCATGGCTCCCGATCAGTCAAGCTGGTCAAGAACATCTCTAGAACATTACAACATGTTCTTTGATAATACCATGATGTAAGGCCAAGTTCAGTTCACTTAAAGTGACTGGAAATTCTGTGTGAAATTCCACTTGTAACTACCTTGCTATAGAGAAATATTAATTTTAAATCACCATATTATAGCTGAAAATCACACAACATAAAGAATGATTAGGGAACACAGTAAAGGAAAAGGGGTAGCCACTCTCCACCAAACACAGAGGAATGAAGGAGGTGGCCCACACACTTACTACATTTATGGAATAAAATTATACATATCATGCTATTATAAAAATCAGTATCAAGCTAAAATTTTATCTCCCGTCTATTTTGATTCTGTTATGAAGACTTCGCTTAACTGAGGCCATTGCTGTATAGCAGCCTTTCCCAACCAGTGTGCCTCCAGATGTTGTTGGACCACAACTCCCATCTTCCTGACCATTGGCAATGCTGGCTGAGGCTGATGGGAGTTGTGGTCCAACAACATCTGGAGGCACACTGGTTGGGAAAGGCTGCTCTATAGTATACAAGATCAGAAACCTCGTTTTCCAAGATCAAATAATAAAAAGTATATTAATCAAGAGATTGTGCGCATTTGCTAAAACAATACCAAATTAATGATCTGCGGTCATGCATTAGCCAATTTTGGCACAGAAAAGAGCTCAGGAATTTGCAGCAAGGTGAGCTTGACCTTTTCCTGTTTTCTCTACACACAGCCCTGCTTTTAATGCCTGTTGTGTGTGAATATGGGGAAATAAATCCATTTTCACCACTTTCAAGGGCCCAAATTGCTTGGGGCCAGGATGCTTGGGGGATCCTCCATCAGTACCAAAGGGAGGAGGTGGACAGTGAGAGGTCATGTCAAGATAAAGAAACAATTAAAATGAATGCTACATTTCCAAAATACAAGTACTGTTTGTAGTAACATGAGTGTGATGTAGCATCTTGGAAGTGTGTTTTCTGTGTAAATTGTCTAACCTGCTCCTAGGCGTGAGTTGCATGTACTATAGATGCTGCATATGTTGGCAGTTGAAGGAGATTGTGGGGTTGAACCTTGTTAGGCTCTGTGCTTTGCTTAGGACAGCTGTCGGAGGAAACCTAAGGGTGGACAGAAATCTTTTATGGACTGTCCTGCTTAGCTTGTCTATGTGGGTGGGGTTACTTTGGAACAGCTGGGACCGCATACAAGTTTCCACCATTGGGCACATCTCAGTTGCTAAATAAATATTCACTTTGAATTAATGTTTATCCTCTAAACCACAAAAGTTGTAGGGATAGAGAGAGAAACTATTCAGAAGGCTGTCTATTCAAGCATTGAAGGAGGGAGTTGTACCTAATGCAGAAAGAGTTGCCATGGTTGAAGTTCCCATCACTACATGCATAGGAATTGAGATGAAATAAGCCTTTATGCTACTAGTCGTAAATATATTGTGCTTTTCACTTTAGAGGAAAAGTCGTGGTGGCTTTTTTTATTTCAAGTATAAATGTTAGAAGTAATTTTAATAGCAAAATACTAAACTTGTATTCAAATGACTTCTTCAGAAGGCACGTCTGCACTGGACAGGGTGCCAGTTTTCTCTTGGAACTCGCCCCCGCATTGCAAATTAAGCCCCTCAACCCTTAGGAGCAGCTTCTTGGGAGGCACAAGACGCTACAATGGGAAGAAGGGCAGGAAGGTCCTGTTTCATTTATGGTGTTTTGGATTTGAACTAATGCATCCTAATTCATATACATGAAATTAAAATCTCTGAACCATTTATGTCCGTTAAAGATGGCATCAAAGCACTAGCTCCCCAAAATTAGGTTTGTGTAAATCCAGCCACATCTAGATGCAACAAAAAGAGCCCCTTCGGGTCCTTACTTCACCTTTGATCCAGGCTAAGTTAAAACTATTATTGGTAATTTGGAGCTATCTCAGTAAGTCTCCTTTTTGGTCTCTCTTTAAGGATAACTAACTGGAATCCTAGGGGCTCATTTCAGCCCCGTCGCCACCACTATAACCTCCAATCTTCCCCCTTTTTACCATGAGCAAAAATATCTGATCAAAATCAAATCTCCCAAGTCCCAGCATTATGCTGCTTTTTCAGAACAGAAAGTGAAGTGTCCTGTATGCCCATGCATTTCAGAGGCTTCTGCTAATAGGCTTTCTAAATTAACTAAACCCATTCCCTTAATATGCAGCTCAGCCACTTCCTTCTACATTATTAAGGTACACGAAAAGGGCTCTCAGCACCTCAGCATGAACAGCAGTGGAGGTTTGAGCCAAACTCCTTCTTGCACACATTGTTTTACATTCATGTGAGAATGTAGGAACTTCCTGTTTGACATCTTCATGAAAGGATAGGATTTGGGTTTTTTAAAAAGACTTTAGAAATGCATAACTGGAAATATAGTGAACATTGTGACGTAATCTTTTTCAAGTTTTTGTGATGTTCTGTTTGACACAAGATAGAGATTTTTCATCTAGTAGGCGATGCAGGAATTGCCATAAATGCCCTGGCCTTTTATTCAGTGGGTTTTAGTGCTGGGCACATGACATCAACAAGATTAGAAATGTTGAATGTACAACTGGATTGACTATCTGACAATACAATTCAGAATAAAAGCTTTGAGGGCAGTGGAAAGCAATAACAACTTTTTTGGAAGAGGTCAGTTCTTTGCTAATGTACCCTTCTGAGCATGAATGAGGAAGGGACCTAAGACAGATACTCAAAAAAATATTTGGGAGATCAGATCACATTTACCTCATGTTGGTCTTAAATTTCTGCTAGGAAATAATAACTTCAAAATGGTTATCTAGAGGTAAGGCTCCCTATCATTGTGTATTGCTGTTAAATATTTAACCAGCTTGTCTCTTTTTGCAAATTCAGTGCAGTCTTTTGGCATAGAGTCACTTTGGTCATGATACACAGTAACTTCAATACTCATTTTTAGATTGCAGTGATTGAAATAGGGCTTTGGAATTAACAGATTAATCTCTAACTAGTAAGATATATACAGTATAAATGGTCTTTAATTCAATTAATTAGGGCAGTATTCAACTAAATAATTGCACTAGAGCAAGAATTAGCTGTGGCACCAAGGGACTTTGCCCTCTCCTCCCATGTGCTATCCCCACATTTGCTTTGGAGGGTTAGGGGAACCCCCAGAACAGACTGGGGGGGAATAGGAGGATAACATTCCATTGCGCAAGAATAAATCCTTGCATTGATAGAACAGTTTGCTTAGCACTGTGTTAAATATGACCCTTAGACTGAATTCCTGGAATGTCTGGCTATATACAGGTGGTTTCACTTTCTCTTCTGAAAATGCAGTGTAATACTGGCATTTATGAAGTTTCACTTTGGAACAGTATTTTGTTCATTGATGTCAGTATACTGTACTGAAAGTTGCATTTGTACTAATTTACTCATCTTCCAAAAGGCTGGACTTAGAGAGGCCAGCTCTGCATCAGTTTGAGAGGATATTGTTAGGGAAATGGAGTTCACATGCATAGTATTTACATTCACCTTATCCTGTGGAACAGTGAATTCTGGACAGCTAATCTGAGCAGTTGTCCAGTACCACACTAACAGTTCAGTATGCCATACACATTAAAAAGATGATGGAGGAACATTAGCTACAAGTAGTGAAGCTGTTGACTACTGACATCTTCCTTAAAACATCCTCCCTGCACCACACATGCACAAAACTACCTAGAAGGAATGGTGGCCTCTCCCTCACTGGAAGTCTTCAAGCAGAGGCTAGGCAGGTATCTAGTGGGGATGACCTACCTCTGGATTTCCTGCATTAGGGTGCGGGTTATTTAGGATTATAAAATTATGCATGATGTGGAGAAAGTGGATAGTTTTTTCTGCCTCTCATAATATTAGAATTCACTAATAGGCAAAAAAAAACCTTGAGGTTTAAGAACTTACCTATAGCCCACAGATATTTCTATTGAACTTTAAAAAGCAGGGAAATTGGGCAGCTATAGTGAATGCACCAGGGGATCAGGAGACCTGACCTCCTCTCTGAGATATTGGACTGCCCTACAAATTTGTCAAAATGCAAACACAGTTTGGGTTGGTCTTTCACAGTCCAATCCACTTGCTGTGCAGCTTGGAAGAATGTGGTGCCTCTGAGCATATGGTGAGTAGTGGCAACACCTTCCATCTCCGAAGACCGAGAATGTCATTTTTTTATGTTTGTTGGTGTTCTTACTTTGCTTCTTTCTTGTGTTACTACTGATTCTACAGAACATCTAACGCAGAAAATAGACTGTTGGTCTCACCTGAAAAGTGGTTTTCCCAGGTATCATGCCATCATGCATCTGAAAGCAAGAATGTGCTGAAGTCAGACCTGGGCTGCTCTAGCCCCTCCCACTCCAGTTCATTCATGATGAGACCAAAGTGAGATATCTGACCATTAATAACAAACAGGCAAAACAGCAAGGAAAATAAGGACGACTACCCAAACGAAGGAGCAGCAACGTATACAACAATGTCTTGACTCATTCACACAGTATGACTTTATTGAAATTGTAACATTACTACTAAAATATAATGCAATACACCCAGGCAGCCTCCACCAGGGAGGCCTGTGACGGCATGATACCTGGGGAAACCATCTTTCAGGTCCATTTTCCCCAGGTAGCATGCTATCACGTGGGATGTACCAAAGCAGCACTAGTAGGGAGGGACTAAACACAAAAAACAACCTTTTGCAGAACACCTTCCGAAAGAAGCGTCAGCAAGGGGCATAGTGGTCTATTTTGTAGAGCCTGTTGAATGAGTCTGGAATAGACCATCAACTTTCTTAATATTGTTGCTTCCTTCCTGCTAAAACAAGATCAAGACAGTACATGTCTTGTTTCTGTTCTTTGGGCTGACTGCAGGTGTTGCCACCACTCACTCACTGAGTTCAATGGGATTTACTCCTGTGCAATCATGCTTAGGATAGGTAAAGGAGAAAGCAAGCAGAGTACAACACAGGGGCAAGAGGGAGGGGGTAGAAGGGAGGAAGAGGGGAGGGCAGGTTTGATCACTTGCATGCTTTTTGGGTTCAGTGGGATTTACTCCTGTGCAATCATGCTTAGGATAGCTGAAACTGACCTGGGGGAGGGGAGGAGGAGGGCGGGGAAGGGATTGGATGGATGGGCACTAGGCAGAGGGGAAGCCCCTTGCCTTTCCAAAAGGAAACAATATCATTGTTTTTCAGCATTTCCTCCACCTTTTTATTCTACAGCAGGCACATGTAGCCTCCCACCCAAATTTAAACCAAAGCTGTCCCTGCCCACATCCACACCAGGCCTTATCTCACTTTAGACAGTCATGGCTTCCCCCAAAGAATCCTGGGAAGTGTAGTTAGTGAAGGGTGGTAGAGAGTTGCTGGAATACACCCTGTTCCCCTCACAGAACATCAATCAGAGTGGCTGACTGTTAAACCACTCTGGCCATTGGAGTTCTGTCAGGGGAATAGGACCCTTCACAAACTACACTTCTCAGGATTCTTTGGGGGAAGTCATGACTGTCTAAAGTGAAATAAAAGTCTAGCATGAGTGTGGCTCCCTGATTGGCCAAGCAGCTGTGAATCTGGCTTCTAGAATACTGACAGTTGGTTCTTACTGAGCATAGCCAGGCTTATCATTGACTGTAATGCTAAATTTCTTAAATTAATTAAAAATCAGCTAGGCATTTTTTAACTTTTAAACTTCAGAAGGTGAAGTTCAGAGTATGGGGCAAGGTCAGTAATAGGATTAAAGGTACTCTGTGAACATGGATGATTTTTAATTAAGTTCAACAAATTATGAGAACTCTGACAAAAAAAAAGTCCAAAAGGGGCCTGGTTTTTTTCTCTCTCTCTTTTTACACTTTGAACTCTCTAGTCTTTCTGACTGTTTTGTGTATCGCCATGAAAATTGAGAGGGTTGTTAAGCAAACGTTTCTGAGTTCAGGACTATAAGTTCTATAAGGGTTTTTTAAAAATGAGCTTATGGGAAGCATCAGAATGGCATGGGGGTATTTTCGATTTAGCATTGCGGAATTCAAAAAATCCAAGCTGGCTATAATATACAGCCACTCTCATGGCTGTATAATTTGGGGTCATCTGATGAAATTGATTAGCAACAGACTTAGAAGAAGACAAGAGAATGTACTTTTTCACACCACCCATAATTACGTTATGGAATTCACTGGCACAGAATGTGGTGATTGCCATTAGCTTAGGAGGCTTTAACAGGGGACCAGGCAAATGCATGGAGGTCATGATGGGTATGCAGAACCCAGGTTCATAGAATAGTTTGCTACGGAAGACCGATTGTTGGGAGAGGGCTGCTGCCTTCAGTCTCTGCTCATAACCATCCAGATGCCAGTGGGAAGCAAGATACTGGGCTGCATGGCCTTACGTTAATGAAGCTTAAATGAAATTGAATGTTACATAAGCACTCCCAGTAGAATGTAAAGTTGGATTGACACATGGTTGGTCAGGGAAGCAAGAACTGGGTTTGTGTGTATCCCCACTATTTATGTGCTCATTCATGTGCTACCTCTATATACACAGTCCATCTGACACCAAAGGGATTGATATTATTATATGTGAAAGTTTGTTCATAGAGGGGTACAAGCCTGAGATTGGTTTTACACCCCACAGCATATAGAGTCTACACGCTGAAGAAATGTGTGTACTACCTCTCAGAGTTGAGAAAGAAGGATAGCTAGCACCTGGTGGCTTTTATCAGCATGCAGGACAAGATTTTAAAATCCTGGGCAGATTCAAAGTTTTGGAGCCATAATCACAAGTTTATGATGGCAGTACTATGCAGGTAGGATAAATTCGTATTCTTATGCGCTATACATTTAGGTGTCTTGGAGTGAACATTGATGGCAAACTGCAAAAATGCAAAATTTGTTAGTCTTAACGGAATGCTTACATATACTACAAAACAAAGATGAGCTCTGAAGAGGTCACAGTAACAATCAGGAGGGGAAAAGGTGCATGATTTATAGTAAACAAAATTGCATGATAATTATATAATGGATGCTTTGGCTTGGAACAGAAATCATCATAAGCTGCCTCAGTGAAGAAGTCCCTATATTTTATCTATAGTGCTTTATATAATAGGAAATGAAAGGATCACTGGTAGCAAGCAGGATACATTCGTTGACTTAACACACACACGCCTGATTCCTCCCTAAATCATGGTGTGTGTATGTGTAGCGCAACTACTGGCTCAGCAGAATAGAATAGAATAGAATAGAATAGAATAGATATTTATTGCGGTCAAGGACCCAAAGTGAACACATAAAAAAGAAAATGCAGCAGAAATAGCATGGTAAAATTCAGAATTAGAAACATTAAAGAGAAGCACGAATTATTTGGGCAGCATGTATAAATTTGGCAACTTGGATAGTGATGTCTTTATTCGAACCGAACAGCAGTATCATTTCATTAGAGGGGAGATTTTTAAATTTCTGATTCATCAGAATGGGATTTGAGAAATTTAGATCGAATATGTGTATAAAGCGCACAGTCCAACATGGAATGACCTAGGGTTTCAGTCACTTCTGAACCGCAGGGGCAGGTGCGATGTTCATATGGGATATGGCTCAGCAGATAAGCTTGAACAAATATTTATTGATTGTATTTCTACTCGACAGTTGTGTATATGTGGAATGAGCATGCTGTATCATGTAAGCTGGTGGCTGTTAACAGTCGGATATATCCCATAAAAAAAAAAGCTTTTTTTGAAAAAGGCACCCAAATACATGTGAGTGTGTTTATACTCTTATCTGCCATGTGAAAAAGAGTCCTAGTGTTACTTAATTGGCTTGCACTCTGGAAGTTCTCATGAATCTGGTAAAAGAAGGAGGTAAGTTCAAGTATCCTTTGCACAGTGATGCAAGCTTAACTGTGTAATACTACATTAAGGCACACTGTCACTGCAGAGTGTATCATACAGTTGTTCACTGTAATCCTCAGAATGTACGTGTTACGGGTAAACCAAGCTAGCAGAAATGCAGATCTCACCTGGCATTATGTTGGAATGTGCTCCTGCAAGTATGCAGCCTCGCATTGCACGGTGAAACTGTTTATGTTGAAACAATTAGAAAACGGATATTTCTTCAGTATTCCAACTATACATAAGAGGTTCTCGCTTGGCGAAAGTGCAGACTAGGTTGGTTCATCAAGCGTATCTGTCTGGCCCTGTACAAATAGCTGACTTTGACCTGAGAGATTAGCAGAGCAAAACAAACAATTATTTGTGTATCTTGGAGTCAACCCTTCTCCAGTCGCCTGTGTTACCTTTTCTTCCATTCCTGTATCATGTCTATTTAAGAATCACTTTGTATGCTGTCCTGCAAGGAGTTTGCACTTCTAAAAGGCTAGGCTAAACATAAGGATCTACTGAAAGAGTGATAGCTGGTATCTCTCTAGCCTTGAGCAGTCTGAACTTAAGGACTCTTGGGATCAGAGTGGAGTGCAAAAGAGGAAACATTCAAAATAGGAGAGGGTTCAAGAGACAACAGTTTCTGGTCACAGCAAACATTCCCCATCTGTTTAATCTTTATTAATTCCATTTCAAAAGGTTGCGGATGTTTTCTATGAAAAGTAAGGGTTCTCCACTACCGAGCTTGGCAGTGGTTGAAATTTACTTATTTTCTTACATCTATACCCTACCTTTCTTCCCAAGGAGCTTAAGGTAGGCTACAAACATGGTTCTTCCCCTCCCAATTTTATTCTCACAATACCCCTGTGAGGTAGGTTAGGCTAAGAGACAGTGACTGACCGAAAGTCATTCAATGAGCTTCATGGCAGAGTGGTGATTTGAACTCTGGTCTCCCAGGTGCCAGTCTGACTGGCTTTCCAGTACAAGGTGTATTGTCCTCTTAAGTTACTGGATCTGCTCTGGTACATATTCTGTATCCTCTACAGAAAACATATTGGCTAAAATTATTACTTTTATCTGTCCTTATACAGGTATCCTTTTCAGCATGACTTTTATTAACAGGGAATTTTAAGTTTAAAGAGTTCAAAAGATTTCAAATTCATTAAAGTTAGCATTTGACTTAAATTTGAAAAATCTGTTTGCTGAAACTTGCTTTGTCACCAAGTTCGTGAGGTCACAAACACACGTGCAGAAATGGAAATTGCATCCAAAATCTGAAATCTATCCAGTGATGGAAATTTGTGGTCTAATATCAGTTATCAGAATCATTCAATGAGTTTTCAGTTGTGGATACAGCATCTTAAGGGTTTTAAGTACATATATTGTTATTAGGTAGTAGGATTTGATCCTCTTGTAGATGTTTTACTTGGGTTCAGAATGAAGCATTGCATTTGCTTGAAGCTTGACACAAATATATACCGCTATTCATAAAAAAACATTTAAAATCAATAATCATTAACTATTGCAGCAAGCTATATTCTCAGTTGCTTGTATAAGCCTGGTGACATAAAAATGGTTTCAGCAAGTGTTTAAAAGTCAGACCAGAAGGTGCCACATGAGGAGAGAAGCAGTTTTTTTCATTGCAGTGGTGGTAATAAGCCCCATACTAAGTAGCCATGGCACAGATTTCCTTCAGAGAGATTGCCTTATCTGAAGACCTTTCTCTAGCAATACTGAGTAACTTTTCTTTTAACTTTTTTTAATAGAAAGCCCAAAAAGGAAGAACAACTCAGTGAAGAGGCTGCCAAGGTGATTTCTAGCCTTCCTGACTTATCTTTCATGCATGCCAAGGTGTTGATGTTCCCAGCCACATTAACACCTTCAACAAGTTGCCAAGGCAAGGTAGACTAAAGCGAAGTGAATTGGACAATTTCCATTGATTATTCCCCTAGTCCCCTTTTCTGGGTCCTATGAAATGATCTTGCTTTAATTAAAAGTAATTCAAGTTCAGATGATTTGTTGGTAAGCAGCACTAGAAAGGTATACATAGCTATGTATATTTATTTACATACTGGAGTCCTAAATTTATATTAGAAAAATTGTAAATAACTGGGAAGGATTGAACCTTTTTTGAAGATTTATCCTTTTTGTTGTGCTGGGGTGTAAACATTTTGTCTTTGTGGAATACACTGGTAATGTCCTTCTTACAAAACTTTATAAACATTTTTTAAAAATTGAAATTTCCAATTTTTGCTCTTCATGAAATTCCCGTTGGTTCCCCCTATGCCCTCAGAATGAATCGCTTACCCTTGATGAAAATCCTTTTACTGAAAGCCTTAAAGCTTAGGGTCTTTCAGTAGTCTTTTAAGCAGGCTGAATGTTCCCCTCCTTCTCATCTGTGGCTTTTTTCTTTTTTTGCGGGGGTTGGAGCTCTTCTAACAGTATTGATTTATCATCATTGCCTTTCGAGAGGTCCACTGTCGATTCTTTTTAGTTAAGTGATAGATCACTGCCTAACCACCTGATTCTTGGGATTTAAGTGTCAATCAATTTGGTTTGGGATGGAAGGACCAAAACTATCTAAATGTCTTAAATGAAATATACCTGTTACATATTTTGTTTGTACCACTGTTCATATGTTTTGATTTTGCACAGTGTAAATTTGACATAATCATAGATTGCTATGGTTTAGGCTGTATGTACAGTAAAACTATGGGTTGTAAATGTTTGGGAAATTCCTATGGAAAAAAAGAGAATGCTATGTAGAACAACCTCTAACAAGGTTTATGTGCATGCCTGAGGTCTTTTTGAAATTTCAGTGTATAAATTTCCTCTTAGCTTACACAAAATAAAAAAAATAAAGTTATATAGTCTGTTAATGTGTGTGGTGCCATTGTTTTTCCCTTACCTTTTTCAGTACTGCTGAAGGCAGCACTGAATATTCCTTTCTCCAGCTCAAAGAGAAAAAGTCTATTTGCAGCATCTTAATAATGCACCGCAACAAAACACACACTGTTAGGGTTTTTTAAGGGCCGGTGCATTTACTGCTTTTTGTGGGGGGGGTTGCTTTTTGGGGGGGTACAGTTAATCTGGGAATGTGTTCCTTCATTTGCACCAAAATTTGCTATGGAGAACCAAAGTAATTTTGGCCATGACTGGAGTTTACACTGGAGGCTCACAGGAATCTCTTAGTTGGTAGGGTCTGGAATCTCCTCTTAGTTGGTAGAGCAAACCCAGGATGCTTCTCTTGGCTTCCACAGGCCCCAGGAATAAGCACAGCCACTGGAAGAGCTGGTACAAAAATCAAGAGCTGTGGAAGCTCTACTCAAGCTTTGTTTCGACATTCTTCTTCTAGTTAGTGTATAGATTTTATTATTATTATTATTAATTAATTAATTCGTATCCCGTCCTTCCTCCCAGCAGGAGCCCTATATTGAAAAATATAGGACTGACACCATGCAATGGCTTTGAAAACTGAAGAGGCAACATAATGATAAAAACCCTGTTCAGCCATTCAAAAGAATTGTGAGGGCTCAAACTGTGAAGGGGTACGGGTGCCACCCATGCTCTCAAACTCCCCGTAAGGGCTGGCCCCCCCTACAGATTTTTCCATGAGTTGAACATGAAGGTCTGCAGGGAGATTCTAATCTTTTTCAGCTGAATGCTGTTAGAATCCTCCTTGCAATCAGGAATTCTGCACAATTGGGGCTCCCAATCAAATAATTATAACCACATTCAGCTGAACATGATTAGAATGTCCTTGCATATTTTCATCTTCAACTCACAAAAGGTTTGTAGAAGAGGAGGTGGGGGCAACACACGGGGACACAAAGTGGGATGGCACCTGCACCCCCACACCGCTTGCACTGCCACACCTTCTATAAACGGGGCTAAAGTAACTTACTAATTTATTGTGTGGATGCAGCTGTGTAACTATCTTAATTGTTTTGTTTTAATATGCTGCCAAACCTTCCTGTGGTTGCATTGGGGGTGCTATTGTTTTGTTAAGTTTTTATAATGTGTTTTATTTATTTTTGTTTTAACATTGCTTAATTCTTTTGGGGACCTTCAGGTATCAAGTGACTAATAAATCTAATAAATAATAATAACTGTAAAACTCATTCCATGTCATATGTATTGAAAAAGAAGCATGACTGCTATGTGAGCTGATAAAAGTAAAAGTGTTTGAAGAAGCCTTCCACTAATACCTGAAATATACTATGATTTCAATAGATAATTGGTATTCCACTCTTTCTTTGCTCAGTCTAGACTGAGTGTGACCAGGAAGAGAAAAAGCTGACCCTCCCTCCGCCTGCAGGGTTTCCAGGTAGTACAACCACAGAGATCATGGCCTGTACAAGAGAAGCAGGAGCAGTATCAGCTGTGAGGGGAGGCTGCTGAGGTTAAAAGGGAATAAATTGATATATATCTCATGGCTCTCAGCAGAATGAAGACTTTGGTCCGCAGTTCTGACATTTAAGAATTATAACCCACCTCAGTGGATTGAATTCTTTGAAAAATTGGCTTGGTTGCAGATTTCCCTAGGCAGAAGCAGGAAGGCAGTTTTCACCAATTCCCCCTGTAACCCCTTATTCCCTCCTGGAGTGTTGGGGAACCTTCCAGAATGGGGAGGAGGTGAGCACAAGAGGAAGGGGAAATTAGCAAAATCTGCCTTTTATCTCCTTTCCTTCAGTGAGAGCCTCCTCTGGATCTGAGCCTGTTTTCTGAATGGAAGGATCCCATAAGTGCTTGGAACAGCAAGTTTGGATCAAACCGTTTGGGTGTTAACCACTTAAGTCATGATCTAAGCAGAACCATTGAAATTAATGGACAAGTTACTTACGTTCATTGATTTCATTAACTCAACTAATTGGTTATTGCCTTTTGTTTTTACATATAACTTTTTCAAAGAGGGTATAGTGCTAGCATTGTTTATCCAAACGACATTGGATCTTGACTGCATTGACCCAGATGAAAGGACCACATATGGATAACTTCCATATGTCAAGATGAACCATTAATATATTGTCTACATTTCAACCTCTTAAAAGATAGAGAAACTGACTAAAAAACAGCTTTAACCCTACAGCATTGTTTTATGATATTGAGTTTCCAAAATATTGGTCGGAAAGAATACACTAACCTTCAACATAAAAGTGAACTAAACTTGCAACCAAATTCCCCATAGTTCAAACAGAGAGAATTTGGGTTTTGATTTTTTTATTTGCAGAATATTTCCGGAGATGAGTAATCTGTTTGAAGGAAGCTTTCGCTAACCATTTGAAACTTTATCTTTAATGTAGAATTAGTAATACAGACATTCTGCAATAGCTACATAGATATATCTTAAGATACAAGGAAAAATAATTGAACAATTCATCTATTAAATAATACAGTTATTAATCCAGGATCATGATAATTCCCATAGTTTAACCTTTTTAAACATTGTAAATTACAGATTTTAAATACCTTAAGCTTTTTAAGATTGTGTTCAAATATGCCCAAAAAACTTTTCCAGTTCTGTATAAAACTATTATACCTAACTTCTCTTCTTCTTGTGTAACAACTTAGTTTTGTCATAATGGCTTACTTTATATACCTTTTATTTCTATTCAATAATAGAATGGAATATTATTTAGCATTTTGCATTGTCCTGTAGCAGTATTCATATAAGATATTAACTCTCTTAAATACACAGGCACTGTCTTCTGTATGCGTTAGGAGAAATAACATCTAATTCTCTTTTATTTGCATTATTCTTTCCATTGCATCTCTTACTTGTGTCCAAAATTGCTTTGCCTTTTCATAGTCTCACCAAATATGAAAATAGCTGTCTACATGAGCCACATTTCCTAATACGTTCTGACCAGCAGGGCAGTGTTATACAAAGGCATCATGCAGAAAACCCCTGCAATGCTGAACTTAAAGCCATCTGCTTTAATACTTTGTAGAATATATTTTTTGAAGTTGATAGTTAATTGGTAATATTGTGTGCTTCAACTCAGAGCTAGCCTCAAACATTCGTACAACTATTTTTTTCTTTCTACTTCTAATATCGGGGGCTGCTTGGTAAAGATAAATGTTTTTGTTTCCATGCCCCCCTAAAATATCATGTCCCCCCCAAAAAAAAGTCACCCTAATGGTGTAGCTGCAGAAAAGAGCTATATAGCTATTGTCCCAGGATGGTAGTGGAGAGTTAACTCAAGATTCAAGGCTAGCAGGATAAGCTATTGAAGGGAGACTGGGGTGCCCGCTGCAAGCTGAGAGCTTCTGTCTTTGCACAATTGCCTTTGGTGGCAGCTGCCCATTTGTCTTAAACAGGGCTAGTGGGCCTAGCAGAAACAGGAAGGCAAGGAGAGAGAGGATATCTAATAACTAATGTTCTAATGAAGCTTCTAGGTAGCTATATTTTTGCCTGTGCTTTATGAATATCTCATCTATATTCACCCTTTCTGTAATTACCAGTATTTGCAGTTCCCTGCAGTATCACATTTCTCCTGGCTTGCACACTCCTCTTTGTTATAAGTCTCTTCATTTTTGTAGTTAACTTTTCCCACTCCAGCCCTGATAGGATAGAAGTCACAATTATAAATGTCAATTTGTTGTAGGTCTTCTGTCTTGTACAGAGAGGTTTATTCTTACACAGATTCTCTCTCTTCCTCTGTCTACTATTGTTATTAAATTTATATCCCACCTTTCCTCCCAGAAGAAGCCCATGGCGGCAAACAAACAAAAAAGCACTCTAAAACATCTTAAAGACAAAATACTCTAAAACATAAAACAAAACAACTTTGAAAACATATTAAAACAAAATGTCTTAAACATCTTTTTTTAAAAAAAAAAGATTTAAAAACATCTTAAAAAGCAATTCCAACACAGACAGAGTCTGGGATAAAAATTTTAAACTTAAAAGGCTTGTTGAAAGAGGAAGGTCTTCAGTAGGTGCCAAAAAGATAAAAGCCTGTCTAATATTTATGGGGAGGGAATTCCAAAGGTCCGCTTCCCATGTTGTGCAGAACAGACCTCCTGTAAGATGGTATCTGCAGAAGGCCCTCATCTGCAGAGCACAGTGATCAACTGAGTATATAAGGGGTAAGATGATATTTCAGGTATCTTGGTCCCAAGCTGCATAGGGCTTTGTACCCTAAACCAGAACCTTGAACTTTGCCCAATAGCTAATGGGCAGCCATAAAATGGGACCTATAAAATATACACAAAGAGAGTCTTCTGAGAAGTGGTGTCTATCTGCCTAGGACAGGGATAAGCATTGGCAACCCAAGAACTCAGTCTAGCCCTATTTCAGAAACAGCAATTGCCCTACAGCTCAGATGCTGCCTTCCATTCAAATAGATTCAAGGCCTCTTAGCCATTTCCTCTGTACTCTGGACAGAAACTGAGGCCTATCTTTATCATGCACGCAAGTGCTGATGTCACTGTGCATTAGCAAGTGCTAATGTAACATCAAGCTACATGTGATGTTCCCCATATCTATTCTTCTGTGGGGGAGAAAAGCAGCTTTGGGAGAGAATTTTGAGTGAATGGAATGGTAGGAAGGAAAAGAATTAAGCAGTTCCTCTCCCTGTCACTCCTGCTCCTCCTTCAATCCTAGCCTCCAAGGCCACTTTGAAGGGGTGGGAGAAAATGACTGGGAAGAAATGAATCATCGTTCAAACCTCAGGTATGCCTTTCTCCCCTTCATCACATCTCAGCTGCACACTTGCATTTTCCTTTGTCTCTGGCTCACTTATAGAAGAGAGAAAGCATAATGGGAGGTCTCTACTAAAGCCTCTGTCTGTTAAGGAGCCTTTTACCTCTATCTCTGTGAGTCAATGGGCAGAGCTAGCATTGATTACCATTCCATCCTTACTCAATTCAAGTTACATCCTCTGATTAAAAAAAGAAATTTCTAACCCAGGGAGGTAGACATGCATGTATATGCTGTTTACAGACAAGAAGTGTAGAACAATAAATATAAAATGAATATGGCTGCTCTGCATCTTTGTACTCTAAAACAGGTATGTGTTATAAACAGGCACATGGCTTTGCACCCCCGCATTTACTGCAGAACATCTTGAATCTGAATACCTGATACGGGGTGAGTGCGCACTGCACGCACACAGTTCCAACTGAGAAAGGAAAAGGTGTTTGGGCCGACATCCTAACTTGTACAATCACTTTCTCATCTAGCTAAAAAGCCAAGTTCAAACGATGCGACGCTCTGAGAAATGCCATAGGGTGCTTTTTTCTTTTTGAGTCTTCTTTTGGGTCTTTTCCAAAAGTCACCACAGGAAAAGGTCCACTACTACTAATTTTTAGGGAAGAGTGCCACCTACTGCATTACTGAGGCCAGTTTCTAACTCCACAAGATAATTTTCTTAGAAACTGTATCAGGGTATATTGATCTTGATTAACTTTGAGGTTGCCAAGGGAGAGTTCATTAGAGCATACAAATGAATACCCTTTTCCCATTTGCAGCAATCGTACTGAAACATGCCCCACATTATTTTGCCTATAAAATCTTTGATGTTTTAAGGTTTCTTATATGCTGAACCCTCACTACGGGAAGGCTTCCTATGGTAGAAAAGGTATGGTGGTACTACTTCCTTGGTGCAATATATGTATTAATAACCTGTGCAGTTGAACTGCTGTTTGCCGCCCTGGGCTGCTACAGGGAGGAAAGGCGGGATATAAATCTAATAAATAATATGTGTTCTGCTTTAGCTCACCTTTTCAACCTCAGAGTTTAATTATTTTTAATTGTAACGTTACTGCCAAGGAACAAGATGCAGAAACAATGTCTGCTCAAAAGTGGCTGCTATAGGTACAGTCAATATAATATAACTACTATATTGACTATGTTTTATAATAATATAGCAGTGCTTTCCATCCGCCAATCGTAGGGACTTGCCAAGCACAGCTGATTATCAGGAATTTGGGAAGTGGTGTACAAAAGCTGCACACTGACATTATTAGGATGTCCGCTAATTGCCTCGTGGATGGTCCGGCCCACTCGTGAAAGTGAGCCTGGTGAGTGGGGGAGATAGAGATACAGTTTTTAATTATCAGAAACAGTTTAATGCTATTTTAAATTAGAGTTCATGTTTTAATTATATCTGTCTATATTTATTTATGTATTACATGCTTTTAAGTGTGGTAGGTTTTAATTGTATCTGTTTTTCATCTGGAAGCCGCCATGAGTTCCAATTTGGAAAAACGGCGGGGTATAAATAATAATAATAATAATAATAATAATAATAAAGATCAGACTGTTCCCTTGCAATGCCTTCAATGTAATTCTAGTCCCTTTTGTGCAATTCACCTGTGTAATCCTGCCAATTGCGCTGTTACAGGAGTATTTCCATGATCCACATATCAAAGACAACATATTTTTCAAATATTTTTCATTTTTTTATTAAGAAATCAAACAGACTGTTGCATTACTATGTTCTCTTCCTTGTAAAAATCAAAAAATGGATGCTTGTTGCCACGTAGAACAAAAGAGGGAGGGGAGCATTTTTAATGAGCAGCACAACTTCACTGGGGATTTGCACTGTAGTTTCTGCAGTTTAATAAAATTAGACGCATGGCTCCGTGCTTTCTCTTGTTTGTCCTTCACCTCTGCCTCATTTGTTTTGATCCCTCCAGTCTTTCCTACAGTAATCCTCGTCCTCCTTTGTGCTTTATTAGCTTTGCTAAGGTTTGGCCATTTGGGGGTGATTTAACACTTTGGAACTGCACTGCACTTAATGGGGTCTCTTTTATACAAAAGTGCTCGGAACTAGGTGTGCCCTGCTGCCCTGAATGAGTTATTACAAGTCTGTAGCCAAAGCATACAAGTTCTTTTAATCCTCACCCTTCCACACACATGTAAGAACACGTTGGGATCAGGCTGGAGATGGATGAGCTCTCCTTGGTTCCCACTGGGGTGCTGAGAAGTTAGGAGACCCCTGTTCACCTCACAGAGCTACAATTCCCAATCAGTCCTTCCCAGGGTACTCTGGGAATTGTAGCTCTGTGAGGGGAACGGGTCTCCTAGCAACTCTCATCGTCCTTAACAAGCTAGTTCCCAGGATTCTTTGGGGAAGTGGTAGAATGCTACTTTACATTTATTACAACTTTGTATGTTGTATGCCACCTTCATATACTTTTATGAAAGTGCGGATTATAAATACTTCAATAAGAAATAAGTAAATGCATGGTGTAGATGGTGGCCTCAGACTGGAGAGCAAAAGCCCAGCTTTTCCCCATGAGCTACTCTACGAGGCAGGCCTTTTGTCTTCCAGCTCCAGTTTTCCTGGGGTTAGCTCTTTGGGGTAAATTCTTATTCAGCTCTGGTTTTAATTTGGGGGCTTCTGATGCTTGGCTCTCATTTTGAGGTTAGCATTTTTAAATGCCTGCAACTCATTTCTGAGCCTTAACTCAGTACCTCTAGATCAGACCAAGGGTCCATCTGTTCAAACACTAAGTCTAAAGATGGGCAGTTAGATGCCTCTGGACATTCACAAATAGGGCATAAGTGTGGTAGCCATCCTATTTGTCTGCAAACATCTGGCAGTCAGAGATAAACTACCTTGGTACACAGAGGTTCTATTTAGCTGTGGTAAGAGCTGTTCGTAGACCCACCTATCCTCCATAAGCTTGTCTAACTATTTAAAAAGCCATCAAAGCTAGTGCATACTTCAAAAGAACCAACCTGAGCAGCTAACCTAGAACTTGGAAGTCTTTCAAGCATCATCCCCTAGGTAATAAGAAGTGTCAGCCCATAAAGTGTGAGTAGATCAGAAAATGGTCCTGGATGTCACATTGCCTGCTTCAGTCATGTAACAGGCTCGCCTTCCCATTTGCATGTGGAGGACTAGGCATGTACCTTTCTCCCACTGCCCCATACCTAATGTAATGTGTGAGAGGGGTGCTTCATGTGGAGGCTTGTATATCCAATTCATACGACTGCCCCTTCCTTCCTTCCTAGGTGGAAGAATCAGGCTGCTTTTTAAAGCAATCCTGCTAACTTTACATGGATGGTGAAAGAGAGGTGTGTCCACCTGTTCCACAGCCACAGGGAAGGCAACTAGCCTGATGTGTGTATGAAAGTGAGCCTTAAACAAATCACACTGCAATGTGGCTTTCGCTGATTCCCCCCCCCCCAGCATATGATCACATTACAGGGCTGGAAGCGGTTGTCTCCGTTGTGAATAGCTCATTATCATGGGCAATAAATTATCCCTTTGCTCAGCCTACGCTGAAATAGTTTAAAAGAGAGAGAGCCTGACAATCCAACTTGTGATCTAAATGTGGCATTGGAGGCTGCTGTTGTGAAGATGGCAGGTTTAAAACTACACTGCTGAGTGAAGGCTGGAGCTCTGACAAAGCCAGCCAGCATTTCTGTAATCAAGCACTTCAGCATTCAACTTTCCCTCCTCTTCTCCCTCCCTTTCCTGCCTAACAACTTCCTCTAGCTTTTCTGTTGTTGTTTTACCCATCTGGAGTAGTCTGCTCTTGTGCCTTTCTTCCTCCTCCTCCTCCTCTTCCCTCTTGGGTAGAAGAAGGAAACCAGCGGCGAGAGGAGACCAAAGCAACAGGCTGGCGGTGTGAGTTGGGTATTAACAAGGCTGGTTTTTCATGCAAGAGGCTATGCTTCCTAAGACTCTGTAAGACCAGAGAGTAACAAAAAGCTCCAGGGACCAGGTGAAAGTGGCATGGAAGTCGAGCAGGAACTTCCAGATCAAACTTCTGGTGCCTCATTGAAAGTCTCCTAAAATTAAAGTCCTACCCGTCGCAGAGGCCCTGTGCGTTTCCATTATAAAGCAAGCTGTTTGTACAATTGACACTTTCTGCCAATCTCAGTGTTACTACTTTCTTGGATCCTACTGGAATTATGCAATATATATTACCCCTTTCCTTATCATTGAAATACTCCGCTCCCCAAGAAAAATAATTCACTAATAGGCAAAAAAAAAACCTTGTGGTTTAAGAATGTACCTACAGCCAACCAGATATTTCTATCCAACTTTAAAAAGCAGGGAAATTGGGCAGCTAAAGTGAATGCACCAGGGGAGCAGGAGACCTGACCTCCCCTCTGACATATTGGACTGCCCTACAAATTGGTCAAAATGGAAACACAATTTGGGTTGGTCTTTCACAGTCCACTTCCTGTGTAGCTTGGAAGAATTTGGTAACATGTGCCTCTGAGCATAGGTTTTTTGCCTATTAGTGAATTTCTCTGATTTTTAATGTGGGAGGTAAGAAATGGGATCCTGTGTAAGTTTGCTGAGAATGGATTGATCATTGGTTTTAATGGGATTTACTCCCCTGCAATGATGCTTAGGATAGGTGAAACTGACCACAGGAGGATGGGGAGGGGAGGAGGAGGAAGGGCAGAGAGGAGGTGGGTGGGAGCAGAGGGGAGGGAGAGGCAGGGCCTGTTGTGGTGCTAAATTAGTTTAAGCAGAGAGTAACAGCAGTCTGAAATGCGAGTGTGCCAGTGTGTGCGTGCCTTTACCTAAGAAAGCAGGCTTTTACCCTGCACCAGGATCAGTGAGACTTAGTAAAATAAGAAAAGCTACTTTATTTACAGAAATACATAGTAGATAGAAAGGCATACCTAGTTCTAACTAACTAACTAAGTTGGAGGCATAACACCCAGGTGCGGGAGTTAGCCCCATGGCTTGGAGACAGCAGAGACAAAGGGATGTCTCCTCTCTCCCGGACCGTTAGAGAAGAAACAAGTGGAAAGGGCGGAAGGAGGAGGGGCAGGTAAGCTTCCCTAAAGGTGTCACAGTCTAGCGACAGAAGGAAGTCAGTCAGAGCATCACAGGTAAAGGTAAACAGGCCTATCCATCTGGAGGTCCCTAGCTCTGTCTTCCTTCTGGAGCACAAACAAAAGAACAAAACAGGAGTTGCTCTTGCCCCACTTCCAACAAGGCCGGCCCCGGCATGCCAGGGCCCTTGGGCATCAGCTTGCCCCGGGCCCCAGCGTGTGCACATGTGTGTGTGTGCACATGGGGGGGGCCTCATGCCCCCCACCTGCCTGTCTCCACTTCCCTTTTCCCTGGAGCTACAGGGGCCTTTGAGGGTCCCCTCTGCTCCCCTTCCAGCTGCAGATCTTAGGGCGGGAGCTTCTGCCTGCTCACCATTCCCTCACTCCACCTACCTATTCTCTGTCTTTTAGCACTGCCATTAACCAAGATGGCGGACACGGTTTCCATTAACCAAGATGGCGGCAGGGGCTTCAGCACCTTAGGGAAACCTCAGCCACCATCTTCATTAAGGGCAATGGTAAAAGCCAGGAGACAGGTAGGTGGGGCGAGGGAATGGTGGGCAGGCGGAAGCTTCTGCCCTGCGATCCGCAGCTCTTGCTGCAGATTGTGGAGGGGGAGCGCAGGGGCCCCTGTAACTCCATGGGCCTTCAGGCCAGTGCCCCACCTGGCCGCCCTTTAGAACCAGCCCTAGGGGGAGTGAAGGTTTGATCATTTGTATGCTTACAAATGAGATTTACTCCCCTGCAATCATGTTTAGGATAGGTGAAACTGACCATGGGGGAGGAGGAGCAGGGAGGGAGGGAGGGAGTGGGCAGGGAAGGAGGAAGAAGGAAGAGGAGAGGAATAAGAAGAAAAAAATTAAAAAGAAATAATCACCCCAGAGCTTCAACGTGTACTGGTTAGCTTTATCCTCTCATGGGCAAATTTGTATGTGCTAATGGAGGGACACATCTAACTTTCTGCTTTCCCTAGGATGTCTTTCACTTGCCTCTCAAGGAGTCCCTCTCTTGCATAGTCAGGGGAGGGGTCAAAAGTAAATGCAGCCCTTATCAAGGGCTCTGGGGCAAGAGCCAAAGTTGAGTTTTTTTCTTATCCAAATCCAGTAGTGTGGAGTCTTCTGTTTACTTACAAATCAGATTTCAGTTGTAGTGTCTACTCTCTACATCTTTTTGTGGGGGAAGGTGAATATGTAAACGGAAGAACTAGAGGACTTGAGTAGCTTTTCAGTTTGTTGCCAAATACATAAAGGTGTTTTATTAGCCTGATTGAGATTTGTAAGAATCCAGTATAGAGACCCTGCAGGACACCTTAAAAAGCATTTGGAAGGGCATATCTACACAACAGCCTTCAACAACTTGGTGTCCTCCAAATGTTTGAGACTAGAACTCCCATCAACCCCAGCCAGCACAGCCTCTATAGCTTTGTGGGAGAGAGGAGGCAGGAACCTGAATCTATAAGGTAGAGAACTAGAAGAGTTAAATAGGGTTTCAGTTTGTTGTAAAAATAAAGATTATCTATTCTTCATCTGAATAAAAGGATTCAATCTCTGCAGGTCTGAAGAGGCCCTGTGGGCAACTTAAAAAAAAACTTGGAAGGGTATTATAGTAGCAATCACATGCATTTGACGTGAATACACTGCATTGGTTTTCAACAACTCGAAATATATTTGCCACGAAAAGTAACATCTAGAGCAGAATTCTTCAGGTACAATCCAACTTGCATTTAAACTGGGCTGAGGGGAGTTGGATGTGGTGGATCTTCAGCTGAGCCAGCTGGGTCCTGGCTCAGCTGGGCTAGGCCAGCATAAGACCCTAAACCCAGTTCACCCAGGGCTAGGACCAACACAAGTGGAGCCAGCATAAGCCGGTGTAAGGCCCAAAAAAGGGGTGTGTTGGGGATGTGCCAGGGGAGGGGACTTACGGCACATCCAGCTTCTGTTTGGAGTGCTCCTGCAGGTCCCAATCCAGGCAAAACTTACACTATGAAAAAGGTCAGTCTAAACATAATTGCAGTGGAAGTCAATGGAGAGGGCTTACTTCCTGGTAGGGGTATTTAGGAGAGAAGGCTTTTACTTTCTGGCCCCTGTGCGCAGCTCCCAACTGAGGCAGCATTCAGCCAACCCACAGGCTCCTGAATGACAGCTGGATGCGGTAGAACTTTGCACCTGCTTCTCTAGCTCAAGTACAACTTACGCTGGCTTCCCCTGAGTTGCATTGCTCTGCCTGTGTATGAGGCTTCAGTTATTTGTTTGTTTTTTGAAGCAAGTTTCAAGCCGTCACTGCTGTAAAGAGAATTCCCCCTGGAGAAGTCTGGGCAATGCTTCTGGAGATGAAGACTCCAGGACTCGGCATCACTCCTGTTCCTCAAAATTTTATTTTATTTAAAAGAGTCATATCCTAACTTTCCATGAATCATGCCTAAGGCAACTAACAATATTAAATACAAAAATATTAATTAAGAACAACAAACACTGACAAAGAACCAAAAAGGTATGCTGCCTCAGGTCTTCCTGGATTTAAATTATTCTATTCAGTTGGGGAAATTGTAGTGAAATCCCACCTCCAGGCTGATTAATGCCAGTTATGTAAACCTATATAAATGCCTAATTCATGCAATTTGATTCTGACCATAGAACAGATTGTAGACAATTCTACAGCCCCTATCACAATGATGCCCAAAAGAGAGATTCATATGCAGCGACTGATCCTAGCAAAGTTCACTCCAGGTAAGAGACCCTAATTTCAATGGGCCTTCTTCCCAAGTAAGGCTCCATCTTCACTATACATTTAAAGCAGTATTATACCACTTTAAACAGTCACGACCTCTGTGATGTTCCTATATTAATGTATATATGGTAAGTGTTGGTTGTTTAGAAGATACATGGTAAGTGGAGTGAAAGAGGAGGGGGAGTGAATGGGCAGTAGAATGCTAGATGATTGGCTGAGTGTTTAAAATGGCTGAATGTATAAAAGGAAGAGTGAGAGTGGAATCCGGGGGGAGAAGAGAAAGAGTGGGTTGCTTGGTGGGGTTTAGAGAGTTGTTTGCCAGGAGAGAGTGGAGAAGGAGGGGGGTGGAGTTCGGATTAGTATTGAGTAAAACCATATGCTTATGTGCCTTAAGAAGAAATCTTGTTAATCTTGTTAGCTTTGTTATCTTTAATAAATACTTAATTTGGTTTACCAAAGGCCTGATCCTTGGCTGGGGTTTCACAGACCAGAAGGGAGGGTAAGGTAATGACCAAGGCTGAAGGGGAACTGTAACAAATGGTGGCAGCGGTAAAGAGAATAACAATACCAGTATTTAGAGTCTCTGGGAATACTAGTATTGGGACATTACTGGTGGTTGCCTAGCAGGGGGATCTGTTGAGATCTGTGCTAGAGCGGGGAGAGAAACAATAAAAAAGGACAGTCCGGACTGGTGGAGTCCCTGGTGGTGCCTAGTGACAGACAGTAGCCACGCGCAGGTAGGAACGTGACAGGGAGAGCCAGGGAAGGGCGTCACAACCTCCCCTGGAGAATCCTGGGAAATGTAGTTCATGAAGTGTGCATAGAGTTGTTAAGAAACCCCTGTTTGCCTCACAGAGCTACAATTCTCAGAGTGGTTTAACAGTCAATCCCTCTTCACAGGTAACTCTGAAAATATAGTTCTGTGAGGGGAATAGAGGTCTCCAAAAGAACTCTCAGCATCCTTAACAAAGATAGTTCCCAGGATTCTTTGGGGAAAACCAGGGCAGTTTAAAGTGGTACAGCATTGCTTTAAATGTATAGTAAAGAGGGGGGCATGTGTGTAGAAGTCTTCAGCTTTAGTAACACAGCAGAGGCTGTATCTGAGGTTAAGCATAGCTGTCATGCCTGAGCTGCCTTATAACAGCTGCCCAGCTAATATCACCAAGTCACTCAAGAGCATCTGGGCTTCAAGGCCGATACTGTATTGCAAGGAGATCAGTAGGTTTTACCAGTGTGCCATTCCTTGGTCCGTTAGTCTTCATCTGATGGGTCTGGAACCACTATTGTGCCACAGCCTGATCTAAAGTGGGTCACAACAGCAGCACTCTCACCATACAAATATATGGGGCGTGTTAAGAGGAGTCTCCCCAAATGCATGTTTGGGCTAAAGGCGAGTCTTGAGTCAGAATAGGTATTCTACACCACTGTTCTTCAACCTTGAGTCCCCAGATGTTCTTCGACTACAACTCCCCTCATCCCCAGCCAGCTTAGCCACTAGGCAAGGGATCATGGGAGTTGTAGGCTCTAGGCTATAGGGCACCCTTTCCCAACCAGTGGGCCTCCAGATGTTGTTGGACCACAATTCCCATCTTTCCTGACCATTAGCAATGCTGACTGAGGCTGATGGGAGTTGTGGAGGCACACTGGTTGGGAAAGGCTGCTATAGGGGTAGGGAAACCTTTGGGAGGAAAAGGTATTCCATTTTTCTCTCAAAGTCTGGAGCCACTACTCAGTTCAACCCCTCCCCCCAACTTGGGGGCTTCTTTTAAATAGTTGGTCTCTTCCATGGCACAGGCGATATAAGGAAGCAGCAGCCCTGAGGCTAGGGCGGCAAAGGCATGGTTGCTGCTTGTTATTCAGATAGCCATTTTTAATAGCCCTCAGACAGGGCCAGTCCAGGATATTTTGTTGCCAGACATGGGAGCAACAGACAGCACACCACCTCCTGCACCCTGCCACTAAGTACCCAAAAGTCTATGCCTCCTAAAACCAGTCAACTTAGTTTGGCACCTGAGGCAGAAAATTCAACAAGCACCTCTCATCCTCCTTCACAGTAAAAAGGTAGTAACAATGACGTCTTTAGTGCTCTTTCATGCAACCCTGAGGCAGCCCAATGGTAGGACCTGCCCTGGCCTCAGCAGGCACATGTGTGTAAGTCATTCCACAGACACCTGTCCTGCTTCAGGTAGCAGCTTCAGGTTAACAGGGAGCCCCAGAACTGGAGTCTAACAGGAGGCCAAAGTCTAGCCACAGGGACAGTATACAAAGGAAGAGCCAGCAGCAGGCCAAGGCCAAAGCACAGGTGCTGTAACTGTCCTGAGCCCCATCACCAAGAGACAAGGCCCCACAACCCACAGAGCTCCCAGAAAGAGATGCCAGCACTTTGTGGATGGAACTGAGCTTTTGGGGACCCACCCAGAGCACAGCTGCAGGCCATCCAAGTTACCTGCTGATTTGGTCTACTCATGAGGAGTGGGTAACTCACAAGTAGCCCTGTGTACCTGAGGAGACCTTGTTCCTCAGGCAGGCACTCCGGGCACGTGGCAGACAACGGAGCCTGCACTCGGTGTATGCTTTGGGTGAGTACGCTTCCTAGGACTCGGTGGCCACTCAGCTTCCAATTCAATGAAGGGCTGTCAGCGTCATGAGGAGGTATGGGTTGCTGTGATCCCTCAAGGCCCTGGATCCCCAGCTCCGGTTCACAGTCCCTCGATGCAGGCTCTTCTATGATGTTGCTTTGAGGAGCTCCATGTCATCCCTCAAAGAGGATTCTTCCAACAGGGGCATGACAACACCTCAGCCTCATGGAGCTACCTGTGGTTTTGAAATGGCTGCTAGCAACTGCAGCTGAGAAACATTCATTTAGGAGCCCCTATCCAGGGGCCCACTGAAAATTACTTTGATAAAATTGCAAAAGTGTCAGTAGTCTTCTCTGCCAAACATATTTTTAAAATCCTCTGGGATCCTGTTAGCAATGTTACGGTTCTACTCCAGCTCATCTTTTGCTTTTAACGCTCAGCAGTGCATTTCCCCCCCGACCGTGCTATTGTGTTGTCCTTGCATCCAGGTATAAAGTTGCTTTGGACAGACAGAACTTAGAAGGGTTGTGCAAGATGAGCCTTAAAAAGAACTTGATTTGGGTGGGGATTGACTAACATGTTTTTCACTGGTAAAATGATGAGTTGCTTCATTATGGTCAGGTGAAAAGAACAGCCCTGCTGGATCAGCTAATGGTCCATCTAGTTCATCATTCTGTTCTCACAGTTGCCATTGCCAACCAGATGCCAATGGAAAGCCAGCAAGCAAGGCCCAAGTGCAACAGCGTTCTTCCGGCTTGTGATTCCTAGCAACTGGTATTCAGAGAAGTAACTGGTGAGCTTTTTTATGGGTTTCTAAGTATGTTTTACAAATATGTTACAAAGGCCTGGTTCACACTTAACCACTAACCCTGTGTTCAGATGACACATTGAACCAAATCTAGGCTTAGTTGTCATGCCACACTAAGCTGAAAGGATCAGGTAGGAGCAAAGCAGCAGTTAACTCCTCTCTGGAAGCCCACACATTTGCGTGGTCCCAGTAACCCATAGTCATGCAAACCGGACCAAACAAAGGGAGTGGGGGAATGACATAAAATTCAACAGTAAGGTTATGATTGGTTGGCATATATGTGACATCTAGGAACTGTAGACAGGCCAATACAATAAGACTTTTTGAAGTCTCACTTCCAATGCTGCTGCTTTGGGTGGGGGTGGGAATGGGGAAATGGCATGTCTAGGCCATGTCCCCACTCTTTTTTTGCCATGGCTCCATAAAAAATAGCAACATCATTTTGCTCCTCTAATCCTCTGGGCTGACAAAGCATTTGTAATGTTGGATATTCCCCCATCCTGTGCTGAGCAGGGAGGTGGACTTGATGGCCTTATAGGCCCCTTCCAACTCTATGACTCTATGATCCCTCAGGCTCAGGGCAGTTATATGTGTGTATTAGGATTGCCAGGTCTCTGGTTTTGCCCAGAGATTCCATTTTTTTGCAAACCTCTCTGGGTGAGTCACCATAATCTCTGGACTCTTAGCTTTCATATTTTACAAAAATTAAGTTTCTAGGTGGTCTTGTTTAAAAGATATAAACCAAAATGTCAGCCCCCCCAACTTTTGTTAGTACCCGCTGTGCTAATCCCTGCCCTTTCAGGTTTTTAGCCAATAAGTGAAGTCAGGGTTGTGATTAACAATATTTGTTGACCCACCCACCCCGGCAATAGCTAAAGCCACAGTTTCCTTTTCCTTCTTGTCTCATATCAGGAATTCAGTAATATGTAGCTTTCGGCAGCATACAGAGTATTTTCTCAGTACAGGATTGGGACTTGCTTTTGAGTAAGCATGCATAGAATTGCACTACAACAGAAGATCACAGCAGAATCTTAGTGGGTATGCTACAGTAAACATTTTAGTTATAATTATAATAAAATGTAAAATTAAAAATAAAATGTAGTGTTTATAATAAAATGGAGGGGTTTTTTAATTACTTGGGAAATGGCATATTATACATTTTATCTTTCAAATAATTATTGAACAGAAGTTTTTAAAAGTGTACATGATGCAGTGTTATACTTTTCTAATTAAGGAGTCAAACATGTTTAAATTTTACTGGACTGTTGAAGAGGGCACTTTATTTGTCTTATTCATAACCTGTTTTCAAAACCTTCCCAGCATCTATCGTTACTCCTGAGTGTTCCCATCTAACATCCCCGCTTTCTTCCTACAATGGCCTTCTGATGTCTGGCCTGGCCTGAAGGCACTTGAACCCTTTTTGCCAGAAGCAAGTAAACTAGATTACATGTCCCTTATCCAGGCTCTCTCTAAACAGGTGAGAAGGAATGATCCCGCCACTTCAGCTGGACCTGGAAACACCCTCATTTAGCTAAGATTTCTATCTTCATTTCTAATTAGATTTTTTTTTTAGTAGTATGCTCCAGGCAGCTGTGGTTGATGCTTAATGTAACATGCTCAATGACATCACTAGGGCACACCCCCATGACATCACTAAGGCCAGCCCCTGACATTTCTGGGTTTGAGATGCTACTGACCTGGCAACCCTAGTGTGTATACTCTCACATATCCTTTCCCTAAAAGGTTCACAATCTAATTTAAACAGGTAAACATAAGTCAACAATTTTATGTAAAACATTGTTTTCATATACTATAAAGATGAGCACCTGTGTAGTGTAATGGCTAGAATATTGGACTATGACCAGCTTCAAATCCCCAATTAGCCTTGAAGCTCACTGAGTGCTCTAAGGCTAATCATTCTCTCTCAGCCTAGCCTACCCCACGGGGTTGTTGTAGAGATAAGTGTGGACAATGTTCTACTCTGAGCTCCTAAGATACAGGGCAGGACAATAATGTAACTAAATATGCAGGCTAGGCATTTGCATGCACAAAATGTATATGAAATGTGCCCAATATTTGAACTTTTGTAAATGCCTTTAGATGTTCCCGTCTTACCTCATTTATTACAGCGTATAATTTTTTGCAGTATAGAGTTGAAGATGGTGCTCTGCTGAATGGAAATCTGAGGACTGTGTTAAGATGTTGCAGAATTAGGACTAGATGCAAGATAGGACAGACACCGTAAATCCCAATAGCTGCCTAACAGAGGAGATTTCCAGTAGATGATGCTTTTCCTATCTATCTATAACAAATTCCACCTGCCCCAATTTTTTTCTTGTGGACCCATTGAATAATGGACATAACTAACTTAGATCCTTTAATTTCAGTGGGTCTACTCGGAGTATAATTTAGTTTGATACAACCTCAAGTCTCTCTCCTAAGGGAGTCTCCAGCATATGGGAATTCTCATGTGAGAAACGGAAGTCTCAAAAATGGGGTCCAATCCCAACAGTCTGCTGGGACTGGAACAGAGTAAACTGTGTCTGAGAGAGACTCAGCATGGAATAGTGTATGCTGGCAAAGACGGAGAGTGATCCATTTCAAATACACTTGTTCAAAAATTTTCTTGGACATTTGTTTTTCTTAATAATGTTATTTGTTATTTAGTTTTTTTGTAAATTGTATTGCTTTTATTGATATATTTTTATACTTGTGTTTATTTTTCTTTGTAAGCCGCCTTGAGGGCCTTTGGCCAAAAGGCGGGGTATAAATAAATTTAATAATAATAATAATAATAATAATAATAATAATAATAATAATGTGGAAAGGACTATGCAGGGTGCCTGAAGGTGTGTGATTTCCCCCCCCTGTTGATTTCTCTCCTCACCCACCCCCATGCCTGCCCCTGCCATGGGGCAAAGAACATGGGCTTGCTGCACATTTGCAGTAGTAAAAACAAATCCTGGCTTGGTGTTGGTGCCTTGTCCTTTTTTCTTTTTCTTTTGTTCTCTTCAACATGTCTGTTACCATATCTAGGGAATTTTGCAGCCCACAACTGCTTAGTATAACTGTAGTCAAAACAAAAAATACCAATAGAGGTCTGCTTTGGGCAGGAGATGAGGATATAATATTGTCTCCAGGATGTTATATGTTTCTGAGATAAAAACAAATTTTTGGTTTTTAAATTTGTGTGCCTTTTACAATAGCTAGGATATCTCCATTTCAACAAGGAAAGAACGACAAATGCAATTAATTTATAGCTAGGGAACCTGGCACTACCATGTTGCCAATTACCTCCCCCTCTCCTTGATCCTATACAGCTCTAGTGCACCCAAAATCTTCCTCTATGATCAAAGCTCCAACACAGCCAATTTCTTAATAAACTAGTGTTCATTCCCTGTTTTCTTAGAGGTTTGTAACTACACTAGTGAAAAATATTGTGTTAAAAGGTCGTATGACATGACTGCACAGTCAATGCTGAGCAGGCAAGCTTAAGAGAGGGGGTAGCCAACAAGGTGTCCTCTAGATGTTTTTTGGATATATCTCCCATCATCCTTAACCATTGGCCATGTTGCCTGGGGCTGATAAGACTTAGTCTAACAACATCTGGAGGCATCACATTGGCTACTCCTGCATAGGAGCACAAGAAAAGGAGTCCTGAGGCCTCAAAACAAAGGCTCACCTAGTACAGCATACTGCTCCCCAAAGAGGTTCACCAAATGCCCCTGGGAAGCCCACAAACAGGACACAGGAGCAATAGTTTTCTCCCGCTCTTGTTCCTCAGCAACTAGTATTCATGGTCTTATTGCCTCTGATCCTGGAGGTAATATCATTCATTTGACAATCACTCGTATCTGAGTAAGATTGTCTTCCAAGATAAGGTCTAACAGTGGGTCCATAAGTGACTGTGGAGGCCAATTCTGGATCCACACAGCCTCCCACAGTGAGGACATAGGTTTCCAGGTGGAAGATGGTCGGTTTGAGGATTTGTTTGATGTGCCTTCTGGTTAGCTCGTTTCTCCCATTTGCCCTGTATTCATGCTTCTTCAAAGTCCAGAGCACCTTTGATAGTAGCTGACCTCCATTTGGGACGTTCATGCACCAAGACTTCCCTGTTTTCAATGGTCATGCTACATTTTTTTAGATTCGCTTTAAGAACATCTTTAAACCTCTTTTGCTGTCCACTGATATTCCATTTTCCATACTTAAGTTGGGAGTAAAGTAGCTGCTTTGGAAGACGGTGATCAGGCATTTGAACAACATGGCCAGTCCTGCTAAGTTGATGTTGAAGGATCATTGTTTCAACACTGGTAGTCTTTGCTTCTTCCAAAACGCTAACATTAGTCTGTCTTCTCAAGTAATTTGCAGAATTTTCCGGAGGCAGCATTGGTGGAATCTTTCAAGAAGTTAGGAGTGGTGTTTATAAATGGTCCAGGTTTCACAGGCGTACAGTAAGGTCGGTAGTACAATGGCTTTGTAATTAAGCATTTTGGTCTCCTTGCAAATATCCCAATCCTCAAACACTCTATGCTTCATTTGGGAGAATGGAGCACTCGCAGAGCTCAGACATGGAATTTCAGCATCGATGTCAGCTTTTACAGAGATGGCTGCCAAAATAGGGGAAGTGATCAATGTTCTCCAGCATCACACCATTAAGCTGGATTGATGGTGCTACAGAGGGACTAGTTTGCACCTGTTGATGAAGCACTTTGGTTTTTTAAATATTCAGTGAGAACCCAAGCTTTCCATATGCTTCTGCAAAGACATTTAGGATAGTTTGAAGATCTTCCTCTGAATGTGCAGAGACTACATTATCATCGGTATATTGAAGTTCTTTGACAGAGGCTGACATTACCTTACTTTTTGCTTTCAGCCTACTGAGATTAAAAAGCTTTCCATCTGTTTGATATATGATTTCCACACCAGTAGGAAGTTTCCCCTCAATGAGGTGTAGAATCATAGCAGTGAAGATAGCAAATAAGGTAGCAGCAATGACACATCCCTGTTTTATGCCTGATCCAACTCTGAATGGATCACTCTGAAAGTCATTGTTGTCCAAAATTGTTGCTGTCATGTTGTCATGAAGGAGTCGCAAAATATTCACAAATTTATCAGGGCAACCAGTTTTCAGAAGGATGGTCCAGAGAGCCGTTCGATTCACAGTATCAAAGGCCTTGGTCAGATCAATAAAAGCCATATATAAAGGTCGGTTCTGCTCCCAACATTTTTCTTGAAGCTGTCGTGCAGTGAAGATCATGTCCACTGTCCCCCTGGAAGGGCGGAAACCATTTTGGGATTCAGGGAGGATGTCTTCTGAGATAGGTAGGAGGCGATTTGTAAGGATCCTTGCAAGGATTTTACCTGCAGTAGCAAAAAGAGAGATACCTCGATAGTTCCCACAATCTGTTCTATCACCCTTCTTAAAAAGGGCGATAATTATGGCATCCCTAAAGTCTTCCGGGATCTCCTCCCTCATCCAGATTTTTTCGATTAGCTTATGAAGCTGTTGTGTAAGTTCAGGCCCACCTTCTTTTAAGACTTCAGTAGGAATCCCATCAGGTCCACTAGCTTTGTTGTTCTTCATTTGATTGATGGCTTTACTGACTTCATCCAAATTAGGGGATACTGCAAGCTCGTCTCTAGTTTGTTGTTGTGGAATTTGCGAGAAGACCTCACCAGCCACAACAGAGTTACGACTAAGGAGGTCGTGATAATGCTCTTTCCAGTGCAGTGCAATAGACTCTTTATCCTTAAGAAGTTTGGTACCATCCATTGAACGTGAGGGATTTGTACTGTAATTTGTTGGTCCATAGATAGCCTTTGTGGCATTAAAAAAACCTGTGCATCATGAGCATCTGCAAAGTGCTGGATTTCTTGAGCTTTCTTTATCCACCAGGCGTTATTAAGCTCTCTAATTCTTCTTTGGACCTCAGCCTTTGCACTGGCATAGATTTTTTTTTTTTTAGCAGCACAGTTAATGTCTTTCTGCCATATCTGGAAGGCTTTCCTTTTCTTGTCGATGATATGTCCAATCTCACTATCATTCTCATCAAACCAATCCTGATGTTTCTTAGTTTGGTATCCAATAGTTTGTTCACATGCTGCAATAATGGATGTCTTATGTTTAATTCAGTGTTCCTTGACATTTTCAGGGAGTTCCATCGGTAGATGTTTCTAGAGAGTTGTTTGAAAGCAGGCTCGCTTAATAGGATCTTGAAGGGCATGGATGTTCATTTTACACCTTGGTTTTCTTCCTTGGAGCCTACGTTAAGAAACAATATTTTTTGGTAAGCTTTAACTGGAGAGTTGAGAGTCGTTCATTAATGCCAGTGGGAACTTCTGACAAGAGCTTCACAAGATTATTTTTAATAGCAAAGCCTACTCCATGTATTCGTTGTTCTTGTTCAGGCAGTCCTTTCCAGAAGAAGGTATAGCCTCCTTTTTCTTCCTTCAGTTGTCTTTCTCCTGCTGTTCAAGTTTCTTGGAGTGCTGCTATGTCAATATTAAAATGTCTCAACTCCCTCGCGATGATGGCAGGCCTGTGTTCAGGACATTCACTATCTGTATTGTCCAGCAATGTCCGTATATTCCATGTTCCAAAGTTCAATTGTCTTTTTCAACCGCTCAGTGGTGACCCCACTGGATGGAGTAATCCAGTCAGGGAGAGAGATGAGGCAGACTATGTTTAGGGCACCTTTTCTAGCCCCCTCCCCATACGGGGTGAGCAGAGTGGATCCTGAATAGGACTGCTCAGTTGTGGATATAGCTGCCGAGCTACTCAACTGCCTCAGTCCTTGTGCCAGGACGACTGATTCTGTATCCAGCACCCATGTGCTGGTCCATGACTAGGGGCTTCTGGATTTCACAGTCCTGCCCACATTGCCATTCACCAATCGCCATGGGACGTTTGGTTTGGTTTGATTGGAAGACGCCTGTGCGTGAATTTGTTTTATGTGGGGAGATCAGCGCACAACGATCAACACACAATCTTGACAGAAAAAGGCTTTGATCCAATGGCATGGGATACCACGACTTTTGGAAGTCTTTTATCTGCTGCAGCCTTCATCCGCCTTCACAGCCGTTGTAACATACACATTGTTACCCTGGAGGGGGAGAGAAAGATTTACAATGCAAACACAATTCTTTGCTATGTTCAAAAGTCCCATTGATTCACAGCACAGTCCTAACTATGTCTACTCAAAAGTCCTATTGAATTCAATGGGGTTTACTCCAGGAGTGTGGGATTAGCATTGCCGTTTTGTTCCCAGAAAAGCGAGTATTGGATTAAAGCTTCATATTGGGTTGGTTTTCAAAACCTTCTTCAACAGCCCAGGAAAATTTAAACTTGTTTCACTCCTGTACACAAGAGGGAAAAAGACTGAAAGCTATATACTTATTCGATTTATGAGGTTTTCTGATAAGCAGGAAGAAAAAAAACATTTTCTGGCTTTGTAGTGGTTCTAGCTACTGCCTGGACATAAACAAATTCCTTGTCAATCACAATCCCGAAAGGACAGGGTCAGAATAGCCAGCTACAAGCTCATTTAACAGAAGGGGGGGCGGCTGACACTTTGGTGTATATTTCTTGAACCAGACCACCTAGAATTTTTTTTTTTAAGGAAAGCTGAGAGTCTGGAGATTAAGGTGACTCATCCAGGGACCTGGAGAAGACACCAAAAATCCAAGGTTTCCTGGCAGAAACCAGAGACCTGGCAACCCTACATGGTGTAGTTTATGCTTTTAATTATTGTGCTATGCTTTATCTCAAGAAGCTTTGGGGCTGCTGAAGAAAGGGGTCCGCCTGGGTTACACATCTCAGCAGGAGTCTAGCTCCCACTTGCCCCACCCATTTCCCTACCAGCTCAGCTCTGCACATCCCTTTCTTGTTCTGCATTTTTGCCGTGCCCTGCCACCCACTCTAGGCCTCGCCTGCTTCCCTCAGGACAGGAAGCAGTAGGAGGGGGAACAGCTGCATATGTTAACAGCAAAGGTCTTAGAGGGAACAAAAAATAAATAAGCAAGGAGGGCAGCATCCAATAGAGGATAAAGGGGCAAGAGGAATGCTCTCTTGGGATTTGTGGCCTTGAGTACCTCTGTGCTGAGGGAGAACGAGGATAGAGTGGTTTGCTTTGAGGACAGAAATCATGAGCCAACTCTAACAGCGTGGTCAAGCATCCTTCCCCACCCAGCACAGCTGCATGTTTAGTAAATGTGACAAATTTAAGTTTCTAGCTCTTAAGAAGTGATAAGAAATGTGGAAAAGCATCTGCATTGCGTACCTTCTATGTTTGAGCCTCACTGTGTTTTAGTCAGATAAAGCATTAAATGTTGTTGCTTTTCACAGTATTTTTGAAGGAGAGACTGTTTCTTCCATGATGTGGAGCGTTCAGAGGTCTCTTGTTATAGTAGTCATTTGCTGATCTAGAGGCAGAGTTTGGAAGGGAAATATTTTTTAATAGTTTATTTGGAGAGTTTGACAAGGGAGGATTCTCTGCTCACAACTATTAACATGAAAGATCAGCGTTGCAGGATGGGTTGGGCCATAACCTGGCCATAGAGTAAAACAAACAAGCAAAAAACCCTGTAATGAATAAGGATATACAGTGGGATAATATCTGGAAGGAAGGACCTTCTTTCCATATTAACATGAGTGTAATCTCAGACAAATTAGTGCCACTACCTGGTGGTGGTATTATTCTCCCCTCATTTTTTAAGGAGAGCAGACTGTTACACAAAATGAGAACAGGGATGACTTTACTGATGTTTGTGTCAACAAATAGGGTAGGCATGTATTCTATTTTACAGAGAACAATCCTCTCTTTGAAGGGCTATCAGAGGGCAGTCCTTTATTTGAAGGAGTTCCCCAGGGGTGCTGCTAGATACTTGAAAGACTCAGGACACAGGCCCATAACACAGATTTGCATAAATGTTTAGAATGCCTCTACAAAATTAAGTCTCCCTGGCACTGCATGTTTTAGCAAGGCCAGATGGTGTGTAAGCATTTGGGGAGGGGGAGTTTTGGGGGAAGGGCTATGAGATATCTGGCCTGGCACAAAAGACCTGGGGCTTAAGCCCCCTGGGCTACCCTCAAACAATGCCCCTGGAGTCCTCTATTTGAAGGGCTGTGCAGCCCAAGTCTGGTTTAAAGAGGCATAAGAAGAGAAACCAGGGGCCTATCAACAGTTAGCAGTCGGATAGCAGATTGAACCAGCACACAGGTCACCTGCTCACAGTTTCCCTTCTATGCTGAGATGTATTTCTGTTTGAACTATTGTAATTATTTCTAAATTTGCTTCTAAACATATAAATTAGCATATGCTTATTGTACGCATATACCTCTCCCCCCCCTTCTCTTTTTGTTCGTTCGTGAGTGCCATCCCACTAACAACTATGATAACGGAAGGTAAGACTGAAAAACCTGCCCTCCTTAAGAAACATGACTGACCCGCTCTGACCAGATAAGGTGGTTTCTAACTAGCAAGGAGCTTAAATCTGTAGCACAGAGGTTGTTAACCTGTGGCCCCCCAGATATTGTTGGACTACAACCGCCATAATGCACATGCTTGGGAAGGGTCATAGCTCAGTGACGGAGCATCTGCTTTGCATGCAGTAAGTCCCAGATTCAATCTACAGCATCTCCCGATAGGGCTGACATGTTCCCTGCCTGAAACCCCATAGAGCTGCTGCCAGACAGTGCAGACAATACTGAGCTAGATGGACCAATGCTCTGACTCGGGGCTCATCCAGACGACTGTAAAATGTGTGACATGATCGCTTTGTGTTTTCATTATTTTTCGGTCGTCCATATAACGCTGCACGCTTTTGCGCATTTTTGCGCGGTTAAATCCGCTCCTGCAATACCACAAATCGTGCAATTTGCTTTTTTAAACTGGGAATCATCCGCTGTACCTTCAGGCGCTCAGATGCAATACCGCAGACTTTACAGCTGTGGGCGTTTGATGGGCGGTTCTTGGGCGGTTCCCCATATCCCTTCCCTCATTCTCAGCTAATCACGTATTTCCACTGTTGCGCATGTGCGCGAATGTCCGGGGGAAAGCCCGGGAAAAAGGAACCTATCAGAGCAATGGTGTGGTGTTGGGGCCCCCCCTGCAACTTCTACTGCACAGATGCAAAAAAGTGCATTTGCGCAGAAGCAGCAACAGCGGTTAATTTTTAGCCAGCCTGCAAACTGGGCAGCCGCTCAGGGTGAGATCTGCAATTGTGGTTATTTGTAAACTTTTTCAAGGGAGAAAATATTTATCTTTGCCTAACCTCCACCTCCCACCCCTCACCCCCCACATCAAATGCCCTTCTTGAACGTATTGGTCTTTGCTTCCAGGCATCCAGAGTCAAGGGAGAGGGGGGGAGAAGAGAAATAGAGCCTTTCCTCTTGGATTACAGACACTCAGGCACCCTTAGTCAATTTCGCTTTCCTGCCTGCAAGGCTACTCTCTTTGAGTCTTGTCAATTTCAACCACAGCCTGCAGGTTCTCTGCAGCCCAGCTGAGCTGAAAAGCATACAGGCTGCTTTTGCGAAATATGGCAAATACAAGCAAAAAACCCACAGGAATTATTGGCATATAAGTGGTTTGCTAGAGCGTCTCAGCCACACACAACCATAGAGACTGGTGGTGTACCTTCCTAGACATGACACATCGTTACTTGCTGTTCTGGAGAAATAAGTGGAATTGCAATCATGTGTATCTCCAGAAACGTTAAAGGTAGAAAAGCATACAGTCGGTTTTGCGAAATATTACAAATACAAACAAACAAAAATACAGGAATTATAGGCATATAAGTGGTCTGCATGTTTCTTTTATCAGAGGGAACACCGCAAAGCCTGTGCTGGTCGCTTCAGCGCAGATTGACACAGCAGCACGCGGGGCTGCTTGCCCGCATTCCCTGCCCGAGCCAAGAGCGGCCACCCGTGGGGGGGCTGTTTGCTTCCCTCAGGGGCAGCATTCCTGCCGCCAAGCCACATAACGGTCCGGGGCTGAACTCTGCAGTGAATGAGCCCAAGGGTCATGGGGGGATTCGCCTGGTGATTACAAGCGCTGATCCCTTGCACTGCCCACAATCCCCCTGGATGGTCAGGGGTACCTGGAGACACCCCCACCCCGCTGGCGCTGCTCCAGAGTGATGAGCGATGAGGAACTCCATTACAGCCACTACTACCAAACCATCAGGAAATTCAAACTTTCGCGCTTGTACGTTCAAGCGCATGCACCTTGTTGTGCTTTGTTGCAAAGGGGGAGAGGAGCATACGTCATATTTTTGCGGACCAATTGGCTGATAGAGGGGAGTGTTATGGGCAGAGCTGGGAAAAAGTGAGAAGTAGTACGGGTCCTCTCGCTGCGTGTGTGGGCCCAAAAAAAGCGTCTTTTTATATCGGCAAAGAGTGAACAGGCAAAGTGAGGACTGTCAGATGATGAACCGGATATGGAAAACGTGGATTATCCAGCTCTGTTTGGATGAGCCCTCAGTATAAAGCAGCTTCCTCTGTTCCTATGTTCCTGCCCATTAATCTTGCTGGCTGAGAGTGATGGCAGTTGGGGTCCAGTAATATGTGGAGAGTCAGAGGTAGCCATCCTTGCAGATTCTTTCTTTAATTTGCAAACATAACTAACATAATAGAGCTGCTTTTGGAACTACAGCCCTTTTAATCCCACTCATCTCTGATACGATATAGCCCACCCATGTTGCCACAATAGCATATGACATTTTTCTTTTCTTCACATCTCTGTAAAACAGGAGACTGCTATATTATCCCTGTTTTGTAAGTGAGGAAGCAGAGCCTAAAGAGGTCTGGTGGTATCTTGTTTACATGAATCACTATGGGAGTGAATACCTATGGAATTTTTGTTACCTTAAGTTCATTCCCAATTATGCTTCCTCCTCCAAGGTGCTATTAGCACCTGGTGAATGATCATGGATATCTTGCCTGCGCAGTCAGTATTCTGATACTGTTTTGTTGTGAGGCTCTTGAGATTGTAGCGTGGAATATACTTTAATAAATTAATGAATGAATAGAGTACAAGCATGATGCTAACCATGAAAAGTGAGAGGGAACTTACCATCTCCTCTCCCTAAGAGAGAAAGTTAGCCACATTTGTCAGTTTAAGATTTGGTATGCCAAGCAACAGCAGCCTGAGAAGTGTAGAAACAAGTCATTCCAGACTTACCTCCTTCCATTCCTCAAAATTAAATGCTAGCTAGCAAGCTATTACAGCCAGTGTGGTGTAGTGGTTAAGGTGTTGGGCTACGACCTGGGAGACCAGGGTTCGAATCCCCACACAGCCGTGAAGCGCACTGGGTGACCTTGGGCCAGTCACTGCCTCTCAGCCTCATGAAAACCCTATTCACTGGGTCGCCATAAGTCGGAATCGACTTGAAGGCAGTACATTTACATTTAGCAAGCTATTAATTTCGTACCTGCAAGATAAAAATGGCAGATTTTCCAGAAGTGAACATGTATGCTCCAGTTCTCAAGGATTTATGTGTAAGATGGAAACAGTGACCATGATATATTCTTGATCACAGAAAAGAAAGAAGGATAAAGGTTTGCAAGATCCCTGTTTGTAACTGTCCTATAACTTTTGTTATTTTGATCTCTGATGCTGCCCCTGGGCTAAGAGTATATTCTACAGTCTGCTGAGATGCATGCTTCTAACTGTGAGATGTTAGCTATTCTGTGACAGTGAGAGAGAGGAGAGGAGTAGTTTTTGGACATTGTCTTTATTATTTTTACAGCTTTATATGAGAAGATCTTGATGCTTGGGTAATTACACTAATATAGAAATATTTCTTGAGTGAGTGATCTTAGCAGTAAATACAGCTGATGTATACAATGGTCACTATTTAATTGTTTAAAACATCAGAAAGTCTTATGGCACCTTAAAGACTAACAAATTTATTATGGTGTAAGCTTTCATAGACCAGAGTACTTCATCAGATGCATGGAATGTTAATCTAATTTGACAGGTATTACATACACATGGGTGTAAAGAAAAAAATTGTTAGCAATAAGGTCAGAGGGAAATGAAATGGAAGAAATATAGACTGTGATAATTGTCTTAAATCTTAAATATATATCAAATAATTACAGTGACCATTCACAAAGCACTGGTGATAATAACACAAACATCCTAGCATTGTTGAACTAATTAACACTTGTAATGAGATTAAACCTTATTACCTCAATTCAGGTCATAGGTGATAGACCTAATTTGTAGGCTATTAAACAGTGAAATTCTACGCATGTCTTCTTAGAAGTAAATCCCACTGAGTTCCATGTGCCTTTCTCCCAGGTAAGTGGGTATAGGAATTCAGCCTAAAACTGCAGTCCTAATCCCTTGCCAGCAGGAGGGGGGCTTGATAGAGCCGTACAACCAGAGCCACACCCACAGCCCTGGTGCTTGAGCTGGCCAGAACAAAGGTGGAGGAGAGGAATAAATGCCTCTTCACTACACCAGGATTCCAGCAGATTCTGAGCTGGCCTAGCCCAGCCCTATTCCTGTTTGGGGTTTTCTGCTGGCTACCGATTGGGTGGGCACATTGGGATGGTCCTTGCTGGCAGTGCTTTCCCACCACTGGTGGCAGCTGACAGAGCCACGTAGGGCTGGGTAGAGAGACCCCTCTCCTCCATCCAGCCCCTCTCCAGTGCAACATATTGCTGCTTCTTTGTTCATTCTCTCTCACACGCACGTGCACACTCTTTTTGCTTCCAAATTGGTGTTTATTGTGGGATGGGTACTCCTCTCGTATGCAGGTTTTTCGTAGCATCCATGCAACAGTTGGCATCAAAATGATAGCCTGTATTTTCTCCCATTGATTCATAATTTACTCTTTCAGTGGGAAATCTAATAAGTAAAAAAAAAACTGTTACCAGCTGCTAGTTTACAATATTTGAAGAACTATTTGCAAGATTTATGCCCTTGTATGCCTGTCTTTCTCTCTGGCTCCTTCTCTCCCTCTTAAACGCACACATCTGTACCATTCTACCTGCCTGAATTTGGATGTTCCACCTTCACCAAACTCACATTTCCCATTTCAAATATTCCAAAGAGATTTCTATATCAGGAAACTTTATTCTAATAAAGAGACATCAACAGGCCATCTTAGACCATTAAGAAACATTAACGTTCTTGGGTCCAATCCAGATTCTGATCAAGCATTGCTTTAAGACAAAACCATAGTAATAGACCTATTCACAAAGCTAGCAAATATGCAACAAAACATTATTTTTCAGTAAATCACTTTATGATAACCTTTGTTCTCATGATGAAGTGTTTATACTACGTGGGTTATTGGACAGGCTCCCACTGAGGAGCAGTTAGGGAATTTTGACCATGCAAAAAGAATTTCTGTTTCATTAAAGGTATAAATATATGCATCCTGTTATTTAGCACCACATTTTGAATATCCAGCAGTTGTTTTTAATTGTAAATGAACCTTCTTGACTTGTTCAGTCCTTGGCACTGGGTTGTCTTTGCTTGATAGTACAAAACACTGGCATGTTTGCTCAGGGCCTTGTGTTAACCTCAGTCATATTTCTGTTTCCAGTTATGGCCGTATGCCTTTATATTGTGACAGTCAAGGAAAGGGATACAACTTTATTCTGGTGGATCCTGACCTTCAGGGTCTTCCTTTGAAAGTGCCAGGAAATGATGATAGACAAGTAAAGCTACCAGCTCCTTGATCTCTCCATAGCTTTTGATACCATCGACCATGGTATCCTTCTGGAACGGCTCTGTGAGGTGGGAGTTAGAAGCATGGTATCACTGTGGTTGCACTCCTACATATTGGGCTGCTACCCGAAAGTGGCATTAGTTAGCACTGCCTCAACCCCTTGACATTTGGCTGTGGGGTGCTGCAAAGTTCTGTTCGCCCCAAAGCTGTTTAACTTCTATATGAAGCCACTGGGAGTGGTCATCAGTGGATTTAAAGCATGTGCCATCAGTATGCTGATTATACCCAGCTATTTCTCTTTACCAGCTAAGTCAGGTGAGACTGTGCAGGTGTTAGACTGGTGCTTGGATGCAGTGGTGGACTACATGGAGACTAATAAGCTGAAATGAAATCCTGACAACATGGAGGCACTGTGGGTAGGAGTGGCAGAGGTTGCTTGTCCTGGATGGAGCTGCACTCCTTCTTAAGGAACAGGTGTGAAGCCGGGGGGGGGGGATACTCCTAGAACCATCACTGTTGTTGGAGATCCAAGTGGGCTCTGTGGCAAGGAGAGCCTTTTACCAGCTGCAGATGGTTTATAACCTACCACTGTTCCTGGACAGGGATACAGATGTTGCAGAGAAATAGAGCTGGGTATCGTCAGCATACTGCTGACACCTCACCCCAAATCTCCTGATGACCGCTCCCAAGGGCTTCAGATAGATGTTAAACAGCATGGGGGACTAAATGGTACCCTGCAGCACGCCACAGCACAACTGCCAGGGGGCCGAAAGACCCAATGCTATTCTTTGAAAATGACCCTGGAGATAGGATCAGAACCACTGTAAAAGAGTGCCTCCAATAAACATATCACCAAGTCGGCCCAGAAAGATACCATGGTCAATAGTATCAAAAGCCGCTGAGAGATCAAGTAAGAGTAACAGGGTCACACTCCCCCGTCCTTTTCCTGATAAAGGTCATCCATCAGGGCGACCAAGGCCAATTCAGTCCCATAACTAGGCCTGAACACAGACTGGAACAGGTCAAGATAATCTGTTTCATCCAAGAGTACTTGCAATTGCTACAGCGCAACCCTCTCAATCACCTCCCTAAAAAGGGGGTATTTGCGTCTGGTCGGTAATTGTCACAGACTAATGGGTCCAGGGTGGGCTTTTTCAGGAGCAGTCGGATCACTGCCTCTTTCAGGGAGACTCCCTCCCACAGTGATGCATTGACCATACCCTGGATCCACTCAGTCAAATCCCCTCACAAATGTTAATAAGCCAAGAAGGGCAAGGGTTGAGAGGACATGTTGCTGGCTGCATCATCACAAGCACCTTGTCTGCATCATCAGGCCGCATCAACCGAAACTGTTCCCAAGAAGTTGAAGCAGATGTTGCACTGGAAACCTCATTGGGGACTACAGTAGATATGGAGGGGGCATCAAGACTGCTACGGAAGAGAGCAACTTTACCCTCAAAGTGCCTTGCAAACAATTCACAGTAGGCCTCCGAAGGGTCTAAGACTCCATTTTCTGGAGTTATAACCACCCCACCTCCCACATTGCCACATCAGTGTGTGCACAGGTGTGGGCACACAGCATGCTGGCATGTGCATGCAGTGTGCTGCTGTGCTGTTGTGGTGACATAAGAGTCTTTGCACAGCCAGGCCTATTTAAGCCTGCACAGGCTGCATGTGGGTGTTGGTGCCTGAGAACTCACTTATGCCTGGCCCTGGCCCTGTGGTTGGCCACTGAGAGAACAGGAACCTGGACTATAGATGGCTTTTGGCCTGACCCAGCTGGACTGTTCTTATGTTCTTGAAAATGAGTAATATTTTTTATTTGAATATACCACAATTCAAAAGCGCTTTTAGAACTTTCCAGTTCATCCACTTATATGGAACCCTCCCCTTGATCACTGGCTAATATGCAAAATCTTTATATTCTTACAAGATCCTTTTGCAGTAGGAGAGCATCACTGACTAATCCATAGTACACATCAGGAATTATGTACAGAAGAATTATATATGTAATTGTCAGGTGCTTAGAAATAAGTGGACAAGTTGTAGCAAAAGGTAGTCAGTGATTTCTGCTTTGAAGATTGCAGCCTATGGTTCCATTGGACATATGTGGTGGCAAAAAACATGAATCCCAACTGTTCAATGAATCTCTTATCTGACAAAGAGAGAGGCAAAAGCTTACAGCAGTGGGTCCAATTCTGTTTCTGATACTGGGCATGGAATGAGTTGCAGACTTAACCTGTCATTACTTGTGTAAATTGTTCTGTTTTGCACTGTCAAAAATATTAAAAAAGTATGTCTGAAGCAGGTATGTTTTACCAGCAGAGTGTGGGGGAGGAATGTAAACTGATACAGTACTGTATATGTGCTGCTTGTGGGCTGCAAACCTTAGATCACAGCAACTTCAATACAGAGGTACTGAGTGGAAGGAAAAAAATACCCCTCCTAGTTTTGTACATCAATATGTGTGCACAATGAGCTCTGCTCACGGCCGGAGTTCGATTCCAACAGAAGGAGGAAGTTGAATCTCCGGTAAAAGGGGTCGAGGTCCACTTAGCCTTCCATCCATCTGTGGTTGGTAAAATGAGTACCCGGCATATGCTGGGGGGGTAAAGAAAGGCCGGGGAAGGAACTGGCAATCCCACCCCATCTATATGGTCTGCCTAGTAAATGTCACAAGACGTCACCCTAAGAGTCGGAAACGACTCGCACTACAAGTGCAGGGACAGCTTTACCTTTTTTTGCTTTGCTTCTTAAAAACTTGTTTTGCTTCAACCATCCATTTTCAACGTACAGATATTTTTAAACTCATTTTACAGGGCTGTTCTAAGGATTGCACAGATAGCATGCATGAAGCATGTGTGTGAAGTGCTTCTGAAAACTTTAAAGCATCTCTATAAATGCTTATTGATCTTGTAAGAAGAGGAACTGCAAATTAACATTGGAGCACATCTGAGAACCAATATTGAGCCTTACCTAGCTAATTGTTGACATTTGTTCAAAAAGGTTAGAAGCAAACACCAATAATCTCTCTCTTCGAGCAAACATTTTCTACAAAGAAAGTGATCAAGTCATCCTGGAAATTTAGGGATTTGTGAACATTTTTGTTTATGGGTAATGAGACATGAGAGCACAAGGATGGGTCTGCCTCTTTTGCAGAAACCCTCTCTCTTTTGGATGTGACAGGACAGTGGAGATATGCAAGTTAGTATGGAGACATTTCCACCCTCTAAGAGGAATTACTTCCCTATTACATCTGACCAATACAAGCAGATGCATCAATGCTCAGTTTTGCTATTATGGATGACGTATGTAGGTTGATCATGTTTTTTTAAAAAATGTTGCCCTTGCTGCTTTTCATTTCCACATGGCAAAAAAGTTGCTCTCATTAAGCTTTTGTTGTTGCCTGACTGGTACTACTTTTGTATGTGCATTATTATCTGTGTATAGCCAGCAATATTAGTTGTTTATAGCCAGCAATATTAGTTGTTTAATCAGGCTCATAAGGGACTAATTTGAAAAGTGATGTTCCTAGTCTTCATGATAGTGTGAGTGGATAATTTAAAACTTGAAAGTCCTGTTCATGCAGTGCATCAGTAGTCACTGATGGCATGGGGGGAGGGTAGTAGGGTCACATTTGCTGGTCCTGACATTGACCTCTGCACATTCTCGTGACCTTGTGTATAGAACCTAGGCATGTTTAAGCTACATGTGCATAGTGTCTCTTTCTCTGCATTACTTGAATCCTATAAACCATTGCAGATGGGAGATATGTAATATGTGCATGTAGGCTCTGCACACAAGGTCAGGTGAATGCCTGGAGGTTGCAGTTGGCATGGCAATAGCAGGTATGATCCTTCTAATGGCTCTCTCCCAGTTTGCAGCGAATATGCCTTGATGTATTTGTGGCTGATTCTACCCCACATACAACCCACAAATATCATCCACCCTCCTCTTTCTGTTGCACACAGTATGGTACTTTCCTATGTTTCTTTTTGACTCCTACAGTATGAAAATGCTAAACACTGAACCAAGGACAGCTGTGTTTCTTTTTGAACTGTTTATTGTATAATATAAAACTACAAAAGTAAGACTGCTCATTTCCATGTAATTTGCCCAACTTTTTTTTATTACAGCCCATACCTACAAGTGAATACAGTAATCTGGTTTCAGATGTATATGTCTGTAACATTGCATAGAAAAGGCACAGCTCTAAGGTCTGTGGTTGGGGGGGGCAGGGGGAGGAGAAAACACTTTTTTTGGCAAAAACAAGCCCTGTTTAAACAACCATGCACCAAATGTGTTAGACTATTTACATCTTTTCTCCTCCCCCACCTCCAAATATCTGCCTTCAGAGAGTCTAGTTTGGATTACACTGTTAAGCATCTACAACATTTTTTTAAAGGTTGGGTTTTTTTAAATTTAAACAAAATCCAAAATTTGAATTAGGATTATTTTTAGCATAACATTTAAAAACAAAAGGCCATAAAATGTGAGCTAAAGTTTCCAGAATAGAAGCTCAGCCATAATATTATAAGCACTGAAACATTTCATAAAAGCAAGATACTGTTTGAGTGTGGCTTTGGGCTTTTTTTTTGTTTGTTAAAGAGAGAGAATTACATTCTAGAATAATGATTTCTCAGGGGAGGACATTTGCTCTTTTTATTATATATTAACTGTAAACTTTAGTCAGGTTTTGTAAGACATCAGGAATATCACATATAGTACAATTTATTCTCACACTGGTCACGTTTGAAACATTAAGATTGTATTCTGTATCTCACTGCAAAAATGAGCAGTCAGTAAAGGCAACATGTGCCGGAATCTTCCACACAGGAAGCTGTGATGAAAGGAAACTCTATAACATTGAGCCCCTGTGATTGCCTATGTAGCACCCACCAGATCCAGATATGCCCAGGCACAGCAGAGGGCTTCATACCTAGCATTTCCCACATTCTGGCCAGGCACTCGGCTCTCCCTCAGCAGACATCCTGTTCTGCACAAGGAAGAATGGTGGATGGGAGGGGAAAGAGTTCTGAGAGTACTGATGCGCTTGTGGTTCTATAGATCTGGATGCTGGAAGTTAGGGCACATGTAATCTTCAAATTCTGACTGCTTTTATACTGGTTTGTATAACCCCACCCCACCCAAAGACTCTTTGAATTGTAGCTTAGTTTGGGTGATTAGAATGGTTAGATCCCTAGATTCGCTCTCTGACTACTTCTCTGGGGAATTCTTACTCCTAGGGAATTCTTACTCTTAACACAGGGTCTGCGGGGTAAGACAGACAAAAGATGAAGAGGCAATCTTATAGCATTAAGCTATCTTTGTAGAAGTTAGATAGCTGTTTCAAACCAGTACAAAATATACTTCTAAATAACTACTACGTTTATCAGTGCTATTTTGTCCTGTCTCGAAGCATGGTTTATGCAAAACCTTAGAAAGTGTGTCTGGTTTTTATGTTTGCCTTAACAAACAAGCCACTCTTCACTTGCATTAGGAAATTCTTTTGAAGAGCAGCAAAACTGTGATGGCAAACGGTAATCATACTTTACTTGTGATGGCATACTTAAAACAGATTTTGTTCAATAAACTCATGTTTTTTGCCCACAAAGATTTCCTCCCTCAGTTCCACGTACAAAAGTCTGGGGCAGTTGATTTCCACAAGCCACACAGCACCCAACAACCTAGTCAAGGCAATGCAAGTTATGTTATTCATATGGGGGCAAACCTGCAAATCCACTGTGTCATTATATTCCTTGTCCTGAGAGCTTCTCCAGGGCCATGCCAGTAGACAAGTATGTGCGTACATAAGAGAACTTGAATTTGCCAGGCTTGATCTATGAGGAGACTCTTTCCATGGTGGTGTTAGAATCATCTGCACCTTTCAGAAGAAATCATGCAACAAAAACGTCTAATTGTGTTTTTCAGGCAGTTGTGTTACTACATTAGCCCAAAAAGAATATTGAAAGGGGCAGAGGGACTACCAACTTGCTGACTTTTATGTGGCAAGTCAAGACCAGTCTTAGGTTGGTTAATTGATTGTGCAATCCCCCAACCCCAACTCCCTGACCATAAACTGCTGCTTTTCCAAACTGAAAACCTAAAATGCAAGAGCAGCTTAACACTTTTAAAAATACTTTTAAACATTTGAGTGACGATATAGCAAAGGTGCGATCCACATAATCAGCTCCTAATTTTAACAGATCAAGATCGGATATATTTGTTATTTCTTCTTGTGTGTTGGTCAGATTGTTTTATTGTAACGTCCTGCTTAACTGTGTGCTTTGAAAGCTGACCTGAAACCTACTCTCATCCTGCTCAGCAATAACTTAGGTGACACTGCATGGGCCGTACCAGGTTTCCCTGTTCAGAAACTGGTGCCCATTCTGCTTGTGTGAATCCCTGGAGAGGAAGAAAATGTAAACACACTTTCCATGTGTATGTTTAGAATGACCAGGAAGCCTACACCAGATGCCTCAGACTATGCTGCCTGAGCTCACCTGTCCAACTTGAGCACCAGTGCAAGAATAAATTGCTTTAGGTCTCTAAAGGGGCAAAGGTGATGCATTAAAGCCTCAATGAAACCAAGGTTGCGCTTGGCTGATTGAAACAGGATCTGGCCCTTTAAAAAAGTAACCAAGAATACAAAAGCAGCTCAATTTTCATAACTAAGTTTATAAAAAAAATTTTTTTGCATATTTCTATTCAACCAGATCTACTCATAATAGAGAGAAAGGGAGGAGTAAAGAAACTGGAGAAGGACAAGGGAAATCTTGTGAATGACATGTATCCTGAATAGAACCCAGTTAATCTCCAAATCTAACTTTCATCCCCCTCTTGTGTGGATTTACATTCCTACAAGAGAACACATTCCTACCATACATTCTGCACATGTTACAATCCATATGTTGTTAGCCTCACAATAAAATAAATATATTTACAAAAGGAAAAATAAAAAGGAATAAATAATTTATGAAAAACGAAATAGAAAAAAAATCACTTCAAATTAACAAATTAACAAAGTAACAAAGTAACTTCAAATTCAAAAAGCTCTTTCTAATTCTGCTCTCTTCTTGTCACTTCATTGCACGTGAGTCTAAATAAAATTCCCCCAGTAATTATACCTTGGGGGGGGGCAGGCCAGAAGAGAAATCTTTACCTCTTAAAATCTAACCCAGAGGTGAGGTTGCACTAGGGAGAAAGCTACCCAAGAGCAAGTTATTTCAGTTCATATTTTCCAGGGCTAAAATGCAAAATAAAAAGCACTTGGTCATTTTGATACAAAATTCTATAGGACAATTGCATTTCCTGGTCTCATATACCACCAATTTGCACCAAATTATGTTCCAAGACCAGCTTCAGCTACAAAAGTTTCAAATGGATTTTCTGTGCACGGTAAGGGTTAGTTTTTGAAAAACAGCTTACTGCTTTCCTCTAAAATGATGTTAATTTGAACTCTTGCCCAACATATGGTACTTGTTTAAATACTCAGCTAGTCCTAAGAAGAGGGCAGTTGTTTCTAAGTTAGTGTAAAAGCAGATTTTAACAATGGTAAAGCATAGTTTTTTCACTCTGTTATTTTTCTAAATGATCCTTGTAACTGTATGGATTTTAGCCTGAACCTAATATTGCACCAGCAAAGAGATGTTTGGGATAAGTGTAACACTTGTTGACTATGCCTATGCAATAGCCTGATGTTACTTGGCATTGCAGGTAAGTACTCTCTATTCTTCAGTATCTGTACCCACGTTTGTAACTAGCAACTCGGTTGGTAGCCTGGGGCATATAAGCATCACTTCCAACTTAATCTCACAGAGAAGGATTTTTAACTTGGAAGCGAGTACAGGGATCGGTGGGTCAATGGGTTAGTAAAAATTGCTGTGTGCTAGTAACTTTTGTGGCGCTATTAGCAAGGCTGGATTCCACCACTACAAGGTTTTATGTGACAGGCTATTTTATCATTATGCTTTATACATGACTAGCTGTATACATGGTGCTTTCCGGAGTAGCAAAGCAGAAACAAGGCAACTTGTTTGAAGTAAACTTCAAACAGTTATTTCACATGGAGTGAGAACGACTCTTCAAAATATTAAATATTAAACAGGTGGACTGATTAGGATTTAATTGATAATTACGCATGATGCGTTAGTAGGGACAACCAATTCTCTAATTGCCAAGTTGGTATGTAGCGGAATGAGGAACTGTGTGTACATAACACATTATATTCATTAGAAATAAATAGATATAGCCTGTTCTAAAGTGCCAGTTTTACAAAGCTGCCTTCTTAAAGGCAGGCAAGACCCAATTTTTTTATCCATGACCAGAAGTGAGCAGAACTGACTGAATATTGCCAAATTACATAAAACATAATTTAAAATTCTTAAATAAATATAAAAGTTATTCCTAAAGAAGCCATATGCATATCAACAATATAGTTTGTAACCTGCACTCAATTAAGTACCATTTAAAATTAATATGCCATAGCAATTTCAGCAACAGGCATGATAGATAACATTGCAAGTTTTCTTTAAAGTAAATGTACATCACAATGAAAACAGAGGGGGGGGAATTGCAATAGGTGCAGTAATGAGAAGACTGCTTTGGGAAGCAGACATGCATAGAGTTGCAGTTGTCTATTCATTGTAAAACAGGCCTTGTAAAGCGAAAAGCAGGTAATATAGTCAGTTCAAGACACCAACCCTAGAGAAGATACCAAGTGTTCATAACATGGCCGGCTCCAGTTTTGACAGCAATGGATATTTGAGTGAGTCCATCCAGTACTGATAAGAGATGATTTTACTGCAGTAATACTGTATTTGCTTTTCCCCCCAGCACTTCTCAACACAGTGAATAATAATATGTTCCAAGAAAAGGGGAAGGTAAGACTAATTCAAAGGAATAAGGTATATTAGCATTACACCATTAGAGGGGCAGAAAATATTTTCCCCCTAGACCCAAAAACACATTTCCATGGAAGGAAGCTCCACTGACTTCAATGCAACTTACTTTCAAGTAAGCATAGCTAGTATGCAGGCAAAAAGAAGAAAAAAATCCTTTAAAGAAAAAAAAAAGTTACAGACACATTGTAGGTAGGTTTTCATTTAAAACCAATTGCAACTTACTAAATCATGACACTAAAAGTAGATGCAAATACAATGGCTATAATCCAACACAGAGTTAAGCTGTTAATTTCTATGGCTTGGATCCTAACCTTTTGCTCCATGACTGGTAAGGAGTGTTGAGCTCATAGCAATGGGCCTTTCCAAGCCAATGAGGTTAAGAATGCTTAACTTTCTGTTGGATAGTGGCTGAAGTCAGGTTTTCAACTTTTTTATTTTTTATTTTTAAAAGGCTCTGATTCATTATTTTTAAAAAATGTACCCTTAACCCTTTTTGGGGTGGGGCAGGGAGGAAGGAGAAGGGAGTTTAATAAGAATGAAGTTTCACAGCTATTTCCTGCCAACTGTTTGACATCAGTGTTGGAATATATACATGGCTCTAAGGTTTTTGTTAAATCACAGTAGTTAGCAGTAGGGAGTAAATATTTGTGAAACTTTAAAAGGGAAGAGCCCTTGGCCTTTTCCTTGAAGCATGTGTGTCTGGATTCAGGGAGGCCAAATGTAGAATGATTTGATCCAAATTTCTCTTTGCACCATTATACATTTATAAAATACTACAAGTCTGTATAAAACTACAAGCAGTTCTTGTACATCAGAAGGTGTGTGCAGGAACTGGGTGAGCAAATCCTACCAAAATAGCTATTTCCTTTTTCTGTGTGAGTATAAATAGCATTTTCTTTTTTTCTTTTTCTTTTTTTAAGAAAAGACCTCAGTATCATAAATTGCAGAATCTGTACAAAAATATAAAATAAATTTGGGTAGCAGTTTTTTTAAGAGCCATGTAAATGCAACATTTAAAGAGGAATAGTTAATACCTCTAAAAAGGCTGAATTGCTATGTCGACCTAGACAGGGCTAAAATGCCAAAAAGGTACTGCAATTAACTAAATAATATTTTAACCTCTTGCAATAAAACTTATAGAAAAAATAGACAAATATGCACATGCAATTTACAGCTTTTCCCCAACATAATCCTTGTGCTTAGCTTTTATAATTATTTTCTGTCAAACATATTAATATTGTTTACAATATGCATCTTTTCCTATTATCAGGATTTCAGGTCTCCCTTGAGGAACCACTTTCAAAAATACATTAAAAGTGGTCATACATGGATGAAGGCACTCCAACTCTGCATGAAGCAAAAACTAGTGTGATCCTCTTTAGAAAAAGACAAGCAAAGATGCATGCACAGTGGGGTGTGTGTGTGTCTGAACAGATTTGTATGGAGGGGGGAGGTTGTGAAAATACTACCAAGTGTTTATACTGGTACATTGGGGGAGGGGGGAAGTTGCTATATTTAAGACCCTACAAGCACCTCCATTATATGATCCAGTTCTGTAAGGTCCATTTTGAAAGGCTGATTGGGGGTTACTGGCTGGGTGCTGTAGGGAGCCAGAGTTTTTAGGAGGTCATCTGCGGAGACAGGAGCCATTTTTGAGGCAGCCCCAGTAGTAGATGTGCAAGGGTCAAAATCATACATAGAAGTATCAATGTCAGCAAAGAGAATATCATCCAAGGTCAAGTCTGTAAGGAAACCTGTAGATGTTGTGATCTCAAAATTTCCAGGTAAAGAGTCCATTAGTTTAGGTTCATTTATTCTGTTCTCCTGTACTCCCTCAGATTTCTGAATGCTGGATTCACTGGAGTTCGCCTTAGAGTTATCGGATGCTGTTGTTTCTGCTGTTGCTGTAGCTGGTACTGCCTCAGCGGAGGTAGGTGTTGGACAGAGCTCCTCAATTTCATCCAAGGCCGAGGAGAAACTGTCTTTTACTGGTTGGATAGCTGGAGGTGGTAGTTTTGTAGGACCATCTTGTGGGATAGTCTGGGAAGTGCAAAAAGTGTCATCCTCAAGGAGAGAGGCCGGGGTGAGGCAAGACTCCAGTGGTGTAGTGCTTGCTGAGTCAGTGGAATGGACTGGCGGAGAGGCCAGATGGCTAAAGGCAGGCTGAATCTCTCGGAAGTTTTCTCCAAGAGGATCCGGAGGCTGTGAAGTGGTGATGAACACGGGCCTCAAGCTACCTTCCTGTTTGAGTTCCTCCTGGATTCGCCTCAGCATGTTGTTAATTAAAACTGTCTTTTGCAAGCTTGGCTCTGTTAATGACCTGTGGTTATAAAGTTTCATAAGGGAAATGTTGAAGATAGTCTGGCGCTGTAAGGTGTAAGACACCTTAGATGGACCATCAGTAGGAGACACCACTTTGCCTTCCAGCCCATCTTCATGCTCATCAAACTTCCGCTTTCCTCCTTTCCCCAACATATATCTGGAAATAAAGGGAAAGGGAGAAATTACAACTTGTTAAACAGACAACACCAACATGTATCACCCATTTCTCGTTTTAAGAAAAGTCTTTAGAACTCCTCAGATATTATGGCCTTAGTCTTTTTGTGATTAAATATGACAATGTGCAAGGCATTTGAAATTTCATTTAGTGAAACTAAAATGCTTTCCCCTTTTAAAAAATTTGGGCTCGGCTTTCTATCAAAGTAGTTTACCATGCCCACCTGTACTCTGCTAAGTGCAAAGAAATGGGTTCACTAATAAACTCAGAAGTTACAGTTTCTGCTCTGACAGACAGAATAGTGCATGCTGAAGAGATCATGCTAGTTTCAGAGGGTTATAGGGTGGATATCATATGCTCTCCTCACCTTGTCACCCTAAGTGGGGCATGGAGAAAAAAGCTGAACCTTTCTCTATCTAGGGAGTAGAGGTGTGTGTATATATATGTATGTATACACATCATACATATACAACACACACACTCTCTCTTCAGTGTGGTTCATGGTCCTAAGCAGCTAAAAGGGTTTCCTAATTCTTCCCCATGTGTGGGGTATCTGTGCATGGCAGTCGTACGTTCACATGCTTGGACATGCACCTTTGCTAGGAAAAGTAAATGCAACCCACTTGCATTAAATGCAGGTATTGCTTTCACCTCAGGTTACCTTGAGACAATATGTGTGGAAAGAAATCCTGATTATTCCAGGGCTCTTTTTTTTTAACTTTAACTAACTCCATTACTTGTCTAATTTAACTTATCTCCGAAAGCAAAGCAAACCTGAGTTGAAAATCAAGCGGCTGAAGTGACTCCTCACAGGGTTTTAATCTCTGGCTAGCTGTCTGGTCTCTCTCTGTCTGTTTATAGTACATACACCCACAGCCCCCCAAAGACACACAAAGGCATCACAGTATTTAATGATCAAGAAGTATAGTAGCAACCCCTGGAAAATATAGAAAGAGAAATCCAGCTTGCATCAGTCCTGGAACCCTAATGTAAATGGCCTCATCCTAAAGGCAAGCCTAATGTACTGATCCAGAGATGTTTCCACCCAGGATCTGAAATCAGAGAATGAGCATCCTAAAGAGAACCAACTTTCTGATTCAGATTGCTAACATTTGCTGCCATTCCATTAAGCATATGCCTTGAAATATTAACCAGTCAATCATATGGTAAGCCCCATGCTACCGTTTCTTTATTAAGCAGCAGTTGATAAAATTAGTTAATAAGGGAATCTTAACAAGTAAAAGGCATTTGAAGAGGAACTGAAGGCCTCAACTTTCAAATGCAAATACGTATGCATATCTGAATCGTGGTTTTATTTAATATCACATGAGGGGAAGTAAGAGCAGGAAGTGCCTTTACTACTGTGGCCACATCTCAGAATCAGATACACAAGGACAACCCTATCATTAGGTAGAGTGAGGCAGCTGCCTTAGGCCGCAGATGCTGGAGATGGCGACCAGGGGCAAGATAACAGAGCTATGGCCTCCCCGGCACCCCTTAAGTTAGCCTGCAGCACTCAGGCAGAGTGGAGGATGCTGTCCTATCAACGGCCAGTCTGGTCAGCTTCACTACACAGGGCAGGAAGGGGATGCCAAATTGCCCTTTGCGTCAGTCAGCAGAATGTGTTGGGCCAGCCCTGCGGATACATTGTAAAAAGTATAGCAGCCTTTAAGGTTCACTAGTTAGCCCATTCCCTCATTCGTCCAACCAATCATTAATGGGTGTTAACTTAAATATAATGAAGTTTCTAGCTCTCAGGGTTACGGAGAGAATGCTGAAGCAGGTTTCTGCTAATCCAGTCTAGGATTTCAGGCCAATATAATCTGGTTAATCATGGAGGGAATTCTTCACTTAATACAGGTGCAGTCCTTATTTTAAATCTACATATTGTCTAGTGATGGGCTGCAGAATATCATGAAACAATAGAGAAACTGGCAAAGAGACCACCTAAAACAAGAGGTGCACAAAAAATAAACAATGCTAATGTGCTTCATGGAATCCTCATGGAAAATTTTGATGTGTTGGTTGCAAAATTAGAAATTTTGTTACTCTAGGATTCTAGATTCCCTGTAAACTTTGATTTATAGGGCAAAGAGGATTCTGCTTCTTAAAACTTTGTAACACAATAGTTAACCTGTGGCCCTCCAGATATTGTTGGACTCCAGCTCCCATTAGCCCTAGTCAGCATATCCAATAGTCAGGGACAATGGGGGCTGTAGTACAGCAACATCTGGAGGGTCAATGGTTTGCTATCCCAGCCTTATGGCATCATAAAACACATAATTGAAGGTAAAACTGGCGGTCTGTAGTATATTACTTCTCTGCAGCTGTTTGGTAATGAGGGCAAGCAGAGAGTTGATAATGCATTATCAGAGTTTACAGATAACTGGTTATAAAAATGCAGGCACTGTGCAGAGTAGCTACTGTACGATTCCTGTGCTTCTGAATCTATCCAGGTAGGAAACCTTGTTTGGCTGCTTCTGAAGAATACTAGCTGCAATCTGGAATGAGAATTTGCTCATCCCACAGTTGAAATCTGAATCAAAAGCACCAGGTTTGTAATATAGGGGCCCACGCCGCAGTCACTAAAGCCTAACATCTTAGAGGCATACAACAGACATCATTTTGGGTCACTCGCCTGTCTGCGTAACCGATCGCTGAATTTCTTCGTCTAGAATGCAGCTGCACACTTCATACGTGCAGGAATTTTTCTGCAGAGCCTGGCTGTTGAAACAACTGCAGTGGCAAGAGCCCCCAGGCTGTAAAGCTTACCAGCCCCCCTCAAGACCTCAGTGAATAAGGTACATCGTCCTTGGAATTGCAGCTGCAAAAGTTCCCTTTGGAGTTATTCCAAAGCAGAAAATACAAGCACGCACAAAGCATTCCCTCCACTGCACACACCCTCATGTAAATTAGAATGGGAATATTTATCAAAACGCTAACCTGGTACCCTATAAGCAATGTGGGGTGGGGGTGAGGGATGTCAAAATGACACTCGCACTCCAAAGTTATTGTGAGGGTTAAATATTATTCTTACATTCCTGGAAGTGAATCTCACTGCTGGTTTTAGGTTTTGATTGCCTCATATCCCCGTGCTCATCCTACATACTGAACAGAGTAAGACAAAGCTACTTAGGGAGAAGGCGGATGTGGATAAAGAACTAAGTATCTACTTTATAACTATAAGAAATGCAGCTTAGAAGTCGGAAGGGGAGTTCTTAGAATCTCAGACAAAGAGCCACATTGGGCTGAAGTCTAACCTGCATTCATTAAGGAGGATACTTTGTGGCTCCTTATGATGTTTCTGTTGGAAGTGGGGCAACAAATTTAGCACCACAACAGTTTCAGTTGTGCCCCAAGCACTTGTTGCACGTAGTCTGCTGACAAATCTTCGCCAACCAACAGTTTGATTTTTATTTTTTTGTCTAGCCTTTTCCCTTATAGCTTGCATAAATATCATCTGTTCTATAACCCTGGGCCTACTTCCAACCCCAGCAATGTAATGCCCCAAGTTTACAAGTGGTGGTAGCTTGTCAATTTTTTTTAAAAGTCAGCTAAAAGCTCTTTCAAAATGTAAACCTCAGGGGCAAAACATTATACTTTTCTGTATGCTTGAAAAAAATCACCCCCCCCACTACAGCAGCACAGCTTTGAGTAAAGATGTGCATGAGTTGTGCCTAGCAAATGAGAGATGAGTGTGCAAATATTGTGCAACTGATTGTGCAGAAATGCTCTTGGGCACTGAAACTCTATGCTGGCTACACACAATTTTTCTCAAGCAACAGGGGGGAATCTCAAGCCCAGGGACTGAATGGACTCCCACTATGCCACAGCCTCTCACTGGGCATGCTCTGCCCACTCTTTAAAATGCTTTTGCCAGGCTAGAACGTGTCCTTGGACTGTGATAACGCCCTCTTGCTTGCCTGAATATGTGTGTGTGTGAGAGAGACTGCCTTTTCCTTTTGCATGGCTGGGATGTAGCTTCTTAATCTGCCCACTTTTGCCACCACCACCATGTAGCCCTCCAACGTTTTCCACAAGGGAATGCAGCCCTCGGGCTCAAAAAAGTTCTCCACCTGTTTTCAAGTAACCAAACTCTTTCCTAGGTAGTAGAGTGATTTACAATCCCAGCAAGGAAAACAAAAGTATTTGTTTTGCCCAAAAGAACTCCAGCTGATGTTTCCTCCTCTCTTTCCTGTCCATCCATAGTATCACACCCTGGAGCTGTTCTGCCACTGGATATCTGTAAAATCTGCTTTTATATTGCAGGAAGAAATACAGTTTGCTAAACTATATTCTCACTCACTCTCATTAGAAATTCCAGGGAGGAATGGCAGTAATCAGTGATAAAAATGATGCATGTTTTCCTGTAGCTTCAAATTTAATATTCACAAAGAGGTAAAAAACCTATTGCCACCACTCACCATATGCTCAGAGGCACGTTACCAAATTCTTCAAGCTACACAGGAAGTGGATTGCACTGTGAAAGACCAACCCAAAATTGCATTTTCGCAAATTTGTAGGGCAGTCCATTATCTCAGAGAGGAGGTCAGGTCTCCTGCTCCCCTGGTGCATTTACTATAGCTGCCCAATTTCCCTGCTTTTTAAAGTTTGATACAAATATCTCTTGGCTACAGGTACATTCTTAAACCGCACAGGATTTTTGCCTATTAGTTAATTTCTCTGCTTTTTAATCCAGGAAGTAAGAAATGGGATCCTTTACAAGATGGCTGAGAATGGATTGATCATTTGCATACTTATTGAGTTCAGTGGGATTTACTCCCCTGCAATCATGGCTAGGATAGGTAAAACTGGCCATGGGGGAGGGGAGAGCATTTATTTATTATTTGATTTATATCCCACCCTTCCTGCAAGCAGGAGCTCAGCAGCAGAGGGAAGGAGGATGGGGGGGGAAGAGGAGCAGAAGGAGGGGGAGGAGGAAGGGGTAGAGGAAGGGGGAGGGAAGGGGCAAAAGGGAGGTAATGGGAGGGAGGAGTGCAGGTTTGATCATTTGCATGATTATTGAGTTCAATGGGATTTACTCCCATGGAATCATGCTTAGAATAGGTAAAAGTGGCCATAGGGAAGGGGGATGGGGAGGGTGGAGGGGAAGGAGAAGGAGGGGGAACAGGAAGAGGGACGGGAGAAGGGGAGGGAAGGGGCAAGAGGGAGGGGATATGATGGAGAAGGAAGGGAGGGCAGATTTGATCATTTGCATGCTTTTTGAGTTCAGTGAGATTTATTCCTGTGCAATCATACTTAGGGTAGGTGAAACTGACCAGGGGGAGGGCAGGAATGGGAGTAGGAGGGAGGAAGGGGGATGGAGAGAGGAGGAGATTGGATGGGTGGGCACTAGGCACAGGAGAAGCCCATTTCCTTTCCAAAAGGAAAACATTGCAAACAGTATCATTATTTTTCAGGGTTCCCCCCACCTTCTTATTCTACAGCAGGCACATGTAGCCTCCCACCCAAATTTAAACCAAAGCTGTCCCTGGCCACATCCACACCAGACCTTCATTTCACTTTACACAGCCATGGCTTCTCCCAAAGAATCCTGGGAAGTGTGGTTAGTGAAGGGTGCTGAAAGTTGCTAGGAGATGCCCTGTTCCCTCTCAGAGCTTCAGTCACATCAAACCACTCTGGCCACTGGAGGTCTGTCAGGAGAATAAGAGTCTCCTCTCAGCATCCTTCACAAACTACACTTCCCAGGATTCTTTGGAGGAAGTCATGACTGTCTAAAGTGAAATAAAGGTCTGGCATGGGTGTGGCCCCCTGATTAGCCACGCCCAACAGCTGGGAGTCTGAGTTTTAGTACACTGACAGTTGGTTCTTACTGAGCATGCCCAACATTATCACTGAGTTCAGTGCTAAATTTCTTAAATTAATTAAAAATCAGCCAGGCATTTTTTAAACTTTTAAACTGTAGAAGATGAAGGTTGAAGTGGGGGCAAGGTCAGTAATAGGATTACAGGTACTCTGTGAACATGCCTGATTTAATTTCAACAAATTATGAGACCACTGACACAAAAAAGTCCAAAAGGGGTCTGGTTTCCCCCCCTCTGTTTTTACACTTTGAACTCTCAATTCTCTCTGACTGTTTTGTGTATCACCATGAAAATTTAGAGGCTTTTTAAGCAAATGTTTCCAAGTTCAGGACTATAAGTTTTGTAAGGTTTTGTTTTGAAATGAGCTTATGGGAAGCATCAGAATGGCATGGGGGGTATTTTCAATTTAACATTGTGGAATGCAAAAAAATCCATGCTGACTATAGTATACAGCCACTGCTGTGGCTGTATAATACCTGTACTAAAAAGAGGGGTCTGAAGAACAGCAAACCTAGATATTTGGTGGAGGAGACTAAAAAAAAGTGGCCTAGTTAAAAAAAATTAAAATCCATGCTTTACAATACACTTAAATGTATGATGATTGCATGATTTATTCTCAATTTCCCCAAGATGGGAACATATTTAATTAAGATGTATAATACGCAAGTCATTCTTATTGTGTGAGTGAGGGGGGGGGAGGGGGAGGGAAGAGCGGAGGAGCTTTCTTGAATTGTGGATGCTCTATATTTGCTAATTGATCATGCTTGCATTCTGGGGGCTTCCATCCAAACCTTTGTAATTTCCCCTCCCACCCTCCAAACATCACCACTGCTTTCTTAATGCTCTCCTGTCTTCAACTTGGAATCTATTTCAGCTTGAAACACTTGGTGTTCTGTGTCACAAGTGTGCTGTAAATTCTTTGTACATGTTTCGCCTGCATTCAACGGTATGAGCTGTGACTTAAGAATATATGTACAGTTTATAAATAAAGCCATTCTTGAGCCTTATAAAACGCAATAATTATAACACTCTTAAAACACCTTTTTACACAATGCAGTAATATCCCTGGAACATTACACACCTCAGAAGTTCTTTAATTAGGAGACTACTTTTCAAACCATTTGTTGTATTCTGAACTCTGCTACAATTGGCGCACTGAATGGCAACGTTTTAAAACTGTCAGATTCTTTCCAGTGAGGTAGAAGTTCCTGTATCAGGAACAGGAAGAGAACTTGAATGATAACAAAGCCTGAAATCTGAAGTTTACTTATCAGGAAATTAAGCCCCATTGAGTGCAGAGGATTTACTTCAGAGTAAACACAGTAAGGATCAGGCTGCAAATATTTCACTTTAGAAAAAATAGAAAAAGTCTAAAGTCCAAAGGAGCAATATTCTTCAAAAGAAAAAATGGGGGGTTGGGGTGGTGGAGAGATAATGCTATAATTAACACTATTAGGAAACCCTAGGTTTTAAAAAGTGAGGCTTCTTGGCTATCTCGAAGAATCCATGGACTCCTGGAATCCAAGGAGAATTGAAAATTTCTGTGATTTAGCACTGGTCCCCACAGGGAAAGGTGGTTTCTCTCTCCTTTTCCAGTACCAAAAACAAGGAAGGCTCCTCCATCCCGAAACTGCTTCCTTTGGCTTCAAATGGCTGTGCTGAGAGCAGAAGACACCAGACAGATATCAAGCATGTCTCTAGAGCAGCCTTTCCCAACCAGTGTGCCTCCAGATGTCGTTGGACCACAACTCCCATCAGCCTCAGCCAGCATTGCCAATGGTCAGGAGAGATGGGAGTTGTGGTCCAGCAACATCTGGAGGCACACTGGTTGGGAAAGGCTGCTCTAGAGCATAGCAGTTTTATAGTCTTTGTGCTGGAATGAAAATGAGCAGTTTTGCAAGAGAGAAAGGGGATGGCAAATCTGATGCAGATTTTTAAATGCTAGATTTAAAATAAAATCACTTTTTGGCTTTTCTTTCTTTTTTGATCAAAGTGTAAAGAGACAACATCACAAAGTAACCAGATCATTAAAGTTTGTCAGGCTATGTAGATCAAAGTTATGTCATTAGAAAAATATCAGCTCTATAAAGCAAAGCAATCCCCCTTACGCCCCCTCTATTAAAGCAGACTGTGTGGGTGACAAATACAGATACTACCAATGCACACAACTTTCTACTGTCACTTTAAGATTTATTTTTTTTTAAAAGAAACTGAGCTGGCTTCTAAAAACAGGACATAAAGGTCTATTACTCAACAAGTTAAAACGGCTTTTCTTTTTTCTTAAAAAGAATTAAGCAGTGACCAAAATTATAGTAAATTCTCGCAGGGTGGTTTTTTTTTTTTGTACTAAGTTCTGAAGTGACTCACTCAATGCTTTTCTGTAGCCAGCACTGTTTACTTTCAACTACCGCTCACTCTTCACTGATTAAAAAGACACCATACTCAGAACTGTCCCTTTCCCACCCACATCACTACTATGAACAAAACACAGCTGGCTGCACACACCCTTAGGAAGTGCTATCCCCCCTGAAATGAAGGACACCAGTTGCAATTCCACACACAGGTAACAGCTGAAGAGCAACAATTAGATAGTTCTGCTACTCTGGATTCACCCTGAACTCTGGTGAGAGCTTAATCAACAATCCTCGCCATCTTCCCCTACATATAGAGCCTCTCTGAAATTAGTCAAAGCATGCCCCAGGTACGCTTTAATCAAAATATTCCCTCAAATCCCTTTTCAATGGCTGGAATTTGAAGAGTGACCCCAGCTCGTAGGCTTGCCCAGAAGGATTTTCTACTCCCCATGACATATCACAAGCTGCTTTTGAAAGCTGCAACAAGCTCACCTAGTCAAGGTTGTTTTTACATGTGGTATTCAATGTTAGTCTTATGCAGAGTAAGCCCATTGAGTTTAATGGACATGAATAACTTAGGTTCATCAATTTCAATGGGTCTACTCTGAGTAGGACTTAGCTGAATACAACCCTATGATTCCTTTTGCAATATATTTATTTGTACTTCAATTAAAAAAAACCAGACTCAAATAAGAAAGCTAAAGGTTCAGAGAGACAAGGCAAAAATAAATGTTCTTGCAGAGAAGATTGGGATGGGGAAACACAAAATCTTTAAGTAGCAAGGGGCTTCTGCTTATGGTTTGTTTGCTCATTAATCTGGGTCCGCACATCACAACTAGCTAGACTCCAGTCTATTTCCTTCCTTCAGACGGCACAGTCAGAAGCAGGGGAGGAGTAAAGCATCCCTGCATATTAAAACCATTGATCATTTTAAACTATAGTTTAATGTTGTGTGTGAACTGGGTATCTGTAGCTCTTTGGATCAAATTTGCAGCATCCCACAGCTGCATTTCAGTGAAATATGAGATATCAAGATGCTGCTTGTAAATCCTGTTTGGCCCAGACTATATTGCAACTATGGATCCATCAAGTGCCTGTGGTGCTTATGAAACCACAGTCCCAACAAGTGATGAGACACTATACAGGGAAGTATTTTTATTTATTCCTTTGGCTGGGAAAATACAGTATGCTTTAAGTGCTTGAAAACATGCCGTATCCCCAGTACCCCAATAACAGAAATGAAACTGTAAGGCAGGGATGCGGAATTGGGTCCAGCTGGTGGGCTCGATTTTTATTTCCCCCACTCCTGTAGGCCAAGTTTGGTAAGTGGGCAGGGCTAGCCACCTGATGTAATGACGTTGTCCGGCGATCTACTGCCACACAATTAAATTGTCAAGACTTGTATAGCACTATGTGCAGTACTTTGCAAGCCTCAATCAACAACCAGCTGATTGGTGGCACCTTCAAAGCTTTGTGCACAGCTCTTTCCAAGCCTGACAGTCATCTGATCGTTGTGATCCCAACCAGATGGGCGACTAATAAATTCAATAAATAAATAAATAAAACGCTGTGGACAAGTGTTTGCCAGCGCTGCCTATCAGCTGTGCTTTGGCCCAGCCACATGTTACCAGCCCTATACCTGAGGTCATATATTAATGATACAGCTTGACCAAAACAGCCTTGCAGGCCAAATGAGAAGGCTAAGCAAGCCTGATTAGGCCTGTGGCCCAGAGGTTCCCCATCCCTGTGCTAAGGGAACATGTGACAACCAAAACCAACACAAAACAGCTATACAGCTATCGCTCAGGAAACTGACAGTGTCAAAGGGCCCTCACAAAACGGACGCTGTTCTACTCCATTTTCACCAAGGGCAACATTACGTGAAGAGGGCATCACTTGGTGAGAACTTGCTTCAACTGGCCCAGTAGAAGCAAATGATAATCTCCAACAACTAGATGCATTCAGTTGGGGTGAGGCAAGAGAGAGAGAGAGAGAGAGCAAGCTTTGGAAGGGGACGCTCTGCCACGAACAGCAAAACGTCATGACCAGTTATGTGGACTTGCACACACACTTGTTTTATATGGGCCCTCTGCTGCTATGTTAGGGTTGCCAGGTCTCCGGTTTTCTGCCGGAGTCTCCAGCAAAAGGGGTCCGTCTCCGGCCTCCAGCAATACTTCATTTAAACTGGTGGATCTCCGGCTTTTCATTGGCCCCCTCAGGCACGCATGTGTGATTGACACACGCATGCGTGAAGGCTGTGGCTGGCTGCCTTCCCGCCCTTTCTGGAGAGACAGGAGGAGGAGTTGAGGCGGTGCCCTGCAGTCTCCATCGCGGCCGCTAGAGCACCTCATCGTTTGAATCAGCTCGGGATGAGAAGGCCGCTTTTCATGAGGAGCAGGTTGGAGGCCGGTTCATAGGCTCTTTGGGCAGTGAGTGAGTGAGAGAGAGAGAGAGAGAGAGAGAGAGAGAGAGTGGGGGCAGGCAGGCAGACCCTAGGCAGGCCCTAGGCAGGCAGGCCCCAGGAAGGCAGGCAGGCCCCAGGAAGGCAAGCCCCAGACAGGCAGGCTCCAGACAGGCAGGCAGGCCCCAGGCAGGCAGGCAGACCCCAGGCAGGCAGGCAGGCAGACCCCAGGCAGGCAGGCAGGCCCCAGGCAGACCCCAGGCAGGCAGGCAGACCCCAGGCAGGCAGGCAGGCAGGCAGGCAGACCCCAGGCAGGCAGGCAGGCAGACCCCAGGCAGGCAGGCAGGCAGACCCCAGGCAGGCAGGCAGGCCCCAGGCAGACCCCAGGCAGACCCCAGGCAGGCAGGCAGACCCCAGGCAGGCAGGGCCCAGGCAGGCAGGCAGACCCCAGGCAGGCAGGGCCCAGGCAGGCAGCCAGGCAAACCCCAGGGAGATGGGCTGCATAACCTCAGAGGGGGGGCAGAGAGAGCGGTGGGCTGCATAACCTCAGAGACAGGGCGGCGGCTATGGGCTGAACAATTCTCAGCGCTGATGTGCCTGTCCCTCCACCTTTATCTTGCTGTAGATAGCCGGGACGAGGTCCAGAACAGCCAAGAAACACGCACAGCAGGATCTTGGTAGGCATGCCTTTATGGAATCATATGGCTTCCTTTATGGAATCAATCCATGTCTTGTTTGGCCTTCCTCTTTTTCTACTCCCTGCTATTTTCCCAAGCACTATAAAAGCTTATTCTTATTTTGTATAATCTTTTATAAGACGTTTCATCTTGATGCAATTAAAAACCATTCAATTGCTTCAGCAGGCAAAAAAGTCATTAAGTGGTCTGCCAAGACCCTCAGTAATGTTCAAGTAGTGGTGGTGGTGAGTTTGGAAATCCCTGGTCTATCGCCTTGCTGTCTGGTTGTGAGCTTACAGGATGCGGTAGACACAGGATGCTGGGTTTGAAGAACATAAGGAGAGCCCTGCTGAACCAGCCAAAGGCCCATTTAGTCCAGCGTCTTGTTTGCACAGTGACCACCTAGATGCCTGTGGGAAGCCCACAAGCAGGACCCGAGTGCAGCAGCGCTGCCCCCACTTGTGATCCCAGCAAATGGTACACAGAGGCATATAGCTTCTGATATGAAGGGCCTTTACTCTGATCCAACAGGGTTCCTCCAGCAGCATTGTGGCATACTTGTGTGCAGGGCTGGATTACCCACTAGGCCCCTGCATTAGTGCCTATGAAACTCCTACAGGCCTACAAGAAAGTTTGGGTTCTACAAAATAATTTAATTAATGCAAATTATTGTCTGATGTAGCAGTTTACTCAGCCTTCACCCAATGAACAACAAACATATGTCTTAAGTAAATGTAGATTAAAAACTCACTTTGCAGCTGTTGTTGTTAGCAAAATCACAGATTACAATAGAGGAGCACAAGCCAAGATAGCCATGAAGCATTCTCAGTACATGAGATTTTGGCGTGAGGGACAAAATGATAAAATCTGACAGTGAAGCAGTTTGCTTCTCTTCAAGATACCCAGCTTATAAATGATGAGTAATAAAAATAGAGCTCAACCCACAAAAAGAGTGACTGGACAACCAGCCAGATGGGTTTTCCCAGCATTGTTGTCTTTTCTAATGAATCACGTCTTCTCATGATGTGTCCAAAGTATGATAATCTCCGTTTCATCATTTTAGCTTCTAGTGATAGTTCTGGTTTAATTTGTTTAACATGGCTGCAACCATATCTACTCAGAAGTAAGTCCTATTGAGTTCTATGGGGCTTAGTTCCTTAATAAGCATGTTTACAGTTGTTGCCTTCAAGGGCATCCATCTGTGCTCCCATCTAACATCTCTGCAACACTAAGCTCCTTTCTTCCAATAATGGCCTGGCCTGAGGGCACGTAAACCCTTCTTGCCAGAAGCAAGTAAACTAGATTAAATGTTCCCTAAAGGCGTTGAACTGTGACCTGGCAGACCAGGGTTCGAATCCTCACACTGCCATGAAGCTCCCTGGGTGACCTTGGGCCAGTCACTGCCTCTCAGCCTCAGAGGAAGGCAATAGTAAACCACCTCTGTCTGAATACTGCTTACCATGAAGACCCTATCTGGGATCAACTTGAAGGCAGTCCATTTCCATTTTGCATCACCATAAGCTTGTGAGAAAGAATGACCTTGTCACTTCAGATGGACCGAGGAACACCCTATTTTAGGTAAGATTTCTATTTTAATCTCCAATCAGAGAATTTTTTTTTGAATGGTATGCTCCAAGCAACTGTGGTTGATACAATGTGTCATGTTTAATGATGCCACCAGGGCCCGCCCCGTGACATCACCAGGGCCCGCCCCCATTTTCTCAGGTTTTTGGATGGTTCCGACCTGGCAACCCTATGCTATGTTCAAGTAGGAATCCAGAGATATGACTACCACAGTCGCTATGGTGATCAAGAATTGAATTCTGATGGTCAGAACTGAGGCACAGTCTCCAAATAAGGAGAAATTCTGATATTCTGCCCTTTTGCTCATTGAAATCATCAGCATTTTCCCTATTAAGAAGCTAATATAAACTGCCCTGCATGGCTAACTGCTATGGTAGGGTTTTTAATCCTGCCAAGCTCTTGATATGATTGACTGAGTGAATGACCGGGTGCTTTTTTATTGAAAACCAGCAAATATAATGAATAGTCAATAACAGTGCAACCATTTTTAAACTCTTTTTTTTTTTTTACTTCTCGGGTATGCCCTTTTTTGTTGCTGTACCCCATTCCCCCACTTCAGCAGAGTCCTCCCCTTTTTCCTAACCCCACTTGTTCCCCTGGATTTGCTCACAGCAACATGGTACACTCTCTTCTGCCTAGGTCTTGCCACCCTCTGTTTACCTTGCGGGGGTGGGGGGAGGACAATTTTACGCCAATTCACTCTTACCATTCTGTCCTGCCAGAGGGTTAATTAAAAAAAACCCAGAAATCTAGTTTGTGAAGAACCAAGTTGCTTCCAGGGGGTGGGGAGAACACCTGGAGTTTTATGCCTTAGTATTTAAAAACAGATTTCTGCTGGTCTGTATCCAGGCACAAATGAAGCCCTTGTGCAGGTGTGGGTGCTAAGAACCAAGAGCCTGCCAAAAGATAGGGAGACAGAGAGATAGTAGTGGGGGGGTATATATTTTTGCGAACAGTTGCTGGACAGGAGTAGGAGAAAGAAAACAAAGACTGGATGTTTAGAGGAAGGGAGACACTTCTTCAATGATGTACAGTATACTTGCAAGGGAAAGCCGGAACAGTGTATAATTTTTTTAAAAGAGATTCAGCCCTGTGAAAAAGTTATACCACTTGTCCTGTAAGTCCTTCTCTCTCTGTGTGAGAGAGAGTAAGAGACAGAGAGAGAGAGAAGCCGAACTGCACTTGCACATAGTGGAAGGAGTAAGCAACCCTGCATGTGACCAGAGACACTTTTAGTATATTTCCTCTAGTTCACAGAAATAACCATTGACTACCAAGCCCAATGGCAATTTGTTGAACGCTTAAGTGTGCCAGTGCAGCACTTGCCTGGGCTACAGGTCCCTGGCATGTAAAATGTGCACATGCAGACAAAGCAATCTGGTTTGAATAAGATGCTGGATATGGGCAATGCAGCATGGGGATGTTTGATCTTTAGATTGTGTTTCTTTTTTTTAAAAAAAGTCAAATGCTTTTTAAGCTTCATTCTCAGCTGTAATTCTGCACCATCTCAAGATTTTATCAGCTCGAGCAATTCCTGAGCTGCAATTAATCCTTACAAGTTCACTTAGGAGGAAAAGAAAAAAAAATCCTAGAGAGGAATATGGTTTGGAAGAACCGGCTAATTCCTGACTGACAGCACAGATTGTGTAGCACAAATTACAACACTTAAATAAAACAACAAGAAAAACAATTATTTCACAAAATCCACAGCCCTGATTCTATGGAGTAGATTCAGTATTTTCACATCTCTAACACAACAACAAAAGCAATCAAAATGCAAAGATTTTAGAGCCAAGACTCAAGTTTCCCCCAAATGTCCAAGATATTTCTTCGCAACCCTACCATTAGATGGAGTCAGCCACCTCGGACTACTAATTTTGGGTATAAAGAAAGGGCAACAAATTTGTTAGTTATTTAATTTATTATTGTTGATTTATTTTATTTTTACTGCCAGGGAGTAAGAGAAGGTCACATGGGATTTTATCTCAGGTACCAAAATATCTGGGTTTGGACACTATACACCTTGACTGGGTGGGGATGAAATCATCTACATCTTCACCTCGGGCAACAAAATGTCCTGGGCCAGCCCTATTCACAACTTTTCCACTGTGAAATACAAATATCCCCCTTTATGGTCTCAATCCCTTTTGGTCACAGCACCCCCCAAGACAGGTAAATGAATGCGCTAAATGACCCTATGTGCATAAGGGATGCTTGACTTAACTATAGATTTCACACCATATGGCAACTATGGTCTTCATCAACCGGCCCTCACAACTGAGTCTGTCTGATTAAAGTTGGGTATTTGCTCTTAACCAAAAGCAGTCTGGGGATGGATTACAGGTTTACAGATTGTCCCTAAAGGGCAGAATACCAGGGCTGTGGAGTCGGTCGGAGTCGTGGAGTCGGAAGCAATTTTGGGTGGAGTCGGAGTCAGTAGAAATGTACCGACTCTGACTTCAAATTAAATTTTGATTGACAATTTTTTTAAAACATAAATTCAAAATGTCAAAGAAGCTTCCCATGAAGTCAAGTGTAGTTGAGCATTTCACCATAACTCAGGATGGAAAACATTTTGTGTGTGACACAGGACCCAGATGAAGACAAATGCTGTGATGCCAAGATCAGCGCATATTCAGGCAGCGATAAAAATGCTCCTACGAGAGCTTCCAATTTAAAAAGACATTTACAGCCCTTTCCAGGGCTGTGGAGTTGGAAGCAATTTTGGGTGGAGTCGGAGTCGGAGAGTAGAAAAATAGAGGAGTCGGAGTCGAAGGTTTGGCGTACCGACTCCACAGCCCTGCAGAATACTACCCCTTCTTTGACTCACCTTTTGGCTTGAAAGGTGCAAACTCACATGCCAGCTCCACACCAGACTGAAGGGGAATTCCTTGGGAAGCCAGGTTACCAGATTGCTGCAGCAGAGAAAGAATACCCCAGGTATGCTATCCTATCACTGCCAGCTGCTTAGAGGACACTGGAAGAGTGGGGGAGTTGGAATATTGACTCTGTGTGAACAAGTGGCAGCACAACATACCATTCACACATTGCTTTTAGAAATCTGGGAATAAAAGAGCAGCAGGAAGTGCTCAGCCAGAGAAAACAAAACACAGAAAATAGCCATGATGGCTGTGCTGTGCCACCCTAGTCAGAGGCAGCATGCTTCTGAAAACCAGTTGCCGGAAGCCTCAGGAGGGGAGAGTGTTCTTGCACTCGGGTCCTGCTTGCGGGCTTCCCCCAGGCACCTGGTTGGCCACTGTGAGAACAGGATGCTGGACTAGATGGGCCACTGGCCTGATCCAGCAGGCTCTTCTTGTGTTCTTATGTTCTTAAAATGCATATACTGACGTTTCTGAACTATGTTGATTGTGCTAACAAAATAAAGGTAAAGGTGTCCCTGCACTTATAGTGCGAGTCGTTTCCGACTCTTAGGGTGACGTCTTGCAACGTTCACTACGCTCGACGTCAAAGGCCCTTCTCCGGGTCCCAACTCATAAAGAGGCCTGGAGATCAACAACTAGATCTAGGGCCTTCTCGGTGGTGGCCCCTGAACTATGGAATGCCCTCCCAGACGAGATACGCCTGGCACCTTCTTTGTTATCTTTTCGGCGCCAGGTAAAAACCTACCTTTTCGCCCAGGCTTTTTAAACATTTTAAATTTAATTTTAAACCTAATATGGATTTTAATTTATAAACTCAATGGCAATTCTATTTTGGATTTTTATCATGTTATATTTTTCACACTTGCTCATATTTTAATTGTGATTTTATTTGTTGTACACCGCCCTGAGAGCTTTCTGCTATAGGGCGGTCTAGAAATGTAATTAAATAAAATAAAAATAAATAAATAAATAATAAACAAGGCAGACCATATAGATGGGGTGGGATTGCCAGTTCCTCCCCCGGCCTTTCTTTACCCCCCAGCATATGCCGGGTACTCATTTTACCGACCACGGATGGATGGAAGGCTGAGTGGACCTCGGCCCCTTTTACTGGAGATTCGACTTCCTCCTTCCGTTGGAATCGAACTCCGGCCGTGAGCAGCGCTTCGGCTGCGTTACCGCCGCTCACCACTCTGCGCCACAGAGGATCTTGCTAACAAAATACCCCACCAAAAAAGCTAATGCCCTGGAGTCACTAGTACAAAGGAGTCTCTAAATCTTTGCACAATCATGTCCCACTACTATAGTTAGTCCTTAAGTCACATGCTAGAAAATTTGATGTATTGCAAAACTTAGGATTTGTATATTTCGGTGATTATGGAGGAATGCTGTGCAGTGTTTGAGTCATCTATCCCTTTTCTTCCCAAATTATTGCTTCTGTTCTATTTTCACAGGTGCTCTGAACCAGGTGCAACTCCCACCCCGATTTGCACAAGTATTATCACTATCATGTCCCACAGATAGCTATATAGATTGCTTTGTAGTGCTTTTTCTGAAGAATTAACTCTCAATCTTTGATTATTTTTGTAGTTTTATTCTTGCCTTGCTACATATCTTTTCTTTTTGCCACACTCTTTTCAGAGACTACAAATGAAAATATTCCATGAAGATTAACATATCAGTCCTTAAGTAGTGTGAAGATTCCACCCTTAACTGAAAATTTGTTCAACTATAAGCACCTTTTGAACTTAACATTTGCTGGGGGCTGTTGCTTGCATAAAAGCCTGGAGGTACCCTGAGAGGGTAAATTTAGTAGAAAAGGACAGCCAACACAAATTTGACGTATGCATACTTCTGATTCTCACAGCAAATATGTCACGTGTGGACAACAACCTTGGCTTCCACTCATGGTTTATTTGGAGAGAAACAAACCATGAGTCTGAGTTCGGACAAAATGACAAGCTATACCCTGGCTTGTTTCCTAACAGCAGGAGGAGTATGGGAGGCGATTTCAGCAGTGCAGTTTGTTTGCATTAACCCATACAGTAGGGCTCTGCTTACCGGTGCTTCGCTTCCCGGCGTTCCACTAACGCGGCGGCTTTAATTCCCCTTTTTAAAGCCGATTTTTGCAATTTTTGCATCATTTTTGCATCATTTTCGCGCAATGCGCCCCATTACAATCAATGGGGTTCCACTTTACGTCAGTTTCCGCTTTACGGCAGGGATCCGGAATGGAACCTGCCGTATAAGCGGGGCCCGCCTGTAGTTTATTTTAAGTATGGTTTATTATGATGTGCAATCTGGATCACAAAGTGTGGGGCTTCTGCAAAGGTAAAGAATCACTTTCAGGCATACAGGGGTTGTTATTTTAAGATAACTGATCATGTAAAACAGGCCCTGAATATGACCTGTTGCAAACATTTTTTATTACTGCATGTATACTGGTGTACATCAGTATTTTCCCAGCAGTATATACATAAGAATTGCAGACTACATTCAGACGTGTATACAGATCTAAGAATGCCAATTCTGATACTAGCCCTCATGCAGATCCGGCAAAAAAAAATCACACTGGCTGACTTTGAGGTATATTTGGACCCCAAAGAGATTTCCAATGGAAGGATGTGATCACTCTGAACCCCAGAGGTGCTTTTTGGGGGGGGGAGGGGTCTTGATACTACCAAAGTACCTTGAGCTAAAAAACACTTATTCAAAGGTGGAAGCAGTATAAGTTGGCCCTTTCTCCATGCATCTTGAGTAAACTGGGATATTTTGGGATCCCAGTGGTTTTTTATTGTTGTTTTTGTTTCCAGAAGGAAACTGGCTGAAATTTGGGGATGTTGTATGGGTGACAGTTTGTGACAATGTTCTAGGACAACCCTGTAGATCTACTCATAAGTAAATTACACAGTAAAAGGCAGAAATTTGCCCTTGGGTTTTTTTGCTTGGGTATTTTTTACCCCCCCCCTTGTGGTTTTTTGTTTCCAGAAGGAAAATGGTAAGTAGTAACTGGCTGAAATTTGGGAATGTTGTATGGGTGACAGTTTGTGATAATGACCTGAAAGGACAACCCTGTAGGTCTGCTCATGTGTAAATTACACAATGAAAAGTGCACCTGGAGTCCAAAAGTACCTCACAAGTCTGCATAAGAGCTAGAAAATTTACTTGTGATTTACATCACTGGTCCCTCATAATATCACGTGTGAAGCTGGGCTGAAGTGGAAGCCAAAATTAAGGTCAGTTTCTCTTCCCTACCCCTGGTGTGACATCACAGTAATTAGGATTTCCCCCCTTTTCCGGTATTTTCCTCCCAATTCCATAAACAAAGTGTACATTAGCTGTGCTTTTCCTTTCCTCTGCAAGGAAACTATTATTCATTAAGAATATGTTATTTAGAATTACATCAAAATTGGTTCCTTTTCAGTCCTGGGAAATCACTAGGCAGCCAGAGTACAGACTTGTTTAGTGTTCAGTGGTCATCACTGCAAAGATTTCAGTGCTGCCAAAAAGCCACACATTGGAGAAAGCTGCTGTTTTAAATTTTAACACAAACCAATTCTCCCCATTTACTTCCCTGTGGATCACAGGTCAAATCAGGCAGGTTAATTTCATTGAAGCTAGAATGCCCACAAACACACAGAGCAAGTTCCTAATCCCCCAAGAACACTTCAGACTGGCACAAATCCAATTCACCTTTCAGAAGCCTTTTGAGGACTGAGCTATAAGTGTGTGACTTACTGGATCTGGAAAACACTCACAGTTATTTACTGATGGGGGAAGAAATCAGGAAAACTCAGAGCTTCTGAGGGGAAAAAAAGGGAAAAGGCTAGGAACCTTTAATTTATGTGCTTAAAAAGTCTTATCCACGAGAAACTGCACATCAAATTTAAAGAGATGGAAAACTGACAGACAGTAAATAAATTATGAGAGTTCATCTAAGAATACTTTACAAATGTTGCAATATCAATGTGACATATGTTTTGGGCCACCAGGCTGAAACCGAAAGAATAAACCTTACACACCTGAACCTAGCTCTGAATCTTCTCCCTCACTTATACACGTGGAAAAGTGTTTCAGAGTATTTTCTTCTGCTCTGTGTGTTACACATCACAGAATTCGCACCCCAATTCCAAATGAGACTATCAATGTACATCCATTTTACTCTGAAGGCAGTTATTAAAAAAATACTGCTTTTAAAATAGGTCAAGATAAGTTTGTTTCAGATAGACTTTATCATGTACAAAGTTAGCTGAGTACTAAAAGAAAATTGCTAAAATATTCATACTTCAGACTAACTTCTATGAAAACCCAAAGTAGTAACATCCATGTTAATTGGGAAGAAAGGGGAAGCCTTTCTCAACAAATAAGCAATGCAATTATATGGCAAGTCAATAGCATAAGCCAGCTAACTGTTCCAGCGATATTTTGAAACTGTAATCCGATACGACTGTTTCCATCGTCGTGCCTTGCTTGCACTCCCTTGTTGCATACTGTACTATTTGAGGCCCAGAGGGCAAAGTGAGTGCTTGCTGTTTATTAATGATCAGACACTGCACTGCAAGACAGGGGGGGGGGCAGCATGAGGAAGAAGGGGGAGATGTGCACCAACACTCCCATGATCACTTTCTGCAGAGTTTAAGACCACAGAACACTGAAGCTGCAGCATAAAGCATTCATGCTGTTCTCAAACTCTCTCTCCCCAACAAGATTTTACTGTACTATATAAAAAAAAAAAAAAACACCAGGAAAAGCCACAATTCAAGTAGGCCTGTAACTCATGTGGCTTGCTAAGACTTTGCAGAAAGCATATGCTTCCGTTAAATTAGAAACAGTTTCTAGTGCTGTCAGTTTGCTAGGGGCAACCTCCTCTCCTCCCAAAGAAGAGGCGCTTGTTTAATGGTTTTGACAAATTGTGCTTGCCTGACAGGGCAATGTCAAATAAAGCTAAGAAGCCCTCTACTAAATATATCCTTTAGAATAAATTACTGCCTCATTAACTAATCCTCTGAAAGAGGACCAGGTCTTGTACACTAAAAGACTCAATTGTTCCTAAGAGTGTTTATAATATTAAAGAGTAGCGCTACGTTTTCTTGTACAAAGTGTAATCAGACCTACATCCTTCAGCTTGTTAAACTACTAGAAATTACGTTGGAAGAATCAGACTGTTTGTTCTGTGGGCTGATAGAGAAAAGACATTCTGAATACTAGGGCTGAAATCAAGAGCAAGTCAGTCTGAAGCTATTAAATAACTAATGCAGTGAAATCAGGGGAGCTTGTAAAAACAGAACATTGGCACATAAAGCAATTATTTTCCATGAAAAAACAAATGAACTGGGTCAAGTATTGATTTTTTTTAAAAAAAATCCATTGTTAGCAACACTATGTATGTTCTGCTTTGCACAAGCATAACCCAAAGTCTTGGAACAACAACCATAATACAAAAGTGGCAAAAATGCTATGATGGAAAAACAAAAAGTTGAACTTTTGTTTATTTGTTTAATGTTGTACTTCATGTGTTCAGCATCTGGTTGTTGACCAACTAATTTGGACTACTGACCACTGTCACGGCAGGGCATATGCAATCTTAAGCCCAGATAACTTTTTCTATAGTGCCACAGAGAATCTGCAAAGCCATTCTTCTAATAAAATGTTTGGAGTAGCAACTGAAGTAGTATAGCAACATTTCTCTCTCTCTCTCTGACACACACACACACACACACACACACACGAGTGTCTCCATGTGGCAGTGCAATGGATGCTACCAAGCACAGATCAAGTGATCCTACATCTGTTTATGCAGAATTCAGACTTCTATGAAATCATGCAGTACATTTTATGTTAATGGCAGTATTTCTGGAGTGAAGGATTAAAATACAGGTTAAAAACCAATTATATTTATCTAAATACCAGTTGGGCTTATACACACACAAATTATATAGAACATGAAAACATACTATGAATAATTTCATGCCATGATAAAGTTTCTAAGATGTGCCACCACTTTTCTGTCTTTCTGTTGTTACAGTCCATTCCTGCAGCTTCTGGAATTTGGACCCTTTCAGAGATACAGAATCCAAATTAAGCAACTTCTCTCTAGAAAGTAAGTAGACAAAAGTCTTTACTAAAGAACTTCTTGTTCAGAAGCTGGACAGGTGACCACAACTGACCCTGCAAGTAGGAAAAAAAGTGGCTATTTAAAATCAAGACAGCTTAATGGTGCAGGGGGGAAATGTGAAGAGGCCATGAAGCACTGCTTTTAATTTAGAAAGAAACTTAGCTGGAAGAAGCAGTTTGATCACAATTTAAATGTAAAATAACTTGGAAAACTTGCAAGGCAGGCAGCACAAGTAAAGCACGCTAACCCATCTATGCTGGTCTTCCTCTTTTAAAATTACATGCCTGAAAAACGCAAGATGGGGGGAAATATTTTAGTCCTCCTTTGGAATTCAGTTAGGGTGTTAACCAATGGATTATTGGCTGAACAGCTTGTTGAACAAAATGCCATTATTGACATGTGTGTCTCTGGCTGTTGCAGTGCAGTTTGTGCATTTAAAAGTCTCTACTTCAGGCTCCTTTCTCCCCTGCAGATATATACTTTGCATACAGATTAATGACAGTTTTGACTGCACGGTAGGGAGACTAGAACACCCCCCATATCCCTTTGCGTTATAATGGGAGGTCCCCTCCCCCTTTCCTAGTATTTATAATTACTTGGCTGGAGCCTTTATTTTCAACACTGCTGTAAAATCTTTTCCCTAAAGATACCTTGTTTTTCCCCTCACATTGTAGACCCTTAATAAAATACACTGGGGGGGGGGGGAGAGATAGCATTTAGACAGCATGAAAGCTCTGCTCAATCAGCGAATTATAGCTTTGGGGAAAAATAGTTTGACCGCGATTACAACTCAAAACAATTACTCCCCCCCCCCAAAAAAAGTTGCAGTGACTGATTTATGGGATTTACTTTTAAGTGAAATGCATTAGGGATCAGAGCACCAATTAACTATCATGCCAAAAAAGGTAACAGAATTCCCCCCCCCACACACACTCACACATAATGAACTAAACTGTAGCAACTACAAGGTTTCTGGATTTCTCTCACAAATTTTATTGCCTAATTTCTTCCTGCGGCACCCCACGAAGAGATCATAACAAGGGAAATGTTTCCATTGAGCTCTCTTTTTACAGGAGTTTGTCCTTGTCACTTAAGTTTTCAACATTTCTTGCATTCTACCAGAGTCTGCACAGCGATATTATTAAACAAATGTACCATTTAAAAAGTTTAAAAAACCCAGTTCTCTAAATAATCAAACGTGAACTAATCATAATCATTTATGTAATCCTTTTAGATTGTTCAAAGTGTATTGCATATATTACCTTCCTGCAGCCCTCAAAATCACCTGGTAAGTACTATTAAGCCCCAAGTTGCAGGTGGGTCTAAGGTGGAAAGAGCACAACAGAAGGCTATTTAAAGATCATGGCTGACGTTGTCAGATATAAACCAAGAAATGTTCAAATTCATAGTTCAATCTGAGGCTTGGAGATCACTGATTGGATCTCCTACCTCTTCTAATATTTGGAAAACAATGGAAGGGGAGAAAAGTATCCCAATATCCTGACAGGGTCCCCCACCCCCAAAGAATATTACAACTAAGAAATGAGTGTTGCAAGTTTACACAAGGAGGACGTTAAAGCTAACTTAGAGCAGAGTTAACCAATCCCCTAGAGTAAAATTTACTCCTGGGGTCGCATAGACCCATTCTGTCCTTTTGTAATGGTTTGTTGTTATTTTTACACACTGGAAAATATGGGGAGAAACCTCCTCTAGTGAACTTGAAGTGGTATAAACACATTTTAAAAACTGAATTTATGACATATACAAAATGCTAAGGCTGACCCTATCCTAACTTGAGAAGTTGCTGGGGATAGGATGGGTCCCAGTTAGCTTAGGATTCTAGGTGTTTGGAAATTTCACTTTCCTGCTGAATATGAATAAATCAGACTCCTGATTGCTTACTAAGTCACATGTATTTTTTATTTTTATATTTTTTTTAAAAAAATTGAGAAGTGGGGGCAGGGGAGAGAAATGAAATACCACAGGACAAGCAGCCCCACAATTGTTGAGGCGTGAGGAACATGGAATATGAAGTAATTCAGGTTAGCTAAAAAGTTTTTTTACAAACATTTCAAACAGTTGCTGGGTCTACAGCACCCCCATTAGTGTAGGAAGGTTACAAAGAGATGGCAAATCTACTCACAGACCAGACCTCCAGTGCCTTACCAGGTGCAGCCCTTAGCCACTAACCTTCATTTGATAAGAGATCATTCTGATTTTTCTCTAAAGGAAGACTTGTCTGTGCTAGCATGCTGTAGTGAATTGAGGCTTATCTCTTGATTTCTGTAATATTCAGGGCATTTGAAAACAAAAAATATTTTTAAACATAGGTATTTTTGTTTCAAGACAAGAAAATTCTATTCATGCCAGGCATAGAAGCTAATACAGAACATCGAATATGAACATTTGCTGACAAAAGCTTTAAGCAATGCTAGAGAAATGGGACAACTGTGAGATTTTTCTTTGCTCTTGCATTGTTTGTACTATTGTGTATTTACAGGTTTGGGTAGAATTGTGAAAGCTGCTGCGGAGAACTTTGTTGAGAGTCTAACTTTAACAATTCAGCCTCACAGGCTAACTCTAAAAAGTAGAAGAACCTGGATGTTAAGGCATATTGGTTTCATTGACAAGTAGCATGCATTACGATGGGGTCTTGGGATAGGAGTTGTCACTAGGTTTTGCCAGCAGACAATTACCACCTGGAGCTCAGTAAAAACATGTGGGTTTCTGCCATCCTTACCCCTCAAAGTCAAGAGAGACTGACAAACATTTCCCCCTTCATTCTGCCCTGTGAGTAATTGAGACAGAGGTTTAAATTACAACCACTAGCCACTTGACTGAGCGAGGAACGAGAAGGTTGTGCTCTGAATGAGTCCCCAGGAGGAAGGGAGCTGGAAGCACTTGCAGAGGGGGGACTGGCAGATGGAAGAGGGGGGCTTAACCTTTTTGACCTGACTCTCCCCCTGCAAAAGTCCCCCAACTATTTTACCCCATTTCCCCTTAGCCAACCTCTTAAACCAACGGGAAATGGCCTTGGGGTCCATCTGCAGCGAAGAACTGGTGGCCAGGAGGAAGGTTTAAACACCACCCTCCTCCTAGACAGCTTCCCACTAGCCCTCACATCCACAGCACTTTGGTGAACATGATTTTGGGAACACATATTTGCTGGGTTAATGTGTAATTCTTCCCCGATTTACTCTCTCCCATCATGAATTTCTCCCCTAACAAAATCTCTATTAACAGTGGCTCTAGCTCCTGCCAATCCCAACCATATAAAGAGCTGAGACCACCAGGTGTAGACAGTAGCCAATAAAAAAGGTGGGGGCAGAGCCTGATGCAGCCTGGGCCAGTGTTGTTCTTTCCTTGGCCAGCAGTGACCTCCTGCGGACAGATCAGCTTCCACTGACCCAAGAAGGTACGGGTGCCACTGCCAACCAGTGACACCCCCTGGTTTTCCTTTGCCTACCTCCTCCAGCCAGCTCCTCACCCCCCACAAAGGAAACCTGGCTGAAATAACCTAGGCCCAGCCTACCCCATAGGCCTCCCTCCACAGAAGCCTGGGCTAGTTGGTTTAAAATCACTGGTCTCCTCATACCACTGCAGACAGGAGAAGCTGCAGCTGGTAGACGTTTCAGGTCAATGCATTCCTCCAGGCCACTCAGTATTGGACTAGCCAACTTAATGCCCACTTGCCCCCGAGGGTTCTTTGGCTTCCAGGCTTCTTTATTAGCCTGTAAGGTTGCCAGTTTCTCTTTGGCCCTACTTTTTAAAACAGCAGCCTGGCATCAAGAAATGAAGCAAGCAATGCTGTTCTTATCAGGTAAGCAACACAACAACGACAGCTCTGCTTGCTTGCTTTTTTCATGCCGGGCCTCTGTTAATGGAGTAGGGCCAATGTGTGTGTGTGGGGGGGAGTGGCAGCTTTTTTTCTAATTTTTTTTGGTGTGTTTTAAAATGTGTATATTTGTTTTTAATGTTTTTAATTGCTGTAAACTGCCCAGAGAGCTTCGGCTATGGGGCGGTATATAAATGTAATTAATAAAGAAGCAAATAAATAAATAAACAAACTGTACTTGCAAGTCCACAGCTCACAGACTTAAGTGTTCTTAAGCCATTTATGGGATTGCCACCTTTTTTTTTGTGGCAGGGACTCCAATGTCTTTAAATGCTGAGTAAGAGGAATTAATGTATGAAACTAGTGAAGTCAGAGCTGCAATCCTACCCTTGCATGCATTTTTGTCTTCAAATCCACACCTTTGTCACCACTGAAATGGGCTCCACCCCCTGAATAAATCTGTTAGTGCCATAATTTCGTTGTCGTCATGGTGCCACAAGACTTGTTTTTGCCACAATGGACCAACATGGCTACTCCTGTGGAAGTGGTTTCCTCAAATCTCTTCGCTGTCTTCCTTCTGCTAATTGGTTCTGCTTCCTTCAGTCCATTGGCACCCAGCCAACATACTTCACTGCTCAGCACTCTTATTTATCCCTCCCACCTTCTTCCTGCCAACAATATACAGCTTCTGCAGAAGCTCATCTCAAAAAGGATATTATAGAGTTGGAAAAGGTTCAGAAGAGGGCAACCGGAATGATCAAGGGGATGGAGCGACTCCCTTACGAGGAAAGGTTGCAGCATTTGGGGCTTTTTAGTTTAGAGAAAAGGCGGGTCAGAGGAGACATGATAGAAGTGTATAAAATTACGCATGACATTGAGAAAGTGGATACAGAAAAGTTCTTCTCCCTCTCTCATAATACTAGAACTCGTGGACATTCAAAGAAGCTGAATGTTGGAAGATTCAGGACAGACAAAAGGAAGTACTTCTTTACTCAGCGCATAGTTAAACTATGGAATTTGCTCCCACAAGACGCAGTAATGGCCGGCCACCAGCTTGGATGGCTTTAAAAGAAGATTGGACAAATTCATGGAGGACAGGGCTATCAATGGCTACTAGCCGTGATGGCTGTGCTCTGCCACCCTAGTCAGAGGCAGCATGCTTCTGAAAACCAGTTGCCGGAAGCCTCAGGAGGGGAGAGTGTTCTTGCACTCGGGTCCTGCTTGCGGGCTTCCCCCAGGCACTTGGTTGGCCACTGTGAGAACAGGATGCTGGACTAGATGGGCCACTGGCCTGACCCAGCAGGCTCTTCTTATGTTCTTAAGCTTTCTCTACACCCCTTGTTGGCCCCACCTTTCCTCAATTCCTGACCTTCTCGGCCTATTGTTTCCACAAGCCCTTGTCTTCTCTTTGATCTTGGTTCCGTATCTCAGTCCAGTGCTAATCCTGCGCTTGTCTTTCCTCTAACTTTTCTCTGGGCTCCCTTTCCTTTAGCTGCCCTGCCTCTATGGCCAGTATGGCATTTTTGTTCTAGATAAGTGAGCTCAGACAAGACTATCTCTGAACATGCCACACTACTTCCTTCTGTTCTCCAGCATCACATTCGTTTAGCCAATAAAATACGGGACTCCCTTGCCCCGGCCACATCCAAAACCTCCCTTGGCTAAAAAGTGATCTGAGATCCAAGTAGGAGAAGGGCCCAGGAGACAGAAAATACTAACGGGGACAGAGGACATATGCGGCGGACTGACTGAGAAAAGGAAGCTGGAACAGGCTGAGGTTCAAAGTGATGGAGGAGCAAAGGAGACGCAGCAACTATAGAAAGGAGGGGATAAGTATGATGACCAGGAAATGAGTAATGAAGGCTAAAGTAACCAAGGCAGAGATCAGTGACAGGGCTGAATTTCACATGTTGTTTTCTATCAACTAGCCAACTCTTTGGCTGTAGGATCCTACTTTCATGGCCTGAAAAGAGTGGTGACCTAAACTTTGACCTGAAAAATCTAGGCTCATGGATCTAAGCTAGTCACGGATTCAACAGATTTCTGAGGGCAAGACAGTTCCCCATATATGCAGAAAGCGGCTTCCCTCTCACAACACTGAGGTGACGCTGAATAGAGATGAAGGTTACACAGAAAGTGTGGGGTTCCAGGCCCCACTTCAATGCAGTTGTGGGGCAGGTATGCAGCAGAGATGTCTGCTGAGCGTATGGAGGCTCTGTCAGGATTCCCATTCATTTTAATTTTAATTTAAGCTAACTTAATTTTAAATCTGTTGTAATTGATTTTAGATTGTTTTATTTTTATATGTCTTTGTTGTATTACTGCGTATTTTATTGTATTTTGTGTGTTCACCGCCCAGAGAGCTATTGCTAGTCGGGCGGTATAAAAGTCTAATAAATAATAATAATAATAATAAGAGCCTAGGTGCATTCAGCAGGCATCCCTGTTGCAAAGATGCCCCCAGAGTGTCGACAGCATGGGAGGGCTGGCAGGGGGCATGATAGTAGAACTGAGGCCACCAGACACAGTCCCCACTTTCCCATTCACCACAATGTTAAAAAATCATTTGGAGAGAAATGACGGATGCTAACAACTTATATTGTTTAATTCAATCATCCTATTATTTATTTATTAGATTTATACCCCACCCTCCTTTTCATGCTAGAAACCCAAGGCAGCTTCCATCTGGTTCCCAGGCGGTCTCCCATCCAGGCACTGACCAGACCTGACCCTGCTTAGCTTCAGCAGGGTGCTGGCCTCATGTGTCTTCCTAAAGAAGGAAATCTACATATTTGTTTTATGATTTTTTAACATTTTTGTACATCACTTTGGATATTTTTTAAATATAAAAGTGGTATAGAAGTGTCTTAGATAAATACTGAATTTAACATTTAAGTACCTACTTGACAGCAGTCATTTTCTCCATACTGGTTGCCTATTGAGCAACGTGCAGCTGTGAAGACATTGTTGTACTGTTTAGGAAGCTGGTTGTTATGAGAATGAAACTTGAAAGAGAAACTCTCTTGTAAATGGCCATCAGGAGAACCAAAGATTCTGAAGACACACTTCTCCCTTAAGTCATATGCAAATCCTGTGACAAATTCTATGCTAGAGAGAAGCAACATAAGTGACTCACTTTCCCCCACTTTTCCTTACTTCTTTTTTTTAAAACCATATGAATCAACTCTTAGTTTTACTGCATAGTCAAGGAGAGGACGATGGAAACTAGAACACACTACTGAAGGGTGCAACATGCAAGTCATATTACCTTCACAATTCATATTATTGGGAGCAAGAAACAACTCTACATTTTTTAAAAATGTTCTGGCTGAAGGATTCTGCACAACAAATACTTTAGAGAAGGAAATCTACCAGAAGTATAAGCTCACCAACAAGATGGCGAGGAAAGCGTGATGCAGACCTGATTTCTGATTCACAGATGAAGAATTATCGCCCTTGGCAGAGAAGTGTGGTACTAAAGAAAGTTTCTGATCACTAGACAATGCAATAAGGCACTTTTCTGAGACAGAAGGTGACATCAGTTCAAAGCAGCAGCACCCTGTTAATAAAGTGCAGATGCTTAAGACAAAGACAGTATGAATGGATCTTCCTATTTCATGTATGTTTTCAGTATCTTGTAATGCCTGTCTAATAAACATGGCCAACCTGCACGTTTTGGTATAAAATATTCAACTGTCCATGCTTCTTTGGACAGCAGTTAAGAATGTCTTTGTCATTCAAAGCAACCACTTAATAAAATACAATAAAAAAATGAACTCTGGCAAGTTCAATTTTATCTGGCTGTTTCAGAAGTTGAGAGAAAACTCTTTAGCTACCAATTTTAAAAAAATCTCTAACATTTTTATGAGAAGATATTAAGGTGGCACTATACTGACAAATTTGGATTTAAGAACTTACTTCACAGCTACTTGCACATTATTAAGACAACCCGCCCTGAGGCATTCAAAAACTAGTTGGACCTGCCAACTGACTAGCTGCACCCTCTGCTTCAAGTAGGCCTTCTTTCCAATCTGCCCCACTACAGACACACAACATATCTGCATAGTTTACCTGCCATCATGGGCATTTCTCCGCTGTTCACTTTGGAAAGGGGAAAGAAAATAATTTAAATTTAACACAACAGCTGCCACCATCACCACCAGTAACTGGTGCAAAAGTCTAATTAATGACAGCAACAAGCTTATGATCATGTTGCTTGTCAAAAAAGTTTACAGCATATCTATCTTGCCCTACACAAAAAGTCACACCTAAGCGATTTAGTTTAATTCAGATACAGTCTTGTTTATTTATTTATTACATTTATATACCGCCCCATAGCCAAAGCTCTCTGGGCAGTTTACAAAAAAGTCTTGCTTGTGCATATTAATTAAAACCTTAAATTATGGCAAAAAGTGATACAATATATAGCGTGACAATATTCTATAGCACTTAAATGAAAACAATTGCTTCAGAAATGAAAGTAGTGGATTTTGGTTTCGTATCTTTTTAAAAAAAATCCTTTATTCATTTTCTTTAAGAACAATCATGCCTAGTGAAACTGTCCTGATATGAATATCACCTGCTCTCAGGAACTTTAATTATCACTGCATGTAACCCAAGCATTCTCTAAAAACTAAAACTTGAAATAAGTTCTAATTTTTCAAACTTCCATAGCTTTGATAGCCTGCAGCACCACTCTAAGGCTGCAACCCAATGCACACCTACTTGGGCGTGATCCCTATTGACCAGTATGCATAACATGCAAAGGAATGCATTGTAAATGAGTTAGGCTGCATGACATTTACAGGCATGGCTCTTTCCATGTCTCAGCATTAAGAACATGATCCCTTTTTTTTTAATATTCTCTGACACACAACACCTTTAAGATCATAGAAGCAATCTCCTCTACGTAAGTATATGTCTAAGTTTATCAGCCTAGATTTCAAGTGTTAGAAAAGGTAGAGACCGTTTCCTATTATGTATTTTCTATCTCAATTACTGTGCTCAGCAAGACAACACTGAACCCAAAAGAAGCAACTCCCCATCCCATCACAGATGTTCAAAGGTTGCCCACAAGCTAGCATCCTGGCACCTAGGGACTCTCCGCACTTTCAAAAAAGACAGAAAACCCGAGCACCTGATTAACATCACACTTCATATGTGCCCTCAATATGACATAATAAGGGGCTGGATTATATGATCAAAAATCAACTCTGGTCATATAAGCCATGGGAAGATGTGCAGCAAAAAGAAAACCTTACCTCATTATGTGCTGAAAATGGATCTGGCTATGCAACTGATGACTACTTAGTCACATGGTCAACAATAATACCTGAACTCATCGAATAGCCATGCTGATATTCAGTCATGTGACTCGACCCTGTGTTTCCAGAAAGGATGAGACTCTGGCCCCATAACCTTTAGTGCAGGTATTCCAGATTTACACCAGCATAACAAAATCAAGAAATACACCTTGTAATATACATTGCTTCCCCTGCACCCTCTGAATATTAAAATATCCAATTGTACCTTTAATACCAAGTTTAAAACTGTTCGTTTCCCATCTATTTTTTGTTTCCCATATCAATTATTCCCAGACAGTGTCAGGATAGGGTTGTTACACTAGATACTGCAGCTTTCGACAATATAGTGCCCTCCAGATGTTTTGAACTACAACTCCCATAGCTGATGGGAGTTGTTCTCCAAAGCACCTGGAGGGCACCAGGCTGGCAAAGGCTGAGTTATTGCAGGTTCTTTGTTCCTTTAAGAGTTCCAGGTAGGGCAGAAGCTTGTTAGATTTTCTTTCAACTACTGTGGAGCTGGAGTCTTAGTGGTCTGTTTCCTGCAGCACCGGAAAGTAGAAAGTCAAAGCAGCCAATCTTCTCTCTTCCTCACTTCTCAAAAAAGTTCTAAACTGGCAGTGATAAACCCAGTCAACCAAGAGCCTTTAATAGATTATCTGAATGTTTAAGTAAGTTCGAAAGGGGGATCCCTGCCGGTGGTCTCATTCCACTCTCATCTCTGGTAAACTGTTATTTGCATTGCTTCAAAAACCTGCACAGCCTGCTTGACAAGAGGTAACAGTGGGAGAGAGAAACGTGTGCCCACCTTTGGATGCAAAACCTCTGTGTCAACTCACTTTCAAATCTCTTAATATCACCCTTCTGCAGCCATAGGGGAAACACAGGCTAATGGAAAAGCATATTGAGGGTCAAGTACATGCAACTTAAAACTATTTAGTGTCCAAGTCAGGTGTTGAAATCTGCAAGTGTACCATAAAAGCCACATTTTATTGTTAAATTCTTCTAGGGGCAAGGTTGCATGGAACAGATTTGGTGCACCAGAGCCCCACAAAGTACCTGTGCTCAGCATGCACTGGATTCTCTGCTACCTGTACTGCAAACCAGGGTGGTTATGTGTGAGTACTGTCCACATAAGGGAAGGGATGGCAGAACTTTACACTGTATTGACAACAGTCATTTTATCAGTAATAGATAAAAGTCTTATGGTTAAAACAACAGATGAAACCTTATATTTATTAATATCGAAGGTGTTTATTTTAACCGGATTTTAATTGTCAAAATGTTTTTAGGGTTTTTTTATTCTGTTTTTAACTGGTCAATGTAAGTTGTTTTGGGTCACCTGGTGAGAAAAGAGACCAACATAATAATAATAATAATAATAATATGATGATGATGATGATGGTGATGGTGATGTGGCTTCCCCCTTCATTCTGCACTTCAAAGTCAAACTAAAGGTGGTGGGTTTTTTTGGCTGGTTAGCTTAACAATTAGCAAAAAAAGAAAAAGGTTTATTTTAGGGGTAGGAGGATCAGCTATGCTTGTGCTCAGGACCTATTGCCAGCCTGCAGCCATTTAAACTGGACCTTGCACTTTCTCCCTCTCTTTTCCCTTTAGTGCATTAAATGATCTTTGGACTCTGTAATCAGAGCCTGCTGTTTCTGGCACAGTTACTTTTCTTCTCGCTCTCCCCACCCCCTTCTTTTTGGCCAAGAAGCAGTTGCTACTGGAGCTGTCTCCATTTGTGCTATCTTTTTAGACAGAAACTATACTTCTAAAGAAGACTCTAAACAGCCCTTATAGGTGGTTCATAGAAAGACTGCCTACATTTTAAAAACAACATAATCTCCCTTCAGATATATGGCATATAAATATACATATGTAATGTAAATGCAAAAAAAACCCAATCAATTCTCAACTAGTAAATATCATCTGTCACATATCAGCCCCAACTACATCCCAAATGTGCAAGTTATAAAATGAAGTTCTGCAGTGTTTTTCACACCAATGATTCATACCAAGTGTGAAGAAAGCACTGTAGTTGTCAGCAAAGTAGTTCAACTGGCTATTACATAAGATGTGTTGGAGGTGAAACTTCAAACTTTTTCATCTTCAGTTTGGGAGCAGACTGCCTTCAGTATGTATACCAGCTTCAACTATTATCCTTCAAAACAATGGCTTTAATAAATCTGGTTTCTGGACGGTATGTATTATGCAATTTTCATCACTGCATGTTACTACTTCATAATATGGGAAATGCATGTTAAGAAAAAAGGAATAAAAAGAAACATTTTTACTTATGCAGCCCAAACCAATGCATGTTTACTCAGAGGTAACTTCTACTGCTTCCAGTGGAGCTCACTGGTAAGTAAGGGTTCCTCAGACTTCAGCATAAAGTCATTGGCTCATTGACCTTAATCTAAATGCCATTATATTAGAACAAGTTTTCCTGTTTATTTAAGCCAAGTTCTAAGCAGGAGAAACAGTACTGAACATGAACACATAAAATATATTAGGATTTTTAATGCACGTAGTACAATTTTTAACAAGCAAGATTACATTAAAAAAATGGTTCAATATTGTTCTTCCAGAAGACAAACTAGGGTTTTTGTTATGAAGTTAAATGAAGTAGAATCAGGCACCAAAAGGAAGAAAGTCTTGCAATTGTTATGCTAGATGCTACAATACTTGTTTGAACAATGGGAGTATTCCCAAGGATACAGACTCATGTACCTGTCTGGCACCACAAGCTGCTAATCCCTCTTCCATCTCTCAACATACACTGTTCAGCAATAATATTAGCTCTTAAACTTAAAATCAGTTTCCTTTGAAAGAGACCATAGCGACAAGAGGAAAATAGGATCACCAGTCTCCACATATTTTCATTCAACAAGTTACTTGAACAATGCTGTATCAAGAACACTGTATCAAAACAGTTGCTGATATATCACTGTGTATATCAAACATTAAGGTTCTCAATTTTTTTTAAAAAAAGAAAAGCATTTTTAACTAGCAATAACACAATCTTGACCATAAGAAAGGCTTAACAGTTCTGGAACAGAAACCAAAGAAAGACCTGCACAATTCTAATTTCTAATAGTTACAGTTTAACTTTAGGGGCAACGTTGGTCCCCTACTTTTATCACTTGGATATAAAGGTACATGTGTATCCAGACAAGCTTTGAAAATCAATTTCTTGGCATCGCAGCCAAAGAAAACCAGAAATAATGAAACGTACAGGACCACACCACTGGGTCTGGTACTGCCATCAGGCCTTCACTCCAAGCATTTCTGAAAACTTCATAGAAGCTTCAGGGATTGCCTCTGATGTTAATGGACAGCATTCAGTTCAATTTCTGAGAACTGGATCGCTGACCTTCATCCAGAATTCTGAACCCTAAATGGGAAAAAGTAACTTCTCTGAAGGGACCTCGATAGGTGAGCCTACAGCCATCTGAGCTATACATTTCATTTTGTGCTGCTAATTTGCAAGAGGGGTTCCTGCTGCAAGTCAGCTGTAAACATCTCTCAGGAAAAGCAAACGTGCATTCCATAAGAAAGTTAACAAATGAAGAAAGGCAAAACATGCATTTGCAACTGAAAAATATATCCTCCCACTCACCACCATGGTAGAATTCAGTACTTCTGTGTCGTCGATGACTGCGAAAAAGTTAGAATCCACAAGAAAGTGCAAAATAAATTTTAAATTGTATTGCTTCCAGAAACTATTGTGTTTACCAGTTTCCACATTAAAGAGCTATTTAGGAAGATCAAATTTAAAATGCAGAATGTCTCCATGAAAAGGCAAATACCACCACTCACATGCACACATCACCCCCCCCACTACAATGCACACATCACCCCATCACAATGCCAAGCTGAGAAATAAAGCATGGAATAATCTAGTTCTTTAATAACCCGTTAGAACAGGGACACTTACTGGCTGGGTTAAGAATGTTAGTTCCATCACCCATGAAAACCTTCCATGTTTAGTCCTCTGTTCCCAATACCAATTCAGCCAGTCCTAGCCAACTGAACGAATATGCACAGATACTCCCTTAGTTGGAGTTTGCCAGTTTGTTTTGAAAGAAGACCCTCAACATTCACAGTTCAAGGTCCTGAGACACCCACGCCGCCGCCTCTGCTGCTTCCTCTCCTCCGAGATCAGAAAGCAAAATTGCAGTGTACAGTTTCCACTGCATCTGGCCTCTACTCTAGCACATACTGAAACTTATCAGAGCAAAAGCAAGTTGCATTGTAAACACGACTCTGAGAAACTCTTACATACGCCACACTGAGACCGGCAACAAAAATGGGCATTTACGTACATTTATGCCATAAACACCACGGAAATGCGCGCACACACCTGCTTAAAGCAAGACTGGAACCGCCGATCCGCCTGCACATTTGGACTCAACCGTTTTGAAGGAAGAAAAGTAACTCAGCCGGCCTCTTTTTTACTGCACGTTTCTTTGGAGGCGGGGGAAGGTAGTTCTCCATAGGGTTACAAAGGGGAGCAAATCATGCAACGGAAGATCGGAGCTTCCTTGGCCCCTCTCTCATCACGCCGGGAGTTCTTTCTGCCTTTAGTTCCTAACCAACAAATATGGGGGGTATTAAACGACAGCCCCCGGGTTTGCCTTGAACGCGTCCCCCCTCCAGACACCCAGCTTGCTCACAGAGCCATTCGCATCTCCCCACTCCACCGGATCCTGAAGCTGGACCGCACGAGGGACACCCTCCCTTCACCCACCACCATCTCTCCTGCCCAGATCCTTCCTTTTGATCCGAGAGTTGAACTTACCACATGCAGCTCCTCCTGAGAACTAAAAGCATCAGGGTCTGCTTCGACACGCTCCTAATCTTCCATATGTCGCTCTTCTCGCCCGGGGGGGGGGCTGACGGTGGGATGGAGGGAGTGGAGTGGGGGCGGGGAGGTGACTGCAGCTTGGGAAGGATTTAAGCCTCCGCTTTCCTCTGGCTGCGGCGATCACGAAGCATTATACAATGGAGGAGGAGGAGGAGGGGGAGGAGGAGGAGACAGGCAGGCAAGCCCTGGAACAGCAGCAGCTTCTGCTTCCAGCGCTTGCCAGGCAAGAGAGTGACGCGAGGAAAGGCTCCTGCAAGCTCCTTGCCCTTTGGCTTACGTTAGAAGCCCCGCCTATGTCCCTAGGCAGGCAGGCACTCCGTCGCTCGCTCCTGCCGCCGCCGCCGCCTGCTTTCCGCTCCATCCCCCCCGCCCAGCTCCCGCAGAAGGCCTGGGAGGCAAGCGACACATGCCCCCTTGCTGGGCCAACCAATGGAAGGCGGAGCCGAGCTCTCAGCTATCACTTACATGTGCCTTCGTCCCAGGAGATCAGCTATGCTAATACAAATCTGCTGCTTACTGCTGGAGACAACACACACGCACAGGCACGAGAGAAAGAGAAAGGGTGACAGCCGGCGCAGGGAACGTGGCTGTCCTCTCCCCCGCCCCGTCTCTGGCCGAAGGTGGGCTTGGGGAGAAGAAGGCGGCCGGAAGAGGCTATTTATCGTCGCGACAAATCTCAAAGTGACGATGGGCGCACGGGAAGAAAGACTCGTCAATTCGAAAAGGAAAGGTGACCAGGAGGTTGACTCCTGCCCTCAATTTGCAGCCCCTGGGGTGGGAACCCTAACTCGATCCCGCTGGTGGTCATGCGTAAGCGTCAAGGGTGGAGTGAAAACTGCACTTTGCATATGCCCAGTGACACTATTATGACTACTTCACATGCCTCAGGCCCAGCTCTGAAAGTGACGGAGGCCGAGCCCGATTCCGAACAAATCGGGCAGGTCCGGCCTGTTCAATGCACCTGTGACGTCCCGAATGAATGAAGTGTTCATTGTCTGCTGTTGAGCTGTGATGTTGTGGGGCAAGGACTCGCTTTATGGGGAGGCTAGCCCAAATCCTGACTACCCTGACTAGCAGTGGGGGTGGACGGAGCCTGCCTCCATCCCACCGGAAACGTGGAGGAGCAAACTTGGAACCTTCTGCATAAAAAAACAAACACAGGCACCCTGCATCGCGGAGCAGCAGCAGCAAGAGTCTTTCAACACGCACAGCCAGCCACCTAGCAAGCCAGGCGACTCTCGTTTCCGAGAGGAACGAAAGCCAGGCAGCAAGACGGAAAGACGCAGAGAGACACACCAGTGTGTGTGTATATATACACGTGGCCCGTTCCAGTTTCATGTGCACACGTAAGTTGTACAGTTTGGTAGCGACGCTCACGCGCAAAAAGCAGTTGAGTTGGGCGCGGACACGCACGCGCGCAACCTCCCAACAACCAGCAGCCAGCCTGCTGAGCGGAGCAAACCGCAACTATGATCAGCATGCGAGCTATTTAACAACTTGAAACTGGTCAACAAGTCAAACTGCAGCAGCGCTGCCAGTGCCTGAAAGCAGCGGGAGGAGCAGCAGCAGGCGAGATCTGCAGAAGGAACAACAACTGGGGTCCTCCTGCAAGCTAGAGCAGCGATCAAGGGAAGTGGGAGGAGGAGGAGGAGGAGGAGAAGGTTGGGAGGGCTGGCTCGGCTGCTGGCGAAAGGAGGGGGCAGCGAGGGCCTCCCTCCCTGGCATGAGTGCACAGAGAGAGACGGGAGGGAGGGCTTGTTTTCGTCGGCAACTTGCGCCGGACCTTTTCCTCGCAGCCTTCGGGAGAGCCACGCTTCTCTTTCTCCCCCCCCCCCCAAAAAAAATAGGTGAGCGAGGTGGAGCCTCCTACCAGCCCTTGCATAACTCTGGGATGCAGCAGGGTAAAAACAAGCCAGGCGGGCAACGGCATTGCTTAAGAGAAGGCAGCGCTCTTGCTGCGCGCTCTGGGTGACCAGACTCGGGGCGGGGAGCCGCAAGACCTAGGCTCCCCGCTTCGCACCAAACTACCCTCAAGACGAGCAAAAGCGTCTTGGTTGGAACTTTTCCCCCTCGCCTGGTACAGACGATGAAGGCGCCACAGAGGCAAACAAAACTGCTGTCCGCTTCCACCCCACCCCGTTATCAAGGAACTTGACCTACAATAAGAGCTCGTTACCATAATGACAAGGTATCACCATACGTGCGTAAAGCCAACGAGTTACCTTGACGGGAGAGGGATGGGCGCTGCCTTTCGGCAACATCTCATCTTCCCCCCCTCTTGTCCTGCCCCCTCCCAGGGATGATGGGATTGTAGGGTTGTGATGTAGAAAGATGGGTCTTTGGGGGGCAGTTTTGGGAGCTGTTCTAAGCACCCCTCCCTATTCCTAGCTCCTGCAGTTTCTTTCAACCTCCACTACTCAAAACGGCCCTTTATTTATTTATTTGTCAGTGGTGGTGGTGGTGGTAGTAGTAGGCTACAGCAGTTGTGTTACGAAATCATCAGGAAGAAACTGGTCACTCGGTTTCTTCCTTCTAGAAGTTTATTCTTACCTGGGAAGCTAAACTCTCCAAGGCTGGTGGTGGGTTTTTTGGCCCTCATCACAAGCTTGCTTTCAATACACATAAAGATTGAAGGGAGGTTTATTATAAGTTACGTAAATGATGCTTAAGAAGTATAAGTTATTTCATGTAGAATAATAAAAGGCAATTCATGCACCTTAAAATGTTGGCTCTAGCCCCAACATTGTCACAAATAATTTTGGCCTTTAATTGTTCACTAAACCAGTGGTACCTTGGGACAATAAAGCTTTGCCATAAAGTTGATTATCAGTTATTAGTATGGAGACAGGGTCGGGTGTTACACTCCAAATGTTCTGTAATGATTTATAATAAATCAGTCTGATGATTGCCTTGCCATTAAACTCAATTTTTTAAAAAGCACAGAAATCACCTGAAATGTGAAATTCAAATGGAGGCACAATTTTGAAGCCCACGTAAGTAAAGCTACTTAAATACAGAACTAAATAGGTCCCATGGAATTTAATAGGGTCTACTGCCAAGCATAAGATCCTCTGTGGCGCAGAGTGTTAAGCGGCGGTAACACAGCTGAAAGCTCTGCTCACGGCTGGAGTTCGATTCCAACAAAAGGAGGAAGTCGAATCTCTGGTAAAAGGGGTCGAGGTCCACTCAGCCTTCCATCCATCCGTGGTCGGTAAAATGAGTACCCGGCATATGCTGGGGGGTAAAGAAAGGCAGGGAAAGGAACTGGCAATCCCACCCCATCTATATGGTCTGCCTAGTAAACGTCGCAAGACGTCACCCTAAGAGTCGGAAATGACTCGCACTACAAGTCCGGGGACACCTTTACCTTTCTCTTTAGTGCCAAGCATATGCACATTGGATTGTAGCTGAAGGCAGCAATTCAAAACACATGCGCTAGAGAATAGGATCCTCTGAGCTCAATGAGACTTACTCCAGTGCTCAGGATTGAATTGCAAGGGTATTTCAGTAGTGCTCCACTTCTTGTGGCATAATGACAATTTAAAAGTAGATTGGCACTTACACACAGAAGCCCCTCCCCCTTCAAGGATACAGTTGTATTATGGAGACTTCAGCTAAGGCAGAAGAGAACTGAGTGGGTTGCTTGGTGGGGTTTAGAGAGTTGTTTACCAGGAGGGAGGTGGAGTTTGGATTAGTATTGAGTAAAACCATATGCTTATGTGCCTTAAGAAGAAATCTTGTTAATCTTGTTAGCTTTGTTATCTGTAATAAATACTTAATTTGGTTTACCAAAGGCCTGATCCTTGGCTGGGGTTTCACAGACCAGAAGGGAGGGTAAGGTAATGACCAAGGCTGAAGGGGAACTGTAACAAATGGTGGCAGCGGTGAAGAGAATAACAATACCAGTATTCAGAGTCAGAAGGGGGGGCATATGAAGATTGGGAGGGTAGCATGTTTCCAAAAACTATATACAATATAAGTACTAAATTAACTATATTAAAACATAAAAGTATGAAATGTTATTTTCGGAAGGTGAGAAGATAATATGCAGCTTATTTTGTGATCTGCATGTCATCACAAATGTGTATTAGTTTGGCATGATCTCACAAGCACTACGGAACCATATGATAGTAGAGTTGCAAGGGGCCTATGAAGCCATCGAGTCTAAACTCCTGCTCAATGCAGGAATCCAAGTTAAAGCATACCTGACAGATGGCTATCCAACTGCCTCTTGAATGGCTCCCTCCCTCTCTCTCTCCTTAGATCAGGGCATTTTCTTCAGTCTAGACTCTAGGATGTCGTAGGCTGATCTCAAGAGTTATGTGGGCACCAGGCTGTCAGCTGTAGTGCTGCTGTTGCAGTGAGTCCCCTGTGCCTGGCCCAAAGGGGCCTGGAAGAGCAACCAACAGCATCCTCCAAATTGCTGCTGTCAGGGCTGGCTGGGTGGCGAGGAAGAGGAGGAACAGAAAGGATGCCCCCCTTCCTCCAACCCCAGAGGTCCTTGAGCTGCTTCTTCAGTTTGCAGGCAGAGCAGCAAGGAAGAACAGGAAGCAGCTAGCGGCACCAGAACACCCTGGTTGTGGCTGCTTGTAACCAAAGAGGGGGGAAAAGAAGAATATCATCTCATATGAATCTCTTCACTGAAGGGAATTGTGTTCCCTTTTTATCTTTACAGTGCAATCCTATACATGTCTTCCCAGAAGTAAGACCCATTCAGTTGAATGGGGCTTAATTCCAAGGAAGTGGGTACAGGATTGTATTCAGCCTCAAAGTAAAGTTGAAATCTATGGAAAGATGATTATAGGTACATAAGATTCTGGCTGTTCTTAAAAACTTGTTAGAAACCCTTTTATCACTAATATCCAGTCCTTGCCAGAGCATCTCCAAGAGTTTTCGGGACTCAAATTTGATTCAACTGCCAAAGCTGATTTCAAACAATTCACTTTGGAAAAGTTTTGATTGAATTATCTCCCTGTATATAATACCTGAAAACAGGTGAGCAGGCTCTGCGCATAACTATTCCATTTTCATCTGCATATCTTTGCAAAGCTGGTTTTTCTACTCCTATGACTATTAAAGCAAAGCAGCAGAATATACTGGATGTTGAAAGTAACCTAAGATGTGCTGTATCATCCCCGGTGCTCAGAATCCAAAAGCTTGTGATAAGCATGTTAATCATAATTGAAGCTGACTCCTTGAAATTTAAAATTTGATGTGGCTTTTTTGAAAATTTGAATAATTTTTCAAAAATTGTAAGTACTTTGATTCATTGTTATTAAGCCCAAAATTTTATTTAGAATTAAAAGTCACAATATTTCAATCCTTTTGAAAATTCAGATAAAATAATTGGGGGAGCCAGGTTTGAAGAGGGGGGGGGGTGTAGGTTATGTTAGCTAAAAAGGGGCATGGGTTTGAAAAGGTTGAGAACACTGTGTTATGCCACAGCTGGAAGAATTGCACTGACTGCCAGTTAGCTGCCAGGCTAAGTTCAAGGTGCTGTTGGTAGTATACAAAGCTCTATACAGCTCAGGACCAGGATACCTAAAAGATTGTCTTACTCCTTATATAATCAATCAAACACTGTACTCTGAAGGTGAGAGTGTCCTGCAGATAACATCTATCAGAAAGTCAGTTTGACCCTTTGGCGTGGCAGTACATACGACAATGGAACCAATTACCTATACCACTCCAAATCAGACAGGCACCATCACTTAGTATCTTTTTGGTGCCCACTGAAGACCCTCCTTTCCCAAGAAGCCTTTTAAGTGGAGACTTTTATCCCAGTCTGTATCTGTATTGGACCTGAAATTGTTTTTATATATCTTTTTATTGTTGAAGTTTTCATTGTTTAAAATCACTTCAGGGTGTTTTATGGGAAGCAATGAATAAATATCCAACTGCTTGTGTTTCTATGCCAGTCATACTGGACAAGTAAAAATTAAATAATGGCCTAAGATTTCCTCTTGCTGCAATAATCTGCAAACTAATTTTTGATAAATGATTCAGGAATTGAATAGTTTAGACAAAACTGATGTCAAAGTTACCTAACAGCTGGATTCTTTTCTTACAATGGGACAGGAAAACAGTTTTTCCTTTTGATATTTTAAAATGTTAATTTCTCGTATTTCCCCCCCACTATACATAGTTATATATAATCAAACTGCAAGTTTATAAAAATGAATAATCCCCATCAATTTGAGTACTTTAATCTCAGTGTTAAGAATCAAGATTTATTTTTGTAAGGAATTGGGGGTTTCTTGGGAGTAGAACTTGGATATTTTAGAGGGAGATGGGAGAGCCAGTGTGGTGTAGTGGTTAAGGTGCTGGACTACAACCTGAGAGACCAGGGTTCAAATCCCCACATAGCCATGAAGCTCACTGGGTGACCCTGGGCCAGTCACTGCCTCTCAGCCTCAGAGGGAGGCAATGATAAACCCCCTATGAATACCGCTTACAATGAAAACCCTATTCAAAGGGTCACCTTAAGTCAGGATCAACTTGAAGGCAGTCCATTTCCATTTTTTCAGAGGGAGATGGCAAATAGTGTGAGCAGTCCTGGCCAAATTTAAGAAAACATAAAATGAGCTTCCTTTTTGTAACATACTACATATATACACACACAGACAGACAGGTTAAGTCTGCATCACCAAATTTAGAAGTAAAGTGACTGCCAGAAACTAGCACAAGAATGTCAGATGCAGCCTCAACTCCCACTCCCATTCTGTTTTATTACAAAGTGAGTGCAAGGGCAGTTTCAATGAACTGATGAACACGACAGACCTTTATGCTTGCACACCTCTCTCTAAAAAAATGCATGAAATATATCAAATTATTCTAGGATTTACGGACTCATCACAACAGCTCACCTAGTCTCATCAGTCTGCCTCTTTCCAAGGTAGAAAAGCAATATATATTTATATCAGAGTAAAAGTGTGGGGTCCACAGCCCTGTTCCATTGATGCAGCCACTGATGTTGGCTTCCTACCTCCAGCTCTGCACCCTAAAAAAATATTTATTTATTTATTTCACGAATGGCTTCCCATAAAACATCTCAAAGCAATTTAACAATAAAAATAGATACAAATATAATCCAGATACAGAGTTCATGTCAGAGGGGTATGCCTATGAATACCAGTTACTGGAAATCATGAGTGGGTAGAGTGCTTATTGCACACAGGTGCTGCTTGTGCCCATAGGCATCTGTTTGGCCACTGTGAGATGCCAGACAAGATGGGTCTTTGGTCTGATCAAGCAAAGCTGCTCTTCTTAAGCTCCATTATCAGCTTGTAAGAGGAACGGGCTGGGGCAGCAGGCTTGTAGCTCATGGGCACGACCTTGTGCAACTGCTTTATTAACCAGTTGCAGCAAGACTTCACAGCTGTTATATAACCAGAGGGGCATGCACCAGCAGCACATGTATTTCTGGAGTTTGCCAAGATATGCCTGCTTGTGCTGTCTGCTCTTTTGCTTTTGGCTTCCTATGAGGAACAATTCTGCAATCAATAGATAATGTAGGTGGAATGCACAGAGTGCAACAAATACATACTGCCACATACAGTGGCTATAATCTCTTGGTATCCTGTATCCAGGTCAACAAATTTATGATATAGTCTTAAATAAATACCCTCTCTGAAAACAATTGTGTCATGTCCAACTACATTAGAAAGCCCAAGGTTAGGATACTAATCTATTACCTGTAAGTAACCTATTGTTTGTCTCCTTGGCAAGTTATATTAATAAGAAAAAATGTTATGAATGCAGTAAGTTATTGATGTTGATGATGAAGGCGACAACAGCAGTGTGGAAATACAATCTATTTAGAAAAGGGGGAAGCAAAAAAGGTCCTCCTGGAAACCAAGTAACTTTTTAAATTGCATTTCATCCCATGGATCTAAAATATTGCTCACTTGGAGCACAATTAAGCCAAAAGTTAAACACATTGAAATCGAGTGGACTTCTGTGTCCTTATGTCTGGCAGAGAGGCATGCAATCTTGAACAGAGTTCTTTCTGGATTTCCTGACCAAATAGTCAGTCTCAATTCAAATACTGGAAAGAGCTAGGCATTCTTCTGAAATTCTCCCCATCTGGGTTTCTCCTTCAATTTTGGAATTCTAAATTACTTTTTCCAATTTCCAAATTGGAATAAAAACTGATGCATTAGGAAATCCTCCAATTTTTTAAATAAAAAAACGTTTATTTTGTACAGTGTGCTGCATATGCACCATTTGCTTTTGGTTCCTTCAATTCATTTGCATCTTTCCCCTTTCTGAGTTACCAATACACATGTGTTCACAAGCACAGCAAACAAACAAACACCAGTACTGATGAGACTGTATGTAATATTGTATGTAGATTATTTTTGTGTGGTGCTTACCCAGGGGCTGTTAGAAAGTTTTCTGTTAGAAGAAACCACAGTTTCCCGAGTTTGGACACAAAGTAGGATAAAGCTATGGTTTGACACATTAATTTATTAACTAACCACAGTTCTCCAAGTGCAATGGTAATAGGGGTTACCTATAGGTAAACTGTGGTTAGTTCAAGAACGATTGCTTTCTATATGCTCTCCTCACATGTGCAAAGTCTTACTCCCAAAACCATGGTTTCCCATTACATATGAAACGGCCAAAGCTGTGTGACATCCCTTAAGATTGTGCCTTTCTTGTGGGGATAGTACTTACTGCTTTGTCCCAGAATGCACATTTAATTGCTATTCAGGTTGCTGCATGGAATGTGCTTACACAAGTGTTCCAGGTAAAACTTGGTATTTTTAGTGTTGTTAGTCTTGAGCCATACAATTTCCCTTCCCCAATGCTGGCACCATTTTATGAAAATGGTTAGTCGTTGTTTTTTAAAAAAACACTTTGTAGATGTTATGCTGCCTGCTACAAGATGTGACACCTGAGAATACTGATCCTGTCACATTAAAACAAAATGTTTAAACACTGTTTCTTTAGAAAAGGGATTTGCAAAAGTGCAAGGCAAAAGATAAACACATTTTTGGAATGCTTTTTGTGCAAAAAGACCCTATGGACACAATCCACTGAAGTTATCTAGCACGTGCCCCACTGAACTGTGGCACTTATACCTGTATAACCATGTGAAAGTTTATCCTATTGAAGCCTGTGAGATTTGCTCTTCTGTAATGCCTGCAATCCAGATGAAGTTGGCTGAGTAGACATTCTTCAGTGTACAGTTAAGTGAACAGCTCTTTCTCTGAATAACACTCCAAGAGCTGGTTCGTATATGTTTGTTTATCACTTCATGCATTAAAAAAGCCATCACAGATCTAATCCACAGACAGAACTTAGAGATCACCCCACATCACCTCAAAAACACACAATACTTTTTAACATTTTCATGAAGTCCACTTCTGAGGCATGAAGTGACATACCAGCCCATGATGTTTAAAACTGGGGGTTCCAAAGTCACAATGGAACCTTAACTGTCTCAGTGTGGGCTCGAGAGGCAGTGTGGTGTAGTGGTTAGAGTGTTAGACTAGGACCTGGGAGACCAGGGTTGAAATTCCTATTCAGACATGAAGCTCACCAGGTGACTTTAGGCCAGTCACTGTCTGTCAGTCTAATTTACCTGTCAGGGTTGTTGTGAGGATGAAATGGAAAGCGGGGAAACCATGGACACCACCTTGAGCTCCTTAGAGGAAGAATAGTATTGCAGGCCATATAGGGCATGCAGAGCAACTACTTTGCACAAATTTGATAAGTGTGCTCACTCATTCAGACACCAGTTGGAAAGTGCTCTCTCTTGTTGGCAACCGTTGCAGAAGGAAACCCTCTGCTGCCATTTGGAGACTGAAAACGCTGTAGTATTTGTAGCCTAAGAAACCGTGGTGTCAGCTGAAAAGGGCGGCCTCCACAATAAACAGAATACACGAGTTGACAGGCCTTTTATTTTTCTAGACAGCTTATTTATGGCTGTTTGGGAAGCCCAAGATTTTGCTTTTATAGGGTGTTGACCAAAGTACCAAAGAAAGCCATCTTTTGCTATTGAAAAATATTTTTTGCCTGCCATTCGATGTTGAAGTGAGCAGGCACCCTCTTAAAAAAAGCAAACACATTTCAGGTGCCCCATTTATTTATTTATTTAAGCTAGGTTCTTCTCTGAACTTGGGTCGCATTACCAAAAGAAAATGCATGTATGTCAAATGCAAAATGTTTATCCTGTTAATACTAAGTAAAGCTTCTCCTTTTCAGTGAAGTTGCAGCAAGGATATCTGTTTGAAAGGAGCCTTTAGAAGTTGTAATCATGCTGTTCCTTCCCCCCCCCCCAGCAGTTGCTGAGTAGCTAAGGTGGTTCTAAATAAAGAACTGGAGTCAACAACAGGAAATAACTCCCACAGAAAAAAAAGACAGAGAGCGAGAACGAGCAGAATACAAACTCTCACCAACTCTTGTGCACAGCTGACAACAGCCCTTTTGTTCTGTGCATGCTGCATCTAAAATAGTTGCTTTTCAGAGCTTCTACTTGCCTTTTCATCAAAGCCAGTAAACCTGTCAGAGGCAGCAACCCCTGCCCATGTACTGGTGTTCAAAGTTCTACCTCCCAAGCTCCACCCACCCGTCAAACCCTGCCCACCTGCCTTGTTAGAGTTTTGCCCACTCTAGCAAACCTACAGCCTGCTCAGCCACGTCACCTGTATGCTCTAGTATGGTTAAATAGGTTCTCTGAAATAGACACACCTCTTTTGAAACTGAAGCTTTTCTTTCCAAAGCATTCTTGAAAAGAGAAGCGGGGGCTGGAGACGGGATGGATGAAGTTAGGTCAGGTTGGAGGGACTTTGGTAGGTCCATCTTTTGAGTAACACTACAATTTGAGAAAGGGCAGCAGCTGCAATTAAGATGAAAAAGAGGCAGGGCAACCAGCTTTCCTTCCTCACTTCCACAATTAAATACAAAATCCATTCAGCCTTCCCCATCCTAGAACCCTTCAGACACTGGACTCCAGCATCCTTCAGCTCCATCCAACATGACCACTGGTATGGGATGATGGGAATTGTAGTCCCAACAACCTCTGGAAGACACTGGGTTCCAGATGTACAAAATATCAAAACATCCATTGACATTGTGTATGATAATTTTTAGGGCTATTTATTGGAGATAAACTCAATGGAGAAATTATGAGTTTTATGACAGTATAAAATTGCCAGATTTGGGGGTTTTTTTTGGAAGCTAATTCTTGTGTACAACTTGAAATAAATGATGAGCTGTTCCTGTTCCTTAACATGTAATGAAGAGACAATTCATTTACAGATTGCTAGTTAGGGTTCTCCAAAGGCAAATTCAGCAGTTAATATGAGAGGCTGTCAAGGTGACCAGTTTCTCAGAAAACCTTGAGATCTGTTTCATTGGCACCTTAAGACACATTCATAATGTACTTTAAAGTGCTTAATGCTTTTTACCTTCTGTACAATTTATACTGTTGGGGGTCTTTTTCCTAGAATTACAGCAAAATGGTTGCCATTCCCACAACAGGTCCATGCTGTTCTGGTACCATCTTTTGGGGAAAGCCACTATTATGACCCCAGTTTAACTAGTTTGTAGAACAGAACCTTAACTCCAGTTGAGATCTATTGAGGACAAATACTATCAGGAGTAATGAGCTATGCTCTCTTGTTCACTATTTATGACCCACAGGCCTGAAGATCCATTTCCAAAGCTAACAACAGCTTAACCATGCTGTGGAGCCAGTTAGGAGCCTCTTGACACACCCTACTAAATTGCTGTTTAATAATCTCCTCCCAGGAAGATCCTTGTAGGCAGTACTGTAGTGGCAAATTCAGAAGTACAGGGTCCCTTCATGACAGTCATACCATGCCCCCTCACAGCCACTCCACCTTCTAAGAATATACAATAAAATGAACTCTGTCTTTTGATTTGTTTAGAGAACTTGCCCTTAGTGATGCATTGCAACTATCAATGCAGATCTCCATGTGCTGCCTTTCAGCTAGATCTACTATTTTCTGTGCATGTACATGGGCAAATGTAACAAGATGCTATACAGTAAGGAACTTCCTTTGCTGAGTTTCCCTTTTTGGCTGCCCTACCAAGACTAAAGGGGAGTGTGCTAACTAATGGGAAGAGTCATTTCACTATTATTGGCTCCAATTAGCAGGAAAGCACTGAAGATGTAGGGACCCTATTTGGACCCTACTTCAAAAAATGTAAGGGGTCTGAGACACCTGGGGCCCTGGATGATTACACCCCTGCTTATAGGGCAAAAAGTGCTGAGAGTGAACAGGAAGTGAGGAATCTCTAGCAAAAGAAAGCTAGTTCAGGCTGCAGGTAGGATATTCCTGGCCATCAGAAAGGACTGATGAATTGTTTTGCATTGCCCTCATCCAATGGGATGGAAAAAGCTAAGAAACATACAATGATGAATTCATAATCTCTCTTGACTTCAATAGAGTCTACACTGGCACTGTTTTCAAAGCTGTGTTAATTTTCAACAGAGCAGTGATGACCATTTGGGCCAACATACTAGAGACAAAAAAAGGACACCAACATATGTGTGCAGATAATATTTTGGTTTGATAATTGGGTCTTTTTGTATGTATTTTATGATGTACAAGAGCAAACGGGTCTCACTAAAAAAAGATAACATTAGATTCTGCATCTTTAAAAGGCACAGAATAAAAAAGAAACAAGCAGAAGTCAGATATTGAAGCAGGCTAAGAGAAAACTAACAAGGATCAGATGGGGCAGGGGAGGGTCAAGAAGAGGACTCAAAGGTTCAGTGAAGAAGCCAGTTTCTGGGACTGGGTTGGGGCTACAGGTATGAATCTCAGTCAGGAAGGTATTTATGGTAGGGCTTTGCCCAAGTCTTTAGTTCAGGAGTGGGGAGCCTGTGGCCTTCCAGATGTGATTGGACTCCAACTCCTATCGTTCCTGACCATTTGACATGCTGGCTGTGGCTGGCAGGAGTTGTAGTCCACCATCTAGGCAGCCTTTCCCAACCAGTGTGCCTCCAGATGTTGTTGGACCACAACTCCCATCATCCTCAGCCACCATTTCCAATGGCTGAGGCTGATGGGAGTTGTGGTCCAACAACATCTGGAAGCACACCGGTTGGGAAAGGCTGATCTAGAGGGTCACAGTATTTCCATTCCTTCTTTAGATAAAGCCTACCTTTGAGGGGCGGATAAAAGTTGTTCTGGCGGAACTGACCATATCCCATTGCCCATTTCTGCCACTGTGCAGTACTGCCATCTTGGCAAGCGTTAACATGCATACATAGCTGATAGATACGGCTACTAAATGTGACGGTGCTGTGTTCAAGTCTGACAGCTGGGCATCTGCTTTGTAAATTTGCAAAACTGTGGCAACCCAGGCATCAGTAGTGCAGAGCAGTGGAAGGACAGCCCCCAGGAGGGATGTTGCAAGCAGCTGACAAGTACAAATAGGAGAAAGAGGAAGGAAAACACAGAGCCTAGCCCCTATGGATGGTTTTCATTTATGGGCTCTGTTATGCTAAGATTTTAGTTAGGTGAGGAAATAAGAAAAATATTACCCTGCAGGTTGTTATACTCTAGCATAGCCTTTCCCAACGTTTGGGTCCCCGGATGTTGTAGGACTACAACTCCCATCAGCCCTAGCCAGCATGGCCAATGGTCAGGAATGATGGCAATTGTAGTCCAGCAAGATCTGGGGACCCAAACGTTGGGAAAGGCTGCATACCCTATACCTACAATAGTAGAGGGAGCTAAGCACATGAATTAAGTAAGCATGCTATTACTAGTAAACTATTAAATATCACATCAGCAGGTAAAGCCTTTCATTGCATATTATTTACCAGATAATCTGTATCATCCTTTTGCATCACTGATCATAGGCAACTGCATGCTGTACTTGATCCCTGCCCTTCCTGGAGGGAACAAAGTCCTCCACAATCTTAGAATGAAAATTACCTTTAAAAATATCAGTTAACCATCAAAATCCATTTCCACTCAATATGTTTGTGCTGCATTGTGACTTAACCTCCTAACAAATTTCATTTAGAAACCAAAGCCTGCTTTGAGATATCCTAGCCAGGAGAAGCCCATTTGAGTGACTAAACTTGAAACATGTACGCTTGGAAAATTTGCAAGGGAGACAAGTCAGTTTCATTTGGCAAACAGGAATTAGCTGCCAGGATAACAACAAAAACGATGAAAACAAAATACAAACTTGGAGTAAAACTTGGTAGCTGTTCTTGCAAATCCCTCTGGAAAACTTTGGTTTACAAACCAAAAATAATGTTTCAGTCTTTGTCGCAGTTGCAAAACACTGATGCCTACTGCTATCAGCTGTTGCTGAAAGCTACACTGTTATCACTGAAAGCGGATTTGTAAAGTTAGTAAGCTTTTTTCCTTCTTTCTTAGCAACTAAAAATCTAGGAAGAAGTGGCAGTAACAATCCTTGCTTGTAAGTTGTAGGCCTTGACTGTTGCACTTTCAAAAGGTGGCAGAGAGGGGAGAGAGAGAGGAGAGAGAGAAAAGATGAGAGCCCCAACGTAAAAAGAATATGTGAATCTGCAGTGTTTACAAGCTCGCAGCTGTTAGCTGCAACTCTCTTAACATTTGAAAAAGCACCGTGTCCCTGCCCACTTGCACTGACACACACAGAGCCTTAACAAGAGCAGTGATTCACGGTCGGCTCCAGTCATACTCACGAGTGATGTGGCACATTCTCGGTGCCTCCGGTATTTGCGTAATTGAGCTTCATTTGCTCTGCCTCCAGCCTGCTTGCCAAAAAGCAGCAGTGTCATCCGCCCACAACTCGTCCTCCTACCTGCCTGACGGATGTTGTGCGCGGCACGACTCAGGATGAATAAAGGAGAAAAATAAGAACGACAAAAAGTGATCAGAAAGAGCTTTCTGAGCCATCCTCTGAATTAAAGGGTGGTGGGCAGGTGGGGTGGGGTGGGGATAAGAATGAAAGGCTGATAACCATGGATGAGAGTCTCTAATACACACAGATAGTATCGTAGCAAAGTTATTCCTTCTGAATGAATTTTGTCTGTATGCATATCACAGCACAGCCTGTGCACATTTAATTGCATGAATCCCACTGAATTCAATGGAACTTACTTCCTGGGAGCATAGGTCTGAAAGGGCCCTCTTGTAGTCATCTTGTCCCTGAGAAAGGACTACCTATCTAAAATGCCCCTAACTGATGCCACTCCTGCCTCCTCTGAAAGTCTGCCAAGATGTCAATTCCACAAATATTTACTGGCAATGTGTTTCACTTCCCACCAGGGCTTGGGAAGTGCCTGGGTCGAGAGATCTATTGGAGCAAGGCATGGAGGGGGGTGCAACATGGAGAGCGAGAGCGAGTGAGCGACTCTGTGCTCCACCCAAACTTACAATCACAGAGAAATCTTTGGTAAGGTGATCCTTCACCTCCCACTAGGTGATGGGTGCCTAGGACATGGGAACCAGCATGACTCCCTTGCCCACTGTTTTTCATCTTTGGGTTCCCAGATGTTGTTGGACTACAAGTCCCATCAACCCCAGCCAGCTTAACCAATGGCCAAGGATGAATGGGACTTGTAGTCCAACAACATCTGGGGACCCAAGGTTAAAGAATGGTGCTCTAGCCAGTGTTACTAGGAGATTCTCAGGAAGCTTGGAGGAATGCAAGACACAGTGCCTTTGATCTCTCCAGACTTTCTGCATGGACCACGAATGGCAGAACAAGATGTCAGCATGAACCTCTGGGCTCTTGGCTTTTGCCCAATTCTACCAACCAATGTGCACTGGTCATATTTCCCTACCACAATTAATGTTAACAAGCTCTTCTCTGATAGCCAGCCTAAAGGGTTAACTCTACAGGTACAAACATGCAAGTTGAATGAGTCCGGATGCCATATAAGTGTGCCACCTACCCACAGCACTGCAGTCACGCATTGGCAGTACACTGCTCATTAGCAACAGGATCCAGATTGATGTGATCTCTGGATAAGGATGTGAGACATGTCAGAAGAACTGAGACCTACAGCAACTAGCTCCATGTTTTAGGTACAACGTACTTTGCAATCCTTTATCTGCCATGTAGATACAACAAAAGGGTTGGGGCCAGGCGTATCTTCATGGCACACAGTCGTCTGGACACTATCAGGAGGAGAATAATGTGCTTTACATGGGGCTGCCCTTGGAGATGACTTGGAAACGTCAACCAGTCCCAAATGGCTGGGGTCCCATTTAGATCTCATATAACCCCTGTTTTAAAACAGCTGCATTGGTTGGCAGTTTATTTCTGGGCCCAATGCAAGGTACTCAAGCTTGTGCTTAAAATCCAAAATGACTTAGGCCCCAAATATCTGAGAGGCTGCCTCCTTCCCTACAGACCCTCTCGGGTGTTGAGATCGGCAGAGGGGCCCCTCTAGATAGTTCTACTGCCCTCAGACGTCCAGGTGGTGGCAGCCCAGGAAAAGGTATCCTCTGTGGCAGCCTCTCCATTGTGGAATTCCCTCCCCAGAGAGGTACGTCTAGCATCTTCTCTGCACAGCTTTGTCATATGCTGAAGATGCACCTCTTCACCCCAGCTTTTAACACTTGAGGTGCGTATTTTAGAGCCCCCTGTACTTGTGATTGTAATTTGTTTTAGACTGTTTTTAGTGGTGTCTTTTATTTTGTTGTGACCCACCCAGGCACCTGCTGGTTAAGGGGCGGGTGATCATTTTCTTCCGACATCTATATTTTTTGTAAGTGTCACACTCGCCGTGAACGCTTCAGCACAGGTGTGCAGCTGTTGCTGCTGAAGCGTTCAGGGCAAGCGGAGCAGGCAGACGAGGCGAGTGGCTGAAGGGAGCAAGCTGCAGTGTGAATGCTTCCGCTGCCCAGCTTGGTTGGCTGGGAGGCAAACTGCAGCTGTGCTGGGCTCAAAGCCTGGGGTGGGGGTGCGAGGCTCGTAAGCAGCTCATATAGTGGCGGCATCAGCAGCCTCATAGGGAGGAGGGTAAGTGGTCGAGGCAGAGCAGCAGTGGTGGTGGGCTGGGCAGGTGGGACGCCAGGGAAGGGGACCGGTGTGTTAGCATTGGGGAGTTTGAGTGCCTCTGTGTGTGTGTGAGTGAATGAGAGAGCGAGAGACCCGGTGTGTCTGTATGTGTGTTTGGGAGAGCTGGGGGTTGGCAAGCATGGGGGTCAGCCCCCCCCCCAGTTATAGTAGTAGTAACAGCAACAAAGTAAAATCTTGAAGACTTTGAAGAAAATGTCTCTTGAAGATTCTTTTTTGTGCCAACAGGCCTATGCAGCTGTTTAAAAATTGGGGGGGGGTAGCCAGTCATCTCAATTATTGTTTTTGTATTGTTTTAAAATGCCTTCATGTTGTTGTAGGCTGCCTGATGTTTTGAAAGAGGTTGGTATATAAATAACGTTATAAATAAAATCAAATGCATAGAGCAGCACCGGCTGAAGCATCCTGAACATGTACTGTGGGGGCAGGGTTCTGTATTCTGCAGTTGCACCAGTAAACAGTAGAAAATGATTCTGAACACCGAATCCACATCCCAAGAATTCCAGATTTCATTATTTTAACACATATGTTTCTAGCCCTCAATTATGTGAAGGTAGGCTTGAATAATGTATGCATGAACAATGCCTGGTGAAATCTGAACAGTGGTTAAGAACATAAGAAGAGCCTGCTGGATCAGGCCAGTGGCCCATCTAGTCCAGCATCCTGTTCTCACAGTGGCCAACCAGGTGCCTGGGGGAAGCCCGCAAGCAGGACCCGAGTGCAAGAACACTCTCCCCTCCTGAGGCTTCCGGCAACTGGTTTTCAGAAGCATGCTGCCTCTGACTAGGGTGGCACAGCACAGCCATCATGGCTAGTAGCCATTGATAGCCCTGTCCTCCATGAATTTGTCTAATCTTCTTTTAAAGCCATCCAAGCTGGTGGCCATTACTGCATCTTGTGGGAGCAAATTCCATAGTTTAACTATGTGCTGAGTAAAGAAGTACTTCCTTTAGGGAGGTAATTAGGACCAGGGATGTAGCAGTGCCCCAGAGAAGTCTCCGCTCTGTTCCAGGCCAACAGTAGGTGAAATAAAAGAAATATAAACACAGTTTGCATATGTTAGTGCTGAATTTTAAGTTTTGTTATACCATGTGTACATAGCCCTAAAGGCGAGGAGTGGAAACACTTTCTAAATAAAGGCCATATGGGAATGTCCCAAGTTTGTTCAAATTCAGCAACATATTGCATTGTGTAGTTTTGTTGGATGCTAAACAATCCTGTCATTAAATACTTGAAACTTGCTTTCATCCCTCCAGCTGAGCCTTATTTAAGTTACACTTGGCCATCTCCTTCAGCTTTACCTCCTGAATTCCAAACACTTTGTTACAATACAAAATTGACACATGCGCTCCGTGTAACATCAAAAGGGTCTAAACAGCAATTTCTGCATGATCGGTTAAGCCCCACAGACATTTCATAGGTAGCTCACATTTCAGATTTGCTGGGTATCTGCAAGCCACACAGACTTTGGTGGCCTTTCCATGTGGGTATACTGGAAACTAGATGGGTTATTGCCATTAACTTCTTTTATGATAAAGGCGCACAGTTCTTCAAACTTATAAATTGTGTTACCCATAGTTAAACCCTCCCCCCACGAACCGTAACCTTTATTCTTCCATGACTAAAAGGAAACTTTTTCGTTTTGTTTTCTTGACACTTCCTGCAGCAGATTATGAAACCAAGACAGAAGGAAGGGGAAGAACAAGCTTCCAGGCCCAAGAGGTGTATCATAAGCAGCAGACTCTCCAATAGATTCCACAAATAACAATACTGAAATCTATCTGTTTACATCCCAAGGACAAAGGCCACCCCTGCATTACAGCACATAGAGGCTCTTCTCTGCCCGTCATGCTAAATATTCATTTGTTCTGAAAGTTTCTGTCCTGTATTGCTTTCTGAAATGGGATGTTGGTTAACCGACTACAACAGTTTCCTAAGGCTATTTTATCTCTCAGTGCATCTGGCTGTACTTGTTATCAAACAGCTGCAACTGAAACACATTCAGCTACATCTACTAACTGGATAGGAAGCTGGAAAACCATGCAAATGCAGTTAATAATTTTACATATGTATGCACTATAAAATACATCATTCCAGGTCCCTCCCTCAGATATTTAACTTTGAGGGTTCAAAGAGAAGGTGCTGAAATCTGAGTGTCGCCAAAGGGTAAAATATGGGAAAGTGTTTTACCAGAAAGAGATCATAAAACAGGTGCTGACCACCCAGAGAACAGGTGTGAATGAAGCAGAGGCAAGAACACTCACAGTGGAATCCCAGAGCAGACAATCAGGAAATGATCATATTAATTGTAAAATTCGGAGGTAGCAGACCAGAAAATCCCACAAACAAACCCCTGTTCAGGGACAGACAGACACACGCACACAAACCCCTCCTAACACTGACATCCAACCCAAGGCCACCCCTGTACACCATTTTTGTACCAGCTCCTGCAGATCTCAAACCATCCAACTAGCAAAGGGTCCTTCTGGAACTGGCAGAGCAGAAGACAGGAGCAGAGAGTATAGAAAACACCTTGCATGTGGTCCAGTGGGCTGTTGGATTGTTTGTATCGGGTGCGTAAAGGATTTCCAGCAGCAAGTGGGACAGAGCTGGGTACAGGATCATTGCAGTATCTATCTATCTGTCTGTCTGTCTGTCTGTCTGTCTGTCTGTCTGTCTGTCTGTCTGTCTGTCTGTCTGTCTGTCTGTCTGTCTGTCTGTCTGTCTGTCTGTCTGTCTGTCTGTCTGTCTGTCTGTCTGTCTGTCTGTCTGTCTGTCTGTCTGTCTGTCTGTCTGTCTGTCTGTCTGTCTGTCTGTCTGTCTGTCTGTCTGTCTGTCTGTCTGTCTGTCTGTCTGTCTGTCTGTCTGTCTGTCTGTCTGTCTGTCTGTCTGTCTGTCTGTCTATATGTAAAAACCCACCAAAGAGACCAATATTCAAAGGAAAGGAGAGTCTCAATGGAGAAGACCTCAGTCCAAAAAGATATGGATGACTGATTTCAAGGAGAAAAAATTCCATGGACTTGTTTAGGATCACAGCCTTTTAAAGACAGGGTTGAATTCTCAAAAGAAAGAAAAAATTTCTGGGAATCTGTAAACTTGAAAACAAATGTCCATGAAATCACACCAATCCAATCCATTCTTTCTGTAGCTTTCTTCCGGAATGGGGCAACTGCAGAGAAAAGCACAAACTTTGCTGTTTTAGTACAGCTGCAGGTATTAACAGCTCTAAGGAGACCATTTTAGTCTTTAAAAACCAGCACAGCTGATACACTAACAAACATATTCAGAAAAAGAAGAAGGTGCTATACTACTTTTGTAGCTGGTACCACTCGATGATGCAAGGAGGGGGAGATCACAAATAAATATTCCCCTCATCAAAAACTGCTGTCCCCAGGGAGAAGGGTCCCAATTGAGAGCTGTTATGTGCAGAGATGTCTTACGGCAGGGAAGCATTTGATCAGGCGATTCCCCCTCTCTATCTTGAAGTCTCATTCTATGATAGCTGTACCACATGCTTTTCCAAAATAAGTCCATAAGTCCTCTATCTGTCTGTACATGTCATATTGTTAATCTGGCATCACTTAAAACAAACCTGGAACAAATGTTCTCTGTTTCATAAGTTACGCTGAGGCAAGGCAATTTAGCCTTAACAAAAAGCAGCCATAATGTCAATTTTCCTTCCCAGCAACTGTTCCTAGTTACATGATTCAGTGCACAGGTCAGACTGTTTTGTCAAAGGGCAAAGAGACAGTACAATTTCAAAGCTAGTTAAGTTACAGGCCTCTTGCCACTGGCCATTAAGAGAGCTCATATGTAGGTGCAAATTTTGTGATATGCATTATAATACAACAAAGTCTGAGTTAAAATTCACTAATGGGCAGAAAATCTTGCTGTTTCAGAACGTACCTATAGCCAACAGATATTTCTATCAAACTTTTAAAGGTAGAGAATTTGGGCAGCTATAGAAAAGAAGCAAAGTAAGAAGAACACCAACAAACAGACAAAAAAGTGGTTCTCCATCTTTGGAGATGGTAGGTGTTGCCACCACTCACCATATGCTCAGAGGCACGTTACCAAATTCTTCAAAGCTACACAGCAAGTGGATTAGACTGTGAAAGACCAACCCAAATTGTGTTGGCATTTTGACAAATTTGTGGGGCAGTCCAATATCTCAGAGAGGAAGTCAGGTCTCCTGCTCTCCTGGTGCATTCACTATAGCTGCCCAATTTCCTTGCTTTTTAAAGTTTGATAGAAATATCTGTGGGCTATAGGTACATTCTTAAACCGCAATATTTTTTTTTGCCTATTAGTGAATTTCTCTGATTTTTTAATCTGGGAGGTAAGAAATGGGATCCTGTGCAAGTTTGCTGAGAATGGATCGATCATTTGCATGCTTATTGAGTTCAGTGGGATTTACCCCCCTGCAGTCATGCTTAGGATAGGTGAAACTGACCATGGGGAGGGAGGCCTGGAGTGGGCAGGGGAGGAAGAAGAAGGGAGGAGAGGAAGAAGGAAGGAGGGAGAGGAGAAGGAAAGGAGGGGAAAGGCAGGTCTGATCATTTGCATGCTTATTCAGTTCTGTGGGATTTACTCCCATGCAATCATGGCTAGAATAGGTAAAACTGACCATGGGGGAGGAGGGGGAGGGGAGAGTAGAGAGAAGGAGGAAGGGGAGAGAGGGGAGCAGAAGGAGGAGAAGCGGGAAGGAGGGGTTTGGAAGGGGAGGGATAAAGGAAAGGGGGGAAGGGGCAAAAGGGAGGTGATGGGAGGGAGGAGGAGGGGAGGGCAGGTTTGATCATTTGTATGCTTATTGAGTTCAATGGGATTTACTCCCATGCAATCATGCTTAGTATAGGTAAAACTGACCATGGGGGAGGACTGAGTGAAGGGGAAGGAGGAGGGGGGAAGGAGGGGCTTGGAAGGGGATGGGGAGAGGAAGGGAGGGATGAAGGAAGGGGGAGGAGGAGGAGGGGAGGGCAGGTTTGATCATTTGCATGCTTTTTGAGTTCAGTGGGATTTACTTCTATGCAATCATGCTTAGGATAGGTGAAACTGAGCTGGGGAGGGGGAGGGAGAGGGAAGGGGAGGAGAGAGTATGGGTGGGCACTGGGTAGAGGGGAAACCCCTTTCCTTTCCAAAAGGAAAACTTTGTGAACAGTATCATTCTTTTTCAGGGTTTCCCCCACCTTTTTATTCTACAGCTGCGCCCCTACCTTCCCAACCATCTGTTCCCACCGGTAGTACGTGCCCTGGTCACCTCTCGCCTAGATTACTGTAATGCGCTCTATGTGGGGTTACCCTTGAAAATGGTCCGGAAGCTGCAACTGGTACAGAATGCGGTGGCTCATCTGATTAAAGGCAGCCGCCGGCAAGATCACATCACTCCAGTGCTGAAGGAGTTGCACTGGCTACCGGTTGTTTACCAGGCCCAATTCAAGGTGTTGGTTTTGACCTTTAAAACCCTATACAGTTTTAGCCCAGTCTATGTGAAGGAGCGCCTCCAGCATTGTCAGGGATGCCGCTCAACAAGATCAGCCTCAGAAGACCTTCTCTCGATCCCACCGGTTAAAACAGCTAGACTGGTGAGGACTAGAGAGAGGGCTTTTTCAATAGTGGCCCCCACCCTGTGGAACTCTCTCCCAAATGATCTCTGCCATGCCCCTTCTATGATGAGCTTCCGCCGGGCCTTGAAGACCTGGCTCTTCAGGCAGGCTTTTGGGGTGGGTTAGGTTTTTATTGTTATGGTTTTAAATGTTAATGTTTTAATGTATTGTTTTTATCTTGTATGTCACCCAGAGTGGCTGGACATCCAGCCAGATGGGCGACTAATAAATTTAATAAATAATAATAATAATAATAATGTAGCCTCCAACCCAAATTTAAACCAAAGCTGTCCCTGGCCACATCCACTCCAGCCCTTTATTTCACTTTAGACAGCCATGGCTTCTCCCAAAGAATCTTGGAAAGTGTAGTTAGTGAAGAGTGCTGAGAGTTGCTAGAAGATGCCCTGTTCCCCTCACAGAGCTTCAGTCAGAGTGGCTGACTGTTTAACCACTTTGGCCACTGAAGCTCTATCAGCGGAATAGGAGTCTCCTCACAGCACCCTAAATAAACTACACTTCCCAGGATCCTTGGGGGGAAACCATGACTGTCAAAGTGAAATAAAGGGCTGGTGTGGATGTGGTCCCCTGATTAGCCAAGCCCAGCAGCTGGGAGTCTGGCTTTTAGAACACTGACAGTCGGTTCTTACTGAGCATGCCTGGCCTTATCATTGAGTTCAATGCTAAATTTCTTAAATTAATTAAAAGTCAGCCATGCATTTTAAAAACTTTTAAACTAAAGAAGATGAAGGTCAGAGTATGGGGCAAGGTCAGTAATAGGATTAAAGGTACTCTGTGAACATGGTTGATTTTTAATGAATTTCAACAAATTATGAGAACTCTGACAGAAAAAAGTCCAAACGGGGTCTGGTGTTTTTCTCTCTCTCTTTACACTTTGAACTCCCAATTCTCTCTCTTTTGTGTATCGCCATGAAAAGTTAGAGGGTTGTTGAGCAAGTGTTTCTGAGTTCAGGACTGTAAGTTTTGTAAGGTTTTGTTTTGAAATGAGTTTATGGGAAGCATCAGAATGGCATGGGGGGTATTTTCAATTTAACATTGTGGAATTCAAAAAATCCATGCTGACTATAGTACACAGCCACTCTTGTGGCTCATATAATCTGTTTTAGAGTAACAGACCAAGCTTGAATGGAGGTCAAAGGCAAGATTATTGTTTGATAAATCTCATTAACTTTCTGACACTGAAAAAAAACACTTCAGATAGAGGAGCATATCATGGTCCATGGAAAGAAAAAGAGGACAGACCAAAGTAAAAGGTTCTTAAGGCTGAAATCTTAAACCCTTGTACTAGGGAGGAAGCACTTATGTACCTACAAAAGAACTGCAGCAGGTCAGGTGGACAGCTTACAAAATTCTGGAGCAGAGGTGGGGAACCTTTTTCAGCTTGAAGGCTGCATTCCCTTCCAGACAGCCTTCTGAGAGCCATATGCCAGTGGTGGGCAGGACCAGAGGCAAAAGTGGGTAGAGCACATACATGTACAGATTCTAGTTTCTACACACTCACCTGCCTCTTGCTGTCTTCCATCCAGTCATGCAAGAGGGACTAACAGAGTTCAATGACACATTCCAGCTAGGAAAAAATATTTTCGGTGCAAAGCAGGACCAGTGAAGAGTGTGGCTTGGACAGAGAGTTCCGAGGGTCAGATAGAAAAGCCTGGAGGCCTGCATTTGCCCCCCTGGCCTGAGGTTCCCCACCCTTGTTCTAGGGGCTATACATTCCCCATGTGCCTCAGAATCCAGCAATGAAAGCCAAGCTCTTGAGCATTAATTGAGACACTTTTTTAAAAACCTGATTCTAATTAGCCAATTCATTCATGAAAAATCTGCAAGTTGATTCTCCCCCACTTACATTTACTGCTCACAAAATGGCTCACATCTCTAGATGATTAGATCACAATTCACTTGTGCACAAACTGATGTAAATGAGGTATGTTTAACTTGCTAAATAAAGCCATCATCTCCTGAATATAGAATGCAACTTCACTGAAATCTTGTCAGGGGGCTAGAAGGTACCATGAACTCTACAGACACAGAAGTCTAGATATACAGAACACTGATATTAAATACTGGCACATTATACCACACAACACTCAAACAGCATCCATATGTATATTTTCAGTGTGTCTTACATGACACAGAATGGATCTGAAACAGTGACCATTATTAGCTTTCTTGCCAGACGCTGAGGAATGGAAAAGAAGCTGTACTCTCCCACCACCGTTGCATCTTCACATATGTCGCCCAGTGGAACCCAGGCTTTTAAGGATGTTTTCTGGCTGATATCTTTATCTGGCTTTTGAAATGCTCTTCTGTCATGATGTTCCTTGTTCTGAATACAACTGTGAGGGCTCATCCAAACAGAGCGGGATAATCCACGTTTTCCATATCTGGTTCATCATCTGACAGTCCTCACTCTGCCTGTTTGTTCGCTCTTTCCCAATAAAAAACCCACTTTTTTTGGGCCCACACACGCAGCGAGAGGACCCATACTTCTTCTCGCTTTTTCCCAGCTCCGCCCATAACACTCCTCCCTATTAGCCAATTGGTCCGCAGAAATATGACGTATGCTCCTCTCCCCCTTTGCAACAAAGCACAACAAGGTGCATGCGCTTGAACGTACGAGCGCGAAAGTTTGAATTTCCTGATGGTTTGGTAGTAGTGGCTGTAATGGAGTTCCTCATCGCTCATCACTCTGGAGCAGCGCCAGCGGGGTGGGGGTGTCTCCAGGTACCCCTGACCATCCAGGGGGATTGTGGGCAGTGCAAGGGATCAGCGCTTGTAATCACCAGGCGAATCCCCCCATGACCCTTGGGCTCATTCACTGCAGAGTTCAGCCCCGGACCGTTATGTGGCTTGACGGCAGGAATGCTGCCCCTAAGGGAAGCAAACAGCCCCCCCACGGGTGGCCGCTCTTGGCTCGGGCAGGGAATGCGGGCAAGCAGCCCCGCGTGCTGCTGTGTCAATCTGCGCTGAAGCGACCAGCACAGGCTTTGCGGTGTTCCCTCTGATAAAAGAAACATGCAGACCACTTATATGCCTATAATTCCTGTATTTTTGTTTGTTTGTATTTGCAATATTTCACAAAACCGACTGTATGCTTTTCTACCTTTAACGTTTCTGGAGATACACATGATTGCAATTCCACTTATTTCTCCAGAACAGCAAGTAACGATGTGTCATGTCTAGGAAGGTACACCACCAGTCTCTATGGTTGTGGGTGGCTGAGACGCTCTAGCAAACCACTTATATGCCAATAATTCCTGTGGGTTTTTTGCTTGTATTTGCCATATTTCGCAAAAGCGGCTGTATGCTTTTCAGCTCAGCTGGGCTGCAAGAACCTGCAGGCTGTGGTTGAAATTGACAAGACTCAAAGAGAGTAGCCTTGCAGGCAGGAAAGCGAAATTGACTAAGGGTGCCTGAGTGTCTGTAATCCAAGAGGAAAGGCTCTATTTCTCTTCTCCTCCCCTCTCCCTCGACTCTGGATGCCTGGAAGCAAAGACCAATACGTTCAAGAAGGGCATTTGATGTGGGGGGTGAGGGGTGGGAGGTGGAGGTTAGGCAAAGATAAATATTTTCTCCCTTGAAAAAGTTTACAAATAACCACAATTGCAGATCTCACCCTGAGCGGCTGCCCAGTTTGCAGGCTGGCTAAAAATTAACCGCTGTTGCTGCTTCTGCGCAAATGCGCTTTTTTGCATCTGTGCAGTAGAAGTTGCAGGGGGGTCCCCAACACCACACCATTGCTCTGATAGGTTCCTTTTTCCCAGGCTTTCCTCGGACATTCGCGCACATGCGCAACAGTGGAAATACGTGATTGGCTGAGAATGAGGGGATATGGGGAACCGCCCAAAAACCGCCCATAGCTGTAAAGTCCGCGGTATTGCATCCGAGCGCCTGAAGGTACAGCGGATGATTCCCAGTTTAAAAAAGCAAATCGAATGATTTGCGGTATTGCAGGAGCGGATTTAACCGTGTGAAAATGCGCAAAAGCGCGAGGCGTCATATGGACAACCAAAAAATAATGAAAACACAAAGCGATCATGTCACACATTTTACAGTCGTCTGGATGAGCCCTGAGACTGTATCATTACAGGAGGAAGCCCAGGTGAGCTTCAGTTTGTATGCTCCCCACCCCCACCCCACTCCAGCACAGCAGCAGTTTAGTGTTCCGTCTGAGTCTTAAACTGTAGTTAATCTTAACTATGCTTTATTGAAACAAGACAACTTCAGAATCCAAAGTTTGAAGCTGGCATATCTACAGTTAAATCTAACCACCAGGTTTGGACAACATCTAACTAAGGGTAATCAAAAACAGAAGTGAAGCCTTCTGATCTCATAGCTGTGCCAAAGGAGCATGAGGAGGGAGCATATAGCTCAAAGATTACCTAGGCTCCTTCTCATAACAATAAACCCCAGCATATCATTACATTCAAATGCAACCTGTATTCCAAGAGGAAGACCAACATTTGAATCTCAGCTCAGCCAAGGACTCACTAGATGGTCTTAGGCAAGCTGCTCTGTTTTAGCCTCAGCACCAACTCCTCTCCCCAGGTTCAGCAGCAATGGAGCAACGACTGGCCTACTTCAGAAGGTTGTTATAAATGCTAACATTTGTGAAGCATTTTGAACACTTACTATTATTAGAAGGCAAATCAGGGAGGGGACTAAAAAGGAAAAATATATACATAGTTTGCAACTACTCACCAAACGTAAGGACAGAACACAAGAAAATAAGTTGCAATTATAGTAACAAGGAAGACTGGTCTAGTGCTAGGAAGCAATTCCTAACTACAAAAGCCCTTCAGCAATTGAACAACCTGCTAAGGGAGGCTGTGGGGAATTTATTTCCTTGGAAATTTCAAGGCTGAACCAGTGAGCATAGAAAAACTTAAGGTATGGGGTACCAAGCTTCAGGAAAGGTAATTTGATTAGATGGCACTTTAGCTCTGAGAAATTCTGAAATCTGCCCTTCCATTAGAATTGTGGAAAAATATCAAAAGGCAACTTTTACATACAGGTCTTAGAACAACAAGAGCCTTACAGAGTCAAAGCACTACAGCCCACTAAGGTCAGTGCATGGCAAGATGGAGAGAAGCAGGCAGAAAATGCAAGAGCGAGTTATACACATCTCAGAAAACAAAGTCAAGAACAAAAAGCCATGCATTGCCTGTAGTATCAGACTGTCACTCCCTTTTTGCAACCAATGTGACTTTGCACACTGAAGGCACAAGCTTATAAGACCCGGGCTAGTATTTCTTGCTGCTTACAAGAGGGCATCATTGTGGACATGCTTTTACAATAGAAAAACCAAGAGCCAGCTGGGACTTAACTGACAAAAATATGTGTTTTTCAAAATGCACACACACACAGCCAAAGAACTTTGTTGAATTTAGCTCCACTAACAATATGTATGTTGATTTGCAACCTCTAAGAAATCTGACTAGGCGTCACTTAATCTGCTAGGCTAAAATCGCATGCTCAATGCTGTATTTACTCTGCTGTCCTCATTGCATCCATGTCTGCATTTCAGGGCCTCACCACAGTTCTGCTCGCCAGCTTGCAAGCTGATGAAACACCAAGTCTCAGAACAGCTGCTTGAATCTATGTTAAACTGCATCTGGCACCCATCTATCTTCCAACCAGCTACATTCACTTCTGAAATCATACCAAAGCAACCACACAGTCCCACCCCCTCTCCCCTTGAGCCACTACAACACACCATCCTTTGTCTCATCATTAGACCTCTTGAAGCAATTTATCTGGTGATTTGCCTTGTGTTTTACAGGGGTAGCTTTGCAAAGGAGGGAATGCATTTAAGTACATATCTGGCAAGAGATATAGGTGAAGGCGAATAACGTCTCCTACCTACAAATAAAAGTCCTGTCAAGTTCTCATAGACTCTCATTAAATCCAGTTTTGGCTTAAACAGAATGTTTAGGGGTTTTCCAATGGAGACATTCTGGTGCCTGCACACTCAGACAGGGAGGAGAGTCTGCTGTACAATTCTTGAATTGTTGTCACGGCCATTAACTTTGCTGTAGTAGTAGAAATATCAACAGGGCTGAAAGTTTGCTATGTGCTGGTTCCAGAGGAATATTTCTATTTTACAAATTATTTCAAAATTACTCCAATTAACTAAAGAATTTACTATTGTCCAAATATGAAACTAAGAAGATTAAGTCAATCTACTCTCTGTGCACACATTTTATTCAAGTTAAAATATATCTGACATTTATCAATCACGTTAAATGGGCTGGATCTTCCCAAAAACATTTGGAAAAGCTGCTTTCCTTCTCCCCTAAGAACAAGCAAACAGTTAGACTCTGTATCTTGCCACCGTTTGCACACAAGGGCAGCGGTACGTGAGTCAGTAGTATAACAAAGCCTTTTGGGAAGGAATACCAGCCCATGGATAATGCGTTCATTCTCTAGGAATTGGAACTGCATACAGAAGTCTAGTGTTCCTAGTTTCACAGGGAATTGTGGTTTCTCTAGGTGAAGTCTGCTATAATAAATTCCAAAAATCAGTATTTCCCAAATTTCTGATCACTGAGGTACATTTTCTCCTGTATTAAAACTGGAGGTACAAGCAAGAGATGGATTGATTCCATAAAGGAAGCCACAGACTGAACGTACAAGATCTGAACAGGGTGGTTTATAATACATGCTCCTGGAGGTCACTGATTCATAGGGTCGCCATAAGTTGTAATCGACTTGAAGGCATATAACAACAGCAAGAAGAACAACTATTATTACTATTTCTACTACTACTACTAATAATAAATGTTAACATTAAATGTTGCTCCATCCTCTTGATCGTTTTGGTGGCCCTTTTCCAAACCTTTTCCAACTCTACAATATCCTTTTTGAGGTGACCAGAACTGTACACAATGTATTCCAAATGCAGTCACATTTGTATAATAGATTTGTACAATTATTATGATACCAGCAGTTTTATTTTCACTTCCTCTCCTAATGGACCCCTAGCGTGGAATTTGCCTTTTCCACAGCTGCTGCACACTGGGCCGACATCTTCAAGCTAGCTACTATGACTCCAAGTTCTCTTTCCTGACCAGTCACCAGCACTTCAGACGTCATGAGCATATATGTGACATTAAGATTTCCCCCCCCCCAAATTGCCTCACTTTATACTTGTTTACATTGAATTTCATTTGCCATTTTACTACTCATTCACTCAGTTTGGAGAGGTCCCCCTTGGAGCTCTTCACAATCCCTTTTGTTTTAACAACCCTGAACAATTCAGTATCATCAGCAAACTGGGCCATCTCACTGCTCACCATTATTTGCCTCAGTTCCTCAGGCTTCCTTCCTGCAAATGTTAGTTCAGACACAGGGATCTGCCCTACAGCTTCTGCTATGTTCTTAGCGTGCTGGGAGGAGACAAGCCCAAAGCAGTGTCTCAAGCAGAGACTCAACAGTCCTGTCTCCTGCCCTCAAGATATAGACAGCCTTGTCAGAAAACCGATTATCTCTAGACCCATTCCATTCTGGGTTAAGGACTAGTTATGGGACCGAATCAGTCCAGTATGCTGATGACACACAACTCTATTTCTCTATTTCATCTGAGTCAGAAGAGCCTGTGCCAGCCCTTGACGGGGTGTCTGGATGAGGGTCCAATAAGTAAGGCTTGCCTCCTGATGCAAATATCACTTTCAGGGGGCAACCAATGTTAATCAGGCCCCTGGCAAGACAGGAAAGAGCTAAACCCTCCTACGGACTTAATGTTGCTCAAACCTCCAAATGGCTGTTACATACATTTCTTTTTTTAAAAAAAGCCATGCACCTTAATTATATTCATGCAGGAATCATCATATCTAGCATGGCCCTGTATTCACTTAGCTGTTTCACAGAGCAACTCAAGTGAAGCATGGCTGAAAAGATGTCATTCCTTCATACTCTACTGAAAGTGGCCTTTACTACCCAGCTCTTTGGTTTCCAGATGAGGCCATTAAGATGCCAACAGCCATGGTTGTCTGGGAGGTGAGTGGGCAACTGTTTAGTAGGAACTGGACTGTGATCCACTATCACTGTTTACAAAGGCCAATGAATTGACAAGGCTGATTTCCAAACAACCAGCATACTATTATCACTATGTTCAATGTGCAGCTCAGACCCTTATTATGGACTTCTAACATTGGGTCAAGTGGCAGGGGATGGCACAGAGAGAGAGAGTGAGAGTGAGTGAGTGAGTGAGAGAGAGAGAGAGAGACAAAGAGAGAGAGTGAGAGAGAGAGAGATGTGAGTAAAACCAATAAAAGAACAATATATTTGAGGGGGGGAATCTAGTGTCAGGGGAAAGCCACTGAAGTTTGGAGCAAACAGGATCACTCCGCAAAGATAGAGAATATGCGGACCATTGAAAAATCCAGTGCTAAATCCAAATTCAGCTAAATTCTTGTCACTCAGGATTGCCCTTTATTTTAGTGAACATTTCCAATGAATTAGGAGATAAGAGTCAGTATGAAGATTTGAAGTATGGAGCCTCAAAGTTAACTCATACACCTACCTCTGTTTTGTTTGTCTGCTTATTTCACTTTAAGCACATGGTATTTGCAGTAAGGCAGTGGATATGCTTGGTCAGCTGATCTGCTTGTTTTCCACTGCACCTAACATTTGGTACATCTCTGAATTCCTTAAGTATCTTTTATCCCAAGTAACCATTAACTAGGAAAATCCTTGATAAACATACCTACTGTGTGTTATTTAATATACTCATTATCTGTCTAAAGTGGCAGTCCAATGCACAGTTACATTAAAAGCAACCTGCATTGAATAGAGCCAACTTCCTAGTAGGATCAGGCTGGAAATATACTCCATTTTAGTACTGTGTTCTTTGTGGATTTGCATCCACATTCAGGTTCACATCTTGCAAAGATACATTTTTATATAGACTTACAATAAATTTATTCTCTGATGCCTCTCTTTATGTATGAAACTGGCATCACTCAAAAACAAGAGGTAGTGATCAGCAGGCACTGTACTTCTACAATGTCTGGAAATCCCAAGGTTTGCAGAAGTACAAAATGTTTCTAGAAAAATCCTGAAAGCCCCCACCCACCCCAAAAAAACCAGAAGGAGAGTGAGTATGCTCAGTGTGCACACAATGATGACCAACTGTCTGGGGAAGGAATGGAAAACTGGGTAACTGGGCAACTGGGGCAATGGAGTGGTGGAAGATTGGAACAGAAGCACTATATGCTGCAACACTTTGTTGCAGGCAATGAAGTGGGGCTTTCCACAATGAAAATTTTTCTAGGACTTTATTTTGCAGTAGAAAATGTTTCGCTTCATATGTTCACTAATGACAATGAATGGATGTCAACTGCAAATACATGAAGCAATCTTGACTATTTCAAAGGTTCTAGCTTCGTTTACTAATTACAAGTACAATAAACATGCTAAATTAGATCATTTTCTAGAAAACAGAAAAATTTCAGATGCAGGTGCAGTTTCCTGCAGACGTTTAGAATGTATGGATCCATTTTTTCCCCACAAGCTGGGAAAAGAGTTTTGAGAATGTTGGGAGGCACTAATTGGGGGGAAAAATAGAGTGGGGAGCTTGAGACTTTAGCTGAGAGAATAAAGTATCCCCCTCCTCACACAATGGCTTCGTTTGTCTGATATGGTAAGCCAAATGATAGCTTACTGGGGCTGCATGGGCTCCTGAAGCTGATTTGCTCTTCCTTGGTCCTTTTTACTGCCACGCTGAGCTACCCCAAGATATCACTCATAGCTGAGCTCTCTCTTTGCCAACTTTGGTCTTTGCTCTCTGTGATCCCGTGGTATGATCTGGAAACACAAGAGGCCACCACCTTGCTGAAGTTAAGCAGGTCTGGATCTGGTCAGTGCCTGGATGGGAGACCACTTGGGAATGACATGTATTCTGCCTTGGATTCCTTGATGAAAGAAAGGCAGGATATAAACGTAAGAGAATAACGAAATGAACTAAAACACAAGCTGTAGCCAACAACAAACCTTAGCTAGAGCTGGTGGTTACACTTGCTGGCTTGGGCTGTTGGAATTTGGGGATCCAACAACTTCTGCAGGGCACCAGATTCCCCATTGCTGGTGATGACCTTCATTTGCTTTACTACACTTGTCACAAATCAAGACACCCTTTCGTCAGCAATCCCATCGGTCCTATGTCTGTGGAAAGCTGATTAAGAAGCATAGTCTGCAATGCTGTATGCAAAATAACCTTTGTGATGCAAGAACCCAGTGAAATATAGAGGTTCCCATTATTTTCTTTAAGCTGGGGCACCACAATCTTAACATTAGGCCCTCTTAACTATAGTAAAGAAATCTGGACCCAGCAGTGGGAATGCATGCACCCTTCTTCTACCATCTCCCCTCTCTGAAGAAAATACTCCACCATTATACCATGGTTAAGGAAAACATAATAATTACTCAATAACAGGCAAAAAACTCTTTTATTTATTTTATTTTTTATTTATTAAATTTATATACCGCCCGACTAGCAATAGTTCTCTGGGCGGTGAACATAAAATAGCATAAAAATACAATGAATAACAAAATAATACTAAAATACAATCATCAATCCAATACAATAAACATTTTTAAAAGTAAATCAGTGTAACTTAAAATGCTTCAGAGAATAGGAAGGTTTTGACCTGGCGCCGGAAGGAGAGCAGAGTCGGCGCCAGGCGTACTTCCTCGGGGAGACTGTTCCATAGTTCGGGGGCCACCACTGAGAAGGCCCTAGATCTTGTCATCACCCTCCGGGCCTCCCTGTGAGTTGGAACCCGGAGGAGGGCCTTCGTAGCAGAACGTAGTGCACGGGCCGGTTCATATCGGAAGAGGCGTTCCGCAAGGTATCGTGGTCCCGCACCGTATAAGGCTTTATAGGTTAATACCAACACTTTGAATCTAGCCCAGAAACATATTGGCAACCAGTGCAAGCTGGCCAGAACAGGCGTTATATGCTCGGACCGCTTGGTCCTTGCCAGCAATCTGGCGGCCGCATTTTGCACAAGTTGTAGCTTCTGAACTGTCTTCAAAGGTAGCCCTACGTAAAGCGCATTACGGTAATCCAAACGTGAGGTTACCAGAGCATGTACCACTGATGTAAGGTCCTCTTTACTCAAATAGGGACGTAGCTGGGCTACCAACCGAAGTTGGTAAAACGCATTCCTAACCACCGAGGCTACTTGAGCCTCAAGTGAGAGGGAAGAGTCTAAAAAGACTCCCAGACTACGAACCCGGTCGTTTAGGGGGAGTGTAACCCCGTCCAGGACAGGGTATATATCCACCATCCGATCAGAGAACCCGTCCACCAACAGCATCTCAGTCTTGTCTGGATTGAGCTTCAGTTTGTTAACTCTCATCCAGTCCATTGTCGCGGCCAGGCAACGGTTCAGCAAATCGACAGCCTCACCTGAAGAAGATGAAAAGGAGAAGTAGAGCTGCGTGTCATCAGCACACTGATGACAATGCACTCCAAAACTCCTGATGACCTCTCCCAACGGCTTCATGTAGATATTAAAAAGCAGGGGGGACAAAACTGACCCTTGCGGGACCCCATATTGGAGAGCCCGCGGTGTCGAGCAATGTTCCCCAAGCACTACCTTCTGGAGACGACCCGCCAAGTAGGAGCGGAACCACTGCCAAGCAGTACCTCCAACTCCCAACTCCGCGAGCCTCTCCAGAAGGATACCATGGTCGATGGTATCAAAAGCCGCTGAGAGATCAAGGAGAATCAACAGTTACACTCCCTCTGTCTCTTTCCCGACATAGGTCATCGTACATGGCGACCAAGGCTGTCTCGGTGCCAAAACCGGGCCTAAAACCCGATTGAAATGGATCTAGATAATCAGTTCCAATAGCGCCTGGAGCTGCCCAGCAACCACCCGTTCCAAGACCTTGCCCAGGAATGGAACATTCGCCACTGGCCTGTAGCTGTTAAAATTGTCTGGGTCCAAGGAAGGTTTTTTCAGGAGTGGTCTCACCACTGCCTCTTTCAGACAGCCCGGGACCACTCCCTCTCGTAAAGAGGGATTTATCACTTCCTTGGCCCAGCTACCTGTTCCATTCCTGCTAGTTTTTATCAGCCAGGAGGGGCAAGGATCCAGTACCGAAGTGGTTGCACGTACCTGTCCAAGCACCTTGTCCACGTCCTCGAGTTGAACCAACTGAAGCTCATCCAACAAAACAGGACAAGACTGTGCTCCGGACATCTCACTAGGATCTACTGCTATAACTTGAGAGTCTAGGTCCTGGCGGATACATGAGATCTTATTCTGGAAGTGATCGGCAAACTGATTACAGCGGGCCTCCGATGATTCCACCGTGTCCGGAGGGTTTGAATGGAGAAGCCCCCGGACAACTCGAAAGAGCTCCGCTGGGCGGCAAAGAGATGATTTAATAGTGGCAGCAAAATGATGTTTTTTAGCTGCCTTCACTGCTCCTACATAGAGCTTAGTCGAAGCACTAACCAGCGCATAATTGTATCCGTCGGGAGTTCGTCTCCATTTCCGCTCAAGCCGCCTCCTATCTTGCTTCATCGCTCTCAGCTCCGGAGTATACCATGGAGCTGTATGAGCTCTACACAGGAGAGGGCGTGCAGGAGCGATCGTGTTTACAGCCCGGGTCATCTCCGTATTCCACAGAGCAACCAGGGCTTCAGCAGGAGCGCCAGTCCTATCAGCCGGAAAATCTTGCAGTTTAAGAACATACCTATAGCCAACAGATATTTCTATCAAACTTTAAAAAGCAGGGAATTGGGCAACTATAGTGAATGCACCAGGGGAGCAGGGGACCTGACCTCTCTGAGATATCGTACTGCCCTATAAATTTGTCAAAATGCAAACAAAATTTGGGTTGGTCTTTCACAGTCCAGCCCACTTCCTGTGAGGAGGTGGGAGGGGACAGGAGAGTGAAGGAGGGAGAGGGAAGCAGAAGGAGGGGATTGGAAGGGGTGAAGGGTGGGGGAGGGAAAGGGCAAAAGGGAGGGGATAGGAGAGGGAGGGGAAAGCGGGTTTGATTATTTGCATGCTTTTTGAGTTCAATGGGATTTACTCCTGTGCAATCATGCTTAGGATAGGTGAAACTGACTTGGGGGAGGAACGGGGAGGCAGAGGAGATGGAAGGGGCGGACACTGGGCAGAGTGAAAGCCCCTTTCCTTTCCAAAAGGAAAACATTGTGAACAGTATCATTCTTGTTTCCCCCACCGTTTTATTCTACAGCAGGCACATGTAGTCTCCCAATCTGATTTAAACCAAAGCTTTCCCTAGGTGCTAGGAAAGGCCCTATTCCCCTCACAGAGCTACAATACCGAGAAGAGGGGCTGACCGTTAAACCACTCTGGCCACTGGAGCTCTATCAGGGGAATAGGAGTATCCTAACAACTCTGAGCACCCTTCACAAACTACACTTCTCAGGATTCTTTTGGAGAAGCCATGACTGTCTAAGTGAAATAACATTCTGGTGTGGGTGTGGCCACCTGATTAGTCAAGTCAAACAGTTGTGAGTCTGGCTTTTAGAACACTGAAAGTTGGTTCTTACTGAGCATGCCCAATGTTATAATAGACTTAAATGTTAAATTTCTTAAATTAATTAAAAATCAGCCAGGCATTTTAAAAACTTTTAAACTGCAGAAGATGAAGGTCAGAGTATGAGGCAAGGTCAGTAATAGGATTACAGGTGCTCTGTGAACATGGCTGATTTTTAATGAATTTCAACAAATTATGAGACCACTGAAACAAAAAAGTCCAACAGGGGTCTGGATTGTTTTTCTCTTGTTTTACACTTTGAACTCTCAATTCTCTGACTGTTTTGTGTATCGCTATGAAAACTTAGAGGATTGTAAAGCAAGCGTTTCTGAGTTCAGGACTGTAAGTTTTGTAAAATTTTGTTTTGACATGAGCTTATGAGAAGCATCAGAATGGCATGGGGGTATTTTCAGTTTAAGATGGAGAAATGCGAAAAATCCACCCTGGCTATAGTATGCAACCACTCTTGTGGCTGTATAATCATCACACTGAGATGGAAATGGAAATGGAAATGGACTGCCTTCAAGCTGATCCCGACTTATGGCGACCCTATGAATAGGGTTTTCATGGTAAACGGTATTCAGAGGGGGTTTACCATTGCCTTCCTCTGAGGCTGAGAGGCAGTGACTGGCCCAAGGTCACCCAGTGAGCTTCATGGCTGTGTGGGGATTCGAACCTGGTCTCCCAGGTCGTAGTCCAACATCTTAACCACTACGCCACACTGGTTCTCTACACTAAGCTGTAGTTACTCTTTTTTTTAATGTTATACCACTTAACATAATAAAAATCTCAGTCTAAGCCGTTTACATAAAAAGCATGAAAAATACACCAACATTCAATAACATTTCCTAAAAACTGGATAAAAGCAAAACTGCAACTGTATAACAAAAATAAAACTGTGTACAAAATAAACAGTGTAAAAACAAAACAAAAAATTAAAATTAAAGAGTCACAGTCTAGGAAACTGGGGTAAACAAGCTTTCAATAGGGTGTTTAGAGATCACTACCATCTGTACCTCACAAATTATCTGATGAAGGCCATTACAGAAGGTGGGTGGATGCCACGATGAAGGCCCACGGCCACGTTTTCACCAAGGCCCCCTCTGCACTATACATTTAAAGCAATATCATACCACTTAAAGCAGCAGAGGATGCTGAGAGCTGTTAGGTGACCCCTATTCCTCTCAAAAAGCTCCAATTCCCAGAGTTGTTTTTTAGCAATCAATCCCTATTCCCAGGAATTCCAGGAACTGTAGCCTTGTACGGGGAATAGGATGAGAGGGAGCCAAGCATAATGCCTCCTACCACAAGGTCACTGGCAGTGCATTTTAAGCCATCCCTCATTATCCTTAAAACATCCTCCCACATGTCTTTCTTCTGGATTTCTTTACAGCAGTGTCTAGGGGCCTCTAAAGACCTGTTTGGCCCCTTCTCTTTGGAGTGTCTGCTTATTCAGGTGATGTGTCTTAAGCCCAAACTACGTAAATCACAGATAATAAATTAAAATTATCCCTGGACTGTTCCACTTCAGATTGTTGGAAGTGGTAGTGGTAGTGGTATGAGTAGTGGCGCTGTAAACCGCCCAGAGAGCTTCGGCTATGGGGCGGTATACAAATGTAATAAATAAATAAATATATGTGGCCCTCCCAGACAAAACAAACAAAAAACCCCAACCCCGCATATGGAAAACTCGCATGTCACAGAGAGTAGAATTATTCTTCCCAACGTATGACTTTCTGTGTGCAGGGAGATGTTTTTACTTGAGGGAATATTTAGGCTGTATGTGTAAGATTGTGTGGCTGTAAATGCAAGATCCCAAAGCAGGTGCAGTCGAAGAACAGTTTTACTACAACGCCTACTAGAATATCTGTTTTTTCAGAGCATTCTGGCTCCATAGAGGAAATGTTCCTGTTTTCATTGAGCCCCATAGATCCTATAATCTCAAATGCCAACAAATTCTTAGTTCTTCTGAAGTTGACCAACAATCTCATGCATAAACTGAGGTTTCTCCATAACATGCCCTTGTTTTGCCATTTTATATGCAGGTGGAATTGTCTGTCCTCTCATTTGGACAGGACTTCATCCACTTCTTCTCTGGGGACATAAAGCCCCAGATGCAGTGAAGGAGGGTGCGGGGGGACGCAAAGGCTAAACCAAACTAGGGGCATAAAAAGATGAGAGCAGCCAATCTAAATCTGATAGGGAAGGAGAGGGGAAGGCAACAAAAGGGATTCAGAGGAGAGGAGCTATATGCAAACAGACCAGCAGGACGAAGTGATGATTTTTGCAGCAGCTCTTTGGGAGGCTTAAAAGGGAGTAAAGGCAAAAGGTCAGGAGGCCCAAGGTAAGGCATGGAAGAGATCATCAAGGCTCAGACTAACAAGGATTGTCAGCAGAAGGCACAAAGGGGGGAAAGAATGGTGCAGAACAGACAAATATCAGGGCTTCAACCCACGATGAGGCAAGACACATTCGAGTCTTGGCAGTGCTTCCAGCTTCCTAACTCTGTGCTCTGTTCTCTTATCTGCCCTAGCTCCTCCAAGGTCCTCGATGCACTCACTGAATGCCCTGACTCAGTCTCTGCCAAAGACATACCCCTCCCCTTCCGCCCATGTCATTTTTAGGCTGGGGTAAAAGGATTTCATTTCAGCCAAACTGGCCATCTACCTTCCATCATGGAATTTCAACTGTTGGAAAAGTCTCCCACCTTTAAAAAGCAGGAGGGGGAGAGAGAGTGAAGGGAAAGCTTTTAGGACCAGTAGAGATCAACTGTTTTTAAAAGCATTATTCTAAGAAGCAAGTGAAACAAGCAAAGGCAGAGTACAAGACACACAAAGGGACAAGCCAGAAACTGAACTGGTAGGGATCTGAAATCACACACACACACGCACAGAGCGCGGTGTGCGTTGCTAAGCACAATACGCAGACTACATTAAAGCACAGTCTGTCACTCACTTAACATGATATTCTTGTGCTCAACCGATGTTTCCTTTCTGTGTCTCTCATCTAAACACACCCATGCCCAAAAAGGGTAGGTTTCAGTCTCTAATATTCTCCAACACATTATCTGCTGCAGTTAGCATGCTGCTGCCGAATCAAAACAAGCTTTTTAAAAGTGTTTTTACAAAGTAGTTAACCAACAAGGCAATTCTATGCACGTTTACTCAGAAGTAAGTCCCACTGTGTCCAATGGAGCTTAATCCTTGGCAAATGCACACAGGTTTGGAGCCCAAGTTGTCTCTGTTCCAAGGCCAATAATATTGCCTGCATTTTCTGCACTTAAAAAATCAATGATGAAAGGAGTTCTGTGCAGAAGAAACTCAGACCTGCACAGTCCTTATGGCCATTGCTGTCTGGAGTTCTCTATGAAACTGAAAATATGTGTTTGCACAGATGGGCATTTTCAAATTGCTAACTGTTGGAGACGGATGTAAAAAGCAGAAAACCCTTGTTATTAAAACCACTGGTAGAAATAGATGAAGAGGAGGCTCCACATTGCAATACTAGTCATTTCACATGGGTATCTTCCAGATCAAGAGTAGCCAACAACATGGTGCCCTCCAGAGGCTGTGGACCACAACTCCCATCAGCCTGAGCCAACATGGCCAATGGCCAAAAACATCTGGAGGATGCTACTTTGACTACCTCATTCTAAATCATTACAAAACCAACAGTAAAGGCAGACTGCAGAAGATCCCAAACCATTGACTTAAATAGAATCTGCTGAACTGGGAGCTTATATTTCACCATCTTGACCAGTCTGGGCCATCTAACCTTAATAAATGACTGCAAAAATACATTCACATACTTTTTTGGAGTTTCTGGTTATTTATTTATTTATTTATTTATTTAAAATATTTCTATCCCGCCCTTCTACCCTGCAATAGGGAACTCAGACCGGCTTACAATAAAATCACACGCATACATAATACAATTATACACAATAAAAACACAAAACGTTAAAAATGTAAATGTACTGCCTTCAAGTCGATTCCGACTTATGGTGACCCTTTGAGTAGGGTTTTCATGAGGCTGAGAGGCAGTGACTGGCCCGAGGTCACCCAGTGCGCTTCATGGCTGTGTGGGGATTCGAACCCTGGTCTCCCAGGTCGTAGTCCAGTAAATTAAAATACATAAAGTACAATTAAAATACATAAAATACAATATATATATATACACATACATGTATATATATGCATAGATATATGGGGGAGTGATACTAAAAGGACTCAAAAGATAAAAATTAAAAATAAAGAATGTAAAAATAAAGAGCGTATAAACAGTGTCAGGCTCACCTGTCAGTCCCTCCCAAAGACTCTAGACGAAACAAGTTAGTTTTCACAAGTTTCCAAAAAACCATCAGGGGGGAGCAGAGCGGGCTTCTTGGGGCAGGGAAGTCCACAGCCTGGGAGCCACAACTGAAAAGTCACTCTCCCGCATGCCTGAATCTATCATCTTTCAATTCAGGCACATGGAGGAGATCAGAGGCAGATCGTCTTCAATCCAGGGTAGGAACATATTAGTGAAAGCGGTCCCTCAGGTACACTGCTCCAAGGCTGTTTAGGGCTTTAAATGTCAAAACCAGCACTTTGAATTGGGCCCGGAAACAAACTGGGAGCCAGTGGAGTCGACAAAGCACAGGGGTGATATGTCCCCTGCACCGTGCTGCAGTTAACCTTCTGGCTGCTGCATTTTGGACCAACTGTAGTTTCCGAACCATTTTCAAAGGCAGCCCCACGAAGACTGTGTTACAGCAGTCAAGCCTCGATGTCACCAATGCATGTGTCACTGCAGCCAAGTCAACTGCTAAATGTAGACTGCTATATGGCTAGATGTAGCTACCCAGATTTTGAAGGAATATGGTTATCTTTGAAAACATCCAGTGTGTTTCCCCCTTTTATTTTCTTTAGATTCCCTAAATGTTAAGACAAACTGCTAGCTCTGTCAAGACCTTAATCTAAGAGTAACAATTTGTTGTCCAGTTGCTGCAGGGCTCTTTCTTCTGCCCCATGCAATGTTCGCTGTTCAACTGAGAACATAATCAGGAACGTGTGTTTTGCTTTACACTCACTAAAATCTCTTTTCTTTAAGATTGTGAGGCTGCTAACTGGGTCTTTTTTTTCCTTAGGTAACACTTAATTTTTGGATGCATACAGTATAAATAAAAAATACTATTAAATGTGTTTCAATGTCATTAATGTAGGACAGAAATAAGGAGGGAGCCATTTTTAACTAGCACCGTGCAGCCAATTCAGGTATAACATTTGAATTAGAAATGTGGAAACATGAAAGACTCATATGCATCATATATGGTTCCAAGGATCATATGCAAAAAAGGCCCATGAGTAACCTTCCATGCGATCTGCCTATATTGGGGCACTGAGGAAGGAAACAGAGTGCTGCTGTTCAGACAGAGAACTCTAGGTTCTGTGCCTACAGGGCGCACAACATGACAGTGGTTAGCTTAGAGAAAAAATACCCAGCTTTATTTACTTCACCAGGAATCATGTGTAACCTGAAAGCTTGCGTGCTTAACATAAAGGTGTATGGGTTCAACAGAAAGTAGTGCTTTTTTAAAAAAAGAAAGAAAGATGTGTCTCTAGGGTTTGGCATAAAAATGCAACCCCAGTTTACACCCTGCTCTCTTCAGGCTTTGCTGTTCCAGCAACGTCTTACAAGAACAGCTTTTCTATCATTGTGTCTTGCAATACTTATATGAAGCATGCTGCTAACCCCCAACCCAACAGGGCATACATTACCACTGATTGAAAATCAGTTAAAGAGTAATTGGGAGCCAGCTTCTTCTCAGTCATGACTCCTGATATGTGTAGTCTACCAGCAAGGTGTAACGGTTAGACTGTTGGCCCTGGGAGAGCAGGGTTCAAATCCTCACTGAGTCATCAAGCTCCACTGGGCCTGTCACTGTCTCTCAGACTCATCTATTTCACAAGGTTGTTGAGAGGACAAAAAGAGATGATTGTTGCCCTGAGCTCCTTGAAGGAAAAGCCCAGTATAAATGAGATAATAAATTACAGGACCATCTGACTTCAGAAAGAGCATCCATAAGGCCACAGCTCCTCTTCCCCCATCCCAAATCACAAAAGGGGAGCTTCAATCTCTCTTTCTCCAGGATTACTTTGCTCACATGAGCCAACTACTGCCATGAGTATTTGGGGTTAGGTTGGAGTGATGGATAAGCCAAGTCTGATATTATATGAGGCAATGTTCAGGGTCTGCATGCATTGTTTTTCATGGATCCCATGAAAGGGTCACATCCATACCATACATTTTAAATACACAGCTTCCCACAAAGAATCCTGGGAACTATAGTTTATCCCTCACAAAGCCACAATTCACAGCACCTTTAACAAACAATAGTTCCCAGGATTCTTTGGGGGAAGCAATGTGCTTTAAATGTGCTTAAATGTATGGTGTGAATGTAACCTAGGATTCCCTGACCAGCTTTTCACTTCAGTTTTTTCTCTCAAAATGAATTAACATGTTAATAAAGAGGCACTGTTCCATTACATTGTGGGCCTCTCTCCACCCCAAACTTTCCTAATATTTTTTTTTTATGTCTCTGAACTTTGTGCCCCTTTTTCACTAGAAATTACATTGGCCAGGAATGAAATGGTACACCCTTGGCAATGAATCAGGAGAACTACTGTTACTTCACAGTTAAAAATAAAATCTAGAGCTGGGGGCCAGGGGGGATGTTATCTGGAAATGCTCTTCAAGACATCATTAGAGGCTGCTAAACAAGAATGACTGGAAGGAATCACAAAAGTAAAGCAAAAGTGTCAATAGTTTTCGTCCTCCCCCAGCCCGCATCTTTAACAATGTAGTTCCCATTGAAATCCATGTCTCAAAATCCAAGCCCACCATGTAATAAGATTCAGATTCACTAATAGGCAAAAATCCTTGCAGTTTAAGAACATACCTATAGCCAACAGATATTTCTATTGAACTTTAAAAAGCAGGGAAATTGGGCAGCTATAGTGAATGCACCAGGGGAGCTGGAGACCTGACCTCCTCTCTGAGATATTGTACTGCCCTACAAATTTGTCAAAATGCCAACACAATTTGGGTTGGTCTTTCACAGTCCAATCTACTTCCTGTGTAGCTTGGAAGAATTTGGTAACGTGCCTCTGAGCATATGGTGAGTGGTGGCAACACCTGCCATCTCCAAAGATAGAGAATTATATTTTTCTATGTTTGTTGGTGTTCTTCTTACTTTGCTTCTTTTCGGTGTTACTAATGTTTCTACTGAGAATCTAAGCTAGAAAATTATATTTCTCTCATTCATCCTAGAAATATCTGTCAAATCTATTTTTATTAATTTCAAAGCCTTTTTATTGGTCAATGTCATCAGTCAGCGGCAATTATTCATGACGGAGTAAGACTGTCTCCAAAATATTGGAAGACGCCTGTGGATGAATTTGTTTTATGTCAGGAGATGGATGCACAACGATCAACACACAATCTTGTTGTGCTGAGAGTTGCTAGGACAGCCTTTCCCAACTAGCGGGCCACCAGATGTTGTTGGACCACAACTCCCATCAGCCTCATCCAGCATTGCCAATCGTCAGGAAAGATGGGAATTGTGGTCCAACAACATCTGATGGCCCACTAGTTGGGAAAGGCTGTGCTAGGAGATGCCCAGTTCCCCTCACAGAACTTCAATCAGAGTGGTTGACTGTTTAACCACTCTGGCCACTGGAGCTCTGTCAGGGGAATAGGAATCCCCTCTCAGCACCCTTCACAAGCTACACTTCCCAGGATTCCTTGGGGGAAGCCATGCCTGTCTAAAGTGAAATAAAGGTCAGGTGTGGGTGTGGCCCCGATTAGCCAAGCCCAGCAGCTGTGAATCTGGCTTTTAGAACTCTGACGGTTCTCACTGAGCATGCCCAAGTTCAATGCTAAATTTCTTAAATTAATTAGAAATCAGCCAGGCATTTTTTTTAACTTTTAAACTGCAGAAGATGAAGGTCAGAGTATGGGGCAAGGTCAGTAACAGGATTACAGGTACTCTGTGAAGATGGCTGGTTTTTAATTAATTTAAACAAATTATGAGAACTCTGACAGAAAAAAGTCCAAACAGGGTCTAGTGTTTTTCTCTTTCTTTTTACACTTTGAACTCTCGATTCTCTCTGACTGTTTTGTGTATCGCCATGAAAGTTAGAGGTTATTAAGCAAGTGTTTCTGAGTTCAGGACTGTAAGTTTTATAAGGTTTTGTTTTGAAACTGGTAACAGGGATCAGACTGATCGAACATACAAAACTGATTCTGGCCTGCTTGCATTGGCTGCCTGTATGTTTCCAAGCCCGATTCAAGGTGCTGGTTTTAACCTATAAAGCGTTACACGGCTTGGGACCACAATACCTGATGGAACGCCTCTCCCCACATGAACCCACCTATACACTACGCTTAACATCAAAGGTCCTCCTCTGGGTGCCTACTCCAAGTGAACCTCGGAGGATGGCAACAAGGGCCTTCTCAGTGGTGGCCCCTAATTATGGAATGATCTGTCTGACGAGGTGCACCTGGTGCCAACACTGTTATCTTTTCGGCGCAGGTCGAGACTTTCTCCCAGGCATTTTTTAACAGCGTTGAATAGCATGTTTTTAACTTGTCTGTCGGTTTTTATGGGTTTTAATTTGGTATGGTTTTAAATTTGTGTACTTGTTTTTAATGTTTTTAATTGTTGTAAACCGCCCAGAGAGCTTCAGGTATGAGACGGTATATATATATATACCTCATGGCTGTATAATTAGCACTCCACCACCTCTAGGCTAGAAACAGCACTGAAAAAACCTAGACAAAAATTAATATTGTTATAAATATATTACATTGTGCTTCTCCTCCAAATGTCACACAGATTGTGTGTGAATTTCAGTTTGTAGTATTACACTTCCCAATGTTAGTCCTAAAACAAGCGAGATATACGATTTCTTAAATACAGTTGTAAATGAGTTCAGGACTGATGGAAATAGCTGAATGGACCTGTGGTGTGCAAATGAAACAGCAAAATGTCTGTATCTGTTCTAGGGATCATTACAGCTCATGAATTAAGAATAGGAAACACTGTCATTTCACAGCAGGCACACAATGAAAAGGGTCCAAAAGAACAAACTGCCTAAAACAGAAAAGTGGATCCTTCACACATTACCTCCCCCCACAACCCCAGCCAAATGTCCACATGATGCAGATTACAATGTGTCATCATTAGAGGGCGTGAAACAACAAACCACTTGCCAGTGGAGGAATGGATGCAACTCTGACCTTACAAAAGTAGGCTACATTCCAGCCAAAGAAAAGTCGGAGGTTGCTATACACACACCTCTCTCCATCCTTCGTCTAGGCAAGCAAGTTTAGAGAAAAGGCGGGTCAGAGGAGACATGATGGAAGTGTATAAAATTATGCATGGCATTGAGAAAGTGGATAGAGAAAAGTTCTTCTCCCTCTCTCATAATACTAGAACTCGTGGACATTCAAAGAAGCTGAATGTTGGAAGATTCAGGACAGACAAAAGGAAGTACTTCTTTACTCAGCGCATAGTTAAACTATGGAATTTGCTCCCACAAGATGCAGTAATGGCCACCAGCTTGGACGGCTTTAAAAGAAGATTAGACAAATTCATGGAGGACAGGGCTATCAATGGCTACTAGCCGTGATGGCTGTGCTCTGCCACCCTAGTCAGAGGCAGCATGCTTCTGAAAACCAGTTGCCGGAAGCCTCAGGAGGGGAGAGTGTTCTTGCACTCGGGTCCTGCTTGCGGGCTTCCCCCAGGCACCTGGTTGGCCACTGTGAGAACAGGATGCTGGACTAGATGGGCCACTGGCCTGATCCAGCAGGCTCTTCTTATGTTCTTAAGAGGCGTTATCACAGTTCAAGGGCATAGAGCACTCCAGGAGGGAGTGGACCAGGACCTAGGATGCAGCCTAGGGTGAGTCCCAAAGGCTGGATAGAGAGGCCTGGAGGGCCATTAGGCTCATTCACTTATACATTTTCATGAGAGGAGTCACAATAAATTCAACCTTGCCAAGCAAGATTAAGGACTTTTGAAACAAACCTGTTTTCTCTCAGGATAGATTATAAGGTGGACCTTATCAAGAGTTATTGTTATTATTAAATTTATATCCCACCCTTCCTCCCAGTAGGAGCCCAGGGCAGCAAACAAAACGCTCTAAAACATCTTAAAAACAGACTTTAAAATGCATTAAAACATCCTTAAAAACATATTGAAACAAACATCTTTAAAAACATCTTTTAAAAAGTGTTTAAAACATCTTAAAAAGCAATTCCAGCACAGACGCAGACTGGGATAAGGTCTCTGCTTAAAAGGCTTATTGAAAGAGGAAGGCCTTCAGTAGGCACCAAAAAGATAACAGTGATGGTGCCTGCCTAATATTTAAAGGGAGGGAATTCCACAGGGTAGGTGCCACTACACTAAAGGCCCTATGTTGTGCGGAACGGACCTCTTGAGAAGATGGAATCTGCAGGAGGCCCTCATCTCAGAGTGCAGTGATCGACTGGGTATATCATTTATTATGACTATGATAAATTACCATTTTTATACTGTTGTAGATGGAGTTAGCAAGTACCATAGGGGCACACTGTCACATGCAGAAGCTCAAAGATGGGAAGGATGCATGACTGACACAAGGCAGAGTTTGCGTAAACATGGGCTGCTATCTCAAGACAAGACAGATAATTTCTGAAAGTTTAATTGTGCAAGCCAGCCTTGACAAAGAGAATGGGCAATTAACAAATCCTAAGCTAGGTAAATGATGCACTTGATCTTTGTAGAGGTGGGTTTCATGATATACCTGAGTACAAGGCTGAGCATCCTTACCATTTAAAAAGTGGCCCCTATACATATATTATGTGTGGTGTAGTGGTTAAAGTGTTGGACTACGACCCGGGAGACCACAGTTCGAATCCCCACACAGCCATGAAGCTCACTGGGTGACCTTGGGCCAGTCACTGCCTCTCAGCCTCAGAGGAATGCAATGGTAAACCACCTCGGAATACCGCTTACCATGAAAACCCTATTCGTAGGGTCGCCATAAGTCGGAATCGAACTTGAAGGCAGTCCATTTCCATTTTTCCATACATACAATATTTCCTGTCATCACCTACCTTCTATTGGTAGTTCATGTGCTCTGGGAAATTATGCACCTCATTTGCATGCTTGCAAAGAAAACCTTGCTTGCAAATGTTGCGGCTGGGCACCTTGAATGAAGCATTTGTGTTATTTGTTGACAGCTGTTTTGCATCGTGTAGCACACTGCCACAAAGGTCTTAGGGCAACATGGTTTGGAGGCATCAAATCAGGGGTACATCTTAAGCACCAAGGCCAAGACACATGCCTCCTTTACCATAATGATTTCACACACACACGCTCTGAATTAATATGGTTCTTTTAAAAAGAACACAGTCCTACTTGTTCAAGGCTTTAGTTTGAGATTCACAGTAGAATGGTAGAACCACCCCAACAATACACTAATAATGATAATGATAATAATAATAATGTTTTTATCCTGTCCTTCCTTCACAGAGCTGAGGGCAGCTTAGATGCTCCTTCCCCCAACCATTTTCTCCTCACATCAGCCCTGCAAGGTAGGTTAGACCAAAATATAATAACTGGCCAAAGTCATCTATTGAGCTTCATAGCTGGGTGAGGATGGCCCATGGTGAACATTCTAACCACTAAAACCACACTGGGTCAAGAGATATCATGAAATATAAAGAGTCACAGACGGATCCCTACCCCGGAGAGAGAGAGATTTATTTTATTTCCATCGAAGGTGGCAAGTAAAATCAAATCATAGTTGGCACTAGAAGTCAACACAATTGGCCCAAAGGGATTCAGGGTGGGCTCTCACTTCAAGGTGGAAAAAAGCCAGGATGGAAGTGGTCTGGTGACCATGTACAGCCTTTAAGCAGCATAAACTGAAAGTCCACCAAACTCTTCTGTGTGCTGCTCTTTCCGGGACTCTATCTCAGAGACATATGCCTGTAGCCCTGCCCCTACTGGACTGGGGCACTGGAGGCGGGCTAGAGGGAGGTTGGAGCAGCCCTTCATTGATGGCATCCTCACTCACGAAGAAGAGGGAGCAGCAGCAGCAGCTGGCCGTATACAGAATACCGGGAAAGGTTAAATTTGTTTGATTCATGGCAAGCCAATATTAGGTGAGAAACTCATCAGTGCAACAGACGTCTTTAGAATGTGTACACCAGTTTCATACATCAAGCATTAGCTAGCAAGGGTTTCCCCTTGTGTTCAGTTGAAAGAGCTAGGCTCGAAATGTCAGATATAGTTTGATTAGAGCATAAATTTCAGCCACAGAAGGTTACTGTAATAATTGTGCTAACTGGCCAAATTAGTTCTAAAACCATAAATACTTTGCATATTGAATTTAATCTGGAGAAGGCAAACATCTCTTTTTTTTACATTTCTCCAAAGAAGTGGGAAAGAAGATGTTCATAATACACAAGAAACAGAAGACCACCCATTAAGATGAGGTTATTCTAGACCACTGGATTTCTGAACTGTGGACTTTGGGGACCTGCTGGCTGCCCCTTACATCCAGCTGCTTGTACAGATGCTTTTCACTGAAAACAACCTTAGGCCAAGAAAGCAAGGACAGAGGAGTTTCCAATAATAAATGTAAGAGGAGAGGAGTCTCACCCGTTCATTTGTTAGCCAACATGACACATCATATAAAGTCTGAACAAATTAGGACCAGATTATCTGAACGACCGCCTGCTCCAGTATAGACCGTTAAGATCACTTGGATCATCTGGGGAGATTCTACTTGGCATTGCACCCTACAGAACATCATAGGGCAGTGATCTGAAAACAGGCATTTTTTGCACAACGGAGTGCCCTTCCCTCTGCCATACATGAAGCAGCAACCATCAGTTGCTCCAGACATCTTGTAAATACATTATCTTTCTGCCCAGGTTTTCCCTGACCCATAAGTTCACACTTTCCTTTACCTATATAAATTCCCTGAATTCCTGTTTTCATATGCTTTTATACTCCTGTTTTATTGGTTTTGTTGTATTTTTGTTTTAAAGCATTGTGGTTTATAAATATTGTAAATAAATACATAAACCATATTCCTTTTGATTGGTGTGGATGAAGAGGGCCTCTCTGCCAATTTGTCCATCCCAACCAATTCAAGCACAGAACTGGCCTTAGAAGCACCACTGTCAGAATGCAAGAAGGGCAATTTCTAATACCCTAGATTTGTTTTAAGGCACATTCTAGATTACCTGCCAGCCATCAAGTCAATCATTCAAGATTGGAAAAATAAGAAACTGAGAGAAGCAAAAGTGAGAGATCTTTTCATCACTAATCAGGGCCTATGTCAGCAGGCAGTCCCTATTCTAAGCTTTCATTAAGGAAAAAAAGGAAAGTCTCTAATCAAAGCAATAGTGAATAAAGTGAGTTTGAAATCTGAAATTGCACAACCTCAAGAATATTTTCATTTTGTTTATCAAAATTGGCAAAATGTTTTTGTTTGTGTTTCTCTGCAAGGTGTGAAATATGCACTCAGAATATTTTTGGTAGTCTCTGAAAGCTTATGGCAGAATAAATTTGATAGTCTTTAAAATACCACAAGACTTATTTTGTGGCACCTTATGTCATGGGTTCCTTTTTGGGGTTGTTGTTGTTGTTATGTGACTTCAAGTTGATTACGACTTATGGTGACCCTATGAATCAGTGACCTCCAAGAGCATCTGTCATGAACTACCATGTTCAGATCTTGTAAGTTCAGGTCTGTGGCTTCCTTTGTTTATGGAATCAATCCATCTCTTGTTTGGCCTTCCTTTTTTTCTACTCCCTTCTGTTTTCCCCAGCATTATTGTCTTTTCTAGTGAATCATGTCTTCTCATTATGTGTCCAAAGTAGGATAACCTCAGTTTCATCATTTTAGCTTCTAGAGATAGTTCTGGTTTAATTTGTTCTAACACCCAATTATTTGTCTTTTTCGCGGTCCATGGTATGTGCAAAGCTCTCCTCCAACACCACAGTTCAAATGACTTGATTTTTCTCTTATCCGCTTTTTTTCACTGTCCAACTTTCACATCGATACATGGAGATCGGGAATACCACGGTCTCAGTGATCCTGACTTTAGTGTTCAGTGATACATCTTTGCCTTTGAGCACCTTTTCTAGTTCTCTCACAACTGCCCTCCCCAATCCTAGCCTTCTTCTGATTTCTCAACTATTGTCTCCATTTTGGTTAATGACTATGCCAAGGTATTGATAATCCTTGACAAGTTCAATCTCTTCATTGTCAACTTTAAAGTTATTACATAACTCTTCTGTTGTCATTACTTTAGTCTTTTTGACGTTCAGCTGTAGTCCTGCTTTTGTGCTTTCCTCTTTAACTTCCATCAGCATTCATTTCAAATCATTACTGGTTTCTGCTAGTAGTATGGTATCGTCTGCATATCTTAAATTATTGATATTTTGGGAACTGTACCAGGCCCCCCACTACCTTAATCCAGCCATAGGCACTGGCAACAACTCTTTTGCTGCCCCATTTTTGGGGCAAGGAAAAGGCTGGAAAAAAGAGGAATCTTGTCTACCAGTAGTTGCTTTGGAGACTGACAGCAATTAGAGCTGCCAGGAAGCATCTTTCCACACAGTGCCTTGTTAGAGCAAAGAGGATGACAACTGTCATATTCATACCCTGTCTTGTGACACTGCACACAACATCAGGCTGGACACAACTGAAAGCAGAATACTGGATTAGATGGATCTTGGCTTGATCTGGAAAGGCAGTTCATGTGGGTAAATCTTTAAACTGGCAGGACTTATTTTATCAATTCCATTTGTTCCACTCAATCTGAAATAGCTTGACACTCATGGCATAACTTATCAAAATCCCCCCCTTTAAATTCAAGCACTAACTTGCTTAGATGAATAACAGAGTTACAACAACAATGTTCATACAACAAGTTTAGTAGGAAAAAGTAGGTTCTCTTTACAACTGGAATGATCTCTGGAGAACTTCACAGCTACATGTGAACTACAATCATCAAATGCATCCGGAAGAATAATTACAGGGTGGAGTGCCCCAGCAGACGTTACTGCTGCTAGAAGGGTTTTAATTGGGGGGGGGGTTACATGATGATGATGCCGCCAGGAAATGGGTTGGGGTGAGGATGGGGAGACTAGTCAGGAAACCCACTTGGCCAGAACTGTGGAAAACAAGAGCAGAGCAAGAAATACCATCAAGTGCAGCACATAGCACTAAAAGCTGTATCCACTATGAGAGGTCACAACACTGGACAAACATCTGGTCTAGCTAACTGGGGGTGGGGGGTCCACAGGTTCTTCATTCCTGCACTAAGGCAACTCAGAGAGAGTGCTTTCTAGGAAAATTTTAGACTTTAAACCATCACTTCCAGAATCTGTTAAGTATCTTATTAAAAGCCACAAGTTCCGCTTTCTTACGCCCACCTTTTCCTCCCAATCCAAATGCAAGAATTAGTCCACTTGCTCCATAGGAAGGTATGGAGAATCCATTCTTGGTCTGTGTTGTTTTTGGATGTTTTTATCCATAATTCAGTACCATTCCACATTAATTCGACATTTTTATAGTCCGAAAATAGTATTTAAATACACTTTTATCTCAAAATGCATACTGAAAGGTGTCTTTTATCTGAAAACATGTATTTAGATGTTTTGATACATTTAAACTGCTGAGAACTGCATTGCAACATTAAGAAAAGTGCAAAATTTGTTGGATAGCTGCTTTGATCCCCACATTAACCATTGGAAGCACAATATTTTCCCCAAAGAATCCTGAAAACTTTACTTTTTTTAAGGGTTCTGGGAATTGTATCTCTCTGGGGTAAAATAATGTACTTTCCATGTGCTTTAAATGTATGGTGTATATTCAGGAATCCACAAAGCTCAAACCCCTCAAACAACCCTAGCTTGGGATAGTGGAGAGCTAACACTTTTTGTACTGGAAGGGAAGGTGATGGCACAGATATGTGCGCTCTATGAAAGCCAGTACCAATAGCATATTATGTAGGGTAAAGATAAACTAAGCAAGATACTGCAACTCTAAATGTTTGCAGAAACATTAAAATGATTAAGTGAAGTACTGAGTTGCAGTTTTTCAAGTGGAGATCTTTCCTAGGCTTCCTTACTGTTTCAGGCCACATTCACTGCTATTAGCTATGGATTTAGGAATGCAAAATATAGCACATGAAAAATTCTCCAGATCAAGTAGATCATTTTAATTTGCACAGTGGTGGGAGAGGCAGAGCAGCCTGCTCTGAAGTTAGCTTGCGGGCCAATAAAGGCAGGTTTGTAACTTTTATACAGCAATCTGGTTTTTGTCTTAGCGCATATTTTGCGATCAGGCGTAGCAAGCGACAACTTCATATTACAATAGCAATTCTCACAATACACATCCCACAAACACTTTTTAAAAAAAGTATTTAAAAGGCAGTGCATTTGAAACAGTGTCCCAAGGCTTACACTGCAATCCTAACCCCATTTACCTAGGAGTAACCCCACTGAATTCAATTGAGCTTACTTCTGAGTAGACATTGTTAGGATTGTGCTGTTAATTGTTTCTCATTTGACTCGCTTTTGGAACTGTGGCTGTGGGCAGCAGGCCAATAAAAGTAGCTGCTTGAAGCCTACAGATAAGACTGCATTGCATTCACTGTGTCCGGGAGGTCTGACTGAACAAGCATGCATGCTTTAACATGCCTATACAACAACTCAGCTACGAGGAAGGAAAAAATGCTTTCCACAAGAACAGAACGGATATCTTGTCACTGGTGCTTAAACAAACCGAAGCAAACGTGCTGCAAAACACCCTAAGACACTTTTGTAGCAAACTTATTACAAATGGTGAATGGACAATAATTTTAAAAGTACTATTTAAGGAAGGGTTTTAGGCACAGAGAAATATAATAATTCAAATCCTTTTAACCACACTTTGCCCAATAAATAAATCCAATAATTTTGTAGCCTGGAAGCTAGGATTAGTCTGAAGGTAATTCTCTGTTGGCCAAAGCACTAGAAGGTTCCCAGAGAAGCTGTGATGGTATGAGAAAAAACACTGAAGGGCTTCTGGTATTTGTGACCCATTCACCAGCAAATATGCACATTAATAAAACATGGGGTGAAGGCAAGCAGTGCTGGTTTGTAAAACAGCATCAGTTCTAAAACTAAAACTAAGCCACACACTTGGAGCATCCTCTTCTGTCGAGGTTCCTCCTTCAAGCCAGCTGCAAAACTCAGATTCATTTCTCTTGCACTGGCTACCCCCTGCTGACTCACAAGTGCTTCTCCAGCCCCCAAGCTGGTGAGGTGTTACAGGCCAGCAGCCAACTCCCATGATGCTCTCAGAAGAAACAAGCCATTGAGCAAGCATCTTACCCAGCTCTAGAGACAGACCAACAGCAAGTAAGCTATAAAGATAACCATGTTTCCCTCCCCCTCAATAGGCCATATAGCATTTCTACTATATCATTATAATTGTTTTATGAACTTAAATTTTCCCACTGATGTTGCTACTTTGCGAGTCACAGCCATGTGCAGTGGTGCCACAAGCAGAAATACACCCAAATTTACAGTCAGAAAATGGAAAGTGGGCTAGGAACTGAGTATATATATATATTGTTCTGATGTGAACAGAAGGAGGAACTTAGCAAAAGAGCAAAAAAGTATACATTAGCATTACATACCAGAGATGTTCAAAGCTTTGTCATGATGAGGCTCTCTAAATAGGAAACACAATTTGTATCTCCCAAGTCAACAATAATTAGTGGTGTATACTCAAATTTACTTCATAAGGATAAGCTACAACTTTATACGCTGAAATCATCCCATAGCACTTAAGGTGTTAACATAACACAGTCAAGGTGTTAAAAGCATGCTGAAGGGTGAAGTGGGGACTCTCACCTGTGCTAATGACTGTGAGTATGGAATGGAACAGTATGATCTCGCACATGGATTTATTTAGAGGGTATGTATACCGGTTTTCAAGCCAAAGCCTGAAATGTTAAAACAATCCATTAAGATACAATTTAAAAAACTGTAAGAGTTAACAAAAAAAAGTATGGCATTAGAAAGACAGATAGCCCAAATGAACAGCTGTCAGGTGCGTATGGAGCCAATGCAAGGGGCCAAGAGCTAGGTCCCCAAAGGAAGGCTCCCAGGAAGCAAAACATGTAGGAGAAAGTCTGGAAGTGAGAACATTGGTGATTCATTGGTCTCTAACAATAAGGAGATAGAGCTCATACACAGGTCAGAGTACATTGACAGGAAGTGGAGCAATGAGCTCTCAAAGCAAACCCAAAATGTGAAAGATTGGGGAGGAAAGGGTCAGGATGGAGCTGGCATTGTTCCTTGCTGCTACTATAGTTCCTTAAGAAGATCCACTTCATATTTTGAAAGTCATTGTCCAACATTTATGATTTCATTACATTTTACAGCTATGTCTATATAAAGGGACAAAAATGTGCTGTGAAAACAAGTTAAAATTGTTGAACTCAGGATTTACTTCTGAGTTAACTTGCTTAGCACTGGGCTTTCAAGCTCTCATCTTCAGATTGATTGGTTTTTCTTTTGGATTTGTAAAGATCTAATGAACTCAAGCCAGGAGCCCTATTCCAAAAGATTAGAGAAATGAAAGGGAAATATAAACCAAGAGTAGGATGTTGAATAATCAACAGGGGAACACATTGACTTATTGAGATGAAACAAAAGGAAGATGGAAGCAATACACTGAAAAACTCTATAAAAGAGATGACAGGATGACAGATTCATTCACGGAGGAACCATAGGATGAAGAACCAGAAATTTTAGAATGTGAGGTGAAAGCTGCTCTTAAAATACTTGGAAGAAACAAATCACCAGGAATAGATGGCATACCAATAGAGTTGCTACAAGCTACTGAGACTGAATCTGTCCAAATTCTGACAAAATATTGTCAAGAAATATGGAAAACTAAACAATGGCCCACAGACTGGAAGCGTTCAATATATATCCCACTTCCAAAGAAAGGGGATCCCAGAGAACGCAGTAATTACTGAACTATTGCCTTAATATCCCATGCAAGTAAAGTAATGCTCAAGATTCTACAACAAAGGCTCTTACCATATATGGAGGGAGAAATTGGCATTTCTAAATCTGGATTTAGAAAGAGAAGAGGCACCAGAGATCATATTGCAAACATACGTTGGATAATGGAATGGAGCAAGGCATTTCAGAAGGAAATCACCCTGTGCTTTATAGATTACAGCAAAGTGTTTGATTGTGTAGATCATGAAAAACTATGGAATGCTTTAAAAGAAATGGGGCTGCCACAGCATCTAATTGTCCTGATGCGCAACCTATACTCTAGACAAGAGGCTACTGTAAGGACAGAATATGGAGAAACCAATTGGTTCCCCATCGGAGAGGGTGTGAGACAGGGTTGTATTTTATCACCCTATTTGTTTAATCTGTACACAGAACATATATTATACGGAAAGCCGCATTGGACCAAGATGACAGAGGTGTGAAAATGGGAGGGAGAAACATCAATAATTTAAGATATGCAGACGATACCATACTCTTAGCAGAAACCAGTAATGATTTGAAACGAATGCTGATGAAAGTTAAAGAGGAAACCACAAAAGCAGGACTACAGCTGAACGTCAAGAAGACTAAAGTAATGACAACAGAAGATTTATGTAACTTTACAGTTGACAATGAGGACACTGAACTTGTCAAGGATTATCAATACCTCGGCACAGTCATTAACCAAAATGGAGACAATAGTCAAGGAATCAGAAGAAAGCTAGGACTGGGGAGGGCAGCTGTGAGAGAACTAGGAAAGGTCCTCAAATGCAAAGATGTATCGCTGAACAACAAGGTCAGGATCATTGAGACCATGGTATTCCCGATCTCTGCGTATGGATGTGAAAGTTGGACAGTGAAAAAGGCGGATAAGAGAAAAATCAACTCATTTGAAATGTGGTGCTGGAGGAGAGCTTTGTGCATACCATGGAATGCGAAAAAGACAAATAATTGGGTGTTAGAACAAATTAAACCAGAACTGTCACTAGAAGCTAAAATGATGAAACTGAGGTTATCATACTTTGGACACATCATGAGAAGACATGATTCACTAGAAAAGACAACAGGGAGTAGAAAAAGAGGAAGGCCAAACAAGAGATGGATTGATTCCATAAAGGAAGCCACAGACCTGAACTTACAAGATCTGAACAGGGTGGTTCATGACAGATGCTCTTGGAGGTCGCTGATTCATAGGGTCGCCATAAGTCGTAATCGACTTGAAGGCACATCATAACAACAACAAACAAGCCAGGGGAAAAAAAAAAGTCTAGAGATTATCCCAGATTTGGTTTGAAAATGCCACCTAGTATACTTCTTGATTTCTCAGATCGTTAAAAGTGAATATGAAACAATTGACTAGCTGGCAATGTAAAAACAGAAAAGGGCACATTTCATCCATTTTGAGACTGTGCTATAAAAGTCTCCCTCGACCCCATGGCTATTTATCCCTTGTTTATAGTATTACAAGTTACATTTTAAAAAAAAAAACTTCTGTTGCAATGTACACAAGCTTTATTAAGAAAAAAAGTTTCAGCACCCACATGATCCCTAAACAAACACCAAGGAACAAATTGTGCCCTGGCTTAATCATACTGAAAATAACTCCACTCATCAACAGAAGCCGCTGAGTTATAACCTAAGGCAGCATCTGGTACACTTTACAAGCACAATGGTGGAGACTGAATATGCTCTGAAGTAGTTTGAATACACATTTGCTGCATTCAGTGGCACTTACCCAGGACAGAGAATGTGTGTTACAACCACTTTCACCACTTAGGTTGCAATCCTATGTATACTTACCTGGGAATAAGTCCCATTACAGTGAAACCAACTTCTGAGTAGACAGTGATAGGATTCAGTGCACACAGATATGGCCCAACCCTCCTGTGAAGTGATCTCAATTTACCTCCAGTTTCAAATTACCCATGCATTTGTCCAAATTCAACACGGATTTGGGCTTCCTCTTTGCCCCTCCTCCCATATTTTAGGTTGGCTGTCTGCTTTAGAACATTTTTACAGCAAGTGCTTTATATGGCTACCCAATTAAACATTTGCCTGGCATTTTGTTTATTTAATGTAGCTAGAGGGAAGAAAAGATGGCTTTGTCATAAGGACCAATCTAGTCACAAACCAGTTTTGTGTCCTGCCCATTCAACTGCAACAAGAACATATTCCCAAAATTTGATCCAGGAAAACAGAGAAGTGAGCATCCAAAACCCAATGAGTATTCTTCCACTAAAATGATGTACATCTCAAAAATCTCATGTAAATAATGTTCAAATTATGTACATCTTGCCTTACTATTAGAATGTCTGCCTGCTTTCACCCCAAGGCAACTCAGGTTAAAAATAAGCCTTGAAAAATGAGCAAGCCACTGAGAACATTGGTGAGAAATTTTCATGGATGAAGGAACCAGTCTACAAAATGGACTATCAGGCTTGCTTTTGGGATTCCACTCAGGTTGGGGATGTGAGAAATTAGGCATTTAGCAAAAAACCAAGGACAACGTTTAGCAGAAAAGGACCAAGGACAACTCAAATATAACTGGATTCCCAGACTTATCAACGAAAAAGAGCAAAATCATGGGCCAGGTCTGGCAGATCATTTCATAGAGGAGTCTGTCAGGATCCCACCTCAGACCACCACCTGTTAGGTCCCTCCAGTCAGGATCCTGGGTTTTATTTGTTCTCTCTCTGGCTCTAGCACAGATCTCGCAAGATCCCACTGCTAGGCAGCACCATCAGCCACTCCCTATTTCACAATATTACCTTGGGACTTTGCCTTAGTCCCCTTCTGGCTTATTGTTACTTTGTGTCTGGGTGCACTTGCAGACCACAACCCCCCTGTATCTTTGTGCCAATAAAGCATACAGCCCTGGGTTGCCCTGGATACTTGATGATACACTATCTCTTCACCGCTGCCACCATTTGATACTGTTTCTCCACCTTGGTAATTACCCTGCTCACCCTTTTGGTCTGTGAAAGCCCCAGCCAAGCATCAGGCTTTTGGTAAACCAAGAAAATGTTTATTTATAAACACCAGGAAATAGCAAGATTACTTATGGGATATTTAACAAGCATATGGTTTCATATATTGTGTTACTCTTTATGTTTCTAGTCAAATATAATCTGCCTCATCAGCCTAATACCATCCAGCCCACAACCAACAGAACTCCAATCAACCCAAACTCCACAACCAACCGACCACCTCCCTCTCATTTATACCTTCAGCTACTCAAACACTCAGCCAATCATCATACAGCATTCTCCAGCGTTCTAGCCCATGTACTCTCCCCTCTAACTCAATCCACTTACCATATATACCTTAATAAACCTGCACTTACCATATTTACAGTAATATCTATATACAAGGACATCACAGAATCCCTCATCTTTGCCCCTCCCCTTTCAAGACCAATTCACTTCTAAGTGTGCCACTGAGTATACACTCAAAAAGCTGCTGCACCAATTATAGCTCGCCAATGAGTGTAGGTATGTATTTATGGAAAGGTTTGCATATCCAGTCATCACATTTTTGGGGTGAACATATAAAAAATGACATGTGTCAATTGGTCCTTATGGCAGAGTACTGTATCAGAAACCTCATTTACCCATTATTTTTATACTCCTGTGATTTCTTGAAAAATTCAATCATAGAATGATTGTGGAAGGCAGATGCAGAACGAGATGCGTAGTGCGGGATACACTTCTTCCAGAAAATTCAAGAGGACTGATGATAGTGATGCCTTCCTCCAGATTCAGCAGGAAGACAAGTGACAATGTCTCAGGCCACGCCTGCTGTGCCAGTTTCAAACGTCAACCAACCCAAAATGTCTATCTATGGGTCACATGAAGACTACTCTCTACCACATGCTTAGATATTTCAGAAAATAAGTGTAAGGCACCAAAAGTCTTCCCAAACATGCCCTAGAGAAGGATAAGCTTGAATTAGCACTCACTGTGGGAAAGAGACAGTGACATTTCTCAAAATTAGATTATGTCAAGACCACCCAGGCTTTTGGAGGAAGTTGATCTGAGAAGGTGGCAGTAAGTTCATGGATGTTATCTACTGTTCTGCTCAAATGGCTTTCAAAACTATTAGATTTAATTTTAGGTGTTTTTCACTGTATTTCCTGCCTGGCCACAACTGCCTCGCAAGGAAGGCCAGCCGTACCAGTGTTGTTCAGTAGTCTGCTACTATCGTTCCCTTTTTACCTTCTGACCAGAAAGGAAAACTAAACTACGTGTTGATTACAAAGGGGATTGTCCAGTCTTCTCCTGGCAGACAGGACACCTCAAAAGGAGGGCTCAGGTGAATCTGGAAGTGGCAGGAAGTATGTGAACAGGCCGCTTAGAAAGAACAGGAAATTAGAGAAGTTGAATGACTTAAAAGAGACTTACCCTGGCAGGGCAGATCTGTGTCACATTAATGTTTGGTATCTGTATTTCAATTTACCTTGCCTGGGACCTCCACTGACAAAGGGCAGTTTAGAAATTGAATTAATGAAATATATTTTTTAAAAAGAGATTGGGAGAGGTAGAAACAATGTACAATAATGTACAGGTTCTATGTTCATGAAATATTGTGTTCCCTAGGGATGAGTATCTGCAATGGGACTGGGGCTTCAAGTGGCTTTTCTTAGATTATTCCCTTGGTGACTGTCAAAAATTGTGTTTAGTAGCTGGTGCTCTTTATCCACTGCTCCAGATCACTATTTATTCAAAACTTAACAATGGAGACTGGAACTGGAAGTAAACTTAGGATATTACTCCCAAGCCTTTAAACAAAAATAAAATTCCCAAAGCTCACTCTATTATGTGAGCAAAGTTTGAAGTTATCATCATCTCTAGGATGTGGTCATTCCAGCTCAAACTTGAACTAGGCCAATGATGCAAGAGTGGAAGGTGGCACAGAGGAGACTCTGCCTTCTATTCATGCCTCACAGTATTCTTCAGAGAAACAGAGTTCTTCAGTTTCCACAGCAGCCAGTCTATTTGGCTCCTCTCTTAGTCACTTAAAAAACATCCATTGCCAAAATAAATGCTTTACTATTAATAGATGAAAAGCACTGCAGAATTTATTGAGTGCATACCTCATCTTCCCTATTTGAAAAAAAAAATCAAAACATTAGTCCTTATGTTTTTATGGTAATCAGCCAAGCCACTTTGATCCCAGAGCTAGTTGGTTCCTGCAATCTAATTTGGGCTTGACCAGCAGAGACTGGTGCTGATTGGGAATGGTGAGGCAGAGGGAAGGACAACTAATGGTTGGTGGAGCCAGGGATCACAGTAGGTGGAGCTAACTAATAATGGGTTTCTCATTACTAAAGATAACAAGTTGTTTGTTGCTGTTATATGCCTTCAAGTCAATTACAACTTATGGCGACCCTATGAATCAGTGACCTCCAAGAGCATCTGTCATGAACCACCCTGTTCAGATCTTGTAAGTTCAGGTCTGTGGCTTCCTTTATGGAATCAATCCATCTCTTGTTGGGCCTTCCTCTTTTTCTACTCCTTTCTGTTTTTCCCAGCATTATTGTCTTTTCTAGTGAATCATGTCTCCTCATGATGTGTCCAAAATATGATAACCTCAGTTTCATCATTTTAGCTTCTAGTGACAGTTCTGGTTTAATTTGTTCTAACACCCAGTTATGTGTCTTTTTCGCAGTCCATGGCATGCGCGAAGCTCTCCTCCAACACCACATTTCAAATGAGTTGATTGTTCTCTTATCTGCTTTTTTCCACTGGCATTTCTTTCCTGATAATGTCTCTGACCTCACTCCACAGTTCATCTGGTTCTCTGTCAACTACGTTTAAAGCCTCAAATCTGTTCCTTATTTGATCTTTATATTCTTCTGGAATGTTATGTAATTTGTATTTTGGTGTTATGATTGCTTTGTTGTTGTTCTTTAGCTTTACTCTGATTTTCGATATGACCAGCTCATGATCTGCACCGCAGTCTGCTCCTGGTCTTGTTTTTGCAGAAAGTATGGAACTTCTCCATCTTCTGCTACCAATTATATAATCAGTTTGATTCCTATATTGACCATTTGGTGATGTCCACGTGTACAGTCGTCTTTTCAGTTGCTCAAAAAATGTGTTTGCAAGAAACAAATTATTGGCTTCACAGAATTCAACACCTTTTTCTCCTGCTTCATTTCTATCTCCTAAGCCCCATTTCCCCACATTTCCTAGTTCTTCTCTGTTCCCTACTTTTGTATTCCAGTCCCCCATGATTATCAGCACATCTTGTTTTGGTGTGTGATCAATTTCTTCCTGTACTTCTGCATAAAATCTTTCCAATTCCTCTTCTTCTGTGTTTGTCGTTGGAGAATAGACTTGGATGATGGTTATGTTGATACGTTTCCCATTTATTCTCATTGATATCACTCGCTCAGACCTTGCGTTATAGCTCTTGCTTTTGCTACATCACTTCTCACTATTAAAGCAACCTTGTTTCTTCTTAATTTCTCATTTCCTGCATAAAATATTTTGTAGTTGCCTGATTGAAAATGTCCCATTCCCATCCATTTTAACTCACTCATGCCAAGTATTGTAATGTTGATGTGTTCCATTTCTAACTTTCCCTGGTTCATGCTTCTCACATTCCATGCTCCTATTGTTTACAACTCCAGACTTTCCTTTTGCATGGTCACTCTGTAGATAACATCTCTGCTACAGGAAATGTAAGGTATCACTTAAATTGACATAATGTACTTCGGACAGATGCTTTGCTATCTTTAGTCTCCTGGAACGTGGCAGGTTGGTCCAACAAGAGCTCCAACCCCGCATTTTTCACGTTTCTCTATCAGCATCATATTATAATGCTCCAAGAGACCTGGCCTGTAGAGGAATTGCACTTAAGTGGTTTTGTAAGTTATTCTCTAGAGGCAGTCTTAAGCACTGGAGGTGGCCGGCCAAAAGGTGGTCTAGCTACCCTGATTTCTACCAGATTAGGCGCAATGGCGTTGAGCCTAGAGGGGCTAGAGGATATAGCAACCGCCTTACTGTTGAATATACAAGATGATTCTTTTTTGGCAATCAACATTTACCTCCCTCCCGCATCTAGAAAACAACTGATAAGAGAGCAATGGTCGAAATTACAGGATTATGTCACCAAGCTTATGGCCAAGTACCCCCCAGCCTTTGTTATTCTGGCAGGGAACTTCAATGCAAGGTCAGGCGCTAACAATGCAGCATTGTATGAACACTTCAATCTAGTCCCTCCAATAGTGGAACGGCCCTTTTTCTGCCCAAGTAGGCAATCTAAGGACAAAGGCTGTAATTTTGCTGGCCTCTGCTTCTTACAGATGGTCCATGCCCTTGACCTGGTTATTCTAAATGGAGGCATGGCGGGAGATTGGCACGGCGAATTTACTTACATTTCTTGCCATGGAGTGTCCACCATTGATTATATTGTGATCTCCCTCAATTTGTTGAAATACATCTCCAGGTGCAAAGTTGGTGTCAGGGAGGAAAGTGATCATCTCCCTTTGATCTTTACACTTAAACCGGGTCATAAAAAGTTACTATTAGACCGAGAACCTTTATATAACCTAGCGGCGGAGAGAAGAGCCACCCGTATCAGATGGTCCCCTGCTATTGCTAACAAATTAGCTAAATCCCTATATTCTGCTGAAGCTCTAGGCATTAGGAATAAGCTTTTATTTGCCTCTGCTTCATCATCTGTCTGTTTGTGGTATCAGGAGATGGTGAAATTTCTAAGTAACTCCTTAATCCTTAAAAACCAATGGAGACCAGGCTCTCTAGAGTGGGCGTCAAAGCCCTGGTTTGACCAGGACTGCATAGCATTTAAGAAAACCCTCACATCCATTTATAAAAGGTATAGAGCCTCTGAATTATCAGTACTCCCTCTGAATATTTAGATACTAACAGACGATTTAAAAATTTAATAATAAAAAAAAAACCTTTTGCACGTGTGCGCATCAGTCTCTGGGCTTCCTTTGGGCTTTGACCCAACTGCGTCATTAGTCACAGCGCTACTCATACTTGTCCTTTGTTCTTCCCCAGTAGCTCGGTGAGTGCCTTCTGACCTGGGGATCTTATCTTGTGTTGCATTTTGGATACTCTGTTCATAGGGCTTTAGTGGTAAGAGGTATTCAGAGGTGGTTTACCATTGCCTTCCTCTGAGTTTGGATGCATCTTAGTCTGGTATCTCAGCTCTGACCATTCTGCCTTAGGTGACCCTGCTAGGAGTCTACCTTCTTGGTCTAGACTCCTGACAGTATTGCTCTCAGATTCTTCGACACTCTCAAACCCCCTCACCACATTAAGGTGTGCAGCCCAGAGGGGGAAGACACCGAGTACAAGTCTGCAATCCTAAGTATGCTTAGATGGCTGTCGGCCCCAATGAACTCAATGGGACTTCCACTGATCCACCAGGCCTCCCCATTTGGCCAGCAAAGCCATTTTGGGGAAGCCACACCCACCTGTCCTATGCCTGACATCATACCACAAAAACCCTATGAACAGGTGTTGGGCGGGTAAGGGCAGGGATTCAAAGGAACAATTGGGAGCTTAAAGTGGGCTCTCGGTTGTTTTTTTGCTGGAGCAAGGCACATTGCCAACCTTGCTTCATCCTTGAGTGTGCCTTGCTCAAGGAGGGTGAAGTGGTTTCCATTCAAGCTTGGGAACCCCATGTAATGGATTTTGACAGGTGGGTGTGACAATCCATCTGTCAATTGTGTGATACCATAATTATGTCATGTGATTGTCAAGTGGGTTGCAGCGTACACCTGTCAACAATGGACCACAGGGTGGGGCCAGAGCCAAAAATGTTTCCCACCCCTGTAGACTGCATAGAATTCCTTTGCATATACCATATCTCTCTCTTTTACCCACACACTGACTGAAAACAGGCCACAGTGATGCAAGTGAAGCAGACTCCAAGCAAGCACACAGACACAAAGCAGATAGTGAGTTGTTATAGTATGGGGTGAGGAAGAGTTGGCTCAAGTTCTGGGCTCTGATGGGTCCTGGGGGACACTACCCTAGATGCTCATAGTAAAAAGCCTCCTCCAGACCAGCCCTTGCAGAAGAAACCTCCTGGGCAAAAGCCAAGCTGTTCTACTAAGGAAGCAAGCAATTCTGTGGTTGTGTATTTCTGTCTAGATAAAATAAATTGAACCAACGCTAAAGCTCTATGAAAGGTGAGGTATGAATATTATTATTATTATTATTATTATTATCATCATCATCATATCATATCATATCATATCATATATTATATTATATTATATTATATTTATTAGTCGCCCATCTGGCTGGCTGACCAGCCACTCTGGGCGACGTACAAGATAAAATACATTGAACATTAAAAATTAAAATTTAAGAACCCAACAGTAAAACTTAACCCATTCCAAAGGCCTGCCGGAAAAGCCAAGTCTTCAAAGTCCGGCGGAAGCTCATCATCGAGGGGGCGTGGCGGAGATCATTTGGGAGAGAATTCCATAGGGTGGGGGCCACTATTGAAAAGGCCCTCCCTCTGGTCCTCACCAGCCTAGTTGTTTTAACCAGTGGGATTGAGAGAAGGTCTTCTGAGGCTGATCTTGTTGAGCGGCATCCCTGCCGATGCTGGAGGCGCTCCTTCAGATAGACTGGTCCAAAACCGTATAGGGATTTAAAGGTTAAAACCAACACCTTGAATTGGGCTCGGTAAGCAACCGGTATCCAGTGCAACTCCATTAACACGTGAGAGATATGGTCCTGCCGGCGGCTGCCTTTGATCAGACGAGCCGCTGCATTCTGTACCAGTTGCAACTTCCAGACCGTTTTCAAGGGTAACCCCACGTAGAGCGCATTACAGTAGTCTAGGCGAGAGGTGACCAGGGCATGTACTACTGGTGGGAGCAGATGGTTGGGAAGGTAGGGGCACAGCCTCCGTATCAGATGGAGTTGATACAGCGCCACCCGGCTCACAGCCGAAACCTGAGCCTCCATGGACAGCTGGGAATCAAGGATGACCCCCAGGCTGCAGACCTGGTCCTTTAGGGGCAAACAAACCCCATTAAGCACCTGGTCTATATCCCCCAACCTTCCCTTGTCTCCCACAAACAGTACCTCGGTTTTGTCTGGATTCAGTTTCAGCTTATTCCTCCCCATCCAGCCACTCACCAACTCCAGGCACTTGGACAGAGTTTCTACAGCCAACTTCGGTGAAGATTTAAATGAGAGATAGAGCTGCGTGTCATCCACATACTGATGACACTGCAGCCCAAATCTCCTGATGATCGCCCCCAGCGGATTAATATAGATGTTAAACAACATCGGAGAGAGGATGGAACCCTGTGGCACCCCACAAGTGACAGGCCAAGGGTCTGAAACCTCCTCTTCCAATGCTACTCTTTGGTACCTACCGGACAGGAAGGAGTGGAACCACTGCAATACAGTGCCTCCCACGCCAAACCTCTCCAGGAGGTCCAAGAGGATACCGTAGTCAACGGTATCAAAAGCCGCTGAGAGATCGAGGAGGACAAGGAAGGTGCCTTCGCCCCTATCCCATGCCCTCCTCATATCATCTACCAAGGCGACCAATGCTGTTTCAGTCCCATGTCCAGGCCTGAAACCCGACTGAAATGGATCCAGATAATCTGCTTCCTCCAAGTGCGCTTGCAACTGCTTTGCCACCACCCGCTCAATTGCCTTGCCTAAGAATGGCAAGTTTGAAACTGGGCAGAAGTTATTCAAATCTCGAGGGTCCAAGGAGGACTTCTTTAGGAGTGGTTTTATTATTGCCTCCTTGAGCGCTGATGGCATTACTCCCTGTTCCAGTGAAGCATTTACCACCAGCTTGATCCCCTCGCCCAGTTTATCTTTACAGCTCATAATGAGCCATGATGGGCAAGGATCAAGTAAGCAGGTGGTTGGCTTTAAGGTTGAAAGCACCTTGTCCACTTCATCAGAAGGAAGAAGCTAGAACCTATCCCACACCAGCAGAGCAGCACTGGTCACCTCTGGCTCACTCACTGTATCCACAGCGTACGGAATAGCACTTTTGATACGATCGATTTTCCCCGTGAAGTGCTTTACAAATTCGTCACAGGTGACCTTATCATGTTCCATGGGTTCCGGAGCAACTGGACCGACCAGGCTCCGGACCACTTGGAACAGTCTCCTGGGACAGCACTCCGCAGATGCAATAGAGGCAGCATAAAAATCTCTTTTTGCTGCCCTTATTGCCACATGATAGGTTGCCGCCGCAGCTCTAACATGTGTTCGATCGTCATCAGAGCGAGACTTCCGCCACCGGCGCTCTAGCCGTCTCACCTCCCGCCTCAGAATTCGCAACCGTGGGGTAAACCACAGTGCCGTCTGAGTTCTATTCAGGGGGAGAGGGCATTTCAGAGCCACCCGGTCTAATGCTCCGGTGATTGCGGTATTCCAACCTTCCACCAGGGCATCAGCCGAGTGGCTGTGTGCCTGCTCCAAATCCCCAAGCGCATTCAGGAACCCATCAGGATCCATCAAACGCCTGGGGCGGACCATCTTAATGGGTCCTCCACCCCCACGGAGGGTTTGTGGCATCGAAAAGTCTACCTTCACCAAATAGTGGTCTGACCATGACAAGGGTATGATGGAAGTATTCCCAATTTTCAGATCACTTCCCTCCTCTCCCAAGACAAACACAAGGTCAAGTGCATGCCCGGCTACAAGGGTGGGCCCCATAGAAATAAGGTGCAGCTCCCAGGAAGCCATGGTTTCCAAGAAGTCCCGAGGTGCCCCAGTGAGAGTGGCCTCCGAATGCACATTGAAGTCCCCCAATACCAAAAGGTTTGGGGACTGCGCCCGTACATCCGAGACCACTTCTAGCACCTCGGCCAGGGAGTCCGTCGTGCAGCGGGATGGACGGTACACGAGCAGAATCCCTACACTGCACTTTAGGCCCAACCTCCAGTACATGCAATCTCCCACCCTGGTCTCACAGAGAGGAGGTCTGGTGAAAACCAAAGACTTTCGATAAATAACCGCCACTCCCCCTCCCCGACTACCGACCCTCGGCTGCTGTGCATACGAAAACCCAGCCGGGCACATGGCAGTCAAGATAGGAGCAGCTGCATCATCCAGCCAGGTTTCCGTAATACATGCCAGGTCCGCCCCCTCATCCAAAATCATATCATGGATGAGGGATGTTTTTTGGGCTACAGACCTGGCATTGCACAGCAGTAATCGAAGGTCAGAGTATGGAGACTGGCCACCCCTAGCTGTCTGTTGGCTCTGGACAGGCCTGGAACGAGGGACAGATATTATGCATCTCTCCCTGGTTCCTCTTCTCTGACATGGCCTGCCCCTAGCTCCCCACCAGCATCTGCCACCCAGCCTCGCTATACATTGGCCTCCCACCCTTCCCCCATCACTCCCTTGACACATGCCCCAATGTGGCTTCCCTCACCCAGGCAAGCACCCACATATTGGTTTCCAAGTGTGAGATTGTTAAGGATATGCTAGTAACCATTTGTTAGAAAGAGTATTATGAATGACTTACATGTTTATGTAGTGGTCATTTTCACATTCTCAGCCAAACTGTTAGTATCAGCAGGGACCACAACTAACAATATATGAACACACACACAGGCCACAACTGAAAACTAGTAGGTTTTCCTTGATATAAAAATTGAAATCTTATTTGTCAGTTACAGAGCAGGATACCCAATATTAAAACCATTGTAGAATATGCCATTAAAAATGTGAGAATTTCACTTTCTACAGAATGTATAGGCCAAAATTCAGAAGCATGGCAAGCCACTTTCAAACCTGGGCAAGTTTCAAAAGTAGCTCGAGATTGTCCAAGGAAGCATACAAGCCTTTGAATGCGATTAAAAAACTTTTTGGTTTGTGACAGTCCCTCAAGAGATGTAGCCATCTAAAGAGCCAATATTCTCAAAAGGAGCAGAAAAGTTACACATAAATCTAAGGAAATATCTGAGCAAATAATGATAAGACACAGAATCTCCCCAAAGGGCACCCATTTCAGATATTTATCATCAGGTATCTAGATGTATCAGTACCTGTTACCACCTAACCTCATAGATAAAACAGTGATCTATGGACAGGAGACATCTCAAAAGGCACACATAAACATCTCTGTTCAATTCAGTAAGAGATCCACAGATGTAAAGTCTCCCATGTGCATTTCCCCATCTAGATCACAATACTCATCCAACCCTTTGAATACACGTTAGCACCCAGATCTAGTGTTCATGACTACAGATGGATTAGAGACTTCAGTTCCTCAACAGAGGTAGTCTCATGTGAAAACAAATACATACACATAGGCTCAGTTCACAGATAGTTAACGGTTTACTGTGAATGCAGAAATTAGGGCTGTTTTGACCCTCATGGTTCATTTTCCTCAAATCAACCATGCTAATTAAGCGACTAACAAGTCTTGGGTACAGATCATGGTTTGTTGGGAGCAAAACAAACCACGATCCCTGGTTCAGACATCAGGAGCTGCCTTAAGGAGATTTGGAGTGAGGTGTCATTAATATGTGAATAACACACAAGTCTCTCAAGTGGTTGAAGTGTTAGACTGGCGTTTGAAGGTGGTGATGGGCTGGATGTGGGCCAATAAACTGAATCCTGAAAAAGACAGAGGTGCTATGTGTCCCAAGTTCTTGAGTCTGGGATAGGGAAAGACAGCCTGTCCAAGATGGGGTTGTACTCGCCTGGAAGGAGCAGGTCTGTAACCTGGGAGTACTCCTGGATTCAGTCTTGTCACTGGAGTCTCAGGTGGCCTCAGTGGCTAGGAGTACCTTTTTCCAGCTCCAGCTAGTCTGCCAGCTCTGGCCCCTTTTAGAAAGAGATGAGTTAGCCATAATCCTCCATGCTTTGGTAACTTCCAGACTGGATGATTGCAATGCACTCTACTTAGGGCTGCTCTTGAAAATGACTCAGAAACTTCACCTGGTCCAAATTGCAGCAGGCAGATTACTGGCTGGGGTCCCATTTAGATCTCATATAACCCCTGTTTTAAAACAGCTGCATTAGTTGCCAGTTCATTTCTGGGCCCAATGCAAGGTACTAGCATTTGTGTTTAAAGCCCTAAATGACTTAGGCCCCAAATATCTGAGAGGCTGCCTCCTTCCCTACAGATCCTCTCGGGTGCTGAGATCGGCAGAGGGGATCCTCTTGGAGGTTGGGTGGTGGTGGCCCAGAAGAGCGCACTCTCTGTGGCAGGCAGCCCCTAAGTTGTGGAATTCTTTCCCCACACAAGTGTGTCTGGTACCTTCATTGTACAGTTTTTGTTGTATGCTGAAGATGCAGCTCTTCACCCTGGCTTTTGACACTTGACAGATATATTTTTAGGACCCTCTCTAGCTGTGACTTGCTTTAAACAGTTTTTAATAATGTATTTTATGTTGTGGTGACCTGCCCTAGGATCTACAGGTGAAAGGTGGGTGATAAATTTGATGATGATGATGAGCCATTGTTTGTTTTGTCTGGAACTAGCGGGAAGAAGCAAAACAGCCCAGACCAGTAAATTCACAGTAAACCATGAACTATGGTTCACCATGATATAATTGGGCCATAGTGAATTACACTGGTACAGTGCTCTCTCTCTCTCTCTCTCTCTCTCTCTCTCTCTCTCTCTCTCTCTCTCTCTCTCTCTCACACACACACACACACACACACATACACACACACACACACACACAAGAGGAAATAAGTCTTCTGAAATGGTGTTCAGGTTGCTCTGATGTACACACATACATGCATCATCTAAACTTAAAAAACACCTCTTTCCTCAGAACTCGTGTTTAATTCATATGCAAATTTAAACAGATTTAGTTAATTAAAACTCATTGGGTGACAGCCCTAATTAAAATTAGTTTGGTGAAGGAATCTAGATTTTTGCCAAAACAAAGAAGGATTAAGGTTCATGGTACAGCTACATTTCCATGTCAATGCAAAGTTCAGATACGTTTTTAAAGCTGAGCTGTAAGGGCTCAGAAACTGGTCAGCTTTGCAGAAACCCCAACTGATGCTGATATGTGATATGTGTGTTTACAACTCAAAAGCCCATATTTAGTTTTTTAAAAGCCTTTAGTGTTCTCTCAGAAAAGGGATGAGGAACCTTTAGCCCTCCAGATGTTGCTGGTCTATACCTCCCATCGTCCCTGACCACTGGGCATACTAGCTAGGTCCTAGGGGTGATGGGAGTTGTAGTCCAACAGCAACTGGAGAGCCCAGCTGTGCTTTAAAGTGTCACAAATAACCCGACTGAGCCAATTGCAAGGAGAATTGAACAAGGCATTTGGCTGCATGCTGAAGTAAGCAAACCTGTGGGGGTCCCCCCCCATTTGTAGATAACGCTTCCCACAAGAATCCTTTCAATCAAATATGTGTATTTACATTCCTCCTCTTCCAAGCAAGGCAAGAAAAAGAAAGCTACTATTGCCATGTGTTGCGGTTATCACAGGCTTACGTCTGCTGAAGCTCTGCAGCTGCCCAAGCCACACCCTCCCACTGGCAAATTGTGTGTGTGTGTGTGTGTGTGTGTGTGTGCTCCTTCCGGCTGCCCTCAGGAGGACCCGCTCTTTATAAGCACTACTGCAGCAAGGAAGGTTTTTTTTGAAAAAAAACCTGCCTTTGGCCAGCAGCTGTTCCAGCTCCTTACCTCCTGTCACTCATAGAAAAGGGGGAAGGAAATAAATGCCAAAGAGACAGTAGCGTGTTTTCTTTGTCAAGAAGTTTCCTCCCTTTTGCCTCAGTTTTTTCCTTTCAAGTTACCACTGAAATTACATAGACTTACATAGAGGACAGCTTCTTTAAAAACCAATTCATGCATTTATTGTCATTTTTCAAGGGGGGCTACAACACTGAAAATATTCTTAAAAGTGCACAGGCACACAATTTCTGTCCATTTTATTTAGCTAAAAAACAGCTGCTTGATAGACACATATGTCCGTGCGTAATATAACTGCAACAATTTAGCAGGCTGTCATATTAACACGCAGACGGGTTTTGAATAGGAAGAAAGCCTGAGCAAGCCACATTCTCCTGCTACCAAAGTTTCCCGGTCTTCCATTTCGATGGCCTTCCTCTCCGCCTTTCGTTCAAGTGGACTGCCTCACTCCCACAGATGTGTACATTTTCTGTGTCTGGACTAGTCTTCCCCACCTGGTATCCTCCATATACTGTTAGACTACAACTCCTATCATCACTGTCCACTGGGCAGGCTGGCTGGGACTGGTGGGAACTGGCCAGTCAAAACAGAAGCTTTGGTACTGGTAATATTACAAGCTTTATCCTATGTACAAGAAACCCTAGCAATGACACCGGGACATCGCTGCCGAGATAGTACTTTGGAGGTTTACTACCGGCATCATTGAGCCACTTCATACAAGAATACTTTTGAGAAGCGAAACACGGCTGATTGTACTGCGGGGGAAGGCCATGTGCATCTGTTCCCCAATATCCAATCCACATATTTGGTAAACCTGACCTTGGAAGAGGGGTATCCAACTATGCATATGGCAGATCTGGAGCCAATCCTCACATGAGTTTTCTACATTATGTGAAAGCACATTTCCTTACTTATGGGTACCCTTGCATTAGGGAAAACTAACATATGAAGCAGTCCATTCGGTTACGGCATTTTGCAAGGTGGAGGTGTGTGGGATCCAATATCTTATGGCATTTATATTTGGAAGCTGGTATGAATTGTTCTTTGATTGGGCTTCATATCCAAAGTTTGGTTGCTGCTAGCAGTTACTTTGGAACACCTTGCCGAGAGGCTCAGCTGCCTACTGCCCTCCATGCGTTTAGGAGGCTGATCAAAATCTTCCTTTTTAGGAAGGCTTTTACACCTGTTTTTCTAGAGCTGACTTGCGGTTCATGGCATTGTTTTATCTTGCTGTTGTGTCTGCATTCATTGCTCCATTTTATTATTCTGTATGCAAGTTATCCTGTTTTACTTTGGCCAGGAAGCTCTGTTTGTGTGTCTCTGTGTGTGTAAAACACAGAAACACTAATTTTACATGCTACAAACTTAGCAGCAAGAATTTAAGCCTTCAGAAACACAGTCTGTATGTATAGATACCAAAAAGGTAGACTCTTCAGGGGAGCCTCCAACGCGACCAGGCCTAGACATTTTGCTGCCTGAAGCAAAAGACAAGATGGTGTCCCCACCTCCTTCCATATACAGAAGCTGACTGGACTGGCAGTTGAATCTTGCTTCATTACTGGGTGACAGGGTAACACCCACCATCACACCTGAGGCATTCACCATCACACCTTGGGGTAGGGGGAGTAGGAGAAGCTGTCTGGCAACAAAGGGGAATAGCTGGTGGAGCTGAGGAGGAACAGCCAGGGATGATGGCCCTGGCATCTACCGCTTGAGGTGGTTGCCTCAGTCTGCCTAGCGGTAGGGCTGGTGCTGGCATCCAAATGTTTTGTGAACTGCATAAGCAAGAGTAGTCAATTAAACCTGTGAAGCATTTGTGAACCTTCAGTTTCAGGCAGGCAAGTAGATTGCGCTTCTATGCAGAATTTGTTAACCTGTTATCTTAACCCATGAGTATGTTACAATTCAGAAGGTTATTCGGCATTATCTAAATGACAAGTGAAGACAACAAGGGCTTAGTTCTAAGACAACAAGGACCAGATTCTTCCACTTATCCATGACCCACTTGAATGATAAGTTGTAGTCCCTAATCCTCTACTACTGCAATATGACTTAAGGATCACTGTGCCCTAAAGGACGTAAAGGGCATATGAACTGAGGAAAACACCTTTTGTGTACCATAATAATAATACAGGTAGTCTTATTCAGGCAATTCTTTCTCTGCTTTTTCCCCCAAGTAAATTTGATTTTTTGGGGGGGGAAATAGCAAACATGAGTTGAATTTATCCATTCTAAATTCAGTCTTGTGAAGGAACCGATATGACTTCAGATATCATGAATCACAATATCTAGCATACCCTTTGGAAAATGTATCAGAAAATATGGCATTATGGCCTGCAATCCAGGGTCCTTATCTTCAACCATTAATGAAATTATTCCCCACATAAGAAATTTCAATGACTAGTTTGAAAAGGGTATTTTCAGAAGTGAGGAAATAATAACACAAATTTGTAGCAATTCAGCTATTTTGTGTGGCATAAGAAATATTGTCTGTAATAAATAATGCACTATTGATTGTCACTTGATACATCAGGGATTCCAGTTTCACTTGCTTTTTCCTAACGGGCCAGTACTGATACAAGCCTTCCTTGTTAAAAACTCCAGGAAAGGTGACAAAGCACAGGCAGAATCTTTGCGGTGCAATCCCTGTATAATGAGGAGTACCCAGTACACTGTGAAATAAATATTTAACACAAGGAGTGGCATGACAAGTTCTGCACTGTCTTGCTGCAGTTCCTGCCTGTGCTGTGGTCCATCCCTCTCCACAACAGATGTCACAAGGTGGGTGACATTAGCAGTCTACCGTGTCAGACTTTTACCACACACGCAAACACACACACTCTTAGTGCTTTCAAGATAACAGCATTTTTCAGCAGCAGAATACGGAAGAAATCTCAATTCCATTATTTTAGTTTAAAACACAGGTGCACCTTTCACTCCACTCCACCTCAAGGAACATCCAAGTTGTTTTACATCAATATAATTCAAAATTACACTTGAAGGATCAGTAGAACCCACAAACATACACACACGAAACATAAACCAGAAGAAGCTTGCACTCTAGTATTCCCACCACCAGTGGCCTGCTATAAGGGGGGTAAAGAAGGATCAGGCAACCAGCAAAGGATCCGAGTGCCAGAAGATGCGTGGCTGGTGAGAAGTGCAAGAGTGCTCATGCAGTGTTTGCACAAGAAGATGCACAGGAGAATTAAGATCAGCAGCATTTTAATATCCTGCCTAGGCTGATACAATACCTATGGCTTGCCATAGCAGCCTTAATTCATAGGCGTCTCCATTGCTGAGTGATCAAGAAAAAAAGAAACTATCATGCAAACAAAATCAAGCCCTACCAGACCTGCCCTTCAAGGCATCCATGGCTTTGGACATACAGTTTTCCATTGAGAGATTTGGGGTGATAGAGAAAAGAAGAGCAGTGCCAGCCACAGACATGCATGTGCCCAAAGGGAAGAGTCAAAATGTCGTGTTGGAGGCCACAATTTAAAAACAATATTTTTAATTGAATAAGTCGATAGAAATAGCAACTCCATCAGATTACACAATCTGCCCTGACTGATTCATGCAGGTCCCAGAGAAGCCATGGGTGCCATGGCTATATTGGAATTAAATGCCTAAATATTGAAATTGGCATGGATGTCATTGTTCACATTATTTAAAATATGGCTAAACAGGGGGGAAGGGAGAGAGATTGCACTAAATGCCTGTTCTTTTCAGGGTATAAAACCTAATTGTATATTGATGGCTCACCTTCACATTAGATTCATGACATCTTATTGTGAATTGAGGGTTAATGATTGTCTTGCAGCATTAATATATTTATATAAAAAACCCCAGCAAATTATTTCCTCACAGCATGATCATAACGGCTGGTACAATTGTGATCTGTATGACCTTAAACAAACATTACTGGTGAATGCTACAAAGGAACTATAAGCCTCCCTTTGCCAATGAATCTTAATTCTCTCTGTTACAAAAAGATGGGATGAACAAGCCCAGCCCTGGCCTTTTACCACCCCCTCCTAATTTTTTTATATGCTAGGAGCATTGTGTGCTAGGAGCTGTACAAAAAACAGAATTGACTTTGTAGATACCATAAAGTTATGCAAGTATTTTTTAATGAACTGCATTCCTACCTAAGGCTGTGATCCTAAGCCCACTTACTTGAAAAGCTGCTCCTTTTCAACGCAATGGGATTTACTTCCCATTAAATGGGAATGGGATAACTTCCTAGGATACATGGATACAAATGGGCTACTTACATCATCACTGTTGTCGGGTCTTCAGAATCCTGGATGCCAAAACCCACAATACTGACTAGTCCTACACAGAACTATATCTCCACCACACACAACAGAATGAATGCAAATATACAGCTCAAGGTGCTATATACTCTGTAGCACAAAGATTTGTTTAATGAACCACCCACATTAAAAAAGCGAGAAAAATATAAAGAGCCTTGGGAACTTCTTCTTTTTGTCCTCATGTTTCCATTGGGTAGCATAGTCATTTTTATGTTTGTTTTGATTCTCCCACTGTTACCAACACAACACATTTGCAAACCATTTTAAAATGCTGATTTTGACGTTAGGCTCTGAAAGCAAGCATGTTTTTGGTGTGCAAGGAAAACAGTCACACTCACTGGTTGGTTACAGGCAGAACCAGCTACTAATAAGTCTCAAGAATGATCATGACTCAACAGTGTAAGGAGCAATGGCATACTTCACAATCCAAACATCATTTGCACTGTTACATGTTCTCATATTTTATTGACTGCTTCCAGTTTTTATTTACAATGCACACTGCTAAAGCATATCCTCCCCCCTCCCCCCATGTTTATTTCGTGGGTAGATTACACATTTTCTCACTTTGCACACTTGACGTAGTTGGGAATTCAACTTTACTAATAATGCACAGAAATTCTGCAAGTTGTAGGATTTTAGCCGCAAGATGTTAAGCAATAATAAACATGTGCTTATCCAGTATCTCTGTGTGCATTCACTTTTTAGGGTGTTAAGTTTGCAAATACATGGCCCTAATACTTCTAAACTTCTTCAGCAGAGGAATTCCAATAGTCTCCAGGGGTTTGCCTTTGTTTTGTTTGCTTATCATGCTATGAGCCACAAGTTCAATTAACATTAAGCTAATATTGTCACATGCTGGAGAGCACTGCTGATCACTTATAATTAGACTAATCACTGCTTGTGTACTCTGCGCTTAAAGTAAAAGCCCACTTCTTCACCCAGTTTAAAATTATACAAATTAAACAAAATTGCATATTCTTCATTTGCATAATTTTTTCTGCTGCTGCTAATCAGGGCAGGTGTAAACAGCTATGCAGGATATTAAAGCCCTACCCTGCTGGAGATGCCATTCAGATGTCTGGCTTTGGAGATTTCGGCAGGCAATGCCCACACACACAAGAGTAGTAAAATGTGCTTTTAAAAAAATGAAAATTGAGTTTCCCCGGGAGCTGAATTATGTCCCCCGTACTATACTGTGTGTTTCCGGGCTTGCATGAGAATCACAGAATACAGGCATCTCTTGCATGTAAAGTGTTGATTTGTTGGGCATTTCCAGATGCAAGCCTCAAAGCAGGTGCAAGCCAGGACAGCAAAGGATTGTCCAGACCACTGAAGGTCTCTCAGACCTTTTTAGGTTGTTTTTATTTTTATATCCTACCATTACCCCTTAACACACAGAGTGAGCAGAGCATGGAAGTTTTTCCTCACTTATCAGATGTCCACAGTAGGGAATAAAGTGGTTTAACCTGAAAAAAATCCAAATGCAAGGTATCATCGGGACATCCCCCCAAATTAGAATGAACAGGACAGGGTGATTGAGCAATAAGAGGCAGATCTAGCAGTGCCCCACATTTATCTTGTCTGCCTCATATATCAGATTAAGCAAGTTCTCATTGGGATGGTATGGGAACAGGGCACTGTTATAATACTGTATAAAACAATATTTCCAAGTGTGGGGTGATTGGTCTACTGTGGGGCACAAAGAACTGATGCTGGAGGGTTTGTTTTGTTTTGTTTAAAATGAGGCTATTATACACCACAACAGTGCTTTAAACAAAAAGGTATAGCCCTAGCTGAGTGGCAGAGGTGGCACACTGAAGAGTGGAGGGAGCTTTCTTCCTTATGTTGGTAGGAGTAAAAATGTAAATGTACTGCCTTCAAGTTGATTCCGACTTATGGCGACCCTATGAATAGGGTTTTCATGAGGCTGAGAGGCAGTGACTGGCCCAAGGTCACCCAGTGAGCTTCATGGCTGTGTGGGGATTCGAACCCTGGTCTCCCAGGTCATAGTCCAACACCTTAACCTCTGCACCACAATGCACTCTTATCAGGGAGAAAAGGGCATTGAACACAGTGGGACTTAGGGCCCTACTAGTCACAAAAATTAAACAAATTGTTGCATTTAGCAAACAAGTTGTTGGGGAGCTGTTGTTTTTTAAAAAAAGATAATTCTATACTTAAAGGGAGGGAGTTGATAATTAACAGGATCTAACAAGCACAGAGGGGAAATTAAGCCTCTCTCTCCTGCTGCAGTCCTGAGAAATATCCCTCTTCTGGAGCGAGCATTTTTTTTTGGGGGGGGGGATACCCTATTGTCACCAATGGGGGATTACCCTGCAATGTAAGTATCACCTTCAGAATAGGGATATTTCTCAGGGCTACAGCCAGGGAGGAAAGGATTAAATTCCCTCTCCGTGCCTACCTGATATTTATCAACCCCCCAAAGCAATTTCCATTTTGAAAAATCTATTAAATGCAAAGAGTTATTTAACTTCACATATATTTCAGCTCTTGACTGCAAAAAAACATGCACAGAATTGTGTTGCCAGAGGGCTTGAAAGTGTTTTGTTTTTCATCCCAAAGCTGCAATCCACATTTACTTTGGAATAAGTCCCATTGACCTCATTAGAGCTTATTTCTGAGTAAACATGCATAGGATTGTGCTGCAAAGAGTTCAGCATTCCAACTATTACAATTACAATTATTTAGCCTGAATTCAACAAAGGAGAAGAATCAAAACCACCCCCACTTTAAGCTATCACATTCAGTTTTGGTTATGGAGCAGCTAACATGACAGGTAAAAGGATTAAACTAACTCCTAATAAATGTAAAGTTAGTTACTTGAACTTAGTAACGTGTGACATGCTGCATAGGACAACACTGTGAAAGTAAAAAAATTAAAAACTACAATGAAACTGATTAGTTCCATCAGTATGAAAAATTCAAATTGCCATATTTTTAAAACCCTGCCTCTAGTAAAGTGAATTAAATAGTACTGAACAGCAAAGATAGACCATGAAACAACTATTACATAGCAGAAACCAGAATGCTGAATATGTATAATATAACCAGCATGTACTAAAAAAAATCACTATGATTTTACAATATCATCAGGAATTGGCCTATTATTTCTGTCATTAGCAAATCCATTTTTTTATCTAGGATCCTGTAAAGCATAGCCAAAGATTATCAAAACCAATGATAGGCTTTCAACAGCTTGTCCAGCTGAAAATCTCTCAAGTTGTGCTGCTGTCAGCCTTGCATGAGCTGACGTCAGACTGTTGTTTACAAGAGATGGGACACTGCCAATTTCCATTGAACTGAAGACAGCAGTGTCCTGCCTCTCTTGCTTGTTCAGAAGCAAAGAACAAATTCTTGTTGTTTCTGGTGTGCATGAGAGGTTGTAGATGTGCACAGATACAAACTCACAGATAAATCCTGTGCCTTCACCACTATCTAAGCAAACCAAGTTCTTCAAATATCCACTTAAACGCCCAAATGGGAACTTGCAGAAGTTAAAACAGCAACAACACCTCACACTTTTATGTACATACCATTACCAGATTTATAAAAACACTTGTTTGGAACACACAAAATAAAACAGTTAGATGTTTCAGAATTTAAAAGCCTTAGAAACTGCCCCCCAACTACTCTAACCAAGAGCAACAAAAGTAGTAAGATGAAAATATGAATGCCAGCATTGTGCCCCAACATGAATCCCTTTAAAATGTTTCAGATAGCAAAAGTTCCTTCCTCCTCTGAAGACCAGGAAATCCCCATGTTAGCAGCAACAAGGCAGGCAGATTGTATAGCAGGAAGTTGGTCTAATACTTTAATATACAGTAATACCTCAGTTAACAAAGTAGATGCGTTCCTGGACATTACTTTAACAGAAACTTTGGTACCAGAGGAAAGAACAGGGATCGGTTCCTACACCTGCTCATAGATGGTGGGGGCAGCTTCAACAGGGGCTTTAAAGGGTGCCTATTCTGCACCCCTCCCCCTCCTCTGAATCTTATTGGATCCCTCCCTCCTCAACCTTGGGAGAAAGCAAGGTATTTCTTTAATGCAAAGCAAAGGCACAGGCTTGTCAGTTTCACCCCAGCAAAGCAAAGGCACAGGCTTGAAAATGTATCCCTAGCAAAGCAAATCTAGTCAGCTTCACCTTTCAAAAGCCTTCCTTAAAAGGAACTTGGTTCCCGGAGGATTTATTAACTTAGGTAATACTGTATATTATTGTTCAAATCAGATTAATCATGTTAATATTTTTTCCCATTTTATGATTTTATTTGTCACTGCATCTAAGTTTTAATAATGTAATTTTTAATAATCAAAACTTCCCATTTCCCAATTAAAAACAAACAAACACAAGATGACTTTTCAGCTAGGCCTAGTGAAAGAAATCGGACTCTATTTTCCTCCATTTTTTTAAGGCTGGATTTTCCTGTCATAATAATAAAATAATAAAATTTTATTTAGCAGACGCCCATCTGTCCGACTGAACGGACACTCTGGGCGACGTACAATATAAAATACAATATAAAATACAATCTGCTCATATACATAATCATCACATTATTAATATCATAACATCTCATCTGAAGACCATCTTACATTAATACAGTGTAAAACCTAACCCACCCCAGAGATCCCATAGGCCTGCCTGAAGAGCCAGGTCTTCAAGGCTCGGCGAAAAGTCAACAGGGAGGGGGCATGCCGAAGGTCAAAGGGAAGTAAGTTCCAGAGGGTGGGGGCCACGATCAAAAAAGCCCTCTCCCTGGTCCGCACCAACCTAGCTGTCTTAGTCGGTGGGACCGAGAGAAGGTCCTGTGAGGCTGATCTTGTTTGGCGGCATATTTGGTGATACTGGAGGTGCTCCTTCAGATAAACTGAGCCAGAACCGTATAGGGTTTTAAAGGTTAAAACCAACACCTTGAATTGGGCCCGGTATACAACTGGCAACCAGTGTAATTCAATCAACACTGGGGTGATATGATCGCGGCGGCGGGTCTGCTTTATTAAGCGTGCCGCCGCGTTTTGTACCAGCTGGAGTTTCCAGACCGTCTTCAAGGGTAACCCCACGTAGAGCGCATTACAGTAGTCTAATCGAGAGGAGATCAGGGCATGTATCATGATTGGAACCACTGTAATCAACATGGAACACTTTCCCTATGTTATCTTGCATTGAAAGGATGAACTGGGCAGTTGGGCAGACCTTTCAGATTTGAAAGAGATAACATAGAACTGCCATTTAATTTATAGCACAGTGGGGAGTCCCAGAGTCTGTGAGTTCAAATCCCCGCTCGTGTTTCCTGGGTGTCACCAGCCAGCTAAAGATCACCCCACAGGGAGTGGCTCAGGGGTTCCGTGCCCTGCCACCTGTGCAGCCGTGGGCAAGCGGCATAGTCCCAACTAGCCCAGTTTCCCCCCAGCTGGCAGTTGCGGACAAGGAAGGGGCTGGCTTGTGCAGCTGTGGCAAGCTGAGCAGGCCCTAGGCAGCTGAGGAGGACTAGCCTCAGAGGGAGGCAATGGTAAACCCCCTCTGAATACCACTTACCATGAAATCCCTATTCATAGGGTAGCCATAAGTTGGGATTGACGTGAAGGCAGTCAATTTCCAATTTTTTCATATATTCCACAATATAATGCTCAGTTTAGTAGTGAAACTGAGACCTGGCCCGCATATGAGGATGACAGAGTGGATGTACCACTTCAGACTGCAGAGAGTGAGAAAACTTCCTACAAGTTAAAAAACAACAACTAGCACATCAAGGACAAAAGTTGCAGCCCAGCCTCATCTACTAGTTTTCTAAATGCAGAATATTTGTTTTTATGTAGGAAACCATTCAGACATTAGATTGCCCCTTCTAAAGACTGAAATTATAGTCCATTTTAGAACTCTTCACTTATTGACTACACCAATCAATTTGAACATGGGAGGACTCTGCCAGCAGCCTACAAAAGGCAGATTTTATAACCTGCCCCCTTTTCTGTTCTTTGAGTTTTTTTGCTTTACCCACTGATTCGACACCGCCAACCTTGCCATACCTGAAACTTAATGTATAAATAATTAAAATGGATGCCATGCATGACCGGATTATATGAGATTGTAGCCCACCCCACTTGCCCTCTCCCTGGATGCCCCTCCTTCCTTCCCTCCCTGCTTCCCCTCCCTGCCTGTTTTGAGCTGTTTTTGGTGTGTTTATGCGTATGAAAAGTTAAACATATAAAAAAAGAACTCTTCACTTCATATGCAATAGAATGTACATTGATTTCTTTAAAAAGCAACTTTAAAGAGTGTTGCTTGTCAGGAGTCATCCCATCATCTACAACAGAGGAGAGAAGAAAAGGGATGCAGAACCTCTCCATCAGCTAACAGTATCCATTTTAAGCTAGGAGAGCAACAACTTTTGGTTCTTTCTCTCCCTGGACCTTTCCATGCCACCTATTTATTATTATTACCCACCCCAGTTACTAGAAGAACTTGTAACTGAGTTTGATTATTTCCTCATCCCTCCCAATCCATTTTCCTTTTATATCATGTCTTTTTAAATTGTATATCTGAGGGCAGGGACTTGTCTGTAGTGAACCGTAAGGCACTCAGGGAGCTTTTTTTGCTGAAGAGCAGGATTTTAAAACAATCATCTTTCTTTCATGCCTTCACTAATGATGCATTCCAGTCCAAGAAGTCATTCATAGAATCATACTTCTGACAACACCCATATCCTCTTGGTGGAGAACGAAGCGAGGGGAGGGATCATGTCAAGTCAGTGCCAGAATATCTTCATTCCTATTGGATTATTCTGACCAAGCTAGAAAGACTGGAAATTTAATTAACTCAAATTAATAGGTATGTTGAGTGAGTGATATTTAGATGAGGTACAGCTTATGTATTTTTGCTGGAGTTACAGCTGTTTAAGAGAACACCTTATACTGCATGACAATATCTGGCCAGTTTGTCCACACACAAACAGTTTAAACCTATAGCATTCAAAGAAGTCAATCCTACAGTATCCAAAAAGAATACTGGTAAAAAAATTCCGTTTCTGAAAAGGGAAGTCTGAACAAACTGAAGTTGGAAATAGTTGAACACAAGCCCAAGGAGGGGGCAGGAGTGCCAGAAACAAGCCAGATCTTCCCCATTTACATTGATTGTAACCTTGTAGTGAAATACTCATATTAAATAGCAGAAAGTAATCGTACAATGTTTGGGAAGTGGGCATCCGGCCTGGTGGCTGCAAACAGAGCCCATGAATTTCAGGCAGAGCTTCCAGGCAGTCTATAAACTACTCAATCTGCACAAGAGGGATGAGTTGCTCAAATGGTGGGACAGTGCAGACCTCAGGTTCAATCCCGGGCATCTCCAAATGGGACTGGAGATCCTCACTGAAATCCTGGAGATCTGCTTACAGTCAATGAAGACAATACTCAGCTAGATGGAGTAACTGTCTGACTCAGTGTAAGGCTGCTTTCTGTGTTGCACATCAGAGACATACATTGCAAGGCCAGATGGAGCCTCATTGGCTCATCACGTCACTGGACCATCCTGGGCTGCAGTACACCCTGTTAGCCATCTGCCAGCAGTACCATATGGAATAATGCACTCCCATCCTAATGTGACAGTCTGGAGGCAGTGGGGAGGCGGAAGTTGAGCAGCAATTGCTAGGGCTTCAAGAAGCAGCCCGTCTCTATCCATTTAATTTCTGGATCTGAAGCAAAAAGCCTTTTAGTTTGGTTTATGATATTTATATATTGCTTCACACATCCAGAGGTGTCCCGAAGCAATTTACAATAATAAAATACAAGACACAAAATGCATAAGATATTCAATAATACATATCCAATAAAATAGTACAAATTTATAATTCATTGCAAGTAAATGAATTACACAGTAGTTGTAAAGTCAACGTAAGTCAAAAAAGGTGAGCCTTTGAAAAAATTCATCAGAACCCATCATCAACAAGCAATTACTGTGTGGACAAAAGGGAGAATACATATTAAGCAAGAGTGGGGAAATCTGGTGCCCTTCATACGTTGCAGGCCTCCACTTCCCATCAGCTCCAGCCAGCATGGCCAATCGCTGAACCGGAAGGATGGAAATTGGAGCTGAATACCAGTTGCAGAAACCGCAGGAAAGGGAGAGTGCTGTTGCCCTCAGGTCCTGCTTGCGGGCATCCCATAATGGGCATTTGGTTGGCTACTGTGAGAACAGGATGCTGGTCTAGATGGGCCATTGGCCTGAGCCAGCAGGCTTTTCTCATGTTCTTATAGGTTCCTCACCCCTGATGTGAAGGATGCCTGAGCCAACCTATTTTATTATATATTTATTTAAGGCATTTATACACCGCTTAATCATTAGCATTTCTAAGCAGTTCCACAAATATTTTTTCTAACCTGAAATGTGTTCTCCACCCTTTTCTGCAGAGATTTTTCTGGAGCCAACAAAAGGGTGAATGTGTTTGCAGAAGACTCTTCCACACACACACCCATGCACGCGCGGGCTGTGCTCCACTCCCTGTAGCCTCTCACAGCAGCTGCTTCAGCACTGTTTTTTCTTTGTTCAAATCCATTTTCTTCATAGGAACACTACAATCGCCAATTGGCTAGAAAAGGGGTGGGGAAGATTTTTTCAGCCCGAGGACCACAAGGGCAATCTTCTGGGGTGGGGTGGGATGGGGGCTAGATGCAAAAACAGCCAGAGCAGTGGATGGGACTTTTATCTTTGTACAGTAGGTCACAGCCCAGGCATGCAAAAATCAGGGGAGGTTACCAGACACACCCACACTTCTCCATTCTTGTTCCAGACAAGCAAAGAGGCATTATCATCAGTGAAGGAGACATTTCAGCCAGGCAAAAGCACTCAAGGGGGAGGTGGCCTGAGGAGAGTTCCAATGAGCAAAGAGAAGCACGGAAGGAGCCACAGTTGACTGCCAGGCCTGAGAGTCCTCACTCCCTGGCTAGAAAGCCAATCCCCTCCCCCCCCAAAAAAAAAACAGGCACCACAAGCAGCACCTGATCAGGGGCAGCAAATGGAAGAAGGTTCACAGAACATTTCAGTGCCCCCCTGAACCCCTTTTTACACAAAAAATGTTCACTACAAGAGAATATTCAATGCAGCCCTAATGTAAGCTAACAAGTGGCTTTATGAATATGCTCTCAAGAATGGTGACAAGCCCCAATTAATAAAGAGGGAACATTCTGACCATAACTTATTCCTGCAAGAGGGAAAAGACCCCACTTGTTCCTCGTCAGCTACCAGTGTATACCTGCCTGTTCAATGATCCTGGCCATGTTCTAGACATCTCAAATGTGTGTGAACTCTTGGGGAACGTGGTCTCTAGAGTCCCCCGGTAGCAGCTCCCAGAACAGGGCTTCCACTCCCCAGAATGAGAGCCATCTTAAAAGAGCTCTCTGAGAGTCAAAAACAGTAGTGAGACCTCTTTTAAAGAAACCTTCATTGGACCCAGATGATTTGAACAACTATAGACCGGTAGCAAACGTCCCTTTTTTGGGCAAGGTTTTAGAGCGGGTGGTCGCCGGCCAGCTCCAGGCGCTTTTGGATGAAACCGATTATCTGGATCCATTTCAATCTGGTTTTAGGTCCGGTTTTGGCACTGAAACAGCCTTGGTCGCCCTGTATGATGACCTCTGTCGGGAGAGGGACAGGGGGAGTGTGACTCTGTTGATTCTCCTTGATCTCTCAGCGGCGTTTGATACCATCGACCATGGTATCCTTCTGGGGAGACTCACGGAGTTGGGAGTTGGGGGCACTGCTTGGCAGTGGCTCCGTTCCTACTTGGCGGATCGTCGCCAGAAGGTAGTGCTTGGGGAACATTGCTCAGCACCCTGGACTCTCCATTGTGGAGTCCCTCAGGGGTCGGTTCTGTCCCCCATGCTTTTTAACATCTACATGCAGCCGCTGGGTGCGGTCATCAGGAGTTTTGGAGTGCGTTGCCATCAGTACGCTGATGACACGCAGCTCTATTTCTCCTTTTCATCTTCTTCAGGTGAGGCTGTTGATGTGCTGAACCGCTGCCTGACCGCGATAATGGACTGGATGAGAGCTAATAAACTGAGACTCAATCCAGGCAAGACTGAGACACTGTTGGTGAATTCTTTCCCGGCCCAGATTGTGGATGTTCATCCTGTTCTAGATGGGGTTACACTCCCCTTGAAGGAACAGGTTCGTAGTTTGGGCGTCATCTTTGATCCTTCCCTGTCGCTTGAGGCTCAAGTGGCCTCAGTGGCACGGAATGCATTTTACCATCTTCGGTTGGTAGCCCAACTACGTCCCTATCTGGACAGAGATGACCTCGCCTCAGTTGTTCATGCTCTGGTAACTTCTAGACTGGATTACTGTAATGCGCTCTACGTAGGGCTGCCCTTGAAGACAGTTCGGAAACTTCAGCTAGTGCAAAATGCAGCGGCCAGGATGTTGACGAGGACCAGCCGGTCCACGCATATAACACCTGTGCTGGCTCATTTGCACTGGCTTCCTATCCGTTTCCGAGCTAGATTCAAGGTGCTGGTTCTGACCTACAAAGCCTTACACGGTGTGGGACCGCAATACCTTGTGGAACACCTCTCCCGCTATGAACCTACCCGTACACTTCGCTCAGTAAATAAGGCCCTCCTCCGGGTACCAACTTATTGTGAAGCCCGGAGGACCGTTACTAGATCTAGGGCCTTTTCTGTGGTGGCCCCCGAATTGTGGAATAGCCTCCCTGAAGAGATACGCCTGGCGCCTACGCTGCTTTCTTTTAGGCGCCAGGTTAAGACCTGGTTATGCTCCCAGGCATTTTAATGTTTTAATGTTTATATTCTATGTTGTATTTTGTTGATTGTGTTAATTATTTGTTATCTGATTTTATTGTAATATTCCTGTATTTTATCCTGTTTTGTACACCGCCCAGAGAGCTATTAGCTATGGGAGGTTTATAAATGAAACGAAACAAATAAATAAATAAATAAACAATAACATGTGGTCCCAGGCTATGATCTGAAGGCATGTGTGGCCACCACCTTGCTGAAGCTAAGCAGGTCTGGGTCTGGTCAGTGCCTGGATGGGAGACCACCTGGGGACCACATGTATGCCGCCTTGGGTCCCCGGGTGAAAGAAAGGCAGGGTATAAATGTAACAAATAAACAAGCTGAGCACCTCTGGAGTGGGCAAGGAGGAAATTGATTAGTGCAGCTGCAGGACTGGGAAGGGCTTCCTGTTGCTCCCAACAAGCTATATTGATGCAGCAGCAAGTCATGCGCTCTCCATTGCAGTGCAATTGATTTAATTATGAAATAAAATATTGCAGCATATTCTTATCTCCAAACCTCGTTTTTACCTCTCGTTTTCTGTTCAGCGTTCCAGCCAGCCAATCATGCCCTTCTCCAGCAGGCCATTCTACTCCCTCTTCCTCCACTCTGCCCCTCACCCCAGCTAAGACTCAATGTTCTGTGGCTATTGACAATACTCAGTCCTCATTTAACTGTTTGAAAGGATAGGGTTTTTTCTTCTTCGGAAGATTTTTTTCAGCTTCTGCAAACCTCATGGTTCCTCTGAGCATGGTAATACCTCCCTTCCCCCCCCCCAGGAATCCTACTAGCACTCACCACCTGAGTTTGCTGTTAGGAGGGGTGATTTACTGAGCACACTTATTGAGTACCTGCCTTTTGTCTATCAGAGATTTCAGGGCAACCTACACAGGGCCCTCAGGTGATCTCCCATCCAGGCACCAACCAGACCCAGAACCGCTTAGCTTCAGCAAGGTGGATACATCATGTGGCCTCAGACCATGCCTAAGTTAGGATCACGATGGGGAGGGCAATCTCTGCATTTACCTTGCTTCCTCACTTCACTGTTTTCATGAGGTAAATGCCAACAGGATGACCCAAAGTTTAGTTCCACACCTATAGCCTGATATCTAATTATGAGAACCTGTAATTTCAATTCTTCTCCTGTCCTACACCCCACTTCTAGAAAAGAAGCCTTGAAAACAAATATCTAGGGGAGTTGCACATCCCCTCCTCATCTGCACTGCTAATGCCAAATATCATTATTTTAAATTGGCTTTGATCCTCTTTTAGCTATCAGTTTGAATGGATTTAATATTGGATATAGTTTCATTCTATTTTAATGTAGATTTTGTATGTTTTTATTATATGTGTTTTTACCTGGAAGCCGCCGCGAGTCCCAGTGTTGGAAGAATGGCGGGATATAAATAAAGAAGAAGAAGAAGAAAATAATAATTATTTTTCTCCCTGTCTGTGTCAGGAGAGGGAGAGAGCGAGAGAGATCTTGGCCATGCTCACACAACAGCCATAGCTTACTGCTGTGTTTCCTCAGCCAGCCAGTGAGGTATGTATGTATTAGATTTATATCCCGCCCTTCCTCGCAGTAGGAGCCCAGGGCAGCAAACAAAAACACTCTAAAACATCATAAAAACAAACTTTAAAATATATTACAACAAAACATCCTTAAAAATAATTAAAACATCTTTAAATTTTTATTATTATTATGTATTAAATTTCTATACCGCCCCATAGCCGAAGCTCTCTGGGCAGTTTACAACATAAAAAAACCAAATACAACAATATATACTATACAATTAATATTCAGTACAAAAAAAAGCTTTAAAAACATATTAAAAAGCAATTCCAACACAGACGCAGACTTGGATAAGGTCTCTATTTAAAAGGCTTGTTGCAAGTATTGGTGCTGCCTTTGACGCAGTCCCACTTCCGGCAGTGTGGGGTGCAACCTAATCTTGATGTGTTCCTCACTCACTATCTGATGGTCAGGTGACAGAAAAGCAGAGGCAACAAATTAGCATCAGCCACGGCATAATTCTGGGAAGCACTAAAACTGCCCTGTTTAAAGCACTCTTGTTGTGTACTCCCTCCCTTTCATTCTCCCCACTAAAAAAGAGAATGGGCCACAGACAGCTATCACAGCACTGTGTTTCTCCAGAGTGGGAAACATCAGCCACTGCTTCTACACACAGAGTCCTCATGCAACAGCAGTGAGGATGAATTTGGAAAACATGGGTGGTACTCTGTGCTAGTCATACTCAGAGTAGACCCACTGAAGTTAACATGGCTAATTTAGGTTCATTTATTTCAATGGGTTTACTCAAAGTAGAATACAATCCTATTTTTATTTGCTAAAGACAACCAGACAAGGGCAGAACTGCAAGTCTGTACTAGAGGAGGTTCCTTATTGCATAAGTCCTTGGAGTATCCCATTTAGCACAACTCCATTTATATTATTTTAAAACTTAAATATTGCCTTTCACACAAGTATCAAGGTGCTGTATACTGCAATGTAAGACCATATACATTAAAATTAAGTTTAAAAACATACAATTTTTAAAAAGACAGCAGACAGGAAATTACTGAGCAGAAAAAGAAATTAAGATCCAATAAATGCACAGGTGAACAAAAATGTTTTTGATTGCCAGCAAAAGCAATGTGAAATTTGTCACATTTAAAAGCCATCTAAAGTTATGATAATATACTTCTATTACTGATAATATACCCCTATTTTATATGATTTTACACAGTTTCTTCCTCCTCAAGTGATTCTTCAACCATTACCAGGAACAAACAGGATTCCCTGTAGAAGATCCTCACTTCCTCTCCTTATCCTGAAATGCCCTTCTTCTCATTTAAGCCACTTGCATATCTTTTCTTTTTAAAAAAAACACCTTAGCTCAGTACTTCAGCTCTTAAAATTAAGCTTTACAGCCACAATGTTCCTCTCTTTAATGAAATTACAATTTATTTCAAAGCCATGATGAGCGCTTATCTCGTCCTGGTGCTCCATGATAACTCATCATTTACTGGACTACACTCTTGTGATGAATGAGAACCAGCACCACATGCTTTCTAACAGCTCTATTTAAACTAGCTCCACAGTTGAAACAAATCATTCGAAGAACAGTTCTGAATTATGCATGGAACCGTTCAGAAGATAAAGGCAAGATATTTTTCAGCATTCACAGAGCTTAAGATCTTCAGACAGAAATTACTCAAACCGATGTAAGCTCTCATTACTACCAAGTCAAAGTTCTACCAAGGCATGGTGTTTTATATTTGTGTAAGAATCGTAAAAACTGGGTATAGCCAGGGATCACTAAAACACTTGAATCCTTACAGTCGGGTGGAAGGTTAGAGATAATTGTTTCACAGTTTTCATAGCTTTGAGGCTTTCAACTTAGTTGACAGAGAACCAGAAGAACTATGGAGTGAAGTCAGAATCATTATCAGGAAAGAATGCAAAAAGTTAATACCTCTAGTTAAAAAGAGTCAATAGATGACTGATGGAACTCTTAAAATGGTTAAAGAGAGAAGGAAAGCAAAAGCAAGAGGAGATAGAAACACGGTCGGAACCCTAAATGAAACAATACAGCGACTAGTACGTAGGGACAAAGAGAACTATTACAATAGTTATTGTATAGAAATAGAAGAGGACAACAAAAAGGGAAGAACAAGAGTCCTATTCCAAAAGATTAGAGAAATGAAAGGGAAATTTAAACCTAGGGATGTTGAATAATCAACAGGAGAGCACACTGACTGTCCGAGATGAAATAAAAGGAAGATGAAAGCAATACAGTGAAGTACCCTATAAAAGAGATGCAAGGAGGACAGATTCATTCATGGAGGAACTGTATGATGAAGAACCAGAAATTTTAGAATGTGAGTTGAAAGATGCTCTTAAAATACTTGGGAGAAAAAAATCATCAGGAATAGATGGCATACCAATAGAGCTGCTACAAGCTACTGAGACTGAATCTGTCCAAATTTTGACAAAAATCTGTCAAGAAATATGGAAAACAAAACAATGGCCCACAGACGGATGCGTTCAGTATACATCCCAATTCTAAAGAAAGGCGATCCCAGAGAATGCAGTAATTACCAAACTATTGCCTGAATATCCCATGCAAGTAAAGTAATGCTCAAGATTCTACAACAAAGGCTCTTATCATATATGGAGCAAGAAATGCCAGATGTCCAAGCTGGATTTAAAAAGGGAAGAGGCACCAGAGATCATATCGCAAACATATGGATAATGGAACGGAGCAAGGCATTTCAGAAGAAAATCACCCTGTGCTTTATAGATTACAGCAAAGCCTTTGACTGTGTAAATCAGCCTTTCCCAAGCAGTGTGCCTCCAGATGTTGTTGGACCACAACTCCCATCTTTCCTGACCATTGGCAATGCTGGCTGAGGCTGATGGGAGTTGTGGTCCAACAGCATCTGGAGGCACACTGGCTGGGAAAGGCTGGTAGATCATGAAAAACTAAGGAATGCTTTAAAAGAAATGGGGGTGCCAAGAAATGGGGGTCCTGATGCGCAACCTATACTCTGGACAAGATACTGTAAGGACAGAATATGGAAAAACTGACTGGTTCCCCATCGGAAAGGGTGTGAGACAGGGGTATATTTTATCACCCTATTTGTTTAATCTATACAAAGAACATATCATACAGAAAGCAGGATTGGACCAAGATGAAGGAGGTGTGAAAATTGGAGGGAGAAACATCAATAATTTAAGATATGCAGACAATACGATACTACTAGCAGAAATCAGTAATTATTTGAAACAAATGCTGATTAAATTTAAAGAGGAAAGCACAAAAGCAGGACTACAGCTGAACATCAAAAATACTAAAGTAATGATAACAGAGGATTTATGTAACTTTAAAGTTGACAATGTGGACATTGAACTTGGCAAGGATTATCAATACCTCGGCACAGTCATTAACCAAAATGGAGACAATAGTCAAGAAATCAGAAGAAGGCTAGGACTCGGGAAGGCAGCTTTGAGTGAACTAGAAAAGGTCCTCAAATGCAAAGGTGTATCACTGAATACTAAAGTCAGGATCATTCAGACCATGGTATTCCCGATCTCTATGTATGGATGTGAAAGTTGGGCAGTGAAAAAAGCGGATAAGAGAAAAATAAAATCATTTGAAATGTGGTGTTGGAGGAGAGCTTTGCGCATACCATGGACCGTGAAAAAGACAAATAATTGGGTGTTAGAACAAATTAAACCAGAACTGTCACTAGAAGCCAAAAAGATGAAACTGAGGTTCTCATACTTTGGACACATAATGAGAAGACATGATTCACTAGAAAAGACAATAATGCTGGGAAAAACAGAAGGCAGTAGAAAAAGAGGAAGGCCAAACAAGAGATGGATTGATTCCATAAAGAAAGCCACAGAACTTACAAGATCTGAACAAATGCTTGTTCATGACAGATGCTTTTGGAGGTCACTGATTCAAAGGGTTGCTATAAATCAAAATTGAGTTGAAGTTACATAACAGCAACAAAGTTTTCATAAGCACCATAAATGAGGGCATACAGATGAAGTTTTGCTTGCCTTCAATATGGTCCACACCTCACCTCCTGAAACCAAGCTCCATTTTGACTTTCAAAAGTCTGCAGACTTCTTAGTTTTCTTATAAATCTTTTATAACAGGACTGATTCCTGTCTGCTGTCTCTTACTCGTAGCTTAGCAGTTATCCAACTTTTTACTTTGAAGGCACTTGATTTTCACACTGATTCAGCTGCCACCAAACCCCTGTACATTGCAGAGAACAAACTAGTAGTAAGAGAATTTACCCTACCATGCTGAGTGCTGACAACAGGCCTGGCTTCTGGAAACTAGGGAGTATGAAACAGTATACTAAGGGACATAAAATCACATATATGAACCAGGTCTTTGCTTTAGTTCCGTGGCCCACCAGTGGTCTGTGAGCTTCATTCAGGTGTTCTGTGGCATGTCTATATTAAATATTCATACTGATTTCTAATTGTATACGTATTTCTTCTCTTATTCCTTACACTGTATTTTACTGAATTACAGTTTGCATTCTGTAGAATTCAAATTGTAATACAATAAAGTGCAATGTCATGAGTCCCAATGGACGTTCCTAGAGCGATGAGGACAAAAAGGATTGCCAATGGCTGAGGCTGATGGGAGTTGTGGTCCAACAACACCTGGAGGCACACCGGTTGGGAAAAGCTGCCTTAGGGGTTCCCCCCTACTTGCTCACATGCACACGTGGTTGTCCTGCAAGATTTTTCTCTCTCCTAAGAAAGTTCCTTCCTAAGAGTTGCAGGCAATGCTGCAACACTTGCAAAGCAAGATCAGGATCAGTATTAACAAACGAGTGACAGTTCTTGACAAGGATGTAGCCCCCACCCAAACATCATTTTATCCACCAATGTCCAGCAATGTGACAGGAGTAGGGTTGCCAGGCCTGGCAACCAAGAGGTATTCTGTATCTTTAAAAGTTGTGCAGGGCAAAGGGAGAATTCCACCTTGTGGTTTTTCCCATTACAGAGTTGCAAGAACACATCTTCTCCTAAAGATACAGGATCAGTCTCAGGCCCAGAACCTGGCAACCCTAGACAGGAGCCACTGTCTCTCTCTCTCTCTGACACACGCACGCCCACGAAAGGAGCAGGGAATGATAATTGGAGAAGAGGGGGGGGTCTAGTCAGTGTCATGTCAATTTCACATGGAGGCCTCTCCCAGCTTCATCCTTGAAGTCCAAACAGTCATGGGGATTGCAAATTGTTTTTTCAAGGCAAGGGGGAAATTTACTCTGGAAAAAAAAGGGACCTCAGAGAAATGGGGAGCAGATAACCCCACTTCTTTTCAACTGCCAAACATCCGGAAGTGGTTCAGGGTTAGGAGGTAGTTGAAATACTGCACAGGTGAAGACTTTTTGCACGTGCCCAGTAACTGAGCAACCAGATGGAGTAAACATGTAAATTGGGGGTGGGGCCACAAGGAAACAACAATACTAAACTTTTCTAGAGGAACCCTGACTAGTGTGAATAGAAAACAGCACCTTGGAAGGTAGGAAGTGTGAACCTTGCAAATCTATCGCGATGGTAAAAGCTGCCATCTTAATACAAAGTTTAGCTCCCGTGTGAATGGGCCCTAAGACCATCAGCAATTTTTAAGTGGTCTATGGAAGAAAAAGTGTGGGAACCACTGCTTTAGATAAAGCCACTGTGCATTGTTTTACTTTTAAAGAAACAATGAAACGTCACTGCCATATTTCCAAAAGCATGCTGGCAAAGGTTATCAACCAGCAATATCACACATAAGTTAGACTGGTGGTATGAGGGGATTGTTATAATACATGCATATTATAACATTTAGGTACAACCAGCCAATCCATAGGTAGATAACACAATACATACTTGCAAGGGCCTAAACCTGAACTCAAGATTTTCTCTGTATACTGTAAGAGGAATTATCTGTCCTTTCCTGAGTGAATGATGAACCATTTTTCTCTTATATTGGACTCTAAAACATAAAAGGACTATAGGTCACATTTAGGTTTTTTGTATGTGTGTGCGTGTGTGTGTGTGTGTTCATTCTGCCATGAGACCTGCGTGCAATGCCTGACGATATCTTAGAATCTGGGGGCAGAATTTTTAGTGGTCAGGAATGTGGCTTTACAGATGATTATCAAACACTCTGAATTGAGTCCAGAAGCAAACAGGTAGCCAATGCTACTGCCATATACTCTTTCTGGCTATGTTCCCAACATTGTGCATTGATAAACAGATGAGGTGCTGCATTCGTAGATAAAATGAAGGTTTCAAAAAAGTTTCTGTAAACTCTCACAAACTGTGCTTGAATATATAAAATGCATTAAGCCTAGAAGCTGCAGAATCATTGATGGAGGCTGTCAGATGCAAATAATCGAAACAGGCCACATGCAGTAGAGCACATGTAATTTGTAGGAAGGTCTCCAAACCATGGCTACCAACTGGCTATCTAGGAGCAGTGCCAGGTTCAAGATCAGTTGAGCTACAGCTCTGTCAACAGTAGGCAACCCCTCCTTCTTCACTCCAGATCATAAGGAACCTCTGTCTTGTTTGGATTCAGTTTGTTTTCCCTCATTCACTGCTACTGGACAGTTGGTAAAGTCCATAAATGGCTATGTGGGATGAGATTGTGGGACTCGGTGTGTAGGGACACTGGGAACCATGACCAGTCAGCTGCCAAACAGATGGCCCCCAGGATGAGACACTTGCAGTTCTAAAATAAGAGCTTCTCTTAGGGTTGCCTCCTGTGGAAGAAACAGCACCTGGCAGAGGTTCTAGTGCAGGCAGCAATAATGGAAGTAGCCATTCTCCAGCCAGAAGACAAAGCAGTAGACATTTCCCCATCCACAGGAGCAAGAAAGCACACGCAGGGCAAGATGGGGAGGGAGATTCAGACTCTCTCCGCACTGCAATGAAACTGCACTCAAATGTGTGGCCAATTCTATCAGCAAACAAAATCACACAGTAGTAGAGCAGGATTAACCCTCTTTTCTGTACATAGGCAAACACTATGTTACTGGACAGAAATCTGAGTGCACTGGAGTAAAACAAACCCAATGTCACAGTGTTTTCTCCTAGAAACCAGGGGTTGTATTTAACCTTCTTACAGTCAAATTGTACTTATATTTAGCAGGCAAGATCTTTGCTGTCGTAGAAACATTTATTTAAAAGGCACAAAGAGAAGCCTCCCTTGATGGCCAGGATCCAGCTTGCTTGTTCAAAACTTCAGTGTGTGATGGGAGGCCCAGAGGGGAGAGAGGTGGAAAGAGAAAGCAGACAGGGATGTGAATATTCGGATATAAAAATAAGCCTTTTAAATTTTTACTTGTTGGCAGCTTTACAATCCAGCCTTTTGTCTTTCAGGCATTCAGAGACAAAGCAGATCACCAACAGAAAGTGGAAGTGCAAGGGGTGGGTGGGGAAGAGACAGCAAGTGAATAACGTTCTTGTGCTTGATTTGTACACACAAAAACAATTTTATAATATAAAATACTTTTAACTATTAATAGGAACAATACAGAAATAAACATTACAGAGCAATACTTTATAAAACACCAGCACTGATCTTATCAAGCAGTGCTGTCAGCTTACTTGAAACTGGGCTGATCTATATGGGTATGTCAAACGTTGGTACTATTTAGTTTTGTACGTTACCATTATATTTTACACATCCTTCAGAGGAGCACCCAGTGGTTGTGGTGGGCCATAGATACCTTACTTAGCTGTCACATGGCAGCAAGCATTCTTTCAGGATGGAGCAGAGGGACAGAAGGGAAGGAGGACCAGCAGGTAAGAGACGAGCAACGTTGGGCTCCTCCTCTCCTTCAACTGATTCCATTCCAGCTGGATGTTTCAAGAAACCTGCCACTAAGATCTAGAGCAGCCTTTCCCAACCAGTGAGCCTCCAGATGTTATTGGACCACAACTCCCATCTTTCCTGAGCATTGGCAATGCTGGCTGAGGCTGATGGGAGTTGTGGTCCAACAACATCTGGAGGCACACTGGTTGGGAAAGGCTGATCTAGTGCCTCAGTTGGCTTTCCCCCTCCTCCCTCCCAATCCTGTTTCCTTTTGTGTTAGAAGGACTAAGAGTGTCTTTGGGCTCATCCAGACGACTGCAAAATGTGTGACATGCCCGCTATGTGTGTTCATTATTTTTCGGTCATCCAAATGACGTCTCGCGCTGTTATGCATTTTCACAGGATAAATCCATTCCTTGCAATACCGGCAAAAATGCAATTTGCTCTTTAAAATCGGGAATCATCCACTGTGCCTTCAGGAGTTAGGATGCAATACCGCGGACTTTACAGCTGATGGGCGGTTCTTGGGCATTTCCCTTGCCCCTTCTCCTCATTCCAGCCAATCACCTATCTGCACTTTTGCGCATGTGCGAGAATAAGCCCGGGAAAATTGAACTAATCATCACAACGGTGGGGTGTTGGGGGGGTGTCTGCAACTACTGCGCAGATGCATTTAATTTTTTGCCAGCCTGCAAACTGGGCGGCCGCTCTGGGTGAGATCTGCAATGCACAGCAAGCAAGAAAGGGGGTGGTGGTCGGTTTCAGCCTGCCTCTGAAAGCTTTGTCAATTTCATTCTACTTGCTGGGGGTTTTGCTTCAAATCAGAAAAGCATACATTCCTTTAAGTGTAATATCCCAAATACAAACAAGGAAAGGGCTTCTGGTCGGTTTCAAGCCTGCTCCTGAAAGCTTTGTCAATTTCATTCTCTGTGGGAAGGAAAGGGAGAAGGGGGGGTGACACTTTCTTGCTTTTTTGGAGAAATAAGTGCAATCGCCAGCATGTGTATCTCCTTAAATATCAATAAAGGCAGAAAAGCATACATTCATTTAAGCATAATATCGCAAATACAAACAAGGCATGCTCCCAGGCATTTTAAGCGTTTAATGTTATAACTTTAAATCTTTTATTTTTTGTTTGCTGCTTATGTTTACTGTTGGTAGGTTGATTTTATTGTGCTATTCTGTATTTTAATCTTTTTGTACACCGCCCAGAGAGCCACTCGCTATGGGCCGTTTAAAAATGAAACAAACAAACAAACAAATAAATAAATAAAGGCATGAAACCGACCAGCAGCCTTTTCTTCCGAGTTGAGAACTCCTTGAGTTGAGAACTCCTTTACAGCCATATTGTGCTTCGTTGCAAAAGGGGAGAGGAGCATGCGTAATTTTTTTGCTGACCAATTGGTTGATAGGGGGAGGTTTTAGAGGCGGAGCTTGGAAAAAGCAAAAAGAATGTAGGGGTCTTACCGCTGTGTGTGCGGGTGCAAAAAAGCGTTTTTTTTAATTGGGAAAGAGCGAACTAAAAGACAAAGTGAGGACTATCAGATGACAAACCGAATATGGAAACCGTGGATTATCCCGCTCCGTTTGGATAAGCCCTTTGTGTTTGGGCAGGTGAAGAGGCCCAGACTATACTAGCTCCAGACTTTTTACTTATATTCATAGAGACATTTCTATGTTACCTTTCGAGCACCTATGTACTACACAGGGTGGCTTACAAATATTTAAAGTCACAATCATATACAATAAAAATACATTAAAAATACAGTAATAAAATACAACAGTGAATGCATCAGTTGAAGTATTGTATGCATCTCCCCCTGGCATGCTATGTCTTATTTAATTTTGTAATGCTTATCATATTCAATTCAACCCTTATTCACACTTTTTACAATTAGGGTAGAACAAGGTTTTCTGTATATCTTCATTTATGGACTGGCTGCTGGAGAGTGCTTGACTAAAGGGATACAAAACATGCCTTTCAACCATTACCTGGACCTAGAAGAGGGGCCTGGCCGCCTGCAACCCCTTCCCCCAAAATGTTATTTATTGTACTTTTAAGCAGTAGGAGAAAAGTTGTGGAAGTGACCATTTCCCTTTCTAGCTTTTCAAGCTAGAAAATATAATCTGCCTGCTCAACAGCTCAATTTGCACATAACGCTAAGCCAAATCACAGCTCTGTTCAAACGTAGTGGCTCTCACGGAGTTCTCTCCTCCTTAACCTCATTCTGTAGCCAAGGTGAAGGGACGTTAACATTTGGATGACACACTAAGCCAAACTATTGTTTAGCTGCCACACTGCGCTAAGCTACAAGCACTGGAGAGGCGCAAGATGGGCGCAAGCTCCTCTCTGAAGGCAAGCACATCCATGCAGACCTGTTAAGTCATCGTTTGGTTTACTGTGATGTGCAAACCAGGCCAACATCACGAAAGACGTATTAGTTTCCTTCCAAAGGTTTAGGTAACAGCTCTTCTCTTTCCTAGAGGCAGTATATAAATCTGCTGGAGAAACTAAGATGTTAGTGGGGAATGTGTTTTCATCACCTCTCTTAATACGTAGTTTGACTGCAATGGCAATTCTAATTCACCTGAGGAGAGTAGGAAAAAGTGGGGAGGGGTAGGGAGGAATTCTACAAGATCCATTAAGCTACAATAAAAAGATGTGGCCGTGTAAGAATGCCTCTAGACAGAATGCAGAGTTTCATCCGCCCAAATAAAAGTAAGATAATAGATATCCACCCTCCCACAGAGTATGCACATGTGTCTAGTAACAGAAGCATTATGGCTGAATTAGGCTTCTGATTTTCAATTATGTATAGCAGCACCACCCAGACACCCTAGGGTACTGTGAAAATGTAAAATGAAATGAATACTTTCCTCTAAGGACCACACAGTCTACTTTTTGGAGCCTGGAAATTCCTGAAACAGCTACTGTTTCAACTGACATATATCAGTTACCAGCTAAAAGGCCACTTTTTCACATACAGCAAATGGCAAAATCTTCAAAAAAGCAAAAAGCTATTTTAAAAAACCATAAAAACGGGGTTGCTTAAATGTGAGGAATAAGAACCTAGACAAAGATCACGTATGGTTCCTTTGCAATATGGATCCACTCCATACAGATCCACTTATTATTCAGTCACAAGAGTAGCTATATACTATAACGAGCATGGATTTTTCACATTCCACCATGTTAAATAGAAAATAACCCCATGCCATTCTGTGGCTTTCCATAAACTCATTTCAAAATAAAATCTTACAAAACTTGTAGTCCTGAACTCAGAAATGCTTGCTTAACAAACCTCTATGTTTTCATGGCAAACCCAGAGTTCAACGTCTAAAACAAGAGTAAAAATTCCAGACCCCTGTTGAACTTTTTTCTGTCAGTGGTCTCATAATTTGTTGAAATTAATTAAAAATCAGCCATGTTCACAGAGTACCTGTAATCCTATTACTGACCTTGCCCCATACTCTGACCTTGCCCCATACTCTGACCTTCATATTCTGCAGTTTAAAAGTAAAAAAAATGCATGGTTCTTTAATTAATTTAAGAAAATTAACATTGGAATCAATGATAAAAGCAGGCATGCTCAGTAAGAACCAACTGTCAATATTCTAAAAGCTATACTAACAGCTGTTTAGCTTGGCTAATCAGGGAGCCACACACATGCCAGACATTTATTCCACTTTAAACAGTCATGGCTTCTCCCAAAGAATCCTGGGAAGTGCAGTTTGTGAAGGGTGCTGAAAGATGTTAGGAGACTCCGATTCCCCTGACAGAGCTCCAGTGGCAAGAGTGGTTAAACAGTCAGCCCTTCTTCCCAGATAATTCTGGCCATCATAGCTATGTGAGGGGAATAACATATCTAAGCACCCTTCACAAACTACACTTCCCAGGATTCTTTGGGGGAAGTCATTACTGTTTAAAGTGGAATAAATGTCTAGTATGGATGCGGCCAGGGACAGCTTTGGTTTAAATTTAGGTGGGAGACTACATGTGTCTGCTGTAGAATAAAAAAGTGGAGGAAAACCTGAAAAATAATGATACTGTTTACAATGTTTTCCTTTTGGAAAGGAAAGGGGCTTTCCCTCTGCCCAGTGCCCACCCACCCCACCTCCTCCTCTCCCTCTCCCTCCCCCTACTCCAGGCCCACCAGGGAAAGAGTTCAAATTGTAAGTGAGTGAATGAGTAAGTGAGTGAACACCCCCAAAGATTTCCAGGCAAGGTACCACTGAAGAATAATTTTCTATGGCAGTGACCACAAAGAAAGGCAAAGGAGTGGGGAGAGGCCAGGCCTTAAGGGAGGGATCCTTCCTGAGTGAGTAGTGGGGAAGGCCAGCAGCAGGCCAGAACCAGAAGACCTGTGAGTCTGAGCCCCAAGAAGCAGAAAGAAGCTCTCCCAGAAAGGACGTGAAATATGAGGAGGTACGCAAGAGAAGCACAACCAAATCCCTATTCCCTTACTCCCATGTAAGAAAATATGAAGCACATTCTTCATTCTGCTTGATCACTGGAAGAAGAGATGTTGCAGGTGAGAATTCTCACATGTAGTCCATGCATACAGTAATTCTCACATGTGGCCTCCAGCTTTGTACACACATGCATGGGTCTTTATAGAGGGCAGTAGCAGGGGCCCCAACATCTTGCCTGGACCAGACCACATAAACCCGCAGGGTGACCATGCAAATCTGACCAGGGGGGTGACACTGAATGCACTCCTCACCCAAGGCGCTATTTATCTTGGGGGCAGCCCTGAATAAATTACTCATTTGTAGTTTCCCCCTCCTATCCTCTTTGGGAAATACAGACATCAGCATCTAGCCTGACCTCACTAGATGCTGCTTATCATTAGACTAGACAAAGAAAACGAATAATGATAAAATAAGGACTTTTTTAAAAGTTCTACATTAATCAAGCAAGCCATACGTCTAGCCACTGTAACCCCAAAATCAGCATTGCAGTTCAGAGAGGTTGCATGAATAAAGTCAGAGATTCAGATGCAAAGTTGCATAACCAAGTAATTCCCTAACTGTGCATCTTTTAAGCACAAAATATTTATGTATGAAGTATTTATGTAATATTTCTTTTGAAGGGTGGCAGACATTTTTTAAATAAAGAAAAAGTACTACTCCCTCACAAGGAGGTTGACAGCTGCAGCTCTCTGCATGACTTACTGTTGGGCCTTGAGTCCTTCAACATAGCCATTTTCAGAGTTTGGCATATCAGCTGCAGCAAGCAGCAAGCTCTCTCTCTGTCTCTCTGTCTCTCTCTCTCTCTCTCTCTCTCCCCAGGAGAACTATCTGTCCTCGAGAGGAGGTTGGCCTGTTCTGCCTCTGCATGAGCAAGTGTTGTGATCTTGTTTCCTTCCAATGAAGACGCATGCCCAGATCCATACTCCTTTGTCCCAACATCAGAGGTGACAATAAGAGTAAGTTTTGTTATGTTAGTCTACCTAGTATAGGACAAGATTAGGGATAAAAAGATCTGCCAATTTTGGTTCATCTTGTTTCTCATTATTCCATTCTTAAATTCATTTCTCCACATTTCTGCAGTAATTTCCTATTATTTTTTAATCTTCATTAAAATTCATACACATTTTTGCAATCAACTTCTAATATACTGCATTTTTGCAAACACTGTCTGGGTGGACAACTGCATCACAGAATTTGGACAAGTGCAACTTTCAAAGGATGGCTGTGTTTCAGTTCTCTTGTTGTTCTGCAAAGTGATTGTGTAATAGGTTCAGCTTTAAACGCGAACTGAATTGAATTCCCACCTCTTCTCTAGATTAGATAGACCAACGTTCTGGTTTAGGGTCTTATTTTCTTTTTGACTGCATATTTGCTGTTCCACCCCACCCCCCATTTTTATATTCCTCCTAAATAATCTGCTGCACTGATTTTTGAATACACTCAAGGGCTATTTGTTCCCCACAGCCATAACTCAGATTGTTTGGTCTACTGTTCTGGTTTAAAGTGCCTGGGAGATCAGGAGGTATGATAGGGTGAAGATGTCAGGCAGGAGGACTTGGAATTTGTCTGGTAGAAGTGTAAAGACCCAGGGAAAAAAAACAGAAAAATTAGGGAAAAGACATTTTCCTTATTTCCCCCCAATTATTTGGGGGGGTATGGAAAAACTCTGGGGGGGTTCCCAATTTTTCAGTTTTTTTCCTAGGCCTTAACATCTCTACCTTGTGGTCCCTCTAATTTCAAGTAGACCACTGTAAGGCAGTAGGGATCCTGCACCCTTTGCGCTATGTGACAAACAAGCAGGTGATCACAAGAAAGAGATAAGATGGATGGGTCACTGTATCCTATTGGGTTGGCACTGCAGCAGAGTATAGTTGTCCCTTTGCAATCACTGGTGTGGCTAGTTACCTTGAAAAGATAGTGATAGGGAACAAACAAACAAAAAGAAGGGTAAAGCTTCTTCTCATCCATAGCATAAGAAACCAAACCAGGCTTGCCTTACATCAAACCATTACCCCAGTCTATAAAATAGCCCCCACTGCCCCTGTTTCATTATAATTATTCTAATCATGCACGTGGTATGACACAAATCCAACAAAACCATTAGAAAAGCAAGCCAGACAAGCACCAAGGCGTTTGGGGGTGTAGATATATACACGCACGCACGCACACACATGCACGCACACACACACACACTGCACTAGAAGCTAGCTGTTGTCTTTAAGGAAAATTGCTTCCACAATAATAAGAACATACCATCTATAATTCTCCAGCACAGTAGTCTTACTAGTTCTCAGGGCACTTTACAGAAGGATAAATGCATCAGCATTATAAGCCACAGTTCTTTTCCTAGATGGTCTACCAGCAGATCTTTCCCAAAGGCAGAGACATCATCCAGATCTCCAGAATCGTGGAAAACTAATCCATGCAAACACTTTAGAGTAATGAGACCACAGCAGGTAGACTCTTCAGACACAGCGTGCCACTCTTTTGAATGCTACAAGATCTGTCTGTTTTCAGAGAGGTTTCTCCACAGCCACCAACCCCCACATCTTCACAGAGTTCACGTGGGATTAAATGCACTATGGGTCATCCTAAAACTGATGGGTAACAGGCAGAACTGCCCTCAGAAATGAAAGACCTTTTCTACCATTCTAGCCTGAGCCCAATAGAGGAAACTCCCTTGAAAGGAAAAAGCAGAATGCCAGTCCAGAAATTATGTTCATTTATGTGACTGCTAGACACACGACAGCTTTTTTTTTCTGTACAGCCTGAACAGCAACAGGATTCATGCACTAGCCCCTGAAAGGTTCCACAATCATCAGTTTGGCATCCAGCGATTAACCCTAAAAGGGAGGAACAACACAGGTGAACAAGCAATCCAAGAAGAATGTCTGGCTAAGCTAGAAATGTAGGTGCAGAAAGGGTAGCACACTCGTGCAAGTGAGTCACCCTGCATGCACCTCAAGATGAACAAACTGAGGCCTGCATAAAATGTACAGTATGTAATCCTAATTACCAGGTATAAAGCACCTGCACACACCCCACAATTACTATGGGAACCATAACTTTTTATGTTCCTGTACCATAGTCATGATGCAATGTCTGATGCTATTATAACAACCTAATTCTGAATAACAGTCAGTCATATTTTGATTGTGCCGCTTTTCTGGCAAATACTATTGCTTACCCACTTTATTAACATATATTGTATAGATATTTTCACTGAGTATGTTCACAGCACAAAGAAAGGTACAAATCTCTGAAAAGAGGCTTAGCATCCCTTACCCTCAAAAAGAAAAAAAACTTTGGAAGTTGATTGATTACAAAAAGAAGCCATGGAAATCTGGCTTTTACTCTTATAACTCTTGAGAGTTATATGCTGCTGGAGATACAAAGAGGTTTGGGCAGTGCTAGGGAGAAGGAGCAGGCAAAATTGTGGATAATGTGGAATTTATTTTTTTACATCTAAAAACCCCATCTGCCTTTCAGATATTGTTTCTAAGTAGCACTGAAGCCCTTCTTCGCTGTATACTGGAGCCATAGCCACAATATCAAAAGTTTCCGTAACTCAAATCAGTCCCATTTAATAAGAGCAAACCACAACATTTTATTTAAAAAAAAATCTTATTCTTAGCATGGTAGACAAAGAAAGATTGTGTTTGGGGAGGAGAAATTGGCAGCACTTTCTCCTCTTGAACTGAAAGCATGAAATAAAAGAGTATACATCCACTACCCAAAAAACATGCTGGAGCGTGCCACACCCCAATCACCAATCCCTCTGAAATGTCAACATGAACTATTTTATTAATTTTCCAACTTGGTGACCTTTACTTTTGCATGCATGGTAATATGAAAAGTTTCTGTCGTGTACAAATTCTGTAGGCCCTGTCCAAGTCAAAGCTCACTCTAAACAAGCACCTGGAGCTCCACAGCAAGCCTCTTCATAACGTTGCTGGGGGTTTTTGTCCTCAGTTTTTCTAGAACCTATGCTTGCTATCCAGAGCTCCCCTTGCTTCGCACCCAACCTGCATCAGATAATCAGTTAGACCCTATGCAGAATCGTAGCTGTTACAACTCAGGACAACGTCTGTGCTACAGCAGCAAAGTTGGCACCCTTTGAGAACACTCTAATTTTGTTTTAATTAGGGACAGAGGAGAAATTTGTTCTGTTTGCTGTCTAAAGTGAACTGACCTAATTCTTCAATCCTAACTTTATATGCAGATCAGAATGCAACCATCAATAGGTTTACACACTTTTCCAAATTTTGTAACACGGCACATTTCATAGAAAAATGCATACAAAAATGTGTATTTTATGAGAAAATCCATCAGATTTTATGCCAAAATGTGTGTTTTAAAATGTGCACAAAAGTTGTACATACAAAATGTGTACATTTTTTTAAATCCAGAAAAAAACAGGATGGAACATATGATTGGGCACATGCAAAACTGACACAAATGGAAAATGAATGACCCATCCACCCCTAGCATCAATTCCCTTGAACTCAGATTCCAGCCGCTTTCTACAGATTCTTGGTGAAACATCTGCACTATACCACTTTAAACAGTCATGGCTTTCGCCAAAGAATCCTTGGAATTATAGTTTGTACAGGGTGCTGAAAGTTGTTAGGAGATCCCTATTCTTCTTTAAAGAGCTACAATTCCCAGGATTCTTGGGGGGGAGCTATGACTGTTTAAAGTAGAACAATACTGTTTGAAATGTATACTGTGGATGGGGCCTTGGTGTAAACAAATAAGTCTTGTGGCCCTGGATACTGGGGTGAGGCCCCAAGCATCCCAGAAGCAGAGCAAGGATGTATGGTGTTCACTTGCACCAGCACTAGAGAATAATTTCTCTTCCAAATAAGTATCTGGGGCCTATATGATACATTAAATGCATTTTTGAATCTTTAGCCCATCAATTATATGTATAATGAAGCCAATACAAAATATATGGCTATGCCAGAATGCCACATACTAGGATGTAGAGATGATTTTTGGAATACCCAAAAGGATTTTTTTTAGAGGAAAAAGGATTGATTATTTCTCATCTATACACATGGATTGTCTTAACAGAACAAAAGAAGCCATTTACAATTTACTGCAATGCGAGCAAATGTGAAATGCACTAAGGAAACTTTGTGATTAATCAGCCAAAAGAAAAAAATCTAGCATTTTATTGATACTGAAAACAGTATCTAGGCTCACGGACGTTTAGTGTCAAGTTCTCCAATGTTGTGATGCCGCCTCTTTTTGAAAGGCATAATTTCAGCTGCTTTTCCAGGGTTCTGGTTTTTAATATTTCCAAAGTGCTACGCTATTTAATCCCCAAACAAACAGCAAATGTACCTATTCCTAAAGCAATCCTGAGTTCCAGCTAACGGCCATGGAACTGTTCGTCCCCACCATCTATCTCCATGGTATTAGGACCATTCACAGTAACAAAGTAAAAACATGAACTTGCAAACGTCTGAAGAATGAGCCAAGTATTTCTGAATACTTGAGGGAGGGGAAAGTGCTTTTATTTTTCCAAAGTTCCCTTCCCCACAGTATTGCACATCTGACTCTATATGTAACAAATATAGCAATAAGTGCCTTAACACCAAATCACAAGTATTAGTTTCAGTTATAAACCAAGATGTAAGCCATAAAATTCTATAACAAATTTGAATTGTCCAGGGAACAACATACTTGATAAGAGACTATGATCTATAGAGAAGGAAATGATTATGAACCGACGTTTTGTGCAGTGGATAAGAGCATTTAACTATGAACTGAAAGCTCCTGCATCAAGTCCCATGTTAGCCATCACTCAGATAGGTGATCACACACAACCTCCCTCTTGTAACATCAGTCCTTTATCAGAAATATGGAATAACAGCCATAAGATCACCAAGGTGGCATAGTAGACAGATTGCTGGACCATAAAGGCATGGGTTCAAAGCTCTGGTCAACACATTGCTGCACTCGGAGCTATGGAAAAAACCAAAAGTATTACAATAATCACAGGTACTATTATTATGATACTTAATATTGAAGCAGTTCTGCTGCTACTCCTTAAGAAGCCTTCCTTAGACCCAAAAGATTGCAATAACTACCATCAATTGGTTAATATTCCCTTTTTTCAAAAAGTTGCTTTCTGGTCCAACAATCTGCCTACTATACTAAAATGGTGTCCAGCAATTATATGTGCAGCCTATTCTGGAATGGGTTGTACTTTTCTTGAAGGACCCGGTACATCGTTTGGGAGTACTCCTGGACTCAAAATGGTCACTCAAGGTCCAAATGGACTCAATGGCAAGAAGCGTCTTTTCCAACTTCAGCTGGTTCATCAGTTACAATTGTTCCTGAATAGAGACAGCCTGTCCACAGTGGCCCATGCTATGGTATCCTCCCATTTTAATATGTTGTACATGGGGCTTTCCTTGAAGATTATTTGGAAGCTTCAATTAGTGTCAAATGCAGAAGCCAGAGTTTTGACTGGTACGGCCAGAACAGATCATGTTACACTGCACTGATATATTATATTGTACCCCACTCTGATGTCAGTGCAGATCAAGGGCACGGTACAAGTCTTTTAAATAAATACATATAATATAGTAACCTGGTATATACCTGGCCTAATTTCCTTGGTGCTTCCCAAGCAGGACTCAATGACTGAGTTGGTGAGAAGTGCAGAAAGGAGAGTGCCCTTGCTAAAATAATATTTAAGATCCCCTCACTCCATCCCACACAAGTAACTCCATAAAGTTTAACCTGTCTAAATAGATGGTTTTCACTTAGCTGAGAGGAAGGAGGCATAGAGGCAACAGCCCCTCCTCCTCTTTCAAGTTCAAGGAGTTTGAGGAACATGAAGTCAGGGCAAGAAGTACCACCGCAGGGTGGTAAATCTAGCTGAAACTCTAGGGAAAAGTCCCTAAGTATGACAGCAAACAACCCAAGAAGGTTCTAGAATATTTTCACCTGGAAGCTAGGCAGTACAGTATATGCCACCTAACAATTGGACTAGTAGATGGTCCACTGGATATCTTCCCATTCTGAGTCTTCATCACAAAAGACATCTTCTGCCCCTCCCCATAAAAAGAAAAGCCCTTTTTCTTAACTTTCACATTTTAAAAGTAATAACCATTTAATCTAAATACTTTTATAATAAAAAAGTGACTTCACATTTATTTTAAATGACAAATTTATCAAGGCTGAAAGGCTGCCAATTTTTAAACTACTATAGTTTAATTTGGGGAGATGAATTTTAGCTCTTTATGAAAAAGGAACTCTTTTGATACTCCTTTTAAAAAGCCAAAAACAACCATTCACCTGTGTCAATTTTAGTCCATTTGAAATACATTAAATACATCTGCACTATTTGTTATAGCTATAAGGGGGGGGGGGAGAGAATCTGTGGTCTATTCACAAATTTTCAGAACTACATCTAACTATTTCACAGTCTGGTCCCTCTCATACAGTGTTGAACAGCACTTGTTTTTAAAGTTGTGTTTTTAAAAGCTGCATTTTAAGGATTTTGCGAAAGCTTGAATTCTACTTTTGGCACCTGTGTTAACACTGTTTCCTTGCTAATAAAGTCAAGTTTCACCAGAATACTAAAACATACGAATTTTGTTTACTACATAAACTATTTGGCAGTATGAAGAGCCAGAGAGCCCCCAAAGGATACTTTGTCTGTATAATTAATGGTGATTACTAAAGCATCCCCATCAGTGACACAAAGTATAGCAATGAACAACACTCAGTCACACAAGTGAGCGGAAATATGATGAAACAAACACACAGCAATTGCCCTTCATTCCAAATGATTCAGAGATACAAATTTCAGATCTAATTTAAAAGAGACATGTGCTAATGCAAACGCACTATAGGAGAGCTCACCACCTCTTAGCCAGACAGGTTGCCTCCTTACAATCCGTTCAGGGGGAGAGCTTTCCGCCAAGACAAGAAACAACTCAGAGCTGTAGACATTTCGGGTAGTACTATCTTCTAACACAACCAGACCCAAGCTCCTATCAACCTTGCTTAGATGACTGGTTAGATGCTTCATTCCATTCCCAGAAAAAAACAGTGATAAAAATCTCCATGCCATTGCACAACTTCACATTTAGGTAAACAGACTCACAAATGTCACTAGTCAAACTTCATAATTTCAGGGTTTTGTTTTTTAAAAAGAAAGACAGAATGATCTACTCAATTAACGTTGCTTTCACCAGAAAAATGTAGACCTAGGAAGAGAAACAAAACGTGCTTCATTTCATTACTTATGGTGTAGGAAAGTTCAATCTTCCAGCACTCTCATAGGAACAAATAAATCTGCCTTCTACTGAGTATGGCCATTGGTTCATCTATTTCTGTATTGTCTAATCAGGGATGACAAAGAGGATAGATATTGAGCTCCCCCCACCCCGACTGGCCACTCTGACAAGTGGGCGAGGCCGCCCACCTGTCAATCACCTGGCATCTCCATGATGATAGGTGAGCTAACTTTAAAGGAAAGATCCAGAGCGCACTAAGCACACTTCCAAATCTTTCCTTTCTTCCTTTGCTACCTGGGCTAAACGCAAGTCAGGCTGAAAAGAAAAATCCCTGCCACAGCGATTTCCTCAAGGGCACCCAGGCTTAACAAGGTCTGCAGACACCATCAATCCGCTTCACCTGCAAATCCCACGCTGGATTCCAGTTGAGAGCTCCAGAATGCAGCCCATTGCAGCAGGGCTTCCATTTGCTGCCAAACTTAAAAGGTGGCCAATACAAGCCCGCTTGCCAAGGAACAATTAGAAGTATACTTTAAGGCTCCCGTTGTTCCTTTGCAGCCACATCTTTACCGGTTCAGTGCATATGAGACCAGTGGCCGCACGGGCCCAGTTAGAACCTTTCCTGGGCCTCATTATGCCTTCAAGTGAGAGGTTCTCCACTGTGACTCTATAGTGACCGGCAACAGCTCCCCAGGATTTCAAATCTGGATCTTTCCCAGGTCTACCTGGAGATGCCAGGGACTGAATCTGAGACTTTCTGCATGCAAAGCGGATGCTCTGCCATTCAGCTATAGTCCTCCACAACCCTCCATTTTCCTGCTACTGTAATTAAACCCTGCTGTTTAGAGATGATGATTAGGGTAGTATTCCATTTCAAACACAAGCCAAAAGAAGATTATCCCTCATATCAAGGTATTGCTTAAAATGTTTAAGGACCTGTTTGTGGTAGAAGAAGAAGAAGAAGAAGAAAGAAAATTTATATCGCACCCTTCCTCCCAAAGTAGCCTAGGGCAGCAAACATAACAAAACAATTTAACAGCAACAACAACAAAAAGCATTGTAAAAACACTTTAAACACCTCCTAAAACATAGTTATAGTTTCAAAACATTCTTCCATTCAGTGATCTCCAGGCTGGTTCATATATGTTGAACCAAAAATAAACTGCCCGCTTGCACTGGCTGCCTGTATGTTTCCGAGCTCGATTCAAGGTGCTGGTTTTAACCTATAAAGCCTTACACAGCTTAGGACCACAATACCTGATGGAACGCCTCTCCCAATACAAACCCACCCGCTCAACATCCAAGGCCCTCCTCCGGTTGCCTACTCTGAGGGAAGCTCGGAGGATGGTAACAAGGGAGAGGGCCTTCTCAGTGGTGGCCCACAAATTATGGAATGATCTCTCTGACAAGGTGCGCCTGGTGCCAACACTGTTATCTTTTCGGTGCCAGGTCAAGACTTTCCTCTTCTCCCAGGCATTTTAGCATGTGTTTTTTAATTGCTTTTTAAAAATGTGTTTTTAAATTTATATATTTGTTTTTAATGTTTTTAATTGTTGTAAACGGCCCAGAGAGCTTCAGTTATGGGGCGTATACAAATGCAATAAATAAATAAATTGGTACAGATTCAGATTATGTTTGCACAATGGAGTTTTCCTGACCATCCCAGCAAACAAAAAACTGTCTCTGACTGCTGGGGGATCACCTAGAACAGTATGTCATGAAGGACTGCAGAGCTGGAAACCGTGATACCGTCAGGGTAGGCCTTTGGGGACAGATGTCCAGGACCCCACTCAGTAGGAGGGCCCTCAAAGGTGGCAGGACTGGTTCCTACATTTTAAGTGAGGTAATACATATTAGCATCTAAAATGGGAAGATGGGTGTGAAGACAAATTCAGAGTCCAAAATTACATAAATGCACTACTGGCTGGAAAGGGGGAGTAGCAGAATTTGGCAACACCCCTATCCCTTGCACAAGTAAAAATACCTTCTTGTGCTAGCGGGCTTTTAGACTGGAGCCACTGATTCTTATTTGATCCATCATTCTGGATCAGTGAAGGTGAGCGAGATTGAAAACTGGGCAAGTGTGGAGAGTATGATAATCTCTCATATGCTCCTCTGGGCTTAACTTTAGGTTTTTATTGATTTTCTAAAAAAAACATTCCACATCTCAACAGAGCTTTTAGAGCTTCTTGACTTCATACTCTTTCATTGGAGATTGTCAAGGGGGCAATATAATGGGACTACCTACAAGACACAGCTGTGTTTGTGGGTCAGGGGCTATAGAAGATTTCCCTCATTTTCTTCCATATTGTCTCCTGTATATAGCTCCTCTCTTGTTACAACCTGTCCTGGAATAGATCCTAGGATACCCTGTTGAGCAGCTCATGAGTTATCTGTTGAGAAACCAGTCTAAGGCTGCAATCCTAACTCCACTTAACTGAGAGTAAGCCCCATTGAATTCAATAGGAGTTGCCTCTGAGCAGACATGGTTAGAATTACACTGCATGCCGATTAACACGAAGGATTGCAAGTTTTATTGTAAAGGCCTGGAAAATCTGGGAGGCTACATGACAGGATGGAGCCTTTCAGGTAGATGGCAAGACCATTTTATTTAGCATTATTTCATGAAAATTTGGCCTGTTAATTTTTGGTTTACTTATGCAATGTGACATTATGTAACATTGTTTTGTTATGGCTTGGATGTGCTGTTGGCATGAGAACATAAGAATCCTGCTAGATCACACCAAAGACCTATATAATTTAGTGTTCAGTTTCTGAGAGCAGCCAATCAGGTGCCCTGGAAAGCCCAAAACAGGACCCTCTCGTTCCTTCGTGACTGGCATTCAGGGGCAGGCTGTCTGTGATACTAGAGGTAGCATATACAGTCATAAGCTGCTCCTGCATGAATTAGGCTAATCCCCATTTAAAGCCAAAGTTCATGGCCACACCATATTTTGTGGAAGCAAATTCCATCATTTTAACTATATGCTATGTGAAGACTTCCTTTTGTCTGTTCGGTATCCTCTAGCATTCAGCTTCACTGGATGGTCCCAGGTTCTAGCATTATGAGTGATGGAGAAAAACATCTCTCTATTCACTTTCTATACTACGCATAGCTTTATATACCTCCATGATGTCCTCCCTTATTCACCTTTTTCCTAAACTAAAAAGGCACAAATACTGTAACCTTTGCTCCAGCCCCTTGATCATTTTGGCTGCCCTTTTCTGCACCTTTTCCAGCTCTAAAATACCCTTTTTGAGGCACAGTATCCCAGGTGAGGTCACCCAACAGATTTATATGAAGGCATTACATAGAATATTATTTTTATCATCATTTTATGACCCTTATCAGGAAGAGTTGTGGCTTGTTGCCACGTTATTTTTCTTTTGTGTGTTTTTCTCTTTGCGCTGCTGCTGCTATGGGCAAGGAACTCTTGCTGTAGATGCTTGTGGGCAACAATTCATACACTCAGGGTGAGAGCCTGGATGGGTTGGAGTGTGGGGAGGAAAGATGTTGTGTTTCAGAAGCCACAGACTGAGAGTCTGCTGGCACAGAGTGGGGCCCTCTTTGGGTGAGATGCAGAGGGGGAGTGAGTGGGCTGCCATACCTGATAAATCGGGTGGGAGCTGTTGTTCAGACCATTCGTTGCTGAATCTGTTTGAATGTCCTATGTGGGGGTTGTTGTATTACCTAACTTTTTAGTTAAATTGGAAACTTTACTTTTTGTCCCTATTGTAGTTTTGCTTGTCTGCCTGCTGACAGAATTGTTCCTTTGTTTACTAGACCTGTTTATATGACTTTGCAATTTTTGTAACAACACACAACTGTTTATCTTTATTACTTTGTTCCTTGCTGTGGGATTTAAATTATTCAATGAAGAATGGGCTATAAATACTATAAATAAATCTCCTAATTATTCCTAACATGGAATTTGCCTTTTTCACAACTGACACACATGGGGTTAGCATTGTCATCAAGCTATCCAAGATCGCTTTCCTGATCAGTCACTGCCGGCTCACATCTCATCAGCATATATATGCGAACTGAAGCTAGGATTTTTTACCTCAACATGCATCACTTTACACTTACTTACGCTGAACCGCAATTGCCATTTTATTGCCCATTCCATTTTTCTAAAACTACAAATCCTTTTAAAAAAAAAAGACAAATTAATAATAGCAACAGTTTCCAACAAAACTTTGCTTAAATCCAGGGGGGCAAATCATATTTCCCTTGGTTATGGTTTTTAAGGGACATCCTGAAACCAAAACTGAGTAGGCTTGACAAACTTCCTAGGAAAAGAACTCTCATCAAGTCAAGACAGCATGATTGCCACCAAGAAAATATCCTGTCTCTTGTGTCAGTCACTCTAAGCCAATGCACTCATCCATTGACCTTGGGAGGTTCATATGAGATTCTTTAAAAGTCAAAACCAGCCATTCAAGTTGTGCCTATAAATTAATTCAGCCCAAGTGTTACATGCTTTTATGCACCATCCTCCACTAAGAGGTGGTCTGAAACAACTGGAATTTCTGGGCAGCTTTCAATGAAAACCCAATATATAATGTTACAGTTGCCCAAGGCATTTGTAACAGGGACTACATCACCTTTCTCCAGGAATGGCCACAGCTGAGGTATCACCTGAAGCTGATAGTGTCTGTGGCCAGGATTACTCTATCTGGGGATTCAGGAAAATTCCCAGATAAAACAGCACACTTAACACTGTGTACCTGCTCTTTAAGGGGTAAATGCAAACCTGTCCAGAACACAAACAATTGCCACCTCCTAGATCAGTCAAACCATCCACCGTTAAACATCTGCGTCATACCTAAACAGAGCTTCCATTTAATCTCCCTTATCTACACCGCCACTGATTCCAGAAACCCACTGAAGTAGACTTCACCTGGTTCAGATGAAAGGAGAAACAGTGCTGAGTTTCATCAGCATATCGACATCACCACAGTCCAAACGTCTAGAAAATCTTTCCCAGCAGGCTCACGTGAATGTAAAAGAGGGTGGTGCACAAGATGGACACTAGTGTCACACACAGGACACACTTAATGGGATGGAGTAGCAGTCCTCCTCAAGGAAGACTGACTTAAATACAGGTAATTTAAATCATGTTAAATCACCAAGAAAAAAGGATGAATTTTAATTAATTAATCTGAATCCAATTACCAGCTTTCATATATTATCCCAGAGCAAGCATGTATACTGATTGATTGCTATAACACATAGCAGCTAAACAGAGCCTTTGTACTATGCAGGAAAATAATTTTCTGGTCATGTAGCCCTCATGGCTTTTTCACGAAGAATTGTATGTCTGCCTCAGGGAGCAATTGCGAAACGTAAGGATATCGGTTTGGCTCACTATCTGTGATATGTCCAATAGTCAAAAGCAGGATCGCCAGTAGGATGGGCAATAAATGCTATTCAGTTTGCACCGCAAGCAGAATCTACCAAATTTGCACTTTCAAAAACAATTTGAGAACCGAAACACAGCCGTCCTTCAAAATGTGCACGTATCTGAATTTTGCAATGCAGTTTACCAAACAATGTTTACAAAAATGCAAACGTTAGGGAAATTGTGCATAAAAATGAATAAATGAGTGAAAACAGCGTACAAAAATGCATTGTAAGAAATTGCTTGCAAAAATGTGTTTATTAAGAGAAATTCTCACTAAAATGCTGGAGAATTTTCATGCGTATTTTTTTTCAAGCAAATTACTGCAATGTGGAGAACTGGATTTAAGATTGGAAAAATGAGAGAGCCGAAACTGACCGATCTTTCTATCTCTAATCACCACAAAACAGTGCCTCCAGTCCCAACCCAGTAAGACTATGTAGAGACAATGAGGCTTGTAACTACACTCGGGCATTTAGGGGGCTTTCCTCCCAGTATGAGAGTAGTAGGATCCGGTAGGAAGTTCATCCTCCACCTAGTAACATACGAGGTGGCAGAATCATAGAATAGTAGAGTTGGAAGGGGTCTATAAGGCCATCAAGTCCAGCCTCCTGCTCAGTGCAGGAATTCAACTGTCTTAAAGCATACCCAACAGGTGGCTATCCAGCTGCCTCTTGAATGTCTCCAGTGTTGGAGAGCCCACCACTGCCTCCAGGATCAAGCCACACACACACACACACACACACTTTCTTCCTAGATCAGGACATCCTGGATCAGGGCATTTTCTTCAGTCTGCAGCACGCTGCTGTAGGCTGCTAGCATCTTGAGAGTTATGTGGGCACCAGGCTGTCAGCTGTAGTGCTGCTGTTGCAGTGAGTCCCCTGTGCCTGGCCCAAAGGGGCCTGGAAGAGCAACCAACAGCATCCTCCAAATTGCTGCTGTCAGGGCTGGCTGGGTGGTGAGGAAGAGGAGGAACAGAAAGGATGCCCCCCTTCCTCCAACCCCAGAGGTCCTTGAGCTGCTTCTTCAGTTTGCAGGCAGAGCAGCAAGGAAGAACAGGAAGCAGCTAGCGGCACCAGAACACCCTGGTTGTGGCTGCTTGTAACCAAAGAGGGGGGGAAAGAAGAATATCATCTCATACGAATCTCTTCACTGAAGGGAATTGTGCTCCCTTTTTATCTTTACAGTGCAATCCTATTATATCATTATTATATTTCCTTGTGCATGAGGAGGTCTGCCATAACACCCCACAATATGTGTGGATTATACCATGCCTCACAGTTATTTCAGGGGCCCCATTAATACAAAATTCTTCTGGGGCAATCACAACAACTTTCATCCAAAGGCAATATTATCTACATCATTTGGAAAAGGTTCCCCACCCTGAAGAGCCACACTCCCTCAGATTCAGCTCAGTTCTCTTTGTTCAATAGGCTATATTCCAGCCACACAAAGTTTAGAGCTTTCTACAACCCATCCAGGCACCATTCAAGGACAAATGCCTGACAACAAAGCACTTGAGGAGGCCATGGAGCAGGGCTGGTGATGGATACGTTCTGGGGAAAGAGATATTGCTCTAGGAGAGTCCTGAAGGGCTGTACTTGGTTCCCAGGCCCAAGATTTTCCAACCCTGATTTACATCCTTACTAATCAATTTCATCCTGAAGTTCCCAGAGTTGTACAGCCACCACCTTGCCAGGGAATAGTACCTTTAATACTGGCAAGTAATTATTCAGGTCCAAGAGATCCTACAATGGGTTTTCTCATTTCCCTTTACTACCAGTGCCTTCAGAGGCATTTACTACTCCCTAGATCACCCCAGCCAGCCTCCACCAACGAACCAAAATCTGGGTCGTAATCAAGCAAAACATGCCATTGTATGAACCTCTCCAATGATATTGGGGGAATGTGGTGCAGGTAGAAAAGCAAGATTACTTCACTGCCATCACTGCCATAGAGTACAACTTTAAGCTGACTGTTTTTCAGTAGGTTTTGATCTGTGATTTCCATCAACATTCACTGACAGCAATTCTCTGAAATATTAGGGAAATGTATGGACTCTTGCATGTGAGAAAAGGTGCATGTGAGGTAGTGTCAACCACTTGTTAGTTCCCTGTTCCCTGTCAACAGGGCAGTTAGTTGTGTTAGCCAAAAATTCCCTGAGGGCCATCTGGAAATCATGTATATCTATCAGTGAATGATGGCAGGTCATTCTAATAGGCACACCAACCTGTAGGGTTCATCATCAGGCTGTCCATGATAAGCAAGTTAACAACATTCCCCCAGCCAGAAAACACCATTATCTTGGCCAACACAAAATCCAATGCAAGGCCTGTTTATAATAAGTGTTTTAGAGGACTGATTTCTTTAAATATGTAAGCAAAGAAGCAAAGGCAATCACAGGTCTTTGGTTTCATGATCCAAGAGCCAATATCATGAGTTTCAAAATAGAACAAGTGGGACTTGCAACAAATTATTGCAGTATGGAATGCTCCTGTTCAGAATACTCCGCTTAATTTCTCCTTTCTCCTGGTTTTCTCCTGATACACTTTAGTCAACCACCATTTTGAGGCCACTTGTCCATGCTCAATTCTCAATGGGCTGTTTTTGCTTCCCCCCCCCCAACATATACCTTATGGTCTTTGGTATTTCTGCAAACTGTGGAATCTCCCCAAACCTGCTGATATTTCCTTGTGCATGTATGGTACCATTTTGGTCATGTCAGCAATGGCACTCACCTCTGAAGATTTGGAAATGTACTCTTCCGAAAGCGTGAAAGTTTGACAGCACTGAACAGCCCCATAAAATACGACATGCATTAAGAGGAGGAAAGTGTAACAAAACTGTGACAAAGGAAGGATAGTGCACTGGTTAAAATGGGGCAAAACAAGATAAGAAAGAGAGCCAAGTTTCCATGTCTTTCACTCTTATTTAAACTCCAGAGAGACATCCGGTTACACAGCACTTGCAATTATGGCTAAATTCCCAGGAACATTAGGTACTTTTTAGAAGGGCAATGCAGGAAGGTGTGGCATATATCTGTACTGCGCACACACCCCATTGATAAATAAGAATGCATAACTTTTCACCTTAGACTGATCACAGTGAGTAAACTCATGATGTAGAGATCCCCCCAAAACAGAAGGGAGTAGAAAAAGAGGAAGACCAAACAAGAGATGGATTGATTCCATAAAGGAAGCCACAGACCTGAGCTTACAAGACCTGAACAGGGTGGTTCATGACAGATGCTATTGGAGGTCGCCGATTCATAGTCGCCATAAGTTGTAACCGACTTGAAGGCACATAACAACAACAAGAGATCCCCCAGTTCTTCTTGGCTTTGGCTCCTACAGTACAAACAGTCAATGATCCCTATGGCAACTTCCCCATAATATTCACAATAACTCCTTTTTAAGGAGGAATGCAGACTCCTATTCCTTCCTTACTACTTTCTTGGGGTCATTAACTAAATAGTTTCCAACATTCTTAAATCCAGGACATACCTTTAGCCTCAAAATGCATTTGGAGACCCATTTCTTAAGTTTGTTACCAGATATTTACAGGATGGTTGTACTGCTATTGTAACCCACCACTAGGGGGACCTGACCCACCACTTGGACCAATGAGCTAAAGCACATTAAGGATCAAAGGTGCAGTCATTAAATGGAAAATGGAAATGGACTGCCTTCAAGTCAATTCCGACTTATGACAACCCTATGAATAGGATTTTCATGGTAACCAGTATTCAGAGGGGGTTTACCATTGCCTTACTCTGAGGCTGTGACTGGCCCAAGGTCACCCAATGAGCTTCAGGGTTGTGTGGGGATTCAAACCCTGGTCTCCCAGGTCATAGTCCAACACTCTACTCACTATGCCACACTTGCTTTCTCATTAAATAGAAGTGGCTTCATATAAGACAAACAGGGTCCAAATCAAAAGATCGACAGCATTTGGAGAGTAGGTAAAAGTGAAGATTCAAGGCATGATATCAAAGACGTTGTGGGAAGGAAACCAACAAAAAAAAGGTGCAGTGACCCCAAAAAAGTAAGGACTGTTCAACAACATCTAGACAGAGACTGAATTTTAAAAGATTAAAAATTGGTTATCCAACACATAGTCACAAACACACTGCCTCCAAAAAATGAGCTAAATTAACCAAACATCACTGACGTTACTTATCCGGGTTCCACGAAGCACCACATCACATGAAGAATTTATGCACACCCCATACTTGTCACCACAGTGCAAACCCAACTTCAAAACTTGTACAATGCAACATCTCTATAGTATCATTGTTAACACCACTGCTTGTGACATGCCAGCAGAACCGTGAGACTGTTCTGCCCAATATCTTTGAGCTTTAGACTTTTTGAGTGTTTATAACGGAGTTGAAGGTAGCAAAATACTAATTAGAGCATAAGACGACCCCTGTTGGATCAGACCAAGGTCCACAGAGTCCAACAGCCTGTTTCCCACAGCAGTCAACCAGATGCCTCTGGGAAGCCCACGAGCAGGCAATAGCCCCCTCCTGTTGCGCTCCTCCGCAACTAGTGTTCACTAAGATACCACCGCCAAAACCAGAAATTCCATATACCCATCATGACAAATATCTAAGAACTCACAGAATGCAAAATAAAACAGCTCTGAAGATTTGTTCAACCAGGGAACAATTTAGAATTTCAAAATGTAGTTTTGCCAACTAAGAGCAATCCAGTTTTGCTTTGGCGCAACATTAGGATGATCAGAAGTATTTACATGGTAAAAAGCATACACCATTTTGCTCAAGAATCTGAGTAAAAGCAAAATCCCAGGGCAGCTACATTTTGAATCTGAATGGAGCGCAAAAAAGTACATTAAAGGGGCCACCCTGTGGAACTCCCTCCCAAATGATCTCCGCCATGCCCCTTCTATGATGAATTTCCACCGGGCCTCGAAGACCTGGCTCTTCAGGCAGGCTTTTGGGGTGGGCTAGATTTTATCTTCATTGTTTTTAGACTCTCAATGTCAAGGCATTATATGCCTATGTTGTACATTGCCCAGAGTGGCTGGACAGCCAGCAAGATGGGCGACTAATAAATTCTATAAATAAATAAATAAATAAAAATACATCCCATCTGGGCCAAATACCAAAATATGTAAAGAATATCCATAACAGGCATCAGAACAGGTGGATTCCAGCAGGCTAAGGGCGAAACACCAGCAATGAAGGCCATCGAATAAAAAGATACATCTTCCACTCATCATCAGTCTATTCCCCTCCCCCCCCCAAAAAATAATACCATGGATGTTAAGCAACTACCATATTTCCCCCCTAAAACTGCAATTATCCTTTTGGTCCCATTAAAATCAATGGGATTGAAATCAATGAGCCATGAGTTAGGGCTGAGCTACAAGTCTCAGAGGGAAAAAAAATATTAAGGTGAACACCTATCGTTTCACACCAATAGGTAGTTATCAATTTCCAGTAACATATATGTATAAGAGATAGTGGAGAATAGGAGGAGTGTTTTTGGTCAAGATAAGAAAGAGAGACAGAAGTAAAAGGGATGGGGTGTTAGGATTTAATCCTAACTTTAAAAAAATTAAACCAGTTTTAACTTTTCGAACAGTTGGTAGTTACCCAGATTAAAGTTAGCCATTAAGATGCAAGAGGGATACAGAATAAAGCTTAATTCCCATCATCTAGTCTGTCATTATTATTTTTTTGCCTCTTCCCATTTTACACAGTAGTGCAACTAACACTCCAAATCGAGAACATTAGGCTTTTGAACAAGTATGGGGTGTGAGGGTGGTGGTGGGGGTACGTGTGTACATATATAATTTTGTACTTACCCTTTCCAGAAGAATTCAACAACCCAGGCTCATACGACAAGGCGAAACAGAAGGGAATCAACTAAAAAAAGGGGAGCAGGGAGAGCTAGGGGAGGGGTGGGCAAGCACGAAAAACACGAAAGAAAACAAGAGCCTTAAAGGCAGGGGGAGGGAAAGGGGTATGACAAAAAGAAGGGAAGGGACGATCCAGGCTGACAATGACCAAAATGCAGGCGCCCCAAGTCCTGAAGTGGCTTTTGCTTTAGTCTATCCCATCACTTTGCAGTACAGCCTCTGCCAAGGAGGGAGACTAGCTGGGAGGGAAGTTGGTACTGCAGCTGTGAAGGAGGATATGGCACCGTATGTGGCCAGTACAACCAGCTAGCCATGTAGCGGCGGCGGCGGCGGCGAGAGCGAGCGGACAGGAGAAGGAGGCGCCGACACCAGCAAGAACAGGAGCAAGTCGCGCTCGGGGAGGGCTGGGACCCCAGACGCAGGAGGAGCCCGTGCCCCGGGAGCAGGGAAGCCCAAGGCGGCGGCGGCGGCGGCGGCGGCGGCAGCACAGCCTCACTGACTGCCTGCCTGCACAAGGCAGTTAATGGGATTGATGGGTTGTGCAGTCAGTGACTCACAGACTTTGAGTTAGAGACAGGAGGGTGTTGAGTGGAAACCCCGCCCACCGCTCTCTAGAGAGCCTATGTCCAAGTCAGCTGGCACTGAGTGACAGCCCTGCTCACCAGTGCCTGGGCAGCTCCTGGCCCAGAGGGTGGAGCCGCCTGGTCCCTGTTGCTCAATGAGTCTTCTGAGGACACCGTCGCTGGTTAGTGGAAGAAGCTAAGAAAAGAGACGGGGGGGGCAGTCAGAGAGAGCGTAACGGAGAGGAGGGAGCCTCTCTTCCTCCCCTCCCCAGGTCTGTACAAAGTGGCCAATGCCGTGTGAGGAATTGTTTGACAGGCAACAAAAGGCTGGCCAATCAGAGGAAAAGAGAGAGGCAGCTAAGGGAGGTGTCCATCTTTGCTCCGCCCCCTCAGCGAATCTTGGAAGCAACTTGGTCCAGGGGCGGGAGAGGGGAGCGCGCTGCAGAAGGGATGTGGAGGGGGCACGGGGCAGGGGCAAGTAGTGTCTGGGGACTGTGTAACCAGTGTGCCTCCAGATGTTGCGGGACCACCACTCCCATCTCTCCTGACCACTGGCAATGCTGGCTGAGGCTGATGGGAGTTGTGGTCCAACGACATCTGGAGGCACACTGGTTGGGAAAGGCACCCCTTGCCTGCCTGCTGACCTGGCAGGCCTGTTGACAGCAATGGGAGTTATCTCTGAGTAAATCTAAATAGGGTCGGGGGGCAGCAACACATCACAGGTGGAGGGATCGGCAGATGACTCCGGATGAGTTCGACTACTAGCGTGAGACTAAAGGGCAAAGTGACCACCGTCCCTTAACTGTTTCCTTTAAACTCTGGTTGAAAGTATGCTGGTTGGCAGAGTGATCACGTGTGTTGCCATAGGATGGCTAGGGGAGATGCCGGGTTCCACTCCATGTATTTTGAGTTAATTAGTATTAAAACCACCACCCTTACATTGCCTGTCTTTACAACACTGAGTTTTACTGCTGCCTTTTTTTAATAAATATTTTACACAAGAACCAAATTAGCCTCAAAAATAAGCAATAGCGCTCTTAATTTTCAGGCCCGCTTCTGAGGATGTCCCTATGCTAATTAATCAGCTTTAGTTGGTTAAGTGTCTGAATTTGCAGGATTCCTGCCTTAGCAAACTTTATTATTCTGCTTTCATAAAATGAGATAAGCACAAAACAACCCTAAAATTATTATCAAGCCCAGCTGCTAATGCAGTGTGTGAATATTACAGATAAGGTTCTGTAATTGTGACTACTGTCAAGTTAATAAATGAGCAACACTTTGAGGAAAGAGGATGACTTACTAAAGTGATAACAGTAGATTACATATTTGTTCATAGGGTCGCCATAAGTCGTAATCGACTTGAAGGCACATAACAACATAGTGTTACTGTATTTGTCTAATGGATTGAGTTGTCCTTGCTTGCCCTGATGGATAATCCTTACAGAGAGTGGGACAAGGGAAGGGTGACCTTGCTCTTGCTTCTTGATCTCTCTGTGGCTTTCATTACCCTTAGGGCTGGTGTCAGGACCAGCCCTGTGGAATGGAAATTCAAGGCACCGTGTTATAGTGGTTCCAGTCCTACCTAGCGGACCGAGTCCAGAGTTGTGGGGTCTATAGGGCACTATTTTATCCCCAATGCTGGGAGCAGTCATTAGGAGTTTGGGGGCAAGTTAATATATGCCATCAATATGCTGATGACACTCAGCTCTATTTATCCATAGCATCTGAATCAGCAGAGGCCATGCAGGCCCTGCACCAGTGCCTGGATGCAGTGGCATGATGGATGAGGGAAAATAAACTGAGCTTGAATCTTGGCAAGAAGGAGGCACTGTAAATAAGTGGTCTCCGGGTCTGCGAAATTGGTCAATTGCCTGCCCTAGATGGGGGACACAGTCTGGGCGTGCTTCTGGATCCAGTTTTGTCAAAAGGCTAGAAGTGCCTTTTACCAGCTGCAACTGGTACGGAAGCTATGGCTGTTCCTGGACCAGGAGAACTTGGAACTTGACCAGAGTAGAACAGGGACTGGTAACTTTAAGTTTGGATATCTGCAGTGAACTCTATGTGGGGCTTCCCTTGCACTTGCTCCGGAAGCTGCAGTTAGCGCAGAACACTCCAGCATGGCTGCTTACAGGAGTGAGACACTGTCAACGTATTACACCTCTACTCACAGCTCTGCACTGGTTGCCGATTTGCTGCCACGCCAAGTTCAAGCTCTTACTATATATAGCCCTCAGCAGCTTGGGACCAGTTTACTTGCGGGGTTACTTTGTCTCAGAGGTGCCCACTCAACCGCTGCAATCTGTGGAACTGACATGGTGTAAGTGCCACATAATACTCATCCCACCATTGTAAGAAATCAATATTTTAACAAGTCAGCACCTTCACTTTGGGACCCCCTGCCTATTGACATCAGGCAGGCGCCTTTGCTGTACACTTTCTGGCGCTGGCTTAAAACATTTGTGTTTAGGCAATCCTGTCCAGATATAGAGAAGTTACATGTGTTTGAATCTGTTTTTAGCTCATTGTTGATTTTAATTAGCTTTTGAATGTTTTTTAAAGGCCTGTTTTAACTGTCTTCTATTGATAGTTGTAGATTTTTGTGTTTTCCTTTTGTAAACCGCTTTGGGGTTTAATTACAATCAAGCAGTATATAAATTTTGTTAAATAATATGTTTAAGTGTTTTGCTGGAACACCTTATTTTTGTGTGTGATATTCTGTCCACTGGGAAGTGTGTTTTGGTGGAGGACGACCATGACTTCATCAGCCTGATTTTCATTGCCAGGAAAGCCCTAGAGGATGTCAAAAAGGTACTGTCTCTAAACATGCCCAGGGTTGATTTCTCTCCCTTCTGATTAACCACACCTAGGTCACTTCTAGGTGACCTGTTTATTGAGCATTCATTCTGATTTGTTTGCAGGAAGGGTACAGGATGTTATCCCACATTTTTCAGTGCATTTTCCCATCCCTTTCCTTATTGCAAATAGGCCGATCTTGAGGGGAAGTGGATTTGTTGCTCAAGAATTCCAAATCAACTTTAATTGTACAACCTGAGTTTTCCAGTATGTGACTGAATCCCTCTCAAAAATAGTGGTGGTCCGGAAGCACCCCAGCCTCTGGGCCTCTCCAGACAACCTTATTTATTGAGTGTTCATTCTCATTTGATTGTAGGGCGGTTATATGATGAGCATTTGTCCTGCATTCATCCTGATTTGCTTGTGGGGTGTTTATACAACTTCCTGGAAGTTATTCATTTATCCCATACTTTTCAATTAATTTTCCTATCACTTTCCAAACCGCAAAAAGTCTGGTTCCTTTTTAAAGTGCATTTGTTATGCTAGGGTGACAGAACCCTTTAATCCGCTTTAAAGGCAGAAATCTAGGGTGTTTACACACAGCAGTTTAAAGTGGATCCCATGCATGCATATGCAACACCGTCCTTATCCAAGTGGCAGCCCACACTTTCCCTCCAATCAATTGAGATTTTCCCACTCTGTGGATAATTCGATAATGGGAAAAATCCAACATAAAAATGGCATGTTACCCAAATGTGGAAGCACTGAAGTGCATTACGTGGGCATGTTTTTTAATGTGTGTGGTGATGTTTTTCTGGGTGCTATCTATTGCCAGACTCTACTTCTGTGTGCTCATCCCCTGAATGCCACCTAGCCTTTTGTTTCCATAAGCCCAATAGAAAGCATGCAGCGTGCCTGTTTCCACCAGTTGTTGCTGAAGGCATCTTCGCAACATTTTTTTTTTAAAAAGTAAAAAAAAATATTTTGCACACAACTGCTGTTGTGCAAAACAACTTTCCTGTCTTGGCTGTGTTTGAAATGTATTGTTTATGTTTTTCTGCAAGCCACACTGCAAGTTTCTGTGTCGGGAGAGGATGATCTAGAGATCACCTGCCCAGTAGTTGTTTGCCCTGGCAAGGCACTCCTTGGTAGGCTGCTGATTCTCTATCTGGTGGGGCGAGGCACAACACACAAATATATATTTATTTTTAAAATGGCTGTTTTGCACAAAACCGTTAAACTGAAAAACATGTATTTTAAAAATAAAAATTGGCCATTTTTCGCTGTGAAACATGCTTGAAGCTTGGTTTTGGTGAAAGTTTGTTATTGTGCCATTCCACAGACAAAACATTTTAAAGGCTGTGCATGCACAGGTAGACAAATATCTGCATGCCTGCATGCCCAAAATAGACTTCAAGTTTCTGGAACTTCCAGAGGACAAGGAAGTAGTAATTGAGGGGAGGGGACAACCACACACAGTGTGAATATATCCCATTAAGCACTGCCCACTAGTGTGGACAGGAAAACCTCAAGACAGATTTAAATTGAAAGCACTCATGTGAGATGAAAAATCAGATCTGTCCATTAATACCCAGGGCTATACGCAGCCTTAAAATTTTGGGTTATACTTGTATCCCTCTTGTAAAATAGTGACAGGCTAGAAGTACCCTCCATGCCTCAAGGATTAGGAAAAACAAGGTAGATGAAGTTTATTTTTTCAAATCTCGAGTCCTGGAATCCGTCTTGGGGCAAGATAAGCACTGAGGATAAAACGAGCTTATGTGAGGATGGGGAAAGGGATTTTACTAGATGGAAGATGCTCCTTAGGAAAGGGAATACAAAGCTTGCTTGACTGCTTTTAAAAAAGAATGGAATAAGAAACAGAGAGCCTGTAGTAGTGTCTGAAGTTAAAAGACAAAAGTATAATGGCGGTGGGAGTTTGCAAGGGGGGCGCCTCTCCGGACTACTGTGGAGTCAGGAATCAAGCGCTGCGAGGGAAGTCGAGAGGGAGCCAGAAGGGGACAGAAGTGGTCTGCCTTGGGAATGGCGGGAGGCATTGCCTGTCATTAAGAGAAAGCAGGCTGTCTCCTGCCCTGCAGTGGCCTGAGAGGCCTGAGGGAAGGGAGCACTAGTAAAGCGTGCTTCAGAGAGCGGGGGTGCGGGAATGTGTGGTTTTTCAGAGAGTGAGCATTGGCAGGGAGACGGTTCTTTCCAGCCAGAGCTCCCTGCTGCTTTCAGGGAGAGAGAGAGAGAGAATACAGACCCTTTCTTGGCCTGTAGGTTGTGAAATGATGTGGGATTTGCAATGGCTGTGCAGCAAATGGCTTACTAATTGTTGGAGTATACATGCTGGAAACTGATCTTGAAATACTCATAATTTATTACACACATCTGTGCTATCTGATATATGAGTGGGCTGACTGCATCTAAGCTTAGACCTAATTTTTTTTCTATCGATATTTTCAAACTTTTTAAAGGATTCCTACAAAGGAATTTGCAGATATATTTTGTTATTAGCATGCATTACAGATCCAGTAATGGAAGTGAAACGGCACCACTAGCCATAATATCGTGTCTTTTTCCTCCAATGAGCTCAAGGTGGAGTATAAACATGGATCGCCCAATTTTATCCTCACAACAACACTGTGAGATAGGTTAGGCTGAGAAAGCTGGAGGAACATGAGTTCCCCACTCCTGCTGTATAACTTATGCAATGATAGCACCCCTCTTTGGATTGGTAGTTTTGGGGTCTATGTATAAAGGGACCTATACCTCCTACAATTTTAGCAGCTGGAGAGACATGGCATATATTGTCTCATTAGTTGCAATTTGACCCATATACTCAAGCTAAATTAATTTTATGGGGAAATCCAGATTTGAAGATAGAGAGGGAGGGGTTTTTGTGAAAGAAATGGGTTGATTTGTGGGATTTATACGATAGATCGGCTGATTTACCTCTGAGTGCTGAATGGCAATATCTTCAATTTTGACATCTAGAGGTCTTATATTGACATATATTAAGTTTACGATGAATGTATTCATGGTTATTGTATCCTTAATGTGAGCTGACAGGTGTCTTCTCTCTCTCTCTCTGTTAAATTTGCTAATAAAATGGGCTGGGTTTTTTACCAAAATTTATATGCTGTTTGGGTATAATAAAGCTTCAGGACAGTTTACAAAAAATAATTTGGTTCACACATGTATGTTAATAACTTGGCTTCTCTATGTCATGACAGGCAGCTTAATGCAAGAAACTGGCTCCATTGAAAAGTATTGTATCTGAGGTCAGGTTGTTAAGGGAACTTGACGATGACACATTCAGACCAGAGAAAGGTACAACAAAGGGTTTATTGCTGCAGCAAGGCGCTAGGGAGTCAAGCTCAGCCAACAGCACGCCAAAAATACAGAAACAGAAAGTATTTATACACTTTGTGCAGGCCGTGTCTCGGCATCCCATAATTTCAGTTATAAACTGTTACAAAAGAACATTACCTTATAAGGTCATGGACACAGCAAGACAGCAAATGCATGCGTGCCAAGATGGCGGTGATATTTTCGTGACAAAACATTTGGAGGTTATAACATGTTAGGGGGTATTTACCTTATCATTCCCCCCTTTAATACTTTAACTTCTTATTATAATGATTAAAGTATTACATAACAATAACACTGTTTTACAAATTATTCTCTTCTTCATGGGGTACTGGTTGATATCGGTTGGCTTGTAACACCATCTGTCGGGCAACCTGAGTCTCTACTGCACCTGAAATTATACTTCTCAATCCATTGATTATTATAGGCATAGTGCATGGTAATAGCAAACATAACAGTATCAGTACAGCAATAGTAATGATCATTCCTTTCAATCCCCCATTTTCATCAATTTTTAAACAACATTCTGTCAAATTTAATAACTTACAAACTCCTCCTTCTTTAGATAACAGGTAATCTAGGGCTAACCGATTTTGCAATGGGGGGGAAACAATAACAGTATTAGTATAACTCCAAACTGGAACAACATAATTAAATAAGATAATTTGCAACAGGGCATTTTAATTGAAGCTGGGCAAATCTGTATCTTCGGGTGGTGTCCCACTACTCTCTCCTGGTCGGTAGGGGATGCAACACCCTCTTGAGTTTCGCTCACTTGGTTGCCGGTCCCAAGGAGGCTTCTCTTGTCGCGTCCTTTCGGCCCACATTGGCCCTTTTCCAGATCTTCATCCATAGTGTCTCTGGTAACATGGCAACAATTTCCCATTCTGGAATAAAGCTGGCTTTACTCTGGTCCAATGGATCCATGGGATCTGTCCTTCAACTTTCAGGGCTGTAGGGGTGACCATAATTACTGCAAACGGACCTTTCCATTTAGGTTGTAGCAATTTGTCTTCCCACGTTTTTACCCAGACTTTATCACTTGGATTATAATTATGCATGCTAGTGGTGATTTGCAATGGGCTGGGATCAGTATATTGCTGCAATTCTCTTATAACTCGATTTAAGGCTTGTAGTTGCCTCTGAAAAGTTACTTGTCCCTGCTCTCCTAAGATTTCTACTCCTGTTGGTAAAGGTGGTGGTCTGCCATACATCAATTCATATGGAGTATAACCAGAACTTCAAGGTGTACATCTTTGATGCAACAGGGCTAGAGGCAGTAGCCGGACCCATTTTTCCTTAGTCTCTATGCACAATTTTGTCAAATGTAATTTCAAAGTCTGGTTTGCTCGTTCCACCATTCCACTACTCTGCGGTCTCCAAGCACAATGTAATTTCCATGTTAAGCCTAGGGCATTAGAAACATGTTCTACTAGAGCGTTTGCAAATCCCGGACCATTATCAGAATTTATTTGTAAAGGCAGTCCATATCTAGGCACAACTTCTTCTAATAAAAATTTAGCAACTATTGCTGCTGTCTCCCCTGTTGCCGGTCTAGCTTCTATCCATCCGGTGTAAGTACAAACTGCCACCAGCAACACTTTGAATCCATATGCTAGGGGCATGTGGGTGAAGTCTATCTGTATGACTTGAAACGGTCGTGTACCCTTAAGGACAGTCCCGAGTGTTAGTCCTGGTCCTCGATGGGGATTTGCTTGTGCACAGGTAAGACATTCTTTTGTTATTAATTTACACCATTTGTATAAATGGTCAATATAAAGAGTTTTTCTAGCTAATCTTTCCAGATTTATTTTTCCCAGGTGACATTGGTTATGGATTTTAGACAGAACTCCATAGGCTAAGCTTTGAGGTATCCAGACTCGGTCATCCTCCAAGATTTTCCATCCATCTATGTCCCTGAACTCGTAGTCTTGAGCTTCTTTTTCCTCCTCAGGGGAATAATATGGTTTGCTCATTCCAACAGGTATCTCTGCATAGTACAGGTGGGCAAAACTTCGAGTCACTGGAGGCCCAGAAATAGCGGCCTTCTTTGCTTCTTGATCTGCTATGGCATTTCCTTCTGGCACAGGCCCCCCTTTTTTGGTGTGTGCCTTGCAGTGAACCACTGCCACCTTTAACGGTTTCCACACCGCATCCAAGAGGGCCCTTATTTCACTAGCATAAGCTACTGGTCTTCCTTCAGAGGTTAGGAATCCTCTTTCTTTATACAGGGCTCCATGCACTTGTAGAGTCAAGAAAGCATTCTTGCTGTCAGTATAAATAGTGACTTCTTGTCCAGTTGCTTCTAGTAAGGCCTGGGTGAGGGCTATAATTTCAGCTTTATGGGCTGAAGTTCCAGCAGGCAATTTCCCATTTCTCACCATCCGTCCTTGCTCCACCACAGCATATCCTCCTACCTTGCAGCCTTCCTTTATGTAGCTGCTCCCATCACAGAATAAAATTCGGCCTTTTTTCAGTGGTTCATCTTTCAAGTCTGGGCGACTGGAATATACCTTGGTCATTACCTCCTCACAATCATGCACAAGTTCCTGCTCTGGTACAGGCATTAAGGTAGCAGGGTTCAAAGTAGATCGGTCTTGAATAGTTACATTAGGATTTTCACAGAGCTGAGCAGTATATTTAACAAGCCTGGAACTTGTCATCCATCTGGGACCCTGTTTTTCTAGTAGGTTTTTGATTGAATGGGAGGCGGTGACATAAATGGTCTGTCCAAAGGTAAGTTTCAATGCTTCAGTTAGAAGTAAAGAAGTGGCGGCTATACTTCTTAGACAACTTGGCCATCCTTGACTAACTGTGTCTAACCTTTTACTCAAATATGCAATTGGTCGGTCCCATGAGCCTAAAATTTGGGTTAGCATTCCCACTGCCACTCCCTTTCGGTCATCTACAAACAGTTTGAAGGGTCTGGTTGTGTCTGGTATTCCTAAAGCTGGTAGGCTTTTGAGAGCTGCTTTCAGGGTTTCTATAGCTTTCAACTGGATGGGTTCCCATGCAAGTGGAACATTCTCCGGTAAATTTCCTTGCAACATAGCATACAGGGGTTTAGTTATTGAGGCAAAATTCAAGATCCAAATTCTGCAGTAACCCGCCATTCCCAGCATTGTTCGTAATTCCTTTTTCATGCGGGGCAAGGGCAATGTCGTAATGGCCTTGGTGCGTGCTGGGCTTAAAAGTCTCTGATCCTTTCTTATTATAAAGCCCAAATATTCCACTTCCTCTTGACATATTTGAGCTTTCTTCTGGCTTGCTCTATAACCTAATTGTTCTAATTCCTTCAGTAGTGATAGGGTATGTTCCTTACAACTATTCAAGTCGGGACATGGGAGCAAGATATCATCCACATACAGAAGGAGGGGTCCATTGGTTTCTTGCCAATGTTCCAGATCTTTATTCAATTGTTGACTAAAAATAGAGGGAGAATGACAGAACCCTTGAGGCAACCGCATCCAAGAAAGCTGAGAGGTGATTCCTGTCCGAACATCCTTCCAAGTGAAGGCAAACAAAGATATAGAATCTACTACAGTATAAACTGAACTGTTACCAGGAATTCTTCCCAATAGAGTATAAGGGTTTGGTACAATCGGTGTCATTGGGAGTACAGATTCATTGACTGCCCGCAAGTCCTGTACTGGTCTATAGTCACACTCTGTCCCAGGTTTTTTCACAGGTAACAAGGGAGTATTCCAGGCGGAGGCGGTTTCGATCAAGACGCCTAATTTCAAAAGACGGGCTAAATGGTTCTGAATAGGTTCTTTTGCTTCTATCGGGATCGGGTATTGCCTAACTTGTACTGGCCTGGCTTGAGGTTTCAGGATTATCCGGACTGGTACCGCCTGTACTGCCAGACTAATTGGGTTATTTTCTGCCCATACTCCAGGTACTAAATTAATTTGTTTCCACTCACCTACCCCCTTCTCCTTTACAGAGAGGGCTTTTACTGCTTTTTGACACCTCCAAGCCTCTTGTACTGGGCACAACAAGATAGGAGCCCTGCAGTGTAGGGATTGCATCTTTACTTGCCCATTTGGAGCAAACTCCAAGGTTGCTTGCATCTTACAAAGAAGATCTCTACCAATTAAGGGGATTGGGTACTCAGGTATGTACAAAAATTCATGGTAAATAACTTGAGATCCAATTGCAACAGGTTGGCTCTTTAAGTTCACTGCAAGTGTGGCTTTTCCTGACGCTCCAATTATACTGGTGTTATTCTGACTAGCTGTTCCAATTGGAATATTTAAAACAGACCGTTGTGCCCCTGTGTCTACTAGACCTGTAACAGTAGTTCCCCCCACAATGATTTCCATTACGGGCTCAGGGGGGCTCGCCCGTAGGCAGCCCTATGGCCGTGCGGGATACGATTCTTCTGGTTCTGTCTCTTGGGGGTAAGGAATCCTGCCTCCGATTTCCGATGGTCTTCCACGATATAGTCCTCCCTGTAACAATCCTCTAGCTCCTTTCATAGTCGCTTCTCCTTCTATCTGTCTTTTGAACTTCTTTTCTCTCTCTGGACATTCATTCTTCCAGTGATTATAACCTTTACAGTAGGCACACTGGTTCCGATCTAACGAACTCCTTCCCATCACTTCTCTTCCTCTTCCTCTTCCTCTGCCACGTCTCCAATCTGGAACCGCTGGTCCCGATGGCCCCTGTAGGGCCGCTGCCAACAAACATGCTTTTTCCTTCATCCTCCTCTCCTTGTCTTTAACCTCTTCTGCATCACGGTTGTTATATACACGATCTGCTATTGCCTTCAACTGTGACAAAGGCATCCCCTCAAATCCCTCAGTCTTCTGTAGCTTCTTTCGGATGTCAGGAGCTGACTGTGCCACAAAACTCATCACAATAATAGACCTATTCCCTTCCTCTTCAGGGTCTAGGGGACTGTGTTTTCGATATGCTTCTTGTAGACACTCTAAAAATTCTCCTGGGGCCTCGTCCTTCTTCTGGACCACATCATGTATTTTTTTGCATATTCATCAACTTCTTCTTTCCCTTTTTGACTGCATCTAGGAACAATGTCTGGTACATTGTCTGAGAGTTTTGTCCTTCAATGGCATTCAAAGCCCAATTAGGGTTTGTGACCGGTGCCCTTTCTCTGATCCAGATAGTAGGATCTGCCTGATTCGCAGCTACTGCTGCTTGGCGCACTACTTCTTCCATATTACTCTGAAATGTCCTTCTTTGTTCACTGGTAAGGAAGTACGCCATCAACTGTTGAATGTCGGCCCAAGGAGGATTCTGGGCCTGAACTATGCCCTCAAGCATATCTATAAATTTACGGGTGTCCTGTTCATACGATGGGCCATGATTCTTCCAATTTAATAGGTCTGATGTTGAAAAAGGCACATAAGAACGAGTCTCCACCACCAAGCCTTGTACCTGGCCGTTATCGTCTGTTCGGGGCACAATGCCAGCCGTAACTCGAACTGGTGCTGTGAAGACCTTTTCTGAGGCAGGTTCCCTGACCTGCCGTGGATGAAGGCGATTTTGTATAGGGGTAAGTTGGTTTCCTTCTATTGGGGGTGCCGAAGGTTCGGCATTCCCAGAGGCCGCTGACAACTGTGGATATAATCGTTGGGCCGGGACAGGAGGCGATGGTTGAGTTGTATCTGGCTCCTGGTCTTGATCTTGGGGCAGAGGTGGGGGTTGTGGCCTAAGGACTGTTGTGGCCACATAAGGAGGTGGTTCTGGTTCTAGCTGACTTGATTCCTTTAAAACAGGCGTTAGTTTCTTCAAAGTTCTTTTAGTCCTTTCCTTAGCCTCAGAGACACTATAATTTAGCATCAAACGGGCAGGTCGATCTCCTAACTTCTTCTGCATGGCTTTAACGTCCTTTGGGGGGTGTTTACTAATTTCTAGCCAGCCCAAAGCGTAGTCAGCGTCCACAAGATCCACTCCAGGATTAGAGTCCACTATCACATAGTTAAACAAACGGCTGACAGCAGGGACATAAAAGGTTCCTTCTTCTGGCCACCAGATGAAGCTTGGGGCCATATTGGGCCATTTTTCTTGGCACTTCTGTTTCATAGTTGTCAGGTTACATTTGGACTGATCAAAATATTTATTAAAATGGGTTACGGCCATATTTAGGGGTGTGCTTTGTCCTTTCCCCATCCTGCCTGTCCTTTTCACTCAGTAGGATAGTAAGACAAACAAAAGAGGGATTTCAGGCACCGTAGAGTAAGGGGTCTCTACGGGGAGGATACACAGAAGGAATTTCTACAGGCCGTGTGGATTCCGCTTTACCGGCAGAGTACCTTTAGCGCTTACTAACCCTCGGTGATACTTGGCCTGGAGCCAGAGGCACTAGGAGCAGGAAACACTAGTGCTTAGCCAGGTCCAGAGGTACCTTTACTCCGGGTTTTCGTCACTGGGTATTTTGCTTTCAACTGTTCCACACCTTTCACACAACAATCATGCCAACAGGAAACCCACCAACCCGTTTCCTACGGCTCCAGGTGAGGGACTGGCCTTGTCCCCCCTTCAGTCCTTAAGGACTGGCCAGAACTGTCTAAGGGACTCACTATACTTGCCTTTCTGACGTGGTGGGGTGGTCCCTATTCCGGTGCCGGCCGGTCTTTCACAGGAACCGTTTGTTGTCTCACTCCTTTCCCGGTGGAGGGCTCCAGCAGAGAGACAGACCGCCCGTGCCGCAAGGCGATCGGTGAAAATTACCAGTCGGCGTGCTCCCTTTGGTAACGCTCGGTCTTCCTCTCCACACCGGTCCGTCCACTTCAGGAGGGCGGAATACCGCAGCCTATTAGTGTCTCGTCAGAGTCCCACCTGGGTCGCCAAATGTTAAGGGAACTTGACGATGACACATTCAGACCAGAGAAAGGTACAACAAAGGAATTATTGCTGCAGCAAGGTGCTAGGGAGTCAAGCTCAGCCAACAGCACGCCAAAAATACAGAAACAGAAAGTATTTATACACTTTGTGCAGACCGTGTCTCGGCATCCCATAATTTCAGTTATAAACTGTTACAAAAGAACAATACCTTATAAGGTCATGGACACAGCAAGACAGCAAATGCATGCGTGCCAAGATGGCGGTGATATTTTCGTGACAAAACATTTGGAGGTTATAACATGTTAGGGGGTATTTACCTTATCAAGGTGAGGCCTTCAGACTGGATATTTTTTATACTGGTTATTTTTTAAAATTAGGATGCACACACACATATGTTTTATTTTCTTTTTTTCTGGTTGCTTGCTGATTTCCACTGCAAAAATAAACCCTGCAAACATAGTTTGGATCACAGCATGCCTGAACCCAAAGAAAGGTTGACAATCACTGTTCTTGCCCTCTGCACTGAGAAATCTAAGTGAACTGAGAATGATCCACAAAGGGTGAGGCTGAATGGAGATGATGGGATTTAGTTCTTGTTTCTTTTAGGGATTTGGACAGTCCAGCTGTATGGATCTCCTTTAGCTGCTATATGGTACTGTACAACTAAGGCTGCATACACACTAATTAACCCATGTGTAGCACACCAATGTAGTTTTTCTCAATCCACAATTGTTGATTCTTGTTCTCAGCATGCTGCTTTTAATCTATATTTATTCTACAGCCTGTTGTCCAGAAGAGGGTGTGTGGTCATAAGAACATAAGAACAGCCTGCTGGATCAGGCCAGTGGCCCATCTAGTCCACCATCCTGTTCTCACAGTGGCCAACCAGGTGCCTGGGGGAAGCCCGCAAGCAGGACCCGAGTGCAAGAACACTCTCCCCTCCTGAGGCTTCCGGCAACTGGTTTTCAGAAGCATGCTGCCTCTGACTAGGGTGGCACAGCACAGCCATCATGGCTAGTAGCCATTGATAGCCCTGTCCTCCATGAATTTGTCTCATCTTCTTTTAAAGCCATCCAAGCTGGTGGCCATTACTGCGTCTTGTGGGAGCAAATTCCATAGTTTAACTATGCGCTGAGTAAAGAAGTACTTCCTTTTGTCCGTCCTGAATCTTCCAACTTTCAGCTTCTTTGAATGTCCACGAGTTCTAGTATTATGAGAGAGGGAGAAGAACTTTTCTCTATCCACTTTCTCAATGCCATGCATAATTTTATACACTTCTATCATGTCTCCTCTGACCCGCCTTTTCTCTAAACTGAAAAGCCCCAAATGCTGCAACCTTTCCTCGTAAGGGAGTCGCTCCATCCCCTTGATCATTCTGGTTGCCCTCTTCTGAACCTTTTCCAACTCTATAATATCCTTTTTGATAAGTGTTTGAAAACCATCCCCTTGATTAGGTTATCCACACCTTTTCCTTCCTGCACATCCCCCAGGTGAATGAAGGAGGAAGTGGTGGTTGGGTTCTTGGTATACTCTCACCCACAACATCATCAGGCAGGTGTAGAGACACACATGCACCAATTGCTGGGACCACCTACATCTGTTTTAATCTGTTCTCAAATGCACACACTGTGGGGTAATGCAGAATCAATCTGTAATGAGCCTTCATTTTCAGAATGAAACCAGTTTTTGAAGAAGTGCTTTTCAGCGGCAAAAAATATGTAACAGGTCTAGATTTTGTGTGGACTACATAGAAAAAACAAGTACTCAGTCTCCAATGATTCTAGAATAAAACATTATGTGTATGCAGCCCTGCTTACTACAGAGGAATCACATTGCACAGATATGCCACTGTTTGGGGCTTTAGAGCCAATGTTTCAGGGGAAGAGGAAGGAGTGTTGATAACTGCTTTTGCACTACACTTGACATGAAGTTAAGCTCTATTTCTGGTGGAAGGACTGTCTCAGATCCAGTTCTGAATGCCAGGAATCATTGCCGAACATGTAAAATAAATCAATGTTAAAGGAGAGAATGCCTCCTGAGCATGCAGACTTCTTTTTCCCATTGCTGAGTGTTCACAGCTAGCAGCACGTGCACATTTTCATTCGGAGGTCAGCAGATTTGTCTTCTGGGTGTACTTAAGCCCCTACAACTCTCTTTGTTTTTTTTGTTTTTTTTTATCATTAATTTTTATTCAAATTTTCAAAGACAAGAAACAAAACAAAACAAAAACAACCAAACAATAAAATAAAATGTTGACTTCCGATTTGTCGCAGATCAGTTATAGGTCTACAATATATAACAATCCTATCTCTAAAATTATATTATAAAATCACTTTCCTCCAGTAGTTATCTTAATTAATCATCAAATCTCATAAACATTATTTTATTCTTTCCACAAAAAGTCCAAGAGAGGTTTCAATTCCTTGAGAGATATATCTTTCAATTTTTCTCCAAATAAACATATCGCTTAATCCATCTAATTCAAATCTGTTAGGCCCAATAATTTCAATAGCCATTCTTCCATTATCTATATTAATTCCATCTTCCATCTTCCATAATCCTGTTAAATCCAGTAATTTCAGTAGCCATTCTTCCGTTATCAGTATCCCATAATAATCTTGTTGTCATAGCCATAGTCCAAGTAAACATATCAATTAATCCATCTCGTCAAATCTGTTAAGTCCAATAATTTCCATAACCATTCTTCCATTATCAATATTAATTCCATCTTCCATCTTCAATAGTCCTGTTAAATCCAGTGGTTTCAGTATCCATTCATCCATTATCAGTATCCCATGATGATCTTGCTGTCATAGCCATAGCCATATAACAAGAGTCGGATGGGAATTTCCCCCATCACAAATATGTCCTTGCCAGCAATTCTGAATATGTTGTTGAAATATTGTTGTAAAGTCACATCTCTGCTCTGGGTGCATCTCTGCTCTGTCACATATTTGTAGTTAATTCCATAACTTTTTTCTATGTCAAGCCCCATCACATCATTCCAGTCAAGAATTCTGAATATGTTGCTGAAATATTGCTGCAAAGTCATATCTCTGTTCTTCTTTTTTACAAAATGCACTGGCTCATTTCTTAAGAGTTTCTCCACTGTCACATATCTGTAGCCAACTCCATAGATTTTTTCTATGTCAAGCTCCATCACATCATTCCAGTCCAGAAAATTATCCAAGACATTGATAACTTTACAACCAAAATCTTCATTAATTTCTTCAGAGACAACATTGAATTCCAAACAGTAAACTTTATTTCTAACATCCATAAACTCCAAATCTTTTTCCAATTTCACATTTGTTCCAATCTCCAGGGCTTGTAGCTTCCCTATCCCATCAAACTCCTCTCTCACAAAATCCATTGTTTCTTTAAGCTCCTGCATCATTTTGTTAAATTCAATCTTCATCTCCAGTCTACCCTGTCTCAGGGTTTGTTTCGTTATCTCAATCTCACCCATTATTTTCTGAAACATAATTTCTTCCATGGTCTCAATCACTTTCCTGGTTGTCTTTCTTAAAACCACAGAAACAAAAATTATTTCAGCCACAATTGGGTTAATGTTCCAGGCTTGCTTATATCAGTGTAGACAATACAGCCTGCCTTATCTCTATGTATTCAGGAATACAAAAACAAACTTAGTTCCCAACATCAAAACAATTAGTGGCGTCGTGAATAAGCAGATTCGTCAAAATGAAATAGAACCCCAAAAAAGTTTTTGTTCCCCCCTCCTCGAAATAGAAATCCCTCTTCCGTTGGTATCTTTAGAATGCACCTCCAGGACAGCTTTTTGCGATAAAAACAAAGATAAGCTTTTTCGATTTCTTTCCTCCTTAATTTCGTTAGTGAAAGAGAAAAGCCATAAACTCCCTAGAAGTTCTTCACAGCTGATTCATTGACAAATCTCTTTTTTGCTACACCAATTTAAACCAAGTAAAAAAAGAAAATAGAAAGAAGGATGCTTATCTGCCTGTTGAAGTCCGTTTTTCTTTAAAGAAAAGATAAACGTGTCGCTGTAATCAGCAAGAGCTTGATGAAAGTCCGTCCGGCATTGCAGTTTGAACCTTCTCTCATAAATAAATGAAATCCAGTCCTCCCCACAAAAACAGGCTTTATGGTTAATCTCTACGTTTCTCCCTGAACGGGAGAAAATCTTTATCAGTCAAAAAGAGCGTTGTGACTGATTTTAAAGCTGAAAAAGCTTCTTCTGAGACAAGAGCTCGTCTCAGAGGCAGCACAGGCAAAGCAACCCTTCCCGGAAGTCCAGCCCCTACAACTCTCTTTGTAGATGCGACTTTGAAATATGCAGTGTATGCACTGAAACAGCTTCAAAACTATCTAAACATGGAATTTAGTGTCCAAACTCAGGGACTGTGTACAGAAACCAGAGCTTGGAAAAGTTACTTTTTTGAACTACAACTCCCATCAGCCCAATCCAGTGGCCATGCTGGCTGGGGCTGAAGGGAGTTGTAGTTTAAAAAAGTAACCTTTCCAAGCTCTGACAGAAACCAACTTCTCGCAAGAAATAAGCCCATCATTTGTGCTGAGACTTAAAGGGGGAGTGCCTTGTTTCCCTTCTGTGATGATTCACATTCTTCCACATTTGCTGTTTTGCTTTTTGGATTTAAAAATAAAGCACCATAACATTATTTTAACTGGGGAGTGGGGAATTTGAGTGCAAAGAGAGTAGGCTAGCCCAGAGATGAGGAACCTGTGGCCCTCTATATCCCTAACCATCGGCCATGCTGGTTGCAGCTAATGAGAGATGGGAGTCCAGCCATCTGGAGGGTGTCATTCCCTGGGCTAGAGCCGGTGTGGGGAACCTTTGGCCCTCCAGATGTTACTAAACTACAGCCAGCCTGGCCAATGGCTAGGAACCATGGGAGTGTCAGTTAGCAGTATTTGGAGGGCCAAAGGGTCAGCTGCACGAGTGCTACTGCAGAAGGGGTATGCATTTGCAAGTAGTCATTAGAAATGAAACAGGAAAACAGCCTTGTGAAGAAGAGACAATGCATACCAGAAGATCTGAAGAGGAGGAAGGTAGTGGTGAGGGAAAGGTTAACACGCAAAGGGGGCGCATCACCAAAACCACATTGTTAAGGTACTTCTGCCTCAAAGAAACAGGTGGGGGAGATGGCAAGAACAGAATGGAAGGAGCAAATCTTATTTTCCAAGACCAGCGCGGTGAGATTTAGAGAGCGCCTATCTCACGCACAGGAGATCCGTGAAACTTAGCCAGATCACCGGCATTGTAGAGATGTCGGCGGCACGCCAAACACAGCCAGGAGGCCATGCGAGTCCCTCCGACCGTCTGCTGAGTGATCCGGGTGACTTGAGTACAGAATGCTCGCGGCGCTGCAGAGAGAAATAAAGTGATTGATTTACGGCGCTCCCCTTCCCCACCGCCATCTCCCCTCCCCTCCTGCATTGCGCAACTCACAGACAGACCGCGCAGGAAAACGAGACAGAGCCTGTTCTGCGGTTGGTGGAGCGCCTATAAATAGAAGGTGAAGTGGCCTAATACCAACAGGGTGCGTCATAATGCCCCTCCCAGAGGCGCCCTCGACTTCGGCGGCGGCGAACGGGTAGCAACAGCCTCTGCCGCAGTCCCACCGGCACCCGAAAGGGGATGCCTCCCTTGCACGGGCTGTGGCATGACAGCACCGCTCAAGTCCAGCCCCCTTTGCCGGGCTCGGGAATCAGCGCGGAGGAGAACATAAGTAGAGCCTGCTGGATCAGGCCAGTGGCCCATCTAGTCCAGCATCCTGTTCTCACAGTGGCCAACCAGGTGCCTGGGGGAAGTCCGCAAGCAGGACTCCAGTGCAAGAACACTCTCCCCTCCTGAGGCTTCCGGCAACTGGTTTTCAGAAGCATGCTGCCTCTGACTAGGGTGGCACAGCACAGCCATCATGGCTAGTAGCCATTGATAGCCCTGTCCTCCATGAATTTGTCTAATCTTCTTTTAAAGCCATCCAAGCTGGTGGCCATTACTGCATCTTGTGGGAGCAAATTCCATAGTTTAACTATGCGCTGAGTAAAGAAGTACTTCCTTTTGTCTGTCCTGAGTCTTCCAACATTCAGCTTCTTTGAATGTCCACGAGTTCTAGTATTATGAGAGAAGGAGAAGAACTTTTCTCTATCCACTTTCTCAATGCCATGCATAATTTTATACACTTCTATCATGTCTCCTCTGACCCGCCTTTTCTCTAAACTGAAAAGCCCCAAATGCTGCAACCTTTCCTCGTAAGGGAGTCGCTCCATCCCCTTGATCATTCTGGTTGCCCTCTTCTGAACCTTTTCCAACTCTATAATATCCTTTTTGAGATGAGGTGACCAGAACTGTACACAGTATTCCAAAGGAGGAGATGGCCCTTAGCTTAGAGCCATCGCAGGAAAGAAAAACAGTCTGGAAAAGGTTCAGAAAAGGGCAACCGGAATGATCATGGGGATGGAGCAACTACCCCATGAGGAAGGGTTAGGACATGTGGGGCTTTTTAGTTTAGAGAAAAGGCGACTGGGAGGAGACATTATCCAGGTGTATAAAATTACGCATGGCATGGAGAGAGGGGAGAGAGGGATGTTTTTCTCCCTCATAACGCTAGAACTCATGGTTGGAAGCTTCAGGACAGAGCAAAGAAAATACTTCTTCACACAGTGCGTAGTTAAACTATGGAAATCACTCCCACAAGAGGCAGGGATGGCTACCAACTTGGGTGGCTTTGAAATACGATGAGACAAATTCATGGAATACAAGGCTACCAATGGCTATGTTCTACCTGTATGATTGGACGCAGCATGCTTCTGAATACCTGGAATGAATTACAGGTAAGGAGAGCACTGCTGTGCTCCAGTCCTGCTTGTGGGCTTCCCATCGGCATCTGGCTGGCCACTGTGAGAACAGGATGCTGGACTAGATGGGCCTTCCCTTTACTCTGATCCAGTAGGGCCCATATTAGCCTGGACTCCAAAGTTTGCTTTTATGTTTATTTACATATGGTACTGTAGGGAGGAATCACTTGAGGACGACTTGCTTGTGGGAATGGGCCACCAGCGATTTAACAGAGATAGAAAACTGTTCTCCGGTCGCCTCTCAGTGCATTGCAGTGGAGTCACTTGCTTCACCCTGGCCATTAAGGGGAGAGAAATCAAAGGCTCTACCTGCATGCAGGGATGATCCCTAAGTAGAAGAACACCAGGGCCATGGGGCAGAGTGAGGGATCCACCTCGGGCAGCATGTGGATGTCATGAAAGGGCCTCAAGCTCTCAGTTGTTTAATTTCTGATTGTTTTATTTTCACTGCCAAGGAAGGGGAAGAGGTGCTTGTGGGATTTTCTGCCTCTGAAGCCAAATCACTTGGCTTACCTTGGGTACTACATGTATCTTGATTTGGGGGGAGGGAGAAGCACTGTTTGTTGCTCTGCTTCAGGCAGCAAAATGTCTTGGGCCTGCTCTGTATATCCCGTAAAGGTGTTTTAAACATTTCCCCTCCTCACCATGCAGTAGAGTGAAGCAAACTGCTTCAGGCAGCACCTTAGGGTGGGGATAGATGAAGGCAGGAACTGGTGTCTGAATGGTGCAGCAAAACCCTTTGAAGTGTTGGCCCTAATTTGAGGGGCGGAGGGGGGCAGTATTTGGGCTCCGCTTCAGGCAGCAAAAAGTCTTGGGCCAGCACTGAAGAAAACTGAACTGGCAGCCAACTTGCCAGTGCTTGATCTTTTGCAATAATGAAAGCCCTCTGCCCTTCATACATTATCATAAACATGCTTTCCCCCCTTATGTGGACAGGTTACCTACAGAGCTGGAGATTACTTTCCTGGGATTCTCTTTGCCTTAGTTTTAAACTTAGTTTTTTAGTTGCTGATACAGCTGCCGGGCACACTGCAAATCACAGTGCTAGAGAGATCTTAATTTGCTCAGAAACCAAAATGTGCATCCATGTCTATCAATTACCACATGCAAATTTTATGCACATGTCTGTTGTTAGTAGGCTGTGCCCTGAGTCTCTTAAGAACCACCCAACACCCCTGAGTCCTGTGTTGCTGCAACCTTTGTGGCGGCAAGCAAAAATTCTTTCCGGTGTTTGTACTTCTTGGAGAGTGAAGCACAGAGGTGTGACAGCAGTTCAACCAAACAATTCAGACATCGTCCTCTGCCTTGTGCAGTGCCCTCTGGCCACCGTGACACCCCACTGCTGCAGCTTCTCCTGGAGCCTTTTTTGTCCTCTGCCACCTCTTCTCCCTCAAATCAGTGCCACATAATCCTGTATGCTTTCCCTGTTGACCAGGGAAGCCATTGCTGCCTGCCACCCCACTCACCCCGATCACAGGTGGGAGGAGCTCAGGAAGTGCCCATCTATACTGGAAGCTGGGGTGGTTAACTGTCCTCTTGGGATGCATTTAATTTCCTTTAGATTGTGTATTGTGACGGGCAGGGGAGCAGGAGGAGGAAGAGGCAGATTGTTTAAAACATTCACCTTCAGTCAGGTTGCTTGTTTTGGGGCAAGCTGGATGCATTTGTCCTCTTCCCCCTGCCCCCAACTGTGCCTTGAATGCCATTCCCAGTAATGCCTAAAAGGTCAGAACGCCGTCTGTACATTGACATTTTTCTTGACCAGGATTTCCCCATCATCGCTAGTTGCAACTAATTGACAGCAGAGGGAGCCCAAGAGCAGTTAAGGCTTTCCGCCGCTGCTTTCCTTTTCCTATAGGAGCCTATTCCCTTGCCAATTGAGATCTTCCAATGGGATTCCAAATTCTTTCTTATGCGGAGGCTGGAAGAGCCCTGCTGGATCACACCAAAGGCTCATCTAGTTCAGCATCCTGCTTTTCACAGTGGCCAACTGGATGCCTCAGGGAAACCCACAACCTCAGCACAATAGCTCTCTACTGCTGTTTACCCCAGCAACTGCTATGCAGAGTTTTCTTAACATTGGAGGTAATACATGGAGCCATAACAGCGATTAGCCACTGATAGCCTTATCCTTCATGAATTTGTCTAAACCCCTTTTAAAGCCATCCAAGTTTGCGGCCATCATGACCCCTTGTGGTAGCAAATTCCATTGCTTAAATATGTGCCGTGTGTACTTTTTTTTTTTCTTGAATCTTCCCACATTCACCTTCCTTGGAGGACCCTGAGTCTGAATATTATGGGAGAGAAGGAAAAAAATTGTTCCTATCTACTTTCTCCACCCCATGCATCATTTTATACACCTCTACCATGGCCTTCATTCCTTGCCTTTTTTTCTACTTCCAAACGGTACAACCTTTCTTCCACACCAGGCATTTATTTCACTTTAAACAGTCATGGATTCCTCCAAAGAATCCTGGGAAGTGTAGTTTGTGAAGGATGCTGAGAGAAGACTCTTATTCCCCTGACAGAGCTTCAGTAGCCAGAGTAGTTTAACAGTCAGCCACTCTGATTGAAGCTCTGTGAGGGGAACAAGGCGTCTCCTAGCAGCTCTCAGCACCCTTCACTAACTACACTTCCCAGGATTCTTTGGGGGAAGCCATGACTGTTTAAAGTGGAATAAATGTCTGGTGTGGATGTGGCCTTTCTCCAGCAGTCCTGATGCTCTTCCATAACAGTTCTGCCCAGCTGCCTCCCCACTGCTATTCTGCAAGACCTTCCCGTTGGTGCCCCCTAAGCCTAACTGCTGCAAGAGGTATAGTATGTGTGCTACTTTTGTTGCTATTACTGGAGTGAACTGATAAATTTCCCCACTCTGTGTGCTGTGTTTCCAGTTAAAATCACAGCCTTCCATACTGGTAATTAAATAAACGCACATGCACACAAAGTGATTGGGAGTGACACAAGAGCCGGCACTAAGCATGACTGAGCTCTTAGGCACCAACCTGCTCTGGGCCTACAGCACCACACTTACCAACGCACCCTCCCGATGCAGGCTGCGCAGGGTTAAATAGGCCGGCCTGCTCCACATACCTCCTGCATCAGCGTGTCGGTCTCACACAGTTAGCATTATATGTAGTTTGACCAAGCTTTGTCAACCTGGTGCCCTCCAGATGATTTGGACTACAACTCCCATCAGCCCCAGCCAACACACCCATTGTTGTCCAAAACATCTGGAGGGCACCAGACTGGTGATGGCTGAGTTAGATGGTGACTCTTTGCTAACTGTTGTTGTTTAAGCTATTCTTAATTTGTGCTATTTTGTGCTGCTCTTTTTAAAAAATATGATATATGTCATTGTTTTATTGTTTGCTTCATTTTAACTTCTGCTTCTGTGTTTTTATTATTGTGTCTTTACTCTGGTTGTAAATTGCTTTGGGATTTTTGTAGTGGGAAGCAATATATAAATTTAATAAACCCAACCAGACTTTAAAATATTTCACACAGTTTGGGAATCCCTCCTGTATTGCATCATCCTCATGTTCTCAGGTTTATTACTCAAAATGCAGGAGCTAGGAAGAACAGTTCTGTCGCCTTGGTTAGAGTTTGTTTGGATTGCCGCATTCTGTGGGTTTCCTGGAATCAGGTTTGGCAGTAATGTGTTCCTGTGTCAAGGCCAGTGCATGGGGGTCTCTAGCCCACAGGTCTGGAGTGGACAGCATCTACTCTGGATGGATGACCTCCTGGTAACTACATGCACATCACTTTGGTTCCTATGATGGAAAAAAGGCAGGATATAATTGTAGGACAATACAATAAACAAACAAGTTAAGGTGCACCCAGGGCCGGCGCTATCATTACGCCAACTCGGCAGCCGCCCAGGGCGCAGACCTCAGAGGGGCACAGCACTGACCTTTGAGGGGCACAGTTTTATACAGATTAGTTTTTTTAACCCTTGGAAAAAATGCAGCTAAAATAAATTTAGCAGTTTCAAGTTTTGTGCTTTTCATTTTTTCTACAAGACATCTGTTTTTGAAAATTGAAGTTAGCAATTTGGGGGGTTACAAGTAGTTAGCCTTGCCTAGGGTGCAAAATAGCCTGGCACCGGCACTGGGTGCACCCTAGTCCTATTAGGGAATTGGCATCTTCACCAATACTCTTTCATTTCTGCATATCATTTAACTGTTTTCATTCATATGCCTCCTGCTTCCTTTTGTATAACTTTGCATTTTCATGGACTCTTTGTTTTTTTAAGCACCCTCAGTTTGCACCATTGTTGGTGCATCAGCGATACAGATGTCACCTTCACAAAACAAGATCCACAGGCCAGAGGCCAGAAATGATTATGATGGCCAGAAAGAGCCAAGATGTGGGATTGTTTCTGCACTACATGTGCAAAGGTTTGTTCCTCTTTAAGCAGCTACAGGCTTTGCCTGAGAAAACCAAGACGCGGAATGTAAATGGCAACTGCTCAAGAGAATGTGCTGTGAACAGTGCCCTCTCTTCATTTGATCAGCAGCAGCAGCTCTCTCAAAAAGCAGCTGTTGCAACACGCCCCTAGAGGGGGCTCAGGTCCTTCACACTTCACAGCCATGTTTGTGGCTACTTGCCAAATCTCATCCACAGATCTAGAAAGGCCTGGATTTAGCCCTGTATTCCTTTATATAGTTCTCTGAGCAGAAACAGTGCCTTCCTGAATACTCTCTGAATGTGTTCAGCTGTGGTTCAGGCAGGGGATTGTGTCCAAGGAGAAAGTCCCCACTAAGTCAAGTGCATTGGTAAGAGGGCTGCCTAGCTGCTGGGCTATCCGACTATTCATATCATCACAACTTCTGGGTCATCCAACACTTGGGTTAAACATGCACTAAGTGTCTACAGTAGGGCCCCGCTTTACAGCGCTTCACTTTACAGCGTTCCGCTAATACAGCGGTTGTCAAGTGCAGAAAGGCCCTGCTCCTACGGTGCTTGTTTTGCTTTTACGGTGGTTTTTGCTCGTCATGCACCATTTTTGCGTCATTTTCACACGACGCGCACCATTATCTTCAATGCGTTCCGCTTCACAACGGTTTTTGCTTTACAGTGGGGGTCTGGAACTTAACCCACTGTATGAGTCGGGCCCTACTGTATATGCTTTTCTAGAAACACTAAAAAACATGCAGATGCAGAATGCTAAATCTTAAAGAGGATTCTGATGATAACATTACACAAAGTTAGTTAGGAATTTGTGCAAGAAAACTTGTTCAATTATAGGTCGTGGGACACCTAGATTGGATGTAAATTATGTTGACGAATATGTCACTTTCCATTTTCCTCCTTTGGGTGGTCTGCTACCTGAATTGTTCAATTATATTTGGATATTCTGACAATAACACTATTGAACTGAAGATTGCCTTCACCAGGCACCAGGATTCTCGCCAATATAGCTGGCTGGAACTGTTGGCCTGCTATCTGTTGCACTTCAGTGCCGCCACTGCAGGTGGCCAGAGGGTGGTGCTGCAGCCACCAGATGACAGAAGAGACTAGGTCCTACGAGGATTCCATCTGGTTGAGGAAAGCTGCTGTCATAGGAGCGGTGGAAGCTGCCTAGTGCGGAGTCAGACCGTTGGTCCATCTAGCTCAGTCCTGTCTACATTAGGTAGCAGCAGTTCTTCAGGATTTGAGAGAGAAGTATTTCCCAGCTGTACATGGAGATGCCAGGGACTGAACCTGGGACCTTCTGCATACAAAGCAGATGCTCTACGCACTGAGCTATGGCCCTGCTCCAGCCTGGTTCCTCAGCCTGAGCTGCCTTGCCTGCCTTTGGCCAGCCGGACTCCCAGCTTGTCTCTAGAGTCCCAGCACTGACATTTTTGAATCGTTCCATTTTTATTCCCCAGTTGAAAGGCTGCCACAAGCCCTGATTGTTCCTTCCCAGAACTACATCATCTGCGACCCCATGGCTTTATAGCTCAATCAATATTTTGGTTGCTCTAAGCAAGGCAGCGGCTGTAAATTTTGCCTCAAGAGGTTTCGTGATATATATCCACATATAGTTAGCATCAGCTAACTAGCATCAGCTAATGAAATGATTTCCTGAGCACTTTTAATTCAGAAGCGTTCTTTGGCAGCCCACTCGTAAGATGTTTGTTTTCGCTGTTATCGCAGCGCAGTCGACCACTGAAACACAATAGCTACAAATATTACACATGATTAATTCATTTTCTCTCCTCGACAATGACGGGTAAAATAAACATCCCAAGCCTGACTCCTCACCATTGTCCATCCCATTGAGGAACTGTTTTCACCTACACAAAGCTCTCATGAAATGCTATCCTATTCATGCCCCAGGCAGACTTGTGTGCTGTCTTTGTTCAGTTACAAATGGGGACCACACAAGGACAGAGGGCTGGAAGAGGATGCAGTTTCTACACCCACAAATGCACACTGAAATGCATATCCCAACTGTGCTGTAGCAGAAGTAGTGCTGTGTGTTGACACACCAAAGTACTTTTGGACCTGGGGAGAATGGGACAAAGTTCTCCATTCCCACTTCCACAATTTCATCTAAAAAGGCTTCTTCAGGGCTGTGGCTATTCTGTGCTAAAAAAACAAAACAAACCCAACCCCTCTTTAAAATAACATTTTGAATCTAAATAACTCAAATTCAACAACCCGGAAGCTGGATTCTGTTCCCTCCATGAATGAAGCAAGTGTGCATATATTTCCTTCATCTATACACTTGCTACTGCTTCTGATGGCCCTAGGGCCAGGCAACAAGCTAAGGAGAAGCTGCCCTGATCACTTTGGCTTGTAAGACTACCGTACATACTTCAGATGATCCTCACTGCCCTAAGGGCTAGAAACTTGTGCATGTGTAAGGGTTTTTTTTTCTTTGTAAATTAAAACAAAGATAATCAGGATGCTGAATTTTGCAATGAATGACAAATTCTATGGCTTTTGAGATTTTGGCACGTACTTTAAAAAAAAACATATTTACAGCCCCGAGGACTTTAAAAAAAAGAAAGCAGAAATGTTCAGGATGCTGCAATATCAAGTTTGGTGTTTCATCCTTTTGTTCTGTGTGTATGTGTGCACCTTTGTGTAACCGCAGGTTATGCACAGCCCTGGGCTTCTTTGTGTACTTGTCTTTTAGAGCTCAATGCAATATTACCCCTGGATGTGACTGAGCCCAGGGTTTAGCATGAAGGCACATGAACCCAACACCTTGCAAAAGCTAAGACAATTTAGGATGCAGCCGCCGCCACCTCTGCTTTATGGTGCTGCACCTTTTCCCTCTTAACAAGTTGAGCTCTCTTTGACAGAAACTTCTATGTTTTATGTGGTGAAGGAGACAACAGAGTTCCTGTGATATTTCTTAAAAAGAAAGAGAAAATGAAAACTTAATCATTCATCATTACATAGAATGAAGAGTCAATTGTGGCCATCTTTTGTTTACAGTAAATATACCCCACTACTGCTTCAAATAAATCAAATGGTGAATTACCACTGTTAAATTACATAATTATAATGGGTTGTACTTCTCTGCTTTCATTTCCCTCTGGCCTTGCTTTTTGCAATTCCTGCACCTGGCCATTTATATTATGTACTGCAGGTCAGGATAACACTTATGTGATGAAAGCTTATGATATAATAATTTGTTAGTCTTTGAGGTGCCACAAGAATTTTTGTTGTTTCAGATAAATCAGTTTCATGCAGCTCTCTTCTTTTCTCCTTCCACACTTCTGCAATTGTGCCAAGCTATATGAATGAGGTTGCAGCTTCAGTGGCTCTGTAATGCATCCTGTTGGCATGACACTCACAGGTTTAGCCTTGGAGAGTTGAATTTTTCCAAAAGAACTCCATAGCATATTTCATGCGGAGAATCGTCTTCGTTGTATAGCCATCAGATTTCTGGCATTTCTATCGTTTGGATTCAGCAGGTGCTTTGGATTCCAACTGATGGAGAAATTATTATATACAAACAATAAGCAAAAACTAAAAATAAATCTATAAAGGTTTATAACGGTTTATAACATTTTAATAGTTTAATTTAACATTTAATAAGTTTAGCAGCCAGCCAGAACCCTTTTTTTCTTCTTGTAGCTGTCTTCCCTGACTGTGCTGGTTTGTTTGGAACTACTTGTACTCAAAACAATTGATAACACTGTGCTGAACATCTCAGTATCTCTAAGACACAGAAAGAATTACAGTAGCTAAAATGCTTACCTAAATTGCTTAGCTCACTAGCTGAAGTACTCAGCTCATGGTTAAAGTGTACTTTTATGTGAAGTACTGAACATTGCCAAATTAACTAGGACATGATTTATTTATTTATTTATTTAATTATACTTGTATACCTCCCCATAGACGAAGCTCTCTGGGCGGTTTACAGTAACTAAAAACATTAAAACAAATACAATTTAAAACAGATCTTATAAAAACAATTTAAAACACAATTTAAAAATTTAAACAGTATAAAACACATGCCTGTGCAATCCCTGTACTATGCCTTTTGCAATACTGTAATGCCTGTGTCATACTGTGTCATACTGATGTGTTAAATCCTGATTGGTAGAAGCTAAAGTCTTTGTCCTGAAATGTATAAAAACTCCAGGCAGCCAGTGCCATGTTGCAGTTTTCTACTCACTCAGAGGGAGATTGACTAAGTGTTCATTTGTCATCCAATAAAGGCTTACCTTTTTACTGCAAGCCTGTTTCTTCAATTTTACTCAAGGACCCTCAGTCCAACGAACTACAACATGCCCCATCACAACCTCCTGAATTCTGGACTTTCACAACTCCTCCGTTTGAGGCAATAGCTTGTGAGTGTTTGTAGCCAAGAGATTTATTTCTTTTTCTGGGCATAGTGCTGGCAAATGGAATTTGATAGTCATCTTTGGATTTAAGAATTTGATAGTCACATTTGGATTTAAGAATGTTGCCCAGGTCTATTCATATCATGGAACATATGGACAATATTAAGACTTTTACTGTATTGGAGTCTATTATTATACAGCCACGAGAGTGGCTGTACTATAGTCAGCATGGATTTTTCGCTTTCCACAATGTTAAATTGAAAATACCCCCCATGCCATTCTGATCCTTCCCATAAGCTCATTTCAAAACAAAACTTTACAAAACTTATAGTTCTGAACTCATAAACGCTTGCTTAATAACCCTCCAAATTTTCATGGTGATACACAAAACAGTCGGAGAGAATTGAGAGTTCAAAGTGTAAAAAGAGAGAGAGAAAAAACAGACCCCTTTTGGACTTTTTTCTGTCAGAGTTCTCATAATTTGTTGAAATTAATTAAAAATCAGCCATGTTCACAGAGTACCTGTAATCCTATTACTGACCTTGTCCCATACTCTGACCTTTATCTTCTGCAGTTTAGAAGTTTAAAAAATACCTGGCTGATTTTTAATTAATTTAAGAAATTTTGCATTGAACTGAATGATAATGTCGGGCATGCTCAGTGAGAACCAACTGTCAGTGTTCTAAAAGCCAGACTCATAGTGCTGGGCTTGCCTAATCAGGGGGCCACACCCACACCAGACCTTTATTTCACTTTTGACAGTCATGGCTTCTCCCAAAAGATCTTGGGAAGTGTAGTTTATGAAGGGTGCTGAGAGGAGTCTCCTATTTCCCTGACAGAGCTCCAGTGGCCAGAGTGGTTAAACAGTCAGCCATTCTAACTGAAGCTCTGTGAGTGGAACAGGGGATCTCCTAGCAACTCTCAACACCCTTCACTAACTACACTTCCCAGGATTCTTTGGGAGAAGCCATGACTGCCTAAAGTGAAATAACAGTCTGGTGTGAATGTGGCCAGGGACAACTTTGGTTTAAATTTGGGTGGGAGGCTACATGTGCCTGCTGTAGAATAAAAATGTGGGGGAATGCTGGAATAGGCAAACTTGCATGTTCCCTTGTAAAAAGGGAGATGTTCCCTTTAAGGGATATTTGGGAAATATCCCATGTACCTGTTTACCATGATGTAACTTCCTAATGGGTGGGATTAGTTACCTGGCTTCCTCTTTCTTTGTCCTGGGGATTCCTGCATAATCTCCATTACTGAGCTTTTTACCTCTGGGAGAGGCCACATGGCAGATGCTCTCCTGAGAGCATCACTACCAAAGACTAAAATGGACTAAGACTTCTACTTTTTATTTCATCTAAGCTAGAGCCTATGTTTCCTGAACATATGAAAGGTCATGAGTAAATATTCTTTATCTTTTTACCTAAGAAGACTCTGTGTGTGAGTTATTTGACTAACTAGTACGTCTGTGGGAAAGGTGTGGACTGGTTTATATTCTCACTCTACTGCTAAGAAACAGGACCACGAAACCATTTCCTGTTTCATTATATATTTTTTAAAATACCAAACAGGGAAAACCCTGAAAAACAATGATACTGTTCACAATGTTTCCCTTTTGGAAAGGAAAGGGGCTTCCCCTCTGCCCAGTGCCCGCCCACCCAATCTCCCCATATGCTCAGAGGCACGTTACCAAATTATTCCAAGCTACACAGGAAGTGGATTGGACTGTGAAAGACCAACTCAAATTGTGTTTGCATTTTTACAAATTTGTAGGGCAGTTGAATACCTCAGAGGACTTCAGGTCTCGTGCTCCCCTGGTGCATTCACTATAGCTGCTGAATTTCCCTGCTTTTTAAAGTTTGATAGAAATATCTCTTGGCTATAGGTACATTCTTAAACCACAAGTTTTTTTTGCCTATTAGTGAATTATATTGGACATCATTTTCTTAAAGGAAGAAGCTTGACATTAACAGTTCATTCTATTATAGACCTCACTTACGCACTTTATTTATCCTATTTCTTTACAGTATTTATCTTTCATAGAAATTTTTTACTCCTCCCTTCAAGCAAGCTTCCTGGGGATCTTATCCCACCCCGCAAAATAAAAACAGAATATAAAGTGTTAAACCATACAAATGTACCTGTTATGTATGACACCCTGGCTACAACCTGCACATTCACATATCACTACCCCAGCTATATTGAATCGACCTCCTGCTACAGAATGTTGTGGGGTCTTGAGCAGGAGATTGGTGATATTCCCCTCTCCTGCAGGTCAAGAAGTCCTTTGCTCGCTTGCACAATTTTTTTAATTCCCCCAAAAGTTCATGTTCTCTCCCAATGTGCCAAGCACCAGACAGATGTTGCTATGGCTTACATGTAATGTTACTTGTGTAAGCCTTGAGCTTATGTGCTTCTCCTCCCCTCCCTTCCTCTTCCTCCAGCATAGCAGGAGGAGGAAATTGGAAGCATTCACTTTAGTTTTCAACTAACCATGATTACTCCGTATGGCCAAACCAAGAACTGTGTTTAATATAGTAAACAGGTCAGGATCATTATTTATATATTTATTATTTGATCTATATCCCGCCCTTCCGCCCAGCAGGACCCCAGGGCGGCAACCACACTTTGACGTTAGCTTGTTTTGCTAAACCGTAATTAACACTAACCACAGTTTCCCTGGGTTCAGACATACAGAGTAACCGCGATGAGCTGAAAACAGAAGTGAAAGCTTCCAACCCCCTTTTTGTACCCTTCCAGAGAAGTACACAAACACAAGGTTCACTCCTGCTCATGCATATAACACTAAATTATGGTTTAGCACTGTGAGCACAGCTAGTGTGTTCTTTTTGGTGCCTGTAGATCTACTCAGAAGGATGATGAGGATGATGATTAAATTTATATCCCACCCTTGCTCCCAAAAGGAGCCCAGGGAGGCAAACAGATGATGAAGCACCATAAAAGCATCTTTAAACATCAAAACACCTTTAAAGCCATCTTTAAAAACAATTCGAATACAGGGTGAGTGTTGCTGCTTGGTGCTTTGTGCCGAAGGCTGCAGCCTCTCTTTGAAAGTGAATCAGCTGATGATGGTGGATAAGGACAAGCTATATCCCTTAGTACAGCCTTCACCAGCTTGGTGCCCCCCAGATATTTTGGACTCATCTGGAGAGGAGGCAGTAATGCTGCATATATGGATATAGTAGCAGGCTCTTTTAGCTGTGTTTGATACCATTGACCACAGTATCCTTCTGGAACATCTGTCTCAGTTGGGAGCGGGAGATACTGCATAGTCATAATTTCCTTCCCTGGTGCTGCTGACACACTGTTGCAGGGCTGTGCATAGTTTGGAAATGAGCAATTGAAACAAATAGGGACCACTCACTTAATTTGCTTCTAGTGAAAAAAAGAATACCAGTGTTCTGAAATAGTTTTGAACGTCATATACCAATCCGTTGTTAATTCAGAAATCATTCTGAGCCAATTTAGCTTTTATTTCCCCGTAGCAGCCAGAAAAGGCCATCTAGGGGTTCTAGGGAAGAGGTAGAGAAAGACGCTGTGTTAGCTGTCCAGTCTTTAACTCAAACACCCTTTAGCAAAAGTGTCCAACATTCTGATAGGTCTTCTTCCCACAGTTGAACATTCCAACCATGAGGCAAGGGGAGGAACCTGTGGAAGTCTATAAATAAAGAAAAAGCTCTCTACCACGCCCCCGGGTTTTTGTAGCACTGGTATGATAGTAGAATCACTGGTATGATAGTAGAATACCCGGTCAAATCCTGAATGATGGGCTGGATGAGGGTAAATAAACCCATACGCCACCCAAATAAACAGAGATGTAGCTGGCAGGGGACCAGACAGTTGTGGGATTACATGTTCTGTGAGGGATACACTCCCCCAGATATGAATGGGTTAACTGGTTACTCAATGGTTATGGAAATTACCGTACTCTGCACGTACTCAGTGGCATTCTCATCTATTATTGTTCTGTAGTACACACCAAAGCCTTGCACTGAAAGTTGAAACAGGTTTGGGTTAGTCCCCAATAAATGCTAGTGGTCTGCTGTAGATATTAGTGACTAAAGACAATTTTACACACACAAGTTCATCAGTGCATGACGCCAACATCAAGTGATGACTTATATGTGTGAGTAAGCCATCAGGGAGATGATACTATAGATAAAACTCATATTTGTGCATAACACCTCATATGAAATGCTTTCAGAGGAGGGAAGTCACACATTAGCTGACAGTGAAGATACTACAGTACTCCCCTGTAGAGAAATCAAGTGATATACATGCATGTGTGAACCAAGCTTAAGAATATTATTTATCATCCAGATGCATCAGTATTTATTAGGCTGTAGTCATATCCCTTTACCTGAAGAAAGGTCCACTGAACTCAATTGGGCTTACTTCTGAGTAGACATGCATAGGATTTCAGTGTTAGGATACCTGTACATCTGAAATGGAGATGACTAGCAGGCTGTGCATTTGACCAAACTTAACAGGCTTTAAAAAGAGGTACTTGAACCAATATAATAATTTTTGTGTCATGAACAATCCCAAGATCCACTCTAACACAAATTATGGCATACAAGAAAGAGATATTTCCAGATGCCCAAGTTGCAAGCTAACATATTATGAGTGTCAAATTGGAATGTTTAACACAGGTTTATAAAAGATTGTGCTTTTATTTTTAAGCTTCCTTGTCCCCCTTTTTTTCACTGGACCAGAACAGTGCCTAACTGTTTAACTTGTGGTTAAGGACTGTTTGTGTAGGGCACTTCTGTAGGTGAAGTGTCATGTATTTGGCCCTGTGCCTGCAGGCTCTCTGGTTACAAGCTACAGCTGTATAACATAACAGGAAATGTGGGGCTTGAAGGTATTCCACTGGAAAGATTAATTATTTGGAAAAATAGCTATGCAGCAGCCTAATGTATTTCTGGAGCAAAGGCAAGCGATACCATTTTATAAATTCATGAGACAACAGAACCATTTTGGAAATCACACGTTAAATGCAACTCATTTTTTCTCTTCTGGAACAACATGTATTGGGCTAGTGCTAATTGCCTCTTCTTTTTCTTAGAACTGAATTGGAGGAAGAGCTCACCAAGATGCAGCCCAGAAATGACAGAGCTCAGCTCCGGAACACATGAAACAGTAATTAATATGATCTGAGCATGGACAGAGTGTCATTCCCTATGGAGGCACTACTGCCAACTCCCATTCTTCTGAGAATGGGGAGCAGAACTACAATTTCAGAAGACATGTCAAGCTAGCAGCTTAGATGCTGCCATTGCTTTCATGAAATTAAGGACTGATGATGCCAGGCCATGTCCTAATGTTATGTTGTGTTATGTTATGTTACAGTTTATTTCTATGCCGCCTTTTGACCAAAAAGGCCCTCAAGGCAGCTAACAGAAAATAAACACAAATAAAAAATACACATCAGAAAAGAATACAGTTTACAAAAATGTAAATAAAAATATTATTATAAAATATTATTATTAATACATCAGTGCTTTACCTGGGAAAGGATACAGGGTGGACTGCACTAAATATTCAAATGATCTGTCCCAGAGACTTATGAAATCTCAGAGATTCCTGAATGCTGTGGCAGATTTTCCAGTTGACATTGGCTGGTGCTTCTAATCAAGGTCCTGGTCTCGTTATGGAACGGTGAGATGAGGAGGGTTATTTACACAATTGTTCCTGAATGTCCTCTCCATCGCTCTGGAGCCAGGGCAGCTCCCTGTTTCCTGGAGAGCGGTGGCCAGTGAAGCGAGATAAACATAGGATAGAGTGCAGATGGCTGAAATCTTCCAGCAAATATGACCAAGCACAGGTACAAATGCATAGTTACGCCTGCTGAGTGGCGAAGAAGAAAGCTAACTTCTGTGCCACCATTGTGTCCTCAAACAGCTATCCTGCTGAGCTTCTTAGGGTCATGAAGAGGCTGGTGGGTGCCAGACCCAGTTCTTTTTCAGGACCAACAAAATCCTTTGAGCCAGCTGTGAAAGATTTGCAAGGCCCTCTGTCGTCAAAGTCACTCCTGTTTGCTCTGGACTGGATGCCACTGAGGGTACAGTTCAAGCGGAGCTATCAAGGACACTGTTTGATCCAATGTCATGGGATTGGTTTCAGTTGTTCTGGCTCAAGGATGTTGACAAAATCCTTGAAGGAGTTGGTCCCACTACCTGTACTGTGGAACCTTGTCCATCTTGGCTGATAAAGAGCTAGCTGGGAAGGAGACTTGGTGGGCTGAGTCCAGGGGTGCAGTTGTCCAGGGTCTCGGGGGGAGGTCTTAGACGCCTTACTTTTTTGGGAGAAGGGTCCCAGCAGAGTCCCTATGTCTCCAGTGTCCTGCGAGCCAATCAACACAAAAGGGGAGTGTGTTAGCCACTGAGAAGAGTCTTCTGACATGCTTCCTTGTCCTTTCCTGTTGATTGGAGCCAATCAGAGTGAAAGGAGGTGACTTGGCCACTGAGAAGACTCTTCTCAGTAGCTAACACACTCCCCTTTCATGCTGATTGACTTCTAGGAACGTCTGTTGTTGTGGAGGAAGGCCCGCACAGGAAGGAGTGTGGAGATGATGACAGACAGCAAGCAAGCTAGGGGGTGCGGCATGGCTATCATGAAGGGACCCTGCTCTTCTGAATTTGCCACAGCACTGCTGGCTGAGTCCAGGAAGTTGGAAATGCCTCCCTGAAGGTATCCATGGCTTTGAAAGAGGCATTGGTGTGTGCGGGGTTTCAGGTCCCACGCACGTAAAGAGAACTATGCATGTAGTAGGCTTTTCATCTACAGCAGTCCACACCTAGCATGGGGTTCATAGGGGATAGTGAAAACTGTGCGACTCTGTGGGCAGGCCCAATAGCATGGCCCCAGGGTCACTTGAGTTCATGCACTCTTTCACACAAGTGCGCAGAAATGAAAAGGGCTAAAGGAACACAGGAAGTCAGACCATTAGTAAATCTAGCTCCATATTGTCCACACTGACTGGCAGCAGCTCTCCAGGGTTTCAGATAGGAGTCTTTCCCAGCCCTACCTGGAAAGGCTGCCAGGGATTGAATCTGGAACCTTTTGCATCCGATACATGTTTTTCCTTGACCCCAATTAAAATACAGTTTTTCAAGGAAATAGTTCAGTTTAGAGTTTTTCCCCCCTGAATCACGTACATATTATTTCATAGGAGAGGATACCCTATTGCTCTGGCAAGAACAGGGGTGTAGTCATCCAGGGTCCCAGGTGGTCTTAGACCCCTTACTTTTGGGGGAGCAGTGTCCCACCAGGGTCCCTGTGTCTCCAGCATCCTTTCCTGCTGTTTGGAGCCAATCAGGGTGAAAAGAGGTGAGTCAGCCACTGAGAAGGCACTTCTCAATAGCTAACACACTCCCCTTTCATGCTGATCAGCTGCTAGGGACGTCTCCTGTTGTAGGAAAAAGCATGTGTGGGAACAACTGAGGAACGTGACGACAACGAAGAGAGAGAGAATACATTTAAGAGAGGGAGAGAGAGAGAGAGAGATGATGTTTCAGCTTTTAATCATGTTCTATATATGTGTCATGCACGATAAAGTGAAATGCAAATGAATATGCCCCTCCTCTCTGTCTGTGTGTGTGTGTGTGTGTGTGTGTGTTGCACCCAACATCAGAGGTTGGAGGTCAGGAATTTCCATGCTTAAATTTCCTCCTAAAACCCATAAGCTCTGCTCAAATGCATTTACTCTGAATCTTAGTACAACAACCACAAATGGAAACTCAGCAAAGGAAGTTTCTTACCTTATAGCAACTTAGTGCACTTGCCCATTTACATGCACAGAAAATAGTAGATCTAGGTGAAAGGCAACATTGCATTGATCATTGCAATGTATCACTGAGGGAAAGTACTCCAAACAAAGTAAGGGGCTGAAAGCTCATTTTACTGTATAATAAATATGTATAATCTTAGAAGGGGGTGTGGTTGTGCAGGGTCATGGTGTGACTATCATGAAAGGACCCTGCATTTCTGAAAACACTACTGGACAGAATCATCCAGAGCTGTGGAGTAAACTCCAGCCACTTTCTATAATTTCACTCATTATTCACACAAATTAGAGCAATGTAAGAGAAGGCTGTTGTGGCTGACTCCAAAGCATTCCTATGATCAGGATTCTTTTTGCATTTGCCACTAGCTTATGTTCCCGGAGGGAATGGGGTTTGGATGAGGAGGGGGAAGAGCTATTTTTAAATCAGCATAATATGCCACTTAATAAAACTTTTCCATCCAAAGTCACTGAACTTAAGTCCGCTTTAGGAGCAAAACGTTATTCCACCTCTAATGTATTTGCTAGTGGGATTTTGCCTAAGGCTCTGATCAACAGCTGCCAGCCAAGGAGTTCTTGAACTACTGTTCCTGCCAATAGGAAATCCCCACCAGAGAAACATCTGCATCCATCTACTTGGTGTGGATTTTGGATGTACTCTGGCGAAGATCAGCAGCTGTGATATACATCAATTTACTCCCCAAACATTTATTTCATGCATTAAAGTCTGCCTTTGGAAAAGAAAAAGATCCTTGCCTTTTCCATTGTGAAAAGCTTAACTGTTTTTAGCCTTTAAAAAAGAGTTCAGCATTTATGTTTAAAATGCTCATTTTCCTGCTTTTCTTATACCATTAATCAAATAAAGGGCCTCGTTCTTCTTACTTGTAGGTAGAGCCCTTAGTGGTCATAATTTAGATACCATAGGTTATGCTGCTTTCTAGATGAAAAATAACACTGTGGGTGGTTCCTTTGTCTGAGAAGGGAGAATTGAATGTGTTTTGGAGGGGATTGCACTCATTCTGAAATATGAGGTTCACAGATTGAGAGGACTTTAATCCAGCACTGTCAGTTGAGACACAGGTATCCGTAGTGATGCAAAATGCTTTCCCCTGCCGTCCCCACCTTAGGCTCAGACATCAGTTGTGACTTCTCCTGGACAGATGAGGATCTTGGTTAATATTCACTAATAGGCAAAAGCAGTTTAAGAATGTACCTATAGCCCACAGATATTTCTATCAAACTTCAAAAAGCAGGGAAATTGGGCAGCTATAGTGAATGCACCAGGGGAGCAGGAAACCTGACCTCCTCTCTGAGATATTAAAGAAAACATATTCTAATTATTTCTGGGTACAATATTGTGAACAAAAGCTTTACAACTGCAACAATGGGAGCAACTGCAATGACCATTTATTATCATATTTATTTCACATGCACAGCCTTCATAGAAGGTCCCAAGAATTAAATATAATTTGGCAGTTGCTGCTTTTTTGCTTGGTGCTACATTCATCGGGTAACATCCGCCCAAATTAAGCAGCAAGCTAGACAGACTGTGGATTATAGGGTACTAATGCACACCAAGTTACAGCCATGAAAATTCAAGCCCATAAATTAAAACTTCCTTCAAGTGAGCAAGTTTTTTGCACCATCCAAATAATGTCATTGGTGTCAAAATGCCAGCTCATACTTTTCCTCCTATTTAATCCAAATTTACCCTTTCTGGAGAAAATCTGATAAATTAAAAAAAAATGTCCGTAATCCGTTTGCCATATATGCATGACCTGTTTACTAATTAAACCCCCATCTGGAAGCGCCCAGTGACAAACGAACTAATCTTATGATTACAAGAACAGCTACTCATCCTTTCCTGTTTGCTTTCTCCCCACTTGCCCTCTACAGATAAAATGTGCCACCACTGTAGCAATGCAATGAATTTCCACAACACAACATCAAAGCAACATCTCATGCACATCATCTCCCTTCTTTAAAGCACAGGCCTCTTCTGCATTGAAGAATTGTCCCTTTCGGAGTTATTAGATTTTAATCAAGGCCACTGTACGAAGCCAAGTTCTTGAGATGCTTAATACATCTGTGGGGGTGATATCTAATGCTGACTGCCCGCTGACAGAAGGAAACCTTTCAGTGGAACCCCTCCTCCCCCTGCATCTCCCTGTGGTCCCCCAAATCTGCTCTGGAAGGTCCCCCAATGCTCTCTGGAGTAGATTTAGAGGGTGTGTGGGGAACTGCAGGGGATATTGCCAAAATGCCTTCCCTCCGTGTTCAGCATCCAACATGTTATTATTATTGAATATTGTTTTTTTTTCAATTAATTTTTATTCAAGTTTCCAAAACCAAAACAATACAAAAAGACAAAACACAATTCAACAACTAATACAATAAAAAAAACATAAAAAATATTGACTTCCGATTTGTCTTAGTTCAGCTATAAATCTATAATATATAACAAGTCTGACTCTAAATAGATTATAAAATCACCCTCCTCCAGCGGTTATCTTAATTGGTTTCAAATCTCATTAACATCATATCATTTTATTCTTCCACAAAAAGTCAAAGAGAAGTTTCCAATCCTTGAGATATATGTCCATCAATTTTTTTTCTAGATAAACATGTCAATTAATCCAACTCATCAAGTCTACTAAGTCCAGTAATTTCAAATCGCTCTTCTTCCATTATCTGTATTGATTCCATCTTCCATCTTCCATCTTTACGCACCCCATAATCTTGCTGTCATGGTCATATAATAAAAGTCTGATAGGAATTTCCTTTATCACAGATATTTTCTTGCCATCCATTCCGAACGTATCACTGAAGTATTGTTGCAAAGCCACATCTCTGTTCCTCTTTTTTACATAATACACTAGCACATCTCTTGAGGATTTTTCCATTAACACAAAACAGGGATTAATTCTGTTAACTTTCTCCATTTCAAGTTCCATCAAATCCTTCCAGTCCAGGAATTTTTTTGAACCGATAATATCTTTATCTCCAATTTCTTTAATTCCTTCAGGGACAGCGCTGAGTTCCAAACCATAATATTTGTTTCCAGGATCCATCACAGCCAGGAAATCCAAATCTTTTTCCATGTCCATATTTAATCCAATCTCCATAGTTTGAACCTTGCCTTTAATTTCTCTTTCATCCTTTTTTGGTTTTCCAGATCTATCTTTATTCTCCTTTCTCATAGAATCCTGAATTTCTTTCAGCTCCTGTCTCATTTCTTCAAATTCAATTCTCAGCACTTGACTATTATTTCTCAGTTCTTGTTTTATTGACTTAATCCCATTCATTATTTTCTGAAACATGTCTAAAGATAAAGTCCCTTCTTGTACATCCATAATCTTCTTAATTGTCATTCTTAAAGCCAAAGGAACAAAACCCCTTCAATTTTCAATGTCCCAAGCAAAGAGCAGTTTATTTCTTTATCCAGTTACAAAGGAGTTAATCTTTCAAACCAACTGGCATCACACTCTAGACAGCTCTTATCTCTTAAATGCCCAGAAGTGCAAAAACAGCTTTAGTTCACAGCGTACAAATAACTAGTAGCAGAAAGAGTGAGCAGATTCGTCAAAAAAAAAGTAGATCAGAAAAAATAGTCCCAGACTTATGTTACACAAAAGTCTTATAAATCAAAAATCTCTTCCAATCAGAAACCCCTCATTCGTTGTAATCTTTATAATGCTATTTTCCATGTCAGCTTTTTGCAATAACAAAAAGATAGGCTATTTTTATTTTCTTCCCCCTTAATAAAAGAGAAGGAGTAAAAGAGAAGTAGTAAAAGAGAAGGAGTTTTGACTCACCCAGGTTATCTTAATTGCTGTTCCTTTGACAAATCTCTTTAACTGTATAGATAAGAAAGTGATAATCGTAGACAGGAGAATGCTTGCCTGTTAGTCCGTATTTTTTTTAAAGAGAAAAAAAACGGATCACTTGTTCAGCTGAGCTAGCTAAAAATCCTCGCTCCATTCGAGCTGCTGGAAGACCTTCTTTCACAGACAATTCTGACGAATTCCAGTCTCCAACAATCACAACAAAGCTGTGTGGGAGATCTCACGTTTCTTCCTTATCCGGAAGAAATTATCCCCAGTCAAAAAAAAAAAATTTCTGACTGGATTTATAGCTGAAAATGTTTCATCCAAGACGAGAGCCGTCTCAGAGGCTGCACAGGCGGAGGGATCCTCCTGGGAAGTCCTGTTATTATTATGGAATATTGTCAGGTGCAGCTTCTCATGCAGGAATTAGAAAGGTTGTCCCAAATATTGGAAAGGCCATCTCCACTCCTACTGGCCTTCTCAGATGTTTAGATCTACAGAGGGGGTTCTCTTGGTAGCCCCATCACTCTTAGCAGTGCAGGGAATGGTGGTGTGGAAGAGGGCTTTCTCTAGGGCAGCCCCTAAATGGTGAAGCTCCCTTCACATAGAGATGTGTCCGCATGTTCATTGTACAGTTTTTGCTGCATGCAGAAGATGCACCTCTTCACCCTGGCCTTTGACAGTCAAGGTGTTTTGTTTTGTTTTGCTGAATGTCTGCTGTTCTGTTCCATTTGGAAATACTTTATTTGTTTTATCATGCAATGGGACCTTAACATGAAGGGCAGGTAAGAAATTGTATTCATCAACAAAATTAAAATTAAAATGCCCTCTTCTGACAGGTACTGAAAGGTACTGGAGGCTGTCCTCACTTATTCCATATAAAGAGCTCATGTATGGCAAGGCTAGCTAGGTGGAAGGGGCTCCAAATGGAAGACAGTAAATCACTGGGTGCCTTCTTTAGCTCCCTTGCAAAATGCAAAGACTTTTTAAAAAAAGAGAGTTCAAAGCTGTTTCCAGCTCAAGGGCTCAAAAATGAGGTATGGATAACTGACAGATGCCAAGATTAATTTTCTGTCAGGCATTGAGACCCAGCAAAGGGCAAAATTTGCTTCCCTTCATTCCACTCGCTTCTTCATACCTGCTGAAAGGATTATTATTTCCTACACTATCTGATTTGTGAAGACAGATATCTCCTGCTTTTTACACCTTAGCCCTTGCACTACAGTTCAAGCAGGAAAAGACCAGTCTTGCACAAATACTCTCTCCAGTCACCAGAGAGGGGGTTTCTTGCATATGCTGTATATCAACTTAGGGCAGCTACCCTGTGGCCCACAGCCCACCTCCACCCCCAAAGAATGTTTTTATAGTCCTCCAAATCTCTCCTCCCCCCCAAATTGTCATTTTGTTTTTTAAAAAGGGGCATGTACACATACACACCCATATACATAAAAAGTGGGCAGTATCCGACTCATGTGTCCCATCAGTAAAAGGATTTCCACTTCCCCCTCTCCTCTTCCCCATGTACACCCCTGCGCCCACGCCAAACTGGTACCAGAGGGCTGGGAGAACCGCTAGAACAGTTTTAGGGAGCACATTGAGGGAGGAGAGGGGGATGTTCCATTGTGCAAGCAGAAATCCGTGTGCTGAATGAGCAATTAAAAAAGACTGAAAAGACTAAAAGGACGTTCTGTTGTTAGAAAGAATGAGACTGCATATAACATCATGGTTGGAGTGCTCTAGTAGCTAAATTGAAACTGCTTTAATTTTCTTCTACTCTTGCAATATTGATTAGATGTGTAATGCGGGCTCCTATAAAATGTTATATTTATAGTTGGAAATATTTTTTGTGTTGTTGCAATATTTGCTATTTGTTATTTTTTCTATTATGGCTGTATTATTTTGCTTGAAATTGTTTTGTAATTGTTTTCTTTTGTTGTAAGCTACTGCAATTATAGTGTTTTTGCTTCTTTTTTGAAAGTCGCTTTAAGTTCTATTGTTGAAAAAAGAGACTAATAAATACTAGTAATAATAATACTAGTAATACTAATACTACTACTACTACTAATAATTTTCCTTAGTGCTGCTTTGGATACAATTCTTTGCACTAGTCTTATGAATTGCCTACTGTAATACAATGATGTCAAAATAATTTTGTGCCTCCCAAGCCCTCCATTCTAAAAATAAATTACAAAAGATGTTTTAATTTTGAAAAAAAAATAGTGACCTCCCTTGCTGTTATGCCAAAAGGTGTTTTGTGGATCTCTAATTTTTTTAAAAAAAATTAGAAACATTAAAGCTTTAAATTAATTTCTACAATTATTTTAGTATTGTTTACTGACTGCTCCCATAGGGACCCCACTGTGATGTAAAAAGGGTTTTGGGGGGGGCATATCCTAGACTTCTTCCAGTAGCAAATAGCAGGAAGACAATGCTGAGGATTAAACTATCATGGAAGTGGCACCTCAAAACCAGTTGACTAGCAAGAAGGTTAGAAAAGAAATACATGGATCCTCAGGGATGGGGAACCTGTGGCCCTCCAGATGTTGTTGGGCATCCTTTCATCCTTCCTGGTCATTGGTCATGCTTGCTGGGGCTGATGGGAGTGGGGGTCCAATTACTTCTGGGAGGCCATAGTTCTGTACCTCTGATTTAGGAGTTTAAACATATGAACACATATCCCTCTCCAAGCATCTTTTTTGTGTAGTTTTTCCTCTGATCCTTTGAGTTCTTAGCTATCTAAAGATAGCTATCACTTATTTTTGTACACTTGTTGCCCAATTCTCCTCTATCCTTATCCCCATCCCTGGCATAAACAGAAGCCCCTTGGCAAACAATTTCCCCAGTTGAAACAATTCAAATAAATTATATATATATTTCAACCATTCTTTCTCTCCACCCCCCTCCCAGCTCTTCTTGGAGAAAACTGGATCATATTCCTCTATACCTCCTCTCTCACCTCTACATACTAATATCTACCTAACTTCCAGGGTCTGTGAGGATGCAATGTCAACAGTCCTCTTCAGAGGCCTTGCTTTGCATTTTGCCACCAAGGCATTTGGTGGGGATGCAGGACAGGGCCTTGTGGGTGGCAGCAGCCTGACTATGGAACTCCCTCCCAAGAAACGTGAGACCAGTCCTTTCTCTGTAGTCCTCTAGGCTGGCAGTTAAGACATTTTTGTTCCATCGGCCTTTTAATGTGTTTTAAATTCATCTAGCTATGGTTGTGTTTCCTTTCTGTTAATTGTGGCATGAATATGCTTTTTCATTATATTGATGTTAATAGTTGTAAACTGCCTTGGGGGCTGTCTTTAGAGCTGAAAGGCGGTACAGATTTAAAAATAAAACAAACCATTCACAAGCTTAAATTCTTGGTGAATAAGCTGGGGGGGGCATTGGCCAAATCTTGCCTCGGTGGGCCACCAAATAAAAATCCGTATTGCGACAAATCACCACCACTGCTCCGGTTTCACTATGCTAAAACTAAAGTTTGCCATCTTTCCAGCTTTGACTGGCCTGCTTGGCTTTTTCAAAGGCTGGGGTAGTTACTTCCAGGCTGACAAGGCTTTGGGGGTTCAAGAAAAGGCGAGTAAGAAGTGGCATGATAGAAGTTTATAAAAGTATGCATGCCATAGAGAGGAAGTTTTTCGTCCTCTCTCATAACACCAGAACTCATGGACATCCAATGAAGCTGAACGTTGGAAGATTCAGGACAGAGAAAAGAAAGTAATTCTTTATGCAGTGCATAGTTATATGATGGAATTCGATCCCAGAGAAGCAGTGATAGCCACCAACCTGGACAGCTTTAAAACAGGATTAGACAAAATAATGGAGGATGGCAGCAGTACATGACTGAATACCAGTTGCTGGAGGCTGCGGGGAGGGGAGAGTTCCCTTGCGCTCGGGTCCTGCTTGTGGGCTTCCCATGGGCATCTGGTTGGCCACTGTGAGAACAGGATGCTGGACCACTGACAGATGGGCCACTGGCCAGTAGGGATGGGTAAGAATTTTGATACAGTTCGCATTTTAAGCAGAATTTATCAAATTCACACTTTCCGAATCAGTATGAGAACCAAAACACAGCCATCCTTAGAAATTTGCATTTATTAGAATTTTGAGATGCAGTTAAACAGTATTTACAAAAATGCATATACGAGGGGAAAGTATCCATCAAAATGAATATGAGTGAAAATAACATGGAAAAATGCATTAGATAACGAGAAATGGCTTGCAAAAATGTGTACCTTTGTTAAAACTGCTTATAAAAATGTGTTTATTAGGAGAAATTTGCACTAAAATGTTGGAGAATTTTCATGTTTTTTTTAAAAAAATGCAAATAGCTGCAGAAATGGGGAGAACTGAATTTAAGATTGGAAAAATGAAAAAAAGAGAGAACCATAATTGACAGATATTTCCATCCCTATTGGCCAGGTCCAGCAGGCTCTTCTTAAGTTCTTAAATCTACAGCCTTTATACAAAGCCATCACTGAGCAACCTGAATGCATAATTGTACAGGGTACCTTTCTGGCAAGGCAGGCAGAGCTTGCCTATGGCTATTAGCATGGCTCTGAATGCCAGTTGCTGGGAAACATAAGTGGGAGAGTCCCACTGCACCCATATCCTGCTTATGGGTTTCCCATAGGCATCTGGTTGGCCACTGCAGAACGGAATGCTGGACTTGATGGGGATTTGGCCCGATCTGTCAAAACTCTTCTTATGTTCTTAGCTTTCCTTCCCAACCCTTAGTTACGCTTAAAGTCAGCAAATGATTAGCTCTTGAGAGACATTAAACACGATAAAGCACAAGTGCACCCAGGCAGAAAGTGACATCATGGAAGCAGCCTCCTCCCCCAACCTACACATGCTCACTTTAGTGTCCGAAGGGACCCTATTTATTTATTCATTTATTTAATTTATAGCCCACCCTTCCTCTTAGTAGGAGCCCAGGGCCTACACAACTGAGCAGCACAAAGTGAGGTAGCCTATCCCCCACTGGTTGCTTCCTTTTGTATTCCTCCCTGAGCAAGGATGAATCATAACTGTTTGTTCAAATTTTCTCCCTCCCATTTTTAAGACTGTTTCCCCAAGGCCCACACACTATTGGGAATTATTGTCATTTTGGCAGTTGCGGGATAACTACCAAGAACACTCATCTATGTGCAACTCAAGAGTCTGACATCATAAAGATTAGTAAGGTTTCTGGTGGAACACATCCACTTGAACCTTTCTAATTCATTATCAGTGAAATGCAACACAAACCAGCAACATGCACGTCAGGCCTCAAAAAGGCTGAAATGTAGAATAATGGGGAAATGTTCACAAACTACGGGATTGTGCCTTAACATGTTTGTTTACTTTGCAAAAGGAAAGTATTTGAAACAATTAAGCACTTCTCTTCTTCTCTCAGAACCTAGATCCCATGCTTAGTTTAGGATTTAGGCTTTAGAACGGAATCGGGGACACACACCCAACTCCAAGATAGTAGCTGCCATTAATATAAATGAGACAAGTAGGAAAATGGCAAGCAATGCTGATTTGCATGATTCACTGTTATATCCGGCTAATTACAGCACAATAAAGTTTGTGCAAACATGCCCCTTGTGTATGGGAAGCACAAGATAAAGGGTGGCATTTAATGCCAGTCCTACTCAGAGTAGACTAAATTATTTATTTATTAAATTTATACCCCACTCTTCCTCCCGGTAGGATCCCAGGGTGGCAAACAAAACACTAAAAACGCTCTAAAACAGCATACAAATAGACCTTAAAATTTATTAAAACAAAACACTTTAAATATCTTTAAAACTTCTTAAAAAGCAATTCCAACACAGACGCAGACTGGGATAAGGCCTCTATATAAAAGATTTGTTGAAAGAGGAAGGTCTTCAGTAGGCCCTGAAAAGATAACAGAGATGGCAACTGTCTAATAAGGGAGGAAATACCAAAGGATAGGTGCCACTACAACTAAAGGTCTGTTTCCTATGTTGTGCAGAACAGGCCTCCTGATAAGATGGTATCTGCAGGAGGCCCTCACATGCAGAGCGCAGTGATCGACTGGGCATATAAGGGATAAGATAATCTTTCAGGTAGCCTGGTCCCAAGCTGTGTAGGGCTTTGTGCTACTTAGCCCAGTAGCAAATGAGGTGATACCCTGCCCCAGTGAGCAGTCTTGCCACTGCATTTTGCACTAGCTGCAGCTTCCGGACCAACCTCAAGGGCAGCCCCACATAGAGCGCATCACAGTAATCTAGCCTGGAGGTTGCCAGTGCATGGACAACAGTGGTCAGTCTATCCCAATCTAGAAACATGCGCATACGTCTTACCAGCTGAAGTTGGTAAAAGGCACTCCTAGCCACTGAGGTCACCTGGGCCTCTAGTGACAAGGGTGGATCCAGGAGCACCCCCAGACTATGAACCCTGCTCTTTCAGAGGGAATACGACCCCATTCAAAGCAGACAACCACCAACCCACAGGTCCTCCATCTTGCTATGATTCAGACTCAGTTTATTGGCCCTCATCCAGCCCACCATCAAGTCCAGGCACCAGTCTAGGGCTTGTACAGCACCTCCCAATTCAGATGTTACAAAGATGTCAGTGTACTGCTCCAAAGGGCTTTGTATAGATGTTAAATAGTATTGGGGACAGTGGTATAGTCGTCCAGGGTTCCAGGGGGTCTTAGACCCCTTACTTTTTTGGGATCAGTGTCCCAATAGGGTCCCTATGTCTTCAGTGTTCTTTCCCGCTAATTGGAGCCAATCAGAGTGAAAGGACTCTTCTTAGTAGTTAACACGCTCCCCTTTAGTCTTATAACAGCAAACATAAAGGGAAACTCAGCAAAGGAAGTTCCTCACCGTATAGCATCTTGTTACATTTGCCCATGTACATGCACAGAAGATAGTAGATCTAGCTGAAAGGCAGCACATGAAGATCTGCATTGATAGTTGCAATGCATCACTAAGGGAAAGCTCTAAACCACTCTGGCCACTGGAGCTCTGTCAGGGGAATAGGAGTCTCCTCATGGCACCCTTCACAAATTACACTTCCCAGGATTCTTTGAGGAAAGCCATGACTGTCTAAAGTGAAATAAAGGTCTGGCCTGGGTGTGGCCCCCTGATTAGGAAAGCCAAGCAGCTGTGAGTATGAGGCAAGGTCAGTAACAGGATTACAGGCACTCTGTGAACATGGCTGATTTTTAATTATGGTAATTTCAACATATTATGAGAACTCTGACAGAAAAAAGTCCAAAAGGAGTCTGGTTTTTCTCTCTCTCTCTTTACACTTCGAACTCTTGATTCTGACTGTTTTGTGTATCACCATGAAAATTTAGAGGGCAAACGTTTCTGAGTTCAGGACTATAAGTTTTGTAAGGTTTTGTTTTGAAATGAGCTTATGGGACGCATCAGAATGGCATGGGGGTATTTTCAATTTAACATTGCGGAATGTGAAAAATCCACACTGACTATAGTATACAGCCACTCTCTTGGCTGTATAATTCTGGAATTTCCTAGGTTCTTATATTAAGCTCAGAGTTCCATGCATCCTGCACTACCTCCTAATATATATGAATTGTAATTAAGTTCTGTCACCACCAGAGCTGCATCTCATGAAATTACAGAGACCATTTCTCAGCTGGATGTGAAATTTCATTGCACAGTTCATCCAGAAATGACACCAACCAGTTTGATCAAGAATCATGACAACTTACTGAAGTAAGTTGAATGAAATGGTTCTGTGTCTAGCAATCAGATGTGTCTGTCCTCATCAAACACTTCTCTCACTGTGTCAACATCATTGGTATTTGCAAAACCTTTATATAGTTGTTTGGTAACCAAACAGCTATATGTTTTATAGACATGGAGATGATGTATAGCTTAGCTGATGGCAGTCAAGTCCTCAGGACAGACCAATATGCATTCCATAAGCAGTCAAACCTATATAGTTTTATACTCTTTAAGATGAATGTAAGCTTGCCCAGGTATGCAGTGGAGACATTTTGAGTAACATGACAATGCCACCTGATACATCTCAGGATATCTGTATTTTCAGAGCCCTTCTTCAATTAACATACATTTATTGAATTTAAGCAGCTTAGTGCTGCTTTTTATCGATTAATTGATTAAAGAAAGAAAGAGAAAGAAAAAGGCTGTAACCTATATTCCGAAAATTTAAGGGAGGGAGTCATGTTACCTCCCAGTTTCAAAAAGCTTTTTCACAACTTGATAGTTGTTTTATTTGTCGTATGAATATCATCCATAGAGTCTCTCAAATATGTAAAAACTTAGTAAGTCTGTTGTCTAACAAAAGCCTTAAGTACCTAGCAGCAATGGCTGTCAATATATCAAGAGACTGTGTAGCCTATTATTCTCATGCTTGATGGGAACATTTGCCTGGTTCATTAACAAGGCTTACAAACATGAGGAACCTACAGTCTAGGAGTCTGTTGGTGCCCTCAAAATGTGTTTGAATCCTTGAGATCCTGTGTAAAGAACTGCTTCAAAAAATAATTGTGTATGCTGAAAAAAAGGAACAGGTTAAGGTCGGTTTGGGCTATTTAAGAATCAACTGTGGTAAAAATTACAAAGGCACCTGGTCATCCTTTTGAAATGGCAAAATAGTGCCCATCCCCCAGGTCTGACCCCTTGGGCATCAGGAGAGGGGCAGTGGCTCAGGAGCAGAGACCCTGCTTTGCCATGAAGAAGATCCCAAGTTCAATCCCCAGCATCTCCAGGAAAGGCTAGGAAAGACCCCGGTCTCAAACCCTGGACCTAGAAAGCCACTGCCAGACACTGCTGTAGACCAGCCTTTCCCAACCGGTGTGCCTCCAGATGTTGTTGGACCACAACTCCCATCAGCCTCAGCCATTGGCAATGCTGAGCTAGATTGGCTTTTCCCCACCCCCAAACGAAAAAGCCCCAAACGTTGTAACCTTTCCTCTTACCGAAATTGCTCCATCCCTCCGAAGATTTTCTGTGTACCTTTTCCGTTTCTACAATACCCAAACCAAACCCAACCCGCAGAACTTATCATCGTCTCAGTGTCAGTAACAGTGGTGGCTGGTGCCCGTTGTGACTGGTAGAGCGGAAGGAGATGCGACCACCAGAGCCAACAACAGGCAGAACCACCCCCCGGCTGGTTGTAAGCAAGAAGGTAGGCAGGTGGGGGCTGGCTGAGGACAGACTGAAGTTGATGAGGCGGCGCCCCATTTGCCCGAATGGACCAGCCACTTAATACGTTGCACTCTTCCGACAAGGAAGCCATCTTTAAACATCCTGCGTCTCGTTTGAAGAGCGGAGCAATGCCAAGCACACACTGATGGGTCGCTGCATTTGCGATGAAGGCTACTAGATGCAGGGAAAAGTTCCTGGACTCCATTTCTGTTAATTGTCATAGAGAGTCGGAGATATGAGTGTATTAAATGCTCTCTGCTATGTTATCAGATGTTATGTCACTCTACTCTTTGCCATCGTAAGGTTTATTTGCTTTATAAGTTAAGTTTTATTTATTCTAAGGTCAGTCATATATTTTCTTATTCAATTGTAATTGTGATTTTTGAAATGACATACATGGAAGTCTTAAATATTTTTAATGTTTTGTATTCAGTGTCCCCTTGCAATGGTCTTCCGACTAAGCAATAAATAAATAATAATAAAAATTAAAAACCACTGATGGGGCAGTGGGAACTGCTGCTCGTGAATGGCTTGGTCAGTCTACCTACAGTAAAAAGGAAGGGCAGCTGGATGCCTGGATTCAGACGATATGAATGGCACATAGCTCCGTAGAGATTACCCATCACTGTAGGGGGTAGGGAATCAATCTGAAGTGACTCTAGGAGGGTCCACACCAGGACATACACCTTCGCAGATATTTTAATTAGTGCTTGTTTAATTATTAGCCTTCCAAATATTTATATTCCACAATGCCTCCCTGTGGCAATTGCTTGTAAAAGCACAACCGAGATTGTTTTAAATGACTGTAGAATAAAATGCTGATACCTCCTTAGACAGACATGCCGAGGCCCCAATATTAGTGAAGGCCTTCCAGATAATTTATTTGTCAACAAATGCATCTTTGGGGCTTAAATGAGATAGAAACAGTTTAGGAGTTCTATGTCTTACAGTATATTTAGCAAAGCGACATAAGAATTAACCAGCCCACCTTCCTCTCATACAGACTAGCTGAGTAAGAGCAACAGAGACTGTCTTCTTTGGTAAAAACTATTAAAATGTTTGCTCACAACCTTTCATATCTACAGGAAACATAGGTTCAGCTTGGAGAGAAAAGACAGAAGTAGGTAGCAGATTTTAGTCCATGACTGGGATGTTCTGAGAATAACACCTCTTAAAAGGAAGAGAAGGGGGAAATAACTCCTAGTCAGTAGGAAGTTATATCGCAATAAATAAGCATAGAGGTGTCCCCAAATCTGAGGGGACATTTCCTTAAAGCATGCAAGTTTGCTTATACCCAACAGCATCATGACTATACATTTGTTGCACTGGATCCAGTCCTTTCCCTCAAGGAACTGCATCTGTTTTAGGGATATCACATGTTCCTAGAACCCATGGTATCATAATGCGCATGGTATAATTGATGATTAGTGGCATGGCTCTTCCAGCCGTGCCTGCATCATGTTGACATTTTAACACCAGTGCTGAAGTGTGCACAGCGGACTAGCTCAAGAGCTTGCTTCCATGCACTTTTATTACACAAGGAACTAAGGCTCCCTCTGCACTATCCATTTGAAGCGGTATCATACCACTTTAAACAGTCATGCCTTCCCCCAAAACATCTTGGGAAGTGCAGTTTGTTGAGGGGTGCTGAGAGTTGTTAGGAGACCCATATCCCCCCTCACAGAGTGACAGTTCCCAGAGCTCCCTAGGAAGAGGGACTGACATATTTAGGAATTGTAGCTCTGAGAAAGAGGGGTTTTCTAACAGTTCTCAGCACTCTTAACAAACTAGAGTTCCCCGGATGCTTTGGGGGAAGCCCAGAATGTTTAAAGTGATTTAATACTGCATTAAATGTATAGTGCAGATGGGGCCTCAGAGGGGTGCATTGTCATTCTCCTGTCATCAGTAGACATGCAAACTCCACATTTTGTATATTAGAGAGTACAACCACAAGACAGAAACTAAGCAAGCAGCACCAACACACATTCTAGGACCTAACATGGTAGTGGTGAGGAAGGTCGAGAAGATTAAAGAATGAGTGGCATAGCATCTGATGAGTTGTGTCATAGTGGAAATGGCTCTTGGTATGTTCATGCCACATAGTCAGCCCTGTGCTTCCTGTGCCACTCTTCCCTCACAGGATGAGCCCAATGGCTAATGCACAGTTTGCAGAGAAAACCAAATCAGGAATAGAAAGGGGATTTTTAAGGTGTTGTGCAGCTGTGGGCTGCAGATGACTGGGAAGGTTTTGACCACTAATCCTCCATGAGTGTTGTAGTCTTACAGAGGAGACATAATCCAAGGTCCTTGAACAAATCTCACAGTTTTCTTCTTAGAGAGAATGAATGGGATTAAGCAGGGATCAGTGAGACTACAACAAACATCAGGTCTAAGCATGGGCACAACAGTATTTATATGTTGATTTATAGTAAGATTTTTTTAAAAAAAAATCAATTCATAGTTGTCCATAATCATCATCGACAGCAATCGAAAAGGAAAGAAAACTGATGGATCAGCAGAGCAGACCTAATTTAAGAAAGAAAAAAAAGAAAACGTTATTCCAGAATATATTTGAAGAATTCAATTTCATTCTCCTTCAAAGGTTTTCTTCTTCTTCTTTTGGTAATGGAAAGATTCTTTAAACAACTCGACTGTTTAAATCAGGCTGGTTGAATCACGCTCAAGTCACTTGCAGTTCTAAACAGTTTCAAGTTGCAGTCCTGTTCTGATGTATTGAAATTACTTTCAGACAGCTAGTTCGAATAAGAATTTGGGGGAAGAAATTAATACAAATGAATGCAGGTCCTTTTCCTTAATTTTAGGGGAAGCTGGAAAAGGCTGCCCCGTGTCATTCTAGCCACCTAGAAATATTGTGGAATGAATCTTCCAGTGCTGGTGCGTCACAGTGGATGAATTTAATGTAAAATGGGAAGTTAATGTAACGTAATATAAAACAGAAACTGGGGGGGACAAATAGTGCATTTTTCAAACTAGAAACCATGTAGTGTTTGCAATGGCTGCAGGACCTAATCTTTCCACCCAGTAGCCTTCTGTGTCATTGCAGACAACAAAGAGGGAAAATCAGGTAGAAGAGCTTTGGATGAGCTGAATGCTACTCACATAAGATTCCCCTACCCAATTTTTGCCAAATCCCCCTCCCCCTGCAATCCTACACTACAGAGCCCAAGGAAGGGACCCTGAGGCTTTTTGGGGGTGTAGGGGAGAGGAGGAGGAGGAGAGGGGAAAGACCAGCTGCTGCTTCAGTCTTCCACTTGTGCAACCACTGTTGTCTGCAATGACATGGTTTGGTAGGCCTTTCTGAAACTCCACCTGCTTTTCATTTTATTACTGTGTCACAAATTAGTCCTGTGAAAATGTAGAAAATAGTGGGATATGATATTGATAATAGTGGGATATGATATGGCTAAAAGAAAGAAAGAAAGAAAGAAAGAAAGAAAAGACAGGTGTTCTTTCTGCACCTTTAATAGTTGTGTAGAAGGTGGAATTTCAGCAGAGCTACACCTCCCGAAATGTCCTGTTATGCAACCATCAAAGGTGCAGCAACCTCATTTTCTTTTGCAGCTGGCTACTCTTCAGTGATGGGACATCATCAGGAGGATGTTCTATAAAATATGAATGAACAAACAATGGCAATTGCAATGAAAAGGACAACCTTAATAATGAACATGTTCTCTCCTGTAACTACTGTAGCAGTTACACTACAAACATGTGCTATCTCAAGTCTAACTTCTCTGATATTTTTCCTTGGTTGAATTAAGCTACGTGAACAGCAGAATCATGTGGTGCACCACTTGCTGGACTGTACCATTCAGATTGCACGTGGGTTATCAGATGTTTGAATGCCTCCTTAACAGGGGTATAGACGTCCATGGTCTCAGCGGGTCTTAGACCCCTTACATTTTTGGGAGCAGGGTCCTAGTAGGGTCCCTATGTCTCCAGCATCCTACAAGCCAGTCATCATGACATGGTAGTGTGTTAACCACTGAGAAGAGTCTTCTAACATGCTTCCTTGCCTTTTCCTGCTGATTGAAGCCAATCAGAGTGAAAGGAGCTGAGTCAGCGACTGAGAAGACTCTTTTCAGTAGCTAAGGCTCCTCCTTTCATGCTTATTGGCTCCTAGGGTGTCTGTTGTTGTGGGAGAAGGCATTAACAAGGATCTCATTCTCAATCCAGCAGCAGTAAAAATGGGACAGGGTGCGGATGTGGCTGTGACTATCATGAAGAGACCTTGCACTTCTGAATTTACCACTACGCTACTGCCTTAAGTAAAAATGAAAAAAAAGGACTGCCTTCAAGCTGATCCCGACTTATGGCGACCCTATGAATAGGGTTTTCATGGTAAACGGTATTCAGAGGGGGTTTACCATTGCCTCCCTCTGAGGCTGAGAGGCAGTGACTGGCCCAAGGTCACCCAGTGAGTTTCATGGCTGTGTGGGGATTCGAACCCTGGTCTCCCAGGTCGTAGTCCAACACTCTAACGTCTACTCTAACCATTAACAAACAAACCAGCATGTGAAAGATAAGATCGATACCTGTCTTTGCCACTAGGTGTCACTACGCATTTGTCAACAAGGTTCACTGGGTTTTTTTTTTCCAGTCATGAATACAGCATGTTTTGCTGGTGTGTTAACATATACAGTTCAGACCATGATTGCACAGGACAGGTTGTATTCCTTCTTGTAATGCTAATTACTGCACCTAAGACAAGCAATTACAGCTGTAGGATAGTGCTCTGAAAGGGGAGCTGGCAAAGCAGAGATGGAGAGTAGGCAGAAAAGGGAGACTATAGCATAGGCTGAAAACACACTAGTCGCCAGATCAAAGCTTTTCCATTAGCCACACCTGGAGGGGGAATGGGTTGATCCACCAATCACTTGTGAAATCTCTTTGAATCTGAAATCGCACTTAAGCTGCTGCCGCTAGGCAGTAGTGTAGTGGTAAATTCAGAAGTGCAAGGTCTCTTCATGATAGTCACAGCCACATCCCCCCGCTGTCCCATTTTTACTTCTGCTGGATTGAGAATGAGATCCTTGTTAATGCCTTCTCCCACAACAACAGACACCCTAGGAGCCAATAAGCATGAAAGGGGGAGCCTTAGCTACTGAAAAGAGTCTTCTCAGTTGCTGACTCAGCTCCTTTCACTCTGATTGGCTCCAATCAGCAGGAAAAGGCAAGGAAGCATGTTAGAAGACTCTTCCCAGTGGTTAACACACTACCATGTCATGATGACTGGCTTGTAGGATGCTGGAGACATTGGAGGATGCTGTTCCCAAAAATGTAAGGGGTCTAAGACCCGCTGAGACCCTGGACAACTACACCCCTGTTAAGGAGGCATTCAAACCTCTGATAACCCACGTGCAATCTGAAATGGTACAGTCCAGCAAAAGGTGCACCATGTGATTCTGCTGTTCACGTAGCTTAATTCAACCAAGGAAAACACACTTGAGCTGATGCTTCCAGGTTTTACAGTAAAAAGGGGCAGGGCTTGACTAGCATAGTGTACCCCCGTTTTCAGAAGTGAGAGGTGGAGACTAACTAGAACTGGCAGAAAAGTGAGGGTGTTTCTACACTTAGTGTCCACAAATGTTGCTGAATGGAAGGTATCCAGAACCTTTCTTCACAGGGTTAGGACTTTGGACTCCTCTTCCTCCTGTTGCTGGACAAGATGATGATTAGAGGAGAGGAGGAGGAAGAGGAAGCGGGTGATTTTTTTGTGGTGTGTCCCCTGCATCTCAAGAACGTAGGAAGCGAGGTGCCTCATGCTAAGGCAGATTATTGGCCTGTCTAGCTCAGTATCGTCTACAATGACTAGCAGTGCTCTCTAGGATGTCAGATCCATCTGGAGACACCAGGTGTTGAACCTGGGGCTTTCTGCATGAAAAGCAGTTGCTCTCCCACTGAGCTATGGCCCTTCCGATTTGAGCTGCCTGCAAATCCCCTGCTTGTGCCAGGACAGCGTAGCAGTTAGAGTGCTGGACTAAAGCCTGGGAGATCAGGGTTCAAATCCCTGCTTGGCCATGAAGCTCAGTGGGTGTCCTTGGGCCAGCCACTGTCTCTTTAGCCTAACCTACCTCACAGGGTTGTTGTGAGGATAAAATGGGGAGGGAAAGAGCCATGTATGCCACCTTCGGCTCCTTGGAGGAAAGGTGGGGTATAAAAAAAATAATAAATAATATTGTAAGATGTGTTTTTGCAACAGTTGACCAGTTTCACTGTACTTTTAATGATTTTTATATATGGGGTTTTCCCCCTAACTTGTAAACTGCTTTGATCTAGCTTTGAAATAGCAGTATACAAATATATTTATAAATAAATAAATAATTGTAGGCATGGTGTACATAGATCTGTAGGATCTGGTGGATGGGCAGGAGCTAGATTAGATCCCCAGGCAAACTATAGTGCCAGCAATCTATGTGTGCAAACGCAGAGAGGACGTATAAACGGGTAGAAGGGCCTTTGGAGTTTCTGTTGCAGCGTCTTAACACAACTGAGCAAACATGTCGCTTTTCAGTTTAAAAACAGCATGTCAGTCCAGCGACGCTTCTACATATAGCAGTGGATTGTGGACTTGGATGCATGCAAGTTTTTCAGCGCATCCATGCAATGTTGTTCTTAACAAAAATGTCATCCATATTTTTTCTCTCTCATTTAATCCAGATTTACCACTGCCATATTTTTTGACTGATCAGATTTTCTGTGGAAACTGTAAATCCAGATTAAATGGGAGGAAAAAAATGGAATGGTATTTTGATGAGGACATTGTGTGGATGCTGTGCACACCTTACATGCATGAGCAGCACTGAGTCCACCATAATCTGTCATCTGGAAGCACCTCAGGTATAATATACTCCTACATATCAAACAGCAATGAAAACTAGATTGTGTTGTTTTAAAATGTTAATTTGTTGGTCTTAGATTCTATAATTTTTTGAAGTGTGACAAGAGTAGCCTATGAAATTTGGGCCACAGTGTACTGAATGTAAACAAAAACCACATATACATGATCTGAACTGAATGTTTGTCTTAAATTTTAAAATGTTAGCTGCATGTTTCTGTCCAATGAGCAAAGATCCCAGGGCTGTTACCAAAGAGGTTTGTGGCTCTTTAAAAATGTGTTACGATGTAAGACTCTTTCCTCGATTGGAGTGCACTTCATCAGATGCATGAAAAGCTTTTCTCAGTCAGGTAAAGGAAAGAAAATGGTACATATTGGGGCCAAGTAAGCAATGAAATGCAAAAAGTACAGCCTGTAACAATTCATTCAGGAAGTATTTTGGTTCTATATCTTCCAAATGTTTTTAGATGCTCTTAACTTTTAAAAATGTTCCTAGATGTTTACTTGTTTTTAAAATGTTCTAAATATATATTTTTTTAGTTGTATTGTTCTAACATTTTGGGTGTTTGCTGCCCTGAGCTCCTTTCGGAGGAAGGAAATATAATAATAAATGAATAAAATCAAGCCTGATTTTCAACACAGTCTAAAGCTACCAGAGGGTATGAATGAGGCCATTTGTTGCAGGGGATGCCTGGACGCTCCAAAGAACTTTCTCTCTTTTCTTATAACACACAAGGGACAATGAGCACCGCCTGCTGCTTCTACGGAGTTTGCAGTGACATGACATGAATGAAAACAGCGCAAACAGCTAGAGTCACACACACACACCCCAGTGTGAGCCAGTGAACAATCTTTTGGTGATCTCAACAGAGTGCAAAAAGTTACACAAAAAACAAAAGGCAGCCATGTTGGTTCATGTGGGGAAAACCGTCCAAAATTCACAATTGGGCAATCCCTTTATCAGGACCAAACAAAGTGCCACAAAATAGCGCATAAGCTTTTGAGTTCTCCAGAACTCTTTATGAGGCCAGATGTCACCCTGCTTTGTGTAACATCTAACCTGGCAAAGAGTTCTGGAAAACTCAAAAGCTTGCTTGTTATTTGCAACGTTTTGGTTGATCCTGATAAAGGTAATGTACAACTGTGGATTCTAGAGAGAGAGGTTAGTAACCTCTAAGGTTCTGAATAAAAAGAAAGAAGATGGATAAGAGTGTTCCCAGTGTGAAAATACATGCAAAGTTTTATTTGAAAGCTGTTTTGGGAATCTACATCAAAATACCTGAGCAAAGAAGTATTGGTTCCCCTCTATTTGGCACTGGTTAGGCCTCATCTTGAATATTGCATCTAGTTCTGGACACCACACTTTTAGAAGGATGCAGACAAACTGGAACAGGTTCAGAGGAGGGCAACGAGGACGATCAGGGGACTGGAAACAAGCCCTATGAGGAGAGACTGAAAGAACTGGGAACGTTTAGCCTGGAGAAGAGAAGACTGAGGGGAGATATGACAGCACTGTTCAAGTACTTGAAAGGTTGCCACATAGAGAAGGGCCAGGATCTCTTCTCGATCATCCCAGAGTGCAGGACACAAAATAATGGGCTCAAGTTGCAGGAAGCCAGATTTCGGGTGAACATCAGGAAAAACCTCCTGACTGTAAGAGTGGTATGACAATGGAACCTATTACCTAGGGAGGTGGTGGGCTCTCCAACATTGGAGGAATTCAAGAGGCTGCTGGACAGCCACATGTCGGGTATGCTTTAATTTGGATTCCTGCGTTGATCAAGGGGTTGGACTCGATTACCTTATATGCCCCTTCCAACTCTGTGATTCTGTGTCTCCTATATATTATAGCCAGGAAAGGACGAAGTGTGTTTGTCACACCAGAGAGTTTAAGCCAGCTTTTGGGTAAAGCAATCTGCATTCTGTAATGCAAATGTAAAACTAACCTTGACTGTAATGTACACTGGATTTCTCTTCTGTCATGAACAGCATTTGCACGTGGCACAACTAGCATGCAAGAGACTAAAAGATTCATTCTTTATTATGTGGAAATGCTCGGAAAGGAGTCCTGATATCCTTTGCATATTTATTTACAGCAGCCTTTATTTTACAGCTCTAAAATATCTGCCCTGTTTAGAAGAAACAAATCCTACAGTCCTGCTAAAACCTGTTTATACCCTGCACAAACACACACAACCAATGTTACAGAGAAAGAGCTTACAGCTTACAATAAGGTATATTGACACAACACCTTGGTTTTACACCATCTTAATTGCCAAAGCTTCTCTCAAAGAACCCAGAGAACTGGAGTTTGGTGAGGATTCTGAGAGCTGAATGTAATGAAACCTCAAAGCAGTTTACAAAGATATATGAATAAAACACTGAATTGATCAATAAAACAACAGTTAAAAATCTAGTTAATAAAAGATATATAACAAGTAAACAGGGCTGTGGAGTCGGAGTCATGGAGTCGGAAGCAATTTTGGGTGGAGTTGGAGTCGGTAGAAATGTACCGACTCTGACTTCAAAATAAATTTTGATTCACAATTTTTTTAAAATATAAATTCACAATGTCAAAGAAGCTTCCCATGAAGTCAGCTGTATTTGGGCATTTCACCATAACTCAGGATGGAAAACATTTTGTGTGTCAGTGTATGACACAGGACCCAGATGAAGACAAATGCTGTGATGCCAAAATCAGCGTATATTCAGGCAGCAATAAAAATGCTCCTACGAGAGCTTCCAATTTAAAAAGACATTTACAGCCCTTTCCAGGGCTGTGGATTGGGAGGCAATTTTGGGTGGAGTCGGAGTCGGACAGTAGAAAAATACAGGAGTCGGAGTCGAAGTCTCGGCGTACCGACTCCACAGTCCTGCAAGTAAATATGATGGAGTACTTGTGAGTTGTGTGAACAGGAATAAGAAAGGAGCAGGGTTGAGATAAGAGCCTCTTCAGAGAAGTGGGCTTCTGAGGAGGAATTTGAAGAGTGTGAGATGTTAACATATCTGCTCTTGACGCTCTCTAGAAGTAAGGGGAGCACTGGAAAAATTGTGAGTGTATTCAGCAAAGTGCATCTGAGGCAACTGAGGATACAGTTGTGTCTTATTAGACAGAAAGAAACTCTTAGAGACAGGCTAAGCCAGAGCCGATGAAACCACTGAAATCAAGGGCAGGAGTTTGTCCTGGCTATGAAAAGAGAAAAGAATTGGCAGAAGGTGCGGGGAGACTTGACTCCTAAGTACATTGAGGACTCTTTCAAAAGTGGAAGCTTTACACAGAGGAGTGGTGAGGATCTCTTTGGGATTCTACAGAGCTTGGAAAAGTTACTTTTTTGAACTACAACTCCCATCAGCCCCAGCCAGTATGGCCACTGGATTGGGCTGATGGGAGTTGTAGTTCAAAAAAGTAACTTTTCCAAGCTCTGTTCTTGAAGCACAGGATACCCTGCTCTGCTATAAGGTCAGCCAGGTAGGTGTAGGTAGGCCATCGTTTCCCTTTCGACTGTATGATTCCAAGAGGAAAGGAGGATGGACCTAGCTTCGGCACTGGCACCTCCAGGCTGCTCATTCACGCTTTCCTACAGCTTCAGAGCTATTCTGTGCAGTGGAGATATAACAGGGTGTTGCAAGAAATAGAGAGATTAAGGCATGGAGGGATTTAGATAACTATGATATGCTGCATTTGGAAAGTGTGATAGCAAGTACTGCAAGGAGAGAGGAAAGGAGCATGTCGCTTTCCTATGCTTAGTAGAAATCTTTCTCCTAAGCAAAATCCTAGTCCTCATAACTGAAAGGAGAGACTAAAAGCTCATGAATTAGATCAGCCTTTCCCAACCAGTGTGCCTCCAGATGTTGTTGGACCACAACTCCCATCAGCCCCAGCCATTGGCAACGCTGGCTGAGGCTGATGGGAGTTGTGGTCCAACAACATCTGGAGGCACACTGGTTGGGAAAGGCTGAATTAGATGGTGAGCAAACCACTTTATTTACAACAAACTCAAACATGCACTGGACAAAAGAAAAGCCTACCAGAAATCTACCTCCACAGCTGCCTGAAGGCCTAGTCTCTAGAGCAGCCTTTCCCAACCAGTGTGCCTCGAGATGTTGTTGGACCACAATTCCCATCTTTCCTGACCATTGGCAATGCTGGCTGAGGCTGATGGGAGTTATGGTCCAACAACATCTGGAGGCACACTGGTTGGGAAAGGGTGCTCTAGAGCTCCTGAGCTTTCTGTAAAACTTGGACTGGAACTCCTCCAGACTCTGGTGAACCGGAACACATAAAACCCAGACTGGATACTGAACATAACAACGGCCAACCTGATTGTTGTTGAGCTGCTGCAAAAAGCTACCTAATGGAACTAGGGCCACCATGATGATATGTCTCTTGCAAAAAGATGGGCTTCACCAACAGCTAGCAACAAAAACACAGAAGTGGATCTGGATGCTGTGGATTTATCTGTGAGAAGTGACAAAGCTACATGTCTCCTGTGGATCAGACCAGAGGCACTGTTAGGTATTTATTTATTTATTTATTTATTAAATTTATATTCCACCCTTCCTCCTAGAATGTTCCCAGGACAGCAAACAAAAACACTAAAACATCTTGAAAACAAAAGACGTTAAAACATGTTAAAACAAAACATCTTTAAAAATATCTTTTTTAAAAGGTGCTTTAAAAACATCTAAAAAAGCAAATCCACTACAGACACAGACTGGGATAAGGTCTGTACTTAAAAGGCTTGTGGAAAGAGAAAGGTCTTCAGCAGGGCTGGCATCAAACAAGCCAGGGTCCTTGGGCACCAGCTTGCCCCAGGCCCTGGCATCCACACGCACACCCACCTACTTTTCCCTTGAAGGGAATGCTGCCCGTACTGTGTGCGCATGCGTGCCATCAACCGAGATGGCAGCCAAGGCTTCCCTAAGGGGCTCATGCCTCCACCACCATCTTGGTTGATGGCACGCATGCGTACTATGCACGCTCATACCTGCCATCAACCAAGATGGCAGCAGGGGCATCAGCCCCTTAGGGAAACCTCGGCCGCCATTTTGGTTGATAGTAGGCATGCACTCGCACTGCAGCCAGCATTGACTTCAAGGGAAAGGTTGTTTGGGCATGCAGGTGGGTGTTGCAGGCCTGCTTGATAGTAGGGTGGGTGCCTTGGAGTGATCTGCGGCAGGGTTGGGAGCCAATGCTACTGTGGATCGCGGGAACGCTACCCACTCATCCTAAAGAGACGCCCTTCAGGGGCCCCTTGGGCCCTAGTGAGCCTCGGCCAGGGCCCAACCTGGCCGTCCTCTGGCACCAGCCCTGGTCTTCAGTAGGTGATGAAAAGACAGAGACGGTGCCTATCTAATATTTAAGGGGAGGAAATTCCAAAGGGTAGGTGCCACAACACTAAAAGTCTGCTTCCTATGTTGTGTGAACGGACCTCCTGATAAAATGGTATCTGCATGTCCTGCCTGAACTCAAAGAACTCAGACTCAGACATGGCTGTGTTTTTTTCTTTTATTGAAGTAAGAGACAGTTTCAATTCAGTGCGCTTCATGAATCTACCTATGGCTTACTCAGAACTCAGCATCTCTCTAGGTCTAACTAGGCACAACTTCACTGTACTAAGACGTTGACTCGGCAACTACCCCCCCTCACTCAGCTTAAATAAGGGCTGGGGGGGCACCCCACTCGCGTGTTCTAACTCCAGAGGGGTATCTGGAGCTGCTGGGGTGGAGCTGTCAAAGTCCAGAGCTGGGGTGCCTTCTGAGTCCAACTCCCCGCTTGGCTCCTCACCGGCTCGACCATCCCACTCTAAGTCTTCCTCCTCCTCCGCTTCATTCTTATCAGTCCACCCCCCTCCAGCAGGGCTGACAATACTGCGGAAGGCCCCCACCTACAGAATGCAGTGACTGACTGGATACATGGTAAGATGATCTTTCAGGTATCCTGATCCCAAGCTGCATAGGGCTTTGAATGCCAAAACCAGAACCTTGAACTTGGCCCAGTAGCTAATGGGCAGCCAGTGCAGTTCTTTCAGCAGCGGGGTGACATGTTGGCGATATTCTGCCCCAGTGAGCAGTCTCGCCACTTCATTTTGCACCAGCTGCAACTTCCAGACCAACCTCAAGGGCAGCCCCACATAGAGCACATTATAGTAATCCAACCTGGAGGCTACCAATGCATGGGCAACAGTGGTCAGGCTATCCCAGTCCAGAAATGGCCACAACTGTCTTACCAGCTGGAGCTGGTAGAAGGCACTTTTAGCCATCAAGGTCACCCGGGTCCCTAGTGATAAAGATGGATCCAAGAGCACCCCAGACTACGAACCTGCTCTTTCAGAGGGAGTACGACCCCATCCAAAGCAGGCAACTGACCAATTATCCGAACTCAGGAACAACCAACCCACAGCGCCTCCGTCTTGTTAGGATTCAGACTCGGTTTATTGGCCCTCATCCAGTACTTGAAGGACTCAAGGCACAAACCTTGATACAAACTAGCCTAACATCTGTACATGCTAATATGTATGTTTAGATGCCCTTGGGCAAATTAAGGTGGCAGGTGACTGGCATGGCACTATGCAGCGTGCTCAGCTGCTCCATAAGCAAAGGTTTTTAAAAAAAAGTTTAAAGGAAGGGAGTGGAGGTCTGGCAGTGGCACTCCCTGGGCCATCCCTTAACAATGTCCTTGGTTCAGATGTCCCTAAGCTTCATGGCGCAGAATAGAGAAGCTCAAGGGTGGAACCTGCTTGAGTATGATGTGGAAGTTGTTGGTGACATTGTTTTTGTTGTAAAGAAAAACACCTCAAATCAGCTTTTAACTTTTCCATTGCAGGATAATGTGTCATGTGTTTTCAAAACATATTCTGCCTTTATTGTAGTCTGCTGCTCTGTCATGCTACACAAAGGGCTCATCCAGACGACTGCAAAATGTGTGACACGCCCGCTATGTGTGTTCATTATTTTTTGGTCGTCCAAATGACGTCTCGCACTGTTACGCATTTTCGCGGGTTAAATCCGCTCCTTGCAATACCGGCAAAAATGCGATTTGCTGTTTAAAATTGGGAATCATCCACTGTGCCTTCCGGAGTTAGGATGCAATACCGCGGACTTTACAGCTGATGGGCGGTTCTTGGGCGTTTCCCCGTGCCCCTTCTCCTCATTCCAGCCAAATTCTCCGTGGGAAGGAAAGGGAGAAGGAGGGGTGTGTGTGACACATTTCTTGCTTTTTTGGAGAAATAAGTGCAATTGCCAGCGTGTGTATCTCCTTAAATATCAATAAAGGCAGAAAAGCATACATTCAAATCGCAAATACAAACAAGGCAGGCGTGAAACCGACCAGCAGCCTTTCTTTCTGAGGTGAGAACTCCTTTACAGCCATATTGTGCTTTGTTGCAAAGGGGGAGAGGAGCATACGTAATTTTTTTGCTGACCAATTGGTTGATAGGGGGAGGTTTTAGAGGCGGAGCTTGGAAAAAGCAAAAAGAATGTAGGGGTCTTACCGCTGCGTGTGCGGGTGCAAAAAAGCGTTATTTTTAATTGGGAAAGAGCGAACTAAAAGGCAAAGTGAGGACTATCAGATGACAAACCGAATATGGAAACCGTGGATTATCCCGCTCCGTTTGGATAAGCCCAAAGTCTGTCTTTGCTTATTATAAAAAAAACCCCTCTTCCTTGATGAAGTCATTGCAAAGACCTCCATCAAATGGGCATTGATCCAGCCTTCAAATATCTCTTGAAACTAACAATTGCAGTCTCATGTATTCACATTGCAACTGAGGAAGATTTGTTGCAGCATGGACCCTCTGTTTTACCAGTCAGAAATGTAATGGAGTTTTGCAGCTATGGGCTCTTTGAGATGACTTCTTTATGGAACATTCATCCTGATCTGTTTCCACAAAATTTCCATGGAGATTATATGACATTGCTGTTTATTGAGCATGCATTCTGATTTGTTTGCACAGAGGTTAGATGACATATCCCAATGTCATTGTTATCCCACATTTTGCAGTGCATTTCCCCATTACTTTTCCTACCACAAAAAACTAGGGGTTTGGGGAGGAGGGCTGGTTTCGTTTTGCACAATTAGCAAATCCACTTTAGTTGTGCACTCTAAATTTGCCACTGTACGATTGATACCTGCAAAATAGCGACAGCCTGGAAGTGGCTTCAGTGACGTTCATCCCAGCAGCACTGAGTGAAGGAGCAGCAGCTCTTGGTCTGTGTTGTATTTCGAAGAACTCTTCCTCTTAGCCTACTTGCATTTTTTTTAAAGCATTGCTACATCCAACTCTAATCTGGGGTTCACAGTGGTCTCCCTTCCAGGTCTCTAATTAGGTTTATAGCAGCATCACTTAAGCAACTCTGCAACATCTGCTGCTTCCAGGCAACCTTCTGGTTTGTGACACACACTTGAAAGAAGCAGTAGACCTTGTCCCCTTTCTATTCCAGGGACCAGCCCTCCATTTGCTCCCCAGTAATCCTCAACAATATTCTTAGAAGTTCCCAGATACGATTTGGATAGTTATCACCTGTCAGTGTAATCTCATATCTAAAAGCAGGGTACTTGTAAATCTGCTGCCCTACAAATCTTCTTCCATAGATTGACTTGGACACGATGTTTATGTCAGCAGAAAACATTGGATATGTTAAAGTATGCATGATCTTCTACTTTATTTCATTGCCCTTTGGAATTGCTTTTTTCCTTGATCAGCATTTGACTAAGCAATTCCATGAGTGTCAGCAGAAGATACTTTCCAGAGTTCAGCTAAAGGGGAAAGTTTTTCAACTAAAAATAAGGGTGATCAGTCTGTTGGACATTTGCCTTCAGTGAGAGTTAGTGCAGGTCCCTAATCAATCTCCTTCTTCCTTTTCGTTTCTACTTTTTCTTGTTTTATGGATATTCTATATACATCATTGCCATCCAAGTCATAACCTAGATATTATTATCAGTCTATGGCTACATTATAGTCTCCATGTAATGTCTACGCCTGTAAGGTCAGTTGTCTTTGTTTTTTTTAATTAGTTGCAACCATAAAACAAGAAAAGTGTAAACAAAATTAAAATCTGTTCCATATATAAAAACAATTAAAATAGTTCCAGTACAGATGCAGATTGAGATAAAGGTCTCTACTTAAAAGGCTTGTTGAAAGAGGAAAGTCTTCAATAGGCACCAAAAAGACAACTGAGATGGTGCCTAATATGTAACAGGAGGGAATTCCAAAGAGTAAGTGCCGCCACACTAAAGGCCTGATTCTTGTACCATATAGAATGGATTTCCTGATAAGATGGAGGCCCCCTCCTGCAGAGCACCATGTTCAACTTGATATATAAGGAATGAGATGATATTTTAGGTATTCTTGTCCCAAGCTGTATAGGGCTTTGTACATCAGTACCAACACCTTGAACTTAACTCAATAGCCAACTGGCAACTTCCATTTATGCCATGCTTTGTCACATATCATTTTTGGAGATCTTTATAAGTTGCTCATCACTGAATGTTACCCCTTTTTCTTAGTTGGATTCCAATGGCACATGTATCTTGTGGTTTGACAGTTCATATATTCATGTTGGCATTTGACATAGTGAGATGTGATGTCCAGTGCTGATGTTCATGGCAGAGATTCCAGAACGGTGGAGCAGAGCAAGCTATCCCCAAATTGACCAGGGAGATTCAGCTCCCTGCCCCCCAGATGATCAGGCAAAACCCAGCAACCCTGCTGTTGTAATCATGGCTAATTGACATAGGAGAGAAAGAGGTGCAGCTCCAAGAGCCAACAGCTGACTGCAGTGCCTTGCTTACTCTGCTTTGAAGCAGCATTTAGGAGTGGAGGAAGGAGCTGAGTGCTGGCTGGGGCTGATGGGAGTTGTAGTTCAAAAAAGTAACTTTTCCAAGCTCTGCGAGCTTATGTGTGTGGAGACAGAGAAGATAAAAACAATTAGGAGTGAACAGACCACATCCTGAACAGCAACCTTCCAGTTCTTCTGCTGTTCAGTAATATCCATGAGCTGTCTTTCCTGTACAGTTGGCTTCCTTTTGAATATATTTTTAATACTGGACCACCATGAGTCCCCATCCACCCTTAAAAACATTCTGGGGGCTACTGGTTCACAGAATTCAGACTGTGAATGATAAAGTATATGTCTGTGGTCACTGGGTGTTCTGTTACTGTAATTATCCCCCAGTGTTCAGAGTGATCCCCTGTGAACTGGTGTTTCCTTCTGAAATGATTAGGCTTTTAAAATGGCCTATGATCTTCAACGTTTTTGTACTTGCATTCTGAAAAGGTTTGTTGGTGGAAGTGGATTAATTTTTTAAAATTCATTCACATCCATTATTTCCTTGCAGGCAAGTGGCTTTTACTGGCTTCCCAGTTGTGTCCCAAAACTCAGTGAGACATTTAAAAGACAATGAGATTCTGGAGGAGAGGAACCAGCAATAGTCAGAGATTATTCCAAAGGAACGAGAGCCTCAAGCAGAAGAGACTCTGATAAATGAAGAGATAATTTCTGACAGAGTTGTTGATGAGCTGGACAGATATGGATTGGAACCAAGCCATATGAAGAACTGGTAACTGATGCAAGATATTTTGGGTCAATGGGCTGTGTGGTGAGGATATCACAGGTGTAATGGGTTTTGATACTTCTGGGGATACAAGTTTGAAAAAGAATCAAGAATCATATATGGTGAACAGCATCTTACAACTGACTGTTTTCACTGCTAATGTTTATTGATGACTGGGGGGGGGCAAGCTGTGTCTGTTGAAATATTAACAATTGCTCAATGTACTAGGCAAAAAGCCTTAATTCTTCAATAAGTATGTCAAGCACAGTAAGCACCTCACAAATCAATAGTCATAAGGCAAGTTTACAGGTATAAAATGCACGCAGTAACTGTACCAGGCTTGGGTCAATGGGTTTTCACTTGTTTATTTAGCCCTTGCTGGACAAAGTCCTAGCAGAGTGGTATTAGAGCATTTAATGGTCAACTGTTCAGATTTCATGGTAGAATTATTGCTTCAAATGACAAAATGTAGACATCTAATAGTTGTTTACCCTTGGTTTTGATACAATTGGAGCCTTCCCATGTGACCTTTTACCTCTTGAGGTCTACACTCATTGAACATCTTATTGGCTTACAAAACCTGCATTGTTACCATATCCCATTATAATTCTGATGTTTCTCCCATGCTGGTTCACATCCTCTCTTGTCAACTTAATATTCCATGTTTGAAAATGGTCTTTGGTTGTATACACACAATCATGTATCCTGAACCAATGGGAGCAGTGTTGGTGTGGGAAGGAACTGTGCCCCCAAAATGTGTGCATCCCCCAAAAAGACATTATCAAACAACATAGACATGTGGCATATGAAGGTGGCTTCCACATGTTTCAGTAACATAGGAACTGGCTATAAAGTGTCCAGATTGCAACTCATCATGTCCTGGCTCAAACCAGTTTCAAAAGTTTTCCAGGATGTAGCAGGTGGAGAAGTGTTAAAGGATCCACGAAACTGACTTTGTTTTGCCACTTTTTCATAGCCAACAGCAACATACCCCTTCTTCTTACTATCCATTTTTTTCATTCTGTGCGTTTACATTGAGTAACTCTAACATTCTTTCCTTCTTTTCATAGCATGGGCCACACTTCCAAATTCCAGGGGGAAACTGTTTCTTTTCTGTGCGTTTACTTTAGTTCAGTGTAGTTGTCTGGTGTTCTTTCGACTTTCCTGAGAGGCTCCTCAGCTGACAGCCCAATCCCCTTGGCTATTTTCCCAAGCCAATAAAGCTTTCTGCATATTTCCTGTCCTAATCAAATTTGATTTTTCCCCCTTGATCTTTTCATTTGGTACTTTGGAACATATGTAAAGGGGTATCACATTCAGGGGCGGCCCCAGGCATGCTGGGGCCTTTGGGCATCAGCTTGCCCCGGGCCCCGGGATGTGCACATGTGTGTGCGTGCATGCAGAGGGGCCCACGACTGCCACCTACCTGTCTCCGCTTCCCCTGGAGCTACAGGGGCCCTTGAGGGCTGCCCTCGCTCCCCTTCTGCAATCCGTGGCAACAGGTGCAGATTACAGGGCAGGAGCTTCCACCTGCCCACCATTCCCTCGCCCCACCCACCTGTCTCCTGTCTTTTAGCATTGCCATTAACCAGAGCTTGGAAAAGTTACATTTTTGAACTACAACTCCCATCAGCCCAATCCAGTGGCCATGCTAGCTGGGGCTGATGGGAGTTGTAGTTCAAAAAAAGTAACTTTTCCAAGCTCTGCCATTAACCAAGATGGCGGACATGGTTTCCCTAAGGGATGAAGCCTCCACCACCATCTTGGTTGATGGCACGCGCGTGTGCTACTTGTGCACATCTCTGCCATCAACCAAGATGGTGGCAGGGGCTTCAGCACCTTAGGGAAACCTCGGCCGCCATCTTCATTAAGGGCAATGCTAAAAGGCAGGAGACAGGTAGGTGGGGCGAGGGAATGGTGGGCAGGTGGAAGCTCCTGCCAGTGCCCCACCTGGCTGCCCTTTAGAACCGGCCCTGGTCACATTATCTGATGGGCTTTAATTTGGGAGGGTCCGGATTTTCCCTAAATTTGCTTTCAGATTTTTTTTTTTAAAGATTTCATTTATTTGCTTAATCCCACTTTTCTAATCATCAATTTCTGTGTCAAGCCAAGGTCTATTCAAGATGTTTAAGTGCATGCATAATGTGACAGAGAGGCTGGAGCACTTCTCTGATGTGAGCAAGTCAGGAAGGAACCCAGAGCTGTCTGGTGGAAAAAGTCAAGCCTTTAAGGTTCAGCTCAACCCTGTAAGATATAGTTAAACTCATCCCCCACTTCACTCCAACCTACCCAATCCCCCAAACATACGCAACTTTCCACTGGTAGCACAGGATTCAGCCATCTTCCACTGCTGTGGGCCTTGGAGCTTTTTCTGCAGGCAATCATGACAGACCAGATGGCCCAGCAGCAAGGACTGATTGATTGATTGATTGATTGATTTCCCACCCTTTCTCCCAGTAGGAGCCCAGGGTGGCAGTTGTGGGACTGACAGCATACTACACATGTTTGGCAGAGAATCAGGGTGCACTTTGCTTAGCTGTTTTTCCTGGGATATGTCCTGCACCCTGTCCTGGTATGTATTACATCTGACACATTACATTTCTATCCTGCCTTTTCTCTAAGTTCTCCCTTTTCACCCCATTTCAGGCGGAGAAATGGTGACCTGGCTCAAGGTACCAAGTGCACTTAATGGCTGACCAAGTCTTATGAAAGGCGCTTGCTTCCCTTGCAAAGTTCCTCACAATGTTGCTCACACAGGTGAATACTGCAGTTCCTTCACACCAATTTTGTGTCGCTAACACTGAGGTAAGTCAGCACTACTGGCCATGGAATATTCCCTGCCTTGGCCCGAGGGCGCCAGTCTTGTACTTCTTCACTCTGACCTTTACATGTGCCAAGATTTTCACACAGTCTATGAGGCCTGCGAAGAAGAAATCACAGGCACACACAACATTTTGTTGTTGTTCTCAAGCAACTAGTTGAAGTTCGGACCTTGGCTTACTTAGCAAGCTATGCCAACTGCCTCAAATTTAGCTCTAAAGAAGCCATAGATGTTGCCATTTCCAATAAAAGGACATTTGAATAATTAGCATATTACACATGTAAATGATACTCTGTAAAATAGTTACAAAGTATCCTGATTTAGCCCAGGGATTATCTGATATAAGAATATAGAAATGAGATATGCAATATAGTACTATATGAAGGAACCCCCAAATAAGCAAAATGAAAGGTAACAGGGATCTGGCTTATGTTGAAGGTAGCCGATTTTAGAGGAGCCCTCATGGTACAAGAACATTAGGGTTCTGAAGATGCGGGGAAAGAAAATCCTATGTAATTTATTATCTCCTTTTCCCATGAGTATATACAATTGTTTTGGGTTCCCTACTGGACACTGAAAGCGCCTATTAGGTCATGACTTCTGTGTGTTGGACTATGATCTGGGAGACCAGGGTTCGAATCCTCACACAGCCATGAAGCTCATTGGGTGACCTTGGGCCAGTCACTGCCTCTCAGCCTCAGAGGAAGGCAATGGTGAAACCACCTCTGAATACCATTTACCATGAAAACCCTATTCATGGGGTCGCCATAAGTCAGAATCGACTTGAAGGCGGTCCATTTCCATTTTCTGTGTTGTGAATAGGTGGTAGTTTGCTAATACTGAAAAAGCTGAAATGCTTCAAGGTTTTAAAACAATTAATTTATCCAAAGAGTTGTATTTTTAAATTCTGGTTTCCCCTTTAAGCTTCTGACAGGTTGTGTGGTCACCTGCGGTGAAAGAACAGATGTTGTGAGAGGAGAATCCACCTGCCTCTGAGAAAGTCTCCTTTTGCCATTGTGAAATTTCCAAGACCTTTTCACAAACATCTTAAGATAATAGAAAAGGCAGAAGTCAAGCAAGAAGGACTATATTGGCTTCCATATCACATCATTTCTACCCATCCTCAAACCCTAACAGCAAACTGGATTTCCCCCCCTTATAATCTGTTTCCTTTCTTCACTTCACCCACTCTCCAATAACAATTAAACCAATGCCATGCCTTTGCTTTCTTGTCTCTTTCAGGCCTGGTTGTTATCCACAGGTCCCCAATAAACTGCAAGGAGTCAGTCAACTTTATTGCATTTAGCCATTGCACAGTACAAAAAAGAAGAAACAATCATGTAAACACCATAAGACTTAGGGGAACATAATATTACAACAGGCATGTGTCTGTTAGGGATTTTATATAAACGGCAAGGAGTCATCTCTCCAAAGCTTCCCATTTAAAATTCGATCTGTGGGGGTAGAATTGCTGTGTGGCCAAAATGCCTACTGCCAAGGCCTTAATAAATAGGCTTAAACCTTCCGGTTGCATTGGCTTGCCTTGCCTTAGCCATGCTCCTTGCATTCTCAATTCATAGCAATGAAAGGCTTTTGTGGCATTTACTAATAATGGGTTATTTCTCTTGTAGCTCTGTGAAAGCTTTCAGCATAGTCAGTTACTCCTCCGTCTCTCTCAACAGAAATTTCTCTGGTGTTTTAGAAATGTTCCACCATGACCATGCTCTGCATTCCTTGTAGCTCTGACATAACTAACTGTCCTTGTGCTTCAAAACAAAGGGATCACAAATGGGATCAGACTTTGCAAGAGGATTCTACTCCCCCCAAATTTGTAGTTTGAGAGTTGCTGTTCAAGGTATGCATTTACTTCTCTTACAGCCAACTTACATTCATTTACAGATCTGAAGTTTGGGCATGCAGACAGACAAAAAGCCAAGTCATCATCCCTGTAAGCTTCTTTTCTGGAAAGCCCTTTTAAAAATCCAGAGCTTGGAAAAGTTACTTTTTTGAACTACAACTCCCATCAGCCCCAGCCAGCATGGCCACTGGATTGGGCTGATGGGAGTTGTAGTTCAAAAAAAGTAACTTTTCCAAGCTCTGTCCATTAGCTTAACTGTGTGTGTCACTGTTTATTTATTTATTTATTTCATTCCATTTCTATACCGCCCTTAGCCAATGGCTCTCTGGGCGGTTCACAGCAAGGAATAAAATACAATACAGTAAAATAAAAATCAGATAAAATCACTAAAAACATACAACTTGAGCATTTAAACTTGGTATAAAATTAATTTAACAATAAACATTAAACATTAAAATGCCTGGGAGAATAAAAAGGTTTTAACCTGGCGCCGAAAAGATAGAAGTGTAGGCGCCAGGCGCACCTCATCGGGGAGACTGTTCCATAATTCGGGGGCCACCACTGAAAAGGCCCTGGATCTAGTAACAGCCCTCTGAGCTTCCCTGCTCAGCCTGAATAAGATTGTGATTAGGACTTTGCTCTCAACCATCAACGTATGCCCTTCAATATTTTACACATGAAATCACAAACACTATTTTGTACTTGCATTCTCACACCAAGGATGCCCGCCTGAGGCTCTGTCCTCACTATTGCATAAAGTTAATCTCCAGCTGTTGCATTCATTTACTTAGCAGTAGCTTTTCCTGGGCTTACTTAAAAGCAAACGGGGTGTTTGTCCTTTTTATCAAAGCCATGTTAGAAAATCCATAAATGACCTACTATTATCAGCAGTTCAAAGTAAACCTCACCAGCTGCAGCCCCTGAAATGGTAGGCTGTACACTACAGGGTGCTCCTGTTTGTGTTGTCTTCTTAAAAAAGGAAGCCCTTTCAGAACATTAACAATCAGAAAAAACATTAACAGCTTACAGTGTTTGGATCCCTGATAGGCCTTGCTCTAAGCCACCCTTCTGAATGTCTACATTACATGCATGTGTACTTGACAGAAAAGGCACTCGCCCACCAAACTGCATGTCGTGAGTTATGTACCTGTGCCTTTAAGTCCAAGACTCTTGTAGCACCTTAAGAACATTAAACTTGCAATCCTATGCACCCGTAGCATGAGGGGATATGCTACCTGCATTTGGGTTTGGAACTGAAGCCTTGTGGCATTTTTGTAATATTTTGCGTTGTTTACAAATAGACAGGTAAAACATAAATGGATGCAAAGAGGATTTCCTACAAAGCAGCAGATCTGCTACCCCACATCAGATTCCCAATGAGGGAGAACTGCATCCCCAACGTGGTTTCAGTCAAATCAAATCTCAGCTCTCTCATGCACACAGACACCTGCCTCCCTTCATTTAGACTGGGGGGAGGGAGAGAAAGCACCACCTTCTCTAACTAGTGGGAATACCATTGAAGCACACATATTCCCCACTTATCAGAAAACCGTCTCCTATTCCACTGATGAACCACCAAACGACCATTCAGGTTGGCCAACAACCACAGCAAATGTTTACTCATGAATTCTGTTGCTTGGAGTCTCTTCCTATTGCAACCATCCTTACCCGCCATCCTATTATGCACATCTCATCACAGAGGGCTGTGTATGTCTCTTATCCTAACCAAAACTCATCTTTATTGCATTTCACTCCAAGTCACCATCTCAGCAAGGAGGTTGAGAATAATGGCTGGTATACAGGTAGGATAAATGGGGGGAAAAGGGGGAAATGGCCCCGGATGTTCTATGCCTAGTGGGTGGGGGAAGGGGAGAATAAGTATTTAACCAAGGGAAGGGGAACCAGAGGCCCTCCAGATGTTGTTGGATTCCAGCTCCCATCATCACTGACCACTGGCCATGCTGACTGGGGCTGATAAGAGTTGGAGTCCAACAATATCTGGAGGGTCACAAGTTCCCCATCCCTGGTTTAAACATATTGTCTAGGGACAAGCCTATAAAGGGAACACACCACAAGGTCAAGAGATGGAACAGCTTCATGGCTATATCCACAGTGGGAAAGCTGGAAGTTAGGGGTATAGTAGGGTCACTCTAGACAAACACAAACACACGCTTGAAGCTGTCGCTTTCCTGCATGTATCCAGTTTGACTTGTTCACTAAGAATAGGAGGGCTTATTCAAGATGCCACTGTCTCCTCTCTCAGTTAGTAACAGCTCCTGAGCATCCAGCCCTTAGACTTCCCCAGTTCTGAAGAGTGCACTTGTTGCTGCTTCTGCAATCTTTTATCTTACCTGAGTCTTCTTGTGATAGCCCTCCTTGGTTAAACAATAAAACTGAACTGAGTTGAACTCTTGCAACTTTCTCCTCTGTCAGATGGAAGTAGGCACAAAGCTCATAATTTCTTCCCATTTCTCCTCGGCTGCCTAAGTCTACTGGAGTTTGGAAAAGTATGAGCCATTTTCACACTTAGGTTAACCCTACCACATGGGGGTGCTAAAGTGTGAATGCCAATAGCGTTAGAATGCATTTCTGGAAGTCAGAATTCATGAGCTTGTCCCATCAGTAGCTGTCCTTGCATGACCTCATTTACTGGGCCCTGAAGGGTGGAACAACTAATAGCAGTAACAACATCTCTCCTCCACTTGTTTCAAGTATTCCAGAGTATGCCATTCCTAATAATACACCAAATAGAGGGCCAGATTTTCAAGCAATAGAGGGCATCGAGTAGTTCCAGGGTTTCTTTTTTACTTGATTGCTCTAGAATGCATAGCTCACTAAGATTTACAAGAAGTTCAGCTCCATTTGGGCTTTCTGAAAACTCCTTGTGCAATTCCCTCTCCCCCCCCCCCCACACACACATACACTCATGCACTGCAGAGAACACTGTGACATTGTGGGAATTAAATATTCACCTTAGATCAATCAATGTTTTCTGCTATTTATATCCATGATGTTTGGGTAATGAAGTGATATCTGCTCAGCTATCTGAAACAATTTGAAAGCAAGGCTGCGCTTCTCAAAATAAGGTGTGGGAACCTAAACAGATTCAGACCATTGGTGGGGGGAGAGAGAGAAACAAGTTGGGATTATTATAAAAATGTAATGGGGGAAAGTTAATAATTGCTTAATGCATATCCTTATATGGCAGAATGTTAGGAATGCCCAAAGGTCCTGATTTTAATGAGGGCCATTGACTCTTACAGCACAAATCTATGTGTGTTCGTGCAGATGTAAATTCTCCTAAATTCAATGGGACTTACTCCCAAGTTAAGCATTGCAACCTTATTTACATAGATATCATTGGATTTAGAACTCATACAGAGTGCCCACTCTGTAGAAATTGGTACTTTTCAGAGAGGGGTATCTTAGCAATGATGCAGTGGAAAAGCGACTGACAGAGCAAGGCAGATGTTACAAAAGGGTAGCTATTGTTAGTTATTTAATTTGTTACTATTTACTGCTAAAAGGGGGGAGGTGCCTGTGAGATTCTCTGCCTCAGGTGCCAAAAGACGATGGTGTGTCTGGAATATTCTTCCCCTTGACTTGGGACACCATTTGCAGTAGAATGTCTTGGGATGGCCCTAGTGACTGATAATCATCCTGCTATGAAAAATGATGAACAACCATAATTCTATATGAGAAATCTTTGGGGGAGAGAATTTATGCCACAGCTATCTAGATATTTTGGCATGAGGTTATAATTTTGCCAAAGTAAGATTAGCTCTCCAGAGGCAAATGTACACCACAGACCTTCTCCATTATTACACATTGCATCATACTGTTAATCATAATAGCCTGTGTATTAGAAAGACTATGGACACCATGTGCTGTTTAAGAATGAGGGTGCTTCCAGGAGGGTGTTTATTATGCGTTGGGTGCTCCTTGTGCATGTATGTTTTTCAGAGTCCACATGACGTCACTGGCATCAAGATGCCAGCCTGTATATCCCTCCACTCCACGTAATCCAGATGTACTCTTTCTGAAGAAAATTGTATGTTGAGAAAAATCTGTTGCTAGCTATGCATTTGTGATAACTGAACGACCCAATTACAATATTGAGCTCCTGTCTGGAAGTACTCCGAGTTCATTCCTGGATGTCTTCAAGCAGAGGCTGGACAGCTATCTGCGGGAGATGCTCTAGCTGTGGATTTCCTGTTGTGAGCAGGGGGTTGGATTCGACGGCCTACAAGGCCCCTTCCAACTCTATGATTCTATGATCTATGATTCTATGAAGCCAGATTTCGACTGAACATCAGGAAAAACTTCCTAACTGTTAGAGCCATAGGACAATGGAACCAATTACCTAGAGAGGTAGTGGGCTCTCCGACACTGGAGGCATTCAAGAGGCCGCTGGACAGCCATCTGTCGAGAATGCTTTGATTTTGATTCCTGCATTGAGCAGGGGGTTGGACTTGATGGCCTTATAGGCCCCTTCCAACTCTACTATTCTATGATTCTATGAATATAAAACTCACTTTCAAGGCCAGTTTTAGGTTTTGGCTCCTTGGTCCTCCTCCCTATCTTTTCCTATTTGCTTCCTGCCATATTGCCCATATTGCAGTCTCTCTTTCTACTTGCTTGTTGTGTGTGTGAGAGAGAGAGACCGAACAGCAGAGGTGGGTGGAGCAAGCACTTCCACCTCTGCTGTGTCTCTCTGGGCATTGGAGTGGTTGGTCCTGCTCCTGTGCTGCCAAGAGGAAATGCCTGTACTCGCTTGTCCTTTCTCCCTCTGGGAAGAGGACTGGAGAGTCTAGGCCGATTCCCAACGCCCGCACAACTCAGGAAAAGAGCAGAGGCAGTGGCCACAGCTCCTTGCATCTGTTGGTGGCGCAGTCGTTAGGGTTGGGTGCACTTGGCCCATTTGTCCCTGTCTCACCACCCAGGGGCTGAGGAAAATGGAGGTTGCACCTGTTCTTTGCATTTGCTTGCCTGAATAGGACACCAAGTGGCAGAGGTGACTGTGAGGAACAGCCTCTGCTATCTCTGCCTTCTCTCTGGGCAATGCAGTTGTTGGGATTTGGCATAAAGAGCCCAGTCCTTCGCTCTCCACCATGTTATTGTCAACAAGAGGAGAGTGAGTGAGTGGACACAGCTGGCTGGGGCTGATGGGAGTTGTAGTTCAAAAAAGTAACTTTTCCAAGCTCTGGTTCCTTTTCAGCTAAGAGGAGCACAGGGACCCCCGGAAATCTCACCGCTTGGAGACTGGGGGAGGCACGCAACAATATATTAAAAAAAACCACCACCAGAGGATCTGGAGACTTAACTTAAAAACCCTCCTTTCTGTCACTGGCTCATTGTGTGCTGTTGGGTACATTACTCTGGTATCCTTTCAATCAAAGGGGTAGCCAACCAGCCATGGCTTACAGCAGAAATGAAACAATAATGAAGAAGCGCTTTAGAGACTGTACGTAGGAATGAAAATAATGAAAAACACAAAAATGTCCAAAAGTAGTTTTTTTTTTTTATAAAGGCTAGATTTTGGTTAGACCGTTTCATGAAATACTTCATAGAGAAAATAATAGTGAAGCATTTGTAAAAGCCACCATATTCAAAATTTGCCACCAGACGTGTGCCTAGAAACACCAGATTTGGTGGGGAAATTACAAAGGCTGCAATCCAATACACACTTAGCTGGGAGTAAGTCCCATTGAACCCCATGGAACTTACTTCTGAGTAGACATGTATTGGATTGCAGCCTAAATTGGCAACTGTCCTCTTGCTGCTACAAGTCCCTTAAATATCCCGATCCCAGTCTGCATCTGTTGGAATTGCTTTTTAATATGTTCTTAAACCTTCTTTTTAAAAATGCTTTTAATTTTAGATGTTTTGAAAGCTTTTTTTAAAGTAACCTTTTTGAAGATGTTTTGTTTTAATGTGTTTTAAAGTTTGTTTTTATGATGTTTTAATGTTTTTAGTGCTTTTGTTTGCTGCCCTCGGCTCCTGCTGGGAGGAAGGGCGGGATTAATAAGAACAATAAGAACAACAATCAAAAATCGGCCATTCTGCGTGAATCCCATATTACATTGAGTAGGGTTCCACGGCGTGAACGGGAATTGGGCCTGATCTACCCACGGAGCCAAATTAAGTGGTCGAATGCTAAGGCGGGTCAAAGGACCGCACCATTTCTTCTATGGCCATAGGACCATATTTTAAAATATTCCCTATTTTATTTTAAAAACTCTGCAATGTTTGTCGCTGTCAATTGTTATTGATAGGGAGGTTTTTGTTTCAATGAGGGAAAGCATTCAAAAATGGCTCCCCCACCTGTCGCCATAAGTGGTACGGGCTATTGTGCCACCTTGGGATTCTGCCGCTCTCGGCTGCTTCTAAGTGCAGGTCCTCGACTTGGATAGAGCGTGACGCGTCCTCCGCCGTTCCTATCATCTGCCGCCTTGTCACCATTTATGGGAAAAAAGGGGAGGAGTGTGCAAGAGCCTAAAATAAAACCCCGGCGGCATCTCATTCCTTTTCTCCGGTCTGTTTCCGTTGCGGTGCCCAGATAAACAAGCCACGGGAAAGCCTTTCTTTCAGTCCCGTACTAACTAACGGCAAATTAAAAGCGCCACCGCGCTCCAGCTTCTCGCTCACCCCTATTTCTTCCCCCCCCCACATGTATTTGGCTCCTCCCTCTCCTCGTTTATGGCTCCTTTTTAGAGCCTCACTTTTAAAATCCCCACTTGCAGTTTAATGAGCTGTACCAAAGCCGGGAGGGGGGTCTCCGATTGGAGGAGGATTCAGAGTGGGGAAGGGGGGGGCTGGAGCTGAGTCCAGACTGCCTTCGCCTTGCATCATCCTGGTTGGGTGGGAGAGGGGCCGGTCGGCGCTGACAGCCTTGGCTGCGCTTCTGCTGGCGAGCCTGCCTGCCTGCCGTGCGTAAAAGGCTCCGAGGGCGCACGACGGTTTCCCGGGGAGATTGTCGTGCTGGTCCTGAAGGAGCACCAGGGGGCCCCTTTTTAAAGCTCCGCCAGCGGCCCGGGAAGCGTCTCCTCTCCTGTCAGCAGCTCTGCGCTCCTTCCTTGCCCGTGGCAGCATGGAGAAGCCAAACGAGAGCCGGAATGGCTACCTGGAGCCGACGGTGGTGTCAGGGTTCGAGGCCGGAGACAAAGGGGCGCGGCGGTCCCGCTGGAAGCTCTTCCACCTGCAGGGCTTCGGGCGGTTCCTGAAGAAAAACTGCATTGTGATCTTGACCGTGTCCGGGGTGCTCCTCGGCGTGGCCATGGGCACTGTCATGAGGCGCTTGCACCTCACCCAGGCTCAGGTAGTCTACTTGGCCTTCCCAGGGGAGATGCTGCTCCGCATGCTCAAGATGATCATCCTACCGCTGGTGGTGTGCAGCCTGGTCTCCGGAGCCGCTAGCCTGGACACCAGGTCACTGGGCAAGCTGGGCGGCATCGCCATCGCCTATTTCTTGGTCACCACCTTGATAGCCGCGGCCCTCGCCATTGCCTTGGGCTTCATCATCAAACCCGGGATTGGCGCTGGGACGCTCAACAAAAATTCCCTGGGCTTGGATGACTCGGTGACTACCAGCAAAGAGACAGTGGACTCTTTCCTGGACTTAATAAGGTAAGGAGTTTGCCTGGGCTTCCCTCGATGAATCCTCCTAAGTAGGGGCAGAAGCAAAAATGCCGACCGTGTAGTGAGAGTGACACTCGTCTTCCTCGCTCATATGCTCTAATTTTGGTGCTGTATATGTGTTTGAAAAACCCTTCCCTAATCAAGCATGTTTCCTGTCTGACTTCAGGCACGAATGACATTCCCCAATCCTCACCATGGACATTCTTTCAAAAAATGGCACTCATTCATTGTAGGTTTTGTCATCAAACCTTACTATCTGGGTGGTTTGTTGAAAGTTAGAAGCTAACACTTTGGTCTTTATGCAAGACTCTTGCAGCTGGTGAAATGGTGTTACTATGTCTGAGAGCCAACTGTGAGTAAGATAAATAAGAATTTGGGAACTTTATTCTAGAAAGATGGTCAATATGTTATTTCCAGCTTAGGTGCACAGGTGCTCCTCCTTTAGTGTCTCATTGCACATGTGCATGGTCAGCACAAAATAAAGACTAAAATGGTCAGTCCTGAGCAGGATTAAGTTCTTCATGCTCAAGCTTTTCATAGTCAAAGAAACTTTGGCAAAAATCTGTTTTGGCTTACAGAAGCATTCTTTTTAATAATTACATTGGGAGAAAGCTGTGTTACTCACTTGCAGCAAAAACAAAAGGTTCCTGTGACACATTAAATCAGTAGTGCTTAACCTTTTTGGGGTCATGGACCCCTTGAGAATGGACCCCCATAAATATACAGTTTATTTTATGGTCTTGGAAACTGATTTTTTTGTGCCTGGTTCACTGACCCCCTGAAGCCCATCCGTGGACCACAAGTTAAGAACCCCTGCCTTAAAGTTTATGCTTTGAACAGTAACAGATATGTTGTGGCATAAACTTTAATGGATTGGAGCCCACTTTGATTAATGAAATATTTATATGGCAGATATCTACACATAGAACTTTAATAATCAGGAGGATAGGATGGGGTTGGTCAACTTATTGTTTATATCTGACTGGTCAATGAAAAGTCTCTTTAGGGCATATTTACAAGTTATTGCCCTTTTAGTCTGTATTATTTTAATGCTCCTGGCATGCGGTTTTAATTATGTGCCTGGGAAGTGTGGGAGGTGCCCCTGTAAGAGTGATTTCAGATAGGGGGAGCTATAGCAGTGGGGTTTGGACAGCCAGGTGAGAGGTGGAGCAATTTGACATCTGACTCCTGTTCCCCTATCTGGCCACTTCTTCAGCTGGAAGGCCCCTGGTTGTCTTACCAACTCACTGCCCAGCATACTGGTGCTGAATATCAGGGCAGTTCAAAATAAAAAATTCTGCCAGCCACAATTTGTTTGTGAATGAGGGAGGATTACCTGGTTTGTATCAAAGAAACTGGGTGAGGGAGTTGAGAGGAGAGAGTTATGCCTCCCTGGTATTGAGTGTGGCATTGAAATAGACTGGAGGTCAGGCAAGAGAAGTTGCTGTATTCTGTAGGAATTCCATCTTCTTTTTCCAGACCTTCTGTTTAGCTGGGCACCAATATGAAGTGTTTGTATCTTGTGTTGGGCTCTTGGGACAAATTGAAGAGCCTGATGCAGATTGAGCAGTTTCCCTGCATGAGGTAGACTCATACAATAATAGAATTGGAAGGGGCTTATAAGGCCATTGAGTCCACCCCCCCCCCCCCGCTCAATGCAGGAATCCAAGTTAAAGCATATCTGACAGGTGGCTGTCCAGCAGCCTCTTGAATTCCTCCAGTGTTGGAGAGCCCACCACCTCCCTAGGTAATTGGTTCCATTGTCGTACCACTCTTACAGTCAGGTTTTTCCTGATGATTAGCCGAAATCTGGCTTCTGCAACTTGAGCCCATTATTTCGTGTCCTGCACTCTGGGATGACCGAGAAGAGATCCTGGCCCTCTGTGTGACAACCTTTCAAGTACTTGAACAGTGCTATCATATCTCCCCTCATTCTTCTCTTCTCCAGGCTAAACATGCTCAGTTCTTTCAGTCTCTCCTCATAGGGCTTTGTTTCCAGTCCTCTGATCATCCTCATTGCCCTCCTCTGAACCTGTTCCAGGTAACACAGGTAGTCTTAGAATTGGTATTGGAGACCCCTGGGATGGTTGTCCTAGGGGATTTCAGTATTCATGCTGATGCTGCCATATCAGGGATGGCTTCAGGACTTCATCGCCACCATGACAGCCATGGGGTGGGTGTCCCAATATGTCATCAGCCCAACACATTTATCAGGACAGATGCTGGATTTGGTTTTCTGAGCCATGCAAGCAGATAGTGATCTGAAACTTCAGATGTCTTCCTCTGTCACGGTCGGATAATTTTTTTGCTGAGATTTAAACTTTCAGCACCTCTTCCCTCTGGAATAATGGGGTACCTATTAAAAAGCCTCCCCTCTAAGACTAATAGATTCTTGAGGACTTTGGCTAGTGTGGCGGGTGCTCCTTTTGATGCCAGTGCACTTCCTAGGAATACGTATGAGCTGAGGGCTGTGAACAAGTGGGAAAACTGGAACACAGGTGAAGGAAAACTCATGATGAATTCAGTTGAAAACAAGCAAGAGCCTATTATCAGGAGTACTCTGGGGCAGTGACAGAGTTTGGAAGATTACTTTTAAAAAGTAATAAGTTACAGTTACATGGCCCCCAAAAGTATTAATTACTGTTACAATTACAATTGCTCTGAAAATAACTGATTACTTTTTCTCAAAAGTAATCACTACAATTACATTTCAGTTACACCTACAAGGTGCTGGCCTTGGCTGCTGCACGTCTAAGTAGCCTAAAACAACATCAAAAATAAACACATACAGAGGTAGTAGAATAATTCTTTTTATCCATGATAGCAGTGGTGGTCTCTCTGTTGGTAAGGGAGGTGGGGAGGGAGGCAGAGGCCACTACTCAGATCTTTGCACGTCAAACCAAGTGCAAACCCCCCCTCATCCAGCAAGCATAATCTCTCTCACTTTACCACCTCCCAGACCCTGCCCTGCCACCAACTAAGGAATACTCACCCAAGCAAACATTTCCCCTGAGATGCAAAAAAGTTAAAATGCTGCAAATGCAGCACAGTAGCCGGAGAGGGTGGTGGAGGCCACTTTGTGTGCCAAGTGCAAGCACACACATGTTGTCATCTTTCACCTCCATATTTCTTTATCTCCATTCTGCTGCTGCCCCTTCTCCTCCTTTATCCATGTTCTTGCCCTCCGGCTCCTTTCCCTCCACTCCATTTTTTAAAACAATTGTTTTCTCCACTCCACCGTCTCACTCTCCACCTCCTTCCTTGTCACCTCCTACCCACCCACAGACCATGATGATAATGAAAGTTAAAGAGGAAAGCACAAAAGCAGGACTGCATCTGAACATCAAGAAGACTAAAATAACGACAACAGAAGATTTATGTAACTTTAAAGTTGACAATGAGGACATTGAACTTGTCAAGGATTATCAATACCTCAGCACAGTCATTAACCAAAATGGAGACAATAGTCAAGAAACCAGAAGAAGGCTAGGATTGGGGAGGGCAGCTGTGAGTGAACTAGAAAAGGTCCTCAAATGCAAAGATGTATCACTGAACACTAAAGTCAGGATCATTCAGACTGTGGTATTCCCAATCTCTGTGTATGGATGTGAGAGTTGGACAGTGAAAAAAGCGGATAAGAGAAAAATAAATTCATTTGAAACATGGTGTTGGAGGAGAGCTTTGTGCATACCTTGGACTGCGAAAAAGACAAATAATTGGATGTTAGAACAAATTAAACCAGAACTGTCACTAGAAGCTAAAATGATGAAACTGGGGTTGCCATACTTTGGACACATAATGAGAAGACAATAATGCTGGGAAAAACAGCAGGGAGTAGAAAAAGAGGAAGGCCAAACAAGAGATGGATTGACTCCATGAAGGAAGCCACAGACCTGAACTTAAAAGATCTGAACAGGGTGGTTCATCACAGATGCTCTTGGAGGTCGCTGATTCATAGGGTTGCTGTAAGTCATGATAATCTTGAAGACACATAACAACAACATTTGCAAGGAAAATAGTGCCCTCATACTGAGGCTGAAGTTTTTAACTAATAAATTTTAACTCCAAATATAAACTAATGAATTCTACTTCCTAATACAATCTTGTCATGCTTGTAATACTCAGTAGCATATAAAGTGAGTGACTATTTCTTCAAAAGTTATTTTCTGGTTCAGATCTTAATCCAAGCTGGTCTGCATCTCACTCTACCTCTCTCACTACTGAATGTTGCTATGGAAGAATTCCAAGTACCTTAGGAGCCTGGTACACAATTTCTAGGGTGCCTTACAGGACCTCTTGTGCTTGGGATGCAGCTAAGTTGCTAAATTGGGGGGGGAGAATGCAGAGTTTAATTCTGAACTGAGGTGAATACACCCTGACTAGTTAAAACAGTGAGCCTCAGAGTAAACAAGATTTTCCATCCAGTTTATATAAAAAAATCATTATATGGCCCAGGGGTAACCAATTTTGTGCTGTCCAGATGTTTTGGACTACAACTCCCATCAGCCTCAGCTAGCATAGTCAATGGTGAGCGATGATGTGAGTTGTAGTCCAAAACATCTGGAAGGCAACACTTTGGCTACCAGGGCTTTGGAGTTGGAAGCAATTTTGGGTGGAGTTGGAGTTGGTAGAAATGTTCCGACTCCGGCTTCAAAATAAATTTTAACTGACAAATTTTTTAAAACATAAATTCACAATGTCAAAAAAGCTTCCCATGAAGTCAGCTGTATTTAAGCATTTCACCATAACTCAGGATGGAAAACATTTTGTGTGTCACACAGGACCCAGATGAAGACAAATGCTGTGATGCCAAGATCAGCGCATATTCGGGCAGCGATAAAAATGCTCCTATGAGAGCTTCCAATTTAAAAAGACATTTACAGCGCTTTCCAGGGCTGTGGAGTCAGAGTCGTGGAGTCGGAAGCAATTTTGGGTGGAGTCGGAGTCGGATAGTAGAAAAATAGAGGAGTTGGAGTAGAAGGTTTGGCATACCGACTCCACAGCCCTGTTGGCTACCCTAGCCGCCTAGGGACATATTCCACATTACCCATATGCCTATGTATCTCTGATCATCAGCAAGTGTTTAAAAGTTTTGTTAACTTTCATTGGAAGTATTTTGAGTTGAGGTAGCAGGGTGAGTGGGGGGGCAGGGCAACCGGGGGGGGCAGCAGGGCGAGCAAGTGGGGGCAGCAGGGTGAGTGGGGGGCTGCTGAACAGGTGGGGACAGCAGGGCAAGCAGGGGGCAGCAGGGTGAGCAGGGGATGGGCGAGAGCTGGGGGGGCAGGGTGAGTGGGGGGGGCAGGGTGAGCAGATGGCGGCAGGGCGAGCAAGCGGGGGGTGGCAGGACAAGCATTGGCAGTAGGGTGAGTGGGGGCAGGCAGGGCGGCAAAAAAGCAGGGGTGGGGGGCAGTAGGGCGAGTGAGGGAGTGAGCAAGCGGGTGGGTGGGAAGGCAGGCAGGTGGGGGCGAGGGAGGGTGAGCAGAGATCCACCATCCGGAGGGTGTCTGGAGTTCACCCCTGGAAGCCGGAAAGGGTAACTAACACACACACACACACATCATCATCATCATCATCGTCACTCACCTACACAGCTCTTCACCTCCATTCTGCTGCTGCCTTCTCTTTCTTCATCCTTGCCCTCCGGCTTTCTCCCTCGACCGTCCATTTTCGCAGCAATTTTTTTCTCTCTCTCTGCTCCACGACCGACAGTCTGGCTCCCTACTTCCTGCCTCGTGCCTCCTAACACAGAGCATGAGGGAAGAGCGACGCTGAGCAGAAGCCCAGTTTGTCTTTTGTCCATCAATCAGAGAAGCAGAAGACTTCCCCTGGTCCCCCCCAAGTAACGCCCAAAAGTAACGCTGGAAACGTTACCGTTGCTGCTGAAAAGTAAGGAAATTACCAGTTGTTCTATTACTAGCAAAAAGTAATGAAGTTACCCACTCGTTACTTTAAAAAGTAATAAATTACAAGTAACTCGTTATTTGTAATGAGTTACTTCCAAGTTACTTCTAAGCAGCGATGAAGCAAAGAAACTTTTTTTCTCCTCCACCGTTGCTTTTACAGTTGTCCAGTGGAGCTTTCTCAAGTGTTTGCAACTGGCTCAAGGGGGGCTTTTGTAGAAATCTGGGTAGCATACTGTGATGCATTTGCAAAACACTGTGAAGATAAAGTCACTCACATCCATTCAGACTTTGATTCTGCAATTAATACATTAGTGGAGGTGTTCAGACCCCTGTCTAGTCCAGTTTTGTTGGCTGAGTTTTATTGGAATCTGAGTCTGTTCAACCACTTTTGTGCTTTATTCTTGCCCATCATGAGGAAGGGAATGGCTGGCTGGGTCCAAAGGGCTGTTAATGTCTCTCTGAGACAGGGAGTGGACCCAGGCAATAATCTGACCACTCCTTAAAATACTAACCTGAAGCCTACAGGCTAATGTATAATAGTCACTAATAGGCAAAAAACCTTGCAGTTTAAGAACGTACCTATAGCCAACAGATTTCTATCAAACTTTAAAAAGCAGGGAAATTGGGCAGCTATAGTGAATGCACCAGGGGAGCAGGACACCTGACCTCCTCTCTGAGATATTGTACTGTCAGAGCGGCTGACTGTTAAACCACGCTGGCCACTGGAGCCCTGTCAGGGGAATAGGCATCTCCTCTTAGCACCCTTCATAAACTGCACTTCCCGGGATCCTTTGGGGGAAGCCATGACTGTCTAAAGTGAAATAAAGGTCTGGTGTGGGTGTGGCTCCCTGAGTAGGCAAGCCCATTAGCTGTGAGTCTGGCACTGACAGTTGGTTCTTACCAGAGCTTGGAAAAGTTACTTTTTTGAACTACAACTCAGCCGTAGGCAACATGGCCACTGGATTAGGCTGATGGGAGCTGTAGTTCAAAAAAGTAACTTTTCCAAGCTCTGGTACTGAGCATGCCCAACCTTATCATTGAGTTCAATGCTAAATTTCTTACAAGTACTTGGGAGTCCTTGAGAGTAGTGATTTGTCAGTTCCAACAACTTTTCGATGGAACACATTATGTGGTAAAGGACTGAGTGAAGGTGAATAAGCTGAGACAGTGCAATCCTAACCACATCTACTCAAAGGTTTATACACTTTCATTCAGTCCATTACCACACCCAAGCCCCACTTCAGGACATCTACAACAGCCTCACATGCATCTGATGGAAAAGAGGGACGGAGCTGGGTGTCATAAGAACATAAGAAGAGCCTGCTGGATCAGGCCAGTGGCCCATCTAGTCCAGCATCCTGTTCTCACAGTGGCCAACCAGGTGCCTGGGGGAAGCCCGCAAGCAGGACCCGAGTGCAAGAACACTCTCCCCTCCTGAGGCTTCTGGCAACTGGTTCTCAGAAGCATGCTGCCTCTGACTAGGGTGGCAGAACACAGCCATCATGGCTAGTAGCCATTGATAGCCCTGTCCTCCATGAATTTGTCTAATCTTCTTTTAAAGCCGTCCAAGCTGTTGGCCATTACTGCATCTTGTGGGAGCAAATTCCATAGTTTAACTCTGCGCTGAGTAAAGAAGTACTTCCTTTTGTCTGTCCTGAATCTTCCAACATTCAGCTTCTTTGAATGTCCACGAGTTCTAGTATTATGAGAGAGGGAGAAGAACTTTTCTCTATCCACTTTCTCAATGCCATGCATAATTTTATACACTTCTATCATGTCTCCTCTGACCCGCCTTTTCTCTAAACTAAAAAGCCCCAAATGCTGCAACCTTTCCTCGTAAGGGAGTCGCTCCATCCCCTTGATCATTCTGGTTGCCCTCTTCTGAACCTTTTCCAACTCTATAATATCCTTTTTGAGATGAGGTGACCAGAACTGTACACAGTATTCCAAATGCGGCCGCACCATAGATTTATACAACGGCATTATGATATCGGCTGTTTTATTTTCAATACCTTTCCTAATTATTGCTAGCATGGAATTTGCCTTTTTCACAGCTGCCGCACACTGGGTCGACATTTTCATCGTGCTGTCCACTACAACCCCGAGGTCTCTCTCCTGGTTGGTCACCGCCAGTTCAGACCCCATGAGCGTATATGTGAAATTAAGATTTTTTGCTCCAATATGCATAATTTTACACTTGTTTATATTGAATTGCATTTGCCATTTTTCCGCCCATTCACTCAGTTTGGAGAGGTCTTTTTGGAGCTCTTCACAATCCCTTTTTGTTTTAACAACCCTGAACAATTTAGTGTCATCAGCAAACTTGGCCACTTCACTGCTCACTCCTAATTCTAGGCCATTAATGAACAAGTTGAAAAGTACAGGTCCCAATACCGATCCTTGAGGGACTCCACTTTCTACAGCCCTCCATTGGGAGAACTGTCCGTTTATTCCTACTCTCTGCTTTCTGCTTCTTAACAAATTTCTTATCCACAAGAGGACCTCTCCTCTTATTCCATGACTGCTAAGCTTCCTCAGAAGCCTTTGGTGAGGTACCTTGTCAAACGCTTTTTGAAAGTCTAAGTACACTATGTCCACTGGATCACCTCTATCTATATGCTTGTTGACACTCTCAAAGAATTCTAATAGGTTACTGAGACAGGACTTTCCCTTGCAGAAGCCATGCTGGCTCTGCTTCAGCAAGGCTTGTTCTTCTATGTGCTTAGTTAATCTAGCTTTAATAATACTTTCTACCAGTTTTCCAGGGACAGAAGTTAAGCTAACTGGCCTGTAATTTCCGGGATCTCCTCTGGATCCCTTTTTGAAGATTGGCGTTACATTTGCCACTTTCCAGTCCTCAGGCACGGAGGAGGACCCGAGGGACAAGTTACATATTTTAGTTAGCAGATCAGCAATTTCACCTTTGAGTTCTTTGAGAACTCTCGGGTGGATGCCATCCGGGCCCGGTGATTTGTCAGCTTTTATATTGTCCATTAAGCTTAGAACTTCCTCTCTTGTTACCACTATTTGTCTCAGTTCCTCAGAATCCCTTCCTGCAAATGTTAGTTCAGGTTCAGAGATCTGCCCTATATCTTCCACCGTGAAGACAGACGCAAAGAATTCATTTAGCTTCTCTGCAATCTCCTTATCGTTCTTTAGGACACCTTTGACTCCCTTATCATCCAAGGGTCCAATTGTCTCCCTAGATGGTCTCCTGCTTCGAATGTATTTATAGAATTTTTTGTTGTTGGTTTTTATGTTCTTAGCAATGTGCTCCTCAAATTCTTTTTTAGCATCCCTTATTGTCTTCTTGCATTTCTTTTGCCAGAGTTTGTGTTCTTTTTTATTTTCTTCGTTTGGACAAGACTTCCATTTTTTGAAGGAAGACTTTTTGCCTCTAAGAGCTTCCTTGACTTTGCTCGTTAACCATGCTGGCATCTTCTTGGCCTTGGCGGTACCTTTTCTGATCTGCGGTATGCACTCCAGTTGAGCTTCTAATATAGTGTTTTTAAACAACTTCCAAGCATTTTCGAGTGATGTGACCCTCTGGACTTTGTTTTTCAGCTTTCTTTTTACCAATCCCCTCATTTTTGTGAAGTTTCCTCTTTTGAAGTCAAATGTGACCGTGTTGGATTTTCTTGGCAATTGGCCAGTTACATGTATGTTTAATTTAATAGCACTGTGGTCACTGCTCCCAATCGGTTCAACAACACTTATATCTCGCACCAGGTCCCGGTCCCCACTGAGGATTAAGTCCAGGGTTGCCGTCCCTCTGGTCGGTTCCATGACCAACTGGTCTAGGGAATAGTCATTTAGAATATCTAGAAACTTTGCTTCTTTGTCATGACTGGAACACATATGCAGCCAGTCTATGTCCGGGTAGTTGAAGTCACCCATTACTACCACATTTCCTAGTTTGGATGCTTCCTCAATTTCATATCTCATCTCAAGGTCTCCCTGAGCATTTTGATCAGGGGGACGATAGTGTCGCCCGCATACTGGTGATGGTGACCTCTTGCGCCAACTCTCTGGATGACCTCTCTTAGTGGTTTCATTAGTAAACAGCAAAGGGGAAGTAACAGTTCTGTGCAGGGTCCCTTGCAGCATTATTGTCAAGGGGTCGAGCCACAGTAGACCTGTCTTGTCCCAGGTAAATGAGGTTGCAGCCTTGGTCCTGACAAGACAGACAAACTATTGTCCACCTGGGTGAGTAGTATTCAACTTGTTCTGGAAGGAGTTGCACTCCCTGTAAAAGGTCATGTTCACAGTTTGGGGGTGTGTGCTTTGGAAACCAACAGTGTCATTACACACTCAAGTAGCTTCTCCAGCTCAAAGTACCTTTTATCAGCTTCGACTGATACTCGAGATGCATCCCTATTTGGACGGTGATAGCTTAGCTACAGTTACTCATACTTCGGAAGCCTCCTACTTAGGGCGCCTCCAAACAGTCACTCTTTTTGAGTGGAATTCAATTACATACTGGCAAATTTAGGTCACACAATGACAAACGATTAGGAGATCTTATGTAAGAAACCAGTTTCTCCCAAAGATTGGGGTGTTGTTGTTGTTTTGCAATAAGAAAAGTGATGGGGAAAATACACTTTGCTTTGCAACATCATGTGACCTCTCCGCAAACACATTGGAATGAATGGTCATCAAATAGCCCGTGTTGTCTGATTTCCCTGCAAACAAATTAGGATGAATGCTCAATAAACAGATTGTCTGGAAGTCTCCTTAGACTATTGTAATGCGTTGTACATGGGGCTGCCTTCAACAATGACCAGAAGACAGCTGCAAGATTATTAACTAGGACTAAGTCATTTGACCATATGACACCTGTGCTTTAACAGCCTTGGCTCCTGGTCAGTTTCTGGGCCCAGTCAAAATGCCAGTTTTAACCTGTAAAGCCCTATACTGCTTAGGGCCAGGTTACATGAAAGATTACCTCCTGCCTTATATGCCTATTTGAATCTTATGATGCTCTTAATTTAGTGCACCCTGTTCCCTATGCTTGCATAAGTATGTTTATATTTCAAAGAGCTTGGTGTCTCTGAGGTTGTGTCAGAGCCTGAATCGATAACCCTTTACACATACAGGCATACTCTGAAGTGCCAAGGTATATTAGTCACATATCCATAGACACTTTTACCTCTGATCACGCTCGGGACAACGTTTTGCTTGTTTCAATTCTCCATTCAACAAAATTAGTTTACTGAGCCTCAGATTAATTATTTCTGTAAAAACTTGTTTTATAATGTGTTGTCATTGGACTCGGAATCTACCTGCTCCTCTTCATGGCCCACTGCCTGTGGGGGCAGGAAAACTGCCATTACTTTGCGCATTTTGGTATATTATATATTACCATGGGAGAGAAGAGGTAGTAACGGGCTGCTATTTTCAGTGGCAGTCATGCATTCCCTGCCTGACAGTTTTGGAATAGCTGCACTTGCATTAGGATCCCCTATGGGGCATTCATGGGTTTCAGAACCTCTCCCCTCAAAATAAATCCTTATTAAAATACTATTAAATGTGTTGGGAGGTAGAGAAAATAGATCTTCAAGTAAAAATGTTGTCTACATATTCTATATTTGAGAGGGACTCTGTCACTGGATAACTCACATTCATAATAAGTATGTCACAAACTTGCATTTGTTTGGTGCTAAACAGTTAACAGAGCCAGTGTGGTGTAGTGGTTAAGGTGTTGGTCTATGACCTGGGAGACCAGGGTTCGAATCCCCACACAGCCATGAAGCTCCCTGGGTGACCTTGGGCCAGTCATTGCCTCTCAGCCTCAGGGGAAGGCAATGGTAAACCCCCTCTGAATACCACCTACCATGAAAACCCTCTTCATAGGGTCACCATAAGTCGGAAACAGCTTGAAGGCAGTACAACAACAACGACATATGGTATGTAGCTTGATTATGATGTTTTCTGGCATAATCTGTTAAAAGTCAATTGGCTGACTTTGGCTGAAACACAATTTGCTAAATACTAAAGACTCGCAACGTCCCTGTGGTATGGTATGACTTTGTTCATAACTGGCATCACTGTTTACCATGGAGAATAATGGGGTGAAGGAAGTCTGTGTGGACAGCTCTTCCGTTCTTAGTGTATTATGTTGCAGCCTAGAGTCAGCATTACTGAGGCTAGACTGAGTACTGTATATGTGCTTCCAAGCTAGAGCAGCTTTGAATGCCCAGCAGTTCAAACATGAGTCTGGGTTGCATTGTGTGCCAGACTTGAACTTGTATGAACTGCAGTCATGGTCAGATGTGGCACTGGAAATAGGAAACACCTAGGACCGTTTTGGTGCATAGTGGTCATATGCCACATTCCAGTGTTAGCAAGTAACTTATAATAGAAGCTGTATTTTTAATTGAAGGGACAGCCTTTGCTCAGCTCAGAGACAGACTCCCCATTAGCCAAGACATAGACAGAATCTTTGTCTATGTTCTTGTGCACCAGTGCAACAAAGTACTGGCAAACACATGTGATGTATAAGTGGAGCTTTGTTGTTCTTACCAAGCTAGAAGAGGGAAGAGGAACCCTTGCGTGCCTCTCAACGTAACCAGAAGCTGAAGTGCATAATAAGGAGGAGAGCCTGGAGATCTGGTGTGATACTGGTGTGGTTTTGAGACCTTATGCCTCTAGTTGCCTATCCTTACGTTGTACTGCTCTTGCGCTCAGGACCGGTTCTAAAGGGCAGCCACGTTGGGCACTGGCCCAGGGCCCCCAGAGCTACAGGGGCCCCTGAGGGGCCCTCCACTCCCCTTCCACAATCTGCGACCCCCACTCCCCCCACTTACCTGTCAGCCGGCTAAGGGAAAATTCATGCAGTGTGAGTAGCGTAGACCAGGCAGCTTATCTGTGGTGCAGATAACTGCTCTTCCTTTTGTCATACCAATCCTTCTAGTTCATTTCTCTTCACTGTGATAGCGCATGTAATCTTACTGGATTTCATCCCACCCTTGTTTACAGACTCCAGTCTTGGATAGATTTTTTTCTTGGCATGTGGACTGAAGCTGTTTGCTCTGCTGATACCTGTTCTGTGGCACACCTCCTCTTCCTTGTGAAGTATAATCTGAATTATGTGGGGTGTTCTGAAGAGGGGTATATGTATGCAGGATTGGCCTGATGGATTCTTGATTAGCAGATCTCATCCCACATGATAGCTTTGGATGACATAACAAAGTAAAATGTAGAGTAGTCGTAGACAAAACACCTAAAATTTTCTAAGCATTGTACATGCTCACAATCTAATAGACACAACAAAGAAGGAAAAAGGAATGGGGATGGAAGAGGAAACAAGCCTTGGAACAGTTGCTCCTTCACTGTCCAATAGATGGAGTCAGGATGATCTCTCCTTTGTCCATGATGTTCTTCCTGGAAAGCTGTGGGTGTGGTGGCTCTCAGTGGCCTGGCTGGTGGCACAGACCAGAGTGTGATTGCCTTCCTTTGGTTCTAGAGTCCAAGGGCAATTCACAGCTGGAACAGAGTACCCTTTCTTGCAGGGTGGGTGAGACAAGCAGATGGTGGCAGAAGGTTATCTTGGGAAGTATTAAGAAACGTCTGAACTTGGCAGATCACCTGAGTGACTGACTTGTTGACCTCCATGGACCAGGCCCTTGTAGGGACGCCTGGAATGTCAGCTTGATGGCAGCCCTTTTTTAAACAAAAAATAGATGTTGCATTTTGTGGAAACGTCACACAACATATGAAGAAAATAGTTACTAATTCAACTGTAATTTTTTATAAGTTCTGCAATGGCAAACATGTCTGCTGAGGCCTAATAAGATTGATGCAAAAAGTGATTATATGGCATTGTACCTCATTAATGTAGAATTAATGCCTTAATCCTACTACAGGAATAATAGTGTTATAATGTGAAAATAAATAAGTTGAACAGCTGTTGTGAAATCCTAATCTTTGTTTTGTTTTTCTAGAAACTTGTTTCCATCAAATCTTATTGCTGCAGCCTTTCGATCGGTAAGGATCATATATGCTTTTTCCTTTCTCTGTTTGGATTGAGATTTCTGAAACATCTAACAGAAAGTGTCTCACTTCCTTAAAAAAAGAGGGATTCTGTCCTGGATATATGTTCACTGAAGCATAATAGTACATACCATGATGTACCATGGGTAATAAAGCGAACTGATTATAATAAGGAATTTTTGGTATAACATAAATAAAAATATGATTAAAAGGTCAAGGGAACTTACCCTTTATTTGTTATTGTTTGCATACCAGAGTAAATAGTCACTGAATTTAGTCCATAGTGTGGTTCTACTAAGCATAGTACTTCACTTCTCCAATGCTTGGATTAGATGAGTGAGAAGTTGATAAAAATATATAGATTCAGATTTAAAAAGAAGACTGTTCACACAAACAATTGTTGTGGGGACCACAATGAATTTGGATAACTAGGGATTTCAACATATTGAAAACAGACAAATGGAAGAATTTCAGCACTGGATACTTCCTGCTTGCTATCTTGTGTACTGTATTGCCTCTTGACGAGAAACTACCCACCGGCAATGCTAAAATATTTTGACATTATGAAGTTGATATATTGAGTTCTGGCAGAATCTGGATTTTTCATAAATATCTTTTTTTTCAACTGGAATATTACTCCACATATCCCTGATAAGAAAAGCATAACATCTCTCTAAAATATTCCTATATCAAAATATTTAGGGATTTAGGGTCCTTTGCACTCTGCCCGCTACATCTTGGTGGCCTTTTGGGTGGTGGCTTTGTCCAGGGACACATTATCTGTGGAAACAGAGACAATGTCCTCATGCAGCGCCTGCTACATGAGGACATTGTCTGTTTCCACAGATAATTCTGTCCCTTATCAGAGACTCGTTCAAGTCATTAAAACCACAATTCTTACCCAGCCTTCTCAATTCTGTAACATACTGACGTGCTTTGTGACATATTGACGTTTGACGTGCTTTTTGCATGCATGAAAAAAGTACTTCTTTCAGAAGTTTCATTTTTTTAGGCATGCAGTATTCTTCAAACTTAGCAGTTCTTTTTAATTTCATATTCTCATCTTTCACAAACGCAAAGTTACTGTAAGTGTCCAGCGTCTCCTCTCCCACAACATGTTGCAAAATGGATGATTTGATTTTATCAGTTTTTTCTTCTGTTCCCATTGATGCCAGGTAGAGTCCAAACCTTTGTCTAAACTTTTCCAGTTATCTGAAATATCCCCTGACAACTGCAGGCCCAGTGGTGGTTGTGACATATTCATGTTTGTAAGAATTCTTCTAATTTAGTAGCACTTATAGATGCCTTATTGCAGCCTTTCCCAACCAGTGTGCCTCCAGATGTTGTTGGACCACAATTCCCATCTTTCCTGACCATTGGCAATGCTGGCTGAGGCTGATGGGAGTTGTGGTCCAACAACATCTGGAGGCACACTGGTTGGGAAAGGCTGCCTTATTGCTTTCCCTGGGTGTGGCTCCCAGACCTTCTTATCATCTGTTTCTGGCTGCACATCAGAAGACTGTTTCTAGTTGATTCGGTGCATTCCTTGTTCTGCCCTTCTGACACCATGTAATGATTCACCATGTAACTAGAGCAGCAGTTCCCAAATGTTGGAACCTTTAAACAAAACTTTGATGAAAGCCTTGTAGTAAAATCTTTTAAAATGATTTTTTTAAAAATGTTACCAAATAACATGACTTTTAAAAATAAACACCTGTATTTTTGGATCCATTTTATTCTGAATTTAACAATATTACAAACTATTTCTTTAGTGGGAAGGATGTGATTGTGTGCTATCAATAAGTGTTTTATAATTAGGAACAATATTGGACACCTGTAGTCTTACATTTCTGGTTTTAGCCTACAACAATGTTGTTTTGCTCTTGCTGCATATCTTAAAATGCTGATTCACACAAATATGTACTTGCCAAAGGAAGTAACTTCTTTACTGCAGTTTGTGAAATGTGAGGAAACTCTTCCTTTAGAGCAGCCCAAAAGTTAATGAGAGGGACATCTGCAAGCTTGTCTTTTAAAGTTAAATCAGTTTGTTATTGAAACTTGCAGCTATGAGCCTAAAAAAACTGAAGGATTACTGCTGTGGAGGGAAAGTGCGGGAAGACAATTTAAATGAGGAAAAGGAATGGAGAATCATTATAATAATCATTAATCATATAATATATATATTATAATATTACAATACTTGGTGTGAGTGAATTAAAATGGACGGGAATGGGACATTTTCAATCAGGCAACTACAAAATATTTTAACAGGAAATGAGAAATTAAGAAGAAATGGGGTTGCTTTAATAGTGAGAAGTGATGTAGCAAAAGCAATTAGGAGCTATAACGCAAGGTCTGAGTGAGTTATATCAATGAGATTAAACAGGAAACCTATTAATACAACCATCATCCAACACTTTGCTCGAATGGCAAATGCAGAAGAAGAGGAATTGGAGAGATTTTACGCAGAAGTACAGGAAGAAATTGATCACACACCAAAACAAGATGTGCTGATAATCATGGGGGACTGGAAAAGTAGGGAACACAGAAGAACTAGGAATTGTGGAAAATGGGGCTTAGGAGATAGAAATGAAGCAGAAGAAAGACTTATTGAATTCTGTGAAGCCAATAATTTGTTTCTTGCAAACACATTTTTTGAGCAACCGAAAAGACGACTGTACACGTGGGCATCACTAAATGGTCAATATTGGAATCAAATTGATTATATAATTGGTAGCAGAAGATGGAGAAGTTCCATACTTTCTGCAAAAACAAGACCAGGAACAGACTGAGGTACAGATCGTGAACTGGTCGTATCGAAAATCATAAAGCTAAAGAAGAAGAACAAAGCAATCATAATGCCAAAATACAATTTAGATAACATCCCAGAAGAATATAAAGAATATAAAGAAGAATATAAAGATCAAATAAGGAACAGATTTGAGGCTTTAAACTTAGTTGACAGAGAACCAGAAGAACTATGGAATGAAGTCAGAGATATTATCAGGGAAGAATGCAAAAAAGACAGTACCTCTAGTTAAAAAGAAAGACCTCAATGGATGACTGAAGAAGCTCTTCAAATGTTTAAAGAGAGAAGGAAAGCAAAAGCAAAAGGAGAAACACGCTTAGAACCCTAAATGCAACAATACAGTGCAGGCAGGGTGGCATTGTTACTTGGCTTGTTGTGGCTGTGTGCCACCACTGGCTGCTGATTGGAGTCTTGGAAAGCACGGTGATTGAAGGAAAGAAGGGAATGGATTCCCAGAATTGCTTGAGCAGTGCATTTAATTTCCATGGCTACAGCTCAATGGAAAGTGCACATTGTGCACACTTGTTTGTCACTACAACTTTTTTCTTTGTGGAATCCTTTGCGCTGCTTCTCAGAACCCCAAGGTTCTGCAGAACAAAGTTTGAGAAACACTGAACTAGATGAATGGCTTGAAACAACTTTATTCTTCAGAGCCTCTAAGACAACTTTGGGGCTTTTGGTAGCCACTTCTGGGCCTTTGGAACTGTATGGATCATGTGATCTTAAGGCAACTCCTCAAATTACCAACTTCTTAATACTAAGGGAATATCTCTAAACCACTTTAATTACATTACAGGCATTGTAAAATAAGAGCCTTTATTTATTATTAAAATATTTTTAAGGTGCCCATCTGTGTAGATACCAGAGTGATACTCAGAGGCATGAAAGCAACAGGACATACCTAAAATACAATACTCTATGAACAATAAAACAGTATCACTCATGACATGGAAATGGGCAAAAATAAGCCAGTTTAAAACTTTAAAATGCCTAGATTGGAATAATAAAGTGTAAGTCAGTCCTGAGTGACTTGAACCTCTGGTTGAAGAAAGCATTTGTTGTCATTTCATATACTTTTCATTGTGTACCCTGAATCCCACATCAGTGCCAAAACATTGGCTTCACAGTTAGTTTGTAATCTTAGTGATGCAGATCAGAGCTTGGAAGATTACTTTTAAAAAGTAATAAATTACAGTGACAGTTACATGGCCCAAAAAAGTAGTAATTACTGTTACAATTGCAATTGCTCTGAAAGTAACTGATTACTTTACTTTCCCTCCAAAGTAATCACTACAATTACATTTCAGTTACTTTTAAAAAAACGCCTACAAGGTGCTGGCCTTGGCTGCTGCACCTCTAAGTAGCCTAAAACAACATTAAAAATAAACAAACACATACAGAGGTAGTAGAATAATGATTTTTATTCATAAGATAGCAATGGTGGTCTCTCCACTGGTAAGAGTGGTGGGGAGGGAGGCTGAGGCCACTACTCAGATCTTTGCATGCCAAACCAAGTGCAACCCACCCCCCTCAGCCAGCCAGCATAATCTCTCTCACTTAACCACCTCCTAGATCCTGCCCTGCCACCAACTAAGGGACACTCACTCAAGCAAACATTTTCCCGAGATGCAAAAAAGTTAAAATACTGCAAATGCAGCACAGTAGCCAGAGAGGGTGGGGGAGGCCACTTTGTGTGCCAAGTGCAAACACAGTATTCACACACACATCATCATCATCATCATCTTTCACTTCCATGGTTCTTTATCTCCATTCTGCTGCTGCCTCCTTCTCCTCCTTTATCCATGTTCTTGACCTCCGGATCCTTTTCCCCTCCACTCCATTCTTCACCACCACTATCCGTTTTTTTAAATAATTGTTTTCTCCACTCCACCCTGTCTCTCTCTCCGCCTCCTCCCTCGTCGCCTCCTGCCCATCCACAGAGCATGAGGAAAGAGAGAAGCCCAGTTTGAGGCACATGATTTTCATCCAGAAATCAGAGGAGCAGAAGACTTCCCCTGCTCCCCCCAAAAAAGTAATGCCCAAAAGTAATTCTGGAAATGTTACAATTACTCCACAAAAGTAGTAGAATTACTCCTAGTTCTATTACAATCAAAATGTAAAGGAATTACTCACCCGTTACTCAAAAAGGTAATGAATTACAAGTAATTAGTTACTTATAACTAGTTACTTCCATGCTCTGATGCAGATGTCCTCTGTACTCCTTCTGGTTCTACAGTCGATTTCCATCACCACCCTGTTCCTAAATTAATTGTCCAGCTTTAGTTATGCTGCATGCGGTGTTGTCATTAGCTGTCCTAAGCATCCAATCAGTGACTTTTATCGTTAGAGCTTTCCCACAGTCCTTTGACTGGCAAAAGAGATTAATTGGCTGCAGTCTGATTAAACAGGTTCTGTGTAAAGTTTCAAAATCCCTGCTCTGTAACCATCTCACTTCTTTATTTTCTGTAATTCATGGTGGTAAGTACTGGGAGTTTCTTTAAAATCCTCCAGTGTAATTCGTGCTGTCCTGCTTGGTTTAGCAGAGATGCATTAACAAAAATGTAAATAGGTGATATGCAGAGTTTTAAAAAATACTAGCTTTGTAAAGTGCAATCCTTTGCATTTAAAGCTTAACTTTAAATGTATTTATACAGAAGCATATGAGTTCAGCTGGAGTTGCTTCCATCAAAGTATGTTTAGCATTGCTGGTTCCATGTGAGTAACTATGGTTGCAGTCTTGCATTCAGGCCACAATCCAGATAAGTCTGATGAGAGAAGCTGGTAGATTCCTGTGTTTTGGTAAAAGATCAGCTTGCAAACTTTTAGCTGGCCATGTAAACTCCTATCTTGAAGTGTGAAGGAGTGTAACTTTAAAAAGAAGCTACAAATGCGCTGTGTGAGAATCTTGTGCTAGCATTTTACAGGGTAACCTTTTAGTGGCACTTGCTGCTTCCTTACAACTTGCTGTACAAATGGGCAGGAAACCAGGCAGCATGGGCTCAGCTGGATGACTGGATGCTTTGATTGTTCCTCCTTCCTTGCCAAAATGTCCCATATAGATATGTCATTAGGTGGTACTTAACCATGATTACTCATGCACAAGCAACCTTCTTAGCTTCAGGAAGATAAGACATGGGTTAGTCAAACTTTATATACCTAGTTGATCACTGCGCTCTGCAGGTGAGGGCCTCCTGCAGATACCATCTCATCAGGAGGTCCGTTCCACACAACATAGAAAACAGACCTTTAGAGTTATGGCACCTACGCTTTGGAATTCCCTCCCCTTAAATATTAGACAGGCACCATCTCTGTTGTCTTTTCAGTGCCTACTGAAAACTTTCCTCTGTCAACAAGCCTTTTCAGTAGGGACCTTATCCAAGTCTGCATCTGTGTTAGTATTGTTTTTAAGATGTCTTTAAATATTTTTTATTTTTTTTTTAAGATGTTTTGATTTTAAGATGTTTTTAGTGTTTTATCACTTATTTGCCACCCTGGGTTCCTTCTGGGAGGCAGGGCAATATATAAATTTAATAAGAGATAAATAAGCTTTCTGGAAGTGTTTTGTGGAATAAATGCCTTAACTTGCAGAAAGCATTGCTTATTCTTATGACTTATTTGTTTAAACAATTTTTGAAGACTTGGCTCTTTACCCAGGCTGGGGAGGGGACTTAGGTCATTAGTCTGCAGTTCTAGGGGTAGTTTTAATCTTTTGCTTATGTTTTTATGGATTGTATTTGTATTTTATTGTACATCGCCTAGAGTGGCAGGATAATCCCTACCAGATGGGCGACTAACAAATTTAATAAATAAATAATAAATAAATAAATAATCTGCCTTTTAAGAAATGTCCTTCAGAAAATGGCTTACAAGATACATATCAAAACAAAAGCAATATCTGACCTTTTGTTATCTGTATAGCCTCATTGATGTGTGCAGTAGTTTCCAATATTCCATGTAAAAATCTCCAGATGCAAGTTTACAAGCTGTATAACAATGAGCCTGTATACTTATATAATGGTGTATCAAATAATACTCAAAATATTATTTTCCATTTACAGTATGCTACTGACTATAAAGCAATAGTAAGAAATGCAACCATTGGAAATGTTACCATTGAAAAGGTAAGCAATGTATTAATCTTACCCTTTGCATAAATTGTTTAGTCTGGAATTAAACCTTCATTAGGTCTTTACAGTGTATATAAAGCCATTAATCAAATGAAGAACAACAAAGCTAGTGGACCTGATGGGATTCCTGCTGGTCTTTAAGGAAGGTGGGCCTGAACTTACACAACAACTTCATAAGGTCATCGAAAAAATCTGGATGAGGGAGGAGATCCCAGAAGACTTTAGGGATGCCATAATTATCACTCTTTTCAAGAAGGGTGATAGAACAGATTGTGGGGACTACCAAGGCATCTCTCTTCTTGCTACTGCAGGTAAAATCCTTGCAAGGATCCTCACAAATTGCCTCCTACCTATTTCAGAAGACATCCTCCCTGAATCCCAAAATGGTTACAGTGGACATTGTCATGGCCCCGTCAGAGGACTCCTCAGATGAGGACGACTCAGGAGTAACAGCAGCAGACCCAGGAGCAGCAGACTCAGAAGGAGACATGGAGGAGCCTCCTGAGAATCCAGCTCCTTCTCCCCCTCAGCTGCAGAGCACCCCAGATACAGCAGAGTCCCTGCAGCCAGACACAGACAGTGCACAGGATACTCCCCCCTCACCTGCAGAACGTAGACAGCAGAAGGTCAGGCAGAAGAGAGGCAGGCCTGTCTCCTTAAGGCCCAAACGCTGAGGACTCACACCTGCTGTCAACCTTGCTCTTTATAAGGCACACCTTGGCTGCAGCTTGTTGCTGACTGCAACGTCAGGCGTGGCTTGTGTGTTCCTAGTTTCCTGGCACCCTCTTTCGGACTGACCCCTTGGCACTTGATCCCGGACCTCTACTGACCTCACTTCCGGACTCCTGACTCGGCAAGTACGCTTCGGACAAGCCTGGCCCTTATCAGCTCCCCTCCTCCTAGACCTGGCAGATTTATGACCAGACTGCCGGCTAAGGACTTTGCTTCCCTGCCAACCACCCAGGAATTTCCAGCCCCCCACTGGCACTGCTGACGCAGTGTAGAGCTGACAGACATGATCTTCACTGCACGACAGCTTCAACAAAAATGCAGGGAGCAAAACTGACCTCTGTATATGGTGTTTATTGATCTGACTAAGGCCTTTGATACTGTAAATCGAACTGCTCTCTGGACCATCCTTCTGAAAATTGGATGCCCTAATAAATTTGTGAATATCTTGCGACTCCTCCATGATAACATGACGGCAACAATTTTGGATAATAATGGCTCTCAAAGCGATCCATTCAAAGTGGGATCAGGTGTCAAACAGGGATGTGTCATTGCTCCGACCTTATTTGCTATTTTCATCGCCATGATTCTACACCTTGTTGAGGGGAAACTTCCCACTGGTGTGGAAATCACATATCGAACAGATGGAAAGATTTTTAATCTCAGTAGGCTGAAAGCAAAAGGTAAGGTAATTACATCCTCTGTCATAGAACTTCAGTATGCTGATGATAATGCAGTCTCCTCACATTCAGAGGAAGATCTTCAAACTATCCTAAATGTGTTTGCAGAATAAAAGCTGACATTGATGCTGAAATTCAGCATCGTCTGAGCTCTGCAAGTGCCACATTCTCCTTGAATGAAGCATAGAGCGAAGATCGGGATATTTGCAGGGAGACCAAAATGCTTATTTACAAAGCCATTGTACTACCGACCTTACTGTACGCCTGTGAAACATGGACCATCTATAAACGCCACTCCCAGCTTCTTGAAAGATTCCACCAATGCTGCCTCCGGAAAATTCTGCAAATTACTTGGGAAGATAGGCGGACTAATGTTAGCGTATTGGAAGAAGCAATGACCACCAGTGTTGAAACAATGATCCTCCAACATCAACTTCGTTGGACCGGCCATGTTGTTCGAATGCCTGATCACCGTCTTCCAAAGCAGCTACTTTACTCCCAACTTAAGGATGGAAAATGGAATATCGGTGGACACAAAAAGAGGTTTAAAGATGTCCTTAAGGCTAATCTAAAAAAATGTAACATAAACATCGAGAACTGAGAAGCCTTGGCCCATGAGCGTCCCAGTTGGAGGTCGGCCATTATCGAAGGTGCTATGGACTTTGAAGAGGCACGAGTACAGGAGGAAAGGGACAAATGAGCTAAGCGGAAGGCACGTCAAGCAAATCCTCATTGTGACCATCTTCTATCTGGAAACCTATGTCCTCACTGTGGGAGACTGTGTGGATCCAGAATTGGCCTCCACAGTCACTTACGGACCCACCGTTAAAGACCTTATCTTGGAAGACAATCTTACTCGGCCACAAGTGATCGCCAATGATGATGAATGAATGAATCATTATTAAAACAGCCTTACAGCTGTGCATGTTTACTCAAGTAAATTTCACAGCATTCAGTGGGATTTTCTCCTAGGTAAGTGTATGCAAGGACTGTAGCATCAGGAAATTTCAGAAGTGCCACTGATAAAAAAAAAGCACCTAGGCAACCTCTAGACTTTATGTGTGTAAAAAGCATTGTTGATTTTTACAAATATATTGCAAGTACAAAATCTTGTTTCTTATTTTTATCTGTATCAATGTGTGTGGTAAATATATGAAGCCCTGGATGTGAATTCACAAGCTGTACAACAGCCTTCCCCAACCTGGTGCCCTCCAGATGTTTTAAACTACAACTTCCATCTTCCCTGATCATTGATCATGCTGATTGGAGTTGTAGTCCAAAGCAAATGGAGGGCACCAGATTGGGGAAGGCTGCTGTATAATGATAAACTTGTGTACCTCTCTAATGATATATACAATATTTAATCAAAATATTCTTCTTTAACAGTATATTACTGATTATAATGAATTAGTAAAAAATGGAACCGCTGCTATTGGAAATGCTAGCATTGAAAAGGTAAGTCATGGTTTTACTTGAATCTATCCTTTTTTTACGGTTTTGCTTAAATCCTAACATTTATATGTAAATGCTTGCTTTAGAGTTAGACCTTTGTTATATCTGCAAAATACACATATTTTTTAATTAAAGTACTCTTAGAGCATGTTGAGAAGGACTGATGATAAAAACAAATGCAGGAGAAAAGCACCTTGGCAAACTCTGCAGTAATCTGAGACTGTTCTTGCAGTTTTGTCATTGCTCTGCAGCAGAGGTATAAGAACTGAGATGGTTTAGAGAAGAAACCCACATATTGGCTGCTGTAGTTAAAGTATTATCCTAGGTAGAGCTGGGAGAATCAGTCTATTTCTGGTTTGGTTTAGTTAAAATCTATTCTTGTGGTTTCTTTCACGTGAAGGAACAGCCAGCCAAGAGATGCTGGAGCCACATATCTTTCAGGAAATTATAAAGCAATGCCGTACTTAGTATACAGAGCTTGAAACTATATGAAATTTATTTGTTAAAAGATTGGTTGCTAGGGTTGTACCATATTGACTACATATGTACTTGTGAGGCAGCAATAGAAAACAGAGAACTTCTGAACTCAGCAAAATCTTCTGGCTTTCTAAATTGAGTCAAGTTCTCATAGACCTAGATAAGGACATACAGCATCAGACAATTTTGCTAAACTAGACCATTACATGCACTGAGTGGGTGTGAAGTAGCAGAGTTTTAACTGTACTACTAGATTATAAATTCTCAATTTAGGAGTTAACCACAAGCCTGGCATGAAGTGGGTTTCAAATGTTCTGAGCTGTCAATAAGCTCAATTAACTGAAGGGACATTCTAGCTAGGTAGTCTAACATGATCCAAGCCTCAGTTTAGGAAATGTTTGTGCATTTAGAGTTGTATTCAGAGTAGACCTGTTGAAATTAATGGATCCAAGTTAGTAATGTCCATTAATTTCAGTAGATTTACTCTGAGTAGGACTAGCATTGGATACAACCTTTATTTAACAGTTAGTGGATGCGGCCTGGCCAATAGCTTTTGTTTTGAATGGATATTTTCAGTAATCCTTCCACTGAACACAGGAATAATGGAGGAAATAATTGGTTGTATTGTTGAAGCTACAAACAGGATTAAGACATCATTTTGGATTGTTGTTGGATACAAGAAACATATACACATGTTGATATAAACAGCTTAGTGGTTTTGATGATTAAGCAGTATATAAATCCTGTTAAATAAAAAACAGTTTAAAGTTGATGTAATTCTTGGCTTGCTTGAAAGCCATTAAGCATAGTTTCCTGGTTTGAATGTAATGGGAACCTATGGTTAACTGGCTTCATAGTTTGTTTACCCATTTGCATGATGAGAGGAGAGAAGCGGCTGCATGTGGGTGCAGGATGCTTATTCATATTTCTGCTTATTAAGCTGGGATTTGATCATCCAAACACAGCCATGTTCTAAGTATTGACAAGTAGCCTTAATTGAATCTCAGAAGGATTTGTAATATCTACACTAAGTACAAAGTGTGAGTTTTTAAGAAGCCTAGCCCTTCATTGCTTCGACACTTTTGAAGATTAAAGATACCTTTCCAGAATGTTCGTGAATACCTCTAGGAAAGTAATCAAGTGGGGTTTTTTGGACTTCTAACTAATATAGAACAAATTCAAGCACATATCTCAGAGTCAGAGGATGGGATCCAAAGAAACAGACCCCTAGTGCCGTGTGACCTTGGACACTTTTAGCTTTAACAGCAGTCCTCCACGCCACATGGCAAACTACTTTTGAGATGGAGGGAGCCTTCCAGATTAGTGGGCTCTGCAACAACTTGTTGCACTCTGTCTCCAGTGTGACCTACTCAACCTCTCGGTTCTGTCTTTCTTGCTTCTCTTTCTCTACCTGTCTTTCTTTGGCTTCCTTTGAAGAGTGGTCTCAGAACGGCAGATACAGCTATTTCCCATCTCAGTGCTAGGCCCATCTCCTAGTCCAGTGCTGTGCTGGGGAGGAAAATCCCCCCCTGCCCTGCTGATCGTATGATTTACCATGACATCCAAAGGCGATCAGAGTAATTGGACTGTTTGACATTCCAGTTCAGATAACTAGTTTAAAAACTCTGAGACACAAAGGGCAAGAGGGAAACTTAGTGATTGGGTTTATATTTCAAGCGTGCGTGCAGACGCACACACAGAAACCATTTCCCTCTTTTTGTTTTCTCTCATAAGATTTTAATGTAATTTTTGGACACTTAACCATGTGGGATTATTTTCCCATGTTTTATACCTCCTGGTGCTCTGGTGTAATAGAATTCTGTGTACCTTAGAAACACAGCATGTTGCTACTTAGGCTGTCTCTGAAATCTGGCTGACTGTTGCTTTCTAATACTTGTTTGTTTCATTTCTAATTTCAACCAGTTTGAAATTTTGGACAATGTGAGCATCTCTGAAATGTCAACAAAATCTCTCTAAACCATCTCTGTTTTTATTTGGCAGGCTGATGCCCTGACTAGTGCTGTGGATCATTTTGATCAGGATGTTTACTTGGGTTGTGTGTAGTGTTGTGCCATGTCAGCACTTGTCTTCATGCCTGTTAAATTATTAACATTGACAAGAACTTAATGACCTGGTGCTGTTCCAGCAGACCAGTGTCTATGATAGGACAGCTGGTTCTCTTGCACTAATGGCTAGCTCTGAGCTGCAGAGCCAATATGCATCCATTGACTTCACTAGGGCATGCTGTTGTTCTCATAAGTTTCAATAAGAATTGTGCAGGAAATCTTTCTGATGACACCTGCAATAGAGATGTAAAATTTCCAGAAATTTTGAAGCCATGGAAAAGAACCCCTTTTTTCCAGAAAAAAAATGGAAATTTTCAGAAAAATTGAAAAAATGCAATACTAGCCCTTTTTACAGATTGAAAGTCACTTTGTTACTTCAGGAACATCAAACGTCATTATGTACAAGTTGGTTGGCATAAAATTATCACATTTGGTATATTAAAAGTACATTTGATTCAAACAATTATTACAAATTGAATTTACTTTTTAAAATTTTTACTTTTTTTGTAAAAAATGGATCTACAAGATCCTGAACTGTAAGGAACCTCTTTCGTTTTGCCAGTTTATGAGGAGCAGGCAAAAATCAATTTTAAAAAAACAGAAGAAACCATAACATTAATAACAAATATAATTATGTATGTCTCTGCTAGTCTTCCACGGTGTCAAGCAGACATAAAGCATCCATTCCCATAAAAAGAACTGAGAAAAAGGGTGGGGCCAAGATTCAATGAAACATTTTATTCATCATGCTAAAATAAAACATTCCATAATCCAGTTTTTCTTCATTTTTTTCAGTTTTTTGGGGAACAAAACCAAAAAAGGCTTTGGAAAAAAACCAGTTTTTTTTCTGAATTTTCCCGGTTTTTTTCTGGGCCTTCTCATCTCTAACCTGCGATACATATTTTTAGGACCCAGCCTATTCTTTTGATGGTGAAATGTTTTAACTGATTTTAATCTTTTTAAAATACTGTTGTAACTTGCCCTGCGACCTTATGGTGAAGGGTGGGTAAGAAATCCTATTATTATTATTGTTGTTGTTGTTGTTGCTCTTTATTTCCCCATGCTAGTAGATAGAAAGTGGGTGTAATTTGGACTTTCTGGCACCAGAATATCTTGGGCCAGCTGTCCTAAGCACAGAACTGAAACAGATTTTAGATCTTGCTAGCCTAGGCAAACTTTTTCACCCTGATGATCATCAGTGTTCTCTTAGACTTTAAGCAGATCATTCTCTTTTAATTAATGTGTTTTAGTCTTTCCTTGCCTTGGTGTGAGATCACTAAACTGTGATGATAGGCTGATTTCTTGTGTGGTTTTCTCTCCCCCTATCTATCCCCCTACCCTTCATCGTATTGATCCGGGATGTAGTGGTATTACAACAAAATGCAGACCTAAACCAAGCAGTCCAAATGCAGTCATCAGGTTACTATTAGCAACCAGGAATCTCCTCTTGGTAATATATTTTGTGGTCGGGCATGAAGTGAGGGGGCCATCCTGCCTCCTGTGATATACAATCACAGAAAATGGGAATGGTGTCAGGATCTCTTGCTTTCTACAAGGTAGAGATGGGTAGAGGGCAGCCTCTCACTTCATGCTGGGCTAGCGATCTTTGGAAGCAGACAGAGTCTCTCCAAAGAGTACCTTCAAAGCCTGGCAGAAGGTGAGTGAATGCACCTGCCTTTCTTCCTGAGTTCCAGAGGACTCAGGGAAGATCAGCCTTTTCACTTTCTGCTGGGCTTTGATTGGAGGGTGGGGACTGCCAGAAGGGACAAGATTCTTTCTTGCTTTCAGAGTCTTCCTCTCTGTGAATCCTCCGCATTTGCCAATGGCCTTTGGGGAGGTGAGACTTTGGATGTGGTCACAAATAATGGCTTCCCATTAAGGTTGACCAAATTTGTAGTCTTCTGCCATTTTGCTATTATACCGAACAACTGCAGAGTTGGAGACAAGTAAAGCTCTTAGGAACATCGGAAGCTGCTTTATACCAAGTCTGACCATTGGTCCATCTAGCTCAGTATTGTCTACACTGACTGGCAGTGGCTCTTTACGGTTGCAGACTAAGGTCTCTCCCAGCATTACCTTGAGATGCTGGAGACTGAACCTGGGACCTTCTGTATGTAAAGCAGATGCTGTAACCATTGAGATATTGCCCGTCCCCCAGGGCTGGCTCCAAAGGGTGGCCAGGTGGGGCCCTGGCTGACAGCCCCGTGGCCCACAGGGCCCCCTGAAGGGCCCCTCGTTATGGTGGTGGAGTACCGCTCCCCTTCTGCAGCAGATCACAGTGAGAGAGCTGCTCGCTGGCCCGCCCACACCCAATTGCTCGCTCTCCCCCGTGCCTGCCCTCTGCCCCTGCTGGCTCCCTCACCCCCCCTCGCCCACTCCCCCTCCCCTGCCTCCTTGCTTGCTCTCCTGCCTGCTGTCCTGAGGCCCCTCATTATGGTGGGGCAGTAGTGCTCCCCTTCTGCCGCAGGCTCCTTGCCGTGGATTGCAGGGAGGGAGCTGCATGCCAGCCCGCCCACACCCTCTCACTCACTTTCCCCTGTGCCTGCCAGCTCTCCCTCTGCCCCTGCTCGCTCGCTTGCCTGCCCACCCACCATCCCGCCTGCTCGTCCTCCCCCCGCCTGCTTGCTCTCTTGCCCCCCCACTTGCTCTCTCGCTTGCTTGCCCGCTGTCCCCCCCTTGCCCGCCCAACCTCCCATTCCTCCACCCACCTGGTAGGTAGGTGGGGTGTGAGTGCATGCGGGTGCCAGGGCACAGGGCAGGCTGGTGCCCAAAGGCCCCGGCATGCCTGGGGCTGGCCCTGCTATCCTCCATTGGAATGTGAAGGAACCACTAGGCTAAGCTGGCCTCTTCAGGGTGGCCTTGTCTTTTCCCCACAAGCCTATTATATGAGAGGATGAAGCTCCTTTGATCCTTTTACGTACACTGGTTTGTTAAATTATGTTAGAGACATGAAGAATATGTTGTATATTTCACATATTTTTCTTGAAAAGGTAATTAGGAAATACTCTTTTAGCCTTTTCTTTTATCACAATATCATGAGGCTTTAATTTCCATGACGCTAAGGTTTTAAAATATGAAAAATAATAAAAACGTACAGTCCAATTTTGTCAATATTTTTGACAAAGTGTTTTAAATTGTATATTTGTTTTAATGTTTTTTATTGCTGTAAACCGCCCAGAGAGCTTCGGCTATGGGGCGGTATACAAGTGCAAAAAATAAATAAATAAAATAAATAATATTTATTCAGAAATAAGCTGCACTGAGTTCAGAGTGGTGTATACCTGATTCTGAATAAGTATGCTTAGGATTCCAATAGGAGCAAGCCATCTACAGGAGCAAGCCTGTAATGGTTGGTAATGGGGACAAATTCCCTTTGATATTGAATTTTCACTTTATCAGGGGACACTTGTGCATGTGATACTTGAGCTATATTTATCAGCTTTAGCTTAAATTGCTCTATCATGATATTAAAACTTACAGTGGCTATAAAGGACATTTGATTCCTTGATTATTCTATTATGCATGAATAGCATTCGTGTGTGGCACAAACACCACGATATATTCTGAAAGACTCATTTAAACTTTGCATGCAAAAACACCTTTAATTGTTCATGAAAAAAATATTGTATCTGTCTTGACTACTTGCTTTTTTTGGGTGAGCGGGCAATCCTCACTTTTCTTCAATAGCCTGGTGAAAATTGGAACATTCTTACTGAAAAGCATGTTTTAACGTCTCTCTCTAGATGCAGAAGGAACAATACAACCTTTAATAAGTGTGCCTATGTTTTATTCTTACTGTTAATTACCTCTTGTGACTATATACATTTTGATAAGGCAACATACAGTATATGCATCGATCAAACATATGGGGGTGGGTTGGGATTGTGCCTGTTATGCCTCCACTCATGCACAGTCATCCTAATCTCTGTACAGTGTCTGTGTGTGTACAAAATGTGCATTTGCAGGCCTTGTTCAGAGGTTAAGTTGTATGCATGTGGGGACAGGACTGATGCTCACAGTTACTCAGCGTGCCTTCAGTCAATGTACATATGATGTAGTCTTTCCCCTTTAACCTGATGCAGAGATAATTCTGTATAGTAGGTCTATAAAGAAGTCTTTCAAGATATACTCAACTATATGATACCAGTGATCACTGCTGAACGAAGTAGGCCTAGGCAAGGCAGGGGAAGAACATGGGAAATCAGACTGAGGCTCCTGTGACAAAGTGCTAACTTTTAATTTTTACATTGCAAATGGTTGAGGATCTACTGTCTTTATTCTGAACTCTTTTGGAAATAATTTTTTCTGTTCAAGGTTTTACATACCTGTCTAGACAGGCTATTTCTAGTTTTCCCCTGCTGTTTTTACAGTATTGTATATGATGCTTTTATCCATTCTGTAACCTGTGATAGTTATTATCAAAAGAGAAAGCCACACTGACTTTGAGATCTAATTCCACACAAGAGGAGCTCAGCTCCAATACATTTCATATTATGACTATGTATTATTTTGCAGTTCCCAGTTGGCACTGAGATTGAAGGAATGAATATCCTGGGGCTAGTCCTCTTTGCTCTGGTTTTGGGAGTAGCCTTGAAAAAGCTTGGCCCTGAAGGAGAAGAACTCATCCGTTTCTTTAATTCTTTCAATGAGGCAACCATGGTCTTAGTATCTTGGATTATGTGGTGAGTGTTATTGGTAACAATGCTTCCTGGCAAATACATGTGTCAGCATCAGTGAAACCAGTACAAATCAGCTAATGTATGCATGCACCAACTTGGAGATGGGTTTGTATTTTTAGTACCAGTGTGTCACATCTTCCTTTTGTGCCCGTATCTTCAGTGCTCCCGTTTTCAGTTTACAGGCACAACGTCTGAACCAGTTTAAGAAGTATTAATGTAGTTCTTATGCCAGCATGCCATCGATCTGTCCATGTATCTGGTAATGCCATTGTCATATGAAATTCAGAATCATTGAAATGTACAGGGGACCTACTGTTACACTTCATCCTGTTATGTGAAAACCATGTCAACTGCTATATTCTTCTTACTCAAGAGTCACCTATAAAGGGAAAAATACACAAATGAATTTGAGCTTGGCCACTAACCAGAAATACTTAGGATCTCAGTGCAGGGGGGGAAATCACACAGTTGCAGACTTTACTGTAATGTTATTAAAAGGCCACGAGAGTTGCTATATACTATAGTCAGCATGGAGTTTTATCATACAGCAATGTTAAGCTGAAAATACCCTCCCATTCCATTCTGATGCTCCTCATAAGCTCATCTCAAAACAAAACCTTACAAACTTTTAGTCCTGAACTCAGAAATGCTTGCTTAACAACCCTCTAGATTTTCATGGCAATACACAAAAGTCAGAGAGAATTGAGAGTTCAAAGTGTAAAAAGACAGAAAAAACCCCCAGACTCCTTTTGGACTTTTTTCTGTCAGAGTTCTCGTAATTTGTTGAAATTAATTAAAAATCAGCTTTGTTCACTGAGTACCTGTAATCCTATTACTAACTTTGCCCCATACACTGACCTTCATCTTCTGCAGTTTAGAAGTTTAAAAATGCCTGGCTGACTTTTAATGTAATATTTTGTTCATCACCCAATAGATGAATGGGGAGGGGACAGCGACAGCTTTGCTGTGGAAGCATAGATACATTATTTGTATCCATAGATTTCTCCCCCCCCCCCGTTTGAGCTAGTTCAGTGCTCCAGAGCTGAGTTTACACAGCACGGAAGCACACAGCCTGCAAATAAGAGTAATAATGGGGGGTGTAAATATAAGAGATTGGGCAATGCAGGCAGTGTAGAAAGGATAATATTGTTTATGATGTGCAAACCCAGATTAATGAGCAAACAAGCCACGAACAGAAGCTCCTTAAAGATTTTGTGTTTCTCTATCTCAGTCTTCATTGCAGAAACATTCATTTGTGCCTTATCCCATCTGAATCGTTAGTTTTCTTACTAATTTTGATTTTTTAAAATTGAAATACAAACGCATATAAATTTCAGAAAGAACCATATCATTGTATTCAAATGTCCTACTTGTAGTAGACCCATTGAAATTAATGAACAAGTTTGCCATGTCTGTTAACTTCAGTGGGTCTACTTTGAGTATGACTTAGTTGAATGCCACCCATACTAATCAAAATACATATCTTAGTCAAATATTTTGAATTAACAATTTCAAGACTGGGTGTGTATAGCCCAGCATTCTTTACGTGCTTTGGTTTAGTAATGCTTATGCCACTTAAAGACTTTGTTCCCTACTAACGCTGAATGTTAACTTCTATGCAGGTATGTACCTCTTGGTATTATGTTTCTTGTTGGAAGCAAGATCGTGGAAATGGACGATATTATCCTGCTGGTGACGAGCCTTGGAAAATACATTTTTGCTTCTATTCTGGGCCACATCATCCATGGAGGAATCATTTTACCACTTATTTATTTTGCAATTACACGTAAAAACCCTTTTACTTTTCTGTTAGGACTTATAACACCATTTGCGACAGCCTTTGCCACTTGTTCCAGGTTGGTTGATGTACGCTTTTATATGTGAAATGGGAATAGCGTTATTCTACTTCAGAGTAATAATTCTAGGTTGATGATTTCCTTAGACATCTTCATAGCTTTTCTTGCAAGGCAAGGGATTCTTATGAGGTCTAGTTTCACAGTTTTCAAGATGTCAGGCAGGCGTTTAGAAGGATCTTCAGATGGCCCATGTCTATAGACCCCAGTGTATGAATGTCAGAGTTTGATGACTAACAAAGCAATCCTAACCCCCTGATCTGCTGGCTGGAGAGGGCTAAGATGGGGTGGAGGTGCTTCTCCAGTAGAGGGGAGTGCCCACCAAGGAGCCCACCCCTATGCATGCCTGCTCTGTGGGCGTAGATCTACCACTGACACTGTTTCTTTCAGCGGTAGCCAATGTTAGGCCCTGAAATGGGGCATTTCAGGAGCATGACGGGCAGCCTTGGATCTACTGGATCCAAAGGCCCTTCATTTCTCCAAGATCAGCCTCATCAATTATACCAGTTTGGGGCTTACGTAGTTAATTCCTTTTACTAGTTTCAAAGTGGGAATATTTTACAAAACAGAGACCCACTAGGGCAAGAGATAAAAATGACCCTGCCCCTCCCACCTCCTGGAAAGTTCAAACCAGGAGTTGCACATAATTTGTCACTTTACTCCCCTCCCACTTAGGACTCCTGTGCTCATTTTTAAATGGCCAGAGAATATTAGCAGCTCCAATATAGGGTAAATTGGAGATGTGCAATTTGAGAGAGCTGAGGTGTCTTGCTGTTAAGCATTGCAAGTTGTCTGCTTTTTGCCACAAAGACAAATATCAAAATATAGTTCAATTTAAATTCTTAGAAAACTTTTTTAAATCTAGTCATAACAGCACTGGAACAAAAATAACAATTTCAAAATGCACTGTAGACCATCCCTTTATTTTTTCTCTTATCTTTTGGAAATGTAAAATGTCAAACGCTTTTAAGTTCCCTGGTTTCCTGGAACAGCATGCACCTGGAATCCTGCATAATATGTTTAGGGTGACAGAGGGATCTGGCTGTGAGGATGCTTATATTATGGGTTACAGAACACTGCCAGAACTGATGTTCTTGTGCTTCTATCTTGACCGCATCTAGCTCTGCAACTCTTCCATCGATGATCAAATGCATTGAAGATAACAATGGAGTAGACAAAAGAATTAGTAGATTTATACTGCCAATTGGGGCTACTGTGAACATGGATGGAGCCGCTATTTTCCAGTGTGTGGCTGCTGTCTTTATTGCTCAGCTGAACAACTTTGAACTCAATATTGGGCAGATCTTTACTATTCTGTAAGTCACAATTCCATTCCATTCTTTTCCATGATAGCCCAATGCAGTGATAGCTCTATTTATTGCACATCAACAATGAAACTAACTAGCTGTAAAGGTGTATTAGAGAAATAACTCTTAGCCTTCTTTCAGCTTACTCTGTTGGACTACTGCTACTATGATTTAGAAAGTGTGCCTTTCACAGAAATGGTGGGTTGAATCCAGGCTTGCCGTTCTGCGACTGGAAGATCTTTAATTCATGGAAGGGACTGAAATGAGATCCAGTGCAGATGACTTTTCCCCAATTCCCCCTGCAGCTTCCAGTGCCCCTTCCTATACTGTTCTGAGGATCCCCCTGGAGCAAGTTTTTAGGGGTGGGGGTGGGGAACACAGGAGTCTGCAGGGGGAATAAGCAAAAATAGTGTCCTCTAGTACTGCATCCCATGGGTGGAGTTGTTGTTGTTGTTATTATAGTTTATTTATATACCACTTTTTGGCCAAAAGGCCCCCAAAGTGGTGAACAAAATATTGTGAAACATATTACAAAACAAAATTGCGTAAAAAATATACAGTAAAAATACAATGCAACAAAAACAATGCAAATGCAATACAACAAGAACAATGCAACAAGAACAGAGGAAAAACTTTTCTCCTTCTCCCTCCTCTGCGGCGGCGGCAGCTACTGCTTGAGGGCAAGGTACTCGGTGAAGAGCTTGGTGTTGCTCAGATAGTAAGACATGGGGTAGCGGATGGCCAGTGCTGGATTTACGCACAAGCTAAGTAAGCTGCGTCTTAGGGTATCAGATTATCAGGAGCCCTGGCGGCTTGGGAAGAGTCGGGGTCCTCGAAGAGTGCCCACATTCGTGGCTGGAGCCTCTTCCAGCAGCTGCCCTTGCTGTCGAGGGGGGAGCCATTGGCCAAGTGGAGTTCCACTTATGGGTAGTCTAGATCCAACCTGCTGCAAACCTGTGTTGTTTTCTTCTCCCACTGAGAAAATAGTATATTTTGCTATTGTTTTTTTTTTCCAATTAATTTTTATTCTGATTTTCAAAACCAAAACAATACAAAAAGAAAAAAAACACAAATCAATAACTAATACAATAAAAAAAATAAAAATAAAAATAAAAATATTGACTTCCGATTTGTCGTAGTTCAGCTATAAATCTATAATATATAACAAGCCTGTCTCTTAATAGATTATAAAATCACCTTCCTCCAGCAGTTATCTTAATTGGTTTCAAATCTCATTCAAACATCATATCATTTCATTCTTCCACAAAATCAAAGAGAAGTTTCCAATCTTTGAGATATATGTCCATCAATTTTTTTTCTAGATAAACATGTCAATTAATCCAACTCATCAAGTCTACTAAGTCCAGTAATTTCAAATCGCTCTTCTTCCATTATCCATATTGGTTCCATCTTCCATCTTCCATCTTTACGCACCCAATAATCTTGCTGTCATAGTCATATAATAAGAGTCTGATAGGAATTTCCTTTATCACAGATATTTTCTTGCCATCAATTCCGAACGTATCACTGAAGTATTGTTGCAAAGCCGCATCTCTGTTCCTCTTTTTTACATAATACACTAGCACATCTCTTGAAGATTTTTCCATTAACACAAAACAGGGATTAATTCTGTTAACTTTCTCCATTTCAAGTTCCATCAAATCCTTCCAGTCCAGGAATTTTTTTGAACCGATAATATCTTTATCTCCAATCTCTTCAATTCCTTCAGGGACAGCGCTGATTTCCAAACCGTAATATTTGTCTCCAGGATCCATCACAGCCAGGAAATCCAAATCTTTTTCCATGTCCATATTTAATCCAATCTCCATAGTTTGAACCTTGCCTTTAATTTCTCTTTCATCCTTTTTTGGTTTTCCAGATCTATCTTTATTCTCCTTTCTCATAGAATCCTGAATTTCTTTCAGCTCCTGTCTCATTTCATCAAATTCAATTCTCCACGCTTGTCTATTATTTCTCCATTCTTGTTTTATTGACTTAATCCCATTCATTATTTTCTGAAACATGTCTAAAGATAAAGTCCCTTCTTGTACATCCATGATCTTCTTAATTGTCATTCTTAAAGCCAAAGGAACTAAACTCCTTCAATTTTCAATGTCCCAAGCAAAGAGCAGTTTATTTCTTTATCCAGTTGTAAAGGAGTTAATCTTTCAAACCAACTGGCGTCACACTCTAGGCAGCCCTTATCTCTTATATGCCCAGAAGTGCAAAAACAGCTTTAGTTCACAGCGTCCTAATGACTAGTAGCAAAGAGAATGAGCAGATTCGTCAAAAGAAAAGAAAAGAAAAAGAAAAAGTAGATCAGGAAAAATAGTCCCAGACATATATTACACAAAAGTCTTATAAATCAAAAAGATTTTTCTTTTCTCTTCCAATCAGAAACCAGTCATCCGTTGTAATCTTTACAATGCCATTTTCCATGTCAGCTTTTTGCAATAGGAAAAAGATAGGCTACTTTTATTTTCCTCCGCGTTAGTTCCGTGAGTAAAAAAGAAGGAAAGTTTTGGCTCACCCAGGTTTTCTTAATTGCTGATCCTTTGACAAATCTCTTTAGCTGTATAGATAAGAAAGTAATAAGCATAGACAGGAGGATGCTTCCCTGTCCCTGGAAAACTGGTAGAAAGTATTATTAAAGCTAGATTAACTAAGCACATAGAAGAACAAGCCTTGCTGAAGCAGAGCCAGCATGGCTTCTGCAAGGGAAAGTCCTGTCTCAGTAACCTATTAGAATTCTTTGAGAGTGTCAACAAGCATATAGATAGAGGTGATCCAGTGGACATAGTGTACTTAGACTTTCAAAAAGCGTTTGACAAGGTACCTCACCAAAGGCTTCTGAGGAAGCTTAGCAGTCATGGAATAAGAGGAGAGGTCCTCTTGTGGATAAGAAATTGGTTAAGAAGCAGAAAGCAGAGAGTAGGAATAAATGGACAGTTCTCCCAATGGAGGGCTGTAGAAAGTGGAGTCCCTCAAGGATCGGTATTGGGACCTGTACTTTTCAACTTGTTCATTAATGACCTAGAATTAGGAGTGAGCAGTGAAGTGGCCAAGTTTGCTGACGACACTAAATTGTTCAGGGTTGTTAAAACAAAAAGGGATTGCGAAGAGCTCCAAAAAGACCTCTCCAAACTGAGTGAATGGGCAGAAAAATGGCAAATGCAATTCAATATAAACAAGTGTAAAATTATGCATATTGGAGCAAAAAATCTTCATTTCATATATACGCTCATGGGGTCTGAACTGGCGGTGACCGACCAGGAGAGAGACCTCGGGGTTGTAGTGGACAGCACGATGAAAATGTCGACCCAGTGTGCGGCAGCTGTGAAAAAGGCAAATTCCATGCTAGCGATAATTAGGAAAGGTATTGAAAATAAAACAGCCGATATCATAATGCCGTTGTATAAATCTATGGTGCGGCCGCATTTGGAATACTGTGTACAGTTCTGGTCGCCTCATCTCAAAAAGGATATTATAGAGTTGGAAAAGGTTCAGAAGAGGGCAACCAGAATGATCAAGGGGATGGAGCGACTCCCTTACGAGGAAAGGTTGCAGCATTTGGGGCTTTTTAGTTTAGAGAAAAGGCGGGGCAGAGGAGACATGATAGAAGTGTATAAAATTATGCATGGCATTGAGAAAGTGGATAGAGAAAAGTTCTTCTCCCTCTCTCATAATACTAGAACTCGTGGACATTCAAAGAAGCTGAATGTTGGAAGATTCAGGACAGACAAAAGGAAGTACTTCTTTACTCAGCGCATAGTTAAACTATGGAATTTGCTCCCACAAGATGCAGTAATGGCCACCAGCTTGGACGGCTTTAAAAGAAGATTAGACAAATTCATGGAGGACAGGGCTATCAATGGCTACTAGCCATGATGACTGTGCTCTGCCACCCTAGTCAGAGGCAGCATGCTTCTGAAAACCAGTTGCCGGAAGCCTCAGGAGGGGAGAGTGTTCTTGCACTCGGGTCCTGCTTGCGGGCTTCCCCCAGGCACCTGGTTGGCCACTGTGAGAACAGGATGCTGGACTAGATGGGCCACTGGCCTGATCCAGCAGGCTCTTCTTATGTTCTTATGTTCTTTTTTTTTTTTTTTTCAATAATTTTTATTCAGATTTTCATAAAACATACAAGACAAAATCATAAAACATTCAAAGACAAAAAACAAAATCAAAAATAGTTAAACAAAAAGAAAAAAAGAAAAAAAAACAAAAATAAAAAATAAAGAGTAAAATATTGACTTCCCATTTGTCAAAGATCAAATCAGTTATAAGTCTATAATATATAGCAATCCTGTCTCTTAGGTCATATTATAAAATCACTTTCCTCCAGTAGTTATCTTACTTAATCATCAAATCTCATAAACATTACTTTATTCTTTCCACAAAAAGTCAAAGAGAGGTTTCAATTCTTTAAGAAATATATCTATCAATTTTTTTTTTCCAGATAAGCATATCGATTAATCCATCTCATTACTAATTATGATAATCTTATTGTCATAACCATAGTCAAAATAAACATTTCAATTAATCCATCACATCAGAATCTGTTAGGTTCAGTAATTTCAGTAGCCATTGTTCTATTATCTCTATTAGTTCCATTTTCCATCTTCCATCTTCAGTAGTCTTGTTAAGTCCAGTAATTTCAATATCCAATCTTCCATTATCAGTATTCCATAATAATCTTGCTGTCAAAGCCATAGTCATATAGTAAGAGTCTGATGGGAATTACCTCTATCCCAAATATTTTCTTGCCATCCATTCTGAATAAGTTGCTGAAATACTGCTGTAAAATCATATCTCTGTTCTTTTTTTCAAAAAACACTGGGTCATCTCTTAAAAGTTTTTCCATTGTCACATGGCTGCAGTTAATTCCATAGATTTTCTCTATATTGGGCTCCATCACATCATTCCAGTCCAGAAGATAATCCATGCCATTGATAACTTTATCTCTAGAATCTTCATTAATTTCTTCAGAGATAACATTGAGTTCCAAACAATAGATTTTATTTCTAAAGTCCATAGACTCCAAATCTTGTTCCTGTTCCACGTTTGTTCCAATCTCCGGGATCTCCTCTCTCACAGGGACCCCTATTCCAGTCTCCAGGGTCTCCTCTCTCACAGGGACCCCTGTTCCAATCTCCGGGGTCTCCTCTCTCACAGGGACCCCTTCCAGGGTCACCTCTCTCACAGGGACCCTTATATCTTTAATCTCCTGCTTCATTTTACTCAATTCAATTTTCGTTATCTCAATCTCATCCATTATTTTCTGAAACATAGTTATTTCCAGATTCTCAGCCACTTTCTTAATTGCCATTTTAAAAGAAAAATATAGGAAAACCACTTCTTATTTCAGCAACAATTGGGTTAATACTCCAAACTTGGTGACATCACAGTATAAACAGAGCAGACAGCCTTATCTCTCCAATAGTTAAGTAAACAAAATGCAGTTCCCAGGATCGAAACAATTAATGGCAATCGTCAAGAAACAGATTCGTCAAAATAAAATAGACCAAAAAGAGAGTAGTCTCAAAACAGTATAATATTTTTCAAAATAAAAATCTGGAATAGAAATCCCTCTTCTGTGTGTATCTTTAGAATGCAAATCCAGGACAGCTTTTTGCAACAAAAACAGAGATAAGCTATTAATTAGTGCGTAGCAGAGAGAAGTTACGGCTCCCCAGTGAGATGTCAAAAACCGATCAATCTGGCAAATCTCTTTTAAACAGCAACAATTTAAGTCAAGTAAAAGAAAAATATAGAAAGAAGGGTGCTTGCCTGTTAGTGCGTTCTCTCTTAGAAGATAAGATGAACGTTCGCTTTAACAGATAGAGCTTGCTGTTGAAAATCCGTCCCACCTTCGTCGGCTGGACCTCGTCCCATAAATTAATGAGATCTGGTCGTCCCAACAAAAATAGGCTTTGAGGTTAATCTCTTCGTTTCTCCCTACCCGGGAGAAGTTTAATCAGTCAAAAAAAAAAGAAAAAACTGACTGATATATCTGAATAAGCTTCTTTTGAGGCAGGAGCCCGTCTCAAAAGCAGGCACAGGCTAAGTCACCCTTCCCGGAAGTCATGTTCTTATGTTCTTATGTTAGTCCGTTTTTTTAAAAAAAGGAAAAAAAAGGCTCACTTAATCAGCTGAGCTAGCTAAAAATCCTCGCTCTGTCCGAGCTGCTGGAAGATCTTCTTTCACAGACAATTCTGACGAATTCCAGTCTCCCACAACCACAACAAAGCTGTGTGGGAAATCTCACGTTTCTTCCTTATCCGGAAGAAATGATCCCCAGTCAAAAAAGACCCTTCTGACTGGATTTAAGGCTGAAAAAGTTTCATCCAAGACGGGAGCCCGTCTCAGAGCTGCACAGGCGGAGGGATCCTCCTGGGAAGTCCAGTATATTTTGCTATTGTGAATAAGTGATCAAATGGGCAGCAGATCTGAGAATGTTATCATTGGACCTGTAAAAGGGCTAGCTGTGCCTCCCTCTGGAATACCTTGTCAAGAGAGGGCCAGCTAGCCGCATATCCATAACTTGCTGCAGGCAGGCAAAGGTCTTTAGCCCTAGGCTGATCTGTAAATATGTTGTTTTATTGGTGTTTTATTTGCCTGGCTTTTATTTTATGTTTCTTTTTTTAATTGCATGTTTTGTTTTATTTAGATTATTGCTGTTATTGCACCGTTTGGTGGAAAGGCAGGATACAAATTTAACAAATAAAATACAGTAATGCCTCAGTTAACAAATGCTCCAGGAAAGAAGCTCCTTTTACCAAACTCTTTTGGTGTGGCAGGCACACACTCTGACATAGTCCGAATGTGGCTCCTCGTCTACTGGATTGCGGCTACTACAGGCATCTCTCACACACATGGCTGGGACGGCCCTTCTTGCAAGGTGGCTCAGGTGCTCCACATGAAAGAGTGCTTTGGGTTCCCTGGAAGCATTGTGTACTGCAGACACATCTGCTTGAGTGTAGGGGAAGATGGCAGAGAGAGATGGAAGCACAGGGTGGTGGCGGTGGTTGCCCCTTGCCTGCCTGATCAAGTGTATGGAGAGGAGAACTGTGCCGAAAGCTTTCGGTTACTATAGCAAGATACTACATGTTAAAAGAGAAAAGGTTAGGCAAGCATCCCTGGATGCATTTTGGAAGAAGCCTTCAAGTGGTCTGTATGCAAGGCTTCACAGGCCTGGTTGTTTCATTTCAGACATGCGCGTTGTTAGTTTTGAATAAAATGTTTGTTGAAATGAGGGGGCGTGGCTTGCCTGCAAGCGGAATGGCGGCATAGTACCAAATCTAAACCCATGGGTCCTATAGCGTGACAGATTGCTGGTTATAATTCATGTGAGTGCATAAAATTGGCATGTATACAAAGGTAATGCAGGTGGGGTTCTTCCTAAAAAGTACTAGAATTCTGAAGCTTAAAGATAGTGCTGAAATAGACTTGTGTTCTCCAGAGGTCTCTGACAGCACTGACAGTTCGGTCAAAATGGTGCAGGGAGGATCTGAAACTGCCAAGAGTGGGAAATTGGCTAGCCTTCAAAAAGGCGCTGAAATTGACAGATATCTGTCCCGAATGAGAGAGGCTCTAGTGGCAGACTGGTCAGTGGCTCTGCAGCCCCTAGAAGGGAAAATCAAGACTGTCTCTACTCAGTTAAAGGACATAGCGAAAACAGCTAATGCTGCAGTGGACTTAAGTTTAAACCATGATAGTGTGGTTACATTTTGGATCTTTTCAGGCAGGAGGACAGGGAGAACCGGGATTGTAGAAAGAACCTTCGTCTGAGAAGGATCCCGAAAAGGAAGAAGGGGGGGATATGCCTACATTTATAGTGGACTGATTTAATGCATTCAAACTAGGTATCATCCTCCCCATCAAAGAATTGGAGCAGGCTCACAGGGCGTTGGGTCCTAGACAGCGCTCGGATGGCTCTCCTCGAGACATCATGGTTAGATTTGAACGTTACAGAAAGAAAGAACAGGTCTATAAGGTCCTGCACAATCAAAAGAGAACTCAAATATGGGGACCCTAAGGTGGAAATATTCCAGGATTTATGCTCAGAAACCATCAAGAGCTGCTGGGCATTTTGGCCATTCATACTAGCACTCAGAGAAGCAGGTCTCATGGGCTTCCCATTTAAGCTGCTGGCTGAATGCAAGGAAAAGCTTATTCAGCAATGGATGAAAAGCAAATGCAAAGTTTTTTGAGAGAAATTTGACCCCTTCTGGGCATGACAGCGAGTAGTCCCTGCCTTTTGCAAAACTAGCCAACCTGCCATTATCTTTTCACCACCTTGTCTGAAACAACTCCGTCACCAAGCTAGCTACTCCTATCTTTAACCAATTGTGCCCCATGGAGGGAGAGAGTCCAAGGATGTGTACATGGCTCCTGTCTACCCCCACATTTCCTCATGGCGGGAGGCATTTCCTGGTGTCACCTCCTAATGCTTCCCCTAGAGTGGAGTATCTCCATGTTGGGATTCGTATTACTTTGTTTAATTCAATGCTACTGTTCAGTCAGGTTTTTATCTCCCATCCCTTCCCTTTGTTTAGAGTACTATTTAAAGTTTTTCTCGTATGGTATCCAACATGTCAAGGGATGAAGCAATACCTGATGAATTAAGTTCCTTTTGGCTCTCGCCCTCTTAAATTAGTCTCTCTTAACATGAAACATTTAGGAATGGCTCTTAAGAGAGCAAGAATCAAGAAAGCCCTAAAAAAAGAACGTCCAGACATCATGTTACTCCAGGAAACACATCAAGGGAAATCCTCTGCTCAATGCCTCTTGAAGGGAGGATGGTTGAGTCATCAGATTTGTGCTCCCAGGTCGTCTAAATCTAGAGACATGGCCATTCTCATTACCTGGTCCTGCCCATATGTCATTCATGATTCTGTGATTGAACCGAATGGCAGATTTGTGTTTGTACATGGGACTCTTTCCGGGGAGGATATTATGTTTGCATCCATCTACTCTCTGAACTCAGACCAGCTCAACCTTATTGCATCTACCATGAAACATTTGGAAAACTTTGCAACTGGCACGATAATTGTGGTTGGATACTTTTTACTGTTTGTTATGATAATTCTAAGGACAGAAATAGCCATTCTTCACAAGGATCCCAGGGTCAGTGCAGTTCTGTAGAACTTATAAACTCATTTGATCTAATAGATGCATGGAGGGCATTGAATCTCTCTGCAAAAGTTTATACATCTTTCTCTGCTAGGCACTGTACATATTCCCAGAAATATTACATCTTCATTGCCAAAGCATTATTGGATAGGGTACTCAATGCTGGAATAGGTCCTATCACAGTTTCAGACCATACTCCAGTCACTTTAGAATTAGCAATTGCAACCACTCACCCTTTTTCTTTTAAATCAAGGTTCAGTTTCAACCTGCTGGCTGATTCAGTTTCAACCTGCCGGCTGATTCAGTGGCAACTGCAAACATAAAGCAAGGGATTTCAAACTATTTTACTGAGAATAACACCCCTGGAATGTCTTTGTGAACATTATGGGACATGAAATGTAGTTAAAGGCTACTGCATCAGTGAAACTAGTAGACTAAAAAGGGACCGGAGCATTTAGAGTCTAAATTTTAGACAATCTCTACAAAGGGAAATTACCAGACTCGAGGTAGAGCATAAGCAATCTGGTAACCCAGATATATATATGGTAAAAAAGGGGAACTACAGGCATTAGAAACAGAGAACATCTATTCAGCAATGGCGTTTTTGAAGAGGAAATACCACAAATTTGGTGATAAAAGCTGAAGACTTCTAGCAAGAGCACTAAAGAAGCAATGGTCTCACAACTTTATTGAAGGCATCAAAACTAGGCATGAAAAATATGCCTTGATGCCAAAACAATTAGTTGCCAAAAACCTTTCCAGAGGTTTTTTACCTTATACTCCTCTGATAATCCGAAGGCAATGGCAATTGTGGACTATCTGATGGGGGCCAATGTTAGATAGTCACCAAAAATTCTTGAACAGTCTGGTGACAGTCAGAGGTTTTAGAGGCAATTAAACACTTAAAATATGGCAAGTCTCCTGGAAAAGATGGCTTCTTTGGGGAATTTTACAAAACATTTAAGAAAGAATTGGCCTGTGGCTTACCCGATTATTTAACAATATTATGGAGGGTGGGGAAATAACATCCTCTTGGAGACAAATGAGGATCATAGTCATACTGAAACCAGGGAAGGATCCCTATCTTGTCAACTCCTGTTGACCCATATAGCTGATTAACCAGCATGCTAAACTGTTGTCAGCTCTAATGGTCAGTAGATTGAACTCTTATTATGTCATATATATCCCTCCACCAAATTGGATTCATGCCCAACTGTAGTATTGCAGATCCAGTGCAAAGAGCCTTGAACGTTATTTATTATGCAAAGCAGGTCAATATCCCATTGGCACTACTATCTTTGGATGTGTATAAAGCATTTGACCACCTAGAATGGAGATTCCTGACTGAATTGCTTTAAAAAATGGGATTTGGTCAGAACTAACTTGATCAAGCAATTGTACTCAGAAACATATGTGACTATCCACACAAAAGGCTTCAACTCTCCAGATGTGCACTTGTGCAGAGGTGCTCAACAGGGGTGCCCACTATCACCATTGTTGTTTGTGTTCACATTAGAGGTTCTTGCTAATAAAATTAGAGTGTGTAGTGATATTAAAGGTGTGCACATCCGGGGAGCTGAATATAAGATGAATTTGTTTGCTGATGATGTTTTACTTTTCCTTGGTGATCCTCTTTGAATGGTCTCTTCATTGCAGGTGGAGTTGAGGAACTTTTAAGCTGTTAGTGCTTGGTAGTCAGTAATGTCAAATCTTCAGTTATGTGCCTTCATATACCCCTGAAACAACAGAATACCATCTTCTCTGTGTTGGGATTCACTCCTAGTCACGGAATTTTGATAGGCTGCTCAGGGAGGGCAAATCTGATCTTAAAAGGTGGAATTGCTTAGCTCTATCTTGGCTGGGTCACATTGCAGCTATTAAGATGTCAATACTTCCTAAAGTGTTAGTTCACGAAATGGCAAAATATTCTGGAAAAATTTATTCACAAAGGGAAAAGGAGTAGGATCAATAGTTCATCTTGCATAGATCTTGGGTTGTGGGATGCCTTGGTTGTTCAAATCTGAAACTTTATTACTTGCCTACTTGCCTACTTGGGTTCCTACTGGGAGAAACAGTGGGATATAAATCTAAATAATAATATTATGAAGCTTTCCAATTTGTAACATCTAATTCATGTTGTATATTTCACATATTTTTCTTGAAAAGGTAATTAGGAAATACTCTTTTAGCCTTTTCTTTTATCACAATATCATGAGGCTTTAATTTCCATGATGCTAAGGTTTTAAACGATGAAAAATAATAAAAACGTACAGTCCAATTTTGTCAATATTTTTGACAAAGTGTTTTAAATTGTATATTTGTTTTAATGTTTTTTATTGCTGTAAACCGCCCAGAGAGCTTCGGCTATGGGGCGGTATACAAGTGCAATCAATCAATCAATCAATCAATCAATCAATCCAATCAATCAATCAATCAATCAATCAATATCATTTGAAGAATGGGGTATTCCATGCCTTCAAGCTGAAGTTCATCCTTCTCAACCATCTGCTAGTCCCCTTCCCTTTCTAAAGCCGTCATGGCAGTATATCCACGGAGTCACTAATCTGTTCTGGAAATCAACATTGCTAGTTTGGAAACACCGGACTGACACTTTAGCACCTAAATCCTCTCCCCTTATTCCAGTGCTGGACCATCCTGAATTTTCTCACCAAGATAAATATGCTCAACTTGGCTAATGGTCTTCATTATGTGCACTTCTTTATAGTTAGAGGGCAACCTATCACAGAGGCCTCTTTACGACTGAAGCTTGGAAATATTAACCCCAACTGGCTCCAAATGACACAAATTCTTACATTCATTAGAAAACTAGTCTAGAGGGGGGAGAGCTTATGTACTTTGACCATATATGAACATCTTTGTTATTGGTCTGATCAAGACCTGAAAGAGGTAGCATCTACAATCTAGAAGTCTTTAACTGACAGGAGTATGGGAAATTTGTTAGTGCTCGAAGAAACTTGGGAAAGAGATTTGTGCATTGTCGTTCAAGAAACAATGTGGAGCAAGATTTGGTGATGATTTAACAAGATTTAAGATGGTATCTGCAAAAATCCAGGAAGTAACTTTAAAATTTTTATTTACATGGCATTGGATTCCATTAAGTCTTTACCACATCAATAAGCTGATATCACCAAAATGTTGGAGAGGATGTGATACACTAGGATCTTTTAAACACATGTGGTGGGATTGTGCTCCAATCTGAATTTTCTGGATCTTAGTCTTTAGTATTGCTTCTTCTATAGTGAGTCAGGCCTTGTTACCTGATCCGTTGGTCTGCTTTCTATAGATCGAGATGGTAAGCCTCATATAGTTCATAAGGAACTGCTAGTCTTTCTTTTGTCAACAGCACGATTAATAATATCAGCAAAATGGACAACTGGCTTGGAACTCTGTACTCAGTACTTGCTAAGCAAGGTCAGGGAGTTGGCCTTGGCAGAGCGCCTCACACAACATAGTAGAGTGATTTGAGGTCTGTCGAAAAAAGACAAGTTTGATGGGGTCTGGTTTTCCTTTCTGAGTTATGTGAACAATCATTCTTCTGTTTTATCCCCACCAGCAACACAAGTGTCTTTGTGAAGAGGTGATGCTCGTAGTAGTGGTGCAGCACTCTCATAAACTGCTCATTCTATGTCTTTATTTCTCGCTCCTCAGTTTATATTATCCCTGCTATATATTGGAACTACTAAAGGTTGTTAACTATGTAATGTGTGTTACATTGTACTCCATTCTTGTTTATTGTTCACTCTGGCTCCTATGTTTAGGTGTTCCAGATGTAATTGTTTTGGTCTTATAAAATCCAATAAAAATAGAATATAAAAAAAGTTTGCTGAAAAATGTTGAACTGCTCTTCTTTTTTGTGGTCTAGGAACCTATCCCTGTTCTTTCCATGCTTTTCTTACCTCTGGTACCAAAGTTTCTGTAAAAGAAGTCATGTCCAGGAACGCATTTACTTCGTTAACTGAGGTATTACTATAAATAGATAAAAGGAGCAGCTACGTATGCAGTTAAACCAATTATGTACAGCAGATCTCCGTTATATGGCTTATAGAAAGATCTGTGCTTTTGAATTGTAAGCATGATGTAACTGGAACATGATGAGCACAATTAAGCCTACTGCTGGTAGTAAGTGTATGATGCACAAGAATGATTTGGATCTGCATTGCAAAACAGCATATCTGAAGTGCCTCAAACCTGTGATACCAGCGTGTGGGAAGGAAGAAGTATCCCCAGAAATAAAATTAAAGGTTTTGCAGAATCCTAATCATTCACGTTTTTTAATGTACATTTGCAATTTTGGCACAACAGTAATCAATATTGGTCCACGTTGACAGTGTTACTGCCACTGCGTCCAGTGTGGGAGCTGCCGGAATCCCAGCTGGAGGAGTGCTCACCATAGCTATTATCCTGGAGGCGATTGGACTTCCCACCAATGATATCTCCCTCATATTGGCAGTGGACTGGATTGTGTAAGTACCAAAGTACCACTATGTGTGCAGTCAGGACACATTATTGTGGTGTTGTTTGCTGGGGGTGGTAAGTGGCATGAATTGATTATGATCTTTTGATGAAAGCATACATTTCAGAAGAATAACAAAGTCAACGAAGAAGTAGACAGTATGAAAAAGCAGGAAATCCTTAAAAAGAAGGAAGCTAAATAATGAGAGAGGAACGCTGTGTACTTAAGGTTAGTTACTGAGGGCTAATCTTGATGATATGGCACAGTTTATCTGTAGCATCTCCAGTTAAAATGATCAGGGAGCCCGTGATGGGAAAGAGCTCTGACTGAGACCCTGGAGCAGCCTTTCCCAACCAGTGTGCCTCCAGATGTTGTTGGACCACAATTCCCATCTTTCCTGACCATTGGCAATGCTGGCTGAGGCTGATGGGAGTTGTGGTCCAACAGCATCTGGAGGCACACTGGTTGGGAAAGGCTGCCCTGGAGAGCCTGTCAGAGTAAACAATACTGCTTCAGATGGACAAGTAGACTGACAAGGTGTAGGACAGCTTCTGATGTTCCTATGAGGGGAACTGAACTTTATCTGCCTCTGACTTACTTTGCCACAACTCATCTCTCCAGGCACTTTTGTCTTAGCTGGCACTCAAATACTGGAAGTGACTGACGAAGAGAGAAGCACTTGTAGGGAGAAGCTATAGCTCAGTGCTAGAGCATGCAGAAGGCCCCAGGTTTGATCTCCAGGTAGGACTGAGAGCGGCTGTCAGTAAGTGTTGGCAATACTGGGCTAGATGGACCCTCGGTCTAACTCATAATAAAGCAGCTTCCTATATCCCTGAGAGATAAGCCATGTTGTGACAGAGGGGTTGGCTCCCATTACCTGGAACTGCTGCTCCTGTATTTAGTTTGTCCAGGAGTCAATATATGTATCAAAGCCTCCAGCTCCTAGTAGTAATCACCGTTTCCGATAGCCATTATAAGCCTCTGTGGCTGGAGCACCCCTTATATCTGCGCAGTTAAGGGGGGGCTATTTCATTCCAGTCACAGTCACTTCTTTCTTCTTGCTGAAGGGAATAAGGAAGTAATTCCTCTGGCTGTTTAGGTCTGTCCTTACACTGATGTGGCTCTGTTTGCCTGCAGTTGTGAAGGGGAAGAACAGAGAAAAGGAGCTCGTGTGTGAATCACCCTTGGTCCATCTAGCTCAGTTCTGTCCACACAGATTAGCGGTGGCTGTCTAGGATTTCAGACCGGGGTCTGTCCCAGCCCTCCCTGAAGGAGCCAGGGATGGACTGAATCTGGGATCTTCTGCATGCAAAGCAGATTCTCTGCTACTGAGCCTACAGCCATTGTCCAGCTTTCACAGCTTGTCGAGCTGCGTGCAAGGTACATTGTATTAACAGCAGGTATCTATTGTGTTTGTATAAAACACCCTTCTATTGTTTCCCAATTGCCTAGGGACCGGACCACTACAGTTGTGAACGTAGAAGGGGATGCCTTCGGAGCAGGTATCCTTCATTATCTAAATCAAAAGGAAACTAAGGAGAAAGAGGCAGATGTAAATGAAGTCTGTGTCGAAGCTGTTCCAAACAGCAAGGCTGAGGGGGAAACATCACCGCTGGTAATGCATAAGAACCAAGCCATCCCATTCACCACTCCAGCATCTAGCACGAAAGATCTCGAATCAAAAGAATCAGTCCTATGAATGAGAAGAAGGGGGCACTCTGCTGGTTTTGCATTTTGGAGACAGCGACAATGTTAACTTCAGATAGACTGTGCAGCCATGTGGATTGAACAGATATGTGTCCCTTTTCCCATTTCGGTGGTATGGAACACAGTGGTACCCAGCCACAGATGACTGTGTGCTGGAGTGTGTGTGTGGTGTGTTTTACCTTTTGAGGACAGACACTTTTGTGATGAGATAGTGATGTTTCATATTTATGCATATGTGCAAAATATGCAACACTTGTGTACTCATATGAATGAAAACTGTTTCAGCAAGACTTTTTCTTAATGTTGACATATTAAAGGCCCCCTGCGCAAGGTTGATTTTTGAAAGTCAGATCATACTCGATAAGGTCACCTTGATAGCGCAGCTTATACAGGAAGATAAATTGAGTTTCCTCCCATTATTCTATCAAGCCGGCTATATTATGAAAGGCACCCTCTCCATGAAGGGGTAAGTTGTCTTCATTTTTAAGGCCACAGATTTTAGGGCATGGCCGGCTTGCCATGGCCAACAACCACTGCTGTTCCTGCTAGTGGTTGTTGCAGAAATCAGAAAAATTAAACCACCTGGAGGATGCAGAGTGGAATCGAACCAATGTATGTCAGATATACGTAACTAAAGAAGATTAGTCCTAGGTGTCTTAAAAAGTACAATTTTAATTTATACCCACTCCACCTCTCAAGCCATGCTATCTGGGTATATAGAACACAGGGATATTTGAAAATGATATTTAGAGGGTCCAAATAAGAAATGGCAAGAATCTTGACTATCTCCTATAACTATACAAAAATGGCCACAATGAAATTGATGTGGTAAGTTCTAAAACTTTTTATAAACAATATACTTAATTTGTCTCTGAGCGTATCTCAGTTCTTTATGCTAACATCTGACTATATAGAGAAAAGGCATTTGTAATGTAATTGAGCATTCTGGATTATTAGTGTTAACGTTCATATTATAACCTTATTGAAGCAAGAGCTGATTTTAACCTTCCTGTGAAGATGCCCTAATTCTCTTTTCGTTCTTATTGCTGGTACTACACACCTTATAACGTAAGGCCTTAATCTTCATACAGACCAAAGAAAATGCTTTTTCTTGGAACAGTATGTTCAGTATTTTAATCATGACTGTTAAAATGCTTCAGTACAGCATTTCTTAGTCTTTAATCCACTACCACCCACTAAGAAGACAGCATTATCATTAAATGCCCCCTAAGCCACAGATAAAAATCAGGGCATAAAAAAAGCACTCCACACAAGGCAGCTTATTCTGACATATAGGTATATAGAGCTGTGCATGTACATCCCTACTCAGATTGTATTTAATGCATTCTGTCCTGTTTGGAAGGAAGGAACGGAGGACAGAATGGGGGCTTGATTCCACCTTCCCACTTTCCCCCAAACAGGTGATTTAACACCATCCAGCTGGGACTCTGGAGTGCACTTTGAATCCAGGCACCTGCACACAGTCCCTGGAGTGTGTTTCTCTGTACTGGACTGGGAGTCCTTTAGTGTAGGATAAAATGGGATAATTTGATACTTTCTGTCATGTAATCCTTGGTATAAGGGTAAGAAACTTATTCTGATTATTTTACTAAAAACAATACCTCTATTTTAATATCTGCCTCTTAGGAGAAATGCTTGTTGAAATTACCCTTTTTTTAAATTCAGCACAGTTTGATTTTACTGGAAGCTCTTGAAGAAGGGTTGCATGTGTATACTGCCCCACAAATTCTTCTTTCTCTATGGGAACATAGTCATATTTATTGTGTGTGTCTTTCTGGCTGTATTATCTGTTATGCAAAGAATGCTGTTGTGAAATGTTCTTGTTGGATTCTGTAGCAAAAGGTCCACAATATGCTGACTGACAAAGGCACTGTCTTGGCATCCCAGGTAGTTAAACCGGCCCTATTTGCACAGATTGCTAGGTTCTCTTTTGCAACAATTATACAAACTGTAAATAATCCCATTGCCTTTCCGTTAGATAATCTTTAAACTTGCATCTAGCTCTTGCTGAATTTGTTGAGAACGCTTCAAAAAGGATAGGGGTATATTCTCACTGTCTAGGCTCTCGATTACAGGGTCCCTCTTTGTAGGAAAGTCAGACATACAGACGGAGATTACAGATGGTTCAGATGATCGTAGTTTGTATTGAAGAGAGAGGCAGTTCTTGTTTCTGGCCCCAGTTTATATCTTGGTTTGGAGTTAACTAGTCTTCTTTCAATTTACACATTGAAACTACATATGAAAACTAGTAAGAAAGGATCAATCAGCTTGGAGCATTAGCAAATTGCCAGCAGATGTTTGACCAAGAAATGAAACCATTCAAAAGTTGAGAGTAGCATCTTTCCTAACAGGCCCAATTAATCTTATCAGTAATATCATCTTAAATTCTGTTCTCCATGAAATATCCCAACTTCTCAACCAGTAATTTCACAGTAGCTGCTTGTGGAAGAGCATCTAGAACCACCTTTCTTTTGCAGGCCAAACTACACAAGATATCCATGGTCAGATCTCCCAACATTTATTTTTAGCTTAACAGCCGCTTTAGGGTCTCACCTCCTTCCCCTCTCCAAACCGGACTGGGTTGAGGAAAGGGCGTTTTAATCCTTTTCCTTCCTGAACTATTTCCCCTACTTTAAATTGCCCCCAGTGTTCTTCGCTGTGGAGATAAAGGAGGTTACCATGCTTACTTCTCTTACCTACAATAGAAGATACAGGGTGGAATGAGGAGAGGCTAAGTTGGTATATAATTACTTTGCTCTATAGCAGGGGTGGCCATTCCGTGGCTCTCCAGATGCTGCTGAATTACAGCTCCCATCAGTCTCGGCCAACACAGCTCATGGTCAGGGATGATGGGAGCTATAGTCCAGCAGCAGCTGGAGAGCCACAGAGTGGCCACCCCTGCTCTATAAGGTATAAGAACCTATGACAAAAGGTCAATCTAGTCCAGCATCCTCAGTGATCAGTCTGTTGCCCATGGGAAGCCTACAAGCAAGGCAAGAGTGCAGTAGCCTTTTGATCCCCAGCAGCTAGAGTTCCAATGAATGTTGCCTCTGATCCTGGAGGTAACAGACAGCCATCACGATTAGTAGCAATCAATAGCCTCGTCCTTCATGTTGCCACTTAGCAGTTTAAAGTAGCATAGTCCAGAAAGAGGGTGATTGCCGCCTCAGTGAGGCCACAGACATATGCTGATGAGCCATGAGTAGCCACAACTCCATGCTGAGTCAACACAACTCCCCCTAACTCCTTATAGTATTAACTGTAGCAAACACTGTTTGTGACTCAAAATTTTTTGAAAGGGGGGGGGAGACTAGTCTTCTGAATTCACTGCAAATGTCCCCAGTAGAAGTCGAATCTCCGGTAAAAGGGGTCGAGGTCCACTCAGCCTTCCATCCATCCGTGGTCGGTAAAATGAGTACCCGGTATATGCTGGGGGGTAAAGAAAGGCCGGGGAAGGAACTGGCAATCCCACCCCATATATACGGTCTGCCTAGTAAACGTTGCAAGACGTCACCCTAAGAGTCGGAAATGACTTGCACTATAAGTGCGGGGACACCTTTACCTTTACTTTTTTACCTTCCCAAAGAAAACCTGCAAAGTCTGCAAAGCACTGCGAGGTGAGGAATCTTTATTAAAATTATACAGGCTATCACCAGAAAGGTAATCTCCTCTGCTCTGGAGGAGTCAAGTTGCCTAAGAAATACAGTATTAAGAACCAGTACACTTTTGCCACTGTAGGAAGCTTAAACAAAGCTGTCCTGCCAAATCTTTGAAATAGTGAAACCAGGCTGAGAGAATGTTCCCATCATTGCAGAGAAGATAAAAGTCTTTAGGGATGTTCTTGCCCTTAATGAGACTTTCTTTTCATGCTCAGTGTCGGAATTGCAGGCTGATTAGGGAAAATTGAGAAGAGAAGCTAAAGAGGAAAACATTTGTTTCTCAATATTTTCTTCAGTTCAAATCTTGGGTCAGTGCCAACATAATTACCAAATTGCATTCTTCTCTTGGTAAATAATCCTGCTTTTTTCACTTACTGCCTCTAGCATATGTTTTACTAATGATGGATCCAGCCTCTTTGCTTTGGAGAAAATCAAGCTGGCACACAGCTGGAAAGTGCATAGGACACATATTTTTGGCAGCTAAAAACTTCTCTTTATCTACCAGGCAATCCCTGGACCAAATCCAAGGTTTCTGTATTCTTGCTACCCCAACACCATGTACATTGTGTAACACATGTCCTTTTGTACCTTTCCAGCAAGCAAATGCAGCTGCTTTTTGAACATGGATGGTGCATACTGTGTTCAGGTGCTCTATGCACCTTTAAACTAGTTACATGTCTATTAGGAATCTAGGAACCTGTCTTACATCAGCTCAGACTGTATTGACCTGTAACACAACACCATTTATTTTGACTGGCAACTGTTCTCCATCATCTCAGGCCCAAGCCTTTTGCATCATTTGCAAGCTGGTTCTTAATTACAGATGACAGAGACTGAACCTGAGACATTCTGCATGCAAATCATTTGCAATGCTACTGAACTATGGTCCTTCCCCAATTGATTGAAATGGCATGAATGTGGTTCTAAGAAGCGTTGAATTTTGCGAGTCATCTTGTTTGATAGTAATCTTGGGTCTTTTTCAGAAACTAACCATGGCTGTGGAGTCGGAATCTGAGTCGTGGAGTCAGAGTCTGAGTCGGGAGCAATTTTGGGTGGAGTCGGAGTCGGTAGAAATGTACTGACTCTGATTCCGACTCCGACTCCTTCATAAATGGCAAATGTATATTAACTAGTAATAACAAATTTACTGTAGTAAAATGGTAGCACGAGGCATTTCATCACCACCACGTGAATCCAGAGCTTGGAAAAGTTACTTTTTTGAGCCCAGGGATCGGGCTCGTGGGAGTTGTAGTTCAAAAAAGTAACTTTTCCAAGCTCTGGATTCACATGGTGGTGATGAAATGCCTTGTGCTACCATTTTACTACAGTAAATTTGTTATTACTAGTTAATATACATTTGCCATTTATGAAGGAGTTGGAGTCAGACAGTAGAAAAATAGAGAAGTCGGAGTCGAAGGTCTGGCGTACCGACTCCACAGCCCTGAAACTAACACACCTGCACCACAGTCTGATAGTTTTAACAACGTTCTAGTTCTTACTGCCTGTTTTCTTAAGACCACTAAGTCATCCTAATGTTGGATCACACATTGTGCTTTCTGCTTTCCTTTTCCTGTGTATTCCTCATTCCGCCTTTCCTTGTTGGGTGCCAATACAAGCCTATGAGAGCTATAAGATGTCACATGTCAATTTATTATATAAATCTCTCCTTGTTTGATGCATAAAGAAACTTGCCAACAGAGAACGTGTTTCTAAAACATTTTTCTCTCCCAACCTTTTAAAATAAATTGTACTCTGTATAAAGTAATAGGAATTAAAAACTAAGATCCACCACAATGCTTGTCAAATCAATATAACATTGTAATCTAAATTTCTGAAATGTAACTATTCAGGGGTGTGTGTGTTTTGCAATAGTGAATTCACATAGCCCAGAATTCAAAGAGTTGCTTTACAAAACTATCTTGACTGTGTGTGAGTGGAGCAGTGAATTCTCCATGGCATTTGCAGCCCTGCTGGTTCCTGCCAACCAGGGCAGAAGGGGTGGGGGGAGTACAGTTTTTCCCATCAATTTTGGCAGAACGCTGGAGTCCAAATCAGGCCCCTCTCTGAGAAATGGCCTGGCTTTGGATCCACATGTCCATTGCAGGTTCTACCTGTCCCCACAACATCCTGTTTTGATGCGTTACAATTGCCACTGCTGGTGAGAACATGGAGGGCACTAGTATGCACTCTGCCACACTTTCAATGGGTGCACTGGGGATGTCTGCCCTGGCGGAGGCCCCCCATTGCCAGGAAAGCACAGTGGAAGGAGACCTCTGCTGACTCCTCACCTCCATCAACAGGGCAGAACAGGGTTCAGGATTGTTCTGCCTGGCCCGCTTAAGCACTTGGATGTGCCCAATGGAAGTTTGCATTCTTGTTGCTCGAAATGTCTTATATCATGATATAGCCACCAGTCAATGTAAGGATGGGTATTTTGCTCAACATGGTACCTACATGATAAGGAATTCCACACTGTGGGAAGGCCATGATTATAAGCAAGAGCTATGATACCACCTGCCTTAATTGTGTTGTATCTAAGGTGCTTTGACCTGCTCAGCTCTGGTCAGTTCTGCTCTTGGCCACTATTTAGTTTCTCACTGTATCTATAATTACGCACCATGGGAGGTAGAGTCTCTGGTTGCTAACAGGGATGTGGACCGGTACCCAAGGAGAATGAGAGCCAAATGGCACTTGATATTATTTACAGAATTAGCAATTGTGTGATTGGTTTTGTTTTGTTTTTTAAATTAATTAGCAGCAGGAGGGCCTAATCTGGATCATGTACACAGCCGGGGACAAGGACTGAACCCTTTACCATGGTTGCAGTCCTGCTCCAGATCACACACACACACTGAGAGCTGCCATCTGCATTGGGAGGAAAGCTCCCAATGACATCAGTTAAATGATTGGATTATCGTCCTTTGTTAAACTCCTGGCTTCACTCATATTTCTTCCAACTTTTTTTTGTATTGACACTAGCAGGAGTTTGTTTAGCAGGAACAGGATCAGAATTTTTTTTTTTTGCATGATTAGTGCAGTATGATTCTGCCCTAATCTCATATTTCAATGAACATTGCTATATTGTGTTGCCCCTATTTTGTTCTAATATGTTGCATAGGAACATAAAGGCATATCCCTAAAAAGGAATACATGCCAAAAACCTATGTTGACTACACAGATAACCACTCCATTTTCTAAAGGATTTTCCCTGTTCTCTGAAATGTTCTTAATATATATATATATATATATAGTCCATGTGGCTCTGTAAAGTCCTGATCACTGATAAGGACCAATTGCATTTATGTATATATGTAGATATGTGATTGTAGAGCTGATATTATTATACTAGTTGTGTTTTGCTGCTCTGTATAAGAAGACCCTCAAGCCCTGCTTGTCCTTGGCTGCGAAGGGCTGTCTAATGATAATAAACTCTGTCACTCCCAAACAATATGTTTGTTCACTGTTTTTCTGAATCTGAAATAAAATTCCTTTAGACTGAATGCACTATGATTTTGTCTTTTTGGAGAAAGAATATATATAATATTACGCAAGGGTATTCTGAGACCAGGTAGCTTTTGGTATAACCATAGGCAGAAAGCTATGATCATAGATATTTGCATAGCCAATTCTGGATCTATATGTGTGGCACGAGTAAGGAATGGATGAATCTGTCAATTTTGGTGTGTCCCAGTTTCTCATTTTCCCAATCTCTGCAGACTGCCTGGCTTTTTGTGGGACTTGCGGGTCTTGAGTCATGTGCCTGGGAGAGAGGACTCGGAGCCAAGTGGGGATGCTTGAGGGGCCCCCAATTAGTGTAGTGATGGGTAGAGGGAGATATGGCGTTGTGAGGAGGACTTGCCAGGTAAGGGGAACTTGGCCCAGGCAGTTAACGACTGTGCCTTGTTCCTGTCCTCCCCACACCTGCAGGTTTGTTGGCTGCCCTATCAGTCAGCTCTCAGACCTCTGGATGCTACTCTTAAATGCCAGATCGGTGCATAATAAGATCTCCCTCATTCATGGTTTAATTGTGGATGAGGCAGCCGATCTGGCATGTATAACCGAGACCTGGGTGGGTGAGCAGGGAGGAGTCAGTCTCTCCCAGCTATGTCCGCCAGGGTACCTGGTTCAGCATCAGGATAGACCTGAGGGTCGGGGAGGGGGGTTGCTGTGGTCTATAGGAGCTCCATCTCCCTCTGCAAGCACCCTGTCCATGTGACTACTGGTCTGGAGTGTTTGCACCTTGTGTTGGGTCAGCAGGACAGACTGGGGATTCTGTTGGTGTACCCCCCACCCCGCTGCCCAACAGACTCCCTAGCTGAGCTGACGGAGGTGGTCTCGGGTGTACTGTTGAGATCCTCCAGACTGTTTCCCAGCCAGCACTTCCAGAGCCAGATGTAATTTACTGTTTGAAATGTATGTTTTGATGTTTTTATTGTGATTTTATTGTATTTTATAGTTGTAATAATTTTATGCTGTGCACCGACCAGAGAGCCTTCAGGCTTTGGGCGGTATAAAAATTGAACAAAATAAATAAATAAATGTAATTTAACTAAATAGCAGCGTGGGCTTCAGAATTGTGGCGAATGTGTAGGCACAGTATTGCATAAAAATGTATAAACGTACATAATATTTTTATACAAAATCCAAGAGAGATGACCCAGTGAAGTGTGAGATACATCTTTTCCCTACAACTTGAAAACATTTTCACTCATAGGAAAAAAAAAAGGTGAAACTGAACAAACTGTTTTACCACGCGTGCTTAACATTTTTGGACTAGATGACATGGTGTTACTGCCAGGTCAAACTCACGGGGTGCCAATCTCTGATCAAAAGCAACATTCTTTTGTAATGATGGAAATACTTGAAAAGACTGCCTTTGTCTTTCAAAATCCCGTATGTTTTGTGTCATTGTGAAAGAACCGTAAGAACATTTTAGTTCTTAGTAAATAGACAAAGCTACTTTATTCTCTACATTCTGCTTATCCTCTTCCTCCCAGTTTATTTTATCGAGGCTGCACTGCAAACGTACTCTGACAAGGATTTATAGTACCATTTTGCTCTTTGAGCAGTACTTTTTGCTTAACAGGCAGATGCCCTTTAAGATTAGAGCTTTTGCTTTTCGTTTTTAAAAGAAGCTTTACAGTGGAAGGAACACATTGCTAAGATTTATCTTAATGTCCAAGAGGAAGCAAATCTCAGGAGTAGAAGAAAAAATGAAGAAGGTATGCAGCAACATATAATGGAACCAGATTAGTGCTGAATGTTCTCTTTGAGGGCCAGCATGGTGATCACCAAATCCATTCCTCAGGTCAGTCCCCCAATGCTGCTGTAAACCAGAAACTACTTCACATTTGGGGGAATACTTCCAATTTACACCAGGCTACAATATGACATAACTAGGGCTGCAATGTTTGTTGATTAATGGGTTGGATGTCTTCATTGAGGCTGCAATCTGACATCCACTTACTGGGAGTAGGACTCATTGAAATGAATAGGACTCAATTGTGCATTGGCATGTATAGCAAACCTGGGGCTTTCTATTTGTTGAATAAAATCTTTGGAGGTCACCAGGTTGGCAAAGGCTGTGCTGGGGAATGCCTTTTCTAAGATGGTGCATGTTGCAGTGTGAATCATGTAACACCAAGAGGTGCTGGTGCCATTTTTAGAAAGAGCCATTTTCTTCTTTTGTGTGAGACATCAGAAGGGCAACAACATGTTGGTGGCTCTAAATAACGGAGAGCTGGGCACTGCTATCACCACGAGATTTGGTTCCAAGAATTTCCAGCTCCATGTGAACATCTGAGAATGGAGTGAGGCCCTGTCAGCATATAACACCCTTGCTTGGAGATCTGCACTGGCTGCTGATTTGTTACCATGCCAAATTAAAGGTGTTGCTGTTGGTGTATAAAGCCCTCAGCAGCTTGGGACAAGTTTACTTGAAGAATTGCCTCACCCATATGTATCCACTTAGATATGCGGAACTGACACTTTTACAATAATGTTCATTCTGCGCTTGCAAGCAATTGATCCCTTAGCATGGGTGCATCTGCACTTGGGAACTTTCTGCTTATTGATATTAGCCAGGTTCCTTCACTTGTATTGTCTTTGGAATCTGCTAGAAACCTTTTTGTTCCAGCAAGCCTACCCAGGCATGTAATTTTAACACATGAGTTTAGCAAGCATACATTTGTTTTTAAATTACTGATGGTACTTTATATTTTAATTTTTATGTAACTTGTTTTTAATGTTTTTATTGGAAATTTAATTATTATTTTAGACTGTCTATTGTAAACTGCGTAGAGGTCTTTTGTTCTAGTAAGCAGTATATAATTTTTGTTAAATGAATAAATTCCCTTCTCTCTCCTGTCCCCCCCCCAAATAGAGATGAATCACAATATTCCATAACTTTCCTACCTTATCTGCAAGCTGTGAATTTCAGGGGAGGGGCTTACAGTAGGTTTTGGGGAGGGAAGGATGTGAAGAGAAACATTTTGTTTTCCCAGTTTACCACCAGTGATAACCCTTCTCCCTCTTTCAGCTAAGCACCATTTTTTCCTCCCATGCCTGGAGATAAGGCTGTCTCATGACTACCAGCCACAATGGCTGTGCTCTGCCACCATAGTCCTACTGAGAGGAAGGGCAGCAGCAGCAAAGGATCAGGCAATTTTTCTGTTCAGATAACTTGGCCCTCCCTTTACATACAAAAGGCCAGCATAGGTTCACTTCTACTTTACTTGTTTATTGAGCATGATTTGTGTGTGGGGAAGCTATATGACATTGTGTCAAGCCATTTTTATTTCATGCTTTCAACTGCATTTCCCCTTTATGCAAAAAGTCTGATTTTGAGGGGAAGTGGTTAGTTATGCAAGAGTGCCAAATGAGCTTTAATGCTGCAAGCTTTGCCAGAATGTGATTGAATATCCCACTGGAAAATAGCAACAGCCAGGAAGCACCCTGGATTTATTCTTTAAGATCAGTTGTCCAGCTGAAAAGACTGGAGTAAGATTTCCACCTTGTGGTTAGAGAGAGAAAGTGTGATTTTACTTTCCCTAAGAACAAAACTAAATGTTACTGTGGTAAATTGGTTTCCGGATTAACACAAGTGCAGGAGAAGGTGACATTTTGAATGTAGACAGTTGGTGGCCAGGAGGGGATATGAAAGGTTTTCCCCCATTCACTGATCCTGCCCTACAACTCTCCCACAAAGTAGTTCTGTGCTGAAACCTGTGCAACAATTTCTCAAAGGTTATCTTCCCCTGAAAAGAGTCTTCCATTTTTCTCTGTCATAGACAGTACAGAAAGCTAGGGAGGGTGGCTACCAAGTGTGTGAAATCTGCATACTCACTGATTTTGTTTTTAAGGGAAGTCTTTCCTTTTGCCTTTAAAAACTTATTTCTGCACTTTCCTTAAAAGTATAAAAAGACTGCACTGAAAAAGAACAATGAACAGCTGTCAGGTGCACAGTAGGCAATATCCCCTCCTTCCTATATTTAGGAAAACCCAGTGGAGGATGTCACTGGGTTTTTCAGGAAGCATGGTCACCTAGAAAGGACGCAGAGTGTAAATCATGCAGAAAGATTGTTTATATCAGGGATTCTTAACCTGTGGTCCATGGACGGATTTCAGAGGGTCCGTTAACTGGGTACACACAAAATTTTTTTTCCAGTGCAATAAAATGGTGTTTATTTATGGGGGTCCAGAGCTTTCAACAGATTCTCAAAGGGATCCATGACCCAAAAAAGGTGAAGAACCACTGGTTTATATAGTACGAAAGAAAGGACACTCACAAACATTTTGGTTTATGACTGTGTCGAGGTACTGATAATCCTTGACAAGCTCAGTGTCCTCATTGTCATCTTTAAAGTTACATAAATCTTCTGTTGTCATTACTTTCGTCTTCTTGATGTTCAGCTGTAGCCCTGCTTTTGTGCTTCCGTCTTTAACTTTCTTTTTTTATTATTAATTTTTATTCAAATTTTCAAAAACAAAAAACAACACAAAACAAAAAAAGTTATACAAACAAAAAAAATAAAATGTTGACTTCCGATTTGTCGCAGATCAACCATAGGTCTACAATATATAACAATCCTGTCTCTAAAATTATATTACAAAATCACTTTCCTCCAGTAGTTATCTTAATTATCAAATCTCATAAACATTACTTTATTCTTTCCACAAAAAGTCCAAAAGAGATTTCAATTCCTTGAGAGATATATCTTTCAATTTTTCTCCAAATAAACATGTCGCTTAATCCATCTGATTCAAATCTGTTAGGTCCAATAATTTCAATAGCCATTCCTCCATTATCTATATTAATTCCATCTTCCATCTTCAATAATCCTGTTAAGTCCAGTAATTTCAGTAGCCATTCTTCCATTATCTGTTGTCATAGCCATAATCCAAATAAACATATCGATTAATCCATCTCGTCAAATCTATTAGGTCCAATAATTTCCATATCCATTCTTCCATTATCAATATTAATTCCATCTTCCATCTTCAATAGTCCTGTTAAATCCAGTGGTTTCAGTATCCATTCATCCATTATCAGTATCCCATGATGATCTTGCTGTCATAGCCATAGTCATATAACAAGAGTCTGATGGGAATTTCCCCCTTCACAAATATGTCCTTGCCATCAATTCTGACTATGTTGCTGAAATATTGTTGTAAAGTCACTTCTCTGCTCTTCTTTTTTACAAAATGCACTGGCTCATCTCTAAAGAGTGTTTCCATTGTCACATATTTGTAATTAATTCCATAGATTTTTTCTATGTCAAGCTCCATCACATCATTCCAGTCAAGAAAATTATCCAAGACGTTGATAACTTTATCACTAATATCTTCATTAGTTTCTTCAGAGACAACGTTGAATTCCAAACAGTAAACTTTATTTCTAACATCCGTAAACTCCAGATCTTTTTCCAATTCCTCATTTGTTCCAGTCTCCATGGCTTGTATCTTCCCTTTAATTTTTCTTTTCTCATCTCTAATCCCATCAAAATCCTCTTTCACAGAATCCCCTGTTTTTTTAAACTCCTGCATCATTTTGCTAAGTTCAATTTTCATCTCCTGTCTGCCCTGTCTCAGGGTTTGTTTCATTATATCAATCTCACTCATTATTTTCTGAAACATAATTTCTTCCATGGTCTCAGTCACTTTCCTGGTTGTCATTCTTAAAACCACAAAAACAAAAAATTATTTCAGCCACAATTGGGTTAATGTTTCAGGCTTGCAGACATCAATACAGCCTGCCTTATCTCTTATAAATTCATGAAAACAAAACAAGTTTAGTTCCCAGCTTCAAACAGTTAGTGGCGTCGTGAGTAAGCAGATTCGTCAAAATGAAATAGACCAAAAAAAAAAAAAAATAGTTCCAGACATAATACTCCAAAGTTCATAAATCAAATTTGTTTATTTTTTTCCCTCCTTGAAATAAAAATCCCTCTTCCGTTAATATCTTTAGAATGCACTTCCAGGCCTGCTTTTTGCAATAAAAACAAAGATAAGCTTTTTTCGATTTCTTTCCTCCTTAGTTTCGTGAGTGAAAGAGAAAATTTTTAACTCACCCATTTCTTTATAGCTGATTCATTGACAAATCTCTTTTTGGTGCAACAATTTAAACCAAGTAAAAAAAAAATGGAAAGAAGGATGCTTGCCTGTTAGTTCATTTTTCTTTGAAGAAAAGTGCCTGCAAGGGAGGAGGACCATCACCGCCCAGGGAGGGAGAGCCATCTGCCTGCTTTGCTGCTGCTGCTCCTGCTTGGCTAACATCTCTGCTCTCTCCTTCTTGGGCTCCTGCTCTGCACGTGGGCACCTTGCAGGACCAGGCTCCAGGTACTCAGCCAGCTGTGCCTGATACTGTTCCACCTGTCCCTTCTCTGGAGGGGATATATAAGCCGGCTGGCTGAGGGGGCTTGGGAGATCCAGTGCCTGCAAGGGAAGAGGACCATCACTGCCCAGGGAGGGAGAGCCATCTGCCTGCTTTGCTGCTGCTGCTGCTGCTGCTGCTGCTGCTGCTGCTGCTGCTGCTGCTGCTGCTGCTGCTGCTGCTGCTGCTGCTGCTGCTGCTGCTGCTGCTGCTGCTGCTGCTGCTGCTGCTGCTGCTGCTGCTGCTGCTGCTGCTGCTGCTGCTGCTGCTGCTGCTGCTGCTGCTGCTGCTGCTGCTGCTTGGTCAACATCTCTGCTCTCTCCTTGTTGGGCTCCTGCTCTGCACGTGGGCACCTTGCAGGACCAGGCTCCAGGTACTCAGCCAGCTATGCCTGATACTGTTCCACCTGTCCCTTCTCTGGAGGGGATATATAAGCCGGCTGGCTGAGGGGGCTTGGGAGATCCAGTGCCTGCAAGGGAAGAGGACCATCACCGCCCAGGGAGGGAGAGCCATCTGCCTGCTCTGCTGCTGCTGCTGCTGCTGCTTGGCCAACATCTCTGCTCTCTCCTTCTTGGGCTCCTGCTCTGCACGTGGGCACCTTGCAGGACCAGGCTCCAGGTACTCAGCCAGCTGTGCCTGATACTGTTCCACCTGTCCCTTCTGTGGAGGGGATATATAAGCCGGCTGGCTGAGGGGGCTTGGGAGATCCAGTGCCTGCAAGGGAGGAGGACCATCACCGCCCAGGGAGGGAGAGCCATCTGCCTGCTTTGCTGCTGCTGCTTGGCCAACATCTCTGCTCTCTCCTTCTTGGGCTCCTGCTCTGCACGTGGGCACCTCGCAGGACCAGGCTCCAGGTACTCAGCCAGCTGTGCCTGATACTGTTCCACCTGTCCCTTCTCTGGAGGGGATATATAAGCCGGCTGGCTGAGGGGCTTGGGAGATCCAGTGCCTGCAAGGGAAGAGGACCATCACCGCCCAGGGAGGGAGAGCCATCTGCCTGCTTTGCTGCTGCTGCTCCTGCTTGGCTAACATCTCTGCTCTCTCCTTCTTGGGCTCCTGCTCTGCACGTGGGCACCTCGCAGGACCAGGCTCCAGGTACTCAGCCAGCTGTGCCTGATACTGTTCCACCTGTCCCTTCTCTGGAGGGGATATATAAGCCGGCTGGCTGAGGGGGCTTGGGAGATCCAGTGCCTGCAAGGGAAGAGGACCATCACCGCCCAGGGAGGGAGAGCCATCTGCCTGCTCTGCTGCTGCTGCTGCTGCTTGGCCAACATCTCTGCTCTCTCCTTCTTGGGCTCCTGCTCTGCACGTGGGCACCTTGCAGGACCAGGCTCCAGGTACTCAGCCAGCTGTGCCTGATACTGTTCCACCTGTCCCTTCTCTGGAGGGGATATATAAGCCGGCTGGCTGAGGGGGCTTGGGAGATCCAGTGCCTGCTGTCCATCGCTTTTGGGCCCCATTACATCAGCTACTACGGACTGCTGGTTGCTGAAGCCCCTCGGATGCTGCTGTGCTGTCTGAATGTATGAGTGGGTTGTATGAGTGGGTTGTATGAGTGAGTGTGTGATTGTGTGTATATGCCATGAGTTTTATTATTTATTTTATTTTTATTATGTGCCTGGGCGAGAGGACAGTGTTGTGGGAGGGAGGACCAAAGGGGGCCCCTATTAGTGTAGTGACAGGTAATGGGAGGTATGGCGCTGTGAGTAGGACATGCCAGTTAAGGGGAACTCGCCCCAGACAACTGGTGGCTGTGACGTGTTCCGGTCCTCCCCACACCCACAGGATTGCTGGTAGTTCTATCAGCCAACCCTCGGATCTCCAGTTGCTGCTTTTCAATGCCAGATCAGTAAATAATAAAACCTCCCTCATCCATGACCTAATTGTGGATGAGGCGGCCGATCTGGCATGTATTACCGAGACCTGGGTGAGGGATCTGGGAGGTATTAATCTCTCCCAGTTGTGCCCCCCTGGGTATTCGGTTCAGCATCTGGGTAGATCCGAGGGTCGGGGAGGGGGAATCGCTGTGGTCTATAGAAGTTCCATCCCTCTTGTTAGGCACCCTATCCAGGTGGCTAATGGTCTAGAGTGTCTACACATAACGTTGGGTCAGCGAGACAGACTGGGAATACTGTTGGTGTACCGTCCACCCTGCTGCCCAACAGCCTCCCTAACTGAGCTGACAGAGGTGGTCTTGGATCTATTGTTGCGTTCCCCCAAACTTTTGGTATTGGGGGATCTCAACATTTATGCTGAGGCCGCTTTATCTGGAGCAGCTCAGGACTTCATGACCTCCATGACAGCCATGGGGCTGTCTCAATTTGCTACTGGCCCTACGCATGTGTTGGGGCACACTCTGGACTTGATTTTTGCCTCTGGATTAGGGGATGGTGATCTGAGAGTGAGGAATTTTACATCTATTCCTTTGTCATGGTCAGATCACCACCTATTAAGGTTTAGACTCACATGGTCTTCTCCCCTCTGCAAGGGTGGAGGACCAATTAAGATGGTCCGTCCCCGGAGACTAATGAATCCTGAGGGTTTTCTGATGGCTCTAGGGAATTTTCCGGCTGATAGAATTGACGGTCCTGTCGAAACCCTGGCCACGCTGTGGAATACAGAAATGGCCCGGGCAGTTGACACGATTGCCCCGGTGCGCCCTCTCCGTTGCAGAGCTCAATTGGCTCCCTGGTTTACCCCGGAGCTAAGAGTGATGAAGCAAGAAAGGAGATGGCTTGAGTGCAAATGGAGGCGAACTCCCGATGGCTGTAATCATGCACTTGTGAGGGTCTCTACCAAACTCTATGTGAAGGCAGTGAGAGCAGCAAAGAAGCAATACTTTGCTGTCTCTATTCAGTCATCTCTTAACCGCCCAGCGGAACTTTATAAAGTTGTCCGGGGACTTTTACACTCTGGTCCCCAGGACGCAATAACACCATCAATTGCCCGCTGTAATGAGTTTGCGCGACACTTTCGTGATAAGATCATGAACATCCGCCGGGACCTTGACTCCATTATTGTAGCAGTTGATCCTAATGAGGTGTCCAGAGCACAGTCTTGTCCTGTTTTACTGGATGAGTTTCAGTTGGTACAGCTCGAGGATGTGGACAAGGTGCTTGGACAGGTGCAGGCGACCACTTCTGCTCTGGATCCTTGCCCCTCATGGCTAATAAAAGCTAGCAGGAATGGAACAGCCGGCTGGGCCAAGGAGGTGATTAATGCCTCTTTACGAGAGGGAGTGGTCCCACCCTGCCTGAAACAGGCGGTGGTGAGACTGCTCCTAAAAAAACCCTCCTTGGACCCTGATAATTTGGACAACTATAGGCCGGTAGCAAATGTTCCATTCCTGGGCAAGGTCCTAGAGCGTGTGGTCGCTCGCCAACTCCAGGCTCTCTTGGATGAAACTGATTATCTGGACCCATTTCAATCGGGCTTTCGGCCGGGGTTTGGTACAGAAACGGCCTTGGTCGCCCTGTATGATGACCTCTGTCGGGAGAAAGACAGAGGGAGTGTAACTCTGTTGGTTCTCCTTGATCTCTCAGCGGCGTTTGATACCATCGACCATGGTATCCTTCTGGAGCGACTTACGGATTTAGGAGTGGGAGGCACTGCTTCGTCTCCAGAAGGTGATGCTGGGGGAACATTACTCGAGTCCCTGGGTACTCCAATATGGAGTCCCGCAGGGTTCAGTTCTGTCCCCCATGCTTTTCAATATCTATATGAAGCCGCTGGGTGAGGTCATCAGGAGTTTTGGAGTGCGTTTCCAGCAATATGCTGATGATACGCAGCTCTACTACTCCTTTTCATCTTCGTCAGGTGAGACTGTTGATGTACTAGACCGCTGCCTGGCCGCGATAATGGGCTGGATGAGAGCTAATAAACTGAAACTCAATCCTAACAAGACTGAGATGCTGTTGGTGGGAGGGCCCTCTGCCCAGATGGTTGACGTTCGACCTGCCCTAGATGGGGTTACACTCCCCCTAAAGGAGCAGGTATGTAGTTTGGGGGTCTTATTAGATCCTCTCCTGTCACTTGAGGCTCAGGTAGCCTCGGTGGCACGGAATGCATTCTACCAGCTTCGGCTGGTAGCCCAACTACGACCCTATCTGGACAGAGAGAATCTCGCCTCAGTTATCCATGCTATGGTAACCTCTAGATTGGACTACTGTAATGCACTCTACGTGGGGCTACCTGTGAAGACGGTTCGGAAACTTCAGCTAGTGCAAAATGCTGTGGCCAGAGTTCTCACTGGGACAAAGAAATTTGACCATATAACACCTGTCCTGGCGCAGCTGCACTGGCTACCGATATGTTTCCGGGCCAGATTCAAAGTGTTGGTTCTTACCTATAAAGCCCTAAACGGCATCGGACCGCAATACCTGGTGGAACGCCTCTCTCGCTATGTACCTACCCGTTCACTACGCTCGACGTCGAAGGCCCTTCTCCGGGCCCCAACTCATAAAGAGGCCCGGAGATCAACAACTAGATCTAGGGCCTTCTCGGTGGTGGCCCCCGAACTATGGAATGCCCTCCCAGACGAGATACGCCTGGCACCTTCTTTGTTATCTTTTCGGCGCCAGGTAAAAACCTACCTTTTCGCCCAGGCTTTTTAAACATTTTAAATTTAATTTTAAACCTAATATGGATTTTAATTTATAAACTCAATGGCAATTCTATTTCGGATTTTTATCATGTTTAATGTTTTTATAATTGTATTATATTTTTCACACTTGCTCATATTTTAATTGTGATTTTATTTGTTGTACACCGCCCTGAGAGCTTTCTGCTATAGGGTGGTCTAGAAATGTAATTAAATAAATAAATAAATAATAAAATAAACGTGTCGCTTAATCAGCAAGAGGTTTGATGGAAGTCCGTCCAGCATTCGCTGGCTGAACTTTCTCTCATAAATTAATGAAATCCAGTCCCCCCAACAAAAACAGGCTTTGTGGTTAATCTCAGGTTTCTCCCTGACCGGGAGAAAATCTTAACCAGTAAAAAAAAAAACATTCTGACTGATTAAAGCTGAAAAAGCTTCTTCTGAGACAAGAGCTTGTCTCAGAGGCAGCACAGGCGAAATCACCCTTCCCCGGAGTCCCTAAATCACCCTTCCCAGAAGTCCTGCTTCCGTCTTTAACTTTCAACAGCATTTGTTTCAAATCATTACTGATTTCTGCTAAGAGTATGATATTGTCTGCATATCTTAAATAGAAAGAAGAGAAATAGAAATAGAATTAAATAGACATAAAGAAAATAATGCCGTTTATTATCAAATGGCTGCAATGTACAAGGGATGCCAAGGCATGTGTCTTTTGCTATTTGAACACAGCCACCTTTGTTAAATGTGGGTAGGTGACCTTATTACCTCTTTTAACATCAAAATGACACTATATAACTTGTGATTGTACTGAAAAAAGAAAGCTGTCTAAACACTACAAGGTGAACATGATTGCTCAAAGGTTTACACTGACATTTCTCCCAACATCTCTCTCTCAACATCATTCAGCATTTATGTATTCAGCAGGATGCAACTCATCTCAATGCATTCCTAAGGCTCTTTCAAAAGTCACCTGTCAATATGCTTTTTATTCAGGGTTCATCACCTACCTCACTCAAATGCATTTCAATGGCCATTTGGATGGACAATACCCTTTTGTTTGGCCATTTCACTACATTCCCCGTACAGCAGAGCCCCACTCATATGGCGGGTTACGTTCCAGACCGGCGCCTAAAAGCGAAACCCGCTGAAAAGCGGAACTCCTTCAATAAAATGGCACCCGACGCCTGAAATATGCCGTAAAAGCAGAACAAGTACTGTATGAGTGGGGACCTTACTCTAATTTTAGCCACTGTATTAGCAGAACGCCAAAAAGCGGGGCCCTACTGTATCTACTGTTGTTGGTACTGCCTTCAAGTCGATTCCGACTTATGGCAACCCTATGAATAGGGTTTTCATGGTAAGTGGTATTCAGAGGTGGTTTACCATTGCCTCCCTCTGAGGCTGAGAGGCCCAAGGTCACCCAGGGAGCTTCATGGTTGGGTGGGGATTCGAACCCTGGTCTCCCAGGACATAGTCTACTACTGTATAAGCAACCAATCTACTGTATCTACTATAATATATAATATCATAATATTATATGCTGTATAAGCAGCCAATCACTCAGGATTTAATGCATCCTTTCCAAATGAGTATTTTGAAATGCAGTGCATCCCTATGGCCATCCAGAAGGAACCGATTTGTGTTATCTCAGTAGCCATAGGTGGTTGTCAGTAACTTTAGTACGTCCCTGCGTTTAGGTGTCTCACTTGTGATTCTAGTCCTGCTGGCCAGTCCATGCAACTTAACAGTGAACTGGAAATCCTGGGCATGTTGATTTGGGCTTGCTAGTGGTTTGATTCAGAGTGGCCCAGGCCCAGAGTTAAGTGTGCTTAAGGCAGCTGAGATAATTTTTCAGTGGATTAAAAGCCACTTGTCTTTGTTGTTGGGTTGTGCTCTTTGAGATGCGGATGTGGAGCTGTAGAGTGAGAGCTGCAGATTTTAATCAGCATTTTGACACATGCTCGTGGAGGGATGCCCCCATCTCATGCCGCGTGTGTGCATGTGCGTGAAAGAGAGGGGAGGAAGGAGGTAAACGGTGAAACTTTGATCCGTCTGGCCGGGACACCCCCAGATTTGCTGTAGCGGCAGCGGCGGGAGGTTGCCGAGATGCAGTCTTTCGCAACTGCCAACTTGCCGTGTCCTTTTGTCGAGTATGAAAGCCAGCTTTTGTCCGCGTCTAATGGCCATCTGGCCCTTTAGCTCGCGGCGCAGCGGGTGTGGGGCGTGACAGCTCGTCCGCATAGCTTTGGCGCCAGCTGCACATTCTCCGCAGCTTGGAGTTTCTTCCGGCCCGGAGAGGCAAGGCTTAACAATGCCACCCCTCTGCACTCCGCAATGGCAGGGCTGGCTGAGCAGGGCCCCGCTCCCCTCCTTCCCGTGAGGAGCCCACGCAAAGGAGCCCCGCCAGCCCCCGCCTAGGCCAGCATTCCGAACCAGCCGCCGCCGCCACCGCTAACCAAGCCGAGGCGGCTCGGGATTGGCTCAGAGTCGCGATCCCAGCTGCTTTCAGCGTATCCATGTCAAGCCCCGCGGTTGCTGATTAGCGGAAGCGGCGTCCCCGCTGGCGGTGCGCGAGCGCCCTCTCGTGGCCTTGTGGCGGAGTGGGCGGACGAGCGGAGGGCCACTTTGGAGGTTGCCGCGGGGAGCTCGGCGGGGTCTCTCGAGCGCTGCTTCAGCCCAGCGCCTGCCGGTAAGTGCCCGCCTGCCCGCTTTCCGTTTGCCTCTGTAGGTTGGGTGAAGAGCTTCCCCGGCCTGGGATTTGCTCCTCCCGCTGTCGGTGCAACCGCGTGAAATTGTGTGCCGTTGTTTGGGAAGGCAGAGTCGGGCCCATCGTTGCTATGTGTATGCGTTTTTGCATGCTCGAGGGCTTCCTGGCCTACCGACGTGAGCAGCATTATTTGGAGCCGAAAAACTGGCGGTAGCCGCTCCATGCTGGGCATTTGTTTTGTTGACCTTCCTGCTTCTGTTGTCCGGGCAAACCCGAGCATGCACGCTCTTGTCTCTGTGGCGGCGTGAAAGTGAAGGCTGGCCTCTATTGCAGAAGAGATCGCTTTAAAGAAAGCATGTTGGTCTTCTTCCAGGTTAACAAAAAGGATGCTGTTAAGCAACCTATCTCTCTCGCTTTGATTTTCGCCTGTGTTTCATCCTCCTGTATTTGAGATTGTTACGGCGCAGTAGTTGCATATGTGTGAATGTATGTACGTACACAGTGACCTCCTCTCTCGGATGGTGCTTTTATCCATCTAGCTTTGTTAAAAAAGACCTGTCTCAAAGCAATGAGCTTTGAAGTCAGTGCTGGAATTTGTTAAGAGGTATGCTTAAATTTAGACTAGGCAGTGTGTTTAATGGATGTCCATAAAAGCAATTGGAATCAAGCCAAAATGTTCGAAGTGTGAGGCAGGCAAGCACAAGCAGTTGGTAGGGGAAACGTGACCTGCTTCCTGTGTATTTGTGTGTTTATGTGAACTCGTAGATGCCCAGAGAACTGTGTTCCTTCACATTTTTAACAGGCTGATTCATAATACAGTATTGATAGACTATCTAATTTTCACAGATGCACATAGTTCTTTAGTCCATTCCTCTTCTTTAAGGTTGCCTATTGCTGTGCTCAAAGATAGGAGTGAGTGTAACCTACAGAACTGGTCTTATAACCACAACAGGCCAAGCAATAATAAATCTTAAGAAGACTCTGTAGGGAGCCTTGATTTTTTTAGACATAGCTTCCGATGGCGTATAGGAAAATGCCAAAGGCCTTTTCCAGGGCAGCCAGGTGACAAATGCTAGAATTCTGGGTCATGCAGTGATACTGATTTGCGGAAAATTTGGGACAAAGCTCTTCTCGTAACACATCAGCAATTTAAGGAACTTGCTGGCACAAGATGTGGTGAAGCCCACCAGCTTGGATGGCTTTTGAAAGGGTATAGACAAATTAATGGAGGATAAGTCACAGTGACTATATGCAACTTCCAGGTTCGGAGGTGGCTGGGGAAGGAGCAATGAGAGATGATGGTTGCCTTCATATCCTGTTGGTGGGCTTCTGGTTGGTTACTGTGGGAAACATGATTATGGACTCAGTGAAGCTTCTGGTTTGATCCAGAAGCGTTTGTTGTATATTAATCACTAAACTGAAATCCAGCTCCTCCTGCGCTCTGATTCAGCTGTTAAGGGTGAACGGGAGCCAAGATGCGCTAAAATTGCACAGGCTCTATGCCACTGAAACACTTGTCAGTCAAGACACTGCTGTTCTGGGTGCAGTTGAATTTGAATGGCAAGCCGGCATCTTCACGGTACCTGTAACATGAGACATTGTGGTGAGTGGCAAAAACCATTCAAACCATAATAATGACTTATATACCTAAATCTTGTTCATTTATGACCGTATTATAATTGCCTGAGGTGGAATCCATCATAGTGCTAAGTCATAGAATCATAGAACCATAGAATCATAGAGGTGGAAGGGGCCTATAAGGCCATTGAGTCCACACTTTGTTCAGTGCAAGTTAAAGCATACTCGACACATGGTTGCCCAGTTGCCTCTTGAAAGCCTCCAGTGTTGGACAGCCCACCACTTCCCTAGGTCATTGGTTCCATTATACCACTGCTCTAACCGTTTGGAAGCCTCTTGTGTCAGCGCAAGGATTTCTCCTTGTGCAATAGAACATTCTACCCCTTCCCTCCTGCCCGTGTGCCTCATAGATTTGTTCTAGGGGTTCTCCCAAGCCTCTGGAGCACATTTACAGGGCATTCATGAGGGAAGGAGATGAAGGGGGAGTCCTGTTGCGCAAGTGGAAATCCTTGTGTTGACAGGGTATGGTAGTTGAATACTGACCCAGGCTGCATAGTTCTTCAATATTCTTGTGTTTAAAAGTTCATATTTTTAAGAGAACTAGTGATTTGTGGGTGTTGGAGTGGTAGTGGTAGTTAATGCAGACCAGAGAGTACACACTGTACCTTTAAAACACACTCAAAGCACATTTTTCCCTTCAAAGAATTCTGGGCACTGTAGTTTGTTAAGGGTTACTGGGAATTGTAGCGCTGTGAGGGGTAAACTTAAGTGCCCAGAACTCTTTGAGGTGAAAATTTGCTTTCAATGTGCTTTAAAGGTACTGTGTGTATAAATGCAAGGGCAAGTAGGTATTGTGTATGTTCCCAAAGCTGCCTGAGTTGTGCTTAGAAAAGTATGAGAGACTTTGCTGACAATAAAAGGGCTTTCTCCAGGGGTATGATTGGCAGGAGGGAGTAGTCTGTTGCAGCTTAATGAAAAGTACAGGACAGAAGTGTGGACAAACCCCAGAACAAAATGTTTACCAAGTTTTGTTTATTTTTATTTTGCAAGGTGGACGCGTCAAAAGCAACATGAATGTCTGGTACTGGAACTCACCGTGTAACACACCTTGAAAATAAGTACAATCTGTCTTTAACAGTTTTAAAACAAACATGTGTGATGGAGTTAGAGAGAAGGTAGTGCGTTGGTTTGTCAACAGTGCTGTCCTGGAAACTAGCCAGTAGACTCTCCTCCTACACACAAACCACATTCCATACAGAACTTGCTCTAACAGAACGTGTTCGTTGCTGAGAAAATAGGAATTTCCCCTCAACAGAAGTGCTACCTTTGGGTTGTCTGTGTATGCCACAGTGATGGACTAACAGTTGTTCAATGATTGTACAGTAAACAACCATCTGGAAAGGCCCCTTGTGCATACATCTTGGGCTAATTCTCGTGTCACTTCTGTGATGAATCCTCACAGTTACTTAACCTTTTTCTTTATTTGTACAGTGAGCTGATCTGTCACCAATGGGAATTGCAGCTTACTGATCCCTGGTGGTACTTTCCAGCTCTTTGGGCTGAACAGTGTGCTGATTATGCAAGCAGTGTAAAATTAATTTGCTTCTTTCGTGCTTTGTTGTGCTGGGTTTGTGGTGCACTTGGTAACTGCAGTGCTTGCCCATTGCTTAGCGATATCAACAAACTGCTTAATGTATAGTAGCTCTGGTAAAAAAAAATTGTTTTAAATATTCATTTGCTCCAATAAATAACATGCTATACGTTGGGAACCTGGAAAAGCACAGGACAATGGGAAGGACAAAATTAGGCAGTCGGGGGGATTATACCACAGTGGATCTAATGATGGCGTCCAAAAGAAGCCACGTGGAATGTGACAGTTGTGTTGTACCTCATCACTACTGTTTTCTTACAGCTGGAATGATATTAAAACCCAATATTGGTTGAATAAGGCCTAGTTTTTTCTGCTTTTAATAGTACTGGAAATATGATCGCACAAGGATTTTCCTCTTCTAGATGTTCAGGGATAAATATTAATCTCGTGTTGTGTGACAGAGTTCATTTAAAAAAAATAACATAGATCCTTCCAGTTACTCTAATGTCAAATGGGAAGACAGAAAATTGAAGACAGCCATGTTTGCTCATCGGGGGGGGGATCCCAAAACAGTAGTAGTGTGGTGCTCTAATTAGGACCAAGTGAAAAATCACAAAGTAGCAGTAAGGGTTAAGTAGCAATAAGGAGTAAGTTAATAGACACTGCAACCTCAGACTGCCCTACAGATGTAAAGGTTTGGGAATATATCATTTTCAGAGGTTGTGAACTGATTTCTTCCCACAGGAGAAGGATCAGCCAAGAGACTGGACAGGGCAGGTCTTTTATTGAGTATCTTCTCAGATAAGGGGAAATGGGGATCCACAATTTTAGTGCTGTTTTCAAGATTGCAGCTGGTTTTGGGTTGTGGGTCCCTGCAGTTAGGTAATGCCTCCCTATTAATTGCTCTTGTTGCATCATCATCCTTGCATGCATTGCTACTCATTCCCTTTCTGAGCGGAGCGCAGTAGAACTCCTGAGATGCTGTGCCAGCTTTAGTTATGGGCAATTATAGGAGGGGGTTGCATGGGCAGTTCGTTCCAATGTGACTGGAACATTTTCATTCCCTTACCGTCAGATGTTGGTCCAGTAAGAGTGCTTTTACTTAGGTTGCATCTTCCTGCTGTGGATGCATGATCATCTGATTTTGCACATTTTTAGCAGATAAGTAAAAGGTGATATAGTGGTTGGACTTGACAAAAACAAAAATGAGAGCTCTGTATGTACCCTGTTCTCCTGCACTGAGACAGGATCCTCCATACATAAACATTCCTCCTGCATGAAACCTTATTAATATTATCTTGTTCATTCAGGTCTGCAAATAGCTAGTTGCCTATGGTGGAAAAGACATCTCCTAGAAGGGAAACTTTACGAAAGTTGTCTCTTTCTATTTTTTTATCTTACAGCACAAAATGGCTGACTTAGGTATGAGTGAACTATTAACTTTAACAATTTATATCGAAGACTGTGCTGATCCCTGTAAAATCATGGTACACAGTGCAAGTGATGAATATAGGCTGAGGGGACCACTTATCATGTAATCATTTCCAATCCAGTAAATGGGATTTTTAAAAAAACACTTAACTTTCTTCTTCCTCTACATATTTTACCTGAAACACAACTGAAATAATGTTAACATTACCTTGAAGTGTTTGTGGGATGCAGCTTGTGTTGATACACACTTAGCAATAAGGTTTGAAGTAGCGGTGTGCCAAATATTTGTGAGCGTTGTGGTACAAAAGAAGGCGTGCTTGATGGGGCTATTGAGGCTCCTGCACGCTGCTACTCGGCTCACCTCTTCTGCATTTCTTCGGTGTCTGTTCACAGTCCCTATTGGAAACAGCTGTTGCACTACCAGTTTTCTTATTTAAACAACTGCTACCTTTTGCTGATCCAACCAATTAACCATCATGTTAATCTTAGTGTCATTTTTTTTTAAATGGCTTTTTACAATACAGTAAAAAGGAGCAACAAACCAGTTGTAACAATACAAACATCTGTAGTCTGGAGCACAATGAAATGTTAAAGCTCATGTTCCATTTGGTTGAAAGTCTTAAACCAGCTTTACACTAATTCAGCCCTTGAAGGACATTCCTATTTTGAAGATAACACCGCATAACCTCTCCATAGTGAGCCTTGTCCTGTTGGGGAAAATTTGCTTGCTCATTCACATAGCTCATAAAAGGGACCCACACTGTATCAAAATGGTTGTGTTTAGCAATTCCACTGAGTACCCTTCTGTGCTTGGTTAAGTGTTCCAAACATGTAATCTCCCATGCGCTGTCTGTCCACCTTTTTCTCTGGGGCCTCCTCTGCCTTTCACGTGTCTGGCTACCTCCTCCGTCTGAGCTGCTGCCATCAGCATAGATATAAATTCTTTATGTATTAGGGGTGCATTTTGTGGACTTCCCACTGACAGGACCATTTCTATTATGTGATCTTTCCAATTAGTCATCATCATGATGATGTCACTAAGGGCAAATGAGGCTCTCTCGTTGACCTTGCTCTTTGCTGGGAATGTGGTGTGTGCATGGACAGAATGGGTTCCCATGCCAAGACAGCCAGACCAACACTCCCAGTCCTGACATGGTCCTCTGATGCTTCCATTGCATACTTTCACACTGTGGCAAGAAGGGAATATTGGCCCACTTGCCTTCTGCAAGGTGTAAATATTTTTATTCCTGCTTCCAGAGCATTGCCTCAAAGGAGGTGCTTCTTTAGGGGAAAGAATGATCTCCCCAGTTTGGACCATCATCACTTGATGTTTTGTGTAGTACTGCTTTGCTCCCGGTGACCTTAGTTTGTTTACTGTCTCAGTTTCTTGACATGGATGTTGATCATGTGCCTGCTTCTGTCACAGCCTTCGAGTTGAGACACCGTAGAATAAAAATAGAGCAGCAGCCTGTGTATGTGTTGTGTTAGCGTACAAGAATCAGTCACTCTTAGCTATGTGTTTTTAAAATCCTACAAAACTTAACACAATCACATCTGTGTTACATAAAAGATCAGAGGCTCGTGGTTATGGGCTGATGTTACACAAGATGTTTATTTCTCTATCCATCTGTATTTTAATCCTGTCACATTAACATGCATTTCAGACACTTATTCATCTATCGTCTGCAGCTGGCATGGAGAACCTATGGCTCTCCATATTACGTTAGACTCTAGCTGCCACCAGCCTCAGCCAGCAAGCCCATTGCCCAGGGACAATGCGAACTGAACCCCGGTTCCTCATCTTTGGGCTACAGGAAACAAACACTTGTGACTCCTTTCAGACACCAAGATAAAGATCCACCCAGCCTGAAGCCGCTGGTACGTTCTTGCGAGGTGAGGGCAGTGCTAAAAGAAGCATGCTGTTGTTCCCTGTGCCAAGGCTTTCCTTGCCTTGGAATGTAAACGCTGTCCATGGACTTTAGTTGTTGGACTGAAGTTGAAACTAGTAATTTGTGGATCATGATAACATGGCCTTAAATGTGTAGCAAAACTCCCAGAAGACCTTTCACCGGATTTTCTGTGTTTTAGGTTTTTTTAATTACAGTTTTAAGCCAGAGGTTCCCGAACTGTGGACCGTGGGCCGCAAGTGTCCTTCAGGTGGTCCATGGGATGACTGTGGATTTGTGGTTGAAGATGGTAGGTAGGCACATCGTTCGCATTATATGTTCATATTGATTTTACGTTGTATTTTTATTGATTTTTTTATTTCTTATATTACAGTTTAAACTCTATGGAATTCAAATTGTAATACAATACAATAAATATATAAGACATAAATGAAGCAATAAGCATACAATTAAAAGCCATACTGCATCTAGCACAGTGCATAAAATTGCTACCGCAGGCTGAACAATCGTTAAGTTGTCTGTCAAGACTCTCAGCAATTTTCAGGCAGCCCAGGGGAAATCAAATTTGGGAACCACTGTTTTAGGCAATTACAGAAATGAGGAAGAAAATGGAAAATGTACTACAACAACAACAAGGAATACATCAGATACAGGTAAGATGTAAAAAAAGTCCCCATTAAAACCCACAACTAGAAGCATTTCCACTCCCAACCCCCAGAAGAAAAGTGCAGTCTTTTACCTGAGTTTCTCACTTTGTATAGTCGCCAACAAGAGGTAGACATGGATGAAGGGAGCTAGAAAAGGAGACTGGATCACTTCTCAAAAAGATCTTGGCCAGCTATTAACCAGGGCTGTGGAGTCGGTACGCCAGACCTTCGACTCCGACGCCTCTGTTTTTCTACTGTTTGACTCCGACTCCTTCATAAATGGCAAATGTATATTAACTAGTAATAACACATTTACTGTAGTAAAATGGTAGCACAAGGCATTTCATCACCACCACGTGAATCCAGAGCTTGGAAAAGTTACTTTTTTGAGCCCAGGGATTGGGCTCGTGGGAATTGTAGTTCAAAAAAGTAACTTTTCCAAGCTCTGGATTCATGTGGTGGTGATGAAATGCCTTGTGCTACCATTTTACTACAGTAAATTACTAGTTAATATACATTTGCCATTTATGAAGGAGTCGGAGTCAGTATATTTCTACTGACTCCGACTCCACCCAAAATTGCTCCCGACTCCGACTCCACAGCCCTGCTATTAACAGCAGCTCTATTGATGAATGGAACAAAGTCTGAATGGCTTGCAATATTAGCTGTACCCTCTGATTCTTTCATGCCCTCTCCCTCAGTTTGAAATGCAATAGAGGATTTAGCAGAGGCCTTTCTTTAGGCACTGTACAGCTCAACACTGTTTGTGTGTGTTTATGTACAGGAGTGAGCAGGTGTGTAAGGGATGCATCCAGGCAGAGTCTCTGTTGCTTCTCATGTTGGGGCGTAGGAGTTCAAAATCTTTGCCTGTGTCCTCACTCTGAGAAGCACAACAGTGTCTTTGTATTGGGCTGTGTTGGGGGCTAGATTTGATGCCTGGGCCTTGAAGTAGCCTGGTCCTACAGGAAGGGGAGCTCCCTTTGAGGGCTGCTACATAATCAGGTTGCTGGGATGGGGATCAGCTTTGTAGCTTGCTAGTCTAAAGTTATTATCTGCATGGCTAGTCATCTTTTAAAAAATCAGGAAATATTGCTGCAGAGGATGTTCCTGACCATCTGATTTGAGAGGGGGAACTTCTAGCATTAATTGATTTTGCGGTCTAGTTTTGAATACGTTGTTGTAAAAAAAAAAAGTTGGAATCTAGGAATTAAATATGAAATCATTCAGGCACTGTTTGTATGAGGAGCTGCCCTGTGGCCACACTTCTTGATTTATTTAATAATCTTTCATTCGCACTTCTGAATATGTCAGGCATCCATGATTAAATCTGGGGCTCTTGTCTCGCATCTCCCTTTGTGTGCTCACAGACAACAATAGGATGATTTTCTTTGGTGTATGGTGTTAGAGTGCTGGGGTCATGGGAGACTCAACAATGCAAATATCTTGAGATGACTAGGGTGTGTGGCTGAAACAACTTGGAGCTTTTTTTGTCCATTGAAACAGGAGTTGCAGTACTTTCTGAAAATGAAAGATTCACTGGCATGAGGTCAATCATATTCATGATGCTTCTGTTAAATCTGTACAGGTGAATACTTTGTCTGTCTGTCTGTCTGTCTGTGTCTCTGTGTCTCTGTGTCTCTGTGTCTCTGTGTCTCTGTGTCTCTGTGTCTCTGTGTCTCTGTGTCTCTGTGTCTCTGTGTCTCTGTGTCTCTCTCTCTGAGAGTGAGTGAGTGAGAGAGATCTCCCTCCTGTCGTTCTACGTTACGCTCCCATTGTCTCTCTGCTTGGGATCATGTTGTTTTCCTTTAGAGGTCTCTGCTGCTGGAAGCTGTTTGACAGAAAGTGGAAGCAGGGCTTTTCCTGTCTTGTGAGAATACAATGAACATTGGCGATGGGAGGAGGAAAATAAATGTTGCTGCGGATGTTCCAGCTACCACTAGGAGGAAGTGGGAGGGAGATCTGCAAGCTAGCTCTGACAAGATGTATTGGCACTTGCAGGATAGCTTCAAGATGGTTCCTTTGTGAACATTCAGCTGGGCAACCTAGGCCAAAATTGCTTATGCAGAATTGTTCTGTGAGCAGGATCTGGGATTGCTATTGGACCCTGCCCGTGGGTTTGTCAATGAGCAGTTATGTTATGGTGTAACTTTGACACATGATTGTGCTCACTTGATCAATTACAAATCCTCCTATGAGCACCAAAAGTTACTTCTGAACTGTTCCCTATTGTAATAGATACTGTCTTACAAAATCTAATTCCAGCTGTGCAGCTCCAGCTTAAGGTGTGCCTTAGGGTGAGTCCAGATGTTTTGCACTCAAACATTCAACGGCCCTGGTCAGGGATGATGCACCTTGGGAGTCCACAACATCTGAAGGGCATCGCCACCTCGGCTGCCCCTGTTTTGAGCCATTGTGGTGTTTAAAAAAGAACTTCAGAAAAGAACACTATGAGGCCCGATAGTCCAGACTTCCTTAATTTAAGGAAACAAAATTCCAACTGTACAGGAGGGCTGATGAATATGACTGAAAAGAATTATGCATGGAGAACACTTGGCCCACCCAAGGCCTCAGGAGAGCATAAAATAGGAATGCAAGATCACCATTTGGTTTCCTTAGATGATCCTGGTGATACACATAATAGGATATACATAATAGGATACACTAGTGCCTGCCATTATTTGTTAGTTCCTGGGTTCAGTAGGAAGCCCACAATAGTAAATACAATATTTATTGTATTATTTACAACACTTAACTTTTCTGTTAAGTTTCTCTTCTGTTCAATAGATGGTCACTTTTAGGAAATGCATAGACTTTTAATGTTTCTGTTTTCATCCAGATTAACAAAAATGTTAACGTTTACAAATGAATGTGCATAGGATTCTAGATGTAGATAGCAATCCTGTGGATGTTTACGTGGAAAGATAGTTGCACTAGAGCATACTCACAGGTAAGTGTGGATAGGATTGCAGCCAATGTGTTAGATATGTGGGAATTTTTTCAAAACTTCTGGTGGGTCTTTTGTCTATTTCAGATTACAAGACTTCACATTTTGGTCACAGAAGGAAAAGAAAACTGTTTCATAGATGGCCTTGGAAGTAGAAAAATCTCCTTTTGATGTTTCATTGAGCATGAAGGCCAAGTGCTATGGAAGGTGGAATTACTCAGAACTAGAAACGGGCTACCCTGAACTGGCTAGCAAAGTTTGCCAGCCCTCAGCTGTGGAAGGTGAAGAGCCTTTGCCCAAAGGAATAGAGGGTCAAGAGCTCATATCTATAGAGGAAGCTGGCCATGCATTTCCTGGCATTCTCCAGAGGACTCGGAAATGTGATAAACAACCTTCAGCGCTTTCTAACAGGTTTCACAAGATGAAAGCCAAAGCAAAGTATGTGGAGAGATGGCCACCCATCAGCGGGACCACTTATGGTAGTGAAGTATTTCACAGTTTTAGCAGAGGTGGTATGTACCCTGAAGAGCAACAGGTGAGCATACTTCTGCGGTACTTCCAAAATATTCTTAAGGAGAAAAAACATCTGTTCCCATTCACACCCTTTCTAGGAAGACCCTAAAGTTGGACAGTCGAGTGTGGCATGGGTACCATTCAGATGAGTCTTGACTAACTTGGTGCCCTCCAGATGTTTGGGGCTACAAAACACTCCCAACCGGAGGTCCTTTGGGAGGAATGGTAGAATATACATTTAATAAATAAAGCTCCCATCAACCTCAGCCAGTATGCTGGGAGTTGTTGTCCAAAGTATCTGAAGAGCATCAGGTTGGCAAAGGCTGATTTGGACAGACTGGCGTGAAGAACAGATTCATTTGTTGCATTCCTGTCAACTGACAAGGTATCTCTGGTTCCTGGCTTATCTACCAGTAATGATGTAGAACACATTTTTGTTACGATTTTAGTTTATGATGTACAGCTAAATGCATCTCTCTTCAGATGTTGAACCCCTTGCACGATTGTAAGGCTGAGCTTGCTACCCCCGCCCCCACGGTCACATCCTAGTGGCTTGACTCCACCGCTGTCCGCAGGTTGGGACTGAAGGTCTGAGCAGAAGCCTGTGTACATGTAGGCAGCCTGCCTAATTTAGAACCGTGGGCACCTGTGTGTGTACAGAAGGCTCTCTGCTTCAGCACCATTGGGCGGGGAGTGGTGGGGCTGGGCCCATGGGGATGTGGTGGAGAGGGTGGGGCCAGCAGGCATGCCCCACCCTGTCCTGACCATGCGACTATGATCGCGTGGACCATAACCCCTGAAAAGGATTACTGGTTGAAGCCTCATGTCCATTAGATGTATTACTCGCTTTGGCACTAGGTTATAACTGTTCAGCTCTTTGCTGTTGTAAGATGTACTCCTTCCACAAAGGATGATGACCAAACGAACACACGTTAGATATGAGAAAAGCCCACCATAAATCACTATATCTCAGCTTCCTCAGGGCCTAGTCGAGCCTTTCCCAACCAGTGTGCCTCCAGATGTTGTTGGACCACAACTCCCATCAGCCTCAGCCAGCATTGCCAATGGTCAGGAAAGATGGGAATTGTGGTCCAACAACATCTGGAGGCACACTGGTTGGGAAAGGCTGGCCTAGTCTCTACAGCTCCTGAGCTTTTTGTAAAATCTGGACTGTATCTTCCCCCTGTCCCCCGGGCTCTAGTGCACTGGATCCCATAAAACACAGACTGGATTCTCTTAACATTACACTTGTAACTAGGGAAGCATTGTAGCAAATGTCTTCTGGGAGGCTGCCCTCCTCTTAGGCACTGCCGCTCTGGTAACAGTGTGCTCCCCTGTGGCAGCAGGAGGAATGGTGGCAGCATGCGCTGCTTGTCTTTTATAATCCTTTCTGAGCTCTGGGGTTCTTTCTCAGAAGTAATAGTCAGACAGATCCGTCCATCCTTACTAAAATGTCGGTTCTCCTCAGTTTCTCATTTTTGCAATCTTAAATTCAGTTCTTCACATTTGTGTAGCAATTTGAAAAACCTTCAGCGTTTTAGTGCTAATTTCTCCTGTCAAACACAATTTGGTATGCCGTTCTGATCAATGTACGTTTTTGAAAGCAAGTTTTCCAAGTACAGTGCATATTTACATGTTTTCCTGAATATATTCCTTGTTATGTACGAGATCCTGCATTGTTTCTCCTCACTGAACATAACCTAATATTGGTGCTTGCTTGACCATATAAAATCAATTACCTGCCACTAGCAGGGCCAACCCTACCATTAAGGGAGAGTGAGGTGGCTGCCTCAGGCAGTGGATGGTGGAGGGGGTGTTGGGGAGACACCAGCAGCGCCCTCAGCTGTTCCTCTAGACTGTTTCCCCTCTACTGGAGGACAAAGCTGGGTGTGTGTGCCACAGAGTTCCCCCTGCATCCCTAAGGTTGCCTGCTGGCCTCAGGTGCAGTGAAGAATGCTATCTTGTCCCCAGGGTTGAAACAAAATCCAGCTGCCAGTTTGGCCTCATTTCTGGATGTGGTGGTGGTGGGGTGTTGCCGAGGGGGGGGCATCTTGACTTTGCAGAAAAATGTCTTGGGCCAGGTCTGGCCAACAGCGCCATCGAGAATGGCTCAAAATAAGAAACTACTTTTTTACCTTTCGTGTTCCTTTGGCAACTGGTGATTTGCTCTCCTCTCGCAGTCCCAGCATCATCTTTGAGCTCTGGCTGCAATTCTGCTGTTTAACAAATGAGCTTCCATGTTCTTTAATTCTTGTATCTTTTGCACTGAAACATTTTCAAAAGGAGGAAAAAGCTTTGGTTTATATTGTTTTAAAAAATAATAGTTTCCTTCTGTTCTGGAAATGCTTGTTCGTGCGAATGTTGTTTGGCTTGGGCTTTAGAGCTGATAACAATGGTTAAACATATAGGGTTGTCTCAAACTACATTTTTGCATGTTCAGAGCTTACCTTCCCTAAATCTGCGCCAGAGTTTTTTTTTCTGGGGGGGAGAGCAGATTTGGAGGGGCATGTGGGAGGGGGAGGAGAAATTCTGCTGTGCTTGCAGAAGTATTTCTGTGTGCACAACAATTCAGCTAGATACAACCAGGATTTTTTGTAGCGGTACTCGCTGGTCCTGGGTCCTGGCATCTCTCTCTCTCTCTTTTTTTGCTGTCTATGACAACCATTTTGTACTGGCACCCATGGCACTTTTATCAAGGTGTGAGTACCAACATCTCATTTTTTACTCCTCCAAAAGCACTGGATACAACCTATAGTTTTACAGCACTGGTAGGCTGAGGAATAGCGAATGATAGAGCGGTAATCTGTTGCGGCCTACTGCAGCGTGATGCCCTCCAAAGGTTGCAAACTCCAACTCCCATCAGCCCCAGCTAGCATGGCCAATGTTCAGTGATGATAGGAATTGTAGTACAGCATCATCTGGAGCGCACCAGTTGGGCAAGAATGATTCCATGTGCATTTAGGAATAAATGGGAAAAAACCAGGCATAAAATAGATGGGATGTGCTGCATAAGCAGTTTGGAAGACATTTTAGGAGTTATCCAAATTGGAGACCAAAGCAAATGCACTGTAGCATTTAGTCACACACACCCCTTTAAAAGTTTGTTTATGGAACATTTTGTCGGGGTAGGTAGGAATGGGGAGCAGTGATGATCAATGAGAAGGATACTAAAGATTGAGGTTGCAATCTTAACACACTTAATTGGGAGTAAGCCCCATTGGATGCAGTGGGAATGACTTTTGAGTAAATGTGCATAGGATTGTGCTGAGAATCTGTATTTTAGGCTTTCTAGTTTATGGTGTTTGCTGTTTTGTAAATACATTTGCAAGGGAGGGGAAGAAACATGAGAGGCTGACTTTATTGATTGTATTCTTTGAGGTGGGACAGCATTAATAACGTTTCTTAAAACCCACCAAAACAGTCCACAAGATATTTATTTTATTTATTTATTATACTTGTATACCGCCCCATAGCCGAAGCTGTCTGGGCAGTTTACAGTAACTAAAAACAAATACAATTTAAAATACATCTTTTTAAAAAACAATTTAAAACACAATTTAAAAATTTAAAACACATAAACAAACTAGTTGTTTTATATTAAGTCCCATGTGAACAACATAAGCATAAATAATGTGAGTGCACTAATGAATGTTTTTAGCCAGGGTCCTTCCATATGGAGTGTTGGGTGTGGGATCAGTGCTCCTCATATATGCAAGTATTTTGCAGAATCCACATTATGCTGTTTGCCTCACAATTGCTAGCCTGTATTCCCTACTCCACCGCCAAATAAATTTAATCCAGATGTACACTTTCTAGGGAAAATCTGCTGAGATTTTCTTTAAAAAAACTTGCCATCAACATGTTTGCAAATTAAGCCCCCACCTGAAAGCACCCTCACTGTGAATTGAGTTGATTGAAATATTCTTTCTCTGTAAACGAAACAAGGCTGCCTTCTTTGTCTGACTTCTCCTTTTTTAAAATGACTCACACAGATGCATACAGGTGAGTGCTCGGAGTCTACAGAGGTGCTTCAGGGTTTGCTGGAACTTCCAACCAAAGCTGTGGACTCTACATTTTATTCCTCTACCACCAAATCCCCCCCCAACCATGATGCCGACTGTCGGAGTCAGATGACGGTTGCCCCATATTCATCCACTCCTCAACATTTATCAGGTAAAAGAACCCCTCATTTTGATGCCATGACACCTGTGTGCCCGAGGGCTAGCATCGCTTTACAGCCTCCAGAAGACTCTGATTTTGATCAGCAGGGATTGTCAAGATCGAAAAGCTTTTCAGGTGCCGGGGTTTGTCCATCGTCTGAAACATCTACTCCTTGGTATCTCCATAGTCTGTCTGAGCCTGCAGAAAGCCACATGCTAGGCACGCACAAGCAGCTACCTGTGGATAGCTGTCCAACAGTGGGACACATGAGAAAGATGTCCTCTTTCCAGGCTGATTATTGGGCATGTGCCATACCTGATACCTTACCACCATCTCCAGATCGTCAGTCCCCGCATTGGAACCCTAATAAAGAATATGAGGACTTGCTTGATTACACCTATCCTTTAAGGCCAAAATACAAGCTTGCAAAGAATGCCAAAGACTCTTCTGTCCATGATTCTGGGGTTGACCTTGACAGTCTTTCCATTTCTCCTGAAAGTACCTTGAAGTCTGTGAACATGCAGGGCCAAGAATGTCAGGCTATGGGGATCCAGAGTGCAGAGAGATGTTCGACCCCTTTATTGAAAAAGCTAGAATGCTCCGTTCCGGTTTCTCACTACAGACTATCGCCTGTTGGGAAAGTATCCTTTGCAAGTTGGGTTCCCTCTCCTGGCAGAACTGGCATTTCTAAAGAGATGGTGCACAGTTTGTCCCCTGGTCCATTCATTGCAACCAACTTGGACGAAAGAGATTGGAACACGAGGAGACACGACTACCTTACAAAGAGAGACACTGCTAGTAGCAACTTCATACGCTCCACAAGGATGCTGCCCTTACAAAAAGGGAATTCCAGTGATGAAGAGTATCTCTCCTTGCCACCCAGACTCAAGGAGTTAGAGACATTGGCTCAGCAACTGACTGATCTTTCACTGACTGTAAAGAAACCTGAACATTTCCCATGTGTCAGTGTGGATGGAGAGCAGCTTCCACTGGAGTTTCAGGGAGATAATGGAGCCAACAAGAGCCATTGGGAAATGTATTGTAATTCTTGTCATAGCTGTAGCTTTCAAGAACATGGCGCAGAAGACCTTCTGAGCAGTCGAGGCTTCCAGGACCATGAGAACGTGCCAAAAGAGACCGCAGGCATTGACTTGCTCAAAACAAGATGCCTCAAGTTCCTGGAGAGCGGAGGCCATTGTATGAAGCAAGACCATTACGGAGACTCCCTTGCACTGCATATTAAGGTAAACCTAAAAAAAATTCCAAATATGGACAGCTTCTCAAAAGTGCCTATTATGTCATATGGTAGTTTGACTTGAAAGGAGTTTCCATGGTGAATGTGTGACTTTTGATGGGCTGACTCAAATTTTATAATCTTTAGGCTGAACAGGGAAGTATGTGACAGATTACGATGAGATGTACAACTACTGTAGTTTATTGTATTTGGTTCACCAAATGAGATGCAGACTTGTAGATGTCCTGTTTCACAGAATTGGAAGAGACCTCAAAGGTAACCTATTATGACTACTTGCCAGTTCATGAACTCACTGCTGCAGCATTCCTGACAGGTGGCCATTCACCCTTTGCCTTAAAAACCTTGAATTGAAAGGTGACTCTCTCCTTGTTCTGGTATTGAGCACCTTGCACCTTTGAAGTTCATCCTAATGTTCATTCTGAATCCCCTCTCTTGTAATTTGAACCTGTTGGGAACATAGGGAGCTGCCTTATGCTGAGTCAGACCATTGGTCCATCTAGCTCAGCATTGTCTATACTGATTGGCAGCAGTTTTCCAGGTGTTCAGTCTTCCCCAGTCCTACTTGGAGACGCTGGGGATTGAACTTGGTTCTTCTGCCTGTGAAGCAGATGCTCTGTCACTGAGCTGTGGCCCATCCCCAACCTTTGGTTCTGGTCCTACCTTCAGGGGAGGGGTAGCTACTGTGGTACCCTCCAGCTGTTGTGGGACACCCCCCATTACCCCCTGCTAAGATGGTGAATGGACAGGGATTAGAGCAACAGCTAGAGGTGACAGAAAATAAATAAGCTCTATCTATTTGACAGCCTTTCAAATACTTGAAGATGGCTATCTTATCACTTCTAAATTATCTCTTCTCCTGATTAAATTGTTATTATTATTTACATTTATATACCACCTTTCCTCCAAGGAGCTCAAAGTGGTGTACATGGCTTTATCCTCACAACACCCTGGTGAGGTAGGTTAGGCTGAGAGACTGACTGGCTTAAGGTTGCCCAGCGAGCTTCATGGCTGAGTGGGGATTTGAACCCTGGTCTCTCAGGTCCCAGTTCAACTCTTTAACCACTACACCACACTGGATCCCACCTTCCATACCCAACTCCTCCCATTTTCCCTCTGAGGGACTTGGGGTAGCATGCATTGTTCTCCCCCCCTCCCAATAGTTGCAGAATACTCTTCCTCTGGGGTCTGAACTTTTTCTGGCAAAGGGGTGAGACCCTCTTGTTTGAACTTCTTCATTTAGATAGCATGGAGTAACTTTACTTTTGAAAGAGGGTTTTTATATCTAATGGGTGGATTTTATTGTTCAAACGTTGTAGCCCACCTCAAGTCCTCGGAGGATTTAAACACATGGGTGGTATTCAACTCACTTGTCCTGTTGGCACAAGAATTATTGCTAGTGCAATGGGACCCCCCTCTGTGTATGCCCTGTACCCTCTCCAAATCTGCTCCGGAGGGTTAGGGGAACCCCCAGAACAGATTTAGTGGATATGTGGGGGAGGTGGGTGGGGGAGTTCCATTATACTAGCAGTAATCCTTGCACTGATGGGATCATCATGACTTGGCGTTGTGTTAGATACAACCCACACATTTTAAGTCTGTAGAGGAGCCAACAGGAATAATTATTTCTTTGACCACTATTGGCTATAAATGTTTGTGTCTGGGGGACTGTTTTGTCTGGTTGCAAAGTAGGGCAAAGAGTAGAGCACTTGGAGCGTGATGGTCAGTGGAGTCTTTTGCATCCTCAGTTCTGTGTTATCTAGAGAATAACATGATAAAAGTTTCCAAAAGACTTTGTTTGCTTTTCTCCTCTGAGAGAACTTTTCAGACATTTCTTAGGACTGATGCGCAGGGCCCATCTAGGCAGCTGTTGTGCTTTCTCACATTTACCCTTGTCGCATTGTATGCTTGACTTCCTGACTTTGAACGTGGGAGGCAGAGCCAGCTTCAGTCTCCAATTTCTGCTGAAAGACTGCAGTTTTTCCATATATTACTACGCCCCTGCTAATGAAAGAGTTCTCTGAGTGGATCTCTGTCAGTCCCATTTCAATTGCTAACTTTGATCTCTTCCCGTCCAAACTAATAGCTTTTTCAGGTTTTCTTTTGGAAGCATGTTTTGGATATTTTTTCACTGGGGAGGGGGGTGTCTGTGTGGAGATTTAGTTATGGATTATATTAGATTAATTCTGTGATCATTTCATAGTGTGGTGTGGGATACCTTGGTTTTGAGCCGATTCCTGAGATGAAATGGTGTATTCTGTGTATTGAATAACTCTACTCCTGTAGTGGCTCCATGAATTGAAACATGATGCATTAATGCAATTAACGTTTAGCTACTAGGTGATGTTCAAGGTCTTTTGTTAACGTATAAGCCCTGCACGACTTGAGAGAAGGTTACTTGAAAGACTGCCTGTCCCAGTATAGATGTGTAAGATCACTGATTTCATCTGGGGAAATGCTACTCACTGCCCTGCACCCTACAGAATATTACAGGGCGGGGACCCGAAAACGGGCCTTTTCTGCCTTTGCCCTTCCCTCTCTCATATGTGAAGCAGCAGCCATCAGTTACTTCACAGGTTTTGTAAAAACTTTCCTTTTTGTCCAGGTTTTTCCTGATCAATAAGACCAGACCCTGCTTTCTGTTTGTTTGAATTCCTTTTTGGTGCTTTTATGCTGTTTAACTGGTTGTAACTTGTGTTTTTGTTTTAACGGAATGTTTTGTCATTTCTGTTGTACACCACTTAATCTTTTTTTAAAAAAACCTCTTAAGTGGGTTAAAAATGCTTTTGAATAAAAATAAATAAATATTTTAGTTGGAACCTAACTGTGCTTACACGATAGGTTTGTAGCCACATCACTATGTATTTTATTTTACTCAAATGGATTTCTCTGTTTAAAAAATGACATTTCCAGGATTTTCAGCAAGCATTCTGCCCCCACTGTAGACCTTCTCCTAACCTGGGAACTAACCCCACCCCCCCAACTATGGGTGATCGTTGCTGTTTATGAAACTGAATGCTATTGTGATGTAGTTAATAGATGCCTTTGTTCTGATTCATCCAAGTAGATATTTTCCTGTCAACTAGAAGAGCTCATTCGTTGGCTGCACAAAGTAGCACAAGTGACAGACAACTGGATTCCCCCCAAGCCAGATGTTGAAAGTGTTAAGGCAGCATTGCAAAACTACCTGGTAATTGCATTCCCTTTTTTCCTCAATTGTGAATTTGAGTAGCTCTGACATCATCTGCGCTCTACATCTAAAGCGGTCATGAATGCCGCCAAAAGAATCCTGGGAACTATAGTTTATTGATCGGTGCTCAGAGTTATTAGGAGACCCCTATTCCTCTCGCAGAGCTACACTTCTCAGAGTAGTTTAACCACCAGTCCCTCTTCCCAGGGAACTCTGGGAATTGTAGATCTGTGAAAGGAACAGGGGTCTCCTAACAACTCTTAACACCCTTAACAAACTACAGTTCCCAGGATGGTTTGGAGGAAGCCACGACTGTTTGAAAGCAGTATTATACCACTTTAATGTGTAGTGCAGATGGGGCCTGGATTTCATTATAGAGGAGGAAGTGATTGCTGAAAAGTCGCCTAATTCAGTTCAAATGGTGTTAGGTGTGGCCCTTCCCTGCTCTTAAGCAAACGCCTGTGAGAAATTAGACAAGGCCCCGTCCCCCAAGAGGATGCCTGCCGTAAAACGTTCCTAGTGCACCTCAGCAGACACAGGTCTCTCTTGTGTGTGTGTGTGTGTATGTGTGTGTTAACCATTTATAGATCAGTGTCCTGATTTGGAATGTGCTCATCCTCGTAGGAGCGCCCTGTTATTCTTGGCATACAATTGGTAGAAACTGGGGTGCAGATTTGCTAAAGTCATTCTGATCCTTGTTCTAACAAGGCAGCTCGTGGAACTGATCTTTTCTCTTCCCCTCCACCCCGCCCATGTGTACACCCCTGAAAACCCTCTCCACAGATCCTGAGGGCCCTCCTGAAAAGTAGAGGCTGTGTTGCCACCAGTGGGAGCTCCTAGCACGATATCCCTCTGCCTGCTTTTAGATGATTTCCCTGTTTGCACTTCAGCCCTGTACGACACAGTCTCTACTGTTCAGGAGGGCCCCATTCACCCTCTGGAGAAGGTTTTTTTTGGGGGGGGGGTGTTTCAGAGTCTACTAGCAGAGGAGGGAAAGCGAGATTGGTTGCACCAGCTGTCATGACCACACAACCATTGAACACAACCTATACTATTTAAATATGTTTTGATAAACCTATGTGCCCTCTTGTGGATAATGAGTAATTTTCTTTACACATTAATTTTTTTTAATGCTTTGCATATTGCCACTCACAGTATCCAACACTTATTTACAGAAGTTCAAAAAGGATTTAGCCGACCACCAAGCGCTGACTGAAAATGTGTTGCAAGGCGGCGAAAAGCTCCTCAAATGCATGGCATCAAATTCACCGGGTGAGGAGAGACTACTGTATATGGGAACCATAACCAAAATATGATACGGGGAAGGACAGGTCGGTTGCAAGCCATTAAGAGACCTTGTAGTATTCTTTTCTAAACCCGAGTTTAGCTTTCCAGCTGTTATGGTTTTAAAGATACTTTGCATGATCCAGCCAAAATGTAATCAGTCACATCAATTTAAATAGTGCACTTATTTGATACTCTGGGATTTCAGAATGTTTAGTTTTTGCTGAAATATGCCCAGTGTTACTATTTTTTTCCTGACTATAAAGGCTAGAAAATTGGAAAATACTGTGATCAGAACTCATGCACATCCACTGATTAAAAATGTGGCTTTTAGGTAGCGCTTTCCAGTGGATCCTTCTTGTTAGCTTCATCCACCTACTAAAGGTGCTTACTCACTCGTACAGCACTGTCTCTCCATAAACGGCATATACCGTAATCAACCACTGTTCCTCCATTTGCCCCTCGGTAGGGCTATAGGGGCAAATGCTGTAACTTAGGGGAAGAGTATCTGCCTTACATGCAGCAGGTCACGAGTTCACTGTCCAGTTGGGCTGGGAATGTCCCCTGCCTGAACCCCCGGAGAACCACTGCCAGTCAGTGTAGACAATACTGAGCTACATGGACCGAGGGTCTGACTCTGTATAAAGCAGCTTCCAATGCCCCTAGGAAAGACAAGTAACCTCCTTCTTCTGTCTTGCCTGCTGCCCTAGTAAGCTGTGGGAGGGAAGCAGAATCCTGTCATGTCTGTTCTTGTGGCCAAACTGTAGCCCTTTAAAAAGGTGTTGTTTCTCCAGCAGTTTTGGATAAGTATCGCAGAATCCCAATGCTCAACTCAGCTGCTGTAAATCTTATTTTTTTGCATTAACCTTTGTTTCTAGTTTTGCGGAACACTCTTGGTTTGATTGCAAAACAATCTGACAAGCTTGAAAGCCAGGCTGAACGCTTGTATCAGTCTCTTACAACAGCTGTGGATACACTTGGGGATGGCTTAATAAAGAATTGCGATGCTCAACAAACAGCGGCCCAGGCAGAGTCATCAAGGTGGGTAGAAGTTAAAGAATGCTTTTTTGTGTGATTACAAGAAGACAGTGATTTAACTAACTTTGTCTGACTCTCAAGGCATTTGAAGTTCCTCAAATTGTGAACTTGCAACCCCTCATGAATAAATGCTCTTGGCTTCAGTTTTTCATAAACCAGAGGAATACTGCGTCTCCCAGAACTTAACAATCAACCAGTCCAAATCCAAAGTTATGATTTGCGGGAAATTTATGAAAATTAAGAATAGCTGGCCGCTAAACGGGGTCCAAATAGAACAGGTTTCAACCTTTAAATATCTGGGCATCCACCTGTCTAATAGACTTTCCTGGGCCCCACAAATCAAAGAAGCGGCCCTAGCTGGCTCCCGAGCTCTGGGCTCAGCTAAAAAGTTTTTTTTCACCCGTGGAGGACAGCTTGTTCTCCCGATGATAAAAATATTGAAAGCAAAAATCCTTCCAAAGATCCTATATGGAGTTGAACTCTGGGGAGCTTCAGCCAGACTAAAACTGGAGTCTATCCAAAATGTATTTATGAGGCAAGTGCTAGGCCTTCCTCAGGGGACCCCGGCTGCCCATCTTGGAGCCGAATTGGGCCTGCCTTCAATAAATGCCCGCATAGATTTAGCCCTTCTTAGATTCTGGATTTGGCTCATTAATATGGACGATACCACTCTCGCTAAGCAATGCTGGCAAGAACAAATGCGGTCAGCTAGAGGGCCCGCAGAATGGCAAGCAATACTTTCTAAGCATGATCTTTCCCCTTCCAAACTGATGGAATTAAGTAACATCGCTCTCCGTAATTGGATCTTTGATTACGATGCAGCACAAGATCGAGCATCTATAGTGACAGCCCCCTTCTCAAGATGGTACCCCTGCTTTAAACTCAATCACTATATGTCAAATTATTTAGTAGCCATAGATAGAGCCCCCATCAGAAGAGCTTTTTCAGCTCTCCGTTTTCAAGTTATGCCTATGGCCTACCTTGAAGGCTGATTTTGTAGTACACCAATGGCCCAGCGTCAATGCATCTATGGATGTAAGGCCATTGAAGAGATTGCTCACTCTTTGCTCCACTGTCCGCTTTATGCTGATCCTACACAAAATTTTTTATCCCCTTTCCTCAACTTTTTAAGACATAGCTCCGACAGTGAGATGGTAAATATGTTTTTATCTGATGATTTTAATTTAATGACTATCGCTACTGCCAATTTCACAGTGGCGGCTCAAAAACTAAGAAAAACCTTCGTAACAAAATTGGCCGATATGCCAATCCCTACACAAGATGTTTTAACTTTGGATATATCAATTGAATTCTAAAGTATGATTGACTCTTGTATATTCTATATACAAGACATCCTAATTTATGCTATGTTATCCAATTCCGAATGTTTGTTTGTACTTTGCACATGGCTTATGGCTAAGTTGGCAATAAAGTTATATTCATTCATTCATAAACCAGTGAAAAGATTTGGGGCAACTTAGGGAGATGCACCTTCCTTTACTAGGGTGGCTTTAAAGATTGAAACTCTTCAAGAAGATAAATGCAAGATTGTAATGAATAAAAGTGGAAGGGGTGATCTGGCATACTGCCATGCAAAATTCAGGTCAAGGATGGGAAACTACAGAAGTACTTGACTAAGCTGAGTTCTATCTGGTGCATACTGGTTTGGAGTCAGTTTTACTTGTTTGTGTGTGTTATGTGCCTTCAAGTCGATTGCGACTTATGGCGACCCTATGAATCAACGACCTCCAAGAGCATCTGTCATGAACCACCCTGTTCAGATTTTATAAGTTCAGGTCTGTGGCTTCTTTTATGGAATCTATCCATCTCTTGTTTGGTCTTCCTCTTTTTCTACTTCCTTCTGTTTTCCCCAGCTTTATAATCTTTTCTAGTGAATCCTGTCTTCTCATGATGTGTCCAAACTATGATAGTCTTAGTTTTATCATTTTAGCTTCTAGTGATAGTTCTGGTTTAGTTTGATCTAACACCCAATTATTTGTGTTTTTTGCAGTCCATGGTACCTGCAAAGCTCTCCTCCAACACCACATTTCAAAGGAGTTGATTTTTCTCTTACCCACTTTTTTCACTGTCCAACTTTCACATCCATACATAGAGATCGGGAATACCATGGTCTGAATGATCCTGACTTTAGTGTTCAGTGATACATCTTTGCATTTGAGGACCTTTTCTAGTTCTCGCATTGCTGCCCTCCCCAGTCCTAGCCTTCTTCTAATTTCTTGACTATTGACTCCATTTTGGTTAATGACTATGCCATAGTACTGATAATCCTTGACAAGTTCAATATCCTCATTGTCGACTTTAAAGTTACATAAGTCTTCTGTTGTCATTACTTTAGTCTTCTTGACGTTCAGCTGTTGTCCTGCTTTTGTGCTTTCCTCTTTAACTTTCAACAGCATTCTGTTCAAATCAATACAGTACTAATTTCTGCTAGTAGTATGGTATCACCTGGATATCTTAAATTATTGATATTTCTCCCTCCAATTTTCACACCTCCTTCATCCTGGTCCAATCCCACTTTCTGTATGATATGTTCTCCTTATAGATTAAATAAATAGGGTGATAAAATATACCTGTCTCACACCCTTTCCGATGGGGAACAAATCGGTTTCTCCATATTCTGTCCTTACTGTAGCCTCTTGTCCAGAGTATAGGTTGCACATCAGGACAATCAGATGCTGTGGCACCCCCATTTCGTTTAAAGCATTCCATAGTTTTTCATGATCTGCACAATCAAAGGCTTTGCTATAATCTATAAAGCCCGGGGGGATTTTCTTCTGAAATTCCTTAGTCTGTTCCATTATCCAACATATGTTTGCAAAGCGATCTCTGGTGTATCTTCCCTTTCTAAATCCAGCTTGGACATCTGGCATTTCTCGCTCCACATATCGTAAGAACCTTTGCTGTAGAAACTTGAGCATTACTTTACTTGCATGAGATATTAAGGCAATAGTTCGATAATTATTGCATTCCCTGGGATCCCCTTTCTTTGGAATTGGAATCTATACTGAACTCTTCCAGTCTATGTGCGTTGTTTTGTTTTCCATATTTGTTGACAATTTTTTTGTCAAAATATGGACAGGTTCAGTCTCAGTAACCTGTAGCAACTCTATTGTTATGCCATCTATTCCTGGTGATCTGTTTCTTCCAAGTATTTTAAGAGCGGCTTAGATTTCTGGTTCATCAGCATACGGTTCCTCTAAATGAATCTGTTATCCTTGTGTCTCTTTTATAGAGTTCTTCAGTGTATTGCTTCCATCTTCCTTTTATTTTATCTGGGTCAGTCAGTGTATTCCCCTGTTGAATTATTCAACATCCCTACTCTCAGTTTAAATTTTCCTTTGATTTCTCTAATCTTTTAGAATAATGCTCTTGTTCTGCCTTTTTTATTGTCGTCTTCTGTTTTTATATGATAGATGTTGTAATAGTTCTCTGTGTCCCTACATACTAGTCACTGTACTATTGCATTTAGGGTTCTAACTGTTTTCTGTCTGCTTTTGCTTTTCTTCTTTAGCTATTTTCAGGGTTTCGTCTATCATCCATTTAGGTCTTTTTCTCCTTTTACATTCTTCCCTGATAATGTCTCTTGCTTCACTCCATAGTTCTTCTGGTTCTCTATCAACTACACTTAAAGCCTCAAATCTGTTCCTTATTTGCTCTTTATATTCTTTTGGGATGTTGTTTAAATTGTATCTTGGTGTTATGATTGCTTTGTTCTTCTTTAGCTTTACTCTGATTTTCCATATTACCAGTTGGTGATCTCTACTGCAGTCTGTTCCTGGTCTTGTATTTGCAGAAAGTATGGAACTTCTCCATCTTCTGCTACAAATTATATAATCAATTTGATTCCTATATTGACCATTTGGTGATGTCCACGTGTAATCTTTTCAGTTGCTCAGAAAATGTTTGCTCGAAACAGATTGGCTACCCAGAATTCAATAAGTCTTTCTCCTGCTTCATTTCTATCTCCTAAACCCCATCTTCCCACAATTCCTAGTTCTTCTCTGTTCCCTACTTTTGCATTCCAGACCCCCATGATTATCAGCACATCTTGTTTTAGTGTGTAATCAATTTCGTCCTGTACTTCTGCGTAAAATCTTTCAAATTCCTCTTCTTCTGCATTTGCTGTTGGAGCACAGACTTGGATAATAGTTTTGTTAATAGGTTTCCCGTTGAGTCTCACTAATATCACACACTCAGACCTAGCGTTATAGCTCCTAATTGCTCTTGCTGCATCACTTCTCACTATTAAAGCAACCCCATTTCTTCTTAATTTCTCATTTCCTGCATAAAGTATTTTGTAGTTGCCTGGTTGAAAGTGTCCCATTCCCGTCCATTTTAATTCATTCATGCCAAGTATTGTAATGTTGATACGTTCCATTTATTATCTGACAATTTCTAACTTTCCTTGTTTCATGCTTCTCACATTCCATGTTCCCATTGTGTATGTTGTACTCCAGACTCTCCTTTCACATCTGTGCGCATCATCCTCCGGGCTTCCATTTGGCTTTGACCCAGTGGCATCATTAGTCACAGCGCTACTCGTGCTTGTCCTTTGTTCTTCTGCAGTAGCTCACTGAGCGCCATCTCACCTGGGGGTCTTATCTTCCAGCACTATCTCGTGTTGCATTTTGGATACTCTATTGATAGGGTTTTCATGGTAAGAGGTATTCAGAGGTGGTTTACCATTGCCTTCCTCTGAGTTTGGATGCATCTTAATCTGGTGTCTCAGCTTTGACCATTCTGCCTTGAGTGCCCCTGCTTAGGAGTCTAGCAGCTCTCTTCGACACTCTCAGACCTCCTCACCACATTAAGGTGTGCATCCTGGAGGGGGTTTACTTGTTTAAAGCATTTTTATCCCACTATTCAGCAAAAAGAAACGGGTGAGCAGCAATGGGGAAGAGTGGGGAGCACATGCTTTATATGTGAAAGATCCCAGGTTCAATTCCAGGCATCTCTAGGTAGGACAAAGCTTCCTGTCTGAAACCATTACAGTCATTGTTGTGGTTGGCTAGATGAACCAGTTATCTGACCCTGTATAAGGCAGCTTCATACGTTCCTAATGGGACATGTGGAATGCAGGTCTTACCTAGCATTTTGAGCCAGAGGGGACCTCCACTGTCTCATTTTTCCTCTTGTCCCAGGTCTTTGTGGATAGGATGACTTTTAATAGTTTTATAGAAGAGGAAATTAGATATGCCATCTTAGATGAATCAAAAGTTCACTAAGGCTGCAATTCTGTATAAAGTTTCCTAGGAGTTAGCCCTGAATTCAGTGGAATTTACTTTGAGTAGACCTGTATAGAATGGTACTGTAAAAGAGTTAAGCTGCCTCTATATTAGAGAGAGTGTGAATATCCCATCCTCTAAAGCTGGATAAGGTGCAAAGCACACACACTTCCTGGCTTTTTTCCATTCCTTGCTTCTAGCCAATGTTGTGTAATTTAGGTGGTCATAGTAATCCATTGTAGCCGCTTATACCAAAGTGTAGAAGCAACTGAGGACAGAAGCCTGCCCCTCTGTATTCAGTGTGACAGAATTTTGGCCATTGGCTTTTAAAAAATATTTATTATGGATTCCAATTCAAAGTAATAGAATTAAGAGTAGCATTCTATAAATCGTGCTAAGATTCCAATTAATCCTCACATGGATACTTAGGCTACACAGTGGCTCATTTACTTGAGAGGACTACTTTGAAATGGGGCTTAGAACTGAGACTGTAATATGTCCCAAGGAAATCTTCATTGCAAATGAAAGCATGCTACCTGCCATTTTGTTTTCTTTAAATCCCATGGAGCAAATGAATGTTTTTGTGGGTACATATACACACACACACACACAGAATCACCAAGCAGTGCACACAGTCTTCTTTATCTGGGCTTTATCATGGCAATGTTTAGTGTGTGGTCTAAAAGCATACAATGTAGCAGTCTTGGTGAAGTTGAGCAGGTCTGGTCAGTGCCTTGATGTACATTAGTTTGAGTTCCATAAGAAAAGACAGGATACAAATGTGAATGTTCATATTCTTTTATTTCAGATAATGCCTCTCAGTGTGGAATTCCACAGCCCATCTTTAACTGAATGAAAGAACTGCTTCAGTAAGGAGTTTGAGGAAATGTTAAACTGCTCTCTGCACCGTGCTGACGTATTGGAAGGTTATTCTTCAAAGTTGTGACCTCCTGCAGTGTCATCGAGTATAGTTTCCAGTTTCAGATGTTAGCAACTGGCTTCATATCTGACGACGGCATTTTGGAGAGTATGGAAGATACAACTTTCCCAGATGTTGGAGTGATTGTTGGCTTAACTGTCTCTGAAGTTGCATACCTTTTTTATTTTATAGTTCTTTAGGTGAACAATTGGACGTCTTCAGTGCCTGTTTGCTTACATATTTTGGTTTCCCCTGAAAAGGTTGTTCTGTTTATTTACATGTCATTTCTATGGAAGACTACATTTAAAATAAAACAATTTTGCCACCATATTATCAAAGTTAGCATTGACAATAAGTGATTTCAGTACACCTGCCAGCTTTTGTTATTCAAAGCTCCAAAACAGCCTTTGATAATCAAACCTAATGCTTCTTAGCATAACAGTGGCATGTTCTTCAGTTAATAATTGAAGGTGCTGGTGGTAGTTCTTTAGCAGTTGATGTTAAAGGGGCTATTTTCCCCTGAAGCTGTGAAAAAGGCAAATTCCGTGCTAGGGATGATTAGGAAAGGTATTGAAAATAAAACAGCGGATATCATAATGCCGTTGTATAAATCTATGGTGCGGCCGCATTTGGAATACTGTGTACAGTTCTGGTCGCCTCATCTCAAAAAGGATATTATAGAGTTGGAAAAGGTTCAGAAGAGGGCAACCAGAATGATCAAGGGGTTGGAGCAACTCCCCTATGAGGAAATGTTGCAGCATTTGGGGCTTTTTAATTTAAGGAAAAGGTAAGTCAGAAGTGTATAAAAGTATGCATGGCATGGAGAAAGTGGATAGAGAAAGGTTTTTCTCCCTCTCTCATAGCACAAAAACTTGTGGACATCAAATGAGTGTGGGAAGATTCAGGAAAAAAAGGACTTCTTCATGCAGCGCGTAGTTAAACTATGGAATTCACTCCCACAGGAGACAGTGATGGCCACCAACTTGGATGGCTTTAAAAGAGGATTAAACAAATTCATGGAGAAGGCTGTCAGTGGCTGCTGACTATGATGGTTGTGCTCTGCTACCATAGTCAGGCAGCATGCTTCTGAAAACCAGTTGCCGGAAGCTGCAGGTGGGGAGAGTGTTCTTGCATCAGATCCTGCTTGCAAGCTTCCCATTGGCATCTGGTTGGCCACTGTGAGAACAGGATGCTGGACTAGATGGGCTACTGGCCTGATACCGTCTGCTTTATTCTTAGCTGCCTTAAGGTGATACTCTCAACATAATTAAGAGTAATAATTCAATTATTTTGAAGAACAGCTGTTCAGGTTGCTAATGGTCTCCTTCCATAGAGCACTGGTTCTCAACCTTGTTTGGGTCACAAACTCCTTCAAGAATCTGGTGAAAGCTATGAACCCCCATAAACAAATGCATATCATTATTTTTATTGTATTGGAAATGGATATTTTTGCACCTGGTTCATAGGCCCCAGGGGTCCATGGAGCACAGGTTAAGAACTCCTGCTATGGAGGAATAAGTCTGTGCAGGCCTTGGTTTACCCTCTACCCCAGAATAGCCACAAGTATTTGCTTTCATTTTGAACAAAAGTGTACTTGAGTGAAAAGAGGGAAGTAACGTTTTGCCAAACTGAATTATGCTTTGAAGTTGCCTTGTTTTGGAGAAGCCATAGTTAAAACTGAACCTAGTTATCTCATTTTGGAAACTAATTGCAGTTTGAAATAGTAGCTGTGCTAGCAGATGTGTGTGTAAGTCTAAGGCCTGTTCCCAGTTTAGTGCTGTATGCACATTTAGCTTTGCAGCTAAATGGAGTGAGCAGTTTTGCCATTAAATATGAGTTTAAGAACCCTATTACAGGCAAAACCTCAATAAGAATTTTGAATTCTTGAAAGACATCCAAAAGCTTTGGATAACTGGGTATTTACGGAAGTATTTGGCTACGGTAAGGCTGCCTGTTTGTTCATTGTAAGACTCACTGCACATGCTGTCTTTGTAAGACTAAACCATCTGCTTTTCAGGAACTACTTTGCTCAACCCACACTTGCAACAACAAAAAAACCCAAACCATAGTTTGATCCTAGTATGCAGGGAAAGTGGGTTGAGTAAACCAGTTTGCATCTAAAATACAGTAATTATGGCTTTCCTCAGGTTAGCTCTTCTCAGTCACAGGTAAAGAACACATTGTGAGCTCGGGCGCTAAATAGGCTGAACGATTTGAATAGTTTTCTACTGTTGGTTGCAGAATATGCTCTCTCTCACCTATGCCATTTCAACTACTACTACAGCGAGAGCTGTTATGAGGCGTTTGAATACTTGCCTAGTGTCTAACTTAAATTCCAAATGCATTGTGACTTTAATAGTATGCTTTTCAGACCTTCTTTCCTGTTACTGCATTCTTCAATACAAAGTACTTTTAGTTAGCTTCACAAATGTGGCATTATATGACTTGCCTGAGTGTACCCAACTTTAGCAATTTGAAACAAGGCAGGCTTGTTAAACTTAATTATGGTATCAGTGTGTTGAATTGTGGCTGCTATTCAAGGGGAGGCCAAACATCAGGCTGGTGTAATTAAAGAAGTCTGAGAGGGTATTATTTTGGTATCAGTTCTTCCCGTACAAAAAGCTGTTTCTAGTCACCTACTTCCCCCCTCCCATTTGGAGGTGGGAGGTCATTTTGTTTTTGCAATTGTTCACTGGGAGATAAAATAGATAGTAAAAGTGACGTGTGTATGTATATTCAAGCTATCCTATTAGTTTATTAACATACGTGAACACTAGGTAGCCGCAGTTATGCTCTGCTAGCTCTGATATACGCATTGTAACCCTAAACTATTCTGGCGTTTTCAAGCAGTGGCTGAACTTCCTGAAGTTGTATAACAGTTCCTTAAATTCTAAGTTCCTGCTACAGGTTAGAACTCAACCTACATGTCACTGAGATGCAAACAATCAGCTAGTTACAATTCAGTTGCTTCTGAGAAAAATACTCATACCAGTGACACTTTTGTAGCATAGTTTAACTCTTGACCTTTTATCACGTTTGAGTGCCCAAAGCACAATACTGTTTTATCTACATGACTAGCATGAAGGTGCTGTTCTTATCCTTATACCTACCCTAAAAATAGCAGGACCTCATTTACACAGTTTTTTGTGATTTCAGGATAACTGCTAGAACTTCCCAAGATTTAAAGGCCATTTGTCCCCAGTAAACAAAGACAGAATGAGAAGGGTCATCTGTTATACTAACAAACTATGACTACCTATTGTCTATAGAGCTAGTTTCATATGGTTTAAATATCGTTGTGAAAACTTGTTTATCAACAAGATCTACTCTTTCTATTGCCTTTATCTTAACTGCTGTAGGCTGTTTCTCAATGTTAAAACCTGCTGGAATCAGCATCACCCCAGGGAAGTCAGGAGGAAGCAAGTATGTAATCCATTTGTAAGTGCATGCTAACCAGATGATGTTTGAATACTATAGATGTACAGATAAGAATACAAGTATGTTAAGGTATCCTCCCAAATGTGTTCTAGGAGTTTTCTGAACTTCAGAAACAAAAGTTTGTGTTCAATAAACAATTCCTTGAACACAACTTCAGCCCCACTCACACTACACATTGAAAGTAGTATGCCACTTTAAACAGTCAAGGCTCTCCCCCAAAGAATCCTAGGAACTAGAGTTTGTTAAAAGTGCTGAAAGTTGTTAGGAGACCCGTATTCCCCTCATAGAGTTATAGATCCCAAAATTCCCTGGGAAGAGCAATTGACTGTTAAATCTGCTCTGGAAATTATGGCTTCCAACAACTCTCATCCTCCAGGGTTCTTTGGGGGAACCCACAACTGTACAAAGTGGTATAATACTTCTTTAAAGGTACAGTGCAAGTGAAGCCTTAACTATTGTAGCTAAATATTTTCTACACAAGAACAGTACTGTTTTCATGTTACCCTGAAAACATGTTAGGAATTGATCCACTAAGCACATCTCATTATGAAGTACACTTTATTGTGAAGTTCAAGAGCATATTCAAAGTTTCAAGGTAGTACGTATTCCAGTTTTGGATACAAATCACTAAGGTTTATCCCACAATTGGGATGAGTATTCATTTAAGTGATTTGTTAATACACTTGCCTCAATATATCTAACTGGCATATTTTGCAGTCACATCTGGATGTTTTCTTGCAAATAAAAGCATTAATGGCAGATTTGGTCTCTTTTATAAGAGATTCTTTAATCAAGTTGGTAACTGTAAAACCCAGATTATCAGGCACTAATGGATTAGTTTATATAAAAGTTCTACATGTGGTCATTGTAGCAACAATGAGAGTCACCATTTCTGCTGAAACTTACATTTTAGAGTCTCTTGTTGTGCAGGTCACATGAGTCATCTGATCAGCTACTCCGTTGTTACCCATTCCCACCACTCTACCTTTCTCGTGCCTTCGTGTATAGCCAAGCCAACCAATAAATTGCACTAAGTTTTATTAAAGTCAACAGTATTTGATTGTGAGAGAATGGAAGTAACATTATTTAGAAAAAACATATCAGATTTTAACATCAGCTTGTTAGTTTGAAGTCATTCATATATTAGGAAAATACTGGTTTCCTCTTCTACGACAGAGCAAGAAACGCAAGTTTTCTAAATGAAACCATTTAGAAAGATCGAGACACTTAGGATGGAGGGGAATATGGTACATTTAGAGTGATTATGATTCTATAAACAATGTTATAAGTTTTATGCTCCAAGTATGGCATACATGCCGGAACCACCATGACACCTTAAGTCATTTAGGCTATACCTGCTAGTTATTTATTGGGCTGGGAGGTATGGTCTAGGAAAAGGTTCTAAAGTGCCATTACTGCACAAAAAAGGTACATTTGGGGGCACAATGCAAGCCTTTCCCCTTAGCCATGAGAATTAAGACAGTACTTAATCACCGTACAGTTTGATACTACTTCCAATAAGTACAATATTTATTAAACATTTCTTCAGTTTGTTACATATTGTGCAACAAATTACAATGTTCTGCAGCCAGAAATTATATGCAGAGTATTAAGAAAAATCAGCATCTGGGATCCAAAGAGCTCCTTCAGGATTGCCCAAGGTCTTAGGCGTGGCCAATAGAAATCTACAACTTTCCTTTGAATGGCAGCCACCCCCCATGAAACATGCCACAGTTTCAAAAACGTTTTACTGGAAGAGGTGCAAGTAGAGTCCAATCCTGCCTTGGGCACATGGAACTAATTGGTGCAGTTCTTTGGATCCAGGTCAGAGTGTAATCTCTCCATTTACAACTCTACAAAGAACTAGCAAATCAGATTTTACATAGAACATATTACTTAATTTTATGCATGGAAAAGTGACAGACACAGTTGTGCTGTTAGATACAAAAAAGGCTAAACTTCATCTTCAGAAGACTAAACCTGACATCTAAACATGCCAATATGATCAGAACAAAAAAAATATATTCCAAGTTTAGCCAACCACAGGAAACAATCTGGTATAAGAAAAGCAACAAGGGTTACACACATTTATAAACCAGCACACAAAAGGTTTAACACATTTCTGAAAATGAAGTTAGCTTTACTGAGTTGGGGGAATAAAAAAGTCAGTATTGACCATTTACAATCTCTGACCTTTGTGGAGACGATAAGAATCTGTTGTAGTGCAGCTACATACAGTACAATTCAGGCAATTTTTTTCAATTGGGTTCAGATTTCAAATTCGTTGTTGAGAAACAAATGGGGAGGAGAGTTTTAGCAGCAACCTCCGCTAGACTGCTTGACTGGAGTGCTCTGAATTTTAACGTTAGACTTCTCTGCGCCACCCGCTGTTGCTCCAGGACCCATCCGCTTTTTGATCTCAGCAGCCATGGTCATGAAAGACTGTTCTACATTTGTTGCATTCTTTGCACTGGTTTCCAAAAATGGAATCCCAAGGGAATCTGCAAATTCCTGTAGAAAAACACAACAGCGTTATTTGTTTTCCAGAACTTTAAGAATGACGTTACTCTGTGTTTAGCCACTGTACATGAGCATGCCAGGTATGTATTTATGCCTGAATTTCTACCAGTTAGAAGTCAGCACTTGTTATTATACACATTTTGTTGTTGTTGTTATGTGCCTCCAAGTCGACTACGACTTATGGCGACCCTATGAATCAGTGACCTCCAAGAGCATCTGTCACGAACCACCCTGTTCAGATCTTGTAAGTCCAGGTCTGTGGCTTCCTTTACGGAATCAATATTTTGAATTAACTCTTGCTAACATACACCACCTAGCCCATACCCAAGTCGTAACTTTTTTTAAAGTTTAAAAAACCCATGTAAAATCAGTTGACATACCTTTGCTGTTGTATAATCTACTACTTTCTTTGTGGTCAGATCACACTTGTTCCCTACCAACAACTTGTTAACATTTTCACTGGCATAGCGGTCTATTTCTTGCAGCCACTGTTTTACATTATTGAAAGACTCCTAGAATATAAAGAGGTATGTGTTAAATTTTGCCTTCAAGGGATCAGTACAGTGTATTCTATATCTGAGGGGGGCTCCAAAAGATCTTGAAAAATTGCTATAAGCTAGCTTAATTCTTACCCAACCCCACAATTAAAAAAAACCATTAGATTTTTGAACTAAGATGTTTAAAACACTCTTCTTAAGTTCTAGCGCTGTCCATTACGCCTCTCCTCAACAGGCCTTTGGCTGGAGCCAAGGATTTGTCAAGCTTCATAGCTCAGAAACCCATAAGAGCAATATAAATAAATCAACTGACAGGGTGGGGTGGGGTGGCAACCCTAAAAGAGACACCTTACTGGTCACCTAGGAAGGGAAAATTAAAAGACTGCCAGGAGAATTGGATCAGGAGGCTTGGAGGGTAGAGCTAACACTTAACTTGAGTCTCTTTTCCCACACAAGGTGTTGTCACATATGTACAAAGTTACATTTCCTCATGGTTTGCTCACAAATTCAAAGCAAGCTTTTAGACACTATTACCTTAAATGCTGAACATACAAGTGCTTACCTGATCTGTAACATCATACACAACTATGATGCCATGAGCTCCTCTGTAATAACTAGAAGTGATTGTTCGAAATCTCTCTTGCCCTGCTGTATCCCACTACAAAAAGCAGAAGAAAACTTAGAAGATTACATCTACTTATTCTACCCCAAGGTCAAAAGAAGTTCTGTGATATTAGAAGTTATTCATATAGATGGCTCTGGAACACCTGTCACAAAAAAATCAGGCATTCAAAGAAATGTCCTAGAATCCAAAGCAGAACCTTTACATGACTGAAGTCATTTGCAAAATACTGCCATACAATAAGGTAGGGGGTGTCAAATGTAAAACGCGGGACTGCGTTCATGGCATCCCTCTCTATCTCAGAACCACATGGCTTCGAAGAGTGAAAAGTCTATCACCAATGAGTAGCACATCAGCCCTGACATCATGCTCCTTCAATTAGCAGTCAAGGAGAGTACAGGAGAGTGGAGCAGCAAGACAAAAATCTCCTGGCCTGGATGCAGAAGTTGTATCACTAACTTACTGGTTTCAACTAGTATCCACTTACAATCCAGAGGTTTTCCCTCCACATCAAAAAATAATTCACACCCACAGATTTTCATATACCTGTTTAAGGTCCTCAGTTTAGAAAAGTGCACTGGTCTTTTAGCATGCTAGGATTCAGATTTCTGAATGGTCACAGTTGTGCCATGGAGCACAAAATATCATTTAAAGTGTGAATTTTCATGAAAGCCTTTGCCTTTCAAGTGTTTCGAACTACTGCAACTCCACACATTCAAATGCACCATTCATTGAGAACTTAACAGCAGGGCAGGTCCTGGCAGCTGCCAATGCTCCTCCCACAAAAGAAAAATGTGCAGGGAGAAACCGGTAGACAGCAAGAAGCCCTCTGCTGCAGCCTGTTTTTTAAAAATGCTATCACCTCCAAGGTAAGTGTCCACCTTTAGGTTCACCAAAAGTCATGTAGTTCCCTTAAATTCTGCACCAGCATCAGCCACCCTCATTCATGTATTCCTGTACATATGCAGCCCGTGGCTTTGCCCCTATGTGAGGCAGGCAGTAATGCAAGTCTGTTTATGCCATAGCCATAAGTCTAGAAGTGCCACAAGAAACTGCAGCCTGTGGAGTTTGTGTCAGAGGCTGATCGCACATTTCTATGTCCAAGAGTGCAGGAGATTTACAGCTTCTGTAAGCAACCTAAACTTCACCTTAAAGCTGTTTGCCGACACTTTTCAACTATTTATCTACTACATCAATGACAACACAGCATGACCACCCTTTCTTCATATGCCCTGCACAGCTGACCTTAGCCACAAGCATTACTAAAACCGGTAACCATTTCAGATGCAGAAACCCATCTCACTGCAACAAATACTGGAAGGGAACCTTGATTCACATCTATCTAACAGGCTTCAGAGACTCAAATTGTGTCCATGGTGCATGTGGAGTTTCCATACTGACACTTGAAAAATATTCTTCCTACCTTGACTAGAAAATATAACTGAAAGAGAGGGCAGCAAGCCAAATTTGAGGGATCCAAAGATCTATAGCTAGAAGTTGGGAGACAACTTGCAACCAGCAATTAAAACGCTGATAAAAAGAGTTGGCTTAACCTGAACAGGCACTCAGAGGACCATAGCAGAGAAACACATCAGATATCATACAACAATTACCTTCAGTAAAGAAATAAAATACAGTAGCACCTTACATGAACAGCATAGCTATAACCATGTTCTAAGGATAATGTACTATCAGCATCAAATTATTCTGCTCTATTAGGTCATCTTTGATATTGCCCAAGGCTTTAAGCCCTGCAACAGGAGTGAGGAACCTGTGGCTGTCCAGATGTTTGACTCCAACGCCCATCAGCCCCAGCCAGCATGGCCAGGGTTCAGAGATAATGGGAACTGTAGTCTAGCAACATCTGGAGAGCCCAAGTTCCCCACCTCCGCTCTACATCTTGCTACGTTTTTCCTTAGTTTGTTGACCCTGGTATACCCAGCAATGCCAAAATCAAACTTGGTTTTTAGTGAGCTCAGGGTTAACTGGGGCTGCTAGTTGTACCATTACAGTTATTTTAGCATGTGTTTTAAATTGTTTTAAATTTTGGAATTGCGTTTTAAATTGTTTTTAAAATATGCATTTTAAATTGTATATTTGTTTTAATGTTTTTGATTGCTGTAAACCGCCCAGAGAGCTTTGGCTATGGGGCGGTATACAAGTGCAATAAATAAATAAGTTACAGAAGTCTCTCTGCATTTAGCGCATTAAGATATTCCAGACTGGTAATTTGCCAAGTGTTTAATTTAGAGATATTGCCTTGCTTAGTAGAGAATACAATTTACATTATGTGAAACAGCAGACAGACAAGTCAACTGTGATTAAAATTCTTCCCTGGGGGGGAAAAACTCCTGTATGTGCACACTGCGCACTGCTTTACAAGGTTTCTGACCCCTCCCCATCTGAGACAAAAACAGGTTGTTTTGTTTATCATTGCATCAAGGAATTAGAACACAGCAACATAAAGTACAGCCAGAAAGCAGTCGAGTTTTCAGTTTTAAAGCTGGAACAGGAATTATGTATCAATGGGAACTAATTTTTAGCCCAAGTCTTCCAACACTTGACTTCAAATCACCAGACCGCAAATTAATTAAATATTGATAAAAAGTTACGATTCTCACAGCCATCTGGTTAGAAGAAGCAAAGGACCCTGACCATTCAGTTCCTACATCTAACAGTTAACAGCATTATAGCACTACAGATGTTTAACATGTGAACTAGACAAGATTCACCAAGCAGGATACTTACTATCTGAAGTTTGATCGTTTTTCCATCCAACTCAATAGTTCTGATTTTAAAATCTACACCAATTGTGCTGATGTAGCTTTCTGTGTATGTATCATCCTGGGAACAGAAAATGAAAGTACTTCACCATTTACAAATCAGCAACATTGTGTCCTATAGCATCAACAATAAGAAGGGAAACCAGGATCAAGGCAAGCAAAGTTGTGGCAAGAGTAACACCTGAAGCCAGTACAGTAGGGCCCCACTCATATGGCAGGTTAGGTTCCAGACCCCCGCAGAAAAGCAAAAACCACCCAAAAACGGATCAGCTGTATGTAGTGGACGAGGGTCTGGAACCTAACCCACTGATCATGCCGGAGGAGATCAGCTGTAGTGCACTACAGCTGATCTTCCCCTCCTCCGGCGAGATCAGCTGGAGAGCGGGGAGCTCCAGCCCCCCTCCAGCTGATTGCCCCGCTGGCGCCGTATTAGCAGAACGCGAAAAAGGGGGTCCCTACTGTATGCCAGTCTATGCTCCAACCTCATGCAAAAAGTGATGTGACTGTGTATCAGCACAGGTAGGGTTTCATGCAAAAAATAGGCAGAGGTATGTCACTTGACATCCACCTGCCCATTTTCAGTGCAAAGCCCCACTCCTATTTCCTTCCGTGGGTCTACTCTGAATGAGATTAGCATTGACTACCACCTTTAATATTTCTGAATCAAGAATTACAATGTTCACATCACTAGTTAGCCTCACTTGGGGTTAACATTGTTGATTTCATACTCTATTGACCAGGGACAGTCTCTATTTTTGCTACATATCTCTAGGAGAACGCTGTCCCAGTTTTGCCCATGGTTTGCCTTCTAGGCTTCCTTTAGAAAATGGAAGTCTTGTCTGAATGAGGAGACCAAAAAGGATCACAAACTTTGGGAAAGGAAAAGGAAGCAGACAATAAGGGATCCTAAAAAAGAATTTGAGGAACACATTCCTTAAAATATGAAGACCAACAATAAAAAAATATTAAATACATAAGTAGCAGGAGACTATCTAAGAAGGTGGTTGGATCTTTGCAGGATGTTGCAGAGAAGCTGAATGAATTATTTGCATCTGTCTTCACAGCAGAAGAGAGGGCAGATTCCTGTGGTTCAACTAAGTTTCACGGGAAGGGAATCTGATGAACTGAGGCGAATAATAGTTATGAGTAAAAACGGACAAATTGCCAAGTCCAGATGGCATCTACAAAAATTTCTTTAATAACTCAAATGCAAAATTACGGATCTGCTAACAAAAATTGCTGATCTTGCAAGGCAGCATTGCACGGGATCATTTCCTTTGCTCAACAGCTGATGGCCCTCCCCTGATTGGAGCCATGGGGCAGATCGGGGGGGCTGTACACAGCCCTACTTTTTAGTTCAAAGAAGAGGCGAGTAAGAGGTGACATTGGCCACCTGTAACACTTGAGGAAATCTCAGAGCTTATTTCCCGATTAAAATCCAACAAAGCACCAGGTCCTGACAATTTGCCATCTGAAATCTTCAAAGCTAATGCTAAATGGTGGACCCCCATCCTTGTGGCGCTTTTCACCTATATTGACTCCTCAATGAAAATTCCATCAGATTGGGGTAAGGCAATTGTTATCCCAATCTTTAAGAAAGGCTCTCAAACCAATCCGGCCGACTATAGGCCAATAAGCTTACTTAATATTATAAGTAAACTATACACAGCCCATCTTTACTCTAAATTGGTCTTATGGTCGGAACAAAACGATATTCTTGCGCCAGAACAGGCAGGCTTTCGTTCTAAACGTTCCATACTAGATCAAGCACTTATATTACAACATCTAGTTAAAAAATACGCAAAAAAAAGGTGGTGCTTTATACACAGCGTTTATAGATCTGAAAGCGGCCTTTGTTTCGGTTGATAGAGCCAGATTATGGTCTAAATTAATTAACCTAGGGATTGACAAGCGCCTGCTCATATTAATACAAGGATTACATCAAAATACCTCTTTACAAGTTAGATGTAACAACAAGGGACATTTGACTAACCCTATTCCGACATTCAAGGGCGTAAAACAGGGTTGCATTCTTGCACCTCTGTTTAATATTTATATTAATGATGTTGTTACAACTATGGCTACTACATCCTCTCACTCTCCTATTTTAGCAGGTAAATCTAGAAACATTCTCTTATATGCAGACGACATAATATTAATTTCAAAAACCCCGATAGGTCTGAAACGCTTACTTTCTAAATTAGCCTTCTATTGCTCCTCCGAACTATTGAATATCAACTATCAAAAGACGAAAGTAATGATCTTTAATAAACCAAGATCCAAACATCGCTGGGTAATTCAAGACCAAGAGATAGAACAAGTGAATTCCTTCAAATATCTAGGAATAATTTTCCAATCATCTGGTAGCTACTGACAACATACCAAATTGGCGGTGCTCAATGCAAAAAAGACCACGAAAGCATTGACAACCTTTTTCTATGCTAAAGGTGGACAGTCCATTCTCCCGGCGTTAAAAATCTTTAATGCTAAAGTTATCCCGCAGTTAACCTTTGGGTCGCAGTTGGGTAAAAATGATAACCTATCTGAACTGGAAACGGTCCAGAATGGTTTTTTAAGATCGATTATGGCAGTTTTCCCTTGCGTTCCTAATTGTGTTTTAAGGCTGGAGCTGGGTGTTCAGTCTATAGAATCCAAGGTTTGGTTCTATAGAATCACCACATGGCTAAAATTAATATTGGACCCGACTGGCCTAACTCCTTCTATCCTTTACGATAATCATAAATCAATCTGGGCTAACACGATCCAAAATAAAGTCCAAAAAATAGGTTTCTCTTTACCATCACTTATAGCCATGGGTTTTGATGCTGCCTGGTGCAAAATTAATCAACGTCTAAGAGATACTGACGTGCAACATCAACAAATGCTTATAAAAAATCATCGCTGTAACTTAAGCTTTTTAAGACCATTGCCGTATATATCTAATCTAATCATTCCTAAATATCGCAAGGCATTCACTAAGATGAGGCTAAATGTTCTACCCTCAGCGGTACTTGAAGGAAGATACAATAAAGTTCCATATAAAGATCGCATATGCCAATGTGGATTGGGGAAAATAGAGACCAATGCTCACGTCTTATTACGATGCCGATATTATCATTCTTATAGATCTCATTTAATTCTCCCAATTTTAGACCCATATAGCCATCAAACGGAATCCTTTTGGATGGATTATTTATTATCAGACCACTACCCAGAGATAACTTTAGCAGTTGCTAAGTTTAGTCTGATAGTTATAAATTTTAAGAAAAATAACTGAACTGATTTCTTTTAAATTTCATCTGACTTTTGAAGTGAACTAAAACTTCACTATTAATTTTAATTATCAGATTAATTTGTTTCTAATCGACTCATATAATTGACACCTATGTAGTTTTTAACATTTCAGATTTATGCTGTTTGATCATAGGACTCATACTATGATATCTGTAATTTTAAATTTACTTATTTATATCCTCTTCTATGTAATTAAAATGTGTTTGTTTAAGGCTGGTCTTGTGACCGTAATAAAGACTACTACTACTACAACATGATAGTAGTGTATAAAGTTAAGCATTCTGAGGAGAAGTGGATAGACACTCCTATAGCGCTAGAAAATGTGAAGCTAAACAATGGAACATTCAGGAGAGACTAAAGAATGGACTTCTTCACAGAGCACATAGTTAAACTATGGAATTTGCTGCCACAGGAGGCATTGATGGCCATCAACATGGATGACTATAAAAGAGGACGACACAAATACACGGAGGATAAAGCTATTAGCCACAATGACTTTGCTCTGCCTCCGCTGTTGGAGGCAGTCTGCTTCTGAATGCCAGTTGTTTGGAATGAGAAGTAGGGAGAGTGCTCTTGTACTTGGCTCCTGCTTGCAGAATTCCCATAATGGACATCTGGTCGGCCACTGTGGGAACAGGGCGCTGGATGAGATGGGTCCCCTTTACCCTGATCCAGCAGGACTCTTCGTATGTCCTGTTGTATGGCTCATTGTGTCATGGCACAGTGCAGCCAAAGTATGGCCACAGCTACAACTCTTGCAAGATATATTTCAGTAATGCAATGAGTGAGGAAATCTTAAACCACCATCTGCCTGATGTAGCATTTTGGGCTCCTTCACATGATAATTCTGTTAGGGCTGGAAAAGGAGCTAGTTCTTAGGAGCCAAGAGCAAGTTTGCTGACTTAAACCCTTAAACCCTGCTGTTCTGTTTCAACATCGAAAGCAATTATCAAAAAGAAAAACATATGGTTTTCCATTACCCCACATTCTGTCCACACAAAACTATAAATTGACATCTATAAACAAAAATGTTCAGTTATAAGTTAGTTATCAGTGTATAAGTTAGTAACTGTTATAGAGCTATTATTTGCTCTACATGAAAACAGTTTTGACTCAGCCATAATAAGGGGTCCTTTTTCCTGCAAATTCCCACATATGCAATAAATAAATAAATAAATTGAAGGCACTACAGGAGTTCACTGGACCCAAGGAGTAAGCTTTACCCTAGGGGGTTATTTCTGCTTCAATGTGGCTTTATCTCATGGAGCAAACTTGCAACTTTGGTTTGTAATAATGTTGAGTTTAAAAAAAACAAACTATTAAGCTGTTAGGACTATTGAGAAACATTTGACCCTTTCCACTATTTTACTATGAACCGAATATTTCATCTAGGCATTTTTTGGTTTCAGTATTGAGTCCAGTATTTTGCCTATGTATTTCTTCTGTTTTCTCATCTAAGGCTTTCCGATATTAAATTCCTCATTTGGTCAAACCTACAGGGTCCAATATACCCCAAGAACTTTTGCGTTAAGACTATGTTTTTGGAATGTGATACCACTAATATATTTATGTTATACAACTGTTATTTATACAACTGGAGTTGTATTTGAAACCATTACCATTATTACAGTTGTTGGGCTCTTAAAGAGCAGACTGATAAAAAAGGGTGCAAGGGTCAAACCACAGAGGTCTTTCAAAAGCAGTTTGTGACATGGCATTGAGGCCTGCTGTTCAAAGTAAAAACACATCAGGCATGCCCAAGATGGCTCTCTGCATTCCAGTCCATTGATTCTTCCCTACTGCCAAGTCGTAAGTTCAATGAAGGAGAATACCAAGCACAATGCTCATCAGTTATGAGCTAAATGTAGTTCAAGAGCTTCCTTGTCTTAGGCAGCTTTATGCACTGCCTACAACTGCAATCCTTAGTACAGTAGGGCCTTGCTTATATGGCGGGTTCCGTTCCGGACCCCCGGCGTAAAGCAGAAAACGCCGTAAAGCGGAACCCCATTGACTTTAATGGGTCGCGTTGTGCGAAAATGATGTGAAAACGTTGCAAAAGGGGAAAAAAACCCTTTAAATTGAAAATGAAAGGCGCCGCATCAGCGGAACGCCGTAAAGCGGGGCCCTACTGTATACGTATTCAAAGTCTGTCCTGTTGAACTCCATGAAAGGTAACTGTGCATGAAATTAGGCTAAGAGTTTAACAAGCTTGTGTTTCATATTCTACAAATATTACAAACAGGATCAACTCAGTACGATTTACAGTTATCATGTGGTAATTGCAAATATCATATAGCAGCATATTTTGATAGCTGTCCATTCAAGCTACCGATGGAGGGTAGCGTATCAAGTGAAGTCTTACCACTTATCAGCTAGGATCTGAACCAATCATGCAAATGAGCTTCCCATAATTACACAGCAAGCAGAATTCAACACTGCACCAGTTCTTAGGTGTATATGCATGCAGCAAAAGAACAAAACATCAGTTCTGCCTGTGAGAGGCACAGTTTAGCTTTGTGAAGTGTTAACTGCATGTTTTATTGAGCGCACCCATATAAGTAGTATTCCTTTTCATGCAATTGTAAATGAGTATTTTCTTTTGATTATGACTACACAGCAGGAAAGAACCATCAGGTTACCTGGAATATACTCATTTCTGTATCAGAGTCAGTTTTAAGAACATTAATCATTAACAAGAAGTTGAAAACACATGACAACTTACTGCAAACCTCAGCAGAAGGCAAGATTTTCCAACACCAGAGTCTCCAATCAGAAGCAGCTTAAATAAATAGTCACTGTAAAGAGAAAACCATAATTAAATCTACTATACTATGACATATAGCAACTGAAACGGTTGATTTATAACTTGATTTGTTCTATTTCCAATCACAAATCAGGGTAATTTCATACTCTGAAAGTATACTAAGGTCTATACAAGTACCTGAACTACAAGTACCTATACATGTACCTGAAGCAGAAATCTAAACCTAAATTCCATGGCTCTGTGGAACTGCAGTTTTGTGAAAGTACTGAGAACTGTTAAGACATCCTCATAGAACTACAGGCTATCCAGGGTAGGAAATGCTGACACTACACTCCGGTAGTCCTATTTCTAGCTGGCTGGCTCCACAATGTGATGTTGGGAGACTATTGCTCCACACAGTGGCACTAGTACTATCATGTTCCATAGGGCTTTATCTTGTCTTTGGGTGACATCATCCAGAGATTTGGAGTAAGGTACATTGATGAGGTGGTGGATGTGTTGAATTAGTGTCAGAGATCAGTAACAGGCTGGATGAATGCCAATAATCTGAAATTCACTGCAGATAAAAGTAAGTACTGTTGGTAGGAATTAATACAATTTTGGAGAAAATGAGATTTACACTCTGGATGGGGTTATGACCCCTCTAATGCAGATTTTGGGAACCTGTCTCCAGATGTCAACAAAAACCATGAATCAATAATCAACAGCACATAAATAGAGAGAAGTATGACTGTTGATTCTCTTGAGAGATCAGCGACTAATGATATCACTGACCATGGTATTCTTTGGGATGGGGCATCTGGGTTGGGAGTATTGCACTGCAGTGGTTCTGCCCCTACTGATTCCCGCAGGTGGTGTAGAGTGATTATTTCTGTTCCTTGGTGATTACGCTATGAGGTTCCACAGGGTTCTATCCCCCATACCATTTAACACCTAAATGAAACCACAGATTAGCCCAGATCTGGGCTACAATATTACTACATATATTGTAATATATGTTATTATATATACATATAACATTACATATTATATTTGTTGTCAACAATATATGGATGACAACAAGCTTTACAGTCTTTTAATCTTATCTATGTGAGACAATGGGCTTTCTGAACCAGGAACTCAACTTGGTAATAGACAGGATGGGGATCAGCACAGAGATGCAATCCAGACACATCAGAGGTACTGTTTGGGAAACTTCTAGCTGCTGCTTAAAGCTCAGGTGTCTTGAAAAACCTTTTATCAGCTTATCCATCAATGATGACTCTATCTGGGCAACTTTAGCCTTGCTACAGTCATCTACACTCTGGTAACCTCCCAGGTGAATTACTGTCTGTTGCCTTTTAAGTGCTGTGAAGACTTTCCTGTTATCCCAGGCCTTTTAGTGACATTTCTGGATCTTGTACTAGAGCTGCCTTGCAGGCTGTTTGCTGGTGCTGAATTTTTGGCTGTTGTTCCATACTGTTTTAAATTATGTGTATTGTTGGGATTTTCAATTATTGTTTTATTGGCAAAGCTTCTATGATGTTTTTGAGTTTAACTTCTTGTGAACTACATAAAGGGCACAGTTGAATAAGCAATAAGAAAGTGTAACAAATACATAAACGCATGGGAGATGCTTTCCAGTTCTCCAGGAAATGCATGCACCATTGTAGAGATCGTTCAAGATCCAGCTGTTCAGTAGCTATGAGTAGCAGGATGCTTAAGACATCTGTGACAGGAAAAGTATCAACCAGGGCTGTGGAGTCGGTACATCAGACCTTCGACTCTGACTCCTCTATTTTTCTACTGTTTGACTCCGACTCCTTCATAAATGGCAAATGTATATTAACTAGTAATTTACTGCAGTAAAATGGTAGCACAAGGCATTTCATCACCACCATGTGAATCCAGAGCTTGGAAAAGTTACTTTTTTGAACTACAATTCCCACGAGCCCAATCCCTGGGGCTGATGGGAGTTGTAGTTTTATACAGTAACTTTTCCAAGCTCTGGATTCACGTGGTGGTGATGAAATGCCTCGTGCTACCATTTTACTACAGTAAATTTGTTATTACTAGTTAATATACATTTGCCATTTATGAAGGAGTCGGAATTGGAGTCGGAACATTTCTACTGACTCTGACTCCACCCAAAATTGCTCCCGACTCCAACTCCACGACTCCGAAGCCTGGTATCAACTATGCCATCTTGCCCTATCACCCCTTCTTGAAGGCCAGATGAGAAGGTGTTACCACTGTCAAAGACTTTTCAATGCAGTTACTAGCAGAAATAAGGCCAATGACCAATGATACATGGGATCCATTTTCAACAGAAGAGAGATCATGACGATAGGAGAGGGCCCACAAATCTGAGGATCAGCCCCCCGCCACATAACTTATACACTAGGTCCATGAGCTTACTAGCCTGCAATGCCCTCTCTTTAAAACACAGGCGATGCCATTTTCATTAACATTGCTACGAAAAGCCTTTTGAGCACCTATGCTTTAATATCTGCCATAGACTGCATTACAAAGCCAGTATATAACATCATCAACAATTCTAGTTTCAGGTGACCATAAACTCCCTAAAGCAGCCTCTCCCAACCAGTGTGCCTCCAGATGTGGTTGGACCACAACTCCCATCAGCCTCCGCCAGCATTGCCAATGGTCAGGAAAGATGGGAATTGTGGTCCAACATCTGGAGGCACACTGGTTGGGAAAGGCTGCCCTAGAGTAACTGAAAGTAAATCATGAACAGCAATTATGGAAAAGCTTTGTATATACAACACCCCAATTCTAAACTCATTACTTGGACAAAGTTCTCCTCAAACAAATAGGATTTACTTCCAATTAGTTTAGGATTAATGTTAAAGAATAAGAGGTAGAATACTGAAAGCAAAAAGAACTGATTTGTTGTTTGTCCTATGCCACTGTTGGAAGGAATGGATAATGCACACGCAAGCTTAAGTCCAGCATATCATTATACAGCCACGAGAGTCAGCATGGATTTTTTGCATTCAGCAATGTTAAATTGAAAATACCCCCATGCCATTCTGATGCTTCCCATAAGCTCATTTTTAAAAAAACCTTACAGAACTTATAGTCCTGAACTCAGAAACGTTTGCTTAACAAACTGCTAAATTTTCATGGTGATACAGAAAACACTCAGAGAATCAAGAGGTCAAAGTATAAAAAATGGGGGGGGGGAACAGACCCCTTTTGGACTTTTTTGTGTCTCATAATTTGTTGAAATTAATTAAAAATCAGCCATGTTCACAGAGTACCTGTAATCCTATTACTGACCTTGCCCCATACTCTGACCTTCATTTCCTGCAGCTTAAAAGTTTAAATATGCATGGCTGATTTTTAATTAATTTAAGAAATTTAAATTGTAGTCAATAACAAGCACGGGCATGGCTCAGTAAGAACCAACTGTCAGTGTTCTAAAAGCCAGACTCACAGCTGTTTGGCTGGACTAATCAGGGGGCTACACCAGACATTTATTTCACTTTAAACAGTCATGGCTGTCCCCAAAGAATTCTGGGAAGTATAGTTTGTGAAGGACTGAGAGTTGTTAGGAGACTTCTATTCCCTTTGGAGCCGGACCTGTGTAGAATAAAACGGTGGGGGAAACCCTGAAAAACAATGATACTGTTCACAATGTTCTCCTTTTGGAAAGGAAAGGGGCTTTCCCTCTGCCCAGTGCCCACCCACCCAATCTCCTCCCCTCCCCTCCCCTTCATTCCCTTCTCACCCCATCCCTCCCCCAGGTCAGTTTCACCTATCCTAGGCATGACTGTACAGGAGTAAATCCCACTGAAGTCAAAAAGCATGCAAAAGATCAAACCTGCCCTCCCTTTATCCTCCAACCTATCCCCTCCCTCTTGCCCCTTCCCCTCCCCCTTTCTTCACCCCTACTCTGGGTCTGGGTGAAGGATGGGTCCTTGTGAGAGGAGATCCGATCTGGAGAGAAGATGCAACCGCGGACTGGAGCTGAGGTCCACTAGGCTGGAAAACCACAGTCTCCGTGGCCAGTGTGGAGCCACCACTATCACCTGGACCGGGAGAACTCTGATTCTGCACAGCAGCCTGGACAGAAGAGGTAGAAGCGGGAAGGTGTAGAGGTGTCCCTGAGGCCAGGGGGCTGACAGGGCTTCTATGTCTTGGGCGTGTGGATTCCGCACTTGTGCCATGATCTGGTCCAGTTGGGCATTCACCGATGAGGCAAACAGGTCCATGAATGGGAGCCCCCACTTCCGAGTGATCTCTAGGAACATGTCCCGGTGAAGGGCCCACTCTCACTGGTGGACTTGTTCCTGGCTCAGCCAGTCGGCTTGTGTGTTCAGGATCCCCTGTACATGTATGGCTGAAATGGAAACCAGGTGCCTTTCTGCCTACTGGATCAGCAGGTTGGTCTCCTTCTGAAGAGGGCCTGATTTTGTGCCCCCGTAAACAGACATGCGATTTGGTGGTGACATTGTTGGTGCGTACTAGCACATGAGTCTGATAAATAAGAGGTAGGAACTCCTGGAGTGCTAGTCGGATTGCTCTGAGCTCCAACCAGTTGATTGACTGGCACCGCTCCTGCACTGACCACTTCCCCTGTGTGATGCTGGAGCAACAGGTTGTTCCCCAACCATATAGGCTCGCGTCTGTGGTGACTACTGAGACTGTTGGAGCTTTGAGGGAAAGGCCTTTCTCCAGATGAGGTAAAAGTCCCCACCACTGGAGGGACTCCCGCACATGCCTCGGGAGGGTGATGAGCCAGTTCTGGCGTGAGATGATCTGGTCCTGATATGGAAGCAGCCGCCACTGAAGCACTCTTGAGTGGAAGTGCACCCACGGCACTGAGTCTATGGCTGCTATCATGGAGCCCTATACCTGAGCCAGTTCTATTATCAGAGGAGCCTGGCTGCCTTGCAGGCACGCGTGCAGCTGGTGCAGGAGCTTGTCCGTGTGATCGGTGGACAAGAAGAGCTTGCTTTGCGGTGTGTCGATGATCACTCCCAGATGTTGAAGGCGATGGATGGGTATCAGATGGCTCTTGTCCCTGTTGATGATGAAGCCATGGTTCTCCAGACACTGGATGGTAGTCTGGAGATCCCGTTGTGCCACTGTCAATGAAGAGGCCCTCACCAAAAGGTCGTCCAGGTAAGGGTATACGTGGGCTCCCTGAGTGCAAAGGTGTGCCACTACTGCTACCATTATTTTGGTGAACACCCGCGAGGCCGAGGCAAGGCCCAAGGGTATGGCCCTGTATAGTGGTGGCTGTGTGCAAAGCGGAGGAAGCATCTGTGCTGCTGGAGAATGGGGACATGCAGGTACGCCTCTGTGAGATCTATAGATCCCAGGAATTCCCCAGGTTGAATGACTTCCACAATAGACCTGAGCGTCTCCATCTTGAACTCCTTTGTCTGCAGGAAGTGGTTCAGGAATTTTAAATCCAAGATGGCGCAGTAATTGCCATTGCATTTGGGGACTGTAAAGAACACAGAGAAGATTCCTGAGGACCGCTGATGCTCTGGCACGGGTTCTATGGCGCCTATCTCAAGGAGGTGAGAAATGTGATCCAGGGTTCACTGCAGCTTCTCCAGCTGACAAGATAGAGAAGCTGCCCTCCATCTGTCCTGCGGGATGGTGGCAAACTCTAGCGAGTAGCCAGACCAGATGGTGCTCAGTATCCATTTGTATGAGGTGGAGGCCGCACAGGCATGTGCAAAAAATTGAAGTCTACCCCCCACCTGGGCTGTCCTGGTGTCATGCATGGCTTTGCTTGAAACTGGGCTTGGGGTGTTGCCTCCCCCACCACTGGAGGGTGTGGAATGGGTGCGCTGGCAGAAGGAATTCCAGGAAGAGTTCCAGGATCCCCGGAACTGATGTGTAGTCCTGTAGGTAGTTGGATAGCCCTTGGGACAAAAGGAATGTGAAGCCTTCTTATGGGATTTGTCATCCTTCCTGGGAATGGAAGGCCTTCTTTTTATCCTTGGTCTCCACCAGGTGGCACTCTAGAGCAGGGCTGTGGAGTCGGTATGTCAAACCTTCGACTTTGACTCCTCTATTTTTCTACTGTCCGACTCTGACTCCTTCATAAATGGCAAATGTATATTAATGTATTAATATTAATAAATTAATATTAATATTAAAATATTAATTTTATTTTGAAGTCAGAGTCAGTACATTTCTACCGACTCCGACTCCACCCAAAATTGCTTCCGACTCCAACTCCACAGCCCTGCTCTAGAGACTTGCCAAAAAGCTGCCCACCTGAGTAGGGCAGAGCTGCAAGACTGGCTTTGGAGTGATGGTCCACTTCCTACTGTTTCAGCCATATATTGCGTCTTACTAACACTCCATATCCAAGAACTCTTGCTGAGTACTGTAGGAGAAATCAGCTAGGAATTCAGCTGTTTTAGCCAATTTGTGCAGCCCCTCCCTGACGTGTCTAGCATCGGGAGGCACTTCTGATAGTAGTGCTTTAGCCCACTTTACCGCAGTCCGTGCCAGGAAGGAGTTGGCTGCCAAAGCTCTCATGGCCAATGCAGATGCTTCGTGTGTGTGTTTTAAGATAGCCTCACTGCGCCTGTCTCTTTGGTCTGAAAGAGTATCCGCTCCTTCTTTGGGAATAGCTGTCTTGGCCCTGAGGGCAGACACAGGGTCATCAATGGCCAGGACTTGAAGGGTTGCCATGGTCATGGCAGGAAGAGCATATTGCTTCTTGGACAGAGCATGTGGAGCATTGGATTTGGCTGGATGATCCCATTCTTCCTTAACAATGTCCTTGAAGAACTTTGGAAAGGGAATGACCACCTTCTGATCCCGACCTGGGGAAGACGTCTGAAGATCCCTGTTCTCCTTCCTCTAGTTCCCCCTCCTGAGGAGTTTCCTAAGGAGGGTCTAACTGAAAGCAGGCCATAGCCTTAGAAATCAAAATGGGATAGGAGTCAGGAGAATACAGCCTCTTATGCACCGGGGATGGCATAGGGGAATCCTCCCGAGAGTTCCCCTTCTTCCTTTTTTGAGTCTGATGCAGCAGATGATGGGGGAGTACTCTCTCCCCAGGAGCATGGGCTGAAGGAAAGGCGGTCAGGTGGGAACCCAGAGCAGGAGCATCTTTTGTGTTTATCTTCGTGTGGTTTAGGCTTCTGTAAGGAGCCCCTTCTTTTACTCTTCCCCCTTTCTCTAACTGGGCTGGCCTCCCAGGAGGAGGAACAGGAGGAGAAGAAATCATGGCAGCATGCCCTGGAGTGCTTGGAGCCTTTCTTCCTACGTGCACAGGCCCAACGCTTGGCGAAGAAAGCCCCTGCCTCCTTCATCATGGCCTTGTTAAGCCAGGCCAGCACAGCCGAAGAGGTAGAGGGCTTATCTAGATGGTGAGATTTGGCATACTTTTTTCCCCCCTGCAGGAGCCACATGTGCATCTTCCCCTTCCTCTGGCTAAGTAAAAGGGAGCTGAGAAAACAAAACTATTTCAGGCGGGGAGTCTAGCATGCTTCCCACCACTGAGGTGAGGGTGACTAATGGATTGCTTAATTGAGATGTAGGTTCCTCCCCACTCAGGGACTCATCTTCCTCTGCAGAGGCACAAGAAGAGCTGTCTCTTCCTACAGGCATAGTTAAAATCCCAGCTGAAGAGGGGAAAAGGCTGTGCCTGGAGCTGCCCCCTCCCCCCAATTAGAAAAAGAAAGCTTAGCCCTTTACCTGAGAACAATGTGGCAAGGAGGACAACCACGTTTAGCAGAGGCGTGTTGCCCCAGGGGGGTTTTGAATCAACAAAAAGCCTTGGATAGCGAAGGCCCAATCCCTGCTCCTCCAGGGTCCTAAAACGCTCCTGGAAGCTTCCCTCTCCTTGGGACTGTGAAAGAGTGTTTGATAAGGGACAGCAAGGGGAGGTGCGAGACAGATCCCGGCCTCCACCGCTTCCAGCACCTCTTCAGAAAGAACAATCCCTCTCTTCCTCCCTCAAATCTGGCTATTCAGTGAGGGCGGGAAATGAAAGAAGAAAGGCAGAAGTCTGCACTTTGACTGCAGTTGATGATGATAAACTCTTTGATAAGAACAGAGAACATAGCTAAACTGTTCCTGAATCTGTTATGGGGACCCAGGAGGAATAAGCTGACTCTGTTGCTCGCTGAAGGCGGAGTCACAAACTGAAGAATGGGAGAAGGTTCCTTCCCTTCTGGATGGCCACCAGCTAAACCTTTTGTGTTATAGAGCTGACTCTGCCTCCAGGAGTTAACCCATTCCTGTCTGCTCCACTCCTCCGCTGACCGAGAACATAACCTCCAGTTTGAAACACAAAAGACTATATTCACTATCGTATGACACTAACCAATAAAAAGGCTTTGAAAATAATTAAATTTGACACAGATTTCTAGGATGAATAATGAGAGAAATATAATTTTCTAGGTTAGATTCTCTGTAGAAACAGTAGTAACACAGAAAAGCAAAGTAAGAAGAACACCAACAAGCATACAATAAAAGTAATTCTCCATCTTTGGAGATGTAGTCCTCACTGCAGGTGTTGCCACAACTCAACATATGCTCAGAGGCACGATACCAAATTCTTCCAAGCTACACAGGAAGTGGATTGGACTGTGCAAGACCAACCGAAATTGTGTTTGAATTTTTACAAATTTGTATGGCAGCACAATGTCTCAGAGAGGAGGTCAGATCTCCTGTTCCCCTAGTGCATTTACTATAGCTGCCCAATTTCCCTGCTTTTTAAAGTTTGATAGAAATATCCGTGGGCTATAGGTACATTCTTAAACTGTAAAGATTTTTTTTGCGTATTAGTGAATATTCATTTAAATATATGGCTTACAAGCAAATAATTGCCACTGACACTTTTAAATAACCTATCTCAGTACTGCCAGCTGCTGAGGCAATACACTCTACCAGGGATACAGTAGGGCCCTGCTTCTCGGTGCCCTGCTTGTCAGTGTTCTGTTAATACGGTGCCAGTGGGGCGATCAGCTGGAGGGGGGGATGGAGCTCCCCGTGCTCCAGCTGATCTCACCAGAGGGGAAGATCCGTTGTAGAGCGCTACAGCCGATCTTCTCCTCTTCTAGCGCAATCAGACTCCTGCGCTCAAGCTGATCATGCCGGAGGAGGGGAATCTTCTCCTCCGATGCAATCAGCAGGTTAGGTTCCAGACCCCCGTACTACAGTTGATCCGCTCTTCGGCGGGCGTCTGGAACCTAACCTGCCATATGCGTGGGGCCCTACTGTACAATGTTTGTCCTAAACCTTTTGAGCCTGTTAACAACACTGAGAGTTAGACACCCACTACAATAGTGTTCTTCATCCTTAGGTCCCTAGATGCTGATGGACTACAACTCTCATCATCCCTGACCATGCTGTCTGGGGATGGGAGTTGTAGTCCAGTAACATCTGGGGCAGAAGGTTGAGTAACAGTGCACCACAGTGCCAAGCCTTCCTTAGAAAAGTTTTCTTGTTTAGCACTTTATGTTGCTGCATGGTTAGATTTACCTAATCTGAATCTCTTTACTATTTATATCATTAAATACTATGACAACTGTAATTAAATCCAGTTAGTAATAGAGGAAATAGAAGGGAAGCTCATTATAAGCATCTATTACGTTTTTAGATGTCCTAGATCAGTTGCAAGAATTCAAATACATTTTGCAGATTTGGCATTGGAGTGAATGAGAATCTCCCTCATTTTAACAATATGGACCAAGCCATGTTGCTTGAACCATCGCATTACACAACATTATTGTTCAGCAAAAGCTCAATACAATAATGTTGTTTTACCAGTTATTCAAAAGTATTTTTAACAAAGGCAGCCCAAACTCATTATTACATATATAGTCCACCTTTCCTCAAAGGAGCTTAGGGTGGTATAGATGGTTCTGTGCATATTTAATCAGATTTGACACTGATATGCTTCTTCAGATAGAAAGGATCTGATTTCCTCAACTGACTATCAATGGCTACTAGCCGTGATGGCTGTGCTGTGCCACCCTAGTCAGAGGCAGCATGCTTCTGAAAACCAGTTGCCGGAAGCCTCAGGAGGGGAGAGTGTTCTTGCACTCGGGTCCTGCTTGCGGGCTTCCCCCAGGCCCCTGGTTGGCCAATGTGAGAACAGGATGCTGGACTAGATGGGCCACTGGCCTGATCCAGCAGGCTCTTCTTATCTTCTTATGACATATCAGATGCTTTTTGATATTAAAAACTCAGAGATAGGCTGACAAAATTTCAGACATGAGCAGGCAACAGAATCAGATCAGCATGCACCTACTAGCAGAGATCTAAATTACAAGATTTAGAAGCAAAGCTTAATGTTGCGGTCCTATGCACACTTTCTGGGAGACAGTGAGTCTTACTCTGAGAAAGCATATATAGGATTGTGTGGTAAATTTGTTTCATTGGCTTCCCATGTTTACCCTTATGATTTTCCTCTTCCTTTATTCCCGGTGTTGTATCAAACTTTAGATTAAAAGATGTGTGGGCCAGCAAACATGCAAAAAGCACATTACATTTTTTGGAATATCTGAATTGGAATGTCAGCAATGAATATAGGCCAATATAGCAAGCAACATTTTATTTTAATGTGAAAAGGTGCTATTATTAAAACATGTTAAGTACTGTCAGTTCACAGCCACTATTGTACTCATATAAGTGCTCATTTGCTTGGTATATTCACTGCTGAATATAGTTAAATACACCAAAAAATGTAATGCACTTTTTTATCATCATTCATTTTATTTCTATATTGCTGTTCCTCACATAAGAGCCCAGGGAAACCATATATTAAAGCATCTAAAAACACATTTCAAAAATAAAAAGCTTATACGAAAACAATACCATCTGCTTAAAGTCTAGTTGTCATTGATGTCCCAAGAGCTTGGGTGAACAGAGATGTCTTCAATTTGCATCTAAATGCCATCAGCATGGGGGACACACACCTTCCTGGAGAGATAGTAGCACAAACAGGGTGCTGCTGCACAGAAGCTGTCACTAGTTGATACTCCACAAGCCATACTCATTGGCAGCACCACTACTAGGGCCACCCTCATAGACCTGAAAGCACAGTTTGGTAGGTATTGTGGAAGCCTGTCCTTCAAATACTTGGACTCCATGCCTTTTAGAGCTTTGTACACAGTACCAAAACCTTAAGAACGTAAGAGTGTGCATCTAATCCAACATTCTGTTTTCACATTGACCAGGTTTCCTATGGGAAAGCTGCAGGAAGGATCCTGAGCACAAGAACACTCTCCCTTCCTAAAGTTTCCATCAACTGGTATTCAGAGGCATACTACCTCTGACTGTGGAGACAGCACATAGCCATCATGGCTAGTAGCCTTTGATACCCTTATCCTCCATGAATTTGCCTAATCTTCCTTTAAAGCCCTCCAAGTTAGCGGTCACCACTTATTCTTTTGGGAGCAAGTTCCATAGCTTAACTAAACACTGTGTGAAATACTTTTTATCTGTCCTCAGTCTTCCAATATTCAGCTTCACTGGATGACCATAACTTCTAGTGTTATGAGAGAGGAAAAAAACCCTCTCTATCCACTTTCTTCATGCCATGCATAATTTTAGCAACTTCTACCATGTCACCTCTTACTCGCCTTTTCTCTAAACTAAAAAGCCCCAAATGCTGCAACCTTTCCTTGATCATCTTGGTTGCCCTTTTTAAAACCATTTTCCAACTCTACAATATCCTTTTTGGGGTGAGGCGACCAGAACTGTACACAGTATTCCAAATGTGGTCACTCCATAGATTTGCATAATGGCCTCACACCAGCAGTTTTATTTTCAATACCTTTCGTAATGCCTTTTGCATAGCTGCTGCACACTGGGTCAACATCTTTATTAAGCTATCCGCTATGACCCCAAGATCTCATTCCTGGTCAGTCACCACCAGTTTGGACCCTGAGCGCAAATGTGAAATTACAATTTTTTACCTCTACATGCATCACTTTAAGTTTGTTTACATTGAAATGCATTTGTCATATTACTGCCTGTTCACTCAGAAGGGATAAGAGCGTTCCCCTCTCCACAGATGACAAAGCTTATCCCACACTTCATACCTTTCCCTACTCATGACCTTGCCAATGAATTCTCCCTGCCCCCCATCTCCCAGGCACACATACTCTTCTTACACCAACATCAATTTCAGCAGAACACATGAAGAGGACCTGTAAAACCAAAATCAAGTGCATGGGTGCAAAAACATATTATTAAAATTTATGAACCCAACTTAGAAATCATAATGGACATTTTCATTGCATTAGCAGCCTTTCTGCACAGTACTTTACCCAAACAATACTAAAAAGATATCTTAGTTTTTACTTCACAGTTCCCTACAGATCAAATGAGTTTCTTACATCAATAGTGCTAGTACCACCCTAACATCCCATCACAATCAATGTAACAGTGTTGGCGTGGAAAATATGAGTGCCTGAAGTAGCAATCCCAAATGGATGTAAACTATCCCCTTGTAGGCTTATGAGTGTTCTACAATGCATCTCTCCTTAGCCTTTCCTTCAGGCTTGAACTAAGTATATGTTAATTCTTTGTAAAGTACTGGCATTTAGAATCTGCTGAAATTGCCTTGTGTATCTAGGACATAGGCAAAGAATGTGTTCCCTGCAGAGATGCATTTAACCCTGAAAAGAACAAACGTGTTTGTTCTTTTCCAATAAGTCATGAAGGGTCTGTGTCAAAGGGGGGTGGTGATAACTTTAAGAACAGGAAGACAGGAAGAGTGAAAATGCACCTTTTGTTCTCTTATTACGTCTGTTTACACGCCTTTGTTTATGACTCTATCTCTCATCTGTTTACTGTTTATCGTGCCTTGGTGATCTATAAAGTGTTGATGCTTCCTAAATAAACTCATCCAACTGACCAAGGCTGTCGCTTGGTTGGATTGAGGGCTGCTTTGTCTGGGTGGAACCTTTGGCCAAAGATTTCATTGTGTGTAAATGTGTTTTCCTTCCTAAGCTTGGTTCAGGGTCCAATCCAGCTCGTGCCTTACCTGGGGAAGGAGGCACAGTGACATTGATATTGAATCTCACCCAACAACAGTACTGCACATGAAATTACAGCTTGAGCCTATTGATGGGTAGGGCACAATCTGTCCAAAATTAAGTGCTTTTAAATCCTATTCATTCAACTGGAGTACTTGCTTAAATTTATCTCAGCTAATCAATAAGATTTGAAAATGCTTAACTATGGGAGGATTGTGTCTTTGGCAATGTGACTTTTTTTTAATCATCAGCCCTTTCCCACTATTTGACCATCTCTCTTAAATTATTTTTTCATAATACAGCAAACTCCACACTGGTGCTCTCCAAAATAATCATACCTCCACAGTATCTACATAAAGAATTTCAGGAAGAACATTCTTGTTAATAGACAAACCTGATTTGTCATATTATCTACATGTGTACCTATGAGGTCACCTCAAAGCTACAATAAGATATCACACAGTATTCCAATTTGAAATATCCAAAAAGTTGTTACCATAATTTACGTTTCCGCTGCATATCAAAACAAGGTATAGTTTCAATAAGTGCAATGTTAAGATGAAACTCGTTTACAACACCCAACCATTTTTTAAATATGATTATAAGATGTTGATAGCCAGTGTGGCGCAGTGGTTAGTGTTGGTCTGTGACTTGGGAGACCAGGGTTCAAATCCCCACACAGCATGAAGCTCATTGGGTGACCTTGGCCCAGTCACTACCTCTCAGTCTCAGAGGAAGGCAGTGATAAACCACCTCTCAATACCGCTTACCATGAAAACCTTATGCATAGGGTCGCCATAAGTCGGAATCGACTTGAAGGCAGTCCATTTCCATTTTCAAGATGTTGTAAAATGCCAGAAACCCATTTATTTTATTTCTTTATTATTTTTTTAATTTATATCCTGCCCTTCCTCCCAGAAGGACTTAGTGCCGGGGCATTGTGAAGTACTAAAATGGCTCACAGAACAACCCCATGACATAAGTTTGCATAAAATCTACATATGCTAATTTATATGTACTGATGCAAAATTGAGACTGAATTTCAGAGAGGAAAAAACTATCTCTTGTGGTCAGGGTTTATTCTGAGCTATGAGGTTTCAAAAGGATTTCTCAAGGACGGTGTATGTGAATTGAGTCCTACACTCCACTTGCATTATATATATAACACTCACAGTCTCTTCTTACACACATACACACACACATCCCCACTCCAATCAGCTATTGCATGTACTTAAAAGCCCCCTATCACCAGTCAATACCATCCAACAACTAGAAACCACAAAATCTGTACAATAGAAAGCAAATTAAAACAGAGGGTGCTGGGACCTCACAGCGCTGTGCTTTGTACTTCATCCAGCCATCCTATAAGCAGGTGTTTGTTTGGTTGCTTTTAAAGCAAGTTTTGAAAGAGGGAGAGGCAGAAAATCCAGGGTCCGGGGCTTGAGGTCACTGGGCCAATCCTTAACATCACTTCTGCCTAGTGCCTCCCCGTAGAAGGTTTCAAAAGCAATAATAAAATTAGATTTATTGCCCTAGAGTGTCACTGCCATTACTGTAGCCAGGAAACAGCAAAACAGGATCTCCTGATAGCAGCCAGCACAGTTCTCCAGAGAAAGAACTCAAAAGGTGCACAAAAGTTAAACAGTGGAAAACCATTTTTAACAGCTAAAGATCAATGTTTCTCATTCCTGACATTTCCGTCTTACAGTTCTAAATTATCAATTCTTAGAAGTGTTTCACTGCAATGTAGCAACATTGCAAAATCAACATAAGCCCAGAAAGCATTTTGTAAGAATCATGTGGTAAACACATGACCTGCAGCTGAGTGAAGGGTGGACATCAATGTTAAGCAGTCGACAGCAATTGGCTGGAAAGTGAGTGGGATCAACTGTCAAAATGAGGCCAGACTTCACTTTATCCCTTACAGCTTAGTATTTTGAGAAACCAACTAAGTCTCCCTGCATTTTGATACACAACAGCAGAATTAATTGGAAAATAAGCTCATATGTTCTGCATCGGCAGTCCTGAGGGCATAAACAAACCTTGCAAAGAAGGCAGGCTATATATGCAATTGATTCTGAGCGTAGAGGAGAAAATATCATTAACTTTTCATGATGTGTCATAAAATCTTCTTACACCCCATCTGTGACCACTGCTGTTTGTAACCCAAACTCCCATGGGGCAACATTAGAGGTTTCCTTCATTTCTCTTTTCATTTGTCTTCAGATCTGTCAAGTTTCTACAACATTTGAAAGACAGCTAAAGTCCTTAAGTACTGTAGTAGTGTAGAGTCAATCCCTAAGAATGCAGTTTTCAGCCAGGGAGTCTCTGGTTCAAGTCTTGCTTCAATGGTTAAATTCATTAGACGGCCACTCTCAGTTTCATTCCACTTGCTGCACTAGGTAAAAACACTGACTTCTCTTGTAGGGTTTCTGTCTGTCAAGGCAGGGCTGAAATCATAAGGTTTCGTGGCCAACTGTGGTCCTATATGACAAAAGAGGAGAATCTCAGGCCCAGGGCAAAACGCAACCCTCTTGATTTGGCCCTTGAGATTATCCCCAGACTACAACCCTTCCCCAGCCACACCCTTCACTGGCCTTGCTTCACACTCTACTTGAGTGCTTTTGCCTGGCTGGAATGCGTCCTTGAACTCTGAGAATGCCTCTTGCTTGCCTGGATGAAGGACATAGAGTGTGTGGGTGTGTATAGAAGCTAGCCTACAAATGAACAAAGGTAACATTTATATTAATTATTTCAGCCACTTTGGCCTTTGGCCCTGCCCATGACTGGCGCATGGACCCCAGAAGACAGCATGGCCCACATGCTGACAAAGACTTCCCATCCCAGCTAAGTTCTTTATTTAAAATATTTCTAGAACACACTTTCGTATTGCACGGTAGCGTAAAAACCTCAATAAGGAAATCTCAAATACCCAGTATTTGTGGCCTGTCTCCACATCTTTGTAAGAACAGGCCATCAAAACCAAGAACGGGGATAGAAGAATGTCTGCATCACTACATCTGTATTGTTTTTCCTCTTCCTGGACTGAAAAGCACATTGATAACAGTTTTTCCCATCTTTTGCAGCTAACCCACCTAGCTGCGTATACACCTGAATCTCAGATCCCTTCACTAGTATGGAGTGATGGGAGGAAAATCCTTCTATACTGATACTACTAAAGTTATAGTAGAGCTGAGACAAGTCAGAAGGCAGGCAGGCAGGGAGCAGCAGACAGCAAGTGTGGGGGAGGGGAAAATAGAGTGAGAAGGAGAGACATTGGTAGATGGGAAAAGAGAATCAATTGGTAACAAATTAAGAAACAGCAGCCGAAAAGTAACTGTTGAGAGCTCCGTTAGGAAAGCAAAAAAGGACACAACTAAGATACGAAGGTGCAGATTTGTGGTAGGCAGAGATTGCACCTGCGAAGAGGAGAAGAGTGCTGTAGAGTGTAAAGAGAACAGAAGACCTGTTAACAGAGAGGTAAGTTCAGGGAGACCTGTAGCAGTGGGGAGTGAAAGACACAAGCATATGCACATTATGGGTCATAGAGGAAAAGAGGAGCTGAAGAAAACAGGTTATAATGAACAAAAAGTTAAGCTGAGGAGCAGCATGAAGGGAGGTAGAGTGCTGACTTAGATCGGGGAAACCACTCAACCATAACACCTCCTTAGGTGCCCTTGGGCCACTCACCATCTTCCAGCCTAATCTACCTCCAAAGACTGATAAAAAGGAGGGAACCATGAGATTATTGGAGGAAAGGTGAAATAAAAAACAAAAATGCTTTCCTGAGCTTAAAATGTAGCCCTCTTGCATAAGTAGAAGCATCCCTCAAAGCAATTTGAGTTGTGCAATCCTACTATAAAGTTTACTAGCAAGTACCCATGCTACTTGCTCAACTATTGAAACCTTAAGTGGCATACTACTTAGGTGCACAGAACACAAACATAAAGACGACGACTCCCACAAGAACAGATTCAGGCTGAAGCCTACCTTTCAAGAAGGAATAAATCCACAGGAGACACCGTTAGCAAGAATGCTGATTTCACCAAGACACCACTCGTAACACCCATGCTCCTATTGCAGATTGGAACCCCTTTACAACCTAACCGACCTTGTACCCTCTAAGCACCTTCTTTCCAAATGTCCCTAATCCCATCATGCCCTATTCTCTCCGAATCAGGGCCTGGGAGACGCCTGATGGCATTTCAGTTTCGCTGGTTTATCTCAGCGTCCCCCTCCCGCGCCCATCCCATGAGCACCAGTTCACTGAGCGTCCACACCACTTTCCCCAAGACCTCTGCTACAGCCTCTGCTTTTCTTTCCATCGTTTCTTTCATCGAGCCTTCCTCTTCGCCGTCCGCATGAGCAACAATCCCTCCCGCCCCATTCAGGCTCCTTGCTTCCCCACTGCCCCCATCCGCATCACTCCATCCACACACGGGCGAGGCAAGCCGCGCTTCCCCGCCGCACTACTCACTATTCCGGATTCATGCTTGACATGTCAGCGGGGGCCCCGCGGCCTGTAGAGAACGAACTCGCTCCGCGGAGCAAGCGGCGGCCAGACCCACCGGCGGCAGCTCCTCGGGGGTCACGCTTCCTATCCAACCGAGCAGCGCCGGCCGCGGGCACCGTTTCTCTTTTCACCGGGCTCGACTCCTCCCCTCACAGGCAGCGGTGGCGGCGGCAGCCTCCGCTCTGGTACCTAGAACCCAAAATGGCTGCCGGCTCCCGAACCAGGAAACAGAGAAGCCTCTGGAGGAGGGCTAGAGCTTACATGATGATAAGGAAGTGGCGGCGGCCCGCTCAAGGGACGCTGGGAAACCGAGTTCCTAGATGCGCAACAGCTCTTGGCCCGCCGCGGAAATATGCCTTGGCAAAAAACTCGGTTTCCCTGCAACGCCGGCCGCTCGGCCGACGCGTGCGCAATCCGAACACTTTCTTTCCTGTTTCCCGGTTGACTCAACTTTGATATTCAGATAACGGATTGGCTGACAGGTTCAGCCGGCCGGGCAACGTCAGCAAGGAAACGTGGCAGCTCTGGCGAGCCGTTGACCTCACCGGACCGGATAGGAGAGGGCGGGGCCCCCGTGTAGGAGGGGAGTAGGGCGGGGCCAGCGGCTGTGTGGTCGGAGTTGGAATTTGAAAGGGTAAAGGACGCAACAATATTACTCAGAGTAGCGTAGAAAAATTGCGTGTGGACAGAGGTTCGAGTGCCTTATTGGCGTGAAAAGACAAATAGATCCTAAATTTACAGAAAAGGCTATGGGGCTTAGGATTGCCAGGTTCTTGGCCTGAGACTGGTCCTGTATCTTTAGGAGAAGAGAAAGGCAGCCAAGTGCAGGTGTTCTTGCAACACTGTAATGGGAAAAACCACAAGGTGGAATTCTCCTTTCCCCTGCACAACTTTTAAAGATACAAAAGACCTCTTGGAGGCTGGGCCTGGCAACCAAAAGGTCTTCTGTATCTTTAAAAGTTGTGCAGGGGGAAGGGAGAATTCCACCTTGTGATTTTTCTCATTACAGTGTTGCAAGAACACCTGCACTTGGCTGACTTTCTCTTCTCCTAAACATACAGGATGTCTCATGCCAAGAACCTGGTAGCCCTAATGGGGCTGTTACTGCCCGCAAGACCTGTTCTGCTTGGTCATCATTCATTGGCGATCACTCGTGGCCGAGTAAGATTGTCTTCCAAGATAAGGTCTAACGGTGGGTCCGTAAGTGACTATGGAGGTCATTTCTGGATCCACACAGCCTCCCACAGTGAGGACATAAGTTTCCAGATGGAAGATGGTCAGGTTGAGGATTTGTTTGACGTGCCTTCTGGTTAGCTCTTTTGTCCCGGTCACCCTGTATTCGTGCTTCTTCAAAGTCCACAGCACCTTTGATAATAGCATACCTCTATTTGGGACGTTCATGGGCCAAGACTTCCCAGTTCTCAATGCTCATTTTACTTTTTTTTTTATTCACTTTAAGAACATCTTTAAACCTCTTTTGCTGTCCACTGATATTCCGTTTTCCATCCTTAAGTTGGGAGTAAAGTAGCTGCTTTGGAAGATGGTGATCAGGCATTTGAACAACATGGCAGGTCCAGCGAAGTTGATGTTGAAGGATCGTTGTTTCAACACTGGTAGCCTTTGCTTCTTCCAAAACGCTAACATTTGTCCATCTGTCTTCCCAAGTAACTTAGTCATAAGGGAAAGGCACTCTGCACGCAGTGAGAGGCTACTCTATGATTAATCCACGAGTCAGCCTTGGCCCTGCAAACAAATCCTGGGACTGAGGCCTGAGGAGCTTTGACCAGAGCTTGGAAAAGTTACTTTTTTTGAACTACAACTCCCATCAGCCCCAGCCAGCGCCATGCTGGCTGGGGCTGATGGAAGTTGTAGTTCAAAAAAGTAACTTTGCCAAGCTGTGGCTTTGACACAAAGCCTTGTGGAGGAACATTTTGTTTAAATTTAAGAAGTGACTACCATTTTTAAACGCTGTTCTTATATTAACAAATGATACAGTCTTGCAGGCTCTCAATCTAGTAAGACATGTTAGAAAATGGGAAAAAAATGGAGGGGGAAGAGGAAAGCAAAACATTGGAGCAGCCGCTCCTTCACTGGCAGACAGATGGAGCCAGGTTGGTGGTGCCCCTGCTGTTCACCTAAACATGAGTTACTTTACTGATAGCTTAGCAGGATTATGCCAACTGGTTGAAATGTATGATATCTCAGGCTAGTTATGCTACATGTCCTTCACGTGCTCAACAACACTTGCATTTATTTCCTATCTATTTGTTTATTTATTCATATCCCACCTTCCTCCAAGGAGCTCAATGTGGGTACATGGTTCTCCCCCTTCTCATTTAATCCCCACAACAAACCTGTGAAGTAGGTTAGGCTACTGGTCCAAGGTCACCCAGTGAGCTTCATGGCTAAATGCGGATTCAAACCCTGGTCTCCCAGATCGTAGTCCAGCACTCTAACCACTACACCACAATGGCTCTATTTTGTTAAAAAGGTGTGGCCAAAGATGGAAGAGGCTAGAGGAGGATAATCCAAGGCCAAGACCAACAATTTTAGCAAGTGATCCTCCATTCTTACACCACAACTCCTTTTTCCAGAGTTTTCGGAATGAGAAGCAACCAGTCTAAATTGTCCATAGGGATAATGGATGGGCTCTTGGGTCCCTCCTAACCCTGTGATTTTATAGCTGTACAATTTTGGTTTGCAGAAGAAGGTCAAATCAGGTGTTTTTTAATTAAGTAGATAGCCTGGCACATCCCCTTTTGTTGGGAGAATGGGTCTTTGCATAACTGAACAGCTGGCAGAGTACTGGTGATTTGTAGCTATAGGATAGAGGTGGGGTACATGGCCAACATTCTGGAGGTTGCATGCTAGTGGTGGACAGGGCCAGAGGCAAAAGTGGATGGATAACAGACATGGCCGCTCTCTTTGTACAGTAGGCTGCATTCCAACCATGCAAAAGTCAGAGGTTTCTGCACACGCATCTCTCCATCCAGACAAGAGGCATTATCACAGTTCAAGGATACATTCCAGTCAAGTAAAAGAAGGGCAGAGCATGGGCAGTGAGGGGTGTGGCCTGTGGGAAAGGGTGTGGCCTGGGAAGGGCGGAGCTTGAGGAGCGTCTTGAGGGCTAGAAACAGAGGTCTATGCTGCATTTGGCCCCCTGGACCTGCAGAAGGGGGTATGCCTTTCTTCCCCCTCCCCTGGCTGGAGGCAATGTCATCAAGATACCTATGTGTGTTTAAAAGAGTGCAAAAGAAACTGGTAGTCTTGAAACTGGGCAGGAAAGAGACAGAGAGGGCTGGCTTGCTCTCTGATGATTCCAGTGTTGTGGCACTGAAGTACTCTCTGGAAACCTCATGGGGGAGCAGGATCTGTTGGAGTGTTAATGTCGAGAGCCCTTGCATTTTACATTTAATTTGTATATATGTGTAAATAAACCTTATATTACAGAAAACACTATCAGCCTCCAGTGACCTTCATTCTAAGGAAACCAAACCCAAGACATGCACTGGGGCTGAAGACTGAGGTGCACATAACAGTATGTTCATTAAACAATATGTCCCACATGCATTGTGTGACAACAACCACCACTTCACATTCCAGAGAGCATTGTCCCTTTTGTACAAGGCCAGAGTCATGCATGCTTGTACTACCAGCAATGCAAGAAGTGAACAAGAGGAAAGAGTGGAGGGGAATGGATAGGAAACATTTGTACAGGTTATTTTGCCTATTTATTTTTATTCTCATGCATGAGTCATGGCCCAAACGTTTCTCCATGAAGGAAGCTCACCCTCTGATGACACACTAAGAAACGGCCCACTCAGCTGCCAGCAACAGCCTTTAACCAGCCAAGATGTACAAAGGTCCAGCTTACAGATTACAGTTTTCACATCTCCAAGAACCTTGTCAGCAGACTTTACCCTAAAAGCCACATCAAAGTCAGACCAAATGTGAGACATTTTTATCAGCAAATTAATTCAGCAAAAGGCATCAGAGTGGAACAACATCTCATTCACCCTTTGGGAGCTTCTTGTTTTAATGTTTAATGAATTCTTCATTACCCAGCAGAGTTCAGCTAGACCCAATTTGATTGTGCTCACATCCCACTTGCAGGCTTCCACTGGCATCTAACTCGGCACTTTAAGTGCAGGATGCTAGGCTTAGATGGGCCTTTGGTCTGATCTAGCGTGGCTCTTAAAATATCCACTGATGGTGGTGGTGGAAATACTTATTTGCTGTCATCATCACCAGCTCATGGGCCTGCAAATGGGTTCTATACGAGCTTGGTCAGATTTAGCATGAATTTTCTACCCATGTACTTCAAGCTCCCCAGCTTCCCAATAAACCAGGAAGCTGGGGCTATGGAACACGGAGTGACACTACTTATAGGTCCTGTCATACCAGTACAGTACTCCATCTTTCCACCAGGGCATTAATAAAGTCACCTCTGCTGCCACCTAAAGCCTGAAAGCATTCTGGAAATTGAGCACATTCATAAGTCTTTACAACTGGACTATCTGACCTGGTTCTCCACTTTTGCATGGAGTGGCTGTTATGCCATGCTCATATGTCCCTTAATTGTGTAATAATCTGATTTCTGACAATTGCTTACTATCCACACGAGGAACCACCAGGAGCCCCAGGCAGAAAAGTAAATCCAGTGTGTGATCTTTAACATGTGATGGGCTCAGAACCAGTTGGGGCAGCCTAAGGTTGCCACAGAGGCCATGCATTCCTGAACCATAAGCAGTCTTGGTATGGTCATCTCCCAGGTTTGCGTTGCTGGGAGTCACAAATCACCATTTGTTTTATATACCACTCTTATTCTTAAAATGTATTTGATGGAAAGGTTTTTTGTTCAAACAAGTTATGTACAATAATAATGACTGCTGTACATCGCTCCACACATTTGCAGTGTGTAACAAGTAAAACAATGGGAGGTACTCAGTCTGATCATACATTTTTGGGATGGGATACAAATAAATTGGGCAACTACAATGAGTAACTATTGAGTATTGCATCAGTCACCTTACTGAACAAGATTTGTTTGCATCTACAAAACAAGTCCAAAAGTACCATACAATAGAAGTCCCACAATAAGAGCCTTGAATGTACTGGAATTTGAAAGGATCACTTTTGAAGAGATCGCACAAATAAAGCTCAAACTAACAGTAATGTGGCAGAGTACTAAGCAGTGTTTAGTATTTGTAAATATAGTATTTGTGTGCTATCTAGCGCTGATGGGAGTTGTAGTGCTAATCAGCTGGAGGGCATCAGGTTGTTGTTAATTTGTTAGTCACTTGTTACCCGAAGGTCTCCAAGTGACTTACAGCATTGTTAAAAATATATTATACAATAAAAACAAGACAATAAAACAGCAACAACAACCTCCATGCAGCCACAGAAAGCTTTGGCAATATCCTAATAACAGGCAACATCATCTCAGTCGATCAAATGCCTGGGTGAAAATATAAGTCTTTACCTGGCACCGAAAAGAAGTCAACAGAGGCTCCAGGCAGACCTCACGGGGAAGCAGATCCCACATGTAGGGAGCCACAACTGAGAAGGCCCTGTCCCTTGTCACCACCCTCCAAGTCTCCCTCAGTGGGAGGACCTGGAGAAGGGCCTTAGAAGTTCTAAGGGACTGCATAGGTTCATATTGGAAGAGGCGTCCCAGGACATATTGTTTATCAAGACCTGCAGAACTTGTAGCCCACCACTCCAAAGGCCGGGGTGGGGAACCTCAGGCCCAGGTTGAGGAAGGGTGGCTTATAATGATTATCCCATGAGTCTTTGTGCCTGTTCTTTCTGTTCTATAAAAATGTATTGTATCTATGAGCTGTGGGGGTGGTGGACTGGTGCCTAATCACAATAATGGATTGAGCAAAGGCTAACAAACTAAAGTTCAGTCCAGGCAAGAGAGAGGCACTGTTATTAGGTGGTTCTACAGGTTGAATGAGTGGGATTCAATCTAGTTCTGGAAGAGGCTGCACTCCTTGCAATGACATTGGATCCATCAGTGTCACTGAAGGCTCAGGTGGCCTTGGTGGTGCAAAAACACCTTTTATCAGTAGGTCAGTATCCCAGCTGCCATCCTACCTGGAGGTGGATAATCAGGCTGCACTGATCACTGCTTTGGTAGCCTTCCATTTGATTACCTCCTGTTTGGATTATGCATGTTATACATAGGGTGGCCTCTGAAGAAGGTCCAGAAATGTTAGCTGGTGTGAAATATGGAAGCGAGAATGTTACATGGGACCAGGTATTATGAACACATCATTCCAGTCCTTTCTTCCCTGCACAGCCTTCCAATTAGTTTCTGGACCCAATTACAGGTGCTGGCTTTGAACTATAAAGCTCTACACAGCTTGGGGAATCAGGACCTAACAGAACACTTCCTCCCATGTGTACCTAGCTGTACCTACAGGTCCTCTACAGAGGCCCTTCTCTCTGTCCCCTCAATCTGGAACGTGGAGGGTGCCCATGAGAGAGAGAGAGGGGTGCCACCTTTTTGGTGGTAGCCCCTCACCTACGGGATGCACTCCAGCACTCACATTGTTTACTTTTTTTAGACAATTAAAAACTTTTCTGTTCTCCATGGCCTTTTAAGATCCGGTTTTAAGTGCTTGTGGTATAGTTTTCATGATTTACATTGATGGCTATTTTAGTTTGTGCTGTATATGGTGTTTTATTGTCTACTTGGATTTTATGCCAATTGTTTCTGAAGATTGTTTTTGTTATGCTTTTTTAAAATGTTTGAACGATACCTCATTTATTTTATGGGGTGTCTCATAAATACAATAAATAGATTATCATGTGGCAATTAGTTTGGAATTATTAACACCATACTTATTATGTTTTTTTAAAACTGCTCGTATCAGTCTCTGCTGTTTGTGCTAGTGGTTTCCACTGACCTTGTTATCCAATTCCATAACATGCCAAAAGTTACAATTAAAATCCACTGGGCTTCTGCATTATGCATGAAAGAGAGCCGATGCAATAACAATTTTCCCAAATGCTTTGAGCCTGTTTCCTGTGTAAATATCAGTTGCTACCCTCTAACTCCCTGCTGTACAGTTCAATATGTCGTCAATAGAACCCTCTTTGACACGATCACAATAAAGAATGTAGTCTGTTATAATCCCTTTCTGCTATAAGGTTTCCAAGCACCTATCAATGCAGAAATGTGCTTGAGTGTTAAATATGAACATGTGAGTGTAAATATACAACTTCATAAATCTTCCATTTATTGCATATGATGGAACACCACATCATGATGAGGCACATTGGATGGGCACAGTGAAGAGATCCTCTCTTACTAAATTTCCTAAAGGAACCGAGAATGGGAACATGCTAGATTTGTGAGAAATATGCTGGTAAAACTCAGCTTGGTGACACTATAACCCTATTACAAGTCTTCCTCTGTATGTATCACTATCCACTCAGAACAAAATACTAAATTAAACAGACCTTTGGTCTGATCAAGAATGGCTCTTCTTATAAATTATCCCCACATAAGAGACTTTAGAGCTGTGAAAACTCAGATATTCATTTTACAATGTTAATTGCAATTCATGTTTATGTAATATACTTTATAATATTAGTTGTGAACAAGTTCAGAATCAGCTTTAGCGACAAGTATAATGGTTGTTTTACCTTAAGATGCTTGTTTTGTGACTTTAACACTAGCATGAATAGATAGTAATAGCTATAATAGTCATATTGGGCAGTATTCAACTAACTTTTTGTGCTAGCATTTACAGAATGGGGCTCCCCCTCTCCCCCCCATGTTTACCCCATGCCATCTCCCAATCTTTTCTGGAGGGTTGTTGGAACCCACAGAACAGATTGGGGGAGCATGCAGGAAGAGTAGAGGGGAAGAGCTTGCACTGACAGAATGATCTGCTTAGCTGCATGTTGAATACAACTCAATAGAAAGAGCATGAAAATAGTGACCCTGGTCCAGCTTAATTTAGCTGAGCCTAAGCCCTACTGAAAGCTGAGTGTGGGTTAGTTGCCAGAATGACTAATTTGTTCCACTGATCTGAATGGATGTACAACCAATCCTATGCATATCCACTCAAAAATACGTCTCACAGAGCTAGTAAGATTTTCTCCTACGTAAGTGTACATATGACTGCACCTTAATCCTAACGGATGGATTGGGACCATTCCCTTAGCAGTTCATTTAAAACACACAAAGAATTTATTTATTAGGATAAAAAAACCCTCAACACACCACTACATAGAGGTGTAGTCGAGAGCATTATCGTCTTGTTTTCAAGCATGGCTTTCTGTGCGCACCAATGAAGGTGTGGATTATGTGATACTGTAGCTAATAGGTCAGATACAAACATTAATGCAAATAATACAAAAGCATATTAATTAATATTAATTTTGTTTTGAAGCTTCTGTAGGGCCCCCACTGTAGTAAAAATGTCACAGTCATTTAATGTTGAGAGATTGGATAACCTGTTACCCATCAAGAGAATAGCACTCCTTTTATAAACTGAGCATAACGATAGCTGGCAGTTTCTGGCACTAATATTGGAGAGGTCAACCAAACATGCCAAGCTCTGTCCCCACTTACATAAGGATAAGAGGTCATAGCACCGAGCAACAAGAGACCAGGAGAAATGAGTAACAGAAACAGAAAGTAGGGGTGAGATAGGGAGGTGATAAATATTCAGCTCACAGCTCTTTTTCTGTCTCTTGAGTATCTGTAGCAAAACAAGGGATGATCCAGTCCTGATCCTTTGCAGGGCACACATTTCTCTGATCATACAGAACCCCCACCCCCAGTAAGGGAACCCTCTCACATATGGAACTCTGTGTGCACGGAAGGGTGGATCCAAGATGCACCTTTATAATTCCTTCTAAATTTTGTATATCAGAAAGCAAGGGACCATGTAGTGAACATGTTGCCTACACAATTTCATTTCTAAATCTTGCATCTCATTAACTGCTAGTGTACGGGTACATTGAAAACCTAGACTTAAAAAAGAAAGGAAGTTGACTCCTTGTTCTCTAAATAAGTCAGCATAAGTAGATGCAAGAGGATTTGTGTTGTTGTGAATGTAATTATAATGTTCAGACATCTCGTATCAGACTGGTGCTCTCATGTTGAATCTCCAAAGATGTTCTAAAACTGGTTGAAGAAATGGTTGTAGACCAAAAGGTAACAGCAATCCTGTTCACTTCTAAAGAACAAAAGCAGTGTCCAAATGACAAAGGCAGCACATAATTATTAACAGCCCATAATTCCACTTGAGATGGCAAGCTGTGATTATATCCTAAAATGTCAATGTATTCTTATCCTCACCCTCTTTGCAGACTGAATGTTTTTGTTTTCTGCATATAGTGTTTCCAGGCATCAGGTCACACATCCTCAATCCGGAAGAGAGTCAGCTAGCAACTCATGGGCTGCATCCAGTTCCCACCCACATTTTTCCAAATGCAATCTTTCCCTGCACCATGTGAGAAGCGGATCTTTGGCATAACAGTAGCTTCTGAGGTGTCCCCTCATTTTGTGCTGGGAGGATGAACATTGCTTTTGGGCTGACAAGTGTCATTCCCGGTGCCAAAGTTTATTTTGTGCTAGAATATGTCAGAAGTCTTACAGAACCTTGCATACTGCTTTTCAACTTAGCAGCAACACACCTTCCAACATGGCTGGAACCCCTCCTGGATCAAAATAAAAGGGAGGGGCATTTAGCAGGCTTTTGTGCCTGAGCATGGGATAACCTGTTTACCATAACCGAGTGTTCCATCATGCTACTCCCCCAGTTCACTACAGAACCTATCAAAACGTGTAACACCACCCAACACCATATGGTGGGAGCCAGTGAACTCACGACACATTCCCAGCATACATTGCCATGCACACAAAACACATGACACCACAGTGCCCCCAATCCATTAGCCCAAGCAGCACAGTTAGTGATGACTCCTCTACTAATTCTCAGGCATCCCTACAGGCTAGGGTTCAGATCCTGTAGTGCTCCCCACAAACTCCATTTTGTAGCACAACTAACAAGAGAGGAAGGAGAGCCCGCACACCATGGCCTACATAGCTCTCTGGACAGGATGCCTACAGAAAGCATACAGCCACCCTAGGACAAGGGTTCAAGACCTATCCAGAAAGGGAAAGACTCTCTGGCCAAGCAGTCAAATGGTGTTGGTTGGGAGGACATGCGACAAGGGAAGCCACAGACACACATTGACAGCTACAACCACCAGCTGTTTAGAGCACAAGGTTGGGAACAGGAGCTAGATGTTTAAGCAACACCTGGGGGAATATCCCCCGCCACTTTGACATGAACCAACACTATTACTACTGTAGTGCAATTCTTTGCCCACTCAGGAGTGTTCTGGAGACAGGAAACGCTTTGCACCAACACCCTTTGTGTGCAAAGCACCCTTACTGCATTGTTCCCCTTTGTGAGATCTATATGTGCATGCCACGAGGCAAGGGAGATATAACCCCATTCCATGCATCCCACCATCTGAGTGTGAGGTTCTATACTGGAGGGTGTGTGTGTTGTATTCTTGTGCCAAGTTATACCATATATCATGTTCTGCTGTAGCAACTTGGGCACAGCTATTTAAAAATATTACCCTGTAAATTTTTTGCACTACATGTAGAACCACTCTGAAGTTGTGCCATGGAGGGCACAGCAGTGGTCTGGAGGAGTACAAGATACAGCATAAATCTGCTCTTCTCCTGTGCTGCCCAGGACCCCAGCATTCTGCTGGTGTATCTGTCAGTGGTATATCTTGCATTCTGCTGGCATAGTGGGACTTCAGAAAATTCTATATCCATTTAGTCAGGAGATCTCATATACATGATTAGTCTGTCAGTGAGCTCTTATTATTTAATTACACTCAATTACACACTGTACATTTGCAATGGCAAAAACACTGCAATACAGTTAGTATTAGCTTTAATACAGAATACAGTTCAATATTATTATAATTTGCTATTTCAAAACATCACAAAAATAAAAAAGCCCATTCTTGCAAAAAAAGATTTTCATTTGTCTCCTTTCCTTCATGCATACAATATTTGTTAACTTGGTCACTGAGATCATATCCCAGATTCTGAGTAAACCACTAATCACTGCATATTTGCCTCCTATTTTTATGTAATTATCATCCAGAGTCTTTTTAAATCCCCGCTCCTGTCTCCTGGGTGTAAAGGGCCAGCTAAAGATCACTCCCACAGAGAGTGGCTCAGGGGTCACGTGCCCTACCACCTGTGCAGCTGTGGGCAAGCTGCATATTCCCAAGGAGCCCAACTGCCCCCCAGCTGACAGTTCCGGACAAGGAAGGGGCTGGCTTGTGCAGCTGTGGCAAGCTGAGCAGGCCCTACCCAACTGGGGAGGACTAGCCTCAGAGGGAGGCAATGGTAAACCCCCTCTGAATACCACCTACCATGAAATCCCTATTCATAGGGTAGCCATAAGTCAGGATCGACTTGAAGGCAGTCCATTTCCATTTTTCAACCATTTCCAAATCATCAAATGCTATCAAGTCTCAGGTCACTTCCAGGCTCTCAGTATTTTGCAGCAGGGATTCAAGCGCATATCAGAAATTTAGGTTTGTGTGCCTAAAGTAGATTAAAGTGCTCTGTTGCCTGATGCAACAAATCAATTTTTTAAAAATCCTGGACTTTTTGCGGTTAGGAAAGTGATTGGAAATGCGCTGAAAAGTGTGGGATGAAAGGTTAATGAACAGGAAAGATATATAACCACCACTCAAGCAAATCAGAATGAATGCTTAATAAACAGGTTATCGGGAGGAGCCTTCAAATAGCCAAACAAAAAGGTTCTAATAGGATCACCCAGTCATTTATTTGATATTATATACTGATGAGTTTTGGACGGTCCCAGTAATGCAGCCTACTAACTTTCTAGTTTATTGGACTCTGGAATAAACTTTCATACAATTTGTGCCTATTAGAAATATCTACTGAAGGAAAAGAGGCCACTGGAACCTTTGCAATGCACATGCTGCTCCAACAACTATGACTTTAATAAGGCTTGATTACTGCAGATCTGCTGTACTTTGAGCTATAAAATATTAGAAGCTTTGCCTACCATTGCCATTGACTGCCTCCAATGTGGCAGGACTATTGGTGCTAGTACTAAAGGTCAAAATCTGCACCAGTTTATGCAACTTCTGTGAAATCAGCAGCATATATAGCAGAATATAACTTTGTCACTGTGCTGTACAGAAGTAACAGTTATATCATCATTAACAAAATACTGAATGTTTCTGCTCTATGCATCCCAGAGTGGCCTGAGGTCAACTACTTAAAAATAAATGGGCAAAGTTTATCCATTTGATTGAAACGTTTTTATCCTAATACATATAGTGCTAGTTTTCATTTCTTCTTGAACCTGTGATGTCTGTATATAGTCTGGAAAACTATTATTTTTACATAGGCTTTATGCATTTTTTAGAATAACGAATATTTGACATAAGGTAGCATTATACATTTACAAAAACACTGTAGGTCTATCATGGTTACTTTCCAATGGCCACTTCAACATTGAAGCTGCTATTTGTTTCAGGAGAAAATACCAATGGCAGCTTCCCTACTGGAGTGAAGAGCAGCTAGGAGGAGTGTATGATTGTCATAATGATCAGAACACAGGGGAGAAAGGCTAAAATCCTTTCCCCAATGCATGGTGGTCCTGATCCTGATCCCCCATCACCACACAGGTGGAATAAAAACAAGTATCAATCACACATTTTAATGTATTGTCTAGTTTGGCCCTAACAGATCACAGTTTCTTGCTTGGGCTGGGGCTGAAACTCTCATACATCTGTGTGACTGAATGCAGACCTTCTGAAGAAAAATCTCCCAGTTTGCATCCCTCCTCCATACGTTACACAGGAAAATGAAACTTCAGAAGGTAAAGATGGATATGACTCTGAATCTGGATGCAAGTGGTACAGAATTGTTTCCTTTTTTCTTTCAAAGTCGCTAGCATTGTTGCATCAATTGTTCTACAGAGTCCTTTCCCTGAGACCAGATGCAGTATGGGAATGACATTGATGAAGCAGCTGCAACTTCTCCCTAACATTCAGAATCCACAAGGAACAAAAAACTGATCAACATATAAGAAATCATTAAGAAGATCTAATTCCGTTTGCCTCAATTATTATTGCAGCAACTCCAATCCTACCACTCTGTTCCCTTTTTGGTCATTATCAAGGCCAAAGGAATGTTTGCTACATTATCCCATATTTAGAAGACATGATGGAAGGTAAATTGGAACGTTAGTTACCATATCCATGATTAATGAGGAAAATGTGACAATACACTTGTCTGTGCTGTACCTTCATATTCATTGCAATGATTCCAAGTTCAAACATATTTTCCTTTCCTGTTCGCTGGAGGATATCCTGGACAACAGTCTGGCATGCATCCATAGGAGACAAGCCCTGAAAGATAAACAAAGTCTAAAACAAGTTGTCTAACCACTCATTTCTATTCCGTGCATCTAAGCAAGTTCTAGTTCCTCCCCATTCAGTGCTGCTTAAATCAACGAACAGGCTGAAGTGTAAATGCAGATGCACATTGCCCTTAGTTTTATCTGTGTATACATGAAATCATACAGTGCTGCAAGGCATAATTTGGATTATTCAGCAGAGGGCAACATGAAGGTTCAGCTCTGCGACAAATGCCATCTGGACAACTTTCTGTAATTTCATTTATCAGCAGCATTCATCAGCTGAGATTAATTCTTATCTCAGAATTGTGCTGCTAATCGATGGTCTGCTCCCACGTCTAATAAACTTGTGAAACCTGCCTAGCCCCTTTGGAGGAGGGGTCTCATACGGGTCCCATAATAAAACAGTCTAACAAACATAGTGCCAAGCATCTTCTAGGTTCCTAAAAGAGCCTCCCTTTCATGTACTAAAAGGGGTGGGCAAAGGTTTAGCAGGGCTAGCAAACCCCAATGAGCAGCCAATGGACAAAATGTGTTACGTCAACATAAAGTTCTAGAGCCTGGATTGGCTCCTCCCCTTCAATTCTCTGTCCTCGCTTCAACTGGGTAATTTTGACTACTGATGCTTTCAGCTTCAGTTTACCAGTTAATCCTGCTAGCATCATCTTTCTGCTCTTTTTAATCACCTGTGTTGGGGGAAGGCTCCTTGAAATGGATTGTTCCCCCAAACAATTTATCTGAGAGTCTACACCCTCGCTTTCATTTCACTCATTTCTTCACTCATTTCTAAGACAACAGATTATGAATGGAAGCCACATCCTTTCCCCTACTAAGTGGTCTCTCTTCCTCTCCTTCTCCCCCACTGACACTCTTAATGACAGGCTTCAAAGACATGCTTAAAACTCACTGATGCCATACCTGTTTCATTAACAGGACTGCATGAAAACAAGGACAGAAACACATAATTTTGTCTCCATCACCAGTAGCTGATGGGGAAAAAGAGATTAACTTGTGAAAAATTGCCATGTTAACTTCTACTACTACTAGAAATAAGAAAATAGGATTGTGATGTATCTACAGTATATACAAAGCGTTCTTATACCATACATTGTTGTCTGGTTTAACTGGATGATCTAAACAGAGAAAAGCTACTTCCTTAATCCTGTTCTGCAACTAAAGCAGAGAACATGCACTCCAACCCAAAGCAAACGCCTGCACGTGTATTAAGAAAATTCTAAGTAAATATAAAATAGAATCATGGTCTGTGTGATTATTTTTAGAGCAGGATTTTCAAACGGGGAAATCATCTATTTAAACAAATATATAAGGAAAATATAACCTGCTGAGAAATGTGTCAAATATTCTAGTGAATCTAGCTATACTGTAATCAACAAAACAGGTAAATGGTTAGGTTAAAACGTCCCCTAGTGGCCCAAAGAAATTTTGTTGTTTCATGAGTACGTAACAGATGGGAGCACAAATATTCTATATATATTGCTTCATAAAGCTAGAACACTAAACTGCCATCCTGAATTATCTCTTCAATTAAAGAGGGCCAATCCTAGCAGATTAAATTTTGGAAGCAAGTATGCAGAACAACAAGTGCACCTGATTTGTAGGCTGAAGCTTATACTGCTAATGGAATTGATATGTATTTCCTAGTTGCTTCGAGTTACAATTTCTCCATTTGCTTGCTCCCCCTCATAATTGTTTTTTGCTAGGACATTGAATGAAAACAGGAAAAATGTCAGTGATAAATTGATTAATGCAAACACTATGTTTGGGTATTTGCTTTGGAGATTGATTTTACCATTTAGTGGTTGTGTGTGTGTGCCTGTATAACAATTTTTTTTTAAAGGAAGTTCTTCAAGTTAGTTTAGATACTGGCCTATACAAAAAATAGCACAGAATAGAAACTAAAATTATTCCACAAAATAGTTAAGGTCTGAGATATATTACAATTATATAACATATTACAAAATGCCATCCAACAATACATATACTTATTAACAATAATTTTAAATAAAATAAATTCTCATTAAACATAAAATCAGTCATAAATTGTAAAATAAATGTTGACCTTTCGGTCTTGTACAGTTTTCATTTGCAAAAAGGTTGTATGACATTCAAACAGCAGGGTTCCATACATTAATTAGCTGATCCTGGCTTCAAATCACCCAAAATGTAGTATGCAAATTTAGGGGTCCCAGATAATGAAGGGCAACACTGGCCCTTTCATTTTGGAAGGCGGCTGCACTCCCTTGAAGGAGCAGGCTTGTAGCTTGGCGGTACTCTTCAATCCAGCATTGTCACTAGAGGCCTCGGAATGTCTATTTCCAGCCAGTTTGCCAACTTTGGCCCCTTTTGGACAGACATTTGGCAACAGTACTTCATGCTCTGGTAACTTCCAGATTGGATTATTGCAATGTGCTCTATGTGGGGCTGCCCTTGAAGACAACTCAGAAACTTCAATTTGTCCAAAATGCAGTGGCCAGATTACTTGCTGGGGTTCCTTTTAGAACTCATAATCCCTGTTCTAAAACAGTTGCATTGGTTGCCAGTTCATTTCCAGACCCAATTCAAGGTGCTCACTTTAGTGTTTAAAGCCCTAAATAACTTAGGCCCCAAATATTTCAGAGACTGTCTCCTTCCCTGCTGACCCTCTTGGGTGTTAAGATCAGCAGAAGGGACCTTCTTGGTAGTCCCACCACCCTTGGAGGTTTGGGGGATGCTGGCATGGGAGACAGCTTTCTCTGTAGCAGCCCCTAAATTTTGGAATTCCTTCCCTACAGAGATGCATCTGGTACCTTCGCCATACAGTTTTCGGCAAATGCTAAAGAAACACATCTTGATGTATGTTTTTAGAACCCACCCTATTCTTGTGATTGAAATGTCTTTTAATTCTTTTTAATATTGTATTTTAGATTTTGTAACCCGCCCCAGGCCCTATTGGTGAAGGATGAGAATAATAATGATAGTGATGATGATGATGATGATGATAATAATATAAAGTTATATACTCTGAAAATATCCAAAGGGCAGCTGACACCACAGCCAAGGTAAGTTACATTTGTTTAGAAAAAACAGAACTTCTCTTGTGCCTTTAACAGAAATCAAACGAAACAGGTGATGTCTCCCTGCAATGAAAAGCCGTATCGGCTCAGTTGTTTGGGTCACGCTGCTCTTAAAAGTCACAGGAGTAGAGTCAGCAAAATGGCAGCACCTCTGGTGACAACACATATGGACAAGCAGGAGTATGAAGATTGAAAATGGGTAGCCTATCCACAGCACCAAAATCCCTTCTCTGGCAGTAAGCTTGGACAAGAAAAAAATGGCTAAATTTGGATGTTAAATTGTTACACATAGTGCAGCCATTTAACATCACAAAAAACAAACACCAATAATTCTGACCTACTAGAAGCCAAATTTCAATGTCTCTCAGGTGGCAAAAATCCCCCAGAATAGCTTCATGTATGCTGTATCACAAGAAAATGTGCTTCACAATACCCAAACTCTCCAAGTTAAGACCTGAAGTGATGGGAAACAACGCAGATAAGTAGCTCAAAACCATGGTTTGCCTGTTGTACATCTAGCACCGCCTTTCCCAACTAGGGGGCCACCAGATGTTGTTGGACCACAATTCCCATCTTTCCTGACCATTGGCAATGCTGGCTGAGGCTGATGGGAGTTGTGGTCCAACAACATCTGGTGGCCCCCTAGTTGCAAAAGGCTGGTCTAGAATGTGGGTGGGGAGCAGGATCTGACTTACAAATCAGATCCTTAATATATATCTCGCACTCGCACGCGCACGCGCACGCACACGCACACACACACCCTATTTGGTCACCAATCAATTGAAGGGCAGTTACAGTGACCCCTTTGGATTCAAACCGCACCTGCAAACTGACATTTTTCCTCTGCAGACAGTGTTATGTTTGAACTCAGCAATAGCATATTAAACAGAAACCTCGTGGTATTTCACATTCCCTTTAACATTCACAATCCAATCAGACTTCCCAGGAGGATCCCTCCGCCTGTGCAGCCTCTGAGACGGGCTCCCGTCTTGGATGAAACTTTTTCAGTTTTAAATCCAGTCAGAAGGGGTTTTTTTGACTGGGGATAATTTCTTCCGGATAAGGAAGAAACGTGAGATTTCCCACACAGCTTTGTTGTGTTTGTTGGAGATTGGAATTCGTCAGAATTGTCTGTGAAAGAAGGTCTTCCAGCAGCTCGGACAGAGCTAGGATTTCTAGCTAGCTCAGCTGAATAAGTGAGCCGTTTTTTTTTCTTCAAAGAAAAACGGTCTAACAGGCAAGCATTCTCCTGTCTACGCTCATTATTTTGTTATCTATACAGCTAAAGAGATTTGTCAAAGAACCAGCAATTAAGAAAACCTGGGTGAGTCAAAACTTTCTCTTTTACTCACGGAACTAAGGGGGAAGAAAATAAAAATAGCCTATCTTTTTTTTATTGCAAAAAGCTGACATGGAAATTAGCATTATAACGGATGAGGGGTTTCTGATTGGAAGAGAAAAGAAAAATCTTTTTGATTTATAAGACTTTTGTGTAATATATGTCTGGGACTATTTTTTCTGGTCTACTTTTTTTTTTGACGAATCTGCTCATTCTTTCTGCTACTAGTTATTTGGACGCTGTGAACTAAAGCTGTTTTTGCACTTCTGGGCATATAAGAGATAAGGGCTGTCTAGAGTGTGACATCAGTTGGTTTGAAAGATTAACTCCTTTGTAACTGGATAAAAAAATAAATTGCTCTTTGCTTGGGACATTGAAAATTGAAGGAGTTTTGTTCCTTTGGTTTTAAGAATGACAATTAAGAAGATCATGGGTGTACAAGAAGGAACTTTATCTTTAGATATGTTTCAGAAAATAATGAATGGGATTAAGTCAATAAAACAAGAACTGAGAAATAATAGTCAAGTGCTGAGAATTGAATTTGACGAAATGAGACAGGAGCTGAAAGAAATTCAGGATTCTATGAGAAAGGAGAATAAAGATAGATCTGGAAAACCAAAAAAGGGTGAAAGAAAAATTAAAGGCAGGGTTCAAACTATGGAGATTGGATTAAATATGGACCTGGAAAAAGATTTGGATTTCCTGGCTGTGATGGATCCTGGAGACAAATATTACGGTTTGGAACTCAGCGCTGTCCCTGAAGGAATTGATGAAGAGATTGGAGATAAAGATATTATTGGTTCGAAAAAATTCCTGGACTGGAAGGATTTGATGGAACTTGAAAAGGAGAAAGTTAACAGAATTAATCCCTGTTTTGTGTCAATGGAAAAATCTTCAAGAGATGTGCTAGTGTATTCTGTAAAAAAGAGGAACAGAGATGCGGCTTTGCAACAATACTTCAGTGATACGTTCGGAATTGATGGCAAGGAAATATCTGTGATAAAGGAAATTCCTATCAGACTCCTATTATATGACTATGACAGCAAGATTATTGGGTGCGTAAAGATGGAAGATGGAAGATGGAACCAACACCGATAATGGAAGAAGAGCGATTTGAAATTACTGGACTTAGTAGACTTGATGAGTTGGATTAATTGACATGTTTATCTAGAAAAAAAATTGATGGACATATATCTCAAGGATTGGAAACTTCTCCTTGACTTTTTGTGGAAGAATAAAATGATATGATGTTAATGAGATTTGATACCAATTAAGATAACCGCTGGAGGAAGGTGATTTTATAATCTATTAAGAGACAGGCTTGTTATATATTATAGACTTATAGCTGAACTACGACAAATCGGAAGTCAATATTTTAATATATTTTTTTCCTTTTTTTATTGTATTTGTGTTTTTTCTTTTTGTATTGTTTTGGTTTTGAAAATTTGAATAAAAATTAATTGAAAAAAAAAAACATTCACGATCCAATTAGGGTTGCCAGGCTCAGGGCCTGAGAATGATTCTGTACCTTGGAGGTCTTCTGTATCTTTAAAAATTGTGCAGGGGGAAGGGAGAATTCCACCTTGTGGTTTTTCCCATTACAATGTTGCAAGAAAACCTGCACTTGGTTGAATTTTCTCTTCTCTTAAAGATACAGGATCATTCTCAGGCCCTGAGCCTGGCAACCCTAGATCCAATGTATTTATGTTGTCTCTTATAATGGAGATTGTAGGCACTATCGCCAGAGCTGGAATAATTGCCAAAAGATTTTCAGTTATTTCAAGCCAGAGATGAAGCACTTTCTTCTAGCCACCATTTCCTTTAAATCTTAGTTTTTCTTTTTGCTTTTATAAAGCAACAGCACCCTCTTAAGGCTGAACGAAGAACAGTATGCACAATTGCAGTCATTTGTTATTTGTCTCACGGGTTCAGGTCGGTTTTCTAAGTGCATTTCTTACAATGATATGTTTTTTCAAGGCTCTAACCATAGCTTTTTGTTGCTAGGAAAAAGAATGTTTTCTTAATTAATACCTTCTTGTTTAAGGTACACAAATGAGGTTGTGTTTCTAGGTGCCTTATTGCACTCATAACAGAATGCACAACTGTTCAACTAAATTGTCACTGTGTGTGTGCTGTAAGACCAATCATATGAAAAGGATCCCTGAAGAATGTAAGACACTCCTAGGATTTGAAAACATTTAAGAAATACTGTTTCTAGAACTCCTAACTAAATATGCATTCTGGTTGGCAGGTGCAATACTCTGCCTGGCCAATGAGAATTCATGATGTGTCAGTCATGTTGCAGAGATGTGTTGCATGCAATATGGTAAGATAGTTGAGCAGAAAAAATGAAGTCAGAGAAGATGTGGCTCCTGTGCTGCAAATGCTGAATTTCACGCCAGGAAATAAAAAGGGTATTTAACTTCTGAAGTTAGGACAGAATTAGACATTAGAAAAGACAGAGTGCTGCCATCATTTCTGTCTCCTTCTCTGTTCATCTTTCATTTTGTTTGCTTTTGGTGGTAGGAGCATGAAAATGCATGGCACAGGGTGGATAAAAATAAAGGATTTACTTTTTTTTAACAAAACATTTTTAAAATATCAAATCAGATGTTTAAAAAATATGAATTATATTGTTTTCCTTAAAAACAACCAGGTTTAACATAATATTTGAATAAAAGCATGTTAAAAGTCTACACTTATAATCTCTTAAAGAGTCTACACATAATCTCTATGGCTCTCTATGTCAGCTTTTCTATGTAAAACATGGGTGGCTAACCTTTTTGGGCTGAGGACTGGATTGACCCACTGTCCACTCTCTAAGGGTTGCATGTCGAAGTGGGAGTGGTCACTTTTTACATTTTAAAAGGGATACATTCTGGGGCTATGGGAGATCATAAAAACTTTTTGGCATCAGGGGTTGTTGTTATGTGCCTTCAAGTAGATTGCAACTTATGGCGACCCTATGAATCAGGGGAGTGGTCAATTAAAAATGGGGGGGGGGTTGGAAGACAACAACAAAAACTTTTGACATAACAGTGAAGTGCCTATGGGAGCAGTCAAGTTTTTTTAAAAAAATGAATGTTTAATTTTTTTTCTGGAGGGCAAAAACCTTCTGGCATCTTGTGGGGGATCCACAGAAGCAGTCAACAATTTTAAGAGACTGAAGTAAATATTTGTTAGTTAGGGACAGAGCTTCTGCCATAATATTCCCCTGACTTTGCATATACACTGCATGCCCACTTAACTCCCAACTCCCATCAGTCTTGACCACTGGCCAGGCTACTGGGGCTGATGAGAGTTCAACAGAATCTGGAGGGCCACAGGTTCTGCAACCCGGTATTAGATGGAAGAGGGGAGAAAGAACATTGCCAGGGTAGGTTTCGTCTTCAAAAGCTTAGCCCCGTTTCCAGAGTCTGCTCTAACTAATGGCACATATATTAACATAAACTTGTAAGTTAAATCATTAAGTTGTTTTCTGTTTGAAAATATTTTCTAACATCACAAGGAAAAAGTAACTGAGCATGAGTAGTCAGATAATTTGAGTTCTGTTCCTGACTATCAGATACATGACCTAAATTTTCAGGATGTCATCTTGCTCATCTTTGTATCTGGATTGACTTCTCATAGGTCAGTGTTTCTTAATCACTCATGGAGTTTGGGTGCTCAGAATATACAGAATATGCAAAGATATCTACTCATAATTTGAATTCTACTTCCACAAAATCATGTCATATCATTACTGATCCAAAGCATTACCTGATAAGCTTCATTACTCTGCTTACTCATCATATTTCTGTTATCTTCCACAGTGAAGCCTTGGTCTTTTGCAAAAGTCACAGCACCATCCCCAACCAGAAAACTGTGTGGAGTTTCTTCCATGACTTTACGTGCTACAGCAAGTGGAGTTCCAATTCTTTATCAACACAAAGAATATAATTTAAAATGTGTCTTGTTTCATAGGGACTTTTAAGAACTGAGCTTTATGGCTAAATGTAATGACACAAATATGAAGACCTAAATACGCACAAAAACCATTACACTCTAAGGAAAAATAACTTTACTGTGTAAAAGCATAATGGAAGAAAAAATGTAGGCTGGCAATATGTCTACACTTATCTAAATACACACACAACTAGGGTGCATGCATTATTATTTAGCAGGGTGGATGGTGAGCCTAGAAAACTCTCTAGATAAATAGAAAAGGGGGAACAGGCTTCAGAAAATGATCTGATGCCCCAGGTTCAAGAGAAGATGTATCACAGAAAAGGTACTTGCTATTGTGTATGTGTGTTAGGGAAGGGAAGGTTCTCTTTAATAAGATACAAATTCTTCTGCAAGACATTAGGAAGCAAAGTTCAATAGTGGTAGATCACAGGATGCATTAGGACTATAATCTATCTTCATGTGAATAAATAGCAGCAGATTACACCAACAAATGCTTGTATGGATGTTCCTTTCAGATCATCATAAGTATTATTTTTCTAGACTCTGTCCTTTAAACATTAATTATACAGAGAAGAAACCATAAAATATGGGGGGTGATGGAGAAATATTGCAAAGGTTTTTTGCTAGTTTAGTTCTGGATTTTCTGGCATCTGCCTTTTGGAAGCTACCACACACTGTTTTGAAGACAATTTTGATTACCAAGATTTCACCCCAGACATAGCTCATTAACTGACTAACACCACACAATGCAAATGAAGCCAATGCTGCAACCCTGTGCTGTATTAGGAGCACCTAACCCTGGGCTGATGAATGTCTAACTCTGCATAGGATCAGACTACACATGCCAGATATTTATTGATAACATATACCAAGGGATAATCCTTACCCATGCAAGGCTGCCACAGCTCCAAAATGCCCAGGCTGTCCTTCCATTATTGCTGCATCACATTGGATTATGCCATCTTTATTTGGGTAGCCTCCTCGTCCTATTACAGCTTCCTGTTTCTTCATCATTCTCAATATCTGGAAACATTTTTTTTAAAATATTATAACTACTACTTCATATTTGCATTTAAAAATTAACACGGAAAGGCATCCTGTGTACAACAAATAACCACTAATGTAGAATGAATCATACATATTTTAATATGCTAGGTTTCTATTTCTATTTTTGTCTCGATTGGAAAACACCATTTTCCACGATGTACTGATATTAAATGATAATGCATAACTATTTGTTAAAAGGAGACTAGTGCTGAATTCATCTCAGATAGTCATGATTTGAAAAACTGCCTAAATATACCCTTCAACATTTGGCAGAGTAAAATATCTATACTTCTGTTACATTAAGCACACAAGAAATTCCTCATATTATACTGTGAGTGAGTAATAGTCTAATAAAGGTGTGGTCTTCAAAATATGTATTTCTTCAACCACTTAGAGACTTTGGTTTTATATTTATAGAGTGTAAATCTTTCCAGTAGCCAAAAAGTATACGCCACTCACACAGAAAACATGGAGCAATTGTCACGAATACCTCCTCCTTTCTATGTGGCTGTCAGATTTATAGTGTCCTTTACCCATCTGCCTTCTTCATTCTGATCAGCTAGGTGGATGATGCTGACATGTCATCCCTATGGCACTAGATATATAGCAGAAAACATCAACATGCATATTTAGTTAGAAATTAGCTACAGTCACAGTGCATAGGCAGTCAATATGTTAGCATACACATTTGTCAGATTTTTGTTGGAGAAACTGAGGCAGAAGGGTCCCATAATCCCCCACTATGTCTCCCTGTGCATGCTTTTTTTAAGGAAATGGTCTTAAACACTTTCAGACTCAGAACTTAAAGCAGCATTCACTTTTAATTTTTTGTTCTACAGATCTATCTTTCTTCCATCTCTCCACCCATATTTGACACCTGATATATATTATATATTAGATTTACATCCCACCCTTCTTTCCTGTAGGAGCCATGTATGTATGTATGTTTGTATTGTAATTAATGTGATTAACCAAATCCTTATCGGGATCTAGAAGATCTATCTTATTCTTGTGGTTGTAATTTTTTAAGCTGATTTTAATATTGTATTTTTAACCAGGCAGGAAATCCAATCCACAATAATTCTCTCTCTTCCATCATCTTTGTGCTTCAACCCCCTTATTTCTCCACCCCCTTTCACTTTTTCTTTAATTTTAAAGGTCTAAAACTAAGTAAATAAACGGTGTGATAGTGCACATCTCAGCCTAAACGTAACAAAAGAATGGCTATTTAGACTGCACTACTTCCTTCCAACTGGACTACGCGAAAGCAAGGGGAACTCACCCACAACGGTCTTTAGCGACCACCCCTAACAGAAAAGAGTTGCCCTTACAAGTAGCGGCTGCAAGAGCAATTGGTGGGGACGTGAGATAGGGCCTTCTCAGTGGCTGCCCCCAGGTTCTGGAACTCTCTTCCTACAGAAGCACAAATGGCCCCTTCCTTGCTATCCTTCCTTGCTATCCTTCCGTTGGCAGGAAAGACTTTTTTATTCCGACAGGCTTTTGGACTAGAAGATGTTTAAGATAGGGCCTCATAAGGTCTGTTGTATTGATCTATGGTCCTATTCTTAATGTTTTAAATTGTTTTAGTATCTTAAGTGTACGTTTCATGATTTTAACATCACGAATAGTTTAATTCTATCTTAATTGTATATTTTTGTATGTTTCTTTTACCTATGTGTAGTTTTTACTTGTAAGCCGCCCTGAGTTCCAGTTCTGGAAAAAGGGCGGGGTAAAAATAAAGATTCATTCATTCATGCAATGCGTGGAGATGGCAGGTGAGGTGGTGAGGTGGAGTTTTGGGGCCCGACCCACCACGTGGAAGACCAAACTGCTCAGGAGCTTGTCCATGAATACCTGCAAGCTCCTTTGCTTCTTTCATTATTGTTATTAATTGTTATCATTACAATAAACCTTCAGCACTACAGTCACCTGCCATGGCTTGCTGGAGGGGAATCTGTCGCTGAGCTCCCCCCGCAAGCAGCAGTTCCTTCATCCTCCGCACTGCAGCGAGGGAAAAAGCCCAAGTACCCGCAGCCGCTGCCATGGCAACAGCCGACCGCGGGGCAGGGCGAAAAAGCCACCGGGGGGGGCAGCAGCGGCGTCTGTGCCGGCCGCCTTAAGACCGAAGACTCCAGGCTCTGATTGGGTGCCCGGGAGCCCGTCAGTCACGGCGGGGGTGGAGCCTGCTGCGGGTCACGGAGGCGGGTCCTGCGCGGGCGGGGTCGCTGGCTGTTTCCTTTTGCTTCCCTTCCGGGGCGGTGTAAGCGAGGAGAGGCCTGGTGGAGCCAGAGGAGGGCAGCGCCGCACTCGCCACCCGTTGCTTCGGACATCCGCGCGGCCCTCCGGGACAGGACCATGGACACGCTGGGCAGGAAAGTGGTCGTTTGCGACAACGGCACCGGGGTGAGGAACGCGCTGCTGGGCGGGCGGAGCCGCCTTGCTCCCTGCGGCTGGTTTGGATACGAAGGCGAGGGCTGCTGCGGGCTGTAACGGGGCTGTCTCTGGAGGGGCGTCTGGTCCTGCAGGGAAGGCGCCTCTTATAAGCCGGGAGGGTGCGCCTGCGTGTACTCGGAAGTCTACCGCCGTGGGAAATCCCAAATAAGCGTTTCAGGCTTGGGCTCAATGTTGGGCTGCTCGTAGAAGAAACTGTGTCCTTCCGCGTTTCCCGCATAAGAGGCATTTGACTGCGCGCACAAGTCCTGTCTTTCCTCTTCTCCCCATCTCTTCCTTGCAAAGGATTCTAGGGCCCGCGTCCCCGTATTATGCGCTCCCTCCTTCTCAATGATCCAGTGGGCTCTTGCTCTCTTTCTAGATCGGAGATACGAAGTTGGGATGCCCTCGTCTCTCGCGCGCTCTCCTCTCTCTTATTCACATATGCACACCCCTGCCGCCTTTCTACAATTTTGCTATCAGTTCGCACCCCAGTTAATTTCTTTGTCTGGGGGTGTTCATTCACACTGTTAGCTCTTGATGTGTCACAGATGCACTGCTCTCTCTTCCCTCCATCTCTGGCCATTCCATATCTGTTTCTTGAGTGTGCCACTGTTGTGTCGCTTTTCTCGCTCGTGAGGGTTTGTCTAGACATTGTGTATCTCAAGCCTTTCTGTTGTGTGCTTACTTCAGTTACCTACCCCACCTTTCGCCAGGGCTGTGGAGTCAGAGTCGGGAGCAATTTTGGGTGGAGTCGGAGTCGGTAGAAATGTACCGACTCTGGCTTCAAAATAAAATTTTGATTGACAATTTTTTTAAAACATAAATTCAAAATGTCAAAGAAGCTTCCCATGAAGTCAACTGTAGTTGAGCATTTCGCCATAACTCAAGATGGAAAACATTTTGTGTGTCAGTGTATGACACAGGACCCAGATGAAGACAAATGCTGTGATGCCAAGATCAGCGCATATTCAGGCAGCGATAAAAATGCTCCTATAAGAGCTTCCAATTTAAAAAGACATTTACAGCCCTTTCCAGGGCTGTGGAGTTGGAAGCAATTTTGGGTGGAGTCGGACTTGGACAGTAGAAAAATAGAGGAGTCGGAGTCGAAGGTTTGGCATACCGACTCCACAGCCCTGCTTTTCGCAGTCAGTTACTCTAGCAAGATATCCTACTGCTGGTTTCAAGTTTTTTCACTTCAAAAGCCTGCAGTCAGGAGTACTAATAATAGTACCAGAACTCCTCCTCTTCTAAAAATATGTTCAGTAACAAAAGGCATTTGAGTAAGCATTTTAAGAACATCAAAAGTAATGCACTGAAGTCAAGAGACTTAGTTGTCATGTATTGATGTAAGACTAGAATGATTTGCTGGGTCTCCAATAAGCCATTAAGAACAATTTTTCCCCATTGTATAGATTTATTGTTGATAGTACCATATCAGGGAATAACATTTCTCACTACATGTATGGAATGTATGTTGGTTGTGAGATTTATTTATTAGATTTATATCCCCTTTCTCCCAGTAGGATCACAGGGCGGCAAACAAAAGCACTAAAAACACTCTTAAAACATAAAAACAGACTTTAAAATATATTACAAAATATTAAAACAAAACATCTTTAAAAACATATTCTGAAAAAAGTTTTTAAAACATCTTTAAAAACAGTTCCAACACAGATGCAGACTGGGATAAAGTGTCTACTGAAAGGTGTAGGTGTCAGAAAGATAACAGAGATGGTGCCTGCCTTAATATTTAATGGGAGGGAATTCCGAAGGATAGTTGCCACTACACTAAAGGTCCGTTTCCTATGTTGTGTGGAACGGACCTCCTAATAAGATGGAATCTGCGGGAGGCCCTCACCTACAGAGCGTAGTGATCGACTGAGTATATAAGGGGTAAGATGATCTTTCAGGTATCCTGGTTCCAAGCTGTATAGGGCTTTGTACACCAAAACAAGAACCTTGAACTTAGCCTGGTAGCTTATAGGCAGTCAGTGCAATTATTTCAGCAGTGGGGTGACATGTTTATTTATTTATTTATTTATTGCATTTGTATACCACCCCATAGCTGAAGCTCTCTGGGTGGTTTACAACAATTAAAAACATTAAAAACAAATACACAAATTTAAAAACACATTTTAAAATAGCAATTTAAAAACACATGCTAAAATGCCTAGGAGAAGAGGAAAGTCTTGACCTGGTGCCAAAAAGATGACAGGGTTGGCGCCACGTCAGGGAGATCATTCCATAATTTGTGGGCTACCACTGAGAAGGCCCTCTCCCTTGTTGCCAGACTCCCAGCTTCCCTTAGAGTAGGCACCCGGAGGAGGGTCTTTGATGTTGAGCATATGGGTGGGTTTGTGTTGGGAGAGGCGTTCCATCTGATATTGTCCTAATCCGTATAAGGCTTTATAGGTTAAAACCAGCACCTTGAATCGAGCTCGGAAACATACAGGCAGCCAATGCAAGCAGGCCAGAATCGGTGTTATATGTTCGAACCATCTGGTCCCTGTTACCAATCTGGCTGCTGCATTTTGCACAAGCTGCAGCTTCCGAACCGTCTTCAAAGGCAGCCCCATGTAGAGTGCATTGCAGTAATCTAATTTGGAGGTTACCAGAGCATGGACAACTGAAGCCAGGTTATCCCTGTCCAGATAGGGGCATAGCTGGGCCACCAACCAAAGTTGGTAGAAGGCACTCCGTGCCACCAAGGCTACCTGAGCCTCAAGTGACAGAGATGGTTCTAGGAGAACCCCTAAGCTACGAACCTAGTCCTTTAGGGGGAGTACAACCCCATCCAGGACAGGTTGGACATCCACCATCCTATCAGAAGAACCACCCACTAGCAGCATCTCAGTCTTGTCTGGATTGAGCCTCAGTTTATTAGCCCTCATCCAGTCCACTGTCGCAGCCAGGCACCGGTTCAGCACATTGACAGCCTCACCTGAAGAAGATGAAAAGGAGAAATAAAGCTGCATGTTATCAGCATACTGATGGCAGCTCACTCCAAAGCTCCGGATGACCGCACCCAACGGTTTCATGTAGATGTTGAACAGCATGGGGGACAGAACTGACCCCTGCGGAACCCCATACTGGAGAGTCCAGGGTGCCGAGCAATGTTCCCCAAGCACCACTTTCTGGAGCCGACCCCCCCCAAGTAGGAGTCAAACCATGTTGGTGATACCCTGACCCAGTGAGCAGTTGCACTGCTGCATTTTTCACTAGCTGCAGCTTCTGGTCCAACCTCAAGGGCAGCCACACATAGCTTGCATTACAGTAATCCAGCTTGGAGTTTAGCAATGCATGGACAAGAATGGTCAGGTTATGCCAGTCCAGAAATGGCCACAGCTGTTTTACCAGCTGAAGCTAGTAATAGGCACTCTTAGCCAGTGAGGTCACCTGGGCCTCTAGGTACAAAGATGGATCCAGGAGCACCCTCAGACTATGGATCTGCTCTTTCAGAGGGAGTACACCGCCATCCAAAGCAGGCAACTGACCAATTATCCGAACTCAGGAACCAGCAACCCACAGCGCCTCCGTCTTGCTAGGATTCAGACTCAGTTTATTGCCCCTCATCCAACCTACCACCACCAACCTAGGCACTGGTCTAGCACTTGCATGGCCTCTCCCGATTTAGATGTCACAGAGAAACTGAGCTGGGTATCGGTGTACTGCTGACACTTTACCCCAAATCTCCTGATGACCACTCCCAAGGGGTTCATATAGATGTTAAACAGCATGGGGAACAAGATGGTACCCTGTGGCACCCCACAGCACAGCTGCCATAGCTCACAGCCACACGCTGAAGTGTTGCGACTTCCTTTGTGCATGAGTAATGGACCCTCTCAAAATTAATACTTGTGTTATGTGTTTATTTGAAAAAGAGACCATCTGGCTTGTCTATATCACCATGAAGAATATCATATAAGGAGAGCTCATTCTTTTTTTTTTGGTAACATAAGACAAAGCTTCGTTTCGGTTATTGCTGGCAGTTTTTGTGAATGAAAAACTACATGCTTTGCACCTACAGCCCCCGCCTATAGTCCTATATACACTTACCTGGAAATAAGTCCCATTGAGCTCAGTGGGACTTTCTTCTGAGTAGGGACTCAAAGGATTGCTCCGTAAATCCTTACTGCCTTATATGAGGAAGATGGGAGAACATTATCTTCAAACTATGAGAGTGTACCTCTTGAATAGTAGCCATGATGACTAAAGATGCCTGAACATGTTGCTCCCGTGTAATATGTAAAATAAAATTCTGTATATTCTGAACAGGCAGTAAAAAAAAAGTACTATGTGAATTAGTTTTTAAAGTAAGGGTCACTTCACACATTCCTTGGCAACAAATCCAGGTTACTGCTGAGTGTGCACTCACAAGGAGTTGCTTCCAATCTTGGCTTACGATAAGGTTATCTATTATACAGATGTTACTTAATATTTGTCATATTCACAATTTATTTGTCATATTCACAATTTACACTTTGAAATATGCATTTAAAAACACACAAAATGCTTTCCTGGGCGTTAAGTCACACATGACATTAAATACATTTTTGCATATTAATATGTATATTTTTAAAAATACACATAGCAACTGCTGGTGTGTGTTGCCAGGGTCTCACCAGACACAGAGGGGGCTTAACCCTCTTGTCCCCTGCTGTAATTCTGGTGAAATCCTTTCCCAGAAGCTGCTGTTTGCATTTAGAGGGAACCCCTTATTGATACCAGTGGGGGATTTAATCTCAATTAAAATACTAGCTTCAGATTATGAATTTTATTCTAAAGTAGCCATTTGCTAGTGGTTGGAGCATATTTATATTCCCAATATCTGCAGTGTTAGCAACATCAGAAGGGATGCTTTCAAACTGAGGGTGTATGTCAGTTTTTCTGACTTCTTAGGGGCTAGTGGTAAAATGCTGCAGGCTTCCATCTCAAGAAACTAAAATGAATGAAGTCTGTCTTACCTGGAACTAAAAATAATGATAATGCTATTTAAGACTAACCAGAAGATTAATTTTTGAAGAGAGGCAGACATTTGTACTTTTCCGTCTGAAGTAATATTTATATATACAATAATTTATTACCACTTTATGACTTAATGGGAAGTGAGAGAGCCAGTCAAAACCACAGGGTGTGTAGAAGAAACTATATATGGTAAAGTGTACACTAGATTAACCTAGCAGATTTTCCAACAGCTGTAAAAAAAAAAGAGTTTGGTTAAGTTTATGTCTATATTTACAATTGTGAGATTAGCTGGTTTAGTGGTGTACTACTTCGCGAAGAGCCAAAAAGCCAAAAAAACAGTATGCTCAGTGCTGTAGTAGGCTGAAATAGACATGACCCAATAATACATACTGATTTGGAGAGCATACAGTTTTTGCTAAGTTTTATTTAAATTATTTATTTATTATTTCCACTAAAATATTCAAGGCAGCTTAATCCTAGAGAGGTGTAAAACAGGTTTTAAAACCTCCCCATTAACTTACTGTTCTGTCTAAAATAGTGGCCTCAGTAATGGATGGAAAGGTAGAGAGAGGGAAGAAGTGGAACTCCCCCCCCCATTAATTAGTGGCTTCTAATGGATGAGATTGTTCCGCCAAGAATGTTCAACCTCTTTAGCAAATATAAACTCAAATCACTCTGCTTCCCATTAAGTATTGTCCTGCTCCTTTTTGTTCCAACTCAAGTCTTTGGTATATCCCAAGACTCGATTTCAGCTTAAATGCTTAGCTATATGCATAAACACTTTTACATAATGTCATATGTGAAAGCTGTCTTGAGTGAGAAAAATAAAATGAGGATGACCTGGAGGGGCATCCATCTGCAGCTCCTTCTCCTCTCACTCTGTTACTCTGCCCAAGCTTGCTGTGGGGCAAAAAGAAAAATAGAGGAGGGAGTCCTACATACTCCAGAAAATGAAAAGGGAATGTTGGTAATGAGATCAGAAGAAGAATTAGGTGGGGAAAAGCTGGAGTTGTAATTGACAACCGCTGTAAGAGTAGTAATGTAAACTGAAGAATGAGAAAGTGAAACGGTTGTATCCAAATAAGTTATACTCAGAATAGACCCATTAAAATTAATGGGCCTGCGTTAGTCATGCGTTTATGGGTCTGAGTGGGCTAACATTGCCTACAACTCAGTTTCTACTGGGCATGGCTACATGCCAATTAACTGAGATAGAAAAAAATAACATCCATTTGATTTCCCCCCCCTCCAATATTCATAGTCAGTGTGGCGTAGTGGTTAGGATGAGACTAGGATTCATATCCTCACTCAGCCATGAAGTTCACTGGGTGACTTTGGACCACTTACAGTCTAACCTACCTCACAAGGTTGTTCTGAGGATAAAATGGAGAACCATGTATGCTACCTTGAGCTCTTTGTGGGTAGGACAGAAATGCGGTAGTAAATAAATAAAATATATTCTCTTTTATGTTTCTTTCCTATGCAGAAGAGTTGTATTATAAAAAACACCAGAGGACCTGGATTAATAGGACTCGGGTGGTGACAGAGTATATTGTAGCCCCTACCTCCCAAATACAGTTTGTCAACCCTGCAATAAATATGTGGTCTTCTAAAAGAAAATAAGAGGGAGGAGAAGGAGCAGCAGCAACAAATGTGGTATATTTATTTAAGATACTTACAGGCTGCTTTTCCAGTAGTCCAAAGCAGCTTATGGGGCAGATAAAAACCCTGAAAACAGTAAAACATATGACAAAAGTATACAAACTACTAGAGCCTCCAAATTGATAGTCAGTGTTGTTGGCTTCCAAAAACAGCATTTTAAGAAAGAAACTTGAGCTCTTTTCAGAAATAGACTGAAATTCATGGCAATGTAACAAAAAGAAATGGATTTTCTTGTAAAATTTCTAAATGCTCTGCTACATTGAATAGGTGTTTTCACAATCAATAAAGCATTTTTATGTGTTTCTAAAATATATACACTGAGGCTATAGATTTTCAAGACCTTTTAAAACCAAACTGAAATAATAAATAGATGATGTGTGTTTGAAGATTCCCTATGAAGGTCCTGATGTTGAGATCATGACTCAACACACCCTTAAAGGCGTTTGAAAAGTAGATTATGCAGGATATAATGAACCTATGGAACACCTTACCAGTTGATACTCGCTTAGCCCCTTCACTTTTGGGTTTTCGGAGGCAGTTGAAGACATGGCTCTTCGTACAGTCAGATAAATGAACATGCCACAGTTAGGTGGCTAAGGGGGTGGTCTGATTTTTGGGGTCTTATGTGAACAGTATTTTTATTATGTACCTGTTGATTTTTATTTTGATGTTGTTTTTGTATTTTTATTCCTTTGTATGTCGCCTAGAGTGACAGGTTGTCCTGCCTGATAGGCGTCCAATAAATTTTAGATAATAATAATAATAATAATAATAATAATAATAATAACAACAACAACAACAACCCTGGTTGGAAAACTTACTGAGCAATTTGTGCATCGCATAAGTAGTAATGTTGCCTTCAGCACACGCAGAGGCCACATTTGCATGAATTACCTGCTATTAGGCAGCCTTCGCTGTACTGTTGTTGACACCAGCTAAAAACGTTCTAGTTTAGGGAAGCCTACCCAAACATGCAAATTGGACATGTATTTTAATATGGAATTGCATTTTATTATGTATATTTTAAGGTACTGATTATAAGTTGAAAAATTTTAGGACTTGTTTTTAATTTTATTGGCATTTTAATGTAAACCACTTAGAGGCTTTGATTAAGTGGTATACAAATCTGTTTTAAAAAATCCTGACTTAATAACATGTTCTGTGCAGTAGGATGTAGCACCTTCAAAGATTTCATCACACATTGCCCATAGAACTTTCAACCTTCTCTTTACCTATGAAATATTTGGATTTTTTTAAAAAAGCAACAGTTGAGATCATCAGGAAGCTGTATTATGTGCTCACTGCTATACTGTATTCTTATGCATTTTATAGAGAGTTAACTGAATACCAACAATTCTATCCTCCGTAGGTATCTACAAACTTAGGAAGGCCCTACTACCTAGATTTGTTCTCTTTGGAAGTGGGTCCAGCAACCAGAATAGTGGGAATTTTCATCCCTTGCTGAAACTCTGAAGTTGCATATATTCAAAAATTTTGTATCTGCATAAATGTAGAGCAATCTAAATTTCTGGACAGCCTTGAATATACTTAAGCAGACGAAATGTCGTGTATTTTTTCTTTTAACTGTCTTTTTACACTCTCGGGCGTTTCTTTCATGAAAACATTTGTAACTTAAAATGTTGTGTTCATCTGTCTTTGTCTTGTTTTAGATTTATGTTAGAAAAGCACCAGGAAGTTGTTAAGATGAATAGTACAAACTAACTTGAAGAATTTTTTTCTTTTCAGTTTGTGAAATGTGGGTACGCAGGATCCAATTTTCCAGAACACATCTTCCCAGCTTTAGTTGGAAGACCAATTATTCGCTCAACTGCCAAAGTGGGAAATATTGAAATCAAGGTACTGTTAAAGAACTTAACTCTATTGCATGGTGCTTTGAGGTGCTCCCTCCCCCTTCTGAATAACTGCTTCTAATACATTGTGTGATCGTCTAGTTGTTAAAACAATGCAAATGAAAATTGACCAATGGTTCACAAGGAAAAATTCTCTGATGGAGCTATTAATTCAGTAGGTTTTGAAACTATTGTGACAGTATAAACAGGTGTTGTCCTCCAACTACTGAAGTGAGCAATTAGCAGTATTGTGTAGTTGTTAGTGTGTCAGACTAGGACTGGGAACATCCATACTGAAACTCTACTTAGCCATGAAGCTGACTGGGTGACCTTGGACCAATTGCTCTCCTTCCTTCGGCTTAAACTACCTCACAGGATTGTTAGGAAGATAACATTTTAGTATACCATGGATCATTGTTCCAATTATGCACCCATGGAGAGACAAGGAGGGGTCCTTGGTGAAATCCCCTTGAACTCCACCAGTATTAGCCACACACCCAAGCTCTGTTTCTATACACTGCTCTGCAAGTTACGTATATAACTGTGGGAAAAGTAGGGAGCCATCCAGTGTATTGAGAGCAGTGATCTCCTACTCTTCCTTAAGCGCACTGAAATGGGAGAATTAAATCTGTTTTCATGAGCTTTCTTTTTGTTGTCTCAAAACAAATCCCCTGCTGCAATAGACCTCTTCCTCTTTGTTTTCGCTATATCTGTGAGAGGTGGGATCTGAAAAGGGACACCCCCCCTCCGCAGTGCAGAGTACATAGGAGAAGTCCTTTGAGATATCAGCTGAATTATAAGGTGGGTAGCAGTAACACACATTGGGATAATCTTTTCAGAAATCAAGCCTCTTGACTAGTGAGATCTGTGGTAGTCTGTCTCTACACTGTGCCGGATAACGCAGACCGTTGATCTTTTGTGTCCCTTCGTTAATGACAGAAGGGAATTTTTGGGACATTCTGGACCATCACAAAGCAACAGAACCAGGTCTAAGATTTCTTCTGTAACAGCCCAAAGGACATAGCCCCCCCACGCCCTTTTGTTCCTAGTGATTCATTCTACTGGGGTTCAAGAATATCCTCACCCTTGAGTCAAGGTTTTTGGGGCCCTGGATTGCCCCAGCTGTTATGCAAGGTTAAGGCACAGGGTGCACTGCTGGTATCTCTGAGGTATGGCAGGGGGCTCGGACAAAATCAAGTGTGTGAGTGGGCAGCTAGCCAACCAGCTAGCTATTGCTTCGCTTAAGGTGTAACATGGGTGGATCTCTGTAGGTAGCTCTGCATTGTTTTGTTTAACTAGGCTAAGGTCCAAATTGCCCTCCTCAACCAGTTGCATAACCACAAGGAAACATGGTGCAATTGGAGAGATTAAAAAAGCAGGCCTTGCACGTTTTAGTAAAGCCAGGTCATGGGATGCACAGCCTTCTAAAAGCAGTACTAAGATGATCATTACATATGGGGCAGTACCATTTTCTCTTCATGTAGTTCACACAGATTTTTGGCTAGCTTCATTTGTGCAGAGTAAGTGGAGCAGTGTCAGTCATCTGATTCTGGCCCGCTTGCATTGGCTGCCTGTATGTTTCCGAGCTCAATTCAAGGTGCTGGTTTTGACCTATAAAGCCTTACATGGCTTGGGACCACAATACCTGATGGAACTCCTCTCCCGATACAAACCCACCCGTACACTACGTTCAAGATCAAAGGCCCTCCTCCGGGTGCCTACTCCAAGGGAAGCTCGGAGGGTGGCAACAAGGGAGAGGGCCTTCTCAGTGGTGGCCCCCAAATTATGGAATGATCTTTTTGACGAGGTGCACCTGGCGCCAACACTGTTATCTTTTCGCTGCCAGGTCAAGACTTTCCTCTTCCAGGCATTTTAGCATGTGTTTGAAATTGTTTTTATATTGCTTTAAATTTTAAAATTGTGTTTTAAATTGTTTTTAAAATATGTGTTTGAAATTGTATATTTGTTTTAATGTTTTTGATTGCTGTAAACCGCCCAGAGAGCTTCGGCTATGGGGCAGTATACAAATGCAATCAATCAATCAATCAATCAATCAAATCTGCATTTTAATGGGGAAGTTAGAATAAATGAAGTGACAAAAGTATTTGTGCAATAACAGATCTCTTCCATTTCCTTGCCTTACCACCATGGTCTAGGAGCATGTGTAGTCTTCTCATCTGCTACACCATTCTGTGTCTAAGTGCATGTTCCTTTTTTCCTCCTTTAGCTGCCTTGCAGTATCTCAGAGAGTATAATGAAAGGTTCTCTCAAAATGTACATACAGATGAGCAGGCTTAGAAGACGAGAATGCAGCAAGCAAAGGGGCAAGGGAGTTTTGTGTCTGCACCGACTTACACGTTATAATAGGGATTAGGTAGCACATCTTTTGAGAGACCTTGTCGGCTACAAGATGTGTTAATAATATCAAGAGTTAAGCGTTGTATTAGTATTGCCAACTTTAGATGTCCCATGAGGATTTTCTGTAGCCAAATAGCTCAAATAATTCAGCAGATACTGGGCAATAAAGAAGCATGGCAGATCCTATCTGACTAGATTTTACTTTGTTATTGCTTAGGATTAAGACATATTTCTGCACAGTAGGCAGTTCAATTGTACATATGTATTTGTAGCTGCCCAATCTTAAAGGCCTGGGGCAGATGTTTTGTCCTTGGGAAAAGGTGGTAACTGAGTAATGAATTGTCTGCTTTGCATACAGAAGGTCCCAGGGTCAGTCCCTGGCATCTCCAGGTAGGGCTAGGAGGGTCTCTGCCTAAAAAACTGGAGAGCTACTGCCAGTCAGTATAAATACGTATCTCAATGAACCAATGGTCTGACTCTGTATAAGGCAGCTTCCTGGGTTCTTATGTTTCTAAAATGCATACATGGAAGATTGGGGGGAAAAAAGATTACAAGGGTAACAGATATCTCCTTTCACCTGGCTTAACCCAGTTCTAGCCACCAAAGGCCATACTTAATAGGTTTCATGGGATAGATACTTGGATATTGGTGGGAGCAGCAATGAGTAATGAATGAATAGCATTGCCAAGGAGAGCATTGGGAGAGTGTTGTTCTGGGTATGTTGGGCCCAAGCCATTTAAAACAATGTGTCAAAACTGGCACCTTGAATTGTATCAGGAAGACCATAGGACGCCAGATACTAGAGTACTAGTGCCCCACACTTTTGGCAATCCAACAGATAAACAATGTGCTGGTGTCATGTATTGGACATCTGCTGAAACTCTAAAGCAGAGATGGGGAACCGCAGGACTAGGGCCAAGTGCATCATGCCAGACCTCTTTATCTGGCCCTTGAGACTCTCCCAAGAGTCTACACCTAAGACCATCTACACCCCTTACTGGCCCTGCATTTTGTCCTTCTTGAGTGTGTTTGCCTAACTGGAATGAGTTCTTGTTTGCTTGGATGGAGGGTTTTTTTTTTAGTGTACAGTATGTAGACACTAGCCTGCTGTACAGAGGCAAAATTTACCTGCTCTGGCCCTGCCCACCATTGGCCCATGATGCCTGGAAGGTTGCCCATAAAAGAATGTGGCCCTTGGGTTGAAAAAGATTCCTCATTCCTGCTCTAAAGGCTACCAAGGGCAACGTTGGCTATTTAGTATATGGATAATCATGCATTCGTTATTCATCATAAATGTGCTAGGTCTGTTTAAAGATTCTAAGATTGAGTCACATAGCACTCATTTCTTTGTTGAAAAGAAAAGTGGGTTGATTTTCCTCCAAATCAGGTAGGAATATTCCACTTCATTTCAAATTTTACGGGCTTATAAATAGAAAAAACAAGCATGACCAGATTTCTGAAGTAAGCCAAGGAAATGAACTGGAAGAATGTCAGTGTTGTTTCAATGTTCTGCATAATTTTGCATCTCTTACATATGCAAAATATAGAAATTTCAAATAAATGAAATTCAGAAAATGGCCCAGTTTGTATATAACAGTAAGCCATAGTCAGAAACAAAGTATGGCTTACTCAGTCACACTTGCTTCAACCTACATAGCTCTGGGATAAGCAGACTGTGAAATCTGGGTTTAGCGTTGTGTGCAAACCAACACTAGTGGTTTATTTCTCTCCAAACAAATTGCAAGTGGAAGCCAAAGTTTGCTCTTGACTTAGCCGGACTTCATGGTTTGTTTCTGGCAAAGGCAGGCAGGGCGCAGTTAAGCAGCACCCACCAGCACGCTGCTCATTTGTGGTAAATCAAATGACCGTGGCTTACCTTTATGTGGAAACGTAGTCACTGAAGGAGGGGTTGAAGCAGCTACAAATGTAAAATTTGCAGAAGCAGTGTTAATGCATGTAAAAATGTTACCTAAGAGTGGTATATTAACTTACTCAGAGCATACTGGGAGTTGAATGTATGTACACACTGGGCCTTTAAAAAAAAGCAAGACATCACTGTATAATTATTGTAGTGTTTAGGACAGTTAAGCGGACTTATCCTATCATATATTTGATTTTGTTTTTTCAAAGCATAATAAAACACACTAAAATAAAAAAGCACCACAAATATTATCTCAGTTATTAAAAGCCATCCCAGATGAAGCTCGCTCCGTGCTTTGTGCTGTTCATATCTTTCTAAATACCTTTCAAGCCTGTTTTACTTGGCTTCTACTGATTCAAAGATTTGGATAACTGCACAATCATAATAAACTACAGTTGTAGTCCCTTGTTAGGTTTCCCTCCTCTTCTCTAACCCAAACTTCCCACCCAAGCTCCTGAAACAGTAATTACAGAAAATTGGCTTTATGGGGATGTAAGTAGATTGCATGGTACAGTCTGGATTTTTTTTGGGCAAAGATGGAGGTGTATCTGCTCTCCTTAGCCCTTAATTGAAATATAGCAAGTAATCTAATGTAGTTGAAGCTTATGGTTTTCCTTAGTGAGGTGGGATGACCTGGGTGGCTTATTTTAGATTAGGTGGCAAATACCAATTGGACAGGTTGGTATTATTCTGGTTCTTTAGTTTGCTTGTTTGCAAAAAAATAGAATGCTACACAAAAGAACAATGAAAAAATATAATTTTCTTTGCTTTGCTAATTAAAACATGCAGCTTTTTAGATTTAGCATATCTGGCTGTAGGATTCCATCCTATTTCTTCACATTTAGTGGTGGCGACACCTACCCTGTGGAATTCCCTCCCCTTAAATATTAGGCAGGCACCATATCTGTTATCTTTTCGGCGGCGCCTTCCTCTTTCAATAAGCCTTTTAAGTTGAGACCTGTCCCAGTCTCTGTCTGTGTTGGAATTGCTTTTTAATATGTTCTTAAACCTTCTTTTTAAAATGTTTTTAATCTTAGAAAATGTTTTGAAAGCTGTTTTTTAAGAAATGTTTTTAAAGATGTTTTGTTTTAATGTGTGTTAAAGTTTGTTTTAAAGTTTGTTTTTATGATGTTTTAAAGTTTTTAGTGCTTTTGTTTGCCACCCTGGGCTCCTGCTGGGAGGAAGGGCAGGATAGAAATCAAATAAATACATACATTTAGAATCAAAATGAGTAACACCTAAATTATACAGTATACTTTTTATTTATATAATATATTTATTGGGTGAGGCATAATTTAAATGGTCAATTCCTGGAGGACTGAGGATGACAAATACTGATTGTAAGTAAGCAGTGGGTTAAGGTAGATGTCGGTGAAAAGTTACCACAGGAAAGCTGCTGCTTTCATCATTGCAGGCATACCAGGATTACTATAGTGCAGTATCAGTGAAAATCAGAACATCAGCCATTGTGTGCACGGAAATAAATTCCTTTGGGGGCTGTTCCTGTTTTATTTTTTTAAAGTCTGGTAGCCATACTCTCACTTGCCCTGAAGTATGCTGAGCTCAGAGCATTTCCACCTGTCCCTACATCTGGTTTTTTTGCTTTATTTCTGTTGTGTATACTTGAAATAATTTGAATAAAGATTTCACTTAGGCCTCTTCTGATTTTCTTGCTTCTGCCTTTTCCTCATCTTTCTTGACCTGTTGAAGTAGAATGACAAAAAAATGGTAAGTGAGGCGCCCCTGTGCTGTCATCCACTCTTTTGCTTGATGGGACTTTGTAGCCTCTTTTTTTTTTCTTGTCGTGTCCTCTTATGTTTTGAATACATAACAATTTTAATCTTTCTTCATTGCTTTGATTTGGTAGCTAGCACTTTCTTAAAATTATTGTACATATCTTACAAACATGGTATGTCCTAATATTTGTAGTTATCTGTACAGGCAAGGAATCTGCAGGTCAGTCTGAGGTTAACATCCGTGCTAGAAACCACTTATTAAACCATAACAAAAATGAGGCTTAGATAAAATACTTGCATCTCACCTGCTTATATAGACAAGACATATTCTGTGAGGAGTGTTAAAACTGGTAATGCTAGTTCACACATGCAAACTGGCAGTTTCTTCATATGATTCCTTATACAGTCCTCATGTATACATCACATGGGGAAATGCAGTACTGTATGTGAATTAGTGGTGAACTGTTCGTAGACAGGGAGATCTCTGTGATCTCAGTTATACAGCAGTTCTCGAAAGTGCAGCTGCAGAAATCGCAACATGTCCATGCGGTGAACCTTCATATGATTCCCCACACCATGCTGTGTTCCCGGGATACTTGAGGGGAAAAAACAACTAGCCTGTATGTGTGAATCTGCCCTTAATATGTTCTGTGTCATCATGTTCCCATATAGTTAATACTTAAACTCAGGATTCCCTCCATGCTTCTTAAATTGAATTTTAAGTAGTTCATGTCTGAAGCATGCACTAAAAGCTGTGTGAACTGAATGTTTTGATTTATTGTCCCTCTCTTGTTTGATGTAGATTGAAAAAGAAAAATATTTTAAATGCCGTGTCAATAGGACTATGGCGGCAGTGGAGTAAAATGATACGTTGAGTGTACTCAACAACCTTGGTTCTCTTTTTTGCTTCTGATTTTGCTAAACATTATTTTAACCACAACTAATACGAAGTTAAGAGCTATAGTAGTGTGAACTGCCTTGAGTTACACAGTTACAATAAACTAATAAAGGTCTTAACGAGCAAAATATTAAAATCCTATTTGAAGGAGGATATCATTTTGTTTTTAACAGTCCAAATAAACTTGATTTTTAAAGGATGTCTTTTCCACCTTCATGTAACTTCCCCATATGAGAGAGTCTTTAGGTTTGTCAAATGTTCTATAGTTGTGCAAGGTCAGTTCTTCTCTTTGAATTTGAAAAATAAGGGACAGTCTTGTTTTCATCTCCATTTTTTTAAAGAATTGGCTTCAAAGCATGGGGACAAATTTAACTTTGTTCATTTCTAATATCATGTCAATTAAGGTAAGCTTCTTCTATGCCAAGGGCAATGTCCATGTGGGGTTTTATCACTGACTTGCAGTGTAAAGTAATAGATCCCAGAGTTGCTTAATCATTCCCGAAATAACTATATAAATCAAATCTAAGTTAGGAATGAAGTTCATATTTCTGTGGTAAAGAACAGTACTAGAGGCTTGAATAACTGTTGCTTTTACATTGAAGAACTTGGAAAATCTGATGATGTGGACTAATATAAAAGTTTGACTGTTTTTCCAATTGGTGTGGAATTTGTGGTCCCTTACTTCCTTTTGCTACTTGTTTTCTGTGCTTGTGCAGCACTCGGTATTCCCATTTAGTAATGTGCACAGAAACATGAAACATGCATGGAAATTTTATGCTAAGCCCACCTATTGTGTGCAGTTCCACATCACATGACCTGTTCATATATAAATGTATAATAAAATAGTCTTGAATGTATTAGTAGAGAAATCTACATGTTAGCTAGGCCCTCTTACGTCCCAAATTCCATGAGATTTATATTTACATAGCTGTTTGCAGTTGTGCCTATTGTGTTCTTTCATTTTTAAATGCCTTGCTTTATTTTTCAGTGGAATACCTAAGTTTCCTCCCTCTGCCCCTAAATTGAATTGTTAGACTCAATAAGAAAACCAGCTTCTTTTTGTTATTGTTTCCCGAAGTGTCAGATTGAACCAACTGTTTTGGAAAATGTTAATTTACCAGTTTCCCTTTGCAACTTGTAGGATCTTATGGTTGGCGATGAAGCAAGTGAGCTGAGGTCAATGTTGGAAGTTAACTACCCCATGGAGAATGGCATTGTCCGGAACTGGGATGATATGAAACATCTTTGGGACTACACCTTTGGACCAGAAAAACTTAACATTGACACAAAAAACTGTAAAATACTTCTCACAGAACCGCCTATGAATCCAACAAAGAACAGGGAGAAGATTGTGGAGGTAGGTACCTTTTCAAGATGTGTCCTGCTATGCAAAATAGATCCAGATTTTCCTAATGGAAGCCCATAGTACTTTCTGTCCATGAAAGCCCATAGCGCTTCTCGGATTATTCATCATAAAATGCTCCAGGTGGCAGTGTTCTTTAGAAGTTCTATTCTGTTTAAAAAGCAAACAAATGTACATTTTATGCAGGATCATATAAGTAACTGTGTTCAGAACCTGTTGAAACGGCAATGGAAATGTATATATTCATAGAATGTTTCATAGTGAAGTTATTCATCCTTTTTACAGTGCCTTGCAAAAGTACTCAGACCTCTGACCAATGCTCTCCTATTACTGAATTACAAATGGTACAATGTAATTTCATTCTATATGACATGCTATTTATAGGTTCAAATAGGTTCAAAGCTAATAATGTTGAGCTATGTCTAGAAAAACGGGCCGGGAGCCAACATAGTTTCTGGAGCGCTGTTGTAATGTGCTGTCAGTGATACACCTGTATTGGGATATGGGCTACCACACTGTATACCAGCTGGAACTTTTGAAGAGCCTTCACAAAGTATCCTCAAATCTCCATTATTACTGTGGTGGAAAAAGTGTAAATGATTGCTGTATCTGGATCATCTCCCTGCCTACCGGTACTGGAGAAAGGCACTCTTGGTCTCTGCTGCAACCTAAGCTTTCAGAAGCATCCCAGGTCTTTAAATCTTGCTGATCAGGAGAAATGAAACAACATCTGAGGTATCCTCTAATTTATTAGTGTTGCCAATCATCTGTCTTGTTTAAAGAATATTGATTCATGCTTGTCTGCATCCAGTGGCCATACACTGAATGATGAAAATTGGAAACAGTCATTAGCACATATTACTAGCATATTTGCGGCACTGAATTCTGAACTTCCATGCAGTTTACCTGATTTTACCTTTTATCTAAAATACACACCGGAATTGTATCATAATGGAAAGCCCTGAAGACATGATGAATTATAGCCTGTATAGTAATCACCTTTTGAATCCTTCCTGCTAAAAATGAATAGAAATATTCACTGAATGCTCACTAGGTTTTGGAGGAAGATTTGAAAAGTCCATAGTTGCTGCTACCAAAGGCTGCAGAGTGTTATTTATACTAGTAGTTGTCTCTAGATGGAGATTCATTATCACAGGTTTATTTATTTATTTATTTCGTTCAATTTATATACCGCCCATAGCAAAATAGCTCTCAGGGCGGTGAACAAACAAGAGTAAAATACAGTACATCATAATGATAAAATCACGAAAACATATACAAGACACAAATAGGAAAACAAAACATCACTAAACTAAAAACAAAATACATTAAGAAGATTAAAAATAGGTTATTTGTATGCTGCTTTCCCATAGTAAACCATGGTCAAAATGGCTTGTAACATCAGGAAAGTTTACATTTCAAGATAATTCAATAACCATACAAAACATAAGAAAATTTAGTCATGCAAATATTAATAGGCCAATTAAATATTTTGAGGTAATACATACATTAACATCTGGCTTGTAACATCAGGAAAGTTTACATTTCAAGATAATTCAATAACCATACAAAACATAAGAAAATTTAGTCATGCAAATATTAATAGGCCAATTAAATATTTTGAGGTAATATATACATTAACATCAAAATAACAATTCATGTGAACGCCTAACTATTGAAACACAAATACATAATCCAAATCGCAGCAAAAACAGTTCATCTAATCTAAAACTAAAATGTTGCCCCCCTGGGGGGGGTGATGTCACCTCAAAAGATGGCAATTTAAATCCTCTGCTCCCATCAACACTGCACTGAAACTAATTTATAATAACCCTAAAGGCAAACAACACTTTAAAAAGCTGGATACCTGGCAAGGCATTGAGCCAGAGCACTTTGGGAACAAAAGAAAAGCTGTTCACAACATAATTTGCGCATGCACCGCGGAGCTGCAAACACTGAGGGCGGCCTGGAGGTAGGGCCTACAACTTTTTGCAAATCAGTTAAACTTGCAAAAGAAGACCTGGAGCCTATGGCTGACTTACTGCAGCAATTTAAAAATAACCTTAAAGAGGAGTGGGTGGCTGCCCTCTCCCTATCGCAGACAGAGATAAAAAGGTTAGCAGATAAGCTGTGGGACGTAGCTAAAACTGCTGACAAGGCTCTGGAGTTGGGCATGAAGCACAAGATTGACATAATGGTGCTTAAAAAAACAACCATGGATATGCAGTGCCAGATGTATGAGTGGGAGGACAGAAGTCACAGAAATAATTTGGGGCAGGGGCTCCTGAATTGGCAGGGGGACAGGACCTCTTCACCTCTTTTTATTACCTAGATAAATGGCATCTTCAAGGACTTTCAGTTGGAAAAATGAGACACAGAATGCATCCACAGGGCACTGGCCCCTAGATTCTCAGGGCCAATGCCCCAGAGATGATATTATTATTAAATTTCACATGGTGAAAGAAGAATTAATGTACAAAGCACGACCAGAGCCCAACCTTGAGTGTAAAGGAAATAAAATCTACCTTTTCCAGGACTTCAGTAACAAAACACTACAAAAAGGTGTGATTTCAAACAACACGCAGAAAAGCTTAAAAATGCATTCATTCAGTATTGGTGGGGTTCCCCATTTAAACTAATGTAGCCCATTGTCCAGGCCAACCCTGTTGGATTCAGACTTGGACTCACTGGTGTTTTTTCTCTCTGTCATGTTTAATGTGGAATTTCAGCTTAGAGCACCTTGTAGATCAGCTTACAGGTTACACAGGACTCTGCATTTCTGCATAGCATAACTAAGCATGACTACTCAAGCTAAGACAATGTTGCAGCAATTGGGCACCACTTGGACCCTTTAAATACGTTACTCTGAATGGGACTTAGTTAGCAAGCTGGCACTTCTACAAACAGGTTGAAAAGCTGATGCTTATCTGCTCACTGGTGCTATCTGCTCACAGTGCGCATCCTTGGCAACAGGGGTGGAGTCACTTCAGCCAGTTCCTCCTCTAACACTGCCTCTGGTTGAGCCTCTGATTCCTCCAGTTTTGGAGGAGCTCCAAGTGACGGCTGAAGCAACAGGGCAGGAGAAGGGTCAGCTCACTGTCAGATAGCACTTCGTCATTTGTAACTGGAACTAAGGCAGTGGTTCTTAACCCTTTCCACTGGCAGCAGTCCTTGGATTTCCAAAATATGCTCTCGCACCCCCTGAAAAAATAAAATTCATTTTTTATTTTATTTTATTTTAATGTGTGTTTTAGCCTAACTTAGCTAAGATAAATGACAATTTTCCAAAATCTTTGGTTGTATAGTTAATTTTCTGCTTCTATTTAAATGAATTTTTAAAATCTCGAACAACTCGTTGCACCCCTAGAAAAAGTGTCTCGTACCCCCGGGGGTCCGTGCACCCCAGGTTAAGAACCGCTGAACTAAGGGGATGAAGCTGTCTAAAATGCTGAAGCCTTCTCCTGTTTCAGCCCCCTCGCATTACAGCCCACTGGGTACCTCCCCAGGATCCCAGTCCTCTTCTTCCTGATCACTCCAAGAAGAGCTCTCCAACGGGGCCTTTGACACACGTGAAGGCACCACTCTGACAGCAGCAATACATGATGAGGCCAAGAAATTGCTCAAAGCTTTACATATGCATCAGAGAGTAGAAGAAGGGGTGTCGGAAAATACAGCATCCAGCGAGGAAGAGCACCCACAGGACTCGCAACATTGCTGGAAAAAGCAAGCAAGCAAAAAAAGAACCAGCCATGCAGAGATAAAGCAGCTTGAAAAAGCCATCCTCTAGCAAAAATTGAGTGATGTTTGGAGGTTCATACAAGCAGCCCATACAGAAAAGTTTACTTTATTTACACACTTGGATGCTGCAGGACCCGTATTACACAGGAAGATAGCTGTGACTCTCAAACACTAATCTTTTAGGATTATATTTGTCAACCTGCACTATTCATAGATATCTCACCTAACTCGTTTATTGCACCTAAAATTCCCCCTAGATGTAGAAGTAAAACTTGGGGACCTTTTACAGAAATAAGCGGAAGGAATGGCACTTATTAATATTAGATCTTTTAAGATAGGAGGAGCATTGTAAAATACACTAGGGGAAGAAATCTGAGGACACTATAAAAAGGCTCATAGTAGTGTTACATGGTATGCTCTGTATTTGTGTTCTGAAAGTAACTTCTAAGTTAGCTATTAGAAATTTAGCGCTGTCAAAATAGTTTTAGCAGTCTGCTAAATATTGACAATTTTTCCACTGCAAAAATCAATTCAGTTGTTCAACGTTGCATATTAAATTAATCCAGCTACAGTCAGTTTTATGACAACTTCTTTTTGAACTTATAAAACCAAAATGAGCCAGTTTTGCGCCATCATTCATACAAGTAAAACTATGCATTTGTTGAGTGAATGAAACATCTCATGGAAAGAAGTCCAGCTGTTTTTATACTGCAAGCAGTGGTCATGCTTTCCAGTTGAGTAGCCTTTGACAGTGGGACAGGATAATTAATTGTAAGTCAGACATATAAGAAATCGTTACATTTGTAGCCCACATTGAAAGAGATAAAGGCATTTTCTCTCCCCCGTTCCTCCTCCTTGATGCTCCTTGTAGTGGTGCCTCACTTCCAGCTCCTTTGGCTGTCCTCTTATTACGTCTCCAGAGTAGATGAGGCACAACTGTCTGCTGACATGACGGTGTTCATTTAGCAGATGTTAAGGGTAAAAACAGTTCATATTGCCTGCAGGTTTAGTTTATTATTCAGTATTCATTCCAAAGACTGTGTGTTTAATTTGGTGATTAAATCTCTCTCTCTCTCTCTCTCCCTCTCTCTCTCCCTCTCTCTCTCCCTCGCCCTCTCCCTCGCCCTCTCCCTCTCTCCCTCCCTCCCTCTCTCTCTCTCTCTCTCCCTCCCTCTCTCTCCCTCCCTCTCTCTCTCTCCCTCTCTCTCTCTCTCTCTCCCTCTCTCCCTCTCTCTCTCTCTCTCTCTCTCTCCCTCTCTCCCTCTCTCTCTCTCTCTCCCTCTCTCTCTCTCTCTCTCTCTCTGGAGCCTAAATTTAGGAATCAATTTTTTAAAGTGACTAGAATATTCCTCTGAGTCATATTTGCAGAGCTACAATTTACAAATTGCTTCTGCACCACAGTAGCTGTTTTTTCTCTGACACTGGACAACTTTAATGTAAAATCTGCATTGGATTATTTTACATAGGCTTCCTGAATTATAAAGCAAAAGCTCTGAAGGTCTTGTAGCCTGTTATTCTAGAAGTTAATGAGTCACCCTCTTAAATAGGGCAGCAGTCTTTCCAAAAATACTGGGACTGAAATTCAATCAGTACTTGATTCCTACACTTAATTATTAAAAATAAAATAAAGAATATAAGAAGAGCCTGCTGGATCAAGCCAGTGGCCCATCTAGTCCAACATCCTGCTCTCACAGTACAAATATATCTCCCCAACAACACTATTGGAACGAATTAAGTATTGGAGCATTTTGTATTTAAACTGCGTCAGAGCTATCATGGTTTGCAGCCAAAGTCTGTTGAATGATGGAGTCAACCAATATTTCCTTGCTATTCTTGTAAAACCATACCAGTCGAAGGAAGCGGTCATGTATTTCTGCTCAAACACTTAAGGAAGAGGACAAATGCGGCCCTTCTTGTTACCACAGTTAAGACCCCACAAAAGTGATTTCTGTGTTAAAATCTTTTTCGTTTAGGTATCATCCAGCCAAATATTAAGCCTGATTAAGATCAGGGTGGATAAAATTGATTTTTAAAATTAGACCTTAAAAATGTAAATTCTAAGTTTCTCAAAGAGCAACTTTGAGAAACGTCTGCTCAGAAGTAAGTTCCATTGGGTTCAATGGACTTACTCCCAGGTAAGTGTGTATTGGATTGCAGCCTAAGTTAATAACTAGGCTGAATCTAAGTATGTCATACTCAGGTTAATTTAAGTCTGTTGATTTCAGTAGGTCTACCCTGAGTATTGGATGGCAGTCTATGAATAAAAGCATGTTAGCTCTACAATTCATCTCTAAATTGAATCAATCCCTATGGCACATAAACTAAGTCTGTGTAAATGAAAAACCACTTTCACCGTTTCTCAAATCGTAAATGAATATTTACACTCTGCCTACCAGACGTTAGCCTGATGAAAACAGTAGCCATGACAGCTTGTGAGGTGAAGCATGGAAATATAGGAACATGAAAATTGCACAAATTTGTATTCTTTTTAGTGTTGCTTCTTTCTACTCCATTCTGTTTTTTGGAGTGTAGGACTGGGTCATGAAAAAATAGCAAGCAAAATACCTAAGACCAATGGAAGTAAGGTCCAATAGTTACTGAGCAAAAGTGAGCAGTTTAATTGTCAGTTCTGTAACAGAACGTTTGAAAGACATTCCCTCTGTAGGTAAAAATGGAAAATCTGCAAGATGTATATAGCGTGATAAGTACAAGATGCCAGACCTGGTTATAAGAATGAAGTAACCATCTAAATAATATGCTAGTTGTAAATTAACAAGATTTGTGCAAATTTGACTGATTAAGAAAATGGAAGACTTAATCAGTGGGAATTTAAGCTGATTTAAAGCTGCCTCTTTTTTTTACTTATTTGAGTCAATTCACTCCGGTTAAGCCTCATAGGAATTCATCTCTTTTCTGTTAAAATCGATGAGACTGAACTATAGCAATAAAATTTGCCTAAGTAATAGAATAAAGAAGTTACTGAATGTGGTTGCCATAGCAGTGCGACCATAGATGATGAGGGGTGTGGATACCAAATCTTTTGAAGAACAGCTGCAAAAGCTGATTATGTTTAGCCTGGAGAAATTAAGGCTTATTTATAAAAAGTTTGTACACTTTAATAAGAAACTACAATAAACACAGAAATAAAACATTCTAGTAAAATGGTGGGGAATCTCTGACCTGCTGGCTTAACTAATTAGGCCAGCCAGGTCTCAGAGGTTGCCCTTCCAAACTGCTTTTGATGAGCCATGCCCACCTTGCCTGCATCTTTTCATGGTGACGGGGAAATGCCAGGTTCTTTTTTTAAAAAAAAACACCCCTGAATTTTGCCTGTAAAGAAAGAATTGGGAGCACATGAAGATTCTTGCTTTGAGGCAGCCACAGCTTACAATCACCCGGCATCGTATTGCATCAGTTGATTGTCAGTTCAGCAGCCTCACCCTAAGTGTTTCTCAGAGGAATCTTTCCCCATCCCTGCAGTAAAACATTAGCACTAAATATAAAACTGATGACAGCAAAGAACTGGTATAGTGGCTAGGAAACGCCTGGGTGGAAAAGTTTGTCTTTAATTGCTGGTGAAGCACACAACCATTGGTGTCCACTTCATCTCCAAAGGGAGAAGGCTGATTGACCCTTAGCCATAAGGCGGACTACAGCAGGCTGTGACACAGTCCACAGGTCTCTTCTGTCGATCATGAGGACTGAGGTGGTCTATATGGGAGAAGCCCGCCTGATTATGATGGTGGTCTTCAAATATCTGAAGGACTATTATGAAGACGATGGAGCAGACTTGTTCTCTGTTGCTCCAGAAGTCAGCACTAGAATCAATAAGCAGAAATTGCAGAGAAACAGAATTCAAGAAACATTGGGAGAAACTTCCTAACTGTATGAGCTATTTGACAGTGGAACAGACTGCCTCGGGAGATGGTGGAAGTTTCACTGGAGGTACTTAAACAGAGGGTGGGCAGCTCTCTGTCAAGGATACTGTGGTTGCATTCTATGTTGCAGATCTTGCATTGATTAAGGGGTTGAACTAGATGACTTTCCATTTCTCTTTCAACTCTATGATTTTAAGCCTGGAAACCACTTAAGCACATCTCAGGGGTGTGGGTGTCAATTGAATAGTGTGTGTGTGTATTGTCTTTTTGTTTCATTAATAGCAAGATTTAATTAGGTGGTTGCGTAGTTGAACTTACTGCACTTAACAGCTTTGAAAGAAGTTACTTTTGCTTTGTATTCTGTCCATCACAGATTGCACTCTAGAAAGGTAATTGAGCATGGAACTGCATGGAGTGGGCTAGATTCAGACATGCCCTTCTGTGAACAAAAGGGGCTCTAATCCATTGGAGGGTTCCACGGGAGAAAAAACAGGAGGCAATTCCCCTGCAACCCTTGGCACCACTTCTCGTGCAGTTCCAGAGGGTCTTGTAACCCTATCAGGGGTATTCAGGATAAAGGGGAAATCGGTGAAAATATTCTCTCGCACCCCCACCCCCCCGATTTCATGGGAAGTTTGGATCCAGCCCGTCATGTATTGCTTCTCTGTACTTGACCGGGAAAAAGAAAAGAATATAGGTGTGAATGTTTTGGCATCTTCTGAGGCTTCCATGTTACTTTGTGAGACAGTAAGGTTAATGCTTCTATTCTTGATTTAAAACATGTGGCCCACTACTTAAGTACTACATTGTGCAAAGTTTGACTGGTACATTGACTGAACTTGGCAAAATAGAATGTTTATTTAATGATATCATCAGTTTGCTATTTTGTCACAAAAACACCTTGAGCAAATACCTCATTCCAAAGTCAAATGTCAAAACTAAAGCATATATTCTTTTTGCAAAAATTATATTTAGTGTAACTTATGAATTGATCCTTAAAAGTAAGTCATAAAAATGTAAAAATTTCTCAAAAGTGACATTGGCAGTTCTCAAACAGGTGTTCACTTATGCCAAGGAGAACTCACAAGTGTTAATAAGAGGCAATAAAAGGTGTGTAAGAGTGCAGTCCTGACCATGTCTACTTGGAAGTAGACATTACAAGATTATGACATAAATGTTTACAAGATATAATCCTGCAAAACTGGATATTAATGATCTTAAAACATTAAAAGTGATAGCTTTCAACGTCGCAATTTTGAAAGTATGGATTTCCATGTTTGAGGGGTGGAGGAACTCATAGGGATACTTTGACCTATGAACCATGCTTTTTAGCAAGTACTGATAACAGAGTCAGGAAACAGTGCTTAGTCATACACAGATCATACCTATGAAATTTACTATATTTCTACAAGCAAAAGACAATGTTTATTTTCCAGGTGATGTTTGAAACCTACCAGTTTTCCGGGGTCTATGTAGCCATTCAAGCAGTTCTCACTCTGTATGCACAAGGTGAGTGTAAATACTCAACAGTGGTCAGCAGGGTGGAGTGGCAGTGCTCACCTGACCTCTTGTTGCCGGCATTGCAGCTGCTTACCAGAGAGAGGGATAAGGCGGCAGTGGGGTCAGTGTGGTGCAGACGTACCATCGGGAGCACTGGATTACCTCTGCTGGTGTATTTGCATCGCATCGCACTACCTCCTGGTGAGCAGCTGCAACACAGACCATGAGGCCAAGTGAGTGTTGCTGCCCAGCCAACCACGATATATGTAAAAATTACTTTGTACTTAAGATTTATGTCTGGTTCATGTAATGCCAAGAGTCCTTGGCCACCCTTTTTACTAGCAAAAGAAACAAGCCATCGCAACCCCAGCTAATGGCAACTTTCTCCAATGATATTATTTGGAGGCCTTTTTTGAGGTGAGTAACTGTGCAGGTTGCGTAGTGAGAGATTGTGGGGTGGCCCTGGCCACTTTGGCTTGGGCCACAGCGACTTTTGGTCCTGCCCACTGCTGGCAGAGCGAATGCAGTCTGTGTTGGGAAAGGTTCTCCATCCTTGCTTGAAGGAGAAGATAATAAGCATGGCCTGTAGTACTTATGTTCTCTACAACGTAGTCTTTTCTATTGCTAAATGAGATACTATTACCAGCTCATAATTAGGACAGGGAGAACACCTTGGCAGATGTACGAGGCTGCAGTTGTATGTTATGCTGCTCTTGGGTCAAGTGTTAATTTCTTATCGAAGCAAATCACTCCACATATTGATTGAAAAGGCTCCAAAGCCTATTCAACTGGCCCTTTCATTTCCGGAGACTCTAGGAAGACTGTTTGAGTTCTGTTGCTTGAAGAGAATAAAGCACGTATCCAAATACAAATGGGACCACGGTGCATATTTGATACAAGTTGTTCTAACCAGATTCTTCTTACGAGATTGCATTTTAAAGAATATGAAGAAAATGGCTGATATTGGCAACATTATGTTTAGAATAGGGAGGGTGTTTTTTTTCCTGCATACAAGGAGAACGGTATTAACAATTTTTTAATGGCTCAGTGTGCTAGGTTACACATTTGAAGTACAGTAGGGCCCCACTAATACGGCGGGTTAGGGACCAGGCCCCCGCCGTAAAGCGGAAATTGCCATAAAGCGGCCCCAAATGACGTCAAAATGGCGCGCGCTGGAAACCCCTCGCCGTATTAGCAGAACAAGTGCTGTAAGAGCGGGGCCTTTCCCTAATTGAAAACCACCGCATGAACGAAGCGCCGTAAAGCGGAACGCCGTAAAGCGGGGCCCGACTGTATTCATTTTCTCCGTTGTGCTTTTATTTCCTTAACGAGAGAAACAAAAGCAATCTGCAACAGGGAAAGTCCCATAAAAGAAAAGAAAGACTGTACAAGATGACACCAAGATTGAGCTGCCCTGTTTATGGTGCTTGTCTTAAGACTGTGTCAAAACCCCTTCTTTAATCATTTGAATAATAATTCTTTCTAGGCTGCAGCATGGAAAGCTTAAGATGTTATAGTGGCATGCTTTCCACTTTGAGGGTGAAATACGCTGGCCATTCTTGATTATTTTCATAAGATAGGGCTGGGCCTCACACTCTTGTCTAGCTTTTAACAATGACCCAGATGCTTCTAGGGTCTATGATCCTTCTGTTAAATACAGAACTTCATCTTTCCATCCATTTGATATGCAACTCTTTGGCACAGGACAGGATGATTAGCTCAAGGCTGTATTCACCCTGTACTCACCAACACTGAGGGCTACATGCCAGCCACGAGTATGGCTCCCTACTCCTACACCCACCTACACGATGCTCACAGGCACACACACACCCCTTGACTAATACGTGCAGATCAGCTGAGGAGGAGGGCTTACCATTCCCTCCCTGCTCATCAAGTGATTGATCTGATGTTTAGGGAGGGGCTTGATTTACATCCCCATCAGAGTCCAGTGCTTAACTCTGTGCCATTTGTAATTTAATTACAAAGTACAGCTGCTAGGGTTACTAACTGAAGTTTCCAGTAAGTCTTCTAAGACAACCCTATGTGCATATTTCTACATGAATATATAAGTATCCTAATCTGGAGGTATTCAGACATGGGTAGCTGTGGTCAGCCTCTCTCTGTCAAAGAGGGGCTACAGCTGGAGCACCAGCATGAACTGGTAGAAGGCACTGCATGCCTTGGATGCCATTTAGGTCACCCACAATACTGCTGCATCCATCAACATCCCTGGTCTTCAGATCTGGTCTCAGGGAGAGTGCAGCCCCATCAGTAACAGAACTAACAGCTCACTCCAAACAACCTCAGTCAGTGTTTACGCTTAAATGAAATAAAGGCATGGGAGATAAGATGGGGCTATAGCAGTATTCAAAGTGGGGTGTGATGCTATCCCACTCCTTTTTACTATCTCACAGGCTTCTTGTGAGGATAAAATGAAGAAGGCAAGGATCATGGATGCCACCTTTCGCTCCTTGGAGGAAAGATGGGATGTTAATGTAATAAATAACATAATTGAGCCTGCTCTAACTATCCAGCTTCCTTCAAAACCATTCCACTTCCTTTTTTCTTCTGTCGCTGACCATAGTATTTCACAACACTGCCTTCTAGAATCAGCCATCCAAGTAGAATTGGAAATACTGAGATACAGTGCCCCAACCTGGATAGTCTTTCCATAATGATACTTTAGTTGGTGTCAAAAGCCACTGAGACGGAGATTCAGGAGAATTCTGCGTGGGTCAAAGCTATTTTTGTTCCCTGGGCCTGAAAACAGGCTCCCAGTTGACATGCTGTCACGGGCTTTTGCTGTTATTCTTGTACAGGTTTACTGACTGGTGTTGTTGTGGATTCTGGAGATGGTGTTACTCACATTTGTCCAGTCTATGAAGGCTTTTCTCTTCCTCATCTCACCAGAAGACTAGATATTGCTGGTAGAGATATTACCAGATACCTCATCAAGGTAAGTTAGTGATGTTAGATCTGAACAGAAAGCGTAATCTCTTAGTACAAGCCTACAGTGAGAGAGAACAGAAACCAGTGGGTCATTCCTGACAATATATTATTGGTTCTTCATAGAGCCTTCCTGGGAAAGAAGGAGGTATTTTTGAAATACTTGAAGGCAGGAACTTGACTGTAGTTGAGTTGTAAGCTGCTTCTGTGCCCGCCTCTTCTTCCCTCCAATTCATATTTACAGCTACCCCTGGAACCCATCTTTGCTATCACCAGGGCTAGGCATGCCGGGGCCCTTGGGCACCAGCCTGCCCCGGGCCCTGACACCCGCATGCATGCCACACCTACCTACCTACCTACCTATGCTTTTTTGGGGGGGGGATATTCCTTGGGAGAGGATTTGTTCTGTCGCAACAAATGCTTGTGCTGTGCGTGCATGCCTGCCATCAACCAAGATGAAGGCCAAGGCTTCCCTAAGCGGCTGATGCCTCTGCTGCCATCTTGATTGATGGCACGCATGCGTGCTACCTGCGGCATAGCTGCTATCAACCAAGATGGCGGCAGGGGCATCAGCCCCTTAGGGAAACCTCGGCTGCCAACTTGGTTGATGGCAGACTTGCACCCGCAGCACTACCAGCATTTACTTCAAGGGAGAGGTAGGTGGGACATACAGTTGGGTGTTGCTGGCCTGCGCAGTAGTAGGAGGGTGCCTGGGAGCTCCATCTCTGTGATCCACAGCAGGGTTGGGAGGCGACGCTGCCACAGATCGCGGAAGGGAGCGCTACCCACACTAAGGAGGGGCCCTCAGCCGGGGCCCGATCTGGCCACCCTCTGGCGCCAGCCCTGGCTTTCAATATGCACATTATAGTTTATGGGGTTCTTAGCAATGCTTGCACAGCGACATAACTTAACATTCGTTATATCTGTAATGCACTGGTTAGATTGGCATAAGGCAGAGGTGGGGAGCTGTTTGCAGCTGGTAGGCTGGAGGCCCCCATGGGCCATTTTGACATGTGAGCAGGTCACCCACCTGCCAGTCACTTAATGTTAGCATAGCATCAGGTGAAGTGTTTTCCTTTGCGGGGGCCCAAGGCTTTGCAAGTACTGCTGATCAGGTAATTGTTCAGGCTTGCAAAGCCCTGTGAAGACACTACAGGGCTTTGCAAGCATAAACAATTAACTGATTGGTGGGGTCTGCAAAGTCCTTTTACTTTGCAAGCAAGCCTTGACTATCATGATGGTGCTTGCAGGGGTCACTGATCACTTTCATCCTCTACCTGCCCTGTACCTGATGTCATATATGATGTCAAATGTAGGGAGGGTGGGTGTGGCTTGGCTGAAACTCTCATTGAGACCACAGCCCACATTGCTGGTATAAAGGAACTGACTTCCTGCGTCCCATACCTTGTGACATTCCTCCATCAATTTGCTTCTAATTCCATATTGCTCACAGTACTAGTTGTCGTCGTCGTCATCATTTATTATCCAGGGCAGGTTACAACAATTTTAAGATACAGTATTAAGAACACTTAAATTCACAAAAAGGATGGATTCTACATCTCAGATATCAAAGGCCAAGGTAAAGAGGTGCATCTTCAGCATTTGCCTAAAGCTGTACAATGAATTTGCCAGATGCTGCTCAGTCTGGAGGGAATTCCAGTACTTAGGGGTCACCACAATCCTGTCTTCCAGGCCACTACCCCCTGAGCTTCTGAGGACACTAGAACTACCAAAGGAGTGGCTGCTCATAAGCCAGGCATGGACAGCATTTACAGCTAAGCTCAAACTGATATGATACGGTATTATTTTTTGTCAAGGCTGATGAGTGGAACTTTGGCATTACACAGTTGGGGAAGCCTAAATACGTTTCATTGACTTGAAGGAGATTCACTCCGAATGTAATTAAGAACTCTTGAGATAGGGTAGCCATCATGATTCTGTTTGAAGATGTTAACATTGCAAATCTCCTTTGCAACAAGAGAATAAATAGCCTGTCTTCAAAATACTGCCGGAGTGTGAGTGCCCAGTGCTAGTGGTCGATGTTCTTAACATGAACATGGTTTTTTAATTGCTGAGGTTATAACAGTAGAATAACAGTGTATATATAAGGTTGAAACGTTAAGACAGAGCTGGAGAACTTTACATTTTATGTGATATCTATATTCCATGTATCCAAACAAAATACTCAAAGCTCAGGTGCGAACAGTGCACTTTTGTCCCTTTATATATCTATATCTATATATCTATCTATATCTATATCTATCTATATCTCTATATATAAAAAAACCACATTGTTATTGTTTTTTAAAACTGAACAGAAAATTCAGGGATGGTAAGTGTACAATGCAGTTTAAAAGAGGGGAGAAATTGAGAATGATATATAAAAAGGGGGAAGGAGTAATTACAGTTATACATTACCAATACTTTCATAACTATAAAAATGCAAAGTTATTAAGAACTTCAGAGAGTGACTAGTTTGACCAGGGCAGAAGTGTAACTGAGAGGGTGGCTGTTTCTGGGTACAAACATCCTTACTAAGGAAAATTAGGAATGGCCACCACACTTCATCAAATTTGTCAATTTTAGTTATTCCTTGACTAACTTTACTTTGTGGAGGAATGCTTCTCTAATAAAGCCAGCTCCCAAACCTTACGCCACCACCCGTCCATAGTAAATGAAGAGTTATGTTTCCAATGGTGAGCAATTTCAGTTTTTTCTGCGGTGAAAAGGGTGAAGAGATGTTGCATATTTTCAGGAATGATAGAAAGCAGTGCCGGATGGGGGTCTGGAGATATAATTTGCATAACTATATTAGGAATTTCCTGAAAGACCACATTTGTCTCTTAAGAATACTGAAGCAGCATCTTGTCAGGGATCTGTTCACTGTTTTCAAAAATTTGTTTTTATGTGCCTTCAAGTTGACTATGACTCATGGCGACCCTATGAATCAGCGACCTCCAAGAGCATGTGTCATGAACCACCCTGTTCAGATCTTGTAAGTTCAGGTCTGTGGCTTCCTTTATGGAATCAATCCATCTCTTCTTTGGCCTTCCTCTTTTTCTACTCCCTTCTGTTTTTCCCAGCATTATTGTCTTTTCTAGTGAATCATGTCTTCTCATTATGTATCCAAAGTAGGATAACCTCAGTTTCATCATTTTAGCTTCTAGTGATAGTTCTGGTTTAATTTGTTCTAACACCCAATTATTTGTCTTTTTCGCAGTCCAAGATATGCGCAAAGCTCTTCCCGAACACCGCATTTCAAATGAGTTGATTTTTCTCTTATCTGCTCTTTTCACTGTCCAACTTTCACATCCATACATAGAGATCAGGAATATCATGGTCTGAATGATCCTGACTTTAGTGTTCAGTGATACATCTTTGCATTTGAGGACCTTTTCTAGTTCTCTCATAGCTGCCCTCCCCAGTCCTAGCCTTCTTCTGATTTCTTGACTATTGTCTCCATTTTGGTTAATGACTGTGCCGAGGTATTGATAATCCTTGACAAGTTCAATGTCCTCATTGTCAACTTTAAAGTTGCATAAATCTTCTGTTGACATTACTTTAATCTTTTTGACATTCAGCTGTAGCCCTGCTTTTGTGCTTTCCTCTTTAAATTCCATCAGCATTCGTTTTAAATAATTACTGATTTCTGCTAGCAGTATAATATCACCTGCATATCTTAAATTATTGATATTTCTCCCTCCAGTTTTCACACCTCCATCTTGGTCCAATCCGTATGATATGCTTTCCGTATGATATGTTCTACGTATAGATTAAATAAATAGGGTGATAAAATACACCTCTGTCTCACACCCTTTCCAGTGGGGAACCAATCAGTTTCTCCATATTCTGTCCTTACAGTAGCCTCTAGTCCAGATATAGGTTGCGCATCAGGACAATCAGACGCTGTGGCATCCCCATTTCTTTTAAAGCATTCCATAGTTTTTCATGATCTACACAGTCAAAGGCTTTGCTGTAATCTATAAAGCACAGGGTGATTTCCTTCTGAAATGCCTTGCTCCGTTCCATTATCCAACGTATGTTTGCAATATGATCTCTGGTGCCTCTTCCCTTTTTAAATCCAGCTTGGACATCTGGCATTTCTCACTCCATATATGGTAAGAGCCTTTGTTGTAGAATCTCGAGCATTACTTTGCTTGCATGAGATAGTAAGGCAATAGTTGGATAATTACTGCATTCCCTAGGATCCCTTTTCTTTGGAATTGGGATATATATTGAACACTTCCAGTCTGTGGGCCATTGTTTAGTTTTCCATATTTCTTGACAGATTTTTGTCAAAATTTGGAGAGATTCAGTCTCAGTAGCTTGTAGCAACTCTATTGGTATGCCATCTATTCCTGGGGATTTGTTTCTACCAAGTACTTTAAGAGCAGCTTTCAGCTCACATTCTAAAATTTCTGGCTGTTCATCATATGAATGAATTTGTCATCCTAGCATCTCTTTTATAGAGTTCTTCAGTGTATTGCTTCCATCTTCCTTTTACTTCATCTTGGTCAGTCAGTGTGTTCCCCTGTTGATTATTCAACATCCCTACTCTAGGTTTAAATTTCCCTTTCATTTCTCTAATCTTTTGGAATTGGGCTCTTCTACCCTTTTTGTTTTCCTCTTCTATTTCTATACAATAACTACTGTAATCATTCTCTTTGTCCCTACGTACTAGTCACTGTATTATTGCATTAAGGGTTCTTACTGTGTTTCTATCTCTTTTTGCTTTTGCTTTCCTTCTCTCTTTAACCATTTTAAGAGTTTCTTCAGTCATCCATTGAGGTCTTTCTCTCTTTTTAACGAGAGGTTTTGTCTTTTTGCATTCTTCCCTGATAATGTCACTGACTTCATAGTTCTTCTGGTTCTCTGTCAACTAAGTTTAAAGCCTCAAACCTGTTTCTTATTTGATCTTTATATTCTTCTGGGATGGTATTTAAATTGTATTTTGGCATTATGAGTGCTTTGTTGTTGTTCTTTAGCTTTACTCTGATTTTTGATACAACTAGTTCATGATCTGTACCGCAGTCTGCTCCTGGTCTTGTTTTTGCAGAAAGTATGGAACTTCTCCATCTTCTGCTACCAATTATATAATCAATTTGATTCCTATATTGACCATTTGGTGATGTCTATGTGTACAATCATCTTTTTGGTTGCTCGAAAAATGTGTTTACAAGAAACAAATTTACAGTTTAACCACTTTTCTGTCCATGGAAACATGAGGCAATTTACAGCAGTATTAGGATAAAAATGAAAAATGTAAACTAACGTCATAGCGCAATCATGTAGTAGCAATGGAGAAATAAAATAAAAGCACTCTCCCGAAAAGATTAACTTAGAATGTACGAGTGAATAAATAAATTTTTAATAGCATGGCTCAAACTAGGTAAGGAAGTGACCTGATGAAAGCCCTTTCCCTGGACACCAGTAGATCTTGCCTCATGAACAATAAAGGGATTGTGTTCAATGTTAGTCCTACTCAGAGCAGACCCATTGAAACTAATGGACCTAAGTTAGTCATTCCTATTAATTTCAATGAGTCTACTCTGGGGAGGACTAACATTGAATACAATCCAAGGTAGTCGAACGAGGCCTCCCTGCAAGACCTTAGACTTGTAGTGGTGGGGGAACATCTGGGAGAAGACATGCCCTGGCTGAATATGCTTCATATCGCTAGCCTTGTAAGGAGATTAGCAGCAAACTAAAATTTTGGGACTATTTTCAATAACAGACCTATAAGGAGCACAATTTGGTAACCAATCGATCGGTTTCCCCCCAAAATGAAAATCTGTATGTTCCCTTCATGCTTGATGAGATGCTGTTATATATCTTAAACGTGGTATTCATACCAGAGTTTGAAGAAAAAAGTGAGAATCATCTCTCATTTAAATATACAAACTTGTGGGCTATTGCCATGAACAGGCTAAATTTCTGAACTTGAAAGATCAGTTGTCTTAATCTGCGTGATTTGATTATTTTCCTACTTGCCATACTTTACAGGTGGTGGTGGCGGTTATTAATTAATTACTTGTTACCTGAAGGACTCCAAGTTACTTAACAAATTAATTACTGTGTTAATATAGCTTTCAGAAGCCTGCTTTTCTTTTTAAAAGCTATATGTAGAAGGGAGAATAGTTTTCAGGTTTGCCACTAATTAACTTATTTTCATACCAGCTGCTTTTACTACGAGGATATGCCTTCAACCATTCCGCTGATTTTGAGACAGTTCGTATGATTAAAGAAAAGCTCTGCTATGTGGGCTACAACATTGAGCAGGAGCAGAAACTGGCCTTGGAAACTACTGTGTTAGTTGAGTCCTACACGGTGAGTATCACTTAAGAGACATGTGGCTGCATTCTTAAGCTCAGACACTTTGGGAACTATTTCAGATACTGATTTAAGTGAAACCTTTTTTCTTAAGTGTTTGTTTTTCAAATTGTTTGCTTTGTTCCAAATTCTACTGCTCCATTAAATCTTATGAGGCTTAATGGAAGCCAATGAGTCATCTGAAGACATAACCTCTTGATAGCTGCCCAACTTCACACAGTAACTACCATAGTTATCCAACTTACTACTTTCCTGGAGAGAGTAGGAAGTAAATGCTTCCAATGAGTTTCTCTCTGTCCCTGACTTTTCCCCAAAGTATTGTGGGTTTTTTTAAAAAAAAACTGTTGTAAGACACCTTGGAGGCTTTGTCTAAAAGTATGGTGTTATTTAAAAATAAGTACATTTTAAGAGTCAGAAGAGAGGGGGAAGATAAAAAAGCATATAATGTGACACTGCCGCATATAATGTGATGCTGCCAGTCTTGCGCCAGCTGTGTCTTTTGGTCAAAAGTCAGAGAAAAACCCACAAAGCAAACACCATGGTGGCTGTGCATGTGGTTTTCCCCAGGTAGCATGCCATGACGTGGGTAATAGCGCCATCTAGCGTCTGAAGGCAAGAATGTACTGAAGTAAAGATGCCCCTCCCACTCCAGTTCATTCTTGCCTTCGTCCGAGGCAGTTATATCCACGTTTGTGAGAGTGTGGTTTTAAGGAACAGGCCAGACTTCTAGAATAGAACAGGGGATTGGTAGTGAATTTCTTTGTCATCTTTGCCAAACATTTTCCCTTTAGTGTATAGTGACAGTCATCCTCAGCTCTCTTAATCATTGTATATTGGCATCAGTGAGTATTCTGTTCCTAGAGAGAGTTTTCTGGTCTACTTGCTTTGTGAGGTACTCCCTCCCCCCAGAAAATTAACTAGTAGTAAACTGAAACTTGGTACAGTAGGGCCCCACTCATACAGCGGGTTCCATTCCAGACCTCCGCCTAAAAGAGACCCGCCGAAAAGCGGAACTCTGTCAATAAAATGGTGCCCGGCGCCTGAAAAACGCCATGAAAGCGGAACAAGCATTGTATGAGTGGGGCCTTACTCTAATTGAAAGCTGCCATATTAGCGGAACGCTGAAAAGCAGGGCCCTACTGTACACATGGCCCTAAACACCCAGATAAATAAACAAAAGTCTAAAGGCAGCCACATTCTTAATGCGTGCTCAGAATGTAGCGTATGAAATCCATAATAAAAGCTAGAACTCGAATAGATTGAAGGCTAAGCTACAAATGCAACAAAAGAGGGTATAGTAACTTTCCCCCATCATGCACTTGAATTAACCTTGCATTGCTAGAGGGGTTTCTAGTGATATATCTAAACACTGTCTGCATTTTATTAGTAACTTTTATTAGTAACTTCACATTCTGTTCTATAGCTCCCAGATGGCAGAATTATTAAAGTTGGTGGTGAAAGGTTTGAGGCACCAGAAGCTCTGTTCCAGCCTCACTTGATCAATGTGGAGGGAGTTGGTGTTGCTGAGTTGCTGTTCAACACCATCCAAGCTGCTGATATTGACACCAGGTAGGACCAGGAAAAGCTAGCATACACAGTCTGTGTGAGGGTAGAAGACTGGATGGGGATGGGCCACTTCCTGACATTGCATGACGTGTTGTGTTTACAGAGGAGAGTACTTGAAAAGATAGCTAAGGTTCGAGGGCTAGAAAAAAAAAGGTTACCAATCATCCATACAGTATTCACTACTCCTGTATTGCTACCGAAGGAGAATACTGAATGGGAGAAATATAAGACTATTCTATTATTTGTTTAGAATATTTGCATATTTAATGGTGGTTACTCTTTATGGAAGGGAAAGCATGTCTTACACACGAGTTGCTGCATTCATGCTGATTGTTTGCACTACAAGGAATGTGTTCCATCTTTAGGTCTGAGTTCTATAAGCACATTGTGTTATCTGGAGGTTCCACTATGTACCCAGGGCTGCCTTCACGACTGGAACGTGAACTTAAACAACTTTACCTGGAACGGGTCCTGAAAGGTGATGTGGAGAAACTTTCAGTAAGTACCTACCTTCAAACCAGTCATATACAGGACTGTCACTAGAGGGAGCAAGGTGGTCAAAAATAAGGTGAGACAGTCTTGATTAAGTTTACAAACGTTGAATGGCCAACGTCAAATAGAAATTACAGCGGTACATGAAATTGCTTTAAGCTGTTCAGTGCCTTGGACTGTACTGACTTTTGAGGTAAATGTGTGAAGATCTTTCTAGTGTTCTCTGTAGTATAATACTTTTTGTAGAGGCAACCGTTAAACTGGAACTGTAAGGAGGAACTGATTTATTTTTGTTTTCCACTTCATGACTAACAGTGGAATGACTAACAATTTATTTTCAACTGAAGTTCTTAAAGGGTCTTCATCTTTCAGTAGCAGTAGTAATAATAATGTAATAATAATAGTTACCCACCCTTCACTAGTAGGGCGGGTCACAACAATATAAAATACAATTCTGTAATCAGGGGTGGCTAAAGCTCATGCTGTATACAGACCCGTAGGAATTTCTGGTGGGTCCTGAAGCTGCCCAACAATTTGGGTTCCTCTTAAAATCTGTTGTTTTTTTAAAAATCCCTCAGCAGGTAACATGGCTCCATCATTGCACTGGTTAGAGCAGAGAGGTTTCAACCCTCCTGCTGGACTTCTCAGAGAGACTAAGGAAATAGGTAGAAGCGCTCCTTCCTGTTCTCTCTGAAGGCATTCTAACAATGGCATCACACCAAAGGACCCTTTTGCAAGGGTAAAAAGGCTTTACATTTGTTCTCCTGTCCTACTGCTGCTCTGCAGAACCACAAATGCTGCTGAATCTGTCCCCTTCTCCCCCCCCCCTCTCCTGGCAGAACATAAATTTGTGTGTGCTCCATGAGTTCGTGTGAATGAGTGGGCATGCATGCTAGAATGTCACCCTCAAAGGGGTGGTAAACCCTCAGTGTGGTCCTGAAACAAATTAGCTCTGTCTGCTTTAACCTATCGACATCAGTGATGTAGGGTGAGTTTACCCCTAAAGGACCAGGTCCGCAGCCTTGGGGTTGTGCTTGATTCCAGGCTGTCCATGGAGGCTCAGATTTCGGCAGTGAGCCGGGCAGCCTGGTACCAACTACACCTCATACGAAGGCTGCAACCCTACCTTCCTGTTCATCAGCTCCCACTGGTGGTACACACCCTGATCACCTCTCGTTTGGACTACTGTAATGCGCTCTACGTGGGGTTACCCTTGAAAACGGTCCGGAAATTACAACTGATACAAAATGCGGCGGCTCGACTACTTACGAATAGTCGCTGCCGAGATCACATCACACCAGTGTTGTTCGACCTACACTGGCTTCCAGTTGTTTTCCGAGCCCAATTCAAGGTGTTGGTATTGACCTTTAAATCCCTATACGGTTTCGGCCCAGTTTATCTCACGGAGCGCCTTCAACGCCACCAATTATGCCGCCCGACAAGATCGGCCACACAGGGCCTTCTCTCAATCCCGCCAACAAAAACAGCCAGATTGGCGGGTACAAGAGAGAGGGCATTCTCAGTGGCGGCCCCCACTCTTTGGAACTCCCTCCCACAAGATCTCCGGCATGCCTCTTCCCTAAATGTATTTCGGAAAGCCTTAAAGACCTGGCTTTTTCAGCAGGCCTTTGGGGTATCCGGGGAGGGTTAATCAATATAATTGTAATGCCTCCTACCCAGTTTTAATATTGTTGTTGCAGATCTATTGTTTTTATTGTATTACTGTATTTTATTAATTGTATTTTAATAATTTTGTAAGTCGCCTAGAGTGGCCATTGGCCAGATAGGCGACGAAGAAATTAAATTTATTATTATTATTATTATTATTATTAGGGCAGAAAAATTTCCAGGGCGTTATTTTTCTGCAGAAAAGTTTCTGTTTCACAAGTTCATTAGTAACAATGAATGAATACTGACAACAAATACCCAGCAGCCTTGGCAGTTTCAAAGTTTTCACCTTTGTTTATTAAGTACAGGTAAAACACACTTGTTAAATTAGACCGCTTTCTAAGGCAGAGGTGGGGAACCAATAGCCTCTGCTGCTGGACTCCCAATTCCCATCACCCCCAATTCAATTTTTTTTTAGAAAACAACCACATCACTTACCCACATTCATCACTGAACACTATAGAGCTGTGTTGTCTTACTGATCAGAACAAGAACTTCAGTAATTGTATTACAGCCCTCCATTTTAGCAGAATCTCTTTATACTAAGTTCTGCTACTCTGACTTATTAAATGTTTCCTTATGTACAGACTTGCAAAAATACCAAACATTGCCTTCTCAAAATTATATGTGAACAGAGTTCAGACTTTGATTTATTTATTTTTTTTTGGTTTTTTTTTTTGTTTGTTTGTTTACTAGCATCAATGAGTATTTTATAGAAAAATTTCTGAGCTACCTGCTTCTTGTGCTATCTTGGTAATAGCTTTGATAAATCTGGTAACATTTAAATTGTCTAAAAGAGGCCCCTGATTGAATGGACAGCATATTTAAAAAGCACCGTTTTTATACCAGTGTGTATAAAAATTGAAGGTGGCATAAGATAAATGCCTCTAAGATGTATGCATCCAAACATTAATGGATTGTATTCAGCGTAGTGATAACTTGAAAGTTCTTTAACCGGGTTGCAGCTCTATGAAATGTAAAATATAGACCTTCTAGAATACAGTGGTTTATCAGTTACAGAACTTTAAGTGATTAGAAACATACATCTTCCTATCAGTCCACATTAAATATTTTTGTAAGTATTTCTGGATCTGAAATGTCTTTCCGTTTTCTGTGTAGAACATGCAAAGCATGCTATGTTTTTCAGCATTGCTGTTGTTCTTGGGTCCACATCTACAAGGACGCAGAGCAAGCCCAAAGCTGCAAAGAGGAAATCAGAGTTCTGATATGTCCCTTAACACTTCCTGGGAACAAGGCAAAATGTGGAATGCGCTCGGTTTTTGCCAAATGCAGATCCTGCTGTTACTTGTTTTTTGCAACGTATATTTCAGTTTTTGGAATGTGATGGGCTACACATTCAGATTAGTGCACTGGGGAAAGTCACGTTTGGAAACTGCAGTTCCATTTCCGACTTGCAGAATTGCCCATAATCCCCCAAGCTAAACTTTTATCCATGGTGGCTACTAATATTCCAGTAGTATAGTCATTGCTCACCCAGAAAGAGTGAGAGCTATTTTGAGTGCCAGTTCTGGCATTATTATAGTTTTGGCAGCTTTACTCTATAGCCTCAAGTAATGTTGTTTATTTCTTTTTCCTGTTAAGAAATTTAAGATTCGTATTGAAGATCCACCTCGTCGAAAGCACATGGTATTCCTAGGAGGTGCAGTTCTAGCAGACATCATGAAAGACAAAGACAACTTCTGGATGACCAGACAAGAATACCAAGAGAAGGGAGTGCGTGTGCTTGAGAAGCTTGGTGTGACTGTTAGATAGACTCCAAAGCTTACTCCCATCATAGCTCCATTGCTCGCATTCCTTTATTGCCAATCTTTGAACTCATTCAGCTACGTGACATTGAAAGGCCTTTCTGTGCCCTCTGACCCAAGGGCCAGGTTCTGGTTCCTTTTGTTAGTTATTTTATAATGTGGCTATTTTTGACTACTTAATTGGACCACTTCTCTGCAAACAAAACAAGGGCAAGAGTGGCCTGTCAGCCACATTGTTCCTTCCCAGTAGGCAGTTGGGTAATTCCAGTAGTTTTTCTTGGTTTATTGCTATAATGCTGTTGGCATTTGTCTGTAGCTCATCATGGATGGAACTCTGTTAGCATGAGAGAACCTTTGGACAACAGCTCTTGTAATGGTTGTAGTGGTTTATCTTTGCATCCTTCTGCCTTTATCCTATGCTGTCCGTTGTCTATATATCGTAAGAACTCTGAAATCAGTGTCTTTACATCTTGCTTTAAGAACTCTGAAATTGGGTCAAACTGCAAACTATTTTGGGTTCCAAAAACATAAGGCACCTGAAATTAAGTCACATGGAAATTGACCATGAATCCTTTAACTAGATGGCAAAGTTATGGGGACACTTTTTATATTGCATTTCCTAAAAAAGCAGCAATTTGTGTGGTTGTTGCAAATTTATTATCCAAACCTCTTGCATTTTTCTCTCTCAAATGTATTTTTCCAGCTTTATGAATATGGCACTAGATAGTTGTTTTCTCCTATGGAATGCGCACAGAAGTTCTTCCAATATTTTTTTCCTTTTTTGTTTCGGTACCATGATATCGTCTTTCATTACCATTGGGCTTAAAAGTTTTTTTTAATAATAATAAAAAGGGGCAAGATTGGAATGTCATCTGGGACTGGATTCCCAGATATAATTATTGAAAGTAATATGTTAAAAAAAAGTCTGAACTTTAATTACTGGTACAAAACTACAAAAAGCTGAATTGTATTAAATTTGAACACATAGAAACTCAGTGCCAAGTAATTACTGCTTTTTAAAAAATATATAATTGTTAAATGTTATTTAAAATCACCCAGATATTTATATATGGAACTGTGAGTAGGTTGTGAAGAATGACCTATATTTGTAGCGGTTTAAAAAAAATCTTGGAATGTTGGCCTTGTAGTTAACTGGTAAATATGCAAAATTTACCTGTCTAATCTTGACTCTGGGACAAAATGAAATAAAATTTGAATATTTGAAATACTGTTTCATTAAAGACAAATGTGCCATTGAAAAAAAGTATAGTGATTATTGTCAAAGTGGCATCCACCAAGAAGGCCAGAAGAATACTGTTTTTTCACCAGAGCAAGTCTGTGGTATAACATCCATGTGCATACAAAGGGAAAGCCTGTCGAAAAGATAGCTGAAACTATTTCAGACGAATAACTGTCCTGTGTAAATAAGGGTGCTCTCAGATGCTAATTTTCTGGTGTGTATTGTTGACAGGTTTATCTTTTTCTTCCACTTCACACTGTACTCAAATCACACCTGTTGAAAGCAAGTACAATCCGTGAAAATGCTTGTGTCAAACGGTTGAGCTCCAGCAAGTTGCAAGGTACATTGTGAGTGCTTCATGCTGGTCCCAGCAATATCTGCTTGTCATTCCTACTTACTTTGTGAGTTTTTATTCTGCCCTCTTCTCCTTTTTCCCCCCGGATGAAAATTTTATTTATTTTATTTTATTTATTTATTTATTTAATTACATTTCTAAACCGCCCTATAGCAACAAGCTCTCAGGGCGGTGTACAACAAGAATCCCAAACAAGAGCACAAGCTTAATCGGTTAATCTTTGTTTGCTACTGAAAAGCACTAAAATACGGTAAAATGAACTAGATAACCTGTATCTAAGCACATAGGCGGTACAAAAGCCAGCTTTAAGGAGTGGTTTGCAAAGAAGACTGACTCAGAACTGTCCGGGGATAATCTAGCGTGGGTGCTCTCAAAATAGTGTGTGCTATTGAACCTCACCAAAATATGCAGAGTTTGAGGGTAAACTCATTCCAACTTTACAGCCAGGGCTTTTTTTTCAGAATAGAGAGAAGGTGGCAGGAATCTTGATTGTCTGTTAAAGAGGGAGCAAATACAACTCTTTCACAGAATAGTTGCACCATGCCCCTGGAATATCCCATTTTTGCAGCTTACACCAGCCCACCATCTGCTGAGCTGGCTGTCCCTGGGGGCCTGCAGCATCCAACTCCCCCCAGCCCGGCTGAAAGGTAAGTTGGATTGTGCCCTAACCGTCCGTCAAGAGCACCAACTGCTTTTTAAAAAACATTTCCCATCAGAGGTCCTTTGTTCTAATTATGATATCACAGAGAAAGAGCCTTATGCTCCTCAACCATAAACGATATAAATCGTTCTAAGGAATTACTTTTAGAAATTAAAAAGATTTTTAAAACTTTTTTTAAATAAAAGTTTAAACAATTAAAATTTTAAAAACGTCTACACTTAAGAGAGGAAATGAAGTCAAAAGTTTCAGATATTGAAACTGCTTTATATGAAAATATCTAGTAATTGTTGATCTGGACAGAAGTCTACAAGAATCTAATCATAGAGTTGAGTGTCCCTATTGTGGCCACAGATAATGAAAAACAAGAATTCAAAGCATAAACAGTTCCCAAGAGGGAGAGTAGAGTGGGGAGAAGAAAAATCAGGCAAACTGGTGGTAATTTTTACAGGATCTGTTACAAATGGAAATGGACTACCTTCAAGTTGATCCTGACTTATGGTGACCCTTTGAATAGGGTGTTCATGGTAAGTAGTATTCAGAGGGGGTTTACCATTGCCTCCCTCTGAGGCTAGTCCTCCCCTGCTGGCTAGGGCCTGCTCAGCTTGCCACAGCTGCACGAGCCCTTCCTTGTCTGCAACTGCCAGCTGGGGGGCAACTGAGCTCCTTGGGACTATGCAGCTTGCCCACGCTGCACAGATGGCAGGGCATATAACCCCTGAGCCACTCACTGTGGGGGTGATCTTAAGCTGGCCCTTTACACCCAGGAGACATGAGCGGGGATTTGAATTCAGACCCTGGACTCGCAGCCAGGCTCTCCATCCCATGAGTGATGCTAATTGTTTGCCAGTTAACAGATCATTTTCCCCAAGCTTCTGGCAGGTTGCAGACTAAGGCTGCAACCCAATACACAATTACCTGGGAGCAAGTCCCATTGAACCCAATGGAGTTTACTTCAAGTAGACATGTATTGGATTGCAGCCTAAAGCATTTACCTAGTCATTTGCACTGGTGAAGGGAAGAGCTTAAAATTATCGAGGGTATAAACGAGAACCACCAAGACTCCTAGATTTTGCCACAAACACGTATTTCCAAATTGGTAACCTCAGTTTCTTCAAGTAGAAATGCACCTTTTGAATGAAGAATAAAAGAAATCTGTTTTCCAGTTCAGTGTGTTTAAATTGAAATAACAAATTGTGTTGATTTCTGGTACAAAATAATCACAAGCGACCTGGCTGATTTATTCATTTGATTCATCCTTGTAACACAAGGATGAAAATCTATTGCAGTAGAGACAAAATAAATTACTGGTGACTAGAGAAACCAAGGGAAACAGGAATGCCTGAATGTACAAGACAATCTATGTAGCCATAGAGCTTGGAAAATTAAATATGCCTGGCTATACCAGGTTTGGAAGGCCCACATGCACACTGTAAAATAATCAACCCACCTCACACTATACACAAGTATTCTGCATGCACAGAACAAGCTCCCCCCGCCCCCCCAGATGTCATGGGAGATATGCATAGGCATCCCTCTCCAGCTAATTGCTAAATGCAGTACTGTGAACTCAGCACTGCACATGCTTGGCTGAGAAGGAATGACAAGGCTTAATTAAATTTAAAAGATATATTTAAAGTATCATCATCAGTGTTGACAAGATTGTAAATGAATGAGAACATTTTGCACATATGGCATGCTACCTGCAAATAATATGCATCATAAGGAAAAGGTTCAAACTGTAATAATCTATTGCTAGGTGTAAGTGTGTTTAAATGGAATTTCTCCAAATGGATCTGTAATTAGGGAGAAGAGCCAGCAACATCTTCTCCTGGTAAAATAAAGTATTATAAAGTACAGGAAAAGGAGCAAGCTTTCAGCTCTTGTAGCCTGCAGGCATGAATTGAAAAAGCAGTTGAAACGGACAACTTTATAGCGTCTGGCTGCTATGTTTTTTATGCATATGAATGTTAAATATAGAAACTACTTATTTCTGCTTTAACATGCCATAGTTAACTGGACTAAGCAACATTTAAAAATTCCAGACATTAGACTGAAGGAGAGTAAACCTGTGTCTGCTTCATGTAGTTTCTTGCTTTCATCACTGCTTGGCCATGGTTTCCTTATAAATTCTCAGGGATTTCTAAGGTGGCTGTCTCACTACATCCTTTGGGGCAGAGGCATATAGCTGATTCTTTTGTGTTTACAATCCTGAAAAAGTGGCACCTGAGCTAGCAGAAGACACACACATTTTGGTGGTGACTTTTCAAGGAAATTTTACCAGTTGTGTTGAAAAATGTCTCATTTAAAGCTAGAAATAGAAAACACATGATTCTTTTTTAAAAAAAATGGTTGGAAGGTCATTATGCAAGTGTCTTAAAAAAACTGGTGGAAACATAGGAATTATTGGGGCCTTATATATTATTAGTATTTATTTGATTTATAAGACAAAAAAACAATAAAAACACAGACTTAAAAACAGAGCAATCAACACACAAAACAATCACCTTACAAATCACAATAAGGGCAACAGTAAAAACAAGTGTATGGGCCAGGATAACCCATCACAATTCACCAAATGTCTGGGAAAAGAGGAAGGTCTTAAGCTAATGCTGAAAATGTGTTAAAAGTCAGTGTCAAGTGGGTCTCTGGGAAAAACATTCCATAGCTGGGGCCAGGGGCAAAGAGGCCCTCTCCCGTCTCACCACCCTCTGGATTTCTCTAGGCTCATGGAGAAGAACCTCAGGTGACGAATGCAGGGTCTATGTATTTATATACCACTTTTCCAAACTTGCAAAAAGAAATACAATAAAAACCTATAAAAGAAGCTATAAATCACAACTATGAAAAGGGTCAAATTAATTAAATTAAAGCTCACAGCCTTTCTTAAACAACAGGGAAGAAGGATTCCTGTAATCTATTCAGGAAGGAAGTTTCAGGTTTTGGGACCACAAGCATAAAAGGCCCGGCTTCTATGCTATTGCTGTCCTGACCTGTAAAGACAAAGTTGAGCAGTGCCTGCTGACTAGATCCCAACTGGAAGGTGAGTTCATACCAGTAGAGGAAATATTTGAGAAATCAGTATCCTTGGCTGTGAAGACCTTTACCGATGAACCTCAGATTGGTCCCAGAAGTAAACTGGTAATTAGTGCAAAAGAGGCTAAATAAGTGCATGCCTCCCAACATCTGATAGGAAATGTGCAGCTGCATCCCACACCAATTGAAGCTTCTGAGTCATCAAGAGCAGCCCCGCATAGAACAAATTGCAGTGTTTACATTATTGTGCCATACAAGTTATTTTTTAATTTATTTTTATTATGATTTCAAAACATAATAGAAGGTTATATATGGCAGGAGATCATGAATAATTTTTTTTTAAATTATACGAGCTAAAGGGAGATAGGGTATCCCCAATATTTGTTTATATTATGAGGCAAACCAATTAAGATAAATTCTGCCATAAGTAAGCAAAAAAAAATGTTAAAAGTGTGTCAGTCTAGAAAATGCCTGTCAAGGTGGAATACTGGTAGCAGCCGACTTTTTCTTTAATAAAAAGCTTAAGGACCTAGAATGGGGACAAAGTCCCTTCTTAAAAACTGCAGTTACAATTCTTCCACCACAGGCTGTCCTCCAGTCTCCTCCTCGAGTGGTTGAAAGCGGTTCCATAGTTCCACTGGTGAAGGGTGTCCTCTAGCTCTTCTGCTCCTAACTGTCACCCTTTCCCACGGAGTTTCCTCCACTTCGTTGCTCCTCTCCAAAGCAGCCTCCTCTTCTGCTACCACCTGCTGTTGTTCTTCCACCACTTCTCTTTGCTGCTGTTGTTCCAGCGTTCTGTCTAAGAACTCTTCATCTCCTCTTATAGTCCTCAGTGTGGCCACCCACCGTTCCAGGCCTCTCACTTTTTCTTCCAACAGTGTCATGAGCTTGCAAGAAAACAAACATGGCACACACCTTGCAGGTCACAACCACTGGAGTATCCTTCCCGTTCATACTCTCTTCTACCTTTTGTTTCTTTCTGACTACTTGTTTTGGAGTGGCCTGTGCTTTGTCCTGTCCTACTACAGGGTAAACTTCAGAGTCCCACTGGTATGCAGTGCACTGTACAAGGAGAATTAATTTTTTTTAGGGACCTCCCCTGTCGAACTCCTTTGTCAAACTCCTGTTTGCTCTCCCTGTTCGCTCGCTCTCTGAAAGCTGGCTTGCTTGTATCTCCTCTCCTGTGGACCAGCTGAGATAGCTCCCTCTGCTCTGCTCAGTTAGGGGTCAGGAAACAGAAAGGTAAGATGGATGGCAGAACTATTGTCCTTATATCTCCATCCTGAAGACAGCGCGCACATGTTAGCAGGGCCATCCCTTTGGGGGCACCGAAGTGAATCACACTGTACCCCCCTTTGTTTCCAATACTCTTCTGCCTTTGCCCCATCCACCACTTACCTCTTTGCCATGGTCTAGGGAGGAGGTGGAGATCCTTGCCAGGGGGGTGGCAGCATGGTTACCAGCTGTGGATGCTAGTGCCAGGCTCGGGTCCTGCCCAGTGCAGAGTGGTCGCTCCTATTTGCTCCCCCCTCCCCTGCTCTGGGACAGGCCTGAATGTTAGCATGGCAGATCTATGCACGGAGCTGTACTCAACAACATCATTTCACCAGCTATTTAATCATAAACTGGAATTGGATAGTACAAGTAGTAAAAAAGAATTATGTTTCACATGGACAATTTTGACAAGAAACCTGGGGTCTCTTCTTAAGTTTAAAGTTAAGAAACTAACATTTAAATATTAATACAATGTGGAAGAGCAAGGCAACCACCTCTCCTCAATGGTGCCAATGGCAGCTTTTTTACTATTGCTGTTTGCCATACTGGTGGGAGGCAGGGGGAGGAGGCACTTTTTTTCAGGATCATGGTGGAGGGAGGAAGGGTTGAATGTCCTGTCTCCTTGCACTGTGGTCCCAATCTCAACCAGGGGCCCTTGTGCTTGGTTTTATTTTTAAAAAATCCCTGATGTTGCAACATATTTAAGGTAACATGTAATCACCACTATTAGCCAGATGTTGTTGGACTATAATTCTCATCCGCCCTGGCCTTTGGCCTTGCTGACTGGGGCTGATGGAGCCCAACCGTATTTGGAACGATGCTCTCGGAGTTAGGCCCTGTACTCTTCTGATGTTGCCTCTGAAGGAGTGAGATGTGCACATTCTCTATATGGATGGAGTTTGGACATCTCGTGGCAGAGGACATATACTTTCTTCTCTTCAGACATGACACAAGAAATTTGAGCAGAGGTAGTCCCTCCTCAGTCTCCTCCTGCATTACACAACAGACTCAGAATACTGTTCAGAGAGGTAGCTATGTTAGTCTGTTGTAGCAATAACAGAGTCATGAGATACCTTAAAGCAGAGGTTTCCAACCCGTCACCTGCGGATGCCGTGACACCTGCAATGGCCTTCAGTGGTGCCCACAGCAGGTAGCCCAGAGGCTGAGCTTCCATTTATTTATTTATTTATTTAAAGTAAGTCTCCTGCCCTCCTAGAAAGTAAGTTATGGAGTAAAATGTTCAGGTACCCTTTTAAGTGTGACATTCCTGCCTGTCAGTGTTATTAGTCAATGAGTCAGAGCTGTCATTGTTAAGTGAGTTGTTTGGACACCAAGTAACAGGGATTCCTGGTATTCTAAACAGGTATGTTCTCCCTACCTTTTAGTGCACTTTTCCTGCTTTTTTTTTCTGAAGTCCTTAGAATCTCCAAAATTTGCCCTTCTTTATTCTCTAGCAACCAGGATGCATCTTTCCTATATGGGTTCATCCAAGATCAGGTGGTGCCTGGAAGTTATTATCTGCAAATACTACTGCACAGTAAGTGCAGGTGAATATTAAAGAACCCTCCCTCCCCACAAATGGCAAATGCGAAAACTTTGTAAAGAAGCTTAGGCTTTAGTTTAGGATTGGGATTTGGGAAAAACAGGGTTCTTGTGCTTTTAACATCTGTATGGCAGGCAGAAATGCAACAAGTCAAGCCTTTTCTAGTGTGAGAATACAATTAGGAGAACAGCTTCGCCATGACTACTCTCTAATTTTGTGGTATGCCACAGTCCCCATGTTAAAGGTTGGGAACCCCTGCCTTACAGACTAATACATTTGTGTTTGCTATTTACCTCAGCTGTTTATTTATTATTTATTTAAAATATTTCTATCCCACCCTTCTACTCTGTAATAGGGAAAAATAGCTAGAGGGATCTTTGGATTAGAGAGAAAAGGTCCATTCTTTTTTTTCTTTTGTTTGCAAAGTATGAGTTTGCAAATGGGTGACTGTATCCTGTTCTTGGATCCTTCCCTAGACGTTCAGATGATGATGATGATGATGCCTCCAGCCCTTTTACTTGTGAAGATATAAAGACAGGCATGCAGATAGTATTCCACCCAATTGCCTACTCAGAAGTAAACCTGTGCCTGTCTTCCAGTGGACTGACAGGCAGGACTAGATGGTGAATGTCAGTCTCAGGAGGGGACCTTATATGGCCCTTGGGACTCTGCCCAGACCACACACCGCTCCCTAGGGTACACCTCTCACTGGCCCTGTGCCATACTTTCCCCTTAAGTGCATTTGCATGTTCTGTGATAACCCCTCTTGCTTACCTGAATGGAGAGAGACAGGTGTCAATGTGTGTGCCTAGAGAACTGACTGACTGTACCCTGCTGTGCAAAGGTAGGAGTCGCATCTGTTGCTTTATTTTTGCCTCTGGCCACACCCACCGCAGGCCTGTGGTCCCCTAGAAGGTTGTCCACGAGGCTGAACAAAGGCTTCCCACCCTGTTTTAAAGAACATAACATTAAATATTAGCCCATGTGTTTTTAGACTCTATTGAGTCCACCACCCCACCTCCATTCTGGTATACCACACTATATAACCACCACATGTCCTGGCTTAAGGACCTGGTTCTGTTTGCCTTCCTGCCTCTGAACACTCATCCCTGAAGCAGAGATCAGAATGTTGTGAGTCAGCCACTTTTGGGAGGTGCTGTTACCTGGTAATACGGTAATCATATGGTTCATACGGTAATTACGTCTTACCCACATGGTGGCATCTGAGTTTCATGGCATCCTCGAGACTGGAATTCAGACTCATTGGGGCTGAAGGAGCATTCACTGTGTGAAAATGACAGGTAGTGTTATCGTCATCATTACTTTTTGCACATCAAAGATGAATTAGAGAAAGAGACCGCAGCCTCTCACCAATCTGCACTTTCCATTACTAGAAAAGAGGGAGGAGTGTTTTTCAAGGAAATTGCTTTCCCTCACATTTTAGTATTGCTGCTTTCAAAAATACGGATGGTCTGCTTTCTTCAGGCTGAAGACTTGTCTGGTAAAGTAATTATCTGTAAGACAGAGAGAGAGGAAAGAATCCCATCTGCACAAGACAGGATGACCCGACCAGGTCAGGAGAGAGGGGGAATTGCAGAAGGGATCCCCACTAGAATCCCAGCTGTCCACCAGGCAGAGGCACAGAGCTTGCCAAGAATATTCAAACTGATTGGAGTTGGAAAAGGTTCAGAAGAGGGCAACCAGAATGATCAAGGGGATGGAGCGACTCCCTTACGAGGAAAGGTTGCAGCATTTGGGGCTTTTTAGTTTAGAGAAAAGGCGGGTCAGAGGAGACATGATAGAAGTGTATAAAATTATGCATGGCATTGAGAAAGTGGATAGAGAAAAGTTCTTCTCCCTCTCTCATAATACTAGAACTCGTGGACATTCAAAGAAGCTGAATGTTGGAAGATTCAGGACAGACAAAAGGAAGTACTTCTTTACTCAGCGCATAGTTAAACTATGGAATTTGCTCCCACAAGATGCAGTAATGGTCACCAGCTTGGACGGCTTTAAAAGAAGATGAGACAAATTCATGGAGGACAGGGCTATCAATGGCTACTAGCCGTGATGGCTGTGCTCTGCCACCCTAGTCAGAGGCAGCATGCTTCTGAAAACCAGTTGCCGGAAGCCTCAGGAGGGGAGAGTGTTCTTGCACTCGGGTCCTGCTTGCGGGCTTCCCCCAGGCACCTGGTTGGCCACTGTGAGAACAGGATGCAGGACTAGATGGGCCACTGGCCTGACCCAGCAGGCTCTTCTTATGTTCTTATGATTTAGGGGGGAAAGCAGAGGAAACCATTTAGTCTCTGATAGCCTGGACTGGTGACAAACTGCAAAAAAAGAAAAGAAAGTTTCAGATCATGCATTCGTCCCTCACTTCCTTTTATGTCACTTCAGCAGCAGTAGATGTGAAGCACCCAACAAAATGAGTTTCCTTTCACAAACGTTCCTGCTGGAGCTTTATATACAATGCAAAGTGAAAACAAATTACAAATAACCGTTCATCATTGTGTTTATTGTGCATGCATTCCAGCCCTGATTGAATGGTCGTTGGCTCTATGTTTTGCAATTCATTTTCCTTTGACCCTTACAACCATATATATTGACTACTAGGCAAAAACCTTGCAGTTTAAGAACATACCTATAAAAAGGTAAAGGTGTCCCCGCACTTGTAGTGCGAGTCGTTTCCGACTCTTAGGGTGATGTCTTGCAACATTTACTAGGCAAACCGTATATATGGGGTGGGATTGCCAGTTCCTTCCCTGGCCTTTCTTTACCCCCCAGCATAGGCCGGGTACTCATTTTACCAACCACGGATGGATGGAAGGCTGAGTGGACTTCGACCCCTTTTACCGGAGATTTGACTTCCTCCTTCTGTTGGAATCGAACTCCGGCCGTGAGCAGAGCTTTCAGCTGTGATACCGCCGCTTACCACTCTGTGCCACGGAGGGTCTATGAACATACCTATAGCCAACAGATATTTCTATCAAACTTTAAAAAGCAGGGAAATTGGGTAGCTAGAGTGAATGCACTAAGGGAGCAGGAGACCTGACTTCCTTTCTGAGATATTGTATTACCCTACAAATTTGTAAAAATGCAAACACAATTTGGGTTGGCCTCTGAGCATATGGTGAGAGGTAGCAACATCTGCCACCTCCAAAGATGGAGAATTGCATTTTTTTAATGCTTGTAGATGTTCTTCTTACTTTGCATCTTTTCTGTGTTACTACTAAGACAATAACGCTGGGAAAAACAGAAGGGAGTAGAAAAAGAGGAAGGCCAAAGAAGAGATGGATTGATTCCATAAAGGAAGCCACAGACCTGAGCTTACAAGACCTGAACAGGGTGGTTCATGACAGATGCTATTGGAGGTCGCCGATTCATAGTCGCCATAAGTCGTAATCAACTTGAAGGCACATAAAAACAACAACTGTTTCTACAGAGAATCTAACCTAGAAAATTATCTCTCATTATTCATCCTAGAAATCTGTATCACATTTATTTTTATTAATTTCAAATTCTTTTTACTGGTCAATGTCATATGATGGTGAAGACAGCCTTTTGTGTTTCAAACTGGAGGTTATGTTCTATTTCTATTTTGGGTGCATTAACAGTTGAATCTGAAACTGCAGTTTGATGTAAAATCAGACTGATTACAATATGTTGCTACTTAAGCAATGACTCTGAATGTAAATGTAAATGTACTGCCTTCAAGTCGATTCCGACTTATGGTGACCCTATGAATAGAGTTTTCATGAGGCTGAGAGGCAGTGACTGGCCCAAGGTCACCCAGTGAGTTTCATGGCTGTGTGGGGATTCGAACTGTGGTCTCCCAGGTTGTAGTCCAACACCTCAACCACTACGCCACACTGGCTCTCTAGCAATGACTCTAGCTGTTGGAAAAAACAAACTTGGCCTGCCCAAGATGCATGTTTTCAGCCTGCTATGCTTAAACTACTCCACTTAAGGAAACATGGGCATGGTCAATTAAAAACATAGAGCATACCTAGAATTTTGATAGAATATATTTCATCTCCCACTGTTCTATCTTGTGCAAACTGAGACACTCCTCATATTCATTGGAAACTATTCTGCAGAACAGTCAGTGCCATTATTCCACAATTGTTTTGGAGGCTTTTTTTTTTAGTGTTGCAAAGTGTTTCTGTACTTCACATATTCACAGAAACAAGCAAAAGAAAATGATTTACTATAGGAAACTTCACTAAAATTGCAAAGTAAATCAAACATTTAAAATGACTATCTGAACTATAGCAATTGTTTTAATATTGTTGCTTCCTCCCTGCTAAAACAAGATCAGCACAACAGATGTCCTGTTTCTGTTATTTGGGCTGATTGGAGGTGTTGCCACCACTCACCGTATGCTCAGAGGCACATGTTGCCCAATTCTTCCAAGCTACACAGGTAGTGGATTGGACTGTAAAAGACCAACCCAAATTCTGTTTGCGTTTTTATAAATTTATAGGGCGATATAATATCTCAGAGGGGAGGTCAGGTCTCCTGTGCCCTTGGTGCATTCACTGTAGCTGCCCAATTTCCCTGCTGTTAAAGGTTTGATAGAAATATCTATTGGCTATAGGTACGTTCGGAAACTGCAAGTGTTTTGCCTATTAGTGAATTTCTCTGCTTTTTAATCTGGGAGGTAAGAAATGAGATCTTGTGCAAGTTTGCTGAGAATTGATTGATCATTTGCATGCTTATTGAGTTCCGTGGGATTTATCCCCCTGCAGTCATGCTTAGGATAGGTAAAACTGACCATGGGGGGGGAGGGGGAAGGGCGGAGGGGAGGGGAAGGAGGGGATTGGAAGGGGAAGGGAGGGGTGAAGGAAGGGGGAGGGAAGGGGCAAGAGGGAGGGGATAGGAGGGAGGAAGGCAGGTCTGATCATTTGCCTGCTTTTTGAGTTCAGTGGGATTTACAATCATGCTTAGGATAGGTGAAACTGACTGGGGAAGGGGAAGGGGGGAGGAGGAGGACAGGAAGGGGAAGGGGAGGAGATTGGATGGGTGGGTGCTGAGCAGAGGGAAAGCCCCTTTCCTTTGCAAAAGGAACACTGTGAACAGTAATCATTCTTTTTCAGCGTTTCCCCCACCTTTTTATTCTACAGCAGGCACATGTAGCCTCCCACCCAAATTTAAACCAAAGCTATCCCTGCCCACATCCACACCAGACCTTTATTTCACTTTAGACAGTCATGGCTTCTCCCAAAGAATCCTGGGAAGTGTAGTTAGTGAAGGGTGATGAGAGTTGCTAGGAGATGCCCTGTTCCCCTTACAGAGCTTCAATCAGAGCAGCTGACTCTGGCCACTGGAGCTTTGTCAGGGGAATAGGAGTCTCCTGTCAGCACCCTTCACAAACTACACTTCCCAGGATACTCTGGCGGAAGCTTTAACTGTCCAAAGCGAAATAACGGTCTGGTGTGGTTGTGACCCCCTGATTATGCAAGTCCATCAGCTGTGGGTCTGCCTTTTACAACACTGACAGTTGGTTCTTACTGAGCATGCCCGGCCTTATCATTGAGTTCAATGCTAAATTTCTTAAATTAATTAAAAATCAGCCAGGCATTTTTTTAAACGTTTAAACTGCAAGATGAAGGTCAGAGTATGGGACAAGGTCAGTAATAGGATTACATATACTCTGTGAACATGGTTGATTTAATTTCAACAAATTATGAGAACTGACCAAAAAAAGTCCAAAAGGGGTCTGGTTTCTCTCTCTCTCTTTTTAAACTTTGCAGTCTTGATTCTCTCTGACTGTTTTGTGTATCGCCATGAAAAGTTAGAGGGTTGTTGAGCAAGTGTTTCTGAGTTCAGGACTGTAAGTTTTGTAAGGTTTTGTTTTGAAATGAGCTTATGGGAAGCATCAGAATGGCATGAGGTGGTATTTTCAATTTAACATTGCAGAAAGTGAAAAATCCATGTTGACTATAGTATACAGCCACTCTTGTGGCTGTATAATATGTACCAGCCACTGAGGATTGCACTTCATGCATCTGCTGAAGTGGACCGTAGTCCAGTGATTCCCAATTTTTTTCCCAATGGACCACTTGAAAACTGCTAAGGGTCTTGGCAGACCACTTAATAGTTTTTTTTCCTGCCAGTTGAAGCAATTGTAACACACTGTGCTAGGGGCTGTATGATTTTTAATTGTATTGTATTGCTTCTTTTACTTCATACAGCGCATTCTATTGTGTTACAGCTTGAATTCTATTGAATTCCACTTGTAGTTGTTTTTCACAGACATGCCGTGGACCACCTGAATGAAACTGACACACTCCGGTGGTCGACGGGCCACAGTTTGGCAACATCTGCTGTAGTCCATGAAAACCAATGCCATAAGAGTCCCGAAGGTGCCGCAAAACTCTTCCCTACTTTTGCTGCAACAGACTAACTCACCTATTTCTCTCGGGATGACTCATTAGCTACTCTTTGTCGTTTCAGATTTCTGCCCCCAAAACCCGCAAAAGGTACAGACAGTAACAAATGGGACTTGCATCAAAATGTTGCAGTGAAGAGTCCTCCCAACCAGCCATGTGCTGGTGTTCCATTCCGTTCCCCCACCCCGCCCTTTTCCATTTTCTCCCAAAACTGATAGCATTCCATGCAGAGCATGCTCAATCCTGACTAAATTGTTTTGGGGCTTCCCCCTCCACTTCTCCCTAATGTTTTTCTTTTTTTTACTTCTGCAAAACGTTGATGCTTCCCTTAACCTGCTCATACTTCCCTCTTGTGTGTGGATGGAGCTGATTTGGCTACAGAAAATGAGTTTCCTATTTGTGTATGGGACTAGGCCTGTAGCCCACTTACAGGTTCCGGGGTGGGGGGAACCAAAAAAGGTGTGTGTGGGATTTTTTCCCCTGTAATGAAATCAGTTTAACAAAGCAAGTACAACTGGAGGGGGATTTTAGGGAAACTAGGGACCCCTAGCCCACCCTGGCTATGGGACTGTATATTTATTTATTTATTACATTTATATACCGCCCCATAGCCGAAGCTCTCTGGGCGGTTTACAGCAATTAAAAACATTAAAAATAAATATACAAATTTTAAAACACAAAAACAATTTAAAAACACAATTTAAAAAAATTTAAAACCAGTTTTGTATAGGACAAGTGTTTCTTCTGTTCAGGCTTCTAGCCACTCCATTCCATCCTCCCTCCCACATGGCTGTGCACCTCCCCCTCCCCACAATCAGGCAAAATTCTTTAGCTACTGAGCATGCTTAATTCCTATTGAGTTGTTTTCAGGTATTCCTCGCCCTCAAAAGTTCTTTCAACTTCTGCAGCCAGTGAGGTTCCCCCAGACCTGCATGGTTGGAGTCATTTTCACTATAGAAGCCATGGCCAGAGCAGCTGAAATAGTGTGTGTGTTTGTGTGTGTTGGGGAAAGTAATGATGGATGATGATTCTATCTACTTCAAAACACATGACAGTTGTTATTGATGAACTTACAAATAATTATCAAAAAATTAAAACATACTAGCAGAGGTTATGAACCATTCGTCCCTGAAGGTTAATGATGGCTAAATCCTCCTGATACTATAAACAAATGAAAAGTCTCTGTACCTATTTCGTTTTCTCTCATACTCTAGCTAACCCCCTTCCCTGACTAAATTGGAATTCTTTTTGTCCATTATATGCAGTTTCTCATCAACTAAGACATTATAGGAACATTAGAAATGATTAGACTTAATGGTAAGTGTAAGAGGTAAACTTACCCATGTGCATAATCCTTAGGAAGATCATGGACATTACTACTTTTAAAAGAACAATTTCAAATGAGTTTTCACAAGCTCTCTGCCTTGCACCACTGTCCCATGTGAACAAGTGCAATCACTGCCTTTAATTTCTATTCAAGAGGAATGATCTGCAGAAAAAAAATGTTTCTGTACGCACACATACATTCATAGCAACGGGGCCACAAACATAATGGAAGGCCCATATGTTGAAAGACTAATCGCTTGTAATGAGAATTGCTGCATTTGGGGGCAGTGCAGTGGGACAGATACGCAACAGCTGTGGCTTACTCAAGCAGCAACTAATTTAGCAAGCTGAACTTAAGGATATTTCCCAGAACTACAATACAATGAATAGCAGTATTGTTTAAGATTACCATGAGGGGCTTACATCCTCCCCTGACTGGAAGCGGAGGGAGGAAGCCTTTATCTGTGCTTCTGGGGCAGAAGTGCATGATTCCTGGCTAGTCCGTCACAGTCTGGCCCCCAGGGAGCTGAGGGGACTGAGGTTGAAAGGAAGGAAGTTAAGTAGCATAAACAAAGAAAAGAGCCTCAGGAAAGCACTTCAGATGGGCAATGCGGACGGAGAAGGCCAAATCCTCTAGGGATGGATTTCAGTTCTAGCTACATTAACCAGTTTTAGCAAGGAATAATAATGATAAAAGTAACAATACTTAAGTAGGCAACACTTAGGTCTAAAAGCATCTCCAAAGCATGCTGGCTTCAAGTTCTATATATTTCAAATGCCTTCTAAGCCAGTGTGTTCATTGTTTTGGATATAAATAGATGGTTTTCAGAACATGTGGGTCTAAGTTAAGCTTCATTTATCAGGGCTTAAGCAGCATTTCAACATTTTTTAAACGAAAGACATGATTGAAATGTATGGCCTTTGAGAGCTGATGCCGTGCAATGCAAGCACTAAGCGTGTGAGCTGAGCTACAAAGTCCCTAGTTCAAATCTCTTCCGCCATGAACTCACTGGTCAACCTTCGCCAACCTGGCACCCTCCAGATGTTTTGGACTACTATAAGCCCCAGTCAGAATGGTGCTGGCTGGAGATGATGGGAGTTGTAGTCCAAAGCAGCTGGAGGGCACCACATCAGCAATGGCTGTGGGTCTTCAACAAACTGCTATCTCAGCTACCCCCTGCCCCCAAATCTAACTTGAGGGCTGGGATGAGAAGACACATCTTTGGGGGGTTGGACATTCCTGGCCCTACGTCACCTATCTTCCTGTTGCTCTAGCGAAGGAGTCTGAAGACCTGCTGAGGTCCATTCTACCCAGTGGCCACCCCTACCTTGAACAATTTAGATCCTGGCCTCCTCCAGTTTCAGCGTCCAGGTGAGGGTCAAGACTGGAGTGTGTCAGGCTACATTACACCTGACTACTTGTATTATCCTTATCGTCTCCACTTCTGAACCTGGTTCCTACCCTAAAGCCATCCTGTGCTAGAGAATTAGGACAGGTGAGAATAAGCAGGTGATAAGGAATGATCCCATCACTTCAGCCGGACCTGGAGCACACTTACTTACTTACTTACTTACTTATTTCTTTCATACCGCCCCATAGCCGAAGCTCTCTAGGTGGTTTACAACAATTAAAAACATTAAAAACAGATATACAAATTTTAAAACACATGCTAAAATGCCTGGGAGAAGAGGAAAGTCTTGACCTGGCGCTGAAAAGATAACAGTGTTGGCTCCAGGCCCACCTCATCAGAAAGATCATTCCATAATTTGTGGGTCACTACTGAGAAGGCCCTCTCCCTTGTTGCCAGCCTCCCAGCTTCCCTCAGAGTAGGCACCCAGAAGAGGGTCTTTGATGTTGAGCGTAGTGTACGGGTGGGTTCTTGTCGGGCAGGGCTGGTTCTAAAGGGCGGCCAGGTTGGGCACTGGCCCGACAGCCCCTGGAGCTACAGGGGGCCCCTCAGCTTCCCCTCCACTCCCCTTCCACGATCCCACACCCCCACCTACCTCCACCTATCTTTCTGCAGTCTTTTACCATTGCCCTTAATGAAGATGGCGGCCGCAGTTTCCCTAAGGTACTGAAGCCCCTGCCGCCATCTTAGTTGATGGCAGAGATGCACGCACGTAGCACACACGTGTGCCATCAACAAAGATGGTGGAGGAGGCGTCATCCCATTAGGGAAACTGTGGCCGCCATCTTCATTAAGGGCAATGGTAAAAGACAGCAGAAAGGTAGGTGGGGGCATGGGTGTGTGTGTGCAAGCTGATGCCCAAGGGCCCCGGCATTCCTGGAGCCGGCCCTGGTGTCGGGAGAGGTGATCCATCAGGTATTGTGGTCTTAAGCTGATAAGATGGAATCTGCAGGAGGCCCTCACCTACAGAGCATAGTGATCGACTGGGTATATAAGGGGTAAGATGATCTTTCAGGTATCCTGGTTCCAAGCTGTATAGGACTTTGTACACCAAAACAAGACCTTGAATTTAGCCTGGTAGCTAATAGGCAGCCAGTGCAATTCTTTGAGCAGTAGGGTGACATGTTTATTTATTTATTGCATTTGTATACCACCCCATAGCTGAAGCTCTCTGGGCGGTTTACCACATTTAAAAACATTAAAAACAAATACACAAATTTAAAAACACATTTTAAAACAGCAATTTAAAAACACATGCTAAAATGCCTAGGAGAAGAGGAAAGTCTTGACCTGGCGCCAAAAAGATAACAGGGTTGGCGCCACGTCAGGGAGATCATTCCATAATTTGTGGGTCACCACTGAGAAGGCCCTCTCCCTCGTTGCCGGACTCCCAGCTTCCCTCGGAGTAGGCACCCGGAGGAGGGTATTTGATGTCGAGAGTATGGGTGGGTTCATGGCGGGAGAGACGTTCCATCTGATATTGTCCTAATCCATATAAGGCTTTAAAGGTTAAAACCAGCACCTTGAATCAAGCTCGGAAACATACAGGCAGCCAATGCAAGCAGGCCAGAATCGGTGTTATATGTTCGAACCATCTGGTCCCTGTTACCAATCTGGCCGCTGCATTTTGCACAAGCTGCAGCTTCCGAACCGTCTTCAAAGGCAGCCCCATGTAGAGCACATTGCAGTAATCTAACTTGGAGCATGGACCACTAAAGCCAGGTTATCTCTGTCTAGATAGGGGTGTATCTGGGCCACCAACCAAAGTTGGTAGAAGGCACTCCATGCCACCAAGGCTACCTGAGCCTCAAGAGACAGAGATGGTTCTAGGAGAACCCCAAGCTATGAACCTTCTCCTTCAGTGGGAGTGCAACCCCATCCAGGACATGTTGAACATCCACCATCCGGTCAGAAGAACCACCCACTAGCAGCATCTCAGTCTTGTCTGGATTGAGCCTCAGTTTATTAGTCCTCATCCAGTCCATTGTCGCAGCCAGGCACCGGTTCAGCACATTGATAGCCTCACCTGAAGAAGATGAAAAGGAGAAATAGAGCTGCGTGTCATCAGCATACTGATGGCAGCTCACTCCAAAGCTCCAGATGACCACACCCAACAGTTTCATATAATGTTGAACAGCATGGGGGACAGAACTGACCCCTGCGGAACCCCATACTGGAGAGTCCAGGGTGCAGAGCAATGTTCCCCAAGCACCACCTTCTGGAGCCGACCCGCCAAGTAGGAGCAAAACCACCACCATGCAGTGCCTCCCACTCCCAACTCAGCCAGTCTTCCCAGAAGGATACCATAGTCTATGGTATCGAAAGCAGCTGAGAGATCAAGAAGAATCAACAGTCACACTCCCCCTGTCTCTCTCCTGACAGAGGTCATCTTACCAAAACCAGGCCTGAAACGGATCCAGATAATCGGTCTCATCCAAGAGTGTCTGGAGCTGGCCTGCAACCACTCGTTCCAGGACCTTGCCCAGGAATGGAACATTTGCTACCGGCCTATAGTTATTAAGATTTTCTGGGTCCAGGGAGGGCCTCTTCAGGAGTGGTCTCACTTCAGGCAGCCAGGGACCACCCCCTCTCACAGAGAGGCATTAATCACTTCCCTTAGCCAAGAAGGGCAAGGATCCAGCACAGAAGTGGTTGCACGAACCTGTCCAAGCACCTTGTCAACCTCCTCAAGCTGTACCAACTGAAACTCATCCAAGAAATCGGGACAAGGCTGTGCTCTGGATACCTCGCTTGATTCACTTGCAATAACACTGGAGTCTAAGTCCTGGCGGATGCTAAAGATTTTATCCTGGAAGTGCCTAGCAAATTCATTTTAGCTAAGATTTCTATCTTAATTTGCAATCAGATAATTTTTGTTGTTTGAATAGTATGCTCCAGTCACCTGTGGTTGATGCTTAATGTATTATGCTTAATGACTAGGGCCAACCCCCATGACATCACTAGGGACCACCACTGAAATATCACAGTTTGGGATGCTTCTGACCTGGCAACCTTAATCTTTTAACATGCTTCATTGCGGGGACAGGAGGCTGGCACTGCATCCACATTTGTGGATGGATTTGTACATGTAAACAAGAGAACCCTCGCAGACAATTAAATTAGTTCGAAGCAGCTCTTTCAGATGTTCGCATTAAAATAAAACAAACAGGGAACTGGAAGAGGGAGTATTTTAAACTGATTGTACTTTGTTGTAATTAGAGACAGATTGTAAAACAGTATCGTTGCACATAGTGAAGCATGTTTTTCTAGATGATTTCCATCTTCTCCGCCCCACCCCACCCCCGCACACACTTCATTCCTATAAATATAGTTCTTTATTACTGTGCAGCTGGGATAACTTCAGAGCCCATTTGGTACAATCAACAGGCTGATTAGGAGAGGCCTGGGTTCAATGTGTGGGGTTCAATGTGTGTTTGACAACTCACAGTTTGTCAGCTTAGCCTACCTCACAATGATGTTGTGTGTGGGGCAATGTTTTACAGATAAAGTGAGATATACCCAAATATGCTTCCCTAAACTGTTTGGAATAAAGGCAGGATACAAATGTGATAAATAAATGAAAATTGCCAAAAATGCCAGAGGTATAGCTGTGTATTGCTGAAGCAGCAAAACCAGTTAAGAGCTACACCAATACCTCCGTTAACAAAGCAGACGTGTTCCTGGACATTGCTTCCTTAACAGAAACTTTTCTACCAGAGGTAGGAATACCATAGAAAGAAGAAGGATCGGTTCCTACACCTGCTCATAGATGGTGGGGGCAGCTTTGACAGGGGATTTAAAGAGTGCCTACCCAGCACCCACCCCTTCCCCCTTCCCCTTTGAATCGTATTGGATCCTTCCCTCCCCAGCCCTGGGAGAAAGCAAAATATCTCTTTAATGCAAAGCAAAGGCACTGGCTTGTCAATTTCACCCCAGCAAAGCAAAGGCAGAGGCTTATTAGTTTATTCATAGCAGAGCAAAGACAAAGGCTGGTGAGTTTTACCTTAAAGCAAAGACACAGGCTTTAAATTGTAATTTGGTCCTCCAAGCATGGTGAGAAGGAGGAAGACACAGAACAGTGTGAAGATTTACTAAATTATAACTAACCTATCACAGAGATTGTTGGTTACACTGTAAATAATTACTGAAGGACCAAAGAAGTTATTATTTGACAACAACAGGCTCTGCCCCTTCTATCTGTCTGACATAGCAAGTTCACCTGATCCTTTTTGCTGGGGCTTTACACTACCTTGACCAAAGACTTTATTTTTTTCTCTCTCCGTCCTTTGTAAGCAGCACACGTCATAGATGAAATTTTGATTTTGAAACCGCAGGAACACAATATCAAGAAACCACCTTAAAAGCCTAGAAACGACTGGTTGAATATAGCTTACGTATGGGATAGCACCTCCTTCCTAAGGATTGTACAATTATAAATGAGATGTTAATATTTAGAACAGACACTATTTTCAAATGCAACAGAAGCAAAAGTTGTTAGGGGTCTTTTTTGCCCACATTCTAGTCTGATAATTTATAGGGAGTTAAAGAATACTGGGTTATATTATTCTACACGTAAGACATTTTTCTATATCACTTTTCACCTGACACTTCAAAGCACCGTACAATTCAATCATATAAAAACACACATTAAAATGTCAATTTTTAAAACCATAAGAACTAAACAGCAACAAAAATCAATGTAAAACATCCACAACACCATCAACAGCAGCAGGACCTGGGCTAGAGAAGCCTTGAAAATAAGTCTACAAAAGAAAATAAGATGACAGAAGGTTTTATTACCCCACCCCATCATTCACCTATGCCTGTGTAGTATATTACAGAAAGATTCCAATTAGCTTTTGTCATCTCATTTAAAAAGCAGGTTGATATAATAGATAGAAAACAATGAATAAGGCATATGAAAGGACGTGATCCACATTCATTAACTATATAAAAAAGGGTTTAAGCTAGATTTCCTTGATGATTTTCTAAATGTTGCATTTTTTTCTTTTCCTCTTCTTTGTAATAATTTTCAAAACTACTAACAAAAAAACAAAGATTTGGTCATCTGTTGCTCTGAGCCTGAACAAAACCAAAATAAATTCCACATTACTGAGAGCAGGAATGTTATAGCGAAGGAGAAAGGGGGAGATGATATGCATGCAGAACATGCCTGTTGTGATGTGAACTGCATAGCAAAGTGCAGATTATAGAACAGTCTTGACTTATTTTCACAGGCAGCTATTTTGCAGTCAGCATAAGGAGCAACCACGAATAGAGAAGAGCAGACAAGACACAAATTACAACATTGACTAAAAGAAGAATGCTGCTCATGTGGTACTTAAAAAGGCAGAACAGATGTCTTGAGAGATGCATTCAATGGTTTGTGTTTTGCTTTGTGCGTTTTTCTTTGGCTGGGGGCGGGGGGACTGGCAATGAGATACCCTTTCGAAGCCACTGTGTTCCCTCCACATCTGCACAACGTGGCTAAATTGAAAGGTGGAGAAGAGGTCTGGCAATCTGTTTGCGGTGGTACATTATTGTGTGTAGGAGCCTCAGCACAGCTTGGATTTATATTCAAAAGACAGTTTTGCAGCTGAGGTTCAAAGGGGCATGGATTGAGCTGTGGGCGAGTTGAAATCACTCACAACTCAATCAATACATATATGAAGGTGAGGGGACTGGTAAATCCTGCCAGGGTAGTATCATGTAAATATATTTCAGATAAATAAATGAGGTCAATGCGCTATTTGTCTTCCCCTGCCCCCAAGAACATATAGCATAGGTCTTCATCTTTAAATTACATCTGAAGCTTTGCCTAGTTAAGCCCATGCTGCAGTTTGTGGAAGGTTCTGCAGGCTCACTTGTGAACACATTACAAAGGTTTCCTCATTCTGCCAATCATTTATCATCTCTTATTCCTGTGTGAACTTCAGGGAAGAGTACCTACCACTATGTAGCGAAAACAGCAGCGCCCAGGCACGTGAGGTAGATATTGGCAGAAGCAAGAGACACACAGAGGTAAAAAAGGTACTGAGAGAACCTCATTGTCTGGATATGTCAGTTCCTCATTCACACTGAGAAGATATTTTTAAATATTTTCAGGGACAGAAATGAGACTGGCCAGTATGATTTTAATGGGCATGGACACTAGTTTGTCTATTCCAAACCCAAATAACTCCAGAAGGTAACAACAAAAATATGAGGTTTTGTTCGTTCAAATTTGGTTCTTATTTAGTGTGAATCATCTATAAAAAACAAAGCCTGCAAATGCAAATTCCAAAGCAAATACAGTGAATTCTCCTTATTGCAAGTGGAAAGATACTGGGGCTGAGAGAGTATGGCTTATGACAGCCCTGTAGTGTACTTCACACTGAATATTGCAAGTCAGGCTCAGAGTGCTTTGCAGCAACCCTGCAGTGTTGTCCAGTGGTATTAGATCTCCACATTGCAAATTGAGGACTAACTGAAGATGAGAGAGTACAACGACCTTACAATATTATCCTTTTTATTCCTACATTGCAGATTAGGCTGAGAGAGTAGTGGTCAACAGCCCTGCTATGTAGTGTAGTGTACTCATAATGCCCCTATTGCACATTGGAGGGCTGTACTGACATGGACTAATTTACCACAGCCCTGTAATCCACTGATGATACAGGGAGAGCCAAGGCAGCTTTGGATTTCATTATGGTTAAAAATCCTCCAGTTATAGCAAAGTTCAATCTATTTAAATTTTTCCCTTCGGCCAAATCAAGCACTGCATGTACCATCAACTTGCATGCAAATGGGTTGCACTTTTAAATATTCAAAAACTAACTCAATACGTATCATTCACATATAGAAAGACCCCAGTTACAGCAGGGACTCCAAGTTCAATCTATTTAAATTTTTCCCTCAGGCCAAATCAAGCACTCATATGCAAATGGATTGCACTTTTAAACATTCAAAAACTAACTCAGTACATATCATTCACATAAAGAAAGACCCCAGTTACAGCAGAGACTCCACCTATCTTTGATGCTAATATTTGCCAGTTTCTGTCTCTCAGCCTAAGCTACCTCACAGGGTTGCTGTGAGGATTAAATGGAGAGGGAGTGAACCTTGTTTGTGCGCCACCTTGAGTTCCTAAGGAGGCATATAAATGTAATAATAATTAAAAAAATAAAATTGTGTTTTTATGTGACCCAGTCACAGGCTCAGGTAATGTGCACCAGAGATACATTTATACTGTCACTGGATGCTGTTGGGTGATTGGTTAAGATACACCTCTTTACCCAGGCCTTTTGGTTGAATGGATGGTCTTCCTTCAGTGCTGTGCACTGTATGTCCTGCTCTTTTGTTCTTCCAATACTGGTTGGTTGGGTGGTATTGTTTTATGGTTTTAAAATAATTAATTATTATTTATTTCACTTATTTGTTGCTTTCCACACACACAAAAATCTAGGAGCAACGTTTGGATTTTAACGTAGATTATACTTGTTTTAATTGAAGCTGCTAGTCGCGCATCAGAAGCTCGTCTCCCCTGCCAGCAGAGCTCACGCCAAGGAGGAACGGATCCCCAGGACTGTCCCTGCGTTAGTGGTGGTGCCTGCACATACGGCAACAACTGCCGGTGCAAGAGCTGCAAATGCAAGTCGTGCAGAAAGAGTTGCTGCTCCTGTGGTCCGGTGGGCTGCAGCAAGTGTCCCCAGGGCTATATCTGCAAAGGGCCCCCACCAGCAGATGCAGCGGCTGCAAGTGAACTTCCCCAGGCTTGGTGTATTTGATTGTCAGCAAGAATGTAACCTTATTGTCCATTTATATATTTTCCTGTGCATTTTTTTTTTTTTGGTAGCCTTTAGGTGTGAAAATAAGCTACCTGGAAAGCAACAAAAGCTATTTGGAAAGTAATAAAGCTGTTGTTTACTTCTTTTAATTGTGACATTATTGTAACCTGCCCTGGACAATTTGGTGAAAGGTGGGCTCTAAGTATAAATAATAAGTAAGCAAGTAGCAAGATATTGTCACAAGTCCTTGCTTGTTCCTTTTATTTCTTTTAAATTATTTTTATAGAAGAAAAATGATAGCATACAACAGATTGCACAGTTATTTTCCACTATGCGTAAAGAAACACATTTTAAATGCAAAGACTGTTCTTTCTATTTCAAATGTTTAAGCGTGAGAGCCAATGCTTCTCTTGTCAAAATGGCACCACCTACACACAAGAAGCATCAAGCTTGGCTGAGTCCTGAAATTTGCCGAAGTACAAAAAATCTGGTGGGGGAAAAATACTAAGGGAGGGAACCCCTCAAAACAGCCCTATGAGGACTGTACATAGTGACCACAGAATGCTGGTTAACTGTTGGAGAGGGGGGTGTCATGAAAGCAGGTGGAAGGAGAAATGGAATAGAGTATCCTAGGAAGAGGACATGACTGACTAATTGGAACTGCCTCAGTACCCTTTGGGATCTGTCATTCTGAGGGCAATGTTACTTGCCTAGAAATCTGATTGTGTTACGTATTGCAGATCACTTTGAGAACCATTATGGATGAAAGTGGTATACAAACATAATAAAAATAAATAAATGAATTAAAGTGCAGAAGAACCATCCTCAAAACATCTACAGGTCTTCCAAAATAAGAAGATCTTTGTTAATCTTCAAAGATTGGGAGGGACCTGTCAGATGGGCTTTCCAAGGGAAGGACCTCCAAAGGTTGGATGCTACTGCATTAAAAATGCTTTGCACTGCGTCAACATATTAGGTTTTGATGAGTACCCATAAAGAACTTGTGTGTGCCATTGTGTTTGCTTTGAAACATTTCAACCCAAGAAATGGCTGGTCTACAGCCCCACTCACATACATAATGCCTCCACAGAATTGTCACAAACTTTGTCACTGCTCAGGACCTTGGTTTCTACAAGTCTCATGTATCTGAACAGGATTAAAAAGCTTTCACTGGCTCAAACTCATGTAAATGGATTAATGGAGGTTAGCTCCAACTGAAGCTAGTATTAGCTGAACATGGTATTAGTTTCTCACTTGTGATGTTCCAGTAACACCAATCATTTAAATAATTTACGTAATAATTTGGCAGTTTGTCATCAAGACTTTCCTATCCTCATAATTCAGAAAAAGTAAGCAGCTCCCCAAGTGACAGTAAAAACAACACAAGAGTCTCGTGGCACCATCAAGACCAACAAGGTTATTATGGCAGAAGCTTTTTGTGCCATAATAAATGTGTGAGCCTTCAAGGCAGGAATGGAGAAGCTGTGGCACTCCAGATGTTCCTAGATTCCAACTCCCAACACCCCAGCCAACAAGGCCGACGATCAGGAACACTGAGAGTTGTAATCTAACAACATTGGTCACAACACAGGCTTACATGTCTACTCCTCTGGAAACTGTTAAATTAAAGTGAATTTGTGCTTTGGCAGGCCTACCTGCATATTAATTTATTGGAGTATATGCCAGAATGTTTGAGGATTGATAGCTCCACATTTATTTTTCTAAAAAGTTATTTTACTTTTTGTTATTTGATTTTGTAAATTCATCTTTTTCAGCACTTGGGACATCAGGCAACATTTTGTCTGTATTGCTTTCAAAGAAAAAAAAAACCCTCCCTGAACATGATATAAATTACTGTAACCTTGTCTTATCTCTGTGCCCTCAAGAGTCTGCTGATGGCCCCTGAAAACTCACAAGGTCAATTTGGATTTTAAAATAAAATAAAATTACACACTTCTCTACTTGTGTATCTAGGGGATCCCTTGAGCCCATGGAAGCCATTATCTTATATTTGTATGGCCCTGTTTCTATTTCAAATGATAGGCACTTGACCACACAAGTTTACTATTAGAGGGAATGATGGAGGCCAATGAGGCTATTATAGAGGAGTCCAAGCATATTGAACACAAATGCTGTAGTATAACAGCCTTGGAATCAGGTGCTGTCTTAAAAAAAAAATCGCTCCACTGTGAATCTCTAAAAACAGTAGGAAGAAAAACAGGTTATAGATACCCTTATTTTACTAAGAAAAGGCTAACTGACTTGTCCATGGTTTCATATTGAAATCTAAAACTGATAAGCAGCTCTGAGTTTAGATTTATAATGACAATGTCAGAAAGTAAGTCATACTTCCAATCTGCCATATTGTTCAAAGTTTATCCACAAGCGAAGACTGACAAATCAGATGAATGATGGTGCCTTGATGTCCAGCAATGCAGGGTGCGGGAGGTCTAAAAATTCTGAGAGATGCAAAGCCAGTGCACCAAAAATACACACATAGTTTCCACCCTTGAAACTATCTTGCTTCTGGTTGGAAGCCAAGCATTTGTATACTTATTTTCATTTGTGCCATCACAAGAATCAAGAAATATAATGGTGCTACAGCTGACATTTGCTTATTTTGTGGCTTTCCAAACAAACTTAATCAGAGGGAATGAGAGTAAAGTCAGCTGCTTAGGAATCATGTGCTGAACTCAGCACAATGGTTTGTGGTACCATCATGTTTATCTCTGTAGAAGTCCCGCTGTGTTGCTTGCAAGAAGTGCAGAAGGTCACAAAGCAATTTTATGAACAGTTCAGGAGAACAGGACATTTAAGAACATAAGAAAAGCCCTTTTGTATCAGCTCAAAGTCCCATCTAGTTCAGTATCCCATTCTTCCATCAGATGCCTATGGGAAGCCTGAGTTCAATAGCACTCTTCCCACTTTTGATTCACAGGAATTGGCATTCAGAGGCATACTGTCCCCAACAGTGGAAGCAGAAGATAGCTATTGTGGCGAGCAGCCATTGATAGCCTTATCCTTCATTTGATTAACTAGTCACTGTCAGGGATCTTGAATATTGCACCTTGCTTTGGAGGTGAGTGCCTTGATAAATAGCATTATCTTTCTACCATTTCTATATATTATAATGCATTGTAATCAAATGGTCTGCTAACATCACTGTTCTCTATACATGTTCAAACTGTTGACAAACCCATCAGTAAGAAAGAATATTCAATCAATACTTGAATGAGAGCAGTAGTCATATGAGGCATAGTTGAGGGGAGAGGGGAATTACTTTGTTGGATATCAGAAATTCTAAACCTTAATCAAACCCTAAAAATGCACCACAAAAGCTACAAACAAGCTCTGCTAGAGGCAACCAGTTCCTTGCTTTGCCCCATGAGCCACACATCAGAGCAACCCACACGTACAAGCGCAAATCCCCAGACAGCTTGCAAAGTTTCCATCGTGTCTGGGGAAGGGGTGAAGATAAAGATCCTCCTCAATCAAGGCTGTGTTATTTGGAAAATGATGACAGGGGTGCCTATCTCCACCTCCAGCTGGTTCACCAGCTTTTGGACAGAGATGACTTAGCCATGGTACTTCGTGCTCTCATGGAATCATAGAATCATAGAGTTGGAAGGGGCCTATAAGGCCATCAAGTCCCCTGGCTGGATCGCCACCTTGCAGTGGTGAGTGGGTTTGCGTGTTCCAATGAACCCTGTGAACGATGCCGTCGGGAGTCATGTACTCCCAGCAGGGTCACCCATGGCAGTAAGGTCAAGGGAGAGGAACCAGACAAAGAATGATCCAAGAAAGTCCTCAATGGCAGAACAGGCGGAGGATAACAATGTGTATGTTACAATGGCTGTGAAGGTAGATGAAGGCTGCAGCAGATAAAATACTTCCAATCGTCGTGGTATCCATGCCACTGGATCAAAGCCTTTTTCTGTCAAGATTGTGTGTTGATCGTCGTGCGCCGATCTCCCCACATAAAACAAATTCATGCACAGGTGTCTTCCAACCAAATATTCTTGGAAGACAATCTTACTCGGTCACGAGTGATCACCAACCAACCATAAGGCCATCAAGTCCAACCCCCTGCTCAACGCAGGAATCCAAATCAAAGCATTCCCGACACATGGCTGTCCAGCTGCCTCTTGAATGCTTCCAGTGTCGGAGAGCCCACTACCTCTCTAGGTAATTGGTTCCATTGTCGTATGGCTCTAACATTTAGGAAGTTTTTCCTGATGTCCAATTGAAATCTGGCTTCCTGCAACTTGAGCCCATTATTCCGTGTCCTGCACTCTGGGATGATCGAGAAGAGATCCCGGCCCTCCTCTATGTGACAACCTTTCATGTACTTGAAGAGTGCTATCGTATCTCCCCTCAGTCTTCTCTTCTCCAGGCTAAACATGCCCAGTTCTTTCAGTCTCTCCTCATAGGGCTTTGTTTCCAGTCCCCTGATCATCCTTGTTGCCCTCCTCTGAACCTGTTCCAGTTTGTCTGCATCCTTCTTGAAGTGCGGAGACCAGAACTGGATGCAGTATTCAAGATGAGGCCTAACCAGTGCTGAATAGAGGGGAACTAATACTTCACATGATTTGGAAACTATACTTCTGTTAATGCAGCCTAATATAGCATTTGCCTTTTTTGCATCGCACTGTTGGCTCATATTCAGCTTGTGATTATTGACAATTCCAAGATCCTCCTCACATGTGGTATTGCTGAGCCAAGCATCCCTCATCTTATAACTGTACATTTGGTTTTTTCCCCTAGGTGTAGAACTTTGCATTTATCCCTGTTGAATTTCATTCTGTTGTTTTCAGCCCAATGCTCCAGCCTATCAAGTTCCCTTTGAATTTTGTTTCTGTCTTCCACGGTATTAGCTGTGTCCTGCAATTTTGTATCATCTGCAAATTTGATAAGCATGCTCTGTACCTCCTCATCCAAGTCGTTAACAAAAATGTTGAAGAGCACGGGGGCCAGGACCAAGCCCTGTGATGCCCCACTTGTTACTTCTGCCCAGTTTGAGAAGGAACCATTGATAAGCACTCTTTGAGTATGATTCTGGAGCCAGTTGTGGATCCACCTGATAGTTGTTCCATCCAGTCCACATTTAGCCATCTTGCTAATCAGAATATCATGGTGCACTTTGTCAAAACAACTGGTAACTTCCAGATTGGATTATTGCAATGCACTCTACAAGGGGCTGCCTGTGGGGCTGCTCTTGAAGATGACTCAGAATAGTCCAAAATGCCAATTACTGGCTGGGGTTGCTTTTACAACTCATATAATCCTATTGTAAAATAGTTGCCTTGGTTGCCAGTTTGTTTCTGGGCCCAATTCAAGGTGCTCACCTTAGTGTTTAAAGCCCTAAATGCTGTCGGAAGGCAGAGCTGGGGTCCCAATCCCGGGGAGCTGGATCCCGGAGAGTTGGGAGAAGAGTATTCGGATGGATGGCAGAGGGAAGGGGGAGGAACTTCCCCCCTTTGGAGCGAAGACGAAACAGAGGAACTGCCAGTGATAAGGTCGCTTAGCAACGGGGAGCCTGAGCCCTCCCTGGACATTCTCACGCCTCCCCCTCTTTCAGGCTCAGAGCAAGAGGGGGAAGAGGGAGGGCTGCTCACAGCCGAAAAGCGGGGAGGCAGTTTACCATCAGCCCCTCCCCTATCCCCCATCCTGGAATCGGGAACTTCAGAAGAGGAGGGGGTGATGCTTCCCCCCTCACCGCGCACACGCAGACAGCTGAAAGGACAGGAGAGAAGGGGGGGAAGGCGGGCAGTACCTGAGGGGCAGTTAAGGAGGAGCGAAAGATTGCGCGCCCGTTTGGCCCCTTCTTAAAGAACAGGCGGGAAGAAGTCCCTTGCTCTGTCAACTTTCTCCCAATGCCGCAGGACCTGTATCACTGTATTGCTTCATGAGAAAACATAGTCTTTGTTTGGACATTACCCTAATAAAACACGAATTAACTACAACCGCTGGTCTGGTTCCTGAGTCGCATCCTGGGCCTTTAGGCTCCAAATATCTCAGAGACTATCTCTGTCTGTGCAGACCCTTGGGGGCCTTCTTGGTAGTTCTGCCACCCTCCGATAATCAGGGGATGGTGGCTCGGGGCAGAGCTTTCTCTGTGGCAGCCCCTAAGTTGTGGAATTCCCCCCTTACAGAGCTGCGTCTGGCACGGTCGCTATACAATTGTCAATGAATGCTAAAGACGTACCTCTTTATCTGGCCTTTGTTACCTGAGATATGTGTTTCCAGACCCATTCTATTCCTATGACTGTAATTTATTTTAACTGTATTTAATACTGCATTTTAAAGTGTTGTAGCCTGCCCTAGGACCGGCACATGAAGGATAAATAGTAATAATTTATTAATAATGCACACTCCTATCCAGAACTGTGATGACTGAGCGAATATTATAGCATTAAACTTGACATCTAATGGGGATTTCAGGTTTGCATTCTGCTCAAAGTTTATTCATCAGTTCCCACTTGAACTATTTTTTCCAAAATAATTAGAGAGTTTAGAATTAGTGGGGCAGTAGCTACTCTAACCTAAAAATTAACTCAGGGCATATAACTTTTTAAATATATCTGAATCTGGTCTGAAGATCACACACATCTGACAAGTCTAAGACGCTCTAACTATGCTCAGCAGCATCCTGCTGCAATTGTGATGCAACCTTTTTCATGATTGTTGCTAAAACATGTGGTATTGTACCTAAGTTTAGAGGCTGGCAGAACTTATCTGCTATGCTAGTTGGTGGGCTATGCATGTGTGGCAAATGGTGTGAAGTGGCTGTGTGATGCCATTAGCCTACACATCACTAATCAGCCTGAAATTGTTCCTAGCGTGGTCCTGGATTGAAATTATTTTGGCACCCTAACTAGTTCCTGTAGGCACACAGCACAGCTCTCATCCCAAATCAGCGTACCAATGTCTTCTGGTACTGCAGCCAGCTCAATACCTGGCTGAGCTATTGCCTACTTGTGCAGAGAATGATTATTTTATTTATTAATTTTATTTGTATACGGCTTCATACTTGAAAAGAAGCCTCTAAGTGGTTTACAGTGTTGTAAAAAAAATCAAAGAAAACCACACATTTAAAACAATACAAAACATTTAAAAGAAACCGTCTTAAACATTAACATCTTAACATTAACAATCAACGTCATAAAAACCAAACTGCATATTTAAGACCATATAAAAACTTAAAAAAACATCTTAAAACATTAATATAACCTACAGTAACAAATAAATCATCATCACTACCAACAGATTAAAACACAAATATACCAGGAAGACAACCCTACCCACTAAACACAAGAGTGTGTGTGTACATGTAGCATGTGGAGTGATATCTTGGAGATCAACAGGCTCCTTATTTTAAGCTCCCTACAGAGATGATCATGACCTTTGTTTAAGGGTCACTTCACACATTGTGCAGCAGCCACTAAGTATAGAATGGTCAAGAAACTACAGCCAATCCTGGCTTGCTGATGAGTTGTAGGATACACATGCTTATCACATTTCAAACTTTACATTTTCAGGTGTAACTTTGCAAGATTCAGTGTGCGTGCTTAAGAAATATCTTTCTTATGAAAATACTCTTCTTAGCATAACGTTTGTCTTTGCAGCTACAAACACCAAGGGACATTGGAAGCTGCTGTAGAATGAGTCTGACCATTGGCCCATCTAGCTCAGTACTGTCTACACGGACTTGCAGTGGCTCTCTGGATTTCAGATGGGGGTCTTTCCCAGCCCTACCTGGAGATGCCAGGGATTGAACCAGGGACCTTCTGCATGCAAAGCAGATGCTCTGCCACGCAGCTATCACTCTTCCCAACATTCTCCAATGTAAAAGATGACACCATTCCATAGCTTCTAAAGATACTTCTCCAGGTGTCTATTTTTGAAGGGGTTCTTCCCACCCCCAAGCCCCACAAGGAGTAAAAAGAATTAGTACATTGTGTCCCTGGTTTGCTGAGTTGTCTTGGATGGTGACATCACTTATTGCAGTCCCTTTCCCTAATTTAGCACCAACTGGAGGCCTGGATGGGGCTAAAACCAAGTGGGAACATCACCTGCTCTTGATACCTCAGTATTAAACTACAGATTGGGAGGCTAACTATTGGTTAGTCTGGCTCTCATCATTCCATGTTATTACAAAGTGTCCTCTTGCTTTTTACCGCAGAGGAACAAGAGCTCTCCCCTTGCAGTTAAATACAGAACTTTCCAGATTTGGGTACATCTTTTGGATAGCAGAGCTAAGGGTCTCTTTATTCATGGAGTTCCTTAAAGTGGCATTCAATACGACTGAAGAGCCATCTACTTTCATGAGCCACATGCACATTACACTTGCATCTCCTCTATTCTTATCTTAATGAACTTGAATAACCTTGAACTGTACTTCAGCTGATGATCATTAAATGCACCAATTTACCTTTTCCCTAGCATTTAAGACATGGGATAGAACTCTTTCCTCTTGTTGTGAAAAGGAAAAAAAGGAGCAGCATGGATGTAATCACACCAGACAATGCTTGAATGACAGCTGAGAATTGTCAATGCCTGCCAATGACCTGTTGCTTCCTGCTGCTTTTAATACAGGAGCACATTTCTTTGGTGGGAACTGGAGATCTCCCGCTCCCCACACCCTCCATTCTTTTATCCAGGAGAGGGGTTGATTTTGCCATGAGGAAAACCAAAGTGTTGCATATTAGGCAAATTCTGACTGTAGTTCTGCACAGTACTTGCAAGATACTTCTGAACCACTGAAATGGAGCATGACGCTCCAAGTCCTGTTTTGTATGTTCATGAGGTGCTGCTGCAGTCGGTTAGGGGAGAGGGTCTAAATAAGAGTAGGTGAGAGAGGAAAAAGAGAGAAACTGAAATAGCAACTTTTCCATTTTTGAGGCCACCAGAGCACATCAATGGGGTTTACTTCTGAGTAGACATGCATAGGATTGCACTGTTAGTGCCTTAGGACTTACTCTTAGTTAACATGTCATATGAAGAACATTAGTTAATTAGGACATGTCTTTAATTCTTCAATATTTACAAATAGATTTGAATGAGACTGACTGCTGTGGTGTTTTGACAAGTGATGTCTGGGTCTTGACAGAAGAAAGGCCAAGACATGGGTCAACAGAGCTCAATATAGGTGATTACAATTGGGGCCAATACACAGAAGAATTATATAAAAGAGATGCCAGGATGACAGATTCATTCACTGAGGAACCATATGATGAAGAACCAGAAATTTTAGAATGTGAGGTGCAAGTGTCTCTTAAAATACTTGGAAGAAACAAATCACCAGGAATAAATGGCATACCAATACAGTTGCTACAAGTTACTGAGACTGACTGTCCAAATTTTGACTAAAATCTATCAACAAATATGGAAAATAAAACAATGGCCTACAGACTGGAAGTGTTCAATATACATCCCAATTCCAAAGAAAGAGGATCCCAGGGAATGCAGGAATTATCGACCCATCGCCGTAACATCCCATGCAAGTAAAGTAATGCTCAAGATTCTATAATGGCTCTTAAAATAATTGTGTGCTTTAAAGATTACAGCAAAGCCTTCTATTGTGTAGATAATGAAAAACTATCGAATGCTTTAAAAGAAATGGGGGTGCCACAGCACCCAAATGTTCTGATGCGCAACCTATACTCTGGACAAGAGGCTACTGTAAGGACAGAATATGGAGAAACCAATTGGTTCCCCATTGGAAAGGGTGTGAGACAGGGTTGTATTTTATCACCCTATTTGTTTAATCTATATGCAGAACATATCATAAGAAAAGCAAGATTGGACCAAGATGAAAGAGGTGTGAAAACTGGAGGGAGAAATATCAATAATTTAAGATATGCAGACAATACTATACTACTAGCAGAAACCAGTAATGATATGAAATGAATGCTGATGAAAGTTAAAGAGGAAAGCACAAAAGCAGGACTACAGCTGAACGTCAAGAAGGGTAAAGTAATGACAACAGAAAATTTATGTAATTTCGAAGTTGATAATGAAAACATTGAATTTGTCAAGGATTATCAATTCACTAATAGGCAAAAAAACTTGCAGTTTAAGAATGTATCTATAGCCAACAGATATTTCTATCAAGGTTTGATAGAAATATCTGTTGGCTGTAATAACATTCTTAAACCATAAGGGTTTTTTTTGCCTATTAGTGAGTTTCTCTGCTTTTTAATCCAGGAGGTAAGAAATGGGATCCTGTGCAAGTTTGCTGAGAACGGACTGATCATTTGCATGCTTACTGAGTTCAGTGGGATTTACTCCCCTGCCATCATGCTTAGGATAGGTGAAACTGACCACAGGGGATGGGAGGAGGAGGGGAGGCTTGATCATTTGCATGTTTATTGAGTTCAGTGGGATTTACTCCCATGCAATCATGCTTAGGATAAGTAAAACTGACCAAGGGGAGGGAAGGCTGGAGTGGGCAGGGTAGGAGGAAGAAGGAAGAGGAGAGGGGAGGAGGAAAGGAGGAGGAAGGGAGAGGAGATGGGAAGGAGGGGAAAGGAAGGTCTGATCATTTACATGCTTACTGAGTTCAGTGGGATTTATTCCCATGCAATCATGGCTAGGATAGGTAAAACTGAACGTGGGGGAGGAGGAGGGTAGGGTAGAGGGAAGGAGGAAGTGGGGAGAGGGGAGCAGAAGGAGGGGGAGGGGGAAGGAGGTGATTGGAAGGGAAGGCGTGGAGGTGGAGGGAAGGGGCAAAAGGGAGGTGATGGGAGGGAGGAGGAGGGGAGGGCAGGTTTGAACATTTGCATGCTTTTTGAGTTCAGTGGGATTTACAGTACAGTGATGCTTAGGATAGGTGAAACTGACCTAGGGGAGGAACAGGGAGGGAAGGGCAGAGAGGGGGGGGAAGGGGAGGAGATTGGATGGTTGGGCACTGGGCACAGGGGAAGCCCCTTTCCTTTCCACCCAAATTTAAACCTAACTGCCCTGGCCACATCCGCACCAGACTTTTATTACCCTTTAGGAAGTCATGGCTTCTCCCAAAGAATCCTGGGAATTGTAGTTAGTGAAGGGTGCTGAGAGTTGCTAGGAGAGGCCCTGTTCCCCTCACAGAGCTTCAATCAGAGTGGCTGACTGTTAAACAACTCTGGCCCCTGGAGCTCAGAGGAATAAGAGTCTCCTCTCAGCGAAAGTTGGATAGTGGAAAAAGTGGGTAAGAGAAAAATCAACTCATTTGAAATATGGTGTTGGAATTGTGGATACCATGGACTACAAAAATGACAAATAATTGGATGTTAGAACAAATTAAACCAGAACTATCACTAGAAGCTAAAATAATGAAAAAGAGGTTATACTTTGGACACATCATGAGAAGACCTGATTCATTAGAAAAGACAATAATGCTTGGAAAAACAGAAGGGAGTAGAAAAAGAGGAAGGCCAAACAAGACATGGATTGATTCCATAAAGGCAGCCACAGACCTGAACTTAACATGATCTGAACAGGGTGGTTCAGGACAGATGCTATTGGAGGTCGCTGATTCAGACGGTCGCCATTAAGTCATAATCGACTTGAAGGCACATAACACACACGCGTGTGCGCGCGCACGCACTCACACACACAAGTCGGGCCCTGTAACAAAATGTTGCAGTGTATTCCTGACGTGTATGTGATATCCGAATATGTGGCTGAGGGGGCTGAAATAACAAATATCAGAGACAGAGTAGTTCAATCTCATTTCAAGTGTAACTCATTTTGTTTTTGCTTGGTTTGGCCTGAGAGGAGCCTCCCTCTCCAAAAGGAGGTATCTTCACTGGCCACATCAATTCCTCCACTTACCCAGCTTTATTTTCCATTGTTCTGAGCCCACTGATCATGCTTAGCAATGTTTAGGCTGTGTTGCTCCCCCATTCCCCCCCCAACATTTCTTTTGTACATCTGCAAACCTTGCTGTTACCCCCCCAATGCTGCTGATAAATCTCCTTTTGTGTTTGTTTCAATTTTGGCTACATAAGGATTGGCACTCACCCCAAGGTCTGCAAATAGAAAGAATGATAGTAGGCACAAAACTCTTGGCAGAGAATTACAGAATGGGAAGCTGTGCTGAAAATATAAATATATATAATCCCCCTCCCCAGCTGAAATCAAACTACACTCAGGCCCCTTTTAGGGTCTGAAAAGAAACAACTCACATGTTGAGAAGTGAATGGGCAGAAATTCCTCCGTACTCTTTCTTGTCCATTTGAGAGTGATGAAATTAGATTCTGCTACTTGCTTCATCTATGGCTGGCCTGAAAGGAGCACAGTCCTTGGAGATGTTGACAGGTATCTCCTTAAGTGATCAAGGTGTGGCCTCTACTGTCAACTGGAGTCCTCCGTTAGTGGGGAGATGCTACGCTATGGCTTGTATTCAGCTAGGTGTTTTGTTTTGTAATAGGAGGGCATGGCTGGGTCTGGGCAAAATGCACAGAAAAGTGGGATGCTTGCCTTTGCAGCCCTTTGTCGCTTTGTTCAAATGCAGAAAAAATTAGCCACAGGACACTGAAGAGCAGGAGGTGTTTAAGAGTGTGTGAGACCCTTGTCAAGAACGCAAATTCAGAGGGCAGTGCCAGAGATACGTTCTGAGCCACATCCAGGATCTTTATCACATCTGGAGGGAACAGCCCACACTAACCAAGTGACAATCAATTACAAGAAGGGTAAAAACAGTTTTGCCAACTAATGGTGAAAAAGAGAAGACCCACCTTTTGCACCATACCTTTTTTTATCATTTGTTTAACACCCCCCCTCCCCGTTTTCTGTTGATTGAATCCCAATGGAGAGACAAGAACACTGTTTTGTACTGTTGCCAAGTCAGCACAGCTCAGTGACAGAGCATCTGCTTTGCATACAGAAGGTCCCAGGTTCAATTGTTCAGTGTCTCCAGGTAGGGCAGGAAGAGACGACTATGTGAAACACCGGAGAGCGACTACCATTCCCTGTAGAGACAATACGGAGCTAGACAGAGTGAGCTTGGAAAAGTTACTTTTTTGAACTACAACTTCCATCAGCCCAATCCAGTGGCCATGCTGGCTGGGGCTGATGGGAGTTGTAGTTCAAAAAAGTAACTTTTCCAAGCTCTGACTAACGGTCGGACTCAGTATATGGCCGCTTCCTGTGTTCCTATGAGACATGGCCTGCTGCTGCCTCCTGACAAACACAGAGGCACATATGAAAAGGCAGGTCTCTGTCTCTCCGTCTAACACAGCTGGGGGACTTTTGCTGAAATATAACAAGGCAAATTCCTTAATAGAAACAAAAAGGTCTTTAAATTGAGATATTTTGCAAAGCTGTGTTGAAATTTTATGACTAAATAATGAGCTACTCTTGAAATTCAACAGCAAGTACAAAACCTTGCTTGTTATTTTTAGACATCTTTGGAAGACTTCCTTGTGTCGACAGGCTTCTTCAGCTGGATGCATATTTATGTTATTGACCAGTTCCTTCTGAATTTTTTGCTTTCCTATTTTTCTTATGATTGATTTTATATTTGCTGTATACCACTTAGATGTATTTTATATGAGTTAGCGGTATATAAACATTTTTCTAAATGACATGTGGAATGAGTACATCATATAATCTCTTGAACTCTTGTTTTATGTACTTATTTTATTTATAAAAATATTTGTATGCCACTAATTATAAAATCAAAATGGTTTACATCATATCTGTATAGACACACAATAAAACTATGTAAACATTTAAAAATAGGAAATGTTGGGAATTGGCATATTTGAATCTGTAAAATTTAGAGAAAAACAAAATATGAATCACATGATCAGACTGATTGCTTAACATAACTTAAATATAACTGGCTCTGTTAAAAAGATCTTGGAAACTCCCTGTCTTACTAGATATACACTGTTTGCCATTCTGTCACTACTTTTAACTTCCCTCCTGTCCATCAGTAGCTCCAATTAAATGCATAAATGCATGGCTGGACTCAGTATAAGGATCATAAGGCATGATCTTCTAGGGATTGGCTGAATTGCACAGTATAAAATAAAGAGGAAAATACATCCGTGAAACATTTTGATGGTTATCATGGTGTATGCGCTGAACGTTAACTCAAGATGGATTCTCAGCAGGAATAAGGGCCTCGCCCCTTGCAGATGAATGAAAGGCAAGAATCTTTGAACCTCACCATGCTGTCATTGAATGCAGATACCATTAACGATTTGCTAAAGAAAGAAGCCCCGCGTATCTCCTTCTGCTCAGAGCACTACCTAACAGAGGATTCTGCATGACTGCTGGGAGGGAACACTGACAGGATAGGCAGCTTCACTCCTAGAAAGGGCACCAACAGAGTGATGTGCACATGTGGATATTAATCCCAGCCTCTTAGAACCACTCCCACCAGCTCCCTCCCCTAACCTGAGCTGCTGATGCGTGAAAGGGGGACACAGAAAGCAACATAAAATCCAGCTGTGGACTACATCTGGCATGTGGGCCAGGGACTCTCCATCCCCACTATAAAATTCACACTCCCTCAGTTTCTTCTTTTGAAGTCTCTGTAATCCTTGCTGCAGCTGCTAAGCAATGGGAACTTCCTTCCAACAATTGCAGGATCACAGGGCTCTGCAGACATTACAATGAATAAATGAGTGTAATGTGTGTGTGTGTTACACAGGGTGATGTTCAACTGTGTTCACTTCTGCCCTCCATACTTTTAGTTGATGTCTGCCTAGAGCAGGAGTGACAGACATGTGCTCTCCATATATTGAATGAATGAATGTTTTTATTCACTCCATATATTGATGGACTACAGCTCCCATCATGCATAGACGTTTCTCTCCATCTACTGGAAACCCTTTCCCTCCCCTCCACTTCACTGGAATCCTGCACAGGACTTACCAGATTGCCACAAATGGATACAAACCATCCCTAAGATCAAAAGTACCAAATGACAATTACTACTTTAATTTTTTTTTTAAAGATGTTTTGTTTTTGAGATGTTTTTAAGATGGTTTGACCTTTGTTTGCCACCCTGGGATCCTTCTGGAAGGGCAGGATATAAGTTTAATAAATATATAATAAACTAAAATCTAACAGCAGCAGCAGCTCTGGAAGCGGCTTCCTCTATCAATATGATCCATGGGGCCAGTTTATATAATCAAAATGGCAAGCTTTTCTTTAGAAGCAACATGTTAATAATTTTTTTTGTTTTAAATCTCATCCTGAGTTGCCATGCATTTAGATGGCTAAATCAGGAAACACCAATCTTATCCCTTTTCCAGCATCAATTAACTATTTCCACAAGCCTCACCTGGCCCCCATTTTTCAAAATTCCTGTGCAGACACTTCATACCTTTCCCCCACAGCTGAGATTGATGGCCATCTTTGGAGAGTTCACATTTCAAAAGATCACTCATGTGACTATAAGCTCCTCAGTGCTTTGAGGCCTTCTTGAGAGGTCAGTGCCACAGTGAGACCAACTATCAGAGGTCTCCTTGCTATGTTCCCATGTACGCGGCGTCAACACTGAGGAGATGAAAGGGGGAGCAAAGACCACAGCAGGAAATGGCTCCACTGGGTAGAAGAGACTGATTGTTGTGTTCTGATGGGCGAGAGTAAGGGAAAGTGCCCTTGGACGCCAAGGGAAATTTTGGGAACTATGGAATAAGTGGGCTCATTTTGTGAATAATGCACAAAATGTACGGTTGGGCAATATATTTTTAGAACCAACAAAAATGTCCCATAATTATGACAAGATTTCAAGTTCTCTAAAAACACTCCATCAGGCAAGATGTTACACAAAACAGAGGGTGGTGATGATGGGTTATTTTAAAAAAAATTAGGTTGGATGTTATAGGTGTGGGACAGACCCAAGTTACAAGGCACTTAATTGATCAGAAATGAGGACCAGTCATCGCTTCTTCATCCTAGAATCCTAGGGGTGTAACCTGGTATCTGTAGTACCTGGGAGGGACATATTCAGCCTGCAATCTCCATCTTGGAGCAACGTTTACCAGCTGACCTCATGGCTATAACAACATCCAGCCTAATTTTTGTACTTTTAATATGTTCCTTGCCCCCACTTCTCACAGTGTAACATCTTGCCCATTGAAGCTTGCCACAATTTTGTGACATTTTAGTTGGTCCTGATACGGTATTGCCCAGCTGTGCATTTTAGAGTTTTGGATGTAAATCTGGTAACACCAGAGCCCACATCCCATGCTGTGAATCCTGAGGAGACCTTCCCCCAGACTCTCGATGACTGCACTACAATCTACTCGGTGGAACAGGAGAGCCCTGAAATTTCACTAAGACAGTGTCTATAGCTTGAAATCCCATTGCTGATGGCTGTAGAAATGGGCACTGTCTTGGACAGATGCAGCACAGAAAGGGTGGGGCTTCCCTCTTGACTATCCAGCCCAGACTATAAAGTTCTACCAGATGCCCCATGGCTCCATGGAGACTTGTGTATTTTCTGCCTCGGCTGCAGGACTACTAACCATGGTCCTGAACCAGCAACTTTGTTCTTATCCAAGGTTGTGACCTTGCCTTACCTTCCCATCTGTTCCAGAATCCTAGGTTTAATTATCTCCACCTTGCTTCGGCCATCACCATCCCTTGCTGGTGAACATCACCATGGATAAGGACAGCTGCATCATAGACTCATCGGACCAAAAAGTGGGAATAAAAATATGTAATAAATACATTTATTATGCATATACAAGAAGAGCAATCCACCTCCTGGCCAAGAATGCTTTTAACCTCAGTATAAATTATACCTCATATCTCCACATGCTGCATTGGTACATTGGCAGCTATTAGAGGAAAAAAGCAATGGCAAGTTTTACTGTCTTTTGCATACCAGGCTGTTAAAACGCCCAGGAATATGGCACTAGCCTGCTTTTGGCACAGTTTTCCGGAGGTATTTACAAGCTTCCTGAATGGATTTTGATATTAACAGTATCTTCTTTGCACCCACCCACACTCCACAGCTGCAGGCATCCTTTATTCCAGTATGCTGTCCTCAGTCTCACAACATATCCAATTCCAAGCAGTGGATACAGTTAAGCTGTTTAATGTTGACAATTGTTTAAGACTATGAAAAACAGTTTTTTTCTTCTGTCATTCATTAAGGAAAAAGATGTTACCTTTTTTTGTATTTTCACAAGTTGCCTCCTGCAATGTTTGACCTTTAGTTGTCAATCCACACTGCACAGAAATATGGTCTCAAATCTTACTTTATAAAAACCAATAATAAATGCAGAACTCCTTGAGTGCTACCATCGACTTTTAAAACAATATCAAAGAGCTTTACACAAACAAGTGTGACCACACAGTATCACCCCAGGAGGAGTTTAACTTGCACATTTTAATTAATATATAACCATTTGTATGAACACAAGTTACTAGGTCATACCTGATGGCCATATAAAACCTCACAGTAGAAACCTCTAGGCAAAGGCAAAAAGAGATTAAAAGAAATCAAAGGTGGACATATTGTCTTGCCTAAAATAAAGGAAGATGTGAGTATCAATTATTTTTAGTCAAGAAAACAATCAGCCAATTAGGTTGCACTTCACTTAGAGTCTCTCCATGACCAGCATGTATTTATTATATTGGACATTCCCTCCAAGTTTAATAGCACTTATGGCCTCACTCACTCTTGATATGGTTCATTCCCCTGTGAAACTGGATCTTTGTGTATGGGAAGGGGTCAGGATGAGGATGAAAAGCTCCTCAGACCTCATCAATAAAGTATGAAATCTGTTTTTATATGCTCTAAAAAACCCCAAGGAAGATTATTTGAGAATTCTGGAATTACCACTAGGAATGGGATAAAAAGTAAGCAGTAAAAAAAAGGTTTTGACACTTCAAATCCTATAGTGAAGCTTCAGTAATTTCAAAACATGTTGAAATCATTATGGTTGGACATAGTTCCTTTCCAAACACAAAATGCTAAAACTGGGAAAATAAGTGTTAAAATTAACACACAAGCAGCTGGATTGCATACATGCTCACATAGGTTTAAAGAAGTTCACTGGGCTTCTCAGGCGATTGTGCATAAGTGGGTATGAGGCAGCCACCACCACTTCCCAAAACACTCACAACAATTATTTTTCCTCGCGAAAGAATTACAGGCACAAAATACTGTCCTATATATGCTGAGAAAGTGCAATACCCACACAAGTGAAACACAACTTTAAATTTACGACTGGTTTATGAAGCTGAGTTTCTCCACGAGATCAGAAAAATGAGCATGAATTGGGCTACACGCATACAAAACCCATGATTGCACTTTTTACATCAGCAGCAATCAATGGGTTTGGACATGGCTATCCCTCCCCTCCCTGCTTACCTACTTCACACAATTTATTTGTGCAGAGAAATAATTGGGCAGAAACTGTATACGGGTGCACATTGAATAACGTGGAATGCACCACAGAGGCTTGTCTTGCATCTCATCTTTCAGTCACACACACCTTTCCATTAAAGACTTCCAAAGCATGTAAGACAGTTTTGGTTTGATATGATGTATTTATATTTACATGGTACATTTTTAAAGCAATAGCTACAATGATCATACATATTAGAAACAATAAAAAAGAAGTTAAGAACTAAAATATACATCATACACTTGTATATATATTCTTTACACAGAGGTAAAAAGGCTTATAAAAATCAATACAACAGAGTTTTAAACTTTTAGTATACAGATACATAATGGAAGTTTGCTTCAGGCACTTAAATTTGTTAATGTGAGCAATAGCTTGAAAAAAATGTTCCAACTGGGAAAAAAACAACCACCACCTTTTGCTTAATGGGTTGTTACCACAGATACAAAAATAAAATCTGAATAATTTCTCAGCTGATTAATGTCAGTACTGAAAAGCCGACAGAGGAAAAACACCACAGACCATTCTACTGCAGTGTGGAGATCAATGGGAAATATTTACAAAAATTGTCCCACTCCCACGCCCCCATTTCTACCCTTGTGCCCATTTTGCTGCTCCCGTCACAAAAATGAAAAAACACCCACAATTCCTCCCCCCAAAACTCACGCGGAGAGAGAGGAACAAAGGAAGAGAGAAGAACAAACATGAAACAATTCAACATGGATTAAAACAAAACCAGCAAGGAGAAGAAAAGAGGAAATTTACAGAAGAGGACACACATCAAGGCTTGGAGTATGTCTGCTTTAGCTAAATAAATAGGGGCACTTGAACTCAGAGGCTTGACAATCTGTAAGATCTCTTCTGTAGTGTTGTGCTTTATAGAGGGGAAAGACCTTACAGAAATTCAGAAAAGTGGAACAACTTGCAAACAAAACAAGTTGTACCATCACTTTTTATATATTTATTTTGAGGCTGGCTTGATGTTTGGTAGTCACCCTTTAGAGATTTGTCATTTGCTATCAGGCACAAAATATTTATTCTTCCCATGAATTCACCAAAATTAAAAAAAAACCCACAAAGAACTTCCCTTACCATTTAGCATTCTATTTTTACAAATGCAAAACCTAACAATTGCTATAACATTGAAGTCTATATTATACATGTGTATGTATGTTACAGACAAATCCCAAATCTTGAATACCAAAATATGAGCTAGAGAGATAATGGAGCCGATCTACCCATTATGTAGAATTCTGTACTGTATCACAGCAGGATGCAGTTGGGAGAATTGTATTTTTTATAGCTATTAAACTAGCACACCAGGAAAAAGGTAATGCTAAATCTCTGATCTGCTAGCTTGCTACAAAGCAGGGAGTATGTTTTTTTAACATAGGGGAAATTATGTACAACTCCCTACCTGAAATGGTACAGTTTAGAATTCTACCATTTTATTCAGCATTATGTGTAGGTGATTAGGTCTGGGGCCATCCTTACATTACCTTGAAACATGGAAATTACTGCAATATTCTCTTTTCTGTCCTTCAGAGGTAATATGAGAAGCCGCAAGTCATCTGGGAGGAGCCCACAATGCAGCTGGGGTAATTTTGGCATGGGGAGGAGTTCACACACAGGTTCCTCCCACATGGCGAATGTACCTTTGTGGTATGCAGAAAGGGGCTATCCTCCAGCTGCTTCCATGCTGCCAAGGCAATGTGAAAAGGAGCCTGTTGAAGTTCTTAGGAATGTGCAAGTTTTACCACAGACACCCACATGCATGCCAAACATTCTCCCCTTTGTTTCCAAGACTGCTCCTGAAGGTCCCCTGAGTTTCACAAGAGTGGTTTGTCCGGTGGCAGAGTGGGTAGGGTGCAAGGTCCATGTTTGGAAACAGGCTTCAAGCGCTGCTCGCCACAAGGCCCTTGGATCCCAGCCCACGAGTTTCTGGATAGGCCCATTGCATACGGCAACGAACCTAGGTGGGCAGTCGTAACAAAACCCAGAAAAGCAATCAAATTAAATCATGAAGTCAGTGCCTGAGTATAACCAAATCTGCTCAAGCTCCAGGATTCGACCGTAACGCCACACACTGTTGCATATGTAGTTAAATGTGATAAAAGCTATGACGACTCCCAGAAGGAGCTGGTGGCCCATTTTACACAGAAAGAGTGGCAAGCATGTCACTATTCATCCCTATTTGGCAAAAATAAAATTCAGTTCCTTTTCCTTTAAGACTCATGTCAACGTGCAAGAACGAGGGCGGGAGGGGGCAAGGGCATGTACTCACTGGCAGTGATCTGCAAAAAGAAATTATGGCAGGAACAGGAGTGCCAGTCCTCACAAGCCAGTGCCTAGCTGCATCGGAATATTCAGATTGTACTATGCTATATTATAGCTAAACTGCTCTACATTATTCCTTTGAATAAAATTTTTGCCATTCCACGTCATATATTAGAAAAATATTATTTCCCTAGCTAATTACAAGCCTTGTACATAAGACATGGCTTTAAAGAAACAAAAACAAACATCAAATCCACACGGAATTAAAGTACGGTTTCACCCTGCTGTACGTATTTCACAACTAAATAAAAAGAAACCTGTCAAAAGACACAGATCCTGCAAAGCACGTATGGTTTATGCACTATCAAGTTCTACTGCTATCAATTGCCTTTCAATGTTAGGGCGCCTACTGATTTTGATAGGGCCTGTCTCTAACTTAGGGAAGGGCTGGAAAAATATTTCAATATTCCTAGCATCTAGTTTCAAGGCACCAAGGTCACCAGGTGCCTGGGATTTATCCAGCTCTGGCCTAAGGGATGTCTGCTCTAGGTTCTCTGCAGATCCCAAATATGCTGGTTCAGTGCATTTGAAAGCAGAAAGCCACAAGGCCCTCGGCTGACCCCAGGTTGATCCTGTAGTCTGCACAGCAGACAGAACTGTGGGGTCAGATCAGGCCACTCAATGGAAAACCCTGTAAACACCATAGTACATTTTTCCTCGATACTTTCTGCTTCCTATCTGTGCATTAAATCACTGAACTGGAAACATGGGAAGTTGTAATGTGGTCATGAATCCACCAAAAATTATTCATGTGCACAGTGCAAGCACACCTACTTTGCAGGTCCAAAGGCTTGGGGAATGGAAGAGACCTGCTGTCCAGATGGGAACAATCCTTGTCAGTTAGTCAATTTCACCAATGTACATTAAATAAAGTGGAAGCAGAGGGCTGGAGTGCACAGCCACACTAAAAACTTTCTTGAAACCGATACCCACCACCACCTCTCTAGAATAAGTTTGAAGAATCCCCCTGAATTTGACTAGCTTAATAAGTTTCGTCAGGCTTCTCTGGAGAAGAATGCTTCTCAATTTAATAAATGCATTTAAAAAAAAATTATATTCCTTCTGATGGGAATTGAACTATACAAAGAACCCATGCTCCTGCCTTCATCTGTGTGATTGTCAACTGGATCCACTTCCACATCTGACAGTGTCAGATGTCGGCAGTGCTGTTTTTTCCCCTCTGTTAAAAACTTTTCCCTCATGGGAAGTGACCCCATGAGGAGAAGTTTCAAAACACCCTCGCCTGTTCAAAAGGCCTCCAAGGCAGACAGAGGCAGGCAAAACAGAAATAAAAACAAACTGAGACAAACACCTCCTTGCACTAGAGGCTTCTCTGTATTTCTAGGTTGGTCTGGGACCTCTGAAAAGCACAGAGCCCTGAATCCATTCCCAAAATGCTCCTGCCCTGGATTCTGGTGGGAGCAGAATTTTCACCCATCCTTAGTACACAGATTGTAGACATGGTTTTAAAAAACAAATAAAAAAATGTTCCCTCTTATGCATTTCAAGGTACACCACATGAGTGTACATGTGAATTTACTAACATGATATCCCCCTTTGTTTCAAATAGAAACACTATAGGTTAGAGTGTATTTCCAAAGTGAAGAACATCAACACTCAAGTGATATTTTCCAATGTTACTTTGAGGAGAAAGACTTAAGGTGGTAGTGGGGGGGAAAGAAGAGAAGACACTTAAAGTTTCCCTTTCACTGTTGGGTCTGGAACAAGAGTTTGCAGAGTCACAAATATTATAGGTGATACTAAGGCTCATTTCCCACATTTCACTTCAATGGTTGGTGATCAGAGAAATCATTCAAAGCAACTGTCAAAAGAAATGATGGACTCGAAATCTCACAATAAAGATTGTCAGCAATACTGTGTCATGGTACACATTTCTTATTAACACATCTTCTATACACACACACACACACAAACACACTCAGTCACTGGCTGCAAGCTGAACACACTTTAAAGTGGGATTTCATTCTATTACACCATATTTCCACATGTGCCAGTAGCTTGCTAAATACAGATACAGCCATGAGATCTGAAGTCCACGTCACTCAACCGTTCACATCTCAATTTCCTTTGGGGGCAGGGTAGGGAGGAGGGAAGGTATAACCATGTACAAGACATTCTGCTTGATTACAGATCAATAATAGAAAAGTCTTTTATGCTGCACATTAGTCTGTTAGAACTCGGTGAGCAATCGATGCATAGCAGCTGAATGGGAGGGAGAGCCAGCTGGTTTCCGAATTCCGTCGTGCTCCCTGGGCTGTGTGAAGATGTACGTAAAATTTGAGAATGCTCCAGACCAAGAAGCCCCGTAGCTAAAGGGGAAACGTAAAGTCCTTCACAAGCTTTGAGTGATGTCATCCAGCTGCTTTATGTTTTCCGCCGCAGCACCTGCACATAACCCCACAGTGATAACAAGCCCGGAGGGGCAAGTAACAGCACATACAAGGGGCAATAAAAGACAAGGCGATAAGGGCCAACCACCGGAGGCAAAACTTTTCATCACTGGTATCACAAGAACAAGGGTCTGTATAGTCTCCTTCTGGATCGGACATACAGTGATAGAGCATACTGTCCGCACACCACATACAGCTGACTCGGCGGATACAGGTTCTTACTCTGTCTGGAGCATCCTGACACTGACCCCGCCTGTTTTCCTCATGATTGAACATGTCTCTGCAATAGACACACCGTGACCTCTCCCCATCTTCCTTTCGCCGCCGCGATTTGCACCTGGCAGGCTGAGTCTTTACCACAGCACCCTTGATGTCTTCACCCAGATCAAAGTCAGAGTTGCCTACGTAGGGGTAATTGTAATCATGTTTTGAGGCCTCAGTTTTGGCAAATCGCACATACGAGTCCCCATCATCCGGATCAATGTACTTCCCCCGCATAGGGGTGTGACGGTAGTCCTCATAACCCGTTACCCAGATCTTTTCCCGTGGATTAATCCGTACAATTTCCTCATCATCATCTGGGAAGCTAACGTGCCGATATGCTCGTGGGATTGACTGTTGGACAAGCATTTTAAAAAAGCACATTTCAAAAGCTGATAATACATGGCACATTTAAAATATTGCATAATCTGATATATACACACACTCTCTCTATACAAATATGTATAAAACACAAAGATCCAATTATCCAAATTATTGTGGCACGTATAGCTGAAAGTTCATACACTGAAGAATACCAGGTCAAAAGCATCTCATCCATCTATAAGATCTTCCAACTGGATACAGGGAAGGATAGCAACATGACCAAGGTGGTACAGCCACCTGTAGTTCACATGGCTACAGTAACTATAGAGAGCGTCTCCACACCTGGTGGACATTCTTGCCGGCTGTTGTCAGCTGTAATTCTTGCTGATGTTTCTTCACATTATTTAATCCCAGAAACATGCAGGAAAAATAGTATTGGGGCAGAGGATGGGAAGAAGCTAGCTTTTATGTGCGAGCCCTCCCTAGGAACTTTAAATCACAGGGATTAATTTAAGGCTGTTTTGGCTATGGGCATATGCCGACCTAACAAGAGACCATGCCAAGCAAGCATACTTATCAAAAGAACTCCCTCCTCAAGTCTCGGTTTCTATGAGAAATGCATACATGGAGAATTAGGCATACCCATCTTTCTGAAAACTAACAGACGAGTGACAGCAACAAGACCACTGTTCTGAAGTTGAGGGAAAAAGAATAAAAAAGGGCTCACTTGTTCTAGATGGTACTGGTCAGGACTAAACTGGTCATGAATGTGTCCCCGGGTGCAAATTCTGTGATGCTCACAGGATGGAGGAGATGCTAGTGTTCGCAAAGGCTGCTCCCTCTTCTGAGAAGAATTAGAAGAGCTGTCTGTAGCATTCTGTTAGTAACATAAATGAGAAAAAGTGAAGCTAAGTAATACAGCCCACCAACAATCCAAAGATTTTCTTTAGTCAGGCAATGGGGCATATACCCCACCATCATATTGCCGCATTATAAACATCTTTAGAAACACCCATATTTTAAAAACAACAACCAGTTTTAAGAACTAGTTGTCTAAAAATATATCTGGGACAGCTGGGCAGTTCCCTATGTTTTGGTCCCTCAATTTAGCATCACTTTGTTTTATACTAACAACAACAAAGTCTTGTGGCACTTGAAAGACTTGCAAAGTTATTATATCACTTTCATGGCCTAGAGTCCACACCATCAGATGCGTGCAACACAGACTAAGAAGCCTACCCCTCTGGAAATTGTTTTACAATGTGCATAATCTCACAGATATAATAAGCAAAGTTGTGCAAATGTTCCTCATGCTGGAACTTGTGACCCTGTGGAAAACAACTTCCTTGTGTCAAGCCCTCTCCTCCTTCTGCCCTGTAACGCTTAGGATCACTTTTGCCATATTGTCACATCATGTTGGCGGCTCCTGGTAGAAACAGGAAAACTTATCATGTGATGACTTCACAACACAAGGTTAAGGGATCATAAAATGTAATAAGACAGAAAGAAAAATGGACTTAACTAATTTTAAGCTGCTTCCTTATAATATAGAATCCAGGAAGTCAACCTTTCCTCCCCACCTACACCCACTGAAATTGATCCTGGCATGTCACAGGGAAGAACAGTCCCTGTGTAGCATCTGTAACCCAACTTCTTCCCAGTGGCTTAAACCAGTGCTATAACCTCACAGTAACCAGCTCAGGCCAAGAGACTAGCTGTTGGCACATGTTATTTGTGTGTAGGACATAACCAAATACAGACTGGATCAGGTCTCCTTTCTTTAAGAACTACACATTGCAGTTCTAAGGTCAATTGTGGGAACAACTGTGATCCCACGGAAAATTGTACAGTGTATCTTTCATATTTGGCCCTGGAACCAAAAACTGAACTTAAAGGTTCCCCTGTCCAGGGACTACTCTCCAAGCTCAGGGTTAGCTATTGACAGGCTTTTGAAATTGAGCATGAACAACCTACCCCAACACACACATAAAGTAAAAAGGGTGGCACGTGTATATTTTTAGCCATGTTTTCATCTAAAATACATGTAAACTGGGTCTGAACAACACTTGTGCGCATCTTAAAAGTGTAACAGGGTTAGAAATACATGTACACACCCATATTTGATGCCCTGTATTCATTTTGATGCTGTGTGATTATTTGTGTACAAGGACTGGCTTGTAAGAATAGACCTGTATTTCAAGTAGTTATGTGACAAGAGATGAAGATAAGATGTTACACTAACAAAAGTAAACCATGGAATCAACATTAGCATATCTGTGGCTGCAGCTTACGTGCAAGCTTTTAATCTCCACACAGGTCCCCTCCAGGTAAATGAGCATCCTTACCTATGTCAGAGCAGAGAAACATATTGCTATAAACTAGGATCAACTGCTTCAATTGCCCCTGTCTGGTTAGTAGGACCCAGTATCTATGGAATACTCTACAAGTATATCATACATAAATTCACTGGCTGTTACCTTCCTATCTTTCTTTTGCAAAAGGAGAAACTGGAGATCAATAAATGTTACAACACTTTTACATAATGCAAGACATATTTTGGAAGAATATTTTGGAAGTTTTACTTGCATCAGCTGTTGAGTTCTATTTTGGGGGCAGATTCCCGTTAAAGTAAGTGTAGATGGTCATAACTGCAAATAAGTGACCCCATCTGACTTCTTAAAATATCGTTTCTGTCTGCTCTGAGAAGTCTCTGCCTCCAATAACCTTCTTTTCAACTCTTAAGCATAAGCTCATGAATGCGCAGCTGAAGACAGGGGGAATGTTTAAAAGCTGTAAATAGCAAAGTATGAATGCAAAGCATGCCAATCTGCATGAAATATTTTAACACAAATTTTGAACTCAAATACTTCTATTTTAGACAAATATAATATTGCACCTGTCATCTTACTCATTCTTGTACATAAATCTGGCAGGATGGACATCTGTTCCTGGAAAACATTTTCTTTCCTTTGTCTTCCAGGCTGCTCCCTACCTTGCTTCAAAACCTTTTTCTGTTTTAATTTTAACAGTGGCAAGAGTATGATCCTATCCTATGTATGCCAGTGATTTTTGTCACTGAAACAGGGAGACATGCCACTTTAAGCAGCCTCTGCCTGGTAGGCACCTAGGATATAAAGAATGCAAATTAAAAGCCACAGCGCACCTTTAAAAAATACCCTCAATAGGTCGTCTCCAATGTCTGTCGTACTCAGAGAAGACTCATTTAAATTAATGGATATGACTAACCTAGGACCATGGTCTGCCAACAGAGATTCAGCAAGCACCTTCTGTTCTGATTTTTAAACGCCTGCCGGAAGTTTTTCTATGCCACTAGGCTTATGCAGGCAGTTGAGTCAATATCTTTCTGCAACTGATCTCTGATTTAAATTTTTTAAACGGTTTTATTCTGTGTTTATGTATGTGGTAAAACAGAGTTTGTGAGCTCTGCCTGAAAAGTGGCATATAAATGTTAAATGAAAAAATAAATTCAAACGGGTCTGCTCTTTGTAGAACCCTACTGGATACAACCCTCTGTTTATGGGAGACTGCTTTTTCTTCCGTTCCCCTCCATTTTACAACTGTTGTAGTTTCCCATTGTATGACGCTAGCTGGCTAATTGTCTTTTTGTTTCAAGGCAAAACAAAATGCATTAGGGATACTTCATCTACTTTTTAAAAACATGCATATTTTCTACAAGTTACAATAGATCAGAGCTCAAAATCAAATCTGAACAGGTCTAAATGGCTTAAGTAAGTTACAGAACATCAACTTGACATATATTTTCCTTTTAAAAAAATAAATAAATCAGTTTTTCTTTCTACTTCTGCTGAGATACACGGGCCCAAGTCAGCACTGGGAGGAAATTTATCTCTATTCTTCCTCTCCCCTGTCCATCAAAAAGATAGAAAAGCCAGAAACAACTTCAGAGACTAGTTCCAGATCTGTCTTCCCTCTGAATATTCATAACAGCCTTGCTAATGTCTTGCATTATACAGGCTGCAAGGCAATTCCTTAATCTTTTTTCCTTTGTTAACAGGAAGTTGTCAATCATCTTGTTGTCAGGCTGCCAGGGCTGACTTTCTCCAACCAAGTTTGCATGCCAAGCATGGCCTGCCCAGTGTGTCACTTTCAGGGCAGAATACAACAACATACAAACATTTCTCAGGGCTTTTTTTGTGTGTGATTCAAGAAATCCAATAAATAAATAAAAAAAAAGCATGTTGTTGAATAAAGCCCTCTTCTCCTGCCTGTGTTCGCCACCCGTATCAAAATCCTCTCTTTTTTCGACACAGTGAGTTAAAGGGTGTGTGTGGGGGGGAAGAATGGCACATAAGAGCACAATATAATCTACTTTCTTGTGTGTGCAGAAATTTTTCTAATGCTGTGATCTAGATCTAAGAAGAACCCAGCTCTCAGAAATCTCCTTGACAAACATTTTGACAAACATTTGCACCCATATAGATCCATTGGAAGTGTCAAAATCCATTCAATGGTTGCAGTATTACTAAGCCAGCCCCAAGTTTCATTTTTACGGGGGAAACAGAAGCTGCAGCTAGAAATTGTTTACTGCACAATTGTTACTACAGTTAAATAACAAAATGCTGAAGCTACATAATGGGGTTAAGTTACTAGATATTTTATTATTTAAAAGGTCTTTTAAGTCTGCCTTTCAGTAACGCTATGAAGGCAAAATCAGAATTTTTAAAGAATCAGTTAAGTCAACACGTTAGTTGCGTCCAACGCTTTTATGAATGTTGGAGCAGTTGAACCTTGCACAGCACTGACTCCTCCTCCTTTATGAGCAGCAGCATCTTAGAGAGAGAGAAAAGACACACAAGGACTTCCTGACACAGGTCACAGATGAAAGGGAATCCTGGAAACATGACCATTATCCAGAAAGTGCAGCCCTGCTCCTGAGCACCAGTTGGCACTCACAGGGAATGGAGCTTCTACGAGAATTCAGTGGTGAAGGGCACAGAAGAGAAAGGGGAGGGCAGAACTCTGCAAGGCACAAGACCTCCAGGGCACAGAAGCGACAGCAGTCCTGCTCAACAGTTCAAGAACAGTGCAAATTAGGAAAAAGTATCTGTTGCAGCAGAGCCATACTCTTCTTGGGTGCTCCACAACAAAGGCACTGGGTGGCAGGGAGCAGTAATAGACCTATTGCTGGCTAGGAGGTGAATACACCAACTTTAGCCTCCCCAGCCCTTCTTTACTTCACCTGCTCCTGCACCTGGAGAACAGCAGCCTGATGCAGAGCCAGCTAGTCCTGTCCCGGAGAGCAAATGTAGGAACTGTGCTGCCATTGTATCTGATGGAGGATCCCTCAAGCATCTTGGCCCCAAGCAATATGGGCCCTTGAAAAATGATGAAGGAAAAATGGATTTCTTTCCCTACATTCACACACAACAGGCATTAAAAGCAGGTCTGTGTGGAGGGAAAGCAGGAAAATGGTCAAGCTCACCTTGCTGCAAATTCCTGAGCTCTTTCCGTGCCAAGAATGGCTAATGCATGACTGGCAGATCATTAATTTGGTATTGTTTTAAGCAAAATGCGTAGGTTTTGATTAATATGCTTTTCATTATTTGATCTTGGAAAACGAGGTTTCTGGGTCTTGTATGCTCCAGAGCAATGGCCTCAGCTAAGAGAAGTCTTCATAATAGAATCAAGGAGAGCTTGACAATGATTTTTTTCAATAGCATGATGTGTATAATTTTACTTCATAAATATAATAAGTGTGTTTTCAAGGTGAGAGGTATTCTGAGGTGGGCTGCCTTCTTCAACCCCCTGTGTTTGATGGAGAGTGGCTGACTCAGAATTACCCCTTTTCTTTACTGCGTGCCATCAGCCAAGATGGCGGCAGAGGCTTCAGCCCCTTAGGAAAACCTCAGATGCCATCTTTCTTAAGGGCACCACTGTGTGCGCAACCGCAGAACAAGGTAAGTTAAGGAAGAGAATGGCGGAGCTCTGAAGCTCTCACCCTGCGATCTGCGGCTGCGATCCTGCTGTGAGTTGTGGAAGGGAGCAGAGGGGGCCCCCAGGGGCTCCTGTAGCCTCAGGGGCCCTCAGGCCAGTGCCCCACCTGGCCACCCTTTTGAACCGGCCCAGCCAGCAAAGATCCCACAGGAGAAAAATAAGAAAATTCTCCATCATATCTGCTTCCAGGGAGAAGCCTACTGTGTGGACAATTGTTTTGTGGGTGACAGTTGTGTGCTGGCGAGAGCACAAATGCAACTTACGAATGTATAAGGGTCATTTATGGCGTGTTTCCGCTATTTAATCTTTTTACTGAATTATTGTATCAACCTTTTATATTTGTATTTATTGTTGTTTTATTGCATTTTCTTTTGTATTAATCTGTTCACTGCTTTGGGGACTTGGCCAAGCAGCAGTACAGAAATAAACAGATAATGATGATGATGAATACCAGGATTTAACTTAAAGCACAGCGAAAGGAAAGTGCTAAAGGAAAAGCAATCCGATTACTAATGTGGGGCAGGGGATACTTTCTGGAGGTCTGGGAGGAAATCTATTACACTTTGATTCATTGGTCTTCATGTTACAACCAAGGCAGGCTATACACAGGAAAGGTTTTACTCTGCTCCCTGTAAATGAATAAATAAATAAATAAAAATGGTAACAGCCTTGAAGTTAGCTATTCGTCTTTTTGCACAGAGAGAGGAGATCCAGGTGATCATATTCTTGGCTCATCATTCAAGCCTCTGGCAGATGCCAGCAGAAGCAGAAGTTTGCACGCATCTCCAAGGCTGTGTTCAAGAAGAATTCAATCTTCTCGATGTGCTAATCAGAGAGGCTAGAGTGGAGTGTCCAAGCGACTCCAGTTGCATATGCAGATATTTTAATTCAGAGATGGGGAACTTGTGACCCTCCAGTTGTTGCTGGGCTCCAACTGCCATCATCTTGGACCGTTGGCCATGCTGGTTGGGGCTGATGGGAGCTGGAGCCCAACAACACAGAGAGAGCCACAGGTTCCTCACCCCATTCTAACTTCCCCAAACGAGGCAAAACGGCTCAAACTTTGCTATGTTTGCTGAGAGTTCCATCTTTTTTGTGAATTGGGTCTTTGGCAACCTAAGCTTTAGAATGCAAGTACCACTTCCAAATAATTGGCACTGATGTATCTGGCAGCATTTTGCAGAGCCTCCGTTAGTTATTGCTTCGAGCTGTACATGAATAGGGGAAGTTTTTTCTCCTTGTGCGCTGCTTTGTATGAACAGACACAGCTAGCAAAGTACTGCCAATTGTTCTGATTTTGTCAGGATAGTTCACAGAAAGTCACCATCAAACGCCGCGTTAAAAAAAAAAAGCATCTCTTTGCCTGTGCCAAGTTTAAGGTATAAACAGGAAACAGAGTTACTGAACAACAATGCATTCCTTGTATGAAATGTTCACATGGCCAGAAATGTAAAAATGTGTGATCTGGTAGGTCTGGAGCCCATACATTTGTCTGGCAGTGGACCTATTAGGTAACACATACACTGGGCATGTGTCCACAAAATAAGACACATTCCAATAATTCTTCCATCCCCCCCTTTTTTTAAGATGGAAAGAATGTGGGAATCTGGCATACACCCAATAACCTAGAATCCTACTGTTTGGACTTTAAGGGCACAAACAACTTCGCATAGCCACTGTGGATGTAGCCACCTAGCACACTCTTGCTCCCTATTTCCAATTGCACCATAAGAGAGACACCTGAAAACATTCTTTAGCGCAGTCTGAGGCCAGATCAGTCCAGTCAACATTCTAATCACTGGACTCAATGAATGGTTTTGAAACTTTCTATTTTTAGGGAAACCCTGATAAGCTTCTAAGGAATCCTGGAACACAGATTGAAAGCCGCTGATCTAGGAGATGCTGGACTCTCATTTGTGCATTCAGAACTGAACTGTATATAGCAGGAGAGATGTAAAATTTCCAGAAATTTTTGAAACCATGGGAAAAATGGAAATGAAAAAAATATGCAATACTTTTTTTAGCACCCTATACAGATCGAAAGTCACTTTTTTTACTTTAGGAACATAAAATGTATTATATATAACTTGTGTTGCCATTAAGTTATCATGTTTGGTATATTAAAAGTACAGTTTATTCAGACAATAATTACAAATTGATTTTACTTTTTAAAAATTTAAATTGTTTTGTTACAACTTGAGCTACAAGCTGCTGAACTATAAGGCACCTAGCATCTCTTGTTTTGCCAATATATGAGAAGCAGGCAAAGAACCCCAATAAAAATAGGAGAAACCATCAACACAATATATATATATATATAAAAGAGAAAATGATTATGCCTCCTCCAGTCCTCTACAGTGTCAAGCAGACATAAAGTGTTCATTTCTACAGAAAGAGCAGAGAAAAAAAGGGGGAAGGAAGCAAGACTCAGTGAATACTACATGAAATTTAATCAGTCTTATTTTCTGATCTATCACTATTAGTTTGTGCTCATATTTATCATGGACTTACAAAAATGCAGGACACGGAATAATGGCTTAAGTTACAGGAAGCCAGATTTCGACTGAACATCAGGAAAACCCTCCTAACTGTTAAGAGTGCCATGACAATGGAACAAATTACTTAGGAAGGTGAGCGGGCTCTCCAACACTGGAGGTATTCAACAGCCAGGTGGACAGCCACCTGTTGGGTATGCTTTAAGTTGGATTCCTACACTGAGCAAGGGGTTGGACTCAATGGCCTTATAGGCCCCTTCCACCTCTATGATTCTATGGCAATTGGGAGTTGTAGTCCAGCAATGTCTGCGTACAGGAACAGATGAAAGTGAACATTTGTTTCCTATTCCTATCATTAGCCTAACCACCCTATCTCCAGCAGATGGGGTAAAAATCTGCAAAATACATTTTCTTATCCTTCTTCCCACCAAATGATGTGCAGATATTAATATTAGAGGGTTTTGTTTCTCATCCACATGTTCATTCCTTATCATTTTTAGAGGTCCCCCTCAATCTTCCCTAAGCTGCCCTATGGCAAAACTGTAACTAGAATTTATTTTACAATAAATAAACTGAGAGGGGGAAAAATAGGAAGGTGGGGGTAGGAGAGAAGATGTGAACGGACTGCTGGAAAGTGTATGCACTTTACCCCTCTCTCATAAGCACATTTTAACAGTGTGGCTGTAACAGACTTGACATCCTTCTGGGAGGCAAAAGTAGGCCAAAGATTTCTCTGCCGTCTCTGCTGTCTTTTCGGTGCCTCTTGAAGACTTTCCTCTTTCAACAAGCCTTTTAAGTTGAGACCTATCCCAGTCTGCATCTGTGTCAGAATTGTTTAATATAAATAATAAATAATGTTTTTAACCATTTTTTAAACTTCTTTTTTTAAAAAATGTTTTTAATGCTGTTTTGTTTTAATGTATTTTAAGATCTGTTTTTATGATGTTTTAAAGTGTTTTAGTGCTTTGTTTGCCACCCTGGACTCCTGCTGGGAGGAAGGGCGGGATACAAATTAATAATTTGTATTAATAATAATAAAGATTTCATGAAGGAGTCAGCAGAAAGAGATCTAGTTTCTTAACTTTGTTTGTAGGGGGATGAAGAGGGGCATGGAAATACACCAAGTTTTTGCATTTTACATTATTTATGTTGGCTATGAAGAGGAAAGGACACTTGATTTTGTTAACAGGATCTAAATGTCTAGATAAATCTTACTTATAAGCTACATATGGGACCAAGAATTTATTACATAAAGCAACAGGGAAGATCATCATTTTAGGTAGGCCGATGGCTAAATATATAACTAACTAAACAAAAGCCAGATATAGTAAGCCAGACATTGTTTGGGTTTTGTTTTCTTTAGTGTGTCAGCCAGAGTCAGGCCTGTCTTAACTAATCTCCTGGCCAGTAGCACTCTGGTAAAGAAATTATGAGTTATATATTAGTGTTGAAGCAGATAATTAGATCTGAGGACTTTATGAATTATTTTGAAGGAGGCCAATGACAAAGTGTCCCAGAGGTGCTGAGGGCAACCCTCAACAGCACATTTTGCAAAGATCTTTCCATGAACGGAGACAGTAGTTGAAAAGTATTTGATTAGGAATTGCCATGAAGTCTGACCTGCTGCTGAACTGAGGAGTGCTGGTTGCTTGCAAACATTTGCAGATGCATTTGGGGTTTAGGAAAAATGTTTTTTTCAAAATCAGGTGTATAAAAGGTTTTGTAAACCTGTGGGTACTATTGATGCTTGAAACTCACTTCGGGGCTTACTATAAGTGCAGATGTCAGTGGGATTCCTGTAAGCCAGTCTTTCCCAACCAGTGTGCCACCAGATGTTGTTGGACCACAACTCCCATCTTTCCTGACCATTGGCAATGCTGGCTGAGGCTGATGGGAGTTGTGGTCCAACAACATCTGGAGGCACACTGGTTGGGAAAGGCTGCTGTAAGCACTGACAAGCTGTTCAGCATTTACATGATTGATTGTGCTATGAAATTCTAGATGAAGTATTCCATAGTGCAGCTGATTGCTGCTGGCTTGCCATCGCTGCTAATCAGCTGATTGGTGCTGACATCAAGCCTCCCTTGCCAAGGAAAACTGGGACCACTTTAGGGTTCTGTTCCTTGGCATCCGTGTTTCTGCCTGCTCCACACCTAATATGATATAGGACATGGGTGTGAGGTAGGTGGGCATGGTTTGGGGAATGTGGCCTCATGGGCCAAATTGAGACCTGTGCTGGGTATCGTTAGACTGGTGGGTTGGAGGTTTCGCACTCCTGCAATAGCCCATGCCCCTCTTCCATGTTCCCAGTTGGCTTTGTCCCTCATCTCCACTGCCACTTCCTCCTTGATGCCTCCATTCTCCTCCATTGGGTTCTGTCTCAATCTCTTTCTTCTCAGGCTGCCTGTACTGTCCAATAAGTGGTGTGTGCATTTTCTGAGCACATTAGGTGTGCATAAAACAGTCTGAATGCTACATCAATCTGGATCAACAAGAGTATTTCGAAATGAATGTGATGGCAGAAAGAGATAAAGAAGGCGGTGGAGGCAGTGAAACAGTATCACCAGCATCCATATGACTTCAAAATTGTGAGGAATAGGAAGAGGCTAAAACATCCCCCCCAAAAGGAAAACCCACTTGCACCTTTTGAAGCCATAGGAGTGTGGAGTACAATAAAGCAGTGATAACAAACACTCCTTAAACTGATCTTAGAATCACAGAATAGTAGAGTTGGAAGGGGCCTATAAGACCATCCAGTCCAATCAGAGAGCTGCTAGAATATGAGTACACACTCCAGCTCACAACACCACCACTCCTGCCCAAGTTGGTGAAGCGATTCAGGAAGTGAACACAGAGAAAGTGGACAGAGATAAATGTCCACTCTTCTTTGCCTCTCATAACACCAGGATAACCTGAAGGTGTGTTGGGTGGATTTGTCACTCATTATACTGACTGGCAGTAGATTCAGGACACACCAAAGAAAGTACTTGATACAATGCACGAGCAATGGCAACTGCTTTAAATAGTTTAAAAAAGGTATCAGTCAAGGTCATCAAAGGAAAAACCAACAACGCTATTCATGGCTACTAGGTTCAAAGGCAGTGTGCCATTGAATATCCAACAGCTGGAGGACTGCCTTCAACATGTTCTGGGTGTGGACTTCCTAAAAGCATGTGGTTGACCATTGTGAGAAACAGGATGGACATTGGTTTGATCCAGAAGGAAACCATGAAATATTATTTATTCTGGATCTATGCACACACTTGGGCTTTTTCATACTCCCTCTCACTCATAAGCCACCAGACAACTATGCCACTCCTCAAGTAGAAAAGGTAGATCAACAGTTAGCACAGGCAAACCATGCTGGGAATAGCCTGCCAAAGACAACTATGGTCAGAGCACAGGTCTATACATATTTGCCAGGATACACAGGCCTGATTCACACATTATAAAAACCATGCTTTAGGCAACCATAGTGAATGTTGCTTATCTGAACCCAGCCCAGTGGCTTAACCATGGTTTATAAACCACAGTTAAAACAATTTGTTAACCAAGGTTTGTTGTGGTTTATAAACACATTATGTGCAAAACCAGGACTGTCTCCTTAACTATGGTTAAGAAACACTCACAAAGCTACAGAGCCACATGTGAAAAGCTGCTCAAAATTCAAAACAGTGGGGAGAGAAACTATGCTGTGACTTGGGTCCCCAGAAGTTGTTGGACTACAATCCCCAGCCACCACAAGACTATCTGCAGCCCTCCAAAATGCCACGGAGGGTTACAAAGACCCCCATCTACTAAAATCATCATCTCTATATTCATGGACAGCATGGTTCTCTGCAATGTCAGCTTTTCTTGGCTCCCAGAGATTGATTTCTGGCTGGTCTTTTGGGGAGGATTTGGAACAAGACTGAATTTGACAAGTTCTGCTATTTATTGCCTACTGCAATAATTAGACAACGCAAATATGATAGTTGCAATTTCATGTCATCTCTCTTAGCAGTTGCACAGAGAAAGCACCTATGGAATGTAAAGCCTGCATTACATTATGATGCAGTACTACTTCCCAAAAGATGAACATTTCTCCAAAGGGGAAAACAATCCGAATGAAGAAAGCAGATTAATTAAATGGAGGCAAAGAACAATTTCAGATTGCTGGCAAGCAAATGCATTCTCTGTCAAGGCAAAACTGAATGACTGGCTTTACTCAGGTTGCCTCTAGAGAAGAGCATTCAATATGCAAAGACTGGAGAAATTTATTTTCAAGCATATGGAAAACATTTGTGAATTGTAATGAGGCTCTGGAGTTAAGGTAACATTATATTACATACCAAAGAAGCCCCCTAAAGGGAAACTTCATCTTTGGGAAACACAAAAGGCATAAGTCAGCCACAGTTAAGCCTGTTTAGCTCCTTTTGATTTCACTGGGGGAGAAGAAGGAGAGTTAAGCACATAGTAAACTTTCCCATGAAAAATCAACAGGACTCCTATGTGCTATGATTTTACCATCTTCCAAACAAAAGACTTGTCACCCTTTCTGAGGATACTGAGGTTTCTGTGTTTGGGCTGAACAGGAAGAGAGCAGCATTGATTATTTCGGCTGAGCCATTACTTCACATGTTGCCATTTGTGTTTTAGATACACTGTAGGACAAAAATATACACAGCTGATGTTTGAAAGTAGCACAGACCTGGCCATACACATATACAAAGGTATGTAAGGAGATACTCTGGAGGTCATGACTGGAAAGTTTGCTATAGAATAGTATCCCATTCCAGGTCTAGTATAGCAAAATCCTCTCCCCCCCCCCAACCGCCCTTCTTTCTCTCTCCATCATGGTATCTATAAATCACTTCTGGCAGGTAGCTAGGAAGCAGCTGCTAATGATAGTTTTGCTCTGGAGGAGAGGAAGTCACCTTTTCACCCTGCCTGCTGTTGTTTGTCTTACAACTATGACAAAAGAACAGAGGAAAACACTGTCACAGAGGATCTGGTCACACGCTACAGGAAACCTATCTTAGACCCTTAACATCATCAGTAAGCCTTTCAGGTTGAGGATGTTTGTCCTCCATTATCAAAGATATTTGAATGGATGGGGTTCCCCCCCCCCCTTTAACATTTTTTAACACTATCTCCACCAGTTTCTTCTCACGGACGAAAAAAGATCAGCAAGACATCACACAGAGGCAGCTATGGTTTTCTAGCTGAACAGAGATGTCAAAGAACGTTGCACAATTACTAGTTTCCAACTCCTCATTTTGAAATCTGTGGATGTGATTTCATCATACAAAAGGTTTCTTGCTCAGACCCTGCCCCCCCCCCACTGTATGCGTTTGTTCTGTGTTGACAATACAGAATACACAAAACTGACCTGCAAACCTCTATTTCAGCAATAAAAATGAGAAAAATAATGACGATTAATATTGCAATGTCAACATGAATGGGCCTTTACGGAGTACAAGATGACAAAGGCCTGCCCCAAGGCACTTACAATCTAAAATTTGCCCCAGGGGAAACCAGAGGAAGAGGGACATGATGTTCTAGTTGCATGTGCTACAGCTTAGTTACAAGCCAAAGAGAGCAATCCTAACGGCTAGACCTGCTAGGTGAAGGGGATCAAGATGGGATGCAGGTCCCTTTCCACCAGCAGAGAGAAGCTCTATCAGAGGGTGGGCACTAGACATCTGCCCCAGAAACCACACTTATGCCAGAGGAAGAGTTTTTGGGCATAGATCCACCACTGATGTTTCTGCCAGCAACAGGGTCCGAAGATTATCCAATAATGGGCAGAGGCAGGTCAGAGACAGCATTGAATCTGCTAGGTCCAAAGCTCCTTGGTTTACTGAGAGGCCCCAGAATTGGATCCCTAAGCTATGCCAGCCTGGAGGTGGCATAATTAATTTCCCCCTTATAGAAACCAACTGGTGGCAGCATAAATGTCATGGGCCTGAAGATAGGAGTGGAACTACTGTTAATATAGTTTCTCCAAAGATGCAAGATCAAGAAGAATCAAGAGGGTAGGTAGCAACCCATCTGTTTCTCTCCTGGCATGAGTTAATCAGTCAGGGTGACCAAGGCTGTTTCGGTACCATATCCAGGTCTGAAGCCTGGTTACCTGTTGGAGTCCTACAAGACCTGCTCCTTGCATTGCTGGCTAATCTCCACCTGGCCTGGAAGGGTGGGGCCCTGTCTCCATCCAGCTACTGCTGAATGGTCCAGTGGCCACCTCTATATGTGAACCTGGTGTTCAGAAAGTCTATAGACTATTGGGGTTGGATGTTTTTTAGGAGTTGTTTTTGGGGTCAAGACTTAATTTTGGAGATTCATTTTTGCTGTTATTGGGGCTATGGCTTTGTATTTTTGTTGTTAGACATTATTGTGAAGTAAGCGGGGTTTGCTTAACTGTATATTTATTGACATGTTTTCATTAGTTTGTTATTTATTACAATTGTTTGGCTACTTACTTTGATCTGTTTTTGAAACTGCTAAAATTACGTTGCTTTTTTGATGCTGTGCGCCGCCTTGAGCATAGCTGCTATGGAAAGGCAGCATACAAATAAATGATGATGATGATGATGAAGCCAAACTGAAATAGGTCTAGATGGATGGGATTGTCAAAGAGATTTTTGAAATATTAAGTGCTTTATAAATGCACTTAATACATAAATGCTTTAAAATAAATAAAAACGTGGGATGTAAATGTAAGCAAATGAATGAAAAGGGTTCTTATAAGCTCTGCTTTCAAAGTATCTCAGGTTCACAGCCACACATACATACACAAGCCTGTAAAACATTGTAACAGAACCTGGTCTGGTAATCACTGAGGTTCAATCTAGTCAGTGTCTTTATGGGTATTTTTCAGTTTATGAAACTTAAGGATTTTTCAGTTTATGAAACTTGAGAATAAGGGCAAGACCTTTGGAACTAGAAGGTCCACCATGTGTACTTTGGACCCATGCCCATCATGACCTATTAAAGTGGCCAAAAGAGAGTTGAAGGGGTTGGGTCAAAGAGGTGATGCATGCCTCACTAAAAGAAGGTGAAGCCCTGATTTTTTTTAAGGAAACGATAGTCACACACACACGCACACGCGCACTAAACATGCCTTTGACATTTTCAAAAATGTGCTTTTTTGGGCAAAATTCTTGAGTGTGGTGGCCAGTCAGCTCCAGGTTTGGATGAAATGGATTTAGACCCATTCCAATTTTGTTTCTGGCCTGGTCATGGGACTAAAACTGATTTGGTCACTCTGATAAACAACCTGCCCTGAAGATTTATAGAGGGAGGTGGAGCTGTGGATTCCCCTGGAGTTCTTATGGATTTTGATATGATTAACCAGGATATGTTTCTGGACTGTCTTGCTTGGATGCACTTAGGGCAGTGTTTTACAGTGGCTCCAGTACTTTCCGGAGGGTAGGTTTCAAGTCGCTGGTGCCAGGGACTACTGCTCTACCCTGTGGCTTTCGGTAGGTGGGGGCAGGTGCCACAGGGTTCCATCCCATCTCTCATGCTCTTCCAGGAGATATGGAAAAGATCAACCAAAGATGTGGGCAGGTGGATTATGAATATGCTTACAACACCCATCTCTCCTCCACCCCACCCTCCACATATTATACAGAGCAGCTTTTCTGGGGAGGGGGAGAGAAACAGCGTAGAAATTAAATCTCTAACTTCAGACATTTGTGTTCTAGTCATTTCCAGGTTGGATTACTGTAATGAACGGTATGGACTGCCCGTGAAGACAGTCCAAAAGGTTCCGAATGCTGCAGCCAGACTTGTCTGGGGTCACAGCAGGATGTATCCTGCAATGCACTCTGTGTGGGCCTTTCCTTGCACATGACCCAGAAACTGCAGTTAGTGCAGAATGCTCCAGCCAGATTGCTGACAGGGGTGAGAACATGTCAGCATATGACGCCTCTGTTGTTAGTTCTGCACTGGTTGCCAATTTGTTATTGGGCCAAGTTCAAGGTGTTACTATTAGTGTATAAGCCTTTAACAGCTTGGGACAAGTTTACTTATAAGACTGCCTTACCCCATGTGCGCCCACTCAAGCCCTTCACTATGCGGAACAGGCAGTGTTACAGGTGCCACATAATACTCACTCTGCAACTTGTAAGAAATTGTCCTTTTAATGTGGCAGCACCTACTCATTGGAATTCCCTGCCTATTGACATCAGAGAGGCGCCTTCGCTGTAAACCTTTTGATGTGTGCTTAACAGGCAAGCTTTTCCAACACATAGATGTTGATGTTTTAATCTTTTTAGTTAGGAGTTGTTTTAATTGTTTTATATATGCTTTTAATGGCTTGCTTTTAACTGTTTTACTGATTATTTTAGTGTTTTTTGTCAACTCGCTTAGAGGTCTCTACATTCAAGGGGTATATAAATTATGTTAAATAAATAATACATTTTTTTAAAATCATCATTTTATCTTGATTTTGTTCCAGCTTCATTGGCTACCAGTTTGTCCCAGGTTGAATTCAAGGTGGTGGTTTTGGCCTTTAAAACCACAAATGGCCCTGTGCTTCTGAAGAATTGCCTCCTCCGATATGAATGAATCTGCTCAAGATCTGTGCTCAGTTTCTGAAGCCTTCCTTACTGTCTCTTTACCAACAAAAGTGTGGCTTGTGGGGTCAAGAAAGGGGCTTGTTCAGCTACTGGGCCCTCAGGGGAGATCTGTCAGGTTCTGCTCATTCTTAAACAACCTTTGAAGCAGGATGTCAGATCTTGTGCAGATATATTTTAATGATGCTATGTGCTTATTGTTAGCATTGCGTCTTAACTTGCTCATTGATTTATATTTTTTATTTTGTAAATTAGCCTTGAATATGGTATCTCATAGAAAGGTGGGCCAGAAATGCTGAAATCATAAACAAAAAATACATTTTCACATCATGTTTGGCCAGAGCCTCTTTAAACACTATGAATATCTTGCATCTGTAGAGTCCAACATACCACAGCCTTTTGTGAAAAGTCATTCAGAGCAATTCCTAGTGAGAGATACTTACTGTAAAGACGTCATCATCTCCAACTTCAGTCTCATTGTGGATTGTTGAGGATGAAGTTGTAGATCCTGGAAAGACATTTTAAAATGTATTCTGTTTCTGTAAATAATGATCACAATCCAGCAAGCCTATTGACCTTGGTTCAAAGGAGTGCACATGAACTGCAAAGAGGTTTGCTTTCTTTTTGGCAGAGCAGTGTCTCATAAACTACATTTTAAAAGCTTGCCTATGTTTCAAAAGCCAACTGGTGGTGGTAGTGGTGGTGGGAATGAGCCAGGAAAAAAAGGGGGGGAAACTAAACAAAGGGGCCAGCTGTATGCTTAGAACGATGCATATATCCTGGAATGTGACCAACATTTTTTTTGTTAAATTTATATGAATATTCTTGGCAAGGTCCTAAATAAATCTTTTAAAATGGTAAAAGAAGTTGTGTCAGAATAAGGAACAGTCATTCTATGTAGGACAGAGAAGCATCTAAGAAGACCACTTAAACAAATGTAAGTTTAGTTTTGTAACTGATTAATCTGGCAACATAAAATCCGAAAGAACTTGTTCAAGACAAACAAGGATTAAGGCTGAAGTCACATAAAGCATATTAAGAAGTCATGTACTAGATTTATTTAAAGCTATTCAATACAAGATGTATGAGTCAATAAATATTATATTCATTTGCTTGCAGCAGATTAGCTTCCAAAAATATAAGTTCCTAGATATTACAGAGATTGAAAGCTGAATCACATCTTCCATAACAAACTGCAAGCTGATACAAAAGAGTGGCTCATTTCATTGAAAGATGTGTGAAATGCAGTCTTCAAGTTGTAACAACAACAACAAAAGCTACTTAGCAATAATAAATAGAGTTGTTGAATGCTGTTCAGTACCTTCCATGAGATCTTCAATGGCTTTTCTCACACCTCTATCAAATGCTCGTGCATCAGCAGGGCTTAGAAAAGTGAGCCCAAACTTTCTGTTGTCAACTTTCCAATGATGAAATGTAGGATTTGCTTTAGTGTAGACCAAGTCCTTCTTCACATAGCATTTCAATACCATCTGGGGTTTAAAATGCAAAGAGGTAAAATGATGTTTACAAGTGAAGGTCATGTATTTGTTAGTATGGTTCAATACTACTTCTTGTATACTGAAAACAAGCAATTTATTCCTGTTCACTACGCCATTGCCTTGGTGAGAGAAGCTCTCTTCATAGAAGAGGTCAGCAAAAATAGCTTGCGAGAGAAACCAAAATGCTTTAAACCCTTCCTGCTTGATTGATAAAGGAACACCACACACTTTTACATTATACACTACATTTCATATCTGGTCCAAAACAGAGCTTAAAATTAAGCAGAGCTACCCAAATTCCTCTGCAAAATTCACTCTCTTTATCTTGTTTACCAAGATAAACCAAGAACCTGCTCTTTTGCACAAGTGTAAAAATGCAGTTCTAGTAATATTAACGAGAATATGCAGATTTACTCACCTTTTGTGCATAATGAAATCAAATACTTGCAGATGTAGACACACATACTACCACTACCACCCCATGGCAAACTGACTTGTCACATCCTGCCCTTTATTTTGTCTTCTCTTGTAATGAGCAGTTTGGCTCATTTCTAGATTCAACTGGTAATATTAAAGAGTGGATAGTGCATTACAAGTTGGATGAGGAGACTTGGGCTCACATCTCTACCCAACAAGCTTGGGCTAATGACTCAGTCTAACCAACCTCACAGGGTTGATGGGAAGATTAAATCTTGTATATGGTGCTCTAAGCTCCTCAAAGAATGTCAGTGTGATAAAATAAATCAAGAGCATTCTGCAAGCATATTGGTGTCTCTGCAGGGATAGCCAGCTTTTGTATTCTCAGTGGCTAGCCTTTCGCCAAACAGTGGTCCCAGGGAATGTCTGTTTTTTATACTCCACAGCCTAGCCCTTTCCTAAGAAGTCAAGCTGTATAACAAAGACAGCAGGAAGAGGCTCATGGTTACATGGCACATGCTTAGATGTGGCCAGATAATCATGTGCACTATAGTTGAAATAAGGCCCTTGCCGCAGTACACATTTAAAGCACTATTATACTGCTTTACTCAGCCATGGCTTCTCCCAAAGAATCATGGGAACCGTAGTTTATGGGTGCTGAGAGTTGTTAGGACACCCCCCTATTCTCCTCACAGAACTATAATTCTGAGAGTTCTGAAAGATTGATTATTAAACCATTTTGGGAACTGTAACTCTGTGATGGAAAAGAGGTCTCCTAACACCTCTTTGCACCCTTAGCAAACTACAGTTCCCAGGATTCTTTGGGGAAAGCCATAATCATTTAAAGTGGTATAATAGTGCTTTAAAAGGTATAGCGTGGATGTAGCCTGAATCTCTGAGTTCTGATCCATAAACAGCCCAAACACCATCTACGCACAAGAGATGTTTATCAACCCCAAATGTATGCAGAACGAACAAAAGATAGAAAAAAAAACTTAAAGGGGAGGAGGACCAGAAATAGCACAATCAGAACAGAGCATGCTCAGTGACCGTGGAATGCTGAGTGTCGGGAGGGGGGGTTGCCAGGGGAGGGGGGAAGAGGATGTAATGGAGAGTCATGGAGGACAGCACAGCTTGCTGGAACTCTGAAGAAGAGCACTCCACAACACTGCAAAATGTTGATGCACATCCAGCTTCTAACATATAAAACCCAAAGATACAACATCAATGTGCGGGCTAACAACTTCACAAAACAATTAACTCTTTGATTTTTTTTTTATACCTTGATTAAAATCTGGTAAGGCTTTAGTCCACAGGTCATTGAGCTGGCCATTCCTGCATTATCCCTGTTGGACTAAATATGTGAGTGGAACCTACCTCGGGCAGCTAGCTGATTTGTTCTTTCAGCTTATGATTTAACCACCACCCCTTTCCCATTTTATTTTGTGCAAAGAAGCAGGAACTCTTGGTTCTATAAACAGCTATGGTAAGGAGCAAAGTGTCAATCTGCAAGACAAATTACCCTTGCGCTTTTGCTCTACCAGCCTATACCTCAAACAGAAGGTGGCATAAATAATTCATTGCCATTTTAAAAGCTTGAATTACTCAGTACAACGTGACTGTCTTTGTCGATTCTTTATACTTCAATCTGCGATGCTACAGGAATTTAGAAAAAAGTGTCAGTTTCACTTCTTGGGAGTAAGAAGGTGTTAACTGCATTAAAATGTAGGTTTTAAAACATTAATGTGCAGCTGCTGTTTTGGTGGAAAAAATAGATTTATCGGGAGGAGGGGTTTCGCCTGATGTGTCATGTATGGTCCTATGAAATGATAAGGGGGGGCAGAGAAATGAACCAAAAACAAATACTGAATTAGATTAAGTTACCAGTTTGTCTTTTTGCCTTTCTCCGTGGATCAGAAATCCACTTCTTCCATTGCCCTCTGGGCACATGACCTTGCAGACACCAACTCTACTAAGACCTCCTCCTTCTTGTGGCAACCATCCTCCACTGGAGTCATCTCGGGTCATAACCACAGCTTTGACTCTCACAATATAGCTGTCACTGAAACAGACAACACGAACAAGAGACCGTTAAATCAGACGACGCAGTCCACAGATTTTAGCATCTCCTAATCTATCGGGGGGAGAGAGAAAAACCCAGCCAGCTTCTGCAGATGAAGCCACTAACAGTGTTCTTTGCTGCCAGGACCAATCCACATCCTTCCCCAGATATCAAAGAGAGATACCAGGATCCACTAATGTTCAAACAAGCCAAAGTATTTGACATACAATTATATTAGGAAGCTCTTGATATGTGTGAAGGGTAGTTCTTGCTCTGTGCAGGGGAAACGCAGCATCACAAAAACTCAAATATTTTGGTTTGTTTAAAGTTTTTTCCCCCAGAAATTGGTGCGTGCAAGTAAATATACAATGAAAGTGTTCCATTTTCATGTTTCATTCTGAAATAGATTTTTTTTTTATCTTGCACATACATTTTGGAGCTCATAAGCTTTTGCCCACACAAGCTCATGCCACAATAAGCATGTGATAAAATAGTATTGTGGCAGCATAGACTAATGTGGAATTTTTGTGTTAGGAATCAGCTGGTCGGAGGCCATGCAGGAACATGAGAAGCTGCCTTATACCAAAGACTGCTGGTTCACCTAGTTCAATACTGTCTACATCGATTGGCAGCAGCTGCCCAGAGTTTCAGGCAAGAGACTTCCCCAGACCTGAACGTAGGCCCTTCTGCATGCAAGGCAGATGTTCTACCAAAAAGCTATGGCTCTTCCCCAAGGGACAAGTATTCAGGAAGGGCAGAGAAGTCCTTTGCCATAAACGCTAGGACTATCATAGGCTTTAACTCTGCATCCATTCTCTAATACTCTGCTGTGTCTGGAATCCTGGAGCCCTTCTTCCCACTGTGGTCTTCCGTAAGGAAAGGATTCTAGAGTAGCTCCTGACTGTCACATTGTGCACAATCCAGTGGGACGAAAGGTGACGCTGCCCTTTATGCTCCATTGCCATTTCTTTTAATAATAATATAATAATAATAATAAAATTAATTTCTTTGTCGCCTATCTGGCCAATGGCCACTCTAGGCGACTTACAAAATTATTAAAATACAATTAATAAAATACAGTAATACAATAAAAACAATAGATCTGCAACAACAATATTAAAACTGGGCAGGAGGCATTACAATTATATCGATTAACCCTCCCCGGATACCCCAAAGGCCTGCTGAAAAAGCCAGGTCTTTAAGGCTTTCCGAAATACATTTAGGGAAGAGGCATGCCGGAGATCTTGTGGGAGGGAGTTCCAAAGAGTGGGGGCCGCCACTGAGAATGCCCTCTCTCTTGTACCCGCCAATCTGGCTGTTTTTGTTGGCGGGATTGAGAGAAGGCCCTGTGTGGCCGATCTTGTCGGGCGGCATAATTGGTGGCGTTGAAGGCGCTCCGTGAGATAAACTGGGCCAAAACCGTATAGGGATTTAAAGGTCAATACCAACACCTTGAATTGGGCTCGGAAAACAACTGGAAGCCAGTGTAGGTCGAACAACACTGGTGTGATGTGATCTCGGCGGCGACTATTCGTAAGTAGTCGAGCCGCCGCATTTTGTATCAGTTGTAATTTCCGGACCGTTTTCAAGGGTAACCCCACGTAGAGCGCATTACAGTAGTCCAAACGAGAGGTGATCAGGGTGTGTACCACCAGTGGGAGCTGATGAACAGGAAGGTAGGGTTGCAGCTTTCGTATGAGGTGTAGTTGGTACCAGGCTGCCCGGCTCACTGCCGAAATCTGAGCCTCCATGGACAGCCTGGAATCAAGCACAACCCCAAGGCTGCGGACCTGGTCCTTTAGGGGTAAACTCACCCCACTGAACTTCAGGTCAACAGTTCCCAACCTTCTCTTGTCCCCCACAAGTAGTACCTCGGTTTTATCAGGGTTCAACTTCAGCTTGTTCCTTCCCATCCATCCACTCACGGATTCCAGGCACTTGGACAAGGTCTCCACAGCCAACTCTGGTGAAGATTTAAACGAGAGATAGAGCTGAGTGTCATCCGCATATTGATGACACTGCAGCCCAAATCTCCTGATGATTGCTCCCAGCGGCTTCATATAGATGTTAAATAGCATGGGAGAGAGGATAGAGCCCTGTGGCACACCACAATTGAGAGGCCAAGGTCTGATACCTCCTCCCCCAACGCTACCTGTTGGTACCTGTCGGAGAGAAAGGAATGGAACCACTGTAATACAGTGCCTCCAATTCCCAATCCCTCCAGGCGAAGCAGAAGGATACTGTGGTCGACTGTATCAAAAGCCGCTGAGAGATCGAGGAGGACAAGAAAGGTGGATTCTCCCCTATCTAATGCCCTCCTCAAATCATCAACCAGAGCGACCAAGGCTGTTTCAGTTCCGTGACCAGTCCTGAAACCCGATTGGTATGGATCCAAATAATCCGTTTCATCCAAGTGTGCTGACAACTGGTTGGCCACCACTCGCTCAATGACCTTGCCCAGAAATGGTAGATTCGAAATTTTATTTATTTATTTATTAGATTGATATCCTGCCCTTCCTCCCAGTAGGAGCCCAAGGCGGCAAGGCCAAATCATGTATGCTGGGCCCCAAGAACAATCCTGCTCTGAATCCTACTGATGAATTTGGAGCACAGCAGAGGCATTCACAGACACTGCTTTCAACTCTGTTTCACACTGGGTTGCAGACCTGTGATGGGAATCCTCCAGATTCTGCATGCTAAACTCTTATCCTACCCTTTGATACAAAGACTTGTGACTTCCAACTACTGTGTCCTTAAGAGCTTCCCCTACTTCTGCGCAGATATTCGGCGCACACAGTTTCACAGGAAATTAAGCAGCACAGGTCAAAAAGAAGAATATTTAGATACCACTCCCTTTGCAAGCATTGGGAGCTTCAAACTCCAGTAACTCTCAGTGACAGCATCTGCATGCTAGCCATCCATGCATAAGTCTAAGACATAAGACCAACATGGTCAGCATTACTCTTCTAGAAGCCTGCATGGACTTAGGCAAGTATACTGAACAAACCGGTAGCTCTTTTTCCTCAGACAAATGGCTACTAAAACATAAAATGATTATCCTTTTCTATTCTATTCACAACATGCAAGAAACTGCACTGGACATCCCATTTACCTCAGAGATCCTCAATATTAAAAGCCAAGATCAAATGCATGCAATCACTCTCAGAGAAGCTGAGGTTTAGAACTACAAATGCCAACTTTTAATCCAGAGAGAACATTTACGTCAAGTTTCCCTTCAAAGCACAACTTCATGAACCCTTGCACCAGCCAGATATTAACACAGAAAAGTTATTGTATTCATAATTATACTGGTGATGGTCAAATTTTTTAGGGCAGGCTAGAGCTTTCCTTTATGCGTGGAGAAATTCTTATGGATATGGTTTACTACAAGTATCGAAGACCACGTGATTGTCATCCAAAAGTTTCCCCATAAAAATATTTTGCATGTAGATTTTTCAGAAGGGAAAGAAGCATCATATTTCTTGGTAAGAGATATGAAAGTAACATGCGGGGGGGGGGGATCAGCAATAGCTCTCCAGTACGTAGAAGTTGAGGGGGGGGGGAGTTGAGAGAAGAAATCTTTCTCAGTAGTGGCTCCATAACCCTTCAAACTTTGTCTTTTGGCAATGTTGTGGATTGATACACAAATAGGTCAAATTAGCTTACTTAAATTGTACAGGGAGTTTGCACAAGCATCATACTTGCCTTCTTTAAATACAGCCACAATTGTATCTGACTGATCATCAAGCATAGCCTTGCTCAGATAAATATCCTTCCCATCTCCTCCTTATAAGTGTAAGAAGAAAGCCTTCAACACGCACATTCATAGCAATGATAACTCCTTCATAAAGTAATCCTCCCTAACATTGGGGGGAGAGAGAGGGATGGAGAGGCAGAAGCAGGTGAAGACTACATTAGAGCCTGCTCCAGCTGGACAACTTCTCCCTTCCCCCAGCAGGGCCATTCTACTACCAACTGCCCTGTGGGAAGGATCCTGATGACTTTTGTTGATATTGTCTTTTTTTTTTTTAATGTCATTTTAATGTTTCTTGTAAGCTGCCTTGGAAGGATTTGTATCCTGAAATCTGAGATGTAAATATGTGCAACAAACAAACAAAATATCCTATTATTTCAAAAGTTCAAACAGCCATTTTTCTTTAAGAGGTTCCTTTTCCTCTTTCCCTTTCCTGTACCTAATTATATATGTCCATTGTATCAAACAGAACATTTTCCATATTCTTTAAAAAAAGCTAGCTTTCGACTTAACTATATGCGAAAGCCACTGGGAGGATGATTCTTCCTTAATAGCGCTAAAGAAATTAGTCATTAGCTTTGATTCCATTTACCAACTATTCCCTTTATATATTCCAGAATAAATTGATTCAAAGGGAAAGCTACACCTGTCATGTCCTTAACAACACCTTTCAAAAAAAGGTAGTGTATGGACTATCACATTTCTAGGAGTTATTATGCTGTAAAACATGTTACTGGGAAACCCCCAGATTTAAATTTGACTGGGTGGCTTTAGAAAGCCATATTCTTTGAACCTTAGATCTGCAATACAGGGGACGACCATACAAGCTTGAACACTAAGAGTTGCATTCATTGTAGAGCTACATGAGGGCTCCGTCCATGCAAGGATTACTGCTAGCTTAATGGGATTTTCCCCCTCCTGCCGTGTGTCCCCTAAATCTGTTCTAGGGGTTTCTTCAACTGTCTGGAACAGATTTGTGGAGGACACAGGGTATGCAGGGGAAGTCCCATTGCGCTAGTGGTAATCCTTGCACTGACAGGAGTTAGTAGAATACCATCCTAAATGTTTGATTGTGTGCCCCTCTGTAACTGTGCACAGGACTGAAGTCTTCACTTCCCCTCCCTAATCAAAATATACTACACACCATTGCTAGGGCTACATTCAATCTAAATTCGATACTGATCCGTTTTTCTCAATACTGGCACAGCCATATTGCCTGGTGAGATAGCCAGGCACTAAAGGTAAGCCAGGGCTCACCGGGATGCACATACATTTGCTGCTCTGTCCTTTTAGGAATAGTTCCCTAAACATTTTCTCAAGGGAGAAAAAAATGCAGTTGCTATTTCTTGGTATAAGGCACCAGAAAGAGACAGTAAACCATGAAACTATTGCAGACACCAATGAAAATATATACTCTGTTGTATGCTCACTGTATATCCTCTGTGAGAAATAATGCCAGAAGAAGCAACACTTTTTTCAGAATGTAAACATCTTTTGAACTCTTCGAGAGAAAAATCACACAATAAATGTACCATGCTGTGGCTTGCCAAAGTGCTCCACTATGCTCCCAACATGGCTAGCAGAGCAGTCCGGGGTTAACAGAGACTGTCACACACAAGATGTCATTTCTTAAAATACTGGACATGATGGCTGCACAATGACAGGAGCAGGTCCTGATGCTATACTGAAGCAACAGCTCCCCTCCCACTTCTACAGATCCTTTCATGAATTCACTTTCCATAGCAGAACTGCCAAGGTCATACATACCTTTGAATGTGTTGCTTGTAATGTGTAACCAGCAAGGCTTACAACTCAGTCCATTCCCGTGGCAGTGTTTCATCTGTGCAGTTCACTCTTACTTGTGTTAACTGGCTGATTTAGCTACTTTAGCTCAATTGATATCTGAGGTGAAAGAAGCTTTGGGAAAATGCGTATCTTCAGACTACTGAGCTATGTGGCAACCTGACAGCCCTTTCCACCACAGTGTTTCAAGGTTTCTGATAATCCTACCCAGAACAAGAATCATCACTTCCTCCAGTACCAAAATGGGTAGTCCCACACCAACCAGTTGGAAAAGCAAAATGGGGTCTACCACAAACACCTGTTTGGCACAGGTGGGCAGTATACTATAGAGAAGCTATATATGAAAAAATATGTGTGCCATATGAATACCTCTGGTTGCGTGGCTCTCTACACCAACGTCCACCAAGACCGTTCCTTTCGTATAGTTAGTATAATATGAAGATAATCTGGTCCAACGGAATGTTTTAAAATGCTATACAGTAAACCTAACAAGGAACTGCAAAATAAGCCTTTTTATTTATGAAGGTTTCTGCAACATAGAAGTTACTTCATGAGTGATTTTATCATCAGTAATATCCAATATTTCTGAATACCCAATAAAAAGTTAGCATCCAAATCAGAGACAAATGGATCTCTACAGGATGAATGCGCTAGAACACCAATCCATGTGGGCATTAAATAACCAAGGCACAGATAGATTTATCCTGAAATTCATACAGTGCCTTTCTATACCATTCTTCAGCTTAAAATATTGGTTAATTTATTGGAAAGGACGTAGGGGTCTATGGTGAGCTAGCAATGCAATGGAGCTACTAAAGCAGCTAACGCAATCGGAGGGTGCACTAACCGAAGCACAGTGTTCAGATCACAAGCAGTAATAAATAGTTCCACTCTGTTCTGCACTGGTCAGGCTGCACCTGGAGAACTGTGTCCAGTTCTGGGTGCTACATTTTAAGGAGGGCATGAACAAACTGGGGCACATCTAGAAGACAACCAAGTGGTGACAAGGGTGTCATAACTAAGTCCTACCAGGAAAGGCTTGGTTGAAAGAGCAGAGCATATTTAGCTTGGGGAACAGAAGATTATAGGCAGACATGACAGCGGTCTTCAAATATCTGACAGACTGTCATGCAGAAGATGAAGACTTGCTCTGCTACTCCAGAGTGGTGGAATTTGGAGGGAAGCAGACTTGGGTTAAACATTAGGAAAATCCTGCTAAAGGCAAAAGCCGCTCAACAGTGGAACTGACTGCCTAATACTTAATTTGACATATTTATTTAAGCAGAGGTTGGAGAGCTATCCGTCAGACATGCTGTGGTTGCATCTGATACTGCAGTTCCTGCACTGAGCAGGAAGTTGGGCTAGATGACCTTCAAGGACCCTTCCACTTCCACGATTGAGCAAACCATCACAATTTGAAATAGGAGGGGACATTTACCCTTAATATGCATTTTATATACTCTTTGGTATTACTCTGAAACAGATTCAGTGCAAGAACAGTGTCCTTTAGTTTTTGTTAAAAATAAGTTGGAATTGCACTCACTTTGGCTCAAAATATACTCGCTTGCCTTTTAGAAGTGCTTACAATCTAAAATATATTCTCAAATATTTTCTTTAAGCATGTGTTCCTTGCCAAAGGCTTTGGTTAAGCAGAACATGTACATTAAAAAAAATTAAAAATACCTGCCGTCTCTAAGGCTAATAGCACTCCAGCTCTTAACATTTTAAACTCTGCTTCTATTTTATTTACAAAGCAGCAAAGACAAGAGATAAAGTCTGGTGACTCAAATACAGTTGCAAAGCCATTTTCAGCTTTCTTGTTTTAACAGACGCAACTGTGCCTAAATTCCTTCCTAAATAAATGCATTATGCACCATAATTATACTTATTATAAATACTTATAATTTATAAAGTGCTTTTAAACTGTTCACAGTACTTCACACACATCATCTAATAATGCTTAACAACATTTTGTAAGAAAAGTCAGATATAGTTATCCTCATATTGCATAAGTTGGGCTGAGAGAGTGTCCGTTTTAGCATGATCAAATATCAGTTTAATAAGCCAAGATATACAAGAACTTCATGCACCTGTATGAAGGCTCTTTGCTTCCGTTTCTCTCCTGCCTTCATGCAAGTTAGCAAGTGAACAAACAAACAAACCAGGAAACCTCAGTTTAACCACAGCTTCCCACTACATGCAAACTGGGAATTATGGTTGATGGCTTCCAAACAAGCCAGGATCAGGATGCTAACTTGAAACGTGGATTTACATTCTGGTTTGAGTGAAAAACTTCCTCCCAAGCATGGACAGGGCTGCAGCCTTAATCACATGACCTAACAATTCAAGGAAGTCCTATGGAAGTAATCAATGTAAGCACTTTAATTCTTAGTGAGATATTACTTTAATTGAAATTATGGTAAAAGGGGAAAAAAAGCCAAAACGTGTTAAATCCTCAGAACTGTTCTGCCTAAAGTTGAAAGGAGTAGTTAACCTGATACAGGAAACACATTACTTATGCTAACTTCCGTGAAAATATTGTTGAGTGCCACGTCCTTGCATTAGCCTTTCCTGCTTAATACTTAAACATACAAGAGCTGTAGCCCCTTAACAAACTTAACACCTTAAACAGACTTACTGCTGCATAAGCTTTCAAGGAGGAGAGCCCACATCTTGAGATGCGTGAAATGTATCCTCAGTAGGCAGGAGACCACATATACAGGTATAGAGAAAAAACAAATGAAAATATACCCTGCTTCTCATGCCAGAGTACCTTGATGCACCTAAAAGAGTATTTTAAAAGGAAAAGAAAACTAAACTAAAGCACACCAGTAAACAAGAACAAACCTAAGCTGTTAAGAGGGCCACAAATGCCCTCAAATGCAACTGTCTTTACTTGCCACTAGAAGGCAAGGAGTGAAAGAGCAGGTCATACTTTACACCAATCATAAATAGTGGAGCAAAGAGGCCATAAAGTGCAAGAGCTACATCTTGCAACTTTTCTACGCAAAGCTCTAATGTATGCAGAATGACCATACTGACTATTACTGCTGTTGCAAAAAGATAATACCAGAATTTTCCTATGTTTGCTAGAATCTGTAGCAGGAGAGAACACTTTGATTTCAATTGAGTCCTAAATGGGGGGGCAGGATGGGTGGGTAGAAATCAAACATACATATGGGTGGCTATAAAACAGATACGTACTGTATCTGTCCATACAGATCCTTTGATGATGGCATCAGTAGATGGTATCCTGTTCTGCTCAGCTAAGATTATGTGGCAAGCTGATTTTCTTGCTAATTCCTTGGACTAGGCAAGGCAACAAAATCACTATGTAAAACATTGGCCAATATTGCAAGCATCAGAAGGGGGCCATGAAACCCCCCAAAAGCAAATTATGCAAGTGTCTGGCAGTGATTTGAAGGAGATTCCTACTACGAGTTCAGAAGCAACTGGGAAGCTGAAACTCTTTAATCTTCAAGAGACTCTTCTTCTAGACTTTTATTTAAAACATGGGTTTCATTTCATAGTTAAACACCTTGCTACCTTCCATTCTACACCCCCCCCCGCTCCCAAAAGAGACAGAAGCACCAAAGAAATAAGCAAAATAACTTTGAATTCACTGGCAAAACAGTGAAAGATTTCATAGAGTGAAAGCTTACTCCTCCCACTGTAAACAAATTGTCCTTTGAAATTTCAGAACCTTATTTTTACAAGGATGAGAAAAATTAAAAAGAGTAAGCTTTTCTAGGACCAAGCATTTTGAATTATAATTCTTTAACATACATTGAATTACCTTGCACTGATGTGGGTGCATATGGATCCAAGGATGCATGAAACCACAAATTCTTATATATTGTGTTATGATCAGCTGAGTTCTGTGGAACACAAACATCCTTATTTCTCTCCAGAAAATCAGTCATAGGAGAAACCATTTGGCAGAGCAATACGCTTTAAGAAGGAGTGCTCTTAATGACTTCACAATTTACAATGGAATAATCATCTGGCTCTAAAGCACCCATTCAGCAAAAGAACATTATAGTGTCAGAGGTCAAAGGTGGAGGTTCTTAAATGGGAACAGACAAAAGGAAAGGGTGGAATCTAATAAAGAGGCAAATTAATGGCTGAAATGCCATTCAGAATCTGCACTAATTCTATTCAGCTTCACATTCTGCATTTGTATTCACATGAGGTAATGGTAAAAAGGAGTAAACTAGACTGATCCAATTACTTCAAAAGATAAAATTTTACTGGCTGGCTGGCAGGTGTTGGTTTTTTAAAATGCTTTAAAAAGCAAAGTTGAACTCTAATCTCAAATCTGCTGGAGGAACCATTTTACTATACCAGTGTTTCAGATAGTTTCCGCACTGCTATCAAACTGTGACATAAAAACTTTATTTTCTGTTTGAAGCCATCAGATTTAGCCATTGTCATTTTTTTATGTTTAGCCACAAGCGCTGGGGATCAGTTCAAAAAAGCAAATGCCAAACACTTTCTTCAAAATGCTACTTTTCACTTACAAGTATGTTTCTAATGCTGATGGTGAAGAAATGTTATCTCTTCTAAATAGACCTAGAACCTGTCAACACAGATTAAGGTGGCAAAATTCTGGACTGTGCTACTCTGGACTTCAGGTATGGCATATATGTCAGATTTGAGTGTGCTCCCATACGTAAGAAATTCCCTGCGCAACTAGAAAAGCAGAGATAAAAGTTTAGTGTTGCTTTCTTTCTGGTAAGCTAATGTTCATGCAGTTCTAGGCTACCATCTCATTCTGTGTGATTCACAGAATGTCTAGAAGTCTACCACATTGCAAGTTTTAGTGGCGACCAGCAAATGTTGATTTAAAATCTCCATTTAAATTTACACCAAAGCTGAATGACCAACGGACATCATAAAAAACAAAACAAAGCCCAAATACCAAACTATTCTGGTGGCAGCTAAGAAGAAATCACCTGCTCAGCTGCTATCCAGACGGGATAAATACAACCTACATTTGAGACTCTGTGCACACAAGCCAACCTTGGGATATTGCAAAGTTTTACTTTTAATCATTTTGATTAAACCTCTTAACATCCTAAAAGAACATCTGCTCCTACGTACAGTACACTACGCAGGGCTGCAGGTCCCTGAATGATAACATCATTAAATCTTTTTGAAAGTATTTATTTGTCCGCATTAGTAGCACAAAGATAAGCAATGCACACTTTTTATCAGAATCACACACACAGAATTCCTAGGTGACTCACTTAAATATTTGGTTACAGTGTCGACAATAGGACAAGACTATTTGATAAAAAGAAAGTATCAAAAGATTACATTCCTTGCTAAAAGATACATGGCTCGTTGAATAGATTTACCTCTTGTAGAATACAAGTTTAGTTGCCTGGAGACAGACAGGTCCTCTAATAGACACACCTCTAGTATTGCTTTGGTCACGTTGCTGGAAGTGGAAGATGTGCACCAACAAGAACTCCTCTCTCTGTATCTGTGGGAGGTTTCCATCCCTCGTTTCACAGAAAATTGATTTGAAACTGGAATCAATGACATCATAGCTTTGGCAGTAAAGTTAACAAATGAAATTTCTTTTATCCCAGATGGGCCAATGGCAGCGATTTCATTCCTAGGATGCCACATGGGATAAAACAAATGTATTAATGAAAGCACTACATTGTTAACCCCATGGCCAGTGTGGGAGACACCCTTGTTGTTAAGATGAGGCAATTCTCTCAGGAAAAAAGTATTGTGCAAGCTATCACATTTTTCCTAGCATAAAACAGTAGAAAATGGGGTGGCAATTAGCCTTTTATCTGGGATCGGTAAAAGGACTTCTGCGTTGGCAGACAGCATATATCCAGGAATCACTGGGAGATGTTACCACTGTGACTGCATTCTGCTGCCCTATCTACTGATCTCAGGCAAGAGCTTATTAGGGGAAGCAGCATCCTGTGCTTGTGTGACATAGCTGTGGAGCTACTTGAGTGGTTCTACGCATTCCTAGCAGAAAAGACATAAAAAGATAATTACTGCACAGCACAATGGAGCCTCCTTGTGATGTCCCTCTGGGTTCCATTTGGCAGCTTTATTTTCAGCCATTTGAATGTCATGGAGTGTCTTTACTAGCTCTTGTTTTCCAGACACGACTCAAGGAGATACTTTTTAATCTATACAGCCCTTAACAAACTAGGACCCTAAAGACCTTTCATGACAGTATCTTCTTGTACAACCCACTGCAACTGCCACAGCATTCTTTTAGGATACTGTCTCTGCAAAGATTCAGACTATAAGTGGTCAGAATAGAGAGGGCTCCACAAAACTACACAGCCCCATAACAATGGACTTGCCACAATACATTCAGATGGATGGCTGTGCTTTATTTGGGTGGCTTTTTTCCCCCATGGTCGATGTTGTAGTCTGATTAGGTACTGCTTTTAGCTCTCAAGTTATAACCAGCTCTTATCCACAAGGGTGGGACAAGCTAGAAATGGAAAGCAAGATTAGCAATGAAATTTAACACTCAAAATATAGAGTAATCTCAAACAATTAAGCGGAGAAGCCCAAAGTCACTGTGTCTTTTTAGGAGGATTCCAACAGACATGCCCAGCACATATCTTCTCCCCTGACAGCAACATACTTCTTTCTTCACATCACTGTTGATTTGCCTTGTTTATTGCATGGATATATTGCATTCTCTTTGTAAGTGTATTTCCTTGGGGTTCACTGTACGATCAGGGGCAGATTATTGTACTTTGGTAGATTCTTTGGATTAGCTATTTACATTGCTTGCCTGATTCTGTCAGCTTGAGAGGGTGAGTGGGGACGGGGGAAGTTAATAACTCTGTCCATGGTGATAAATCTTATACATGGTTACTGCTATAGCAGTGAAAATTGCAAGAAAATTACAGGGTGATGCATCACATGAATTCCTTAGACAAAAAGGTAAATCTGCGAACAAAGTTTTTGTTTGAAACATCTTGTTATTTAATAGAAGTTCCAACAAAAGACATTTTGAAGTAGAATGAGATATATTCACTGGTTGCCAACAACAATACAGATTTACATTGAACATTTATTTCTCTTATCTTTTTTCCCTTTGTGTCTCTTTATGGTCTTTGCCTTATGGGTCATAAACCGCGTTCTTTAAAATTAAAAAATGAAGCGAGGGAGGTGGGTGGAGAGAGAGAGATTGAAAGCAGCACTGAAGACAATGTAAACAAACCCACGAAATTTCATCCTCCCCTTTCGTTCCTCTACCCCTACCCCCAGGAGCAGCTCTTTCCATACCTACCTGGCCCCAAGGTTGCCCTTTGGAGTGCTTCTGCCATGGTGGGCAGCTACAAGACAACAGCCTGCACAGTAGTGGCTCCTGGCCTATGGAATGTCTTCTGAAGAGACGCCCATCTGGCATCTAATTTAATATGTTTTTGTGCCACGTAAAAACCTTTTCATAATCTTTGTAGCTTTTCATAATGTTTTTATTTTGTTTTTAATTCTCCGCACCTCTATTTTTTAATGTGTTCTTATTTTCAGGTATTTTGAAATTGCACTTAGCTGCTGCTTGTGATTTTTATCTCCTTTTATATAATTGTTTATTGTTGCTTTTATAGTGCACATTGCTTTTTTGTGATTTTTTCCCTTGTTTTACTGTTTTCATGTACAATGCCCAGAGAACGGTAGCTATTGGGCATTCAATGTATTTTGAAAACACACTCACAGACAGACACACGCACATACAGAGACAGAGCCTCCCTTGCTATTTTTTGTCAGTGGAAGACTTTGTTTTATTCCAACAGGCTTTTGCTGCAATGCTTTGGTTTTTAACTGCTGGCCTTATTTCTTTCGTTTTTATACAATTGGCATTTTATAAAATTGTTGACTTCAAATGCTGTAAAGTGGCCAGAGCGGTGTTTTTAGCACAGAAGTGTGGGTCATAATTGTTTTAACAAAATAAATAAATGTCAACTTGAGAGGGTTAACAAGGAAAGGCGTAAGTGAAAGAATGACAATTCTGTGAAAATTGCATCTGTGGCTATAAACAACTGCCAGAAGACACACGATCATCAGCCTGCAAGGTCTTTCCTATTTGTTTTAATGCAGTGAGCTTAAATTATACTACTAAAATAGCTCACCCCATTGTAGATTTTGCTAGAGTCTCCTTGGACCATTATTTGTTACTAACCCCCCCCCACAACTTACATAATCTGTGGAAATGAGATATTTTACATACGTCATAAAAAAATCAAGATGTCTTGCAAGAGTTAGACCACTACTGTTTTCTCCACTTTTTCTAAAACTGAACTCTGAGACAAGACACCTGGAAAGTGTATCTGTAGTCAGTATGGTCACATGTGCTACAATTATAGTTGATTAATGCTTTCTATGGTGAAAGAAATCGCTGTTCCTTGCAAAATGCAATATCAAAGGGGGGAGGGAAGCATTTATTCAGTAACATTTTCACCAAAATTCACTTTTGTCTTTTGGCAAGATTCATCACCAATACGACCATGAAAGGAAGAAGAGAAGTAAATGAGGAGTGTCATTATCAAACTAAAGATGGAATTAAAAAATGATGATGCATGGAAAAATCATTTCAGAATTGGGCCCCAATATGAGATGAGCTTTTGCTGGTAAAGCCTGCTTAAAGCCAAGGTGGGGCTCTGAAGGTTTGAGAGGCTACGAACTGATGGCTTACTATGTGGTACTAAGCACATCTATCAGCAAAACTGGCAGAACACTATGCTTTGGTATGCTTCACAGGCATAGCTGTAAATATAACAGCTTGATTACTGGCCCAGAAAGTCTAGCTGTTAGGCCATTAGCAAAATATAAGTGTTACCACATACTTCCATAAATGTTCCCCACGAGTATAAGAGTTTGTCTTTTTTCATCTATGGTATTTTTTAATGCTGCATAAAGCAAATGCAGACAAAAATAGCAATAGACCATTTTGTGACGTATAAAACAAATTGTCAATTTAAAATGCGCTTAAATGGAACAATAAAAATCTTCTCCAGGGTAAAAAAAAACCCACCACCACCACTCCTATTATTACAGTATATATTGTTGGGTAAAGCCTAATTTATCACAACTCCAATCAATGACGATAGATACACTCATCGTTCAAAGAATGTTAGTCACCTGCCAGCTAACAGAGATTAAGAGCTACATTCCCCAATGACACATTTTACTGTTCAAAACCTGATTCCCTTTGTGCCCTCTTACTCTGCTCATGAACAGGTAGCCTTCCTTTCTCTCTCTCTCTCTCTCTCTCTCTCTCTCTCTCTCTCTCTCTCTCCCCACACACACATTTCAGTCATAAAGGGTCACACAAGCACAAGTTATCCTCATCAATGCATCATCTAAGTGATTAAAATGTGCCTTCTTTCCACATCAGGCATCTGCAGGATTTACAGATTTGTTTCAAAAGAGAGACTAGAACCTGGGAAAGAAAGAAAAAAAAATCCAGCGACATGAGCACTGACACGCACAGAGTCTAAAAGAGGAACACACATACCTGCCAGCAGATGCCATTTCCTCTACATTTTACATCCCAGTATGCACCATTTTTACAATTATTGCCACCATAAACCATACAATAAAATGGATTGCCGTGCTGATTCGAGTACCAGCTGGTTATTAGAAAAGTGACTCCCCCCCCCATGCATGATTCAGTCTCCTTGACAAATATACTGCATTGTACTAGATGAGTCATCAAAGGACTATTCTGCATTTTACAGGCCAGTTGCGTAGTTCCTCATCTTTCAGCATCCCCATTCCCACACTGAATTACATCAAAAACTGACCAAAGATGCCTCCACTCCACTCTTGTTCTCAGGTTTTTAAAAAGAATATCCTGCTCTTAGAGTAGCTAAATAACCAATAGCGGAAGAATTAAACAGACACACTGGCCACCCTGATATTGTCCTGAACTCCCAGAAAGCACTATTTCTAACGTGAGGAAATTAAAACCTACAGCACATGCTTTTTACGTAGGGACTGAAAGTAATGGATGTAAGGTGCAGGTGCTACTCTGCCTTTGTGCTACACTGCCTTTGTGCAATGCATCAGTGCAATTCTGGTAGAACAGACCACACCTGCAAGAACCTGTGACCAACCACAGCAAGCACGTGCTTGGTGGTCCACAACACTTCTGAGATGTTAGCTAGTTGAACATAGTTGCAGCCCAATAAGTCACATAAAAATCTATTCCTGCCAATAAGAATGCAATTTTATTTAAAAGAGTATTATTTGTAATATCTGCAACAAGAGGATCAAGCTATTGAGTTCTTAAATCTGAATATAATGGACATTATAAAGAAAGTGAGCCAAGTCCTCTACCTTATGACATCAAGCAGGGCAATATCTGGTCATACTGCATTGTCCTTTATAACGTCCCTTAACCTCCATCAGCCTTCATTTAGTTAAAAGCCCCTTAAAGCCATAAGGGCAAATGAAGGCCAGATATGGGGGCAGTTTCCCTGGGGAGGTGAGACAAGATTTTGTATAGGGTGTTTGAGCAGCAATTAGACACTAGTATGGAAGGAGCCTGGAAGTCAACATTGGTTAAGCACCTTGTGACTTCGAAATGAGCACCACAACAGCCCCTTGCAATCAGAGAGCCCACTGGGAAGCGCAAGTCAGAAATAGTCTGACCAGTTTTAGGAGTGCATGATTCTGATGCCATTTCCTCACAGTCCGTTAAGACAAGGGAGGGAGCCTGTTACTTAATGTCTATAATAAATTGCTTTCAGGGCTAAAGTTTTTATTGAGCAATAGGATGCCTCTCTATGTTCAACAGCCTTAGGCATAGAACTGGGGACACCTAGGGGTCTTGTCAGGAATTTATGCTGGTCTGACTCTAGGGCTGCAATATCTGAATGTGCCCATACAGGGGCTCAAGGAGGGGGCATCACTAGCCTACCAACTGCATAGCACTAGCCGTTACATTAGCTGTTAGGGCAGCAGCTTTCAAGTGGGTGGACCAAGATCCAGAGTTTTTAAATGTCACACCCAGATTTTATAGGAGTTTACTTATTTCAGTCACCGATTGTCCAACTGCCAATGGAATTTCCGCCTTCTCTTTGAGATGCTAGCAAGAGCCTTGCATTGTGGCTTATGAGTCCATTAAAAATTGTTTCCCCCGATAAAAAGGGCATCTGAAAAACACACTGAAATAATTTTATCACAATGTCATTCACATAAATACAGCTTTTGCAACTCTCCATTATAGTTTGTTATCCTCTTCCCCTTGTTTGTGGTCTGGTGCCGCCCACGGTAGAACTGCGTATTGGCCCTACTTGGCTGATGGCTCGGGGCTTCATAAACCATGTCATGAAGCTGGAAAGGAGAGTCGGGGTAAAGTGCTTCTCACCTTGCATTTCTCCTGCTCTACGCTGGGGAGGAGTGTTCTACCCCAATGCTCATAATCTATCTGAACCAGGCTATTATCTTGGCTAATGCAAGGCCTTCATGGGGGGTGGAGGGGTCATTTGCACTGGAAAACTGGCATGTGAAAGAAGGGGCCGTTTAATCCCTTCTGCACCTGTTGATTCCCCTTTACTCCCCCCTCCCCAACATCAAGTATGTTCTTGACTTGTGAGAGCCTGGCAGGAATGGATGTGGGCAACTGTGGGAGAATTAAAAACTCCCTCTCACCCCCTAATTCTCCTGTACAAGTGCCCTCCTGCATTTCCCTTACACGGTAAAAAGAGGATTAAGAATCCTATGTGTCCCTCAGGAATGGGTAATTGTGCCCCAAGAGTAGGTGATGAACGACAGTGCCAGCAAACCTGAGCTCAAGCTGCCCTATAGCAAGTTCAAATTGGATATTAGCAAATACTTCCTGTTAATGTGAAATAAGATGGGGAAGAGAATGGGAGACTACATACAATCTGAGGCAACAAAAGCATATGGACCCCCAAGTTCCACATGTCTGGACCAGCCATTGGAATCACTTGCAGGGACATGTACGGAGTATGTAGGGAAGTGTGCGCAGCTAAAATTGTCATTAAAAATTGTTAGGGTAGATCTAAAGACTGAAACAAGGCAGATATTGCTGCATGCTTATGTAAACAGAGCTATGCAACACAACTAATTTTGATCTAATTCTGTATTAAGTGTGCAACCTCTAGAGCACAGAACATGGTAGAAGTCACTGATGAAGAAGATGACAGGTGTTGATGAAAACGACAAGCAAGTCAGATCAAAAGGTGCACAGAGCACTCCTCTTCTTTAAAAAAAAAAAAAAAAGCATTTATTTAAATAAGAGTATTTGAAAGGCTTTAGTCACAACTAAGTTATCAAACAATACAGAAGAAGACTGGGAGAGATCCAGGCTGCCATTTCCAAGAGCAAAGGATTCTGTTGAAGAAAGATGCACCCAAAAATGTTACTATTTTTAAATATAGCTGGCTTTGAAGCTCTAATTGCTTTTAATTCAACTTGGATTTCACAAGGAGGGGAAAAGGGAAATTATGAAATACCTTTGAAACAGTTTCAAGAGCACACTTTGACACACACACACACAAACAGCAAGGTATTTGGGGAAAAAAAACTGGTATCATTCAATACACCAGAAATGGAAAGGTGTCTGATGTTTATTTGAAAGCTTACTTCCCTAAGAGAGATTAAACATCCCATAACATGCCTGTCTATCATCCTGAAGTAAGCAGGGGGTGCACTTGAAAACAAAAGCTGAGTTTTTCATACTTACTCTGGTCATTTCCAGACAACCTGTTTACTGAACATTCATCCTGATTTGTTTGCACAATGTTTGCAGGGAAGTTATACGACAGCGGCTGTTGGTTGAACATTCATCCCAAATTCTAGGGGTGGGGAGGTTATACCATATTGTGTCAAGTAATTGTTACCGCACACTTTCAGTGTTTCCTAACTGAAAAAGTCAAGTCTTTTTGGAAACAGGACTGTTGCACAAGAGCACCAAATCTCTTTAATTGCACAACCTGAATTTGCCAGCGTACGATTGAATACCACCCACAAAAGATCCACAGTCTGGAAGTTGCCTCTGTTTGGAAAGAGGCAGACCAAAAGAAAATGAAAACCACCACCACAGGAATCCAAATAGGCCAAAGGAACAAAAACACAAACACACCATGAGCCGCCACACCAGCATGGAGTGGCTGACAATTCAGCCAGATAAGCGACTAATAAGTCGAATAAATAAAATATAGTAGGGATAGATACTATCCAGTCATATTTCAAGCTATGAACTTCCTTATTTTGGTATCGGCTGCCTTCAGTACTGCAAATAGTTGTCACTCAACCCAAAGACTCTTTACAACATTATCTACCAACAGGGGGAAAAACAGTGAGAAATCTCTCTCCCCCCCCCCCATCTCAAGTTATCAGTGTGGCCCTACAATGTAATTCTACCACATTTTACCATCATGCTTATGCCACAAAAGACAATGCAGAAGGACTTACCAAAAAACTCGATGACAGAGCAAGGATCTGAATCTGGGACACCCATGTACTTAATGTATGGCACCATGCCAGCCAAAGGTATTGGAGCAAAGCATTGTGGCATACGAGGAAAGGAGGGCAGCTTGCAAACCCAAGCGTCCTTGGGCTTGTTCCCACACTGCTAACCCTGGATGAATTATGCCCGAATGGTCCTTTGAGAAGGAATTTTGTTTATAGGATAGAGTCGCATATACAAAGGTAGAGCTGATAACCTACCTGCCCGTTGCAGAGAATTTTGCAAGGAAACTTTGCTCCAGAATGACACAAAATTAATGTTGGTGGCAGCAAGAGTTTGCTTAGCAAAAGTGTGGGAAATGTGAATATCCCATAAAATCACAGCTGGTCCATCTACATTAAGTCAAACTGGCATTTGAAATATTTTAGATATCTGCATGGGCTAGCGAATGCTATGATTCCACATACTAAAGATGACATACTGTAATAAAGACATCACCGAACAATGCTGTGTCTTTGTTATTTATATTTGCAGAGATCTCAAAACCTCTACCCTTCTTGCTGACAGTTACTGAGAACCAAACATTCAGATCATTACAGCTACTATCTCATTCAATCCCCTATCAAGTGAGCCTTTATAGTGCAAGGGATGTGAACCAAAAACAGCTTAACAATCATTGTTGGTAAAACTTCCCATAGCTCCTCTAAACACATCAAAATAGCCAAAAGATGTTGTCTTGCATGTAATATAGACAATGGCCGTGTTTGGATCATATCCTCATTTAAGGAGAGATTAAGCTCAAACATTTTTCTCCCTTCACAATGTGCAGGAAGTCTCTTTAATTAACCACAGTTTCATCTTTCATCCGAACTGGGAAACTATGGTTACCCGCTTCACGATCTTAAAATTTCAAACTGAGCAAAAGGTAGGAGTATAGAGATGTGTGTGCAAGAGAGGGGGAGTAGAGTCCATCTCTCTCTGCCTACTCCTCTTGATCTTTTGTCATATTTTCTTCAAGCATGGGGGGGGCTTTATTTTTCTCATGCCTTCTTGAGTCTTCTTCCTTCCCTAAAGCAGGAGGGGAAATGGCTGTATTAGAATCTCTCATACCTTCTAAATAGTTCTCTCTCTCTCATATGTATATGCTTTTTCGTTGTCATGTCTGAATGAGGAAGTGAGTCTGTCTCTTTTCGGACATCATGTATGGAGAGAGAGTTTCTATGGGCATTTATAGGTTTCCTGTGACCGTGTATCATCCGCTGTAAAAAGAGAAAAGGCAAAGACAAGTTTGCATTTGTATTTGAGTTTTTTATCATGGATTCACAGATTCCCCCTGAAACTTGTCTCTCCATTATGTAAAATGGATAGAAAGTTTCTAGACTTTCTTCCATATGCTAAATTCTTTGAGTTGTATTCAGTGAAGTCCAAGTCAGAGTAGACGCAATTAAATTAATGAATCCAAGTTAGTCATGTTTATTAACTTCAATAGGTCTACTCTGAGTAGGACTAGCATTGAATACCATGCTGTTTATTCCTACTTCCAGTTTATAGCACAACTGTCTGGCTTGTTTTACAATCTTTGGATGACTGATGAGTTAGAATTGTGTGGTAGACTGTTTCTCAGGTGTGAGCCCTAGTCCTCATTCTAAACTGGGTACCAAATTATGTTACAAACAGTAATAGCTGTCTGTACAGGGGCTGTGGTCTGTGTGTGTTTATTTTACTTATTTATAATACTATTTATATACCACAATTTATTTATTGCAGTATCACAGAGATGTACAGCAACACAATGTGAAACATCACTAAAACAATACAAAATAATCATTAAAATCATTGGCTAACCAAGAAAGTTTAAACAGCCGCATAGACAGGCTTGTCAACATAAGAAAGTCTTCAAGAGACACCTGAAAGTCAAAAGCGAGGATGCCTGCTGAAGAATGTTCTACAGCACGTGACTGGCAACACTAAATGCCCAACTTATAAATCTAATGAATAAAATAAACAAACTTCTAGTTGAGGCCAGGCTCCTGACACGGGGGACGACTGGCAGTGCTCCTCCAGATGATCTCTGTGGTTGAGCATAGATATATGGGGTCAGGCGGTCCTTAAGGTATCCTGGACTCAAGTTGTTCAGGGCTTTGTTTATCATGACAAGAGACTTGAAGTTGGCCCAGTAGGATATAGGCAGCCAGTGTAAACATTTTAGCAGAGCTGTTGGCCATCTGCCCCCATCAGCAACCTAGCCGCTGCATTCTGCACTAGCTACAGCATTTGGACCAGACCTCAGGAAAGCCACACCTGTTGGGAATGTATTCCTTTCTTTGCATTAATTGCCCTGTTCCTTTCATCAACTTTTTTTTTAAACTTCCATGTGTTGTTTTTTTATTTCATAGAACTGTCCCCCAGGCTGGACACTGAGACTGGGACAAGAATTGCTGCTAAAGAACGCAGGTCACCAAAACATGACCCAAGCATGCCCCTTTCGGGGGACTTATGCCGGCTTCCCTTATACTGGTCCTGGCTGAAACTGGCTGAGCTAAGCTGAGGGACACCAGCGTAGCCCGACTGAGCTGGGCCCCAGCTGGCGAGGCTCTGCATACAACTCTCCTCAGCCTGGTGTACAGTAAATGCGAGTTGGATTGCGCCCTAAGTGTTTTAAATAGGCATCTGCTTAGTATCTTTCATTTCTAGCTAAACAAACATTTTGAGAGCATTTCATAGGAATTGTTTTCACCTTTACAAGTTACGTTCCTTAGAAGGAAATGACAAGTATTGTGCAAGCATGGAGCTTCTTCTTTCCAAGACTAACAATCCTGAAGTTCCACAAGAGTATCTATTTTAACTAAAACCAAATGGCTGGTTACTTTCAGTCTCAGGCTGAGCAAGAGTGTCCTCTTGAGTACTATCAGATCTTTGAATCAATTCTTTTTTAAAAAGCCAAACTACGTATTTAAAAAGGGGTGAACAATTACCTTCACTCATTTACTAAATCCCCAACCACTGCTGCCTTGTCAGAAGCATGTTCATTAGTCTGACCTATTTTTTTTAAACACAGTCTCTGGTTTATTAAGACAACCCCAACTGTTCACATCTACCATTTAAAATGCCACAGTTAGGCCCTTTAAATTATACACAGCTTCCAAGGTTTTTCCTATCTCATCCAAAGACTCCTATTAAAATCAAGAAAGGAATTGCTGTAAGAAATTCTTTACACCCTTTTGCCAAACATGGAAAACAACCATTTCTACATCATTCTTTGCCTGGCTGATTGAACTGCAACACCTGGATTTTGCTAGGGATAGTGGACAGGCTTCAGGCTATGGCACCAGTGGGTTGATCTCTGCCACTTTCCTCATGATGTTCTGGCTACTCGCAGGAAGCACATCTTGGCATAGCCAGAGAGGCTAAGCTACACAAAGACACCACCGAGTAGAAAACACAGCTACCTCCACATTTCAAGGTCACTTGCCAACAGAGCTACAGTGCCCAGAGTCTCACTGGCCGGGTGGTGGAGAGAAGAAAACCTCAGGAACTCCAGGAAATGGAGTTTTAGATCCTTCGGAAGCCCACTGTGAATTGTTTGCAAGGCACTTTGAGGGTAAAGTTGCTCGCCTCTGTAGCAGTCTTGATGCCTCATCCACATCTGCTGTAGTCCCCACTGGGGTGTCCAGTGCAACATCTGCTGCAACTTCTTGGGAACGGTTTCAGTTGATGCAGCCTGATGACGTAGGCAAGGTGCTTGCAATGATGTGGCCAGCAACGTGACCTCTCAACCCTTGCACTTCTTGGCTTATTAAAGCTTGCCGAGGGGGGTTGACCAAGTGGATCCTGGGAGTGGTCAATGCATGCAGAAGGAAGTGCTTCCAGCCGCCCTCAAAGAGGCAGTGATCTGACCTCTCCTGAAAAATCCCAACCCTAGACCCATTGGTCTGCAACAATTACCAACCAGTCACAAATACCCCCGTCTTAGGGAAGGTGATTGAGAGGGTTGTGGCGCAGCAATTGCAAGTACTCTTGGATGAAACAGATTATCTTGACCTATCCCAGTCTGGGTTCAGGCCTTGTTATGGGACTGAATCGGCCTTGGTTGCCCTGATGGATGACCTTTATCAGGAGAAGGACAGGCAGAGTGTGTTACTCTTTCTTGATCTTTCAGTGGCTTTTGATACCATTGACCATTGTATCCTTCTGGGCCAATTTGGTGGGATGGGTATCAGAGGCACTATTTTAGAGTGGTTTCGATCCTAACTCCAAGGTCATTTTCAGAGAACAGCATTGGGTGATTGTCTTTTGGCCCCCTGGCAGTTGTGCTGTGGGGTGCTGCAGGGTACCATCTTGTCCCCTGTGCTGTTTAACATCTATATGAAGCCCTTGGGAGTGGTCATCAGAAGATTTGGGGTGTGGTGTCAGCAGTACACTGTTGATGCCCAGCTCTATTTCTCTGTAACATCTGAATCGGGAGAGGCTGTGCAAGCCCTGGAACGCTGCCTGGACTCGGTGGTGGGCTGGATGAGGGCCAATAAACTGAGTCTGAATCCTAGCAAGACGGAGGCGCTGTGGGTTGGTGGTTCCCGAGTTCAGATAATTGGTCAGTTGCCTGCTTTGGATGGGGTCGTACTCCCTCTGAAAGAGCAGGTCCATAGTTTGGGGGTGCTCCTAGATCCATCTTTGTCGCTAGAGGCCCAGGTGACCTCAGGGGCTAGGAGTGCCTTTTACAAGCTTCGGCTGGTAAGACAGCTGTGGCTGTTTGTGGACCGGGATAGCCTGACCACTGTTGTCCACACACTGGTAACCTCCAGGCTGGATTACTGCACTCTATGTGGGGCTGCCCTTGAGGTTGGTCCAGAAGCTGCAACTGGTGCAAAATGCAGAAGCAAAACTGCTCACTGGGGCAGGGTATCGCCAACATGTCACCCCGCTGCTGAAAGAATTGCTCTGGCTGCCCACTTGCAACCAGGCCAAGTTCAAAGTTCTAGTCTTGGTGTACAAAGCCCTATACAGCTTGGGAGCAGGATACCTGAAAGAGCGTCTTACCCCTTATATACCCAGTCGATCACTGCGCTCTGCAGGTGAGGGCCTCCTGCATATACCATCTTATCAGGAGGTCCGTTCTGCACAACGTAGCAAATGGACCTTTAGTGTGGCGGCACCTACCCTGTGGAATTCCCTCTCCTTAAATATTAGACAGGCGCCATCACTGTTATCTTTTCAGTGCCTATTGAAGACCTTCCTCTTTCAACAAGCCTTTTAAGCTGAGACCTTATCCCAGTCTGCGTTTATGTTGGAATTGCTTTTTAATATGTTTTTAAATTTTTTTTAAAGATGTCTTGAGAGCTTTTTAAAAAATGTTTTAAAAGATGTTTTGTTTTAATGTATTTTAAAGTCTGTTTTTATGTTTTAAAGTGTTTTTAGTGCTTTTGTTTGCCACCCTGGGCTCCTGCACGGAGAAATGGAGGGATATAAAGCAAATAATAAGATAAATAAATAAATAAATAAGAAAACCGTCCTTCTCCAATAGAACTAAGTAGATGAGCCCTTCAGTCCTTCCTGCTTCAGCTATAATGACCATCCAATAACCTACAACAGAGATGAGGGACCTGTGGCCCTCCAGATGTTGTTGGACTACAACTTATTCCTGCCTACTGGTCATGCTGGGGCTGATGGGAGCTGGAGTCCAACAACATCTGGAAGGGCACAGGTTCCCTGTTCCTGACCTACAGTGTTGGACCTGGCCATAGTGTTACATCCAGATGTACACCTGAGCATGGACTCAGCTATACTGGATGCAAAGCAGTGGACGTCCCATGGATGTAGATGCATTAGTCTGCCAAGTGAGATCTTTTCACCCAAGGACTGGTGGTTTTTTTGGTGGTGTGGAGGGACCCAGGCAGTGGATATTCCAGATGCTGGGGTGTGTGACTGGATGGATTGCTCTGTTTCTCTTAGTACTTCACTAACCAAAGATACAACAATCTGTCCCAGAAATTTCTAACGAGGAGTGATATAGAAATCTCTGTAATAAATTAAGGGGGCAAACCATCTGCTATTTACGCCGGGCTGAGGGGAGGTGGATATGGCAGACCCCCGGCTGAGCCATCATGGTCCTGGCTCCACCGACAGAAGCCCCTCATCCCCGGTCAGTCAGGGGGCTGCCAGGGAAGCCCAGCCTGGCAGAAGGAAGCTGGTGTAAACCAGCGTAAGGCCTGAAAAAGGGACATTCCGGGGGGGGCAGAGGAGGAGCCATGGGGAGGGACTTGGGTGACATCCAACTTGTGTTCAGACTGCTCCTTCAGGTCCCAATCCCGGCCAAAGTTAGGCTGGGAAAAAGGTTAGTCTAAGAAAATAATTACTATGCAAGACTATGGAGAGTGCTTACTTCCTAGTAGGGGTATTTGTGAGAGCCAGCTTTTACTTTCTGATCCCTGCACATGGCTCCGAGCTGAGTCAGTGTTCAGCCAGCCCAGAGGCCCAGAATGGCAACTGGATGCTGCGGACCTTCCTGCTGGCTCCTCCTCCACCGGCTTCCCCTGTTGGACTGCTCTGTAACTAAATTTAAACAGCTGCAACCGAAACGTTTGTATACAATTTCAAGTATCCCAAATCCAGTACATTAGAATGCTTCAGATCCATAAATTATCTTGTTTCAAGAGCCAATTCCTACTCTTCCTAGCTTTTCCTAAGTAAAGAAACTGACTCTTGAAACAAATCAGGTATATAAATATGCAGAAAATTAGCGTTTTCTGGGGGACGTGAGTCAAATTGGATGAAAGTCCTCTGCAAATGTAAAAAGCTAAGTATCCAGTTTTAAGCCAGGTCTAAGAGCAAGTTCACTTTTAATAGTCTTTCAAAAATGCATAAGTTTCAGGCAAATTGAGAAGTCAGATATATGAAAGAGAAACCTAAAAATAGTATTCTAAAAATACCTCAGATGATAAATGCCATACAACATGGAACAATACTTAGAGGTCATCATTCTACCAAGATGATTTTAGGAATGGAAGTAGAAACTCTCAGTCACTGTGGGTATGTGGGAGGCTGATTAGCCCGAGAAAAGCCGGTGACCCTATTACAAATATCTCCTTCTTATCAAGAAAAAAGGCTCTTTTGCAGATAGAATTGCGAGGGCAGATTCCATAAAGTGCTACCTCTAGTATCAGCTTGAAGCATCAGTCGTATCAGCTAATACATGTGGAAAATATGATTAAGACCCCCCCCCAAAAAAGCTAGCCAGATGGGAATAGTAATGAGTGGTGGGCCAGCTCTTCCCTTTCCCAGTGCCCTGGAAGCACACTCTGCTTCCTCCTCTAGGTTGACAAGGGAAGGTTAGGTAGCACCTTTCAGGAGGTAAATTTGGCATGGATTCTAACAACAGAGTAATATTTGGATTTTCTACCCTTATCAGATTAAAAAGAAACAACATGATTTGATTCAGTGATTCACACAGTATATTGGGAAAATAAACTTTGATTCTTTACTCCTATAATTGTTCTGCAGAGGCCATTCAACAACTTAACATCTAAAAATAGGGGTTAAGTTGGCCTAACCCAACAGACACACTATTTTTCCTTATCTGACAGTCAAGGCAGACAACTAAAATATGGTCAAGATATTTTTTCCCCAGAAAAAAGCAAAAAATGAAACTTTGACCTTTACTCGAAAACAGATTGACTATAATTTGATAGATTTGGCAATTAAAGCAGTTTCCGCTGATTGAATGCAAAATCTGAACCATATAGGCAAAAAAATCCACATGCAAGAAGGTAAATGAAAGATTTTATGGTCAACTCCACATGCACAATTGAATGCTTCAATGTACAGATTATGTGACCTAAACTAGTAACTACTTGTGCAGAATCCCAAGGCTTCTGAACAGATTTGCAGCATCAAATTTCACTATGTTCCTCAAGTGTATCAGTGCTCCCACTGATGTAAATCCATCCCAAACCCAAGTCTATTTAACTGGCACTAAGAATTTAAGATACCCAAGCATAACTACAGCTAGCAATTGACTTAAATTGGATCCTATGGCATACATCAGTGCCCCTAATCTAAACCCACATATCTGTAAATTCCTTTGAAATCAAATGGGATTCGTTTGAAGGTGAAACATTTTAGGATCAGAGTATATCCCTGTCTTTTAAATGAAATTTTCTAGAACTTATCTGATCCTTATCCTGGCAGTAGGTAGGACCCAAAAAACTGGGTGACCTTGTGGATAGTGGGGTCCTTAAACAAACAAACAAAATCAAACCGATACTCATGATGCAGCACAAACTGCTTCTGAAAGTTCCTTCAGTCCAAAAGTGATTTGCTTGGATGTGGGTTTCGAGCTGCTGTTTGAGAGACACTCGCCCAACGCTTCCCCCATGCAGAGGCAGCTCTTTGGATCCAGGCCAGGGATCACTGTTGGTATAACTGCTTGTTATTATTGCTTCAGTATCGTGTGCATTTGTGTAATCACCGCTGAAATTTCATTTTGCAGAAAAAACTTACAAAATTCTCCTTTCACTTTAAAATATTTGCAGAATTTGGTCATAATCCAGTCAGTAAGAGCCTCCAAAAAGTCCCTATGACTTTCAGCAGAGGCGTACCCAGTCATGAAACCTGCCTGACTGGCGAGGGGGGCGCTTTCTGTAGTGGTGCCCAAACTATAGATATCTCTCCCCAGACATGACTGCCTGGTGCCAACTCTTGTTATCCTTCAGGCACCAGGTGAAGTCCATCCAGTTTGCTTGGGCTTTTAGTTGTATGTGAGAAGATTTAAATGGTCTTTTATCTGCTAGTTTACTGTTTTATCTTCTTAGCTTAATTGTGTTTTATTACTGGAAGCTGCCTGCACGAAGCAGGATGGAAATTAGCAAAGACTGTTGCATTCACAGCCCAGAAGCTGCTCACAGTTATTCATGCAGAACTCCCAGAACATATCAAACTGTTCTCTGTCCTCCCACCCAAAACATTATTTCACAGTAAAATCCATGCAGCAATTCTGTAATGTAGCTCATCATCATCATAGCCATATTGCAGATGGGAGGAGGTAAGTCTAAGGGAGAATAGTTTGTCTATGGCCATACACAGAGTTCATGTCTGAGGCAAGCTCTGAAATAGGGTCTTCAATTCTGCCTCTTAACTTGTTCCTACAGCTGCTGGCTTGTGGATTTCCCCCTTGCCTCCCACTAGTGATTAACACTTTTCATGTAAATACACAAAAGCTCTCCTATATATTTTCTGCATCTACTGACAATGGCACAGCATCAGGCACAAACATGTCCCTGGAATTAGCTTTGCCGAAACTATTTTACTTGACTGCATTGCCTGTCAGTCAAGTCTTAGAAGTACCTTTCGACATCTACTAACAAAATCCAGCTGAAAAGCCATTTCCCTTGGGAAAGTACAAGCAGGACAGAAAGGATCCACTGTGCCTTCTTCTGTGTGCCTTGCGAGTGGGGCGGGGGAGAGATTGGAAAAAGGTGAACGTTTTGGGAACCTTGATTTTGTTGTGAATTCAGCTGCCCTTTACATTGTTTTAGTTTTTGAGGTTGTATATTTGTGTGATGTCATTTTCAGTACAATGTATATGACCTTGTGTACCTTGGCAATAAGGCATCAACACACACAAACACCAATACCAAATATAATAATGAAAAGATCAATGCCTGACCTGTTGCCATTCAGAGTTGAGAGCACTACGCCTTTGGGCCAGATACAATATAAAGACAGTTCCTTTCATTTGCAACACACTGTGCTTTCTATTTGGAAGAAGATGGCAGATTTCATGTTATTTCCTGCGCACTGTAGCATTGGCATCTCAAGACATTCTGTCACCTTTACTTACTGTAATAACTGGCAAGTGGACTATGAACGTTTGCATGGTAACAGGCACCACCCGATGACAACTAAGAATGAACTGGGATTCAGGTGGCCAGCGTGAGGTGAAGTGCAGAAGCAATTGCACACACCTCCTGGGAGGTACAAGCAAAGGGCTAAGTACACATTGCCTGCTTGATTAGTCTGCAAAGGTTCTCCCAAGCGGTAAGCATTCCTGCTCTAGTACTTGCATGCATTAGGCCTGCAATAGCAAAGGTGATGGGTGTCCACATACAGACTAGTTAATGCCAATGTCAGTTCTGAAACATTTCACAAGAGGCCAGCTTAAATAATCAGATGTATTTAGACACTTTGCTAAGGGAATCAAGAGGACTCTGAAGAATCATCTATAAACCAAGATAACTTGCAGACTGCTCTTGCTTCCCAGTTTAACATCCTTTGGCTTTCTTGTTCATGCCCTTGGGCATCACACAAGGAATGTAGCAGTCACTCAGAAATTCATTACATGCCGCAGCACTGTTCAAATTGAAGTGACTATATACTATACATAGGGATGCTACAAAATAATCATGTGTGGACATGCTGCTGGCAAGCTTTTCCATAACAGTAAAAGAAAAGTATTCATTATGATAGAAAGCTGTTCTCTTTGCACCGATTCCAAAATACTGGTTTTGTTTTGGCTGTTTTACATTACACAAGGCAAAGATCTCATAAATTAATCCAGGACATAATTTTATTTTTTAAAAAAACTAGGGTGAAATCCAACGTTGTACAAACACGCATCCACGTGTGCAGTGGGATTTCCCCTTCCAGAGCAGCCTCCGCCCGACTTTCCAGAGCAGATGTGGGGGTCTGCAGGGGCTCCAGTAGCTAGGAACGGAGGGGGAAATCTCACTCCACTGAGTATCTTTTCTGTTCATGCACAGAAGCCAGTAGATTTAACCCTTAAGTCTTTCCTAGATCATCTCCCCCTTTGACAGTGGGTTCTAAGGACTTTGGCCTACCCCCAGCACCTACAAGAGAAAGGTATAGAAAAGCTTACTGGTCCCGGTGCACTATTATCTCCTCCATAGATGAGGATAGCTGCTTTTGTGACTTTTCTGAAAGTAAGTCAAGAGCTGCTTCACACACTGGGGGAACATGCATTTTCCAACAAGATTAGAAACGGTACGGGCTGCAGCCAGCCAGCGTGCATCTGAACCATACAAGAGTTTTAAAACATCAAACATATTTTTGAATGTGTACAGTCATATATGCTAAGAAAAATACACTGGATGAAATTGCCCTACAAGAATCAGACAGTTATTCAGGCAGTTTAATTGCAGTTTTTGCTTATTTGTGAGAATTTATTCCCCCCCCACAGTTGCTCGATTCCCTGTTTTGAGTTGTGGAGTTTTGTATTATTGCTTTAATATTTCAATCACAATCAGGGGCAACTGCCTCTGCCCTAGAGAGCCCCCAAAAAGATCCCCTCTACACCTGTAAGTTTTCTGCAAACTGCAGAGAACTGGCAATCAACTGCTCCTCCCCCACCCCACCTGAAATCTGTCATGTAGAGAACTCTGTGGGCTGACTTCTGCTATTGGGCTCTCATTTACTTCATGCTGGGATCTAAAGAACAAGAAAGTTCAAATGTGTGTTTGATCAAATTCCTCCCCAATCCACCCTTCTCTGCACATGGCGGAGGAGTCTGGGGGAAGAGTACTATGACAACAGGAAAGAATGGCTGGTTGTTAGGCCAGGCCAAAATCTGTGGATCACTTCTTCCTCTCACCCTTGTTGTTTTCACATAATCATCCAAGATCCAAATCTCAAATGGCATAAGCTTTTGTGGACTACGGTCCCCTTTAACAACATTTTTCAAAAGTCTTCTCTTCCTACTTGCCAGACCTTTTTTTAAAGCAATACACCAATTGATCCCTTGTCACATTAGCATTCCCCTAAACATTTAACACATTTTGCAAATTTTTCCACCTGGAAGAAAATGATACATTCTCTCACCCCCGCTTCCAAATAGCAAATGGCCAAATCCCACTTTATAAGCAAGGCAAACATTAAAATTTCAAATGCTGAACCACACTTAATTATACTCTCAAACTGTATAATCATACCAGAGAAATATTATGGGTTAGATCCAGACTTAGTCATGCTGAGATCAAACCTGCTGGAATAAATGGGTCTGAAATTAGCTGTAGCTAACAGGTTCTATTGATTTCAGTGGGTTTACTCTAAGCATGATTAAGTCTGGATCCAATACTATAGGTAGCATTGTCAGGCATGCAGTATAGCCTTGGCTGGTCACAAAGACAAGACCTGATTGACAAGCAGTACCAGCTAATTCATAGTTTGCTAAGTGTCAATTTTCTTTTTTTGTAAGTTTAAGCCATCACCGACTAAAACGACATCCAAGACAGAACAACTTTTAAACAGGGAATCCCCTAGCCAAAGGCACAAACATTTAGTTAATCCATTATACCCCACAATTTGCATAGCTTTGGTTAAAGTAACAGTAAGTCTTGTTACCAACAGCCAGAAACAAGGGCAATATGGTTTTTACAAGATCAAAGGGAAAAGGCTCTTGGACTCTAAAAAAGTCAGGAAATTTGCAAATCAAGAGTCCAAATGTATGTCTGTAATATAATTTGTTCCCCCCTCACTTTAGAGTGCAGCAGGACAAGGACAATCATCATGTTTTAAGAAAATGCCAAAGTGTACCCAATTGTAACTTTTTTTGCTAATTTTTATCGTTGAGTACATGTTCTACTTTTGTCACATCTGCTTTGGGGAATCTCAAATCACAGCAGTGACAGCAAGTATCAAACACTTATCAGATACTATTCACAGCTCCACAACATGGAAAGGAGGTATCTTTTGGAGCTGTCAAAACAAGCTAGAGCATCCAAACGTAATCTTCATGACAGTCAGGAGAGAGGGTAATCCACTCCCCAAGTGTTTGCCCTATGTAGACGATCCATACTTGGATATTGAGTGAGGGGGGGGGGAAATTAACTGAATTTATAGACTGAAGAGCTATGCGATTGTAGGGATTTACACCTTTCATTGATCTGAAGAGTGGAATGTGCAACCATCATTCAGTAACAGAATGCACAGGTCGCAGATACATGTTATGCAAGCCAATGTTCTCTGCTCATGTGGTGGTATTCCAGCTCGATTCCTCAGGCATCAATATCTAGATCAAAGGCACATTTAATATTGCAACTTACCGTTAACATTTGCATTTGGAAGTGTATAGAATATAGTTTCAGAAAATTTCATTGATTGTCTTCTAGGTTTCACATAAGTTAAGGGGAGTCAACATAATGCCCTCACCCTTGGCCATTCTGGATGAACCTTACAGGGGTGGCATCAACAACAGCTGGAGGGCACCATGTTGGCTGTCCCCTATGTAAGCAATGAAAAATAACCACCGTTATACTGTTTCTGTATGTACCTCCAGAAGAGTAACCTCCCTCCCCCCAACTCATAGTAAACCACTATCACTGATATCTAGAAAGGGTAACCTGTGCTGACGACAGACTCTTTCATTATTAGATTTGACATAACACGCATGAAAGTGTGTTGTGTGCAAGTATTATTCTTTTATAACTAGCTATATCTGGCTACTTCTGCTGTGGTACATGGATGACCACTCCTATGACTAGTTGTGGCTGACAGGAATTAACCACCACCGATAAGCCACACAAGTGTTCTCACTCCAGGCAAAACGGTTACATAGTGCATAGATCACTAATTTCTAAAAACTCCAGGAGGAGTGTGCCTAAGCACGTCCAATCCTTCTTTACCACACGTGAAGTAGAGTGTGGGGAGAAAGGGAAACAAGATATTAACATTCCTTGGGCAGTACTAAATATCATTTTGTGCTTTGTTTGCCGATCACATGTTTTTGTAGAAGACACAAATGCGTATCTAAGAACTGAATGCATCTCAAATGTCAGGTAAAGATGGCAAGACAGGCAGGAATACAAAAGCTCTGACAAGCCTAAACGGCGCACCTGCACTGAAACAACTAGAAAGTTCTCTTTCCACACACGTTTCTTTTAAGGAATAACAAGCCGTGTTGCAGTCCTCAACACATACTTAGCTGGAAATCAGGTCCACTGAAAAGAGAGATTTCAGAATATTGTACAGTGTAGGGCTATAATCCAAACACCCATGACAAAACAACATTGTTTCTCGCTTAAAAACAGTCCCAGACTTATTTTGTTGCTGTCAGAAAGAAAACCAGTCACTAAAAAAAAAAAATCCCATAAACAAGCAATTTACTAAAAAGTCCAATTATTACTGCATTTCATCATGTGTGTAAGTTATAGTAACTTTTCCATGTGATCTTCTAAGTGTTGAATTCAGCACATGGGAAATACTTCTGCTATGGTTGTGTTCTTCACAATGATAAACCTCATACCACAAATTCCCCCATTTTATTGCAAGACATTTCTTCCATATTGGTTTGCTTTCCCCCTTTAATTTGACTCTTGATGCATGACATTTGGAATAGGTTTGATTAGCAAGACACTATGTGTTCCCCAACCTCTTAAAGAACATTAACCATTTAAACTGCTACGGAGCTAGTCATGGTTCTTCCTTCAAAATGGTGAGTTTTGCCCCCCATTGCTCTAGACAACACTATGGATACTCTGGGTGCGCTCTGTCCTGCGTCAGGCAATGCAAGGGAGAGAAGTAGAAATTGTGTTATGGTTTATTTTTGTTGTAAGGTTATTATCCAATTATGTCTGTTCACTTCTGCAATGGGATTTCCAGTTCCTCTCCGTACCCCAAATCTGCCCCAGAGTCCCCAACCTTCCAGGGCAGATTTGGGGGTGACTGAGTGGATGCAGAGGAAGAAGCAGGCCTGTTGTGCAAAGAGATGCACCACTCACACTACATTGGGTCTTACCCTTGAGGCTTATCTTACACGCACATTCAGTGCTGCTGTGGTGGTAGGAGTGGCAAGGTTTACTTCCAAGAGATATTTGTATACTCTTACAGATATAACATCTCTTGGCACTAATAACTATGATAGGCACTACAGACGAAGATCTTAACAGAACAGGCAAGAACCTGCTGTTGGATCAGTTACCACTGGTAAGAACAGAATGCAATGTTTATTTACTGTTACATTTATATCTCACCTTTCCATCTCCAAGCAGCTCAAGGTGGTGTGCAAACATGGTTTTCCCCTTTCCAATTTTATCCTCACAGCAACCCTTTTAGGTAGGTTAGGCTGCGAGACAATGCCTGTCCCAAGGTCACCCAGCAAGCTTCAGGGCCAAGACGGATTTGAACCATGGTTTCCCGGATCCCAGTCTGACATTCTAACCACTACACCACACTGGCTTTCAATGTTGAATTATGCGTTATACTGGTAGAGTGAGAGGGTAGTTTACAGTCAGCCACTGAGAAATAGCAAAGTTGGTTACAAATGCAACTGTTTTTACTCATTTTGGAGAGCGCTTCATATTTAGTAGTTCTGACACAGGTCAGCAGCAAGTTAAAAACTTTTCCAGTCGCTCATAGTAGCATCTTGGATTCCTGGGTTATTACAACAGTATGCAACCCCTGCTGGTCAAGTAATCTCACTAAGACATCTTAGACCACAGGTCAGATTCTTAGGATGCAACTACTTAGTGTAAAGTTACCCACATGCTTCCCTATCTCTTCTGATAAACTACATGTTAGTGTAACCGTAAGCATCAGTGTAACATTACATAACCTACATTCCCTGTCCATACAGTGTGTTTATATTTTTCACACAACACTAAATGAAAGATTTCACTGTACTTTTAAAAACATTTCTCTACTGGAGCAAGAATTAAAAAATGTCTGAAAGTAAGCTGCTGATATCAGAGTAAAAGGAAAAAATGTTTTCAAAATTGCTAAGTATCATCTTTGCCTAGGACTGAACCATTTTAGATTCCTTGTCAGTAACAGGCATTTCAAGTCATGAACAACATAAAACCCTTTTTCCTAAAGTGAATAAAAGACAGCACACACTCATAATTAAGCTCAGAATAACTTCTTTTTACACAGTTGTGCACATGTACAGAGTTTAGCATTCACCTTTTGCTGTGTGTGGTTCTAAAACACAGCTGCATTAGCCATTTTTCTGTTTTCAAAACTACTTTAAAAGTGAATGATAATACTCCCTCTAGAACAGCGAGTGTGTTGACCTTTGGAACACATGAGTGTATCAGTGAGATAAAAAAATACACAGAAACAAGTTAAGAACTTGCAAAAATATAACTGGTCTAACTAATGGTTCTGAAGAAGCTGTTGGATATAACAGGTGCTTAGGAAGCATTTTTAATATACATATCTGCTAGAGACAATTGAAGTCCTGTCCCTTTCAGGACATTCATTCTTCATCTATTGCAGGCACTGGGGAAGGGATATGGATCTAATAGAGAAAATACTGGTTGAGGTGCTGAAAAGATTAGAGAACTTGCTTACAAATTGCACCCTGTGATCTAGAAGCCTTTTCATAGAGTTGCCAACTGACCAAGAACAGACTAGGTCAAGGGTAGCCAATGTGGTGCCCTTCAGATGTTGTAGACTACCATTTCCATAATCACTGGCCATTCTTGCTGGGGCTGATGGTCCATGTCATCTGAAGGAAACTGTGTTAGCTACTCCCAGACTAGCTCAACAGCAGCTTGAGATGCATACATCAGTTGGCAAATATTTTCATATCATGGAGATAGCATTTGTTACCTATAAATGCCTGCAGATCAAGCTGCTGTTAGAAGCACAGGAGCTGAGGTTTGAAAAGAATTTGGCTACCCTAGGTCACAGACATGTGCAGGTTGGCTGTGACTATTTAGTATTGAAAGAAAGACCCTTACGCATATGACTTGAGATGTTCATTTCAACATCAGGACACAGAGATGAGACTTTAGAACAGGCATCAGGGATGAATTTCAGCTCAAATTAAGCCCTGCTGTCAAGTGTCACACATGGGCAACCGTCATGGAGCTTGCAACCCACCTTCTCATCTAGCTCTGTCGGTGTACCAATCCATGCCTCTGCTGGTCATTCAAGCTATGCAGGTTGTCAATCTCCACTTCCCCTTAGTCTTCTGGATTTAAGAACAGAACGAACACAGTGAACCACAAAATCAGCCCTACTAGCAACACTCTACCATGGAAACAAGTTGCATTGCCTTGGCAACAGCCTATTTCAGTGGCATGTGGTTGGCAGAGGAAGAGAAGGTGAGCAGCGACACTCTGCTTTCTAAATAAGTACAAACTTGCAATATACCACCAATGATGCATTGGGAACACCAGTAACGGGGAAGGGGGGAGACAACATGGGCTCAAACCACCAAATCAGCCCATTTGGAGGGATCAATTGATTTGAAGTCAGTTGTTGGAGAACAAGTATTTCTCAAGGCAAAACAGATTTTATAGCCATTTGAATATCTGGCTTCTAAACAAGCTGTACTTCACTATATGGACAGTTGACTTCCAATGATGGTGAGGTGGGGGGGTGTCTGAAATTTTTTGAACTGTTAAGAGTTTCTGGAAAGATTTCCTATGCAAAATAAGGTAATTTTGAATGGAAATTTTTCTTTTCTTTCTATTATTCTTTACTAGTTTTCACACAAAAACACAACCCTGCAAAATGTACTTGAGGAGAAATCCTTACATCCCAGAAGCAATTTCAACACAGGCACTCAAAGAATGAGAGTGGAAGGATAAACCATTTACCATACTAAACCACAAAAAGAGAATATTGGAAAATTTTCTTGATGCCATAAAGAATGACCTAAGTTAGCAATAAACAGAGCTAAAAAATTTGAAACTGCCAAGCTTGCCTTATGTTGCAATTGACATCCAATTCATTGCTACTAATGAACTTATGAAACAGGAAATATTCTGCAGGAAAATAAGCACTGGAAAATTTTCTGCCCCACAACACTGCTGGCTTCATGTCATGGTATGCATTGGCTGTAAGCCTCATCTTCATGATTTACAAACAAAATAGACCATGTCACCAGCATATAAAGGCCTCTGCCACCAGACATTATGGGAGCTCTGTTTACAATGGTACTTGATTATCTCTGGCATTTTTAAAATAAGGTCATGTTATTATTACTCCGTAGTACTCGCCTTCCTAGTACATCTGAACTTGTAATTTTAAAAAATCAGTTATCAAACCACTTTTTAAAAAAAGAAGCTTGTGTTGGGAAATAAGCCTGAATAAAATTGTTTTGTGGTTCACACATTGATAAAAAAAAAAATCCCCAGTCCATCAGATAGTACCATGCAACTCAGGTATGGGTTGACTGCAGTCCTGCATGCTCTACTTTTCCCTACCAGATCTATCAATGTGTTCATGCGCAAAAAAGCAAGCGTGCACATACTTAAGACTTTTCACCAGTGAAGGCATTATCTGCATGCACATACTCTTGCTTACAAGAATAAGCGTCTCACAGGATTAGACCAAGGTCCACCTGGTTCAGTATTCTAATGAAGAACCCCAGTACGTGGTGATCCACCAGAAACTGGGCAGCTGTCCACCAAAACACTGTCCTCTACCTTCCTCCCATCCTGATATAGCCAATTTGGGGAAAGCATTAAAACTCCTGCAAAATTTCTTTACATAGAAAACAAGCTTTGTTGACAACTGCCAGATTCCCAAAGCTTAAATGTCAAGAATTTATAGATTGCATTTCAATTGATCGAAGAGCTCCATATTAATTCAGTAACCCATCCAGAAGCCCTGTAAGGGAAGTCAGTATGATTGTCCCAGTAAGGACTGAGACTGAGAGAATAGCATCTCAGCTAAGACTAAGGACTTTCTGTGTCATTCACAGCTCTTAACTGCCAGACTAGGCCATATTATTTCACTTGCATCATTCTTCTCAGGTTCTTACCACCACTACAGGCACAGACTTTCAAAAGGCAGAAAGGCATTAAAAAGACTATAATTCATATCACATGAAGTCGATACTGACATGTTAATTTAACATATATGGAGCAGCTTTTCAAATAAATTTTAGGTTTGGAGATGTGTGGGGGTAGGTGTGTCGCTTATATATCCAAGTTAGCATACTAGGTTTTATTTCAGTAATGGTTTTAAGAACGATAAGGAGATTGCAGAGAAGCTAAATGAATTCTTTGCATCTGTCTTCACAGTGGAAGATATAGGGCAGATCCCTGAACCTGAACTAACATTTGCAGGAAGGGATTCTGAGGAACTGAGACAAATAGTGGTAACGAGAGAGGAAGTTCTAGGCTTAATGGACAATATAAAAACTGACAAATCACCGGGCCCGGATGGCATCCACCCGAGAGTTCTCAAAGAACTCAAAGGTGAAATTGCTGATCTGCTAACTAAAATATGTAACTTGTCCCTCGGGTCCTCCTCCGTGCCTGAGGACTGGAAAGTGGCAAATGTAACGCCAATCTTCAAAAAGGGATCCAGGGGGGATCCTGGAAATTACAGGCCAGTTAGCTTAACTTCTGTCCCTGGAAAACTGGTAGAAAGTATAATTAAAGCTAGATTAACTAAGCACATAGAAGAACAAGCCTTGCTGAAGCAGAGCCAGCATGGCTTCTGCAAGGGAAAGTCCTGTCTCAGTAACCTATTAGAATTCTTTGAGAGTGTCAACAAGCATATAGATAGAGGTGATCCAGTGGACATAGTGTACTTAGACTTTCAAAAAGCGTTTGACAAGGTACCTCACCAAAGGCTTCTGAGGAAGCTTAGCAGTCATGGAATAAGAGGAGAGGTCCTCTTGTGGATAAGGAATTGGTTAAGAAGCAGAAAGCAGAGAGTAGGAATAAACGGACAGTTCTCCCAATGGAGGGCTGTAGAAAGTGGAGTCCCTCAAGGATCGGTATTGGGACCTGTACTTTTCAACTTGTTCATTCATGACCTAGAATTAGGAGTGAGCAGTGAAGTGGCCAAGTTTGCTGATGACACTAAATTGTTCAGGGTTGTTAAAACAAAAAGGGATTGCGAAGAGCTCCAAAAAGACCTCTCCAAACTGAGTGAATGGGCAGAAAAATGGCAAATGCAATTCAATATAAACAAGTGTAAAATTATGCATATTGGAGCAAAAAATCTGAATTTCACATATATGCTCATGGGGTCTGAACTGGCGGTGACCGACCAGGAGAGAGACCTCGGGGTTGTAGTGGACAGCACGATGAAAATGTCGACCCAGTGTGAGGCAGCTGTGAAAAAGGCAAATTCCATGCTAGGGATAATTAGGAAAGGTATTGAAAATAAAACAGCCGATATCATAATGCCGTTGTATAAATCTATGGTGCGGCCGCATTTGGAATACTGTGTACAGTTCTGGTCGCCTCATCTCAAAAAGGATATTATAGAGTTGGAAAAGGTTCAGAAGAGGGCAACCAGAATGATCAAGGGGATGGAGCGACTCCCTTACGAGGAAAGGTTGCAGCATTTGGGGCTTTTTAGTTGAGAGAAAAGGCGGGTCAGAGGAGACATGATAGAAGTGTATAAAATTATGCATGGCATTGAGAAAGTGAATAGAGAAAAGTTCTTCTCCCTCTCTCATAATACTAGAACTCGTGGACATTCAAAGAAGCTGAATGTTGGAAGATTCAGGACAGACAAAAGGAAGTACTTCTTTACTCAGCGCATAGTTAAACTATGGAATTTGCTCCCACAAGATGCAGTAATGGCCACCAGCTTGGATGGCTTTAAAAGAAGATTAGACAAATTCATGGAGGACAGGGCTATCAATGGCTACTAGCCGTGATGGCTGTGCTGTGCCACCCTAGTCAGAGGCAGCATGCTTCTGAAAACCATTTGCCGGAAGCCTCAGGAGGGGAGAGTGTTCTTGCACTCGGGTCCTGCTTGCGGGCTTCCCCCAGGCACCTGGTTGGCCACTGTGAGAACAGGATGCTGGACTAGATGGGCCACTGGCCTGATCCAGCAGGCTTTTCTTATGTTCTTATGTTCTTAACAGAAATATAAAATGGTCACAGCAATACTGCTTACAGAAATGCGTGTGTGCCCGTGCTCACCCCTTCCTCTTTCTTCCTCTCCAAAAAAATCCAAATCCACATTTTAATCTTGTGTAAATAATATTGTGAAGTAGGGACAGCAGCCTCACTAGGGCTACACGTGCCAAGTTTCAGTATGGAATGAATTATGTAGGCCAGGCTATAAATCCTGCAAGATAAGATTTCCACTGTAAATCTTCAAGCAGAAATTCAACAGCAGGCCGCAGTAAAATAGTACTTCTTTCACAAAGGCATGCTGCAGACAGACAAAGACACAGAGGCTAATCACCAATGCGTTTAGATTTCTGAACCCTCCATTCAGAAAAATGTATGGCTCTGACAAAAAGTTCATTCTCTCTCTCTCTCTCTGCTAAATTCAACAGCCAGTCACTCCCCAAGCATAATATTCCTGAAGTGCCCAACTCATGTTTTTAGGATTTATTTTTACAAAATTTATTTATTTATTTATTTATTTATTTTGTATCCCACCCTTCCTCCCAGCAGGAGCCCAGGGCGGCAAACAAGGCACTAAAAACACTTTAAAACATCATAAAAACAAATCTTAAAATACATTAAGACAAAACAGAGTTAAAAACATTTTAAAAACTTTTTAAAAAAGGTTAAAAACATTATTAAAAACATATTAAGCAAATCTGACACTGAGACAGACTGGGATAGCTCTCAACTTAAAAGTTTTGTTGAAAAAGAAAATTCTTCAAAAGGCGCCGAAAAGATAGCAGAGATGGCGCCTGGCTAATATTCAAAATGCTTCAGTTGTATCATCAGTAGACCTCTGCCTGTATCTAACGCCACATTAGCTGCACCCGACTGAATCCTGGGAGTGGCTGGCAGACACAGATATAAACTGTTCTTCCACATTCACTTCCATGAGCAAACTCAACAAAACATGAGAGATGTCCTATGGCCCATTCAGATATTTTGCTCCTGAAATTTAACCTGGAGAAAAAATTAGAAGGGAGCCTCAGTGTGCTCCTCCTTCATTCATCCTCCAAACCTCCCTACAGCAAGATGAGAATCAGCCAATCAAACCAGGAAGCATGAGATTTCCCTGACCACATGGCACAGGAGCTGGGAACACTCTCATTTGATCATTCACCTCTTCTGCAGTGAGGTGGAGAGGGGGAAAGGTCACAGAAGAGCAAGAGAGGCAGCCAACGAAAGTCTCCCTCTCAAATCTCTGCCAGAATCCTGGGGGTGAAGTATCGTCTCAAGCAGCCCCTAGAAAGAGACATTCTGGCCTAGACACAGAGAAAGAAACCATGATATTTCACCTCCTCAATTCATGAGCTTCACTTTATCCATGGCCATAACCTTTCCTGCCGCCGGCTGCACCTACAGTAGTATTTTATGTTCCTTTAAACACTATACTAACTAGTAAAACAGCTATTTCACATTAACAGGGGTAGACACATGGGTTAAGGAACAGCTAGTTCAGGGGCAATTTTTAATTTTAACACGAAATGCCTGTGTGAACTTTTCTGTGCTAGGTCTAGAAACTGGCTAGGGGGGAATAATCACTGCCTGTGCTTTGCCCATTGTGAGCTCTTCTAAGAGATTACGACAAGACAGCATCATATTTCTTTCTACTAGGCAGTAGTACATAAAAGGGCGGCGGGGGGAGAAGAGACAGGAGTAATTATATTGTTGTGTCTGAAAATGCAGGGATACTACTACTAGAGTGGCCTTCTTCACCCATCTGGAAGGCAGAATATTCCCCATCCCCTTTGGTGTCACATCAGATGCTAAAAAGGCTTCTAAAATGAACAACAGAAGTCCATCAAAACTACACTAAACTAAACTTAAACTATATCTATATCTTAAACTATATCTAAACTTAAAGGATGTACTGCTATGGATTTCCATACAGCATTGGGCTTCCTATTGCTGGAAGAACTATAATGACTGTACTCTGAAATGCAAAATATCTGCTATTTCTAGATACAAATGGGAAGGAAAGCCATCAAAGTGCCCTCCATTTAGATGTGCAGGACTAGCCAGCACAGATTTCAATTCACCTCACAAGCCTAGCAATTATTCACATACAAGGAGATTTCTGAAAAAGCAGACTTAGTATTCTCCTGTCTGATTAATACATGGGCCTTGATATTTGCATAGAAAATATTACTTATCCCTGCTATGGTAGATAAAATGAGATAAGATTCTAAGGTTCTAACTTGCCAATTTTATGGCTCCTCTCTCTCCCTCCAGTTTTGAAAGGTACATCTCTTAAGTGCCAAAACAAATCAAAGTTATCAGCACAGAGGTTTCCTCAACAATGTCACTGGAAATAAGATAAGTTTTCCAAGAACTAAGCATGATAAATCAGAACAGAGCAAGTCAGCTCTTTTCCTTTTGCGAGATTTAAAATAACTGCTAAATCTGAGTTGCTAAACAATGTGGTTCTGGTGCTTGCAATATGTGCTATCTAGCAGCTCAAGTTTAGCAAAGTTAGCCATTAACACTTTGATTTCAAGCTGAGCAGGGGATACCTAGGCTTAGAAAGTGCAAACAGAATAATACTAAATACATTTGACCTGAAAAGCATACAGCCAATCAGGGCTGTGGAGTCGGAAGCAATTTTGGGTGGAGTTGGGAGTCGGTAGAAATGTACCGACTCCGACTTCAAAACAAAAACTTTCATAGGAATTTAGGAAAGTTTTCTTGTTCAGAAATTTTAATCAAATAAATATATTTTATGTTCTATCAATCTAGCCTGATGATTCACGTGGTGGTGCTGAAATGCCTTGTGCTACCATTTTACTACAGTAAATTTGTTATTACTAGTTAATATACATTTGCCATTTATGAAGGAGTCGGAGTCGGGCAGTAGAAAAATAGAGGAGTTGGAGTCAAAGGTTTGGCTTCACAGCCCTGCAGCCAATGCCCAATGTATACTTTATTGCACATTTCCAAATCTATCTCCTTTGCTTTTCTTGACTTCTCCCTTCCCCATGTCAAAAACAGGGACAAAAACTTTAGATTTCAAAGTAAGAAGGTGATGTTTAGATGCTCTCCTTTTAGATTTTCAAGTTTGCTGGTATGAACATCCTGCAACAGTTATTGATCCCATTCCTTTTCCTACAATGGGGATATGTGAAGAATACAAGCTCAGTAGAACTAGTTTTCTCAGCAAAGGGCAAAGTCTCAACTCCACAAGTTAAAAGTACTTGAGCATGAATTACTTCTATCCTCGTACAAAAAAAAAGGATTACCAGATGGACAAATATACTCATTTTATAAACAATTTGCAAACCTAGATACTAAAGCCATGTAGGAAAGATTGGAGACTTGCTCCATTAACACCGCATGTCTCAGCACTTTCTCATTTCCCCACTACATTTAATGAGAAATCAGGAGAGGTACCTGAAACATTTTAGATATGCAGATATGTATTTAGATTGCAAAGGTTCAGGCTTATTGCGCTATTACATTAAATATCAGATCCATAGCCAGAGGACAGGAGATAAGAACACACGCACTTAAGCCCCACAGTCCCACCCACTCTGATCTAGCATTAGTGTATTCATAGCTTTTATGCGTTTTGCCTCAACTTGAGACTCATGCGTGTGTGCGCTCTCTCATACATACACACCTTTATATGTTCCAACTTGAATCCTTAGTAACCCTAGATCAGCTCTGGGGCATACTCATAGCCTATATAAACAGCCAGATTCCATACTAAGTGTTAAAATGAAAGCAACGAATCTTCCCCTCCACCTCCCATTTAACAGCTCTAAAATTACACCGTTAAAACATGTTTCTGGAAAATATAGTCTGAAAGCAGGAGTTAACTATACAGTGTTGCCTTGTCTCTAGATTGTCGTTCCCATGAATGCTTTAAAAGAAAAAGGAAAAGAGGGAAGTGAAGAATGAATTCACCCAAATTTAAATGTCCTTACTTGAGGAGACCATTTTGACTTTTTTTGGTTTGTTAAATGTCCTGTTCACCATCTCCATTCCCCTCTGGGACTACCTTCACCACTCCAACCCTTCTGTCCCTGGAAAACTGGTAGAAAGTATTATTAAAGCTAGATTAACTAAGCACATAGAAGAACAAGCCTTGCTGAAGCAGAGCCAGCATGGCTTCTGCAAGGGAAAGTCCTGTCTCAGTAACCTATTAGAATTCTTTGAGAGTGTCAACAAGCATATAGATAGAGGTGATCCAGTGGACATAGTGTACTTAGACTTTCAAAAAGCGTTTGACAAGGTACCTCACCAAAGGCTTCTGAGGAAGCTTAGCAGTCATGGAATAAGAGGAGAGGTCCTCTTGTGGATCAGGAATTGGTTAAGAAGCAGAAAGCAGAGAGTAGGAATAAACGGACAGTTCTCCCAATGGAGGGCTGTAGAAAGTGGAGTCCCTCAAGGATCGGTATTGGGACCTGTACTTTTCAACTTGTTCATTAATGACCTAGAATTAGGAGTGAACAGTGAAGTGGCCAAGTTTGCTGATGACACTAAATTGTTCAGGGTTGTTAAAACAAAAAGGGATTGCGAAGAGCTCCAAAAAGACCTCTCCAAACTGAGTGAATGGGCAGAAAAATGGCAAATGCAATTCAATATAAACAAGTGTAAAATTATGCATATTGGAGCAAAAAATCTGAAGTTCACATATACGCTCATGGGGTCTGAACTGGCGGTGACCGACCAGGAGAGAGACCTCGGGGTTGTAGTGGACAGCACGATGAAAATGTCGACCCAGTGTGCGGCAGCTGTGAAAAAGGCAAATTCCATGCTAGGGATAATTAGGAAAGGTATTGAAAATAAAACAGCCGATATCATAATGCCGTTGTATAAATCTATGGTGCGGCCGCATTTGGAATACTGTGTACAGTTCTGGTCGCCTCATCTCAAAAAGGATATTATAGAGTTGGAAAAGGTTCAGAAGAGGGCAACCAGAATGATCAAGGGGATGGAGCGACTCCCTTACGGGGAAAGGTTGCAGCATTTGGGGCTTTTTAGTTTAGAGAAAAGGCGGGTCAGAGGAGACATGATAGAAGTGTATAAAATTATGCATGGCATTGAGAAAGTGGATAGAGAAAAGTTCTTCTCCCTCTCTCATAATACTAGAACTCGTGGACATTCAAAGAAGCTGAATGTTGGAAGATTCAGGACAGACAAAAGGAAGTACTTCTTTACTCAGCGCATAGTTAAACTATGGCATTTGCTCCCACAAGATGCAGTAATGGCCACCAGCTTGGATGGCTTTAAAAGAAGATTAGACAAATTCATGGAGGACAGGGCTATCAATGGCTACTAGCTGTGATGGCTGTGCTCTGCCACCCTAGTCAGAGGCAGCATGCTTCTGAAAACCAGTTGCCGGAAGCCTCAGGAGGGGAGAGTGTTCTTGCACTCGGGTCCTGCTTGCGGGCTTCCCCCAGGCACCTGGTTGGCCACTGTGAGAACAGGATGCTGGACTAGATGGGCCACTGGCCTGATCCAGCAGGCTCTTCTTATGTTCTTATGTTCCAACCCAATTTATCAAGCTCCTGGAAGATGGAGGAAAAGGTGGCCATTCATCATGAGACCAAGCCTGAATCTAAGACACAGAAGAATTAAAATAATGTGCAACTTATGCCTCATTTCAGATGTACACAATGAGGTAAAGGATATCATTCAGTCCTACCAACCAGGGCTGTGGAGTTGGAGTTGTGGAGTCGGAAGCAATTTTGGGTGGAGTCGGAAGAAATGTACCGACTCCGACCTCAAAATAAAATTAATATTTTAATATTAATATTAATAAATTAATATACATTTGCCATTTATGAAGGACTCAGAGTCGGACAGTAGAAAAATAGAGGAGTCGGAGTTGAAGGTTTGATGTACCGACTCCATAGCCCTGCTACCAACATTTAAGAAGCCATTTCATGGATCAACCTTGTTGCAAAGAGATAATTGGTTTCTCCCCCACCACATAGTTCCCTTTGGGAGTAAAGTAAAGGATTCACTAACAGTGTATAGGGGAGAATGTGCAAGGACAATGGCACGCCACATAATCTCATATTATGCAAGGGACATCTCCTAAAACTGCAAAAATGGCTTTACATACCCTAGATTTCTTAGTCCCCAGTGGAAGAGATGCTCTCCTGAACCTCCTTTCCTCAAAAAAACATTTCTCTGTTTTATTTGAGCAGTTGCTACTCATAGCACCAGACTGGACTGGAAAAAATATAGGATCATGCCGCAGAGCTCCACATCCCTTTGGATATTCGTCTTTATATAAACATGCAAAACATGGAGTCTAAAGCAGAAAAGCACATTTTGCAGACAACACTAGAAGAAAAGTACTGCCAAAGTGAGATGCTGTTCTAATGGAAGTAGAGAGCCACCTTTACTGCAGTTTTGTCTGTGTACAGTGAGTATGTCATTCACCAACCAATAATGTTCACGTCACGCCATATTTCTCTTTCATATGCTGCTATTCCATGTACTTCATCCAAATATGAACTCAAAGATAACTTGCACAACTTCCACTAATCATCCTGAGATTACACCCCCCCCCAAAAAAAGTTGGGTAGCATTTGACCAAAGCAGATGACAATGTTCAGTTTTCTTTAACTCTATATTCTCAGTACTTAGCTTCCAGAAAAGAATTACCTGGCAGGACTGAAAACACCATTATCTGGTGCTTCAAAGGTCTGATTACCTAGATAATGGGATTTCTACAGCCCTCTCATCTGGTATAAAAAGAGGTTTGCACTGAATTAACTGGAAATCAAGGTGATTACTAAATGGGAATAGGGATATTCAGTTCCCTAAATTTCCATGAATAGCACTAAACTGTTGCATATCATGCCACCAAGTTTAGATATGAGTTATATGGTGTTTCATATTTTGTGAATCTAGTTTGCATTCAAAGATTTGTTGCATATATTCGAAGACTGTCAAGTCCTCTAGTTGCACAATAAATTAATTCACTTAGTTGTGTTGTTACCATTCCCGGCAGCTAGATTACTTGTGCTTATCCCCAAATCCATTATGTCAAAATCACAGTCCCTTTAAGTTAATTAGCTAGAATTGCTCCAGCTCAGTCTCTCCAAAACACGAACAGGGAATCTCTGCCCCATGACCAGATGTGGCCTATGGGACTTCCCATGCTTGCCCCTTTCCACATGGCAATCAGGCTGGGGGGAAAAGCTTCCTATTGGCTCTAATAGATGTTTTGGCTGTTTTCAACCTTCATTGCTATGGGCATGTGGGTGGCATCAAACAGGGAAAGAAGCTTCCCCATGTGTTATTACCACCCTGCCAAAGTTCTGCCCTGTGCAGCAGTTAGGCTTAAAAACCCCTTCCTTGCTGGCTCTTGTGGGAGGTACGTACATGTACCATAGACTGCAATATTGCAACATTTTAACTTAGAAAGTAAGTAGAACTCTTTGCCGTGCTTTTACTTGCCAGGACTGCATTTCCTGCCTCAAAAGTGCAGACTGATATCATGACAGAAGAACACAACGGGGGTCCATCAGCACAGCTACTACTCCATGATGATAAATACAGTTCGGTAATTACTGCTACTATAAAGCCATTGATAATATTTCCTAGGAAAGGACTGCCTTTGTGAGATAGAACTGATGTCACACAGAGCAACCTTTGGGAGTCCTCTGAAGCCAAGTAATATCTTCAGATATGTTATGCTTTTTCTCACAGCCGCCCATGGATGCTTGGCTCCAGGGCTCAAAGAACAAAAGCAGAACATGAAATGTTCCTTTGCTCAGGAAACAACTGCAGAAGCCTATGTCCTTCCACCCACGTTAACAGTAAAAACCAGGCATTAAAGACACATTAACATTTGGTTTTTAAAGTAGCTTCTTAAAGAGCTGACACAGCAGCTGTGCTGGCTAGGGCTGGTGGGAGTTACAGTCCAAAGCATATGGAGGGCATCAGGCTGGGGAAGGCTGAGGCAATGGCTAATCACATGGTCTATGGGATAGCAGACTCTTCACTTCAAATTTCACCTTGGCCAAAGAACTCCTCAGGGTGGCCTCAGGCAAGCCGTTCTACCCTCAGCCTCTCCTCTGCAATACGCAAATAAGAATGGCCTGGGCTGTTTTTAAGGATTACTGAGATGGCACTATGGAAAACTCCAAATACTATTGAGCAGCTTCTTAAAAGCAGTTCGAAAAGTGCATATCCACATAAAAGTCTTTTTCTTACTCTAGTTTCTCACAGAATGTTAATTGCTAGCACAAGTACCAAAGACTCAGACTGCAATTCCTGCCATCAGGCCTGGACTCCGGGAATTTGGCTTTGCTTACAGAAATCTGCTTTATACAGAGTTAGGCTGCTGGCCCACCTTGCTCAGTACTCACAGAGTTGCAGCAGTTCTCTAAGGCTTCAGACAGGGGTATCGACCTGTCCCATCTGGAGATATCAGGAACCGAACCTGGGACCTATGCTCTGCCACTGGCTGTGGCTTTCCCCATCATAGCTGGATTATCAGGCAGCCACTGTTTGTTGTTGCCACTGATCCCTCCCCTTGAGGTCATTTCTCTCCCTTGGACTGGTTTTTTTGGGGCAGAGGGCAAGAGGTTATCATCAGCATCTTGCTGCTGCCACCACATCCTCTCAGAAAAGCCCAGTGGAAAAGAGACATTTTTCCAGCTGTGCAGGATGAGGCAGGAGAGCATGGAAATAATAGGGGCACTCATTGCCAGTGAATGGGAAAATGAGTTTATGTGACCCTGAATCAAGGCACTTAATATTTCCATAAAGTGACAGGGATGCAAGGGATAGGGTAGGGGAGAGATTGCTTGCAAAAGGAGGAATAGAAAGAGGAAATGTGTATTCATTTAGCTGGCTCCCAACTTGCACACCATGGCTTGTTGAAAGTATAATGCCTACATCAGGCCAGTATCAAAGAGATGCCAACTTGAAGCCAGTGATACTGTTGTTTCTGATGTCACAAGTTTGAAACACATTTCCTAGCAAAACAAGCTTTTGACAGACAAATGCAAAGTAATCCACCTCCAGCTAATGATGCTGAGTCAACAGCCACTGCACCTTTATGCATCTCCTTAGAAGAGAACCATGAAGGAGACGAGAAGACTACTAAGTGCCCAGGAGGGAAATATTTTAAGAGGTTATTACTATCTCTACAAAAGTAGTGCTATCAGGGACATTGTAGCAGCACAACATGGTCCCAAGTACTTTGAATTTACAAGCTTCCACCTCAGATGGCAATCAACTAAAATGAGAAACAGTAAGGAACTGGCTCAGTAGGTGGTTGGTAATAAGGTCTTAACAATTCCCTTGCAAGTCATATAGTAACAGAATCGATTTTGATTAACCCGAGAGTTTCACTTATTAAAGACCTGTCTTTTAAAAACTCACAAACACCAACGAAATACATATTGCTTTTAATGCTCGACGCAAAAGCTAGTATAAGAAACTAGAACAGGAGACAAAGCAACAGCGACCCAAGAATCATGTGTTTTATTGTATACATTGCTATACACCATCATGTGTATGAACTGATATATAAATGCTTTTACTATATAGCCACAACAGTGGCTATATATTACAGCCAGCATGGATTTTTCACATTCAGCCGTTTAGCAATGTAATATTGTCATTCTGCTGTTTCCCATAAGCTCATTTCAAAACAGAATCTTATAAAACTTATCGACCTGAACTCAGAAACGCTTGCTTAACTATTCTCTATGTTTTCTTGGTGATACACAAAATGCTCAGAGAGAATCCAGAGTTTAAAGTAGGGAAACAGGAGTAAAAAAAAATCCAGACCCCTTTCGGACTTTTTTCTGTCAAAGATCTCATAATTTGTTGAAATTGATTAAAAATCAGCCATGTTCACAGAGTACCTATAATCCTATTATTGACCTTGCCCCACACTCTGACTTTCATCTTCTGCAGTTTAAAAGGTAAAAAAAAGCATGTCTGATTTTTAATTAATTTAAGAAAATTAACATTGGAGTCTATGAAAGTGCAGGCATGCTCAGTAAGGACCAACTGTCAGGGTTGTAAACACTGGATTAACAGCTGTTTGTCTTAGCTAATCAGGGTCAGCTTTGGTTTAAATCTAGGTGGAAGACTACATGTGTCTGCTGTATTATAAAAAGGTTGGGGAAACCATGAAAGATAATGATACCGCTAACAATGATTTCCTTTTGGAAAGGAAAGGGGCTTCCCCTTCTGCCCAGTGCCCACCCACCCAATCTCCTCCCTTCCCTCCCCCTACTCTTCCCCTCCCCTTCTTCTCCCCCCTCCAGCACCCCTCCCCTATCCTCCCCCCCATGGTCAGTTTCACCTATCCTAAGCATGATTGCACTGGAGTAAATCCTACTGAACTCAATAAGCATTCAAATGATCAAATCTGTCCTCTCCCTCCTATCCCCTCCCTCCTGCCCCTCCCCTGTACCCCTCCTTCACCCTCCCCCGTGATCAGTTTCACCTATCCAAAGCATGATTGCATGGAAGTAAATCCCATTGAACTCGATAAGCATGCACATGATAAAACCTGCCCTCCCCTTCTGCCTGCTCCCATCCTCCCTTCCCACTCCTGCCCTCCCTCCGTCCCTGGCCAGTTTCACCTATCCTAAGCAAGATTGCAGAGGAGAAAATCCCACTGATCTCAATAAGCATGCAAATGATCAATCGATTCTCCGCAAACTTGGACCAGGATCCAATTTCTTACCTTGCTGATTAACAAGGAGATAAATTCACTAATAGGCAAAAAACCCTTGCAGTTTAAGAACATACCTATAGCCAAAAGGTATTTCTATCAAACTTTTAAAGCAGGGAAATTGGGCAGCTATAGCGAATGCACCAGGGGAGCTGGAGACTTGACCTTCTCTCTGAGATATTGTACTGCCCTACAAATCTGTCAAAATGCCAACACAATTTGGGTTGGTCTTTCACAATCCAATCCACTTCCTGTGTAGCTTGGAAGAATTTGGTAATATGTGCCTCTGAGCATATGGTGAGTGGTGGCAAAATCCACAATCAGTACTGCATCTCCAAAGATGGCAAATTACATTTTTTGTATGTTTGTTGGTGTTCTTACTTCGTTTCTTTCCTGTGTTACTACTGTTTCTACAGAGAATCTATCCTAGAAAATCATATTTCTCTCATTATTCATCCTAGAAATCTGTGTCAAATGTATTTTTATTATTTTCAAAGCCTTTTTCAAAGTCAATGTCATGTGATGGTGAAGACAGCCTTCTCTGTTTCAAATTGGAGGTTATATTCTACTTCTGTTTTGGGGGCATTAACAGTTGAATCTGCAACTGCATCTTTGATGTAAAATCAGACTGATTATAATATGTTGTCAACTTGGGCTCCTACTGGAAGGAAGGGCAGGAGATAAATTAAATAAATAAATAAATAGTACTTAAGTAATGAATCTAACTGTTGGAAAAAACAAACTTGACCTCTCCAAAATGTACACGTTCAGCCTGCTTTGCTTAAACCACTCCACTTAAGGAAGGGTGGGCATGGTCAATTAAAAACACAGAGCACACCTAGAAATTTTCTAAAATATATTTCACTTCCCACTATTTTATCTTGTACAAACTGAGACATTCCTCACGTTTACTGGAGACTATTTTGCAGAATAGTCAGTGCCATTATTCCACAATTGTTTTTTGGATGGTTTTTTTTAGTGTAAATTACACAAAGTGTTGTTATACTTCACATATTCATAGACACAGAAGCAAAAGAAAACAATTTACCATAGGAAATTTCACTAAAATTGCAAACATATTTAAAGTGAACATCTGAACTACATCACCTGTCTCAATATTGTTGCTTTCCCCCTGCTAAAACGGGATCAGCACAGTACGTGTCGTTTCTGTTATCTGAGCTAATTGCAAGTGCTGCCACCACTCACCATATGTTCAGAGGCACACGTTACCAAATCCTTCCAAGCTACACAGGAAGTGGATTGGACTGTGAAAGACCAACCCAAATTGGGTTTGCATTTTGACAAATTCGTGGGGCAGTAAAATATCTCAGAGAGGAGGTCAGATCTCTTGCTCTATTGGTGCATTCACTATAGCTGTCCAATTTCCCTGCTTTTAAAAGTTTGATAGAATATCTGTTGGCTATAGGTACATTCTTAAACTGCAAGGGTTTTTTTCCTATTAGTGAATAAATAGATAAAATGTCTAAAGCCATCAGGTTTCAGATCCAGTGTTCCAATCAGGGCTGTGGAGTCGGTACACCAAACCTTCAACTCCGACTCCTCTATTTTTCTACTGTCCGACTCAGACTCCACCCAAAATTGCTTCTTGTCAATCAAAATTTATTTGGAAGTCGGAGTCAGTACATTTCTACCGACTCAGATTCCTCCCAAAATTGCTCCCGACTCCGACTCCACGACTCCGACTCCACAGCCCTGGTTCCAATATGTTCTTTAAACAAAAGGCCTTTCCCTGGAGAAATCTAGAAAAGCATACACACAGTCTGGATTTCTCAAAGTCAACAATTCAAGATTTCAATTCAAAGGGATATTAAATTCAAAGTGATCCAAAGCTGTAAAAGCCAATACAATACCATGTTACTTTTTCCATCGTAAGACTAGGTTTCTAAACCCAGAAATGATTACATACATAGGAACCTTTCAACTGCAAGCTGCATTCTATGGCAGGGACATCGAGGTACACTCAGCTTTAAACCAAGTCAGTGTGCCTTAGCCAAAAAACACATATGTATGCTGTCCCACACAAAGGCATTTCTTTTTTTATTTTATGCTATTTACACCCTGCTTTTCTTCCAAGAAGTTCAGGGAGGCTTACGTATGGTTCCCAAGGAGTCTCCCATCCAGGCAGTTTCAGAACCAAGCCAGCCAAGCTTCAGCTTTTATACTATTCTCAGAATATCTTCCTGGCTTCCCATCCTTCTTTCATACTGCACTGGAAATTCCCTTGGGCAAGAGCCTTCTAACCACAAAACAGTAGCCTCACAACAGGCAGTCTACAAAACGGGTATCCAAGGCAGGCAAAAACTACAGCAACGTTGCAAGTAGTCCAACGGAGAAGTGGGGGCTGATTTGACCCAGCCCAGCCTGGCCCTCAGCTAACCAATCTGCAGCAAATCCAACATTACTACTTCAAAGCTTTTTACTTTTTACGAAGCATTTTTGTTTAATTTTCAGTTATATCCTTAACGTACTCTCCTGAACTCTCACTTATGTGTTACATGGCAATTTATAGATGCTACAATGCCACCCCCTCCCTCAGTCCACATTTTCTACAGGTTTAATTCTTCTGGTTCTCAGACAGAAAACTCAGATTACTCATTCAGCATTAGAGTACCACAGGTGGGTTAATTTTATTTTCTAAGGCTACAATCCTTAAGTCACCAAAGTAGTACCATTCACTTTAACACAGCTGTGGGTGGGGAACTCCGGCCCATGGGCCTTATTAGGCCCAGCAGTTGTCCTATTTTTGGCCCATGATGCCATTATCCTTTTGGGAACTCTGCAGTGAAGCTGATCGAAGTGGGGCTTGACATCACCACTGCTCAGTTGATGGGCTGGTATCCTCCTTTCCTGGGGTCTTCCTTTGCAATGTGGCTTGAACTCAAGCCACACTGCAAAGGAAAAATGGGTCACCTGATGCCATGGTGATGTCAGAAAATTGACAGGTATGGTTCCACCCACCTCGCACAGTGGCCTGGCTTGCAAGCAGAGGCAGGGACAAGCTAAGTATCCAGCCTGCTGAGGGGAAAAGTGGTCCTGCTTTAGCAGAATAACCCAGGAAGGTACTAAATTGCAACCTGACATGTGATCTTATGATGGGAGGGGGTGGGAGTAAAAGTATCCCAAATGAAATGACAAACTACCACCTGCACCTAAAAGTATGAAAGTGATTTATTGTATGAACATCTACCAAAGGATGTCTAGTCTAGCACTGCAGAAGTGGGAAAGGATGGCCCAGCTTCCAAGGAAACATATCCTTTAACCCAAAGTCTTATATACATATCTCTTGGTCCAGTGCTTTTTGAGCTTTCTTCCTTAGACCCTTCCATATAAATTTATCTGCAAAGAAAGTCCTGCATATTGCAGAAACTACTAAGAAGTGTTTGGGTTCACATGCAGTTAATGCAGAGTGCTAGAAAGGCCTCATCCAGCCTAGAACACACTCTTGTTCTTTGGGTAATGAAAGCTAAGCTGCTCTTTCAAGGAAACTTCTCTGATAAGCTCTTTGAAGACCTCCCTCAAACTTCCTTGAAGACTAATAAGCCTTCAGCAAGCCCCAGCTTCCCGTGAACATTGTTTCCCTCTTTTTTAGAAGTCTTTTAAGTATTCTCAGGGAATAAAAAGATCCTTACTCACAAACCAATCACAGTTTAGGCAAGAAATGCAGGCTGACCGAGACAGAACCATTCACCTTTTGAATAGGATTTTGTATGAGCGAAACAAATGTTTAAAAGATGTAGTCCACCAATACCCCTTTCAATATGCATTTACAATGCATTTCGCATACTTTTTGCTTGCTATTTTTTTGCACTTAAGGCCAGCTGCAATCCTATGCACACTAACCTGAAAGTAAGTCCTATTAAATTAAATGGGACTTACTTCTGTGTAGATATGCATATTATTGCATTGTATTAATTACTTTGTGAGCGGCACTCTTAAGAATATGTATTTTTGGAGTTGTTCTTTTAGAGTGCATTTCCATACCTGTAATCTTTTGGGAATATCAATGTTATACTGTTACCCTTTGGCAATGCAGCTTTTTGACACATTTTATGGTGTTATCATGCCAGCCTAGCTGGTTGCAACACCAGCACCTGCCTATGTTTTGTTGACACAACAAGCAGTGTGCCCCATCCTAAGAATTTATATGTTGGTACAAAAGATCAGGTAAAATTGTAGGTCATGTCTCCATTGGTAATGACTTTTAAAGTCATTTACTTTTTTAGATTGTCACTAATTGTTTCTACTAGGAAAGAGAACTGAAGGTTAATAGTAATCTTTTAATTGAACATTTACAAGAAAGTACATTAAAATCATTGGAAAACTTCCATTTTTCCTACTCTACTGTTATTTAAATGGTGTATTGGTAACAGAAAGCTGCAAGACTTTTTTTTTTTACAATAATTTTTATTCAAATTTTCATAAAACATACAAAACAAAATAATAAAACATTCAAAGACAAAAAACAAAACAAAACAAAAATGATTAAACAAAAAAATAAAATGTTGACTTCCCATTTGTCGCAGATCAAATCAGTTATAGGTCTACAATATATAACAATCCTGTCTCTTAAATTATATTATAAAATCACTTTCCTCCAGTAGTTATCTTAATTAATCATCAAATCTCATAAACATTACTTTATTCTTTCCACAAAAAGTCAAAGAGAGGTTTCAATTCTTTAAGAAATATATCTATCAATTTTTCTCCAAATAAACATGTCGATTAATCCATCTCGTTAATAATAATAATAATCTTATTGTCATAACCATAGTCCAAATAAACATATCGATTAATCCATCTCATCAAAATCTGTTAGGTCCAATAATTTCAATAGCCATTATTCCATTATCCCTATTAATTCCATCTTCCATCTTCAATAGTCCTGTTAAGTCCAGTAATTTCAGTGTCCAATCTTCCATTATCAGTATTCCATAATAATCTTGCTGTCATAGCCATAGTCATATAATAAGAGTCTGATGGGAATTTCCTCTATCCCAAATATTTTCTTGCCATCAATTCTGAATAAGTTGCTGAAATATTGTTGTAAAGTCTTATTTCTGTTCTTCTTTTTTACAAAATGCACTGGCTCATCTCTTGAGAGTTTTTCCATTGTCACATGGCTGCAGTTAATTCCATAGATTTTCTCTATATCAAGCTCCATCACGTCATTCCAGTCCAGAAGATTATCCAAGCCATTGATAACTTTATCTCTAATATCTTCATTAATTTCTTCAGAGATAACGTTAAATTCCAAACAGTAGATTTTATTTCTAATATCCATAAACTCCAGATCTTTTTCCAATTCCACATTTGTTCCAATCTCCAGGGCTTGTATCTTCCCTTTATTTTTTCTTTTCTCATCTCTGATCTCATTCTCCTCTCTCACAGGATCCCCTATTTCTTTAAGCTCCTGCGTCATTTTGCTCAGTTCCATTTTCAGCTCCTTACTGCCCTGTCGCAGGGTTTGTTTCGTTATCTCAATCTCATCCATTATTTTCTGAAACATAATTACTTCCAGATTCTCAGCCACTTTCTTGATTGCCATTTTTAAAACCACGAAAACAAAACAAAACAAAAATAAAGAAGAACCACTTCTTATTTCAGCAACAATTGGGTTAATATTCCAGGCTTGATGACATCACAGTATAAACAGAGCAGCCTGCCTTATCTCTCTATGTTCAAGAATACAAAACAAATTTAGTTCCCAGCATCAAAACAGTTAGTGGCGTCGTGAAGAAGCAGATTCGTCAAAATAAAATAGACCGAAAAGAGAATAGTCCCAGACAATATAATGTTCCTCGGAATAGAAATCCCTCTTCTGTTTATATCTTTAGAATGCACTTCCAGGACAGCTTTTTGCAATAGAAACAGAGATAAGCTGTTAATTTCGTGAATAACAGAGAAGAGTTATAGCTCACCCAGAAGTTCTTTAAAGCTGATTCATTTGACAAATCTCTTTTTGCTGCAACAATTTAAACCAAGTAAAAAAAATAATAGAAAGAAGGGTGCTTGCCTGTTAGTCCGTTTTCTCTTTGAAGAAAAGATAAACGTATCGCATTAATCAGATAGAGCTTGTTCGGAAGTCCGTCCGGCATTGCTGGCTGGACCTTTTCTCATAAATTAATGAAATCCAGTCCTCCCAACAAAAACAGGCTTTTGAGGTTGATCTCTACGTTTCTCCCTGCCCGGGAGAAATTTCATCAGTCAAAAAAAAAAAATGTTCTGACTGATTTATATCTGAATAAGCTTCTTTTGAGGCGGGAGCCCGTCTCAAAAGCAGGCACAAGCGAAGTCACCCTTCCCGGAAGTCTGAAAGCTGCAAGACTTAATGCTTCAATTCCCATTCAACCTTGGTTAAATTGGTTAATGCACCAAGGGGAACCGTCTCGCACACTTAATCGTCGATTAACTTACCAGGATACAGGAAGTTACCCAGGTTAGTATTCAAGCACATGGAAGCCCATAACAAAAGTCAGAGGCATGCAATTGGCCTAAAGCCTCTAAGGCTGCAATCTAATACATGCTTACCTAGGAGTAAATCTAACTGAACTCAATGGAGCTTACTTCTGAGTAGACATGTATTGGATTGCAGCCTAATCTATGAATAATAATATTGGCGAAATGGAAGAGAATAAATACATTTTTAGCCTTCAATTGTGCCAATGCATTTCTCCCTGCCGTGCAAAGTCTAGCTGTCTGGACAAGATGGGATGAACCAAAAAGGCAACATTCCGTTTCTAAAAAAAAAACAGGAAGCAGCCACAGAGATGTACCAGATAAATATATTAGAGCTCCGGCAGACCACATGCAGCTCCCAAACCATTCTGGAAACTAGTTCCTAGTCCTCATGCTTCCAGAGATAAGTGATGGCAAAAATGGCATCAACAAAAGCAGGAAAAGACACTCAAATCCACTGTCTTGCAGATCTTTCAATTTCAAATCACTATTTCTGCACCAATATTAAAATATAAATATTGGAAGGAAAAAGAGCAGCATGCCTGGTGCTTGCTAGGTTATAAAAAGAATATTCAGAATATATATAGTTTCATTCAGCTTACAAATTAGTTGTGGCCCTCTGGTTCATTATACATTGTCACTGTGGTCCTTTTTGCTTGACAAAGTTGGCCATCCTGTTTTACAACTAGTGACAAGTGAGAAGATTTGCATGTTTTCAGTACTACACATTCCATGCTATAGATCAGGTAACCTGGGACCTTAGAGATGTGGTTGGGTCCATCAGCCCCAGCCACCATGGGCCATAGTCAGGGATGATGGGAGTTGCAGTTCAGCAACACCTGTAGGGCTGCAAGCTCTCCACCCCTGCTGTAAATGAATGCTAAAAATTGCTTATAGCAGACAAGTTCTCACCCACCCCCAATCCTCCTCCTCCTGAACTAAAATAGCCACTACCATTGGTAGAGAGGACTACACAATTGTTTATATCAGATGTGGGAAATCTTTGGCTTTCTAGATGTTGCTGAACTACAAATCCCACCATCCCTGGCCACTGACCATGTTTACTGAGGCTGATGGGAATTGTAGTTCAGTGGCATCTAGAAGGCCAAAGATTCACCCATGCCAAATACGTTTGCATCAAATTGTTGAATATGAAAGGATCAGAGTGTCTTTAGCAGTTCTGGTCCCATAGAATAAAAGAACATTTCAAGGTGTTGCTCCAGTGCTTGGTGGCACCGAAACAGGAAGTGAAATACAAGGAATCTCACCCTAAGATCCCACACAGGTAAGAGGAGTACACAGGCCCACTGGATCCTAACTTTATTTGAGTTCTTCCTTTGGATTGCAAGTGTCCACATGCAAGTGTGTTGAGCACAACATGTCCGCATCCAAGTGTGTATTGGCTTTGGCTTGGAGGTGAGCAAGTAAGTGGACATTACTGTTTTGACTAGATTTACCTTTGCTGCAGCCCAGTCATTAGCTCGAAACTCAAGGCAGGCCATAAACAGATTAGGTGCAAGCCAGACATTGCTTCCTAACCTCAGACCCCCTCCCTGATCTACAATATGGGGATTGCAGCACTGAGCTACATTACAGGGCTGCTGTAAATCTCTTTCACTTCCCATATCATCTCTCAGTCTCATCTATAGTCCCCACTTTGTAGCATGGGGACAAAAATATTGGATGCTTTATTCTTCCTCCTGTAGCACAAGAAGGGTTTGCACAACATTTTTTTGTAAAACAAAACAAACTCAACATTCCTATTGTTCCTCCAAGAGAAATGAGTTTTTCTTTTAATTTAGGAGTGGGGAAGAAAACAGCACAATGCTGCCAAATCATTACAGACCAGGATTTTTACATTGTTGCCCAGGAGCAGTTTTCAATTTGCCACTCTTAAAAGAGATTGCTAAGTCTCCACGAAAAAAACAGGCAATCCAGCCTGAAAATAGTTACTCTAGTCCTTTTATAGTTTATAGCTTGATCAGATGGAGGATCAACCTTATGAATGGATTGCAGGCAACAACTTCTGCAATTCAGAGCCCAACAGTAAACCAGCATGTATTCGAAGCAATCCTGGAAGTAGAGCAAGCAAGATGGATGTTGCAGCCTTGTACCTTTTCAGGCCCTGTCTCATTTGTTCCACTTTTCTAGCATGAGAGGATTTCACAGTAAGGTGCAGCTTTATTTTATTTTAGCGTTAGCTAAAGATGACAGAACAGTTTGCAGGTACAGGGAATACTGAAGTGATTCTCAATATGCTGAAGCCCCCTCTTTACCAGACTCAAGATCTACATGGGCAAGGGCATCTATGTAAGGATTGCTCTTCCCCTCTTGCCCTCCCCATTTCCACAAAGATGAATTAGCAACAGCAACATCCTCTCCACGGATGTGAGCTTCAAACCTTCAACCATCAAACGGAGGAGGAAAAAAACGTGACTCACTTCCCATTTCCAGCATGGAAAGGAGGCCCCTTCTTGTGCCAATAAGTACTATTTAGACTAGAGAGCCTATTTCCTAATCCTGCGGAATTACCTTATTCTTCCCCCCCTCCTAGACACCCCCCTTATCTCTACCAATTCAGGAAAAGGACAGGGCACTAGCGACGGCGCCTAAGTGAATGAACGAAGGCTGAAGGTTACCGGATTTATGAATGTCAGGGTCATGTGACAATAACGGGAACCCGTTTTATTCACAAAAAAGACACACACACACAGAGAGAAATATCCATGGTGCAGAGCGAGAGCTGCCTAATCCAAGCCAGAGAGAAAGATGTATCCCTGCGGGCGAGCCAAGCCACCTTTAATCACCACGAGCCTAAGGAGCCCCACCCCGCCACACAGGCACTTTTAAAAGAAAGCCGTGCCCCAAAGCAGAGGTGCGGTTGTAGGAAGATCAAGCGTGGCTTTGAGACACCCTTTCGCACCTTTAGAGGGATTTGTCTGGAAATGATCAAGCTTTCAAGGGGGAAGGCGGTATAAAAGTCATTAATGGGCCCCGTCCCCCTTCTTGCATGCACGCTCTCTCTCCCGTTCACTCACTCACAGACACGCGCGCGCAGCGTCAGGCACACCGTTCTCTATCTGCTGCGACGCTAACAATGAACTCAAAGCCGAGCCTGTGTATACAAGGCTGCCGTGCCTATGCGAGTCAGCGACCCACCCCTCCTTCCCCCAGCGCAGCTTCAGAGCCAGTCAAGGCCGAGGCAGGCACCCTTCCGATTTGTTCCCTCGCCACGCAGCGTTGGAAGAAAGATCGGAAGCCTCTTTTCACTCGACACCCCGGATCCGTCTTGCAACAACAATCGAGCCGCCCTCCTCCTCCTACCCCCCCCGCGAGGTTTTCTTTCTCCTGCGGCCACAGCACAGACTCCTGGCCTCCGAGGGTGGTTTTTTTTTTATGAATGGAAATGTGGTATGCAAATGAGCGCGATTCAAGAAAGAAAAAAAAAAAGAAATGGCGGATATGAAGGCTGCATAAACACACACCAGGCAAGGTTGAAGTGGGCGTGAGGGGCTGGGGAGGGCAAATCCTTGCATAAACCAGTGTCCAGCACCCAGAGTCAAGGAGCAGGGGGTACCACGGGGTAGACAGAAAGGGAAGGGAGAACGAGACAATCCGCGCCATGGTGCATTCGCCCTACATAGGTCCAGAAAAAGACCCAAGTCTTTCTATAACCCCCTCCCCCACTTCCCAGAGAGGGGCTATGCAAGACCCCGTCCCCAAAGCGTCGCAGGCTGAGACTGAGAAATTAGGGCATTGCACGCCCTCCACCAGCGCCTCAGCCACAGCGAGATGAGGGGAGGCGGAGAACGAACGGACTCCTGGAGACGCAGGCTCGGGATAGCTGCAGAGTTTGGCATCTCTTCCAAACCAAGCGGGGGGGGCCGCAAGAGAAGACGAAAATGATTGCCACGGCAACAGCGAGCCCGAACAGCGCTCTCTCGCTCTCCAGATGTTCCCCAAGCAGATGTTTACATCCATTTCCACCCCTCCCCTCCGCGTTCTCCTAGGCGGACACTTACTCGTCTGGGTGGGCTTCTTCGGTCATTTTCTCCCCCTCAGAGCTCATCCCCCGCCGCGGACAACCGGGTTGCGCCTCTTCATTTTTCCGGGGCTTCACATTGAGGGGAAGAAGAGAGCGCGCGGGGGATGCGGGCAGGCCTCCTCGGCTTGGGTGGAAGAAGGGGAGGGAGGTGGAAGAAGAGGGGCAGGGATGGAGGGGGGAGGGAGGGAGCCAGCCGAAGACGGGCAGTCTGCTCAGGCCTCGCTGGCGGCGGGCGAGGATCGAAGGAGAGGAGGGAGGATTGCGGCGGGGACGAGGGCGCTCAGCGCGCGGGAAGGCAGCGGGGTGCCGCGTCGGCCAGTGCGCCCGGGTGGAGGAGCAGCAGCAGCAGCAGCAGCAGCAGCCGGCGGCCCCGTCCGAGCCCCATCGCTGCCTTTACTCCATGTTGGATTCTTACCGCCGCCAACAGGAGGAGGAAGCTGGGCGGAAGCGATGACGTTATCCGAGCAGCCCAGCTGCTTTCGGGGAGGGAGAAAGAGCGAGCGAGGCAGGCAAAGAGCCAGCCAGCTTCCCTCCCTCGCTGCTTGGGACTCAAGATGGTCGGGGAGCGAGCGAGCGAGCGAGCCACCGTGCGGGAGGTGGAGGCGGCTGTATTTTGCAAACGCGTCTCCTCTTTCTGCTCCTCCCTCGCCTTCCTCAAGGCCCTAATCACAGGCTGGGATCTCCATTGCCCCGGGGGATGCTTCGGAAAACACTCTGCTCCCTCGGCAATCACTGGCCCGGGTGTGTGTCTGTGTAAAACAGTCTTCTGCTTCTGCTTGGACCCGGTGGCGACGAAAACCAAGGCCCTAACTTGCTTTCAGTGCCCTGGCACGTGTGATGCAGTGAGGGGGAGAATATTTCATGAGCATGTGCGTGTTGAGCTTATACACAGTACCCCAATAATCACACATCGCTTACACTGTCTTTGGAAGGACAGAAAATAGTTTCCAGATCAATATTTTAAGTTTAATAAATTTCAGTTTAATAAATGTTAAGTGACTCTTGGAAGTCACTGATTCATAGGGTCGCCATAAGACGTAGTCGACTTGGAGGCACATAACAAGTACTATCAACATTTTCCTCTCTCTGCTTGGGAGATATTCCTCACACTTTTTAAAGCCAAATGTGCTGGAGAAAAGGAGTCAGAATTATTCAACCAAAGTCTAATGTCCTCTTCCAGGAGATCAAAACTGAAAAGTTGTCACCTGTTGCATCTCAGGGGTGCAACTTCCTTCACTCCAGCAGTCAATGCTCAAATTAGCCTGCTCCAGTCCTAATATTAGGCGACCCCATTTCATCATGTGGTAAGGTAAAGCTCCTGCTTTTTGTACACAAGGCCCCATGTTTAATCCTGGCATTTTCAATTGAAAGGATCTTCAGGGAAATTCTGCCCTGAGACCTTGGTGAGCTGTTGCTGTACTAGTCAAGAGTATGGGCTTAGATGCACAAATGACAGGACTAGGTGGGAAGGCACCTTCTTGTGTTCCATTCAGGGGTGGGGAATCTGTGGCCTTCCAAGCATAGTTGGGCACCAACTCCCATCAGCCCCAGCTGGCATGGCCAGAAGGATGATGGGAGTTGTAATGCTATGCATTTGGAGGACCACAGTTTAGCCATCCCTGCAGAAGATGTATCTATCCTACCCTAAACATCACACATTATACAAAATATGTTAGTATCCTTCACAAACATGTAAATGTACACTGCCTGTTACTTTGTCTTCAATAAGGTATTCCCCAAGTTGTATAAGGTCAGATAATAAAGATTAAATTGTGAGAACCTGTCTGAATGTAGTTTTGATGGTATTTTTCTGAAAACTTAAGATAAATTTTTCTGGCTTAAGTTGCCCTAATTAAAAAAAATACTGTGGAAAATGCAAAAACGATACCCTTATTTCACAAGTAGCAATCTTCTCATAAGATATGTTTTTTAAAGGAAGGGAACCTATAAGGATAATTACAAAATCAGATGCACTTGTCAGGAATTAACGTTTGATACGAGAAGTCTAGAAGGAGGTACAAGAGAGTGAAATGGTATAAATGCTGTGAGCTAAAAATGCAAGATATCTTAAGACATTTTGGGCCACAGACAATAATGGCCAGTTCAAGGGCTAGATTTTGAAGCAACATAATACGCTGCTAGAAAAGGTTCAGAAAAGGGCAACTAAAATTATCCCCTGTAAGGAAAGTGACAACATTTGGGACTTTTCACTTTAGAGAAAAGGCAAATAAGAGAAGACATGATAGAGGTGTATAAAATTATGCGTGATGTGGGGAAAGAGGTCAGAGAAATGTTTTTCTCCCTCTCATAACTTTACAACTTGGGAATATCCATTGAAGATGAATGTTGGAAGATTCAGGGAAGACAGAAGAAAGTACTTCACACAGCACATAGTTAGACTATGGGACAATGTTTCGTAATAAGGTTGAATCTTCGTAATTTCCAGGTAGGGCTGGGAGGGATTCTCTGTCTGAAAGCCTGGAAAGCCACAGCCAGTCAGTATCAACAATACTGAGCTAGACGGTCCAATGGTCCGGCTCAGTATAAGGCAACTTGTATTTTAAATAGAGGAATTGTTTGGGTTTACCATCTCCTGTGCAAAGACAGAAACACAGACACATTTCTGTTTGCAGTCTGTTTCTTTTTCTAGTGCTTGTTTTCGTAAGTTGTCTTATTGCTCGCTTATATAAAGTGCCTTCCCCCAAGGCATGCTGTAAACAGACTCCCGTGCAGGGCAATAAGTCATGATTGCTATGTATTTTAAGTGCACAGCATGCACACCTATTATCGTATAATACGTAATGTGCAATTCTGCAAAAATGTACAGCGGTGCCAGCTGTGACTAGCCCAATGGGATTCAATAGCAATGGCTGCTAGAGATAAACAGCACAGCTAGCTAATGTGTCTATAGGATATGATAAATCATTATTCTTATTCCGATTATTGTCTTAATGTGTACAGTGGGTCCCTGGTTTGGTTCCGTTGTGAAAGCAAGACATTGCTTCATATTTGTCTTCTGTCCCAGACCTCATGGCTGACTTTAGGAAATTAAGTGACACAACCAATGAAATGAGTGGGGTTCACTGTTAGAGTGCAATGTGCTGAAAATTGTGCTCTGACACTACCCAGATTTCGCTGCTGCCCTTCAGATGTTTTGGACTACAACTCCCATCATGCTCTGGTAACTTCGAGATTGGATTACTGTAATGCGCTCTACATAGGGCTGCCCTTGAAGACAGTTCGGAAGCTTCAGCTAGTGCAGAATGCGGCAGCTAGACTATTGACGAGGACCAGTCGGTCTTCGCACATAACTCCTGTTCTGGCTCGCCTGCACTGGCTACCTATTTGCTTCCGGGCGAGATTCAAGGTGCTGGTTATGACCTATAAAGCCTTACATGGCGTGGGACCGCAATACCTGGTGGAACGCCTCTCCCGCTATGAACCTACCCGCTCACTTCGTTCAGCATCTAAGGCCCTCCTCCGGGTACCAACCCATCGTGAAGCCCGGAGGGTGGTTACTAGATCTAGGGCCTTTTCTGTGGTGGCCCCTGAGTTGTGGAATAGCCTCCCCGAAGAGGTACGCCTGGTGCCTTCATTATTATCTTTCCGGCGCCAGGTAAAGACCTTCTTATGCTCCCAGGCATTTTAATCATTTTAATATTTTTATCTTTTTAATCTTGTAATACTAATCCTTTTATTATCTTATATTTTGTTTAATTGTATTTTGTTTTCATTGTGTCTTATATGTTTTGTGATTTTATTATGATGATGTATGTATTTTATCCAATTCTGTTTACCGCCCTGAGAGCTACTTGCTATGGGCGGTATATAAATGCAACAAAATAAATAAATAAATCAGCACCAGCCAGCACAGCCATCCTGGTCAGGGCTGATGGAAACTGCAGCCTAGAAGGCTGCACTTCACAGCCACAAAACTGAGTCTAGATGCAACTGGCACCTAAAAAAAAAAATTCTTCTACCCCCACATGTGTTGCTGTGTTTGGGGCTCGGTAACCACTTCCTCTAAGTTCCTTTGTTTCTGATGACAGCTAAGAGCTACTCAGTGGAAGAAAGGCTCCCAGTTCAAAAGCTATAATTACCAGGTAGGTTTGAGTGCCCTTAGGAGGGGGGGAAGAGAGGAGGGAATATATCAGAACACAGCAACAACACAAGATCCCACCTCTTACTGATGCACCCAGGTCTTTGTCTCTCCTTATAAGTTGGTTCTTAGAAAATCTGGTTGGTTTTTTTAAGCTCTGAAAGGCGGGGTGTGTGTGTCCACAATATGCACTTTTAGTCTTGCAAGAAGATTCCACTCCACCAGGAAAACATTTTTTCTAGCACTTGTGCAAGTTTAGCAATATGAGAATAAGCCAACTACAAGATATCAACAGAGAGAAACAAACTCTGACTGTGGATTTTTCCCTGCACGGGATTGGTATATAGTACAATAAAGACATAGCTGTAACTTGTTTCCTGCACTCATCCATCTCAGTTGTGTAGAGGAACATGGTAAGCAAAATGCTGTGCATCTCTCACTTCCTGGGGATGGGGGATGGACCTACTACAGCTTTCCCCAGTCTGGTGCCCTCCAGATGTTTTGGACTACAACTCCAATCAGCCCCAGTCATCATGATCAATGACCAGGGATGATGGGAGTTGTAGGATATCAGGTTGGGGAAGTCTGTCCTGGTGGCAGCGGATCAGGTTATGGCAAATATAGCGCTGAAGGGTAACATTCTAAACACAAACTAAAGGATGGTGGCAGATTTTTAAAAATCTCTTGTTTTTATGTATAAAAGTATAAATGGCTAGCCATTAAAAAAACTAAAAACAAATTCTAATTATAAAGCCACATGAGAGTATGTTGTGAGGAATCCAACTCCTAATCTAATATATTTTGACATCACCACAAGCTTAGGGGATAAAACCTTCCACACATGGGGGTGGAAATTACTGGGAGTAGGAGAAGTTGCTCACTGATCTCTGACAGCTCAGTCCCATGAGCGTTTAGTCAGAAGTACATTTCACTGATTCCAGTGAGGTTCATTCCCTAACAATTTTGCACAGGATTGCAGCTGTGATGCTATTCTGAGTGTCACAAGATCACATCCCAAGGAGTATTGCTAACAGGATGTAATAAAGTACATTTGTAGTTCGGTGAAACATACAGTTTTATCTCTAATTATTGATTTCTGGAGAATCAGCCATTGTTTCATTACTTCAAGACAGCAGTTTCTGCTTAGTCATCTTTGGCATGATACACGAGTTCCTTGCTTTATGAAGAAAAGTTTATGCTGCAAAAATGTAGTGTTTAAAGGTTTTTTTTTTAAAAAAATGCAAGGTACTCTGTTGCAGTTAAAGTGAAAAGGTGTCAAGTTTTTAAAGTGGATTTTGCTGGCTCCGATACTCGGTATAGGTTAAATGTAGTTGCTTTCATGATCACCGGATAAGGTAATTTGCTGACTACCCTGTTGGCATCTGTAGTAGGTCACCCCAGTGTATTGTTTGAGGGTGACAAGAGGGATTATTCTTCCAAACATACTTGCAAGGATGGTGGGTTGAGCTGAGGACTGGTCTGCTCACCTGGGTCTGAGCTGGTAAACATGCAAGTTTCCATTCTGTTGAACAGCTCTGCACAAGCAAAGAAAAAAACACAGGACTCAGCAAATAACCTTAACTAACAACCTGTGGTCTTAGAATCAGCTGATTTTAGCCTGTATTGCCTGATACAGAACAAACAAAAACCCTAATACTTTTTATTCTTTCTGAGCAGCAAGATAATTGGTAGTACTCTCAATGAGGTTAAAATATGCTCCAAGTCAGGTCCTTCTCAATTCAAACAGAGATATTGTTAAGGGGCAACCCAGGGAGCTTTGCGTTGAGACCCAGATCTCTTGTTCCCTTCTCATATATATGAGCAGCTATGCCTGATGCAAAGGGCAGTGAGAGCGAAATCCAGCCATGTATTACCTGAATTTGCTCAAAGGCGTACATTTGTATCTATGCATCTAAATTAAAATATGCAAATTTGTGGCATGGGCCTGTGCCCTGAGTGTTTGATCCAGGTAAAAGCAGGAGTTTGTGTTTTTAAAAATAGGAATCAGCCATTGCTTCTTTATCCCAGAATTGACGGTTTAACCTGATACCTGTAAACATCTAGGAATGACTAATTCAGTCTGTAATTTTCATGTACAGATTGACTGTAAATGCAGACCTCAAGATGTCAACATCCAGCCCAATATTCTGTACTTACCCCTCATCCCACACCCCCTGGGTTGCGTAACATACAGCCTGATGAAGAATTCTGGAGAACTCAAAAGCTTGTGCTCACTGTTTTGTGACATTTTGCTTGGTCATAATAAAGGTATTGCCTAACTGTGGATTTTAGAGGCATTGTTTTCTTATGGACCTACACAGATGTCCTTCGTTCCTAATACTTTCCCTTTTAATTAATTCAGTATTATATGTATTTCACTTCATTTCATTTATTGATTACATTTATATCCCATCTTTACACCAACAAGGTCAAGGTGGTGTACATGCTTCTCCTCCTCCCCATTTTATCTTCACAACAATCCTGTGAGGTAGGTTAGATTGAGAGACAGTGACTGGCCCAAGGTCACCCAATGAGCTTCATGGCTGAACAGAGATTTGAACCCTGGTCTCCCCAGTCCTTATGAAGCTGGTGTAAGAGACACATGCTCCTCCCTTTCATCACATACATAATGTAAATGCATGAGGCAGGCAGTCTATATGCAGCCTATATACATAGGTATGCAGCCTATACATACACACATACATTTTATTTGCACTACCTTCCCCCTCCCTTTTTTAGAGAAAATAAATGTGGAATTTCTGCATGGAATGTTCTGTTTGGTGAATGGTGGCAGAGAGGGATGCATTCATGTTGCTCCCTTATATGAAAAGGGTCACCTGTGTAGCAAGTGGTCCTACATGTTGCTGAAAGTATGTACTGATGGTTCAGTGAAGGAGGCCTTTTCCATTCTGGCACCCTGGGTTTGGAAGTCCCTCCCTAGGGAAATTTGCCTGGCTCCTTCACTGATGTCTTTTAAGCACCAGGTCAAGACTGTCTTATTTTTCTGGCATTTTAACCAGGGCCCTTGCTAGGTACTTAAAGGATTTGAGGTACAGCCCCATGAAACAAATTAGCATATGTTAATTAATGATTAGGGCAAATTACAATGGCTGGTGGCTGAGTTCACATCAGCAGTTCATTTTTCAGTGTGCTCAGCTGGCCTTTTAAGCAAAGTTTAAAAAAATGTTTTAAGTTTGTTTAAAAGGAAAAGGGAGAAGTGGACAGGAGATCTAGGGCTCAGGACAAAAGTCCCAGTGAATCTTGTTGTTTTAACTGGAGTTTTATATTGAGCTTTAATTGCTACTTTAACCAATTCCTCACTTGGAAATTTTTTGAGAGCTGTTAATTTTTGTTTAAGCTGGTATAGCACAGTGGGGAGGTGAGCCTGGCTGGGAGCCCAGAGTCTGTGAGTTCAAATCCCCACTCATGTCTCCTGGGCGTCAAGGGCCACCTAAAGATCACCCCCACAGTGAGTGGCTCAGGGGTTACGTGGCCTGCCACCTGTGCAGCCGTGGGCAAGCTGCATAGTCCCAAGGAGCCCAGTTGCCCCCCAGCTGGCAGTTGTGGACAAGGAAGGGGCTGGCTTGTGCAGTTGTGGCAAGCTGAGCAGGCCCTAGCCAGCTAGGGAGGAACTAGCCTCAGGGAGAGAAAATGGTAAACCCCCTCTGAATACCGTTTACCATGAAAACCCTATTCACAGGGTCGCCATAAGTTGGGATGAACTTGAAGGCAGTCCATTTCCATTCAATTTTTGTTTTGCGTCATCATTTTATCTTTCATTTTAGTTTTTTTATTGTGTTCTCTATTGTTTTATCATTTTATTACGGATTTGGTGAATGGAAAGGCAGTGCAGAAATCTACTAAATAAAATTAAGATAGCAAATCTGGAACATGTGATAGAATGCACGTATGCATATAATTTCTCCCCACCTTCTTGATATATCAAATTGGTCTTAATTGATTCTGTTATATTGCAATGCTTACTTGGGACTATGCTGCACTGAACTCAATGGAACTTACTTCTGAGTAAACATGTATAAAATTGCACCGCTAGTTATGTTTCTCGGACAATGTTTTGCAGTAGTCATGTTACCTTAACAAAAATAGTTTTCTGAGCTGCAATGAAATTTTTGGACAAGGTACTCTGAATGTAGGAATCTCAACTCCTCACTCAGTTGTCCTTCTTCATTGTCATACAGCAGGAGTGGGAATGTAGGCTTGAGGGTTGAATGTAGACTTCTGGAAGTCTCCCCAGGCCACACCTGCTGTCCACAAGCCACACCCCTCACCAGCTCTACTTCACATCCTCCTTGGTCTTTTTTGCCTGACTGGGATGTGTCCTTGAATTCTGATAATGCTCTGGCTTGCTAGGATGGAGAATAGAGTGTGTGTGTAGTGGCATCTGGCAATATATTGACTTGATAGCGCTGCAATTTTTAACCTTGCTACTTTCATCACAGTAAGACTTCTACAGCACTTATTTAGGAAAGTGTGCCATTACACATGTGCAGGGTACCACTACCTCCTAAAAATACATAAATTATTTGCACATCTCTGGACAGGGAAGAGCTTCCATGTGTATGTAATGTATTGTCTTCAAGTCGATTCCGACTTATGGCGACCCTGTGAATAGGGCTTTCATGAGGTTGAGAGGCAGTGACTGGCCCAAGGTCACCCAGTGAGCTTCATGGCTATGTGGGGATTTGAACCCTGGTCTCCCAGGTATGATTTTCAGACATGGTTGACACCCCATTTGTTATTTAGAAATTAAGCCTTACCACATGACAAAAGGTTTTGAATTCATGTATTGATTATGCCTGCATATCCATTCCTAAAAAATTAAACACACACACTTTTAAAATGAGAGGAACACTTGCTTCCCATTGTATGCAGTTTTTCTCTCCTCCACCCAGTCAATTTAACCCTTCATTTTAGAAATCACTGACAAAACTCATAAAGTTAGACATAATAGCACAGGTATTTTCCTCCATTCTTCTGCAGTGAAAATATTATGAACTTAAGCTACGGAGGGGCTTGTTGGAACGAGATCCACACAACTTTTCTGGAAATACTCTGAAAAATATTCTGGAATTGCAAGTGGCTCAGATCATCTTGCCTTGCTTCACTCAGCTCTTAATGAGTGATTGCAGGGAAATGAGTAATAACAGAGTTTGTTGCAACACATCCACAAACCATTCACTATTTTTCCTGCAATTCACAAAAAATAAATGCAAAATTATTAAGTAAACAACATATATTTATTATAGAAAGAGACTCGTTTGTTTGTGCACTCTCTCTCTAGCAAGGTCACAAAATACTAAACTAAACAAACAAACAAACAAACAAACAAACAAAAAAGCTCCTCAAATTAGGAAACACTCCCTGTTGCTTCTCTGGTTATGAATTAGGAGATCTGACCTTCAGGGAAACAGCTTTGAGCATGCACAGAACCAGGCTAAGGCTATCACATAGGTCTGTTCTTGAAGCAGGACTGATTCCTACCTGACTCCTCCCTAATCTACTATACTGGCCATGCTGGATAAACCTCCTAACAGATGAATTACGAACCTTCCTAGTAGGGCTGACAAGCTGACAGTCCAAGAAGTAACTTCTTTTCCATAGCTACACTTTTGGATTAGGATTGACTGAGTGGTGTGGAGAGCTGATTGGCCAGACAGAGAACAGGAAGCTGATTGGCCAGAAAACAGGAAATTCAGAGAAATGCCTTCACAAGCCTCTGTAAGTTAAAGAAATGATTTTTTTTGGGGGGGGCAGGAAAGAGTGTGGAGCTTTGAGGTTTTTTTGGGGGGGATGTTTTAAAAAATGGCTTGACATTCTCATTGGGAGGGCTGTGCCCCGTACCTCTAGCAGACCAACCTCCACTCTTTGTGTGTGCATGCAGAAACTAGCCTGCAGTACAACAGTAAAATTGACATTCATGGCTCTGCCCGCCTTTGCGTCTGATCCTTGCCCGCTCCTTGGATGTGGCCCTTGGGAGGTTGTCCTGAAAGGAATGCAGCCCTTGGGCTGAAAAAGGTTCCCCACCCCTGTCATATGAGAATGCTTTTGTTTTGAAAGCCAAACCACACTGTTAGTGGTCATATCCTGAGTGATTTCAAACAGACCCAGGAGTGACCACTGTGACTAGTGTACTAGGCCCCCTTTATAAGGATTTTGTTTTCACCATCAACTTCACTTCCAAAGCAAGTCCTGAATTGTAAACAGTCTGTTATTTGTCAAAGAAAATGCAAGAAACTGGAGGAGTGGGCAAAAAAAAGGCACAATGGTTCAACATTTTATGTAAACTGCAAATTTCTTTCTTTATTGACAGCTTTTGCGAAATATGCGAGGGAATGATACACTCATTGGTTCCAAGTGATCTGGAGTGGAGTCAAAGGAAAAGAAAGAGAAAAATATTCTAAGAAATGCTCAACCACTCTGCCTTTGGTAGACTTCCCAGCTTCTCCAGAGGATACTGGTATTTCAGGAAGTAAGGGAATGACCTTTGATTCTCAAGGCTCATCTCCTCAGACACACAATTCCAAAGCCATGCATAGGAAATTGCTTCTTTAAACTCTTGGGCGCTGGTATGATCTTAATTACCTGGAGCCGGTCATCTCCAGCTGGTAATATTAGCCCTCAAGCATCCTCTGGGGTGGGGACAGAACAAAGAAGAAATACTATCACAGACAAGCTAGATAAACACCAGTTCTTGTATTTGCATTTGAACAGCAAAGTCTTGTCCAGAGAAGGCCAACGATATAAAGTCTTTCATTTTTTCACATTAATACATTGTAGTTTGTTATCTGGAATTAAAATTTGGGTCTTTTTAAAATATTTCCTACTCCCCAGAGAGTGGTAGGAGTGTCACAGTATTTTTTGAAAGTGTTGGACTCCGGCCTGGGAGACCCGGGTTCGAATCCCCACGCAGCCATGAAGTTCACTGGGTGACCTCGGGCCAGTCACTGCCTCTCAGCCTCATGAAAGCCCTACTCATAGGGTCTCCATAAGTCTGAATCGACTTGAAGGCAGTACATTTACATTTAGCAAGTAAATTAATAGTATTGACTGAGGTTAGAATTGGGGAGGGAAAAAGGGGGCATGCAGGATAGGAGAGATTGTGGGAGATGAAAATGTGCTGTAGCTTCTTCTTGGTTCATTTTGATTATGTTATCCTGAAGTTAGAGAGCCAGTGTGGCGTAGTGGTTAGAGTGTTGGACTCCGGCCTGGGAGACCCGGGTTCGAATCCCCACGCAGCCATGAAGCTCGCTGGGTGATCTCGGGCCAGTCACTGCCTCTCAGCCTCATGAAAGCCCTACTCATAGGGTCTCCATAAGTCAGAATCGACTTGAAGGCAGTACATTTACATTTTAATGTCAGAAGTTACTTCCTAAGCAAGGGGTTCCCAAACAGAGGTCCATGAGCTTCATTCAGGCGGTCCATGGCATGTCCACATTCAACATTTATATTGATTATTAATTGTATTTGTATTGCTTCTTTTATTACTTATATTGTATTTTATTGTAGTACAATTTGAATTCTATAAGTTACAAGATAAGACATACAAGAAGCAATGCAACTACAATAAAAAGTCATGCAGCGTCTAGAACAGGGCAATGCGGTTACAACAGGCAGAAAAATCATTACGTGGTGCGCCAAGACGACCAGTAATTTTCAACTGGCAAGAGTTCTCCATGCCTTTCCTTCCCTACCCATTTTAAGAATCATATAAGGATGACACATATGCTTGTAACACGTCTCAGAGCACATTGGGAGTGAACATCCCCCATTCACAGCCTCCGTCTGCACAAACTTTCCAGACAAGGAGCCCTGTTAAATCTTTTGTCATCATGCAATGAAATGGTTGGTGGCTAGAGTGCAGGTGGCGTAAATCTTGGTCTGAACCTGACGAAACACAGATGAGGTCATGTTACCATACTTCATTGGAGGAGGGGGAAGTACCACCCACCTTGAAGGATGCAGTGCTGTGTCCCCTCCTTCAGAGGGTCTCCCTGGCCCCAGAAGTATTAAACAACTATTGCCCAGTGCCAAATATCCCCGTTTGGGTCAAAGTACTTGGGAAAGTGGCAGCGGCCCAGCGTCAGGCATGTTTGGAGGAAACTGATTATCTGGATCTATTTTAGTCTGGCTTCAGGCCTAGTCATGGCACTGAAACTGCCTTGGTTGACCTGGTTTTGTTTTGGGAGAGAGATGGGGGGTGGGGAAGTACAGCCCTGTTCTCTTTGAACTTTCAGCAGCTTTCAATACCATAGATCATGGTATCCTTCTGGGATGGCTTATAACAGGGGTTATATGAGTTCTAAAGGAACCCCTTCCAATAATCTGGCTGCTGCATTTTGGATCAGTTGAAGTTTCTGAGTTGTCTGCAAGGGCAGCCCCACGTAGAGTGCATTGCAATAATGCAGTCTGGAAGATACCAGAGCATGGAGCACTGTGGCCAAATCTTCTCTGTCCAAAAGGGGCCAGAGCTGGTGAACCAGCCAGAGCTGGAAAAAGGCACTTCTAGTCACTGAGGCCACCTGAACCTCCATTTACAGTGTTGGATCAAGGCTGCAGACCTGCACCTTCAAGGAAAGAGCAACCTCATCCAGAACAGGCCATTTCCCTGCTTTCTGGACAGGAGAACTACCTCTGTCTTTTCAGGATTCAGACTCAATTTGTTGGCCCACATTCAGTCCATCACTGCCTCCAAGCACCAGTTCAACACCTCAACTGCCTCTTCTGATTCAGATGAAATAGAGAGGTAGGGCTGGGTGTCCTCTGCATACTGATGGTACCTCACTCCAAATCTGTGGTGATAGCTCCCAGTAGTTTCATATAGATCAGTGATTCCTAGCCTGGCCCCCAAGGGGGTCGTGAAACAATCAAAAGGGGGTCGTGAAGAAGACAGATTTTTTTTCAAAAAAGGAACCTCAAATAATGGTAAGCCACAGATGGAGTGTTGCCCCTACCCCTTTTCTATCTCTATGGTGACTGCCCCTCCGCCAGGGCCGTATCCTTTCCCACCCGTGACGTTGTCGATGTCATAACGTTCCCATTGTCTCCTCCCACTGCACGGGATGAGCTCACCCTTCCCGCCTAAATCCACGAAGGGGGCACGTGGTTGCAGAGAGGAACTAACGCAATCGTCTGGAGCTCCGCTGTTGCTGTGTCTTTTTCTGGCCAGCCCAGCCCAGCTACTTGACCACCTTCCCCTCCCTTCTCCCCGACGGGTTGTCTTCTTTCCTTTCTTCCTCCTCCTCCACCCCACCCACCCCGCTTCCAGCCCTGCTTGCCTGCCATGGGCTCCTGCTGGGAGAAAGAGCAAAGTGGTGAGTGCAGGGCTACAGCTGGGGCGGGCTGCAGGTGAGGGCATGGAGGGTGGGAGGTCTTTGGAGCAACAGAAAACGACACGGAGGCAGGATCGCTCCTGGGGTGGTGTTAGTGTTATGCTCTCAAATGTATATGGTGCCTCATAGAATTAGATAGGCAACATCAGATAAGATACCTCCCCCCCTCAAGTCAACACCTGGGTAAAATCTCGTGCCCACAAATAGGCTTTCGGGTACCCTATCTTTCCTGGGTGGGTGGCAGATGAGGCTCGGTGTGTGTGTGTGATGCCATGCTAGAGAATTTCGTGAGAAATCCTTAAACAAGTTCAAAACTAAAGGCGCTGCAACTGCACGTTTGTTAACTGTGCTAAACGCTTCTCTTCCCCAGTCCCAGACATAACTGCTGCTCTACCACCTACTAGCCGCCCTCCTCCTGAACTAGATGGTTTGGGCTGAACGGGAAGGTGTGCACTGCAAGCTCTCTGGAATAGGAGTGATTCAGCTTGCATGCACAGTGGCTGCACAACTTAAAACTACTCAGCATGCATTCTATATCTGGTAATTTTCTGCCAGGCAGCCACTACACATGCAGTCTGGATCACTCCCATTCTAGAGTGCCTACACTGCACACCTTCCCACCAAACACGGCGTGCAGGAGGAAGCCAGCCCAGATTGAAAACCTGCAGTAAAGGGACAAGGGAGTGGAGGCAGGAGTGGCTTTTACTCAATCGGCTTTTACAGAAGCGGGGCAGGCCTGTCCACTTAAGGCCAAAACGCTGATGGCTCACACCTGCTGACAAACCTGCTCCTTAAAAGTCAAACCTTGGGTTCAGCTTGTTGCTGACTACAATGTCAGGCGTGACCACTGTGTGTCTTCCTATCTCCTGAACCTTGACTTGGACTGATCTCTCGGCAAACTAGACCCGGACCTTCACTGACGTCTCTTCTGGATTTCTGGCTTGGCACGTAAGCTTTGAACGGCCTCTGCCCTTATCTTGCTTCCTCCTTGCTAGCCTGGCAGATTTATAGCCAAGCTACCGGCTGAGGACTTATGGCCTGGCAATTACCAAGGAATCTCCAGCCCTGCCTGCACCCCCACCGACGCTGCTGTCTCAGTGAAGAGCTGACACAGTGTTCCATCCACCTCTATGTCTTTGTTCAATCTGAATCAGGAGCGGTGGTTGGGCTGCTAGACCAGCGCTTGGAGGTGCTAATGGGATGGGTGTGGGCCAATAAATTGAAGCAGAATCCTGAAAAGACAGAGGTGGTATGTTCCAAGCTCTTGAGTATGGGAGGTGGGGAAGCAGCTTTTTCTGGACTCCCCTGGAAGGACCAGTTCTGTGGTCTGGGAATACTCCTGGACCCAACATTGTCACTGGAGGCTCAAGGGGCCTCAGTAGCTAGGAGTCCCTATTTCTGGTTTCAGCTGGCTCTCCAGCTATGGCTCCTCTTGGATAGAGATGACTGAGCTAGGAATGCCTATTTCCAGTTCAAGCTGGTTCATCAGCTGTAGCCCCTGTTGGACAGAGATGACTTGGCCACTGTACTCCACACGTTCAGGCTGGATTATTGAAATGCACTCTATGTGGGGCTGTCCTTGATGACAACTAGGAAATTTCAACTAGTCCAAAATGCAGTAGACAGATTGCTGTCTGGGGTTCTATTTAGAACTTGCATAACATCTGTTTTAAAATTGCTGTATTCATTGCCTGATAATTTCCAAGCTCAATTCAAAGTGCTTACATTGGTATTTAAAACCCTAAATGGCTTAGGCCCCAAATATCTGAAATATTGTATCCTTCCGTACAGACTCTAGTGAATGTTAAGATCAGCAGAGGGGACCCTCTTGGTAGCTCCATTGTCCTCAGATGTTTGGGGGGGTGGTTGGCTGGAAGAGGGCCTTCTCTGTAGCAGCCCCTGAGCTGTGGAATTCCATCCCCACAAAGGTGCATCTGGCATCTTAATTATTAAGTTTTCATCTTATGCTGAAGTTACACCGTTTTTACCCTGTTCTTTCACACCTGAGATATAGGGTGGTACCCAACTAAGTTGGTCCATTAGAGCAAGGATTTACACCTGAACAACAGAACGTTCCCTCCTCTTCTTCCTGCATGCCCCCTAAATCTGTTCCGGGTTTCCCCCCAACCCTCTGGAGCAGATTTGCAGAGTGTGTGGGGTGCATGTGGGGAGAGGAGGGGAGGAGATTCCATTGTACAAGCTTAAACCCTTGCACTGGCAGAACAATCACTTAGCACTACTGATACGACCCATATATTTTATAACCTCCCACCCCGCATTCTCTTGATGGTATATATATATATATATATATATATGCATATTTTTGGTGTGGGTCAGAGTGCACTTTGTCACATTCACCAAGTGTAGTGATCTTCAGCTGGCAGAGGTATGTGTGTCGTTGTTTTCAATGATAAACTTGGATCAGCAAGCTCCCACTACAAGAAATAGGCATACCCCATCACTATGCAGAGTCAAATGCAAACAAGGTCCAGTGAAAAAAATAAAAGATCCAATCAGAGTGAGTCTGGCTCTATCCCAACCCATAGTGAATTGGCAAAAAAAAGGATGAATAGCATACATGAATACCTAGGGAAGGACATTTATTTTCTGTAGTGAGCTTGCTACTCCCATTCTCCACTGAGGCCAAGTCTGATAGTGTCCACTATGCACATTAATTCCAGCTCAGCACCTTCATACTGGAGTCTGCCTTTGATTTTCTTCTTCTTCTGAAGTATAATAGCTTTTAAGTCTGCTACTGAATGTCCAGGGAGACTGAAATGTCTGCACTGGTTTCTAAGTGTTACCTTTTTCAAGGTCCATTTTGTGTCTATCTGCTAAAATGGACTGACTCCACGCTAAAGACAGCCCAGTTTTGCCAATGTGAATGGTAGAAAGGCACTTTACTAGCACATGATAATATGTTAGAATACGCAGAAGAGATGGCTCTTGATAGTATGGCTGATGTTGTTAAGTCCCATGATGGTGTCATTCCATAGATATACAGTAGGTCCTTGTGTTCTTGTAGGAGCTAGTTCACGGGTTTGCGCCTTTGGTGGATGGCCCGTTGTCAATGGTAAGTAGTTGCTTCAGGTTGAGAGGCTGTCTGTAAGCAAGGACAAGCTTCTGTCCCTGTCCCCTGCCTCCAGACCAGTGAGACAGAAGAGTCATCCCTCAGGATAGGCTTTAGGTCTTTGACTCACTGGAGACATTTTAGCTGGAAACTGTTGTTGGTATCCAGTGGTGTTCTGTTTACTTTCAGTATCTGACTCCTAAGGACTTGCTGGTCCATTTCTTCACATCCTTAGGTGTTTGTAGAAGTCGTAAAGAATGTTAAGACCAGTAGATGTTTGTCCCTGTCTGAAGAACTGGAGGAAATGCAGGTATACCTTAGAGCTTGGCTTTAGACAGTGGGTTGAGTGGTATGCTCTGGATACCAGCTAGAACCATGTAGTGGTCAGTTGGTTTCAGTATAAGGTGGTGTTTATATGTCTATCACACAGGTGCACTCTGGTGTCCAGAATGTCAACCTGCTATGTAGACTTCTCCAGCCTCAGGATGATGCTGGGCTGGCAGAATTCTTCAAGGGCCACCTTCCCAAGGGTCAGGATGGTGGACATTATAAGTGATGTATCTCTGGTAGAAAAGAGGCACTTGGGGGCAGGAGCTGAAGAAGGATTGTTCTAAGTCAACCCTAAATATGTTGACATACCCTGGAGACACATGGGTACCTCACAGCAGTGCCACTAACTTGGCTACAAACTGTCCCCACATCTGAAACCAGTAGTAGTGGGAAAGTCAATGGGCTTAACAGCTAGGTATGCTGTTAGTATCATCAGAGATAGTATCTTGTTGTCCCTCTTTGTGTGGAAAGTTCCATGGTGGCTAGGATGGCATTTTCTGGAAGACCACCAAATGCACTGTAGTTCCATCAGGAAATCTGTGGTGTTCCATAAATAACAACATGCTGAGGACAGTGTCATGTAGCCAAACAGCCCTCTTATGAATATGTTTTATTATTTTATTACATTTATATCCCCACCTTTCCTCCAAGGAGCTCATGGTGGTGTAAATGGCTCCCCCCCATTTTATCCTCACAACAATCCTGTGAAGTAGGTCACCCAGTAAGCTTCATGGCTGAGCAAGGATTCAAACCCTGATCCTAGTCTGACACTGTAACTACCAGGCTCTCTCAGTGTATCTTGCTTTGTGGGTCCAGAGTAGCAAGCAGACGACCCACGGTCAGGGCTCCCAGCTTCCATCTGTCTAGATTTGGTTCTGTGCTTCTGCAGGAGGCTTCTTCAGTGGGTTGTGTGCATTATTGTGGTATTCCTCAACAGAGTCCAAAGATAGTGCACTGCAGTATCTCACAGCTCCAGTTTGTAATCTGACTTGTTCATTAGTGTCTTTGCCAGCCCCTTTGTTTATAATGTCAGAATTGTTTCTGAAGCCGTAAATCAGGGGTGGAAAAACCTTTTCAGCCCGAGGGCTGCATTCTCTTCTGGACAACCTTTTGGGTGGCCACACGCCGGTGGTGGGCAGGGCCAGAGGTAAAAGTGGGCAGAACAATAAATGTGAATTTTAACCAGAGCTTGGAAAAGTTACTTTTTTGAACTACAACTACCATCAGCCCCAGCCAGCATGGCCACTGGATTGGGCTGATGGGAGTTGTAGTTCAAAAAAGTAACCTTTCCAAGCTCTGATTTTAACTTTGTACTTGAGGCCAGTTTCTACATACACTTTCCCCACCCATCTCTACCCTCCATACAGGGAACCAAGAAGCATTATCAGAGTTCAAGAGTACATTGCAGCCAGACATAAACACTGAAGGAGGATGCCAAGGAGGACTGGGGAGGAGTATGACCTGGGGATAGTCCCAAAGGCCAAAGAGGGAGGCCTGGAGGGCTGCATGCGGCTCCCAGGCCTGACATTCCTCATCCCTGCTGTGGATGGTGTTATGTCCTAGTCCTACACACAGTTGAAATCACGGAGAAAGTGAGATCGGCTGTGAGTTTCTCACTGCTAAGCACATATCAAGCTATCCTATAGGTAACAAACTTGTCTGCATCAGCCAGCAGCCATCTACGTTTGAAGTCATCTGATTGACTTTCTAAAGGATTCTAAAACGAATAGAGGAATCTATTCCTAGGTGAATTGTATAAAGTGCAATACAGGACACAGTGCACAGTCTTTGACCTGGCTTGTTCTGCATATACAAATACCATTATTTTTTGGCCTGCTAAAGAATTTACCAGTCAGGTATTTTGCGAGCAATTTAACTATAAGCTACACTTGTGAGAGAGCTGAGATTTGCTGCAGCTCCCAGTGGACGGCACATCTGGTTTGCAATTGCATAATGTGAGAAATGGTCCTTAGCTGGTTGGGAGAAAGTCTCGTTCGATTCAGGAAGAATTCTTTACAAGTAAACATTCAAAGAATCAGGGAGCATTAAATGCATTCTGTGAAAGGTTAGTTATACTGCTTTGAAATTATGTTTTTAAAATGCCTGGAACGAAGGAGTCATGGTAAGGACACTGTGCTCCTTCCACATGAATGTATCACTTGCTTTCTATTTGCGTATAGGTCTATTAATCCTGGCTTTGCAATACTTTTTTTAAAAAAATATCTTCAGTAGAAGCTTGCCTTGTTGCCATAGCAATGCCTTCCGACTCCTGAAACCTTCCACTTTCCTTTCAGGTTTCTGCAGGCAGCAACCAGCCTCTTGTTGTCATCAGCAAATCTCCTAGCAGCTTTTAGTCTTTTTGTTGCTGGCGTTCTGTTTTTATCTCTCTGAACTCTGTAGGCTTTGCTTGCTAGCATTCCTACATAGACTCCTAGTCAGAACAGGTTTTAGTTTGCTTTAACTCTTTAGAAGAATAGCAACAATCCCGCCATTTTGTATCTGACTTGGGTGACTTTGCCACTGTACTTGCCGCTGGCTGAAACGTCATAAGAACATAAGAAGAGCCTGCTGGATCAGGCCAGTGGCCCATCTAGTCCAGCATCCTGTTCTCACAGTGGCCAACCAGGTGCCTGGGGGAAGCCCGCAAGCAGGACCCGAGTGCAAGAACGCTCTCCCCTCCTGAGGCTTCCGGCAACTGGTTTTCAGAAGCATGCTGCCTCTGACTAGGGTGGCACAGCACAGCCATCACAGCTAGTAGCCATTGATAGCCCTGTCCTCCATGAATTTGTCTAATCTTCTTTTAAAGCCATCCCAGCTGGTGGCCATTACTGCATCTTGTGGGAGCAAATTCCATAGTTTAACTATGCGCTGAGTAAAGAAGTACTTCCTTTTGTCTGTCCTGAATCTTCCAACATTCAGCTTCTTTGAATGTCCACGAGTTCTAGTATTATGAGAGAGGGAGAAGAACTTTTCTCTATCCACTTTCTCAATGCCATGCATAATTTTTACACTTCTATCATGTCTCCTCTGACCCGCCTTTTCTCTCAACTAAAAAGCCCCAAATGCTGCAACCTTTCCTCGTAAGGGAGTCGCTCCATCCCCTTGATCATTCTAGTTGCCCCCTTCTGAACCTTTTCCAACTCTATAATATCCTTTTTGAGATGAGGCGACCAGAACTGTACACAGTATTCCAAATGCGGCCGCACCATAGATTTATACAACGGCATTATGATATCGGCTGTTTTATTTTCAATACCTTTCCTAATTATTGCTAGCATGGAATTTGCCTTTTTCACAGCTGCCGCACACTGGGTCGACATTTTCATCGTGCTGTCCACTACAACCCCGAGGTCTCCCTTTTTGTTTTAACAACCCTGAACAATTTAGTGTCATCAGCAAACTTGGCCACTTCACTGCTCACTCATAATTCTAATTCAAGCGGCCAAGTTTGCTGACGACACTAAATTGTTCAGGGTTGTTAAAACAAAAAGGGATTGCGAAGAGCTCCAAAAAGACCTCTCCAAACTGAGTGAATGGGCACAAAAAATGGCAAATGCAATTCAATATAAACAAATGTAAAATTATGCATATTGGAGCAAAAAATCTGAATTTCACATATACGCTCATGGGGTCTGAACTGGTGGTGACCGACCAGGAGAGAGACCTCGGGGTTGTAGTGGACAGCACGATGAAAATGTCGACCCAGTGTGCGGCAGCTGTGAAAAAGGCAAATTCCATGCTAGCAATAATTAGGAAAGGTATTGAAAATAAAACAGCCGATATCATAATGCCGTTGTATAAATCTATGGTGCGGCCGCATTTGGAATACTGTGTACAGTTCTGGTCGCCTCATCTCAAAAAGGATATTATAGAGTTGGAAAAGGTTCAGAAGGGGGCAACTAGAATGATCAAGGGGATGGAGCGACTCCCTTACGAGGAAAGGTTGCAGCATTTGGGGCTTTTTAGTTGAGAGAAAAGGCGGGTCAGAGGAGACATGATAGAAGTGTAAAAATTATGCATGGCATTGAGAAAGTGGATAGAGAAAAGTTCTTCTCCCTCTCTCATAATACTAGAACTCGTGGACATTCAAAGAAGCTGAATGTTGGAAGATTCAGGACAGACAAAAGGAAGTACTTCTTTACTCAGCGCATAGTTAAACTATGGAATTTGCTCCCACAAGATGCAGTAATGGCCACCAGCTGGGATGGCTTTAAAAGAAGATTAGACAAATTCATGGAGGACAGGGCTATCAATGGCTACTAGCTGTGATGGCTGTGCTGTGCCACCCTAGTCAGAGGCAGCATGCTTCTGAAAACCAGTTGCCGGAAGCCTCAGGAGGGGAGAGCGTTCTTGCACTCGGGTCCTGCTTGCGGGCTTCCCCCAGGCACCTGGTTGGCCACTGTGAGAACAGGATGCTGGACTAGATGGGCCACTGGCCTGATCCAGCAGGCTCTTCTTATGTTCTTATGGAGATCCCCCTCCCCCAAGCCCTGGCTTGTGAACAATGTTGCCATAAGGGAGGAAAATATAGCCGCCGCCGCCACTTCCCACCGCGCTGAGCTCGCTACATGGCGGCGCTTCCTATCTCGAAGCTTTGCCAGTGCAGCTGCTGTGAAGTAGCCTCCTCCTCCACCACCACCGCATGAGCTGAGGAAGCTCAGCATGGCTCTGGCGCTGCTGGGGCTCCTGCTGTTCCTGGGCTCCGGGGTGTCACACAACCCTTCCCAGGCGCCCGTTGGGCTCCGGCTGCCCTCAACTGCATGAGGCAGAAATTTAATAGCTGTAAGTGGAGCTGCACAAGAGCCAAAAACTCAATCAACTCCATTACAGCCACTACTACCAAACCAACAGGAAATTCAAACTTCCGCGCTATTACGTTCAAGCGCATGCGCGTTATTGTGCTTTGCTGCAAAGGGGGAGAGGAGCATACGTCATATCTTGCGGACCAATTGGCTGATAGGGGGAAGTGTTACAGGCAGAGCTGGGAAAAAGCTGCATGTGCGGGCGCAAAAAAAGCGCATTTTTCAGATCGGAAAAGAGCGAATTTCAGGCAAAGTGGGAACTGTCAGTTAGTCTCAGCCCTTGTAGAACTCAGCAGGGAGGAGGATGGGGACAAAATTAAAAAATTGACTCTGGCATTGGCTCATTGGTTCTGGTCTCTGGGCACCAGCCGCCACTGCTGCCATGCCAGAGAAGAAGCTTCTGCGTTTTAAAACTCATTCTCCATTCTCACTTCTTCCCCAAAGCTTTTTCTGGATATACTACAAATATAAGCCAGGTTCAAAACATTTAAAATAATCATGGCTCTCAGTCAAGGAACACATGGGGATTATTTAAAATAACTCTCACAAAATGATAGTTCCAAAGGTTGCTTCAGGTGTGGGTGGAGTGGCTAAATAATATGTCAAACAGCTTGACAAAGCTGAATCCAAAGGGAAAGTTTAAAATGTTGAACCCACTTTTTAGCTGCAGCATAATGTATATTAAGGATAACAACCCCCCCCAATACTTTTGAGGCCACCAGATCTAAATATGAAAATAGATAATACAGCTGTTATCTTAGACATGTATGGAATTACCAATTATACTGCTTCTCTGTTTTCTGTCTTGTGCAAATGACTAGGAGAGGGAGAAAACAAGCACTGAATTATCATCAACGCTGCCATCCTAACTTTTTGGCTCATTCCACCCAGGCCAAGAAACAAACAAACACTCAAGGAGGACGCAAAGCAAGTCCTGTGAGGGAGGTGGCTTGGGAATGGCTCTGAGGGCCAAAGAGAGAGTCCTGGAGGGCTGCATTTGGCCTGCGGGCCTGAGGTTCCACACCCCTGCTCTAGTAACAGAAGTTAGATTTTTCATTTCTTTGCAACGTACCTGCTGGTTTCATTCCAAGATCAGAACATACACCCTGGCAAGTTAACAGTGAAGAAGGCCAGGAAAAGCTTGAGGCAGATGATTCATCCTCATGATCAAAGTCTATCTATATATATCATAGTACAGAAAACTGGTATGTTAAAAACCAAAATTCATTACTTGGAGAATTTGTAACTAGTGAGCTTAGACTCATCAAAAGCTGTACATCGGGGTAGCCAACGTGGTGCTCTCCAGATGGGGTTGAAAAGCTCCCATCAACCCTATTTAAGTCCACCGTGACATTTGGCCATGTTGGCTGGGGCTGATGGGAGTTGGGAAACCACAACATGTGGAGGACTTGGGGTTGCCAGATGAGAAGCATCCCAAACCCTGAGATTTCAGGGGCAGGCCCTAGTGATGTCATGGGGCGGGCTCTAGTGATGTCATTAAGCATGATACATTAAGCACCACAGTTGCTTAGAGCATACAGTTCAAACAAAAACATTTCTCTGATTGGAATTAAGACAGAAATCTTATCTAAAAGATTGTGTTCCCAGGTCCAGCTGAAGTGATGGAGTCATTCCTTCTCACCTGCTTAGGGAGCCTCGGTAGGGAACATTTAATCTAGCCTACTTGCTTCTGGCAAGAAGGGTTTAAGTGCCCTTGGTCCAGGCCAGACACCAGAAGGCCATTGTAGCAAGAAAGGCAATAGTCTTTTCCAGAGATTGAATTTTGGACCTTTCCATGAAAAGCATGTGTCCTACCATTGAGATACAGCCCTTCCCCTGTTTAAAAAATAGCTTTTAAAATTGTTCTTTTCAATTCACTAATGAATGCACAGCATGCCTAAGGCAGATCCACACCATTCATTTAAAGCACATTCAACACACATTTGAAGCACATGAATCCCACAACAGAATCATGGGAACTGTAGTTTGTTAAATGTGATGGGAATTATAACTGTGAAGGGGAAACTACACTTCTCAGGATTCTTTGGGGGAAGTATTGTGCTTTAAATGCAAGTTGGATGTGCTTTAAATGTATTGTGTGGATCTATTTCATAAACTTTGCTTGCATGTAAATTGTTTTAATTAATTTTTTAAAAATGGAAATGAGCTATAAAGTTTACTGGGGGGCCATGAGCTGCTCACCATCTCTCAGTGTAATCTGCCCCTCGGGATGAAAACAACAGAGGGGAACCATGACCACCTCAAGGAAGAAGCGTACATTTAAAATGTAGAGGAAAAGATAATGTACAACCATAGGGTGAAATCAGATACTTATTGGGATATAGTATGAATAAATATTTTTACAAGCATGACCGTCAAAGATGTTTATTATTTACACAACCTGTAAAGATATTGATAGTGCAATCCTATGCATATTTACTCAGAATCAAGTCCCTATGTATTCAATGTACTCTCTCTCTGTGGAACTGGCCTCTCTTCAGCCTCCTACAAAGTGGTCCTGCTTCAGGAGGTGGCTGCAGAGGAATGCGCTGAAGGGGAGCCTCACCACCAGCCTCTGGTTGAAATGGACAAGGAGGAGTGCTGCCTTTGAGGGTGGAGGGAAGAGAGCTACCCACTTTTGCTGCTAGACTGTCCTTCACGTTCTTGAATGGACAGATGAGCTTGTGTTCAAGGTGCAGAGCTGGCCAGGCAAGAATCTCCCCCAAATTGTTTTTTTAAAAGTGTTTTTAAATTTGTATATTTGTATATTTGTTTTTAATGTTTTTAATTGTTGTAAACCGCCCAGAGAGCTTCGGCTATAAGGCGGTATACAAATGTTGTTATTAATTACACTTGTGTATCGCCTTATAGCCGAAGCTCTCAACAACAACAACAACAACAACAACAACAATGGGGCTTACTCAAACAAGGAAGCATGCACGGAACTGCAACCTCAAGTGATAAAGAATTTCACTGACTCAACCCCAAATTCAGAGTCATGCCACTTTAAGCTGTTTTGCAACTGTTTTATACTTGTTTGTATGGTTATTGGATTTTTAAAAGGGATTTATTTCTTCTTGTGAGTTGCCTTGGTTTCCAGTTGGCAACCCTACTACACAGCAATGTTGGAAAGACTCCATATACACACACATTGGAGATGTAAAATACATACAGCCCATATAATAGTCTATTGTTAAAACCAGTTGGTCATTGCAGAACATTAAAAAAAACCAGTATTCTTTTCCTACATGATAAAAGAAGCGAACCTAAGTAAGCCCTGTCTAATTGCTATAAAAAATAGGATTGGAGGGAAAAAGAAAGATTTATAACACAAACACAATCTTTGCTATGTTCACTCAAAAGTCCCATTAATTTACAGCACAATCTAACCATGTCTGCTCAAAAGTAAATGGAAATGGACTGCCTTCAAGTCGATCCTGACTTATGGCGACCCTATTAATAGGGTTTTCATGGTAAGCGGTATTCAGAGGTGGTTTACCATTGCCTCCCTCTGAGGCTGAGAGGCAGTGACTGGCCCAAGGTCACATAGTGAGCTTCATGGCTGTGTGGGGATTCGAACCCTGGTCTCCCAGGTTGTAGTCCAGCACCTTAACCACTACACCACACTGGGTCTCTACTCAAAAGTAAGTCCTATTGAATTCAATGGAGTTTATTCCCAGTATGTGGGATTAGCATTGCAGCTTTACTCCCAGCAAAGTGAGTGTAGGATGAAAGCTTCAGATTGGGAAGGTTTTCAAAACACTGCCCTCTTCAACAGCCCAGGAAAATTTAAACTTGTTTGACTCCTCATAATTAGAAAAGCATAACACATTGTTATGGCATTTAGGTCTCCTGCACACAAGAGAGAAAGAGACTTTAGCTTACTCAGTTTACGAGATTTTTCAGACAAGGAGGAAAAACCAAGAGTTTTCTGGTCTTGCAGTGGGTTCTAGCTATTGGCCGGATGTCCACAAATCCCTTGTCAATCACAACCCTGACTTCATATTGGCTACAAACCTGAATGGGGTTAGAGCAGCCAGCTACGAGCTCATTGAACAGAAGTTGGTGGCGGCTGACGTTTTGGTTTATATCTCTTGAACCAGACCACCTAGAAACGTTTGTTTTTAAATAAAGGCGGAGTCCGGGGATTGAGGTGACTAACCCGGAGACCTGGAGAGGATCCCAAAAATCTGGAGTTGCTGGGCAAAAACTGGAGACCTGGTAATCCTAGAAGGACATCACTATACAATGTCATATTGCTCCTCTGGACAGCCTGAGGCCCAGCTCCCACATGTCAAAGAAAAGCAGCTATTAAAAATGCAGCCATGTGTAGGCTGCCATGCATGGCAAACCATTTGTGAGAAGTGGCTTCTTCACACCTTGTTCTAGTCATGCTGCTTGTACCATGAAGGTTTGGAGCAGCATTGCAAAAAACAACGGAACTGCATGGAGGGCCATGCTTCATAGAACCCATGTGCTGTGTGGAGCAGCTTCAGTGAGGTTTTATTTCAAGGAGCCCTCTACGGTGGACTTTATATGTGTGGTTGCCCTAGTTTGTAATGTACTGTAATGTTTAGTATTGTGTTTAATGTTTAGTCTAATTTAGTATTGTTGCTAATTTATTCACAACCAGCATTTTGGACATAATTAAAATTGGTTTTATTATGATTATGATCTTTTATTTGATTGTTTATATCCCCGTTCTTTAACCTTGTGTCCCCAGATATTGTTGGACTACATCTCCCATCAACCCCAGCCAGATTAGCAGTGAAATACATTATTATATATGATGTATTAATACGAAATACCTTATAAACAGTGATTTATATGATAAATTTTGCCATCTTTTTTTGTATACCACTTGGATATTTTGATGTTTGGCAGTCTTACTTTTGCGTGTGAAATAATTAAATGCTAAAGCAGCCTTCCCTAAACCGGTGACCTCCAGATGTTGGATAACTACTCCCATCAGCCTGAACCACCACTGGAGATGTAATCGCACAACATCTGGAGGGTACAGGTTGGGAAAGACTGCCCACTATAACATATTCAGTCTAACTTTGTGTAGGTTTTTCTTTTCTTAATCATGCAAAAGCAGTTCCAGATGTTCTAAATGAATATGTCTTCAAACAATTAATTCAGCTGTGTTTATCATGCATTAGCAGAACAGATAAGTCTGCATTAGCCGAGAAGTACTTCAACTGAAGTGGAGGTCTTTAGGGAAATGTCTCTCACCAGGGGGTAACAATTTGACTGGATGTAATTATACGTAGAGAAGTAATCTCATTTTGTTCATGAGTGGAAGATTTTTTGACATAAGGAAAGTTCCTATCATCATGCTTTTTTTAAAAAAAGTCTCTTGATAGCAGAAGTCAGTTAACCTCTTCAAAAGAGTTATCACAAAATATACAAACCAGTAAAAAGACAGAAGCAAAGTGTCTGAAATTCACTTTTTTTCCTATGTAGCTTAGGAATGTCCAAAATAGACATTTAAATATTTTGTAGGCACAAAAAGTTGTTATAGCAATATTATTGGGGTTTCAAAATTGTGTGCCTTTCCACATACAAATAGGACACATGAAAATTAAACATGCCAATTGCCTATCCCTGACTAACGTCAAAGAGGGATTCTAGGACAGCGGGAAACTTCATTGGGTTGTATGGCTTAGGGTTATGGGATGCATTATCTATTGATCTATTAGAACTACCAACTTATCATCATCTATTGATCTGTTACCAACTTAGCTGGGAAAATGCTGCATTGAGCTCAGGGGAAAAAAAGGCCTAGCTGCAGTTCTGTGGCCCCTGCTGGATGTGGGAGGCATAAAATGGTTGTGTGTACAGTACTTTGAAATGCATCTATTTCATGTATTGAGGTCCCAGATGAGTGTCTTGGAACATGTCCCAGAGCACCTTTGGCAGTCTTTAGCTTTTCATACATGTACGTCCAATACCTGAAGCTTTAAATAAGAGTTACAAAAACATTAACCAGGTGCAGCTAATCTGCCTTCACCTAGTTTCTAAGTGTCTCTGTGCAGAGAAAGGCTCTACATCTCTTACTTCTCTTCTGACCTAAATTGACAAATCAACAAGATGACTTCATCTTTGACATATATGCAGTGCTTAGAGAGAACCTGAATAGTCAGTGGTGCCTATTCGTGCTGTTAAACTCAACTAGTTACTGGGGGAGGGGTTTCACAAAAAATTATCTATGATTTTCTGGAAGCATAGCCTTTTCTTTGTTTCTTTAGAAACATTTTCATGCTGCCTTTCTTGAATAAAAATTCCTCCAAGGTGGCTTATGTATTAAAATAAAGTATGTCAAGTGTAACAGAATAACATAATCCTGCGTCTTGAAACTCTGAAATAACAATTAAATAACACATTGTATAAGACAAAGTTCATAAAATCAGCAGTAAAAGATCCAAAAGTGTCTCACCAGTTGGGGCAGAGCTGCTACACTAGCTTCCTGGCAGGTTAGGGTTGCTTACTAGGAGGGAGAGGCAAGGCAGTGGGTTGAACGGTTCGGTGCAATCGTACCAGTGAAGCCAATCTGGTGCTCCTGCTGGGGTATTTGCACCACCACCTCCTGCTCCTGGTAAGCGACAGGGACCCCCCTGCCCAGAAGCTAGCATATTGGCTTCACCCCACTGGGTAGGTGAGCCAATTCTGAAAAGATCCTTTTATAGATTTCAACACTTCACTAATTAAACTTCTCTAAAGTGACAGCTGAACATTCCATTGTTGTGTTAAATGGTAGGTAACACCTAGCAAACTTCACTCTTCAACACTTAATAAAAAGAGTACACTTAAGAGTAACGTATATGAAGATGTTAATAATCAAATTGTCACACATTTAAGCACTCATATGTTGAAAGATATTCAAAGTAATGCAATGCCTTGTCATTGTTCTCGTTTCTATAAGTACAATGAACAAGCTGGTTATAATTATTTTAATTTATTACCCACCCTTCACCCCGAGGTCCCACGGCAGGTAGCAATAGTTTAAAACACACCCTTTAAGACAAATGAAAACAACTTACAATCACAAACATCACAAAAACAGGGTAGGTCCTAAAAACATACATCTCAAGTGTCAAAGGCTAGAGTAAATAGATGGGTCTTCAGCATTCACCAAAAAATTGTAGAGTGAAGGTGCCAGGCACAGCTCTGTGGGGAAGGAATTCTACTATTTTGGGGCTGCCACAGCGAATACCGTCTCCTGGGCCACCCCACCCCGAGTTTTTGAGAGTTGTGGAACTACAAAGAGGGACCCCTCTGCTGATCTTAACACCCAAGAGGTCTGTAGGGAAGGAGGCAGTCTTTCAGACATAGTCACAACTGGTTACTAGAGTGCAAATTTCACCCACTCTCAAAAGAACTTTAATAGACAGAATAGTAAAACAGGGAATTTACACCAAAAATGAGAACACTTGAATAAACCAAAGGCCACAAGAATGGAAAGCTGGGCATGACATTAAAAGCACCTCAGAAAGCCTGTAAAGCAGCAGGCCGTGATGGCGTCCTGCAACACCTGAAGAGCCATGGTTTCCCTATCCCTGCAATAAAGGCTGCACAAACATCCCACCATCAAGTGAGGAACAGGGAGCACAAAACATTATCATAGGGTACATTCTTACAGGCAAATAAAGGTCCGTGGGCCACAAGGTGCTTTCTGTGGATATCTGAGAAACCTTAAGCCCTGTCTGCATTATACGTTTAAAGCACTACTATGCCACTTTAAACAGTCATGGCTCCCCCCCCCCAATCCTGGGGACTGAGGATTGTGGAGGAAGCTGAGAGTTGTTAGGAGATCCCTATTCCCCTCACAGAGGTACAATCCCCGGAGTAGTTTATCAATCAATGCCTCTTCCCTGGGAACTCTGGAAACAAGGTGTCTCCTAACAACTCTCAGCACTCTTAACAAACTACAGTTCTCAGGATTCTTTGAGGGAAGCCATGACTGTTTAAAGTGGTATAATAGTGCTTTAGATGTATAGTGCAGATGGGGCCTTAATCTCAAGATTGTCAACTACTGTAACTCGCTGCCTTTAAAGACAGTTCGGAAGCTCCAGCTAGTACAAGAGGTGACTGCTAGCATGCTGAGATGTGCTAGATGGCTGAGCTGAAATAACATCATTATTGTATCAGCTGCACAATTTCCAGGCTCATTTTAAGTTGCTAGTTTTAATCTTTAAAGCCCTAGACATTTAAACATTTACATTTTTACTTTCAGAAGGAAAATACAGTCCAGCAAACTTCTGAATGCTTGTATACTGATACACCACAAGGTGCCATCAACTTCACTATGTGAGGTGTTATACAGTTTTTTTAAAAAAGTGGACTTAACTCTCTGCACTTTCCACTTCTTGTATAACAAATAGGCAGGCACTAGGTTTTTTTATTGCCATACACAGCAGTGATGGTGGTGAATTCTTCCTGTTCAAGACTTGGGTGATAGCGACACCATGTGATCATTCCTTTAATTGCACATGAACACTTAAATGGCTTGTACAGTATTTAACAATGATTTACACACAGCAAGGAGTTCCATTTCTTGTGGCTTGTAATACTAATCTGAAGAGCTGTTATTGGTAGGAAGGTTTCTGATGGCAAACACAGGGCATAGAAGCACAATATATTAGGGCATTTCTATCCTAGTCCTAATCATATTTATTTAGAGGAGGATCCATTGATTTCAATGAGATATACTTCCATATAAGTGGACTTAGAGTGGTGCAGAGTGGTAAGCGGTGGTAACGCAGCCGAAGCTCTGCTCATGGCCGGAGTTCGATTCCAACGGAAAGAGGAAGTCGAATCTCCGGTAAAAGGGGTCGAGGTCCACTCAGCCTTCCATCCATCCGTGGTCGGTAAAATGTGTACCCGGCATATGCTGGGGGGTAAAGAAATGCCGGGGATGGAACTGGCAATCCCACCCCATATATACGGTCTGCCTAGTAAATGTCGCAAGACGTCACCCTAAGAGTCGGAAACGACTCGCACTATAAGTGCGGGGACACCTTTACTTTTAGAGAATTGCAGCCTTGATCTATATTTGTACAGGGATAGGGATTGTCTCTTTTCAAAAAAGGTATAATAAAGCTGGGAAAGGTAACAAAAATGATCATGCCATTGGAATATGTCCCATATATAAGTTGTGGCACTGACACTTTGGTATTCCCTCCCCTTAAATCTTAGACAGGCACCATCTTTGTTATCTTTTTTGGCACCTATTGAAGACCTTCCTCTTTCAACAAGCCTTTTAAGTAGAGACTTTATCACAGTCTGCATCTGTGTTGGAATTGCTCTTTAAGATGTTTCCTACATTTAAAGTTTTTAAAAATATGTTTTAACATGTTTTGTTTTAATATATTTTACAGATGTTTTATTTTAATATGTTTTAAAGTATTTTGTTTTTAAGATGCTTTAAAGTGCTTTTAGTGTTTGCCGCCCTGGGCTATGTCTGGGACGAAAGGCAGGGTATAAATGTAACAAATAAATAAAATAAATATGAGGAAAAGCTAAAGCACTTGGGGAAGAGAACACACAGTACAATCCTATACACAAGTAAGTCCCATTGTTTTCAACTTGGCTTAAGTTCAGATATATTTGTATAGCCGAAGGTAGGCTTAATTAGCTGTGTGGACAAACAGAGAATTTTTCATAGAATCACAGAGCCAGAAGGGATCTTGGGGGTCATCTAGTCCATTCCCTTGCTCAATGCAGGATGCAAGTACCCTGACAGGTAGCCGTCCAGCCGCTGCTTAAGAACCTCCAGCGAAGAAGAGCTCACCAACTCCTAAGGCAGTATTTGTTTAATTGCCAAATAGGTCTTACCATCAGGAAGTTTATCCCAATACTAGATGAAATCTGCTTCCCCATAATTTCTATTCATTGGGTCTAGTCCTCCCAGTGTCAGATTTACGCACAAGGTAAGTAAACTACGATTTAGGGGTTCAAATTATGAGGGGCCTTAAAATATGTAACCCCCCCCCCATAATATTTAGTTTTATATAATTGTTTAAAAAAATTAAGGAAACAGGGAAAACACTCAAAAACAGACATCACTGTTCTGATGTGACATTTAAAGGTATTCCATATGCAGATAGGCTTATTGCAAGATATATGTTTTGGTTAGTTTTTAGTTGCATTCTCAACATACATATCACATTTTATTATGTTTATTTTCATTGTCCTTTCTGTTAGAATAATGTACTTTTTTTGGGGTAATGTTATGGGTTCTCTTAAACGTGACATAGATTAGGGCCTTAGCATGTCAATCCAGCCCTGAGTCCTCCTTCTCTGTTAATACTAGAAACTGGGACCAGTAGTCTTGTGTGGTAACATGCCTGTTTACAACCTTTCAAAATGTTATTTGTAAAATGAATGTATTTTCTCTTACTTCACAAGGTAATGAACATTAGTGAAACATACGCAGCAGAAGTGAGGTGTATGGAGATAAGACTCAATATGACAACAGAGACAGTTTTCTTTGCCACATTCTTGTCTCCTCACTTGACATTATTCACAAGTTTACATCTATAACTCCTAGGATTAATTCTCATGATTTGCAGTAGAAACAAAACACAGCACAACAAAAATGATTTTACACTGCAACAAAAATTAATTTCATTGAATTCATTGCCACAAGATGTCATAATGGCTGTTTAAAGGCAATTTGCCTTCAAACATATTCATGGAGGGTTCCTTCTGTTTCTTTTATTTCTGATGTATAGGGTATGAGTGCCATTGTTGCATAAACATGATCCCCATTCATCCATCATACATATGAGAAGAGGCACACTCCTCCCCTTGGTCCCCCTCCCCCATCACTTTCTGCATCAGTCCTCAACTGTATCACAGCCTGATTTTAAGAGCAAACGGGGTGTACAAGTGAAGGGCATACAAACCTCCTTCCACTTGTAGATTCTCTCTCTGCTGCCTCTCTCTCAGTGTAATTTTGTCTCATGTAGTTTTGGCTAGATTTTATATTTCTATGCATTGTTGATGGAGGAGCAAATCCCCATGTTAGGATTCAACAGAAATGGCTGGAGGCACAAGTTTGTGGGGCAGGGATGTTATATAGAAACAACATTAGAAGTCCTCATGAGCATCTATACTAATTTACACTTTAGGTAATTGGTTAAAATTCAGATTGAATACAAGTTTTAAATATCTAAATTAGTGTTACTAGGTGTCCGGTTTTCAGCCAGATACTCCAGCTTTTGGGGGTCCTCTCTGGTTGTCCAGGTGAATCACTTTAATCTCCAGATTCTCAGCTTCAATGTTTTTTAAAAATTAAGGTTCTAGGTGGTCTAATTCACGAGGTATACACTAAAATGTCAGCCACCCCCCAACTATTAAATCTGTTTAACAGATCTGTTATACTAGCTCGTAGTTCTAACTCCACCCTTTAAGGATTGTAGCCAATAGGTGAAGCCAGGGTTGTGATTTGTAGACCTCCAGGCAGTGCCTAAACTCACTGCAATGTCAGAAAATGGTGGGTTTTTTTTGTTTATCTGAAAATCTCATAAATTGAGTAAGTATATAGCTTTCAGGTTTTTTTCTCTTGTGTGCAAGAGGCAAACTGGGCTGTTGAAGAGGGCAGTGTTTTGAAAACCTTCCCAATATGAAAGGTTTAATCCAATACTTGCTTTTCTGGAAATAAAGCTGCAATGCTAATCCCATGTACCTGCGGTAAACTCCATTGAATTCAATAGGACTTACTTTTGAGTAGGCATAGGATTGTGCTGTAAATTAATGGGACTTTTGAGTGAACATAGCAAAGAATTGTGTTTGTGCTGTAAATCTTTCTCTCACTCTCCAATCCTATTTTTAAAGCAATTAAGCAGAGCTTACTTATGTATCACAGTTTTTATTATGTAGGAAACTACTGATTTTTTAAAAATGTTCTGCAATGACCAACTGGTTTGACAATAAACAATTATATCGTGTGTATATATTTTTACATCTATAGTGTGTGTGTATGGAGTCTTTCCAACAACTCTGTGATGTAGGGTTGGTGATTGGAAACCAAGCTCACAATAAGAAATAAATCCCTTTAAAATCCAATAACCATAAAACAAGTATAAACAGTTGCAAAACAGCTTAAAGTGGCATGATTCTGAATTTTGGGTTGGATGAATGAAGTTTATTTATTTATTATTTGATTCATATCCTGCCCTTCCTCCCAGTAGGAGCCCAGCGAGGCAAACAAATGCACTCAAAACACTTTAAGACATCATAAAAACAGACTTTAAAATATATTAAAACAAAACATCTTTAAAAACATTTTAAAGCTTTAAAAAACATCTCTTAAAAAAAAGAAAAAGTTTAAAAACATATTAAAAAGCAATTCCAACACAGACGCAGACTGGGATAAGGTCTCAACTTAAAAGGCTTGTTGAAAGAACAAGTACCTTATCACTTGAGGTTGCAGTTCTCTGCACACTTCCCTGTTTGAGTAAGCCCCATTGAATATATTGGGACTTCCTTCTGAGTAAACAAACATAGGATTGCACTATAAATATCTTTACAGGTTATGTAAATAATAAACATATTTGATAGTCATGTTTATATAAATATTTCTTCATACTGTGTCCCAATAAGTATTTGATTTCACACTATGGTTGTAGATGATTTTTTCCTCTACATTTTAAGTGTGCCGTTCTTCCTTGGGATGGGCATGGTTCTCCGTTGGTTTCATCCTGAGGGGCAGATTAGGCTGAGAGATGGTGAGTAGCCCATGGTCACCCAGTATACTTTATAGCTCATTTCCATTTTCAAAAATTAATTAAAATGATTTACAAACAGGCAAGGTTTATTAAGTAGATCCACACAATACATTTAAAGCACATCCTACTCACATTTAAAGCACATGACTTCCACTAAAGAATCCTGAGAAGTGTAGTTTTCCCCTCAGTTATAGTTCTCACCACCCTTAACAAACTACAGTCCCCATGATTCTGTGGTGGGATTCATGTGCTTCAAATGTTTGTTGAATGTGCTTTAAATTAATGGTGTGGATCTGCCCTAGGTATGATGTGCATTCAAGAGTAAATTGAAAAGAACAATTTTAAAAGATACTTTTTTAAACAGGGGAAGGGTTGTAGCACATTGGTAGGGCATATGCTTTGCGTGGAAAGGTCCAAAATTCAATTTCTGGAAAAGACTATTGCCTGGTGAGCCAATGCTGGTACGTGTCATCAATACATAGTACCAAGCTACATAGTACCAAATAGGGTTGCCAGGTCAGAGGCATCCCAAACCCTGAGATTTGGGGGGCGGGCGCATACAGTTCATACAAAAACATTTCTCTCATTGGAAATTAGGATCAAAATCTTCTAATTGATAATTGCAGAGTGATTTTGCGTAACTCCACAGTGTCCATTTGAAATCAGATGTAGGTGGTCCTTGTCAAAGATTGCCCCTTAGGGTCCCTTGACCTCAGCAACCCCAAAAGAGGTTTTTGCTTTCAAGAACAGTCCCAACTTCCTGGGCCACTGCTTCCCGGGCAAAACTCTCACCTTCCCAGGACTAGGTTACACCCAACGCCAACCCTGGGAGGAGGTAGACTGCCACCACCCCTTTTAATTAGCTTTCCACTCAGAACACTACCTGACATTCTAGAGCAGACCTATTGTTTAACTCCTTGTTCTGGAGTATTAACCTAAATTAACCATCAATAGTCAGTAGCTTTGTGGTTAACAACTGGATTTAGAGTCATTAACTCCAGGTAACACACACCAAATACAGAAGGTAGTTTATTTAAAAAGAAAATAAAGGTACATGTAAAAAAGAGAACGGCATTACTTCCCTTTAAAGCCAATTACCCTCAACTGGGCTGAGCAAGAGATACATTTACATAACACTATGAGAGATTCAAACAAAGAAAATAACAAAGCTTACCTATCCTAGCTAATACTCATTTCATAGTCTGATAGCCTGGTTCCCGAAGATAGATGAAATGCGGGAACAAGTAACTGAAGGATCACCCTTCATTTTATGGGGTTCAGCTGGCAACAGGGATGGGGCCAATTAGCCATCCTAGGCAACCCTTCTGGGGTCACCTTCTTTGAAGATAAGGAGGGCTAGACATCACCAAGCGGTCCCTAATCTGCAATACCCAAACTCCTGACTTTGGTCTCAGGAAGCAGATAAGAGATAACAGATAAGGCTCAGCTGCATCTTCCTGACATTAGCAATTTGCAGCTGTCTGACACTAAAACACTTGGGTTTCCCCCGCACAGAGTATCCTGGAGGTCTTTCAACAAATCTCCCAGAATTCCCTCTGGTTGAGCCATTTTAGCTTGACCAACCTTAGCCCAACCTTAGCTATTCTTGACAGTCCTGGCATTGGGGGGTGTATCCATCCCTGCCCAATGATGTTGTGGGTGGGAGTATACCAAGATCGCAACCACTACTTCCTTCTTCCTTCACCAGGTGCAGGGAGGAAAAGGCATGGACAACCTAACCAAGAGGAAGGTTTGCAAATGCATATCAAGTTAACTATACCCACCCTTGTGGATAGAAGGATCTGGAATAAATTTAGATTGAAAGCAGCATGTTGAGGAGGAGCATGAACAATTCCAGAATGAGAAAAATCTACATTTTTGTGCAACAATTTCAAACAGTTTAGTGTGTATGCAGCCATAACAAAAAAAAAGTACTCATTTTTTATTGATTCTAGAATAGAAAGTCATGTGTACATGCTACCTAGCTACACCCTGGCCAAAGTGATTCAAGCATTGACTAATTTGGAGGGAAGAGTCTTGGGGGGGGGTCACAAAAACCCTTTGCCATCAAAATATCACAGTGGGGTACCTAAAGTATGCAATATGAAGGGGGTGTCTTGAGGAACCATAAAGTCTCATAGTGGGGAACCCATGGGCACATCAGTATTTTTTTAAAAAAAATGTCACATTTTGGGGGACCACAAAAAGCCTTTTGGCATTTTGGTATCACACATCAATATTTTAAAAAATATTTTTAAAAACTACTAATTTTGGCAGAGAGCCTTGGGGGACACAAAACGTTGGGGGTCTGGATACAGTGCGTGGCCTGTGGGGTAACTAACCCCATAGTATAATAAGGGAAAGGGTAGAAAAGCAGCTTAGGTAATGTACCTAACCCCTGCTAAACAATTCTGTGTAACACAAAAGGCTTAGCTACACTTACCAAATAAAAATGGGTGCAAAAGACATCACATTTTCAACCACATTTCTGAATTCTCTTTCGTTCTAACACTGATACAATTCAGGTAAAGGGGCATCCGGAGCCATGAGGGGCTCCCCTTGCGAGGTGGTGGTGATGGCAGCGCGGTGGCAGGGGAGGGACTGAGGGCACCCTGCGGGGCGAGCGGGGAGCGGAGGGCACTGCCCCCCATGAGGCTGTAGCAGACTCCATCTTTTAGCTAAGATTTGTATCTTAATTTCCAATCAGAGAAATGTTTTTTTAATTGTATGCTCCAAGCAAACTGTGATTGATGCTTAATGTATCATGCTTAATGACATCACTAGGACCCACCCCATGACTTCATTAGGGCCTGCCCCTGTGACATCACTTGGTCCCACCCCCACCACTGAAATCTCTGGTTTTGGGATGCTTCTGACCTGGCAACCCTAAAAATGAATATTTAACTTTACCTTTGTTGATGCATTATATGTACACACACACACACACACACACACACACACACACACACACACACACACAGAGGGGGCTTTGCCCCTGCACAGTTTGTGCACCAACTCCCTCCCACAGACTCCCAAACATATGCATACCACACACACAGAGCCAGGGGCTCCCAAATACATACACAGGCACTCCCAAAGTGGCTCCCACCTCCAGGCAGCTCCCAAAGGGCCCTCACCACTGCCCTGTTTAGGCTGCTTACTGGCCTCCTGTGTGGTCGGGCTGCTGCTGCCATCCTGCCTCAACTGCTAATTGGCCTTCCGCATTGTTGTTGCTGCCCCCTACCTGCTTGCCTGCCTGCCCATGATGCTCAACCGCCCACTTGCTAGCCTGCCCTAACACTTTGCCCCCCGCTCGCCCCCTGATGCTCGCTTGATCGCCTGCCATCCTTGCTTCCTTCATTCCCTCACCTTAGTTGTTTGCTGTCCTGCCACCACCACCACCCTGTCCCCAAGTGTGACAGCATAAAGGTGTGACAGCTTACAAAAAATATTATATAATTCTCTCTCTCTCTCTCTCTCTCTCACACACACACACACACACTTTTGCTCCACATTTTCCATCTCTTGACATCTAACTTAAAGTGTGTTTCTGATGATGAAGATTTTGACGTTACCCACCCTATAGATATCCTAGCATAGGCTCAAGACATGCTTTAGTAAAAGATAATAACGTCATTCTTTCTTCCTTGGCATCCACTTGTAAAGATGCCACAGTTTGCATCTAAGATAGAAAAATTTTTTTTTTAATGTCAAGGAAGAATGAGAATGATGAGACTCCCATCTCTCTCTCTCTCCCCCGCCTCTCACACGTTCTTTGATCTGTAATGAATCATATACTGTAAATCATACCTGCTAGCAACTTTGAATTTATCATGAGTTTCAGGAAACAACCCTCATAGAAACTGGAGGAGAAAAAAAAGATACTTGAATCAGAATGCTATTCCCACTCATAGTTCCAGAAACAACTGCTTTATAATATTGGAAAAAATAGATATTCAAGTGTTCACATCAAAACAAAACAAAAAAGAGGGGAAGAGTATTGATCAGGAATACAAAATAAAAGCCTGCAGGTAAAAGCGTGTCTCTAGTTAACTGCAGTCCAAACACTGTTATCACTGGGAATCAGGACTGCATCACCTATGCTCCATGGTCAAGATTGTTAAAGTAATAAAATAAAGGAGCACGAAAGTGCACTTCACTAACACACGTTTAGAGGAGAATACTGCTGCTTATCATATTCATGACAGCCAGTTTCCTAACCTCTTGACCACCCATTACACAGCCCTTCTGATATGTTGTACTATCTTGTCCCCTAGAGGGCGTGGATAGACTGTAAAAGACAGCTCAGTCAAGGCATAGGAAGACAGGGCTGTTTACTTTTCTCCTATAGAGACGTTCCCTCATTGAGGTGATGAAAAACCCATGGCTGGAGCTGCACCACTTCAGACAGAAGTTGGGGTGGAATGATCCTCTATACAAATGAATGAATGAATGAATGAATCAATGGGGAAGGGCCACAGAGTAACTGTGTTGTATGCAGAAGGTGTCAGGTCCAGTTCCCAGTAGCATCTCCAAGCAGGGCTAGGTGCGACCCTTGGCTGAAATCCTGAAGAGCCACTGGCAGTCAGTGTAGGCAATTCTGAGCTAGATGGACCAATAGCCTGACATAGTATAAGGCAGCTTCCTGGGTTCCTAAAAATAGGCATCAGGAAGAAGGGTCTGCATATTTGTTTTCTGTCTGCAAGGACGCTGCAGTTTGAAGTGCTAGAACCCGGACAAGGGTTTACCACTTCAGTGAGAGGGAGGCCTCTGTTGCACCTTGCGGCAAAATAAATGGGTTACAATTGCAAAGATATTTGAGGTAGGAGGCAGGATCTGGCCACGCTCCCCTGATACTGAGGTCACCGGTGTCCGGGCTGTATGACATTGAGAGGGACAATGCCAGTCAGAGTTGACTGTACTGGGAAAAGCAGACATAGTGTAATGCACCTTCGTATGTTCATTATTTCTATAGGATTAAGTCAATATACTCCAGCTTGCTGATCATCATGTCTCTGTTGTTGTTGTTGTTGTTGTTGTTGTGTGCCTTCAAGTCGATTACGATTTATGGCGACCCTATGAATCAGTGACCTCCAAAAGCATCTGTCATGAACCACCCTGTTCAGATCTTCTAAGTTCAGGTCTGTGGCTTCCTGGAAAAATACTGATAATCATTTGCCAGAGACAGAAGAATTAACATTCAAACCTTACTGATTGATCCTTGCTCAATCACAGGTTGGAGTAGGTCAGCGTTTTTTTTTAATGGACCAGCTTATGGGTGAAAGAAGACAAATGAAGCAAACATTTATTTTTAAGGCACAGACCAGCCTTCCCCCAACCTGGTGCCCTTCAGATGTTGTTGGGTTCCAATTCCCATAAACCCCAGCCAGCATGGCCAAAGGTCAGGGATGATGGGAGCTATAATCTAGCAACATCTAAAGGGTGCCAGGTTCTGGGAAGGCTGACATAAACAACAGAAGCACTAAAAGCAAATAATTGCCAAACATCTCCCAGTCTGGTTTGCCTTGAGGATTGCTCATTTTTTACGGAAAAGAATGATGGATCATCTGGGTGACTGGCAAACCAGCCACTTTGGGAAGAAGGCCTACAGAGTGGATCCTTTTTATGTGTAAGATCCCAGATTCAACTGCTGACATCTCCTGTTAAAGGGTCTCAGGTAGCAGGTGATAGGAAGAATCTTTGCCAAAGAGCCCAAATAGGAGATTTGTTCCCTCCGTGTCTGTGTCCTTTAGGGCAGGACTTTTTTTTTTACACAAATTGCCAATAATGAGCCTCTGATCCACATTGAAGCCCTAGTATGTGGGGTAAGGGGCTTTAACCTTTTGCCCCCTGCTATGGTCCCAATTCAGTTTGCCCCCTCCCCAGCAATTTGCATAGAAGAGGTAAAAACCAAGCTTCCAGTTGGAGCGGGGGACCCGATCTGAACTAGGACCATAACACAGAGAAATAACTAAAGCCCCTACCCCCTGTGCTAGGGTCGCTAGCTGGATTGTGTAAAAACATTCCCCCAAAGCCTTGCACTCATGCTGCAACCTGTACACACTTACCTGGGTGTGTAGTCCAATTGAACTCAGTAAGTTTTCTTATGAGCAGATGGTACATAGGACCGTGCTGTCAAGGGTGCAGATCAGAACGAATGTGTCCTCTAGTTTGGCCCTGAAACCTTGGAGCACCATTGCCAGTTAGAGCAGAATAATGTGAGCTAGATAGTCTGACTCGGCACAAGGCATCTTCCTGTGTTCAAGCTTCTCTTTGTAAGGCACATTGGCCTGGGTCTCATGTTGGCATACACAGGCCTGTAAATTGGCTCTAAGGACATGTGCAAATGGCACTGTTTTACTGTGAAAATGTAATGTAATGGAAACTTGATAGAAACCAATCATCTGAATAAGCATATTTGCAATGAAGCATGTAAGACTTCTTTATTAACATTCATGTGAATCTTACAGTATTGGTTTTTACGTGTGTACGTTTACAAAAGATTTATGGAAGTGTGTCTGAGCTGCATTTGTCCCTTTGTTTGCCACAGATCAGGGACAGGACACCTTTTTTCCAGCCCAAGGGCCGCATTCACTTCTGGGCCACTTTCTGAGGGCCGCATGTCAGTGGTGGGTTGGGCTAGAGGCAAACGTGGCCAGGGTAACAAATACAGGGTCAGAGTGTCAGAGCGGAACTAGGACCAGGGTTCAAATCCCCATCTAGCCATAAAGCCCACTGGGGTAACCCTGGTCCAGTCACTGTCTCTCAGCTTCACCTAACTCATAGGGTTGTTGTGAGGATGAGATCAGGAGGGGGAGAACCATGTGCACTGCCTTGAGCTCCTTGGAGGAAAAGTGGGATATAAATGTGCTACTGTTGCTAATAATATTATTGACCTTTGTACAGTAGGCTTGTCTCTACAGACACACACCTGGTGTTATCCTCCGTCCAGACACCAACAGGCAGCATCATTAGAGCGTGACATGTTCCAGCCAGGCAAAAATCAGTCAAGGAGGGCTTGGAGCAGAGCCTCTGATGGGTGTGGCTGGGGAGCGTTCCGAGGGCCTCATAGAGAAGCTTGGAGGGCTGCATTTGGACTTCAAGGTTCTCCTCTCCTGCTCTACGCATTTACCTGGGAGTAAATCTCATTGAATGCAATGGGGCTTATTTCTGAGTAGACATGAACAGGATTGCCCTGCCAAGTATTTGGGATGCTCTTAAATGAAATCCTATTCATTTCAATAGGGCTTAACGTTTTCTGGAGTGGATGCTAAACCACGCTTGCTCATTTTAATAATAAAGAGCAAGGCTGGATGTATTTTCAGGGATGGCTCTCCATTTGTGGACTGCCCTCTCCAGTGAGGTGCATCTGTTTCCATCACTATTGACTTTCAGGAAGAATGTGAAAACATTCCTGTTTACCCAGTCAGTTGATGGCTGAAGGGGACTGTTCCTGGCAACCCAGAGATCTCTGGAGAAAGGAAAGTGTTTAACTGTAATTGTGTTTTAGAAAGTTTCTAACTGCAATTTTGTTTTAGAATGTTTTAAACTGTTTTTAGAATACCTTTTTGTTATTAAAATGTTTTGTTGATATGTTTGCTGCTCTTGGCTGAATTTGCTGAATATGGGTCTTACAAAAGAAACAGCCTGCCATGGTGAATGTTGTGGGATAATGAATTCTCTGGGATTTGGTGCATGGACCACATCTCATCAGTCCTGAAAGTGTTTTACTGGTTCCTAGATTGTTTGGGGGCTCATTCAAGGTGATGGTTTTAACAGTCAGTTATCGAAATAGCTTAATGCCACAATACTCCAAAGGTCTCCTGGTTCCGGGTGCATGTGCTTGCCCTAAGCCACGTACACAATTGAGTGTTATCCACAGGTCTCTGGTCTTCATTTGGAGACTTTGGATTTTTGGGGTCCTCTCTGTTCGGTATTATAAAAATACACACGCAGAAATTTGGTTGGTCCTATTTCTTAGCAGAGTTGTAAAAATACAAGCAGCGGAATGAGAATGTAAACCAGCCCACCTTTCTCTATATAAATAACAACAGACACAATCCTTTAGGTAAAAGAAAAAGAATGTTTACCTACAACCTCATATGTTTAGAAGAACATAGGCTTTAGCTTGGAAGAAAGAAAATATGGGTCTCAGTTCATCTTGGTGTTGGTAATGGATGCTCTCAGAGAGAGCATGTTGCCATGCGGCCCATCTTAAAGGTAGGAAGATCAGCGAGAGAATGGAGGATATTCAAAAATCCCCCAGGACAAAGGAGAAGGAAGTCAGGTAACTAAAACCCGCCCATTAGGAAGTTACATCATGGTAAAAAGGTATATGGGATATTCCCAAATATCCCTTAAAGTGACCATGCAATATTAGCCTATTCCAACACTCTCTGGGTCTCCAGGTGAGTCATCTTAATCTCCAGACTCTCAGCTTTCATTTTCTTTTTTAAAAAATGTCTAGGTAGTCTGGTTCAAGACACATACACCAAAACATCACTTTCCTGTAACGTCTGTTAAATGAGCTCATAGCTGGCTGCTCTGACTTCACCCTTTCAGGTTTGTAGCCAATAACTGAAGTCAGGGTTGTGATTAACAAGGCAGTAGCTAGACCCCATCACAAGGCCAGAAAACTGTTGTTTTTTCCTGCTTATCTGAAAATCTCATAAATTGTGTAAGTATATAACTTTCAGTCTCTTTCTCTCTTGTGTACAGGAGTCAAACAAGTTTAAATTTCCTTGGGCTGTTGAAGAGGGCAATGTTTTGAAAGCCTTCTCAATATGAAGCTTTAATCCAATACCCGCTTTTCTGGGAGTAAAGCTGCAATGCTAATCCCACATACCTGGAGCAAACCCTATTGAATTCAATAGAACTTACTTTTGAGTACACATGGTTAGGATTGTCCTGTAAATTAATGGGACTTTTGAGTGAACATAACAAAGAATTGTGTTTGTGTTGTAAATCTCTCTCTTCCTCTCCAATCCTATTTTTCAAGCAATTACTTAGGTATCAATGCATTAAGCCCCATTGAATACATTGGAATTTGCTTCTAAGTAAATTTATTGGCAAAAACAGTTGTTTGTTGTTATGTGTCTTCAAGTCGATTATGACTTATGGTGACCGTATTAATAAGCAACCTCCAATAGCATCTGTTATAAATGACCCTGTTCAGATTTGTAAGTTCAGGCCTGTGGCTTCCTTTATGGAATCAATCCATCTATTGCTGGGTCTTCCTGTTTTTCTACTGTTTTTCCCAGCATTATTGTCTTTTCTAGTGAATCAGGGCTTCTCATTATGTGTCCAAAGAGTGATAACCTCAGTTCCATCACTTTAGCTTCTAATGATAGATCTGGTTTAATTTGTTCTAACACCCAATTATTTGTCTTTCTCACGGTCCATGCTATCTGCAAAGCTCTCCTCCAACACCACATTTCAAATGACTTGATTTTTCTCGTATCCACTTTTTTTACCGTCCAACTTTCACATCCATACATAGAGATTGGTCTGAATTATGCTGACTTTTGTGTTCAGTGACACATCTTGGCATTTGAGGACCTTTTCTAGTTCTCTCACAGCTGCCCTCACCAGTCCTAGCCTTCTTCTGATTTCTTGACTATTGTCTCCATTTTGGTTAATGACTGTGCTGAGGTATTGATAATCCTTGACAAGTTCAATGTCCTCATCGTCAACTTTAAAGTTACATAAATCTTCTGTTGTCATTACCATAGTCTTCTTGATGTTCAGCTGTAGTCCTGCTTCTGTGCTTTCCTATTTAACTTCCAACAGCATTCATTTCAAATCATTACTGGTTCTGCTAGTAGTATGGTATCATTTGCATATCTTAAATTATTGATATTTCTCCCTCCAGTTTTCACACCTCCTTCATCTTGGTCCAATCCCGCTTTCCACATGATATTTTCTGCATATAGATTAAACAAATAGGGTGATAAAATACACCCCTGTCTCACACCCTTTCTGATGGGGAACCAATCGGTTTCTCCATATTCTGTCCTTACAGTAGCCTCTTTTCCAGAATATAAGTTGTGCATCAGGACAATCAGATACTGTGGCACCCCCAGTTCTTTTAAAGTATTCCATAGTTTTTCATGAGATACACAATCAAAGGCTTTGCTGTAATCTATAAAGCAAAGGGTGATTTTCTTCTGAAATTCTTTAGTCTGTTCCATAATCCAACGTATGTTTGCGATACGATCTCTGGTACCTCTTCATTTCCTAAATCCAGCTTGGACATCTGGCATTTCTTACTCCATATATGGTCTTTGCTGTAGAATCTTGAGCATTACTTTACTTGCATGGGATACTAAGGCAATAGCTTGATAATTACTGCATTCTATTGAATGTAGCAACTGTATTGGTATGCCATCTGTTCCTGGTGTTTTGTTTCTTCCAAGTATTTTAAGAGCAGCTTTCACCTCACATTCTAAAATTTCTGGTTCTTCATCATACGGTTCTTCCATGAATGAATCTGTCATCCTTGGATCTCTTTTATATAGTTCCTCAGTGTATTGCTTCCATCTTCCTTTTATTTTATCTCGGTCAGTTAGTGTGCTCCCCTGTTGAGTATTCAACATCACTACTCTTGGTTTAAATTTCCCTTTAATTTCTCTAATCTTTTGGAATTGGGCTCTTGCTCTACTTTTTTTGTTGTCTTCTTCTATTTCTATACAATAACTATTGTAATAGTTCTCTTTGTCCCTACGTACTAGTTGCTGTATTATTGCATTTAGGGTTCTGACTATGTTTCTATCTCCTTTTGTTTTCCTTCTGTCTTTAACCATTTTAAGCGTTTCTTCAGTCATCCATTGAGGTCTTTCTCTCTTTTTAACTAGGGGCATTGTCTTCTTGTATTCTTCCCTGATAATGTCTCTGACTTCACTCCATAGTTCTTCTGGTTCTCTATCAACTAAGTGTAAAGCGTCAAATCTGTTCCTTATCTGATCTTTATATTCTTCTGGGATGTTATTTAAATTGTATGTTGGCATTATGATTACTTTGTTCTTCTTTAGCTTTACTCTGATTTTTGATATTACCAGTTCATAATATGTACCGCAGTCTGCTTCTGGTCTTGTTTTTGCTGGAAGTATGGAGCTTCTCCATCTTCTGCTACCAATTATATAATCAATTTGATTCCTATATTGACCATTTGGTGATGTCCACGTGTACAGTAATCTTTCTGGTTGCTCAAAAAATGTGTTAAACCCTTCTTGCCAGAAGCAAGTTGGCATCCAAAGTTTGCTCTCCCTTGCACCTTAACTTGGCTTTCGATCCTAGTAACTATGCACCCTATTTAGATTTTCTAACTGTTCCAAAATTTAGAATTGCATATACTAAAGCCAGATTCAACTGCTTAACTTCAGCCATTTTGGAAGGGAGATATCAGGGTATCCCTTATATTCTTCGCATTTGCCCTTGTAAAACAGGCTCTATAGAATCACTCACCCACGTTTTCCTGGATTGCCCATTATACTCTTCCGAACGCAAGGAATATCTGCTTCTAATAATTAACAAATATACGAACCAATCCCCTGAGCACTTGTTAACCTGCTTGTTGAGAGGCTCGAACAGAAACCCTACCCTGTCTGTTGCTAAATTTGTCCATGCAGCCCAGCTCAAAAGAGCACAAATTTTAATCTGAAGCTCTCACCAATGTTTTATTTCGATGTTTTATTTTAAATCAGCTACCCTTTATCTCCACACCTGTCCGATATAATATTTTATCTATGTAACACATACACTTATAGATTTTATATACTTATGTACCATAATACCTTTTTATGTATATGTATTCTCATGACCTGGTACTTCCATGATTGTTATGGGTCTATGACCACAATAAACATATTTTGATTTGAAGTTGGCTAGATGAAGTGTTCACTACCCAGGCTCCATCTTTTAGCTAAGATTTCTTTTTTAATTTCCAACCAGAGAAATTTTTTTGTTTGAGTGGTATGCTCCAAGCAACTGTGGTTGATGCTTAATGGTATCACTAGGGCCCTGCCCAGGACATCACTACCTCCCCCAAATGGAGGATTTGGGATGCTTCTGACCTGGCAACCCTATCCAAGGCCCTTACATGGATCCCTGCATTGATAAGTATGACTCAGGATAGGGCATTTACGGTTGCTTTGCAACTCTGTCTCCAAAAGAGCTTCTTTGGTGCCATCTCTGTGATCTTTCTTTTGTGGCCAGATGAATCAAGATGACAGATCTCCTGTACCTTTAATAGTTGTGTAGAAAAGGCAGTTTCAGACGCTTCCCATGCAAGTGACACCTGATGAAATGTCTCCCTCTACACAACTATCAAGGTGCAGAAGTCCTGCTCTGCTTTACTCCAGGCCACCCTAGTGGTAGGTGAAGTCTTTTTGATTCATTCAGGCAGTTCAGGATGTTTAGTCTACTGCAGTGGTGGGCTACACCCAAAGGCAAGATGTGGGTGAAACAACAGGTGTGACCTTTGCCTTTGTACATTTGAGTCATGGAGAATTCAGAGTTTTTTTTTTTCATTTCCCTCCATCCAGGCATGAGAGAGACATGGTGACAGTTCAAGGACACATTGCAGCCAGGCAAAGGCACTCAAGGAGGTTGTGTGGCATGGGAAAATAATATGTACTGGAGAGAGTCCCAGGGGTCAGGTAAGAGGCCTTGCAGGAGCACATTTGACTCCTGGACCTGTGGTTCTCCATTCCTGATTCAGTGCAATCTCATACATGTTTATTAAATACTGTGTACTGTATACTGTAAACTATATACCCAAAAAGCTGTATATAAATGCTTAACAGAAAATGTGATGCCTGTGCATAAGCCCCCTCAAATGGTTCTTCTTCCCTGAATATATACATTTGAAATACTGTATCACCTACACCCCTCCCCCCCATTTATTGCGGCTTTCATTTCTAAACCAGGTTGCTAAATTTCAATTCTTGCAAGATGCTTTATGTATCTTGATTGTACTGGTTCTATTCCAAATCAATGGAAAACAGGGGGAAAGCAGGCAGGGGGATGATATGCAAAAATATTCAGTTTAAGTGGCTCAACAATGTTATAGCTGGAATAGTAGGAAAGTTTTTTTAATGGGGCAGTATGGAGACCCTGAGGGGAAAGCAAGGGTTGATACCAACCACCTACATTTTCCCTACAGCTGGTTCCCTTAAAACCTTCAAAATCCACAAACCCTGGTACTAGTAATCCACCACCACTGCTCCAAATAGCTGCATAATAAATCATATGAGATAATTAATACATTTCAACCTTCCCTTTCATGTAGTTGGACATTTCTCACCAGTAACATATAGCAAGCAGAACATTTAACAAGACAGGTGAGCTTAGACAGACAATAAATCAAGGATACATTATTGTAGTTAAGGAAATAAATATGTCTTTTAAAGAAAACAATTTGGGCCCTAGAGAAGATGGAGGCTGAGAGAAATGAGTGAACACTGGCCTAGTGCGTGACAAGTAGAAGAGGCCAGGACAGGAGGTGTATTTCATCCCTCAGTGTAAGTTGGTATATTGCAGGGATGGGAACCCTATGACCCTTCAGGTGTGACAGGAGTACAACTTCCACAATCCCTGACCATTGGCCATACTGGCTAGGGCTGATGGGAGTTGGAGTCCGACAACAGCTGAAGGAGGGTCCTCACCTTGATGTATAGCATGCATGGGGGAACCTGTGTCCCATCAGCACCAGCCAGCATAACCAATGGCCAGGACAGTCCAGCAACATTTGGAAGGCAAAGATTCCCTGTTCCTGGTATAAAGATTTGCTTAGCCTATGTGTGGAAAGTTTTGTAAATTGGATATGCTTTGCATGTTTCTGTGTTTTCAGTGTTCTGTGTTTATAATTCAAAATGAGCTAACAGAGCCTCCTCCTTTCAGAAGATCACTGGAATTTTATTTATTTATTTATTTTCATTTCTAGACCGCCCATAGCTAATAGCTCTCTGGGCGGTGTACAAAACGAGATTAAAATACAATATAGAATAAAATCAGTAACAAAGGAACACATTAAACTAAAAACATTAAACATAAAGCATTAAACATTAAAATGCCTGGGAGTATAGCCAGGTCTTAACCTGGCGCCTAAAAGAAAGAACCTCCGGTAAGCTGTTCCATAATTCCATAATAAACATCCACATCATGCAGCAACCATCTCAGGTGCCCCTCATGATGTTGCTCAGGAAGATAGCTAGGACTACCCCCCAACTTTCTTCCAGTGCTTTGAACAGTGACCATATGTGTAGAAATTAATCAAGTGAAGCTTTACCTGTGTCATTGATCGTCATGCAAGGATAAGCTAAATTTGCTGAATTTCTGCATGTAAGGCTGATTGTTGGGTGCCTGTCTGTGGTTCTATTGTTCAGTCCCTGCAACAGCACTGCGTGGGGCAATTGTTTCCAGGGGCATTATCGAGAGCTCCAACATGAGTAGCATTGTGGAGTATCATTTTCCAGGAATATCATTGTGAATTCTCTGTATGTGTAGAAGGGTAATGATTATTAGTAACTTGTGTCTGTGTGTGTGATTGTAAACCTTTATCACTAATAGTACTTTTCCAGTGCAAAAAGCATAATTTGGTGTTGGTGTGAGGTTTGCTAGTTATGGGATAAAAGAGTTGGTGCCAATGGTGTTTTTTTTTCTATCCTTGCCTGTTACAGTGATGACAGGATGCTGACAAGCTTGAATCAATGCAAAATGGTGACCTTCTTGGTTTTGTCATAAACCGAGCAACACAGAATAAAGTGGAGAGATTTGTTGGCGAGTGTCCATGAGTGAGCTCTTTTGCTGAAAACATCCTACTATTTCTTGAGTTACAGTTCCCCTTAATGTTGTCGACTGCTATGAAGATATTAAATATGAATACATGTATGATGAATTATATACATCTTGGATGTTTCTAGTACCCTTTATATTTTGTGGGAAAAATATACTTTTTAAAATGGGAATTGATTTTGATATCTCCAAAGATTTAGGTTAAAAGCCTATTCAGAGTTTTGATACTATTGATGGCTGCTATTAAAAATGATCAATAACCATGTTTCTTGATCGGAAACATCATTGTTTGACATGATACAGATGCAAGTGAGATAAATGTATTAAATTTCTGGGTAAAAATCATTTTATTTTACACTGAATTCTAATAGATTTACCTAGCATTCCTCTGTCCTCTTGTGAAGAATGTTAATTCTTGCCATGTGGTAATAAACTATAAGATTGTATTAGTGATGGGAAAATATTTTATTTAAAAGGAGATTCAGAATGAGATATGGATTAGCTGACAGACAACAATTCAGAAATTCATGTACCTTCATGACCGTAACAGTCTAAAAATAAATGCTGAATGTGGAAAAATATATTTGATCAAAATGATATTGCACAGGCCAGTACCTGATTAGTGGCCCAGTTTGCACATCATGGTTTATCATGGAGATTGTTCCTGCTTCACTCCTCCCTAAGTGTGAGCAGAAGCAATGTACAATCAGCAAAGTACAATTGGTAAGCCAAGAACAAACCACAACCTCTGGTTCGGAAGTTAGTGCTAAGCCAGAGATCATGGTTTGTTGCCCTCATTGGCTAGAGGGGAGCACAGAAGTGCATTCACAGTAAGCCTATGCTTTACCATGATGTGGAAACACTGTTTTTCAACACTGCCTACCATTCTAAATCTCAGAGAAGGGCTAGTTGCTCTTCCAAAGCCACAATCCCCAGCTAGATATGTCTCAAATCCCTTGCCATTCATTTGTCCCTGATTAGACAGCACCCCTGCTTGAAAAATCCCTCGTCACCTCTATTTCTTATGAAGAGAGGTGAGGGCCAAAGTGAGCATTTGCCTCAGGGAGAGATTTTCAGGTCACATCCACACCATACGTGTAAAGCATTCTTACGCCACTTTAACTGTGATGGCTTCCCCTAAAGAATCCTGGGAATGGTAATTTGCTAAGGATGCTAGGAATTGTGGTTCCATGAGGTCAGCACCCTTAACAAACTACATTCCTCAGGATTCTTTGGAGGAAGTCATATCTGTTAAAGTTGTATAAGAGTCCTTTAAATGTCTGGTGTGAATGTGACCTCAGTAAAGAGCCGCACACTGTCGGTTATTCAATTTATTATTGGCCATGGACCCTAGTAAGCTGCTTTATAGAAGTTCAGCACAGTATTGTCCTTTCTGGCTGGCAGCAGTGGCTCTCCAGGATCTCAGGAAGAGGAAGGTCATAAGAACATAGGAAGAGCCTGCTGGATCAGGCCAGTGGCTCATCTAGTCCAGCATCCTGTTCTCGCAGTGGCCAACCAGGTGCCCATGGGAAGCCCACAAGCAGGACCTGAGTGCAACAGCACTCTTCCCTCCTGCAGTTTCCAGCAACTGGTATTCAGAAGCATACTGCCTCTGACTGTGGAGGCAGAGCATAGCCATAGTGGATGATGATGATGATTATCTTTATTTATACCCCGCCATTTTTCCAAAACTGGAACTCATTATCATCCATGGATTTGTCTAGGTTTGGCAAGGTCTTTCCCATTATCATCTGCCACTAATCCTTATAATTCGAGATCCCAGGGACTGAATCTGGGACCTTCTGCACGCAAATCATGTCTGGTTATCCATTGAGCCATAGTCTCCAACCATGAGGTGGCACCATTCTGAGTTTCATGCCTCAGGCACCAAAATGTCTTGGACCGGCCTTGGTGTTATGAGCATGTAGGTTTGGGAGTCAATGGGAAATGAGGAAAAGTAGCAGGATTTTCAGGATGGTGGTAGGGAAGATGGGAAAGTTTCTCAACAAAGATGTATATTAAAAATGAAAAAATGCCATCTCCCACAATGATGGTAAATTGCTTTTTTAAAAGAGAAAGAAAATGTACCCTTGTTTTTGAATTGCGTTTCTGGCCTAAGGAAGTTGGGTTGAGAGAGAGAGAGAGGGAAAGAAAATTAGGAGTGAATTTTGTGCTTTTGGGGGGTGGAGGGAAGGGATTTGGGGCATGTTATAATGATCAGGATGAGACCGAGGATAAAATAAGAGCTTCTTTATTTAATAATTCTCAAAAAGTAGAACATCCGAGCTTATTCTGTGCTAGGCCTCACCCAGCACACACAACTGACTAAGGGTGCTTTCACACTGCACTTTATTACATTATTCTGACGATTTCTTACCAGGTAATTTGCACATTATACTGGATCTTTCACATGATGCATAAGCTGGCTCCGGAATTCTAGTGGAATGTAGTGCAAGTTTAGTGCAAATCTCCATGATAAATGATACCAGAAATAATCTGTTAGCAATGCTGGGAACCCGGATGATTGCTGGAGTTTTTCGCTAGATGCAGCTGCTCACGTGGCAGGCATCCCAGCATGCAGTGCGTCCCGCCCTTTAGTCACATAGGGTTGTTTTCTTTTGCCTGATGAACACTGTACCGGTATTCCAGCATCGGCTTAGACAGCAGCAGCAATTCCCACAAACACCCCATCTTGATATAACTAAAACAATTTAAAAAGACAGATCCTAAAGGGGGAAGGCTTGCATGACGATGGGATGAGATCTTAGACCTCCTACAAAGTGAGGAACAATGCACATGTGTATAATGGGATGAAAACAAGCTGTGTGAAAGACTGTTGCACGAAATGCCAGTATATTGGCTGAAAAAGTTGCTGTTCCTTAACGCAACAGGTACTGCAGTGTGAAAGGGATTTTAGAAATCGGGACAGAAGTGCTATCTTTTTAATCTGTTAAACGAACACAATCAACCCCATGTGTGAAAGCAGCCTAACTAACTCCAGTAACTAAATCAGTCTAGCTCCCCCTAGGGTGTGTAATACCCTCTAGAGCAGTGATTCTCAAACGGTGCGCCCAGGCACACTGGTGCGCCCTAAGAGGTGGCTAAGTGTGCCTCAAATATTATGAAAGTATATTTTAAAAATGAGAAGAAACACATTTGTATAGGGTAAGTAATAGTTTTCTATAGTTTATTTTTATTCATAGTTTAAAATACATTAATATATTTTTAATTTTGTACACCAAGTGCACCAGAAATTTTTTATATGTTTTACTGCGCGCCGCGAACCAAAAAAGTTTGAGAACCACTGCTCTAGAGAAAGTTAACTCTTTCTTTGCTGTGCATGTAACTTAAAGACACATTTCACTACATTTCCCTTTCTTTGAGTTCTAACTTATTTTGTGTTGTTTTTTAAAATCAGCAAACATTGTGTAGAATAACATTTAGTCTCTATAATGTTCTGGTTTTCAAATTACTCTTCCTCTGTATGTCACTCTCTTCGGACTCTCAAGAGGTAGGCTGTCTTTGGCAGGTGATGCTTGCTTACAAGAATTTATCAGTTCTTTGTTCTCAGTCTTTTCAGATTGTTCTGGCAATAAATTCTGCTCTTCTGGTATTTCTGCCTCTGAATTTTCACTTTGTTGTGAAATTGGTTGTGGTTTGGGAACCAATTGTGCGTGTCTCCTGTTCCTTCAGAATGTTCCATTGTTGGTAGTGACAACATAAGATCTTGGAGTTTGACTTTGGCTCTGGACTGTTGCTGGTTCAGACCATCTTTTATGGTCATCCAGTTTCAGTCTCATGAACCAGGTTGTAATTTTGGAAGTGTCTTCACTCCATAACATCTGTCGTAGTAACATTTGTAGTTTCTTTTAGCCATGTTGTCTGTGATACGGACTTTTCCCAAATCAGGCCATACAAATTTGCTTCTAAGGTTGGAACTGCATCTGTGTCAGAATTGTTTAATATGTTTTTTAATAATGTTTTAACCCTTTTTTAAAGTTTTTTTTAAAATGTTTTTAATGCTGTTTTGTTTTAATGTATTTTAGGGTCTGTTTTTATGATGTTTTAAAGTGTTTTAGTGCTTTGTTTGCTGCCCTGGGCTCCTGCTGGGAGGAAGGGCAGGATACAAATTAAATAAATAATAATGATAATGATAATAACTGGTGTTCTTAGTTGTCTTCTCATTATCAGTTGTGCAGGACTGCACTTCGTTGCGTTGATAGGTGTTGCTCTGTACCTTAGCAGTGCTAGGAAGGGATCTTCCTGACATCGTATTCGTACTCAATCCAGGTCTTTGCACTTTATCAGCTATACCAAGGGTTTATGGTCTATACAGAGTGTAAATGATTCTAGCCCATAGATGTATTTTGCGAATTTTTCACAAGCCCAAACACCATCTAGACATTCTTTTCTATCTGAGTGTTATCAGGTCTCAGCTTCTGTTAGTATTCTTGAGCAATAGGCCACTGGTTTCAACTCTCCATCATGATTTTGGAGTAGTACTCCCAGACCATGGTGGCATCAGCACTCACAATGGTCTGCCAGTTAACTTCATAGTAAACAAGAACTGGAGTCTCTGTTAAGAGGTTTTTTTTTTACTGTTGAGAAGGCCTTTTCTTGGCTTGGACCCCAGCACCATGTGCTGTCTGCTTTCAAAAGTGTATTTAATGGGTGTAGTTTCTTTGCCAAATTCGGCAAGAAATGTCCTAAATAAATGTACCATGCCCAAAAATCTTTTCAGTCCTGTGATGGAGTCTGGAGGTTTGATTGCAGAAATGGTTTCCACTTTCTTAGGATCTGGACTCACACCATGCTCATTTATGCAGTGTCCAAGATATGTAAGGTCTTTCTGGTGTAAGATGCATTTGCTGTTGTTGAGTCTTAACCCTGCTGCCTTTACTGTAGCTAAGACTTTGGCCAATCTTTCATCATGTTCTGCCTTTATTTTGGGTAGCAGTGGTACAGCTCCTTCTTTAAGCCTTATCTGTACTGGTGGGGTCTTCAAAGTTTCAACTGTGTCAGGAATTTCTGTGGGAAGCTCATCTAATCGTTGCACTAACCCCATCATAGTTGCAACATCTTGCCTTAGGAGGTTATTAGTCTTTGCACAGATCACATAGACCTTAAAGTCATAGTCATTGTCTCTATAGCAGGTTCTTGCTATGATGTATCCCATGCAATTCTGTCCTCCAGGACCAGTTAAAATTGCTGTTGTTTGCTGGAGACTCGGCGGGTTAGAAAAAGACTCGTAAACAGACTCAGAAATTATCTGCACTTTTTAAAATTTTTGAGAGCCCACTGATTTGTAGTGATACTTCCCAAGGATCTGTGGAATTTTCCACCTATGTGGCTGGACCCAGAAAAATTGTTCCTGACTTTTCTGTTGCTCCACAGTTTCACTCACCATTCTAGTGCGGCACACAGTAGCAAAATGACCTATCTTCTCACATTTGTGGCATTCTGCAGCCTTTGCAGGACAGACTGCTCTTTCTGTATGCCCTTTCCCACATCTTGTGCATCTAGGGGCTTTTATCTGAGCATTGGATATTTGGCTGTGTATTTGTTTCTGGTATTTTGGAGTTTGGGGTTTCCATTTCTGCAGGGGTTTCTTGGCTATTTCTTGCAGCCCTTTGAAAGCATCCTGGTCTTGGACCTGGCCTTTTACAAGCTCTGAGTTTCTTGTCATCTCCACAGCCCTCTCCAAAGTGATATTGGATTCCATCTGCAGCTTCTGCGACAGGTCTTTATCCAAAATTCCCACTACCAATTGGTCTCTAAGCATTTCACTCCTGGTGTCCCCAAAAGAGCATTCATCAGCTTTCCCATGCAGCCATCTTACGTAGGCCTCTGCAGATTCCCCTGGTTTCTGAAGTCTCTGGTGAAAGCATGGCCTCTCATGAATGAGATTTTTCTTTGGCACAAAATATTAATCAAATTTCCCCAGGACCAGGAGATAGTCATCCTGGTCCTCTGCAGCAGCAAACTCAAATGATTTAAATATCTGCTCTGGTTGCTGGCCCATGGCATAAATTAAGGAGGATACCTGAATTTCTTCCTTCCTTCAGGTTTGTAGCAATGCGGTATCTGGAAAACCTCTGCTTCTAATCTGGCCATGCTGCAGACCTGGTGAAATCAAAGACCTCTGGTGGGGAAAACTTTGCCATTGCTTTCCTTTGTTTTGTTTTTTTCAGTTGTCCCAGGACATCTGCTACTCTGGAAACACTATGAGGATTTCTTAACTTCTGCCACCATGTTATATTGATCAGGATTAGACCGAGGATAAAATAAGAGCTTCTTAATTTAATAATTCTCAAACAGTAAAACATCTGAGCTTGTTCTGTGCTAGGCCTCACCCAGCACACACAACACTGACTAACTAACTCCAGTAACTAAATCAGTCTAGGTCCCACTAGGGTGTGTAATACCCTCTAGAGAAAGTTAACTCTTTCTTTGCTGTGCATCTAACTTAAAGACACTACAGCATAGCCCTTCATGTTATCCGAGGCAATCTGTACCTGAATTCTGTAAGGAGGCAAGAGATTATAGTTGCTTAGTGGTAAGCCAAATGCACTTTACATACGGTATGCTCAGATGCACACTATTCCTTAACTGTGTGTTTAAAAGAAGGCTGCAATTGCTCAGTGGTGATCAGGGCTGGCACCAGAGGGTGGCCAGATTGGGCCCTGGCCAAGGACCCCTGAAGGGCCCCTCCTTAGGGTGTGTGGGTAGCACTCCCTTCAGTGATCTGTGGCGCCAGCAGCTCCCGACCCTGCCATGGGTCGCAGAGGGAGCTCTCAGGCACCCTCTTACTACTGTGCAGGCCTGCAGTGCCCACCTGCATGCCCCACTTGCCTCTCCTTTGAAGTAAATACTGGCTGCGCTGCAGGAGCAAGCCTGCCATCAACCAAGATGGTGGCTGAGGTTTTCCTAAGGGGCTGATGTCCCTGCTGCCATCTTGGTTGATGGCAGGCATGTGCGCACAGTGCAGGCAGCATTCACTTCAAGGGAAAGGTAAGTAGGTATGGTATGTTTGTGGGTGCTGGGGCCTGGGACAGGCTGGTGCCCAAGGGCCCCAGCATGCCTGGCACCAGCCCTGGTGGGGATATATGCTAATTATATCTTCTTAAGAATTCTGTACCATGGATTCATTGACTGATCTGGTATAATCACATATTGTGACTGATCCTCAATGTTCCTGTTGTAATATCTCTTTATATGTATTTGAATTGCTCTGTAGTCTGTTTCCTACCCCATTCTATTCATCTAGAACCATCTGCTTGCATGCACTTTCTAATTCTTGTTCTGTATTTGGGGCACATTTGATTCTGGATTGTGTTGGCTGTGTCACTGTTCTTTGAACCACACTTCTGGGCTGCCAGATTCTGCTCCAAGGCCCATCTATATGCACATGAGTTTCCTTATTTTTATTAATGAAATGTTGGAGGTTATTCTCTTAAGGTATGATTAAGTATACCGCTAACAGATCTGATATAGCAAATGTGTGTTTGGAAACACCTTTATCAAGGCAAATACACAGGGGAGGGGAAGCCATAGTTGGCTGCAGTTTCCTGCTGATGTGTATAGGCCCCAGTGATAAGCATTTTTGCCGCTCTAAAATGGCTTATAGCTCCGTCTTCCTGGTACGCATTCAAGAACATCCTTGGAGCTTTATAAAAACAGACTCCCTCTCTTCACATATGTACTATTGAGGAAAGCCTTTGTAATAATTTTTTTTAAGCACAGGACTGTGGATTCCCACTCTGCCAGTTTAATTTTACTTCTCAATATCATTTCTGTTTTAAAAATGAACAAGATAGGGCTTAGTTGAAACTCTGAAGCACCTTTTAGTTCTATTTATAATCCATTGTTTAGGGTCCTTGAGCCAATTTACCTACCACATATACTCATCATATCCAAGTGAAATTAAATTAATTATATGATTGAGATTTCAGGCATAAAGCACATTGGTTGAAAATGATATTTTAACCTGGCTATGGCAGTTCTAAATAAAATGAAGGGATAATATGGATTTGTTCTGCTGTCATGAACAAATATCCATTTGAAGCAGTACTTTCCTTTCAAAAATGTGGGATTCCTAAGACTCCCATCAACATCAGAGAGCGCACATCCCTTTTCAGAAACTAACCATCACTACCAACAAAACACACACACACACACACAAATTAGTGCTGGTTTGTACTGGTGGTTCAGTGGCAGAAAACCTACTACAGCATAGTTTATCTAGAATGTATCTTTTTGATCTCTGGTTGATCTGGTATGAATCCAGAGCAAATCCATTGTAGTCAGAGGAACTGTGTGAGCCACATCCCCAGTCATTTTCTCGTTTATATTTTATTTATGTTACATAATCTGATGAGAGATTGAGAGTTATTGGGGATGGACCAATGACCTCAATATTTGCACAGAGGATTAGATGCGGCGTTTGACTTTTAAAGGTAGCAGTATGTATCACAGAGCTATTGCTGAAATACATGGATTGCTTTTATTTTTGATCAGGCCCATGATAAACTTGCAAAATATCTGTGAAGCTGCAGGGATCAGCACTGCCTTCAGTGAATACGTGCCTTTTAAAACGTTTATCCAGGCAGTACTGTTTTGGAATTTTGCCATATCACATGGTGCAGAGTTACTCAATATAACTTCTGCAACAAGTGGGGGCATGATGCAAATATTAACCAGAAAAGTGTTACGTAGGGCAGAATAAGGTCAGTCAACAAGGGCAGGCAATTTAAATAACTAGACAAGATTACTGAGCATACAGATTGCTTTCAAGCTCTAGAAGCAGTGTATATAACTGAAGGCATTAAATACTGAAGGTGGTTTCAAAACCACTTAATCTGGATACCACAAAGGCAGTGGTAGCAACATGGTGCCCTCCAGATGTTGCTGAACTACAACTCCCATCATCCTTGACCATTGTTCATGCTGGCTGGGGCTGATGGGAGTTGGAGTCTTAACATCTGCCCTTAGTGGCTAGAAGTGCCTTTTACCGGCTTCAGCTGGTATGCCAGCTACAGTTGTTTCTGGATACAGACAACCTGACTGCAGTTGTCCATGCCTTGATAACTTCAAGTCTGGATTATTGTGACACACTCTATGTGGAGCTGCCCTTGGGTCTGGTCTGGAAGCTTCAGCTCTTGCAGAATGCTGCAGCTAGTCTGGTGATGTGGACATCAAAACATGACATCAGTGTTAAAAGACCTGTGCTGGCTTCCCAGCTGCTGGCAGATGAGGTTCCGGGTAGTTGTTCTAGTAGCTGTGCTAGTGTATAAAGCCCTGAACAACTTAAGGCCAGGATACCTTAAAGACCAACTTACCCTGTATGTCCCCAGTCAATCACTGAGTTCATCTGGGGGAGCACTATTAATGGTTCCCCATGGGCCAGACACATAACGCACGTCAACAAGAAGTCGTGCCTTTGGTGTTGCTAATTCCCTTCCATTAGCAATTAGGCAGGGACTGTCTCTGCAAAGTTTCGGATGCCTGTTTAAAATAGTTTTATTTCAGGACACCTTGGCACCGTGGATGCTGTTCTAATGTTTTTATTGTTTTAATCTGTGTTTTAAATATTGTGGGTTTTATTTTTATTGTAATCTGCTTTGAGACATAGCGGAAAGCTGGGTATGCATTTCTCAAATAAGTAAGTAAATGAATAAATCTTGAGGGCACCACATTGGCTATCTCTGCACTAGGAGCTAGCCCAAGTCGTAAGGGCAATAGCAGGTACTGCCCCCTTTACCTTTTCTTTTAACTATTTGGCATCCACTGATTGTTAGTCAATTGCAATAGAGGCCACTGGCTATCCTGTTGTTGCCTAGCAACCATAACATGCTCCTCCCTGTCTTTCCAAGACCTAATAAAATGCACCAGCTTCACGTGTGTGCGTGTTTTTACATGGAAGTGTGTCTTTGTGTGTTGAGATAGACAGAGAGATACAGACAACGGTCCTGCATTTTAAGGGCTTTAGAGGAGCTGGCCTGACAAATGACAGAATAACTTATAGTCAAGCAAGAAAGGCTTCATGATATACAACAAGCATGAAAATTGTAGGGAAGCATGAAAACTGGTGACTTCTGATCCAGAAGTGACATAGCTGTGAGCAATTCTGTAATGTGCTCCTCCCCTCCCTGCTGCCTTTCCATGTTGTGTGGGCTGGATCCTCTCCTGTCACTTCATTTTACATTTTGCTGCAGTTTTCATGGAACTTGGAGTAACAGAGTTCAAAAGATGAACAATGGTTAGAGAAAATAGAAAAGGTCAACAAGCAGATGAGGGGAATATATGAAAAATAATCAGGGACAAAAGGGGAATAGTTCCTCTGGTCATATCCACACCTTTAAATGTGCTTTAAGGGTAAGGTGTGGATGTGATCTCTGTTTCATAGCAGAGAAGTAGAAGACTGTTATCACCATTGCACTATATTTTTATTTTTGAGAACAGGATATGGATATTTGTGGCAGGAAAAATGGCATCATGAGATAAGTTTCTCTGTCATCCCCTGCTATATCTTTCCACTGTATGCTCTCCTATATGATCAGACTTATATTTAGCTGCTTTCTGAAAACTGATAGAAAATAAGCATTTTCAGAATGTGGTTATATATCTGACACTAGCCCTCCCCCTTCCCCTCCCACTGAAAAAATGCATGAGAAGGTTTGCAGAGCTGCAAGGGCTAGCCCAGCCCCTCGTGTATGCTGTGGTATGCACGTCATTCATGCAAAGAGCTTTGCCATGCAAGGGAAGACCATGATTGGGCCAGAAATCTTCCTTGTATGGAGAAGTCCTACATGCATAGTAATGGGTGCACATAGAACCCTTCACAAGATGGACAAAAGCACAGATGATAGGGAGGGAGGCATGCCTGCAGTGCTAACCCACATGGTTCCATTACCCCTTTCTGCATTTTTTCAGTGCATGGGGGGATTATGTGAACCCTCACATGTCAGAGATAATTTGCTACCACTTAATAACTTGTGCCAGTAGTGTGCTTGGGGCTGTATGGGAACCTAGAAGTGATGCCACCCCTACCTAAAAGGCTTAGAATCTACTAAGCTTGAGGAACAATGGGGAGAAGTCATCCTGTGATGCGTTTTACTCAATTTATAAATAGTTGTGTAACCCCCCATTACTTATTGGCATAATTTACTTTTGGCTTTGATAAAATGTAGCATTCAAAGCCAAGAAAATGCATGCAGTCCATACAGAGAAAAAATTATGAATATGAAAATTGTAAATTATAACTTGAGTTAATGTCTTCTATTCCTTATCCCCACCCCTTCACATGAATCATACTGGGTGTATCAGTTAATTACCTTAGATTGCCCTTCATGTTCAAACACCTACCTTCTAAACCTGTCTTCTCTCAAGCAGCAACTGCCAATGTGATGACCTTATATCACAAGCTAGGTGACCTCTTCCAGTTGAGAGACTGCAAAGTTGTTCAGTGCTTATTGGACTAGGAAGTGTGACCACAGTAATTAGCAGGAAGTTGTTGGAGCTGGGTACAGTACATTTAATGCTGGGCAGCTTCTTGGCAGCATTTGACCTTGGAGAGTCAGGAGTGAAGATCGTAGGACAGGGGCTTCGGAAAAGGAGAGGGGTTTTTTTGAGAGTAATTCCACAGTGCTGAGCTTGATGGCAGGTTGGAAATGATGGTTCTGACCCTCACAGGCAACATCACTAAAAGGGGCTGCAGACAATTTGAGCCATAGGAGTTAAATGGGACCAAATTTCCTGCTTCAGTGAAAGTTAATGTTCCTAATGTTACAAAGAAAGCAAGTGTTACAAGACTTGTTCCCTAGGTTTCAGTGATATAATTACTAGCAGTTGTACAATTTATGGGGGAGAAATGTGCAATGGAGTTATGGAGTAGAAAGGTGAACGGGGGGGCAATTATACTCTCTAAAGTGCCCATCTACTGTACTCTTTACATTGCCTCCAAGGCAAATGCTTGGTTTACCCTCCCCCTGCCACCGCCTTCAGTGTACTGTGCCCGTATTAGTCACACCCATTTATTTCTGGCATAATTTGTGTGCTATTTCAAACTTGGCAGGAGTGAAGGTATTGCATCCAACATTTGGTCTTGCTTCAGAAGTTTCTAGGAATATGAATGCCTCAAGTTTTTAGAGGCTTACTGTATCACTATAGCAACACGTTGCTAAGAGCTTGCGGTTTTAAGGCAAGAATCTGTAAATGGAACTCTTAGTTAATGGGATGCACTTTGGTGGCTTCCTTTGAATATCTATGATCTAGATTTTTTTTGTTTTGAGTTACTGGGGGTCAAAAACAAAACACCCAAATGAACCATGGGTGTCATTCTCTGAGACTCTCAATTTGCACTGAGGTCAAATAGTGCTGAGGGTCCTTAGAAAGCAGTGTGGTGTTGAACTGTATCTATCACGATCAAAGAAAATTCACATATTCAATGAGGGGCAAACGTTTTCATCCATAGTTAGTGTCCTTTCAGCTGCTGGAAATTTAATGGTGGTACTTCATTTTTACCACAGCAAGTATGTGCATTTTATTTTAACCATCGTATTTCTGGGCTCAAGCAAGAGACTGTTTACTTGCACTTGTTTCCACTTCCTTGTGGAGAACAAATGCTCTGTGCCAAGGCAGTAGGCTGTATGATGTTGAGGTTGGGTTCAACAGCCAGTATCTCCTTGTGCAAACCATAGTGACACCCAGATAAAATTTGTTTAGTTTGCATTTCCTTGCCTTTATGAATTTGCATATTACAGATTCTGTTGGTCTACCATAAGGCTTTCCAGAATAAAGACATTTGAAATGATAAATGGCTATTCTCTTTTGCCTCACAAAGGCCTGGTGAACATCACAGTTCATGTAGAGCTGGACACTGAAGAGAGGGGAAGGAAGGCCCCATGTGGTAGGGGATCATGTGGTGGGGTGCTGCTGTTCAACTGACCTTTGGCCAATCATGTTGCCACTGCTTACTGGGAGACAGAGGGGGACAGGGTAAGAAGTTGACACGGTACAAACGCCCCGGCAGAGCCAATCTGGTGTTCCTCTTGGTGTGTTTGCACTGTGCCAACCACACTGCTGCCTCGCCCCTCCCCTTCTGTTTCCCAGTAAACAGCAACGATGCGACTGATCAGGGGTCAGATGAGTGCTGCTGCCCTCCCCGTGCCATCTGCTGCTGGATCCATGTCCTGACATTTGAGGACAGCCATCTTCAGATTCATAGCAAACCTATAAGATATAGAGATAATGTGATTTATTCAGCATTCCTGAGACTATTTGAGCTCTTCCTTCCAACACTAATTATTATTAAACATTAATAAAAAAAGAATCTTTGGCTCTTTCTGAATGGAAAGGTGGGATACAAATATTAATTAAATTCACTAATAGGCAAAAAAAAAAAAACCCTTGCGGTTTAAGAATGTACCTATAGCCCACAGATATTTCTATCAAACTTTAAAAAGCAGGGAAATTGGGCAGCTATAGTGAATACATGAGGGGAGCAGGAGACCTGACCTCCTCTCTGAGATATTGGACTGCCCTACAAATTTGTGAAAATGGAAACACAATTTATCTTGTGTACACCGCCCTGAGAGCTTGTTGCTATAGGGCGGTTTAGAAATGCAATAAATAAATAAATAATAAATAATAATTTGGGTTGGTCTTTCACAGTCCAATCCACTTCCTGTGTAGCTTGGAAGAATTTGGTAACATCTGCCTCTGAGCATATGGTGAGTGGTGGCAACATCTGCCATCTCCAAAGTTAAGAGAATTATATTTTTGTATGTTGTTCTTCTTACTTTGCTTCTTTCCTGTGTTACTAATGTTTCTACAGAGAATCCAATCCAGAAAATTTTGTTTCCCTCATCATTCACCCTAGAAATCTGTGTCAAATTTATTTTTATTAATTTCAAAGCCTTTTTATTAGTCAATGTCGTATGATGGTGAAGACAGCCTTTTGTGTTTCAAATTGGAGGATATGTTCTATTTTTATTTTGGGTTTATTAACAGTTGAATCTGAAACTGCAGTTTAATGTAAAATTAAACTGATTACAATATGTTGCTATTTCAGCAATGACTCTAGCTGTTGGAAAAAAGAGGATGCATGCTTTCAGCCTGCTATATTTAAACTACTTCATTTAAGGAAAGGTGGGCACAGTCAATTAAAAACATAGAGCACACCTGGAATTTTGCTAGAATATATTTCACCTCCCACTGTATTATCTTATTTATTTATTTATTACATTTATACCCCACCTTTCTTTCCATGATAGAAACCCAAGGCAGCTTACATATGGTTCCCATCTTGTGCAAACTGAAACACTGCTCATGTCCATTGGAAACTATTCTGCAGAACAGTCAGTGCCATTATTCCACAATTGTTTTTGGAGCTTTTGTTTAGTGTTGTAAAGTGTTGCTGTACTTTATATATTCACAGAAATAGAAGCACAAGAAAATGATTTCCTATAGGAAGCGACACTAAATTTGCAAAGTAAATCAGACATATTTAAAGTGACCGTCTGAACTATAACAACTGTCTTAATAATGTTGCTTCCTCCCTGCTAAAACAAGATCAGCACAGCACATGTCTTCTTTCTATTATTTGGGCTGATTGCAGGTGTTGCCACCACTCACCATATTCTCAGAGGCACATGTTACCAAATTCTTCCAAGCTAAATAGCAAGTGGATTGGATTGGACTGTGAAAGACCAACCTAAATTGTGTTTGCATTTTGACAAATTTGTAGGGCAGTACAATATTTCAGAGAGGAGATCAGGTCTCCTGCTCCCCTGGTGCATTCACTATAGCTGCCCAATTTCCCTGCTTTTAAAAATTTGATAGAAATATCTGTGGGCTATAGGTACGTTCCTAAACTGCAAGGTTTTTTGCCTGTTAGTGAATTTTTCTGCTTTTTAATCTGGGAGGTAAGAAATGGGATCCTGTGCAAGTTTGCTGAGAATAGATGGATTATTTGCATGCTTATTGAGTTCAGTGGGATTTACTCCCCTGCTATCATGCTTAGGATAGGTGAAACTGACCACAGGGGATGGGGGGGAAGGAGGTAGGGGAAGAGGGGAAGAGGGGGAGGGGAGCAGGCAGGAGGGGGAGGAAGAAGTACAGGTTTGATCATTTGCATGTTTATTGAGTTCAGTGGAATTTACTCCCCGGCAACCATGCTTAGGATAGATGAAACTGATGACAGGGGATGGGGAGCAGAGGAGGAGGAGGAGGAGGGAGGAGAGGAAGGGCAGAGGGGAGTAAGGGGATGGGAGCAGGCAGGAGGGGGAGGGGAGAAGGACAGGTTTGAGCGTTTGCATGCTTATTGAGTTCAGTGGGATTTATTCCCGTGCAATCATGCTTAGGATAGGTAAAACTGACCGGGGGGGGAAAGGAGGGAGGGCTAGAGTGGGCAGGGGAGGAGGAAGAGGGGAGGGGAGGAGGAAGGGAGAGGAGAAGGGAAGGAGGGGAAAGGCAGGTCTGATCATTTGCATGCTTATTGAGTAATGAGATTTACTGCTATGCAATCATGGTTAGGATAGGTAAAACTGACCATGGGGGAGGAGGAGGGAGAAGGGGAAAGACTGGATTGGAGGGGGGCAAAGGAAGGGGGAGGGCAGGTTTGATCATTTGCATGCTTATAGAGTTCAATGGTATTTCCAATCATGCTTAAGATAGGTAAAGCTCACCATGGGGTGGAGGAAGGGAAGGGAGAGGAGGGGGAAGAGGAAGGAGGGGATTGGGAGGGGATGGGGAGGGAGGGGCAAAGGAAGGGGGAGGGAAGGGGCAAGATGGAGGGGACAGGAGGGAGGAGAAGGGAGGGAGGGTTTGATCATTTTCATATTTTTTGAGTTCAATGGGATTTATTTTTGTGCAATCATGTTTGAAAATGGAAATGGACCGCCTTCAAGTTGATCCCAACTTATGCTGACCCTATGAATAGGGTTTTCATGGTAAACGGTATTCAGAGGGGGTTTACCATTGCCTTCTTCTGAGGCTGAGAGGCAGTGACTGGCCCAAGGTCACCCAGTGGGTGTCCGAATGCAGGATTGGGACCCTGGGAGTTCAGAGGATGAGGAGGAGGGGGGAGATGTTAGTTTTCCAGAGTTACAGGAGAGACAGAGGACAGAGATAGAGATGTCTGCCGACAGAGACCTTCAGAGCCTGGTAACCAGGGAAACAGATGGCTCCCAGAAGTTTCTCACACCCTCCCCTCTCTCTAGCCCAGAGCAGTTAGAGACGGAGAAAGGAGGGGTTCCAATTCCCCCTCAAGCGGAGAAAAACCTGCCTGACAGTTTAAACCTTCCCCTCCCTCTTCCCCCCATCCTAGAAGCAGATACTTTAGAAGAAGAGAGGGCCATGCCCCCACCCTCGCCTTGTTCCAGGAGGTGTCTCAAAGTAACAAGGGAAAGAGAAAGGAGGGGTTTAGAACAGGGTGCTTTGAGATGAAGTGAGAGAATTCGCGCCAGAAAAACCCCTTTATAAAGAGTGGGGGGAGCAGAGCGCCCCTGTTCTGTCACCTTTCTTCCATGTTGCAGGTTCTTGTTTGCAGAAGTTGTTCATGCGACGAAGGAGTCTATGTCTGGAAATTACTTTAATAAAAACTGATTTGCATTCACCAAGTGATCTGATTCTTGAGTCCCAACCTGAACACGACAGCATGACAGAACCACCTATTTCACCCTCAACGCTCTCACCATTCGACAGTGACAAGATGGAGAAGGGAGCAACGGGGGGAACAAACCCCACTTCTGAGGCAGAGGAAGTGAGGCTCCTGAGGACTAACGTGGCAGACTTACAATCAGATGTTCAAACTCTGTTGGCGGCAGTCAAGGCATTGAAGACTGACAATCAGGCCCTGAAGGCCACGATCGATCGGATGCAAACAGCTCCCCCGGCAGCAGCTGTGAAGGTTCTTATCGGATTACCACCAAAGTATGGAGGGCAGAGTGATCAGTTGTCTACCTTTGTGGCTCAATGTGAATTGTACCTGGACGTCAGGAATGCAGAATTTCTTGGTGATGGGGCCAAAGTGGCATTTGTGATCAGCCTTTTGGAAGGAGAGGCTGCCAAATGGGTGACTCCGTATCTAGTGAGAAAGGATGCCCTTCTAGGAAGATATAGAGGATTCATACAAGAAATGACTGAGATGTTTCAGGATCCGCAAAGAGCTGAAACAGTGGCAAGGCAGTTGGGGGCCCTGAAACAAGGAAAAGGGACTGTTTCCGAGTAGACCAACGCCTTTAAAATCCTGTCCCAGGAAACTGGATACAATGATGCAGCTTTGATGTTTATGTACAGAAGTGGACTGAGTGCCAAGATCCTGGATGAGTTGGCCAGAACTACCTCCCCGACGGATCTGCCGGGGCTGATTCGGCTGTGCCTACAGATTGATCACCGGTTGGAAGGAAGGCACTTAGAAAAGAAACAAGAGGTCCCGAGGTATTCGGTTTCAGCATCTCGCAACAAGACCTTTTCAACCTCAGGAACGGCAAGTAATGCAACCGAGGGACCGGGAGGGGTTAGGCCAAGGCTGTCAGAAGAGGAAAAGGAGAGAAGACGTCGAGAACGTCTATGCTTCTATTGTTCCAAGCCGGGCCATGTGGCCAGGGATTGTGGACTAAAAGGGGGAAAACCAGAGCTGTCGGGAAACTAGAACACCCAGTCCATGTACAGGCCGGTGGACTGGGCGCAGCTTTGTATAAAGGGCCTCAAATGACCCAACCCCCATCCCAAGGAGTACTGGTTCTCCCTATTCGGATTACAACTCCCCAAGGGACAATGTTTAATTCCACCGCGTTAATCGACAGCGGAGCCTCCACAAATTTCATTGACGCAAAGCTAGCCAAGCATTATGGAATTTCTCAGTGGAAGCTGGACGCTCCCTTATCTGTGGAGACCATTGACGGGAGGCCCCTAAAGCCAGGGGGGGTAACGCGAGCCACGGAGGAATTGAAACTCCAAATTCCTGGACATGAGGAATCCATTTCACTGTATGTGTCTGACCTCTCGAGCTTCGATGTGATCCTGGGAATGCCCTGGCTGGTCAAGCATGAACCAAAGATAAGTTGGAAGGAGGCGGTGGTGTGGTTCCCTTCTCAGTATTGCCAGGAAAATTGTCAACCAGAAAGAATCAAGAGCACTCTGGCGGGGGCAGTGCAGGAAATCAAGCCAGTAATCCTTCCCTCAAAATACGAAGAATATAAGGATTTGTTTGATGAGAAAGAGGCCGAGACCTTACCCCCTCACCGCCCATTCGACTGCGCGATTGATTTATTTCCAGGGGCAAGTATTCCGTCAGGAAGAATTTATTATTTGACAGAAAAGGAGAGAGAGGCGTTAAGAGAGTTTCTGGAGAAGAATCTGAAGCGTGGATTTATACGTCCATCCCAATCCCCTGCTGGGGCCCCCTTGCTGTTCGTGCAGAAGAAAGGAGGTGAGCTCAGACCTTGTAACGATTTCCGCGCATTAAATCAGATTACCATTCCGAATAACTACCCACTACCCCTGATTTCGGAATTGTTAGACTGACTGCGTTCTGCAAAATTCTTCACGAAGCTGGATTTAAGGGGGGCATACAATTTGATCAGAATGCGGGAGGGGGACGAATGGAAGACAGCATTTCTTACGTGTTACAGTCAATTTGAATATTTAGTGATGCCATTCGGGTTGAGTGGGAGGCCGGGTGTGTTCCAATACTTTATGAATGAAGTATTTAGAGACCTTCTGGATGAGTATGTGGTTTGTTATCTAGATTATATCCTGGTGTTCTCAGAGACCCAAGAGGAGCATGACCAGCATGTGAAAACTGTACTGAAAAAACTGAGAGAGAACCACTTGTATGCTAAGCTGGAGAAATGTGGATTTGACTTAACATCCTTTGACTTTCTTGGATATCGTATATCAGCAGGAGGGGTGGAGATGGACCATGGTAAAGTGAGCTGCATACTGGATTGGGGTCAGCCAGTCACCAAAAAGGATGTACAACGTTTTTTGGGGTTTGCAAACTACTACAGGAAGTTCATCCCGGGGTTTTCCAGATTAACAGCCCCTCTGACTGACTGTCTAAGGGGAAAGAAAAAATTTCAATGGACAGAGAGTGCTACAAGCGCCTTTGAGGAGTTAAAAAAGAAATTCGCTTCTTAGCCTAGTCTACACTTTGCTGACCTGGGCTGTCCTTTGTTGTGGAAATGGATGCCTCAGATTTGCCATCGCTGGGGTGTTGTTACAGCCAGACAAGGAAGGGAAAGAGTTGCATCCCTGTGCGTACTTTTCCGGAAAACTCAGAGATGCCAAAAAAAATTACACAACATGGGAGAAGGAGCTGTTAGCCATCAAGGATTCCTTTGAGAACTGGAGACAATATCTAGAGGGGGACTGGCACCAGATCGAAGTGCATTCAGATCACAAGAACCTAGAAAGTCTGCAGACCGCCAGAAAGCAGAACCAGAGACAAATAAGATGGTCCCAGTTCTTTGCCAGGTTCAACTTCAAAATTATTTACCAAGCCCAGGTCAAAAATCAGAGAGCAGATGCCTTATCCAGACAACCGCAACTCAAAGGGGGTGAGGCTAACGACCAGCCCCAGTACGTTGTCCCACCAGAGAAATTGACGTTGGGATCATGCCAGCCTTCGTGGGAAGAAGAACTCAAAAGAGCACAACAGGGAGATGCACACATGCTGCAGTATATTCAAGAAGTGGGACAGGATCAAGACCCAGAAGTGAGTTTTCATTGGAAAGATGGACTGTTGTGGTTCAAAGCAGCCAGATATGTGCCTAAGGGAGATCTAAGACTCAAAATCTTACGTCAGTGTCCCGACTCCGTGACAGCTGGACACTTTGGCATCTTCAAAACCATTCAGAACGTGGCCAAGGACTTTTGGTGGCCCCAGATGCATCGAGAGATTGAGAACTATGTAAAGTCCTGTTCGGTCTGTATGCGGGCAAAAGCAGACACAGGGAAACCGACAGGACTGCTGCAGCCGCTGCCTGTCCCAAGTGACCCCTGGAAGGACCTCTCCATGGATTTTATAACTGATCTACCAAAGTCACAAGGAATGATGGCTATCCTGGTCGTGGTGGATTCGCCCACCAAAATGGCATATTTCCTTCCTTGCCCAGGAGCTCTGGAGGCCAAAGAGACAGCCAAGTTGTTCATAAAGGAAATCTACCGGCTGCATGGACTACCAAATAGTTTAGTTTCGGACCGAGGAACTTAATTTACAACTAAATTTTGGAGGGCAGTTTGGAAACAGTTACAGATGGAACTAAAACTCTCTTCCGCTCACCACCCCCAGACGGACGGGCAGACCGAGAGACTGAACGCTGTTTTAGAAAGGTATTTACGTTGTTATGTCTCCTACCAACAGAATGACTGGGTGTCCTACCTGCATTTTGCAGAATTTGCCTATAATAACTCCCTGCATACCAGCACAGGGCAAACCCCTTTCTTTGCTAACTATGGCTTCCATCCAAAAGCCTTCCCCAGTAGCTCAGGGAGTGTGCCTGTGCCGGCCACAGGAGAATATCTTCAGGAACTTCAGGCTGTTCAACATGTGTTGAAACAGCAGCTAGAGGAAGCCAAGGCTGAGTACAAGAGAGTTGCTGATCAACACCGGAGAGAGGGCCCATCCCTTCAACCAGGAGAATTGGTATGGCTGTCCACCCGATTCCTTCAGATGCCAGGCAAGTGTAGGAAATTACAAGACAAAAAAGTGGGGTCGTTTGAAATAGAGGTTCAGATTAATCCCGTGGCGTATCGCCTAAAGCTGCCAGCCACCTTCAAAATACATCCGGTGTTCCATCGCTCCCTGCTAACAAAGGCCACCCCTCCCAGTGAGTTGCGACCGACAGAGGCTCCAGGGGCTCCGATCCTAGTGGGGGGTCAACCTGAGTTTGAAGTCTCACAGATCCTTGACTCCAGGAGGAGGCATAATCGATTGCAATATCTGATTCATTGGAAAGGATATGGACCGTCCGACAGATCGTGGGAAGACGAGAAAGACGTCCATGCCCCTGACTTAGTACAAGAGTTTCATTAACGCTTCCCTCACCGACCCAGACCAACAGGTGGGGGGGAAGTACAGCATGGGGAAGGGGATGGTGTCCGGATGCAGGATTGGGACCCTGGGAGTTCAGAGGATGAGGAGGAGGGGGGAGATGTTAGTTTCCCAGAGTTGCAGGAGAGACAGAGGACAGAGATAGAGATGTCTGCCGACAGAGACCTTCAGAGCCTGGTAACCAGGGAAACAGACGGCTCCCAGAAGGTTCCCACACCCTCCCCTCTCTCCAGCCCAGAGCAGTTAGAGACGGAAAAAGGAGGGGTTCCAATTCCCCCTCAAGCGGAGAAAAACCTGCCTGACAGTTTAAACCTTCCCCTCCCTCTTCCCCCCATCCTAGAAGCAGATACTTTAGAAGAAGAGAGGGCCATGCCCCCACCCTCACCTCGTTCCAGGAGGCGTCTCAAAGTAACAAGGGAAAGAGAAAGGAGGGGTTTAGAACAGGGCGCTTTGAGACGAAGTGAGAGAATTCACGCCAGAAAAACCCCTTTATAAAGAGTGGGGGGAGCAGAGCGCCCCTGTTCTGTCACCTTTCTTCCATGTTGCAGGTTCTTGTTTGCAGAAGTTGTTCATGCAACGAAGGAGTCTATGTCTGGAAATTACTTTAATAAAAACTGATTTGCTTTCACCAAGTGATCTGATTCTTGAGTCCCAACCTGAACACGACAGCGAGCTTCATGGCTGTGTGGGGATTTGAACCCTGGTCTCCCAGGTCGTAGTCCAACATTGAACTGGGGAGGGGCAGGGAGGGGAAGAGATTGGGTGGGTGGGCACTGGGCAGAGGGAAAGCCCCTTTCCTTTCCAAAAGGAAAACATTGTGAACAGTATCATTGCTTTTTGCCCCACCTTTTTATTCTACAGCAGGCACACCCAAATTTAAACCAAAGCTGTCTCTGTCCACATCCACACCAGGCCTTTAGTTCTCTTTAGACAGTCATGGCTTCTTTCAAAGAATCCTAGTGAAGGGTGCTGAGAGTTGCTAGGATATGCCCTGTACCCCTCACAGACCATCAATTTGAGTGGCTGACTGTTAAACCAGTCTGGCCACTGGAGCCCTCTCAATGGGACAGGAGTCTCCTCTCAGCACCCTTCAGAAACTACACTTCCCAGGATTCTTTGGGGGAAGCCATGACTGTCTCAAGTGAAATCAAAGTCTGGTGTGGATGTGGCCCCCTGATTAGACAAGCTCAGCAGCTGTGAGTCTGGCTTTTAGAACACTGACAGTTGGTTCTTACTGAGCATGCCCATTATCAATGAGTTCTAGTCAAAATTTCTTAAATTAATTAAAATCAGCCAGGCATTTTTTTTAACTTTTAAACTGCAGAGGATGAAGGACACAGTATGGAGCAAGGTCAGTAATAGGATTACAGGTACTCTGTGAACATGGCTGATTTTTAATGTATTTCAACAGATTATGAGAACTCTGACAGAAAAAAGTCCAAAAGGGCTCTGGGTTTTTTCTCTCTCTTTTTAGACTTTGAACTCTCTATTCTCTCTGACTGTTTTGTGTATCACCATGAAAATTTAGAGGGTTGTTTAGCAAGTATTTCTGAGTTCAGGACTATAAATTTTGTAAGGTTTTCTTTTGAAATGAGTTTATGGGAAGCATCAGAATGGCATGGAGGGTATTTTAAATTTAGCATTGTGGAATGTGAAAACTCCACGCTGGCTATAGTATACAGCCACTCTCATGGGTGTATAATATATGCATTCATATATGAATTCTTAAACTCCTATCTTAAGGAATATTTTTAGTTTGATTTAGGTGATGGACTACGACCTGGGAGACTAGGGTTCGAATCCCCACATAGTCATGAAGCCCACTGGGTGACCTTAGGCCACAGAGGGAGGCAATGGTAAGCCCCCTCTGAATATCACTACCATGAAAACCCTATTCATAGGGTTGCCATAAGTCAGGATCGACCTGAAGGCAGTCCATTTCCATTTCAACAAATGATGTGGCAACATCAAATAAATTGGAGTTACTTTTGATAGCTGCTTTTGGTCAGTTTGTTGAGAACTGGGAATGGTCTATCTTTGGCAGAGTCAAAGTTCATTAGCATATACTCCCAACATTTTCTCAAATTAAAACAAGGACATGCTTGTAAATTCCTGCCAACTCAGCTCTTTCTCCTACGATTACACATTGCTTTCTGTATGCTATGTTGACTTACTCCAAAATGGCCTGCCTTCCACTGATTTTAATAGTCAGGAGGGTATTTGTTCTGTCAGCACGAGCAACAACATAACTGTTCTATAATAGGTTATTATCAACTGAACATTCAGAACACTCAGAAGCTGCAGTGTGTGAAATAGCGGACAGTGCCATGAAATGGTGGTCATGCACATGAACTAACAGTAGAGGCAATGCATCCACTCCCTGCTCTTGACCGTTAACTTCTAGAGGTCTTGGGAACTGAACCCTGAAAGAATGACAACACTAGAAGCTCTTGGCAAAAATATTAATAAAGCATATTCAAAAGGCAAAATGAAGGGCATGGTTTACCAAGGACAAGTATCAAAAAGTAGGGACTGTGCATGCTTTCAGACTGTTGCTATTTTGGAGTGGGATTCAACCATATAACAGCAAATTCAGTCTGCACAATTATAGTTTATTGTGAGGTCTTGCACAACAAACCTGCTTCTCCAAAAGAGTGGACTTTTGGGGATAAGGAACCTGATGGGAAAATGCACTGGGCAGTGTGGGATAACACTTGCTTTGATGCAATGTCATCTAACCTCCTCACAAACAAATCAGAACAAATGCTTATTAAGTGGCCAGTGTCCTTGAATCTTCCTGCAAACAAATCAGGATGAATGTTCAATAAACAGGTTGTCCGGAAAGTATCCTATGTCTGGTAAATAGGGACAGGATTGGCATAAAAGATTTATTCTCCGTCTGCTGTCATCCATTGGTTTATGTGATAGTTGGTCTTCACGCCTCTACATTCCCACCACAGTATACCAGTACAGCAGCAATTTTAGTTTTTTCCACTACTAGGCAGCAGAGAAGGCTTGCTAATTGCCAGCCCAAAAGCTATAAGGTCTGAAACTATGCATCTTGAATATAGTTTCTCTGTGGTGGTTGCATGATTACAAACTGTCCTTGTGTCACTCAGAGTGTTGCATTGTGGTTTCAGTAACTTGTGATTTTCATCTTTGGACACTTTGAAATGATCTCTGACAACACAGTCCTCTAGTTTCTTCTCTCCCTTTTTTCTGTTAATTTCCCTAACTGCCTGGAAGGATCCCTTTGCTAAAACATGGCTTTCTAGGCACTATTTAACTATCATAGGTCCTCTTTCTAGATGATCCTCATGGGCACAAGGAATGCACTCTTTTCAGCTGGCCCACTGGATGTCACTGTGAGGCTCTGCAGAAATTCTGCTATAGAGACACTGAACAAAGCATGTTTGGAAGTGCCAATTCCTGGATGTTAGCTGGACTTTTAAGAGTATATTCATAGTGAAGGGTTACATTGTCTTTTAGCTACCTGTGTGAATGTCTAATCATTATGCAGAAGAAGAAAAGTAAAATGAATTTGCATGCTGGCCAATTTAGTGTTCACATTTATGTTGCAAACCCAATTGAACCAATAGCTGCTTTAAGCATTCTGTGTGAAAACATTGTTATTATACTCTTTTCTACCTCTGCTTTTTAAAGTTGCTTCAGGTGATTCACATAGAATGTGGCAATTATATATATAAATCAAATAAATAAATTATGGGACTAAATGAAGCCATGTAATCTGGGTGTAATCTGTGTGGCAGCAGCAATGCTGTGAGCCATCAAAGGAGGTTCTGCTTTTCCAACAAGCCTACTTTGTTTGGCTTGCCACACTTCTGAGCACAGTGGACAGGGCAACTGGCCTTGGGAGCCCAGTTTTAGGGTCAGAAGAAGGCTTAAAAATGTGGAAATTAATGAATTAATTGTCCAAGAACCCCTCCTGCTCTACAGTCTTCTCAGATGATAAGGCTGGCAGTTCTAACACCCTTGGAAGTTCAGGGGGTGGTGGCCTTGGAGAGGGCATTCTAAGCTGTGGAATTCCCTCCCCACAGATGTGCATCTAGCAACTTCATTTTATGGCTTTCATCATATACTGAAGAAACAGCTGTTTACCATGGCCTTTGACACCTGAGCTATATTTTAGGACGAATTCTATTTCTTCTGATTGTAAATTGTTGTTATAACTTGCTCAGGGACCTTATGGTGAAGGATTGGTGAGAAATAATAATAACAACAACAACAACAACAACAATAATAATAAATGTACCAAGCTGAGAGGATCAGAATCTGCTGTGTGGATACATTATAGAACCTTCTTCACTTAAAAACACCTCACATGGGAACCAGGTCTCTTCCTTAATATGCTAATACAATTTGGGAGCCCATTGGTCCACATTGAGAGTAGACATTCAAGAAATACGGAATTAAAATAACGGAAACCTTGCAAGCTGGTCCTAAAAGATCAGTCAGTCTTTGATGTATTCTGGCTCTTCCTCCATGATGCTTTTGCACAATCTGGATATTTATTATACAATGCCTGTCTCTTATGAGGTATTGCTCAGGGTTTGGAATCTTGCCTGAGTCTAGGGAGCAGCTGGAGTTATATAATCTTCATGACCCTTCCTGATTTGAACTCTGAATATACTTTGCTGGATTCTCTGGATATTTTGTGTATACTAGGGAAAAAATAGAAATCCTATTAAAGAGCCAACTAACTGTTCATTTGGGAGTCCCATGTTAATCTTTGGTTTTTAGGTTATTGTGTGGAGTGGTCAGAATTCTGATTCTTGATCTTGGAGAAAATGGTTGATGTAGAGTCATCTCCAGGTTTCTGGGACACTGGGCAAAGTGTCCTTGATGCCTCACTAATGTTGAGGGGTCCACTACTTAGCCCTGGTGGACTTATTACTGGGTAATAGGATGTGCAGGTCATTCCCTATTTTACAGCTTAAATATCAATTACCGATGATTGCAGAATGGCAATACCTTCAATTACAACATTTGCTAGGATCTATATATGGCTCATGTGCTCTGAGTGCTTTGGCATCTTTGAAATTGTTGAAGGTAATTACAGGATCCTTACAGAAAACTACACCCCTAACAGCTGTTTATAAAAATGTAATAGATCTTTGTAAAGTAGAAGTTCATGAAATTGGAGAGATGTGGAACAGGGAATTAGAATGTATTATAGCACCTAAATAATGGAAAATTTCTTTAGAATCTGTCAGGAATGTTTCCTTGGATCTGAAATTGAGACTTATGCAACACAAATTAATATTTTGAGTATATTGGACTCCACAATGTTTGTATAGGAAGGTATTAGATATACAGGTATACAAATAGATGGAGGTGTAATGCTGAGAATGCCTCCTTGAGGCATGTGATGTGGGCTTGTCCAGTGATATATTCCTTCTGGTCTGAAGTTCTTATCTGTATTAATTTTGTACTGGTGAAATCCTTCATATTTGCAGATATTCATACACTAAACTATAGTATATTCTGGTCGTACGGGGATTGACAGCAGGGCAACACAAGTAGGTTTTGTGTAGGGATGGAATCCATTGGCCAATGCCACTTTAAAAGCATTCAGTCAATCTAACAGTCTGGTATCATTTCAAGTTAGTTCTTTATCAGCAATCCACTGCTTTTACTGATCTGTTTTTTCCCCTCGGAAAAACTTTTGATATTAATATCAATATTTTAAAATGTATCAATATTTTAAAAGGAAATGTTAATAAACTAAAAGGAAATATTGATAAATTGAAGGAAATACCTATAAAACATTGATATTAACATCAATATTTCAGATTTATTTATTTATTTATTTTATTAGATTTATATACCGCCCGACTAGCATTAGCTCTCTGGGCGGTGAACAACAGAATATAAAAATACAAAACATCTCAGATCTCATAATAAATACAGGATAAACATATATAAAACAATAAATCAAAAACAATTAAAACAAAATTTAAAACTAAAACGAGTTACATATTAAAACGCCATAGCAAAGAGGCAAGTCTTAACCTGGCGCCGAAAGGAGAGCAATGTGGGCGCCATACGCACCTCTTCGGGGAGACTGTTCCACAGTTCGGGGGCCACAACTGAGAAGGCCCTAGATCTTGTCACCGTCCTCCGAGCCTCCCTATGAGACGGAACTCGGAGGAGGGCCTACGAGCAGGTTCATATCGGGAGAGGCGTTCCGATAGGTATTGTGGTATAAAATAAATAAATAAATAAATATAAAAATAAATAAATTTTTCAGATGTGGATTTAAAAAAAAAAACTTTCTGAAAATAGCTGCAGAAAATCACAACAAAAAAGTCCAATCTGCAACAATAGTAAATATTTTACTTTATTGATTTGTTTGCAGGACCAAAGGCCAACGCAAATTAAAACAATACATATACAATACTTTAAAATTAAATGGAGACATTTAAAAGGGAAGCATTTAAGCGGGGATCTCATGTAAGAGAACTTGCCTATGTAATATCTCGAAGGGCAATGTAATTGACCCTAAGTTTTCTTGCTGCTATTACAAAAAGAGCTACTTTGTGGGTTACTTCCAAGTTATGATTTGACATTAAAAAAATGATTTTTCCATCAAGTGAATCAAGCTGAGGGATTTCTAACCATTTACTAAGAAATCTATTTCTGGGCTGGGTATAAATTGGGCAGTAGAGCAAAACGTGGGGAAGGTCTTCCACCGAGGGTGAGCCACAGACACAATTCCTTTGGTCCTTAGGGACACCGGCTAGTCGACCTTCCCTGTCCGCATTTGGTAAGGAGAAAAAACGTAGGGCTGTAAACGCCCGTCTAAGGACAAGGGGTATTGGTTGAAGGAGATAAGTAGAGCAGTGGGGGTCAAGCTTAAATCGCCAGTACCAAGGAGATACCTTTGAGTTGATGGAGGATAGCCTATCCTGGTTCATAGAGTGGAGGAATATGTATTCACGTAGAGATTTATTATTTGGCATTACAATAGTAAATAAGCCAATTAATCAAAAATTTGGTACCAAATCCAAATTGGGCAGAATTCTAGCACATCCCTAATTTTGTGAGCTCTTATGGTAGCTAAGAGACTTCTACTTTGAGACTGGAATGATAAATACCCACTGTCTTTTACGCAATGGACTGAGGACCTTACTGCCCTGGCAAAATGTGAACATATATGTTACCTTCTTTCCAAGGAAACAAAAAACCCTGGGTAAGTGCAAGAACCCCCTGCAAGTCTCACACCGCTCGGAGATTGAGGTGGCTTGCAACACCCCAAGGTGGTCATGATGGTTATTGCTTCCCTCACCCATTCTCCCCTCCTTTTTTGCATCCTTCTCCAAGCGAGAAGCTTTCTTCCTGATGTGATCTGAGCCCTTCTCTATTTGTAGTCTTAGGCAATTACACATTTGTGTGCATTTTTTCAAAAATAAAGGACTTGGGGTGGGGGAAGGGAGAGAAAGAGAAATGGGTTTTCTTATGCTTTCACAATGACCAATTTATCCGTTGCCTCGAATTAGAGTGGAATAAATTGCAAGGAAGCTTACTCTCCCAGCAGTCCCCAGCAAAGTTAAGCCATTTAGATTAAAAAGCACCAAGGCTATGGTCCTCTTGAGTAAGTTCCATGGGATAATGGGCGTATAGAGAAAGGTGTGCAAGAGATGGCACGACAGATGTATATAAAATTATGATGATGTGGAGAAAGTGGATAGGGAGAAGTTTTTCTTGTCTCTCATAATACTAGAACTTCGGGACATCCAATGAAGCTGAATGTTGGAAGCTCCCTCAAGAGGCAGTGATGGCCACCGACTCAGATGGCAAATGCATGGAGGATACAGTTATCAATGGCTAAGGGTTTTCACAGTCTTTAAGGGCAGCCCCACATAAAGTCCATTGTAGTAATCCAATTTAGAAGTGACCAGAACATGAATGTGTGTAATGAGGTCTGATTTCAACAGGAAAGGATGTAGCTGGAATGGTAAAAGGCATTCTTGGTCATTGCTATCACCTAAGAATTCAGGGGCAGCACAATTTCTAGAGGGTTTCCAAGATGTGAACCTGCTGTTTTGAGGGAGTGCACTAATACACCTCCCCTACAATTGTTATTTTGCTACATCCAAAATATCCTCTGAATTTGTGACCACAACCACATAATGCTTACTTAAACTTATTGACAGCTGTAGTATTCTGTACTAGGATATCAGTCTCACACTGCAGAAAGTACAAGTTTTAATCAGCCCTCATTGTCTGTGGATTTTTCAGCATGGTATGTTCAATATTACAGCTACTTGTAGCTGAAAATTCTGGATTTCACAAAAGGCTCCTAACTGCTTGTTTGCATTATACTTTTAAAGTGCTTTCAAAATTATGAAAATATGCAGGATCCTAAATAAATCCTTTCACATCAAAGGGTATGGAGTAGTAAGGATGACTGAAAACAAAGAATTTGGCAATCTGAAACGGCTTAGGGTGTTTTTTTAAGTGGCTAACAAAATCCATCAAAGCCATTAAAGCATAAACCCACAGATTTTTTTAAAAGTGAGAGTTGAAGTTTGTTTATCATGGTGTGGAAGAGCCTTTGGAAACCCAGCTCAAATGAGGGTGGAACAAAAGCTTGTCCAATTTCAGTTTTTAGCAGAGTCTTATTCCAGTAAAAGGGGGCAAAAGTGCTTGTTGTGAAACCAATGAGAAGATGCTGCAAATCTGCAGTATTAAAAATGTAAATCCAAAGCCCAAGGGTGCCTGGAACGCAAGTCAAAGAGCTGGAGGAGAGAATGCATCAAGCGATAACAAGTGCCAGCATTCAGACTCCATGCCCTGTTCTGATTATCTCCCTGGTTTTGTGCTGACCATACCAGTAAGGGGACAATAGAAGCAGGCAAAGGAGACCTTGCAGGTCTGGAGCTACAGCTTTCCAGTGGTTGAGACTTTGCTTCATGATAGACTACAAAGGCTACAATAATGGCAGAGCATCTAAACAAAAGCAGATGTGAGAAGAAATAATGTAGGGGATTTTATCATTAGCAAATCTAATGCATCTTTTCTCTCCCATATGATATATACTAAAGTTTTACATCAATAGAAAAATAATAAAACATATAACTGCACATGTGGTAGTTTCTTGGGCCCAATTCACACTTCTTTGATGTGGTAATGTGGTCACTATGCAACATCATTTTTATGTGGGGAGGCATTTGGATGCAATAATCTCCATATGACAAATCCAAAGTTACAATAGCAGAAAATATACGTGAAATCCAGTGTTTATCTTAGTCTTCACACTGGGATATGTGTGGTGTGTGCTCGTCTATTTCAGGTTTTTGGTGTTATTGTTTTGCTTTTTACACGGAGGGTAGTATTTCACACAGAATTCTCCATATGCTAAAATGATGTGGTGTAGTTACCATGGGAAGACTTCACCACATATAAAAGCAAAAGGGATGGGTTTGATTTTGTTTCTAACATATGAACAAGTCACCATAAGGTGACTTAAATGGGTTGTACTCCAATAGATAAGCTTTGTTGTGAAATTTCCACTCACACTGAAGATGTGGGGCTGAGGGTGGGAAACGATATGTAGAACAGTTCTGCAAATCTGATACTGGGATTCCTATTTATGCCTTACTCCCAAAGTTCAAAATATGAAATTGTGAGAGTGCTTTCCCACTTGATTCTGCTTTGTGAAACTGCAGCCCCAGTACCTCTGGGGGGAAGAATGAACAAAAAAGAAGTATGCAAATTACTTAAACTGCACCGTGCAGTTCTGTCTAGATATTTCAAAAAGCAAAGAGTGCTGGATAAAGGCTGGAAGCTAATGAAAAATGGCTACACAACCTTATAGGCATTGCCAAAGAATATATTGCCTTTTTTAACAGCAGTACAGTAGGGCCCCGCTTTACAGCGATTCGCTTTATGGCGATTCGCTAATGCGGCGGTCTCAGTTAGACGCAATTAGAATAAAGCTCCACTCATACTGTGCTTGTTCTGCTTTTACAGCGGTTTTTGGGCATCGCGCGCCATTCCAATAAATGAGTTTCACTTTACGGCAGTTTTCGCTTTTTGGCAGGGGTCCGGAACATAACCCACCATATGAATGGGGCCCTACTGTAGTTTAGGGATTAATTTGTGCCAGATTTCTCACCAAGGCTTAGACCTGGCGCTTACTTCTAATACAATATATACTGCTTCATATTTCAACAAAAATCTCTAAACAGTTTACATATCTCCACAAAAAAGAAATGATATAAGGAATACAATACAAATTCCACCTTCAAAACCGAACAATGTTGCTGCTGCTGATTATGAGTGGCATTCAACTAAGTCCTACTCAGAGTAGACCCATTGAATGTAATGAACTTAAGTTAGTTGTATCCATTAACTTCAATGGCTTTGCTCTGAGGACTAGCATCGAATACCACCTAGTAATTCCACATTTTAAGTAACATAATTAAATAAATATCTCTAACAATGTAGAACAACTAAGAACTACCACAACAAATCATATAAAAAACATCAAAATATATCAAGAGACAATGAAATGCAACCTAATTCTAACATAAACATTTCTACAAACTTTAAAAAACAACAACACAACACCATCCTTGCTACTGGGAGCCACTGCACAATCCCCACAGAAACAATAGAATGTCTTCCAACATGTACACACCACAGAGGGAAGTTGTAGCCAGGTATCCATTTCAAATGTGCTTTTTAAAACCACACATTCTATTTTTATAGTATGTATGATAAAGGAAAACATGAAACTGTGGGGTATGAAGCCACCCTGAATAATCCCAAATAACCCCTATACATCTTGGGTTAGGGTGACTGATTTATGATACTCCATGAAGTCTGAGCACCAGCATCTGCAGGGGATGAGAGACACTATATTATGTGCAAAGAAGCTGAAAAGCAGCTCTAAGTAAGAAGGAACCAAAGGTGCTTTCAGATGAGGTGTTGTGGATCAGTGGTCCTCATGTATGCAAGTTTTTGCAGTGTCTACGTGATGTCGTTGCCATCAATACATCCCATTTATTCCAGATTTGCCCTTTCCAGTAACTTAAAAAACCCTATTGCCAACAATCCATTTGTGGTATCTCAACAGCCCATTTACAATATTAAGCTCCTATCTGGAAGCTCCAGATAATGTGGTGATTAGAATCAACTTTGAATTGTAGTGCATAACTTCAGAACAAGGTTGAACAACTTGTGGCCCTCCAGACGTCTTTTGGACTCCAACTTCCATCAACCCCTGTCAGGAGTAGGGATGGGAGAGAATATCCGCTAAATTGGACTTCGTACTGGAGTTTGACTGAATCCGACAGTCTGCTGTCTTTTCAGGCCGGCACTGATCTCTTGCGGTGGGCCATGGCTGTAATTGGCACGGCTTTTTTAACCCCCCCCCCTGATTTTACGTAATTATCTTCATAATTACCATCACTATTATCCATTAACCTCCATGGATTTACATAAGCATTTATATTAAAATTTAAGTAATTTTTTTCACCACCAAAAAAACCAACAGTGGATCGAATCGACAAGTGCAAGAGCAAGCTGTAACAAAAAAAAGGCGAATTGGGACTGAACAATTACGATCGGAATACAAGTGGATTGGAACTAGGCAGTGAACCCCATTCCTAGTCAGGAGTTATGGGAGCTGTAGTCCAACAACATTTGGAGGACCACACATTCCCCACTCCTGCTTTAGAAATTTCCTTGATTTAACATAGAGCACATATATAATTGAGCACAGATAGAAGTTTGGTTTGGACCAAACCAACACTATAATTGACATTTAACAGTCATGTTTTATTGACTCTTCCATAAGAATGATAAGCGTTAATCTTAGTTGCTCCTGATGCCCTTAGTTGTATAAAACATGATGCTTCTTTCTGCTCCCTGTAATGATGCTTCCGCATTATGGAAAAAGTCTTGTCTCTCCCAACATGCCCAGACATATCAGTGTAAACTTATGATTAAAAAAATGACAGAAGTGTAATTTCTAATAACTGGGAAATTGTTTCAAAAGGCTCATTCACACTTGTGGTTTATCATGATTAGAGGATTCATTGTGCAGCCTCATCTTGAAACACAAGCCCAGCATCCACAGGGATAATTGGCTTTGAATTCTCTGCAATTCATACCTCATTAAATTAGGCTGTCAGGCTATCCTTCTCTATCCACCTTGATGGATTCTTTGCTGATCTGTGTGACTGTACAATGTTATTTCCCAGTTCTCCTTCATAACTCCGTTGGAGTGGGGAAGCTCATAGCATGGGACCCTTGTGCATGCTTTGTAGCATGAATATCAAAGAAAAAAATTCCATTTTGTTATTGCATTCATTTTCATCAAAAACTTGCTATCATTAAAATCGGCTTTCATTTCATTATTAATTTGTTAAAATTGCATTCATTTCATTACTCATTCATAAGACTCACATTCATTTCATTCCTTACGTTAATTTTTGCCTGATTGTATTTTCTCTTCTGTTATTGCTTGGATTTTTATTTTTTTTTTGCTGTTGTGGCGGCAGCAGCACAGCTGATTTCTGCAGCCGTTCCTGATGACTAGTTTTATTTTCTCAGTGTGTCCCAATATCCTAGGGCATTCTGGGGAAACTTTACTGCTGTAACCAAAATGGTTCACCCCCACCTCACCCCAAGCAGCCAATCTTTCTCTCCTGCGATATTCTGGAATGACACAAATGCAGGACATTCTGGGGAAATAAAAGCAGGTGCAGTCTCTAGGGGGGAAAGTGGTAACTGTTCTCAATGATCTGTTTATTTCTTCCCTGCATCTCACCTGGCTCCCTTTCCTTCCACGACTGCCTCCATGGGTACTTTGATCTACCCCGTGCACTGCTCGGTCTTTTTCCATTCTCAGGATTTAGATGACTGTATGAAATGACAAAACTATTACAGCGTGGATTTGGTCATAGTGACTTTAAAAAGTTGGAATACCCTCGTGGCTGTGGCTTTGATGGTCTTAAAGACTCAGGGTTCCTCCAGACTGGCTGCATTCTGCAACATGTTCTTGATGCAATGAAAGTGCATTAGTGGTGGATATATTCTATTTTATTAGTTGTTCTGCAATGCTTTCCCAATGTTACCACATTATTGGTATCTGCAGGGGCTCTAGTGTAACAAAAACTGGACAACCCCATCCCCAGAACAGTTATGGTATGAGAAGTTATGGGATTTCAGTAGGAAGTTACGGGATGTGACCTGAGTTCCAATGAAGCAGTATGACCACCCCAAAACTTTTAAAGGCACAGATAGTATTAACAGCCAGATTGTGTATGACCAATAGCATCAACAACACAAATAATCATGAATACACAATGAAAAGGATGTCTGGAGGAGCCCTGATAGGATGCTGGGTATGGGGGCTACATGATGGTGCTCTTCCCTATTCTGAAAGTGTCTTCATGGCACCACATCATTTGTTGAGGTTGATACTAAGAGCTTGTCCACATTTGAGGTGGATCTTGCTTGGAACCCATGTTTTCCCCATTTGAATTTGACCTTATTAGTACACACAGACACAGACATAGACAGACAGACACACACACATTTGTAGTTGAAGCTGAAAATCAAATCTACTTGTTCCCGTCCACACCAGTAGGTGTTTCTTTTTGTCTTTGTCCCTGCCTTCCAATTTGTTGATTCCAATGAGTTAATTATGCAGAAATGGGGCATGGACACCGGATCAGCTGAGCAGTGCATGCATCTTTTTTTAAAAAAGGTGTCCACCTAGGATTTGGACAATATTAGTTATTTATTTATTTTATTACATTTTTAGACCGCCCTATAGCAATAAGCTCCCAGGGCGGTGTACAGCATAATAAAACAGGTTAAAATACAAGTAAATATATTAAATACAATGTAAATACAATACACAATAAAACATAATTAAAAATTTTCAATAGCATACATCCGGGAATTCCCAGTTCAGTACAAACTTGTATGCAGATGCTTTATGTTCAATCCTAAAATAACAGGCAATACAGTATTCTACAGTGAAATCAATAAAAAAAATGAAGCATGGTGATCTGGTGAAATGATTGTTTTTCAGTTGTCCTGTATTGCAGAAAAAAAATTTTTTTTTTAATCACGACTGCTGAGCTTGCTGCCGGAACAGAACTGGAGTTAAGGTGATGCAGGAGGTGTGGAAAGGAGAGTAATGAAAACTGGTGATTGATCCACCCCCAGGAAAAAAAATGAGGCAATGCATCCACTGTCTCCAGTGGAACAATTATCCCTGGATTAGGGAAATACAAATTTATAGGGGAAAACCACTGGGATAGGAGCTGTTTGAAGAGGATGTCATATGGATGATGCTACTGAAAGGGGAACACACAGAGCTTCTAATACACATTAAATTCAGGTGTGGACAAGCTGTCTGGTACTATTATTTTCATGTTGGGGTAGTTTAAGGTTGAATTGAATTGAATTGAAACTTTATTTTTACCCTGCCCTTTTTCCAAACTGGAACTCAGGGCGGCTTACAAATAGAACTACATGTAGTTAAAAACATAGAAAAACATACAATTAAAATACAATTAAAATATGCACAACCTTAAAACTGTGAAAGGCACTTAAAAATCTAAAAACAATTTAAAATAATACAAATAATAATATAAAACAATAAAGCAAGCCTTGTAAAGCCCAATCCTAAACACCTTCTATCCCAAAAGCCTGTCGGAATAAAAAAGTCTTTACTTGCCGACGGAAGGATGGCAAGGAGGGGGCCATTCGTGCCTCCCTAGGAAGGGAGTTCCAGAACCTAGGAGCAGCCACCGAGAAGGCCCTATCTCGTGTCCCCACCAATTGCACTTGCGAGGGTGTTGGGACTGAGAGAAGGGCCTCTCCTGAAGATCTCAGGGCCCGGGCAGGCTCGTATAGGGAGATACGGTCTGACAAATAGCCTAGACCTGGGCTGTATAGGGCTTTAAAGGTCAAAACCAGCACTTTGAATTGTGACCAGAAACAAACTGGCAGCCAGTGGAGCTGTTGTAACAAGGGAGTTGTATGGTCCCTGTAACCAGTCCCTGTTAATACTCTGGCTGCAGCTCTTTATACCAGTTTAAGTTTCCGAACAGTCTTCAAAGGCAGCCCCACGTAGAGCGCGTTACAGTAGTGTAAACGGGATGTAACTAAGGCATGCATCACCATAGTCAAATCAGGCATTTCCAGGAACGGGCACAGCTGGCGCACTAGTCTTAACTGGGCAAAGGCACTCCTGGCCATGGCCAAGACCTGGGCCTCCAAGTTCAGAGCTGAGTCCAGGAGCACACCCAAACTACGAACCTGTGTCTTCAGGGGAGTGTAACCCCATCCAGCACAGGCTGATTCCCAATTCCCTGATCTGCCCTTTGACTGACCAGGAGCACCTCTGTCTTGTCTGGATCTAGTTTCAATTTGTTCGCCCTCATCCAGTCCATCACTGATGCCAGGCACTGGTTCAGGACCAGGACAGCTTCCTTGGCTTTAGGTGGAAAGGAGAAATAGAGTTGGGTGTCATCCGCATACTGATGGCACCGAACCCCAAACCCCCGGACAACCTCTCCCAGCGGTTTCATATAGATGTTAAACAACATGGGGGACAAAACTGAACTCTGAGGGACCCCATAGGTCAACGGCCAAGGAGTTGAACAGGAGTCCCCCAGCACCACCTTCTGAGTTCGTTCCTCCAGAAAGGAATGGAGCCATCGTAACACAGTGCCCCCAAGTCCCATCCCAGCAAGGCAGTCCAGAAGGATACCATGGTTGATGGTATCGAAAGCTGCTGAGAGGTCCAGTAGAACTAACAGGGACACACTCCCCCTGTCCAGCTCTCTGCGAAGGTCATCCACCAAGGCGACCAAAGCTGTCTCTGTCCCGTAACTAGGCCTGAAACCAGACTGAAATGGATCCAGATAATCCATTTCATCCAAGAATCTCTGGAGCTGGATGGCCACCACACGCTCTGTTACCTTGCCCAAAAATGGAATGTTGGAGACTGGCCGATAATTTCCCATTATGGAGGGATCCAGGGAGGGCTTTTTCAACAAAGGCTGTACAACTGCCTCTTTTAGGCACGATGGAATTCTGCCTTGTTGTAAAGAGGCATTAACTACTCCCCTCACCCACTTGGCCAGTCCCCCTCTGGCACTTTTGATGAGCCAGGAAGGGCAAGGATCCAGCAGACATGTGGTGGCTCTCGCTTCTCCAAGGATCTTGTCCACATCCACGGGCTGTACAAATTGAAAGGAATCCATTATTATTGGACAAGCAGGAGCCAAAGTTACATCCCCTGAGACTGTATCAATTTTAGTGTCCAAGTCGGAGCGAATCTGAGCGACTTTATCTGCAAAGTGTTGTGCAAATTCTTGACAGCGGGCTGTTGAGTGGTCTATATTACCTTCCTGGGGGCCAGAGTTTAAAAGACCCCTGACCACTCGAAACAGCTCCGCTGGACGGCTCCCAGCAGACGCAATGGTGGCAGAAAAGAAAAGTTTCTTCTTAGCCCGCACTGCCACGGAGTAGGCCTTCAGATAGGCTCTAGCCCGTGTTTGGTCAGACTCGCACCGAGTCTTCCTCCAACGTCGCTCAAGTCCCCATCTTATTCTTTTCATCGCCGCCAGCTCCCTGGTAAACCAGGGAGCTGGTTTGGCTCCATTCCATAAGAGGGGACGCTTAGGAGCGATCGTGTCCACTGCCCTGGTCATTTCCCCATTCCAGACGTCAACCAGGGCTTCGGCAGAATCATCTGCCACGGTGACAGGAAAATCCCCAACAGCCATCAGAAAACCATCTGGATCCATCAGCCTCCTGGGGCGGACCATCCTAATCAGTCCCCCACCCTTGCAGAGGTTCTGAGTCCCAGTGAGTCTAAATCCAACCAGGTAGTGATCTGTCCATGACAACGGAACTATAGAAAGTTCCTCAACACCATCATCCCATCCAACACAGAAAACAAGGTCCAAAGTGTGACCAGCGACATGAGTGGGGCCAGATAATACTTGGGACAGACCCATGGTTGCCTGGAGGCTATGAAATCCTGAGCCACTCCCGACAGAGCTGTTGAAGTCACCCAATACCACAAGCCGAGGGGACTCCAACACCAACCCCGAGACCACCCCGGCTAGCTCAGGAAGGGAGACTGTTGAGCAGCGGGGTGGGCAGTACACCAACAGGATCCCTATTCTGTCCTGGCCACCCAATTTCAAATATACACATTTGAACCCCGAAGACTGTGGGAGAGGGCACCTGGTCAGGGGGATGGCATCACGATAGACTACTGCAACTCCACCTCCACGTCTCCCAGGTCTCACCTGCTGCTGCACAGAGAAACCTGGAGGGCAAAGCTGGGAGAGATTAACCCCCCCAGCATCATCCAACCAGGTCTCCATGATACAAGCCAGGTCGGTGTGCTCATCCAGGATCAAATCCTGAATGGCCATCATTTTGCCATTCACTGACCTTGCATTCACAAGCAGCATTTTCAACCCGGGGGAGCTGACACCGCGGCTATCCAGACTATTTGAATGGGGAGACAGTTTGGGGGCAACCAACACGCTGTTGCACTTCCGTCTCCCCCAATGACATAATTGCCTCCCCACTCCATATCTCCCTCTACCCTCCACAACATTAATGGCAGCCCCTTGGTTCCCTTCCCCTGCCCACTTATGTTGAAAGCACATCCTTCCTATATAGCAGGCAGGCTATACTCTTAAAACCAACACACTACACTGACAGGCAGGTGTCAAACACATAAAAAACCCTCCCAGTGCACTAAGTTCCAAAAAAAGAGAGAAAATAATAATAATAATAATAATAATAATAATAATAAATAAATAAACAAATAAATAAATAAATAAACCCTCCCCTTGTACACCTCCAAGATAGCTCCCCCAAAGGCGACCCTCCTTTAATGTCGCCCCATCCATTTCTTTCTCCTTTTCTGGTTTCAAACCTTTCCATTAGCTTTCTTACAAGCTCTTTTTAACTTAGCAAAACCTTCTAGTTGATGCTTTAATTCTTTCATGAGTTAAGTATTGCAGTCCTTATTTGTACTCCTCCCATTTTCCATCTTCAGCCTTTCCTGTGCAGGGATTCCAAGACAGTTATAATCTTAAGAAACAAATAAATACAAAATAGTAAGGTGGTCCTGGAACGACAATTTCAAGGTATATAAAAGGAAAAACAGATTGCCTCTTCCTGCTTAACAAAGGAAGTGGGGATTTTACTTTGGGTGGGATTTACGGTACTTCTTGTAAAGGATACTCAACATCTCACAGCTTTCCAAAGCCAACTGATGGGGGACACAAGGCACTTTTGGACTCTCAAATTCCCAGGCCACCTCACCCAGAATGGCTCACTCTGAAAGGAATAAGTAAGTGGGAAAAAGAGAACAAAAACATTTGGAAGGCAACAGAAGCAGTTCAAACAGGATACAAAAAGAAAGAGGGAACCGCTGTAGGGAACAGGAAGGAGAAGTAACATAATCAGAATGACAAGCGGAATCAATTAGGTGAGCTGAAGAATTCAAGATGGAGGAAAGAGGGAAGAAGACTGTGCAAGAGAATGTTGTAACAGTCAATCCAAGAAATGATGACAGGGTGAAAAGATAGAAAAAGCTGAATTTCATAACTATACACATCAGCACTCCTTCAAAGAGGGCATGCCCTGGACCCCAGAAGTTTTCTTTATTTGATATAATTAAGTTTAAGGAAGGTGAAAATTAAAAAAAACCCATTGAATTGCCTGACACTTCAGTAATGCCTGCAAATATATGACTTTTTTTCTTGCTTTGTACAAAATAATTTTGTTCACTTGGCTGGATGTTTAAAAGAGAGTTTGACCTGGTCAAAAGCAGCAACAGAAAGCCTTATTAACGATGTTCTTTGGAGCACAGTCAAATATTCCAGCAGAGTTATTCTTAGTTTGTTTGATAGTAAAAATGGCAGGATTCCTAGCTAAAGAGCCAAAACTGTCGCTTATCAGTACTAATGGAGGTGAATTTATAGGCTGATTAACATTTCCTGTTTATCCTTTTTCGTAGCTGCATTTCTAGCAAGAAAAATGTCCCCAAATGGCCTTGCCACTTGTATAAGATATACACGTTCTCCATGTTGACCATTAGAGGGAGGAAGCAGCCAAGGTAAAAACTGCCTTATTTCAGAAAGAAAAAAAAAACACCCACAGCTGTCAAGTGCCTTTGTGCACTCTTGAGTCTTCTTTGGTCTCTCTTTCAGACAAAAAAGGTATAGTTGTGAGGCTCATTTCGTTGTAGTTAACTCATTGTGTTCCACCAGACAGTTAAAAATAAGCAATATAATGCATAGTACTTAATAAAATCTAGTATTTACATAGTGCATTTCAAGTGTCCAAAGTATCATTTCAACAATCCTTACAATAGTTCTGTCTTGTGGGATAATATTGTTCCTGCATGTGGGGGATGGCTGGAACAGAGAGGTAACTTGCCAAAAGTAACTAGTGGGATCACAGCTGAGATGAGATTTTAATGGGGAAGTTTGCAGCTTACATCTTGCAAATGCCGTTCTCCGTTTTATATGGCAAAACTAAGCAATGGGTTGTAATGTAGGGTGCCCTCTGGTAAAGCCAACAAGAACTGAAGGCAACCACATGAAAGCTTGCTATGTAGCCATTGGTTCTTGGAGGACTGGGCTATCAACAGGTATGGCAGGAAGGAAGGTGGTGGCCTCCAATGACCTGCATAGGGGACTGTGAAAGTGGGGTGGTGCTTTGGGCTCAGCATTCGTATGGGCTTGAACCTCGCCTGAGCAACAAGGTCTTCATAACTCTGATGAATCTCAGTGTCTTCCTTGGCTCTGACCTTTCTGCCTTTCTTCTTCAGCACTGACTCTCTGGTTCAACTCTGGGTGCCTGGCTTACCTCTGACAGCTGCCTGTTGCTCAGCCCTGACAGGGGCTCACATAATACCATACTGATATCTCCAGGTTCAGAGTTAGCAGAGTATACCTCTGGATACTGAATTTTGAGGAGGAGACAAGGGGGATAGGGCTGTTGCCCTCATGACTTGCTTGTGGACTTCCTGGGGGCATCTAGCTGACCATTGTTGGGAACAGGATTTTGGGCAAGATTGGTCCTTGTTCTCATTCTGGAGAGCTCTTCTTCTGTTTCTATGGGTGAGCTACATCCAGCTTTGCCTGGCTTTTTTAAAAATTACAATTCCTGCAGAGTACAAAATCATTCTAAAATTTGCAAGAGTATATACTCAGGATTTTTTAAATCTCTTAAGTAGGGTTGCCAGGTCGGAGCCATTCAAAAACCTGAGAAAATGGGGGCGGGCCCTAGTGACATCACGGGATGGGCCCTAGTGATGTCATGGGGCGGGCCCTAGTGATGTCACAGGGCGGGCCCTAGTGATGTCATTATGCATTATACATTGTATCAACCACAGTTGCTTGGAGCATGCCATTAAAAAAAAATTCTCTGGATATTAAAATAGAAATCTTACCTAAAATAGGGTGTTCCTAGGTCCATCTGAAGTGACAAGGTCATTCTTTCTCACAAGCTTAGGGTGATGCAAAATGGAAATGGACTGCCTTCAAGTTGATCCCAGATAGGGTCTCCATGGTAAGCAGTATTCAGACAGAGGTGGTTTACTATTGCCTTCCTCTGAGTCTGAGAGGCAGTGACTGGCCCAAGGTCACCCAGTGAGCTTCATGGCTGTGTGGAGATTCAAACCCTGGTCTGCCAGGTCACAGTTCAACGCCTTTAGGGAACATTTAATCTAGCTTACTTGCTTCTGGCAAGAAGGGTTTACGTGCCCTCAGGCCAGGCCATTATTGGAAGAAAGGAGCTTAGTGTTGCAGAGATGTTAGATGGGAACACAGATAGATGCCCCTGAAGGCAGCAACTGTAAACATGCTTATTAAGGAACTAAGCCCCATAGAACTTAATAGGACTTACTTCTGAGTAGATATGGTTGCAGCCATGTTAAGGACAAGGGAGGGCATTCTAGGCAAATAATTGGGTGTCAGAACAAATTAAACCAGAACTGTCACTAGCAGCTAAAATGATGAAACTGAGGTTATCATACTTTGGACACATCATGAGAAGACAGGATTCAGTAGAAAAGACAATAATGCTGGGGGGGGGGGAAGAGGAAGGCCAAACAAGAGATGGATTGATTCCATAAAGGAAGTCACAGACCTGAACTTACAAGATTTGAACAAGGTGGTTCATGACAGATGCTATTGGAGGTCACTGATTCATAGGGTTGCCGTAAGTTGTAATCAACTCGAAGTCACTTAACAACATGTACTGGAGAATATCCCAGTGGACTGTTTCAGAAATCTTTAATGTGAGACATAGCCCCAGTATTTTTACTGGGAGTCAGCATGTATAATGGTTAGTATGCTGAACCAGGACCACTGAGATTCAGATTTCTAAATCCCCACTTGCCCACAAAGCTTGATGGGTGTGGGCCTCTCACATACAGAGACTCAGGCTGCAATTCAGTACATGTCTATTCAGAAGTAAGTTCCATTGGGACTTACTCCCAGGTAAGTGTGTACTAGATTGCAGCCTCAGCCACTTCAACCTCCCATAGGGTTGTTTTGAGTTTAAAAGGGAGCCATGAATGTCACCCTGGGCTCCTTGGAGGAAGGGCAGGATGTAAGTATAATAAATAAATATTAAGTAATACCAACAGCCTGGTCAGTGCATCAGTCTTTCAGATTATGTTGCAAAATAAAACTCTCTTCTTATAGGAAAATTCTATGTTGGACAAAAAAGGAAAAAGTTACCATTTGAAGAATAGTGATTAAGATATTATGGATGATTATTATTTATGAGAAATCAAAATTACAGCTAATGAGATAGCTATAACTCCACATCTTATGTGTTCTGTCATGCTAGAGATCTAATGAATTTGAGGATTATTCCAGTTTTTAGGATCTATATGGGCAGAGCAATGCTATTCCCTGTTCCATACTGCTGGAGGGAATTATGATGCTATAGAGATGTCCCTCTGGCAGAGTGTCTGTGTGTTTCTATGCTGCCATGGAGGCCTCTGCTGGGCTTGCTGAAAGCATAGGGGACTGCATGCTACCACTGGCAATGTTTCCATTGGCAGTAGCCATTGCTAAGGCTCCAAAATGGGATGTTGAAGGAGTGGAGCAGAGACAGTGATGGATCCACAGCTGGTCTTCTTCCTGGAGAATCTAAACCTCTGCCTGGCCATGCAAAAAAAGAACCCCCCCTTCCACCTTTATATCCTGGTTGGCAGGGCTGTGGATGCTGAGGGGAATCCACTGCTCTTTCCCTTCCCAGCCCCAGCCAGATTGCTCTGTTAAGCATTACCTGATTTTTTTGTTTGCTGCTGTTGAACAAATTTTTCCTGCTCCTGCTGAGGCTGACAGGCGGAGCCGTGGAGGGCAGGCCGGGCCGGCTCCTTCTTAGCCCCGGAGCCGGTTCCCCTGCTCCAAGAAGGGTGGCCGGCGGCTTCACCCCTCCTGCTGTGGGCGCTGCTGGGTGGCAGCGGCTGCGATGGCCCCCCCTAGCCCGAGACTGCTGAGCGAGCCCCATCGCGGCCGCTGCCGCCCAGCGGCACCCACAGCAGGAGGGGTGAAGCCGCTGGCCGTCCTTTCAGGAGCAGGAGAACCGGCTCCGGGGCTAAGAAGGAGCCGGCCTGGCCTGCCCTCCACGGCTCCTGCTGAGGATGACAGGCCGCGTGGGCCCCGTCTCGGCAGCGGTTGCTAGGAGACGGGGCCTACGCAGCCTGGCCTGGCAGCCTCAGCAGGAGCCGTGGAGGGCAGGCCAGGCCGGCTCCTTCTTAGCCCCCTGCTCCAGAAAGGACAGCCGGCGGCTTCACCCCTCCTGTTGTGGTCGCCGCTGGGCGGTGTGGCAGCGGCAGCGATGGGCCCCCCCAACCAGAGACTGCTGAGCCCCAGAGGAACTGGCTCCGGGCCGGGCTAAGAGGTAGCCGGCCCAGCCTGGCCTCCACTGCCACCGCTCGCCTCCACCCATCACCCTCACGCCTCACTTGTACTTCTGTGGGTGGCGGGAGCGGGCAGGGGCTGCTGCTGGCAGCTGGAGGGATCCCTCACTGGGCGGCGGCTGCTCAAGTTCTCTCTCTGCAGTCCTGACTCCTGGACCCTGCCTGCCTGACTGATAAAGGGCGGGAAGGCGGCCAGCCACAGCCCAAGTCGTATGCATGTGTAAAACACGCATGCATGGCTGAGGGGGCCAATGAAAAGCCGGAGATCCACCAGTTTAAATAAAGTCTAGCCGGAGGCCGGAGACAGCCCCCTTTTGCCGGAGACTCCGGCAGAAAACTGGAGACCTGGCAACCCTACTCTTAAGACTTTACTAATCTGTAACATATGATCCTGAGGAAGAACACAGAAAGTAGATTGCTGGATCAGAGCAAAATCCACCTAATCTAGCATTCTTTGTAAGAATCCCAGTAACCAGGAGGTACCAGGTGGCCCATCAGAAATTGGTCAGTAGCCCACCAGTGGACTATGGACTATAGTCTCTTCTACTCACCTGTGTTAAAAGCTACTTTCCCCCTTCATTACACACAGTACTATGACTGCTCCGCTCACTATAGAATAAAGGTAAAGGTGTCTCTGCACTTGTAGTGTGAGTCGTTTCCGACTCTTAGGGTGACGTCTTGCAACGTTTACTAGGCAGATCGTATATATGGAGTGGGATTGCCAGTTCCTTCCCCGGCCTTTCTTTACCCCCCAGCATATGCCAGGTACTCATTTTACTGACCATGGATGGATGGAAGGCTGAGTGGACCTCGACCCCTGTTACCGGAGATTCGACTTCCTCCTTCCGTTGGAATCGAACTCCGGCCGTGAGCAGAGCTTCGGCTGCGTTACCGCTGCTTACCACTCTGCGCCACGGAAGGTCATATAGAATAGCCAACTAGAAACACAGCCAGGTTAAAAAAAAAAAGGCTGGGAAAGAAATATAAGGAATAAAATGTTTTGTTGAGCAGTTTGACTTATCCAGTGATCAAGTTTGAATTATTTCTTACATTTTAGTAGTGAGCAACTGCCCCAGAGCTGTAGCCACTGCTGGCTGTTTGAGCGTTACAAAATGCAAAGCCTTCCAGTGTCTGAGAAACTCTTTCAAAATTGTAATTGCTTAGGAAAGCGATTCTGTTTCATAAAATGTTATGTACTGCCAAAATGAGTGAGTCAACATGATGGGAATATTACTTTTCACTGCTTATGCAGCTTTCCCTGGAAGGGCCAGAAGTGCTGTGGTCCAATCCTGCTCCTGTTACATTTATGGAATTTTTGTCATTGCCTTCTACGGAAACATGATCAGTTTCTTTATATTTTTATAGGTTTTAAATGGACTGTGCATTCCATGGGTTATACTGTGACTAAGAGTTATGTTTGTAATAAGAGACATGTTGCTTTGGATAGAAATGCTGCCATGAGTATCAAATACAGAAGTAAACTCAAGCAAACTACCCATAGTCCTGATGCAACACCATTGTCTTAATGGACCCACACAAGGGACAAATCTGGCCCAGCATACGTGATGTAGCTGCTCAGATGACACAGAACCTTGAGCCCCTAGTCCAAATTCAGTCACAGAGGACATCACCATTACATAGCACAATAATGAGAAACAAATTTGTTGGCTTGATTTTTGCTAGAATAGACATGGGAGAACAACATTCCTTGAACATGCTCTAGCCCAAACCCAAAAGTCATTCTTCCCTCAAGAAGGTGTGTGGAATACACCTGGCTGTTAGTATGAGCAAAGGTCACTAGAGATGTCAAGAATGTGTGACCTTAGAGTCTAGCAGCAGAAGTGGCAGGACAATGCAAAGTGGCTTGTGATGTGGATTGAAGCAGTGGCTTTTAATTTTCTGTAATTTATTTTACTATTCTCTTTTCACGCTGCATTTGTGCCTTTTTCCTGTTGCAAGTGGGATCATACAGTTTGTAACTTAAGGGTTAATTCTATTAGTGTTAAAGTCAACTAGCCAAGAGGGGGAAGGGTGACAGTGTTACTTAACAGCCAGGCAGAGTGGCATGATATTCAGCAAGGCAGCACGTACTGTGATTGGCTGTATAATTCTGAGGGAATCTTTATGTTTGGTTGTATGGTCTCATCCACACCAATGTTTAATGTGTGTTTGCAGCCCCTTGTCCCTGATGTTTTTGGCCACTGTATACATGACACTCCTCTCCACCAGCCCCCACCGCACTCCTTTTTTGCTTTAAATTCAGACTTCCCCTACTTGGGGCTAATTTGAATATATAAATAATCCAAAACCAAACTGCTCCTACCATGGCTCTGGACATGCGTTTTCCCCCATGTTGGGACACGTGGTTAATGATAAATCTTCCCCTCACCATGCCTCCAACTTCCTTTGCTGTTGATTTCCCTTCCAGTAACTACCGTGCTTACTTCAGGCCAGCAGCTGCTGTTGAATCCAAATAGTTTTTTTGTTTTGTTTTAGACCCCTGATTTTGTGCAAAAGTGAGAAACTGCATCTCTGACACACAGAGATACTACTTGTTAATATTTTGTATTTTGGGGATTTAAGATTTGTGTGGCTGTTTTTCTCAATTCTCTGGAAGTTTTCTTGGGAGGAAACTTTATTTAAAAAAAGCTCTCATGCACAGGTCAAACAACCTTGCTCACACCAACAAAAGGAGGGAATGCGATTCTCTAATTAGAAGGCGGGGCCATAAACAAATGTTGGGATTGTATGGTCAGAGAACTCTTGCTTTGTAGAAGGGCTGTGGAGTTGGTATCTCAAACCTTCGACTCCGACTCCTCCTCTATTTTTCTACTGTCCGACTCTGACTCCGACTCCTTCATAAATGGCAAATGTATATTAATGTATTAATATTAATAAATTAATATTAATATTAATATTAAAATATTAATTTTATTTTGAAGTTGGAGTCAGTACATTTCTACCGACTCCGACTCCATGACTCTGACTCCACAGCCCTGCTTTGTAGCTCGTATTAAGCCTGCTGTGTGGATTGCTGTAAGCAAATTGAAAGATAAAAGGAGTGTTTTTGCAGTGAGATGCTGTTCACACGTGCACAAGCCCTACGACTCCCTGCTACGTACAAAGTCTGAACTAAGAAAGACAAAACCTGTTTCTGTCTCCTCAAATTAGACACTGTTTTTGTTTGCTTAGTAAAGTGTCATCAGGGCTTTTCTCTCTTGAATTCATCTGCACTATTTGAGTTTTCTAACAGTTCCAAACCTCACTCTGTTTCTTTCATCCCTCCTGCCTGGTCTTTTTATATTCCCTCCCCCAACACTTTTCTTTCTTATCCCCTTCCTTTCCCTTTCTAGACAATTATTTAAAGTGTTAGCCCTTTCTCTTTCTAATCTCCTCTGGCTCTTTCCCTTCATCATGAGCTGCAGAGAGAAGTTGGGTGAGGGGATTAAGGCGGTGGTAAACACATCCTTGAAAGAGGGTGTGATGCCATCAGCCCTCAAGGAGGCAATTGTAAAGCCCATCTTGAAGAAGCCCTCCTTGGATCCCCAAGTTTTTAATAACTTTCGCCCAATTTCGAATTTACCATTCTTGGGCAAGGTCATTGAGCGAGTGGTGGCCAATCAGTTGTCGACACACTTGGATGAAACGGATTACTTAGATCCATACCAATCAGGCTTCAGGACTGGTCATGGAACTGAAACAGCCTTGGTCGCTCTGGTAGATGATATGAGGAGGGCATTAGATAGGGGAGAATTCACCTTTCTTGTCCTCCTTGACCTTTCAGCGGCTTTTGATACTGTTGACCACAGTATCCTTTTATATCACCTGGAGGGATTGGGAATAGGAGGCACTGTATTACGGTGGTTCTGTTCCTTTCTCTCTGACAGGTACCAACAGGTAGCATTGGGGGAGGAGGTTTCAGACCCTTGGCCTCTACATTGTGGTGTGCCACAGGGTTCTATCCTCTCTCCCATGCTATTTAACATCTATATGAAGCCGCTGGGGACAATCATCAGGAGATTTGGGTTGCAGTGTCACCAATATGCGGATGACACTCAGCTCTATCTCTCGTTTAAATCTTCACCAGAGTTGGCTGTGGAGACCTTGTCCAAGTGCCTGGAGTCCGTGAGTGGATGGATGGGAAGGAATAGGCTGAAACTGAACCCCGACAAGACCGAGGTACTACTCGTGGGGGACAAGAGAAGGTTGGGAACTGTTGACCTGAAGTTCAATGGGGTGAGTCTACCCCTGAAGGACCAGGTCCGCAGCCTCGGGGTTGTACTTGATTCCAAGCTGTCCATGGAGGCTCAGATTTCGGCAGTGAGCCGGGCAGCTTGGTATCAACTACACCTTATATGTAGGCTGCAACCCTACCTTCCTGTTCATCAGCTCCCACTGGTAGTACATGCCCTGGTCACCTCTCAATTAGATTACTGTAATGCGGTCTACGTGGGGTTACCCTTGAAAACGGTCTGGAAACTACAACTTATACAAAATGCGGCAGCTCGACTACTTACAAACAGTCGTCGCCGGGACCACATCACGCCAGTGTTGTTCGATCTACACTGGCTTCCAGTTGTTTTCCGGGCCCAATTCAAGGTGTTGGTATTAACCTTTAAATCCCTATACGGTCTCGGCCCAGTTTATCTAAAGGAGCGCCTACAACGCCACCAATCATGCCGCCTGACAAGATCGGCCACACAAGGCCTTCTCTCAGTCCCGCCAACCAAATCAGCTAAGTTGGTGGGAACTAGAGAGAGGGCCTTTTCAGTGGCGGCCCCCACCCTCTGGAACTCCCTCCCACAAGATCTTCGGCACGCCTCTTCCCTGAATATGTTCCGCAAGGCCTTAAAGACCTGGCTTTTTCAACAGGCTTTTGGGACTTCTGGGGAGGCTTAATGTTCTTATGATCGAAATGCCTCCTATCCTGTATTGTTGTTATCATAATTTATAATTTATATTGTTATATTGTATTTTATTGTATTGTATTTTGCTGCATTTTACTATATGTACGTCGCCTAGAGTGGCCATTGGCCAGATAGGCAGCACATAAATTAAAATTTATTATTATTATTATTGTTATTCAGAAGAGGGAGACTTCCCTTGCCCCCTGCCCCCCAGGCTTTTCTGTCTCTCAGCCACTTTTTCTTGGCCATCATACAAGAGTTGCTGGTGCGTGCATGGGCCCAACTGAAAGGCAACAGCACAGCTACAAGGGTGGGGCAGGCAAGTGAGGAGATACTGGGTGGGCTGTGGCACTGAGGCACACCAGAAAGAAGCCTGAAGGCCACTGGTGGTCCCCAACCCACTGTTTGAGGAACACTCTTGTATAGAATTGGGATATATGCTTGTTATGCCAAAGAATGTTTTCACTTTTTATACCTACGCAGGTAAGTGAGCTGGGCTGAACCCATGCATCCTTACTAGGGAGTGTGTTCAGTTGAACACAGTGAGACTTGCTCGCACAGGATCTCACTGTTAATTACTTTTCACATCTTCAGAAGCAATATGAAATTCTATAAATATAGTCATATATTAAGAACCACCTGATTCTTTATGTTCCATCTCGACCACTGAAATCTTCTGATGGGGCACTTTTGGTTGTTTCCCACACCCCTGAGGTTCAGTTGGCCTCCACTAGGACCTGAGCTTTTAGTGTGGCAAACTCTGCCTTGCGGAACTTCCTACCAATAAAGATTTGTCAGGAACCATCCCTTCTTTTTTTCAGGCGTCTCTTAATAACCGAACTTTTTAGACAGGGCTTTTAACATGATTTCCCACCCACCCCCATGCAGTATTTATTGGTGTTTTTATCATTGTTTTTAATGATGTTTTATTGTTTTTTTAATTGTATCATGTCTTTGTATGTTGTAAGCTGCCTTGATATACTTGTATGAGCTTATAAATATTTTAATCAATAAATATATAAAGAAAGAGTGCCTCCTCCCCATCAGAAAAAGGCAGACCACCAGTACAGCTGATAGGTGTCCAGCGTTTACAATGGAAACTTTCCCTATTAATCTAAACATTTAGCATTGTAACCAGAATTTTGCATAAAATTTATTATATTGCACTATTGACTCCTACTAAAGATTCTTGCTAATACTTCACAATCTAAATGAGGCATGAGAACAAAAGAAAGAAGGAAGGAAGGAAGAATAAAGAAGATAGGGAAAACATGGACAATGCAATTAAAATAAAATTGCATGATTGACTTTTTCAGTTTGCTATACTCTTGCTCTGAGGAGGCTGTGAGCAGCACACAGTGGCTAGGGCTGTGCATGTGCAACACCAGACAAATGCACTGAAAAGTGTAAATTAGCTATTCTGGAGGGAAGGGTGATGGAAGTGATGAAATCCCTGCAACTTGTTCCCTGTCCTGAACAGTTGATTGGTGCTATTGAGAATGCCCATGCACAGCTTCAGCTGGTGGATTTTGATGGTAAATTATCTGCACAGCAGAAGTTTATGTGCATAATGGTCCCAGGGTATGGTCTCAAGGCACACAAGGCCACCAGCTTGGTGAAGCTAATTAGGTTTGGGTGCTGTCAGTGCCTGGATGGGAGACTACCTGGGAGCCACATGTATGCTGCCTTGGGTTCCTTGATGAAAGAAAGGTGGGGCATAAATGTATAAAATAAACAAATCACTATCCAGAAAGGGGTAGATTTTCTGAGTTCCTGAACTGGTTGATTTATGATAATGCTTTTAGTTGGCTGCTGAAACTTGTAATTAGCTAGTCTGTATTGCAAATCTAGTTTGTTTATAATTCCCATATGTAGAATGAGCTGCCGAATGTAACTCTGATCCACTAAAGTTGTAATATATTCGTAATTAAAAGCAAGTTTTATTATGAGTAAATGTCTTTTTTCTGCATCTGCACGAGATCGTGCGAGACTGGCATGACTGGGGATCCATCATCATTTGTACGTCCTCAGATGTTGCTTACTTTAAGCCTTTAGTTACTCCATGTGTAGCTAGCCAGTTTGTAAACAAAGCACATGTGACAGTAGGCAATTAGGGAACAAATGTTACATGAAACACACCACATTCAGAGGGTGTAATTTGGAAGTGAACATGTGTTAAAGTATGAACATGATTCAAACTCTTAGAATATAGGAGAACTTTCTTCTGAGTTTTCACTCAGTTGAACTCAAATGGTGTTCAATCCAGTTTATCCATCACTTCATAGAAATGCTGAAAGACAGAGCCTTTGTAGCTGAACTGGGGCATCTATCTATAAGTTCCATCTCTCAAAGGCTGGCTTACGCATGCAGGTGTTTTACTTTGTTATTTATAAGCTAAAGGTGAGAACTTCATCCTTTGAATTACGGATGTGCTAGAATTCTGCCCAATTCAGATTTTATATCAAATTCACTTACTCTCTATCATTGCAGATCAGATGTCTGTGTAGTGATTTTCTGTGGCAATTTCCTTTAAAAATATTGATATAAATAGCAGTGTTTTTCTGAGAGGAAAAAAACAGATTGAAAAAAGCAGCAGCTAGTAGACAAAGAATGAATCAATACCCGCCTGTTAGGGTGACGGAATGCTTTCAAAGCAGCACCGGCCAACAGATCTCATCCCTACTCTGAATTGACATCAAGTGACATGAAAGTTCTATCTAGAGTAATTAATCTGTGATGGTTTGTTTGCCCAAGCAAGTTGTCAGTTGTTGCTAGAGTCAATGAGTGATGAATATACATGGATCATAGTTATTTTCTTAGGTTTTCTAGCCCCTGGCAAGAAAATGATACAGGACATATCTTTATATGACTCTACTATTCTTTCTTGTTTTTCATTACTTTTAACAGTGTAAACATTGTCAGTTAATCAACAGCATAATTATATATATCTCTGCCCAGAAGTAAGTCCCCTTGAGTTTAATGGGACTTGCTCCTGGATCAGTGGGGATGGAAGTGCAGTCCACTTACCTGGGTGAAGTAAGTCTGACTGGACTCAGTGGGATTTATGTCCGAGTAGACGTGTAGGATGAGTTGCATTTTAAGTAATTTAAGCCTATGGGAGCAAACGTAATATATTGTTGGTGGAAGAGGGCGAAATACTTTTACTAAAGTTCAAAAATAAAGATAATAATAAATATGATTACATCAACAGATTATAGCTTGGGTCACACATAAACCTAAGCCAAATTATTGCTAGTGAGAATGAGCAAGAGTGCTGGTGCACAGAGCAGCCACTTTGCTCCTTTCCTAGTCCTGCTACCCAGAGCTAAACTTAACATTTAGCGTAGTGTCAGGCGCAGAGTGGTAAGCGGCGGTAACGCAGCCGAAGCGCTGCTCACGGCCGGAGTCCGATGCCAACAGAAGGAGGAAGTCGAATCCCTGGTAAAAGGGGTCGAGGTCCACTCAGCCTTCCATCCATCCGTGGTCGGCAAAATGAGTACCCGGCATATGCTGGGGGGTAAAGAAAGGCCGGGGAAGGAACTGGCAATCCCACCCCATATATACGGTCTGCCTAGCAAATGTCACAAGACGTCACCCTAAGAGTCGGAAACGACTCGCACTACAAGTGCAGGGACACCTTTACCTTTACCAGGTGCAAACCCAGGTTTGTGGTTTGTCCCACTCCAAATAAACCACAAACTGCAGTCAAGGTTTGTTCTTGGCTTATTACTTGTGGTTTGGTTCACATGTAATGCTAAGCCAAACAATAGTTTAGCTCTGGGTAGTAGAAAAGTAGCAGGACTGGGAGAAGAGGGAAGTAGCTGTGATTTTTGCTCTGTGTTTCTGCACACTTGCTCATTCATACTGAGCAATAATTTGGCTTAGCATTACATGTGAACTTGATTTAGACTTGAGCATCTTTATCATCTAATGCTTTCAATGCTTGCTCTTGTGTAGCATTCCCCCATTGCCTTTTCATGTGTTACAGTTGCAAACACTAATTTCAGATATCACATGTGGACACACAAACTGGGTTAGACTTTTCTTCTGAGTAGGGTAGGGTGCTCTTACAAACTTGTTTTTTAGCATGATGAAACCGCTAGGCAAAAATTACTGTGATATTGTTTATCTTTTCCCCTGATTAAAGGAGGTTAGTTGATTTTACTACTTGTTTCAGCCAATGGATGAATCAATCTGTTGATAAATTAAAATATACATTGCACCATCTTAGTACTGGTTATATCATGTAACAAGACGGATCATATGGAAATTTAACAAGTGGTAAGCCCTTTCACATCTGCAATGATGTACTGGACAGAGTGTGGGATTTGGGGGAGGCATGGATTCAAATTCCCATGGGTAAATCACAAAGCTTATTTATTTATTTAAGACATTTATATACCACTTAGCTATTCACATTTTTAAGTGGTGTACTCAAAACCAAAACAGAAAATGAAGCAATAAAACCATAAAATTTTATCATACAATGGAACATTAAAACCTAACATACTGCCTGCTGGAACAAGAAAGTCTTAAGTCATGCACCTGAAGTTCAGTAAGGAGGGTGCTTGTCTAATCTCAGCTGGGAGGGAGTTCTACAGGCTTGAGCCCACAAGACTGAATGTACTACTTCAGTGGGTGACCTTACGCCAGTTGCATTTCTCAGTCTCACCTACCTCACAAAGTTGTTGTGAGGATAAAAAAGAGGAAGAGCGAGGTCTGCCCCCTTAGTTCCTGCTGCTGTCCAGAGGAAAGTCCTTCTGAAACCGTTTTTTCCTTTGTGGGGAAATTCCCACTGGTACCAATGGGGGATTTTCTTTCAACGCAAATACTAGCTTCAGAAGAGGAAAAAGTTAATCCCCTGCTCTATATCTGTCATGATCCTGATAATTAACAGCACTCTCTTCACCCGATGAATTTAACATGATGTGTAGATTGGCCCTAAAGCCCGATCCAAACGTCAACACTTGGGAATCTTTATGTTAGTATCCAGGTTTGATTGGATTGGTCCTATAACTTTTTGGGCTTTCTATAGAGAAAGAAATGCGGTAAAAAAAGAAAAATGGTACATAGGAAAGTATCAAAAGCTGTATCATGTCTCACTATGACTGGGCATAAGGGGTACAACAACTTAATTTTATTGTATTGGAAAGTAGACTTCAAGACATGGCTTACCAGAGTTGGATGGGACAGCAACAGAGAGAAAAAGGAAGGAATATGCTTGAAAATATGTCAAAGAAGACCAGTAAACATATTAATAGCAACTCTTCCCCCCCCAAAAAAACTTTCTTCAAACTCTGATTCATGGACTATGTGTGTGAACAAACTACAGCTGGATGTAAGTTCAGGAATATGCGCTATAGCGGCCCCCTCCATTCAGGTGAATGGGGAGGCAAGTGATATGTATGTGCATATCATAGCTCTGAAGCAGGATATGAATGCTGGATGTTGTCCTGGACACCATTTTTCAAGAAACCATCTTCCTTAGAAATGGAAATATGAAGTACTTCATAATAATCTTTCTATATTCTATCTGTATTCTACCACTTACCACCCCTGTAGTCTGCTTTTTCCACTAGCATTTTTGCAAGTCTTCAGTATCTCTAAAAAGCTTTGCTTGGTACCCTCCCAGAGTCACTCCCTTGTTATGCCGTTTCTTAAGAGCATCTTGTTCTCATAGTGGCCAACCAGATGCCTATGGAAAGCCCACACGTAGGACATGAGCCCAACAGCCCCCTTGTGCTACCTCTGATACTGGAGATAATATAACCATTGTATCTAGTAGCAATTGAGAGCCTTATCCTCCCTGACTCTTGCTTGTGTCATTCTTAAAACAACTGAGGCTGGCAGTCCTAACCCCTTTTACTGGACTTACTTCTCAGTAGACAGGCTAGGCTTGCACTTTTAAGCCTGATTCGTAGATTATTGGGATTGAGTCCTTGCTTCTCTCCTCTGGCTGGATTCCATGTCAGTCACATCACGTTTGATGACTGGAATGACATGCAACAAACATACCATATTATACCACTGGATCTAGCCGCAAGAAGTGGTAGCATGGCTGCTCAGATATTAAGTGAAGTAATCCAGAACATTGTATCTTTTGGTTCACATAGCCAGGTGTTTTCCTAAGGATCTCATTAGAACAAAATATGTTGTGCTGGCAACCCATCTCTAAGAATACTTCTAGAGTTTTTCCAAACTACAAGATGGGATGAAAGCTGCTCTAGTATTTATCTTTTCCTCATGCTTTTGGGATATAAGCTCCCTAGCCTAAAGTGTTCGCCCATGCTCAAAATGAAAGAAATTGACCATAGAAGGTCTTTGTTGTCCTTTTTCTTTTTTTAATGCATTCTGTTACACTTAATAGCAATAAACTAATTGATTCCAGTAATTTCACAGAACACGATTGCTCAATTCTTGGATTTCTTAACTTGGCTGGATCAAGACCACTAAGTGAAGCTTCCATACCAAAACTGCATGAGGCAGAAGTAGCTACCTCTCATTCCTTCCACATGCTATTTTCTGAATTCGTCTACTTCATCTGATTGCACCTTCAGGCATAAAGATCTTAGTGCCATTTTACCTGCTGGTAGCCTTGACATTCTCATGGGGTTTGAAGCACATGAGTTGAGGTAATTTTTTCCAGTGGGATGCTTGTCAGATCCCGTCAGTTACAAATTAACTGTACTGAAGGTGCAGGAATAGAAATCCTTACCTGTTATGTTGGGTTTTTGAATCTCAGTACAGTAATTTGTACTGACCCTGCCAGCAAGGCTGTGGGCAATCTGATGCCATTTCTTTCTAAGGATGTGTCCTTTTCCAATAATAACTGTACGTGGCTGATCCACTCAGTGGCTATTCAAAAAAGCAACTCGGTAGTTTAGCGTTCACCATTCTAGTCTCGCAATCAATATATTATTTGGAGCCCATGGATCACAGCGGATTGAATGCAGAGAGGAGAGAGAGAACTTTCAAACAAATAAATACATCTCTAATACTGCTTTAGTATTCTGTGATTCTGAGCTGATTTTATGCATGCTTATTTGAAAACAACAACTGTTGAGTAAGTATGCATGGGATTGAGCTGTAAAGTTAACCTGCCCACAGTTTCATGTTAGGATTTGGGGAGTATTAATTCATTAACACTTAGAGGTTTGGTTCAGATTCATCACAAAATGGTGTGTGTTCCCTTGAAATGGAGTGATTCCTTTCTGCCTTTCCTGGCTTGAGGCAAACCATAGTTTACATTCCACCCAAACTGACCATCTATAGTCTATAGACCAGCCTTTCCCAACCTTTGGGTCCCCAGATGTTGCTGAACTACAACTCCCATCAGTCCCAGCCAGCATGGCCAATGGTCAGGAATGATGGGAATTGTAGTCCAGCAACATCTGGGGACCCAAAGGTTGGGAAAGGCTGCTATAGACCCTATCTATAGACCCTAAACTGACCACCCAAACTGACCTGCCCTATCAGTCAGGATGGGAAGCCAGGGCTTGATATCATGTGTCCTAGCCTAGGCTCATGTTCTCTTTCAGTGGTGACTAGTTATGAACGACCATATCACCCCCAGTATCAGAAACAGTATGCCTCTCTGAATGCCAGTTGCTGGCAAGCGCAGGAGGGGCGAGTGTTCTTACACCCATGTCCTGCTTGTGGGCTTCCCATAGGCATCTGGTTGGCCACTGTGAGAACAGGATACTGGGCTAAATCAGCAAGTAAGACCTCCTATGTACACATACGTGGGAGCCCTCTACAAATGTTCTAATGAACACACATAGGTCAGGTCGGAGCCAGCTTTCTTCCCTGTGCTTTGACTGCCTGAAATGGGCTTCTATAAGGCAGCTTCATAAATTCAGTGTTATTAACCCTCCCCTTTTCTGGACTTCTCAATGGCTGCAGAAGGAGAGTAAGCTTTCAAGCTGCTACTGTTTAGCTCCTGGCCGTATGAAGCAACCCTATCATTCAGTGCAATAAGCCATTTGGTCTAGTATAATCCAGGAACATTGGGAAACGGTGAAGCTTGAGGCTGTGGAGGCATGATTCTTTCCCAGTTGTTTGGGAGTGCTGTTAATCAACTGAGCTTCTGCCCTTTTATACATTCCAAGTGATGTCAATAGAAAGCCAGAACAGGATCAGATTTAAGTTCTGCACCCATGCAACAATTCATTTCTAAAGGTTATGAGTTATTAATCCCTAAAAAATTATTCCATCTTCTACTGTGAGTGTGTGTGTGTGAGTGAGCCAAAACTATGTTGGATTAAAGCACAACTATTTGGAAATAATTTGCTTTTAAATAAGATACATATGTGTTTCTCTGTTTAGCATTCACTGTGTACTGTGGAAACACTTTCTGAAATTTGGAAACCACATACCATAGGTTGCTGTACACACACATACACATACACATAATATACACCAATGCAAGCAGTCACTGGCAGTATTGTATACCACACCAAATCAGTAACTGTTGTCATATATTTGAAGTTAATTTGACACAGACGTAAACAAACCAAAGTGTGTTTATGGAATAATTAGACCATATTCCTAGTATTGTGGTGAGGACATTTTTGTCACAGTTACCAAAGTACTGACCCATAATTCCTTTCAATTTGTTATGCAAAATTGCCACCATAGCAACACACAAATTAAAACCATTGGAGTCACCTAACTCCGTGCGTAATGGCAAAATCCCTCGTTGCTTGCACAGTGTCCATAGTCCAGTTGTAGAAATTGCTCCCCGTGGCGCTGCCTTGTCATAATCCCTTTTTTGGGGGGGGTGTGTGTTTTTGCTATCTTTACAGATATATTTTAATAGCAAGGCTGCTGTTTGTAAGGCTTAAAATTCAAAACCCCATGCCAAAGCCAAACTGCACCTTCTGTTCCAAATATTCTGTGTATCATTTCCATAATGGAGGAGAAGGAAGAGGGGGAAAAGGAGCTTTCTAGCCCTGTTGCTGCAAGTATTTACTTGGATGCTGTTTAAGTTTTGCTCTCCGCCAGAAATCTATCAAACTCAATGAACTATGTGGAGACATAAAGCCAAGCAAATGAGTGCATGCTTGAAGGGATCAGGAACTCGCCTGTATGTACGATTCATTTAGGTGGAGGAAAATGGAGCTCACTCCCAATATTAGATCCACAACCACCTTGTCACAAAACACCTCCCTTTCAAAACAACAATAACAGTCTGGACTCAGTTTTTAAATGTTTGAACACTATGGATAACCAACAGTAGATATTACAAAGTTGCTTAAACTGATTATCAAGAAGCAATAGAAGACGCAGGGCCATAATCCTCTTCTTCTTCAAAGCATATCACATCTATGTTACTGACTCACCAGCCCTTGGGGTGACTACCCTTAAACCCACTATATCTCAAGAGCTTTCATAGCCCAGTGACTAAGGGTAGTAGAGACACACTCACTGTTCTGCTCAGTCCACCCTTCTTTTCTGAAAATGGGGGCATGTGACACTAGTCAAACCCCACCCCTTTTACTGTAAAACTTGGTGGAATCAGCTTGAGTACATTTTTAAAAAAATCATCCTCAAAGGGATTTCATAACTGATCGGCAGATTAACCCATTCCCCCTCCCGGTGTGGCCAATGGAAACTCTTTGCTATAGGCAACTAGTGTGCTCACAGCCGAAGAGACTGAGCTATGAACTGGGGAGTCCCTATACAAATCTTTCTTCTACCATGTCTAAAGCATGTTTGGCTGGGACCAGGGAGAGAGTCTCCTCTGTGGCTGCGTCTAAGCTCAGTGCTCTCTGTTGGCCCTCACCGATGGTCTTCTGTTGCAATGTTAAGGCCTTTCTTTTTATAATGGGTTGGAGCTATAGGAAGTTACTGTGACCCTCTTGCTACTGAATTTTGCAGTTCTGTGGGAAACAGCCTTTTAACTTCCACTGGTCTGTTTTAAATGCTTTAGCAGTTATCTCCTTGACTCTGGATTTTATCCACCATTTCCCTCTTAGATGTTATTGTTGTTGTTGTATTGGTTTTAGGAGTTATTAGCTGCCTTGAACTTTTTAAGGAACGTCGGGTAAAAAATATTTTAAATAAACCAATAAAAAACCTACAGTAGTTACTCAGCCTAAACCCCTCTCTCCTGCCCCTCCTGGCTGCAACATGGGTTTAGTAATACTGACCTGTGTGTGTTGTGTATTTTCCAATGATCCTCCCAGACTCAGCTCCATTGAGCTGACACTGGGGACAGCTTCTGGGTAAGGATGGAGAAGGAATATGTTTGGTTCTGCTTTTCACAGCGGACTGACCCAGTCTGACAGTCCTGAACTTGCTTGTAGATTCGAACACAGCTCCCAATCAGATCACACACTTTTATGAAGTTTGCAGTGCAGTTTCAGCACACAAAAAGCAAACACGAAAACGCATGTTTTACAATAAAAATGCATATTTTACAGAAAACTATATATTTTAGTGGAAATGCTTGTAGTAATGGATACAATAACTTGTATTTATTTATTTATTATCATTATTTTTACCCCACCCTTTTTCCAAAACTGGAACTCACATCGGCTTCCAGATAAAAGAACACATATAATTAAAAACATACAAAAGTCTAGATTAAAATAGAATTAAACTATGTACAGTATTAAATGTGTACAGTTTAAATATGGAGTTTCTGCATTTAAGTCCATATAAAATGGGACAGAACAGACCTAATGACTGAGTGCCAGCAAAACTGATTTGGGATGGACTTGGGCTGTCCATCATCCCTTCTTCTAGAGTTCCCTGCTCGGTTCAGAAGTGCCTGGCTTTAAGCAGAGCAGTGACTCCAGTGGCTGTCCAGCCCCTGAAATGTCAGATGTTGGAGATGAAATAGGGTGGTGAGCTTGCGTTCCCCTCCTGCAGCCCAAAGGTGTTCTAGAAGCGAGTTTTGGGGTCAAGGGAACAGTATATTGTGTTCCCTTCATCTCAAGGCACATAATCCCTTGCACTTGCAGTGAGGACAGGGAGTGGGGAGACGGGTCCCTTGTTCCTTAGGGATGGATGAATCTGTTGGCTTTGCTTCTCTCATTTTCTTATTTTCCAGTCTCCACATCAGTTTTTGAATTTTTAAAAAAAGTCCCATGAAAATTCACCAGTACTTTGGTGTGAATTTCTCCAAATATATACACCTTTGTACACAATTTTGCCTGATGTACACATTTTTGTAAAGCAAGTTTCCTTAATATAATGCATTTCTGTATGTTATTTTTACTAATATATGCAAGTATATGCATTTTTGTACACAGGACTTGGCTGGAGATCTGCATTGCAAAATTCAGAGAAGTACAAATTTCAAAGGATGACTATGTTTTGGTGTGCATATTGTTTTGGAAAGTGCAAATTTGGTAGATTCACCTTTCATATGTGAACTGAATCAAATTTCTTCCTTTATCCCCAAGCAATCAATTTGCTGTCAAAGCCATCCATTACTAAGGATTCTGTTAGGACCAGGGTGGGGAGAATGAGAGGAAATTGGCCTGAGAAGACTCTCCTTCTAGTGGGCTGGTTCTGCCATAAGGCAGAGTGAGGCTCCTGCCTCAGGCAGCAGATGCTGGAACACAGGAAGTGATGACAAGGCGTTAGGAGATAGCTCTGTGTGTTCCGTGCGGCCTTTCCTGTACCCCCTAAGCTAGCCAGCGTCACAGGCCATGACCTCTTGCAGCTTAAAGGATTCTAGATAGGGAAAAGAAATAGGCCTTACACAGGGTATGTAAACCAGATGCCAGTTATCTCATTCCTGGGGTCCCTGCTTTGCCTGACTATTCTGCCCTCCAACCTCAACTTCTCCCCTTCAGGCCTCCAGGCTATAGTGAAGAAAGTGGCATGCCTCTTACTTCCATTCCAACTCCCCACTCTGGGGCCTGAAGGCTCATACCAGCAATCTGCTCTTGCTATCCACACTTTGAAAAAGGATGAGGGTAGCGCACAGGCGCACTTCTAATTCCCCATTGTTTTCTGGTGGAGCTGAAGATTGTTTTTTGAAAAATTCATTTTTTTTATACCTCAGAGATTCTCTGCTTCTCCCATATATAGGGACTCACCTTGTAGCTGGGCCCATTTTGGTGCTCAACGCACCTATCCACATGGAATGGCACACCTACTGCCAGGAATGTCTAGCAGGAACTGAGTCTTCAGGAGATAGGAGGAGTACTGGTGACTCCTTCCTGAGCTTCAGGGTGTCTGATTTGCTCCTGTTATAAACAGAAGGCATGTAAACTACCAGGCATGGCAGTCTGTGCACCCTATATTGCCAAGCCAGAAGTCTGTCCTAAGGAGAAAAGTACATGCCTTTTCCAGGGATGCTGCCCACATTTCTGGCCGTATGCCTGACACAGAGACCATGGGCAGCTGTTGCATGGTTTTCTTTTTGTAACATTGAAACAACTTGCAGATCACTGTAATATCCATGCCTTCAGCTACTTTCTAGAGCAGCCTTTCCCAACCAGTGTGCCTCCAGATGTTGTTGGACCACAATTCTCATCTTTTCTGACCATTGGCAATGCTGGCTGAGGCTGATGGGAGTTGTGGTCCAACAACATCTGGAGGCACACTGGTTGGGAAAGGCTGCTCTAAAGAGTGCATATGACCACTGTCTGACAAGTTCTGCAGAGCAACCACATTTATTCCAGTTCATGCATCTGAAGAGTTATAGGAGGCATTCTTGGACCCCCAAAGCCTGCTCAGCAAGGCATAAATCAAGCCAAACAGATCCCAGTGAAGGACAGACCATACTATGGTGGTTCATGTCATGTTGCAATCCAGGCCCTCTCTGCTTCCATCTAATGCTGTGTGCTCAGAGGTATCCACTAGGGATGGGATTTGCTGCCTAGTTCCGATGCACTTATGTTCTGATAGTCTGTCATTCCATCCAAGTCCTACCTTTTTTTGTTCCCACATGCTTTGGCACTTGCTGATTCGATCCTCTCTCTGTGTGTGTGTGTGTGGGGGGGGTTATTGTGAAAAAAGAATCACTTAATTTTTAATGTAAATGCCTTTGAAAATGTTCACAGTGTTCCATGTGGTTTATTTTTCCATATTTATCACACCTACACACTGTTACGAATCAACTTAGAGGAAATTATGAAGATAATTATGTAAAATTGGGGGGGGAAACCCTTACTTAAGAACATAAGAACATAAGAAGAGCCTGCTGGATCAGGCCAGTGGCCCATCTAGTCCAGCATCCTGTTCTCACAGTGGCCAACCAGGTGCCTGGGGGAAGTCCGCAAGTAGGACCCGAGTGCAAGAACACTCTCCCCTCCTGAGGCTTCCGGCAACTGGTTTTCAGAAGCATGCTGCCTCTGACTAGGGTGGCAGAGCACAGCCATCACGGCTAGTAGTCATTGATAGCCCTGTCCTCCATGAATTTGTCTCATCTTCTTCTAAAGCCATCCAAGCTGTTGGCCATTACTGCATCTTGTGGGAGCAAATGCCATAGTTTAACTATGTGATGAGTAAAGAAGTACTTCCTTTTGTCTGTCCATTCAGCTTCTTTGAATGTCCACGAGTTCTTGTATTATGAGAGAGGGAGAAGAACTTTTCTCTATCCACTTTCTCAATGCCATGCATAATTTTATACACTTCTATCATGTCTCCTCTGACCCGCCTTTTCTCTAAACTAAAAAGTCCCAAATGCTGCAACCTTTCCTCATCATTTGCTGATTACAGCTACAGCCCGCCACAAAAAACTATGCCGATTACAGCAGCAGCCCATCGCAAGAAATCAGTACCATTTTGAAAAGATAGCGGAGTGTTGAATTAAGTCACAATCCAGTACTAAGTCTGATTTAGCGGATATTCTCCCCCATCTCTAGTACGCACACTGATGCCCCCTTCCCTTCCTCTCTGTATGCACACACTACTCTCCACAGAGGAAGAACCAGATTATCACACAGTCCTTTAGGTGCGGTACGCGACATTAGTCTTTTTTAATGCAACAGACAAACATGGTTGCTCCCCTGGAATCTGGAATCAAACTATGATTCTGTTACACAGTGGCCTGCTTCACTCATCACTTTAGCAATGGGTTACAGATGAATGTGCAGCATGCTGGTAGACAAGACTAAAATTGTGGGTGCTTTGTTCCTCCTTCACTGCTGGGAGCTAAGCCATGGCTCGTGATTTGTTTTCCATTCAAGAAAGCTCAAGTGGTAATTCAAGAACAAACCTTGGTTGTGGCTTGTTTGGAGAGAGAGAAGCTACAACCCCAAGTTTGGACTTAGCGCTAAGCCAAACCATGGCCCAGCTCCCGGCAGCAAGAGCAGGGAAGTGATTTTAGCCTCATGCATGTTTACCTTTACACCATTGTTAGGTTGAACTTGAAGTTAAAGTGGTATGCAAACCAGGCCAAAGTGCCTGTTACCATCTTCTCTTCTTTGGTTACAGGGTAGGGCAGCCATTGACTGACCACCAGGCAAATAAAGCACTCTCTACCATCCTTGTCTACTACTTAAAAGAAAAAACTCCACATGAATTGAAAAGCGCTCCTTTCCCACCTAGGACATGGTAGAAAAATGCCACTCCAAATTTATTTATTTATTGCACTTGTATACCGCCCCATGGCCGAAGCTCTCTGGGCGGTTTACAGCAATCAAAAACATTAAAACAAATACACAATTTAAAAACATATTTTAAAAACAATTTAAAACACAATTTTAAAATTCAAAACAATATAAAAACAATTTAAAAGCACATGCTAAAATGCCTGGGAGAAGAGGAAAGTCTTGACCTGGCACCGAGAAGGTAACAGTGTTGGCGCCAGGCGCACCTCGTCAATGATGTCATTTCATAATTTGGGGGCCACCACTGAGAAGGCCCTCTCCCTTGTTGCCACCCTCCGAGCTTCTCTTGGAGTAGGCACCCGGAGGAGGGCCTTTGATCTTGAACGTAGTGTACAGGTGGGTTCGTATCGGGAGAGGCGTTCCATCAGGTATTGTGGTCCCAAGCTGTGTAAGGCTTTATAGGTCAAAACCAGCACCTTGAATCAAGCTTGGAAACATAAAGGCAGCCAGTGCAAGCGGGCCAGAATCGGTTGTATATGTTCGGACCGTCTGGTCCCTGTTACCAATCTGGCCGCTGCATTTTCCATAAGCTGCAGTTTCTGAACCATCTTCAAAGGCAGCCCCACATAGAGTGCACTGCAGTAAGCTAATTTGGAGGTTACCAGAGCATGGACAACTGAAGCCAGGTTATCCCTGTCCAGATAGGGACGTAGTTGGGCAACCAACCGAAGTTGGTAGAAGGCACTCTGTGCCACCGAGGCTACCTGAGCCTCAAGTGACAGAGATGGTTCTAGGAGAACCCCTAAGCTACGAACCTGCTCCTTCAGCGGGAGTGCAACCCCATCCAGGACAGGTTGGACATCCACCATCCGGTCAGAAGAACCACCCACTAGCAGCATCTCAGTCTTGTCTGGATTGAGCCTCAGTTTATTAGCCCTCATCCAGTCCATTGTCGCAGCCAGGCACCGGTTCAGCACATTGACAGCCTCACCTGAAGAAGATGAAAAGGAGAAATAGAGCTGTGTGTCATCAGCATACTGATGGCAGCTCACTTCAAAGCTCCAGATGACCACACCCAACAGTTTCATGTAGATGTTGAACAGCATGGGGGACAGAACTGACTCCTGCAGAACTCCATACTGGAGAGTCCAGGGTGCCGAGTAATGTTCCCCAAGCACCACCTTCTGGAGGCGACCTGCCAAGTAGGAGTGGAACCACTGCAATGCAGTACCTCCCACTCCCAACTCAGCTAGTTTCCCCAGAAGGATACCATGGTTGATGGTATCAAAAGCCGCTGAGAGATCAAGGAGAATCAACAGAGTCACACTCCCCCTATCTCCCGACAAAGGTCATCATACAGAGCGACCAAGGCTGTTTCCGTGCCAAAACCAAGCCTGAAACCCGACTGAAATGGATCCAGATAATTGGTCTCATCCAAGAGTGTCTGGAGCTGGCCTGCAACCAGTCGTTCCAGGACCTTGCCCAGGAATGGAACATTTGCTACCGGCCTATAGTTATTAAGATTTTCTGGGTCCAGGGAGGACCTCTTCAGGAGTGGTCTCACTACTGCCTCTTTCAGGCAGCCAGGGACCACCCCCTCTCACAGTAATCATTTCCCTGGCCCAGCTGGCTGTTCCATCCCTGCTAGCTTTTATTAGCCAAGAAAGGCAAGGATCCAGCACAGAAGTGGTTGCACGAACCTGTCCAAAGTGGCTGTTGTGTTGAATGATAGTTCTTGTTCAGTCTGAGAAGGATGAAGGGAGGCCAGCTGGGAGGCCGTGGCTTTATCCAAGCACGCAGCCTTAAGTGGTTGCTTCTGTTGTTTTTACTCCAGGTCTGCCCTTTCCCCCTCTTTCTTGCTATATTCTGGTATAACCTCTTCATATCTCCTCCAAATGAAACCCTATTGGTCTTGCCTGCAATAACTTTCAAACTTTTCAGTGATTTACATATATGAAACTTCGTACCTTGTATAGATTTCCTCATGTTAGTGCTTAAGTACTGACAGTATACTTGGAGAATTAATGAAATAAAAATAGCTTTGTCAATACATAAAAAGTGAACCGCTTCCTACATTTGCTCTTTAACAGTGACTTCCCATAACTTGCCTCCACAAAATTAGTTGACAGGATTAAAGAATATATTCCTCTTTTATCCCATGTTTGAGTACTTGATCACAGAGGCATAGTTTAATCCAAACATCAATAGCACCTCATCAATTCAGTCAGATGCAGCTGTCAAAGTGGACTTTTGGTTTGTTTAGACCTTTGTGTCTTATCCTTTTTTTTTTAAAAGGTCATAGAATATTTTCTTTGATTTTTGATGCTGAAATCTGTCTTCATCTTCTAAACTTGAGAAACTTCTGTTAAGATTTAATAGGTTGACTTCTACCTTTAAAAAAAGGAGTTTATCTTGCATATCTTCAGGGTTTCAGAGGAAAAGCACCAAAATATATATTTTTAGCAGTTATAAGCCCTTCTTGGTCAGTAAGTGATTAAACGACTTAAAACTGAGAATCAGGCAAGACTTGGTGCATTGTAGCACTTATACTGCAGTGTGCAAGTAAAGATTCTGTTCCATTTCAAATGAACAATAGCAATTTTGTCTTCACACTGTCTCTATAACTAAGGTTTAGGGGCACTTTTGAGTCTTAAGCTAAAAATGGCATAACCAGAGGAGAAATGGTACAGATTCTGACTGATTTTAACCTCCTTCTTTCCACTTCTTTGTACTGCTTCTGTTGAATTTCATAGCTAATGTATTTGGATGAAGAGTAACTGGCAGCTAAAAATATATACTCCTAAAAATATACAGACAGCTGTCACGTCTCCTCTGAATATATTAGTCATTATCCTCATTAACTGTTGCAAAATAACAGCGGTTTTCATAATGTAGGCATTTTATATCAGGCAATTTGTTCATCATTTTTATGGGGCCTGTTCTAAATGCAGGGCTTCATCCTGCCACTCCTGTTTGGGATAATTTATTGAAGTAAAGGAATTCCTCAGCTGGAAAAAGTCTGCAAAATTCTGCCGCATGTCATTTTAAAGCGGTATTATGCAAGCCAATTATTGATGTACTCTTAATTTAACAAATACAAAGCTTGTCCAACAATTTGTGTCAATTTCAGTTTCACTGATACTTCATGGAAATATTTAGTATTAAAGATGGTGTAGAACAGCCTTTCCCAACCTTTGAGTCCAGATGTTGTTGGACTACAACTCCCATCAGCCCCTGTCAGCTTGGCCAATGGTCAGGAATGATGGGAATTGTAGTCCAGCAACATCTGGGGACCCAAAGGTTGGGAAAGGCTGGTGCAGAGGCAGGTTTAAATGGAAGAACTCTTTTTGGCAATGCAAACTGTAGGTGTGGACTCCACAATCTAGGACTTTGAGCTTAGCCTATGAAGTTGTTAGTTGGCCTTAGGCAAGTTATTTCTTAGCCTCAGACCTCCATTTGTAATATGTGATAGTGAGAGTGGGCTACTTTACAGTGATGTAACACAAGTTTATTATTGTATTACTGACATAAAATGATGTTTTGCTGACTTAGGTCCAACTGTAGCTGCACACCAGAGGAATGGACTTCCCCTTATTCCCTCTTCCTTTCTTCTCCCTACAGCGTCCTGCAGAACCTGCAAAATCTGATTGAGGGACTCTCCAGAGCAGACTTGGGAGGGGGTGCATGGGGGGCTGCATGGGGGAAGAGAAGAAAGGGAAGTTCTGTTGTAAGTGGGTCTTCTGCTTGGACATCCAGTGTCAGATATCAACCTGCAATGCACATAAAGCACATTGAGCGCTTAGTGCTAAATAAAATGGCATGTATTTATTATTATTATTATTATTATTATTATTACTATTACTCTGTGTTCTGCTCTTTGAGATATGAATATGAGTCGTGGCTCTTAATATTGGTATTCTGTCCTTACCTCATTATAACAAGGAAGAACATGTTGGGCCATTATTGCCAAGGCAGTGATGGCTCGGTTAGTGAACCACTGGAAAGTCTATAATGTAGCCATTCATAAGGGAGCAAGGGCTGCCTGGAAAGAGTGTGGGCCTGCCAAACGTTTTTGCTTCTCCTCTTTCTGACAAGGTTTTCAGTTAGTAGCTTGTAGTGGCCCAGACTGTGGCCCTCTTTCCATGCAATGTGCACAACTGAATTCTCCCAAGGGGATGAAACTGGGAATGAAAGGTCTAAAACAACAAAAGAAATGAGGCTATAAATGATGCATGATGGAAGTAAATTTATACAGGACTTGTGGTTTACAGGCAGGGACTGCTGTGTAATATTTTATCTACAAAGGCTCTCTGTGTATGTATAATATCCAAATGGTCCTTGGGCCTGCCTTCTTGACCCATTGGATAGGAATCAAAGTTATTAAGGGTACAGGAGATACAGAAGCAGTCTGTCTTGTTGCTCGCTGCAGCGTGCAGATTTCCTTCTTGCCTGTACATTTTGATTATGTGAAAGCATGGGAGAAACCAACCACTTGAAAAGCATGGAAAGTACAGAAGGGAAATAATGACTTTGAAGTGCGTAGGCAATGAAGAGCACAGGTATAGGCTGTTGCTAAGGCTGACGGGCTGAAACATCTTCAGTAAACTAAGAGCATAACATAAAAAATTAAGTCACAGGTTTTTTTGCACATTCTCTGAACCACAAGTGGGGAACCTTTTTTTAAGTCCAAGGGCTGCACTTCCTCATAGGCAGCCTTCTGGGGACTGCATGCCAGAAGTAGGAGGGACCAGAGGCAAAAAGTAGATGTGGGCATGGCGATGTGACTCTGACCTTTGTACAGTAGACTATCTTCCAGATACACAAATCTCAGAGGTTTATAATCTGTCTCTCTCTCCCTCTCTCTCTCTCTCCATCCTCCATCCAGGGAAGGAAGAGGCATTATCACAGTTCAAGGACACATTCCAGCCAGGCAAAAGCACTCAGGGAGGGCATAGAATAGGGCCAATGGGGTGTGTGATTTGGGGAGAGGGGGCATGCCCTGGGGAATGTCCCTAGGGCCTGAGGGAGAAGCACAGAGGGTCACATTTGGCTCCTGGTCCTGAGGTTCTCCACTCCTGCTGTAAACCATCTACTTCCCCAATTCTCCATTTACAGTATACACAAAACATACTTTTAACTGTCCACATTTTAACTGCTTGAGATGCATGCATAAAGTGAACCAGATCTCACAGAGGAACATCTCCATACAAAGCCAGTAAGGTACACTGTGGGCTTATCCACATGGGAGCATAACTTCAGACTAAAGACGCTGTTTTTACCTCCATTTTCTATTTGCACCTTCCACAGTAAGGGCTGAGTGGCACCTGCAAACATGGTGTGTTCTGTTCACACTGAGGGGAAGGATCAATCACGCAGTTTCCTAATGACTATGGCCTCTAATTTAACATTTCCACTCCCTCTGGTTCTTGAAAAACAACAACCTGGAAGTGGGAATATCTGTGTTTTCCCTGGTAGGATACAGCTTAAATACAAATCTTTGTTTAAGCAGTGTTTACGCACAAGTTAGGGGGGGAAAGAAAATAAAGGCACTGTTTGCAGCAACATACAAAAGCAGGAGGACGAGTGTAGCCAGAAGTTGCTTTTCAGCTTACAGGAAATAAAATGAGCAAAGGGAGAAGGAGGGAGTGGGTGTGGAGAGGGGAATGATTGACACACCCACCTAAAAGCATTGGAGCAAAGCATCTGCAAGCACTAGAGATACAGAGTGAAGATGTTTTTTCCTTCCCTTTTCGTATTATCAGAGGAATTGGTTAGCATGGATTTCCAGGGGAAACCTGCGTGATAGCTTCTGTTTGCCAGTGATGTCATGTGAACCATGTGAATTAAAAATACATGTGAGTAGCACTAAACACACAGTAAACCACCTGTAGATGCGCCCTACAGCAAGACTCTTCCCTGTAAAGACCAGAAAATATTGCTACCAGTTCTGAGCCTTAGAAATAGAGCTATATAGTGAAATAAATAAACAGATATTCCCATTTGAATTTTCAGCCTTTTGGCTGTGGGTTGATGCTCCCAGAATATACTCCTTAAAAGCAAACAAAGAAGCAAACAAAGAATGTATGCTTTTGTTGTGAAAGGAATCTTAACTCCTCTGTTCCCCGCACACACACACATCATTTTTTCCCTCCAGAATTAGCTGAGCCCATAAAGTAATTTGTGTGACTGAGATGCTTTCTGGCAGAGATTTGTGCCAGGTGAATAACTCTCTCCCTGCATGCTGTTAAGGTATTCCAATTAACTGGAACTCAGGAGGAGCTCCTAAATGTGACAATATTCGTCAGTGGTGCATTTGCCAATGTTTTACATAGGAGTCAGGCAGTAAATATCCAAGATGACATTAAGTTCACATATAAAAGAAGTATTACATTTTCCCCTGGATTCTTAAGGAAATTATTCATATATACAACACAAGCCTTTGGCCGCTTTACAGAGAGACCATGTCACTGACATGCCATGGCTTGTCCGTAAAATTCTTGTGGTGGCTGGTTATCCCACCCTGGGTTTCCAATTTTATGTGTGATTGTTCTGGGAGTTATTTGTTCTGGTCAGGTTTGTTTAGTCTGCTCCATAATGACACAAAGTGGACCTCAGCCTTTTGCCTTCTCTACTAATACACATTTTGATTGATACTAAAACATTCTCTCTCTCTCTCATACACACACACCCTCTCCTTGTGTGTTTGTGTGCATGCGTGAAGTTTTCTAGCAATCTCAGCAGAACAGAGCTGCATATTTGTTAACAAATTGTTTCTTCAAACCATCCAAGATGCCTAGTCAAAACAAAGAATTAAATGCATTTGGATATAATTAAATTTAAACTTTTATTTACATACTCTCTTCCTAGCTCTTGTTTTCCTTTCCAGTTTCCTTCTGCTGTTTTAAGTCTCCAAATCTCTATTTGCTAATTTCCCCAAAATTATGTTATTTCCATTCTGTGGTTTGAAGATTCATTTATTTATTTTATTGTATTTGTATACCGCCCCATAGCCGAAGCTCTCTGGGCGGTTTACAGTACCTAAAAACACAAAAAACACATATACAAATTTAAAACACATCTTTTAAAAACAATTTAAAAAACACATGCTAAAAGATAATTCACTTTAAATCAGAACAGGTAATTCAATTCCCCTTAATGAATATTGGGGCAGCAATTCTATACATAGTGAGACTTACTTGTGTTAGGCGGGACAGCTTCATTTCTGGGTGGGGCATTTGTGGGGAGAGACGCCATCCCACCCACTGGTGGAGAGGATGTGAGGGCCAGGCCAGGGAACAGGAAAGGCAGTGACCTTTCCCATCACTCCTTCTCCATCCAGAGAGTATATTAATGTACATGAATGAAGTTTAATCTGTTGAATTGTCTCATCCTGTTTTGAGAGATCCTCAGGAATACAGCCCCCTTTCACCTGTGGTCCGTCCCTGTGTTCTGATTTGCAAGCTAGCTAGATGTGGGCTCAATGGAACAACTATCAAGTGGATCCACAGTTTGCTGAAGAACCAAAGGTTCCTTCTCAAAGTGGGGGGAGGTAACAAGTGGGCTACCACAGGGCTCAGCCCTGGGCTCAGTGCTCTTCAACATTTTTATTAATGACTTGGATGTACAGGCAATGCTTGTCATATTTGGAGGAATAGCAAATACCCTGGAAGACAGAAACAAAATTCACAGTGATTTTAATAGGCTGGAGCATTGGGCTGAAAAGAACAGAATAAAATTTAACAGGGATAAGTGCAAAGGTCTACACCTCGGAAAAAGAAACCAAATGCACAGTTACAAGATGGGGGATACTTGGCTCAGCAATACTACATGCAAGAAGGATCTTGGGATTGTTGTTGATCGAAAGCTGAACATGAGCCAACAGTGCAATGTGCTGGCTAAAAAGGTAAATGCTATTTTAGGCTGCATAACAGAGGTATAGTTTCCAAACTGCATGAAGGGCTAGTCCTCCTCTATTTGGCACTGGATAGTCCTCATCCGAGTACTGTGTCCAGTTCTGGACACTACACTTTAAGGGATGCAGACAAATTGGAACTGGTTCAGAGGAAGGCAACACAGATATTCAGAGGACTGGAAACAAAGCCCTTTGAGGAGAGACTGAAAGAACTGGGCATGTTTAGCCTGGAGAAGACTGAGGAGAAATATGATAGCACTACTTGAAAGGTTGTCACACAGAAGAGGGTCAGGATCTCTTCTTAATCATCCTAGAGTGCAGGACACGGAATAACGGTTCAAGTTATAGGAAGCCAGATTCCAACTAAACATCAGAAAAACTTCCTAACTGTTAGAGGAGAACCAATTACCTAGGGAGATGATAGGCTCTCCAACACTGCAGGCATTCAAGAGCCAACTGGAAAGCCACTTGTCAGGTATGCTTTAAGTTGGATTCCTGCATTGAGCAGGGGGTTGGACTTGATGGCCTTATAGGCCCTTCCAACTCTACAATTCTATGATTCTTCTTTAACTGAACTACTTTGGTAAAGACAGTGAGCTTCTGAGTTTGGTTTTGATGCTGCATTAGGTACTTCAGTTTTAGATTCTACCTGAAAGACAAACTTGTCCATACTACAAGTTTAGGGAAGGGCAGAGAAAAAATAAATACTATAAGGTGTGTTTGTTAACTCCTCCTTGAGAGTCCCTCCTTTTAGTCTTGTTCATGACCTTTAGTTTTTTCCTCCTGTTGGACAGTCAAGGAAAATGTTTCAATTGGCTGCTATATGAAAGACAAACTAAGCAATTAAAAACTAATTGTGGAAAGCAATTGGAATTTTTTTTACTAGTTGTTGAGTTGATCTTTCTGTCCAGAAACCCTGAAAAGGCCTCATGCAGAGCTTCATATATTGGGAAAATTAGAAATTGCAAAATAAAAAATTGAGTAACAGCCTAGGTGTCCATCCAACCAGGTAGTTAACTGTAGTGTCCACAGCTATATTTCTATTCCTCTAGGGCTGTTTTCATCCTTTGCCATCAAGTAATCTAGGAAAAAAAGAGAAAAATAGCTACTATGATTGTGAGTATAGTGAGTGCTTTAAAAGAGTAAAGGGTAGCCATTGTTTCAGATTACTTTATCTCTTTATTTCACTCTTTAGCGATAAGCACCCATTCTGCTCTACTCATTATAGTAACACAATAAAGAAACACTTACTTCTTACTGCAGGCAAACAAACATGTTTTTTATTGCTTGCTGGGTAGACAGCACAACTGAAACAGAAACGTAAAAAGAGAGCAAAGTAAAGTCTAAGGGGTGGAGTCTAACTCTAGCCCATAATACAAAGTTTTAATATTTAAGCATTCGAAGGTCATGTTACTGCACAGGCTATTTTTCTCAGGATCCCTTAAGTAATTATTGGGTGATTGTGATCATGAAAACTCCACCCTCAGTCAGGGAAAGTCTGAGTGTGCAGACTTTTGTGGTTCTTCCAGATGAGGCTTTTGTTGTACATTTGCCCTGCCTTATTCATTGAATTTTTCAGAGGGTCCTATTCTTCAGTTGCTCCTGTTCTTAAAACAAGCCATTGTTGATTAAATTTAGGTTGTCATTGTCTGTCATGTCACAAATTAAAAAATACAATTTCCCAAAAAAATCCTGGCAGGGGCCAAAGCACAGTTCTAGAGGAGCAGCACCCCCATTCCCCCCCACCGGCTATAGGCCTGCTTGTGAGGCAGGCACAAGTTACGTCCCCTTCACTGTAGCATTGGGAATAAAACAGCCAGCAATGGCTTATGGGGGAAAACAGGCCACAACTTTATTGACTGGAGCAAGTTAGTGCAGCTAGCATGGCAGTGGAGTAAGGATCTGCTTTCATTCCTGTAGTCCATGCTGACGGACTGCAGAGCCAGCCCACCTGCTGCTGGAGCCCAACAAGCAGTTGGGAATCAACGTTGGGAATTGGCCAGTGTTAGGCCCAGGCCAGGCACCAGCTAACTGCCTGTGATCCCACTGGTCAATCAGTGGGTTGGTGGTGGTAGTGAGGTGAATGAGGCCCAGGCCCTCCTGAGCTATGGGCTCCCTCTTATGAGGGTCCCCCTTATGTTTTATCTTTCTCACTGCTATTTCTGCCACAAGGGGGGGAGCAGCATTTCCCGAGCTGCCGCCAACCCCACTCCCATGCTGCTGCCAAGTAACTAGACCATTAGTGATGTCGCCAAACCAGGAATTGCTACTCTTTGCAGAGAGATAAACTCCATCTGTGTGACAGAAGTCAGGGCAGTTGCACTTGATCAGCAGGTGACAGACGACAAGGCCATTTCTTGCTTGGACCAGTTTTCATATAGATTTGCTGACATGGCAGCTGGCTTCCTTGATTCTTCAGGGATTCCTTGTACCTTTCCATGGCTGCCTCTGGAGCTAAGTGGACCAGCCCAGCTTCATAGATGGGTGCTCTTCAGCCAAGCAGGCAAAATTGGCTTTCACAGCCGTACCAGGACAATGCCCTTTTGTGCGCAGAGATCATTCTCTCCTAGATGTATGAGCAGCAAGTGTGGGTGGCCAAAGCATCAGTCTGGCGATCCAGCAAGGGACAAAGCTGTTTCCACCTAATGCCTCTCCATTGCCTGAAACGTCATGTGAACCATGCAAATTTAATGGGGATGCAAGTAGCACCATTCTCACAGTAAGTCGCCGTGTGAATGAGCCCCAAGTCAGAGAAGTTGCACAGACTGTGTTCTATACAGCCAGCCAGATCCCTTTTGGTTCCTCCATTCACATGGCCCTGGCTGGGTAGAAGAGGTGGAAGTTCTGGCTCTAGCCACCATATGTGTGGGGGCGCCGCAGCATAACAGAGATTGAACCAGTAATTTACTCAGCCCGAGTGCTATCCTAGTGGTGCAGGAAGTAAGTCACCAGGGCACTGCTGCATGAGACCCAGGTGCCTTACATTTCCTGCAGGGAGTGATGGGGTTTGGAGACTGGAGAGCATCATTTCCTGCCAGAGGAGAGGACAGGCCTCTCCTCTCATCAACTGCCTTATACCGAGTCAGACCATTGGCCAATCTAGCTTAGTGCTGTCCACACTCACTGGATGGGCTCACTGGGATTTCAGACAGGGGTCTCTCCAAACCCTACCTGGAGATGCCAGGGATTGAGCCTGGGACCTTCTGCATGCAAAGCAGATGGTTTTCTACCACTGAGCTCTGGCCCTTTCTTCATCTGAACTCCTCCTTTGTCTGATACCCACTTCAGTAAGGTGACCCTTTTATCTCCCTGGGACAAATGTTCAGGGGTAGTGGCCAGAGGACTGCTGGCATTATACCTTTCAAGTTGTTGTGCCCCTTTGAGGATTTCTGAGTGTTTGACTTTAATGCATTTTTTGGTTAAGCTTATCCATTATTTATTTATTTATTTATTTATTGAATTAATTTTGAGCCACCACTTTTAATATTTGGAAATATTTGCAATAGAAAACCCATCCAATTCTGGGACACTAGAACCTTCCAGATTTACAGACTTAACAGGATAACATTTAAAACATTACCAGTGGTTCTCTCTCTCCCCTGTTTAGATCTCTCTTGTACCCTCCTGAGAATTCTCCCCATCCTCAGCATTCTTAGGACTTTCACCCTGGCACACTTTGCCTGGTCTGAAATCCAACTGGCTTGCTTAAGCAGAGAAAATGCGCACAGTGTCTTTTTTTTTAAAAAAAGACAGCTGTATAATGTCCCTTTGCAGACAAGCTGTAAAAGAGCCGAAACATCCCTCTTGAGGCCTCTGAACCCTGCTATTCTGAGTAACCAGGGCTGCCTGTAGAGCTTGTCCTCCTCCACTCATTCCCTCCTCCCCTTTGCTTCCTCCAGACATAACAGAGTGGGGAGTGGGGGGGGGAAAGGGTAATAAGGTTGGCCCTAAACTGACAAGTTGCAAGTTTTCAGTAAACTTTCAAAACATTCCAGCCGGGTGAATAGAAGAGGGATGTTTTTCCTGCCAAAATGTAATCATGCAGAAAATGCAAAATGTAGTTCAACATGTAGATTATTTTATAATGTGGTCACTTGAGAGTAGAGGGGAAGGGAAGCCAGAGAGTTGAACAATCATTGCAAGAAAGTCTAGACTGATGCAATTTGATTCATCGGAGGGAGATTGTGTTATGGTTTGGGCTTGGCCCATGATGGTCTTGTTTGGAAAAGTATGATGTCATTACACCAAGCATGTCAAAGCAAAAGGCATTTTTGTATTTATGTTGGCTAAAGATTTAACCAAGTTAACATGGTGGGCCTGATTTATTGATGCTTTTACTTTGTTTAGCCACCAAAAGGCATAATTTATGTTGGTAAACTGAAACAGTGGCCAACAGTGACCGTGCAATTAAAGAAACAGCAAGATTCATTACCAATAAATCACTTGGTTGCCAAATCCCTTTAATTACCGGGGGGCGGGGGGAGACCTGAAAACATATCCCTGGACATTCAGTAGAGTATAGGGTGGAACAGGCAGCTGATTAAGTCATATATCAGTTACATTCTTAAGAAACCAGATTTAACCATTCTTACACTAACAGGGCAAGGACAAAAATAAAACTCAATTCTTGTCTTGGATTAATTGAAAGCAAATTGGATTAACTGGAAAAACGTTTACAGCATTATCATAACATAAACAGCTTGTAAGTTATATTCTTTCTGAAAACGCTTGTTTCCTTTGGTGGTGTCTCTCCCTTAGTGAAAGACCTTTTCTTTAAAAATATTACCTTGAATTGTCTATTATCACTTTTATCAAGTGCCTTATTTGTCCAATGTTTCTAATGTTTACTGCTAATATTCCCCAAAAATGGTAGATGTTAAACTACATAGAAATAACATAGCTTGTATATACCAAGTGACACTGGTAAGTGTGAGGAAGGAATGCTTAGGAGACCATGGTTTCAATCCTATGAATACTTTTCTATGCGTAAGGCCCTCTGAATTTTGTGTGACTTACTTGTGAGTGAACCAGAGCAGGACTGGATAGAGAGGCAGGCTCTTCATGGACCCAACTATTGTGTTTTTGCCTTGCTGAATAATCTCTGCCCATTTTGCCATCACTTAGTCTAATCCACAGTAAAGTGAAATATTGTAGATTGTTATGGATCAGAGCTAGCCGGTGATGGACAGGGCTAGAAAGGCTTTTTACTCAGGATCAAAACTGACCATCCTGCTCCTAGAGTTTTGCCTTCCTCAAAGAAATCCTAATCAGCATTTATGCTTGCTCAATTGCTCCTACAGGGCTGTTTATCGCTTTGTCACAGCTTTGGAAATATCTCATATATAACGTCCTTGGGCATTAGGCAGGGTCCTTAGTTGAGAGGAAGTAGAAGATGGACTCTTCATTCCTTCACAAAGGGAGAGGTCCCCTTCAAGTGGTCTTGGGGGTATGACTTCATTGCTACACCCTTATTTATTATTAATATTTATTTATTATTTATTACATTTATACCCCACCTTTCCTTGAAGGAGCTCAAGGTGACACATATGGTTCTCCTCCCTCTCCTAACCCCTGTGAGGTAGGTTAGGCTGAGAGGCTGTGATTGGCCAAGGTCACCCAGCAAGCTTCATGGTGGAGTGGGGATCTGAAGCCTGGTCTCCCAGGTCCTAGTACAGCACTCTGACCACTACACCATGCTGGCTTGGGTGGGTGGGGGAAAGTCATGGGAGTAGTGTAAGCATTTGGTGGCCAAAGCCTGCTTCTACCTTCTCAACATGATCCAGCATGTGGGTTGGCCATTCTTGTGTCAGATGTGAGACATCTGCCTCTGGCAGCTGGAGGGTGATAGGAGCAACACAAAGTTGTTACAGGACTTACCTGTGCCCCCTAATCTAGTCTGCTGTCACCAAGTATCAGTGTTGAAATCCATTAAGATGGTCTGCCTTCAGAGACTTATGGAATCTGATGGATGCCAGAGCTGCCAATCCTGTTGAGTCCCTGGTCAAGCTATGGAATGGCAAGACATGACAGACCATTGACACGATTGCTCCTGAACACCCTCTCCAGTGCTGTGGAGCTTGGGCTGCTCCATGGTTTTCCAGGGAGCTCTGGGCAATGAAACAGGCTGGATGATAGCTAGAGCGCAAATGGGGTAAGACTTTCTGTGAGGCCAATAGGACACGCATGAGAGCATGTAATTGTGCCTCCTGCATGGCAGTGAAGGCAGCAAAGAGGGCCCACTCCATTGCATCCATTGCATTTGTGACTGGGATTTATTATCATCTAGCCCAATAAATCCTATTTTGGAGCCCTCAGAGGCCTGCTGTGACAATGTTGCTAGGCACAATGAGAATAAAATTGGTTGATCTGAATGCTGCTACTACAGTACCAGGAAGGTGTCCAGTGCACTTTCTCATTCTGTTTTGTGGGAATTTGGAATTCGCACTGCTGATTTGATTTCTACAGCATAATATTCATGTAGCATCAATGGTCTGCTTAGCCTAAATTCAAATTTGAAAATTTTGTTCCATCTGCGTTCCTTTACCAACTATGATAATGTGTGATTTTTCCCTGACATGTTGTTAGTTTGTCAGTTGATCAATTAATGGAATGTCACATAGAACTAAATTTACTTCTTTACTTATTTCCATAACTTGAGGTATACATTGTTTCTTCTCTTTGCTGTGGATTTAAGTCAGTATTGAAGTTCAGTTAATTCATAGCTCTACTGTGTAGCCAATGAATTGAGCTAAGCGCTTATCCACATGGGAACATAACTTTGTACTAAAGATGCTGTTTTTACCTGTTTTCTGTTTGCACCGTGCACAGTAAGGCCCAATGCCAGCTGCAAAACATGGTGTTTTCTAGTCACACTTGAGGGGAAGCATCAGTCACAGTTTCCTAAAGACCACGCCCTCTAATTTAACATTTCCACTCTCTCTTTTTTCCTGGCAACCGAGCATGCTCAGTTTGTTCTACCAGTAAGTTTCATTTTAAAAAATAACAACCCGGAAGTGTGATTCATTGTATTTTCACTGCTACAGTACAGCTGAAATACAAATATTTGTTTGATTCGTGTTATGCTTTTGTCCACAAGTTAGGGGGAGAAAGAAAATAAAGGCACAGTTTGCAGCAACATAAAAAAGCCTTGCAGAACGTCAGAAAGCAGTGGACGTTTCTCTTCAGCCCACAGGAAATGAAATGAACAAAGGGAGGAGGAGGGAGAGGGTGTGGAGAGGGGAACGATTGACACACTCGTCTAAAAGCATCGGAGGAAAGCATCTGCAAACTGTAGAGATATGAAGACTTTTCCCCTTCCCTTTTCGGATTATCAGATGATTGGGTTAGTATGGATTTATAGGCGGGAAACTGTGTGATAGCTTCTGTTTGTCAGTAATGTCATGTGAACCATGCAAATTAAAAGGGGACACAATTATTATTATTATTTATTTAATTTGTATCCCGCCCTTCCTCCCAGCAGGAGCCCAGGGCGGCAAACAAGGCACTAAAAACACTTAAAAACATCATAAAAACAAATCGTAAAATACATCAAGACAAAACAGCATTAAAAACATTTTTAAAAGGGTTAAAAATATTATTAAAAAACATATTAAGCAATTCTGACACAGACACAGACTGGGATAGCTCTCAACTTAAAAGGCTTGATGAAAAAGAAAAGTCTTCAAAAGGCGCCGAAAAGATAGCAGAGATGGCGCCTGCCTAATATTCAAAAGGAGGGAATTCCACAGGATAGGTGCTGCCACACTAAAGGTCCATTTCCTATGTTGTGCAGTACGAACCTCCTGATAAGATGGTATCTGTCAGAGACCCTCACCTGCAGAGCGCAGTGATCAACTGGGTATGTAAGGGATAAGATGGTCTTTCAGGTATCCTGGTCCCGAGCTGTATAGGGCTTTGTACCCCAAAACTAGAACTTTGAACTTGGCCCGGTAGCAAATGGGCAGCCAGTGCAATTCTTTCAGCAGCAAGGTGACATGTTGGCGATACCCTGCTCCAGTGAGCAGTCTCGTTTCATCCAAGAGTACTTGCAGTTGCTGCGCCACAACCCTCTCAATCATCTTCCCTAAAAAGGGAGTATTTGCAACCGGTTGGTAGTTGTCACAAACCAATGGGTCCAGGGTGGGCTTTTTCAGGAGCGGTCGAATCACCGCCTCTTTCAAGGCAGCTGGAACCACTCCCTCCCGCAATGATGCATTGACCACACCCTGGATCCACTCAGTCAGACTCCCTTGGCAAGCTTTAAGAAGCCAAGAAGGGCAAGGGTCAAGAAGACACGTTGCCGGCCGCATCATCTCAAGCACCTTGTCCAAGTCATCAGGCTGCATCAACTGAAACCGTTCCCAAGAAATTGCAGCAGATGTTGCACTGGACACCTCATTGGGGACTACAGTATATCTAGATGGGGCATCAAGACTGCTACGGAGGCGAGCAACTTTACCCTTAAAGTGTCTTGCAAACAATTCACAGTGGGCCTCTGAAGGGTCTAAGACTCCATTTCCTGGAGTTGATGTCAATAGACCCCTGACAATACGGAAAAGCTCCACCAGACGGCTACTTGAGGATGCAATGGAGGCAGAGAAGTGGGCCTTCGCTGCCCTCACCACCACACAGTTGGCACAGTTATGATGTTTTACTCATGCCCAATCAGCCTCACAGTACGTCTTTCGCCACTTGCGCTCTAGCCGTCATCCAGCCTGTTTCAGTGCCCTTAGCTTGCTGGTGTACCAAGGTGCAAGCCGGGCTCCACAGTGCTGGAGAGGGCGCTCGGGGGCAACCGTGTCGAGAGCCCAACATGCCTCACTGTTCCACAGCGTGACAAGGGCTTCAACAGGGTCACTTGCTCTATCTACTGGGAACTCCCCCAGGGCACTGAGGAATCCAGTGGATTCCATTAGTATCTGGGGGCGGACCATCTTAATCTGTTCACCACCACTGCAGGGAAGGATTGAAACTATAAGTCTAAACTTCACCAGGAAGTGATCTGACCATGACAATGGGGTGACATCCACCCCCCCATCTTCAGACCACCCTTTCCTTCATCTGGAGCAAAAACCAAGTCGAGGGTGTGCCCTGCCCTGTGTGTTGGGCCAGTAACAACCTGAGACAGCCCCATGGTCATCATGGAGGACATGAAGTCCCGAGCCGGAATACTAGAGGCAGCCTCTGCATGGACATTGAAATCACCCAGCGCTATCGTTCTGGGCTGCTCCAATGCCACAGCCAAGATGACCTCCACCAGCTTGGTCAGAGAAGCTGCCAGGCAGCAGGGTGGCCGGACACCAGCAGCAACCCTAGTTTGCTGTCTCCTTGGCCCAACACCAGGTGCAGGCCCTCACAGCCAGCTCCAAGACAGGAAGTTCTGTAGACCACAGCAACTCTTCCCCCCCTTCCCTGCAGCCTGTGCTGGTGCTGCAGCGAGTATCCAGGTGGGCAAAGTTGGGTTAGATCAACTCCTCCAAGCTCACCAGACACAAAGTAAACCCCTGTGTAGATGAGCCCCAATTAACACTGAATAGCAAACTTATATGTCTCCCTTGTTAAAAGCGAAGCACATTAAACTTAATGGGGCAAAATGCACGTAACTGAGGCTGCAATCCTGAGGCTGGGAGTAAGCCTCGTTGAACTCAATGAGACTTCTTTTGAGTAGACATGTATAGGATTGTGCTGCAATACATTTCCCATTTGCAAAAACAAATATGGAGATTTGTTAATGGAAATTAATCTTTAAATTCAGAGAGAGAGAGCTTTAGCCCAAGTCATAAAGCTTAGGCAGAACTACTTGTTAACTGTGAAAGAAGCACGATTACAATCAGTTTGTTGTGCTATTTTAATGGGAAATCAATCCTAGAATTCTGTGTGTATACTGTTGATACCAGCCATCCTGTTTGTAAAAAAAGAAGTGGAATTCTCATCTATGTGTCTGACATATCAAATCTCTTGCAATGTTCAGTGCATGATGAGAAGAATATCTATTCTCAAATGAGATGTTCTGCCAGGTGCGCATCTATTCCCCCCCTAATCAGGTATTCTCACGTGGGATCTTGCATGAATAGTCTTGTTACTATGGCTCACACTCCTTGAGTCATTATAGCAGCTAATCAATGGGATTAGAGGTGGCATTCCTGCTGTGGCTTAGGCAGCTACAAGGAATGTAATGTTTTGAGCAGTGAATTGCAGTCCCCTCACCTAATGTTCCTTAGCCAGAATGAAACCACACTTTTTTTTAAAAAAAAAAGAAGAGATCTGATTACCACACACCTGACTAACTCTGTGCATTCCTCATGTAAGGCAGGGAGCTGCAGCAATCTCATGATGTAACAGGTACAGGCTAGATAGCACCTAATCCTTTTCATGTCAGTCTAAAGCCCAGTCAAGCTGGTTTTGTGGTGTGAAAATGGAAAGGCAATTTGTACTGAGTCTTCAGTCCTGAATGTCTTGTCAAGTAGGTAAAGCACCTGGAAATTGAGTACTGTTTAACCCTTTAGTGTTCTGACAATGCTTCATACTGCATTTGACATCATTGTATGAGAGAGACCAGCTTATGGAGGCTAGAGCAATAGCTATGGGTAGGTGTGTGGCCTCCCTCCCCACAGAGCAACTTCTGCTGACTGAACTGCAGTTAAGGCATGCATCAGCAGGCTGCCAGCACTAATGATAACCATGGCTATGACTAACCAGGTTCCCTCTTAACCAGGGATTTTGTGTACTAGAGTCAAACCCTGGTTTCAACTCTCACTTAAATGGGAACTCTGGTTAATCTTCTCGGTGGCTAAGATTGGTGCCAATGTAACCATGGAAGCAGGAGGTGAAAATGAGTTCTGGGAGGGAGCATATGACCCTGCAGCCTGTTCCTGAACTCTTCACCATAGTTAAGAGATTGGCCCTGTTGTAAAAGCCCAGACCCTGATGAACTCATTCCATCTAGTAAATATGCATTAATGTAGTTTAAATGGAAGGATTATAAAGAATTACACATCTCTAAATAACTGGAGCATTGGTTTGAATGCTCATGCCTTAAGATGCAACAGCATAAGCACACAAGATCATAACAACAAGATCATGCAACCATTAGGTAATGCATCTGGTTGGGAAGCATAAGTGTTAAAATTTGTAGGAGCAGAGGTTACGGAGCATCAAGCAGTGTGATTAGACAGATGGGGTGCTCCACCTCAGCATTTCATGTCAGTTTCCACATTGTGTGTGCTAACCTGCTACAAACCTACCTATGGATTAGAGTCACCTCTGCTTATTAACTACAGACACATCCCTCCCTGGTCTTCTGTGCCATCTCTTGCCTAAAGGCATTCTTCCCATGCTCAGACAGGCTGTCTGCTAGCTTGGCATGCAAATTACTGCTGAGGGTTGTTTATCAGAGAGCTGAGTCTTGAATAGCCAGAACAGCCACTTCTACAAATCTGCTCCACAATATTGTGGATTTGCACCGCAGCCGGGTGAATGAGGAGTGAGGATAATAGGAGGTCTCCCAATGAACCCGAATTATACCCTTGTGTATCAAATAATCACAGCTTTACAATAAACCCTCGATTATGTCATTATGGTTGATCCTAATATGGTCTCCAACAGCTGTTATCCAAAAGGCCAAAATGTCACACAAGATGTTAGATAATGGGGTATATAATCCATTAGGAATTATAATTGAAAGATTGGCATTTATCCATTTATCGGCATGGAATATGCTAATTCTTGCCTTTTACTATTAGTTTTATGATTTATTTTTTTATTACCCCAAAGTTGAGAGACTGGAGCAAAATCATGAGATTTAAATCAGAAAGGTTTCTTTTGCCAGAAACTTGTGTTTCTGCTGAGTGCTATTTAAGAATCCATCTGTCAGTTTTGCCTTATGTATCTCTTGTAACATCAACACCTTGGGGTGTAAATCCCTAATTAATTTGGCTAATCTTTTTCTTTTAATGACCATGTCCATCCCTTTAATATTAAGTGTGGAAATTCTCATTTTGTTATACTGATCTCAAATGCAATCTCGACAATTTATCCTATATTAACTTTCTCTTCCTAATAAAATTTCCATTCCTCTAATCCTAATCTTCCTCTGGATTGATTCCATAAAGGAAGCCACAGACCTGAATTTACAAGATCTGAACAGGGTGGTTCATGACAGATGCCCTTGGAGGTCACTGATTCATAGGGTGGCCATAAATTGTAATCGACTTGAAGGCACATAACAACAAACAAACCCTAATCTCCTGAACTTCAACGACTTTGCTCCCTCCTTTTACCTCCCCCCCTTCCCCCTTACTTAGAGGCCTGGCCTTTTCCCACTAATCTGTGTCACCCTATATATTTACTTCTGAATTCAATATATAAAACTAAAGAAAATTATTCTAATTCGCAGGGATTTGACCTATTACCTCATAGGATGATAATGGGGGACAAGATATCATCCCGCCTCTTATTATCAATTTCACATTTTATATGCCCTTCAAAGAAAGGAAGGAGGGGAAAAAAAGGAACCATCTCATACAGGCAATCCTCAACTATTCTATTACATTCTACTCTGGCTGTAACTAACTATATTCTTTTTCAATTGCCTCACATCTAAATAATATTAATCTAACCGAACACCCCATCTCATCTGTGTCTGTTTGATTTTAGCTTTTAATTTGGGGCATTAATAACAAATTGGGCCGGGGAGCTCTTTACCCTATCCCACCATCTTTCTTGGCATCCAAGCCCCATCCCAAAACAGAACATTTTTTATCCCTCATAACAGCAGAAAAATGCATGAGACATGATTGTGCTAGTAACATAAATCCCACTCTTTAGTTATATTTTATTAATACTTTCTTTTAAATTATTTTAGCATGATTATGTTCCTTAAATCATTTTAAAGAGACTTGCGATTCACATCCTATTAAAGGTAATGTGACAGTTCCCTTTGTTTATACAGGTGCCGGCCTGTAACCTTTGACTGAAGTCAAAAGCACTGTGGGTGTCTGGTGCACATTCAAAACTGTGTGCAAGCAGGTGTTGCCCCATCCACTTCAGTGTTAAAGAAGGGCCTACATTTACAGCTGTGTTTCCAGCTGCCAGCAGCCGCTTGCACTGCCTAATAAGGACACTGCCTTTTAACACAACATTGTCCTTGTGAAACAGAGCAGTAGGAGTTTTTTCTATAAAAGGCATAGCTTCTGTGTATTCAGTGTCAAAATAATTCAAAATACCGCACCAAGAGAATACAGATTCTGTGCCAAGACAATTCTGCATCTTGCATAAATTATGCAAATTGACTTCTTTCCTATTTCTTTCTTATAATTTATTTCATAATTATTGTACTTTTGCTAGCTGTCACAAGTATCTGCATCAAGTGCTGAAGTTTTGCCACTGGTAACAGGGAATCTGTATTCAACAACCTTTCTAGCTTCTGAGAGTTCACCCAGCATTTCCTGCACACTTTCAAGCGTATCTTCACAATATTAAGGACTAGAAACTTGGAACACAATGTTAAGCAATTTCTGGTCTCATTTATTTCAAGGGGGAAAGATAATTGAATGTGTGCTTAACTATCCATTGAAATCAACTGGAGACAGAAATGTTTAAATTTGGATGGATTGCTCCTTGGGTTTTTTTTTAAAGAAAGCTAAGATTTCCCAAGTTGAATTCTGCATCTGGTGTTACAGGGAATCACAATGTGCAGGATTTTAATTTCAGCTGAAGATCAATTTGATCTACCACTGACAAAAACAAGAACAAAGCCCAATTTATCGTTTATTCCATGATACTATGTGGACAGGCTTAGTTTTAATCTCTCCTTCCCTAAATGACAAGCATTTCAATTTGATCCTCTTTACACATTGTTTTCCTGATGCATTTCACCATCCTTGGAACAAAGACAGTATAATTATAATTTTCTTGTCAACTGGCAGTGGAATATAAAACTGAGAATTGAGCCTCGGTGCCTTTCCTTAGGAGTACGAGATGTGCAAGTTAAGTCAGTATCTCTCAGGCACTTAAATATTAGTTAGCCAAGGCAGGGAAGGGAAGGCAACTTTAACGCTATCTCCTACATTATTTCCTGGATCTAAATTGTCCCACTGTAGGTGCTATTAGCCCCACAAAGGAAAACAGTTTAAAGTTAAAATTAAAATTTTGAGAGATCTGATCGCAGATCGTCATTCTTATCCAAAGGAATCTAAATATCACAGTTCTGCCCCTGCAATTTGTCATTGAGCAGAGAAGTGGGGACTAGATGTAATACTTTCTAGGGCTGCTGCAGAACCACTTGAAAGGTTTTGCTAGCTTTTTTTGGTCAGAGACAACAACAACAAAAAGGTCTTGAAAATGCATGGATGATGTGGGAATATTGTCATGGCTAAGGACAGAAGCAGTAGGCCAGCCGACAGTATTTTATTCATGTCTACCCTGTTATAAAGGGTGTGTGTGTGTGGACTGGAAGGTTCTATTTTTTATTTTATGTGGAATGGAGTATATAAGTAAAGAAAGTGAAGATGCACTGTTCTGCTTTACCTTTCTGTGCTCCTCGGCAGCAAGCAAATTTCTCCTACACCCAGTTCACTCACAGTACCGGCGCTGGCCTAGAAGTGATAGAACCAGCAGAGAGGTGAGATGGAAAGCAGGAAGAGGGAATGGCTTCATTCCTTTTAGCTGTGCACTCCATTCATGTGAAAAAACCCAGAACCCTTCCCTGTTTTATACATAAACAGGACTGATACATGAATAAATACACATGACTGCCGAGTCATGTCTGATTTAGCCCTTAGTCAGGCTTAGGGTTGCCAGGTCAGAAGCAGAGCTTGGAAAAGTTCCTTTTTTGAACTACAACTCCCATCAGCCCAATCCAGTGGCCGTGCTGGCTGGAGCTGATGGCAGTTGTAGTTCAAAAAAGGAAATTTCCCAAGCTCTGAAGCATCCCGAACCCTGATATTTCAGGGGTGGGCCCTAGTGATGTCACAGGGCAGGCCTGAGTGATGTCATGGGATGGGTCTGACTGATGTCACAGGGTGGGCCCAAGTGATGTCATTAAGCATGATACATTAAGCATCAACCACAGTTGCTTGGAGCATACAATTCAAACAAAAACATTTCTCTGATTGGAAATTAAGATAGAAATGTTAGTTAAAAGATGGATCCTGGGTAGGGAACATTAAATCTAGCCAGCTTGCTTCTGGCAAGAAGTGTTTAAGTGCCCTCAGGTCAGGCCAGTCACCAGAAGGCCATTGTAGAAACACAGGAGCCTAGACTTCCGGGAAGGGTGACTTAGCCTGTGCCTGCTTTTGAGACGGGCTCCTGCCTCAAAAGAAGCTTATTCAGATATATCAGTCAGTTTTTTCTTTTTTTTTTTGACTGATTAAACTTCTCCCGGGTAGGGAGAAACGAAGAGATTAACCTCAAAGCCTATTTTTGTTGGGACGACCAGATCTCATTAATTTATGGGACGAGGTCCAGCCGACGAAGGTGGGACGGATTTTCAACAGCAAGCTCTATCTGTTAAAGCGAACGTTCATCTTATCTTCTAAGAGAGAACGCACTAACAGGCAAGCACCCTTCTTTCTATATTTTTCTTTTACTTGACTTAAATTGTTGCTGTTTAAAAGAGATTTGCCTGATTGATCGGTTTTTGACATCTCACTGGGAAGCCATAACTTCTCTCTGCTACGCACTAATTAATAGCTTATCTCTGTTTTTGTTGCAAAAAGCTGTCCTGGATTTGCATTCTAAAGATATACACAGAAGAGGGATTTCTATTCCAGATTTTTATTTTGAAGAATATTATACTGTCTGAGACTACTCTCTTTTTGGTCTATTTTATTTTGACGAATCTGTTTCTTGACGACTGCCATTAATTGTTTCGATCCTGGGAACTGCATTTTGTTTACTTAACTATGGAGAGATAAGGCTGTCTGCTCTGTTTATACTGTGATGTCACCAAGTTTGGAGTATTAACCCAATTGTTGCTGAAATAAGAAGTGGTTTTCCTATATTTTTCTTTTAAAATGGCAATTAAGAAAGTGGCTGAGAATCTGGAAATAACTATGTTTCAGAAAATAATGGATGAGATTGAGATAACGAAACAAAACCTGCGACAGGGTTGTAAGGAGCTGAAAATTGAATTGAGTAAAATGACGCAGGAGATTAAAGATATAGGGGTCCCTGTGAGAGAGGTGACCCTGGAAGGGGTCCCTGTGAGAGAGGAGACCCCGGAGATTGGAACAAACGTGGAACAGGAAAAAGATTTGGAGTCTATGGACTTTAGAAATAAAATCTATTGTTTGGAGACACAGGAGATTAAAGACATAGGGGTCCTTGTGAGAGAGGAGACCCTGGAGACTGGAACAGGGGTCCCTGTGAGAGAGGAGACCCTGGAGACTGGAACAGGGGTCCCTGTGAGAGAGGAGACCCCGGAGATTGGAACAAACGTGGAACAGGAAAAAGATTTGGAGTCTATGGACTTTAGAAATAAAATCTATTGTTTGGAACTCAATGTTATCTCTGAAGAAATTAATGAAGATTCTAGAGATAAAGTTATCAATGGCATGGATAATCTTCTGGACTGGAATGATGTGATGGAGCCCAATATAGAGAAAATTTATGGAATTAGCTGCAGCCATGTAACAATGGAAAAACTTTCAAGAGATGACCCAGTGTATTTTGAAAAAAAGAACAGAGATATGATTTTACAGCAGTATTTCAGCAACCTATTCAGAATGGATGGCAAGAAAATATTTGGGATAGAGGTAATTCCCATCAGACTCTTACTATATGACTATGGCTTTGACAGCAAGATTATTATGGAATACTGATAATGGAAGATTGGATACTGAAATTACTGGACTTAACAAGACTACTGAAGATGGAAGATGGAAAATGGAACTAATAGGGATAATAGAACAATGGCTACTGAAATTACTGAACCTAACAGATTCTGATGTGATGGATTAATTGAAATGTTTATTTTGACTATGGTTATGACAATAAGATTATCATAATTAGTAATGAGATGGATTAATCGATATGCTTATCTGGGAAAAAAATTGATAGATATATTTCTTAAAGAATTGAAACCTCTCTTTGACTTTTTGTGGAAAGAATAAAGTAATGTTTATGAGATTTGATGATTAAGTAAGATAACTACTGGAGGAAAGTGATTTTATAATATGACTTAAGAGACAGGATTGTTATATATTATAGACTTATAACTGATTTGATCTTTGACAAATGGGAAGTCAATATTTTACTCTTTATTTTTTTTTGTTTTTTTTTATTTATTTTTTTTTTGTTTAACTATTTTTGATTTTGTTTTTTGTCTTTGAATGTTTTGTGATTTCGTCTTGTATGTTTTATGAAAATTTGAATAAAAATTATTGAAAAAAAAAAAGAAACACAGGAGCCTAGTGTTGTGGAGATGTTAGATGGGAGCAGTCGGGAGTAAAGATGAATGTCCTTAAAGGCTGCAATTCTAAACACACTTAATAAGGGGCTAAGCCCCATAGAACTCAATAGGACTTACTTCTCAGTAGATATGGTTTGGATTGTGATGTTGGTAAAGCTTGACTAGGGATATCCATATCCAAGTAGGGTTGGCAGCTCCCTGCCAGGAATGCCCTGCCTCTACCTTTTAACATGGCTGCTCTAACGTTCTTTACAGATTTGACCCTTCACTCCAGAAAGAGGTCTGAGAAATGAGTAAGAGTAAGAAGATTCTCTACCCTTTCTGTCTACCCTGTGGGCTGCTATAAACTCACTTTTGACAGCCAACATGATTCCAGTAAATAATAATTGACAGAGAGAAAACACACATGGTTTGGTCTACTCCCCGCCGGGGAGAGAGAAGAGGCTCAGAGGCACGTAGATGTGCCGAACGGAATTGTGTGAAGTATGCGAAGTGTGAAAAGGGCGCGTTTAAAAAGGCGCAGTAACCGAAATTGTGGGCGGCGATTGCAGGAACCGAGAGAACCGAGAGGCGCTGTAATTTAGCCTGGGGATCGCAGTGGCCTTTTACCTTCTCCACTGCTGACGCTCCTGTGTTCCTTGGCACAGCTAGTGCCGCTAGTGCCTTTCGCTTTTCCATTTTGGCTTGGCTGGCTTTGTCAGTGCCGAGGCTGCTGTGGTCCGGGCCTTTCGCTGCAGCTTGGGTTCTTTGCTGCTGTCTCCGTCGTTTCTGTTGCTGCCGCCTCATTGTTTTGCTGCTGCTGCCGCTCGTCGTTCCTGTGGCTGGTGTCTCTGGGCTGGTTCGTGTCTTGGCTTCTTCAGCTTGTTTCTTCGCCGCGGCCTGTATCCCCCCCCGCTGCTGTTGGTTGCGCCCCTTTGGTGATCTTGGGGCGCCGTCCTGTTTGGGCGAGGAAGCGGTCAGTGGCGGGTGTAATGTGGTGGCCTGGGATCGTGGCCCTGCTGCTTCGTCTGTCGAGGTCTCTGCCTGTGGTGGAGCGGGGGAGAGGCTCTAACATCGGCAATGCCCCCCATTGTGACGGAGGAACAGAAACCGAGAAGAAGAGAAGAGGACTAGGTGCCCTGATCGATTTGGCTGTGACTGGGAGACGGAGTTGCTTGGCACGCTGGAAGGCGTTGCCGTTGTGGCTTGTGTTTTTCGCTCCGGCCTGTATTCGTTCTGTGGCCTCGTCGCCGCCGTTACGGTTGGTTTTCCCCGCTGCGGCTGGCATTTTTTTGTCCATCTGCCTGCCCTGCAGAGACTATCTGACACTTCTTCACCCTCATAATACCATCAGACGACGAGGTTTTGATAGGCAAAGAGACGTTTTGGTGCTGGTACCTGTTGGTATAGTGTGTGGGATTGCGTTGGTATGTGTGAAGGAATGTTGATGTATATTTGTAAGTGTCTTTGATGTGAGTGAGTGTGAGTGTTTATATTTAGTTTTATCATGTGCCTGGGAAAGAGGCTCTTTCATCAATCGGGGGGACTTGAGGGGGCCCCAATTAGTGTAGTGACGGGCAGAGGGAGGTATGGTGTTGTGCGTAGGACGTGCCAGGTAATGGGAACGCGACCCAGACATGTAGTGGCTGTGCCTTGTTCCGGTCCTTCTCACACCCGCAGGGTTGTTGGTCGTCCTCTCAGCCAACTCTCGGATCTCCAGTTGCTGCTTTTAAATGCCAGATCGGTACATAATAAAACCTCCCTCGTCCATGACTCGATTATGGATGAGGCAGCCGATCTGGCATGTATAACCGAGACCTGGGTGGGTGAGCAGGGAGGAGCTAGTCTTTCCCAGCTTTGCCCACCGGGGTACTTGGTGCAGCATCATGGTAGATCCGAGGGTCGGGGAGGTGGGGTCGCTGTGGTCTATAAGAGTTCCATCTCACTCATCAAGCACCATGTCCATGTAGTTACTGGTCTGGAGTGTTTGCACCTTGTGTTGGGCAGGAGGGACAGACTGGGAATCTTGTTGGTGTACCGCCCACCTTGCTGCCCAACAGCTTCCCTAACTGAGCTGACGGAGGTGGTCTCGGAGGTATTGAAAAAGTCCCCCAGACTATTGGTACTGGGGGATGTCAACATTCATGCCGAGGCTGCCTTATCCGGGGCGGCTCAGGACTTCATGGCCTCCATGACAACCATGGGGCTGTCCCAATATGTTAGTGGTCCAACACATGTGTTGGGGCATACTCTAGATCTTATCTTTGCGACTGGACATGGAGATGGTGATCTGGATGTAGGGAGTTTTACATCTCTCCCTTTGTCATGGACAGATCACTGCTTGCTGAAGTTTAGACTTACAGCGGCCTTTCCCCTCTGCAAGGGTGGGGGACCTATTAAATTGGTCCGCCCCTGGAGACTAATGAATCCTGAAGGTTTTCAAAAGGCTCTGGGGGATTTTCCAGCTGATAAGACGGGCGCTCCTGTCGAAGCCCTGGTCGAACTGTGGAATACGGAGATGACTCAGGCTGTTGACACGATTGCTCCTGCGCGCCCTCTCCTGTGTAGAGCTCATACAGCTCCATGGTATACTCCGGAGCTGAGAGCGATGAAGCAAGATAGGAGACGGCTTGAGCGGAGGTGGAGGAGAACTCCCAACGAATGCAATCATGCGCTGGTAAGTGCTTCCACTAAGCTATACTTAGAAGCGGTGAGGGTGGCGAAAAAACAACATTTTGCCACCACTATTACGTCATCTCTTTCCCGCCCAGCGGAGCTTTTTAGAGTTGTCCGAGGGCTACTTCAGTCTGGCCCTCAGGACATGGTAGAGTCATCGGTGGCCCGCTATAATGAGTTTGCTGGACACTTCCAGAATAAGATCTTATGCATCCGTCGGGACTTAGACTCCCAGTTGACCCTATTGAGGTGTCCGGAGCGCAGTCTTGTCATGTTTTATTGGATGAGTTTCAGTTGGTTCAGCTCGAGGACGTGGACAAGGTGCTTGGACAGGTACGTGCAACCACTTCAGTACTAGATCCTTACCCCTCTTGGCTAATAAAAACTAGCAGGGATGGAACAGTTGGCTGGGCCAGGGAAGTGATTAACGCCTCTTTATGAGAGGGAGTGGTCCCTGGCTGTCTGAAGGAGGCGGCAGTAAGACCACTCCTGAAAAAACCTTCCTTGGACCCAGAAAACCTCAATAGCTACAGACCAGTAGCGAATGTTCCATTCCTGGTCAAGATCTTGGAACGAGTGGTTGCTGGCCAACTCCAGACGCTGTTGGATGAAACCGATTATCTAGATCCATTTCAATCGGGTTTTAGGCCCGGTTTTGGCACTGAGACAGCCCTGGTTGCCCTGTGTGATGACCTATGTCGGGAGAGGGACAGAGGGAGTGTAACTCTGTTGATTCTCCTTGATCTCTCAGCGGCTTTTGATACCATCGACCATGGTATCCTTCTGGAGAGGCTTGTGGAGTTGGGAGTTGGAGGCACTGCTTGGCAGTGGTTCCGCTCCTACTTGGTGGGTCGTCTCCAGAAGGTAGTGCTTGGGGAACATTGCTCGAGACCGTGGGTTCTCCAATGTGGGGTCCCGCAGGGGTCGGTTCTGTCTCCCATGCTTTTCAACATCTACATGAAGCCGTTGGGTGCGGTCATCAGGAGTTTTGGAGTGCGTTGCCACCAGTACGCTGATGACACGCAGCTCTATTTCTCCTTTTCATCTTCTTCAGGTGAGGCTGTCAATGTGCTGAACTGTTGCCTGGCCGCGATAATGGACTGGATGGGAGCTAACAAACTGAGGCTCAATCCAGACAAGACTGAGATGCTACTGGTGGGTGGCTTCTCTGACCAGGTGGTGGATGTTTACCGTGTCCTGGATGGGGTTACACTCCCCCTAAAGGAACGGGTTCGTAGTCTGGGAGGTTTTTTTGATCTTTCCCTATCACTTGAGGCCCAAGTGGCCTCGGTGGCATGGAATGCATTCTACCAACTTCGGTTGGTAGCCCAGCTACACCCCTACCTGAGCAGAGAGGACCTTACATCAGTTGTATATGCTCTGGTAACCTCACGATTGGACTACTGCAATGCGCTCTATGTTGGGCTGCCTTTGAAGACAGTTCGGAAGCTACAGCTTGTCCAAAATGCGGCGGCCAGATTAATAACGAGGACCAAGCGGTCGGAACATATAACACCTGTTCTGGCTCGCTTGCATTGGCTGCCAATTTGCTTCTGGGCCAGATTCAAAGTGTTGGTTTTAACCTATAAAGCCCTATATGGCGCGGGACCACAATATCTGTTGGAACGCCTCTCCCGATATGAACCTGCCCGGACACTGCGCTCTACCTCAAAGGCCCTCCTCCGAGTCCCGTCTCATAGGGAGGCTCGGAAGGTGGTGACAAGAACTAGGGCCTTCTCAGTGGTGGCCCCCAAACTCTGGAACAGTCTCCCTGATGAGGTGCATATGGCGCCAACGCTGCTGTCTTTTCGGCGCCAGCTTAAGACTTGCCTCTTTTCTATGGCATTTTAATTTAAATTTTAAAATTTGTGTAATTGATTTTAGATTGTTTCTTTTTTTTACATGTTTTTGTTGTATTTAACATGGGATTTTATGAGATGTATTTGTATTTTCTGTTGTACACCGCCCAGAAAGCTATGCTAGTAGGGCGGTATAAAAATCTAATAAATAAATAAAATAAATAAATTTCACAGGCAGCAGCTTGGGAACAACAACCGTTGCAGCCTTGCTGCCCAGTATGTGAATTCTCTTTTACCACTATTATTTTTTATTTATTTTATTTATTATTTCAATTTATATACCGCCCTTAGCAGAATAGCTCTCAGGGCGGTGAACAAACAAGATAAAATACAATATATCATAATAAAAATCATAAAAACATATACAAACAAACAACAAAAAACACTACAAAAACACAATACGACAAAAATTAAAAATACGGATTAAAAGATTAAAATGGTTAAGAAAATTAAAATGCCTGGGAGCATAAAAAGGTCTTTACCTGGCGCCGAAAAGATAAAAGTGTAGGCGCCAGGCGTACCTCTTCGGGGAGGCTGTTCCACAACTCAGGGGCCACCACAGAAAAGGCCCTAGATCTAGTAACCACCCTCCGGGCTTCCCGATGGGTTGGTACCCAGAGGAGGGCCTTAGATTCTGAACGAAGGGAACGGGTAGGTTCATAGCGAGAGAGGCGTTCCACAAGGTATTGAGGTCCCACACCGTGTAAGGCTTTATAGGTAAGAACCAGCACCTTGAATCTCGCCCGGAAGCAAATAGGAAGCCAGTGCAGACGCGCCAAGACAGGTGTTATATGCGAAGACCGACTGGTCCTCGTCAGTAGTCTGGCAGCTGCGTTCTGCACCAGCTGAAGCTTCCGAATTGTCTTCAGGGGCAGCCCTACGTAGAGCGCATTACAGTAATCCAATCTTGAAGTTACCAGAGCGTGAACAACGGAGGCGAGGTCGTCCCTGTCCAGATAGGGGCGTAGTTGGGCTACCAGACGAAGATGGCAAAATGCATTCCGTGCCACCGAGGCCACTTGGGCCTCGAGAGACAGGGAAGAGTCGAGAAGAACCCCCAAACTACGTACCTGTTCCTTCAGGTGGAGTGTAACCCCATCCAGAACAGGGTGAACATCCACCATCTGAGCAGGGAAGGCATTCACCAACAATGTCTCGGTCTTGTCTGGATTGAGTCTCAGTTTATTAGCTCTCATCCAGTCCATTATCGCAGTCAGGCAACGGTTCAGCACATCAACAGACTCACCTGAAGAAGATGAAAAGGAGAAATAGAGCTGCATGTCATCAGCATACTGATGGCAACGCACTCCAAAACTCCTGATGACTGCACCCAGCGGCTTCATGTAGATGTTGAAAAGCATGGGGGACAAAACCGACCCCTGAGGGACTCCGCAATGGAGAGTCCATGGTGTCGAGTGATGTTCCCCAAGCACTACCTTCTGGTGATGATCCGCAAAGTAGGAGTGGAACCACTGCCAAGCAGTGCCCCCGACACCCAACTCCGCGAGTCTCCTCAGAAGGATACCATGGTCGATGGTATCAAACACCACTGAGAGATCAAGGAGAATCAACAGAGTCACACTCCCCCTGTCCCTCTCCTGACACAGGTCATCATACAGGGCGACCAAGGCTGTTTCGGTGCCAAAACCGGGCCTGAAACCGGATTGAAACGGATCTAGATAATCGGTTTCATCCAAGAGCGCCTGGAGTTGGCTGGCAACCACCCGCTCCAAAACCTTGCCCAGAAAAGGGACATTCGCCACCGGTCTATAGTTGTTTAAATTATCTGGGTCCAAGGAGGGTTTCTTTAAAAGAGGTCTCACTACTGCCTCCTTGAGGCTACCAGGGACCACTCCCTCCCTCAAGGAGGCATTAACCACCTCCTTGGCCCAACCGGTGGTTCCAGCCCTGCCAGCTTTCACTAGCCAAGATGGGCAAGGATCCAGAACAGACGTGGTCGCCCGAACCATTCCAAGCACCTTGTCCACTTCCTCGAGCTGCACCAACTGAAACTCATCCAATAAAGAAAGACAAGGCCGTGCTCCGGACACTTCAATGGATTCATCTGTCACAACATCAGAGTCAAGGTCCTTGTGGATACATGCAATCTTATCTTGAAAGTGTCCAGCAATTTCATTACAGCGGGTCTCAGATGTTTCCATAGTATCGTGGGGGCCAGAGTGTAAGAGCCCTCGCACGACTTTAAAAAGCTCTGCTGGGCGGCTTAAAGATGATCTAACAGAGGCAGCAAAATAGAGCTTCTTTGCTGTCCTTACCGCTTTTGTATACAACTTATTGGTGGCACTTACCAAGGCATGATTGTATCCACTGGGAGTTTTCCTCCATCTGCACTCCAGCCTCCTCCTCTCATGTTTTATCGCTCTCAGCTCCGGGGTATACCACGGAGCTGTATGAGCTCTACAGCGAAGGGGGCGCGCGGGAGCGATCGTGTCAATAGCCCGGGTCATTTCTGTATTCCACAGTGCGACCAGGGCCTCGACAGGAGCACCAGTCCTATCAGCCGGAAAATCTCCCAGAGCCCTCTGAAAACCTACAGGATCCATCCGGCTCCGGGAGCGGATCAACTTAATAGATCCTCCACCTTTGCAGAGGGAAAGAGCCGCTGTAAGTCTAAATCTCAGCAAGCGGTGATCTGTCCATGACAATGGGGTAGATGAAAAACACCCCACCATCAGATCACCATCTCCATGTCCAGTGGCGAAGATCAAATCGAGAGTATATCCCGACACATGTGTTGGGCCAGTAGAAAATTGAGATAGCCCCATTGTTGTCATAGAGGCAATGAAGTCCTGAGCTGCGCCAGATAAGACAGCCTCGGCATGGACGTTGAAATCCCCCAGTACCAAAAGTCTAGGGGACCTCAAAAGGACCTCCGAGACTATCTCTGTCAGCTCAGCTAAGGAAGCTGTTGGGCAGCAAGGTGGACGGTACACCAACAGTATTCCTAGTCTGTCTCCCTGGCCCAACACAAGGTGGAGACATTCCAAACCAGTCGCCGTCTGGACAGGGTGCTTGGTGAGAGGAAAAGAACTCCTATAGACCACAGCGACCCCCCCTCCCCGGCCCTCAGATCTACCACAGTGCTGAACCAAATACCCGGGTGGGCAAAGCTGGGAAAGAGCAACTCCTCCCTGATCAGCCACCCAGGTCTCGGTTATACATGCCAGGTTGGCACCCTCCTCCAGAATTAAATCATGGACGAGTGAGGTTTTATTATGTACCGACCTGGCATTCAAAAGCAGCACTTGGAGATCTGAGAGCTGGCTGATAGGACAACCAACAATCCTGTGGATATGAGGAGAACCGGAACAAGGCACAGACACAATTTGTCTGGGACGAGTTCCCCTTACCTGGCCTGTTCTCCTCCTAACGCCATACCTCCCATTACCCGTCACTACGTTAATCGGGGCCCCCGAGAGCCCCCCCACGAAGGATGGAATCTTATCTCCCAGGCACATGTTAAAAATACACAAAGCCACACAAACAAGCAAACATACCAATCATTCACCCCACATTAGCCCCCACACACACCCAAACAAACGTTAAAATGAGTTAATCCTCGTCAAGCAGCGATGGCAGTCTCAAGTCCCATCCAAAGGCAAGCCGCAGCAAGGACACCAGAACAGCAACACAGCCCCAAGCAGCAACAGAAGCGCCACACGCGAGCAAGAAAGCGGCGAGGTGGCAAAGATATACGCCGCAGTGATAGTGTCCTGGGCAACGGCACGGCCCTCAGCGGTGATGAAGGCGCCCGCAACCAGCGGCAGCGATGGCGGCAACACAGTCCGCAACAGCGAAGTCCACCGGCAGCAACGCGGCACCTCGGCGAAGATGACAACGCCCCACGCGTAAGCAGGCAGGCAGCAGCAATGGCGGCAGCACGGACCACAGCAACGGAGTCTCCAGCAGCGATATCTCTTGAGGCCTGAATGAGGTTGATAATTTATAGCAGCAAGGCAGCAGAACAACACACAGCAAAAAAAGCAGCGGAAGCACCAAAAGGTGGTAGATTGTGGAGCCTTCAAACAACACGTCCTTCTCTTCCTCTCCTCCTGCTGGTTCTGGTTCTTGTATTAGGCAAGAAACAAACTGTAATGCAAACAACAAGGTGCATCGTCAGTGGGTTTAAGGGGGTTGAGTGGAGCGCATGGAACCACTGTTGTTGCTTCTGTGGATGAAAGGGAGTGAGGTTAAAGGTAAATGAAATGCAAACAGAAAAAGAAAAGACAGTGATGATTTCCTAAATGCAATACCATACCAACCACAACAGGATTCCTATGAGTAAGGCAGAAAACTCAGCATCCCACAATCAGTCAGGATTCCTAACCAAAAACCAAAACTAAAAAAATCCAGTTAGCCAAGGTCACAGAAATCCCCAAGCAGCAAAGCCTGACTCTGGGGCTGCAGTTAGTGCAGAATGCTGTGGCATGATTGCTGACATGAGTGAGACCCTATCAGCACATAATACCTCTGCTCTGAAATCTGCCCTGGGTGCAGGCCAAGTTCAAGCTGTGCTTTCCATGTTATGGGTGCCACATAGTACTTGTTCTGCTCTTGGAAGAAATTAGTCCCTTAGTGTGGCAGCACCTACCCTTTGGAACTCCCTGCCTATTGACATTAGGTGGGCTCCTTCATTGTACTCTTTTCAGCAGCTGCTAAAAACATTTCTTTCGCCTACCCAAGCATATAGAAGCTACTGTGTTTTTTATCTGTTTTTAATTCATAGTTGGTTTTATTATTTTGAATATTTTTAAATAACTGTCTTTAACGGTTTTTTTTTGCCAATAATGTTATTGCTTTAATTCCTTCTGTAAACCGCTTAGAGATTTATTTATTTTTTACAAAAAAACAGTATATAAATCTTGTAAATGAAATACATAAATAAATTCTGGAGTCACTGTGGCTCTTGGGTCTCTTTCTACTTCTAGGAACAAAGGAATCCACCTTATACCGGCTTAGGCTATTTGCTACCATCTAGCTCAGTACTGATGACATGGACTAGCATTGGCTCTCCAGGAGTCAAAGCAATAGTCTTTTCCAGAAATTGAATTTTGGACCTTTGCATGCAAAGCATATGCCCTATCACTGTGCTATAGCCCTTTCCCTGTTTAAAAAAGTTTCTTTTAAATTTGTTCTTTTCAATTCACTCATGAATGCACAGCATACCTAGAGCAGATCCACATCATTCATTTAAAGCACATTCAACACATGTTTGAAGCACATGAATCCCACTACAGAATCATGGGAACTGTAGTTTGTTCAGGGTGGTGGGAACTGTGAGGGGGAAACTATCATCATAATAATCTTTATTGTTACAGTCAATGACCAGCATGAGGTGATCAGATAAAATTGTTAAAACACAATACTATAAAATAGAATTGTCAAAGACATAGTTATACAATCCGAAACCCCAACAACCAAGAATTGCAAGGTGGGTGGAGTCAGTTCGTGGCGAAGTTTGATCGCTGCAGCACAAAATTTGGCAATATTGGAGGTGATAAAAGTGTTTTGATCAGAGAGAAGTAGGCGGACATAAAATGCGTCTGATCGCACAATTAAAGATCTTCATAGATCAGAATAGAATGGGCAGTGTAGGAGCCTTAAAGTTACATCCTCTGGTCTGAGAATCCTCTCCCTCACCCTCAATTATCTCTAGAGTGTGGGATTTGTTATACTTAGTTATAAGGGAAAGGTATTATGCACTGGCACAGAGTTTTCCATCATCTTTTGTGGCTTCGCTGTTGGTTTAAGGGAAAGCTGAGTCATTGGCACAGGAGGCCTGAAATAAAGATAGGCGAGAAATTAAATTCAGTTTGCATTTCAAGCTGAATCTATCAAATTCATACTTTCCAAAACAGCGTGAGAACTGAATCACAGCCATGATTCAGAATTCACACGTATTCAAATTTTGCAATGCAGTTTGCCAACCAAATAATGCTTACAAAAATGTGTATGTTAGGGGAAGGTGTGCGTAAGAATGAATATATGAGGGGAAATAACATACAAAATGCATTATGTGATGAGAAATTGCTTGCAAAAATGTGTACATTAGCCAAAAGTGGCTACAAAAAATGTGCTTATTAGGAGAAATTTGCACTAAAATGCTGGAGAATTTTCATGAAGTTTTTTTTTTTAAAAAAAACAACCTTGCAAATTGCTACAAAAATGTGGAGAACTGGATTTAAGATTGGAGAAATGATAAACGGAGGGAACTGAAATTAACAGATCTTTCCATGCCTAGCCTGCAGCCAGTGATTTACCTGGTAAATTCCAAAAGGCACAACGCTTACCCCACATACAGCCACTTAGCTATATCATCAGATGACCATCAGATAACAAAATGTCTCTTTTTGCTATAATCCTAATGCTTTAGCAATAATATAAAACAATCCCCTGGTCCATTCTTTGCATTATTGTGTAATCCCAGGCATTGTTGCCCATAGTATTAATTTTGGTATTATATCTTAAATCTTTCTTCAGCATCAAAAAAGTATGCAAGTTCACACAACCTTATTATTTACAGTATCTGCAGTTTTTGATAAGGATCTTCTCCAGCTAATGATCGCTGGCAATGGTTATTTTCTTACCCAGGCTGATTGACAGTCTGTTAATTGATATTAACACATTTTGAGAGGAGATAATGCACAGATATGATCAGCTACTGTAAATTTTGTAGATACTCATTATTCTGATAACAAGGCTATGCCTTGTTAATCTGGACCAGCTATGGTACGGAGCAAAGATGTTCACAACTTGTCTTCAAAAGACCAAATGGCTAATAAGTAAAGGAGCTGGTTTTCCTATTTCATTTCACAGCTCTGTTGGACTTCTGTGTTCATTCATTTTCCAGGCCTCTCCACCCCCCTATTTTTGCAGTTAGCTTTCCTATGAAATCTCCCTTTAACTTGTAGCATCAAAACATGGCTACAGAATAGATTTATTATCATATGAGGCAGGGCCGGTTCCAAGGGGCGGCCAGATGGGGTGCTGGCCAGATGGGGTGCTGGCCAGAGGGCCCCTGAGTCTATAGGAACCCCTGAGGGGCCCCTCTGCTCCTCTTCCACGATTCGTGGCAGGATCACTGCCATGGATCACATTGCGAGAGCTTCAGGGCTCCACCATTCCCTTGTTTAACTTACCTTGTTCTGTGATTGCGCACGCAGCGGAGCCCTTAAGAATGATGGCGGCTGAGGTTTTCCAAAGGGGCTGAAGCCTCTGCCGCCATCTTGGCTGATGGCACGCATGCATTCCAGGGCTGTGGAGTCGGAGTCATGGAGTCGGAGTTGGAGTCGGAAGCAATTTTGGGTGGAGTCGGAGTCGGTAGAAATGTACCGACTCCAACTCCAAAATAAATTTTGATTGACAATTTTTTTAAAATATAAATTCAAAATGTCAAAGAAGCTTCCCATGAAGTCAGCTGTAGTTGAGCATTTCGCCATAACTCAAGATGGAAAACATTTTGTGTGTCAGTGTATGACACTGGACCCAGATGAAGACAAATGCTGTGATGCCAAGATCAGCGCATATTCAGGCAGCGATAAAAATGCTCCTATGAGAGCTTCCAATTTAAAAAGACATTTACAGCCCTTTCCAGGGCTGTGGAGTTGGAAGCAATTTTGGGTGGAGTTGGAGTCAGACAGTAGAAAAATAGAGGAGTCGGAGTTGGAGTCTGTTCCATTCCCAAATTTGGTCTATGAGATAGTGCTACTTGAGCACTTTCCCCAACATTGAGATGGCCAGAAATTTGAGTAGACTTCAGGTATAGTATGAGAGAGGTTGTTCCTTTGTTCTATGGTAGAATATTTACATGTGCCTGTTCCTACTGAGAGTGTAAACCAACACTCTCATTCAAACAAGACTTAAATGGTAGAACCGGAAGCAAGAAGCGTGCATAAAAGATGAGAGCATGGTGTAACTATTTCCATACTGAGAATTTCCACACGATTCCTGTTGGACCTCAGAAGCAGTCACAGGGAAGGGGTGGGGAGTCCATGTACTGGGATGGAGCAGGGCAGCAGCAAGGTTTGGGTGGTATGGATGCACCGGCTGGGCAAATCTGGTGCTCCTGTTGGTGCATCCACACTGCCCTGTCCCCGCATCATCCTAATAAATGGCAGCAGTGGCAGCACCAGGTCAGGTCCACAACACTGCCCCTACCCACCAGCCACTCCTGTTGGAATTGAACTATAACGTATCAAGTGTAATCAGAGCCGCATCAGCTTGCCCCGGGCCCTGGCATGTGCACATGTGCGTGCGTGCATGCTTGCATGTGTGCGGTGGCCCCCATGCCCCCCACCTACCTGTCTCCGCTCCCCTTCCCCCCATGCCTCCCATCTACTGGTCTCTGCTTCCCCTTCCCCTGGAGCTACAGGGGCCCCTCCGCTCTCCTTCTGCAATCCACGGCAACAGCTGCAGATCACAGGGCAGGAGCTTCCACCTGCCCACCATTCCCTCGCCCCACCTACCTGTCTCCTGTCTTTTAGTATTGCCATTAACCAAGATGGCAGACATGGTTTCCCTAAGGGGATAAAGCCTCCGCCGCCATCTTGGTTGATGCCATGCTTGCGTGCTACGTGCGCGCATCTCTGCCATCAACCAAGATGGCAGCAGGGGCTTCAGCACCTTAGGGAAACCTCGGCTGCCATCTTCATTAAGGGCAATGCTAAAAGGCAGGAGACAGGTAGGTGGGGCGAGAGAATGGTGGGCAGGTGGAAGCTCCTGCCCTGTGATCCGCGGCTGCTGCTGCGGATCGCGGAAGGGGAGCAGAGGGGCCCCTCAGGGGCCCCTGTAGCTCCAGGGGCCCTCGGGCCAGTGCCCCACCTGGCCGCCCTTTAGAACCGGCCCTGAGTGTAATGCCCTGTTACATTTCTCTTCAAGAGAGATTATCTCTCGTGATGTGTTGCTCTTCCACACCATTCGGCCCATACTTCACAAAATTCATTAACTGCCCCGTGTACATAGAACGAAATAGTTCTTGTTTTATATGGAGAAAAAAATATATTAAAGGGTTGTCTGAAGGTATCCTTGATCCACATTCTTCACTGGGGATGCATTTGTCTCTTAGGCAGCCTTGTCTTCAAACACTGTTCTTCAGACTCAACACCAATGACTGTGAGTTTTGCTGGAAGAGCTTGAAGATGGAAGACTAGGCAGAACTACTTAGTAGTAGTTCTGTACCTTTTCACACTGTTAATTTGGTCTCGAGAGCCAGTATGGTGTAGTGGTTAAGGTGTTGGACTATGACCTGGGAGACCAGGGTTTGAATCCCCACACAGCCATGAAGCTCACTGGGTGACCTTGGGCCACTCACTGCCTCTCAGTCTCAGAGGAAGGCAATGGTAAACCACCTCTTAATACCGCTTACCATGAAAACCCTGTTCATAAGGTCACCCATAAGTTGGAATCGACTTGAAGGCAGTACATTTCATTTTTCAATTTGGTCTGTCATGGACCTGTTTTTTATAGCACACATATTCCCTAAGGCTGTAATCCTATACTCACTCACCTGGGAATATGCCCCATTGAATTCATTGGGACATCCTTCTGAGTAGACATATATGCTTGCTTTCTTAGTAATATAGCAAATGCATGTTTTATAGGTAGTGAGCACAGCTTGGAAAAGTTTCTTTTTTGAACTACAACTCCCATCAGCCCCAGCCAGCATGGCCATTGGATTGGGCTGATGGGAGTTGTAGTTCAAAAAAGTAACTTTTCCAAGCTCTGGTAGTGAGTAGTGAGTGAGTATCAGAGATCAGTTTGCAGCAATCTTGAGTGATACAGTTCATACTCATCCACCATTTTATCATATGCTTTCTATATGGCTGCAGAACACATTCACTTGCCTTGGATTAACTCATAGCTGGGGGGTTTTTTGTCCTGTGAAACTAGCCATGAAGTGAAGACTGCAATACAGTACTCCAACTACACAATATTTAAAGCCCCCCCCCCGAGAATCCTGGAAACTGTAGTTTACCCCTCACAGAGCTACAATTCCCTGCACTCTTAATAAACTACAGTTGCTAGGATTCCTTTTTTGTTTGTGTGTCTGCTTTATGCTTTAAACATGTGGTATGTATGCAGTCTAAGGAGAGCTCTCTCTCATACAACACACATACACTAAATGTTGCAAAATGTTTAGCTCCTTAAAACGGAAACCTGTTTCAGATTAACTGAATGTTCATTCAAAACAAAAGCTGAGAGTGATTTCCCTCCATTGCACAAGTAGTTTCTCCCAGACGTACAGTTTTCAATGAAGATGTCTGATGTCCTTTTTGGGAGAGGTTACTTGCAACGTGACCAAAATGGCTCCATCAGTAGCTTTTGGCTGGAGGGACCCTGTTAGAGCTCATTGTCTGCAACATTATTGTGAAAACTGGTAGGACTGGCACCGAGGTGGAAGCACTCTTATTCTTTGTCAGGGAGATGCTGATGCTATGTGTCCATTGGCGTTACTGCACTGCCTGGCAGTCATCCCAGGCATTGCATTAGCATTGGCCTCTTGCCAGGCTGCCAGAACTGGGCTGTTCTCTTGGGGCTGAGTTAATGCCAAAATAAATACATGCAAGGAAATATATACTAGCTAAGGATGAAGGCCCTGAAAGGCTTATTGCATTTTTTGCAGACTTTTATTAATGTTAGACGGTACCAAATTTGGAAGAATTTGGAAGTTCTACAGTGACCTGCAGGGCTGGCCCAAGAAATTTTGCTGCCTGAGGCAAAAGACAAGATGGCACGCCTCCCCATTTCATTTACAAATGGGCAGCTGAATCTTACTTCTAGACTGGTGATGGGATAATATCCTCCACTCCTCCTGAGGGAAGCCGGCTAGTCAAAGGGGTGTCAGGTAGGCCGGGTGGCACATTGAGCTATGTCCTCCAACACCTCACCACTATTCTCTGCTCCCCCGCATCTGCCATCTGAGGCAGCTGCTTCACTCTGCCTAACAATAGGGCCTGGTGATCTGTGATGCCCTTTCCTGCAACGAAAGCAAGGAAAAACTTGTAACTAAGAAAATAATGTTACTACTTCAGTTAGTTGTATTTTTATTGGGCTTTTACATATTTCAGGAGATTTAATACCTTTCAGTTGGGTAATGATTACACTTTGAAGCCAGGAGGTTTAGCCCAGCATTTCCCAGCTAGTGGGCTACCAGATGCTGTTGGACCACAATTCCCATCTTTCCTGACCATTGGCAATGCTGGCTGAGGCTGATGGGAGTTGTGGTCCAACAACATCTGGTGGCCCACTAGTGACCTGTTGCAGAGCGTCTGAGTGAGCCTCTGTGTGTTTGAATCTGTGCTAAAGATTACACCTTCCCTGGAATTAGTCAGACAGAAACTTTAAGCTTTAAAATAAGAAATAACTACTTTATTCTGGAAGTACATACTTCATAGGAAACAGTTAGCTAACTAGCTAAGTTGGAGATGCAAGCACTAGTGTTTGCCCTCATGCTTGGAGGAGAGAGACAGACAAAGAGAAGATGTCTGCTCTCCCTCTCGAGAAAGAAGGCGGAAGGAGATGTGGTCAACATCCTATGCATATCAGTCTAGCACAGTTTTTCCCAACTAGTGGGCCACCAGATGTTGTTGGACCACAATTCCCATCTTTCCTGACCATTGGCAATGCTGGCTGAGGCTGATGGGAGTTGTGGTCCAACAACGTCTGGTGGCCCGCTAGTTGGGAAAGGCTGGTTTAGCCTAACATTGCTTTGATGAAATGAATACTGTTATCATGTGAGTGAGCAAACCAAGGGCCATCACTGAAGTTTAAACTTCCATTAGTACCACAAGGTGAAGGCAAGCCACTAAGAAGCTCATAAATTCATTGTTCTGGGTTTCCTAAAGACAAATTCACACTTAATTTCAGGAAGGTATGCTTGTAACCTTCCCCCCTCCCCCCCCTGAGAAATATAAACCTTTATCTATGTATAATTATAAGGATTTTCCCTTCCTAGGCTGCCCCTGATCAGGTGATCACTGTCTCTTCAGAAACCTCCATGGTCAGCTTAGTTGAAGTGAGGGCCAAACTAGATGTTGCTCTTAACTGCATGGTTAGCAACAACACAAGGTTTTTTTTAACTTAGTACTAAGCATGATGGGGCAACGCTAAGTGACACCAGTCGGAACTTTTCCCCTCAGACTAATTGTAGCATGGGTGAGTGATTTTTGCCAGAATTGCACCTAGGGAGTGAATGGTACTATGGTCCTGATGAAAATCACTCTTGCACCTAGCATTAAATTAAATGGAACCCCCCCCAACCTCTAGATATAATGTGAGGCCCAATGTAGTGCAAGCAGGTGTTTGCTCGTACAATAGGACTTCTCTTTCTTCTCTTGCCGTCCCTCCCAGCAGAGCCCCGCAAGTCCCCAAAATCTGCTCCAGAGGGTTGGGATACTCTCTGGAGCTGATTTTGGGTGTGCATGGGTGATTGGAGGGGGAAGAAGAGAAGCTGGAAGTTTATTGTGCAAGTGGGTGGGCATCACTGGATGTTACTCATGGTTGCTAATTAGAATAATGTACCTTGACTCCTAGTTTATGCATGCGTGTTTATATAAATAGTAGAGGAACATGACACCCCTTAATAATCTTTATATTAATAACCTTAGTAACCAATGTACTTCTCTTATTTTAGGAGAAGCTTCCCTTCAGAGTGGGACACTGTTCTCTTGCAAGCTCAACATACTTTTTTGTGATGTACTATTTTACAGCTGCAGCACTAGAGGGACTAAAGAAGACCTGCCCTGGGAGTGAGTATCTGACCATCTGGGTGCTTGCTGCTTGCTCCTTTGGGTTGCTGTCTTTTGAGACAGCTGAAGTCCCTGGTAAGTGCTGCAAGGACTGGGACCCCCTACCTGACCCTTGCTCCAGAAAGAGGCTGCAGTTAATCACACAGCCTCTTGTATCAGCTACTGGCTGGGTCAGGAGGCATAAAAGCCCAGCTGCCCTTGGGTGGTGGGTCTGCAGTAGCTTTCCCCCCACATTGCTATAGAGTAGGCCTCAGTTAAAGATGTTGCAGCCAAGAAAGCTCCCCAGTAGATCTTAAGAAATTGTTGTTGTTGTTATGTGCCTTCAAGTTGATTATGGCTTATGGCGACCCTATGAATCAGTGACCTCTAACAGCATCTGTCATGAACCACCCTGTTCAGATCTTGTACGTTCAGGTCTGTGGCTTCCTTTATGGAATCAATCCATCTCTTCTTTGGCCTTCCTCTTTTTCTACTCCCTTCTGTTTTTCCCAGCATTATTGTCTTTTCTAGTGAATCATGTCTTCTCATTATGTGTCCAAAGTATGAGAACCTCAGTTTCATCATTTTAGCTTCTAGTGATAGTTCTGGTTTAATTTGTTCTAACACCCAATTATTTGTCTTTTTTGCAGTCCATGGTAAGCACAAAGCTCTCCTCCAACACCACATTTCAAATTTCTCTTATCCGCTTTTTTCACTGTCCAACTTTCACATCCATACATAGAGATCGGGAATACCATGGCCTGAATGATCCTGACTTTAGTGTTCAGTGATACATCTTTGCATTTGAGGACCTTTTCTAGTTCCCTCATAGCTGCCCTCACCAGTCCTAGCCTTCTTCTGATTTCTTGACTGTTGTCTCCATTTTGGTTAATGACTGTGCTGAGGTATTGATAATCCTTGACAAGTTCAATGTCCTCATTGCCAACTTTAAAGTTACATAAATCCTCTGTTGTCATTACTTTAGTCTTTTCCCTGGGATCCCCTTTCTTTGGAATTGGGATATATATTGAACGCTTCCAGTCTGTGGGCCATTGTTTAGTGTTCCCTATTTCTTGACAAATTTTAGTCAAAATCTGGAGAGATTCAGTCAGTAGCTTGTAGCAACTCTATTGGTAAGCCATCTATTCCTGGTGATTTGTTTCTTCCAAGTATTTTAAGAGCAGCTTTCACCTCACATTCTAAAATTTCTGGTTCTTCATCATACGGTTCCTCCATGAATGAATCTGTCATCCTGGCATCTCTTTTATAGAGTTCTTCAGTGTATTGCTCCCATTTTTCTTTTATTTCATCTCGGTCAGTCAGTGTGCTCCCCTGTTGATTATTCAACATCCCTACTCTTGGTTTAAATTTCCCTTTCATTTCTCTAATCTTTTGGAACAGGGCTCTTGTTCTACCCTTTTTGTTGTCCACTTCTATTTCTATACAGTAGCTATTGTAATAGTTCTCTTTGTCCCTACGTACTAGTCGCTGTATTGTTGCATTTAGGGTTCTGAGTGTTTCTATCTCCTTTTGCCTTTGCTTTCCTTCTCTCTTAAGAAATGGACAACCCTATGCAGGAAAAGGTGTTCTTTCAGATATCCCAACTTCAAGTGGTATATGCTGTGTAAGTCAATACAAGTTCCTTGAAGCGGGCTTGGTAACAGATATAACTATAATCATTGTTATTTATTAATTTCTATATCAATGCCAAAATAGGCTTCTAAGTCAGCGCAATTCTTTCCGAATTGGTGTTACAACGATAAAAATGTGAAGTCCCTATCTGGACAGAGAAAACCTCGCCTCAGTTATCCATGCTCTGGTAACCTCTAGATTGGACTACTGTAATGCACTCTACGTAGGGTTGCCTTTGAAGACGATTCGGAAACTTCAGCTAGTGCAGAATGCTGCGGCCAGAGTTCTTACTGGGACGAAGAAGTTCGACCATATAACACCTATTCTGGCCCAACTGCACTGGCTACCAATATGTTTCCGGGCCAGATTCAAAGTGTTGGTTCTTACCTATAAAGCCCTTAATGGCATCGGACTGCAATATCTGATGGAACGCCTCTCTCGCTATGTACCTACCCATTCACTGCGCTCGACGTCTAAGGCCCTTCTCCGGGTCCCAACTCATAGGGAGGCCCGGAGAACAGCAACTAGATCTAGGGCCTTTTCAGTGGTGGCCCCCGAATTATGGAATGCCCTCCCAGATGAGATACGCCTGGCGCCTTCTTTGTTATCTTTTCCACGCCAGGTAAAAACCTACCTCTTTGCCCAGGCATTTTAAGCTTAATTTAATTTTAATTTTAAACTTAATTGTAATTGTAATTTTTATTTTAATTTGTATTTTAATTCTGTTCTTAAATATGTTTTATAATCCACACTTGTTCGTATTTTAATTGTGGTTTTATCTTATGTACACCGCCCTGAGAGCTTGTTGCTATAGGGTGGTTTAAAAATGCAATTAATAATAAAAAATAAATAAAAATAAAAAATAATAAAGTTCATGTATACAAATTTGTATAGTAGTTTTAAGGGTTCAAAGAACTTTACATATATTATCTAGTTGTAACACCAATGTCTCAGCATTTTTCAAGTGGTCTGCAGGGGGTATGTTAGAAAATTGCTGTTCTAGTGTTCAGAATGAAACATCTAACACACAACAGTTGTGACTTCAAATGGTGGAGCCAATAGATAGAATTTTAAAGAATTTTGCAGTTCCATCATAAATAAGTGGCCATTTTAATACGTTCAAAGTGTTTATGATTGTTATTTGTATTGATATTGTTTAACCATCTGCTTAAATCGCTGCTAGTGATGTCAGCTGGTGGACAGACCTTCTTGGAAAGCCCACCCCATGCTGATCTTTGTGTAATCCATTTATGGATTGAGTAGTGGTGAGGGGTTGGGGGGAGGATATAAATATTCATATTTGGGGGGAAAGGACACTGATAACAGGCAGGAATAGTCAAGTTTCCATAGTCAGAATAAACATTCAGTATGGAAGCAAGCAGAAATTTGCTCTTTTCTCTGGTGCCAGTGAGTCTGTCAAAGTCATGTAGAACTGACAGAGCTACTCATATTTAATGTTTGTGTTAACAGTAGTGTCATTTCAACAACAGAAAATATCCATCTTTCACCACTCCCTACCTGTAATATACACCTTGCCTGAAAGCAATTTTTCACCTTTGAACACTTATGAGCACCAGCTTATTATGTACTCGGGTTTTTTTTAAGGCTTTAAAAAGATTTTGGAGATGAAGTAAAGTGTGATTGGGATTGTTCGTGGCCAGTAAGAACATTGCTGTGGTCTAATTAGTAGTAAGTAGGTTTTCATTTATTTTTAAATTAAAGTTTGAATGCTTGTTGGGTTTTGATTTTTTTAAAATTAAAAATGGATTTATTGCTAATGTAAAAATGAATGCTTACATTTCTTGGGCAGTGAATTACAAAAAGTGGGGTGGATTGGGAGAGGAAGGCATCTGCTGCCCTGAGCTTCTTGGAAGAGGGGTGGGATAAAATTGTAATGGGCACTGAAGCCGCGGCTATAGTTTTTATCATATACCTATATAATCAGCTGTGACACTTGCTTTTTCTTATCTTTCCTCATTTGTATAAAGGAAATGGTGGTGGTGGGGAGAATCCCAGCCAGCACCTCTCTCTTACTTGGTGTGAAGCACTATTAAGGACACGTCTGTAGGCCTCTTAAGGCATCGTACGGTTTCATTCCATGAATGGCACTTGAGCTAAAATATCCCCTTTCATCTTTCTGACAGGAATATGATACAGTAATTCTTTGTGAAAATGTAGAAGATATGCTGCAGTAGTTAGAGTTAGGATTAAGTGGCAAATGCCTACTGATAAAGACTTAATTAAAGACACAATTGCTCTAGGAGGTCATTATCATAATTACACCACTGGCTATATTGTTGTAGCCAAGTACATGTTTGTAGCATCAGATTATCTCTATGCTGTGTCTGCGTTTGATGAGGCAGCTCATCACAGTTTGTACATAAGTTTGGATTTTTCCGAACTAGAGCGGGATATAAATCTGTAAATAAATAAATAAATAAATAAAACTTCCATTTACTCACTGTACTAATACTTTATGGTCAGAGCTTGGAAAAGTTACTTTTTTTGAACTACAACTCCCATCAGCCCAATCCAGTGGCCATGCTGGCTGGGGCTGATGGGAGTTGTAGTTTAAAAAAGTAACTTTTCCAAGCTCTGTTTCTGGTACATGGTTGATGGCATAATTCTACACATATTTGGATTGTGCACTGATTTGCAGAGATTGAGTTACTCCTGTTTTAGCCGAGGATATGCTAAATTAATAGCATTTGTATATAAAATGTGTACATTGAAAGGGGGTGGGATGAGGGGAGGAAACCCAAGCCTTGGTTCCCTGTCTCCTCCTCATTTTAAACCAATCTCATTATTTTAACCAGGCTTAGAGGAAGGCAATGGTAAACCACCTCTGAATACCTCTTACCATGAAAACCCTATGGATATATAGCCAAAGGATTCATAGGGTTGCCATAAGTTGTAATTGACTTAAAGGTATGTAAGAACAACAAATGAATGTGTACGAGCAAACATGAGATACATCTGCATTATGCTTTTGAGAAAGCTTGAAAGTGCATTGAATGCAATGCATGCACATTATGTCATGCTAAAGAAGTGGACATTCAGACAAGGAGGTCTCATTCACACATGGAAGCAGCTACTTGTGCGGCCACCTGAAACAAAGCCTTTTGGAGGCTAGTAATGAGGGAGAAATTAGATTTTGTTTGCATTTTAATGAGAAACTACCTGATTTGTACTTTGTGAACCAATACATGTACTGAAATACAACTGTTCTTTTGAACTGAAATGCAACTTTACTTTCAAATTTGCACTTCAAATTTTGCAATGCAGTTTATTTATTTATTAGCAGCCCAGGGCGGCAAGCCAAACCAACCGGTTCTCTAACCAACCAATGTGTACAAACATACATGTATTAAGGGAGAGTGTGCACAAAATGCACATATTATATTAGTAAAAATAACATACAAAGATTCATTGCATTAGGAAAAATTGATTGCAAAAATGTGTCTTGGTAAAAATGCATATAAAACATGTTTATTAGGAGACATATGAAATAATATGCTGATAAATTGCTGCAGAAATGTGGAGAACTGAAGTTTAGATCAGAAAAATGAGAATCCAAGAGAAGCAGGAATTGACAGATTCATCCATCCCCAGTGGAGGCTAGTCTACTTGGCTAATCATTTGTGATAAGATATTCCCCATGTAGTTTCTGCTATTTTTATTATGCCATCACAAGCCCTCTATACAGACTTGAAAACCTGTGCCATGAGCCTGTTTATTATACAAACAGCTTGCTGCATCAAGCAGCTTGTGGACAGAGCAACCTTAAATGGTGCTAGGGAGGAACAGAGTGGTAGATCCACTGCTGCACCCAAAGACCTGCTTGTTTATGCCAGCTAGGGCAGAAGGTGGTGATGGGCAGGATTTCTTTCTTCCACATCACTACTATCAACAAATATTTGGAGAAAAGACAATGAATATTTCACATTAAAAATCCACAGAGGAGAATTTAGATGGGATGTTTTTTGGAAACACCTCAACGTTTAGAGCTGTGCACTGGATTTGGCCAAATCTCCAACCAATTTGGGCTGGGGTAACTGGGCGTTGGCCAAATTGGGTGGTAACAGCCCCAGATTACTATGCCAAGAGTGATCTGGGGCTATCAGGAGGCAGGGTGTCAGGTGGGAAATCTGCAGGCATCTGCTTCGCCAGCGTGTTCTCCACAGAGAATGCACTGGAGAAGCAGACTCCAGTAGGATTGAATCTTCTATTACCAGGTGGAGAGAAGAGGATTCAGTCCTACAGCGTGCTCCTTCACAAGTGCCTTCCCCGCAGGAAGTTGGTGAGTGGAGCAGCTGGTAAGTGGAGGATTGAATCCTATGATTGTAGGGCATTTGTTTGCAAGTGGCTTCCCGGCAAGGAAGATGCTTGTGAAGGAGCACGTCACTACATTGAAACTGAACTTCTTTCCTCACCAGGCCTTCTCATGGCCCATTTCTCGACCCCATTGCCACTGTGTCTCCTTCTTCCCCGTCACCTCCCAACTGTATGCCTAATTGGGGTTTTAAAAAAACCCAATGAAACATTAACTCCACCTCCTGAATTGATTTGGAACTGTATCTGGGGCAGGGCGGCCCAATTTGGGGTGGGTTGGGGAGGCTGCACACAGCCCTATTAGAAATGTATGATTAGTGGACCATATGATACCCATCTGACATAAATCCTCCATTCTTAAAGCCAGTTGGCACGAAAGACAACGCATAGGGAAAAGCAATGCAGGTGGTAGAAAATTGGTAGGAAAGGCATAAGCAGAAGAGGGCAGGAAGACTGAAAAGGAATAAGAAAAAACTGCAGAAATAGCAGAGGTGGTAGGAGATAGAGATAATAAGATCAATGTAGAGATAAAATATGAGTGAGAGATGTCAATCATAGTTGTGTTTGGTGGAAGAGCAGCTGATGATGACACAAATCTTAATTTGAGAGCAGTCTTTCCATTTGTCTACCTGTGGCAACATTTCCCTTCAATTCATTTTAGGTGCATGTGGCAAAATGATTAAACATGGCCTACTGCATAAATTATCAACACACAAGAACTTTTAATGAGAAATTGGGGCCTACGCAAAAAATGCTTATAAGGGTAGGTAAAATGTGCACTGTTAGTCCACTGTGAAAAAGGGGCAAGTAGATGGAATAAGCAAGGCCTACTTGTATGGGAACTGTTGTGTGTAGGCTGCATTGCTCATTAAAGGCTTTATGGGAACCAGACTTGGGCATAATTAATTTGTGATTAGTATGCCAGCAGAAATAAACATAGCATGGATTGGGCCAGCTCCAGGCATGCCGGGGCCCTTGGGCACTAGCCTGCCCTGGGCCTCTCCGCTCCCCTTCCACGATCCGCAGCAGGAGCGTGGATCGCAGGACAGGAGCTTCCGAGCCACCCACCATCCCCCCACTATCCCCCGCTTCACCTACCTTTCTCTGCTGTTTTTTTGCAGCTGCGCGCACTGCACGCACAGGGTTGCCATCAACCAAGATAGCGGCAGAGGCTTCCGCCCCTTATGGAAACCTCGGCCACCATTTTGATTGATGGCAACCCTGCACGCACTGCAAAAAACAGCAGAGAGAAAGATAGGTGAAGCAGGGAATGGCGGGCAGCTCGGAAGCTCCTCCTGTCCTGTGATCCGCAGCTCCTGCTGTGGATCACGGAAGGGGAGCGGAGGGGCCCCTCAGGGGCTTCTGTAGCTCCAAGGGCCCTCGGGCCAGTGTCCCACCTGGCCGCCCTTTAGAACCGGCCCTGGATTGACCAGTGGTGGCACTGAATAAATGTGCTAGTTTATGGCTATTTAATAGATTTCATGATGGTCATGTAAGCCTTGTTATCAGTGTATGCCGATAAGGTATGTACTGGTGTGCATACAGTTTGGTTTACACATCACTGAATGTGTTCATGGTTTCCAACACCAAAATTATTAGTGTGGTTGAACTAACAGCAAATTGGATTAAAAGCATTCCCTTTTCTCTACTGGGATTTCAGTAAAGAGACAATGTTTATTTTTTTTTTCCAGTGGAAAATTGATTGCAACTAAGAGGATACTTGGCTTGAAAGTGGGGAATTATCATATCATATGATTAAATGAAAGCTTACCTTGTTATAAGGTAACTAGACATATCCCAACAGAATTGAGACAATGTTTGATTAAGCCAGATTTTCCTACTTTACATTCAAGGAACAAATTAAAGAATAATTGAGATCCTTTTCAGATCTTTTAGAAGCTGAATATATAAAGCCTCAGCTCCAGGTGGCAAAGCAATTAGCTGATGAATAAAATCAACCGCTCTGTCATTTGTCAGATGTTTAAATTCTACAGACCAGATAAATTAATGTGTTCCTTAAGCCAAACAAACCGTTATGCTCTCTGTGTTAACTCTGAACTTCTCTGAGAAAAAGGTTAGAAACATCTTGACAAAAAATTGCCCAGAAACCAGAAATGTTGATATTGAGTTACTTGTTCGATTATTCCTTAAAATACATTTTGCTACAATAAAAGACAGTTATTTCTTTCAAATTAAAAATCAAATTGATCGTTTTAAATAAATACTGATGAGCCTGAAATGCCAAGCGATTATATATTTGTATTTTCTGTTGTACACCGCCCAGAGAGCTATGCTAGTCAGGCGGTATAAAAATCTAATAAATAAATAAAAATAAATAAAATAAATAAATAAATATAGGAATCTGGATAAATTCTAGGAATAAAGATGAACCTTTTCTGCATGAAATAATGAGCATGATCCAACCATGTTAAGCACCACATCTTTCAATAGGAGAGACCCAAACATACACTAAATGTCCTCCCTTTAAAATTGATGGGGCTTCAGCTACCTTACTTTGCTTGAATCTTACCACATGGCATTTGGATGATGCACTCTAGAGGCATGTCTATTTAACACATTTCACTCATTTTCAGCATTTCCTGATGAGCCCTTTTCCCTGCTGGAGCATGAATGCCCAAACTGCATTTTAAATGTCCTAGAGTTTAAGAAGTAGATGGTGCTATAGCTAATAATAAGGAATGCCCGTATGCACTGCTTTGATCATGCCTTGGGTCACTTTATCATTTTTCAAGAATGTTCTGTCCTTGATCAATATCCAGAATCTGACATTTATTTCTATTACCAAAATTAGGAGCAAAAAACCCCAAGCAAAACTTCACACTGTGCAAATTCTTGTCTGCTTTGCTAGGGCTGACAACTTTTGAACAATCCTTATAACTGTCTTATTGCACCAATTAACAGGTGATAATGTTTAACTCCATGTAATGGAAAAAGTTTCATTTTTTCATGTCAAACTTCTGTAAAAAAACCACAGCTGCTAATGGGACTGCTTATAATCTAGCCAGTCAGCAACCTACCTTGTGCATAAACCTGTTCTAGCAATATATTGAATAACCCACAATTTCTTTGAGCAAAGGTAGATGAGATGCTGGCAGCAGGGACATTGCTCATTCCTTAAAAAAACTGGGGTGGGGGAAAATTTGGGGCTGCTTTTGCTGCCATAAACTAAAAGGGCCCTTGGTGGGCAATGGGCTGTGTATTCAGGTGTAAACCAGGGACACATAAGGCAGTTCTGCTCAGAAGAAAGGGACCAGATGCGGAGGGGGGCAGACTGTATGGGTTCATAGCTATTCTCCATAGAAGCAGGAGTGTTGCATGCCAAATACAAGAGGGGATGCAAGGGGGAAATGCACACAGAGGGAAAGTGGAAGTAGGACATTGCCATCATGATTTGTAGCCATTCATAGCCCTTATCTCCATGAATTTGTTTAACCCCCTTGTAAAGTTGTTGGCCATCTGTACATCTTGTGGTAGTGATTTCTATAATTAACTATGTGTTGTGTAAATAAAAAGTACTTTCTTTTGTCTTTCTTGAATCTTCCAACAATCAGCTTTCTGGATTTTAGTATTATGAGAAGTAAATACTCCAGCTATAACCCTGAGGTCTTCTTCCTGGTCACTCACAGCCAGATAGATTTTGTTAGCATATATGTGAAGTTACATACTTACATTGAATAATATTGTAACACCATTCACCTAGTTTGGAGAGATAATTTTGGAGCTCATCGCAATTCCTTTTTGTTTTTAACACCCTGAACAATTTCATGTCAAATATGTGGAAGTAATTATACTCAATTCGATTCAGTTCACATTTAAAGTTGAATTTACCAAATCCACACTTTCTGAAACAATATGAGAACCAAAACACAAACATCCTTTGAAATATGCGCTTATCTGAATTTTGTAATGCAGATCTTCAATCAAGCAGTGTTTGCAAAAATATGTCCATTAGGGGAAAGTGTGCACAAAATGAATATATTGATGAAAATAACATACAACAATGCTTTATATTAGGAGAAAGTGCTTGCAAAAAATGTCTACTTTAGTCAAAACTACATACAAAAATGTATTTATTAGGAGAAATTCATCCTAAAATGCTGAAGAATTTTCATGAGGATTTTTTTAAAAATTGCAAACTGTGGCAGAAATGTGGAGAACCAGATTTAAGATTTGGAAAAAAACTAACTGAACCGAAATGGACAGATCATTCCATCCTATGGTTTTGAGCTTGGTTTCCCATATTCAACTCGGGAAGGGGCCATAGGCCAGCGGCAGAGCACAAGTTTTGAATGTAGACTGTCCCATTGCAACTGTGCTGCTGTGTTAATGTAGATTCCCAATTTCAGCATATCTTTGGGATTGACTGGTACAATGGGACTTATTTGGTATCCTTATCCAGCCAGTTTACATCAAGGATAGGATTGCATTGTTAATAAGAATGCTTTTAAGTTTTATACGCTAACAGGAAGTTTAGTCCTATGCTAGAACTAGCCATGCTGTTGGACCACTACAATTGGACTGCTATTGTTAGATGCTTAACTTGATAGTAATTACCATATTGATTTTATCTTCTTTTTGAGAAACCAAGATATCCCTAAAAGGGCTGTTCACCAGCTATGGATATTCATAGAATCATAGAATCATAGAGTTGGAAGGGGCCTTGTAGGTCATCGAGTCCAACCCCCTGCTCACAGCAGGAAATCCACAGCTAGAGCATCTCCCACAGATAGCTGTCCAGCCTCTGCTTGATGACATCCAGTGAAGGGGATCCCACCACCTCCCTAGGCAGTCGGTTCCATTGCCATTCCATATTAAGTGTGTGCTCAGTATGAAGGGAGGTTGAAAGAGGTTTTAAACTGTTTGGCTTTCAAAACGTACTGCAAGCCTCGCTTTAAAATGCAGAGCATAATGCAGCCAAAATAAAGTACTGAAACAGTGCAATCCTATGCACATCTGCTCACTGAATTCAATCATACTTTCTCCTCCCAGCCCCTGTCTACATAGGATTATAGACTAATTATCCACAGGGTGCTTGGTGTTTGTTCAAGGAGTAAGGAGGCTGATTTCAAGGCCTTAACTCTCAGTTGAATTATGTTGCTTACAGGCAAATTATATAAAATTCTGTTCTTTAGTAGTCAATCGAGACATCAAGTACTATAGCGGATATGAGGTTACTCAATAACATGATTAATAGCAAGAACTCTAATTTTTTGGGGGGTGGAATTCCCTAAAAATGGTAATATCAATTTAATATAGAATAACAAAAGACAAATGGAACAATGTCATCAGTGTGAACAGACTGTTGCAGTTTAAAATCACATTGACCTGTGTGATTGACTAATCCTATAGCAAATGGTCAGTTAATACTTTTAGTTCTATTGAATTATTCATGACTTCAGTGGGGAACTCCATCTGAAACAACTAATGCGGGTTAAATGAAAGCGTAGCTTCAGATAAAGTTTAAATACTGAGGCCTGATCGGAGGAACAGAAACGTGTGTGTTGAAGACAATTGGAGAGAACTTCTGGTTCGGGTTGAAATACATAGTTCCTTCTCTGCTTCTATTCATTTCCATGGTGCTTCTATGGGAACAGTTCGGTGTGCAACTGCACCCTTTGAGTTGTAACCAGAGTTGGATGAAAAAGGCTAATTATTTTTTATGTGTGTGCAGGCATTCTCTCTTTTTAAGAAAGAAATTCCTTTTAAAGATTTTTCTTCTAAAAAAAACTGAGATGAAAATTCACTTCATGGCCCTGAGCAATGGGCATGCTTCACCTGTCTCGTATAATATGTGCCTTATTTTGTTTGATAACAGATCATTTGCGGTGGCAATGGGATTAACACAATTTGACCTTCATGGCTCTAGAGGAATCATTGTGATGTCTCGGGTCAATAATTATGTGAACTTGGGAGGATTTGCCTGATGCACCATAACGCCTCTTTCCAGGCCATTCAGTGGCTTTATAGTTCTGCTTGCTAACTGTTTGAACCTATAAAGTCTGTATCCATTATGCTGTAGTCCAGAGATTCTCACTCTTTGTCACAATGAGCTAGCCTCCCTGACTTGAGGAAGCAATTGTTTGAGCCTCCTGATGTGTTTCTAAGACAAAAGGCCAGATAGATTGTCCATATAAGGGTTAGTCTTGTGCACATCCCCTTTTTCCCCACCCCAAAAAGGAGAGAACAGCCAGGGCCATATGGAACTCCACAAAGAAACACACAGAGATGGCTCAACACATATTGGTACCCAAGGCATAAAATCCAAATGGAGCTTCCCATGATAGTTAAAAAAATCCATACCTGTAACTGACAATTTCCTGTCCTTCAATTCACCCCCAGATTTGTGAGCTAAAGCAGGTAGCCCACTTTGCATGATGGTAAGGATAGCCCTGGATCCCCTGTTGCATTGGGTAGGTGGTTTAGAACTGTGCTTCATGGCTGTTATCAAAATTCTAGAATGGGAGAAGGGAGGAATTATGCTTTTCTGGAAACAACCTATTCTCCATTCAGGAAGCCAGTCTTAGTCTTTGAGATCGCCCATTTTTGTCTACACTTCAATCAGTTTATGATAACCAGGAGTGGCCCCAGACATGCTCCGGCCCTTGGGCACAAGCCTGCCCCAGGCCCCAGCACTCCCCTTCCATGATTCGTGGCAGGATCGCTGCCGCGGATTGCACGCCCCACCATTCCCTTGCTTAACCTACCTTTCTCAGCTGTTCTGTGATTGCCCTTAACAAAGATAGCGGCTGAAGTTTCCCTAAGGGGCTGAAGCTTCTGCTGCCATCTTAGCTCATGGCAGGGATGTGCGAGTGCAGCACGCATGTGTGCCATCAGCCAAGATGGCGGCATAGGCTCCAGCCCCTTAGGGAAACCTCAGCCGCCCTCTTTATTAAGGGCAGCGCTGTGTGTGCAACTGCAGAACAAGGTAGGTTAAGCAAGGGAATGGTGGGCGCTCTGAAGCTCTCACCGTGCGATCCGTGGCGGGGGACCAGAGGGGCCCCTGTAGCCCCAGGGGCCCTCGGGTCAGTTCCCCACCTGGCCACCCTTTAGCACCGGCCCTGATGATAACATAAGTATACCAACTATTAAAAATCCTTTCCCCTCCCCAGTCCAGCTTTAATAATATGTAAGACTAGTTATAACATAAGATAGGGATCCATATCCCCACCCATATTTTTTTAATACTTCAAGCCAGTTTGGCGCAGCCTGAATAAGCATCACAGTGCAAAGGTAGCAGCACATGCATAACCCTTCTGTATCTGGCTTTTCCTTGTTAGATTGGGGTGTTTCTGGGGATCTGGTCTAATTTACACTATGAAAAGAAATGATTTGGTTTGGTGATTGATTCTGTCTCCAGAAATATTAATTCTGGCACCTTTCCCCCCATCTTCTTGTCTTTCAGATCCTTAGGTTTATTTTCAGTTGTAAAATCAAGATGGCTCTCATTTCTGCTTCTTGTTAAGGCTTAAGCAAACAAAGCCCAGATCTTTATGCCATGATCTTTTCCTTCCTGTCTTCTCACACTGAACATGTTAGCTTTATTCCTAATGGGATGTCAATCTACTGAAATTTCTTAAGAAGTCTATTTTCTGTGGTATTCTGATATTCTCTACCTTTTTTTAAAACAACACCACCACCCAATAGAATTATTTGCTTACATGTTTATTTACTTAAATATACAATCTATTGTATTTCAAGATGGCCAACTACATATATAAGGTTTTTTTTAAAAAAAGAATAAAAATAGACCAACGCACATATACCACAGACCCTTCACCTTATTGAGAAGTCTTATTTGAATGTTCTTTTTAACATAGATCTCAGACAGAGCAGATGGAGTGGATAGGTAATCAGTGGGGAAATAGAGCACAACAATGAGTATTTTATCCACTTTTTACTAATCCACTTTTTACTTCTGCTTTAAGCTGTGTGGTGTTCAGGAACTTCTACAGTATATCTCTAGCACAGGCTTGGAATTAGCTGCAGGGACCAGAAATGCTGTTTCAGTACTACCATTTCTTGTAGATATGTACACACACTTCAGCAAGGGAAGGAAGAATCTTCTGGTTCTGCTAAAAAAAACAGTTGGCTCTTGGCTGGGATTACAGTCATCAGTCCAGTGCCAAATGCTGGTTTCCCAGGTCTGAACACGTGAGTGGGAAGGACCGTGGCTCAGCGGCAGAGCATCTGCTTTGCCTGCAGAAGGTCACAGGTTCAGCCCCCAGCATCTCCAGGTAGGGCTGTCCCCAGTCTGGAACTCTGTAGAGCTGTTGCCAGTCAGTGAACTAGATATCCCAGAGGTCTGACACAATACAAAGCAGCTTCCTATGTGCCTGTTGTTAGCAAAGCCACTGTAATAATGCAGACAGAGAGAAACGTCCTGATAACACTTTACTGAGCAAACTGAGCAAAACCAGTGTATGATTCAAGGAGAAAGGGTGGTTTTGTGTTTCAGTTCAGGGCTTGTCCATAGCAGAAAGACATACAAATAAACATACAGAAGGAAACTCTCTCAGGACTGCACAGCCAATCAGAGCATGTGCTTCCTCACTGAAGATCATGCCACATTCTGCCTGGTTGCTAAGCAACACCTCCACCGCCCCTCTTGGCTAGCTGACATACTGATAACAGTATGAAGACTTCTACCATGCCAAGCGGAACTAAAGAGTCAAGTTTTTCATAAGGAGATCCACTTTTACAAAAGCACCTGGGTTCACCGGGAGTGTGCTGGAAGTAATGGGGATTTCCTGAATTCAGAGTCTCCGTCTTGTGCGATGAACAACGTGGTATGGTTGGTGGTGTGTGCTGGTCACACAGGAGAGGGGATGTCACTGGTGGGCAACGCCAATGAGGTCACTTTCGCTGGGGGCAGCTCGCTCTTCACGGGCTCCCACGGGCTTGGTCTTTACTCCAACCACTTGGCACACGTGCTGCACTACCACCTCTGCCACCAAGAGTTCTACCTGGTCACTGCTGTGGGGAAGAGCTCCCACACTTACAAAGTGAAAAAACTAGGCATAGTTGCTGTTAGCAATGCTTTGCCACAGAATATTACATGTTTGGCAGCTGACAGAATGCTGGTCTTTGCGCCTTGTGGCAGATAACAGAATTAATGCTTAAGTTGCAAACTGAATGATCCTTGCCGTTGGTCTTCTATGTGTTCTGGAGGGGTGAAAGCTTGTTTCCCCGGGCACCCTATAGTATTGATTTGGGTGTATGGGTATCTGCAATTTGGAGGCACTCTGTGACACATTCTTTGAAACACCAATTTTCTCTGATCTTTCAGAATAGCAAAACAGAACATTTGAATCACCAAATGGCTGCTGCTTTTTGCCCTTCTCAGACATGTTCTGTTACATTATGTTAAAGTTTATTTTTATGCTATTTTTTAAACAAAAAGGCCTCAAAGTGGAACACAACATTTAAAATACAAAATCAAACAATAAAAACCCAATTATATTCATTATAAGCAAATAATTTCAAAACACTGTTGTTGGTATTTAAAAAACTTAAATGGCCTTAACTGATGTAAAAGTTTAATCTGAAGAATAGAAATCAAAATCTGGTTGAAAAGGCATTTTGTTTTAAACCTTGAATTCATAGTATCAAAACATTTCTGGTCTTATAAGAATCTGAAAGTAGGAAATTTATTGGAAAGTCAATTCCTTTTAAGAGACAGAGGAATGATATTAAGACTTCACTTCTATGCACACCTACTGGGAGTATGCCCCATTTAAACACAGTGAGACTTAAGCGCTGAGTATATATGTGCAGGGTTGTGCTGGAAATAACATTTGGTAAAGTCCCACATTTATATTTTCTCAGATCTATTAAACCTACAAAGTGTTTTTTTATGTGCAACAACACTAGGAGATAGAACATGATTATTTTCATGATTATGGAGAACTGACTTGCTGAAAGCCCTGCACAACCTGCAGATAAATAAGCATTGAATCAGCTCTCTTAAACTCCAGGCCCAGCACTATATGTTTGCTCACAGTGGTTGTTTCCAGTTGTATTAATGGATATTTGGGACAGCCTGTTTCCAGCCTCCTAGATTTATACCTTCAGCCGGTTCCTTATTTCATTTTTGATGGTGATGATGATAATCTACTACTACTATTTTTGGAAATCTTAACAGTAGTAATTAGCTGCAGTAGTAATTAGCTGCTACCACCCTTTCGTCTATAAAGTCAGAAATATTTCTGTACTGGAACTCTATAGTTATATTACTGGATTATATTTGTATGACAATGTATTGGAACGCATGGTTATATCAGTTATATTAGTGTATTATTTTATATGCTTTTCTATTTTGTCTAATAAATTAGTAACAAAAAAAATAAATATTTTTGTTTAGCAGTAGCATGTAAGATAACAGAATGTTTAAGGATGTAGTCACATGCAGATGCACCGTAGCCACATACACTTAATAAAAAATGGAGCCATTTCAGAGAATTAACTTGGAATTGAAAACATAAAAATGCTATTTCCACAAAAGAAAAAAAATCTCCCTACCTGTTAGCTACAGAGTTCCAGAAATTAAAGACCACTTCCAAGATGTCTTCAGATTCTACAAAGCTGGCAGACAGCTACCATTGGTCCTGAACACAGGTGATCCTGAGAACGAACAAACGGGAACAAGAAGTTTTTGCATCAAAACAGTAGACTCCAAAAAAGGAAGTAAACTAATCTGTGTCTGCCAGTGCATTTGCACCATGCCGGACTCCCTGCTGCCTCCTGTTTCTCCTTCCCAGTAAGCAGCTGTGACTCCGCGGTCAGAGGTCAAGTGAGCACCTCTGCGCCGCCAAGCCACCCGCTACTGCAAGGGTAAATCCTAGACAACCTCCAACAAAAACAGATTTCAAAAACTGAGAAATATCTGTGCCCAAGACTTTGGAGAGTCACTACTCTCCATCTACTGAGCTAGATGGGACAATTTAGTATAAGGTACTTCCCCATGTTCATACTTTATGGATGGTGCTCCTTGTATTGTGATATCAAAAACGTTGTCCAGAATTCTCTCCTCCTCTGAGCTGAAGATGGAGCCACCTCCCCCATTTCCTGCTGCTGCCATCCGTTTTAGTCTTCTTCACATACCTCTTAAGCTGTCAGCTCCCCAGACTTTAAATCTGTGTTGTTGTTTTTTTAATGCCTCTATCGGTTTAATAGCAGTTTTGCATTTATTAATTGCCAGGTGTTTGCTGATTGCTAATTTAGAAGTTCTGTTGTGACACATACATGATCTCAAACAAGCTCTGTATCTGTACTGGGTTTTTTTTGTTTTTGTTTTTGACAAAAAGAGGCTTCATGAAGTAGGAGACCTGATCCACAATCTTGGATGGTCCTTGCTGATGGCAAATGGTCCATAATATTCCACCCCCTCCACTTATTCAAGCCTCTTACCTTTTTCTTTTTCCATCCTTCTCATCCTCTCTGCTGCTTCTCCATAGAAACCACACGGGAGCAGTGTGAGCTTGCCTTTGAGAAAGGCATCTCTGTTCTCCCCCGACCTCCTGATGACTGAACTTATCTGTCAAAGGGTGTCTCAGCCCAAGATAAAAGGACACAAAAGTGATGACAAGTAGAATATTTTGCAGAATATCCATCTTTCACCTGGCAAATGCCCTTTTGTGAGAAATCGGATAGCTGGTAAAGGCTAGTCAGAATATCCACGTATATTGAATGAAATAATGAATAAAGCTGGCATTTTCTGCAGCGACATTCCATGATTGGATAACACAAAGGTTTTTTTTTTTATAAAAAAAAAAGTGAGGGGAGACAAGAAGAAGAGAAGATTCTGTAATTATTAGGATCCTGTTAGTCCTCATCAGTTCAAAAAAGAAGCTACTGCTTCAGTCTATTTTATTTGAAAAACACCTTGAACGAGCCTTTCAAGGCATTGTGGGGCAGCATATAATTGTAAATATTCCAAGCTGAGTACAACAGTGTCATTGGGTGTAATTCAAAACCACCATAGCTGTTACCATTGCTACCACTTAGAATTAAGGACTAGTCTGTAGAATCAGCAAGAACAAGTGGTAATTATACCATTTATGCTCTCTGTATTTGTGTATGTTACATGTTTGGATACTCCCTTTATATCCCCCTTCATACAGAACATTAGGATGTCATGGAAAAATTTAGCCTGATCCTTTCTCTTCGATATGCTAGTTTTCTATAGGCAAAGATAGGGGAGAAATTTGATTCAGTTTGCATTTAAGTGCAAATATATCAAATTTGCACTTTCTGAAACAATGTGGGAAGCAAAACACAGCCATCCTTTGAAATTCACACTTATCCAAATTTTGTGATGTAGTTCTCCAACAAAACAATGTTTACAAAAATGCATATGGGAAATTATATTGCATTCTGTTAGGAGAAAATGTGTTCATTAGTCAAAACTGCATACAAAAATGTATTTATTAGGAGAAATTTGCACTGAAATTCTGAAGAATTTTCATGAGGATTTGTTTTTAAAAATTGCAAATTGCTGCAGAACTGAATTTAAGATTGGAAAATGAGAAACCGAGATCGACAGATCCTTCCATTCCCTAGGCAGGAAGGTTTTTTCATGGCAGAGAATCAAAACCTACCACCAACCAGCATTGACATGTCTTGCCACAGCCCTGGAAAAGTGTTACTGTTTAAATGACCCCAAGATACCACTTGTGAACACCTAGATGCAGTAAAACAAAATCTAGACACTGTTTCTACGGTTGCAGTAGTGTGGTGTAAATCAGAAGGGCTTATGTACAGGGGCATGGACTTTCCAATTTTGGATGGGGGAGCTGGGCCAAATCTAGGAAAAGATGGGTGTGGACTGGTAGTTATAATGGTATCTCAGCCATCTTCCACTGTGTCCTGTCTTTAAATTCACTTTTAGGATGGTCACTTCAAGATCTGCAAATGCACCTGCATGTATATAAGGACAAACTGTACAGTCTCTATGCAAGAGAATAAATGGATACAAATTTGACATTAAGAAAGGTAACACAGAAAAGCCTGCAGGGGAAGGTTTTAATCTTCCTGGCCATTCAGTTTCAAGAGTCTTTTCATACAGGATGACTTAGCAATATGAAATTGACTAAATTATAGCATCATGGGTGCCTTTATTTGATAAAGGCATGGTTGTAGTCTCTGAGTCAGTGCACAGTGCAAAACAGTTGCTGTGCACTAACTCAGTTTCTGAGTAATGTACAGAGTTCAAAGTAGTGGCAATCTTGTTTTCATTTCAGACACTTAACCAAGTATCCTATAAATGAGTGAAAGCACATTTTGGGGCAATTCCTAACAATTGTGAAGTGCATCATGACAGCCCCCATAGCCATGCCTCCAAGGAAAATTCAGAGTCATGCCACTAGGATTTTATATATCTTGCTTTTTTAACACACTGCTTAAAAACTCTTCCTCGGGATGGCCGTGTACTCCACTGCCCTAACAGGCAAGGTACCTTATTGATTATAAAATGGTCATCATGCCTTTCTAGCATCTTGCTTCTGTTTGACTTCTGAACACTTGTTATGTATATTTACCCTACCTTTAACAGAGGCTTGGACAGCTGCACAGTGCAAGTTGGAATTTTGATGGCTGTGAAATCTTTCTAGAACTTTCTTCCAGTTTGAGAAGCCATTTTGAACAAAAGCTTCACTTGCAATCCTTGTCTCTCGATTAGGGTTGCCAGGTTCATGGCCTGAGACTGATCCTGTATCTTTAGGAGAAGAGAAAGTCAGCCAAGTGCAGGTGTTCTTGCAACCCTGTAATGGGAAAAACCACAAGGTGGAATTCTCCCTTCCCCCTGCACAACTTTTAAAGATATAGAAGACCTCTTGGAGGCCGGGCCTGGCAACCTGGCAACCCTACTCTCGATGCATTTGGAAGAGCAACATTCATGTCCTTTGCTGCTGAGCAACAGATGTCACAATATGTTTTTTGTGTTACCTAATCATAAGAGAGCCACTCATAGGTTCTTTTCCAAGTATCTTGGTACTGTCATCATCCTTTCCCTTCACATTAGGATCTGTCGCCCTCCCTTCCCCTTAGTTACGTTTCCTGTCAAGGAAGAAGTAGTGGAGATTCCTCCTGGCCCTGCCTTCAGGCCTCTACTGCAGGATGTTGTAGGTGCACTTTCATCTGTAGAAGCATCAGCCTCAGAATGGGCTTTCTGCTTTCTAATAACAAATCTATCCATGGTGAATTGGGGAGAATGGTGGACTGAGCATAATTCAAAGGAAAATATCAGGATTCTGTAGGAGGAGAACCGCTGTTGCAACCACGCAGAATATTCATTGATTTTAAAATGGCCAGTTTAAGACAAAGGGATGGTTCACACTGGAGCTGAACTCCATTTTAAAGGCAAAGATTTTCTCATCGCGATGGAGTTTAAAGGTTCACATTTCTTACCTTATATGAGCCCTCAATCCGCTGTTTTGCGTTCATACTGAAGGTGAAGGGTTAATCTTGCAGCTTCCTAATGACTACACCCTCTTAAGGTCAGACTATCTCTGCCTCTGGTTACCTTGGCAACCAAGCATACTCATTTGTTCCAGAGTAAAAAAAACAAAGGGAGGAGGAAGTGGGCGTGGACTCACCAAAGCATCAGAGCTAATCATCTAAAAGCCCCTACAGATGTGAAGCACATGGTTTTTTCTTCCCATTGCGGGTTAAAATTGGATTGATTTGCTTCTGATTTAAGGAAGAAAGCAGCAACTTGCCTTCCCATGGGCTGAAACATCATGTAAACTCAGCAAATTTAACTGGCATGCGAGTAGCACTGATCTTGGAGTAAATCCCCATGTGAATGAGCCCCAAGGTTAAAGCCATCTCACACTGGCCATGTGAACAAGCTCATGTTCTCTGACAAACCCCCTCTCTTATACCTATTCTTTTAAGCAGTTTGACGTTGTTAGTTTTTGTCCAAATTACATACAAAAATAGGAGAGTTAGCCGTGTTAGTCCATGGTATCAGAAAAAAAGAGTCTGTGGCATTTTAAAGACTAACTGTATTTATTAAAAAAGGCATACATTTTCATCAGGGCTGGCACCAGAGGATGGCCAGGTTGGGCCCTAACCGAGGGTCCCTGTGTCCAGAGGGGCCCCTGAAGAGTCCCTCCTTAGGATGGGAGGTTGACACTCTTGTGATTCACAGCAGGGTCAGAGAAGAAACTCCCAGGCACCGCCCCCAATGCATACAGTGCAGGTTTCAACAAGCCTCCTACACATCCCACCTATCTCTCCCATCAGTTTGAATGCTGTGCGCATATGCTTGCCCTCACCCAAGGTGGCAGTGGGGGCTTCTGATGCCATCTTGGTTGATGGCAGGCAAATGTGCTATGTGTGCACATCATTCTCATGACACAAGAGGTAGGTGGGGTGTGCAGGTGGGCTTATTAGCCCTGCACTGCCTGTATGGGGGGGATAGGGCTACAGCACAGCAGGCCCAAGGCAGGCTGGTGCCCAAAGACCCAATCATGCCTGGTGCTGGCCCTGGCTTTCATAAGCCATCACCGACTTGCTCAGGTGCAAGAGTGAAGAATCAGACAGGGTGGATATATAGTCAACTTCCTGGCCATACAATTACAGATCTTAAAATCATTAAACTCAGGAATGTAAGAGCTTAAATTCAAAACAATGTCAAGAAGGCACATAACTCCAGTTAGACTAAAAATAACAACACAAATGTTGTTTTTGATTGATTGTTTCTTTGTTTATTGTAAAATCAGTTATATTATTTAAAACTAAATAAAAATTATATATATATATATATATGTAAAATATGTTGAATATTTTATTTATATTTAATATTATGGAGGCTCTTGACTTACCTAGGTCAGTCTTCTTTGCAGCTTTGCAGTCTGCTGGGCCCAACTGAGTCCTTGAAGTCTGTTGATCCAAAGAAAGTGGGTGGAGCCAGGGTTAAGGACTAAGCTGTCTTATGAGGGCCATAAGCCTTTTAAGGCAGGGTATATATTCTTAATAAACAAACACACAAAAACAAACAAACAGGCAAACAGGAACAAACCCCAAACAATCATGGAGACAGTAATATGACACAACAGAGGGATGGGGCAGTCCTGTGCAGCAGTTGCTGTTGTAACTGAGGCCATCATGTAAATCATGCCTGGCACTGGCTGTCCACTCCCCCCCCCCCCGTTTAAACCTATGTTTGTTTATGGTGCATCCTTTAAAGGGCAGCTACAGTAATAACTCAGTTAAGGAATGCTCCAGGAACAAAGTTTCTTTTTAACAAAGGCTTTTTTAAAGGTGAAACTGATCAGCTTTGCTTTGCTAGGGATAAACTTTCAAGGTTGTGTCTTTGCTTTGCTATCAATAAACTGACCAGCTTGTGCCTTTGCTTTCAGGTGAAACTGACCAGCATGTGTCTTTGCTTTCAGGTGAAACTGACCAGCATGTGTCTTTGCTTTGCTATCAATAAACTGACCAGCCTGTGCCTTTGCTTTCAGGTGAAACTGACCAGCATGTGTCTTTGCTTTGCTATCAATAAACTGACCAGCCTGTGCCTTTGCTTTCAGGTGAAACTGACTAGCATGTGTTTTTGCTTTGCTATCAATAAACTGATGAGCCTTGCCTTTGCTTTGCTAGGGTGAAACTGACAATCCTGTGTGTTTGCTTTGTATTAAAGAGATCTTTTGCTTTCTCCCAGGGCCAGGAAGGGAAGGATCCAATACCATTCAGAGGAAGAGGAGCAGGGGAGAGGGAAGGAGGTAGAGATGGTGAGTGCTGGGTAGGCACCCTTTGAAGTCCCTGTTGAAGCTGCCCCCACCATCTATGAAAGGGTGTAATAAACTATTCTATTTTTTTCCATGTTATTGCTACCTCTGGTACCAAAGTTTCTGTTAAAGAAGTAATGTCCAGGAATGCATCTACTTTGTTAACTGAGGTATTGTTAACTGTACTTTCCAACACAGAACAATATGCATTGGCCCTTAGATCTCCATTTCTACTTTAGTACTTGTAATTATGGATATTTTTGGGCAGTCGGTGGTGTATGTAAAAGTTATTATTTAAGAGTGTTTTAATTCTTTTCTTTGCTTCCCATTTATTTAACATTGTTTAGATTCTAATTTGCAAAAGACAGAGATACAACTGACATTGGTGCCCTGGGCTCCTTTGTGACGAAGGGTGGAAGAGAAATTCAAACAACACTTTATAATGTTCAGTGCTATATGGCTGTTCACTAGAGTTAATTCAAAAAACACTGCACCCCCAGTAATGTGATGCTGAATCTAATGATGACTTCATCAGCCTCTTCACTAGCCTTAGGGTACTTCAAGTTGGTCTATAATCCTATGCCCCTTTACCTGGGAATAAATGCCACTGTACACAGCCCAAAGGTGTCTCTGAGTGCATCCCATTTCTTTCTGCAGTAAAGGGAATGGCCTGCTGAACTTAGGAAAGTTATCACAATGAGGGTGAGACTTGTCTCCACCACATCAGTGCTGAGTGTCTTGTTTCTCACTGACAGGGATCCTACAGCAAGTTGCAGTGCATCTCTGTGTGCTAAGAATGCACTGCACTTCTCTGCACTCTCCACATCTACATCTTACCCATCATAATGATGGGCATTTTGCTATTGAATAAAAAGGAAAACATTAAGAACTGGGACACAAATATTTGGCAGGATCAATTAACAACCTTTGTGTACAGCACTGGTTAGTGTTTGGAGTCTGTACATCAAGTTCTTAAAAATGGCTTGGGCAGTGATTTAAGAGGAGAATTTTGCAGGAGGTTAAAGTTATTCCTGAAATGGAAGCTGAATGTTGGAAGTTGTGGTTGGATTTTGAATTTCAGCATATCCCAGTACAGCCCATGTGCTGTGTGATTGATGTTTTCATGGTGAAATAAGGTGTCTTTGCATTGGGATTCCTATTTTGCTTTGGAGTGCTTCCAGATGGTCATACTTTTCTTTAGATCTCTCACACATTTCAATATACTCCATGCAATAAGAGTTCACCTTCATAACTCACTGCAAAGAAAGCTGATACATTGCAATAAATGGCAAGGGGTAAATGGAGCGCTTTTGCAACAAATCCACTAAAAAAAACCGCCAACTGACTTTTTGCAAAAACAAAAATGGTGAAAAACTACAGTGTAAAGTGGAGGATAGCAACCGCTTGATAGCAACAGCATATACCTCTGCACAAATTTTCCAAAAACAAAACGGTGATTGTTCAATATATGCTTTGTCTGGAAGTAGAGATGGGCAAATATCTCAGTTTTGGTATCTCAGTTTTTCCTTTTTCCAGTCTTAAATTTGGTTCACATTTCCACATCAGTTTCTTATTTTTTTAAAAGTTCCTCATGAAAATTCATTATCATTTTAGTTCAGGTTTTTCCTAATATACACATTTTTGTATGCAGTTTTTCCTAATATAGACATTTTCACAAGGCAGTTCTCCTCAATATAATGTGGAGAATATATACATTTATTATCCTATTATATACATTTGTGTGCACATTACTTGACTGGAGAACTGCAGTCCAAAATTCAGCGACATGCACATTTTGATGGCTGTGTTTTGTTCACATATTATTTCAGAAAGTACTAAATAAGCAAGTTTGTCTTTAACGGCGAACTTAATTGAATGTCTCCCCCATCCTTATCTGGAAGCAACCTCTGAGATTGGGAGACGGATGACAGAACTTAAATATCAAACCACATATGAGTTTTTCCATTCCAGTGTGGAAATCTGTTCCTAGATGTGTAACTGTCTTACAGCACAATCCTATCAGTACAGCGGGACATATTTCCAGGTATAGGATTGCAGAGGTGACAGTTGTAGCAGCCTGCTGCAAAGGAAAGAGTTTTGTGGCAACTAATTATTCTATATAACAAAAAATAGTGTCACTTTAAAGACAGTTAGTCCAATCTGAAACTAGTCACATTAAAGTCCTATCGATGTTAGTACAACCTGTTTAGCCATGCTCATACCACATACATTTATTATATTGTCATTCCACTTTAAATAGTCATGGCTTACCCCAAAGAATCCTGGGAAGTGTAGTTTGTGAAGGGTGCTGAGAGTTGTTAGGAGAGCCCTATTCTCCTCACAGAGCCATAATTCCTAGAGTGGTTTAACAGCCAGTCCCTCTTCCCAGAAAACTCTGAGAATTCTAGTTGTGTGAGAGGAACACGGGTCTCCTAACAACTCTCACAAACTATACATCCCAGAAAGTGGGAATATGTGCACGTTTACTTTCTCCCTTTATAGTTTTAGGTTGCAAATTATTTGGGGGAGTGTCCATTAGCTCATGTTTCACCATCCTGCGTGTCCCTCTCACTTACCATGTACAAGCAGCTCACTGATAAAGGAGACTGCTGCCTGCCACAATAGATCTCAGTGTATGTGACATGCTGTCATCAGGTTGGGTAGTCCATTGCTATTGTAATTTGAAAATGGAAATAGACTGCCTTCACGTCCATCCCAACTTATGGCTACCCTATGAATAGGGTTTTCATGGTAAGTGATATTCGGAGGGGGTTTACCATTGCCTCCCTCTGAGGCTAGTCCTCCCCAGCTGCCTAGGGCCTGCTCAGCTTGCCACAGCTGCACAAGCCAGCCCCTTCCTTGTCCGCAACTGTCAGCTGGGGGGCAATTGGGCTGCTTGGGAATATGCAGCTTGCCCACGGCTGCACAGGTGGCAGGGCATGTAACCCCTGAGCCACTCCCTGTGGGGTGATCTTTAGCTAGCCCTTGACACCCAGGAGACATGAACGGAGATTTGTACTCACAGACTCTGGACTCCCAGCCAGGCTCTCCTGCCCACTGTGCTATACCAGCCATCCTTATTGCAATTTAATACAGAAGTAATTTGGAATTGGTTAGCCCCTCCAGAGTGCCCCCCTCTCTTACATAGGGCTTCAGTGGCCATGGGCTTTTACAAGACATGCATGAGCTACCTTCATATAGAGGAATCTATGTTGAATATAGAAAGATCCTTGTGTGCTGAAGGACTGTGAAATGTGCATGGCACAAGATCAGAGAGAACAAGGGAGACAGACCCTGGCCAGCAGTGCAATTAGGTAATTTTAGACTGGACTTCACTCTTGCTCTTGGAGAAAGGACTCTTTGGATGGCAATGTGCATTGCTTAACTCACTTCAAAAGCCATCACTGCTGCATTTGAGGGCCCTCTTGCTTATTCTACTAAGTGGGATTTAAAGTCCTGCCCTGATGGCACTACTGACCTTGGCATCCATATAAAGTGGGGGAGGAGCCCAGGACTGGAGGAGATCTAGAGCATTAGCTGAGATTTATAAGTGTATGTGGGGGAGGGGTATAAATGTGGAATAGGATAACAGACAACTCATGGCATCCTCACATTTATGGAAAGGATTGAGCAAGAACCGGGTGTAATTAAATAAAATTGCTATGAATTACCATACCTTGGCAACAAGATGCATTCTTTAGAAGAATATTTGAATAATAATTCACTGAGCATATCTGGCACGCAGTTCTAACCCTATTAGCAAGCTTGCCATTGTAACAGATTACACTGACAGCGCTATTCAGAAGAGGGCATAGAAACCAGCCTGGGAGGAACCGAAGGATCTAGTTTATTTTTTGGTGAACTGTAGCGGTGCTGCTACATGTAGGATTGTAAAATAAAAAGAAATTTAATCTTGTCCACACTGAAAGTGAGATTTTAAGGCAGGCAACATAGACAAAATTGTAGGAAAGCTGATTCTGGAGTGCAACATGAAACTTTGTCCAAAAGCACCTTTCGGAGAGACATTTTATTCCTCCATTCAGAACTCATGTCTTAAGATCTGCTAAGAACATAAGAACATAAGAAGAGCCTGCTGGATCAGGCCAGTGGCCCATCTAGTCCAGCATCCTGTTCTCACAGTGGCCAACCAGGTGCCTGGGGGAAGCCCGCAAGCAGGACCCGAGTGCAAGAACACTCTCCCCTCCTGAGGCTTCCGGCAACTGGTTTTCAGAAGCATGCTGCCTCTGACTAGGGTGGCACAGCACAGCCATCATGGCTAGTAGCCATTGAATGCCCTGTCCTCCATGAATTTGTCTAATCTTCTTTTAAAGCCATCCAAGCTGGTGGCCATTACCGCATCTTGTGGGAGCAAATTCCATAGTTTAACTATGCGCTGAGTAAAGAAGTACTTCCTTTTGTCTGTCCTGAATCTTCCAACATTCAGCTTCTTTGAATGTCCATGAGTTCTCGTATTATGAGAGAGGGAGAAGAACTTTTCTCTATCCACTTTCTCAATGCCATGCATAGTTTTTACACTTCTATCATGTCTCCTCTGACCCGCCTTTTCTCTAAACTAAAAAGCCCCAAATGCTGCAATCTTTCCTCGTAAGGGAGTCGCTCCATCCCCTTGATCATTCTGGTTGCCCTCTTCTGAACCTTTTCCAACTCTATAATATCTTTTTTGAGATGAGGAAACTGTGTTGAAGGACTCATTTGCATTGAGGGCTAGAACAGTCTCAGAGCACAGCCCTTCCTCTTGTAGTGCCGTAGCTCTGGGAGTCCCTTCCCACACATCTGTGGCACACACTGCTTTCATGCTTAAGACATTTTTTTTTAAGTTAGTCTCTTTTAGACCTTGAACCAAGAAGATTGCTAAGCAGGTAGCATTGGGGTTGTATCTGTATGTACTGCAAGCCTAATGATGTTTATTTGGATATAAGTCCCAATGTGTTCAAATTGCTCCTAGGAAGTGGGTTTAGAATTGCAACCTTAGCCTGTGGTCCTGTGCACACTTACTTGGAGACTGACCCATTGAATCAGACTTTCCTCTGAGTAACATGCTGCAAATCTCTTTAGTTTCTGCCTTTCTTGGTATTTTTCTTCATGCTTTTAGTATGGTTCTAAAAATACTTAAATGTATTTTTCAATGCAGTTCTGTAAACCACTTTACTGACTATTATCGTTAGAAAAATTGTATGGAAGTTTCTTCGATAAATTACAAAATAGTATTTATACAAGCTCATTTACCCATCTTTGTCTCTACAGACCTAGGTGACTTCAGTGACTAGGAATGTCTTTTACCAGCTTTGGCTGGTAAGACAGCCACGACCATTTCTGGACCAGGATAGCCTGATCACTGTTGTCCATGCACTGATAATCTCCAGAATGGATTATTGCAATGTGCTCTGTGTGAGGTTGCCCCTGAGGTTGGTCCAGAAGCTGCAGCTGATGCAAAATGCAGCGACCTGACTGCTCACTGGGAAGGACATCACCAACATGTCACCCCGCTGCTGAAAGAATTGCAGTGGCTGACAATTAGCTACCAGGCTTAGTTCAAGGTGCTGGTTTTGGTGTATAAAGCACTATACAGTGTTTAAAGCCCTATACACCCTCCCCTCAAGCTCCTAAGGGCAGCAGATTGTCTTACCCCTTATACAGTATACCACTGTGCTCTGCAAATGAGGGCCTCCTACAGATACAACCTTATCAGGAGGTCAACTCCGTGCAACATAAGAAATGGACCATTAGTATTGTGGCACTGACACTTTGGAATTTCTTCCCCTTAAATATTAGACAGGTGCCATCTCCTATCTTTTTTGTGCCTACTGAAGATCTTCCTCTTTCAACAAGCCTTTTAACTAGTCTGCATCTATGTTGGAGTTATTTTTTAAGACATTTTAAAAAATGTTCTTTTTAAATATGGTTTTAAGATGCTTTGTTTTAAAACATGTTTTTAAGATCTTTTATAGACGTTTTTAATTTTTTATTGCCTACGTGCCGCCCTGGGCTCCTTTTGGGAGGAAGGGCAGGATATAAATTTAATAAATAACAACAACAAGAACTCCAGATCTCTAGCCTCCCATTCAGTTGAAAATATCACAGTGTTTTCTGCAGAATGTGTTGGGCCGTTAATATCTTGAGAGAACTCCATGGTTGCCATGAAGCCACTGCCCACTCAGGGCATGTGAACAGGCATTGACAGTGAAGAGGAGGGAGAGGAATGGGGCCAGGGTGCTCTTGTGGTTTATTATTTATTTATTTGTTAGATTTATGTTCTGCTCTTCCTCCCAGTAGGAGTCCAGGGTGGCAAATGGGTGCTCTGCTGAGATGGGATTCTTTGCAGGTGGTCATCTATGTCAATCCCTGATGCTAGCTCTGATGATTGGAGCTTAACTTCTGTTAAAGCACAACATTTTGCATAAATATTGTGTTATTTCTGTATATTTTACAGAGTTATGCATTAAAAGCATCACTGAACAAATGGGAAAAGATGGAAGTATTTTTAACTTAATTATACACATCTGAATGATAAATGCTTTCCATGTGCTTAGTATAAATAGAGCAAAACTGATTCAATGAATACTAGCTTTTAATGTTTTGCTTTGCATCCATAGCTTCATTTGAAAGGGATCATTGTTAGTGTTATGATTTTAATTGTATTGAGGTTCCTACTATAACCAATTGAATTAGGCTATTAACTTGTAGACTATTCAGCAGGAATATGAAACCTCTTCTTTCTTCTTGGAAGTAACTATTCTGTAGTTTCACTCTGTGATTAGATATTTGACATGTGAACTTTTTTCATTCAGATTTCAAGATCTAGGAAAATAAAAATTTCCAGCTGTCTGTGTTGACATATTGCACAGTGAAAGGTTGTGTGTGTGGGGGGAAACAACCCTTTTATTTATTTGTTGCATTTCTGAGTAATTTCATAACCGGGTTTCTCTAGCTGATGTGCAATTTAAACAATTAAAAATATGCAAAGCATTAAGTCATACCTCAAAATTACAGAACAGGACTAAAATCCATCAACATCACAGTGCAGAAATATGATGATGCTTGCTTCGATTTATTATTTTCCCTTCACCCTAAGGCCCCAGGACGGGTCACAACAATTTAAAAAACAACATTTAAAACAGTTTAAAAAGAAATTACAATATCAAGAAAAGGGCAGTATGGGGTGTGTGTGTGTGTATCAAGTGTCACAGGCCTGGGTAATGAGTCCCTGCTCTGTCTCTTCAACATATGACAAAAACTGTAATAATGAAGGAGCCGGACACACCTCTGTTCCACAACTCACGGGCTGCCGCTGAGAATTGCCTCTCCCCGGCCACTCTCTCCTCGAGCTCCTGAGGGCAGCAGTACCACCAACAGGGCTTCCTCTGCTGACGGTAACAATAGAGAGGGTCTGTAGGGAACGAGGCTGTCTTTCAGATATTTGGGGCTTAAATAGTTTATGGCTGTAAACCCTAGCATGTGCACCTTGTAGGGCAAAGCCCCGCAGTCATCACAGCAGTAGAGAGATTCAAGTATCACTGGTATCAATACAAGATTAAAATGATATTTAGATGAAGTTAAAACAGCAATATAGAAGCCTGGGAAAAGGCATGGAAAAGACATTAATGTGGGCACCTGGTGAGCCTCTTGAAGGAGGAATGGGGGGGTACTGCCAAGAAGGCCCCCTCTCATGCGGCTGTCCTCCACAATAGGAAAATGTGATCCTTTAGGTATTAATTCTTTAGCTACAGGATGTATCAGAAACTATGTGCTTCATGGTTTCAAATGTGGACTGAAGTTGCCTTTTTCTACAGGTTCCTTTATTCAGTTGCAGTCGAGGGGCGAAATAAGACACAGAGACATCAGCTTGGGTTGAACAAGGGCCACTTTATTAAATTACAGCAAACCAAACCCAATTTAAAGTGACCTGCAGAGGGAAACCTAGGTGCGGGAACTGTCTATAAGCAAGTAGCTTGCCGCACAGCTCTGGGCGACCAGCCCCTGCTGGGGCAAGGGCAGGCCCTTCTGCTTACCCTTTACCCCGGCCACACCTTGTAGGTGAGTAAGGGGGCCTTCCCACATCATCCCCACCCGGGGCCGTATAACCCCTGGGTAGATGAGGATAAGTTGGCCCCAGAAGCAGCCCATATCCTGCCCTCGAGCCGTAAAGCCCTGACAGACAGGCCTCCGGAACCGCCAATCACCTCCAAAGGTGCCTAAGGGGGCCACCTAGCTGTCCTTACCTATTTCCCTTCCCGCACCTTCCCGCACCAGTGCAAGATGCATAGCCTGGTAGGGCATTAACCTGTCTAATACATTCAAGTTAGCCAAATAAGCCAAAACCACCTATTAAACACAACGCCCCCTAACCCAATTCCATCCCACTCCCATGGTGTGGAGCAGGCAAAAAATCTGCCCGCCAACGAGGGTGGGCAGGATAAAAATTCCTACTCGGCCCTGAAGCAACCCCTAGGCACACCATAAAAGAGGGAGGGCGGGGTGGGCGTCACGCTGGCAAAGAGGAAGGTAGGAGGGGCGGCTGGACTTAAATAAGCCCCAAAGCCCTGCCCCTCCACACTGCACGTCGCACGCACACAATAGGTGTGACGCGCGACGTTGCCCCAAACAAAGATGGAGGTGGCAGCTTCGCCCCCATCTGCAACCTTGCCCCACTCGTCAGCTGCGCGGCGAGCGGGGCATCATTTGTGGGATTAATACTCTGAGCCAGAGTTTGGAAGATTAAAGAGATTTAAAAAGCAATAAATTACAATTACTGTTACATGGCCCCAAAAAGGAATAAATTACCATCACAATTACTATTCTTCTGAAAGGAATTGATTACTTTACCATTACGCAAAAGTAATCACTACAATTACACTTAAGTTACACACAGAGGTAGTAGAATAATTCTTTTTATCCATAAAATAGCAATGGTGGTCCCTCCGCTGGTAAGGGAGGTGGGGAGGGTGGCAGAGGCCACTACTCAGATCTTTGCACGTCAAACCAAATGCAACCCCCCCACACACACTGTCAGCCAGCAATCATAATCTCTGTCGTTTGACCACCTCCTGGTCCCTGCCCTGCCACCACCTAAGGGACACCCACTGAGGCAAACAATTCCCCCTGAGATACAAAAAAGTTTAAACACTGCAAAGTAGCCAAGGAGGGAGGCGGAGACTTCTGTGTGTGCCAAGTGCAAACACAGTGTTTACGCATGCACGCACACACACTGTCATCTCTCACTTCCACAGTTGTTTATTCTGCTGTTGCATCCTTCTCCTCCTTTATCCATATTCTTGCCCTCTGGCTCCTTTCTCCCTCCATTCCATCCTTCTCCACCACTGTCCATTTTTTAAAAACAATTGTTTTCTCCACTCCATCCCTGTCTCTTTCTCCACCTCCTCCCTTGTCGCCTCCTACCCACCCACAGAGGATGAGGCCATCTTGGCCTCTCTTAGTGAGGCACAACCTGATATGTTTTTAGAGTTTTAAAATTTTTGATTGATTGTGTTTGTCTTTAACAGGTTTTAATGTAAGCTGCCTTGGGTCACTTCAGAAAGAAAAGCAAGTAATAAATGGAATGACTGAATGAATGAATAAAATATTCACTACCACCCCAAGGGAGGAACATTTATCATCACGGGGGGGGGGTTCTTTCCTTTACCCCCTTCTTCCATTTTAAAAGCCACTAGCAGAAATGGAGCTCTGGTTGCTGCCATTCTTCCTTCACAGAGTCACTGGGAAAGTGGCAAGAAAGGAAACATCCCCATCCCCTGAAACAGTGTGAATTAGTTCATGCCACCTCCCCATTGACCATGTTTTGGGGCATGCCCAAAATGCTCCCTCCAAAATTGGGTGAACTCTAAATCAGGGAGTGAAGGCGACCCGCCCTCATCCAAATTATTGTAATGCCTCCATTTTATATTCTGGTCTTCATCTTATCCAAGCCAACTAGTTCAGGATTTAAAATAGCTTTCCTATGAGAGAATATCAAAATACTACTACTACTACTACCACTACTAGTTATATCCCATCCTTGTAATAAAAGTGGCCAGAGCACCCTACAGCATAATCATAAAGCCATCTAATATAATAAATAATAAGGATTCCGTTAATCACCTAAAAATATATATGAACTTACTGTAATTCTGATGTGGGGGACCCCCAACTATGCTTTTGCCCCGGGCCCCGCACATGCTAAGGGTGGGCCTGGAAGCGGAGAGAGGTAGATGGGGGGGCATGCACACACACACACATGTGCACATGCCAGGGCCCAGGGCAAACTGATGCGCAAGGGCCTCGGCATGCCTGGGGCCGGCCCTGATTACATCCAACACATAATAAAACCAACATTAACAGCAGCAAGGATAAAAGACATGACACATTAAAGCTGGCAGCAGTAAAACTAGGTGTTCCACATTAAAAGCTCATTGAAACCAACTTCATCTGGTGAAAGAAGGATTTTGACTGGGAGAGCATTCTGGAGTTGTGGTACCACCAAAGAAAAGGCCCGTCTCTTGGGTGCAGTCACTGAATAACTGGATATAGCATTGACAGCAAAGCCTCTGACAATGATGTTAATTCCCAGTAGGTTGACCACTTATATATCGACATAAAAAGGTGACACATATTTGCATAACATATGCTAATTTATATGTGCAGATGTAAATTTAGAAACCATTACTGTAATATAAATAGAAATGCAATACAGCTGACTAGCTGATGTTTGTGCCAGTGCTGTCCAGTCCTGTTGACTGGCAACTTCAGGCTCCTGCTCTCCAATTTTAAAGGCCCCTGCTCTCTCTTTGTATGGTTCATTATCATTAAAATGGACTTGGGCTGTCTTCTGACAGCCCTTTAAATCAGAGGACTCTACTCTGTAAAGATGGACACACAACCGCCCTTATTTCGTGGCAGGCTAGGCTTTGAAGGTAGGAGCAACATTTTGAATTGCACCTGGAAGCAAATAAGAGATGATGGAACTAATATAAAATTGGAGTCAAAGGATGGTATTTGATGCCTTACTCAGAGTAAACCCATTGAAGTTAATAGATATGACTAACCTAGGTTCATTAATTTCAGTGGGTCTACTCTGATTAGAGCGTAGTTGACTACAACTGTTGCTTCAATGTTATGTTGCTTTAGCTCACATCATTTATACTTCACATTTCTAACTGTTTATTACTGGATGGACGCAGAGTGGGGAAGGGAAGAAAGGCAGCCTGAGTGAGAGGGGATGGCTTTCTTTACAGCCCCGAGAATGGCAGACACGAAAGGCTTGTTCACACATTACACTGAACACAGGTGCAAGCTGCCTCTATACATGTACAAGTGTTTTTGTGAAAGACACTTGATTGCTTGTACAGCTGGACTCTTTCTATACACAAATACACAGATTGTATACTCAGTGAATGTAATGGGTAAACACCACTCTAGGTGAGAGGATTGCGATCATCTGCCTTCAGAAGGTCTGAAGGAGGCAGGAGGTAATAAGTACAGTATTCAGATAAATGTTTGCATAGTCCAGCCTCTTTCTGGTGACCTCCAGGCCCTGGTTACTCAACATGAAATGAAAGAGCCCTCTACCATCACTTTTTCAAGGATAGGAGACGCAGATTCTGCCTCTCTCCCCAGTTATCCATTATCTGCAGAGAACTTGGGGGAAGGCTCTGTCACATCCTGCCAGTCTTTGGAGGTACTCAGAAGCAGCAGGAGAGGGTATCACTGTCTCCATGTGTCTTCAAAGCCTAGTGTGAAGCCAGAGTCCAGCTTCTCCTCCCTTCCATGTCCTCTGCACAAAAAATGATTTAGTGGTGATAACAAATAATGGCTGGCTACCATGTCCACCCAAAGTGGACATTTCTTATTTCTTATTTGATTTATATCCCGCCCTTCCTCCCAGTAGCAACCCAGAGCAGCATGCGTTTATCTTACTTCCCTGTGCCCATGCTCCCTTGTTATCAAGGGGAATGTTTTTCAGCAGAGTCAGCTCACATATTCAGCTTAAGACCCATCGTGCTGAGTAATCAAGTAATGGGAAATCACGTTGTGTTATATGCATGGGTAAACCAGTCCTAAATAGTCATGTTAATTTGTCCCTTATGCCTATTGTATAAATCCATCATATAATTCAAGTGTCCCTGTCAAGAACGTCCTTAATTTGAGCCAGAGTTTTAAGCTTTCTCAGTATACCTCATTACCTTTCCCATTTTTTTACCATATGCTCCTATTCTTCTGCATTTGCCTGCCATTGGCTATATCTAATTGTTCTTAAAGACCGCTGTCCTACCTAAGTAGAAATTCAGGAACCTCAAGGTATCTTATGAATGCTAGCAACCTGCATGAGTAGTTTTAACAATTATTAGGTGGGTCACATCAGATGGCTAAAATGTTGTATATGGTGTGGGTACCATTAGATTGACAGGCTCACCATAGACTTTACATCCTTCATTCTATGACCTCATATCTTGTGCAAAGATCCACAACTCTTCCATAAAGCATTGCTTCATTTCACATTGATAGAAACATCAGTGTGTCTCAGCATGATCCTCTTTTCAAGATATTTTGTTTCTGATTGGCTCCTGTTTAGAAGGCTTCTAACCACCATCTAGAAGAGTGGCTATTAGTGGTGTCATTCATTATTCTTGTGCTGCAGAACTGATTACAATCTGTGTTTAAGTGCAATCATATACATTTACCTCAAGGAATCCCAATGGGGACTTACTTTTGAGGAGATATGCATAAGATTGCCCTGTTGCTTAAAGTCATTATTTTATTAAGTATGCCTACAAATAAACCTCTGGTGCTTGTACATGATTTCCAAATGAGTGGAGGAGGGCTAATGTTGTTCCCATCTTCAAAAAAGGGCACAAAGGAGGAACTTGGGAACTATAGACCAATGAGTCTAACATCAATCCCTGGGAAAATTCTGGAGCAGATTATAAAACAGTCAATCTGTAAACACCTTGAAAATAATGCAGTGATTTCTAGAAGCCAACATGGATTTATCAAGAAGAAATCCTGCCAGACTAATCTTCTCTCACTTTTTGATTGGGTAACCTCCCTGGTAGATGGCAGGAATGCTATAGACATAATATATCTCAACTTCAGCAAAGCTTTTGACAAAGTGCCCCATGATATTATGATTAGCAAGCCAGCTAAACGTGGGCTGGATGGAACAACTATCAGGTGGATCCACAGTTGGCTCCAGAATCGTGCTCAAAGAGTGCTTATCAATGGTTCCTTCTCAACTGGGGAGAGGTAACAAGTGGGGTACCGCAAGGCTCAGTCCTGGGCTCTGGGCTCTTCAACATTTTTATCAATGACTTGAATGAGGAGGTACAGGAAATGATTATCAAATTTGCAGATTTGTAAAATTGGGAGGAATAGCTAATACCGTGGAGGACAGAAACAAAAATCAAAGTGATCTTGATAGGCTGGAGCTTTGGGCTGAAAACCACAGAATGAAATTTAACAGGGATAAGTGCAAAGTTCTACACCTAGGAAAAAGAAACTAAATCCACAGTTATAAGATGGGGGATACTTGGCTCAACAATACTACATGCGGGAAGGATCTTGGGATTGCCGTTGATCACAAGCTGAAAATGAGCCAACAGTGCGATGTAGCTGCAAAAAAGGCAAATGCTTTGATACAGAAGTATCGTTTCCAAATCGCATGAAGTATTAGTTCCCCTCTATTCAACATTGGTTAGGCCTCATCTTGAGTACTTTATCCAATTCTGGTCTCCGCAGAAGGATGCAGACAAACTGGAACAGGTTCAGAGGAGGGCAACAAGAATGATCAGGGGACTGGAAACAAAGCCCTATGAGGAGAGACTGAAAGAACTGGGCATGTTTAGCCTGGAGAAGAGAAGACAGAGGGGAGATATGATAGCACTCTTCAAGTACTTTAAGTACTTTGTCACACAAAGGAGAGCCAGGATCTCTTCTTGATCATCCCAGAATGCAGGACACGGAATAATGGGCGGAAGTTACAGGAAGCCAGATTTCCTCTGGACTTTAGGAACAATGTCCGGTTAGAGCAGTGTGACAATGGAACCAATTACCTAGGGAAGTGGTGGGCTGTCCAACACTGGAGGCATTCAAGTTGCAGCTGGACAGCCATCTGTTGGGTATACTTTAATTTGGATTCCCGCATTGAGCAGGAGGTTAGACTTGATGGCCTTATATGCCCTTTCCAACTCTACTATTATATGATTGTTTCTCTCTTACATAACAGGTTGATCACTGTGTTCTTCAGGTGAGGGCCTCCTGCAGATATGATCTCATCAAGAGGTCCATTCCACACAATATAGGAACCTGGCCTTTAGTGTAGTGGCACCTATCCATTGGAATTCCCTCTCCTTAAATATTAGACAGGAGCCACCTGTGTTGTGTTGTCTTTTCTGTACCTGCTGAAGACTTCTTTCAACAAGCCTTTTAAGAATCTTTCCCAGTCTGAATTTCTGTTGGAATTGTTTTCAAGATGCCTTTATTGTTTTATTGTTTGCCACCCTCGGCTTCTTTGGGAGGAAGGGCGGGATATCATCATCATCATCATCAATAATAATAATAATAATAATAATAATAATATCCTATCAGAGATGAGAAGCACCTCTCTTTCTGATCATAATGAGTGGGCAGTTTGGCATGGGTCTAACCTTTAAGGCTATAAAGGTTAAAACCAGCACTTTGAATTAGGCTCAAAAATGCTCTGGCAACCAGCATCATGTGAATTTATCATCTGGCTTCTACCAGGACTTGTGTGGCTGCATTCTTCACCAGTTACAGTTTCCAAATGAGTGTACGTTGCAATAATCCAGCCTGGAGATCACTAGTACATGACAACCAAGACAAGATCCGACCTATCCAAATAGGGCTGCAGTTAGTCCATTAGTCTGAGCTGGTAAAAAGTATTCCTGGTCAATGCCACCACCTAAGCTTCCGCAATTAATGCTGACTCCAGGAGCACTCCCAAGCTGTGCACTTGATCCTTCATGGGGAAGTGCAACCCCATCTAAGACCTGTACTAAATGTCTATCCAGAGTAATCCGTTCTCAGCTTGTTTTCCCTCATCCACTGCCAGACTGCCTCCTGATACTCAAGGGATAATTAAAACATTTGCAGTGAAGAAGAAATGTGAGAGTATTCTTTCTGATCTGACTTCTTATTAAGGTATATATACAAGAGCAGGCAAATCTTTAAATCAATCATGGAGAATCCAGGTTTCTCAACGTCTAGACCAATCTTTCTTAAATCTTGTTAGCGTTACATCATATCAATGCTCTACTCAGAGCTTGGAAAAGTTACTTTTTTGAACTAAACTCCCATCAGCCCCAGCCAGCATGGCCACTCCCTTGTAGTTCAAAAAAGTAACTTTTCCAAGCTCTGCCTCTACTGCCCTGTAGCCAGGGTGGGGCAAACGGGTGCATTGCCCCTAGAGTGTGCTTCCCCACACAGATTTTTTTTTTAAAAAATGTCTTTTTAATTTGTGACGTGGTAGACAATGATAACCTCTATGGAAAGTTTAAGAACAGGAGCAATTTAAGAATAGGGCCCTCTGAAAAATTCAGTGAATAAGGCAGTGCTAGTGAGTCTCATCTGGAAGATCCCCCCCAAAGTCTCTACCTTCAAGACTTTCCCTGATGGAGAGTGGATTTTTCATGATCACAATAACTCTATAAAGGGATCCTGAAAAATCAACCCGTATAATCACAAAACCCTTGAAGAGTTAAATATTGGAACTTTGTATTATGGGCTAGAGTTAAAGTCCACCCTTTGGACTTAGCTCTGCTTTTCAGTTTCAGTTTCAGTTGTGTTCTCTACCCCACCAGCAATAAAGAAACATGTTTGTTTGCCTGCAATAGCAGTAGGAGTTTGTTTATTCTGCAGTTATTATGATAAGTAGGGCAGGATTAGGTGTTTCTTGCTAAAGGGTGAAATAAAGAGATAACTTAAAGTGATCTGGAAAAAAATCTACCTTAATTTTCTTGTACTTTTTTGAACTACTCACTATATTTACAATGATAGTGGATGTTTATTTTCTTCTTTTTCTTGAGTACTTTATGGCAAAACATGAAAACAGCCCTAGAGGAATAGAAACACATTAACTCAGGCCTAATTTCTGATTTTCCCAATGTGTGCAGTTCAGCATGAGGCTTTCTGCATCAGTGTTTCTGGGCAGACAAAACAATCCAGCAACAAGTAAAAAAAAATCCAATTGTTTTCTACAATTAGTTTCCTTCCCTAAACTTGTTGCGTGGACAAGTTTGTTTTTTGGGTGGAATGTAAAACTGAAGTATCTAATACAGCATCAAAAGAAGCTCAGGAGTTCACTGTCTTTACCGAAGTAGTTCAGTTTGTGAAGTATCAGAACACATGAAGAATCAGAGCAAAGGGACAGACCACAGGTGAAACAGTAGTTATAGTCAAAGTCAAGCTATTGAGTCTGGTATTCCTGAAGATCTCTCAAAAAAGGGCGAGACAATTCAACAGATTAAACTTCATTCATGTAAGTTAACACACTCTCTAGATGGAAGAGGAGTGAGGGGGAAGGTCACTTTCTTACCCTTTTCCTGGCCCGGCCCTCATGTCCTCTCCATGAGTGAGGGGGGGATTAGTTGGTGCTGTGCACCTCTGTCCCCCAAATGCCCCATCTAGAAATGTGGCTTCCCCACCTAACAAGGAAGGCTGGCTACAGGGCTGAGTTTTCCAGTGTCTGAGGCCAAATTTTTTTCATATCACCTACTACCCGATCCTTTAACTGGGATTGAATCAGGGATTGTACCTGGGACTTTGTCCTGCCCATCATTGAAAGACTCAGTCGCAGACATGTCTGTGGTTTTTTCTCTTTTTATTAAAGTTATAGATACATCAAAAGCAGTGTGCATCATTAACCTAACTATGCTTGCTAGAAACTTAGGCCCTAAGATAACACTAACTAATCATGCTAATGCAGCACTAAGATGTTGACTCAGCAACAGGGTCTGCCCCAAGTCAGCTTAAGTAGGTTTGGATCTCACATGAACATGGAGGCTCCTCCTCAGCTCCGACTGTTGAATTTCCTGTCTCTGGCATCTCTGCATGCAGGGGTGAAGGTGGTTTGATCTCCGGCTCTCCTTTCTACAAAGGGGGGCTTCTAACAGTCAGTTCGGGCATGGGGAACCTGAGCAGCGCTAGTTGGGGACATGTCCGAAGTCAGGAGTGGGGGAAAGTGTACCTTCTGAAATGGGGGATGGGGCATCCTGCAAGTTCACCCCACTTTCCTTCCCCACCTCAGGCTCCCTATCGAAGTCCTCATCTTCTGACTCACCTTCGACCAGCCCTCTCCCCTCTGCTTGGCTCACAACAGACTTTCTGAATGAACAGCATGTGCTCTGTCACCAAGCTAGTTATTTTTTTTTATAAAGCAACCAGTTAAAAGGTTTTCCCTTAATTGTCCACCATAAAGGAAAATCTAAAGGAGGGACCCGCAAGGAGGAGTTAACATCTTTTGGTATTCCTTTGTTCACTATATCATTAACATCCCTTTTTTCCTATGAAACAAAAAATATACCAGTCAAAGGTAAGGCGTCAGTAGGCGGCTAGATCGGGCATTGGCCCAAGGACCCAGGAGCTCTCAGGAACCTATCAGTGCTGGGCCTGGCACTCCTCCCATCATCCATGTTCATTGCTAAAGGGGGCCTGCCAGTGCTGCTACCTCATCCTCAGCTCTCGCTTGCCCACCCTTCCAGCGGCTGGAGGAGCCAGGTGCTCCGCTGTGAGTCCTGCCCCATCCACTGCTGCCAGAAGCACATTGGGCCCTGCACCCTCAGAAGCATCTTCTATGGCACAGGAAACTTCACCTTGTGGGCACCATAGCCACTGTGTGAGGCGCAAAGTTTCCTGCACCATGGGGGCTGCTTCCAATGTGCTTCTGGCAGTGCTGGCTGTGGAAGGGCTTGTGGCGGGGCACATGGAGCCTCCAAGCACTGAAGAGATGGATGAGTGAGCATGGAGAAGGAGAAGGTGGTAGCGGGGCTCATGGGTCCCTGTGGGCCCTCACGACAACAAAGACTGATGGCAGGAGGAGGTGAGCTAGTGAACCTTTAGGGAGGGGACAAGGGCACCACTGTGTCCGAGATCCCCCCATTTAATTCATGGTGTTCATAGTAAAGTTTCTATTAACTTTCCCTTTACATAGCCCATTATATAAATTAACACATTCTCTGCATGGAGGAAAAATTAGAGGGAAGGTCTGTCTCTGGCCTGGCCTCCACATCCGCTCCACCAGTGAGTGGAGACAGGGATTGGCTGGCATTATGCACCTCCCCCCCTAAAATGCCCCACCTAGGAATGTGGCTGCCCCACAGGCTATGGGGCTGGTGCTCTGTATGATTTGGATCTTTGATTTAACAGTTTAACAAACATAGGTAGCCTGTTTTAGTTTGGAAAGAGTGAGAAGGGATTATTTCAGTTCACTTGTATGTAGCAGTCTTGCACTCTTAATGATGGCTGCAAATTGCATTCAGTGCTGGCACCAAGGAAGAGAGAGTTTATCCTACTATCAGCAAGAGTGTGATCATTTCTACACATGTGACAAGAAAGAGAGGAGGCTACTGGTAAATAATGAGGGCGGCACAGCTGTACAGAGTATATGAAACAGAATATTCATTTTTCTTCAGTGGGAATAGGGCAAGACAAAAGTGAGTTTTTCTTCAGCTTGTTTGTTTATCAAAAATTCATCTCCGCAGAGGCATTATGTTAAAATTTGCTCTCTGATGTTAGCATTTGCAGGATGCATGTGGCCACTAGAGTACGTTCTCAGTTATGTACCCTGATCTGCATCTCCAATTACTGTCAGAGATGCTTCTTGTTAAATATGGTAAGCTCCTCAGCTTCTAAGAGTGTGAATATGCATTCTGTACTCTTGGGCCAAACTAAGGATGGTTCTGTGGACTGAAAATACTGAGAACTTTGGTGCAAATTAATTAAATATCTAAAGAGGACAGATCTGGAATCTTTGGGCTTTAGAGATGGATGGATTTGGGGAGTGAAGATTGTGGAGTTTAAAGTTGCAGAAGAAATAACACACAAAAATGTTTTTTGATGCTTTCTTCTAAGTTTATGGGGCTTAGATAGACCAAATCAGAGGAACCCTTAACTGGTCTTTAAGGAATTCTGTACAATATTTACACATAACTACATTGTGAAAAAAAGGAGGTGGGATTTTTATTTCACTCTTTTTTGCATATTCTTAAAACAACATGTGCCACTTTAAAAAAAAAGAATTGGCACCTTCAACAGCTTTAATTATGTTAATTATCACATATTTTGTTAATAACACTTTCTTTTGAAGACATCCATTAGAGATTTAAAGTGTTAATTTACCGGGAAATCTAATGGAACACTGTTGGAAATTTCCCTTTAAATTAACTTTACTTACTTTTAATGAATATCCTAATTAGACAGAGATACAGTATTATTGGAAATATTGCATAAGTGGAAATAAGGGTTTAGATTTCTTACTTAATGCAAAAAACATTAGTCTTGGCATAACATCTCCATTATTCAAACCAAATGATGTATCACTCTTGCTTTTTATGTAAGTTACAAGTTCTTATCAAAACGTCGTGAGGAATTAAATATGCATGCGGGTTGCCAAATACGTCTGTAGAGGATCGCATCCTTTTCCTGGCCCTTAGATGTTCGTGGAAGGGAAAAAGGGAAGGCAACAAATATAGGAACAAAATTGGGGGGTGGACACCTCAAAGGTGCACAGAAGATAATTAATGGCCCAATGTACTTAAAGTATAAAAATTGTTCCTCAAGAGTGACTGTGGAGCCACTAGCTGGGGTGTCATTAAAAAGAGGTGTTCTGTAAGTGGCATTAACCATTAACTGAAAATGGACAGATGCTTAAGTAAGCTCAAAGCTAACCTCTCTGTTCTGGGCAGATAAATCTCTCTAGCATTCACTTATACCAGGACCCTCACTCTCTACACTACAATGTTATATGCCCTTTTCAGTCCTGGGAATTGTAGTTCGGTGAGAGTGCTGAGAATTCTCTGTATTAGAGCTCTCTTGCACCCCTGCCTTCATGAAGGGAGCACTTTCAACTGGAAAATAAAATTACCCATATCTCAGGTGGCTCCTTAATTGCCTGTGAGATGACTGAGAGCCAAGTGATTTTTAAAAAATCCAAGGGACTTATTTTTACCTTAAAAAACAATAACTCCTGATTCTCAGGGTCTCCATAGTCAGCTTCCCTACATAGAAGGTCCACCCACAGGAATTCCAGAAAGCCGCAGGAAGCAGCAGAGCACTAGAGAGTGGCGTGAAGATGGATTATTTTGAAGTTCAAAGAAGAATGACCTACAGCCCTTGGCCCTCTTGTGACCTTAATGGTTACGGTAAGCTCCCAACACCCTGCCCTCCCTACTTTGGACTTTCTCAGAAATTCTCACACTCCTTGTGAAAGAGTCAGAAAATTGACTGCCTCTTTCATGGGAGGGGGGCATGTCAAAGAGTTTTGTGAAATAGGGATGGAACTGCACCAGTAAATGCAATACAGACACCAGCAGCAAGATTGCTACTATCACAGGACACTCTTCTGCTGTCATCCCATTTCAAGCTGGAAAAAATAGCCACTAATGAGAACTGAGGGGTGAGGTGGCGAGGAGACCCAGGAAAACATGGAGATTGCAATGGCTAGGGATATTTTGGAATGACTATGTGAGTGAAAGGTGCCAATTCTGTGGAAAACCACTAGTGTGGAAGTTCTTTGAACATTCAGTTTTGTTGTGATTTTGTGCATGTGTGTGTGTTTTAATTCATGAGCATCATCTTCAGTGGGATCAATAGTATGCCAACTGAAATAAACAATTTCACACTGAATTGATTATCGGGGAAGTGAATATATTTGTTTGTATCCCACCAAAAATAGATCCCCCCCCAAATATTGATGGGAAAGACAGATGAAGACACATGAGGGCATGGCACTGAAAATCATAAAAAGACTGTAAAGCAAATCTATATGATGAAATTATATGATGTGAGAAAGTTGCAAGAGCAGCTGTCAAAGCAAGTAAAGCCTGGTTATATCTATATGTATATCCATATACCAAGAGGAACAATTTAACTCATCAGGAATAGTTAGTTTTTATGGTCATTTGGCTACTGACACATTACAAGTTATAAACCATAAATCTGATTGAAAGTATGAGATCACTATTTGAAGTCTATTATGGACGTTGTTTTTCAAGTTAAGAAGAAAAATGGAATTATAATCTATGCCATTTTTGGGTAATTGTTATTAATAAATTAGCAAAGAATGAGCAGCAGATGGATGAATTGTTGTCGTTCATTAATTTTATGGTGACTTTCTTTGCATGAGCCAATTATGTCTGTCATTGTGTTGCTAAGTGGCAATGATGCCCAAAGGAAAGGGCATGCAGACAGGACAAATGGTCTTTGGAGTTTTTCTGTTTCAGGATTTTGCCAAAGGCTCCCTGATGATCTTGGTAATCAGAATTTGAATAATGTAAATCTGCACAATCATGAGTTCTTCCACGATATGGAAACTAAACATACATTTCATAGTTTTTATATTTATATAGAATTGTAGAAAAATACACTACATACACCATAAGATTTGCTAACTGATAAACATTGTTCCCCCTGCCCTGCCCCCCAGGACTGAATGAACAATTCAGTTATGGAAAGACTGTTAAAATACTTTTACTTTGGGGGTTCCTGCCATGAGCATTCAAGACCAATATCTTCAAAGTCATTTCACACGTTACCTGTTTGCTTTCCTCTGGCATTTTACTAAGTATTCTGTTTCACTAGATACAGTAAAACCTGTTACTGTACGCTGTTTGTAGTGATTCTAGAAATTCTATTAAAATAGAAAAGTGCTGGTGCTGATAAGTTAAAAATCATAGAAGTTTGAAAGGAACTCCCTCAAATCCAGCATGTAAGCTCCCGTCTTCATGTATAGACAAATGTAATGGGAGTTTCCTTTGGGTGGTTTCCAGCAGGATAATCATTACCCTCTGCTTGTAGAGCCATTATGGTGTTCCAGCTGGAGTGTTTGGTTTGGATGTTGGGAAGGCCAAATTCAAATTTCTGCTCAGTCACGAAACTCAATTCACTGGCGGCTTGGGCAAGCCACTGTCTCTCAGCCTATAGTACCGCAAATGGTTGTTGTTAAAACATTAATAAAAACGTATGCATACTTCCCTGAAAACTCTGAGGGAAAAGTATGCTAAATAAATAAATAATTATCACTGTCTTAACTTCCAGATTCAGTGGCTATCCCATCTGTGGTGGGTTTTAGTAGATGATATCTCTATACCAGTGGGACGATGTATGTCTCTCTTGCATCTTTATTGGTAGAGATAGACTGTTAACTTGTCTCCTTTTCTACTGTTACCTGCTCAAATCTGAGGCTCATATACCTTTGCTCTCTCTTGTCAAAAGGACCCATGCGTTCTGACTAGTCTTGGATGGCGAGGCCAGCCAACAGAGCCACAATGGTGAACTCTTACGCATCTCCCCTTTGGCTGCTGAGACAAAAGCTGTCTCAAGATGCTATTGGACAGCTGATGCAAATATGACATGCTTGTCCTCGTTTCCAGCTCTGGCTGCAGTTGCCAATCAGTTATCAAAAGGTTCTGAGAACATCACTTTTTAATTGATCTACTCTGGAAGTTCATAGTATGGAGGAATGGGAAGTCTGGGGCCAAGTTTTCTTTTCTTTTTTAAAAAGCAATCTAGCCCTAGTATTGCATCCTCAGCTGTTTCTGTGATCGAATTGACACAGTCACAGGAACAGTAGTAAAGGCATTACTCAAAAACTGATACTTAATAATGCTTAATTATCTTCTAAGCATTTGGAAGGGCCTCAGTTTCTCCCAAAATATCCAACTAAATTCTAGAATTTTAGAAGGATAATTAAGCTGTATATCTGCTTTTTATTGTTTTTATACATTCCAATTGCAATGGCTTGTGGCTAATGCAAATAAAGGATTTGATTGATTGATCTGTTTTCAAGTAATATAAAGCATTACATTTAAAATGCTTAGATAGAACATTCAACCCAGAAGAGGTTTAGAGTATAATTAATAAAAATACATGTATACTAAGGAAATCAAGTCATTTGGATTTCAAAATGTTACCTCTGCTCTGCGGAGACAAGTGTTTGTACTTGTGGTAGTTTCAGGTTCCTAAGAGTCAATGCTCATTTCCCAAGCTGGATCCAAGGACCTATGAAGCATGATGTGGTCAGCACAACTTTCTTGTGAGATCAAAAGAAGCAGCCAACAGCAACAACAAAATCACACTATAGCAGAAAAAAAGAAGCTGGAGTCCTGACTTTCAGGATTGGTGAAGGGGGGACTTTGGATGGGGGCATCCGTCCATGGATGGGGGCATCCGTCTGTGGATGGGGGCATCCGTCCGTGGATGGGGGCATCCGTCCGTGGATGGGGGCATCTGTCCGTGGTTGGTAAAATGAGTACCCGGCATATGCTGGGGGGGTAAAGAAAGGCTGGGGAAGAACTGGCAATCCCACCCCATATATACAGTCTGCCTAGTAAAACGTCGCAAGACGTCACCCTAAGAGTCGGAAAACGACTCGCACTATAAGTGTGGGGACACCTTTACCTTTTGCTCCTACCTCCAGGGCTGTTTCTAGAAAGTAGTTACAAGGAGGGCACTGTTCCATGGCAGCCTTCCTGTGTTGTCCTGCAGGGTTCTATCTTGTCCTTCATGCTGTTTAACATCTATATGGAGCAACTGGGAGCTGTCATCAGGAGTTAGGTGTAACCAATAGGTGAATCCATCTGAATCAGGAGAGGTGGCTGATATGGTGATCAGGTGCTTGGAAGTAGTGATGGGCTGGATGTGGGCTAACAAATTGAAGGTGAATCCTGCAAAGACAAGTGTTTTTGTCTTTTCTGATGTATGATAAAGGCACACTTCTTTACCCTGCCTTTCACCTCGAAACTATGTATTTTCAGGACCTGCCCTATTTCTGTGATTGTAACTTGCTTTAACTCTTTTTAATACTGAATTTTACATTGTTGTAATCCACCCTGGGACTTACTGGTGAAGGGTGGACAATAAATATAATTATAGTAACAACAGCAACCAACCAATATTTTGTGAGGCAGGGCTTGTGAAAAGCCAATCAAGGAGGAAGTCAAGTGTGGGAGAGCTTTCCAGTTGCCCATGCTGATGCAAATTAATGGTTGTAGGAATCTAATTTTTCCTTTTCCAAGGTAACTGTCCTGCTAGAGTATTTATAGATATAAATGGTTGACCGGGTAGCCATTAACTAGGCATGATGGAAAGTTGTGAATACACATCCCAAGTAAGTCAGACTAGCTTTGCAGGCTCTCCAAAGAGAGTGTTGGCCTTTGAAAATGGAGCCCAGTGGTATCAAGCCAGCCAAACCTTGGCAATCATGGCCAGTGTAAGCCAGGTTTGTTACATTTGATGATTTTCCTGCTGAAAAATCAATCAATAACTCATACAGTCCTTTTGTGGAGGTAGGACTTCAACCAGGAGGGGTAATGTGGGCCTGTCACAACAATAAGAATACAAATTACACTCACTTAATTTTTGTACGGTGATGCTGCCTTACGTGTGGCATTATGACACGTTTAATGACAAAGCTGCTTGACCCAATCCCAGAGCCACTGCTTGGTGGATTGGGTGATAAACTCAGATGGATTGGCTTTCCTTGTAGTCCCTGCATTCTCAACTTGAAGATAGTGTCAGACATATGCTTTACTTAATGATTGTAGTTTATTACTCAATAGGTCATATCCTGTATATATTAGGAACAAACACCTTGGAGACTATGAGTTGGTGGAAGGAGATGACATGTGTCATTGCTGTTGTTTTCATTATAGCCCTGTGGAAAAACTAATTACCTTTTCATCTTGGTGAATCCAGAGGTCAGTTTACCACTACTATATCACTACGTGTCAGGGTACATGGGTAATTAGGTAGGCTGTGTAACCTGGATATTCCATGGATCTCATTACATCTTATTTAGAAAGGCTATAATTTGATTGGTGAAAAATTAAGGCATTTTCTCATGGGTCATTTTATATCTCTGCAATAATAATTCTTGGCTTGATTAAAAATTGATCCAGTGTCTTAAAGTGAATTTATTATTGTTGCAATCTATCACCCACAGACAGATAATCTGGTTCCCATCTTTATCTGATTTGAAAAATCTGCCACTTATTATGTGTTGTTTCCCCCTTCCCCCACAAAAAATCATTTAAATTGATGGTTTGCTAAGGCAGCCATATTACCAATGCCTCCTTGAAAGAAATCTTGAGACAATAGCCTAGTGCTTTTTAGTACAAGAGTCTGATAATATGTCAATTTTAATATATTGGTTTGAATTGTGTTCTGGCAACATTTCCTCTGTGGGAAAAAGTAGCATGTACACAGAGCAATAAAGGGGTATGTGTTCAATTGTTACTTCTTTTGTATACAGCTCTGTTTCTACTCCAGAACAGCTCAGGATCCAAGTACTTAAAGAAGCCTCTCTCCACTATCTCAATACCAGCTAGTCTGAGTTTTGAGATCAGTAGGGGATCCTTGCTTGTGGTGCCCTCAATGGGCATGGCAGGACCATTTCAGTGGTGGCACCTCAGCTGTGGAACTCCCTCTCTGTGGAGATTCAGTTATCCGCCTCAGTGTTCAAGCGACAACTTAAAATATTAATTTCAGCTGGCCTTTGGCACACAGAATCACATTACTGTGCTATCATAGTTTGGTAAGATAGTATCTGAAGTATTTTGCTGTTGTTTTTCACTATGGGTTGTATTCAGTTAAGTCCTACTCAAGGTAGACCCATTGAAATTAATAAACCTATGGTAGCCACGTCTATTAACTTCAGTGGGTCTACTATGAGTAGGACTAGCACTGAATACCACCATATGTATTTTTATTATTGTGCTGATAGCCACCCTGAGCTTGGGAAGAGGAAGGGCAGAATAGAATAAGCAAATAAATGATGATGATGCTGATGCTGATGCTCAACAGTTTATTTTTCCAGTAGCTGGTCCAAGTTTAGGATTGCTCAAATCTAGTTTAGAATTGCCCAAGACATTGTGTTGGCCAATGGAGGTTTTGACATTTTACCCACTGAATGACAGACCTTTAGTGTAAGATCTCAAACTCAAAATTCCCCTCAGTTTCAAAAGAGATCTGCCATTATTGCCATATGGCATGGGAGGTGAAAGATGGAGCTATGTTTAAGAACCATGTATATCCCTTAAACTCCAGAAAAGTTCAGAAAGAAACAAAACTGTTCATGCATCATAGTAGATTCTTGTAGATTCTGCAAGCATTATCCCAGCTGCTCAGATAATGCATCTCTTAAGTTATGCTTTCAGCTACCCTGAACATTTACTGCAGCAAATGAGGAGAAGGGAAAAAACCTGGGTAGCCGAGTTAAGGAGGTGTGGGCAAGAAGGTTGGCTGCAATCTGTCTTTAGCAATCCTATTATGCGGCACTAAGTTCTTACGGCATAAATGGGGAAAGGGAAGGTCTGTGTATGTACAAAGCGGAAGAGGCCTATGGTCCACAACTTGTTCACTTTGTAACAGTTCCTATAAAATGAAGGGGACTGCTCCAGAGCAAACAGGCTGTGGATAGTGGCCAACAAGGGTGATAGAATCAATTATAGCCTTTCACTAAGGTAATTGTCTTCCAAATAGAGAGTGCCTGATTTCCCCCTTCCTGTGTCTTTTTGTGTTAGCTTCATTGCAGTTCCATCACAACTCCTCTATAGGAGAAAGAACAGAAATAAGAGGTAAAGTGGTATCAACCACCCACAGGGCAAAAGGTTTCTCTGACTGAGGATCAAAGCAAAGGGATATGTTGGTTGCACAGAAGGGAAAAGCTGAAGGAAAAGAGCAAATGAGGAGACAGCCCAGGGCATTTCAGTTCTTGAAACAGAAAATCTAAATGGCACACAATTATACCGGCAAAAGAGGAAATAATAAATAAATAAATAAAGTGCAACCACTTATTTAGGCAATTGTTTAACTCTGCCTAATGGTAAGACTAGCCGTAGATGGAATGATATCAGCTCATCATGGTTTCCAATTTCATGGGTGGGCAGCTGGTTTCCTATTTCAAGCTTGCCAGATCTGCTTACCGCTCCCCCCGCACTGGACCCCAAGGTCCACCAGCTGGAACTAAGTGCAAAATAGTGTCTTTGAACAAGGGGCAGACATACAACTTAGAATTAAGGAACAAGACACCTCTGAGTGCACCTCAGCCCAGACATTTGCTTTCAATACCAGAACTGAACTCACATCATGCTTTCACACCCAAAAACATTCCTGGTTTTCCTCCAAGCTTCCTTCATTTCAGCAGCCTAACTTGGTAAAAGGTTGTTGCCCTTGTTAAGCACTCAAGGACCTGGGATTACCAGAGGTCTACCAGTAACTCCAAATCTATCTTCTGCCATTTCTGTCCTTGCCGCCTTGGGCTCCTACTGGGAGGGAGAGTGGGATATAAATCTAATAAATAAATAAAATTATCATAATCCTGTATCATTGTCACATATTAATTTGCATGGGTCAGGAGTCCTATCAGGTCAAGAAGGGTTGAGGGAGAGAGGAAAGAACAATTCTGGTTTACAATAGCACAATATTGTATCTTCTTTCCACCAGCGCTACTAACTCGTGCCAAACAGGGTCTAGGAGTAAACTCCTGGGCAGACACACCTTCTTTCCTATGTAAAATATTCAAATTTTACTATTAATTTGTTTGATTATTTATACTTAGCCTGCTTTTTAACAGTTGTTGTCCAAGTTGGTTACCAAAACTAAACATTACATACCAATAGAACTACCAATGATCCAATGGGTCAATCCATCTTCTTTTATGTATTTCAATCTTTCTGTTTGCCCTCGCTCCTTTACCTAGAAGAACTTCATAAAGAATGCAACGAAGCAGGATGATTCTGTAGTATGTGTTTTTTATGTGTTTTTTATGTGAACATCCTGCACTCTCATCTGACAGCACCTGTAATGTAGCATTATTTTGGATAATTAAATCATCTTAAACACCAATGCACAAGCAGTGTGGGATCAACAGATGCCTCAAGTGGTGTCATGCCTACAAGGCAAAGCTGAGCATTTCCAGCAATCTAAAGAGGTTTTTTTTCTTGGCAAAGCAGCACACCTCCAGATGTGTCTCTCTGAGATCCTTTGAAGCCTTTGTAGCTTTTCCTTGAGATTCTTTTGGGATGCATATCAATGAATATCTGTCTAAAGGATGCCTTGCACTCAGATAATTTCTTGCTTGGGAAAAATGTGAAAAACCGGGGACAATTCTTGTTTATCTTTGAGATTTGTGAACTCATTTCACAATGGAGGTGTGAGAAGAGGACATGGAATGAAATATGAGGGAATGGCTTACAAAAGGAGCTGGACATAAGGCAGAATGTTTATTATTAGTTTATTATTTATTTACCCTCCGTGGCGCAGAGTGGTAAGTTGCGGTAATGCAGCCGAAGCTCTGCTCAAGGCCGGAGTTCGATTCCAAAGGAAGGAGGAAGTCGAATCTCCGGTAAAAGGGGTCGAGGTCCACTCAGCCTTCCATCCATCCGTGGTCGGTAAAATGAGTACCCGGCATGTGCTGGGGGGTAAAGAAAGGCCGGGGAAGGAACTGGCAATCCCACCCATATATACGGTCTGCCTAGTAAACGTTGCAAGACGTCACCCTAAGAGTCGGAAACGACTCGCACTATAAGTGTGGGGACACCTTTACCTTTTTATTATTTATTAAATGTATATCCCACTCTTCCTCCCAGTAGGAGTTGAGTGGCTGAGTGAAAATGTCCTCCCAAAATTCTCCTCATTATTTTTGCCAAAATCTTGTGCCAAAGATGTTCAGGGTGGTGGTGGCAGAGGCAATTCTGCAAAAGCTGAGGAAGGGGAAGGAAGAAAAGTCTCAAGAAAAGTCTCCTGTTAGCAATTTACTTTCCTTTAATACTAAATGAAACTATATTGTTATTTTATGTGGGTGAGTGAAGGTAGCAATGGACTTAGACGGGGTGGGAACCTTTTTGGCTCTGAGAGTCAGATCTTTATCTGGCCCTACTCTGTGGACCAACTTTGACCAGTGGGCATGGCAACCCACCTGTCAGTCTGATGATGTAATTATGACATCATATGACTGACAGGTGGGTTATCCCAAACACATCAAAATCCCTTGCCCTTTGTGAGTCTCCCCACACTTCTCCTTTCCATTCCTGATGTCAGAGGTGGAAAGGTGAAGTGCAGGGCACCTTCAAAGAGGAGCACTGGGAGGAAGAAAGAGTTTCCAATGAATGAAAAACCCCTGCTGAGCAACTTGCTTCAGCTGCTCCTCAGCTGATGGGCACTTAGGAGTGTGCCTTTGCTCCAGCCACTAAACCAGCAGGAGCCCACTTTAAACTCCCAAAGGTCCCTTGGAAGCTCTACCCTTACCTGTGCTACATCTGACATCATGTATGACATCAGGTGTAGTGTGAGTGGGTATGGCTTTCCCAAAATGGTCTCATAGGCCAAATCAGGAGGTCTGATGGACCAAGTTTGGCTAGTGGGCCAGAGGTTCCCTGCTCATGGGCTAGGGGATGAAAACTAGATGGGCAAGACAATTGCATCCTTTAACAATATTAAAAGATATAGCCTTGGATTCACTGCTTGTGGGTGAAGTTTTGTCAGATATTCTCAGAGGGAGGTGAAATTCTCCAACAGTTTGGGGAGCCCCCCAAAAGAAAATTCTTAGAAATGTTTGGCTCAGCTCTAATTTAAACCACTCTTTCCTGGAATATCATTTCAGTTCCTGCTCCCATTTTCCAAAGCATTAAACAGGAATCTCTACAGTTCTGTAGTAAATGTGGATCATCACACAGTCGTGTAGTCTTAACTTCTTATTGAACGCTTGTGGGACTTATTGTTACCAGGTTTGAGAAATGAGTTCTGCTTTTATAGTTCATTCTATGTTGGGTCAAAGTGTAGTTCCTTCTACTTTGATTGCTGGTATGTTCTGGAACCCCTTTGGTATATTTTGAGTAAATTACGGACGGAGGGTCATCTGTTTTGGGGTGAGCTCTTTAGGTTGAAAGCCAGGATTCATATAAACCTAATAATAATTATAATAATATAGTCAGGTAGTACCAATGGCATCAGCGTGATTGTGTTTTGCTTTAATCTCTCTGTCTTTTTCATTCATGGGAGTAACATGAACTTGTGCCAACAGCATGAACTGCAGTTTCCATGATCTAGAAGCTTCTTTTTTCTGCTTTTCAAACTGCAGAAGCTTAGATCAATTCAATGCTTAGATAAAACAATGTGTTACAGTGCTTTCATGAGTAGATTATTCCAAAAAATAAACAGCCAAAAGTAACAGTTCCTTCGTATAATGCATACCAGATGTCTATCTCATTACAGAATGAGCATGTGAACTTGTAGCATCTGACAATCCTACGAAAAATCTGACCCTGGAACATCAGAAGCACAGCAAGGCTGGAATGAGGGGTGCTACCAAAATGCCTCTGTGGGAAATCATTACCATTGCCTTTTCACACTTTCGTTAGCTCTCATGAGTGATATCAAGCCCCTCACTTTTGTGCAGCCTAAATGTAACCTCCCCCCCAAATCAAATAAAAATTATACTCTAAATATATTCATTTTATAAATATGCATGTTAATTAAATATACATTTAGTTTAAATGCATGTGTTAATTATACATGTTACATCAGATCACAATTAAGTCAATAGAAATTGACAATTTGCATATAATCACACTTGTATACTAATCAGTTGTCAATCTAGAATGCCATTTTGTTTCAGATGGATCTATTTGTTCCAAAGTATGTAAGGAATATGGGAATGGGGCAAAAGATTTTAAGGGGAGATGGATTGGGGGTGGGGGTGGCAAAAACTAAAGTTCAAAGTGTTGCTATTTCAGAGCATATGAAATCATGAGGCACAATGTTTCTGAGAGTGTTTTGCTTCAGTACAAATACAGGATAATTGTAGATTGAATGCTCCCTTGCATTAAACAGTTCCAAGTCCCTGGAACAAGCTACTAGGTCAGGGAGAAGAGTTCCAATCTACTTTTTATCTTGACATGCTTGTTTTCTGTGTGTAGAGTTCTTGATATGGAATATAATTTAAACATGTGATTCCCCTATCTGCCGTCTCAAGTGATATATTCCCACAAGAGTTGTACTAATTGATTTTTCTCAACTTGTAGACCAGCTCTTAAAGGCTTAAACTACCATAGGTCTCCACTGGAGAATTCTTAGAAATCATGTGTTTGAGTAGGTATGATTGCCCCATGCTCCAGCACGAACTTTTCAGTGGTCTGATATTACAGGAGAAGAAGGCATGAGCTTACACATTACATTCCCCACCTTTGAGCTCATAGTGAAACTGTGATAGGCACTGCAACGTAATATTTATCAGGCTATGGAGCTAAGAGGCAACCATGGTCTTGGATAGACTGAGGACTGGTTTTTTTCACGCTCGGGTTTATGGAAGTTATCCGCAACAATGCCAGAAATAGATCTTGTGTTGTTCTTTCAATTTTCTGTTCATGGCTTCCTCACACATACTTAGATGTGGGATGGGGATCACAGATACATTATTCGACAAAAGAATATATGGCTATAGGAAGAAAAGTGTACGTGTTGGCTGGCACTTTTTTGACTTGACAAATTATGGAAATTCCAGCCAATCACTATATCAGTGAGGTGAAATGAGTGGGCCATCAAGGGGCTTATAATTCATTATAATCATGGGTATGTAATAACATTGTTTTCTTGGGAAAATGGATCATTAATGCATAAATGCCTAGCCTCTTATTATCTTATACAGTAATTTTGTTTGTCAGAGTGGGGATGACAAACAAAAGAACAACAATATACAATACACTTTTCCAAAAGGACATACTCCTTTTGATTATCCTGGTTTTGGGGGTATATTTAACACTGCCCTCTGTTGGTTCCAGAAGTCCTTTTCAACAAACACATAATTTTGAAACCAACAGATACTGTGGTTGCAGTGTGTCTGAAATCCTAATTCTGTTTCCAGAACAAGCTCTGTCCATGGTAAATTTTGTATGTATTATGGACAGAGCTACTGAAGTATGAGCATTCCATAAAAATTAGTCCATTAAAATAAATAAATAAAATAAATTTTATTTCTGAGTCGCCTATCTGGCCGTGTCAACGGCCACTCTAGGCGACGTACATAAATAGAATGAATACAACATATAACCAACTTTCATCAATAAATAATCTAAAAAACCATCCAACTATAACAAGATAAAACTAGTTCCTGGAAATCCTGTAGGCCTGCCTGAATAGCCAGGTGTTTAAGGCTCGGCGGAAACCTACCAGGGAGGGGGCATGGCGAAGATCATATGGCAGGGAATTCCAGAGGGTGGGAGCCACAATTGAAAAAGCCCTCTCTCTGGTCCGCACCAGTCTAGCTGTTTTAACTGGTGGGACCGAGAGGAGGTCTTGTGTGGCTGATCTCGTCAGGCGGCGTACTTGGTGAATCTGGAGGTGCTCCTTCAGATAAACTGGGCCGAAACCATATAGGGCTTTAAAGGTTAACACCAACACCTTGAATTGGGCCCGGTAAACAACTGGTAGCCAGTGTAGTTCTCCTAACACCGGAGTGATATGATCACAGCGATGGCTGTTCTTAATCAAACGTGCCGCCGCATTCTGTACCAGTTGTAATTTCTGGACCGTTTTCAAGGGTAACCCAACGTAGAGCGCATTACAGTAGTCTAAGCGAGAGGAGACCAGGGCATGTACCACCCGTGTGAGCAGATGGACAGGAAGGTAGGGTCGCAACCTCTGTATTAGATGCAATTGATACCAAGCTGCCCGGCTCACTGCCAAAACCTGAGCCTCCATGGACAGCTGGGAGTCCAGAATGACCCCGAGGCTGCGGACCTGGTCCTTCAGGGGCAATCTTACCCCATTAAACACCAGGTCTATATCTCCTAACCTTCTCTTATCGCCCACGAGCAGCACCTCGGTCTTGTCGGGGTTCAGTTTCAGCCTATTTCCTCCCATCCATTCACTTACGGACCTCAGGCACTTGGAGATGGTATCCACAGCCAACTCTGGTGAGGACTTAAACGAGAGATAGAGCTGAGTGTCATCCTCATATTGGTGACACTGCAACCCAAATCTCCTGATGATGGCCCCCAGAGGCTTTACATAGATGTTAAATAGCATGGGGGAGAGGATAGAACCCTGTGGCACTCCACAATTGAGAGGCCAAGGTTCTGAAACCTCATCCCCCAATGCTACCCGTTGATGCCTGTCTGAGAGATAGGAACGGAACCACCGTAAAACAGTGCCCCCTATTCCCATTCCCCCCAGGCGATCCAAAAGGATACCGTGGTCGACGGTATCAAAAGCCGCTGAGAGATCCAGGAGGACGAGGAATGTATATTCTCCCCTATCCAATGCCCTCCTCATGTCATCCACCAGGGCGACCAAGGCTGTTTCAGTTCCATGTCCAGTCCTGAAGCCCGATTGGAATGGATCGAGATAATCTGCTTCATCCAAGTGCGTCTGTAACTGTTTGGCCACCACTCGCTCAATCACCTTGCCCAAGAATGGTAAATTAGAGACTGGGCAGAAGTTATTCAACTCTTGGGGATCCAAGGAGGGCTTCTTCAAGATGGGCTTTATTACTGCCTCCTTGAGGGCTGATGGCATTGCACCCTCTTCCAAGGATGCATTTACCACTGCCTTGATCCCTTCGCTCAGTCTCTCTTTGCAGCCCAAAATGAGCCACGAAGGGCAAGGATCAAACAGACAGGTGGTTGGCTTCACAGTAGAGAGCACCTTGTCCACTTCCTCAGAATGGGTGGCAACACTACAACCCCCATACACCACCATGTGTAAAATGCATTGGAATTGCTATTTTCCTTCTGTGTATCTGTTTTGATGCCACCTCCAAATTCATGTACAGAGGGCAACATAGAAATTTGCAGAATTGTTAGACATAGCACATTGGGTCATACTGTACCCTACTATACCACTGTGCACTAATAGAGGGCAGATATTATATGTGCAGTGCCCCATAGTAGGCAATGTCTTCCGTATTTTCAATATTTTATTAGTCTTATTGAATTCAATGAGGTGGTTATGCTGCTATTAAAGTTAAGCATGCATGGTGCATCAAGCATACTGTTGTAAAATTTAATGAAGAGTCTTTTCATTATCTTCTGTCCAGTCACCGTTTACATAGAAGTATTAATTTAGCTTAGCAAAGAGGATTGCACATCCTTTGAAATGGAGCCTTGATGTTCTGTGTGGTTGTATAAAACCTTTGTTCATTAGTTTGCACCACCTGATTAGTACAAGTCAGTAAAGTTCTGTTTTCCTATTATTATTCCTTCTTGATTTCCCATCTGTAGTTTTGAATTTGCTTTCCTCAAAAACATTATTCATTGCAGAGAATTCACTTAGGTGAATAGTTTACAAGCGAAAAAACAGAAAATCACCAAGGTATTAAAATGAGTCTGTGAAAAGTACATATTTCATCAGTGATTTTAATCTTTAAAATATTTGCTTCAGGTATCTGGGACACCACTGATTCTCTGCTACATTATATAAAGTCTACAAAAGAAATTAGGTCACCTTTCAGATTGTCTCTTATAAGGATTCAGTTTAGATGCATTAATATCATTAATTGTGTTTTAGGATGTGGCGGCACAAATTTCAGCCTAGATATGTTATAGATATAATAAATAAGATGTATAAATACAATTAAAATCAACTCTGCAATTATTGCTGAGCAGTAACCATTGCATTGCATTGATTTAAACCTTCAGCTAATAGGAATCAGTTTCTTCACCAGTTAGCAGCTAGAGAATTGCTGCCCAGATTTTCAGATGCATAGCACAGGATATACTTTTAAAAAAATCATTTAAACTTCAAAGCAGGGGTCATATGTCAAGACCCATCACATCATCCCATTGTTATATTTTCAGAGATAGATAATGAGTGTTCAGATTCTGGATAAATGTGGTACTAATCTCTTCTGAAAGTATTGTTATCATTGCAAAGGACTATTAATTTATCCATAAGGATACACTCCCAAGATCAACATTAAAATCTTGATGTAAGAAACCTTTGGTAGTATTCAATGCTAGTCCTACTCAGAGTAGGCATATTGATAATGGACATGACTATCGTAGGTTCATTAAATTTATTGGTATTATTTGTAGTAGGACTTAGCTGAATGCAATTTTTTTTTTTAGTTTTATGACATTACTTGTAGAGTTTGAAAGAGTCAATATAAAAGGAGATTAACATTGTGTATTGATTCCAGGCCATCCCTGTGACTTTCACAGAACCAGAAAGTGGGAAGGGATAGGAAGACCAGCTAGACTAGACCAGACCAACTCCTGCCAGAAGGCAGGATCATCAACCCATCAACCTACCTCTTAGATAAACCTGTGTAAGACCTCACAGATCATAAACAGCATATTCACTTGGGAAGGTACCTGTAGAGGAAATAACTCAAGCAATCAAGCCAAGGCCCAAAATATAAAGGAAGGCAAAACACCCATATTACCTGGGAAATAATTATTTCCTGATGCAAAAGATGATGATTAATTGACCTTTGGAAGCTACACTTCCCAGAACTTCCCTTAAAGAGTTATAACACAGATGTGGTTTGGTCTTACCATCTGTTGATCACAAACCAACCATCAATATTCAAAAGAAAGGCACTCTGCGGGATATAGGTTGGACCTGGGCCAAGGAAAGTAGGGAAAGCTGGCTAAAAACAGAGAATATTGTATACAGTCAGACTATATTTTTATGGATTTATTTCTGCTTTTATTATTTCTTTATGAAGATAAAATATGCCTTTCAAAATATGCATTACTGATGTGATTCTAAATGTGGAAGATGCCATATTTGCTTGGTTCCTGAGCAAGATTCCAAAAGAGTTGCCTTCTTTCTGTTTACCTCTAAATGGTTAAAACCATTACCTACTTTTTCCTCACCAGATTCCCAAATCAGTCCAATAGGCTGCATTCCTATTTATTTATTACTTTACTGATCTGATTATGCCCATGCTCAGAATAAAAAGGCTTTGGGCTAACTAGGGCCACAACTTTACTATTAACATTCAACAGAAAGGAGATCTGCAAGAAGTGCTATGAAATGTGCAGGAACCCTACACAATGTAGGAATTGCCTTGCGACCTTTCCTACTGGCTAAGTGAGGGCAAGCTTGATCCATTCCTGCACTGAGTACCTCCTCATCCCAATCTGGAATTGAGGGAGGTCTTTCTGACTCACTACTCCCTGAGTCTCAAAACTCTAGGTGTGAGATACTCCATTCCTGGGACCCAAAGCTCTGAGGAGCAGGTTTAGGGAATCCCTCTTCACCATCTTGGTGCTTCTGAATGGTCATTGATGATCTTATGTGCATCTGTTACTTTCTTGAACAGCTTTGCTCTTGTGAGTTCTGATTCTCTTATTTATACATACTTCCACCCTCGAAGCACTAATTTCTAATTTCCCCCAAAGTACATTACAGAATGAGCAAAGCACCCCAAAATCCATTAATGGGCAAAAACTTCCAAGTTGCCCTTATGTGACCAACTGCTGCTACACTGTGGCCCAAGAGAAGTCAGAGGGATGCCAAGAATGATTTGAAGTGTGGTGGCTGCAGCACTGAGCTTTATAATCCATTACCAAGCTCCACCCCAAGCCAGTGCCTGAAGATGCAGGATGCTTCTGCACAATGGCAACAACATGGGTTCAAGTTGCAGGAAGCCAGATTTTGACTGAACATCAGGAAAAACATCCTATCTGTTAGAACAGTGTGACAATGGAACCAATTACCTAGGGAGGTAGTGGGCTCTCCAGCACTGGAGGCATTCAAGAGGTAGGTGGACAGCCACTTGTTTAATTTGGATTCCTGCATTGAGCAGAGGGTTGGACTCGATGGCCTCATAGGCCCCTTCCAATTCTACGATTCAATGAATCTACGGGTCCCATCTCAAGGCCCATATGCTACACCACACCCACATGTACCCTCTCAAGATTGGGCAAACAGTTCTGTACACTGTGATGCTATAGGATTCAATACTGATCAAAACAACACAACTGAAGTCAAATGAGATGAGTTTTTAAAACATGGTTTTGATGTATGTTTACACATATAAAATCAAAAGATTGACTCACTATATTTCATGTCACTCTGCTTTTCAGTTAAGATCTCAAAGGAGGTTTATGGTGTTGGCAATCTCTCTTTCCATTCAAAATGGTTGCTACCAGATTCATTATATTGGAATATGTTTTTGCAGTCTTGATTAATTATGCTGCTCAGGTTCAGTGCAGATATTATATTACACATATATTAAAGATGTACAGATATAAAATATAATAATGTGTGAAGAATGCAGCATCATTTCATCCTCAGCAGTGAGCTGAGATTACCTGCAGCTTCCTGTCAGGTATACACTCTGAGGCAAACTAGATTTGCTTTTGCATAATACTGGAAATGCTTCTTTGGGTGCAATCCAACTCACCTTTCCACCAGGCTGGGGTGAGTTGGATGTTGTGGATTTCTGGCTTCACCGGCAGGCTTCTGGCTCCGCTGGCCTCCGCCAGTGTCCACTGGCAGCAGCCCTCCACCACAGCTGAGTCTTGGCACCACCAGGAGCCTGCTGGCACCGCCGAGGATCTGCCTGGGGTGACCAGCTCAGTGGATAAAGGGCCAGAGGAAGCTTCCAGAAACCCTAAAAATGGGGCATTCCAGGGGCATGGTGGGGGAGAAACATTGGATGGGACTCCCCCTCACATTCTGAGCCTTTGCCCAGGTCCTGATCCCCAATACAAACTCCGCTGGCCATAAGGCAGATGCAGTAAAATAATTTAAATTATGTCCCATTGTGGCCTACAGGACGCACTTACTCCCCAGGAGGCCTGTTTGTTGAAGCTGGTGCTTCCCGGCCAGCTTGTGTCTGCAGCTGCCAATGGAGCTGGCGTTCAGCTGGGGCAGTGGCTCCCGAGCGGGAGGAGGATCCTGCAGAGCTTTCCGCCGTCTCCTCCACTGCTGCACCCCCTGCTAGCTTCCTGGCATTTGGACTGCTCTTTGTCTCCATCGCCATCACGTAGCATGCCATCATCATGTAGGTGAATTTGCTGAAACACCCCAACAAACCAGTGTTTTGGCCTTTTAAATATTTGTGGTAATTGAAGTGTCATTATAGCAATTCTAATAAACCAAGGTTTACACCTTTGTAAAGTCTTAAAAAGAAATAGGCTATGTATATAAAAATGCTGTATTTTTTTTAAAAAAATATTACTTTCTCATATATGAGCATCTAAAAATCGCAAATTAAAATACCTCCTGTGTCCTGACAGTACTGAACATTCAGAAACATCTGTGGGATCTATGTGGGTTGCAAACACTCAGCACTCTTGAAAGTTTGCACCTTTTGTACTTATGTAATGGTAATCTATTGTGATAGTTTCCCTAAGAAAAACGCAGTGCGTGTGCTGTTAACTTAAACAGGTGCTTGAGCAGACAGCAGGAGGTTTAAGGTCAAAGGTCAAGCAATCAAAAGTGGCCGTCTATTGCATAGATCATCAAACAGCAAGCCCATCAATGGGTTCAGTGGAGAATGCTGGAAATTAATCAGTTCAGCTCTTGGTGTTTAGCCATGCTGATTATATAGTGGCAAAGCAACCGTGAGATGACAAGCCAGAGAAACTAATGTAATAGGAGTTCATTCCCAACAAAGGCCAAGAAGGCAGATCAATTTGCAATATTCTTGTCTGCACCCATGCACCAAAGCAGAAACATGAAAGCAGAACATTAAGGGATGCTCCCTATGAACTAGACAAATCAATAAACATCACTGGTAAAGGAGGAAAGAAAAAGGTCCTCATTCTCCTGAACACCCTGAGCCCCCTTTTCCCCATCTCAATGAAATGATGAGGAGCAATGGCCTCTGTCATGTTTCCTTTCACCTGTGTGGTGTTGTCTTGTAACTCCCAAGGTGAATGCAACTTTCCAAATTAGTCTTTAAGAATATTATGAGATCTTGTCAGGAAGGAAGTTGTGGGGCAGTGAGGTGGGTAGGGAACGGTAGATCTGATGATGTAGACTTGATAAACTGAAGCAGTTCTGCGTCAGAAGAAGTTGTGGAAATTGAAGATTCTTGCATTCAGTTTGGCATTTGTAGAGAGAGGAAGGAAGTTATTATTAGGTCAACACTCATAGGACCTTCTGTTAAGAAATTGCAACACTGTATCACATATTATAGAGAATATTGACCTTGCTGCTGGAAAACTCAGGGTGTTGGAATCCCAGTTTAGTAATAGACTGAAAATGAATCATGAATGTTTAGATATGAAAGTAAGCTATGGTTTACTCAGTAAACTTCACTCAAAGAAGGAAGGCAGAAACGGAATCAGAGCAAGAAAGAGAGGAATAAATGAGAGGGGAAGGTGGAGGTGGAAGGGAAGTCTGAATGAACCTGATAAATCTCAGTCTTGCCGTGTGTCTGTGATGCAGCAAATAATTCAAACCATTAATCACTTCGTGTTGCTGCTACACCATACTACTGTTTGAATTCTTTCACTTTTTGGTAGCCTTGCGCAAGTGATTTCGGCCTGAATGGACAGAGATTTGTCATTTTAGAATGTGGCCTGTGCAAGTAAATTTGCTTATGTGTAGTGTGTTAAAATGTAACAATCAGCCCTAAGAATGATCTATTTTGTTGAAAATAAGGATTGTAAAGCATTTCGTACAAAGTGCAATAACTGTTTTAATTATGAGTTGAGAGGAAGTTGGAAGGAAGGCAGCTTCCTTTCTTGTTGTATAAAGAGTATTGTAGTGATAAAGAAGAGGTCTTATTGTGGCTCTGTGTTTAGGTCAAAGATATTGTCTAGCTAGTATTTTTTTCAGTTGTAACAGTATATTTCCCAATTTGTAGGAGAGAACAGAATGAAGTATATTAGCATCATGATAAAATAATGTCAAGAAAAAGAAAAATGATGGTTACCTGCCTAGTCCCTTTCCAGGTCTTATGGCTGGCTTCTAAAATTGCATTTTAGAAAACAAGGCAATCCGGTGTTAGGTGATACACAAAAATAAAATATGCAGTAATACAGATTGACTATTGAAATAGGTGTGAGTTATTTGAAAGAAATCCCAGCAGCTCTGCTGCCTGATAGTCATGTCTTCTCCTTTATACTATAGGTATAAAATTGTGCTTTGGATGTCAGTTGTTGTCAATGAGATTTAATTCAGTGTGTCTGACTAACTATCTTCCTAACATTTGCTCTGCCTTAGAGTCAGGGGCGTCACTACTGGGGTGCGGGGGGTGCGGATTGCACCCGGGTGACACCATGAGGGGGGTGACACCCAGAGCCGCACCCCCCCACACACACTCCCGCTAGTGACGCTGCTGCTTAGAGTAATATGTTAACATTAAGGTGAGGCTATCCGGGTTTTTTAAAAAATGGTGGAAACAAGCACAGACGTTAGGGTTGCCAGCTTTATCTCCGTCCTAAGGAATGCTTCAGCTGTTTGATTTGTATTTGTGGGCTACCATTAATAGTATTGGAGCAAGAGCAGCTGCAATATATTTGCTTTCCTTTCTATTCAAATAACATGGAATTCTGTGTAATATCATTTCTAATCTAATCTAAACAAATCTAATCTAATCCACATTAGAAAGATCTGTCAGTTTTGGTTATCTCCGTTTCTCATTTTCTTCAATTCAGTTCTGCACATTTCTGAAGCAATTTGCAATTTCTTTTTTTAAAAAAAATCATCATAAAAATTCTCCAGCATTTTAGCGCAAATTTCTCCTAATCGTAGGCGGTTTTGACTTATGTACACATTTTTGCAAGCAATTTCTCCTCATATGATGCATTTTTGTATGCTGTTTTTACTCATATTCATGTTTATGCACACTTCCCCTAACATATGCATTTCTGTAAAGATGGTTTTGTTGATGAACTGCATTGCAAAATTCAGCTTAGTGTGAATCTCAAAGGATGGCTACGTTTAGGTTCTCATATTGTTTCAGAAAGTGTGGATTTGATAGTTTCGACTTGAAATGTGAACTGAATTGAATTTCGCACCCTTCCGTAATCTACATACATCTTAAAAGAACTGAACCAGATGACAGCCTAGTTCACAATAGTAATAGTGGCATCCAGTGAATTCAGCATCTACAGGATGTTTCTTCAGTCTAAAGAAAATCTTGCTTCCATCACCTACTAAAGTTGGGGAGGTCATGCCAGGGTTAGCAGTAGAGACACATGCATTGTTTCAAGTTCAGTTCCCAGCACAAAGGACGAAGAGAGCTGCTTGAGACCTCAAAGAGCCAATGCCACTTGCAGTAGACAAACCTGGACTAGTTGACTTGTTATAAGGCATCCTCATATATTCACATATAAATTAAGTCCTGTTCAAATCAACGAGACTTAAGATAGTGACCCCTAACTCGCCCCACTGATATCAATGAAACATTAGCATGATTAATTGTAGCTGGATTGGAGCTAGTAAGGACACATGTTGCAACCAGTCCTTCTTAGTAATACACAACAAGAAACAACAAGAAACAACGTGCTGGGTCAGAGATTGATGCACTAGGATCAGGAATGCTTCATGTTCCGCGTCAAGACTGGCTGACGATCTCTTCAGTGTGCTTAGTGCCCTCCGTCGGTTCTCTTTGCCAGCTCCCAATCCCTGTGTGACTATTCCTGTTAGACCTTTAAAAGCTTCACAGGACTTCAGGTGGAATCTGATGTAGCCAAGGAACAACCACCTTTCCACTTTCCTGATTATTTTTTATGGAGCTTTAGGGCAGTCTTCTGAGACATGTAAAATGGCCTTAACCCGTAGCCTAATTTTAGTTGTTGAATTGTCCTAAAGTTTTCAGTTTACTGTCTTTCAGATAAGGCAAATGGATTTTCAGGTTTTGCTGGAAAAGTATGACAGATCCTATAGAGATCTGATTCCTATATACCCAGTCCATTGTGTTCTTGCTAAGCTCCCATTTGTTTCAAATTTCAACAGTGGATTGTGCCCATATAGTGTGTCCACTTGTTTTAGTACCTACTGAAATAAGCAGGAACGCTCCTGCTGCTTATATTGCTTTTTAATCATAAAGGTGTTTGGAAATTGTTGCCTATTGTTATATCTCTAAAGAGCTGGAGGAAATTTAACCTGGACACATACTAAGAAAAGTAGAAACACTTCTTAGCAGAAAGGTGATCAGTTAGTCTTCAGTATGAATAAAAGATTATGGCTGGCTTGCAGAACCTGCAACTTGCGAATACAAAGGCAGTCCACCATGTATTGTCCACTCCCTGAATTACTGGGGGTGGGTTGGATAAAGGCCCCCTTACTATTTGCGATACCTGCTCCAGGTTTTAGAAGGCTGCAGTTGCAGAGAGTTAAGGGGTGCAGTTTGTGGACTCCACTAAGGGACCTTTCTCCGCCTCCCCCATAATTCAGGCACTAGTATTGGGGCCTGCTGGGTGCATGACAAGTTGCTTGTCTTTGCAGTCCTAACCAGTACGCTAAACCAGAAGCAATTTTTATTTATATATTAATTTAGCAAAATTTGTATAAGCACTTAATTAAAAGAATATTTCTAAGTGGTTTATATAAAATAGTATAAAATATTCATTAAAATAGCAATAGAAGCAGATTTCTAAAACACTAGACATATTAATATTATCAGAATATATAAAAAACAAACAGATTTAAAAATAAACATACACAATATAAGTCCATGTCTGTGTAGGCTTGCCTAAGCCAAAATGTTTTTAGCAGGTGTCAAAAACAATACAGGGAAGGCTCCTGCCTAATATTTAAAGTCAGAGAGTTCTAAAGAACAGGGCCACATTCACACCATACATTTATTCCACCATTATTCCACTTTAAACAGTCATAGCTTTCTCCACAGAATCCTGGGAAGGGTAGTTTGTGAAAGGTGCCGAGACTTCTTAGGAGACTCTTTTTCTCCTCACAGAACCACAGTTTGCCAGAGTGGTTTAACAGTCATTTCCTCTTCCCAGGGAACTCTGAGAATTGTAGGTCTATGAGTGGAATAGGGGTCTGCTAACAACTCTCACCTCTCTTGACAAACTATACTTTCCAAGATTTTTTTCGGGGGGGGGGAGAGCCATGGCTGTTTAAAGTGGAATAAATGTATGGTGTGAATGTAATTTAGGTGCTGCCACTGTAAAAAGATCAGTTTCTCACAAGACGGAATGGACGTTATTGTGACACTTGTAAAAGTGCCAGTTTCTCAGATCGAAGCACTCCAGTGGGCACAAATGGGGTAAGGTGACCCTTCAGGAAAACTGGTTCCTGGCATGTGACCTGCATTCTTTGCAATGGCTGGCAACATTCTGCAGCTCTGCGTTATGAGATAAAGCACAACAACCATTTTCAAACGGGTATGGTAATATGAAGCAGGTTTGCTGAGGATAGCTGTGTATAAGTTCGAATGGAGCCTTGTCTATTGTTAGTCACTATAGCAGCAGCATCAGGGGGTATCATCTGTCCTGTTTCACTGGCACAACCAATATCTGTGAGCTCTCTGAGGAGAACCCTGGCAGCTGCAGGACATAATTACCACATTCCCCTATATCTTTTAGGCATTTGGATCTATGGCTGGTTTGTACATTGCTCCCCTGCTAACTAATATGTTATTGGCTTGACACAATTGACAGCTGACTGTGTTGGTGGCTGAAGAACTGCCTCTGGGGCTGTCTCAAAATGAAGTTAATGATGGGCTAAGATGAGCTCCCTCAGTTTCCTATACATCATTTACCTGGAATTGCACTGTGTATGCAGGTCTCTTTTGTGATGGCAGGAAATGCTACCAAATGGCCAGATGTACTAAATGATGCAATAATTCCACTGGGCCAAATTTGGACTTATCTGCACTTTTTTGCAGTGAGCGTAAAAACAAAGAAATCTGCTCAGGAAATTCTCCGTATGGGGAGTGGGTAATGCTGCATAACACAAACTAATAACATTATCAATTATGGGCCAGGCCAAGGAGTGAGTGCCCCTGGTCTTTCTCAAAAAAATGGGAATGATCAATGAGTTTGCTAAGTGGCACTTTTACTCCTTTTGATTTTCCTCCTTTCTTTACCATAGAGACAGGGACCATAACTACACTAAAGACTCAGGAACTCTTGTAACGTGGAAACTCACCGAAGTCTTAAGTGACCAGACGCCACGGAGAATAGAGTTCTGGTATCTGTAAGAATTTTGTAGAAGATGGGATTTTTGGCAAACGCAGTATGCAGCTTGTTCTGCAAATGTGAGCTGCTGAAAGTCCCTCTTCTACAAAATGCTTAATGATGCAAGAGTCCTCTACTGCTTTGCATTCTAGCCAAGTTTTTATATCCCACCTTTCCATCAAAATAGATGGTCAAGGGCACTAATGAGTTTTGAAGAAGACAACACAGCTCAGATTACTTCAGTACCATAAATCCATAATGGAAGATAAGGCCATCAAGAGGTACTAGCCATGATGCCTGTGTTCTGCCTCCACTGTTAGTGGTAGTATGTCTCTGATTCCCAGTTGCTGGGAATCACAAACGGGGAGAGTGCTCTTGTAATCAGATCCTGCTTACAGGCTTCCCATAAACATCTGGTTTGCCACTGTAAGATGACGCTGGACTAGATGGACCTTTAGCCTTCTCAAGCAGAGCTGTTCTTATGTCTATAGAATGCAGCATCTCCCATGGAAAGTCAAGCTTCAGGCATACACTGGCAAGAAAGTGGTGACTGAGCCAGGTGGATCTCCCTGGGGAGGACTCTCTACAGGTAGGATGCAGTGACTTAGCCCAGTGTTAGCACTTGGCATATTTCTTGCCTCCCAGCAGTTGCCAGCTTCCCTTTACTCCATGGGTGCTCATTTGCAGACTTACTTGGAGGCAGTGGCTCTGTTGGTAACACCATCGCCACTGGGTAAGCTCAAATGAGGCCAACCTCCCACTCTCTCTTGCTTGCAAGTGGTGGGGATGGGTGAGAAATTTGATTCAGTTCAGATCTTATTGTGAATCAACCTAGTTTGCATTTTCTGAAACATAGCTGTCTTACGTTTAGTATACCCAGATGGACATATACTTTGTGGGTGTTGCTGCCTTGGCCATCTCCTCTTCTTGCATATGAAAAGAATGGGCCCCAGCCAGAAACAGAAACATTTGTCAATAGTTTGTGATGTGGTGCCAACTATACCAACTTTTTCTGGGACATATCCCAGGAAAAAACAAAACAATTTGAAATAGGTCTTTATATGTGAAGGCTTTTCTGTACAGCAGCTTATCTGACTCCATTCTTGTTTAGTTTAGGGTTCAGTTGCTTAAATAATTTATTTTAGTCATCTCTTTCTTCCATTTCCTCAAATCTGAGGTATGTTTCCCTCCCCTCTGCTACGTGATGTTTATATGCATTTTGTCATGTTGGAATTAGGGATGCAAGGACCAATCCATTTCAGTTCTCTCAATTTCTCACTTTGCCAATCTTAAATGTGGTTCTCCACATTTCTGCAGTAATTTGAGGTTTTTCTTTTTAAAGAAATTCTCTCCTAATAAACATATTTTATATACAATTTTGCCTAATATGCACATTTTTGCAATTTTCACTATGATGCATTTTTGAACGTTATTTTCACTCATGTATTCATTCTTATGCACACTTTCCCCTAATATATGCACTTTTGTAAACTGCTTGGTTGGAGAACTGCATCCCAACATTTGGATGAGTGTTAATTTCAAAGGGCGGCTGTGTCCGGCCCGAAGTTGAAGATCTCAGACTTGGACATGGTTGTGGTTTTTTCTTTTATTGTAGTAAGAGACAGCTTCAATTCACTGTGCTTCATGAATCTATCTAAGCTTACTCAGAACTTGGCATCTCTCTAGAACTAGCTAAACATGACTTCACTATTCTAAGACGTTGACTCAGCAACTACTCCCCCCACCCCGAGTCAGGTTAAGTAAGGCTGGGCAGGCTTCCCTCTTGCGTGTGCCAACGGTCAATGCTGAGAGCACGTGTGTAAGCGAAGGCTGCACCTTAACTGAGTGTTGAATTTCCCGCATCTTTCACCTCATGGCATGAGGCGAAGGCGGGGCCTCGGCCACCTTCTCATCTTCCTCCTCTGATGGAGGGGGGCTGGTAATTGACAGCCTGGGTGCAAGGAGTGAGAGGGGCACCTGGCTGGGGAACAGCTGCATGGCCAGGTTGAGCTCTCACAGGAGTTTCCAGAGTTTTGGGGGCTGAGCTGTCAAGGACTGGAGCCGGGGCGCCTTCTAAGTCCATTTTGTATAAGATAATAGGTTTATATTGGTAGATTAATCAACTAAAGTTTTAGTTGATTAATTACTAGGGGCCAAATGGAATTCATGAGGCAAATTTCTAATAGGCGAATCATCTGATCTAGCAAGGCTTTCTTATTTCAGATCAGCCCAACTTAAATATAAATCAAATCAAGGAGGATTTGGGCATGTGATACTTGAACAGTAGAGTCCCCTGCATCACATTTTTGAAACTGAGAGGACTACCAGAAACAAATTTGGATATTTATACCTGCTGTTCTAAGGGTGAGTAGGTGGGTGAGAAAACACAAAACTCCCACGTAGCATGTCCAAGCTTTTGGGTGCACTTAAAGTAGCTGTTTGGATCCTAGTTAATATTTACAGTGGTTTAAGGAGGAAAGCCTGGATGACATTAAATTATATTTGAGTGTGCATAAAGCTACAGTGAATTTGGCAAATTGTCAGCTTAATAATAATTTGGCAACATGTCAAGATATCTGGAGAGACTTCCTGGAAATTAAAAACAATTTAGATATAGGAAGAAAATAATGCTGGTGACTTCAGTTTCGAAAGGGGAAATATTACATATATTCCCTCACCTTTAAAATGATTATTTTATAGATATTCTTGGCTATGACTGAATATAGTGTAAAACATTTTACATTCACCACAAGCCGAAGTAATTTCTAGCAGGAAATGTACATTCTAAGGAAAAAAACCGCCAGCGGTTTGCATATTTACTGTGATCAAAAGTGTCTCTTTAAAGCCTTCCCATCAATGTACTGTGGGGCTTGGGTAGTGATGGAGGAGAGAATTCCCCATATTAAATTTTCTCCACAATTTCAAGGAATACTGTTGTGGAACCTGGATGATGCTGGGGCAACAATTCCTTCTCCTAAGCAGTTTGCATCTGTTAGGAAATGTTTCATGGTGTTTGGTTTGCCTATAGAGCTGGCAGAGGCTAAGGGAGAAATTCAACCACAAACCATGAACCACCTGAATGAATCATGGACCACTGTGTGGGAACCCCAGATCTAGAGGACAAACCTTTGCCATGTACCAGACATGGGGGAGATTATTTCAGAAAGTGATTCTAAGCACATTTGATTGGAAATACATTTTATTCAAAAGTGTGTGTATGTACTGCCTTCAAGTCGATTCTGACTTATGGCAACCCTATGAATAGGGTTTTCATGAGTCTGAGAGGCAGTGACTGGCCCAAGGTCACCCAGTGAGCTTCATGGCAATGTGGGGATTCGAACCCTGATCTCCCAGGTCATAGTCCAACACCTTAACCACTACACCACACTGGCTCTGTTTTATTAAAATAACTGACTTATCACAAGACAGTTCTGTTGAACTGTGGTTTCCGGCAAATAAATTTGTGCAGATAAAAATAGTTAAACATACTATAGTGAGGTGTGTGTGTGTGTGTGTGTGTGAGAGAGAGAGAGAGAGAGAGACAGAGAATCACTTCAGAGGAAACCTTCAAATACAGATGTGTAATGGCTGAAATTCCAATCATGTCCAGCCTCTTGTGGCTCGTCATTTTCGTCTTTGACCTTGGTTCTTGATAATAGTTGGAGAGTGTCAGCTTTCAGATTTTATCTATATTTTGGTGGTTTTCTTGCTACAACTTTCAAAAGCAGATTTCTTATTTTTTACACTCTGATCTTTTTCATACTCTTGAATAACTTTGACCTTTAGCTTCTTCTGAGGCATGTTTTGAGATGCTTAGGTTGCATTCTATTCATACTTACCTGGGAGCAAGCACCATTAAACACCACTGATTTGATTTTTACAGAGCAATCCTAGCCACTGATCCATGCTGTTGGGAATGGTGAGAGTGTTAAGGTCAACAGAGGCTTCCCTCCACTTGGTTCTGATGAGCTCCACTGGTAGGAATGGGCTCCACTACCATGGAGGGCCCCACTGTGTCCCCCAAGGGTGCAAGTTGTTGGCAATCCCCTGCCAGTGGAAGGACTCGGAATGTGGCAGAACAGGGGCAAGGAAGGGGTAGATCTGCTGGATCTTAAGCCAGTCTGGCAGCTGGGGAAGGGCCCAATTTGGGACTCTCTGCTGTGGTAAACTGGAGTTGGTGCATTCAGTCATGCTACTTCTCTGCTGTGAGTTAGGATTGCTATCTTAGCTCCTTATGTTTAGATTGTAGGTTTCTTAGGATAAGATAACATACGGTACAATATACATCAAGGTGGTGAATCTTGCCCAATGCTGTTTGACTTCAGCTTCCATCAGCCCCAGCCATCATGGACAATGGCCCGGGATGATGAGATCTGGAGTCCATCAACATTTGGAGGGCCACAGCTTCCCCATCCCTCATGGGTATTGATGGTGCTATTGAATTATTCTTTTTAATAACCACAAAAATTAATGCGAGCTTCTCATGAAATAATTTGGAATCAGGATGTAGTATGCACTTAAAATGCATGGAAGAGTCATGATTTTATAGGCTCAGAACTTTCAGAGACGTTCTAAAGAGTCTCAGACTTTTGATGAAGGCACAGCATTCAGTTAGTCTCCAAGGCTGGGATGGCTTTGCAGCATGACACTGTTTTTGATTAAAATGGGGGAAGCCATATGACTGTGTAAATGCAATTATGTGCAAATCTAAGATAATATAAATATTTTATTATAAATCAAGGAAAAGAAAATAAGCTAGAGGAGAAAAGTAGCCTCTTCTGTACCGCTCTCCCCAATAATTTGGTAACACATAGTCTTGGGGGGAATGCATATTAGAGAAACTCGTATTATAGTTTGCATCTCCCCCTAAAAGACGCAGTAGGGATTTAAGGTTCCAACACTTTGGGACTTTTATCTGTTGTAAATGTAATTGTATCCAGAAGTAAATAAGACTCTGCAATTTATAAGCCCTTTAAACTAACCCTGTTTTTTATGGATGTAGAATTACTTTGAATAATACTGCCTTATTTTATTCTAGCAGTTTTCATTTTTTTTTACCACTGTAGTGAGGATTATTTCAGCTGCCAACTTCTGTCACAATATATTTCTAACGTGTTTATGAGTTGGCCCTTAGAACTGCACTGCTAGACCGTGTAAGTTTCAGTCTCTAGAATAAGAGCAGTTAATGACAACATGTAAATCAGTAGGATATGTATTCATTTTAATGTACAAATCTGGGGATTTATTCATAGAAGTGGTTGAGGTTGTGACTTGTTGGACCACTGTTGTTGAAGGTAAATGAAGATTTGCCACATTGCCACCTATTATAGAGAAATTGGTTAGAGATTAGGCATATGGGTAGAGCCTACCAAGGTTTTTGGAGCAAAATTTTGACTTTTGTCTCTGATTGCAGACTTTCATGAATGGGACAACAGGCTCAAGCTTCCTTGGTGTGGTAGATTTAATGGAATGTTAGGACCTGCAAGTCCTTCACCTGCATGATGTTATCTGCAGAGGAACAGAAAACATAGTATTAATTTCACACGTGCCCTCTGGATCAATTAAGGCATGGTAAGGAACCTTTTTGGCTCTGTGGGCCAGATCTTTATCTGTCCCCACCCCACAGGCCAACTGTAACAGGTGGATGGGGCAACCCATCTGTCAAAATCCCAACATGACAGGTTGAAAGGGAGAATGTGGGAAGACTTGCCAAGACCACCCCATATTGATTCTTTTAACCTGCGACATTGGAGGTTGAAAAGGGGAGCATGTTGGTGGTGCAAAGGGGGGATTGCACCCAGAGGGGGTTGCAAAACCCTTTGTGAAATTCCCTCTTCTCTCTTGTACCCCCAGAGTCGGAGATATAAAAGGGAAGAGTGGAGAGGACCACAAAGCTCTTTGCAGGCCTCTCCCCTTCCCCTTTGCACTTCCAACTTGGGGATGAAAGAGAGAAGGGAGGACTTTCACAAAGGGCTTTCAAGGCCTCACCACTCAGCACCTTTTCACCTCCTATGTTGGAGGTGGAAAGGAGCTCCACAGGGCAGCTTCATAGAGCAGTGCTGGAAGGGAGAAGCAGTTTTCATTGAATGGAAACCACCATCAGTACACCTTGCTCCAGAAAAGGAATGTTTGGGAGCCCTCTTTAAGCTCCCAGTTGTTCCTTTGATGCCCTGCCTTTATCCATTCCACAACTGACATAATGTATGATGTCATTTGTAGGGTGGGTGGACGTGACGTCCCCAAAACAGCCTGGAAGGGCAAATGGGGAGGACTGGTTGGCCAGGTTTGGCCATAGGCTGGGGTTCTCCCACCCCTGAATTAAGGGAAATGTCCTTGTGGTTGCATATGCCCACGAATCTTGGACAATAATACATGTTACTGTTTTTTCTTCCTTTCTTATTCAGTGGCTCCATATGGATTCAACTGGCAGACATAAAGCTTACAGATCCAATTCTGTGAACATGAATGCTGGGGAAATGTTCAGTGCTTCCTTTCATGTACTTACAACTTTGTTGTTAAGCACTGTTCTAGATACCAAGGAAATAAAGCCACACAAGGTCACATCAACAGACTAAAAATGTCACCAAATTAAATGAATGTTAGAGCCTTTGGTTGCATAAAGCCTCATTGTACCATTAGTTAAAAACAATACAAAATCACACCGAGGGAAGACCCCTATTTATTATAGTCCAGTATTCACAGATGATATCCCCATATACCTAAAGCACGCAGCGGATCCTTCTCTAATCTTATCTAGGAAACCTCAATGGAAGGAGAATCCAGAACACTCCTAAGCAGTGGTAGTCGGTAACATTTAAACTTGGTAGGGCTGCAATTTTTAACCTTGCCGTTTTCAGCACAATAGGACTTGTACAGCACTTATTTAGGAAAGTGTGCCCTTTCAAAAGTGGAGTGCTACAGTGTCCTTACAAACACAAAAATCAATTATTCTTTGAACATCTATGGACAGGGGAAGAGCTTCCATATAAGAGGGCCAAAGTATGATTTTCAGGCAAATTCGACTCCTTATTTAGAAATTAAGCCATACCATATAACAATTTTTTTTGAATTCATGTATTGATTACACCTACACATTCATTGCCAGAAAACTAATCAAACACACAAAAACTCTGAAAATACGAGGAACACCTGCTTCCAGGTACATTCAGTTTTCCTCCCCCCAAAAATCAATTAAACTTTTCATTATCCAAACACCTTTTCCTCTAAATTAAAATAACAAAGTATTCCAACCATCAGACAAAAAACAATTTTCATTTGAGACGGGGCACGTTAGAGCACAACAGAACATATTTGCAATGCATAGGCTCAGTCCTGAAAGTGTGACATAATATGCTCATATGCAGAGTACATCAAATTAGACTAATCATAATCAGTCTCTGTTATGTCTGAGATCAGGGAGAATATCTCCCTGTTGGCAAAGAAAGAGTGCCTGAATGTATTTTTCCACAGCAGAGTTACAAGGCCAAGAAGCACAGAGTCCATGCAGATCTCAAGGACAAGTATCCAAGGCAACCAGCTGGCCTTATCTATAAGACTTAGTAGATCTGGCCAGTCGGTGTGGGGGTCGAGGAGTTTGTACAGAGAGAGAGCTTGTGATATATTCTATTGTCAGTAAAGTGACTCTTAAAACTTATTACTTGTCTGGCTCATTGCTTCAACTGGCATCTAGCCTGTCACTATACTGTTCTGCATCCTGGGCATCTGCTTGCGCCAGATACAACATCCAACACTCCCACGTTTGGGGAAAGATGTGGACTCATATCCAGACAGGCACAGAGCCCAAACTTTTCAGTTTAGAAATTCACAAACAAAACTCTCTCTTTCACACTCACAAAAAGCAAGCTAGAAATAAAAGCATCATGCATTTTTCTCCGCATTCAAAATATTCAGAATGTAAGCTAGGGGAGGGGTTTGTTAGAAATAGATTCAAATACCTTTTCTTGAAATATTCTGGAAAATATTCTGAAATTGCATGTGGCTCAGATCATAAGCTTCACCCAGTAGCTGATGTAGCTTTTAATAAGTGAATGCTGGGAAATAGTTAATACACAGTTTGTTGCAACACATACACAAGCCATCCACTATTTCTCCTTCCAATTACCCAATTCACAAAAATAAATGCAACATTATTAAGTAAAAAACAGATATTTGTTATAGAGACTTACTGTTTGGTTGCTTGCTCTCTCTCTCAAACAAGGTCACAAAAATACTAAATAAGAAAAGCTCCTCAAAGTAGAAAGCACTCCTTATTGATTCTCTGGTTACCTATGAAGAGATGTTGACTTCAGGGAAACAGCTGTGAGCATGCTCAGAACCAGAGCCTTCCTAGCAGGGCTGAAAAGGAAGCAGTCCTGGGAGGGTCCCCTTTGCTGTAGCTATGCTTTTTGAATTGGATTGGTTGAGTGTTGCAGAGAGCTGATTGGCCAGAGAACAGGAGATTGACATAAATGTTTGCAGAGCTTCCCTGAGTTCAAATAGAAATATAAAATGATTGTGGGACAGGAAGGGTGTATGGCTTTGAGAATTTTGGGGGAAAGTTTAAAAAATTGTTTGACACTCTCATAGGGAGGGCTGTGCCTCAGTAGCCCTAGTGGACTAGCCTCCACTGCCCCTAATCATTTTGTTTTGCTGCTGAATCACTCTTACAGCTAAAAAGGTTTAACCCAAGTCTCTCTTTCAGTAGGCTGAATCATTCATTTTGTGTGCTCTTCTTAGGGCCAGCATGCATGCTCTTGCGGCTTGCTAAACCCTACAAATACCATGAGTAGTTAACTATTTGCTTGAGCAGTTTAATGTTAGAAGAGCAAACTCTGATAAGACCATAGCTTCTCTTCTATGAATAGGAAACTCACAACTTCTGTATTTCTGTTCATGGAACAGAAGGGTTGATCTTGCATGAGACTGCTCCTTCAGCGATATCATTGATACATTACTCATGTGCATAAACTATTCTTGTGAGCAGGGGTTTTTTGTGTGTGTGTGGGGGGGAGGGTTAGCCAGCTTCATAAAGTAAGATCTGCAACAGCTCTTAGTGAATGTGGTGATAATTGTTATCCTCTTATTTCTTTATTTTATTTTAGAATTTTGAAAACTTGTTTCCCCTTCAGTCTTTTCTGTAGGTGAATGAAGCCCAGTTCCTTCAGGTTTTCCTCTTTCAGTTCCTTTCTCAAACTTTTAAAAAAAACATTTAAACATCTGGAGTGGGAAAGAATATTTTTTAATAAAAAGAAAACAATGCAATGATTTCAGATAGTTCATGCACTCACAATTAAATGTGTGAATTATCATTGGCTCTCACAGAAATTCTTCTTCATGCAAGTGACTGTTAGCCTTTAAGGCTTACTGAATATTTTGGGAGTTGCAAGGGAAGTCATTATATTAAGGAAACAGTTGACCAAGGAGTTACATTGGCATACGCCAATCTAGTCTCAATGGGATAGGTCACTGTTCTTCAACCTTGGTCCCCAGATGTTGTCGGACTACAACCCCCATCATCCCTAGACAGCATGTTCAATGGTCAGGGATGATGATAGCTGTAGTCCATCAACATCTGGGGACCAAAGGTTGAAGAACACGGGGAAGACCTCCATTTTTCTTTGAAAAGAGCATTATAACCCTGATTTTTATTGAAACAAATAGGATTTACTATTTGCAGCTCCAGGAAAACAGAGACTCTTTCATTCTCACTGAGGAATGCTCCTTGTTCCCAATGGGGTCTCTCCACACTGAGCATTTCCATTTTCACAGGAGAAAGCAGAGATGGCCCTTTAATATGTGGAGTTCTGTGTGCAAATTAGAGCCCCCCATGCACACTGGACCTGCTCTTTGGTTGTGCCAGATGTATTTATAACTGGAATGACTTTTGGTAAAGTAACACCATTCCTTAACTATACAAGTGATGTAAAAATCTGTGTAAAGATCTGTAATGCCTTTTGGTTTCTGGCATATAAGTTGGTCAGGTGTTTTGATTTGGTGAGACAGTTTTGGTTTGAGTTTATGGGTTGCAATCCAATGAGATTATCTTTATTAGCTGCTAGGACTTTAATTTACTGGAAGGCATTCAGTGGTTTTTTATGTACCACAGGAATGTAGTAGACAATGCTGAACGGTACACCTCTCTCCTTCTGCCTGTCTAAAGAAAGGAGGCAATATCTCATCCTTTCCCCACTTGCTACCTTTCTCTTTGTCTTGTTGCTGTAAGTCTTTTAACCAAGAATGCCAAGATATGGAACATAACCAGAGACCTAGTGAAGCAGAAGTTAGAGACAAATTCTGTTGCCTTTCTTTTTGGAATCGGACCTCCCGTAATTGTGACACATGCATATTGTTATGAGCATAGAGGGTTGGAATGGATGATCCCTGTGGGTTCCCTTCCAACCTCTGATTTGGAATCCTGTGCCTTGGAATGAGGAACTCGCTCTGCTGGTCAGATGAGACTCTCTTTTGTTAAGCAAATAGAGTGGCCAGGTTTGTAATGGGTCTATCAGTTGCCCAGCAACTGGTGAATGGGCCAGGAAGACCCTTTTGTCATTGAAACTCTTCAGGAGAGCCTCCCCCCCCTTCCTGGTGGCTAGCAGGTTTGTGCTTTGAATGTTTTTAGAATGGTCTAGAGAATAGCTGGGGCTGGAGGCAGGCAGAGAGGCTATCCCTCTGCACCATGGCTTTAGGATGCCTCCTGTAACACTGATGGGAAAGCTGGATATTGGACTGCTGATGCCTTGAACCCCTCCATCCGAAGCTCAGGCTGGAATGTGTGTAAATAAATAAACCATATTTCATAAAGACACCACAGTCTCCACTGACCTTCTTCCCAAAGGAAACCAAAGCCTGGATGAGCACAGGGACCCCTGAAATCTCACCACTCAGAGATTGGGGAGGCGCACAACAATATCTCTTTTCATGGTATGGTAGCCATTTGTACTGGACAAGTTGTAGCATTTCAGGAGATATTTACAACATTTCTCAGGTATATATTGCTATGTTTTAGTTTACAGATGAAATCTTTTAGTGCCTCAGCTGTTCTGTTCATCTCCTAGCAACTCTCATCACCCTTCACTAAGTACATTTCCCAGGATTCTTTGGGGGAAGCCATGACTGTCTAAAGTGAAATAAAGGTCTGGTGTGGATGTCACCAGGGACAGCTTTGGTTTAAATTTGGGTGGGAGGCTACATGTGCCTACTGTAGAATAAAAAGGTGGGGGAAACGCTGAAAAGCAATGATACTGTTCACAATGTTTTCCTTTTGGAATGTTTTCCCCTCTGCCCAGTGCCCACCCACCCAATCTCCTCCCTTCCCCCTCCTCTTCCCCTCCCTGCCCCTCCCCCAGGTCAGTTTCACCTATCCTACCACTGCACAGAAATAAATCCCATGGGACTCAAAAAGTGTGCAAATGATCAAACCCACCCTCCCTTCTCCTTCCCCCTCCCTCTTGTCCCTTTCCTCCCCCTTCCTTTGCCTCTCCCTTCCCCTCGCATCCCCTTCCCCCCTTCCCCTCCTCCTTCCCCTTCCCCCTCCCCCTCCTCCTTCCCCTTCCCCCTCCCCCTCCTCCTTCCCCCAACAGTCAATTTTACCTATTGTAAGCATGAAATCCCATTGAACTCAATAAGCATGCAAATGATCAAACTTGCCCTCTCCTCCTCTTTCCTCCCATCACCTCCCTTTTGTCCCTTCCCTCCCCCTTCCTTTGCCCCTCCCTTTCCAATCCCCTCCTTCCCCTCCCCCTCCTTCCCCTCCCCTCTCCCCTCCCTTTCTCCTTCCCTCTCCTCTCCCCTCCCCCTTCTCCTCTCCCATGGTCAGTTTTATCTATCTTGACCATGATTGGATGGGAGTAAACCCAGTGAACTCAATAAGCATACAAATGATCAGATCTGCCTTTCCCCCTTCACCTCTCCTCTCCCTTCCTCATCTCATCCCCCCTTCCTTCTGCTTCCTCCCCTGCCCACTCTAGCCCTTCCTCCCCCCCGGTCAATTTCAGCTATCCTAACCATGATTGCACAGGAGTAATTTCCACTGAACTCAATAAACATGCAAATGATCAAACCTGCCCTTCTCCTCCCCTCCCCTTCCTGCCTGCTTCTATCCCCCTCCTTCTCCCCTCCCCTTCCCCTGTGGTCAGTTTCACCTATCCTAAGCATGATTGCAAAGGAATAAATCCCACTGAACTCAATAAGCATGCACATGATCAATCCATTCTCAGCAAACTTACACAGGATCCCATTTCTTACCTCCCGGATTAAAAAAATCAGAGAAATTCACTTATAGGCACATGTTACCAAATTTTTCCAAGCAACGCAGGAAGTGGATTGGACGGTGAAAGACCAATCCAACTTGTGTTTGCATTTTGACAAATTTGTAGGGCAGTCCAATATCTCAGAGAGGAGGTCAGGTCTCCTGCTCCCCTGGTGCATTCACTATAGCTGCCCAATTTCCTTGCTTTTTAAGGTTTGATAGAAATATCTGTGAGCTATAGGTATGTTCTTAAACTGCAAGGGTTTTTGCCTATTAGTGAATATAAATCTACTAAATAAACAAAAAGAATAAATATCCAGACTTAGAAGCAGACCCACTGAAATCAATGGGACTAAAATTACTTGTGACAAATGTAAATCCCATTGATTTCAATGGGTCTATTCTAAGTATAATTAAGGCTGCAGTTCTATTACCTGCAAGTAAATGAACTCAGTGGGACTTACTTCTGAATAGGCATGCGTAGGATTACTCTATCTGGATCCAACCCATCATCTAGGTGCCAGATTAACAGAGCAATCCTAACTATAGGAAGATGGCAGAATTTACCCCTATTCCAAACTGCATTCAGGAGTGAAGCTACTGCCAGCTGAGCCTGCCAAAGCCTGGCAGATGGGAAAAACGCCTTTAAAATAGAGTGTGACTTACACCACCCTTTTTGTTGGTGCACGTTCTGTCTCTTTGCCAGGTCACCGGACTGAGCTGAAAGACGTTTGGATTAGCTGTAAGTCTCCCCCTGTTCCATTCCACCCCTGCCATAGCCCTGGAATGCCCCTTTTTGGGGACCAACATCGGCCTCGGCTGACCTGGCTTAGCCAGGATGACGGTGTTACATTAGTGTACCACTGATTGAGCTGGAGTTGGAGACTTACACCAGGGTAGCCTCAGGTGAGCCAGAGATCCACCATATCCTAACTCACTCATCTTGGGAAATCTTGAGTTTGGATTGTGCCCTAATTTAGTCATTTATTTATTTATTTATTTATATATTACTTGATTTATATCCCGCCCTTCCTCCCAGCAGGAGCCCATGGCGGCAAACAGAAATGCTAAAAACACTTTAAAACTTCATAAAAACAGACCTTAAAATACATTAAAACAAAACATTAAAAACATGTTTTTTAAAAAAGCTTTAAAAAATCTTTTAGAAAAGGGTTAAAACATATTAGAAAAACACATATTAACAAGCAATTCTAACACAGACGCAGGTGCAGTCATCCCACTGGACTGCAACAATACCATTTCCCCTGTTTTTCTTTCTTTCAGGCATTATTAGCATGGATAACTTCCTCTTCAAACCTCCATAGACAATTGTGTAAGTAACCTTACTTTTATTTAGTTCTGGGAAAGTCTTTATATTCCCGCCTGCCCATCAGATACAGTGGTTCCAGCACAACAGGAAATTTCTGGCATGTTTCTGTTTATACCTTGTTGCTTCAATAATATGGTTACATACACACACCTTGACAACTCATATCCCTTCAAAAATCACAAATCATCAGTAAATCTGAGTAAAACATGGTGTCATGCTGAATGTAAGCCTCTGGCTAAATATTCCATTCAGTGAGTTGTGTGAAGTTAAAAAGAGGACTAGGGTTGTGTTGTTATAGTACAAGGGGTGGGGGGAGGCTTGCAGTTTGCATCAGATATTTTAAACCCCTTTCCAATTATGGGATTTTTTATTTTCTCTCTCCCTGGTAAGAGACACTGCTTTTTGCTGCCGCGTTTCATGTTGGCTTCCAGTGGTATCTGATAGAAGTGCTTTTATCCCCTGAAGATACAGTACAAAATACAAATCATCATCATTGGTTTTAGCTCAGCTGGAGCTGCCTATTTTCTAAATGAGTTTACTCCCTGCAACTGCCCATCAGACACATTTTTCACCCTTCATCCGCACTCTTTTCACTATAGCTGGGTTTAAGCCCTTTCTTCTGTCCTTTGTTCCTTCAACTCAGCGAAGTAAACAGCAAGATGGATCTTACACTGCATTTTGGTATTGTTCCAACTGCTTGTCAGTAGGCATGGGCTGGGAATGCACTGACTGGAAAAGAGGGGCACGGCTGAAATTCACTTTTTGTTCTTTGTGCCTTTTAGTGTGCAGTGGAATGTTCCTAATCTGAAAGCCACCACACTCACTCCCAGCCTACATGCAAATTAATCATGACGTGCTGAGTCCTGTATTAGCTCAGTGTAACAATCTTTAGAGATATCAGAGCCAAAAGAAAGGGGGGGGAGGCTAGTTTTGTGTGTGTAGGAAGAACTATGAAGTTTTTTAAAATTAATGTTTTATTATGGTGATGAAACAAAGAATAAAATATGTGACTCATTATTGTGCTTGTCTGCCATTTGCGTCATGCACTTATAGAAAGTTGTTGTTCTTTAAGCAGGACAATAGAAGGGCCCTTTCAATTCATTCATTAAAGCGTTAAAAACAAATGAAAGCAAATAAAGATTCCATAGCATTTTTACCTGCTTTCTTCTACCCCATGCATCGAAAACAAATACTTTACAACAGTCTAAAATTTAGATATACCTGTGGATACATGTTTTAATCTGCAATCTTATACACATTTTCCTAGGAGTAAATTAAGGCTGCGATCCAATACACACTTACCCGGGAGTAAGTAAGTCCCACTGAATCCAATGGAGCTTATTTCTGAGTAGACATGTATTGGATTGTAGCCTCAGTTAAGACACATTATGGCTTGATGTCTTGTAGGATTATAATGGCATTTTGGAATATATAAAAATATACATGGGCCCTCTACTTAAATATACATTGATTTTTAACTATACAGCAGTCTCCCACCACACATCATCATCACTGTTTATTTGTATGCTGCCTTTCCATAACAATTTATGCACAAGGCGGCTCACAACATGAACAGAAAAAAAGTTACACAACTCACTGTAAGAAATAAATTCAAATGGTCAATAAGTTAACAAAAACATCATAAAAACATACAATAAATTGATACATCCTTATTATTCCTAATAAAACCCAACAATAAAATACAGGAGCATAATCCCAATGACGGCAAAACAAAAAACCAGACATGTTGGGGTGCATATGGCAAAGCAGCAAGAGTTCCTTACGAGGGAACATAACTATTGGTATGAATATCTTTGGGCTATCCTGGCACTGATGTGTTGTATGAGGGTTTTTGTTGTGGGCTAATTATCCTTCTCAACTAGATGTATGTTTCAGGCCTCTGTCCTCGTTTGGCTGGCCTGTTTAGGTTACCATACTTGCCAAACGAGGCAACAGTAAAACATTGACATTGGTAGAAGTGCTTCATTTAGTGAATTCGTATAACCTTCAACCTCTTTGATTTTGTAAGGTATATTCAGTGCCAATGAAGTCTAACAATTCTGAGACCATACCTTATTCAAACAGGACCATGGAAACTCACAACTTCCTGTCACTGTGCAATCCGACCAACTTTATATACACTTTTAAACAAATGCATCCCAGCTTGACACCATAAACAATATTACTGTTAATGTTTGTCTTTGCTTCTTCTCAAATTCTAGTTCTTTACCCAAGGGAAAGCAACCTTTGCTATGTATACTGGTTTGTAATTTTCATTTTTTCTTTGAGGGAAGGTACTTCTCTGTTTCTCTCTTTTAAAAAAATCCCTGAAGGAATCTGCCAAAACAGGAAGAGGGAAAAATAAAGAAAAGAAAAACAGGTTGTGTTGCATATAGTTTCAGCTACAGACTTTCCCCAAGTTCATGGACAGATTAGATTTGGGTTTCAGGGTTTGGTTCAAATGAAAGAAAGCATCATAAAGATTAAAGAACTTAATCCTTTTCCATGGGTCTCTTTAGAGTGACTTTGTAACCCATTGCTCATTGTACACATATAACACCTCTCCTGGTTGTCAAGAGAATAATATGTGAGCCTATTGGCATAAAGTCTGAGACTGGCCCAAGAGAAGAGGCCCTGTTTCAGCCCCTTGTGAGGGTCCGTCTGGTCCTAATTTACCAATGGAGGTGCAATGCCTCTAAAATGGGTTGTTTAAATGGCAAAAATATTGCAGACATGAGCCAACCAGTATTGGACACTTTTAAAGCTCCTTGATTTCATGCTTAACTCTTTCCCACTGAAGTTAATGGGACTTAGGAATGCTAATCTTTTGTCAGAACAGGCTCTGGCTTTCTAATTCTCACCCACCCTACTCTGTAAAAAAAAGTCAGAGATTGCCACAGAGATATTTATTTATTTATTTATTTATTTATATCCTGCCCTTCCTCCCAGTAGGAGCCCAGGGCAGCAAACCAAAACACTAAAAACACTCTAAAACATCATGAAAACAGACTTTAAAATATATTTAAACAAAACGTCTTTAAAAACATCTTTTTGAAAAAGCTTTAAAAACACCATAAGAAGCAATTCCAACACAGATGCAGAATGGGATAAGGTCTCTACTTAAAAGGCTTGGTGAAAGAGGAAGGTCTTCAGTAGGTGCTGAAAAGATAACAGAGATGGCACCTGTCTAATAGTTAAGGGGAGGGAATTCCAGAGGGTAGATGCCACTACACTAAAGGTTCACTTCCCATGTTGTGCGGAACAGTCCTCCTGATAAGATGGTATCTGCAGGAGGCCCTCACCTGCAGAGCATAATGATCAACTGGGTATATAAGGGATAAGATGATCTTTCAGGTATCCTGCTCCCAAGCTGTATAAGGATTAGTACATCAAAACCAGAACCTTGAATTTAGCCTGGTAGCTAATGGGCACCCAGTGCAATTCTCTGAGCAGCGGGGTGACATGTTGGTGATACCATGCCCCAGTGAGCAGTCTTGCTGCCGCATTTTGCACCAGCTGCAACTCTGGACCAACCTCAAGGGGAGCCCCACATAGAGTGCATTACAGTAATCCAGCCTGGAGGTTACCAGTGCATGAACAACAGTGGTCAGACTATCCTGGTCCGGAAAAGGTCGCAGCAGTATTACTAGCCGAAGATGGTAAAAGGCACTCCTAGCCACAGAAGTCACCTGGGCTTCTAGCAACAAAGATGGATCCAGGAGGACCCCCAGACTATGAACCTGCTCTTTCAGAGGGAGTACGATCCCATCCAAAGCAGGCAACTGATCAATTTTCCGAACTTGGGAATCACCAAGCCACAGAGCCTCAGTCTTGCTAGGATTCAGACTCAGTTTATTGGCCCTCATTCAGCCTACCACTGAGTCCAGGCACTGGTCCAGGGCTTGCATGGCCTCTCCAGATTCAGATGTTGCAGAGAAATAGAGCTGGCTATCATCAGTGTATTGCTGACACCTTGTCCCCAATTCTCCTGGTGACCACTCTCAAGGGCTTCATATAGATATTAAACAGCATTGAGGAAAAGATGGTACCCTATGGCACTCCACAGCTCGACTGCCAGGGGGATGAAAGGCATTCATCCAATGCTATTCTCTGAAAATGACCCTGGAGGTAGGATTGGAACCACTGTAAAACAGTGCCTCTGATACCCATCTCACTAAGTCAGCTCAGAAGGATAGCATGGTCAATAGTACTAAAAGCCACCAAGAGATCAAGTAAGAATAACTGGGTCGCACTCCTGCTGTCCTTCTCCTGATAAAGGTAATCCATCAGGTCAACCAAGGCTGATTCAGTCCCTAAACCAGGCCTGAACCCAGATTTCATCCTAGAGCACTTGCAATTACTGTGCCACAATCCTCTCAATCATCTTCCCTAAGACAGGGGTATTTGTGACTGGGACGTAGTTGCCACAAACCAATGGGTCCGGGCTGGGCTTTTTCAGGAGTGGTCAAATCACTGAGTCTTTCAGGGCAGCTGGAACCACTCCCTCCCACAATGACACATTGACGACACCCTGGATCCACTTGGTCAAACCGCCTCGGCAAGCTTTAATAAGCCAAGAGAGGCAAGGGTTGAGAGGACATGTTTCTGGCTGCATCGTTTCAAGCAGCTTGTCCATGTCATCAGGCTGCATCAACTGAAACCAATCCCAAAAAATTGCAGCAGATTATTATTATTTATTATTTATTACATTTATACCCCGCCTTTCTTTCCATGATGGGTGTGTGATGGGCGTGTAAGACCGCAAGGTGTTTTGCCTGCCTGGTGCGAAGGTTGCGGATATCGCCCATCGTTTAGATAGTTTGGTAGACAGTGCTGGGAAGGAGTCAGTGGTCGTGGTGCATGTTGGCACCAACGACATGGGGAAATGCAGCCGTGAGGTCCTGGAAGCAAAATTTAGGTTGCTAGGTAGGATGCTGAAAGCCAGGACCTCCAAGGTGGCTTTCTCTGAAATGCTACCAGTTCCACGCGCAGGACCAGCCAGACAGGCCCAGCTTCGCAGTCTCAATGTGTGGATGAGATGATGGTGTCGGGTGGAAGGGTTCGGATTTGTTAGGCACTGGGGAACATTCTGGGACAAGCCGGGCCTGTACAAAAGGGACGGGCTCCACTTGAACCAGAATGGAACCAGACTGCTGGCACTTAAAATTAAAAAGGTAGCAGAGCAGCTTTTAAACTGACTGAGGGGGAAAACCCGACAGGAGCTGAGAAAGGTCCGGTTCGGAATAAACCTCCCCCCTGGGATAAAAACCAAAGAAATGATGAAATTTTAAAAGGGGTAGGCCTAGAAGTAGGCATTGTGAGAGCAGGGGCACAGGATATAAATTCAGAAGAGCAAAATTACCACAGGCCTAACCACAAGTGCCAAAGACACTTGAAGAGAGACACTGCTTACAAGTGCCTGTACGCTAATGCTAGGAGCCTCCGAACCAAGATGGGAGAACTGGAGTGCTTGGTCTTAGAGAAGAGCATTGATATAGTGAGCATAACCGAGACCTGGTGGAATGGAGAAAACCAGTGGGATACGGTTATCCCTGGATATAAACTATATCGGAAGGACAGGGAAGGACGTATTGGTGGCGGAGTCGCTCTATACGTGAAAGAAGGCACTGAATCCAGCAAGCTCGAAACCCCAAAAGAGGCAGACTCCTCCACAGAATCGTTGTGGGTGGTGATACCGTGCCCCAGGAGGGACTTAATACTGGGAACGATCTATCGTCCCCCTGATCAAAATGCTCAGGGAGACCTTGAGATGAGATATGAAATTAAGGAAGCATCCAAACTAGGAAATGTGGTAGTAATGGGTGACTTCAACTACCCGGACATAGACTTAATCCTCAGTGGGGACCGGGACCTGGTGCAAGATGTAAGTGTTATTGAACCGATTGGGAGCAGTGACCACAGTGCTATTAAATTAAACATACATGTAACTGGCCAATTGCCAAGAAAATCCAACACGGTCACATTTGACTTCAAAAGAGGAAACTTCACAAAAATGAGGGGATTGGTAAAAAGAAAGCTGAAAAACAAAGTCCAGAGGGTCACATCACTCGAAAATGCTTGGAAGTTGTTTAAAAACACTATATTAGAAGCTCAACTGGAGTGCATACCGCAGATCCGAAAAGGTACCGCCAGGGCCAAGAAGATGCCAGCATGGTTAACGAGCAAAGTCAAGGAAGCTCTTAGAGGCAAAAAGTCTTCCTTCAGAAAATGGAAGTCTTGTCCGAATGAAGAAAATAAAAAAGAACACAAACTCTGGCAAAAGAAATGCAAGAAGACAATAAGGGATGCTAAAAAAGAATTTGAGGAGCACATTGCTAAGAACATAAAAACCAACAACAACAAATTCTATAAATACATTCAAAGCAGGAGACCATCTAGGGAGACAATTGGACCCTTGGATGATAAGGGAGTCAAAGGTGTACTAAAGAACGATAAGGAGATTGCAGAGAAGCTAAATGAATTCTTTGCATCTGTCTTCACAGTGGAAGATATAGGGCAGATCCCTGAACCTGAACTAACATTTGCAGGAAGGGATTCTGAGGAACTAAGACAAATAGTGGTAACGAGAGAGGAAGTTCTAAGCTTAATGGACAATATAAAAACTGACAAATCACCGGGCCCGGATGGCATCCACCCGAGAGTTCTCAAAGAACTCAAAGGTGAAATTGCTGATCTGCTAACTAAAATATGTAACTTGTCCCTCGGGTCCTCCTCCGTGCCTGAGGACTGGAAAGTGGCAAATGTAACGCCAATCTTCAAAAAGGGATCCAGAGGGGATCCCGGAAATTACAGGCCAGTTAGCTTAACTTCTGTCCCTGGAAAACTGGTAGAAAGTATTATTAAAGCTAGATTGACTAAGCACATAGAAGAACAAGCCTTGCTGAAGCAGAGCCAGCATGGCTTCTGCAAGGGAAAGTCCTGTCTCAGTAACCTATTAGAATTCTTTGAGAGTGTCAACAAGCATATAGATAGAGGTGATCCAGTGGACATAGTGTACTTAGACTTTCAAAAAGCGTTTGACAAGGCACCTCACCAAAGGCTTCTGAGGAAGCTTAGCAGTCATGGAATAAGAGGAGAGGTCCTCTTGTGGATAAGGAATTGGTTAAGAAGCAGAAAGCAGAGAGTAGGAATCAACGGACAGTTCTCCCAATGGAGGGCTGTAGAAAGTGGAGTCCCTCAAGGATCGGTATTGGGACCTGTACTTTTCAACTTGTTCATTAATGACCTAGAATTAGGAGTGAGCAGTGAAGTGGCCAAGTTTGCTGATGACACTAAATTGTTCAGGGTTGTTAAAACAAAAAGGGATTGCGAAGAGCTCCAAAAAGACCTCTCCAAACTGAGTGAATGGGCGGAAAAATGGCAAATGCAATTCAATATAAACAAGTGTAAAATTATGCATATTGGAGCAAACAATCTTAATTTCACATATACGCTCATGGGGTCTGAACTGGCGGTGACCGACCAGGAGAGAGACCTCGGGGTTGTAGTGGACAGCACGATGAAAATGTCGACCCAGTGTGCGGCAGCTGTGAAAAAGGCAAATTCCATGCTAGCAATAATTAGGAAAGGTATTGAAAATAAAACAGCCGATATCATAATGCCGTTGTATAAATCTATGGTGCGGCCGCATTTGGAATACTGTGTACAGTTCTGGTCGCCTCATCTCAAAAAGGATATTCTAGAGTTGGAAAAGGTTCAGAAGAGGGCAACCGGAATGATCAAGGGGATGGAGCGACTCCCTTACGAGGAAAGGTTGCAGCATTTGGGGCTTTTTAGTTTAGAGAAAAGGCGGGTCAGAGGAGACATGATAGAAGTGTATAAAATTATGCATGGCATTGAGAAAGTGGATAGAGAAAAGTTCTTCTCCCTCTCTCATAATACTAGAACTCGTGGACATTCTTTTTTTTTTTTTACAATAATTTTTATTCAAATTTTCATAAAACATAGAAAACAAAATCATAAAACATTCAAAGACAAAAAACAAAACAAAACAAAAATGATTAAACAAAAAAATAAAATAAAATAAAATGTTGACTTCCCATTTGTCACATATCAAATCAGTTATAGGTCTACAATATATAACAATCCTGTCTCTTAAATCATATTATAAAATCACTTTCCTCCAGTAGTTATCTTAATTAATCATCAAATCTCATAAACATTACTTTATTCTTTCCACAAAAAGTCAAAGAGAGGTTTCAATTCTTTAAGAAATATATCTATCAATTTTTCTCCAAATAAACATGTCAATTAATCCATCTCGTTAATAATTATAATAATCTTATTGTCATAACCATAGTCCAAATAAACATTTCGATTAATCCATCTCATCAGAATCTGTTACGTCCAATAATTTCAATAGCCATTATTCCATTATCCCTATTAGTTCCATCTTCCATCTTCAATAGTCCTGTTAAGTCCAGTAATTTCAGTGTCCAATCTTCCATTATCAGTATTCCATAATAATCTTGCTGTTGTAGCCATAGTCATATAATAAGAGTCTGATGGGAATTTCCTCTATCCCAAATATTTTCTTGCCATCCATTCTGAATAAGTTGCTGAAATACTGTTGTAAAGTCATATCTGTGTTCTTCTTTTTTACAAAATGCACTGGCTCATCTCTTAAGAGTTTTTCCATTGTCACATGGCTGCAGTTAATTCCATAGATTTTCTCTATATCAAGCTCCATCACGTCATTCCAGTCCAGAAGATTATCCAAGCCATTGATAACTTTATCTCTAATATCTTCATTAATTTCTTCAGAGATAACGTTAAATTCCAAACAGTAGATTTTATTTCTAAAATCCATAAACTCCAGATCTTTTTCCAATTCCACATTTGTTCCAATCTCCAGGGCTTGTATCTTCCCTTTATTTTTTCTTTTCTCATCTCTGATCTCATTCTCCTCTCTCACAGGGTCCCCTATTTCTTTAAGCTCCTGCGTCATTTTGCTCAGTTCAATTTTCAGCTCCTTACTACCCTGTCGCAGGGTTTGTTTCGTTATCTCAATCTCATCCATTATTTTCTGAAACATAATTACTTCCAGATTCTCAGCCACTTTCTTGATTGCCATTTTTAAAACCACGAAAACAAAGCAAAACAAAAATAAAGAAGAACCACTTCTTATTTCAGCAACAATTGGGTTAATATTCCAGGCTTGATGACATCACAGTATAAACAGAGCAACCTGCCTTATCTCTCTTGTGCAAGAATGCAAAACAAATTTAGTTCCCAGCATCAAAACAGTTAGTGGCGTCGTGAAGAAGCAGATTCGTCAAAATAAAATAGACCAAAAAAAGAATAGTCCCAGACAATATAATATTCCTCGGAATAGAAATCAGGAATAGAAATCCCTCTTCTGTTTATTATCTTTAGAATGCACTTCCAGGACAGCTTTTTGCGACAGAAACAGAGATAAGCTGTTAATTTCGTGAATAACAGAGAAGAGCTATATCTCACCCAGAAGTTGTCCAAAGCCGATCAATCTGACAAATCTCCTTTTGCTGCAACAATTTAAACCAAGTAAAAAAAATAATAGAAAGAAGGGTGCTTGCCTGTTAGTCCGTTCTCTCTTTGAAGAAAAGATAAACGTATCGCTTAAGCAGATAGAGCTTGTTAGAAAGTCCGTCCGGCATTGTTGGCTGGACCTTATCTCATAAATTAATGAAATCCAGTCCTCCCAACAAAAACAGGCTTTGAGGTTGATCTCTACGTTTCTCCCTGCCCGGGAGAAATTTCATCAGTCAAAAAAAAAAAAATGTTCTGACTGATTTATATCTGAATAAGCTTCTTTTGAGGCGGGAGCCCGTCCCAAAAGCAGGCACAAGCGAAGTCACCCTTCCCGGAAGTCCTAGAACTCGTGGACATTCAAAGAAGCTGAATGTTGGAAGATTCAGGACAGACAAAAGGAAGTCCTTCTTTACTCAGCGCATAGTTAAACTATGGAATTTGCTCCCACAAGATGCAGTAATGGCCACCAGCTTGGACGGCTTTAAAAGAAGATTAGACAAATTCATGGAGGACAGGGCTATCAATGGCTACTAGCCATGATGGCTGTGCTGTGCCACCCTAGTCAGAGGCAGCATGCTTCTGAAAACCAGTTGCCAGAAGCCTCAGGAGGGGAGAGTGTTCTTGCACTCGGGTCCTGCTTGCGGGCTTCCCCCAGGCACCTGGTTGGCCACTGTGAGAACAGGATGCTGGACTAGATGGGCCACTGGCCTGATCCAGCAGGCTCTTCTTATGTTCTTATGTTCTTATGATAGAAACCCAAGGCAGATGTTGCACTGGACACCTCACTGGGGACTACAGTGGATGTGGAATCAGGATTGCTATTGAGGTGAGCAACTTTATCCTCAAAGTTTCTTGCAAACAATTCACAGTGGGCCTCTAAAGGGTCTAAAACTCCATTTCTTGGAGTTGATGTCAACAGACCCTTGACAATATGAAAAAGCTCCACTGGACGGTTACTTGAGGATGTGATGGAGGCAGAGAAGTGGGCCTTCTTCAGTGCCCTCACCGCCACACAGTAGGTACAGTTATGATGTTTTACTTGTGCCCGATCAGCCGCACAGCATGTTTTTTACCACTTGCTCTCTAGCTGTCGTCTAGCCTTTCATTGCCCTTAGCTCACTGGTGTACCAAGATGCAAGTCAGGTTCCACAACGCCAGCGAGGATGGTCAGGGACAACAGACTATACCTCCCTATCCCCATGATCACTGAAATTGGGGTGGCATCACCTATGTTCCTCCTTAATATGAATCCTCCTAAACACCTGCTATGAACCCAACAAGAGCCCACAAACAAAACCTACCTGAACCAGTTATCCTAGCAGGCCTCTGAGAGAATTGTCAGATCCACTCAATATCTTTCACACAGGGCACATTACCCAGGGAGGGCCAGCCTTCTTCCAGTTGCAGACTCTCACTCTGAAGGCATCTGATTACTTTCTCCTATCATTCCGTTCACTGCACAGGCTCTTAACCTGCACAGGAAGATGGGATATTGACTTGCATAGACTTATGCCCCAATAAAATCTCCTTGTTTCGGGAAGATTTTGTAAGATCTTTGGTTGATGGTGGATTTTGATCTTTTTCAAACTTTCATGGATTACCACTTTTAGAACTGTATTCTCTCCCCCACTTTTTTTTTTTTTTTGCACTGCTGAGATTGGCCAGTGACTGCTGGGATATTTTTGGCTTTTCCAGCAGCCTGTGGCCTGGTTTACTTCTGCCTGGTGTAGGACAGGTGATGCAATGAGCACAAAGGTGTCAGGGGAGGGTGCAGGGAAGTATATGCCTTTTCTCAAGATGTTCTCACTCAGTCAATCACTATGGACCCTGCCATGAATGTGTAGGAAATTGTCATCTGAACATGCCATTTGGTTATACTCACCAAAAGTTATTTGTGTAAAAACAATAATAAAAACGTTATTTTATGAAACTTTTCTTTACATAGTATTTCAGTTTATTCATTATATATGAAATACAGCCATGTACCTCTGAAATTTCTCTATGCAAAACCTCTCAGTTCTGTAATCAAAATAAAAGCATATTCTGTAAGAGGAATATAATACACTAATTGAGCATGTTTGCATAATTTCTTCTGCACGCTTTATTATTGCAATAAATATTGCAATATTTTGGAATATAGCACCATTTTTAATCTCAAATAGATCATGGATTGACATGATTTGACTGCAGATTTTACTGTGAACATAGCAATAAAAGTGTAGCAATATTAGAGCAAGGTGTGAGGAAAATATCTCTGACCTTCCCCTACCCTGATTAAAATGTGGCACCAAAACATATTTCTGTTTTTTTAAGGTTTTACACTAACAATTATAAAGTCTCTGGTTCTAATTTTGCTTCTGCCATGAACTCATTATGTGGCCTAAGGCAAGCCACTCTCCCCAACCCTCAGTCCCCCATCTGCAGTACCAACTTACTTGGTGGGGAGCGTGTGGCCCTCCAGATGTTGTTGCACTCAATGGTGGGATGATGGGAGTTGTAGTCTAAGAACACCTGGAGTGCCACAGGTTCTCCATCTCTGCTTTATAGGATTGTAAGAATCACAGAATTAAGATTGTGGATGTGAAGCGCTCTGGAACACTTGAAAGTGCTATAGAAATATTAGAAACATAGGAAGCTGTGTTATGCTGAGTCAGACCATTGGCCCATCTAGCCACGAATTGGCAGCGGCTCTTCAGGATTTCAAACAGAAGTCTTTTCCCACCTCTACCTGGAGATGCTGGGGATTGAACCTAGGACCTTCTGCATGCAAAGTAGATGCTTTGTCACTGAGTTACGGCCCTTCCTGTTGTTTTGTGCTGTGCAGTATGAATATGGCCATTTTTGTTTTGTTTTTAGAGCTCTTGAATGTACCAGGCTTCACCCAATACATCTCAGAATTCACTACTGTGTAATAGTGTGTGATATTTAATACTAGTCCTATTCAGAGTAGACCCACTGAAGTTAATAGACACTTCATTAATTTGAGTAGGCCTTAGCTGAAAGCAACCCTGTGTTTCTTCTTGATGCTTTTAGCATTTGTAAGTCCAACTCCATTCACAGTAAGTATGAGGTACTCACAGACATAGGCTGAGGGAGTACAGCTTCTGACTGCTGTCAGTCAACATGCTGATTTGATACATTTCTCTATTCACCCCGTTTGACTTGCTAGGTCAATAAGCTGAGCTGTAGAAATTAGTCACCTCTGATGTCACACACTGTCCCCTTTGGCACCCAGGAAATTTAATCTGACAGCTGACACATTTCATGGATAGTAATAAGTTTTTTCAGTTAAACAGGCTGGTTTGACAAGGAAGGAGCTTTTTAAAGTAACACAGGACTTTCCTTTCTTCCCTTTCAAAAAGGTTCCTGCTGTGGAGCTCAACTCAATCCACCATCACTCCCAATATGAATGTATGAAAATGGAGCCCACATTGCTGCAATAGCTTGATTCTATGGCTATGAGGGAGTGAGGTGAAAGGTAAATGAAATGCAAATAGAAAAACAAAAGAGTGATGCTTTCCTAAATGTAATACCATACCAACCACAACAAAATTCCTATAAGTAAGACAGAAAACTCAGCATCCCACAACCAGTCAGAATTCCTAAACAAAAGTCAAAACTAAAAAATCCTGCCAGCCAGTTGTCCAAGGTCACAGAAATCCCCATGCAGCACAACCTGACCTAGGTGCAGCAGTTAGTGCAGAATGCTGTGGAACCAAGGCCGGCATTTGGCCCGATTGGGAACCTGCAGGGCCCCTGCGCTCCCCTTCCGCAATCAGAGCCGCCCCTAGGCACCGGGAAGCGGGGCAGTTGCCCCGGCCCCCGCACTTTGGGGGCCCCCGCGCTTGGCAATCTGCATATAAAAGCAGCCTCCGTGTCCTCCTCATAGCCACAGTAATGAGCTGAGGGGAGCTGAGGGGAATAGAAACGAGCCGGAAGGAAGAGGTGCAGTGGCGGTCTCCTGACGGCCGCAGTAGCGAGCCGGGAAGGAGAAAACCTCACAGCGAGAAACGCTAAGCGAGTCTACAACAAAGGCTGCAAAAAAGGGAGTCGCAGCCGAAAAATACAAAGCCGCCGCCGCCAACAAGAGATTGGTAGGAGGGACCAGACGGTCTGAACATATAAAACTGATACTGGCCCGCTTGCATTGGCTGCCTATATGTTTTTGAGCTTGATTCAAGGTGCTGGTTTTAACCTATAAAGCCTTACATGGCTTGGGACCACAATACTTGATGGAACGCCTCTCCCGATACGAACCCACCTGTACACTATGCTCAACATCAAAGGCCCTCCTCCGGGTGCCCACTCCGCAGGAAGCTCGGAGGCTGGCAACAAGGGAGAGGGCCTTCTCAGTGGTGCCCCCAAATTATGGAATGATTTCCTTGGTGAAGCCAAGGTGAGCCTGGCGTCAACCCTGTAATCTTTTCGGCGCCAGGTCAAGACTTTCCTCTTCTCCCAGGCATTTTGCATATGTTTTAAATTGTGTTTTAAATTGTTTTTAAAAGATGTACTTTAAATTTGTATATTTGTTTTTAATGTTTTTAGTTACTGTAAACCGCCCAGAGAGCTTCAGCTATGGGCAGTATATAAATACAATAAATAAATAAATAAATTTGCAATGCAGTCTAGGTACTGCCTGGAGGCCCAGAAATCCCTTGTCAATCACAACCCTGACTTCATGTATTGGCCACAAACCTGAAAGGGCGGGGTTAGAGCAGCCAGCTAAGAGATCATTTCACTGAAGTTGAGGAGGTGGCTGACATTTTGGTGTATATCTCGTGAACCAGACCACCTAGTAACTTAATTTAAAAAAGAAATGAAAGCTAATAGTCCAGAGATTAAGCTGACTCACCTGGAGACCTGGAGAGGATGCCAAAAATCCAGAGTCACTGGCCAAAATCCAGGCATCTGGCAACCCTAGTTTTCTACTGTCATAGGCCACCAAGGGTGTGCCTTTGTTTCATCTCATCTTAACCTCTTTCTGCTGCTTTGAATCTGCTGCTTTGGATTGTTCAGTAAGCTTATTTCTCTGATGAACATGCAAGAACAATTTTTGACATATCTCCTTTGCATTTATACTATTAGCATTATAGTGCAGAATATGGATTTTTAACAAAATGTCCTTTAATGAAAGCTAGTTTCTTGGAGAAGTCTCCATAAAACCTAAAAGCAACATCTCATTTTTTTGTAATAGAATATACACTGCAGTGAGCATATTGACTTATAGTTTCAGTCAATATCAAGATTTATGGCCCCTGGGGTTAAATAAATCACAGTATTGACCTCATTGTGAGCCAATAGTTGGTTAATGTATTTTTAAAGGTATTTTGTATTCAATTTTAGTAATAGGACCTATACTGTCAGTCCATACTCATTTATATTCTCTCTCCCCCATGTTTATTTTGTCATCTGTCTTTGGTGATGGATATCATAGCAATAGCCACTGGATTCATTTAATGAATGGCAAAGACATCCAGTTGCAAGTATGACTCCATTACAGAGACTGAATGAGTCATTTCCACATCAACTTGCAGCCTCTGAGTTACAGAAGGGGGAATGAACTCAGTTTCCATAATCTGGTTCAGAAATAGCTCACATTTTTCTCCCCCTCCCCTTTTTTATTTGTGCATGTACCATTTCATGAGAAAGAAAAATACTAAATTCTATTTATCTTCATAAATCGACTAGAGTTATGTGATCTAAACGACTCGGCTGTTTTAACAATGAATTTATTCTCCTTCAAGATAATTTCAGATTATTTCCCCTCCATATGGACGAGTTTTGAGGAAATAGAAATTCTGCAGAGGGCTCTGTGAGAAGTGAACACTGCAGGATATTGTGTCTGTGCTGAAACAGATTCATGGTTCAGCTAAGAGTTTGGGTCCTACCTAAACATATAGCTTGCATGGGCACTATACCTTTTTGCAATAATAAAAATAATATGGCACTTCTACTTATAATGCTTGACTAGATCTTATCATAATGCTTTCACTGAAATATACCATTGGTTTTGTCTGCAGCAGTCTCAGTTCGCTTGTAAAATGGGACACTCTTACATTATGGGTTATCATAACAAGACACTTCTTAAAAGACTTACTAAAATTACCCTAAACTTTTGGGTACTTGAGGCACTCTGATTTTTTACAGCTAATATTGAGCAACAAGACTTTGTGCACCTTGAAAATAGTCTGGATATTCAGCACACAAGAATTATTAGACAGTATGTCGTCGTCTCAGTAGATTCAAACCAAGTAGTAGCTCATCAACATTCACTGCATCTACCATAGCATGAAGGAGAAAAACACCACATAAACAGAAGATGTAGAGGATAAAAAGGAAGGGAGAGAGAGAGAGAGAGAGAGAGGAATAACACATTGTTTGAGTTGACCTGGAGAGGAGTTGGAAGTGGAGGTGGGTCTGGAAATAGACTGTAGCTCTTTATTTATGAGAATAATTCGACCAGGTATCTCTTGCTTTGCATTGTCCTGAACACTGTATCAGAAATATAACTTATGTGGTGTCCAAATATCTCATTCAAGAGCAAAGCAGAGAACACTGATGCAGGCTAGCTTTGGAGAAATATACAGATGAATTAAAATCTTTTCTTTTGGCATCTCTTCTTAAATCTTCCCCAATCCATTATTCTTTGCCGGTTCACTCTTCAGCCACATTCACACCATACATTTATTCCACTATTATTCCACTTTAAACAATCATGGCTCCCACCCCCCAAGAATCCTGGGAAGAGTAGTTTGTGAAGGGTGCTGGGAGTTGTCAGGAGACTCCTATTCTCCTCACAAAGCTACCATTGCCAGAGTGGTTTAACACTCTGTTCCTGTTGTAGCTCTGTGAGTTGTAGCTCTGTGAGGGGAATAGGAGTCTCCTGACAACTCCCAGCACCCTTCACAAACTACTCTTCCCAGGATTGTTGGGTGGTAGCCATGATTGTTTAAAGTGGAATAACAGTGGAATAAATGTATGGTGCAAATGTGGCCTTCATCTCAATGAGTATCCTCAGCCTTTTCACTCCCGCCAACATTTCTGCTTACCATTCTCCTCCAGCAGCCTTTCTTTATTTCCTTACTGTCAAGGGATTCTTTTTGCCCTCCATCCTGAAAACCCCAGCAGTCCTAGAAGAACCTCATCAGTTCAGTCATAGGAACACAAATGTGCCTCATACCGAGTCAGACCAATGGGATATTGAGCTCACTATTGGTGATACTGAGTGGCAGCAGCTCTCCAGTGTTTCAGGCAGGGAATCTTTCCCAGCCCTATCTGAAAAAAATGGAGATTGCACCTGGGATCTTCTACATGCAAAGCAGATGTTCCACCACTGAGCTATGGCCCTTCCCCTAACTTCCTTATTGGCATCTGAATCTCATACAGAGATTGGGGGAGTGGGAATTAGAGTGACTCCTTTCCTAGTTCTGAGAATGCTGGTTCTTTGGAGGCAAGGAAGTAGATTGGGAGCTTTGATTGGTCCAGTTATTGCAGCCATACAGGAGAAGTAATGTAGAAGATGAAGCCCCAAAGCTTCATCATGGTTTGGATGAACATGGGGGGGGGCACACCTTTTACTTCATGTGTTTGCATGAATGACCAGCAGGAAGCAACATGGTCCTATGGGCTCATATGTTATTTCCTGCTGTTCCTCTAGGCTAGTATTACTCTGATGGGCAGCAGCTCTCCAGGGTCTGAGGCAGAGTTCTTGTCAGGGATAGAACCCAGGACCTTCTGCATGAAGAGCATATGTTCTGTCACCAAGCTATAATCTTTCTTTTTGGCTAGGGCCAGATGACCACACTAGAGACTTTAGCATATATGTCAACCAACACAGAGACCATGTCACTGCAGGCTTATTTACATAAGTATGTTTTGTGAATAAGCATGCAGTGGCGTTGATCTGTTCAGAACTTGTGACAAAGCAGTTATTGCCGTTCTATCCTTAGTCCCTTGTTTTGCGTATCAATTCATTTATCTTGCTGTGCCTCAATACGTTTTTGGCACAAATAATGTGATGAATAGTGAAGTATCTGTGATTCTGTTTTTGACCATGTGCCAAAAACATTTGGTCACATGAATTAACACCCACCTAAAATATTGTGGAGAAAAATATGTATTTCAGAGTAGTAATTAATTTTACTTTCTATACTATGTAAAGATGCAGTTTCAGCACTAAGCCTTCCTTTCTGCGTTACGCAGATGGCTGCCCAACCTTAATATTGCTTTAATGCATCTCTGGGTATGTGAATTCATCTCCTTAGCTGCTGATCATGCATGCTAACCTTTATGTGACTAAAAGCCAGATGAGGGATCCATGACAATTTGAATGCCGTTAAGATTCTAAGGGATCCCTGTGTTCATTTGTTCATCAATTCTTTAATCTTATTAGTAAATGCAGCATAGAATTTAGAGAACTATTTCTAAATACTGATAAAAGTTATTTTTAAATGAATTGTTAAAAAACACACACCAGGTGTCTTATATTTTCTATGTCACTTCTCAGACAATTTTATTTTTTACTGCATGTAGTCTTTTTGGCATGATCAGCTGGGATACTGGACAGCTGTGTGTATGTGTGTGTCATGCACAAAACATTTTTAACCGGATATTAAAATTGAATCTGATACATCCTGGCTTGTTGCTGACAAGCACTGATGATTGTACATTGCCCATATTATATATAAAAATACTCTTGAGCATCACTCACCCACTGATGGGGTCATCAACATTAACACACTTCTACAACAGGCAAAAATATGAAATTTGGTATACACAGTCACAGATGTTAGAATACTAAAGAGACACAGAGAGAACATGTCTGAAAATGGGACAGCTTTTTCACTTCAAACCTCAGTGAATGTTTTGCCTTATAGTAGCAGCCTGAACTCCAGCAGAATGAAAAGCAACACATGTGAAAGAAAACGGAGGAGTGACCATATGAAAAACGTGATCCAGCTTTATAAGCAAGGAGGGAGGATAGGATATAAGGTGGCCCCCAGGAATATAGGTGTGAAAATAGCACAAGCCGCATGGGTTGGAAGAGAGAGGATTTCTGCTGATTGCCGTGAATGCACCTATAATGCTTGTCAGGTGGGATATAAATGTATTATTATTATTATTATTATTATTATTGCAGAATGTACATGTGACACAGATATTTTAAAAACTGTGGGTGTTTGAATGTGCTCTTTCAAGTATTATGAAAGTCTGTCAATCAAAGGTACGGCATGGGACCACAATACCTGATGGAACACCTCTCCCGATATGAACCTACCCACACACTGCGCTCAACATCGAAGGCCCTCCTCCGGGTGCCTACTCAGAAAGAAGCCCGGAAGGTGACAACAAGAAAAAGGGCCTTCTCAGTGGTGGCCCCCGAACTATGGAATATTCTTCCTGATGAGATACGCCTGGCGCCAACATTATTATCTTTTCGGCGTCAGATAAAAACCTTCCTCTTCTCCCAGGCATTTTCAGCATTTTAGTAGTATTTAATATGCATTTTAGTGTGTGTTTAATTATGTTTTAATTCCTGATATTTTAAACTTATTTTTAAACTGCTTAATATGTGGTTTTAATTGTATGTCAGATTTTTTTTTTTACCTGTTGTGAACCGCCCAGAGAGCTTCGGCTATGGGGCGGTATATAAATTGAATAAATAAATAAATAAATAAATGAAACTGAACACAATTTAGAGAATCTCATCTCTGTCCAGCTCCAGGTGCTTGCAAGTAGCACTGCTCATTAGGAATGAATGATCCACTGTTGTCACTGGTTCCCCTAGCAGGAGAATGCCAACTGCGCTCTCTCTTCTGTCCTTCCTTTCAAGAAGCTCCACTGGTTATATCACTGGGGTAGCTTTACACCAGCCCAGCTGAGGCCTGCCCGCCCAAGGTAAAGAGTCTTTCCTGCATCTAGCAAGGTCCCTATTGTTCCCCCCTCTAAGGGTACTTCCGAGTGTAAGCTTCAGCTAGTTCTCTGCTAGATGGTGAGCATGCTTTTTTGGAAAAGCTGTTAGGCTAGGGTTGCCAGGTCCATGGCCTGAGACTGATCCTGTATCTTTAGGAGAAGAGAAAGTCAGCCAAGTGCAGGTGTTCTTGCAACACTGTAATGGGAAAAACCACAAGGTGGAATTCTTCCTTCTGCCCGCACAACTTTTAAAGATACAGAAGACCTCTTGGAGGCCGGGCATGGCAACCAAGAGGTCTTCTGTATCTTTAAAAGTTGTGGAGGGGGGAGGGAGAATTCCACCTTGTGGTTTTTCCCATTACAGAGTTGCAAGAACACCTGCACTTGGCTGATCTTCTCTTCTCCTAATGATACAGGATCAGTCTCAGGCCATGAACCTTGCAACCCTTTGTTAGGCTATCTTCACTTTCCTAGTGTCCCACAGAAAGAGAAGTGAGAGCAACTGTGAAGAGCTGAAATCCCAGCCCCCTTAAAGTTATCAGTCTGTTGGGCAGCCTGCTTTAGTTCAGTAACTGGAAATAAAAAAAGAGATCCCTGGTAAAATTTCCTAGTTGGAAATAGTCACAGAACTATACCCCCTCCTTCCCCTCCCCTCTGTCTGGCATTTTCCTGTTATGGCAGGTTCAAAAATGTATCAAATTGACCAAAAATAGTAAAATCACCCATCTAAGGTTCCAAAGCCATTCTGTTGTTTTGGAAATAGCCTGCTTCAATTTGGGATGCTTCGGGCCTGAGTCTGAAAGCAGTCTGCGTATCTCCAAAATGGTTTGGTTCAGAATTTGTGCTTCATTCAAAGTGGATGACCGCCCCGCCAGCAAAACAGAAATTGGGATATTTACGTGGAGTCAGCAGGATTCTGTAGGTGGATCCAGGGGCGTCACTACCGGGGTGCGGAGGGTGCAGCCCGCACTTGGGTGTCACCATGAGGGGGATGACACCCAGAGCCGCCCCGCCCTGCGCCGCTGCCCGGCAAGGCTGCTCCAACTCTTCCTTGGAGGCGAGCAAGACCGTGAGCAGTGTCGGCGAGGCGAGGGAGGCATTCCGGCGTTCCCAGGCCTTCTCTGGCTGGGTGCTCCTCCGGCGCGCACCCTCCCAGGGGCATGGACGGGGGTGGCCGGCCTTGAGCACTAGCGCGCAAGCACGCACACATGCAAGCCCTGCCACCTCGTCCATGCCCCTGGGAGTGCGCGTGCTGGAAGTCCGCACCCCCCTGCACTCCCGCTAGTGACGCCACTGGGTGGATCCATCTTCCTGAATGCAATCTTTGCACACAGAAAAATGCTATGGGAAGTAATCAACAATAGGAACAATCCATAGAACACCTGGGGCTGCACCTGGGGTCCATGTATTTATCATGTGACAGTTAGCACTTCCAGATCAGAATCCAGGCCTCCTCCTGCCTCTACGTCTCAACAGGTGACTAGCGCTATCAAGCCTTTATAGCACCAATAATCTTTTTATAATAATAATAATAATAATAATAATAATAATAATAATAATAATAATAATAATAATAATAATAATAAAATTTTATTTCTGAGTCGCCTATCTGGCCGAATTAACGGCCACTCTAGGCGACATACATTAATACAATAAAATACAATATAAAATAGATAAGACCATCATCATCTAACCCACTCTTCCAGTTAATAGCACGTTAACAACTAACCCATCCCAGAAATCCCATAGGCCTGCCTGAATAGCCAGGTCTTCAAGGCCCGGTGGAAACCAATTAAGGAGGGGGCATGACGAAGATCAAACGGGAGGGAATTCCAGAGGGTGGGGGCCACAACTGAAAATGCCCTCTCTCTGGTCCGTACCAACCTTGCTGTTTTAGTTGGTGGAACCGAGAGAACGTCTTGTGTGGCTGATCTTGTCAGGCGGCATAATTGGTGATGCTGGAGGCGCTCCTTCAGATAAACTGGGCCGAAACCGTATAGGGCTTTAAAGGTCAAGACCAACACCTTGAATTGGGCCCGGTAAACAATTGGCAACCAGTGTAGATCTACTAACACTGGGGTGATGTGATCACAACGACGGCTGTTCTTAATCAGCCGTGCCGCCGCATTTTGTACCAATTGTAATTTCCGGACCGTTTTCAAGGGTAGCCCCACGTACAGCGCATTACAGTAGTCTAAGCGAGAGGAGACCAGGGCATGTATCACCCAAGGGAGCAGATGAACAGGAAGGTAGGGTTGCAGCCTTCATATCAGATGTAGTTGGTACCAAGCTGCCCGGCTCACTGCTGAAATCTGAGCCTCCATGGACAGCTGGGAGTCTAAAATGACCCCAAGGCTGCAGACCTGGTCTTTCAGGGGTAATCTTACACCATCAAACACCAGGTCTATATCTCCTAATCTTCTCCTGTCTCCCACGAGCAACACCTCGGTCTTATCGGGGTTCAGCTTCAGCCTATTCCTTCCCATCCATCCACTTACGGATGCCAGGCACTTGGACATGGTATCCACAGCCACCTCTGGTGAGGACTTAAACGAGAGATAGAGCTGAGTGTCATCCGCATATTGGTGGCACTGCAGCCCAAATCTCCTGATGATGGTCCCCAGCGGCTTTACATAGATGTTGAATAGTATGGGGGAGAGGATAGAACCCTAAGGCACTCCACAAGTGAGAGGCCAAGGGTCTGAAAACTCATCCCCCAATGCCACCCGCTGATGCCTGTCTGAGAGATAGGAACGGAGCCACCGTAAAACAGTGCCCCCTATGCCTAATCCCTCCAGGCAAGCTAAAAGGATACCGTGGTCGACGGTATCAAAAGCCGCTGAAAGGTCCAGGTGGACGAGGAGGGTATATTCTCCCCTATCCAATGCCCTCCTCATATCATCCACCAGGGCGACCAAGGCTGTTTCAGTTCCATGTCCAGTCCTGAAGCCCGATTGGAATGGATCTAAATAATCTGCTTCATCCAAGTGTGTCTGTAACTGTTTGGCCACCACTCGCTCAATCACCTTGCCCAAGAATGGTAAATTAGAGACTGGGCGGAAGTTGTTCAACTCTTGGGGGTCCAAGGAGGGCTTTTTCAAGATGGGTTTTATTACCGCCTCCTTGAGGGCTAGTGGCATTGCACCCTCCTCTTAGGATGCATTTACCACTGCCTTTATCCCTTCGCTCAGTCTTTCTTTGCAGCTCATAATGAGCCACGAAGGGCAAGGGTCTAACAAGCAGGTGGTTGGCTCACAGTAGAGAGCACCTTGTCCACTTCCTCAGAGGGAAGAGGCTGAAACCGATCCCACTTGATCGGAATGCAACTGGTCAACTCTGGCTCACTTCCTGTGTCCACGACGTACAGAATCATGCTCTTCAGACTTTCGATTTTATCAGCAAAGTGTATAGCAAACATGTCACAGGAGGCTTTAGAGTGCTCCATGGGTTCCTGAGCAACTGGACCGACCAGGCTTCAGACCACTTGGAACAACCTCCTGGGGGAACACTCTGCGGATGCAATAGAGGCAGCAAAGAATTCCCTCTTTGTTGCCCTTGTTGCCACTTGGTAGGCAGCTATTGCTGCTCTAACCAGTGTCCGATCGTTTTCAGAGCATGATTTCCGCCATCGGCGCTCTAGCCGTCTCACCTCCTGTCTCAGACCCTGCAACCATGGTGTATACCAGGGTGCTATCTGAGCTCTATTCAGGGGGAGAGGGTGTTTCGGAGCCACCCGGTCTACCGCCTTAGTGATCTCCCTATTCCACTCCATCACCAAGGTTTCAACCGGGCGTCCTTCAGACGGCTCCAAATCTCCCAGTGCATTCAGGAATCCTCTGGGATCCATCAGGCGTCTGGGGCAGACTATCCTAATAGGCCCTTTTCCCTTGCGGAGGGTGTGTGGCATTGAGAGGCCTATATTCACCAGATAGTGATCTGACCATGACACTGGTTTAGAAAAATTAGCCCACATTTTCAGAACACTTCCCTCCCCTCCCGAGACAAACACAAGGTCAAGAGCATGACCGGCTACATGGGTGGGCCCTATATTACTAAGGTGCAGTTCCCATGAAGCCATGGTTTCCATGAAATCCTGAGGAGCTCTAATGAGGACGGCCTCGGCGTGGACGTTGAAGTCCCCCAAAACCAGTAGGTTGGGGGAAAGCAACCGGACACTCGAGACCACCTCGAGCACCTCGGCCAGGGAGTCTGCCGTGCAGTGGGGTGGGCGGTACACATGTAGAATCCCCAAACTGCCCTTTGGGCCAACCTCCAGTACATGCAGTCAACAAACTTGGTCTCATGGAGAGGGGGTCTGGCGAAAACCAAGGACTCCCGATAGATGACTGCCACTCCCCCTCCCCGCCTACCAACCCTTGGCTGCTGTGCGTATTGGAAACCGGCTGGACACATGGCCCCAAGTATAGGAGCTGAGGCTTCATCCATTTTGGTATTCATATGCAGGGAGGCCTCCATTGCTGTGTACATGGGGTTCCTATGATTATTTACAATTTTGGTGTACAACATTGTTATTTATACCCAGACGGATTTTTCAGTTTCTGCTCATTGTGTTTCAAAGAACATGAAATATAATTATACTTCCTATATACTTTGTATTTCAACTTCATGCAGTAGCACACATTGTTTTGGTGTGTGTGTGTTTACAAAATCAAGCTGTTCATGGTTCTGGGATTGTTTCCTTACTCAGAGACTCAGGCTGAGAGAATGCTAGTATGCTTTTATGAAACAGGCACGGGCAAGTTCAGCATTAAGTGAAGTAAACTGCAGAGATTGTCTTCAGGTTCTCACACCCTCCAGGTCAGAACAAAATCCCCTATTAATTAAACAGAAATTATAGCTGAAATACATCACTTGGCAAAAGAAACCCACTGTGGGTTTTGTTTTGTTTTGTTTTTTTAGGAAGATGATTGAAATAATTAAACATGCTTTGACTGGTGACATTTTAGATAACTCTTAAAATGCCATCCAGGGTTGATATTTGAAATTGATTCAACAGTGGAAATCACGACAGATCCTACAGAGGGTGTAAAGTAAACGGTAGTGTCTTTAAAATATTGTTGCCCATCAGGTACTCTTGCTTGACTAAGAGTTCCTTGAGGAAAAATAGAGATTCAAGGGAGCTGGTTCCTTTTAATAGTTGAGCAAGAGCATTTATTGTGTGGCTGCTACCAGAAGCTCAACTTGGGAATAGCAGAAATGTGAGAATGATCAGTAGCTTCAGTATTTTCTTTCTTTGTCTCCTTCAAGCTTCTTTTCTTTCTCAAAGATATTTCTACATGTATCTTCTCCTGGGGTGGAGGAGGCAACTTGAGGGGAGCACAGGTAGAAAAACAGCCAGATGCATAATACCTGCCATCATTGATTTCACCCCTTCCATCTTCATGGAACTCCCTGAAAACGTCACTTCACTATGCTTATTCTGCCTCATCTGGCCATTGTGTTATGTATTATATTGCATCCTAGACTCCATATTTAGGACTGCTTTAATGTCCCTATTGCTGATCTGTTAGCAAGTGATCAGACCTTAATATCTATCATGCTGGTATATTGGCTGAAAAAGCCACAGTTCCTTCATGCAACAAGTACTGCAGTGTGAAAGAAATTTTAGAAGCTGGGACAGAAGTGCTACCATTTTAATCCACAAAACTGATACAATAAGCCCCGTGTGTGAAAGCTGCCCAAGGCTCCCAGTGAGGCCCCTGTGCTGTAGTCCCAATCTCACTGCTGCCTTGCCCCGTCCCGTCCCGTCCCGTCCCATCCCAGATCTGTCCAGGTAAGCTGAGCAATTCTATTGCTCTGTCCCACCACACAGACTGCTACTGAGGCCTAGTCTGAGCTTGAGTTTTCCAAGGAAGGGCAAATTATAAGTCAACATCCAGCACCTGCCTCTCGATGGCAGCTGTGGATACTTTGAAATCCCACAGAGATAAAAGTTCCCCTACTTTTTCTTGCTTTCCTGCAAAGTTGTTAGTGTACGTGTGTGAAGAGATGCTCAATGCATTGCCTAACCCAAAGAATACTCTCCACAGTCTCAGAGGTATAACCCACAGACAGAAAATGTGTGAAGAATAGTAGAATGAGTCTGAGAACCAGATGGGGAAAAACAAAATCAGACAAAACAGTGAAGAGAAATGTTGGTGGCAGACATAGTTTAGGAACAATGCTGGGAAATAAATTTAATCTATCGACTTTCATTCTGGTACACTTCTGGCTTTTATTGTGTATTTGGTATGTACTTTAGATCATCTGTGAATCACCTACTACAAAACCTGCCAGATATCATTTCCCCATTTTTCTTTTTTTCAAGGCTACATCAGGGTATTCCTGGCTTTTTTGGCCCTTCTTAAATAAGCCTTGATTTATAAATTTCTATTGATGTACCCCCATACACTAAAATAGTGTGAATGCACAAGTGTGTGCTGCAAGTTTTTACAGTTCTGCAATAAGGAAGTATGAAAAAGTTTAAAAAAACACAACAAGCCATTAAAACATTTGAAAACACACCTATACGGTAGTAGCATGAAGAGCAAAGAACTTCAGACTAAATCATTTCAGTGCACAGGATAATTTAAGATAACCAAGATTGCAGTAATTCAAGAAAATTTGCCCTTTCCTAAATTGCAATACAATTTGCCATATTCACACAGGTTCTTATACTGACAGCTTTCTGATAAAGCACTAACAGCTTGCCTTGAGCCACAATTAATTAATAGTGTACAGTTGCCATAAGTCGGAATCGACTTGAAGGCAGACCATTTCCATTTTCATTACTGCAAAAATAACTTCTTTTGGCCACTCCAAAGTTCCAGTTTTCCAGCAGTATTATTCTGTAGTAGCAGGAGTGTCATTACTTTGGAATATGTTGTGGTAGGGTTGATGGATACACAAGAAATGGTTTGGTTGTGAAACGGAGGAAACAAACAAACTGTTTTGTGCCATCAACTTTCTGTAGGAGAATTGTGTGCGTAGCCAGATAGCATATTTGAAATTTCTATTTCAGCTAGGGTTGCCATATCTCCAGTTTTTTTAAAAAGTGTACATGCTGCAGTGTTATACTTTTCTGATTAAGGAGTCAAACACATATAAATTTGACTGGATTGTAGAAGAGGGCAGTTTATTTACTGTATCTTATTCATAACCTGTTTTGAAAACCTTCCCAACGTGATGAAGTGTTTCTGGGAGTAAAGATGCAATGCTAATTCCACATACCGGGGAGTTAACCCCACTGAATTCAGTAGGACTTATTTTAGAGTAGACATGGTTAGGATTGTGCTGAAAATCAATAGGACTTTCGTATGAACATAGAAAAGGACTGTGCTGTAAATCTTTCTCTCCCCCTCCGATCCTTTTTTTTTTTTAAGCAGTTAGGCAGGGCTTACTTAGACGTCACTGCTTTTATTTGGCAGGAAACTAATATTAATTTTTAAAAAAAAGCTTTTCTGCAATGGCCAAGTGGTTTTGACAATAAACTATTATATGGGATGTATGTATTTTTATATCTCCAGTGTGTGTGCATATGGAATCTTTCCAACAACCCTGTGAGGTAGGGTTGGAAACCAAGGCAGCTCACAACAATAAATAAAGCCATTTGAAATCCAATAACCATAAAACAAGTATAAAACAGTTGCAAAACAGCTTAAAGTGGCATGATGCTGAATTTTGGATTGGGTGAGTGAAGTTCCTTATCACTGAATTGCAGTCCCGAGTAAGTCCCATTGAATACATTGGGACTTGCTTCTGAGCAAACATGCATAGGATTGTACTATAAGTGTGCCCTTCTTCCTTGGGGTGGTCATGGTCCTCCTCTGTTGTTTTCACCCTGAGGGGCAGAGAGATGGTGCGTAGCCCACGGTCACCCAGTAAACTTTGTAGCTTATTTCCATTTTAAAATTTAATTAAAATGATTTATACATAGGCAAAGTTTATGAAGTAATGCAGATAATACATTTAAAGCACATCCAACTTGCATTTAAAGCTTACGAGTTCCCTCAAAAGAATCCTGGGAAGTGTAGTTTCCCCCTCACTGTTACAGTTCCCACCACCCTTAACAAACTACAGTCCCCAAGATTCTGTAGTGGGATTCATGTGCATTCATGTGTGTTGAATGTGCTTTAAATGCATGGTGTTGATCTGCCCTAGTATGTTGTGCATTCATTAGTGAATTGAAAAGAACAATGATAAAAGATACATTTTTAAACAGGGCTGTAGCTCAGTGGTAGGGCACATGCTTTGCCTGCAAAGGTCCAAAATTCAATCTCTGGAAGAGATTATTGCTGGAATCCTGGAGAGCAAATATGCCATCAATACTGAGCTAGATGATATCAAATGGCCTGACACGGTACAAAACAATAAAGAGACCCAAGGGCCATAGTGACTCCAAAATGTATTCATGTATTTTATGTACAACATTTATATACTGCTTTATTATTAAAAACTTCAAAATGGTTTATAGAAGGAATTAAAACAATAAAATTATTGGCAAAAACAGTTAAAGACAGGTATTTAAAACATTCAAGATTATTTATTTATTTATTATTATTTGATTTATATCCCGCCCTTCCTCCCAGCAGGAGCCCAGGGCGGCAAACAGAAGAGCTAAAAACACATCAAAACATCATAAAAACAGACCTTAAAATACACCAAAACAAAACAACTTTAACATATTTTTAAAAAAGCTTTTAAGACATCTTTAGAAAAGGGTTAAAAACCGTATTGTTTGATTTAAAAAAACATATTAAAAAGCAATCCCAACGCAGACGTAGACTGGGATAGGTCTCAGCCTAAAAGGCTTGTTGAAAGAGGAAAGACTTCAAAAGGTGCCGAAAAGATAACAGAGATAAAACCAACAGTGACCTAAAAACAGATAAAAAACACAGTAGCTTCTACATATCTGGGTAGGCTTGCTTAAACAAAAATGTTTTTAGTATCTGGTGAAAAGAGTACAATGAAGGGCCTAATGTCAATAGGCAGGGAGTTCCAAAGGGTAGGTGCTGCCGCACTAAGGGACTTATTTCTTACAAGAGCAGAATAAGTACTATGTGGCATGTGTAACATGGAAAGCACACCTTGAACTTGGCCTGGTAGCAATTCGGCATCCAGTGCAGATTTCATAGCAGATTTCAAAGCAGCCCACATGGTAGGCAGGAAAGGGTAGAGAATTTTCTTAACTCTTACTCATTTTTCAAGCCTCTCTCTGCAGTGAAGGGTCAAGTCTGTAAAGAATTTTGGAGCAACCATATTAAAAGGCAGGCAGGGCATTCTAGGCAAGGAGTTGCCAACCCTGCTTTGATATGAATATTGTTGCAGAGGATCCCTAGTCAAGCCTTACCAACAGCACAATCCTAACAATATCTACTCAGAAGTGAGTCCTGTGGAGTTCTATGGGGCTTAGTCCCTTAGTAAGTGTGTTTAGAATTGCAGCCTTCAGGGGCATCCATCTTCACTCCTGAGTGCTCCCATCTAACAACACAAGGCTCCTTTCTTCCTACAATTGCCTTCTGGTGATTGGCCTGGCCTAAGGGCACTTAAACCCTTTTTGCCAGAAGCAAGTAGGCTAGATTACATGTTCCTTACCCAAGCTCTCTAAGCAGGTGAGAAGGAATGATCCTGTCACTTCAGCTGGACCTAGAAACACCCTCATTTAACTAAGATTTCTATCTTAATTTCCAATCAGAGAATTTATTTTTGTTTGAGTAGTGTGCTCCAAGGAACTGTGGTTGATGTTTAATGTATCATGTTTAATGACATCACTCGGGCCCAACCCATGACAATACTAGGGCCTGCCCCATGATATCACTAGGGCCTGCCCCTGAAATCTCAGGGTTTGGGATGTTTCTGACCTGGCAACCATAATTTCAGCTACTGACAAAGCAAGGTACTATTCCAGTGTCTTGCCTGTTCAGCTTGCAAATCACTGCTGTAGGAATTTCAGAGAAACCCCTGACTCTGTATGCAATTTAGACCTCAGTACTTAAAGGCACACTTTTTCTCAAACTTACCTACACATGCCCTAAAACCATCTGTGGAGATCCTTCTCTGAATATCTGCTCTAGCTGAAGTACAGAGGATGGCAATGAGTCAGGAGGTCTTTTTGGCAGTGGCCCCGATTATGGAATGCTCTTTTCAGAGAGGCCTGCCTGGTGTCAATTTTAATGTTGTTGTTTTTTGCAGCAGGCCAATATATTTATTTATTCATATAAAACATTCTATCCTAGACTTGCCAGGTCAGAAGCAACCCAAAACCTGAGATTTCAGGGGCGGGCCCTAGTGATGTCATGGGGTGGGCCCTAGTGATGTCATGAGGCGGGCCCTAGTGATGTCATTAAGCATGATACATTAAGCATCAATCACAGTTGCTTGGAGCATACAATTAAAAAAATCTGATTGGAAATTAAGATAGAAATCTTAGCGAAAAGATGGAGCCTGGGTAGCGAACATTTAATCTAGCCTACTTGCTTTCAGCAAGAAGAGTTAAGTGCCTTCAGGCCAGGCCAGTCATCATAAAGTCATTGTAGGGACAAAGGAGCTTAGTGTTCTGGAGATGTTAGATGGGAGCATTGGGGAGTAAAGATGGATGCTCCTGAAGGCTGCAATTCTAAACACACTTACTAAGGGATTAAGTCGCATAGAAATCAACAAGACTGACTTCTAGTAGATATAGTTTGGATTGTGCTGTTGGTAAACCTTGGCTAGGGTTCCTCTACAAAGGCATCCATATCCAGGCAGGGTTGGCAACCCCCTGCCTGGAATGCCCTGCCCTTATCTTTTAACGTGGCTGCTCCAAACTTCTTTACAGATTTGACCCTTCACTTCAGAAAGAGGTCTGAGAAATGAGTAAGAGTAAGAAGTATCTTTTAAAATTGTTCTTTTCAATTCACTCTTGAATGCACATCATACCTAGGGCAGATCCACACCATTCATTTAAAGCACATTCAAAACCCATTTGAAGCACATGAATGCCACCACAGAATCATGGGAACTGCAGCTTGTTAAGAGTGGTGAGAACTATAACTGTGAGGGGGAAATGACACTTCCCAGGATTCTTTAGGGGACATTGTGTGCTTTAAATGCGAGTTGGATGTGCTTTAAACGAATTGTGCGAATCCACTTAATAAATTTTGCCTGTATGTAAATTGTTTTAATTAATTTTTCAAAATGGAAATGAGCTATAAACTGTAGTGGGTGACAATGTGCTACTCACCATCTCTCAGCCTATCTGTCCCTCAGGATGAAAACAATGGAGAACCATGACCACCCCAAGGCATACTTAAAATGTAAAGGAAGTATTGTACAACCATAGTGTGAAATCGGATACTTATTGGGACACAGTATGACAAAATATTTATATAAGCATGACTATCAAATATGTTTATTATTTATACAACCTGTAAAGATATTTATAGTGCAATCCTATGTTTGTTTATTCAGAAACAAATCCCAATGAATTCAATGGGGCTTACTTAACCAGGGAAAACTGTACCCTGAAGTGATAAGGAACTTGTTCTTTTAACAAGCCTTTTAAATTGAGACCTTATCCCAGTCTGTGTCTGTGTTAGAATGGCTTTTTAATATGTTTTGAAACCTTTTCTTTAAAAAAATGTTTTAAAGCTTTTAAAAATGTTTTTAAAGATGTTTTGTTTTAATATATTTTAAAGACTGTTTTTATGATTTTTAAAGTGTTTTAGTGCTTTTTTTTGCCGCCCTGAGCTCCTACTGGGATGAAGGGTGGGATATAAATCAAATAATAAAAATAAATAAACTTCATTCACTCAACCCAAAATTCAGAATCATGCCACTTTAAGCTGTTTTGCAACTGTTTTACTTGTTTTATGGTTATTGGTTTTTAAAGTGATTTATTTCTTATTGTGAGCTGCCTTGGTTTCCAGTCACCAACCCTACCTCACAGGGTTGTTGGAAAGGACACACAGAGAGGTGTAAAAATACACCCTATATAATCCTAACCATGTTTACTCAAAAGTAAGTCCTAATGGAGTATTGGATTAAATACTTTCATATTTCATAGCCCAGGGTCTGACTCTTGCACAGAAGAGAAAAAAAAAACTTTAAGCCATATTACTTACACAAACTGCAAAATCTGAAAGCCTCCATTTTCGTTGAAATTAAGTTTAGGCATGCCTGGATCAACAAGTCACAACCCTGGCTTCATTTATTGGCTACAATCCTGAAAGGGCGGGGTTAGAGCCAGAGCTTGAAAAAGTTACTTTTTAAACTACAACTCCCATCAGTCCCAGCCATCATGGCCACTGGATTGGGCTGGTGGGAGTTGTAGTTAGAGCTAGGAGCTCTTCTAAACATCTGTAAAACAGATTTAACAGTCGTGCGGGGGGGCGGTTGACATTTTGGTGTATATCTCGGGAACCAGACCACCTAGAAACAGAGTCCGGAGATTAAGGGGCGCTAGCCGGAGAGCCGGAGGGGGCCTCCAAAAACCAGAGACTCCGGCCAAAAACCGGAGACCTGGTAACCCTATCCTACCTTCTAGTGCCCATGAACTGCTCATTCCTATACTCCCAGGCCTTTTAATATCCTTTAACTTCTTTAATATAATTTTAACATCATTTAATATTAGACTCTACCAACTGATGGTGATTGTTTGGTTTTAGCTGGTGCAAGGTGATATTAGCTGCTTATGTGATTAAATGATTTGTGTCTAGGGATGGAAATATCTATCAGTTTTGGTTCTCTTCAGTTTTTCATTTGTCCAATCTTAAATTCAGTTTTGCAGCAATTTGTGATTTATTTTCATATCTTCATGAAAATTCCTCAGCATTTTAGCACAAATATCTCCTAATAAAAACATTTTATGCAGTTTTCACTAATAAACAGATATTTGCAAGCAATTCCTCCTAATATAATGCATTTTGTATGTTGTTTTCACTAATCTATTCATTTTATGCACATTCCCCCCCTAATATATGCATTTCTGTAAACATTGGTTGGAGAACTGCCCCACAAAATTTAGGTAAGTGTGAATTTTGAAGGATGACTGTGTTTAGGTTCTCATATTGGTCTCAAATTCATAAGTGTGAATTCGACTTTAAATGCAAACCGAATCAAATTTCTACCCCATCCATCCCATGTTTGTGGCATTTCTTAATTTTTATGCTGGTCTTGGTGCTGGATGTTAGTGGGGGAATGTTTGTATTTTAATTTTGTTTTATATTAATGTACTGTACATTGCCTGAAGAATGTATTTTTGAGACAACTAATAAATATTACTAACTAATAAATAAACAAGATCTTCCCACACTTGAACATACTTTTGCATGATTGTGGCCAAGCCAAAACCAAGGAGTAAAATATTCCTGTTACCTTTCCATTTAGCATTTTTCAAAAGCCTCCTTTTATTCCCATCTCTACATCATCTGGTAACAGGAATAAACACCAAAGAGCGACTGTTATACAAGCATAATTTGCTTTCTTCTTATTATGAGCAAGATCCAGCCAAAGTCAAGCGCTTTTAAGTCCCATTGATTTCAGTGGTAGAAGTAAGCACATGTTAAGTTTCCTATACATTTCCATATAATATAAAGTATACAGGGCACAAAGGAGACTATTTTTGACTGGTTCATGCTCTATGTACTTTTTATTTTACAAACTATTCAACTGTAATGTGAAGAAGCAGTTTTAAATGCAAGGTGAATAATAACCTAAACCTGTGTTAACCATTTTGTAAGAACCTGTTTGCTTTAAAAAGCAGTATACATTCTTTTTTTGCTTATATATACAGTCTAAACTTAATAATGCTTTTCTCTACAGTCTGAACTAGTATCCACCTGCTTGCAGATAAAACTCAAAAGTCTGAAATTCCAGTTTGTTGACCTTAGTTTCTACATTCCACTCACCTTTTTATAGTAGGCACATCCAGTCACAGGCACCATGCAATTAGAAGATTTAACATGTCACTACTTGGCATAACTGATCTCAAATACATTTCTGGAGTAGGTACTGTCTTTATCTCCAGGAGGGGTTTTGTGTCTTTTTTTCATCACAGTTTTATGGGGTAGCCATTAATATTTCCAACCGCAACAAAGGAACTAAATAATGCAAACCATTTTGAGATGGTCATAAAAGCAGATGGATGTCAACAGATCTTGTTGTCTTCTGCTGTATTGTACAGAGTGACTTTATGTTCATTTGGCTTCCAAAATGTCAAATGCAATGTGTACAGGCAAACCCTCAAAACTAAACTAGTTTGTGAAGAAGGATTCATCTATGTCGTAAAGGTATTTTGGCATGCAAAATAGCACTGAATCAAAATGGGAGGTTGTGTAGAGAACATTTCATCCCCTGTAAGATTAGGCCCAGTTTCAGGCTTTTTTGCATCCCTTTGCCAAAGGATGGGAAATGGTTTGGAAGGGAGTATGGATCAGAGTGAAGAGGGAATGTGTCTCCAATGCCAAGACCAGAGCTTGGAAAAGTTACTTTTTTGAACTACAACTCCCATTAGCCCCAGCCAGCGCCATGTTGGCTGGGGCTGATGGGAGTTGTAGTTCAAAAAAGTAACTTTTCCAAGCCCTGGGGCCCAAGACAATTATGACACTCCTTCATATGGGGATGCATGTATGAATGGCTATCCCACTACAAATAATGCCACACAAAAGAATTTCATAGGGATTCAGATGTGTTTCTCTGCACCAAATTAACTATATGTCTCCAAGTGGTTTAAAGAAAAAACACAGAATATACAACATTTAAAACATGCATTAAAACATCAAAGAATAGAACATTAGAACAACATCCATGGTGTAAAAGCCTCCTGAGAATAAGACCATTTTAACCTGGTGTCTGAAACTTAGCAGGATCCGTACCTGGCTAATTTTCTAATAGGAGGAGGTTCCATAGAGCTGGGCCCACTTCTCTGAAGACATGATTCCCAGTTGATGTGAGTCATGCTTCTGGTCTATGGGGGAGCCTAATAGCGTTCCCCCAGATGATCTCAGTGATTGACCTGGGACACATCCATATGTATGCACATCCCAATGAGACAAATCCTTGGCCTGGCTGCCTTCTTTCTTTCTTTCTTTCTTTCTTTCTTTCTTTCTTTCTTTCTTTCTTTCTTTCTTTCTTTCTTTCTTTCTTTCTTTCTTTCTTTCTTTCTATCCTGCCCTTCCTCCCAGCAGGAGCCCAACCCAACCAGCAGCAGTTTGGTGGAACAATGGGTCTCTGAACAGGTATGAAAAAAATTATGAAAGATTGGAAGGAAGGTTTTTTTTATTAATGTGTTAACACCCTGCCACCCAAAACCGGCAACTTCTGCAGAAAAAAAAAATCAAACCTCTGTGAAAACATGGCACAGCACCAGGGCAAACTTCTTTGCAGATAGTTCATTCATCCTGCCCAAATCCTGTAAAACAGGTTGTTACTATTTTCATTTTATTGCGAGAAATCTGAGACAGAGAGAGTGACTTTCATAAGGCTACCTAGTTATATCTTCAGCAGAATTGAACTGAGGATGACACCCTAACCAGAGGACTTGCAAAGTCTCTGAAAGCCAAGGAAAGTTAGCCTGTGTAGCCCATGCGTCACTGTGTATCATGGTGTCTGTGTCTCCCCCTTCCCCCGCAGTTGAAACCACGAGACCGATCCCACTAAGGTCCTCGCACACTATTTCTGACTGTTATTAATGTAGAAAGAATAAGGGAGAGAAGATGCTAATATTTCTAATGAGCAGTTTTGGTCAATGTAGATTTTACATTCACATTACAAACTGACTGAAACAAGAAGTGCTTTAAGTGTTTCATATGGAAATAGCCTAGTTAGTGAGCTGGTTGAGTTTGTCTTCCTCTTTTCTGCCCACATCTTTATGAGTACAAATTCACATGGAGCCATGTTGGACAATGCTTTTCAAAAATCTTCTTGAAGAGCCGTCATCTTGGTGAAAAACACAAATAAAGTCAATGTGTTCTTTTGTGCAGTAGTTACTGATGCCAGTGTTTTGTAGCAATAAACTTTGTTCACTGGGTTTATTATGCCCCCCAGCTGAAGGTGTGATGGAGCCACTAAATCTAGTTGCTTTTTCTTCTAACTGTGCAGTTAGGAGAGACACAACCTCTTCCCCCCCCCCAAAAAAAACCCCTCAGTCACGATTCACATCTGCTGAAACCGTAATTTCTTTATTGGGATAACATATCTGAATGAAGCTGGGGAATGGTTATAGTTCAAGCCTCCTCTTTGTGTACCTCCGTATTACTAGGAGAGCAGCAAATGTAAGAGGTCTCTTAAGTATGAGTTGGGAGGAGCAGCTATATCCAATTATGTCACTTACTACGTAAGAATGGCTTTATTAATTGTCCTTCTGCTTTATTATTTTCTTTCCGTACCTAGCCACAGTTGCCTTTAGTGGAGAGTTTCTACAACAAAAAGATTTCCTTTTGCACATAATTAAACTCCAGACTCTAAAGCACAAGTGTCTTCTTTTCTACTCTAAATAGAACAATGTATATTGAGAGGGTTTCAGCTGGTAGCTTCTTATTCTTACAATGGCCACTAGAGGGCATTATGTTCTCAAGCACCTATTGCCTTAATGCTGTGGTTCTCTCAAGCAAGAAGCCTGGTTGGCCTTCTCTGTAATGAGCCTCTAGCTTGCCATACAAGGAATGAACAAAGTCGAAAAGGAGGAAAAACAAGGGGAGATTTAAATATACTCCCAAATACAGAAAAGCAACAAGAAATGAGCAAAGAGTGTGTTAAGGGTTAATATTTTCTCACAACAATTGCTTTTCTGAAGGCACTGAAAATAACAGACCTATGTGTATTATAAATAAGGGCTGAATATTCTTGGTTAGAGAACCTGACAAAATTAAAATGCTTGCATTTTGACTTTATCTGGCAATAAAATAGAGGTTTTATAATTTTCTTATGTTATACTTTCACACATGTTTTGCTCAATTTTTATGTAAAGAGGCTCAGCCAAGTTGCCCGCTAGCCCCAATGCCATAGACTGCAAGTAATCTTTTGGAGCTCTTTTTCTCCTCAACTAAGTTGCAGCTTGTATTATGGCTTCTGCTATGTTGAGCCCAGGCCCTCTCATGAGGAGCGGGGAGGAAGAAGGCATGACTTTCAGGTGCCGCAGCAGTTAGAAAGCCTGGACATTCCAGTTGTTGTTGAGGCTAGTCCCGACCTTGCAGAGGAGAGCGAGCTTGCCGCCCCGTCAGTTCCCACGGATAGCCCTGCCCTCCGAGGAGACAGCCCTCAGCCTCCAAGCACACCCCCTGGACCGTTAAGGGATGCTCCTGAGAAAGCAGTAACTCCTCCTTCAACAAGCTTTCCCACCCGCTGCTCCCCAACCTGCCGATAAGGAACCTGTTCTGTCCGACGAGGCTTTGGATGTTGGCCCCCCTTCACCGCGCACACGACGTCTAGAGAAGTGGACGGGGCGGAGGGCGTGTGTGCGCAGGAGTGAGAGGTTACTCCTGAAGTCCTTCTCTATTTAAGTCTGCCGGGCTCAGAACTGGGTGCTGAATCAACTCCTTCCACATGCTGCAGAGCATGTCTAGAGTGTAGTTAGGAAGTTGTAGTGAGTTAGCATAGGGTTTCCTATGAGGCGCGCTGTCTTTGATGTATCGATTCCTTTAATAAAACAAGAATTGATTGCACCCTCGTCTCAGCATCGTGAATCCCACTTTGAACAGGATATGCTATCACAAAGAGCCTTTTAATCAATTGAACCCTGGTGAGGGTTGGGAAGCTGGCACTTGATAAGGTTATCATATACTACTATCGATTATTATGAGATCTCAATGTCCATATTCAGCCTTTGCCATCTTCTTCCAGTAATGACGACATCTCAGGAACCCTGGAAAACATCTGGAAAGTGCTCTTTCTCTTAACGGCTCCATGACTGTCCCCTGGGCAGAATTAGACTGAACAAAAAGAGGACACAAGAGATCAGGAGATACTCTTGCATTATTAACCCAAACTTGCAGCATCCATGAGATTTTCCCAGGAGCAAAAAGAGCTTTTAAAAAGAATCTGCCTGTGTGAATGGGGAAGGAGGAGGATGTTGTTTGTGAAATTTGAATGTATGTATGTATTGTGTGGGTGATGGGGAAGGAGATGCAAGGCCCAAACCTGACCATGGTCCATTGGATGAAATGCACAAGATGGATAGACTGGCAATCAGACTGCCTGCCCAATTAGCATATCATAGTGGTTGGTAGGAATGATAATTGCTTTGGTGACAGTCCTATCTGTTGCCCCTTATGGGAGCCCATGCTGCTTGGGTTAGAGGCTGGTAGGATCAATCCTGTTCTTGCTAGCTCCTTGGAGAGCTAATATCCCAATGAAGTCTTGATTTTTTCTCCTCAACACCCTTAATTAGAGACCATGGTTAATGAGAAAGACAGAGTTGGGGCCACCCCCACCATGTTCGTGAATACGAAGCTGGATAGTGTTTCCCAGCTTGGCTTCTCTACACTTATGCATGGTCTTGTTGCTCTGAAGTGTGATAGCTCAGGGTTGGCATGCTGGGTCTGGCCATATCCTTCTTGTCTACAGCAGGGATGGGGTTTGCTGCCTAGCTCTGATCTGCTTGTATTCCGATAGTCCATTGTTTGATCGCGACCCACCCTTTTTTTGTTCCATTTGGCCCTCGCTGATTTGATCCACTGTTTTCTTTTTTGGTTGTGAAAACAATTGTGTAATTTTTATGTAAATGATCTTGGTGTTGCATGTGGTTTATTTTTTCTTATTTATCACACCTACACATTGTTACGAATGCATCAGTTTAGAGGAAATTACAAAGATAATTACGTAAAATCAGGAAAAAATGTGAAAAAATATATGCCAATTATAGCTGCAGCCTGCCCCAAAAAGTCTGTACTGATTACAGCCACAGCCCACCACAAGAAATCAGTGCTGGTCTGAAAAGATGGATTGTTGAATTCAGTCAGAATCCCGTACTAAGTCCAATTTAGCGGATATTTCCCCCCATCCCTAGTCTACAGACACATTGAATTTCTCACCTTCATTTTAATTGCTCAGATGTAAACTCATTGTTTGATGTCAAACTTTCCCCTAGGATCTTGCATATTAGAATGCAATCATTATGCATTAGTTATGTGGAAACCACTTTTGTTTCTATAAATACAAGCTCTTCCTTTGGCAAAGAAGTTGGATACTCTGTGACCTCTATCATGGAACAAATAACGAGGTCGACATTGGAATAAACCGCTTTACAAAATATGCACCCTGATCTAGCTAATGACTGGAGTCCTAATCAGATAATTGGTGATCATGCTGATCAGCAGTTTGAGAGGCATAGGGCATAAAGGAAATGAAATAGCTGATAGGTGCTATTGTTGACTTTTTGACTGGGTTTATATTCATATATCCTTTTGTGTGTACAGTTCCTCTTACAGTTAGGTATACACTTGCATAAGCATCCTAACTGGATCAGGGCCCTGAACTTTTAAGCACATACCTATCTTTTCCAAGCAGTGTGCCGTGAAGAAACAACACCAAACTACTAAATTTTTTTTTATAAAAAACAAACACATTCATGGATAATGAATGTTGATAGTAGCTGGATGTTAGCATTCACTCTAAAGTGAGTCCGAAGGAACACAATACTTCTTTTCCTAAAATGAATGAATTCATTATTTTAGGTCAGTAGTGGCTCTGTTTTTTTAAGTACGAGAGTAACCATTTTTAAGCCTGCAAGTCCTATACATAGTTACCTGGGAATAGCACCATTTAACGCAGTGGGGTTTACTTCAGAGAAGGGCAAAACTGTGTATTTTATTGTTTAGATCTATTTGAGCTATGCAAATGAATGGCATTACTCTTACTCAGATTTCCTCAGTGCTGTGTGAATATATGTGTGCCTTTTCATTTTCCTGAATGCAGGGAGAAATCCATTTGGACAAGGGAAATCATCACCTCCTTGATGTATCTCTCGCTCTGTCCCATGCCTTACCAGTCTTCCAGCTGGCAAGCTAACCTCTTTAGAGCCAGCCGCCAAAGCTGATCCATGAGACAGTCCACAAATGCTATTTAATGCAGTTCCATAGGAGTGCTTTGTGTCCAAGTCACTGAACATGCAATTCCTAGGATGCAAGGTCAGCCCAGTATGAGGTAGGGTTCTTGCCAATACCTTATGCCAAGGGTTATACAGATATAATCTGTTGGGCAGGAACCCAAAAAGTTTCAGCCCAACTCAAAAGTAGGTAGGCTCTATTTGTTTTACTGCAAGGGTGTGTGGGTTTTGGCCCATTACTGCCTTACCATAAATTCATCTTCTTTTGCAACTTCATAAAACACCAGATGAATGATGACTTTTTCCTCAAGGTCTTTTCACCTCTTGCCATGCCCAGAAGTATAGTTTAGGACAATAGTAGCAGCACAGGACTTGCTATGGCAGCAGTCCATCTTGTCAGGTTTCTTTGTTATGCTGGGTTATTTGTCTTTAAAATATTTGATGAACTCAGAATTGTGACTATCTGAGAAAATCTTACTGGGCTCTACGTTCTACCTTGGGAGTCATTGACCTCTGATGTCCTGATTATTATCTGAAAGCAAAAGCAAGTGACAGCATTTTGCTGTGTTCTCTCAAAACAATAGTCTCACATGCCAAATTCCGAGCATATCAAAGGAGTTTCTTTAGTCTAAGTATTGTTCCTTAGTCTTCTTTGTAAACTCAAGGGTAGACTACTAAAATGTGCTGGCAAGGAGCTGCACTTCAGACTGCCCATGAACATCAAACTGAACATCCAAAACATGGTTTCATTTTCTATAATGACAGGTGCATTTTCAGGAGAGCCAGTATTTCTAGTGGTTAGAGTGCTGGGCCAGGACTAGAGTGACCCAAGTTCAAATCCTCACTCAGCCATGAAACTCATTCCGTGGCCTCAACCCAGTCACTATCTCTCAGATCAATCTACCACACAGATTGTGAAGAGAAAATGGAGAATGTCATGCTTATTATTTAATAAGGTTTCATTGGAGTGCTTTTTGCCCAAGTCACAGAACATGTACTTCCTATGACGCAAGGTCAGTTCGGTATGAGGCAAGGTTCCTCCCAATATCTTATGCCAAGGGTTATATAGGTCTAATCTGTTGGGCAGAGACCCAAAATGTTTCAGCCCATCTCAAAAGTAGGTAGGCTCTATTTGCTTTACTGCAAGGGTTTGCTTTACTGTGTGGGTTTTGGCCCATGGCTTGTTTTTATAACGCTTTGAAGTGTTTTTGGTGCTTTTGTTTGCTGCCCTGGGCTCCTACTGCGAGAACAGGTGGGATGTAAATCTAATTCATCTAATAAATCATCATCATCCCCTGGGCCCTACAGCCCTGCATTGTAGGCCTCCGGAGCAGCCAACCACCTCCAAAGGTGCCTAAGGGAACCACCTAGCAGCTGTCCTATTTTACTTCCCTTCCAGTACCTTCCAGCCATAAAAAGGAGACAAATCTCTATTTAGTCATACTTTCCCCCACTCCTGAGAACTGTGTCTTGCAGACACCTCTGCAGGTCTAACAGAAAAATGTCATTTCCTGCATCCATCAGGTGAATGCCATCTGCCCTGTATAGTTCGACCCTGGAGTGCCGTATATGGGGGTGATGCAAAACTAACCCCCCAGCAGTGGGAAGAGCCAACCAAAGCTGCCAGTTGACCTTCTTGCAGGCCCTATCTATACCCTTTGGCTCACCCAAACAATGCCAAACCGTGCAAGCAAGTATGTCTGACCATATTAAGCAAACATGAGGCCAACTATGTTTTATAGTGCATTTTATTTATACTCACTTGTATTTTAACCTGTTTTTACTGTTGTACACTGCCCTGAGAGCTTATTGCTAAAGGGCGGTATAAAAGCACAATAAATAAATAAATAAATAAATAAATAAACTATGCCAAATGACCTGAAGGTCCTGGCACATCTGCAAACTGAGGACCTTGCCCTTAAGTAAACCAAGGTCATTACCCCCCAGATGAATGACAACAACATGTGGAACTGCCCACATCAAACTTTGCTGGAATAACATGGGTAGGAGACAATCCCAGTGCATACCCCAGTGGTCAAGCCTCAAACCTTAGCCCACTAAGGTCCAACCCAGAAGATCATGCTATGGCCTCAGAGTAGGATGAGCATCCGCTCTGATCCTGTCCAGCAAACTGCCGAAAGAAAATAATTGCAACAAGTTAGGCCTCAGAATAAGGTGGAATTCACCCACTGCTTTCTTGAGCATCATCCCAAGGGGAGAAATCCAGAGAGTGGAGGAGTGTGTGTGTGTGGGGGGGGGGTGATGGGAAGGGGCCAAGAACCTCACTTGCCTGAACTTCTTTATCAAACTTTGCCTGTACAATTGTCTCCAGTTCTACCACAGATTTAAGATTGCAGGCTATGAAGGCAAACCATGGGCCAGAGTAGAGGATCCGAAAACCAAAAGAAAATCCCTGCAACAGAAAAAGTGTGTCCCCTGCACACGTATAACCCTTGAGTAAGGTCCTGAGTCACTCAAGCTTAATTGGGGAGGGGCCCTTTTCCTTGAGCTGCTCCTGCTGGGGGCTGCTTCTTACCTCCCTGGGGTCCCTGGCTCCATCCTTAAAGGCCCTGCCCCGGGGGCAGTTCTTGCAGGAATGAGTGCCACCACATATTGAGCACTCATGCCTGAAATGGCATGGATTGCGAACACACAAACCCGGGGAGCTACACTCCCAGCAGAGCAGACTGTGTTGAACCTCCTGCCCCTCATTAGAGCGACGGAGGTTAGAAGCTGATTGCCTACTCAACAAATGACCACTGTCACCCCGTCTCCCATTGTGGGCCGTGCCACCACCATGAACTGAAGCCGATCACTGAACCTGATAAGACGGGTTCCTTTTTAGCCCATGGCAAGGCTGTTTCAAAGGCCACACGCATACAGAGGACCTTGTCATACGACAGCCAGGTGGGGACAACGAACTCTGTGTAACCTCTATAAATAATATCCAAATATTTCAGGAGTAATGGGGCAGGCAGCCAGTTGGCCCATGTCCTGTCCACCTTCCTGCACCGGGGCCTGTCCTGCTCCTTATCCTCACCGTTCTCTTTATTCTTCTTAGAGGCTCCTGGTAAAGAAGGGAGAACAAGTCCATGTACTCCCCTCCGCCAAATCTTTTCTTTTGTCCGGGGGTGGGTGGGGGAAGATTGCTATTGATTGCTATGGATGTCATCATTTGCACTTTTGTAAGCCGCTTTGAGCATATTTGTATGGAAAAGTGGCATATAAATTCAAGTAATAAATAAATAAATAATAAGGTGGAAGCCAGGTGCGGCTGAAGTTTTGCCAAAGGGGATGGCATCGTCAGCAATTGAACCCAGCAGATCGTCAGCCACCACAGAGATAGCTACGGCAGTGGACTGACCTGAAACTATGGTGGGGCCTGCTACGGCAGTGGATTGGGTTGAAACTGTAATAGAAGATGCTTCTGTGGCAGCCGGCATGGATTAGTGGACTTCCACACCTATTCACATGTAACCATAGAAGGGCTGCTCATTGCGGAGGGAATCTTCCACTCCCTGCACCTCCGTGGGAGTGGAAATTGTGTCAACCCCAGAAGGTGGGAAAAAAGGCTAACCTTGGCCCCAAGCCCAGTACAGGAATCCCCAAAGCGACACGCCCCAACCTGGCCAGCTGCTCCATTGGGTAGATAACGCCGCCTCACCTGCAGGGATGTATCCACAGCAGGCCGACATTCAGGAGCTGGTGGCAAAATCACCTCCCCCGCAGGTGTAGTTGGAGGGGCTGAACTAGTCCCAGCCTCAAGAGTTGCCAATTGGCTACAATTAGATTGCCATTGCACTGATTACAACTCTCCCATATATCCCATTTTCTGTCATGCCTCCATCAGATAAGTCCTCAGAGGTGGATGAGGATCAGTGGATTGGCATAGCAAACCCAGGAGAGGGAACAAGCAGACTCACCCAAGATGCAGCTCCAGAACTCCCACCACTGGAAGATGTTCAGGACACAGCTGGAGGGCCTCAGTCACCCCCAGAGAGTGAACAGGGGGCCCCTCTCCTCCCTGCATAGCACAGACGCCTGCGAGTAGCAGAGCGACGTAGACGTTCTGGCCTTTTAAGGCTTCAAGCTCCTGGGAGTCAGAGGGCTAACTGAACCAGCACCTGGACCAGGGAGGGGAGCGTAAAAGGCAGTAAGAGGCCATTTGCCCTCGGCTGGAAGCAATGTTGGACACCAGCATCAGAACCTCGCCAGCCATGCCAGGTCCTGTTGAGTCTTGAAACCCAGATTGCCTTGTTGGATTATCGATCCTTTGATTTGCTACTGACCCTGCCTTTGGAAGATGAACTGGCACGTGAACTGAGACCCCTTGACCCCTCCCTTGCTTGTCCACATTCTCTTCAAGCATTATCTGCTTTGCAACCAAGGCCCTGCTTAGATAGCTGCAGGTTAATTGTTTTATAGCACCATTAATCGCCTCGGTGCAGCTGGCAGAGGCTGACATTTTCCTGCTTTAGCCCGCTGGGGCCTACCCAAAGGCCCCTTTGGGATTTTGTGAGGGGGCAGAGCCTGCATGCTAAAATTGCAGACCATGGAGACTCTTCATCATCATGCAATGATACAGCCACTGGGTGAGGGCGCTTGGGGCCTTACTCTTAACCTTCACCCTCCCATTATCTTTCTTAGGCAACATGGCCACTTAGATGGCAAAGCCAAGTTTTTTTAAAAGATCACGTCCAAAACTTGCTGTGCTGCCTGGCCTATCCAAAATGCCAATATATGTTGGAAGTGGGGAAGAGCAACTCCTGTTTGGGTTCTTTTGTTTGTATTCCAGAAGGGAGATAGAGTCAGGGTCCCCCAGCTGCCTAGGCTTGCTTACCTTTACCTGTGCTGTTCTCTGCCTAACTTCCTTCTGTTGCAGACAGAAGCTCAGGGAAGCTGACCTGCCCCTCCTTCCTTTGTTCTCTTCTTGGACTGCCCAAGGAGAGAGGAGACATCTTTGTCTTTGCTCTCTCTCCTGAGCCATGAGGGCAATACCCACGTCTGGGCATTGCGCCTCCAACTCAGGGCTTATCCAAACGGAGCGGGATAATCCACAGTTTCCATATTCGGTTTGTCATCTGATAGTCTTCACTTTGCCTTTTAGTTCGCTCTTTCCCAATTAAAAAAACGCTTTTTTGCACCTACACACGCAGCGGTAAGACCCCTACATTCTTTTCGCTTTTTCCAAGCTCCGCCTCTAAAACCTCCCCCTATCAACCAATTGGTCAGCAAAAAAATGACGTATGCTCCTCTTCCCCTTTCTAATGAAGCACAATATGGCTGTAAAGGAGTTCTTGCCACAGAAGGAAAGGGAGAAGGAGGGGGGGTTCAGCCTGCCTCTGGAAAGCTTTGTCAATTTCATTCTACTCTCTGGGGTTTTTGCTTCAAATCATTTCACGGCAGGAAGGAAAGGGAGAAGGGGCGTGACATGTTTCTTGCTTTTTTGGAGAAATAAGTGCAATTGCCAGCGGGTGTATCTCCTTAGAGTTGCAAGGCAGAAAAACATACATTCTTTTAAGCATAATATTGCAAATACAAACAAGAAAGGGGCTGCTGGTCTGTTTCACGCCTGCCTCCGGAAAGCTTTCTCAATTTCATTCTACTCGCTGGGGTTTTTGGAGAAGGAGGGGGGTTGACATGTTTCTTGCTTTTTTGGAGAAATAAGTGCAATTGCCAGCGTGTGTATCTCCTTAAATATCTATAAAGGCAGAAAAGCATACATTTGTTTAAGCGTAATATCGCAAATACAAACAAGAAAGGGGCTGCTGCTCGGTTTCACGCCTGCCTCTGAAAAGCTTTGTCAGTTTCATTCACACACCCCTCCTTCTCCCTTTCCTTCCCTGGGAGAAATGATTTGGGGGAAAAAACCCAGCGAGTAGAATGAAATTGACAAAGCTTTCTAGAGGCAGGCTTGAAACCAACCAGCAGCCCCTTTCTCGCTTGCTGTGCATTGCAGATCTCACCCAGAGCTGCCACCCAGTTTGCAGTCTGGCAAAAAATAAAATGCATCTGCGCAGTAGTTGCAGAACCCCCCCCAACACCCCACCATTGCGATGATTGGTTCAATTTTCCCGGGCTTATTCTCGCACATGCGCATAAGTGTAGATACGTGATTGGCTGGAATGAGGAGAAGGGGCAAGGGGAAACGCCCAAGAACCACCCATCAGCTGTAAAGTCCGCGGTATTGAATCCTACCTCCTGAAGGCACAGCAGATGATTCCCGATTTTAAACAGCAAATCGCATTTTTGCTGGTATTGCAAGGAGCGGATTTAACCTGCGAAAATGCGTAACAGCGCGAGACGTCATTTGGACGACCGAAAAATAATGAACACACATAGCGGGCGTGTCACACATTTTGTAGTTGTCTGGATGAACCCTTAGTTAGAACTGGGTATGCCTTTCCTATCTACTATGTATTTCTATAAATAAGCTTTTCTTATTTTACTAAGTCTTAAGTCTCAGTGATCTAAATGCAGGGTTAAAGCCTGCTACTTAGGTAAATACACACACTGGCACACACATCTCAGACTGCTGATGAACTTTGTATATATACAAATTTCCATAGCAAAGGAGGCCTGGGCTCCAGAGCCTGCAAGGAAGGCCAAGGACAGGCCCCCAGATATTTAATATGAAAGGCCGAATGGCCTACCTAGGCCCACTGCAAGGGCCAAAAAAGGGGGCCTTATGAGGCCCCTCAGAGCTGCAGCAAACGGCCAGAATGCTGGTATAAAGCCTGTCCGGACTGTGGTTGTGCGGGGCCTAAGCCTGCAGAGAAGGCTTCTGCCTTCTTTGCAGAAATGGGGGGACTGGCTGAAAGGCCAGGGAGGCCCTAGCCCACCCAGCAGTAAACCTCCCACTCCCATGGGCCTAAACATGTTATGGTGCCCTCCTGTGTTCAAATGTGCAATTCCATGTGCAGTAGTGAGACCTCTTTTAAAGAAACCCTCCTTGGACCCAGATAACTTGAACAACTATAGACCGGTGGCGAATGTCCCTTTTTTGGGCAAGGTTTTGGAACGGGTGGTTGCCGGCCAGCTCCAGGCGCTCTTGGATGAAACTGATTATCTAGATCCGTTTCAATCCGGTTTTAGGCCCGGTTTTGGCACCGAAACAGCCTTGGTTGCCCTGTATGATGACCTTTGTCGGGAGAGGGACAGGGGGAGTGTGACTCTGTTGATTCTCCTTGATCTCTTAGCGGCGTTTGATACCATCGACCATGGTATCCTTCTGGGGAGAATCGCGGAGTTGGGTGTCGGGGGCACTGCTTGGCAATGGTTCCGCTCCTACTTCGCGGACCGTCACCAGAAGGTAGTGCTTGGGGAACATCACTCGACACCATGGACTCTCCATTGTGGAGTCCCTCAGGGGTCGGTCTTGTCCCCCATGCTTTTCAACATCTACATGCAGCCACTGGGTGCGGTCATCAGGAGTTTTGGAGTGCGTTGCCATCAATATGCTGATGACACGCAGCTCTATTTCTCCTTTTCATCTTCTTCAGGTGAGTCTGTTGATGTGCTGAACCGTTGCCTGACCACGATAATGGACTGGATGAGAGCTAATAAACTGAGACTCAATCCAGACAAGACCGAGACACTGCTGGTGAACGCCTTCCCTGCTCAGATGGTGGATGTTCACCCTGTTCTGGATGGGGTTACACTCCCCCTGAAAGAACAGGTACGTAGTTTGGGGGTTCTTTTGAATTCTTCCTTGTCTCTCAAGGCCCAAGTGGCCTCGGTGGCACGGAATGCATTTTACCATCTTCGTCTGGTAGCCCAACTACGCCCCTATCTGGACAGGGACGACTTCGCCTCCGTTGTTCATGCTCTGGTAACTTCAAGATTGGATTACTGTAATGCGCTCTACGTAGGGCTGCCCTTGAAGACAGTTCGGAAGCTTCAGCTGGTGCAGAACGCGGCTGCCAGACTATTGACGAGGACCAGTCGGTCTTCGCATATAACACCTATTCTGGCGCATCTGCACTGGCTCCCTATTTTCTTCTGGGCGAGATTCAAGGTGCTGGTTTTGGCCTATAAAGCCTTACACGGCATGCGACCTCAATACCTTGTGGAACGCCTCTCCCGCTATGAACCTACCCGTTCACTTCATTCAGAATCTAAGGCCCTCCTCTGGGTACCAGCTCATCGGGAAGCCCGGAGGGTGGTTACTAGATCTAGGGCCTTTTCTGTGGTGGCCCCTGAGTTGTGGAACAGCCTCCCCGAAGAGGTACGCCTGGCGCCTACACTTCTATCTTTCCGGCGCCAGGTAATGACCTTTTTATGCTCCCAGGCATTTTAATCTTTTAATTTTCTTAATCTTTCTATTTTTAATATGTATCCTTCTTAATTTGTGTTGTATTTGTTTTTGTTGTGCTTTCTGTTGTTTGTTTGTACATGTTTTTGTGATTTTTTACCATGATATATTGTATTTTACCTTGTTTGTTCACCGCCCTGAGAGCTATTCTGCTAAAGGCGGTATATAAATTGAAATAATAAATAAATAAATAAATAAATACTCAGAGAAGGGGGGGCGTGCTCCACAGGGTGCCTCTAAAAGTGTGGCTGCAGTGATCAAGGTCAAACCATGACACAAAATGGTGGCCAGTGGCCCAGAAGCACTTCCTGGAACTCTGTCAATCCCTCCTCTCCAACATAGCTAGGCCAAGAGGAGGGATTGTGGGCGGCACAGGCTTAAATAAGCCAACCCTCCCCTGCATGGTCATGCTACACATGCAGCGGGTGCGACATGACCGTGCCTCCCCTTTCCAAAATAGTGGCCGGGGCTTCAACCCCGGCTGCAAATACGCCCCGCCTGCCCAGGCTTCGTTCAGCCGAGCGGAGTGGGAATTGTGGGCCTTATTTACTGTATTATGTTTAGCTTTACTTTGTGTTTGTTTATATTCTTAGTTTGATATTGTTATATGTGTATTTCTCCCCGGGAACCTTTGGATGAAGGGTAGATTATATAGAAATGGTTTTAATAATGAATGCTTTTAACAATAAACACATGAGCTAACATATGTTGTAATGTACTGTCATTTACTCTGAGTAAGGTGTTGGTGTGAGAGGGCCCTGCTCTTGTTCTGAGGCCTGAATGTGAAAATATGTGAAAATAACTGAATTAGCTTTGGATACATGAAAAAAAGGCTCCTCCAATCTCTTATTTAAATTCCTATGGCTTGGATAAGTTTCCTGATATTCAACTAATTCTGCTTTGCTGCAGTTTAAATTGCTTAATTTTGCATCTGTTAATGCAATCCTAGATCATCTGTTATCTAAGCATTGTTTAACTCTGTTGATATAGTGGTCACTATAATCCTCAACAGTGTTAGAGTCTCGCTGATTTACTTCCTATTTTTTTAATACATTGGGCATTTCATTTATTTTTGTTGTTGTATTTCATTTTATTGTTTGCAGCTCACTGCTCCAGATCATCAAGGTCATTTTGAATTTTAATATTGCCTTCTGTGGTTGTTGCTTCCACATTTTATGAATACATCCTCAGCTCTTTCAACCAAGCCTTGAATAAAAATATTGAACTACACTGGACTTGGTACAGACTCCTGTGGAATGCCACCTCCAGCCACCTCGTGTTCATAGTTTCTTTACTGTCTGTGCACCAAAGTGTTGAAGAACCAATGGGGTGGTGGTGAAATCAGCAATAAAACTGTTACAAGATAAATAAAACAGGGGAAAAAACCATGAATTAACTACATAACACATATTGCATAGACCCTGCAAAAGCATTTTCAGCCAAGAACCTCTCTCAGCCAAGGATGAGAGAGATCCTGTGGTGGAGGAATTACTACTGTCTAAACCCTGCCAGGGTGGGAGGTGCCTTTTTTTTGTCTCCCCCCCCTATTTTGCTTTCCCCCATGGATTCAGTGGGAGGTAAAATCGCTACACCAGACTTAGGGCTGGCATAATTTTTAGCCCTTTTTAGGGGAGGGGGTTCAGGATAGCAAGGGAGCTTTGGATCCAAGGACTGTTATGATCCTTCTCCAAACACTCCCTTTTCAAGTTTCACCACTGGTGACATCCCATAGGTAGTACACTGCAGCTGTCTGTAGGCATACCCCAAGTTCCGCTGGGGCCATAAGGACCTTCCCACCCATGAAGCTCCTCTCGACCAGCAGACCAGCACTTATGCTGCTTCCTAAAGCACACTAGTGGTTGGCAGAAAGACTTTAAGATTTCACTGTAAAGTTATTGTGGGAATTTTTTTAAAAAAAGTATTTAGCTTTTAATGAAAACTGTATAATGTTGTAACCTGACAGCCCTTCCAGTGGAGAGGGTTTCACAATTGCTGTATTATTAAGTGTGTATGTGCTATGGATTTTAAATGTTTGATAAGTTGTTCTGTATTTTAATAATGTGTAAGTCGCTTTGAGATGTTTTGTAAAAACCAATGAAGAAATGTAATAAATAACAATAATAGAGAGAAGGACCTGCCATGATTATCCACAAAGTTCATTTCCTGCATATATGGCACACAAAGCAGAATTTCATATTCCTAAGCCAGGAATAGCCAGCGTGCCCTCCAGTTGTTGTTCGACTTCAGCTTCCATCAGTCCCAGCCAGTATGGCCAATGATGAGGGAACAACATCTGGAGGCCACCACGTTGGCTAGCTGAGACCTAAGCACTTTTTACTTAGCAGCATGGATTAGATGGAACTGTGTCAAAAGACTTCCTGAAATCAAGATATGGTCTAGCTCTCAATGACAACTGGTCCCCTAAAAATCTGGCCAATTTTGGAGGCTGCAACCACCAGCTGGGTGTTCAGCTATCATCTCAATCTTGGCCATGGCAAACGTTGATAGTACAATTTCCCCCAATACATAGTTCTTTCATCAGTTTGTTGTACAGCTCCTGTTGTAATGCTTCACCCAAGTAAACTGTCAGCTTAAGCCACCTTGAGAAGAACTATATCTCCCAAAGTCTATTCCCATCATTGCCACACACATCCTGGCATGTTATTAGGGCAACAGAGAGAGCATGTCTGTACTTTTGCTCCAACTCCAGCTTGAATGTAACAAAGGAGCAGGGATTATGTTTGGAGGGGTCTGCAACGTGGCAGGGATAGGATAATAATAACAACAACAACAACAACAACAATAATAATAATAATAATAAATTTGCATTCCATACATGTATCTCAAGGCAATATACAACATACAATACAAAGCAGACACTCATGGCAGAGATCTATTCATCCACATGGGAAAGCTTGTCAGAACAAAAATGTCTTCAGTTGTTTCCAGAGAGTGCAATGGATAATTGTCATATCTTGACAGGAATATTGTTTTCCTCCATTGAGGGAAAAAGAGCGCAAGCAGAGACAGGTTTGTGGATGGACATGGGAACTCTTCTACAGCTGAGATTTTGATCCAAACTGTAGAAGGATTTGGGGCTTTAAATATACTTTTTAAAAAAATCCTCCGCCCACACTCGTGTTCTCCAGTGCTTTGAAGGCAGACTCCTGACCAGACACACTTCCTGAAATGCCCATGGGAGGATGTTGTGATAAAATGGGCAATTCAGCCAGTCCAAAAGGCCAAGAAATGCTGGAGGGTGATGTGGACACTGGCATGACACTGTTTAAAAAAAGTTTCAAAGAAGAACAGACTATACTCAGCCACCTTGTAATGTGAGTAAAGTAAGAGAATCGAATCCTCTGCCACCCACCCCCAACCAAAGTGTTTTTTTTAAAAAAATTCAGTTTCTACTCCCTTTTTTGCATGGACAATTTCTTGTAATCACCCATTTTCCCACAAATGACCTCCCCAAACACACACATAAAGTAACAAAGTTGCAAGCTTCTCTTGCACTAATTTTAATCTCAATTAAAGAAGCTGCTTCTCCTGTAGAACTATGAAGTCAAAGTGCTTCCTGTTCTCCAGCTTTCTATTGTAGTTCTAGGGGGACCAAGATAAGGAATGAAAGCCCTTTCACCACTAGCCCTCTTCAGGCGTTCTAGTTTTGGGTAAAGTAAACAAGCGACACAAGAGGGGAGGGACTGCGGAGACAAGTGAGCTAGATCCTTTCCTGTTGTTCTCATCACCCACCAGGAGTTGGAGGATATCTGTCTAAAGCAGGGGGCCTCCTGTACTCATGGTTGTTCCCTTTGCCTTTTAGAACCTGGGAAAACCAGGATTCTAGGCACAGAGAGCCTTCATTAGCACAGGGAGGCTCCCCATTTCATAAGTTCCATCTCATGGAGAATGATGAAAAAAGTGAGGGGGAGATTAGGTGTTAAAAAATTGCAAATTACTGCAAAAATGTGGAGAACCAAAGTTGACAAATCCTTCCATCCCTAGGGCGGACCCAGCTTGCCCCCAATGCACTCCCTAATGTGTTTACTTTTCCCAGAATCAGAATACCTGAAGAGGGCATTTGTCTTTACCTGTTATGTGGTGGAAGTGCTTTGAACACATACTCGGAGATGTAAATTTTGAAAACAGAGACGCACAGTTCAGGTGTTGAGTCTAACAGGGAGTGCAAACACAAGTAGTGAGCACAGGGTGTGGGTATGCCACCCTTGCCCTCCATGTCTCCATATGCACTGGCCCCACAGGCTCCACCTGCATACTGGAGGGGTAAATGGAAAGATTCTGGATACAGGTTCATGTTCCCTCCTAAAGGCAAAAACAGGCAGACATTCTGAATTGTTTACTCCTCCAGACTTGCTGGTATGTCATTAAGTAGGATAATGAATGTATAGCACAATCTTATGCAGGTTTACTGAGTCTGAAGTCAGTTCCACTGCTTTAATTTCACTTTATTTATTGTTTGTATCATACATTTCTGTCCTGAGGGAAGCTCAAAGTGGCTAACAGCAAAACAGAAAACAACCCAATTAACCCCAAAATAAATATATATGTAACAAAACGTAGCATATATCAGCATATAAATGGTCTGCCTTCAAGTTGATTCTGATTTATGGTGACCCTATGAATAGGGTTTTCATGGTAAATGGTATTCAAAGGTGGTTTTTACCATTGCATTCCTCTGAGGCTGAGAGGCAGCGACTGGACATATAAGACGCGCCGCTCGCCACGCAGCTGACGGGCGGGGCATGGTTGCAGATGGGGGCGAAGCTGCCACCTCCATCTTAGTATGGGGCAAAGTCACGTGTCATGCCTTATTACGCACGCACGACGTGCAGCATGGAGGGGCGGGGCTTCTGCGACTATTTAAGTCCAGCCGCCCCTCCTACCTCCCTCTTTGCAGTGCGACGCCCACCCTGCCCTCCCTATTTTATGGTGTGCCTAGGGGTCGCTTCGGGGCCGAGTAGGAATTTTTATCCTGCCCACCCTCGTTGGCAGGCAGGTTTTTTGCCTGCTCCACACTATGGAAGTGGGAGGGGATCAGGTTAGGGGGCGTTGTGATCAACAGGTGGTTTTGGCTATTTGGCTAATTTGACATATTTAAAGGTTACTGCCCTACTGGGCAGCTCACTGTAACACTGGTGCGGGAAGGTGTGGGAGGGGAAATAGGTAAGGTCAGCTAGGTGGCCCCCTTAGGCACCTTTGGAGGTGATTGGCGGTTTCAGAGGCCTGTCTGTCAGGGCTTTTCCAGCTCGAGGACAGGATATGGGCTGCCTCTGGGGCCAACTTATCTCATCTACCCAAGGGTTATCCGGCCCCGGGTGGGGATGATGTAGGAAGGCCCCTCTACTCACCTACAAGGTGTGGCCGGGGTAAGGGTTAAGCACATGGGCTTGCCTTTGCCCCAGCAGGGGCTGGTCACCCGAGAGCTGTATGGCAAGCTACTTGCTTAAAGTCAGTTCCCGCACCTAGGTTTCCCTCTGCAGGTCACTTTAAATTGTGTTTTCTGTTTGCTGTAATTTAATAAAGTGGCCCTTGTTCAACCCAAGCTGATGTCTCTGTGTTTTATTTCGGACCTCAACCGCAAAAACCAAGTCAAAATATAATCTGTATCAAAAACTTTATCAGTCTTCAATGGGGCTTGCTCCGTAGTAAATGTTTTAGAATTCCAGCCTCAATTTACTTTAGCATTCATGTCTGAAGTTTATCTAACGCAGAATTAGTTCAGTGAAAATGAAAATAAATGCCTTCATCTTTCACCAAAGTTCCAGAGGCTACATCTGTGTTCCCTGGAAAGGGTTTGTGTGTGTGTGTGTGTGAGAGAGAGAGAGAGAGAGATGTATATATACATACTACACATACATACACATATATGTCATCCTCAATTGTAAATGAAGAAAAAATATTTTCATACACATAAAATGTGTAATTAAAATGGTGAATTATTGTAAGATAGAATATTAGCCTTTTGACATCTTAATCTGAGCGGCAGAGAGCAAAGAAGTGCAATCTGAGCTGCTCAATTAAATTTATAAATTCCTCCCCACCCCATTGTTATGAATAAATAGAAAGATTCTGTAGCAGTCTGTAGAATTATTAATTGCAACGAGTGTGGAAAGTGCATGCACCGTATCGTGAAATGGAGTATCATTGTTAGTGACTATATTTCTTGGTAATTAAGGCCCAGACTAATGATGCAAGTTTTTTCCAGCATGATTTTCATCTGATTATGAGGCTGCTTCATTAAGAGCACTCAGACTAACGAGCTGTAGCTGTAATAAAGTAATTTTCTGTCTTGTGCTCTGATTGATAAAGAGTTTCTATAGCTAAAAGGAATTGAAAATATAATTATAATTAGAAGTGGTTGAATAAAGTTATTACAGGATTGCTGAAGGGTAGTGCAATTGACACTGTAATTTTTGGGGGGCTATGTGGGAGGGGGGAAGTGTGCATCTTAAAATTAGACTGTATAAAGTGGGGGAAGGGGGAAGGAAGCAAGCTGCTTTTCCTTATAAATGGCCAGCAGAATGTTGCTTGTATTAAATGAACATGTAGATGAAAGTAAAGTGAGACTTGCCCACATTGTTTCAGACCCGCAAAACACATGCAAAGATGAATGCCGCTGCTTTTCTTTCCAGCATTCCTGTCAAGTGAAGTAAAACTTATGAAAATACTTTTTTGCTCCATTTATAACAATTTTCATGCTGCCATATGTGTGGGGAGAGCGAGCGAGCGAGCGAGAGAGAGAGCGAGAGAGAGAGAGAGAGAGCGCAAGCGAGAGAGAGCGCTTTCTCAAAACCAGTGTCTCTTTAAACACACCATATCATTTTGAACTCTTCCCCTTCCATAAGTGTAAAGTGTAGAAATAAATAATATATGTGTGATTAAATTAAATTGTAGGTTTTCTTTTTCATGCTTAGCCTGATATCAGAATACAACTGGGCTGTCTAAAAGACTTCCCTTTCTCTCAGAGGGAAAGCTAATCAACTTTTTATGTTTGAAACCTTATTGCTTTTTATGATGCTCACATTTAGAAACAGTCCAAACTGCATTAGATCAATCCTTTGTGCATAAGTCACAGGATAGGGATGCTATAGTGATATAAATGTCTATAATAGAGGTTTTACTTAGAATTAAGCAGAAGCATTTGGGTACTCCAAAGTTGTTTCCCTTATTTAATCCTGATTCTTTTGTATCACTATAATTCCCCCTGTGAGGAACATGGTTATGCTTTAAAGCTTACCGTTATGGACATTTGGTTATGTAAAATCTGTCCCGCACAGGCTCTAAGGAATTAGATTGCATTGGCTGGAATCTAATGGCAGATCATCGAGATGGATATTTATGCTAATTTTCTGGAAGATGGCATTTTGCTTCAATTGTTCAACCTCATAATGCATTTTGGAAGATTTTTTTTTAGAATTCTTAAAAAATAATTCCTTACACATTATATGGTGATAAAAATGTGTTATTGGAATACCATTAGGGGGGAAAGAGCAGAATTTTATTGGTTGTTCATTGAAAATGTTAGCTGTGATTAGTTACATAATCCTACATTAACCTGTAAATTAAAATTCCTTGGTGCAATTTGATGGCTGATTTAATTTTGTCTTTCTTTGTTTGCCGCAGGCTAATTCCATTATGAATTCTTTATACAGCCTTTCCCCTCAATGATTAGCAGCTTCTACTCAAGTCCTGATTGCTATTGTACACTTAGCACTACATAAAGCTGGGGATTAATATTCCCCTGAAGAATTGTTGCTATGGATCTGCTCTATTCCTTCTAAGAGATGTTTCTGCAGCTTCAATTGTCCATAAATTATGATCTCTAGTGAATTATCAGTGGGAGTGAACTAAGCTTAACAAGCAGAAGAGAGCACTCTAGTTCTGAGAGACAAGAAAAAAAGAGAAAGATTCTCAATTATTAATTGCCAGGTTTTTATAATACAGAAGGAATGATATTTCCCTGTCTCCAGCCTTCAGGCAGGAATGTAAGAAATCAGGACAAGCCAGAGGCCTAAAACATGGAAGTTTTAACCCCTTTCATTATTGAGAGGCCACCAGGAAAAGGAGGGGAATGATTTTGTCCTAAGATAGGAGATAAGACACAAAAGTGGTGCTTGGGAAGGAGCTCTGCTTTGTTGTCTTATCTTTGTTGAAGTGATAAGATGCTTCAGTCTGCCATTATGATAATCAACAGCTTAAAAAATGAATCTAGGACATAGCTTCTGGGTTTCAGAAGTCCCGTACATTTTGAGATTTTTTTTTAAAGGAAGCAATTATCCCAGTTTTAGTTGATTGGCAAACTGATCTTGATTCGCCTTAACTTTTAAGGAAAAGGTTTAAATCATGCTGCCACTTTTTTTCCCTTACAGGCCTTGTTCCTGTGCTTTTAATAATGGCTTGACAGAGAATCAGCAGGCAAAGCTTTTCTTGACATGGGAGAGAAAGTTGTTGGGAAATCTTCAGTTTCATTCTGTTGCTCTATGTTCGGCTGTTGTTAGAAGCACAACAGCCTTCTGGCAGCAGTAAGAAACATAGGCCTTCTCTGTCTCCACTGGCTTTCAGAAGAAGGGAGCTGTCCAAGTGAAGTGGTGGTTGCTCCAGAACACTTTCCTACCCCCTCACCTTGTTCAACATGCCTAGCAAAGAGATACTTCTCAGCCACTGTATCCACCCTACATCCACTTTGCCCGAGCTACGGCATCCCTGTGTCCAACTTTACAGAGGCCAGTCCTCAGTCTGAAGGGCTGTCAGAGGGCAATTTGAAGGAGCACTCCGTTTGAAGGGCTGTCTAGTCCAAGTCCATTTTAAAGATAAAGAACCACAAGAAGGCCCTGAAGTTGGCAATCAACAGTTAGCTCATCTGTGCTTCTAACTCATTTTGGCAGTGGCTGCTTTTCTTTATCTGAGTGTAGGAGGCTACTTTGTACTGAGCCAGACCATTGGTCCATCACTAGTTCAGTATTGTCTGCACTGACTGGCAGGGTCTCTCCAGGCTTTCAGGCAGATGCCGGGGATTGAACCCAGGGCCTTCGGTATGCAAAGGATGTGCTCTGCCACTGAGCTGTGGTTCCCCTCTTCCATTTGAGGAGCAGCTCATCTGCCCCTTGGAGTATTTGGAAGAGAGCAGTCTCTGCTAGAATGAGTAGAGGTACTGCTGCTGAAACAGGTACGGTTGCTGGCAATAAAGAAGAATAGTGCAGGTGTGTGTGTGATGTGTGGTCGGCAACTGAAAACTGGCATACAAATGTTTTATTTATATAAATAAATAAACGGATAAGGGAAGGCAAGAGCTGGAAGTAGTCCCCAGTTACCAGGACCTATATTGGCCTCCAGTGGAAGAAAATTTCATTCCTATGGCCTGAGATCTGCAGAAATGTAAGGGGGCTTTCATTTCCCAAATGCCCTCATTAAGACATTAGTGTGAAACAGTTAACAGTCAATGCAAAGTGTACAAAGGCATCCAGAAAGATCAACCTGGGACTTTTTCAGTTTTTTGCATCCCCTACCATGCCTATAATTTGAAAAGAACACCAGCATTTGGAGTAAAACAACAACCAGTGGCTCTCTTCTGCTTTCTGTTGTGCATCATCAACATTCCAACATGTACCCAAGTAGATTGATGGTCCCATCTACTCTGATGTAGACGAGGACAGTAATAAAATGCTGTTAACTGAAATGAGTAGGTAGGTTGACAATAAGAACCTAGGAAACCTATATAAGGAAACCAGAAAGACACTTCATGATAATAGCGGAATTACAAAAGACTCGAATCTGGACAAGGTGGGGAACTATACTGATTGACAGCATAATCCTACCTATGTCTACTCAGAAGTATCCTGTTGAATTCAGTGAGGCTGACTCCCAGGTAAATGAGGATTGTAGGCTAAGAGTAGAAACACCCTTACTGTTCTGCTGGTTCCAGTGCATCTCCATCTCTTCTGAAAATGGGAGCTCACAACGTTAGTCAAACGCTGCCCCTTTTTTCTGTAAAACCTGGTGGGAGCAGCTTGAGTTTTTTGTTTTTTTTTGTTATTAAAGTTTCAAAGCAATTTTGCAACTGATCGGCAGATCAACCCATTCCCCCTCCAGGTGTGGCCAATGGAAAAGCTTTGCTCTGGCAACTAGTGTGTTCATAGCTTAAGTCGATTTAAAGAGGAAAGCCAGAATGGAAGAATGGAATGCTTGCTATATCACCACCAGAACTACTACCACAAATTTAAATAGCACTTTAGAATGTTCAGAGTGCTTGTTTATAATCTTAGTGAACTTTACAACAGCACTGTAAGATAAAGCAGTATTGTTATCCCCATATAGAATGGGGATGGGATCTGAGGCTCTCAAGTTCTGGTTCATACTTGTAGCATGATCCTATAGTATATACTGGATTTCATTAGAGGATTCACAGCCAGAAGGTAAGTGAATTGCACAGAAAAGCAGTTTAAAATGTGCACAGAGGGACAAAAGCAGATTGACCCTGTGAGCTCTGGCAGCAACACAAAGACTTAAGGTCTGAAAGCTAGTGGGCATAACTAGTGCTGGAATCCAACACTAGCCTGGGTTGAATTAAGAACATAAGAAGAGCCTGCTGGATCAGGCCAGTGGCCCATCTAGTCCAGCATCCCGCTCTCACAGTGGCCAACCAAGTGCCTGGGGGAAGCCCGCAAGCAGGACCCGAGTGCAAGAACACTCTCCCCTCCTGATGCTTCCGGCAACTGGTTTTCAGAAGCATGCTGCCTCTGACTAGGGTGGCAGAGCACAGCCATCATGGCTAGAAGCCATTGATACCCCTGTCCTCCAAGAATTTGTCTATTGCTACTCCAGTGCTTGCTGTCTCTTCCTTGTGCCAGTGCTTAAGTGCAATGAAAGGATATCTGTGTGACACTGGACAAGATTGACATTGGCGATGCCTCCCCCACTGCACACATGTGACATTGGCGCTATCGATGTCACATGTGCAGTGGGGAACACACCATCATCTATGGAAATTACAGTGTCACTTGCGATTATAATGGCCACTGTAAGCCCAGAAACTGCATCTCTCATGAAACCTTCCCCATTTCTTATGTTTCTTTACTATTATAGGGTTGTCTTAACAGGTGAGGCAGAGCTATGGTGTTTGCCCAGAAAATCAGCAATAATGTGTGCCACAGCAGCAACCAAAGCATTTTTATAGGATCAAGCTTATAATTTGCTTGTGCAAGGACAATGAACTAACTTCTTTTTAGATCTCCTTCTCTCTGTTCATGAAAACAGTTTACTTTGGAAGGTACTTGATATTCTGACCTAGTTATAACACACCAGAAAGGTTATTGTTTTATTCATATGAATTTAAATTTAGCAAGGTATTCAAGCATATTCCTGCGTTTATTATTATGATTCCTCTTGGGCACTTTATTGAACTGGTGTTGGTGGTATGGTCTTGAAAACTGTGGCTAGATGTTGACCAAAATACTTCAAGCATTTGAGCGAGATGTGGAATTGAGGAGATAAGTTTGCTTTGCACCTCCCATCCTCAACTACCAAGTCAGTGCTAATGGAGAAACACTATGCTGGTTTTCCAATGCTTTTTATTATTGATGTGTGGTATCAAAATCCTGTACTAGGTTTTCTTCAGCACTATTGTAATTTCTGGCTAGCATGGAAGAAATTTGATGCGCTCCATCAAATTGAGCTGCAAATCTCCCTGAACTGAGCTAGAGGTAAAATAAGGTCCATCCTGTGGGAGAAAAGAAGCAGAACAGGTAGATGGGCTGTATGTTGCCACTTCAGGTGAAAATTTCCTTGTCAGCTTCAGGATGTGAGGATCACGAAAGCATAATGTTCATAATAAAATGTAATACTGATATATCTCCACTGCTGTAGATCTTTGTGCATTTTTGCATTTGAATTTATTGGAAGTCACAGTTTGGAAGGCAAAGTAGACTTTGCCTCTCAGGATTATCCATGTGTATTAAAGTGTATGTGAGCAGTGTAAAGCAAAGATATGGAAACAGCCAGAGAGTTCATGTGGTTTCTTCAAGTGATAGAATCATGTCTTGTAACTTCAGGATAGGTTTTCCTGCAGAACTTTGTGAAGTTCATCAAAATAGACAAGGGCAAGCTGAATATATACACTCATCATTGGCTAAGCAACCCAACTTCTCTTCCTGTTAAAAGTATATGATTTTGAATGAGAATCAAAGCATTTTTAAAAAAAACTATAGACATGATTTGGAGTGTGTGCTGCTATTCCAGAGTTAAGAAAACAAAAGCTGCAATCCTAGGAGCACTAGGTAGGGATTAAGCTCCAGTCAACTTATTAAGACTAACCTTTGAGTAAGTAAGCATGTTTAAGGTTGAAGTGGAGGGACAGTCTCTCTCTCTCTCCCCCTCCCTCCCTCTATTGTTTCATCAGGTTGCTTTATTATAAACAACTTGCTTTTCACAAATTAATTTATGAAATTTGCTATCACAAAATGTTGCATGGGAACTAGCTGAGATTGTTTTTTAGAAGAATTAGCGAAAGTCATAGATATCAGGTCTATCAGTAGTCAGTAGCCATGATGTCTAAATGGAACAATCACATCCGGAAGCAGTACATCATGAAATGCCAGATGTTAAGGACAAAGAAGAAGCAATTCAGTTGTATTGCTAGTAAATTCCTTCTGCTACAAATCAGAATGCTGGAGAACGTGGATGACTTGTTATGATTCTGCAGTGTAGTTCTGACAGTACACTGTTGTGCATGTCTATTCAGAACAAAAGTAAATCCCACTGAGTTCAATTGAACTTCGAGGTAAATGTGTATAGAACTGCAGCCTTAGTTATTCTCTCACACTCCCCCCGACCAATCTTTTGGCATCTCCATTTTGAGTTGCTACCACTGTCTTGAACAGCAAGTATAAAGTAACAATAGCATGTCGTTTCCAGACTGTCAGTATTTTGTTGAAGGAATTCAAGTACACACCAGAAATTTAGCTTTGTACAATTAAAGTAGCCAGTATGGTGTAGTGGTTAAGGTCATAGAATTATAGAATAGTAGAATTTGAAGGGGCCTATAAGGCCATCAAGTCCAACCCCCTATGGACTATGGACCCCCTATGGACTATGACCTGGGAGACCAGGGTTCAAATCCCCACACAGCCATGAAGCTCACTGGGTGACCTTGGGCCAGTCACTGCCTCTCAGCTTCAGAGGAAGGCAATGGTAAACCCCCTCTGAATACCGCTTACCATGAAAACTCTAATCATAGGGTCGCCATAAGTCGGAATCGACTTGAAGGCAGTCCATTTTCAAAGCGCTCTGTCACTCAGGTGCAACAAAACCACTATTTTTTAAAATGGACTTTCTGCAGTTAGGAAAGTGATGTGGAAATGCACTGAAAAATGTGAGATGAATAAATGATTCATGGAAAGACATATGCACACCCTGCAAACAAATCTGGATGAATTCAGGATGCTCTTTGTCATATAACCTCCCCATGAACAAATCAGAACAAATGCTCGATAAAGACTGGACATAGTCTAATCTCCATGAAAGCTCTATGCAAGCAAATGGGAACAAATGCTCGATAAACAAGGTGTCAGAAGGAGTCCTGCAGTGTGAAATCCGTTAAAGGCAGCAGAAGGAGACACAATTTTATCTAGCGGTACAGTTTCATGCCAGGTTTGCTTTGAGTCTCAAATTAAGACATTTGTCATTTAATCTCTGGGTTAAATAAATAGCATACGCGCAAAGGCAGAGGTATGTGCTGTGATCATAGCATCTTCCTGTAGTGTAGAAGAGGCAGACACTCTCCCTTCCTGGGCAGTCTTTCAGCTCAACAGAGATAGTTTACTTTTCCTCTTCTCCCTGCTGCCTTCATTCTACCGCTGTCAATTCTTTATGAGGCAGCGAGACTTTAGAGTCTCTCCCTGAAAATTCCTAGTTGAGCTCTTAAAAATATTTAAGCAATAAGGCACAACAGGCTGTGCATTTCTGAGCAATTATTGCACACCTCACATGGTAGCAAAGGGAGGACAATGGTCTTCAAGCAACCATGAAATGTACTGAATCCCCATAGCTATTGCGATATGGATTCATAGGAGGGCATAAAAACAGGCTGTGGAGACACAGTTGAAAGGAAGTCTATGTTTACTATTGTAGAAGTAAATCTATTGCTGACAGTTTGTCATAAAGTTTCATGTGTGTGTTTATAGGCATCAGGAAATATTTCACATGAATGTTTGTGTGATTAATAAATGGAAGGCACTTTCTTCCAGAGAGCAGCTACTACTAAACATCAAATAGACTTTACGACACCAAAAGTTAAAACTTTTCAATGCAGCTATACTCAAGGTGATATTGTTATCAGATGCTGTGTACACTACAGTTCGGAATAAAACACCACACAGTTTGATGGCTCAATTGTGAGTTGTTAATTACTACCAACGCTGACATTTCCAGTCCTAGCATGCTTATTCAGAAATCAGACCCACTGTGTTGGATGGGAGTTAATTTCCTAAATGTGTTTAGGATTGCAACCATAATATTATAACTGATCACTTTCAAGCATTCACAACATGATAGCTTCTGCTCATTCTCTTCCCAACGCAAAATCTTACCAAGATAGCCCAGGAATATCCTGCATTTATATATTTTATATATTGTACTCCCAAGGGCAGCCTTTCCCAAGCTTTGGGTCCCCAGATGTTGCTGAACTACAACTCCCATCAGCCCCAGCCAGCATGGCCAATGGTCAGGAATGATGGGAATTATAGTCCAGCAACATCTGGGGACCCAAAGCTTGGGAAAGGCTGCCCTAGGGCATGAATCATGAATTACAAAACCAATTGGGGTGACTCAGGGAACTTTGCCATGTTTCAGAGTGCACTGTTAACAAGGCATCTTCAGGTGGATTGGCAGCTCCCTAAAGTGAGTCTGTGACCAAAGCCCCCCCCGAGAGAGAGAGAGAGAGAGAAAGAACAGGCATGTTTTCCCCACCTGAGAAACAAAGCCAAGCTGATTGGAGAAACCCCCAGAGCTCAAGAGGAGTTGGAGGGGGGGAAGCTTTTATTTTGACAGATAGCTCTAACTCTTAATCACAGTGACTTATTTTCCCAGAGCACTCCAATCAAAATGATTTGGATAACAAATTGTTAACTGTATGTTTTTCATGTGAAACTGTGCCTGCCCCTATGCAGGTCAATTGAGAGCTTTCCACTGTATCCCCAAAAATCCATTGGGATGGGCAGAAGCCCACATCCCACCAATGCCAGCAAGGGTAAGAGAGTATCCTTGCTAGGAGGGTGCATTTTTCCTACCCCAGTCTTTCCTGGGTATCAGTGAGGATTTTTTCTACCAACCTGTTCCCCCATGATAGAAGTATCTGCCTTTCCAAGGGAGAAGAGGCAATATCCATGCAAACCCATTGGGAGGTAGAAGCTCACACCCACCAATGACCCTTGGGGTAACAAGGTATTGCTGAGGGATGGCATTTACCCTACCCCAGTCTTTCCTGGGGTCCATGCTTTTCCCCCCATTACCACAACCATGCCCCCTATTTTTCCTATTGTACCCATCCCAGAATGGTAAGGTCTCCATTCCAATTAGAGCCCTGCTTTATAGGATTAGGCACGACCCACATTCTAACAGATGGGTCGTGCCACTGCAACATGTAGCTAGAACAGGGGAAGTCAACATATGGCCCTCCAGGTGTTGATGGACTCCAACACCCATCAGCCCCAGCTAGGGATGGGGGAGAAGATTTCATTCAGTTCACATTTAAAGCCGAATCTATCAAATTCACACTTTCCAAAATAATATGAGAATCGAAACACAGCCATCCTTTGAAATTCGCACATCTGTATTTTGCTATGCAGTTTTCCAAACAGGCAATGTTTTAAAAAACATTTTAAAAGTGTGTGCAGAATGAATGTATTGGTGACAAAAACATAGAAAAATGCATTAGACAAGGATAAATTGCTTGCAAAAACATTAGTCAAAATGGCATAAAAATTATTTATTATGAGAAATTGACACTAAAATGATGAAGAATTTTCATGAGGATATTTTTTTTAAAAAAATCACAAATTGCTGCAGGAATGTGAACAAATGAATTTAAGACTGGAAAAATTAGAAACTGAGAAAACCAGAATTGACAGATCATTCCATCTCTAGCCAATGACCAATGACCAGGGATGAAGGGAGTGGGAGTCCTTCAACATCTGGAGAGCACCTCGCTGGTTACACCTGAGATAGAGCCTCAGGTGGCAATATATCTGAACAATCCTAGGTGCACTGAACAGAGTGGAACTTTTTAAACATGTAAACATGTTTGGGATCAGGTTGCCTGTCTCATTGATTCCAATGGAAGAACTTTCTTAATGCTCCTGTTGAAGCAAATAGGACTAATTGTGCCTTAGATGTCTTAGTAAGCTTCTCAGGAGCAGAAAATCATTGAAATAATGCAATCCTGAAATGACAGTTACAGCTCAGTAAGAACTGATGTGCACAATCTTTGCTGGATATATTTCTCAGAAGAATTTGCCTTCATCAAGGTTGATTTTTGAAGGATTTTTATTTGAGACACCTATTGGCCCATGACTATGTGTTCACTCTTTCACCAGACTGAGAGGCAGGCGTTTGTATCCAGCATGATCCCAACATGTCAACAAAACAAAGTGTTTAACAAGTCATAATATAAAATATATAATCACAGGCAACTAATAAAAAAATAATATTCAAATCCCCCAAACCAACTCATCAGCTCCAAACAGCAGTAAGATAATACAGTTAATCAGGTATCTGCTCAATAAATCAGATATCTGAAAGGCCTTATTAAAACAACAGCAAAAGGACCCCAAGGTGAAGAGGTGTGTCTTAAGTAACCAGTGAAACTACACTACTGAAGGTACCCCACACATTTTCCAAGGCAGGGAGTGCCATAAAGGAAGCCCTAGCTCAAGGTCACCAGCCCTTGGGCATTTAGTTGTGTCATTGGCTGACACTGGCCAGAGGAAAGACAGTGTTGCTGCTTCCAGAGAAAAAGAGGAAGCATGAGGCCAGCCAATAATAACTAAATAGATTAAACAATGTATTGTCATAAATCTGGTGGTTTCCAGAGGCTCCAGATGTTGTTGGATTCCAAATATTGTCAGCCTTTTTAACTTGTTCATAAACCATCTAGAGTCGGGGTGAGGAGTGAGATGGCCAAGGTTGCTAATGATAGTAAATTGTTCAGGGTTGTTAAAACAAAAAGAGATTGAAAAGAGCTCCAAAAGGACCTCTCCAAGCTGAGTGAATGGGTGGTAACATGGCAGATGCGATTTAATGCGATCATGTGTAAAGTGATGCACGTTGAGGGGGAGATCTTAATTTTACATGTACGGTCATGGGGTCTGAACTGGTGGTGACTGACCAGGAAAGAGACATTGGGGTCATAGTGGGTAGCTCAATGAAGGTGTCGACCCAGTGTGTGGCAGCTGTGAAAAAGGCAAACTCCATGCTAAGGAACATTAGGAAAGGTATTGAAAATAAAACTGCTGATATCATAATGCCGTTATACAAATCTATGGTGCAACCTTTTTTGGAATAGTGTGCACAGTTCATGTCACCTCACCTCAAAAAGGATATTGTAGAGTTGGAAAATGTTCAAACAATGGTAACGAAGAAGATCAATGGGATGGAGTGACTCCCTTGTGAGGAAAAGTTGCAGATTTTGAGGCTTTTCAGTTTAAACAAAAAGCAAGTAAGAGGTAACATGAGAGAAGTGTATACAATTATGCATGTCATGGAGAAAGTGGATAGAGAGAAGTTTTTCTCCCTCTCTCATAACACTAGAACTTGTGGACTGAAGCTGTGGACAGATTTAAAAATGTACTTTTTCACAGAGCACATAGTTAAGGTATGGAACGCACTCCTAGAGGAGGCAGTAATGGTTGCCAACTTGAACAGTTTAAAAGAGGATCAGACAAATTCAAGGAGGGTAAGGGTATCAAAGGCTACTAGCCATGATGGCTGTGCTCTGCCTCCACAGCTGGAGGCAGTCTGCTTCTGAATACTAGTTGCTGGGAACCGCAGGAGGGGAGAGGGCTCTTGTGCTCAGGTCCTGCTTGCGAGTTTCCAAAGACATTTGCTTGATCACTGTGAGAAGAAGAGGCTGGACTAGATGGGCCATTGGCCTGATCCAGCAGGCTCTTCTGATGTTCTTAACTTCCATCATCCCTGACCATTGGCCATGCAAACTGGGGCTAGTAGGAGTTGGAGTCCCCACAACATCTGACGGGCACCATATTGTCTACCCCGTCGTAGTGAAACTAAGGGTTGCCAGGGCTCAACCCAAAGATTTGTGCGGTTATCTGTAAATCACCACCAAAACAGGAGATGAAGTGGCTGTGCCTTTCTTTCTCCCCTTCCTTACCTGGTACCGTCGTCGTCCCCTCCTTCCCTGCAATGAGCAAGACTCCCGGCGGGCTGTATAGAAAATAGGGAAAGAAGGTAAACAACAGGATCAGAGGAGGAGCAGGCAAAGTGCGTTGGCTCCTGCTTTGTTGGGGCTTGTCAAAATCCAGTGTGCCTCTCTGGATTGCAACAACACACTTCCCTTGTTGAATTGGAAACTATGTGAGTGAGCGCTTTGGATGGTTTATTGCTCTTCTTATAAACACTGTGATTAAAACGCTGCATTGAACCTCTTGCCTCCTTATCATCCTTAGTGTACACTATTGAACTCTTAGCCTCAGCTGGAGCTCCGATGAACAAGATAAAGTTAATTGGGCTCTGATAAGTAATAAGGAGGCCTTGTGTGTTTCAAGCAGAGAATCTTTGGGCGCCATGAGTGGAAAATAATGAAGGCTGCTCCAAATGGCATTGTCATTTTTCAGCCCGCTCTTGAGCAATGTGAAAAGGGATATTGCTGGCTGGCAAACAATATCCCTCTAATCTGGGTAATGTGTGTATAAGCCATGCCCCTGTGTGCTCCTCACAGCTCCTTTCTTCCCCGCATAACTTCATGCTTTCCCACTGCTTCCAATGCTGCTGAAATTGTTTAGATCGTAATAAAATATAATTTACTTCATGTGTTAAACATGACTCTTTATTGCACTCCATCGGGGTTAAAACTCCCAACACACGCAAGAGACTTCGGCAGCATTTGTTCTGGCTGCTCTCCTTTGTGCAGGGTCTCTCTAAGTTTCTCCAAGCCGACATCAGAGCCATTCATATTGCTTTGGAGAAAGCTACTCATACATTTGCAGTTCAGTGCTTCAGATATTTATTTATGCTACTTAATAGGCTCGTGGGGAAGAGGAGGGGTAACAACAGTGTTAAAATAATACTTAGCATTCAGGGATTTTTTATACTGCCATTGCATGCATACTTACCTAAGAATAAGCCCTGCTGACAGCAGTGAAACTTACTTCCAAGTAAACAATGTATATGATGCACAGTTAGAGCATTTAAAGTACTCTATATAGACGATCCTTACAACCAGGTAGGAAATCTCACGCCTGGGGACCAAATGCAGCCCCCCAGACCTTTCTATCTGACCCTTAAGATTCTCTTGAGGTCACACCTCCTCCCCAGGCCACAACCTCTCACTGGCCCTGTTCTACACCCTGCTTGAGTCAACCCTGTCGCCAGCCTTCTTGGTTGGGTGGGGCAGCCACATTTCTAGGTGGGGCATTTGGGGGTGGGGAGGCATCAGAGCTTGGAAGTAATTTGTTACTTTTTTGAGGAACGAGTGGGTAATTCCTTTACATTCTGATTGTAATAGAACTAGGAATAATATTATTACTTTTGAGAAGTAATTGTAATGTTTCCAGCATTACTTTGGGGCATTGCTTTGGGGGGGAGCAGGGGAAGTCTTCTGCTCCTCTGATTTGTGGATGAAAATCATATGCCTCAAACTGGGCTTCTGTGCAGCATCGCTGTTCCCTCATGCTCTGTGGGTGGGTAGGAGGCGACGATGAAGGAGGAGGAGAGTGAGATGAGGTGGAGTGGAGAAAACAATTGTTTAGAAAAATGGATGGTGGTGGTGAAGAATGGAGTGGAAGGGAAAAGGAGCTGGAGGGCAAGAACATGGATAAATGAGAGGAAGGAGGCAGCAGCAGAATGGAGATAAAGAACTGTGGAGGTGAAAGATGATAATGTGTGTGTGTGTGTGTGTGTGTGTGTGTGTATGTGTGTGTGTGTGTGTGTGAATACTATGTTTGCACTTGGCACACAAAGTGGCCTCCACCTCCCTCTCTGGTTACTGTGCTGCATTTTCAGTATTTTTAACTTTTTTGCATCTCAGGGGAAAATGTTTGCTTGGGTGAGTATTCCTTAGTTGGTGGCAGGGCAGGGTCTGGGAGGTGGTTAAGTGAGAGAGATTATGCTTGCTGGCTGAGTGGGGGGGTTGCACTTGGTTTGACGTTTAAAGATCTGAATAGTGGCCTCTGCCTCCCTCCCCACCTCCCTTACCAGCGGAGAGACCACCATTGCTATCTTATGAATAAAAATAATTATTCTACTACCTCTTTATGTGTGTGTTTATTTTTAATGTTGTTTTAGTCTACTTAGATGTGCAGCAGCCAAGGCCAGCACCTTGTAGGCGGTTTTTTTAAAAAAAAAGTAACTGAAATGTAATGGTAATGATTACTTTTGAGAAAACGTAATCGGTTACTTTCAGAGCAATTGCAGTTGTAATGGTAATTACTACTTTTTGGGCCATGTAATTGTAACTGTAATTTATTACTTTTTAAAAATAATCTTCCAAGCTCTGGGAGGCACATAGTGCCAGCCAATCCCCCCATCCCATTCACTGGTGGAGAGAATGTGAGGGCCAGGCCAGGGGAAGAGATATGCAGTGAACTTCTCCCTCACTCCTTCTGCAAGCAGAGAATGTGTTCACTTACATAATGGGCTATATAAATGTCAAGTTAACAGAAAATTTAGTATGAATACCAGGAATGAAATGACTGGCATATTTTTTTTTTTGTTCATAAGAAAAAAGATGTCAAGCATACAGTGAACAAGGGGATGCCAAAAGGTGTTAATTCCTCATTGAGGATCCCTCTTTCAAGTCTTGTTCCTGACCTTTGGATTTTCCTTCCTGTTAGACAATCAAGGGAAAACTGTTTAACTGGTTGCTATATAAAGGACTAACTCAGTGATTGGAAACTAATTGTGGAAAGCAATTGGATTTTTTTAACTGGTTGCTGGGTTGATTTTTCCAGCCAGAACCCTGAAAAGGCCTCATGCTGAGCTGCATGCATGGAGAAAATCAGAAATTAGGCCTGAGTTGCAGCCTAGATGGCTAGCTAGCCAGCTAACTGTAGTGTGCAGAGCAGTGTTTGTATTCCTCTACGCCTGTTTTCATCACTGAAGAAAAAGAAGAAAAAATAGCCCCTATGATTATGAGTATAGTGAGTGCTTTAAAAGAGTAAAGGGTAACTTAGGGTAGATATTTTTTCAGATCACTTTAAGTTATCTCTTTATTTCACCCAATCCGGCTCTACTCGTCATAATAACTGCAGCATAAACAAACTCTTTCTTCTTACTGCAGGCAAACAAACATGCTCTTTATTGCTGTCTGGGTAGAGAACGAAACTGAAATTGAACATGAAAAATTAAGCAAAAAAAAGTCCAAGGGGTGGAGTCTAACTCTTGCCCGTAATAACAAGTTCTAATATTTAACTCTTCAAGGGTTTTGTGATCATACACAGGCTGCTTTGTCCAGGATCACTTAAGTAATTATAGGGTGATTGTCATCATAAAAAATCCACCCTGAGTCAGGGAAAGTCTTGAGTGAGGAGAATTTTGGAAGATCTTCCAGCTCAGGCGTTTTCTTAAACAAAGCAACCATACTTTAAATGGAGGCTGTGATTGTCATGTCATGTCACAAATTAAAAAGACAATTCCTCCCCAAAAGAACTCTCTGGGGAGGGTGGTGCACCCATTTGCCCCACCTTGGCTGCAGGGCTGCCTCAGGTGCTTTTGCCTGACTGGAATGTGTCCTTGAACTGTGATAATGCCTCTTGCTTGTCTGGATGGAGAACACAGAGCGGGAGAGTTTATAAACCTTTGAGTTTTGTGTAGCTGGAAGCCTACTATACAAAGGTCAGAGCTACATCTATTATTCCACTCACCTTTTCCCTCTGGCCTCACTCACCACTGGCATGCAGCCCTCAGATAGTTACCCATCAGGAAATGTGTCCCTCAGGCTGACAATGGTGGCAGGGCAGATCACAGACATTTAAAATGCAACTTTAAAAACAGTTTAAAACAAATTACTATCACAATAATATGGTAGGTCCTAAAAATATACACCTCAAGTTTCCAGAGCCAGGTAAAGAGGTTCATCTTCAGCATACGAGAAAACCTGTATAGCAAAGGTGCCAGATGCGTCTTGGTAGGAAGGGAATTCCACAACTCAGGGACTACCACAATAACGGCCTCTCCTGGGCTCCCTCCCGGAGAATTTATGAGGGTAGTGGAGGGCCTCCTGTGTAGATCTTGATGCCCAAGAGTTTCTGCAGTGAAGGAGGCAGTCTTTAAGATATTTGGGGCCCAAGTCACTTAGGGTTTTAAACACTAATGTGAGTACCTGAAGTTGGGCCCAAAATCAAAGTGGCAACCATGTGGGTTACTAGAATTGTAAATGGAACCCCAGCCAACAATCTGGCTGCTGCAGTTTGGACCAACTGAAGTTTCCAAGTTGCCTTCAAAGGCAGCCCCATCTAGAGTGCATTGCAATAATCCAGTCTGGAAGTTACCAGAGCATGGAGTAGTGGCCAAGTCATTCCTGTCAAAAAGGGATAGAACTGGCAAACCAGCTGAAGTCACTTGAGGCCACCTAATCCAGGAGCACTCCCAAGCTATGCGCCTGCTACTTAATATCACTACATTGGGAATAATGTCTCAGTTAATAGTCAGAGATAACAGCTTCCAACTTCCTGGTTCACAGCTCACTCTCTTAGCTGCTACATTAGCTCCCTCCCGTTGTCTGGTAGATTTTTACAGATGCAGACTCACCATCCAGCTGCCCTGGGGTCCTGCTGGGAGGAAGGACGGGATATAAATCTAATAAATAAATAAATAAATAAATGGTGTTAACTCAGCAAGAAACTACCTTAAAGTCCATAAAATGCAAAACAAATATAACCACTATTTAAACTGGACAACAGTCAACTCATTCCTCAAATAACCCCATCATGGGGAGCATTTTCACTTGTATTTGTACCTAAGCTCCCAACCAGAAAAAAGAAAGCACTTAAAAGAGTCAAAATCCTATTATTGTGGCTGGCTTCTAAAAGTACTCATTTGGGAAGGCAAACACCGTGCTGAAAAAAATAATAATGATGAATGCGAGATGATGGCTTGTAAAGGGAGAATGTCTTAAAAACTGGCATTTCTAGCCAGAATAGAGCAACTGGGAAATCTGCATGTAAGCACCTTCACAAACATACTGCATCTTGTACGCTATGCCAGCATTTCTCAAACTGTTCCATGGAACCCTGGAGTTCTGAGAAGCAGTCTAAGGGGTTCCACAAAGAAAGAAAAAATGTGTAACGCAGACAAGCATGCACAATGTGTAATTTCCATTGAGCTGCAGCCATAGAGATGAAGTACACTGCTCAAGCAATTATCCTGGGAATCCCTTCCCAAAGGTTAACTTTCAGTAGTGGGTGGTGTGGGCAGGGCATCTTTCCTGGCTTCCCAATGCTGCTGGTTACCAGGAGGGAGGGTGTGCTCAGTGTGGTGCAAGTGCAGCAGTGGAGCCAACCTGTCACTCCCCACTGCCTTGCCCCTCACCCTCTTCAGCAGTGATGTGTGGCATTGGGAAGCCAGGTAAACAATGCTGCCCTGCCTATGCTGCATCACTACTGAATTAAGTGTGCCATTCAAGCACTTGTCCTGGGAATCCCAAGTCCCCCTCTTAGCACCTTCCTTTCATTATGCTGCCTAGTTATGCTGCTCCTTTTACACTGATGGAAAGATAAGAACTCTCTCTGATAAGAGCTGGACCCTTAAATATTTGCCAAAATAGTTTCCATATGCCACTGGATAATGGACAGAAAGCAAAGGGAAGACAGGTCATCTTGCTCTCTTCTCTTGCCATTGGTTGAACTGCTGTAATTGTCATAGCAGGGCTGGAAAGAGAAAAGGGCCGAGGAATCATGTGAAGAGGAAGTGAACGATGCAAAGAATACCAATGTCACAGATGTGAGAAGAAAAACAGGTCTAAGAGACAATGGCCAAGGCAGCTTATAGAGGGGGACAATGAGGAAGAGTACTATAAGGCATAAAACGGCCCTATTGTATGATGTTAATTTTATCACAATACTATTTTAATGTTATCACTGTGACTGGTTTTTTTAGTTATTTCTGTGCACTCTGCTTCTGACCAGACTTAAGCTTTCTACAAAGTTCATACAAGTTTCCACTTGGCAGGAGAATAAGAGTTAGCCCTGGGAAACAGAAGCACTTTTCAGCCATGGGACATGCAATGGTTCCTGCATTCCGAATGTGATATTCTGTCTTCATGCTTTAAACTAAAGGCATGGAGAAAGCCTTTGCAGGCACATATTTCTGTAGCGAGCAAGATCCAAATGTGATTGCTTTGTAGGTTCCTTCTAAGTTACATTATGGTGATGACATTTAAGTGCATTATGCTGTTTGTGGAAAATGTTTCTGTGGTTGTTTATCTTCTTAGAAATGACTTTGAGATGTGTCTATGTGCCTCTTCGTGCTCATCTCCTTGATTCAGGCATTACATTAGTACCTTGGTATTACTAAAATGATGGTCCGTTATAAAACTGTTCTCAGCTGATGTGCATGCATCTAAGTATTTATATATTTGTCTCACCTTTATTCCTCTTTCATTCCTTTCATCCATACTGCCCTTAAAAGAAACTAGTAGAATCTACTAGTGTGTACTGCATATCCTGAACTTCTGTTTTCAGAAAGCTGGAAACCTTATCCAGGAGCCATGGGTAATCTGTTCATGTTCCACTCCTAGGTTTGGTTCAAATATTTTAAAGTCCTCCATGCGCACTATTCCCAATATGGAGGTGAAATATCTGATCTGGTTCAACTATATTGAAAGGTGTCACTTCTAGGCGGCAACTTTGTGCAAACAGAATTATAAAACTAAAAAAAATATAAAAATATAAAAACTGAGCTCATGCAAATCACCTCTAGGAAGTGTTGTACATGCCATTGTTTCATGCTGGATCAGGCATTACTTTAAGGCTTCCCCATTTGGCCTGATCCAACATGGCAACGTGCCTTACACATGACATCATATATGATGCCAAATGTGGGGCAGGTAAAGATGCAGCTGGGCCAAAAGTGGGTCTGCTAACTCCAACAATCAGCTGATTAGTGGCACCTGCAAAACCCTATGCACAGAACTTCGCAGGTGCCAATGATCAGCTAGTAGTTGTGGCCTGCAAAGCACTTTGCCTTTACCTGCATGGTATGATTTCAAAGTATGGGTGGAAAAGGCTCCTGTGGCTGTTTTTCTGCTCAAAATTGCCCTTCAACCTGGGGTTTTGACTTTTGTTTTTCTGTCTTTTCTCTGTAGGATGTTCCCCCCTCATGAGGGGTGAAAAGCAGCTGGGTGTCTGAGCAGGAAAAAACAGCTGGAAGGAAAAGGGTTAAGGAGTCACACATTGTTCTTGGCTGAAATTTGCAGAGTCTGGAAATTGCTTTTGGTTAAAAAAGAAAGAAAATGCTTGAGAAGACGTACATGCAGCTGAATGTAATGTGCTGTTTGGCCCTTTCTTGTCTTGCTGAAGCAAAAATATGTTGTTGTTGGGACTTGATGGAAGCAATAGGCATATCTACTCCAGTAACTGGACCATATGTTGTTGGGCATATCTGAGTTCAGATGCAGACATCATTGAGTTGCTTAAACTTTAAACTTATAACACAAATTATTATTGTGTGTGTGTAATATTTGGATTAAAATGGCCACCTGAAAACATAATTATATGTAATACTATATAATTATTTTTAAATTATAATTTTCATTCAAATTGTGCCCAGGAAAAGTGACATGAATTCTGTGAAGCTTATCTCTGCTCTGCTGTCCTAACCAATCCTAGATAATCCCAGTAGAGTTGATAGCAATGGACACAATTCAGGTAAACACATTTAATCCCGTTGAGATAAATTTTAAAAGATAAGTACATGCCCATTAAAATAAGAACATAAGAACATAAGAAGAGCCTGCTGGATCAGGCCAGTGGCCCATCTAGTCCAGCATCCTGTTCTCACAGTGGCCAACCAGGTGCCTGGGGGAAGCCCGCAAGCAGGACCCGAGTGCAAGAACACTCTCCCCTCCTGAGGCTTCCAGCAACTGGTTTTCAGAAGCATGCTGCCTCTGACTAGGGTGGCAGAGCACAGTCATCATGGCTAGTAGCCATTGATAGCCCTGTCCTCCATGAATTTGTCTAATCTTCTTTTAAAGCCATCCAAGCTGGTGGCCATTACTGCGTCTTGTGGGAGCAAATTCCATAGTTTAACTATGCGCTGAGTAAAGAAGTACTTCCTTTTGTCTGTCCTGAATCTTCCAACATTCAGCTTCTTTGAATGTCCATGAGTTCTAATATTATGAGAGAGGGAGAAGAACTTTTCTCTATCCACTTTCTCAATGCCATGCATAATTTTATACACTTCTATCATGTCTCCTCTGACCCGCCTTTTCTCTAAACTAAAAAGCCCCAAATGCTGCAACCTTTCCTAATAAGGGAGTCGCTCCATCACCTTGAGCTCAAGAATAATGCCTCATGTTGTTGTCCACTATATAGTTCAGCCTTCCCCAACCTGTTGCCCTTCTGGGGTTTTGGACAACAACATCCTTAACCGCCGACTGTTGGCCAGGCCAGATGGGACTGATGCGGGTTGGAGCCCACAAAATCTGGAGGGCACCAGACTGAGAAAGGCAGATGTAGTTCTATGTCACAGTCATTCCTTTGCTTCTGAGAACTGCAGCAAAATGTAACAGTGTATCAATGACTGGAGAAGCATGGTCCTGTGTGTGTGCTTTGTTTGTTTTTCCTGAAGTGGGGAAACATTCCTGAAACATTTCCATGGAAGGGGAGTCACAAGGAAGGAGTGTCACAGCATGCACTCCCAATCTTAGTTTCCTCTTCATAATGCCTACTATAAGCTGTTAGGGGGCTTGTTCAGTTCCTGTTCTGCCTCTGCCGTCCGTGTTCCTTCCCTCCTCTGCTTCACCTTTAACACTCTGAACCTCAATGGCTCTCAACCATAGACTTAATTGATTATATTTACACAGACGTCTGGTAGCCTTAATCTTTTTTTCTCTGGCCACCAGGATGAAAATTAGAAGTACCCTTACAGAACAGTGGAGACATCTAGAAGTTTGGCATTGCTATAACTGGACAATAGTGGGTACATCACCCCTATCTCCAAAAAAGGAATAGCAGAGACAGTTCTTATCTTTGGCATTCCATTTGAACCCAGAAGTTCTATCTCTAGCCATTAGTAAATTACTCCAAATTTATTTTCTCTATAGTATGAGTGGGAAACTTTTTTCTTCCTGAGGGGACTGGCTTCCCCCATGGCCAACCTTGCAGAGGCAAGGAAAGGGTGAGGATTGGTGCAGCCAGTTAGCCCTTTTTGAAGAAATTGTAGGAGGGGGGCGGCTCACATTTTGGTGCATAACTTTTGTTCCACAGTATTTAGAAGCTTACTTCTTTAAAAATGAAAGCTAAGAGTCTGGACCCCTTGCTAGCCCTGGGCCTGGTAGAAATGGACCCTTTCTACCTGTCTATTGGGGTCTATTGCATATACATAACACACAGAGAAAGATTCCTCCCTCCCCGCCGCCCAGTGGTTAAGCTTTGAAAGAAGCACACATTGTCTACAATGGGGGGCTTTTTTGAAGCCTTGATATGCAGAGGGCATGTCAAGATCACAGACCATGGGGAGGGTTAATCCTACCTTTCTAGTGCAACCTCAACAAAAATCTCTCCCCTGCCCCCTCCCCTGCAGTAACTGGGCTTGAAAAAAAGGTGCCATTGACACAAGTTTTCTTTTTAAGAATATTTTTTTAAAGCAAAATTGCTTGTAAGGAGAGGTTATCTTCATTGAAGTGATAGCCAGGGAGATGAGGACATTTTCACTCTATTCTGCAACCTTGATGAAGATCCCCGCAGTGTAGCAAGTATGCTTTTAAAAAGCCCCCCAGCCCCCCAATATAGCCAGTGGAAGCTTTTAAAAAAATAAGTTTAAAAGCATAATTGCCACACCTTTCAAAAACTACATTTCAAAAGGTTTTAGGCCACTTTTTCTGGACAAATGCCCCTCTAGTTAAGAAAAACAGAAGAAAACAAATACAAAATATTAAGCTTAAAAAAACCTCAACACTTCTCATTCATCCAAACCCAGCTAATGGAACCAATGACCTAGAGAGGTGGTGGGCTCTCCGACACTGGAGGCATTCAAGAGGCAGCTGGACAGCCATCTGTTGGGAATGCTTTGATTTGGATTCCTGCGTTGAGCAGGGGGTTGGACTCGATGGCCTTGTAGGCCCCTTCCAACTCTACTATTCTATGATTCTATGATCACATCTTGAAGGCCAATAGAAAGAGATGGGTCTTCAAGGCCCTCTGAAAATCTCATAATGTAGTAACTTGATGAAGGTTCATGGAAGGGAATTCAATAGCTGGAAGGCCATCATAAAGAAGGACTCTTCCCTTGTGGCCTCCCACCTTACAAATTCAGGGTGTGGGCACATCAGGAGAGCCCCAAAGCAGATCTTAAAAGTGGTCAGGATGATACAGGTGCAGGTAGTTCAATCAATAATGTAAAGAATAGGGCCCAGGAGAGGAGACTGCAGGCTAGATCCAAAGATACAAAGGTGGTGGGGAACCTTAGCCAAATGTGGTCCTCTAGGTCTCTGTTTCTGGTCCTCAGGATGCTCCCCAGGCTATACCTCCTCCTCAGCTACACCCCCTCCCCAGGTATACTTTCCACCCTCTTTGAGATGTTTTTTGCCTTGAGGTCTGATAATGCTTGCTTCTTGCTTCCCTAGACGATAGACAGAGAGGTTGTAAGAACTTATGTCAAACTAATATACAAAGGAAAATTTTATATTTGTTGCTCTGCCTGCTTTTGCCTCTGGACCTGCCCACCACTGTCATATGGCCGGCCCTTGGATGGTTGTCTAAAGGGGAATGTGGCCCTTGATTTGAAAAATGTTTGTTCCCTACTCCTACTTTATAGGCTTAATTGCCATCAACATTCTGTAAGTTCAGGAAGCTTATCAGGCCACTTGGGATTTTTAAAAACAATATTTTTTATTTTAATTTACAAATACATATTTCTGCATACTCAGGGATTCCCCTGAATACATAGAAACCACTACTTTATTTTTGTTCACTCCTGTTTTTGCTTTCAAACTACTAAGCACTTAACAGCCCAAGTCCACTATTAGATAGAATAATACACCATGTCTACAAATGGTGGCAAGATAAGACACTTAACTTTATCATTTTCACCCATATCTTGCAAATATAGTTATCAGTAAGAAGCAGCAGTTGATTGGCTCAAGACAATGAAAAGCTCCTTTTGGGAGTAATGTTCCTTTATTTTATTTTCATGAATATCTAAAAATCTATCAGACAACAGTCACTTTTAATATTTTTGAATAAAGCCACGGAATTTAAATACTCTTTAAAGGCCTATGTGGTGGTTAGCCTTTCTTTTAATAGCTTTCTTGTATGTTGCTGCTTTTTAGATGTGATTTTCTATTCTTGCAAGGGCTTTTGATTATTAGTTCTCTAAAGGTGCTGGAAAGGTGAAAATGATAATTAAATCTTACCTCAAGTGTAATTTTATGATTATATAGTACTATTCCCCAGATCTGTGGATTTGAAATTGTTGTGGGCTATGAGCAGCTCCCCTGTGTAAAGCTGGAGGGAAAGTGCTAAAACATGACTTTGTAGTCCAATTATTTTTATATCACCATTTGAATGAATTTCCCACTCTCTGGATCCTCTCTCTTCTTCTCATCCTTTCCACTGGTGTCATTAAGTAATTAAAAAACAAGCACACACACACTCCTCCTTTGTGTTCATAGCAGGATTTGCCTGAAATTGCCAAGAGCCAGGGAAATGCAACGTTATCGGTTCGGTTCCCTTTTTTATTTGCTTTGAAGTAAAACGAATGAGAGGCATAATCTTTTCTTGGCATGCATTGCAGTCTGGAGTATCAGCTTCCCCTTTGGTATTGACTATTTACTTTCCTGCTGTCAGAAATTTAGATTGTGGTTATCGCACCACAAGGCCACTTTTCCAAAGGTACTAGTGTCCTCCTGGAAGGCACCCACAGGAGAAAACAACCATGGTGGCAAAGGCCATTTCAGGAGGAGTGATAAAAGACATACGACAAACAGAAGCCACCAACTATAATGCCAATCTGTGGTTATGGAATTGCGCCATAGTTTTGAAGAGGTGATATGATGCAGACACCCTTGCCCATGGTGTAAGTAGCTGTCATTTATTTTGTTCCATAGTCATCTCCAGACAAATAATGGCTAAGCTCCACACCGCTGCAAACCTCGTGTGCAAAAATAACCCTGTGGTACCTTTTCAAAGTACTGTATGCTGAAAGCCATGGAGATATTTCAGCAAATAATCAATGTTTCCATGGATCATAAAATGTTGGTTTGTTTTAAAACAGTGTTTTCCAAATGGTGGTCCATGGACCACCAATGGTCTGCAAGCTTCATTCAGGTGGTCCATGGCATGTCTGCATTAAATGTCCATCTTGATTCTTAATTGTATTTTATTGCTTCTTTTATAATATTGTATTACCATTTGAGTTCTATGAAATGCCAATTATAATACAATAGAATACAATATCAGAAACAAAAGAAGCAATATAAATTAAAAAGCATGCAGCACCTAGCACAGCACATTGCAATGGCTACAACAGGCAGAAAAGTCAAGTGGTCCACCAAGCGCATCAACAATTGGTCCACATTGGTCCACATTGGTCCACATTGGTCCACATTGGTCCACATTGGTCCACATTGGACCACATTGGACCACATCAACATGTGGTCCGTGGGGGGAAAAAACGTTTGGGAAACACGGCTTTAGAGTAAACACATGCTTCCCTGGACACCTTTCTTTGTGACACACACAACTCTTTCCAACAGCAAAGATTAGAGAATCAAGGCAACATACAAAGCTGGATCAGACTGGAACCTGTGCAGTCAATTTCCCCAACCTCAAATGATCTTCATAAATAAGGTTGATGGAGCACAAAATGGAAAGTTATTAGTCACTATACTCATTTCACTCTGTGACAACAAATGAAGAGATAGATGTGTTTTTTCCAAATGAACCAGTCAGGAAGATAGTCCTGAGATTATGGACTGCCTGGAGAAGGTGATCTGATCTGTGACAATTGCTTTGGCCAGCATAAGTGACAAATTGCTGACCATCCGCTTTCTTCTACCCTCAGTGGATGTAGAAATTATTCATATTCAGCAAGATAAAAATAAAAAGTACAGCCTTTTTATGTCCGATGGGCACAATCCAGACATAGTTATGCACTTTTGAGTTCCATTAATTTCAGTAGGAAAGGTTTAATCACACGCTTAATTTCCCCCCTGAAATCAAGGGGACAGCCTAGGTTCAGGACCTTGGACAGCTTCAAAGTTTGGATTAAAACCCAGAGTGGATTCTACTGCCCCGCTGGCATGGAGCCACTTGGCGGATCTCTAGCTCAGTTGGATCTTGGCTCAGCTGGGCTATGCCAGCATAAGTCCCTCATCCTAACTCAGCGGCAAAACCTCTCCCCTCCCGGCTCAGCTGATACTGGCCAAAGTTAAGCAGGTGAGGGGAGGGGGACTTGCATCATATCCTGTATCCATTCAGTTGGGGGACCTCCAGTCCTGGCATAACTCAAGCCAGAAAAAGGGTTGTCTAATTAAAAACACACGGAAGTTCTGATTTTGTCCCTGCTTTTTATTTTCTTTCTGCTGGGCTTCAGCCGGCATTCTCCTTTCCCAAGAGCTCCTGAATGGAATTAGGATCTGGTGCACTTTAAGTTGACATTACTTCAGCTGGATGAATCCCCTTGATGTAGGATTGCTGTGCCCTTGTGACAGAGAAGGTTTGAACACATATTTTTCTGCCCTGAAAGCAAATGTATGCTGAAGCTATTTCCACCACAATGGTACACCTCTTTTCAGTTTTACTTTGTTTATATACTATGTTTTTGCAAATCACGCAATGTGACATGTAACCTATCAAACCAATATTAAAACATCCTACAAATACAGAAAACTCAATCATATTACAGCAATTTATAAAAGGAGCCGTGCAGAAAAGCAGACACTCCCCAAATGCTGGCAGGAGTTTGTCTGTTTATCCATGTCTCTCCCACCTTTTGACTCACAAGGAGCCACCACATCTGTTAAAATGTGCCCACCAAAGTACATAAAGCAAATTACAATCATTATAATCACATTTTGTTTAATTAATCGCCCCCATTTCAGGAGGAAAGGGCTTCTGTAGGCAGGTCTTTCCATAGTTGTTGTTATTTTAAACCCACTCTTTTGCCAAAGGGGTCCCAGACAAGCTTACAAAGATCTCTGCTAAGACAGTCCCTACTCTCAAGCTTACGTCCATAAGTCATGACACGCAAGGAAAAAGGGATGGAGTAGGAGAAGAAAAAAGCAATCTCGGATACCCGTCCTTAAAGTAACCCTTCTTATAATGATCAGTTGAGATGGAAACAGTTCAGGTAGCCTGACAGAGAGGCTGCCTCTAGGTGACAGTTGAGGGAGGGCGAAAGCCAGCTGATTTCTCAGCAAAAGTGATGGAACAGCCCTGGTTCTCTTTCTTCTGTTCTGCAGCCTAATGGAATGGCTGCCATTATATCAAAACTGCTTTTCTAACGGGTTACCGTTACCTCAATCAGTTAGGTAATTTAAATTAAATTCTGGGCTTAATGGTCACAGCCCTCTCTCTTTGAAAATGAGGGCAATTCAGCCTTGGTACATTTGTGAAGCCCTTCTACTCATTCTGCTGGACTTGTGCCCAGTCTGGTACTGATCAGGTAGGTAATTTTTACATGGATGACACATATCTACATCTTCATTGTGATGCTCAACTGGGCCCTTTTGTGCTGGCTGGAAATATCTGTTGATATGGATGGGGATGTGCACCTCTGTCCATGGCCATTAGCTGCATGACTAGAGCTGGACTGCAGCACCATCAACCAGCAGACTAATTGTTTATTTTATTAATTATTTTAATTTATTTTATTTAAATATTTTTAAACTGATCTTCAGTGAGATATCAGGGCAGCGTACTAAGCAAGACCAAAATAATCATACAGCTACAATATATTAACCGTAAAATACAATGCGTTGGCATTTTTTTTTAGAGTTTTTACAAAAAATGTTTTAAATAATTATTTTTAAAGATGTTTTGAAGGTGTTTTAAAGATGTTTTTGGCATTTTTGTTTGCTGCCTTGGGAGGAGAGATGGGATATACATTTAATTAATAATATGTCTTGGGGGAACCATAACAGAATTACTATAAATGTAGGGTGGCTGCAAACTTGGATGGCTTTAAAAGATAATTAGGCAAATTCATGTAGGGTGGCTGCAAACTTGGATGGCTTTAAAAGATAATTAGGCAAATTCATGGGGAGCAAGACTGTCAGTGGCCGCTGGTCACAATGGCTATATGTTATTTCCAGCATCAGAGGCTTCTGAGCAGCAGTTGCTCGGGAGAATGTTATTGCACTCCTGTGCTGACTGTGGGCTTCCCGGGGTATCTGGGCATCCAGTTGGCCACTGTAAGAACAGAATGCTAGAGCAGATGGGCCTATGGTCTGATCCAGCAGCGCTCTTCTTATCTTCTTCAAAGTTCACAGACACTCATACATGCATATCTGTTTTTTTTCCCCATCATGTCAGTGAAAGATGCCCATGTATGGGTTTATTTAAAAATGAGACTGACGTTTCCTGTTATTGCTCCCTGAGACAAGTCTGCTTTAAAAATGAACATCAAACCATCACAGTGGCCACCTTTTCAACAACAACACAAAACCTTTAGTGTAACAGTTGCTTTTCCCCTTTTCAATCCCTGTACAAAGGAACAAAATTTATAGTTCATGGCAGGTTCTCCCCTGCTGTTTACAAATCCTTGCATGATGAGCCTCCAGTTTCACCTCCTGGAGATATTTCTACACTAATAGGATTTACTTTTACAAATATCTGAAAACCTTTTAAACTGGAGATTAAATTGTTTAGCTCAATATTTAATTTGTTACTTCCCCCTTAAAGATGCCCAGTGGAATTTGTCATTCAGTGAGCTGATAACACATAATATTGATCAGTCATAAACATAAAAACAGAGAGATCTTGGGAAGTCCTCCATAACCCTTTTTCTTTTTTAATTAAATTTTGATCTGAACTGCTGTTGATTAATTTTCTTATTTGTAAGTGCATGTGAATTCAGGGAGCCCAGTAAGTTTCTTAAGTTGCCTGGCATTGGTCTCTAGTGTGTGGCTTAGCTCAAGAACTGGATTATTGTCTTTTTATGGTTTTCAGATATTTAATAGCTTCTTCCTGTCATTTTCTGAATGAGTGAATAAGGTTTAGCCCTCCGGGAGCCAGCACAGCATCAGAGACTGGAGAAAATGACTCAGATCTGTATACTTGACTGATTGCCTTAGTCTTAATTGTTCTCTTAATTAGCTGCAGTAGCAACTGCATCTGGGGAGAGATCATAGTATTGGTAAACAGCTCCACTGTGGAGCTCTGTGTAAGCCTTTTGGACACATGACAATAAGCTCCTAACATGCTTGTATCTCCTCTGAGTCAGAGACCTGCCAAATCTTAAGCTCCTGGTGACTTTGGCCTCTACCTTCTGATCTGTCATTTTTGGACGCAGAGCATAATCCTCCAACTGTTTCTTCCTAAACCAATTAAGCTTTAATATTAGTGATAATGTGTAAAATTGGTAGGAGGAGTTGTTTTTCATTCCATTGGCAACTAGTGAATTTCTGACGAAAATCCACCTATCTATGAAAAATTTAGCAGGATCTCTTTCTGCTCTGCAATTGCTTGTTTAAAGGCCCGAGGAACGCAGGTGCACATGGTTCAGTAAGGTTTTCTGTTTTTTTATTAAAGTTACATTTATATCAAAAGCTTTTCGACTTATTCACCAAACTATGCTTTCTAACTATTTCCCTGACTAGCATTGACTAAGCAAGCCTCCGCTCACAGATGTTGACAGCACCCCCTCCCTATTAACACCCCCTTAAATAGGTTTTACTTTCTCACGCAAACGACAGCTGGACCTCAACTTCTCCCTCCAAATGAGGGGGGCTAGCTGACTGGGTAGGCGTGGTAAACTGGGAATGAGCAAATGGATCAGGTAGGCGCAGGAAAAAGGGGCGTGTCCTCAGAAGCAACCTCTGACAGCTCTCCCTGCGTTTCCATGGGAGGAGTTGGGATTTGGGTGTGCTGAGATCCCTCCTAACTCAACTCCATGCCTGAGTCCTCAAAGTCAGAGTCCTCTCCTGCAAGTCCTCCCCCCTCTCCTGGGTCACAACACTGAGTCTCAGGCAAGTGTGCATGCATATTTTACTGTGCTATCGGTTTGTAGACAGTTACGTAAAACATTGTGAATATTTTGCTCAAAGTTGCATTTGATGAGATTTAGATGAGCATAAGAGATGGGCATTTTTCTGTGGCAGTGCCACATCTCTGTAATATTCTCATGACTGAGATCTGTCTTTCAGCCTTTTTCATCAGAAATTGAAGACTTTAAAATTTCAACAGGGTTTTAGTGTGTCATTTTAGATCAGTGATGGTGAACCAGCAGCCCATGGGTTGGATGCAGCCTGTGGTCCCCTCCTATTCAGCCCACACCATCCCCTCCTCCCAGGTCACCCTGCAAAGTTTTGAAGCCAATAGGAGGTGTTTTTCCCCCTCAAGGCTAATTATGACATGGGGGTTAGATTTTCGGGGGAAGGGGTCACATCTGGTAAGGGAATTGTTAACCACCCTGTGTGCTATATCTCTGAAAAAATGTTCCCCACCCCTGTAATTGTTGTTGTTGTTATGTGCGTTCAAGTCGACTATGACTTATGGCGACCCTATGAATCAATGACCTCCAAGAGCATCTGTCATGAACCACCCTTTTCAGATCTTGTAAGTTCAGGTCTGTGGCTTCCTGTATGGAATCAATCCATCTCTTCTTTGGCCTTCCTCTTTTTCTACTCCGCTCTGTTTTTCCCAGCATTATTGTCTTTTCTAGTGAATCATGTCTTCTCATTATGTGTCCAAAGTATGATAACCTCAGTTTCATCATTTTAGCTTCTAATGATAGTTCTGGTTTAATTTGTTCTAATATCCAATTATTTGTTTTTCGCAGTCCATGGTATGTGCAAAGCTCTCCTCCAACACCACATTTCAAACAAGTTGATTTTTCTCTTATCCGTTTTTTTCTCTTATCCACTTTTTTCACTGTCCAACTTTCACATACATACATAGAGATCAGGAATACCATGGTCTGAATGATCCTGACTTTAGCGTTCAAGTGATACAATTTTGCATTTGAGGACCTTTTCTAGTTCTCTCACGGCTGCCCTCCCCAGTCCTAGCCTTCTTCTAATTTCTTGACTATTGGAACTTCCGGGAAGGGTGACTTAGCCTGTGCCTGCTTTTGAGATGGGCTCCTGCCTCAAAAGAAGCTTATTCAGATATATCAGTCAGTTTTTTTTTTTTTTGACTGATTAAACTTCTCCCGGGTAGGGAGAAACGAAGAGATTAACCTCAAAGCCTATTTTTGTTGGGACGACCAGATCTCATTAATTTATGGGACGAGGTCCAGCCGACGAAGGTGGGACGGATTTTCAACAACAAGCTCTATCTGATAAAGCGAACGTTCATCTTATCTTCTAAGAGAGAACGCACTAACAGGCAAGCACCCTTCTTTCTATATTTTTCTTTTACTTGACTTAAATTGTTGCTGTTTAAAAGAGATTTGCCAGATTGATCGGTTTTTGACATCTCACTGGGGAGCCATAACTTCTCTCTGCTACTCACTAATTAATAGCTTATCTCTGTTTTTGTTGCAAAAAGCTGTCCTGGATTTGCATTCTAAAGATATACACAGAAGAGGGATTTCTATTCCAGATTTTTATTTTGAAGAATATTATATTGTCTGAGACTACTCTCTTTTTGGTCTATTTTATTTTGACGAATCTGTTTCCTGACGACCGCCATTAATTGTTTCGATCCTGGGAACTGCATTTTGTTTACTTAAGCATGGAGAGATAAGGCTGTCTGCTCTGTTTATACTGTGATGTCACCAAGTTTGGAGTATTAACCCAATTGTTGCTGAAATAAGAAGTGGTTTTCCTATATTTTTCTTTTAAAATGGCAATTAAGAAAGTGGCTGAGAATCTGGAAATAACTATGTTTCAGAAAATAATGGATGAGATTGAGATAACGAAACAAAACCTGCGACAGGGTTGTAAGGAGCTGAAAATTGAATTGAGTAAAATGAAGCAGGAGATTAAAGATATAGGGGTCCCTGTGAGAGAGGTGACCCTGGAAGGGGTCCCTGTGAGAGAGGAGACCCCGGAGATTGGAACAAACGTGGAACAGGAAAAAGATTTGGAGTCTATGGACTTTAGAAACAAAATCTATTGTTTGGAGACACAGGAGATTAAAGACATAGGGGTCCTTGTGAGAGAGGAGACCCTGGAGACTGGAACAGGGGTCCCTGTGAGAGAGGAGACCCTGGAGACTGGAACAGGGGTCCCTGTGAGAGAGGAGATCCCGGAGATTGGAACAAACGTGGAACAGGAACAAGATTTGGAGTCTATGGACTTTAGAAATAAAATCTATTGTTTGGAACTCAATGTTATCTCTGAAGAAATTAATGAAGATTCTAGAGATAAAGTTATCAATGGCATGGATAATCTTCTGGACTGGAATGATGTGATGGAGCCCAATATAGAGAAAATCTATGGAATTAACTGCAGCCATGTGACAATGGAAAAACTTTCAAGAGATGACCCAGTGTATTTTGAAAAAAAGAACAGAGATATGATTTTACAGCAGTATTTCAGCAACCTATTCAGAATGGATGGCAAGAAAATATTTGGGATAGAGGTAATTCCCATCAGACTCTTACTATATGACTATGGCTTTGACAGCAAGATTATTATGGAATACTGATAATGGAAGATTGGATACTGAAATTACTGGACTTAACAAGACTACTGAAGATGGAAGATGGAAAATGGAACTAATAGGGATAATAGAACAATGGCTACTGAAATTACTGAACCTAACAGATTCTGATGTGATGGATTAATTGAAATGTTTATTTTGACTATGGTTATGACAATAAGATTATCATAATTAGTAATGAGATGGATTAATCGATATGCTTATCTGGAAAAAAAAATTGATAGATATATTTCTTAAAGAATTGAAACCTCTCTTTGACTTTTTGTGGAAAGAATAAAGTAATGTTTATGAGATTTGATGATTAAGTAAGATAACTACTGGAGGAAAGTGATTTTATAATATGACTTAAGAGACAGGATTGTTATATATTATAGACTTATAACTGATTTGATCTTTGACAAATGGGAAGTCAATATTTTACTCTTTATTTTTTATTTTTGTTTTTTTTTTCTTTTTTTCTTTTTGTTTAACTATTTTTGATTTTGTTTTTTGTCTTTGAATGTTTTATGATTTCGTCTTGTATGTTTTATGAAAATCTGAATAAAAATTATTGAAAAAAAAAATAATTTCTTGACTATTGTCCCCATTTTGTTTAATGAGTGTGCCAAGGTATTGATAATCCTTGACAAGTTCAATGTCCTCATTGTCAACTTTAAAGTTGCATAAATCTTCTGTTGACATTACTTTAGTCTTTTTGACATTCAGCTGTAGCCCTGCTTTTGTGCTTTCCTCTTTAACTTTCATCAGCATTCGTTTTAAATCATTACTGGTTTCTGCTAGTAGTATGGTATCGTCTTTATATCTTAAATTACTGATATTTCTCCCTCCAATTTTCACACCTCCTTCATCTTGGTCCAATCCTGCTTTCTGTATGATATGTTCTGCATATAGATTAAATAAATAGGGTGATAAAATACACCCCTGTCTCACACCCTTTCCAATGGGGAACCAATTGGTTTCTCCATATTCTGTCCTTACAGCAGCCTTTTGTTGAGAGTATAGGTTGCGCATCAGGACAATCAAATTTTCCCCCATTTCTTTTAAAGCATTCTATAGTTTTTCATGATCTACACAATCAAAGTCTTTGCTGTAATCTATAAAGCACAGGGTGATTTTCTTCTGAAATTCCTTGGTCCGTTCCATTATCCAATGTATGTTTGTGATATGATCTCTGGTGCCTCTTCCCTTTCTAAATCCAGCTTGGACATCTGACATTTCTTGCTCCATATATGGCAAGAGCCTTTGTTGTAGAATCTTGAGGATTACTTTACTTGCATGAGATATTAAGGCAATTGTTCGATAATTAATGCATTCCCTGGGATCCTCTTTCTTTGGAATTGGTATGTATATTGCACATTTTCAGTCTGTGGGCCATTGTTTAGTTTTCCATATTTCTTGACAGATTTTTGTCAAAATTTGGACAGATTCAGTCTCAGCAGCTTGTAGCAACTCTATTGGTATGCCATCTGTTCCTGGTGATTTGTTTCTTCCAAGTATTTTAAGAGCAGCTTTTACCTCAAATTCTAAAATTTCTGGTTCTTCATCATACGGTTCCTCCGTGAATGAATCTGTCATTCTGGCATCTCTTTTATAGAGCTCTTCAGTGTATTGCTTTCATCTTCCTTTTATTTAATCTTGGTCAGTCAGTGTGTTCCCCTGTTGATTATTTAACATCCCTATTCTTGGTTTAAATTTCCCTTTCATTTCTCTAATCTTTTGGAATAGGGCTCTTCTTCTACCCTTTTTGTTGTCCTCTTCTATTTCTATATAACTACTATTGTAATGGTTCTCTTTGTCCCTACGTTCTAATCGCTGTATTGTTGCATTTAGGGTTCTGACCATGTTTTTATCTCCTTTTGCTTTTGCTTTCTTTCTCTCTTTAACCATCTTAAGAGTTTCTTCAGTCATCCATTGAGGTCTTTCTCTCTTTTTAACTAGAGGTATTGTCTTTTTGCATTCTTCCCTGATAATGTCTCTGACTTCACTCCATAGTTTTTCTGGTTCTCTGTCAACTAAGTTTAAAGCCTCAAACCTATTCCTTATTTGATCTTTATATTCTTCTGGGATGTTATTTAAATTGTATTTTGGCATTATGATTGCTTTGTTGTTCTTCTTTAGCTTTACTCTGATTTTCAATACGACCAGATCATGATCTGTACTGCAGTCTGCTCCTGGTATTGTTTTCGCAGAAAGTATGGAACTTCTCAATAGTATGGCTTTTCCAAGCATACCAATTGCAGTGGAGAGGGGGCTGGTTTGGATGGGTGCAGCTGGAAAGGGACCATTTCATGGAATCATAGAATAGTAGAGTTGAAAGGAGCCTATAAGGCCATCAAGTCCAACCCCCTGCTCAATGCAGGAATCCAAATCAAAGCATTCCTGACAGATGGCTGTCCAGCTGCCTCTTGAATGCCTCCAGTGTCAGAGAGCCCACTACCTCTCTAGGTAACCCTCCCCCACCAAACCCCCCCCCATACTGAAATTAGGCATTAAAAACCCATATATTGTTGTCAGTGGAAGGTTCACGTTTCAATTAGGGTTGCCAGGTTCAGGGCCTGAGACTGATCCTGTATCTTTAGGAGAAGAGAAAGTCAGCCAAGTGCAGGTGTTCTTGCAACCCTGTAATGGGAAAAACCACAAGGTGGAATTCTCCCTTCCCCCTGCACAACTTTTAAAGATACAGAAGACCTCTTGGAGGCCAGGCCTGGCAAAATTTAATGCAAAATTTGGAGGTTCATTTTTGGGAGAAATATCCCAGGAATTTTGAGCCACATATTAAAAGCCTAACAGGGTCTAGATAAACCTGGTTTTGCTTCTGCCTATGACTGCAATAGCAGAGGTTTTAAAAATTACCTGGCAGGTCACAATACATGGTGGGTGGGCCACCTTCGCCCTTGGAGAACTGGGGAGAAAGAAACAAACACCTTGATGCATTTTAACAATAATAAAAGGAATTCCTGGATCCATATCAGAAGAGCCTCGCAGAGCTGGCAATATGATAGTGTGGCTACAAATTACTCAAGGCGGACACTGGCTGTCACTAAAGAGCTATAAATATGCTTTTATCTATATGCCATGAGATTAAGTATAGGCATCTAGTGATGTGAGATTTTAAATGAGGCAAATACTTTTAATCAAGAAATTATTTTGTTTCATGAGCATTTTAAAATATGCAACCCCTACCTTTCCTCAGTGTCTAGACCTCTAACACCAAAACAATTCAAGCTCTTTGCAAGAAAATATAATTTTGCTTACTGGTTGGCGAACAAGCTGAGACAGAAGGCAGAATTCCCTGTGACATATTCATGAAGATTTATTTCCTAATAATGCCTAGTTCATATTTTCTATAGCCCACATTTCAGTACCTTGGGGGCAGGTGGGAGCCAAAGCCAAAATTGCTCTACAGATATGGGAAAGGACCATTGCGCACTGGCAAAGTGCATGCTGTGCATATAGAAGGTCCCTAGTTCAATCTTTGACATCTCTAGAACAATGATCTCAGGTAGGAATGCCTGCAAATATCTCTGTCTCAGACCCAGGAGATACACTCCAGATGTTTTTGGACTATAATTCTTATTAGCATTGCTGATGGGAGTTGCACTCCAAAACATTTGGGGGGCACTAGGTTGGGGAAGGTTGGAACAGACAATACTAGATTACATGGACAATTGTCTGACTTAGTCTTGGGCAGCTTTGTGTATTGGGTGTGTGTGTGTGTGGAGAGAGAGAGATTCTGGTTCCTACAAACAGTAATTCTATGTGAGTGAAGCATGGCCATGAGCCTGGTTTTGAGGTACTTTCAGAGAGACTGACATAAATGTGGACCTTACATTTCTAGTATTGTGCTGAAAATGTCTTCTGCATATTTAACCAGGCTCCATCAACCAATGCAAAAAGAAATTGCATTCAAAAATTATCAGTGAGAGAAATGGTCATGAGTGGGATGTAAGGGTTTTGTTGTGCTTACCTTATTTTCAAAGTCGTTAGTGGGTGTTTGTGAGAATTTTTCTTTCTTTCATTCATTCTAAAAATTGTCTCTCTGGCAGTCTGCATCTTGCAGCTTTATCAGGCGCCCAGACTTTCTGAAAACCCCACAATATCCTCAGCGGAGCTTTCCTGTATGTACAGAAAGCAGGGATGTGATGCTGCCTACTGTGTGCCTGGCCACTGATTGTTATTTATTACTTTTCAGTGTTTTTTTTAACTTGCAAAGACATCAATGCATAAACATTCTTTTTAGAAGTAAAAGGAAGGATGTTCCTTAAAGACAAAATCAGTGACTGCACCCATCTCATTCATTGAGACAACAGCTGTATATAGACCGGGGGTAGCCAACATGATGCCATCCACATGTTGTAGTCTACAGTTCTCATCATCTTTGACCATTCGCTATGCTGATGGGAGTTGCAGCCAGAACATCTGGAGTAGGGATGACAGAGAAATCTGCATCAAGTGGCCCCAGGCACAGATTTTTCCTTTTCCTGCCCATTCACACACACACCGTCTTACCCCTTATATGCCCAGTCGATCACTGCGCTCTGCAGGTGAGGGCCTCCTGCAGATACCATCTTATCAGGAGGTTTGTTCTCCACAATATAGGAAACGGACCTTTAGTGTGGTGGCACCTACCCTGTGGAATTCCCTCCCTTTGAATAATAGGCAGGCGCCATCTCTGCTATCTTTTCGGCGCCTTTTGAAGACTTTCCTCTTTCAACAAGCCTTTTAAGTTGAGACCTATCCCAGTCTGTGTCTGTGTCAGAATTGTTTAATATTTTTTTTAATAATGTTTTAACCCTTTTTAAGGTTGTTTTTTAAAATGTTTTTAATGCTGTTTTGTTTTAATGTATTTTAAGATCTGTTTTTATGACGTTTTAAAGTGTTTTAGTGCTTTGTTTGCTGCCCTGGGCTCCTGCCGGGAGGAAGGGCAGGATACAAATTAATTAAATAAATAAATACTAGGACCAGATCTCCCACTTACAAGTGGTTGCCTAATTTGGCAATATTGATTTTATTTTTATTTTTTTAAAGCAGCTGAGATCTACATACCTACTTCATTGGTTGCTGTTCTAGTTTATGTAACTATTTAGTTTGCATTTTTATTCCTCTGTTGAGATTCTTTTCATATCTGACCAAGACCAATTTTGCAGGACTGCTGTGGGGAGCAGGAAGAAAAAAATGTCACTAGCTTCTTCTTTGGCAGAATGCCATCACTGTATAGTTTACTTTAGGAACAATGGTATACTTCATGTCTACTCACAAGTAAGTTTCTGTGTTTAATGGGACTTCCTCCAAGAAGAGGATGCAGAATTGATGCCTTGGCTTTCTTATGAGTAAGGGGGGAAACGGTTCTGTAATGGAAAATAGGCAGAGAAGTACGTTAACATTTATTTAAACCTGAGGGTATTAAAGGCAAATATTAATAATTATACAATTACACTATTAATGACATAAAAATCATCAAATAACTTTAAAAATCCTGATAGTTCTCACATTTCTTTTGATGCTGAGCTGGGGGGTGGGGGTGGGGAACAGAGCTGTTTTTTCAATGGGGGACTTACTTCTGAATAGCCATAGTTAGGATTGCACTGTAAGGCTGCATATACCGTATACATTAATTAGGCAATAGTATTAACTGTGTTGAACCATGAGACTATATGTGCAAAGGCTTATCTAGGAGTAAGCCCCACTGAATTCAGTGGTAGAGTTCCTAGAGTGATGATGGCTAAAGGTGAACAGAGATTAATCCAAATGAAAATTGGTTTTGCAGGAATCTTTGAACCGTGAGAGCAGTGTTATTAATTTATTATTATGTGTTATACAAGTAGTGGAAAAAACAAAATGTTTAATTGTTTCTGTTCCATCCCGTAAGAAGAATACTCCTGTCCATTGCTCCAGTCACCATCTGGAGAAGGCATCTGCTCCAGCCAGTAACTCCTTGTCTACAGGAGTCTTGTAGTGTAGGAGTAGCAAATTCAGAAGTGCAAGATCCCTTCATAATTGTCACAGCTGTGCCTCCTTCTAAGATTATACAACCTTCTAAGATTATAGACTAACCGCAGAGCTTGGGAAAGTTACTTTTTTGAACTACAACTCCCATCAGCCCCAGCCAGCATGGCCACTGGATTGGGCTGATGGGAGTTGTAGTTCAAAAAAGTAACTTTTCCAAGCTCTGACTAATCTGGCCAAGCTTGAATACAGCTTTCTGCTTCTCTGTCATTTGACTGTGCTTTCTTGCTGTCAGAGATATTGCGTGAATTATTGAATCCAGTGTCTACATGTTTATCCCTTGCTGATACCAACCAGCTTGATGATGTAGATGGGATGCTATCATCAGGATTCACTGTTTCTTCTTCTACAGTTACATAATTCTCACTCTTCACAACTTGGCTTTTTGAAGTAGGAATAGGAACTCCTTTCACTCTGTTTGGCTCCAATCAGCAGGAAAATGACAAGGCAGCAAGTTAGAAGACTCTTCTCAGTGGCTAACTCCCCTTTCATGCTGATTGAGTCATTGGACACTGGAGACTCAGGACTGCTGGGACTTGGCTCCCAAAAAAGTAAGGGGCCTAAGACCTCCTGAGACCCTGGGCAACTATACCCCAGACTATTCAGGACCCATGAGGAAGGAGTTCGAGGGAATGGAAGTTGAATGGACAGACCTCCTCACTGTCTTCTTTGCTCCTGAGTTCTTCTTTTGCTGTTTTTCTCCTCCAATTCTAGGGGGCACACAGGGATCTGCCAGTACTGAATCTGGGCATTTTATAGCTATATACAATGGTTTATGTGGCTCTTGTAGGCTAGAAGGAAAAAAGGTGCAATTTTCTTTCTTTCTTGCCTCCAGAAACTTCTAGATGTTGCACAAGGGAAACAGAAATGGACTGCCTTCAAGTCAATCCCGACTTATGGTGACCCTATGAATAGGGTTTTCATGGTAAACGGTATTCAGAGGAGGTTTACCATTGTCTCTCCCTGAGGCTAGTCCCCTCCAGCTGGCTGGGGCCTGCTCAGCTTGCCACAGCTGCACAAGCCAGCCCCTTCCTCGTCTGCAAGTGCCAGCTGGGGGGCAACTGGGCTCCTTGGGACTACACAGCTTGCCCACGGCTGCACAGGTGGCAGGGCATGTAACCCCTGAGCCACTCCCTGTGGGGTGATCTTTAGCTAGCCCTTGACACCCAGGAGACATGAACGGAGATTTGTACTCACAGACTCTGGACTCCCAGCCAGGCTCTCCTGCCCACTGTGCTATACCAGCCATCAGAAACAAACCTGATTTCATCTGCCACCCTGCCACCCTCCAGACGAATGTGCAGACTGGAGCTTCCGCCATGTTTTGCACTTCTCAGTAGTGGATGCTATTCTCGTGTTGTTGTTTTTAAAGTATCAAAATGAAATGGAAAATGGAAATGGACTGCCTTCAAGTCAATTCTGACTTATGGCGACCCTATGACTAGAGTGTTCATGGTAAGCGGTATTCAGAGGTGGCTTACCATTGCCTTCCTCTGAGGCTGAGAGGCAGTGACTGGCCCAAGGTCACCCAGTGAGCTTCATGGCTGCGTGGGGATTCACTGGTTGGCCAGTGAGAGAACAGGATATTGGACTAGATGGGCCATTGGCCCAGTGGGCTCGTCATATCTTCTTAACGCCTGTTTCTAACATGGACATTATGAAAGGGTAAAGTATCAGAATGCCCTTTCATAATGTCCATGTTAGAAACAGGCGTTAAGAAGATATGACAAGCCCACTGGGCCAATGGCCCATCTAGTCCAGTATCCTGTTCTCACACTGACCAGCTATTTGCCCATGGGAAACCCACAAGAAGGACCTGAGTACAAAGTTCACTCTCCCCTCCTGCGGTTTCCAGCAACTGATATTTGGAAGCATACTGCCATTGCATGTGGGAGTAGGAGCCACTGAAAGGGTTTTCTTCCATAAATTTGTCTAATCCTCTTTTAAAACCATCCAAGTTGGTGGCCATCACTGTCTTTTGTGGAAGCAAATTCCATTGTTTAACTCTGCGCTGTGTGAAGAAATACTTTTCTTTTGTCTCTTCTGAATCTTCCAGCATTCAGGTTCATTGGATGTCCACAAGTTCTAGTGTTAAGAGAGGGAGAAAAACTTTTCTCTATCCACCTTCTCCATGCTATGCATAACTTTATACGGTTATATCATGTCACCTCTTACTCGTCTTTTCTCTAAACTAAAAAGCCTCAAATGCTGCATCCTTTCCTCATAGGGAAGTCGGTCCATCCCCTTGATCATTTTGGTTGCCCTTTTCTGAACCTTTTCCAGCTCTATAATATCCTTTTGAGATGAGGCGACCAAAACTGTACACAGTATTCCAAATGCAGCTGCACCATAGTTTTATATAATGGCATTATGATATCAGCAGTTGTATTTTCAATACCTTTCCTAATAATCCCCAGCATGGAATTTGCCTTTTTCACAGCTGCCACACACTGGGTTGACATTTTTATTGAGCTGTCCTCTAAGACCACAAGGTCTCGTTCCTAATCAGTCACTGCCAGTTCAGACCCCATGAACATATATGTGAAATTAAGATTTTTTTGCTCCAATATGCATAACTTTACACTTGTGTACATCAAATTGCATTTGCCATTTTATTGCCCGTTTGCTCAGTTGAGAGAGGTCATTTTGGAACTGTTCACAATCCCATTTTGGTTTAACAACTCTGAACAATTTAATATTATCTTCAAACATGGCCACCTCATTGCTCACTCCTAACTCTAGATCATTTTTGAACAAGTTAAAAACTACAGGTCTCAATACCGATCCTTGGAGGACTCCACTTTCTACAGCCCTCCATTGGGAGAGCTGTGCATTTATTCCTACTCTCTACTTCCGGCTACTTAACCAATTCCTGATCCACAAGAGGACCTCTCCTCTTATCCCATCACTGCTAAGCTTACTCAGGAGTCTTTGGTGAGGCACCTCGTCAAATGCTTTTTGAAAGTCCAAGTACAGTATGTCAACCAGATCATCTCTATCTATATGCTTGTTGACACTCTCAAAGAGACACTTACCCACGCAGAAACCATGATGGTTCTTCTCCAGCAAGGCTTGCTCTTTCTGTCAGTTTTCCTGGGACAGATCTTAAGCTAACCAGCCTATAATTTCAGGGATACCCTCTGGATCCCCTTTTAAAGATTGGTGTTACATTGGACACTTTCCAGTCCCCAGGCCTGGAGGTGGATCTGAGGACAAGTTACATATTTTTGTTAGAATATCAGCAATCTCACATTCGAGTTCTTTGAGAACTCTCGGGTGGATGCCATCCAGACCTGGTGATTTGTCAATTTTTATTTTGTCTATTAAGCCTAGAAGTTCTTCTCCCATTACCACTTTTTGCCTCAGTTCCTCAGACTCCCTTCCTGCAAAAGTTAGTTTGGGCACTGGGATCTGCCCTATATCCTCCACTATGAAGACAGATGCAAAGAATACATTTAGCTTCTCTGCAATCTCCTTATTCTGCTTAAAATTCCCTTGTCATCCAAGGATCCAACTGCCTCCCTAGACAGTCTCCTGCTTTTAATTATTTAAAGTTTTTTGGGGTTTTCTTTAGCAATGTGCTCCTTAAATTCCTTTTTAGCATCCCTTATTGTCGTCTTGCATTTCTTTTGCCAGAGTTTATGTTCCTTTTTATTTTCCTCATTTGGACAAAACTTCCATTTTTTGAAGGAAGCCATCTTGCCTCTAATAGCTTCTTTGACTCTGTTCATTAACCATGCCAGCATCCTCTTCGCCCTGGTGGTACAGTTTCTGATCTGTGGTATATGCTTCAGTTGAGCTTCTAATATTGTGTTTTTAAGCAACTCCCAAGCATTTTGGAGTGAGTTTACTTTCTGGACTTTGCTTTTCAGCTTCCTTTTGACCAAACCCCTCATTTTTGGGAAGTTTCCTCTTTTGAAGTAAAATGTGACCATGTTGGATTTTCTTGGCAATTGGCCATTTACAGGCATGTTTAATTTGTTAACACTATGGTCACTGCTCCCAGTCAGTTTGACAACACTTATATCTCACACCAGGTCCTGCGTGCCATTTCAGATTAAGTCTAGGGTCACCATCCCTCGGGTTGTTTCCATGACCAACTGTTCTACGGCACAATCATTCAGGATATCTAGAAATTTTAACTCTTTGTCATGACTGGAACACATATGTAGCCCGTCTATGTCAGGGTAATTGAAGTCACTCATTACCACAACATTTCCGAGTTTGGATGTTTCCTCAATTTCATTTTTCATCTCAAGAACTCCCTTAGCATTTTGGCTAGGGGATGATAGAACATCCCCAGTACTAAATTACTCTTGTGGCCCAGTATTGTCACTCACAATGATTCTCTGGAGGAGTCTGCCTTATTTCCTGTTCAGCAATCCCTAGTTTCCTGCCCCAGTTACTGTGCTCAGGATGCCTCTTTCAGGGCCGGTTCTAAAGGGTGGCCAGGTGGGGCACTGGCCTGATGGCCCCTGGAGCTACAGGGCCCCCCTCAGCCACCCCTCTGCTCCCCTTCTGTGATCCACAGGCCCCCCACGCTCCCACACTCCCACTTACCTGTCTGCTGTCTTTTACCATTGCCCTTAACGAAGACGGCGGCCGCAGTTTCCCTAAGGTACTGAAGCCCCTGCCACCATCTTAGTTGATGGCAGAGATGTGCGCGCATAGCATGCATGCGTGCCATCAACAAAGATGGTGGTGGAGGTGTCATCCCTTAGGGAAACCGTGGCCACCATCTTCGTTAAGGGCAATGGTAAAAGACAGCAGACAGGTAGGTGGGGGGCGTGGGGGGCCCGCGTGCACATGCACGTGCACACACATGCCAGGGCCCAGGGCAAGCTGATGCCCAAGGGCCCTGGCATCCCTGGAGCCGGCCCTGGCCTCTTTAGTTCCCATTGGGAGGTAATTATGTGGGGAGAAAGGGTTCACTCACTTTCCTCCATGCATACACACCCCTTGGTTCTCATCTTGATTATGAGCCTTCTGAGTGAGCTTTTCTTGCCACAGATAAGGGGTGAGAAAGCCTTGCTATATTTCTGAGTGTAAGGTTGCTCTTAAAGGCACAATATATAGCCAGTTAACAACAACAACAAACGAACCCCAGCCACAAGGGGCTCCTTACTCAGTATTTGCACTGCTTTCCATATGCAATTCAGTTTTGCTGGTTTTGTTCCATTAAATGCCTAGAGGGCTTTGGTGCTGCACAGCTAAAAGTTCCTTCTTACGTACCATCACAGACCCTAAGGCTACAGTCCTAGGCCCACCTACTTAAATAAAATGGAAATGTACTGCCTTCAAGTCGATTCTGACTTATGGCGGCCCTATGAAGAGGGTTTTCATGAGGCTGAGAGGCAGTGACTGGCCCAAGGTCACCCAGTGAGCTTCATGGCAATGTGGGGATTCGAACCCTGGTCTCCCAGGTCCTAGTCCAACACTTTAACCACTATACCACACTGGCTCTCACTTACTTACTCCTGGGTAAAACTTGTCTAGAATAGGGCTAAACAAGAATCTGTGCGCGCAACAGGTGCATATCTGCCATCTACACTCCTTGCAGTCTGTGAAAACTCATCAAGAGGAGTCCTAAAAGATTATAATAGTCTGGCCTCTTGTAATCAATAAGGCCACCAGATCTTTAGTGTGAAACTCATCTGTTGAACCAACTAAAAGGGGAAAATAATTTCTGTCAGATCAAGTATCTTGTAGTCTTTTCATTCCCTAACCATCTCTTCATTGGCAAGGTTCTCATCTCCCCCCCCCCATTTAATTTTTAAAAATGTTATTTGCGAGCATTCCATACAGATATTGACATATAACCTCTGGGAAGGAATGCTCCCAAAACACAGGTGGATTGTGAGTTGAGCAGGGAGGAGGGGAGTCTGCCCATTCTTATTTAGTATGGGTTGTGTTTTGGTTAGCTCAGAAAGGGCTTTGCCTGAGAAATCACTGCAAGTCCTTCTGTTCTCATGTATTAAAATGCCAATTATAACAGCAGCTATAATAACAGTTTGCTCTAGAGGACTATATGCTACCTTTAATTTGATATTATCTAGGAAACAGAGGCACCTGATCATTGTAGACATGGTACTTTGGGGTTTTGCCAGCGTTCCTACACATTGTGCTTCTCCTAGAACTTCCTCTTGGTGGCACCAGGAGTTCATTCTAAGGTCCTATCCTGGATCTCCTTGTAGCTGAGCAGAGTAGAGCAAAACACATCAGCTGCATTGTCTGCATGCCTCTCTACCAAAATACAAATTTTGGTAGTTTGCTGCGAGTCCTGTGATATTTGATATTCTTTGTAGAATTAAAGGGGTTAGCTGGGAATCAGCTTCCAGTAAAAGTTTCTATATTTTCCAGCTGTGTGAGAAGCTAAAGCTGGATGGAAGAAGAATGGAAGGCTAGGCTGGATCAAGAAAGAAAGAGGTTTATACCCATAAGTCAAACTCATTCAGCATTTTCAAGGCTAAAGAAAGGTTTGAGGGACTTGAATGTGTGTGTGTGTGTGTGTTAAAAATAGGAAAGCTGAGCTATGAAGGCATCTGGGAATTAAGAAAATGTCCCAAGATAGCAGGTTTTGGCATCTTTTCTTAGTACTGCTATTTCTATGCCTTTCAACAGGATAACCTGTGCTAGGAACAGTATGCCACCACCAAGCTACCTTATTTTCTTGTGCACTGAAGCCTATCCGTGCAAAGTCTGTCTTGAACTCCCCATACCTTCTTTACCTTTTCCATGGTTCTTTACCTAACTCCATTTTTTACCAAAAAAAGCTGCCCCCCTCCCTGCATCTCAGCCCTGTCTGCAGCTCATATTTTAAGCCCAGTGTGATTTAAAGCAATTTCCACATGGAGGTTTAACATGAAATGTCTCATTTGTCCCCATTTGTAGAGAAAATCTTGAAAATGCAACTCTGTGATAGGATGGTGATATGAACAAAGAAAACTGCCCTCGTCCACCTTTAACAGTCATGCAGAAAATGGGATTGCATGGCAAACTACATCTGCTGAAATTCTTGCTTCTACATAACCTGTCCTCTTTTGCATTTGGCCGCCTGCAACTTCCACTTGCCCTTCAATTGGTCAGATTTGGTTCAAGAGGCGTTGGTTGCTGGACCCTAATGTACTTCAATGCAGTATTTTTAAGGTTCAGGAAATAGATGAGAAATAAAATATAAACTATATTTATTTTAGTTTAAAATATCGATATACTGCCTGTTTTGTTGCTATTTCCAGACAGTGTAATATGAGATTAATTACACTATTTTGCATCCACTACCTTGTATTCTCCTATTTTTGATCTTGAAGCAAGGCCTCTGTTTGGAGATATACAATAGTTCCACTGAAGGCCTGGCTGTGTAGGTGAGGAGAGGCACACATCCTCCAACATTCCAAAAAGCAGGGCACTCTTTTGTCTTTTACAACCCCTCTCCCCACCAAGGATAATTACTCATCTTCATATTGCTGAAAACTCTTCTCTGACAGTGGTTGGCTGTACAGTATTTGTTTATTGTGCATTAGCCTATCATCCCTTGACTTCTGAAAAAGAGTGTTTTAGTAACTGACCCTAAACGGTTTACTAAAGAATATTTACAAGAATTTAAATCTGAGCAGTTGTGTAGTGGCAAATTTAGAAATGCAGAGACCCTTCATCATAGTCACAGCCATGCCCCCTCCTAAGATTTCAGTCCAATATCATCTGGAGGAGGGCACCTTGCTGACTACCCCTGCTCCAGCCAGTCACTCCTTGACTATAGGAACCTTGTAGTGCTGTTCACAGCAGTGTAGCAGTGGCAAATTCAGAAGTACAGGATCCCTTCATAATAGTCACAGCCATGTCCCTTTATAACATGATACAACCTTCTAAGATTTTAGAATAATCTGGCCAGGCTTGAATACTGTTTTCTGTTTCTTTATGACTGTCACCATTTGACATCATTTGTCCTTCTTTTCAGAGATATTGCTTGAATTACTGAATTCAGTATCTGTGTGTTTATCTTCTGCTGTTGATGATGTAGATGGGATCAGGATTCACTGTCCCTTTTACTGCAATTAGAGACTTCTCACTCGCCACAACTTGGCTTTTTGAAGTAGGAACTAAAAGGAACACCTTTCACTCTGATTGGCTCCAATCAGCAGGGAATTACAAGAAAACCAGTTAGGAGATTCTTCTCAGTGGCTAACACATTCATGCTGATTGGCTCATAGGACACTGGAGACATAGGGACCCTGCTGGGTCTTGCCTCCCAAAAAAGTAAGAGATCTAAGACACACACACCAAGACCCAGGATGACTACCCTCCTGAATCTAAGAATGGATCCATTTGTACTTATCAGAAAATGGTTGTAATTCAAACACATTCAGCAACTTTTACTATATGGATAGGTGTATGAGAGTCGTGTATGTGTTAAGAGACACCAGGAATGGAGTCAAAATGTGAACGCAGGCACACCTCCTGGTGACCTTCTTCATTCAGCAGGGAGAACATTGGGAACTGAGTGGGGTGATGTATACAGGGACATTGGGACAGATTCATATTTGCATATTCAGTCAACCACCTTAAACACGCCTATGGTTGCTAACGTCATGTTTGGTTCACATCTTGTGTTTAGGATTGCAGCCTTAATTTCTAAAGATCTGTGATAAAATACTGAAACGTGGGTCAGTCTAGTACTTACACATTTTTAAAAAAGGAATCCCTTGCATCTCTTCTCCTAGACAAAAAAACTGTTGTTTTTTGGTCCAGGTACCAAAAATAGGAACTAACTTCTGGTAAATAGGAACAGAAGGAGGGGATGCAGGTAAATGCTGAAAATATGTTCAGTGACTCACCTAGGGGAGGCCCCACCTTTGCCATTCTGCCAGGTTTAATAGAAATGGAGAAATAATTGAAGGTACCTTCATAGCACAAGTGCTGTGGTGCTGAAAGATTTGTGTGCTTTATTTTTAGTTATATTTTAAACCCTTGCATAGTTTCTCATGTTGCTTTAATTTTATTCCATTGTATTTTGCAAATAGTTTTATGGCACTCTGACCGCTGTGACAAAGTGCTTGGTAAATAATTACTCCTTATTGTTATTCAACTCTAACCTGAAAACTGAAAGATGGAAGGTTTAAAATGAAACCGGGGGTGGGGGGTGGGGTGGGAGGAGGGTTTTCCACATTTGGTCTTTTAACAAAAAACATGTTGAACAGTCTAGCCTGTAACACTGACAGTAATTATAGGGTGCCATCCTAAACATTGCTAAATAATTCCCTTTAGTGCTTGGGTTTGATCTTGATCTGTGAATTCCCTTTCTCTTATGGGTGTAACTCTAAACAAGGGGATTAACATTACTATGCTGTCTTTTTAGTTAGGTTGAAAGAAAAGGTTGAAAAGTTCTTTTGAGCAGTGTAAGAGGCTTTAAGTGCTGAGTTTAATATTATAAGAATTTACCTTTCATAGTAAACTTTTGCAAGCCTTTGTTTCAGCAGTTCACTTTGGCCTATGTAAATATGAGTAAGAGAATGGGGGGGGGGGAGTGAGGGAAAGTGCTCCAAGATGGGTGGAGGCTACCAGAAAATTGTTGCAGCATATTTTATTTCACATTTTCAATGTTTTCTCTACAGCCGAGACTGGCTTCAGATGAGCAAGATTTATATATTGCTGTAGATGGCTGCGGTTTGCTCTTAGTCTTTGATATTAATGTAAGCATCAGGTTCACAGACAAACCCATGAAGGTTAAAAATTCAGTACAAGCTTTCATCATACCCAAAGGACTGGTTCCCATAGTTGTGAATATTGCATGACTGCTGAACACCCGATAGCTCCTACATTAGGCTAAGAGCTATCTCCACTGAAACACATGGGATGGTATGAAAGTAAGCGTACCTAGCCCCTAATTTTCAGACCACCTGTGCTTCAGGCAGCTGAAAGAGTACAGGGCTCCTCCACCTTTAATAGCGGTGTAGCTGTGGGAATTTCCAGAAGGTGTAGCTTGTCATGCATTGGAACCCTGTCCTCTTTTGTACCTGGCTGCCCTTACCTGGTGATTATTCCTCAGGAGCACCTATTGCTCTGGACGACTAACTGCTCCCACACACAGAGTGACTATTGTTATAAACAAATTAAGAGGGCCTTTGCTTTAGGTGTGCATGTCAAAGGGACAACACCCTTCACTTACAAAGACAATAGTGATTGTCTGAGGTACGCTGATAACATTTAATACCTCATAGTGATTATGAGGAATTTTAAAAAGGCAACCATGACAAATGTTCTTGAATTAGGCTGCTTTTGTGCAATTTATTTATGAATACATCTATGTGTGGGCCTCTAAACATGCTGAGAATCTCTCCTCCCTAATCATCCACTATCCCACACATGGATATGTAAAGCAGTCTGTGATGGCTTGTTCATTCAAACAAGTTATCTATCACTTATCACCTGTTGTTGCTCCTTCCATATGCTGCCCAGTTTCCGTGGGGTGATTGCTGATGTTTTGGATTTCAGCTTAGCTGCTCTCGTCTTCCACATTCTGTCATTCAGTGGCATAGTCAGTGTTAGAAGCTTTCCAGCCTCCTTGATTGTGATTAGAGTTGAAGAAACATGTATGAATTCTGACCGATTTCTTCAAGGATCATGTGTGTAGGGCTCTAACCTTTAGTCGGCTAACAAATTAGTGATTAGGAATGCAATCCCATACATGTAACTACAGTACGAACATAAATCCCATTGAGTTCAATGGGGCTTAATCCCAGATAAGTGAGTATAGGATTGCAGCGTAAAACTCTTGCTCTATTAAAGAGGCAGCAGATTTGCTATTTATAACAGTTAATTATATTTAATACAGTACATGGGTGGTAGGCACTCCTTAGAAGAGGCATTCCTTCTTCTCTCACACAGGGGAGGGTCTGCCTCTTCCTGAGACGTTTCCTGCTATCACAGGGTACAGGGAGAGAGAGAGAATGTTTATCTTCAGAACTTTTGTTTTATTCATACTGTAATGGGTTTTGCTATCAGTTTATGGATTTATTTAATTAATATCCCACCCTCCCTTCCAAAAGGAGCCCAGAGCAACAAACAGAAACAATAAAAGCCCTTGAAAACATCTTAAAAACAGAACATATTAAAACAAACATCTTTAAAAACAACTTTAAAACATTTCTAAAAGCAATTTCAGCTCAGACACAGATTGGGATAAGGTTTCTACTTAAAAGGCTTGTTGAAAGAGGAAGGTCTTCAATAGGTGCCGAGAAGATAACAGAGATGGTGCCTGTCTAATATTTAAGGGGAGGGAATTGTAAGTGGTGGGTGCCAAAACACTAAAGATCTGCTTCCTTTGTTGTGCGGAACAGACCTCCTGATAAGATGGAATCTGCAGGAGGCCCTCACCTGCAGAGCACAGTATTCAACTGGGCATATAAGGGGTAAGATGATCTTCCAGGTATCCTGGGCTCAAACTGTATAGGGCTTTGGACACCAAAACTAAAACTTGGCCTGGTAGCTAATGGTGTTGTGCCCCAGACACAAGAAGAGTTAGATCAGGGAGATGAGTCAGATGAGGATGAGGCCCCTGGGGACATCATACGAGTGGGGGGGCTCTGTCAGCCTGCAGACTTCCTTGCCCATCCCTCCTGTCAAGGCAGATCCCACCCCGTCTGCGACTTCCCCACCTGAGCCGTTGGGAAGCAACCCTTTGCGCGTGCCAACCCCACCCATGTTGGAATACCCACCTGGCACTTCAAATGCTTCCCCGCCAACCATCTTCCTGCTCCCTGAGGTCACACAGTCACCTAGCGAAGCCCCACTGTCAGATGGGTCATCGGAGGCTTCTCCCCCCACCCTGTGCAAGAAGACATGAGAAAAGGGACTTTCAGAGGGTGAAACTACGGAGGAGCTGTTGGTTACAAGTGAAGACCTTCCCTACTTAAGCAGGTGCCCACCTAGACTCTAGTACTGAGTCAACTCTCCCCACACACTGCAGAGATTGCTTAGCTAGACAAGTTAGGGCAAGTAGTGAGTCAGAGTAGACAGGTATATGAAGCGCACTGCTTTGGATGTAACCATCACACTAATAAAATGAGAATTAAACCAAGCCTCACCTCTGTCTCATGTCTTGGGCTCTGGACAGGGCAAATGGGCAGCCAGTGCAATTCTTTCAGCAGTGGGGTAACATGTTGGCAATATCCTGCCCCACTGAGCAGTAGTCCACCATTTTGCACCAGCTGCAGCTTCTGGACCAACCTCAAGCACAGATCCACATTACAGTAATCCAGCCTGGAGGTTACCAGAGTCAGGCTATCCCAGTCCAGAAATGGCCGCAGCAGTCTTATCAGCCAAAGCTGGTAAAAGGTACTTCTAGCCACTGAGGTCACCTGGGCCTCTAGCGACAAAGATGGAAAATCCCCAGACTAAGAACTTTCTCTTTCAGAGAGTATGACCTCCCTCTGAAGGGAGGCAATTGACCAATTATCTGAACTCAGGAACCACCCAACCCACAGTGCCTCCATCTTGCTAGGATTCAGACTCAGTTTATTGGCCCTCATCCAGCCCACCACCAAATCTAGGCAGCAGTCCAGGGCCTACACGGCCTCTACTGATTCAGATGTTACAGAAAAATAGAGCTGGATATCACATCAAATCTCCTGATGACCACTCCCAAGGGCTTCAGATAGATGTTAAACAGCATAGGGGACAAGATGGTACCCTGCGGCACCCCACAACCCAACTGCCAGGGGGCCAAAAGACATTCACCCAATGCTATTCTCCTGGAGACAGGATTGGATAGAATCAGAACTACTGTAAAACAGTGCAACCAATACCCATCTCACCAAGACAGCTCAGAAGCATACCATGGTCAATGGTATCAAAAGCCACTGAGACATCAAGTAAGAATAACAGGGTTGCATTCCCCCTGTCCTTCTCCTGATAAAGGTCATCCATTAGGGTGACCAAGGGCGATTCAGTCCCATAACCAGGCCTGAACCCAGATTGGAATGGTTTAAGATACTCTGTTTCATCCAAGAGAACTTGCAACTGCTGTGTCACAACACCTTCCCTAAATAGGGAGTGTTTGTGACCAGGCAATAGTTGTCACAAACCAGTGGGTCCGAGGTTGGCTTTTTCAGGAGCGGTCGGATCATCTCCGCTTTCAGGAAAGCTGAGACTACTTCCTTTCAGAAAGACACATTGATCACATCCATGATCCACTTGATCATACCCTTTAACAAGCCAAGAAGGGTGAGGGTTGAGAGGATACATTGCTGGCTGCATTGTCACAAGCACCTTGTCCATGTCACGAGGCCGCATTAACTGAAAATGATCCCAAGAAGTTGTGGCAGATATTGCACTGGACACCTCACTGGGGACTATAGTAGGTGTAGATGGGGCATCAAGATTGCTATGGAGGCAAGCAACTGTGCCCTCAAAGTGCCTTGCAAACAATTCATGGTGGGCTCCTGAAGGGTCTAAAACTTCATTTCCTGGAGTTCATGTTAACAGACCCCTGACAACATGAAAAAGCTCCACTGGACGGCTACTTGAGGATGCAATAGAAGCAGAGAAGTGGGCCTTATTTGCCGCCCTCACTGCCACACAGTAGATGCAGTTATGATGTTTTACTTGTGTCCGATCAGCCTCACAGCACATCTTTTGCAACTTGTGCTCTAGCTGTCACCCAGCCTGTTTCATTGCTCTTAGTTCACTGGTGTACCAAGGTGCAAACTGGACTCCACAATGCCAGAGAGGGCGCTCAGAGGCAACCATGTTAAGAGCCCGACACATCTTGTTGTTCCACAGTGTACCAAGGGCTTTAACAGGGCCACCTGCTGTATCTACTGGGAACTCCCCCAGGGCATTCAGGAATCTAGTGGACTCCATTAGTCTCTTAATGTGGACCATCTTAATGTGGTTAAGATTATGATTATTATGTAAAGAGGACTAGCGTTGTTGGTTGTGTTAGAACATGGCTAAGGAACCTGTGACCCTCCAGATGTTGTTGGACTCCATCTCCCATAAGCACCAGCCACTGGTTGTACTGGTTGGGGCAAATGAGAATTGTGGCCCCAAACAGCTGGAGGGCACCAGGTTGGCAATGGCCATCCTGTGCAGTAATTCAGATTTCTTAGAGATTTTCTACTAAAAGTTCATTGCTTTGCCTATGCAATGAAACAACAGCAACAGTTGGTTTCTTCTCCTTCGTCTTCCCACAGATCTTTAAGAAAATAACAATGCTGAAAACTTCAGGGATGGCAAGTGGAGAAGGTTCTGGAAAATTTGTGAGGTAAGAATTATGCCCTTTCACACATTACTTCATGTATCTTAATTTTTCAAGCCTAATGTAGAAATGCTATTCCAGAACTAATCCTGAGAGAAGATTAAGAAAGGACACAGGGGAATATGTTGTTGACCTGCTCCTCCCCCTTAAACATTTCTTAACACAACGAATCCTGCTTCAGCCATAATGAAATCATGGGTCAAGACCCCAGGGAGAAAAAGAGATGAGTTATCTTTTTCATTTGTTCTCAAAAGTTTTCTCTAGGATTTTTCAAAGTGGTGATCTCTAGGACAACTTGGACATATATTGCAAAGGTTGTATGCTCACCTAGGTCAGCTGTTGGCTAATATAGCCCAGTGTTTGGTCTGCCATTTTATTATCATAAGATCATTTTAGGTACTAGATCTTCCATGAAGATAATTGATTACGAATGACCTGGTTAATACACATACAGCCCTTTGGGGCTTTTGGAATATGCATGGAATACGATGGAGTAAATAGAATGCCTCTGAGTCACTGGAGTCCCCTGTTCCCAGCCCCCCCCTCTTGAACAACTTTCAGTGATAATATTTTGAGACAATGTACATCAGCAGCATACTTCCTACTTGCTCTGTGGTCCTGTTCACAGGGAATGGCTTGGGATGTGTAGGCTTTGACTGTATGAGCATCCTAATTGTGCTGGCAGAGTCACTTTCATTATGGAAGACATAGAATGTGCAAGATTTATAGGCCAGGGGAACTATACCGACCCCAATAAAAGTTCTCAAACTGTTCAGCAACTTTAAAAAAGGGTGAGAAATAGTTTGTGCAGCAGCAACAACACCCTCCAAAGAAGGAGGTTGTTTGATTTGCAGCAAGGTTGTGGGGGCTTTCCAGTGTTTTGCACTGCCTGCAGCATGTACGACTATCTGCCTGTTGGACAGAAGTCGTGGGTGTGCTCTCGGTGCAATGAGCTCCTGGCTCTCCGGGAACGACTTCATTTCCTTGAGGCCAAGGTGGCGGACCTGGAAAAGCTGAGAGAGGCAGAGAGGTGTGTGGAGGAGGCCTTCAGGGACGTTATAGCTGTGTCCCACTCCAACGATGATAGCTCTCCTGCTATCATGGAGAACGATGGTCTCGGGGAAGGAGAGCATCCAGCTGAGGAAGAGAGAAACGATCCCTTAGAAGGGACCCATTCCTTGGGGGATGAGCAGCTATCCTCTCGTGCCGAGGATATATCTCCAGGGGGTGGAGGGATCCTTGTAGTGGGTGATTCGATCATTAGGAACATAGACAGTGGGGTGTGTGATGGGCGTGTAGACCGCAAGGTGTTTTGCCTGCCTGGTGCGAAGGTTGCGGATATCGCCCATCGTTTAGATAGTTTGGTAGACAGTGCTGGGAAGGAGTCAGTGGTCGTGGTGCACGTTGGCACCAACGACATGGGGAAATGCAGCCGTGAGGTCCTGGAAGCAAAATTTAGGTTGCTAGGTAGGATGCTGAAAGCCAGGACCTCCAAAGTGGCTTTCTCTGAAATGCTACCGGTTCCACGCGCAGGACCACCCAGACAGGCCCAGCTTCGCAGTCTCAATGCGTGGATGAGACGATGGTGTCGGGTGGAAGGGTTTGGATTTGTTAGGCACTGGGGAACATTTTGGGACAAGCCGGGCCTGTACAAAAGGGACGGGCTCCACTTGAACCAGAATGGAACCAGACTGCTGGCACTTAAAATTAAAAAGGTAGCAGAGCAGCTTTTAAACTGACTGAGGGGGGAAACCCGACAGGAGCTGAGAAAGGTCCGGTTCGGAATAAACCTCCCCCCTGGGATAAAAACCAAAGAAATGATGAAATTTTAAAAGGGGTAGGCCTAGAAGTAGACATTGTGAGAGCAGGGGCACAGGATATAAATTCAGAAGAGCAAAATTACCACAGGCCTAACCACAAGTGCCAAAGACACTTGAAGAGAGACACTGCTTACAAGTGCCTGTACGCTAATGCTAGGAGCCTCCAAACCAAGATGGGAGAACTGGAGTGCTTGGTCTTAGAGAAGAGCATTGATATAGTGAGCATAACCGAGACCTGGTGGAATGGAGAAAACCAGTGGGATACGGTTATCCCTGGATATAAACTATATCGGAAGGACAGGGAAGGACGTATTGGTGGCGGAATCGCTCTATACGTGAAAGAAGGCATTGAATCCAGCAAGCTCGAAACCCCAAAAGAGGCAGACTCCTCCACAGAATCGTTGTGGGTGGTGATACCGTGCCCCAGGAGGGACTTAATACTGGGAACGATCTATCGTCCCCCTGATCAAAATGCTCAGGGAGACCTTGAGATGAGATATGAAATTGAGGAAGCATCCAAACTAGGAAATGTGGTAGTAATGGGTGACTTCAACTACCCGGACATAGACTGGCTGCATATGTGTTCCAGTCATGACAAAGAAGCAAAGTTTCTAGATATTCTAAATGACTATTCCCTAGACCAGTTGGTCATGGAACCGACCAGAGGGACGGCAACCCTGGACTTAATCCTCAGTGGGGACCGGGACCTGGTGCGAGATGTAAGTGTTGTTGAACCGATTGGGAGCAGTGACCACAGTGCTATTAAATTAAACATACATGTAAATGGCCAATTGCCAAGAAAATCCAACACGGTCACATTTGACTTCAAAAGAGGAAACTTCACAAAAATGAGGGGATTGGTAAAAAGAAAGCTGAAAAACAAAGTCCAGAGGGTCACATCACTCGAAAATGCTTGGAAGTTGTTTAAAAACACTATATTAGAAGCTCAACTGGAGTGCATACCGCAGATCCGAAAAGGTACCGCCAGGGCCAAGAAGATGCCAGCATGGTTAACGAGCAAAGTCAAGGAAGCTCTTAGAGGCAAAAAGTCTTCCTTCAGAAAATGGAAGTCTTGTCCGAATGAAGAAAATAAAAAAGAACACAAACTCTGGCAAAAGAAATGCAAGAAGACAATAAGGGATGCTAAAAAAGAATTTGAGGAGCACATTGCTAAGAACATAAAAACCAAAAACAAAAAATTCTATAAATACATTCAAAGCAGGAGAGCATCTAGGGAGACAATTGGACCCTTGGATGATAAGGGAGTCAAAGGTGTACTAAAGAACGAAAAAGAGATTGCAGAGAAGCTAAATGAATTCTTTGCATCTGTCTTCACAGTGGAAGATATAGGGCAGATCCCTGAACCTGAACTAACATTTGCAGGAAGGGATTCTGAGGAACTAAGACAAATAGTGGTAACGAGAGAGGAAGTTCTAAGCTTAATGGACAATATAAAAACTGACAAATCACCGGGCCCGGATGGCATCCACCCGAGAGTTCTCAAAGAACTCAAAGGTGAAATTGCTGATCTGCTAACTAAAATATGTAACTTGTCCCTCGGGTCCTCCTCCGTGCCTGAGGACTGGAAAGTGGCAAATGTAACGCCAATCTTCAAAAAGGGATCCAGAGGGGATCCCGGAAATTACAGGCCAGTTAGCTTAACTTCTGTCCCTGGAAAACTGGTAGAAAGTATGATTAAAGCTAGATTAACTAAGCACATAGAAGAACAAGCCTTGCTGAAGCAGAGCCAGCATGGCTTCTGCAAGGGAAAGTCCTGTCTCAGTAACCTATTAGAATTCTTTGAGAGTGTCAACAAGCATATAGATAGAGGTGATCCAGTGGACATAGTGTACTTAGACTTTCAAAAAGCGTTTGACAAGGTACCTCACCAAAGGCTTCTGAGGAAGCTTAGCAGTCATGGAATAAGAGGAGAGGTCCTCTTGTGGATAAGGAATTGGTTAAGAAGCAGAAAGCAGAGAGTAGGAATAAACGGACAGTTCTCCCAATGGAGGGCTGTAGAAAGTGGAGTCCCTCAAGGATCGGTATTGGGACCTGTACTTTTCAACTTGTTCATTAATGACCTAGAATTAGGAGTGAGCAGTGAAGTGGCCAAGTTTGCTGACGACACTAAATTGTTCAGGGTTGTTAAAACAAAAAGGGATTGCGAAGAGCTCCAAAAAGACCTCTCCAAACTGAGTGAATGGGTGGAAAAATGGCAAATGCAATTCAATATAAACAAGTGTAAAATTATGCATATTGGAGCAAAAAATCTGAATTTCACATATACACTCATGGGGTCTGAACTGGCGGTGACCGACCAGGAGAGAGACCTCGGGGTTGTAGTGGACAGCACGATGAAAATGTCGACCCAGTGTGCGGCAGCTGTGAAAAAGGCAAATTCCATGCTAGCAATAATTAGGAAAGGTATTGAAAATAAAACAGCCGATATCATAATGCCGTTGTATAAATCTATGGTGCGGCCGCATTTGGAATACTGTGTACAGTTCTGGTCGCCTCATCTCAAAAAGGATATTCTAGAGTTGGAAAAGGTTCAGAAGAGGACAACCAGAATGATCAAGGGGATTTTTCCTTCCTTTCTTTCAAGGCAACCTGAAGGCATTCTGTCCAAAATTCAAGGGATCCCAAATTCACTGCTCATTCTTTGATGTATCTCTGAATATTCCTCGGGCCTGCAAGATTTATGATGCTTCCACTTTGCTGAGAAGCTCTGCTATTCTCTTTGTATTTATGCCTTTTCTCATCTTAGTCATCTTTCATCTGTCATTCCGCTCTTCTGCACAAAATGTATTGTTCACCTTTCTGAAGCTGCTCATCATGGAAAAGCTTCCCTGCACTCCTCTTTCCCGTACAATAAACCTTTATTTATAATAAACCTCAAGGGGATGGAGCGACTCCCTTACAAGGAAAGGTTGCAGCATTTGGGGCTTTTTAGTTTAGAGAAAAGGCGGGTCAGAGGAGACATGATAGAAGTGTATAAAATTATGCATGGCATTGAGAAAGTGGATAAAAAGTTCTTCTCCCTCTCTCATAATACTAGAACTCGTGGACATTCAAAGAAGCTGAATGTTGGAAGATTCAGGACAGACAAAAGGAAGTACTTCTTTACTCAGCGCATAGTTAAACAATGGAATTTGCTCCCACAAGATGCAGTAATGGCCACCAGCTTGGATGGCTTTAAAAGAAGATTAGACAAATTCATGGAGGACAGGGCTATCAATGGCTACTAGCCGTGATGGCTGTGCTCTGCCACCCTAGTCAGAGGCAGCATGCTTCTGAAAACCAGTTGCCGGAAGCCTCAGGAGGGGAGAGTGTTCTTGCACTCGGGTCCTGCTTGCGGGCTTCCCCCAGGCACCTGGTTGGCCACTGTGAGAACAGGATGCTGGACTAGATGGGCCACTGGCCTGATCCAGCAGGCTCTTCTTATGTTCTTATGTTCTTAAGGTTTGAAGTGTCTGAAACAATTCATGATTAAAATGTTGTTTTAATCACATTTGTGTCTCACCATTCCTATAAGAAACATGGGATTGTGACACTTTATCCTCTTGTAGGTAGGCTGGGCTATGTGGACTAATAGCAATTTGCACAATGTGTGTTGAGGGGTTTTTGAATCCACGCATTTGCCCTATTAGATTTCTAGTTTAATCAGATGTTCAAACCCAGTGAGAAATATGTTCATTGTGTTTTGGAGGTAGTGTGGTGGCTTTGCAGTCAGCCAATGTACTTAAGACATGACAGAGACCATCAGATCACAACTGATGTGAAGACTGACTAGCAAGATAGACAACCTTTTGAGAGTGAGAATTTTAGGGCTCTTTTCCCAGAGAAATGTGCAACTCGAAGGTTTTCCTACAACAGGGTTGGGCAACCCCCATCTAGTTTCTCCCCAAAGCCTATAGTCTGTTTTTTTTTGCCAGACTTAATTTTGCTAGTGGGCAAATAAATGTACCCCAAATACACTATTTTTTTTCCTGAGGGGAATTTACACTGAATCCTGCAAACACCACATGGATTGCTGGAATTACTCTGTGTCCTAATTTAGGGGAAGTGCACAACCATCATACTTCTTAGGGCAGTAATGGGGAACCTGATGCCTGGGGCCCAAATGTGGACCCCAGGCCCATCTATTTGGCCCTTGGAACTCTCTCCAGGCCACACCCCTTCCCCAGCCACATCCCTTTCCTCAGGCTATGCCTCTCACTGGCTCTGCTGTCCACCCTCTCGTGAGTGTTTTTGCCTAGCTAGAATGTGACCTTGAAATTCTAATGCTTCTTGCTTGCCTAACTTTTAAAGATACAAAAGACCTCTTGGTTGCCAGGCCCAGCCTCCCAGAGGTCTTCTGTTTCTTTAAAAGTTGTGCAGGGGGAAGGAAGAATTCCACCTTGTGGTTTTTCCCATTATAGGGTTGCAAGAACACCTGCACTTGGCTGATTTTCTCTTCTCCTAAAGATACAGGATCAGTCTCAGGCCAGGAACCTGGCAACCCTAGTTGTCAATCACAACCCTGACTTCCCTTACTGGCTACAAACCTGAAAGGGTGGGGTTAGAGCAGCCAGCAAAGAGATCATTTCACTGAAGTTGCAGGGGCGGGGGGGCAGTGGCTGACATTTTGGTGTATATCTCAAGAACCAGACCACCTAGAAACTTAATTTTTTTAAAATGAAAGCTGAGAGTCCGGAGATTAAGATGACTCACCCAGAGACCCGGAGAAGACCCCCATAAGCCAGAGTATCTGGCTGAAAACTGGACATCTTGCAACCCTAAATTTCTTCTGTTTCCTTCAGACCAAATGGCTGCTTCCTCAGGCCAAGGACAGTTGCATCAGGTGAGATTTAATTCAGGTTCTTCCTTAACTTAATTGGTTACCTTGCAGTTTCCGCTTACAGCTTTGTACATTCCCCAGTCCATTACTGCACAACAATAATGTGATATATAAAGAAGCTGATTAAAGTCCCAGTGAAACCCATCTCTCACACAAGAGTCTTTTAAGCAGCTGGTTCCATTTATATATTTTTATTTCTTGGAGCTCATGAATGTTCCAGTGAGAGATGGTATAACTGATTTAAATCAAATTATGAAACACTATACGCTGTTTTCCAAAACACACTTTTCTGGCATTAAATTTTGCAATGCATCATTCGTAGGTAATGTTGAATAAGGCTGGGGGGGGGGAGTTCCCTTTCAACCATATAGTAGATTACAGCATGTACTTTCCTCGCAGATGGAGACGCAAGTTTGTAATGGAATCACTGCTTTGTTAAGGAATTGGAGAATCATTGCTTTAAGGTATGAAGCACAAAACCATGTCGTTTCTATCCCTTCTGCAAATGCCTGCCGTTGATTTTTAATCGTGAGTATCTGAGATTTCTTCTCTTGACTCACACAGCTAGCACACAGATTTAGTTCTCACTGAGATGGTCCACCTGTGTCTAGCCCAGCTTTCCCCAACTTGATGCCCTTCAGACATTTTCGTCTACAACCCTCATCACTCCTGACCATTAGTCATGCTGACCAGGACTGAGGGGAATTGTAGTCCAAAACATCTGAAGGGTACCAGGATGGGGAAGACTGGTCTAGAGATTGCAGACTGCAGGTGGGGCTCACATGTTGTAATGCCCCTCCATACAAAAAAAATCCCTGAACATAGAAAACCAGTGTGCCAAGGAGTAAGCTTAACTAAACTAGAATGACAGTATGATTTTTATGTATACAGAGTTTTTTTAATGGAGGAATATTAAATCATGTGCATAACTTTTAGTTTGTATTTTCCTCTTCAATATTTTGTTTTGTTTTTAAATTAAATGGTCTCCTGTTTTCAAGCATTTGTTCAAGCTGATGGAAAAATCTTGAAAGCCAGTGGCGGCAATCTTAGTCCCATAAATCTTTTGAGTCCTCTGTATTTCTGTTTTATTTGTTTTTATGTGTTTTAGATCATTGTTTTACTGGTTTTAAATTGTTTTTATTATATATTGTTTGTTTTTTTAGACTGTACACTGTTTGGAGATTTTTGAAATACTAAGTGGTATGTAAATGCCTTTGTTGTTATGTGCCTTCAGGTTGATCATGACTTATGGCGACCCTATGAATCAGCAACCTCCAATAGCAGTAAATGCCTTTAATAAGTAAATAACTGTAATAGTTTGACTCCAGGTAGGAATGGAGAATTCATTTGGTTAACATTTTAATGCAAACCTACCTAGTTTGCACTTCCCATGTGAACCCAAATGCAGAAATTCTTCAAAATCCACACTTCTTTGAATTTTGTGATGCAGTTCTCCAGCAAAAAACTGTGTACAAAAATGCACATTTTAGGAGAAAGTGTGCATAAAAATGCATATCTTGGTGAAAATAACACACATACATCCATTGTATTAGCAAAAATCACTTGCAAGAAAGTACAGATTAAGTAAAATTACATACATAAATGTATATATATTACGGAGATGGACTACAGAGATGGGCTATGGCCCCCTGACGGGCCTGGCAACGCAGCCCTGCCATGGGATCAAACAGGAGGGCAGCCCCAAGCCCTGCATGCTGGCCGCCGTCTCCCTGCAGACCCCCAGTGTGGAGATGCTGCTGCTCAGCCCCGACGACTTCCTGGCGGTCTCCGAGGACTGAGGAATGCTCCTGCAGCCGCCGCTGCCACCTTACCACCTGGCCTTTGCCCACCTACTCCAGTTCTAGTCCCATCTGCACCCGAGTGCCTCCGGCTTTCTCGAGGAGAGCCCCCCCTCCCAGGCCTCTGCCCTGGGGGGCCTGCTTACCCCACCCTCCTCCTCGCTGGAGCTGTTGGAAGCCAAGCCCAAGAGGAGACACCGCTTCTGGCTTCCCAAATGGACGGCCATCTACACCTGCTCTTACACCGGCTGCAAGAAGACCTACACCAAGAGCTCCCACCTGAAGCCACACCTCTGGACCCACACAGGTGGGGGCCACCCGCTGGGTTGCCCCATGGCCTTCCTGCATCCACAGAGACCCCCTGCTTGGCACACAGAGGTGCCCTGCTTCTGTCTTCAACGCAGCAGCATCCTGTTTGTTTGTTTCCGAGGTGGCTTCTGCCACCAAACATACCTGAAGTGGGGCTTCCTGTAGCCTAAGCCTGGGGGGGGGGGTTCTTGGCTACGATGGCTGAACTAGTAGGCTCTGAGTTTTGGGGACAGGAGGGGGTAGCAGAAAACCTGTATTTGAGTTGTATTGTGTGTTGCGATCTTTATCATATTGCTCTATTTATTGTAATGAGTTTTGCTTGGTGTGCTTTTGCACTGTTATCTTTATTTTGTATGTTTTTGAAAAAATTTTGTAAGTTGCTTTGAGTTTCGTTTTGGAAAAAAGTGACTAATAAATATAATTAATAAAAAAATATATATTAGGAGAAATGTTCACTAAACTGACTAATTTTCATGACTTTTTAAAAAAAATAGTAAACTGATGCAGAAATGTGATGACCTGCACTTAAATCTGGGAAAAGTGAGAGAAGCCGAAATTGACATATTTGTCCATCCCGGATCCCAGGGCAGCATTTATCTGCCAATATCCTTCTGAGGTAGGTTCATCAGAGAGAGCTTCGTTCAAGGTCACCTGGCTGAATGAGGATTTGAGACCAAGTCTCCCTGGTCCAACTCTGATGTTGTTACTATATCACACTGACGCTCTGAGGCTGGAGTTGGAAGTTTTATAGACGGCCAGTCCAGAAGCGCTTCAGCTCCAAAGATGGAGAATCTAAGCACTCAAATAACACAATGGGACTTACGTCCCATTGGTTACTACTAGAAACAAAAATAGAAGTAGACTTCTATTCCAAAAGCTTACTTCTTCTTTTTAAAAAGGTTACTACTTTGGGTTACTGCTACTATTAAAAAAAAAACTTGGCCAGTGCACAGTTATGTACACTTGAGCCTCATAGAAATAAATGGCATTTAAGCATGCATAACTCTGTGCCGCAATGTGGCCTATGTGTATAAGTGAAAAAGCTATTCCAAAGTTATAATCAGTGTCTGTGGCAAAAAGGGTGGGAGGTAGTTATTTTTATATATAGGCTAAGTATGGCACAGCCAATGTCAACAGATATGAGATCCTGACATGACCATTGCCATCTGATTTGTTTTTATAATTAGTAAAGAATATTTAGACACCATATTCTTAACCTTTCCACACCCATCTTTTCCTCTGGAGTTAATATCTCTTCCTTATGAGCAGGGCTAAAGTACCGAAACTGCCTGTGACTCATGTCATCATAAAGCACAGCTTAAGCAGAACAGGAAAGATTTTTCAGGGCTGCTTATATAGAAGTCAACGCACCTTGGGTGACATTGCTTCGTCAGGGAACTAGAGTGTGTGCTTTGAAAGGGTTAGTCATTAAGAACCACCCTGACAACAGATTTGTATTTATATACTGGCTGATGTTCAACTTGAATGCAAAGTTAGGAGCTGCATCAGATATCTGTAGTTCCTGGTGCTTTTCCACAGGGCCGTCTGCAGTTGCTGAGAGCAGCAAGGTCCTGAGAAATAGTTTGCCTCTTGGATTTCCCTATTTCATCATCCTTACTCTCCATTAAATATACAAAAGCCCTATTGTGCATCTTTCCTTTGCAGGCAGTTGAAGAGCATCTGCTCAATGATGGGGAGAGGACATACTTCATTTGTAGAACGTCCCAGGTAGACATACTTACAAAATTCTCCCCTTCCAAACTGCTTCCTGGATTTTTGGATTCGGAAATATACGATATTGTGTCCAGAGCATTACTGATACATTACTGATTGACTGTTCTTCCCTCTGTATGTGTGTACTTGGATACATTTTAGCAGCTTGTACTATTTTTCTTGCAGGTTACTAATGTGCAATAGTGCACAAGCATAATAATTAAATTGCAACACAGTAACGATCTTGATGTGATCACATGCGCTGACTGAATGAGTATGCACCTGTACCATTGCACATCAACAACCAGTCTGTAAGAATGAAGAAAAAAAGAGGTTCAAACTCTGTACTGTAGTAAAGTGGACATTATGAATTCATGTTAGTAACTGTTCAGGATAAGCTGAGAAGCAGTCAGAGTGGAATGTGGGTATGGACTGGTGAAAAATTCAGTTCAGTTCGCATTTAAAGCCAAATCACAAGGATTCAAGGGTTATATGTGGGTATGAGGCAGACTCCTGTCTAGCTTACACTTTTCAACGTTTGGTGCTTTAGCTATTTAACCTATCTTCAGTTTGCTTGGGCTCATGGAGAAGTCTTCATTTAATGCCAACTGTGCAAGTTTGTGGCCTCCATTTCTTTCCAGTCTGAAACTGACAAAATCAAAAATTCATGAATACCATAGAAATTAGAAGGATTGCAATGAGATTCCGCTGTAGTTCACCACATGCATTTGCAGCACAATTAATTGTAGAGCTGAAAAAGATACAGAAAAGTGAAAGTAAAATGATCAAGGGGTAGGAGCAGCCCCCTTGGAGGAAAGGTTGCAACTTTGGGAGCTTTTTAAGGAGAATAAGGGCAACAAGACAAACAGAAGTATATCAAATTATGCATAGTGCAGAGAAAGTGGACAGAGATAAGTTTTTCTCCCTGTCTTATAATACTAGACACAAGGGAACTATCACACAGTGCATAGTTCAGTAGCAGTCAGCAGAGTGTTGTGGGCTGCCTTGCTTACTTAGTGTCCCACAATGGAGGTTGCTAATGGAAACAGAGAGGGGTAGGGACAAAACAGTAGTGAGGTAGCTGCACCCACATCATGCCTTGACCCTCCCCACCTCTTGGTTACCAGCAGCACCTTCCACATTCAGAAGCCACATGAGCAATGCTGCCCTACCTCACTCTGACCCCCAGCTGCAGCTAGCATAGTTACACTATAGAATTTGCTTCCATGCAGGATAGGATCTATTCTAGCCTTGTAATCCATTTGCAGTGAAGTGGCATCCTCCTTTTGCTCCTGAAAGGATTGTGGTGCTGGGGCCTCAAAAGATGATGAGGCAGGGAAGTGATAGGGGCCAATTTCTGCTAACCTGGTGACGTTTTTGGCTATGAAGGTGCAGCCTAAAATGTAAATGTACTGCCTTCAAGTCGATTCCGACTTATGGTGACCCAGCCTGCCCACCCCCAAAACAATCTTTGGACCGAGAAATGGGCTCAGAGGAGGCAAGCCCTGTGGCATTCATCTTCTCAGCTTAATCCACTCCCTGATGTAATCACTTGGCTTCCCCCCTGGGGAACGGCTACCACCTATGATCTGCCTCTTGCTACTGGTGAAATCCCAAATAGTGGTCTGATCTGCATGTAACACTAACCCAAACCATGTCTATGCATGTGGGTACTTACAGCAGAAATTGTGGCCACTTCATTCATTCCCTGGTCCTGCTGCCACTGCCAAGCTACCCAGACCTAAACCATGGTTTGCCTCACTGTCACAACTGAACCTAGGCTTATGGTTTGTCTCACTCCAGATAAACCAGGAGATGTGGTCAAGGTTTGCTCTTGGCTTACTTACAGCTTGTGGTTTGTCTGGGGGAGACAAACTATGAATGTGGGTTCACATGTGATATTAAGACAAACCGTGGCTTAGCTCTGGATAGCTTGGCAGAAGCAGGACCAGGAGAGGAGCTAAATGGCCATAATTTCTGCTGTGGCTATCTACACATTTACTTGGTCATGCTTAGCCACGGCTGAGCTTAGCTTTATGTGCAAACTGAGACAGCCTTCCCTCATGCAAGCAGTGTGTGTACAGCTCTCAACCACAGGAGTTTAGGGATTTGAGGAACAGCAGGACATTTCCTACTGCCTGCTCTCTACCATAAGTGAAGGCCATATTCTACTCTGTCTGAACCCCCAATTTGCAAGTTTTTAAATAGATAATAAGCCTTTTTAAAATAAAATAACCAGAGCATCTGCAATGGAACAGTCCAGATTTGGTGGCAAAGCCCCAATAAGTTCAGGAAGATAAACTAATGAAATGAGGTGTATTTGCATCATTTCCACCTGTTTTCTTTGAACATTTTCAAAAATCACAATTTTTAAAATCAGGAGATGGAATGGAAGAACACCAAAAGAAACAGTAGGCCCATGGGGCATTATTGGTGCAGGCTCTGCTGTAGCACCACTTCTTAGCATTAGGCACTATGTGTTAATTACCTTTTCTCAGGGCTTGGAGGAAAATGTGATAGCCATGGTAGAAGTGATGAGATATGGACTTCACTATGGAAGGAGAAAAAAGGAGAGAAAAGGGAAGGTGTCAAGCCAGCACTCCAATGACAACCCATTGTCCATGGGTAGTTCTGAACAAATATATTAAAGTATCTCCTATGTATTTGTAGCTCTTCTGAGCATATTTTGTTAAAACAATTGCTGCTGGACACTGCTTAGGGTTGGGCTTTGATGGGTCCCCATCATGCCTCACTTAGAAAAGGAGACTCTTCAGATCTGTACACTCATAAGAGCCTTCAAACATAATTCCTTCATTTTTTTAAAAAAATACTAGGGGCTGCCACACCTGCTCGCCTCACTCACCCACCCCGGCTACACCCCCTACATCACCCCAAGGACTCCCCCACCCCTTCTGCCGGTCATCCTCTAGCTATCTCTTCATGCTGCCCCTACCACTCCCCCTACCACATCTGCCAGGTGCTCCTAGCTGTCCTGCCACCCTTCACCAACTCCAACTCCACCACACACAGGTTACTAGAGGGACCCCATGCACACACCGGTCGCCAAAGCTCTCCCCCTGTCCCTACAAGGATCTCCGAACCTCCCCCTCCCCCCATGGTCCAATCCTCCCTCCACCCCATCCACAGATTTCCAAACCTCACCCCCTTCTCCAAGGGTCTCCAAACCTCCTCCCTCCAAGGTTCTCTAAAACTACCCCACCCCCTCCACAGGACTCCAAGCCTCCCCCTCCCTCTCCATGGGTTTCCAGCCTCCCCCCTTCTTCTCTATGGATCTCCAGGCTCCCCTCCCTCTCCATGGATCACCAAACCTTTACCCTCCACAGGTCTCCAAACCTCCCTGCCCCATCCATGGGTCTTCTATCCTTTCCCCCCCTCCATGGGTCTTCAGGCCTCCCCATGCCCCCTCCACAGGTCTCCAAACCTCACCCCCACTCCCCATTTACCTTATGCCCTTGCTGTTGCTCACTCGCCAGCCCGCTAGGCCCCATCTCTAGGCCCCCCTGCTGCCCCTCTCATCATTGTCACCTCCTCCTCACCATGCCATCACAGCCAAGGTTTGCCTCCTTGCTTAAAAGCATCATGCAGGCTCATGCCTGCGCAGAAGCATCCGTGGGTAGAGTGACACTTACAACAATATAATCTAATATGAAAAGCCAATATTCTTAAAGTTGTGCGGTCCTGAAATGCCAGCAGATTTGCTCACACTTCTTTAGTTTCCATGGTTAATTACACACAAGCGTTGGCCAGGAAGAAGGAGGAGGAGGAGGAGGGTACCCTGTGGAGAAAGAACATCTTTCAGAATTGTTACTAGTTCTTCACATTCAGACCAACAATGGGCCTTTCTGTAGTTTGATGTCTTGTTACCTACTAATGCCCTGGACTGTGAAGCAGCATAAAATGAAATGCAAATGATATTATACTAGTGGCTTCCCCCCCTCCATTTACAAACATTTCTAAACCACTTAATATTTCAAAAATCTATACGCGGTGTACACTATGTACAACATAAAAACAATATACATTAAGACAAAAATACAGTCTAAAACCAATAAAACAATATAAAACCATAAAAGCAAATAAAATAAATTTAGGGGATTCATCTCAGAGCTTCATCCAAAATTTGCTTCCTGATTATTATTAATTTTTAATGGGCCATTTATTTCAACTATTAAACAACTGTTTCAGCCACTCTAAGCACTGATGGCATTGAATGTAGCCTGCACAGATAGATCAGCATATAGAAATGAGCCAGTAAAGACATTAACATACTTAGTCTATGACACACTTCCTCCTTTTTGCCGTTCTGACATGGATGTATATGTTATTTTGTTAAAGTTTTTTTTTTAAAGAAGATCTTGTTTCTGCTGCACATTTAATGGTAATCTCTAGAAGGATCAACAATTTTGTAATCTAGCAACCCGCCTGTTTTGCATTTAATTCCAGTTGGCCACCTGCATGTGGTTAACCTCTGGAAGGTTATTACGATCACAACTGTTGTTGTTTTTGTTTGTGTAAATGCTTTGTAGTGCAAGGAAAATGTTAGTAACCAGTTACTTTGTCTAGTGTTTACTGATTGCAGCTCACAGATGGGCTTGGCTGGTCAGTGCGAAATAAGACTCATCCAGTGCCAGTAATAGTTTGCATTTAATTCTGAGACAGAAATAGAACTGGGTCAAGCAATTAGGATAAACTTCCTCCCACTCCCTACTTTAAAATAAATATGCTCTCTGCCTGAAAAGCAGCCCTATATAAAATAATTTACTATGTAAAAATAAATTACTTAGTGGCTGGCAAAGAATGTATTTATTTTTACTTTTAAGGCCAGATTTCCATGGGAAAGGCAAATTGAATTGTGTCTTTCAAATCTGAGTGCCGCTGTTTGGATATACAAAGCCCTCCCTTTCCTTTCCTGCATCCTAAGGTTTTGCCGATGCAATTAAGAGGCAATGCTTTTTAACATCTATATGAAGCCGCTGGGAGCAATCATCAGGAGATTTGGGCTGCAGTGTCATCAGCATGTGGATGACACATAGCTCTATCTCTCATTTAAATCTTCACCAAGGTTGGCTGTGGAAACCCTGTCCAAATGTCTGGAGTCGGTGAGTGGCTGGATGGGAAGGAATAAGCTGAAGCTGAATCCTGACAAAACCGAGGTGCTGTTTGTGGGAGACAAGGGAAGGTTGGGAGATATAGACCTGGTGCTTAACGGGGTACGACTGCCCCTGAAAGACCAGGTCCGTAGCCTGGGGGTCATTCTTGACTCCCAGCTGTCCATGGAGGCTCAAGTTTCGGCTGTGAGTCGGGCAGCTCTGTATCAACTCCATCTGATACAGAGGCTACGCCCCTACCTTCCCAATCATCTGCTCCCACCGGTGGTACATGCCCTGATCACCCCTCGCCTAGACTACTGTAATGCGGTCTACGTGGGGTTACCCCTGAAAACGGTTCGGAAGTTACAGCTGGTACAAAATGCAGCAGCTCGTCTGATTACAGGCGGCCGCCGTAGAGATCACATCACTCCTGTGTTGAAGGAGTTGCATTGGTTACCGGTTGTGTACCGAGCACAATTCAAGGTGTTGGTCTTAACCTTTAAAACCCTATACAGCTGTGGCCCAGCTTATCTGAAGGAGCGCCTCCAGCATCGACAGGGATGCCGCTCAACAAGATCAGCCTCAGAAGACCTTCTCTGGATCCCACCAGTCAAAACAGCTAGACTGGTGAGGACTCGAGAGAGGGCCTTCTCAATTGTGGCCCCCACCCTGTGGAACTCTCTCCCAAATGATCTCCGCCATGCCCCGTCTATGATGAGCTTCCGCCGGACCCTGAAGACCTGGATTTTTAGGCAGGCTTTTGGAACGGGCTAGTTTTACTGTGTTTTTAAATTTTTAACTGTTTTATATACTGCTTTATCGTGTACGTCGCCCAGAGCGGCTGGCTATCCAGCCAGATGGGCGACTAACAAATCTCATAATAAATAAAAAAATAAATGTTTCAAGTAATGTCCGAATGTTCACCGAATGGGAGAACAAACGTAAAATAATGACATATCCATTTTGTACTTTACTGTTTCGCTACTTTTATTCTGTGAGGAATGGCTGAGAGGGCTATGTAGAAACTAACTCCACCTTTAGGCGGAGGAGTTTTCAGCCCCCTCTGCAGATCTGTCTCATCAAGTGAGTTAGCAAGAGATTCAATCCTCCCAAAGAATCATCTTCTGGGCCCCGAAAGACAGAAGGTGGGGTGGGTGTCCCTGCCCTCCCTGAATGACACGCTTGATCTGCCTGCTTTCTACTTATGCAGAATCTAGCAGTTTAGAAAACTGCACATGCTCGCTTGATCAACACATGCAGCTCCACCTCTTACCCACAGACTTTCTGGTTGGGGCAGCAAGGAGAAGCAGCCTTCACCCCAGTTGCCTCTGTGTTTCAGGGTACGTGTCCTAAGTGGTGAATGCAATGAGAGGCTCTGCCTGCCATAATGGAGGATGGAATAAAGGGGTTTGAATCCACCAAACGCTCCCTCCCCTAAACAAATATAAGATATAAAAGCAAACCTCTCTGTAGAAAAGGTTGAGGTATTAGCATTTGCATTTTGGCCCTGCCCCCGCCTTATTAAATGGTGCTTACTCCCAAGTAAAGTTGTGTTGGAATGCAGCCTCACTCACCGAGTTGCCTGGCAGAGCCTCTGTTCAGCAAGTCAGAAAAGGTGCAAAGTGTTTTTAATACAAATCCTTCTTCAAAATGACTGGCAGGCATCTCCCCACCAAAGATCACCCTACTTCATTTCCTCCCCTGGGAGGGATGGGTGTGTGTTTGAGTGTGTACATGTTACACAAACATGTACATATACATACACAGAGAGAGATCTGTTTTTCCCCAGCATTATTGTCTTTTCTAGTGAATCAGGTCTTCTCATTAGGTGTCCAAAGTATAACCTCAGTTTCATCATTTTAGCTTCTAGTGATAGTTCTGGTTTAATTTGGTCTAATACCCAATTGTTTGTCTTTTTCGCAGTCCAAGATACGTGCAAAGCTCTCCTCCTATACCACATTTGAAATGAGTTGATTTTTCTCTTATGCACTTTTTTCACTGTCCAACTTTCACATCCATACGTAGAGATCAGGAATATCATGGTCTGAATGATCCTGACTTAAGTGTTCAGTGATACATCTTTGCATTTGAGGACCTTTTCTAGTTCTCTCATAGCTGCCCTCCCCAGTTCTAGCCTTCTTCTGATTTCTCAACTATTGTCTCCATTTTGGTTAATGGTTGTGCCAAGGTATTGATAATCCTTGACAAGTTCAATGTCCTCAATGTCAACTTAAAGTTACATAAATCTTTTGTTATCATTACTTCTCTTCTTAAGGTTCAGATGTAGTCCTGCTTTTGTGCTTTCCTCTTTAACTTTCATCAGCATTCGTCTCAAATCATGACTGGTTTCTGCTAGTAGTATGGTATCGTCTGCATATCTTAAATTATTGATATTTCTCCCTCCAATTTTCACACCTCCTTCATCTTGGTCCAATCCCACTTTCCGTATTATATGTTCTACCTATAGATTAAATAAATAGGGTGATAAAATACACCCCTGTCTCACACCCTTCCCGATGGGGAACCAATCAGTTTCTCCATATTCAATCTGTCCTTACAGTAGCCTCTTGTGCAGAGTATAGGTTGCGTATCAGACAATCAGATGCTGTGGCACCCCCATTTCTTTTAAAGCATTCCATAGTTTTTCATGATCTACACAGTCAAAGGCTATGCTGTAATCTATAAAGCACAGGGTGATTTCCTTCTGAAATTCCTTGCTCCATTCCATTATCCAACGTATGTTTGCGTTATGATCTCTAGTGCCTCTTCCCTTTCTAAATCCAGCTTGGACGTCTGACATTTCTCGCTCCATATATGGTAAGAGCCTTTGTTGTAGAATCTTGAGGATTACTTTACTTGCATGGGATATTTAGTTCAATCATTACTGCATTCTCTGGGATCCCCTTTCTTTGGAATTGGGATGTATATAGAACGCTTCCAGTCTGTGGGCCATTGATTAGTTTTCCCTATTTCTTGACAGATTTTTGTCAAAATTTGGACAGATTTAGTCTCAGTAGCTTGTAGCAATTCTATTGGTATGCCATCTGTTCCTGATTATTTGTTTCTTCCAAGTATTTTAAGAGTAGCTTTTACCTCACATTCTAAAATTTCTGTCATCCTTGCATCTCTTTTATAGAGTTCTTCAGTGTATCGCTTCCATCTTCCTTTTATTTCATCTCGGTCAGTCAGTGTGTTCCCCTGTTGATTATTCAACATTCCTACTCGTGGTTTAAATTTCCCTTTCATTTCTCTAATCTTTTGGAATTGGGCTCTTCTACCCTTTTTGTTTTCCTCTTCTATTTCTATACAATAACTACTGTAATCATTCTCTTTGTCCCTACGTACTAGTCACTGTATTATTGCATTAAGGGTTCTTACTGTGTTTCTATCTCTTTTTGCTTTTGCTTTCCTTCTCTCTTTAACCATTTTAAGAGTTTTTTCAGTCATCCATTGAATTCTTTCTCTCTTTTTAATTAGAGATATTGTTTTTTTGCATTCTTCCCTGATAATGTCTCTGACTTCATTCCACAGTTCTTCTGGTTCTCTGTCAACTAAAGCCTCAAACCTGTTCCTTTATATTCTTCTGGGATGGTATTTAAATTGTATTTTGGCATTATGATTGCTTTATTGTTGTTCTTTAGTTTTACTCTGATTTTCGATACAACTAGTTTATTTATTTATTTAGTTTAATTTATATACTGCCCTAAGCCCGAAGGCTCTCTGGGCGGTGTACAAAAAGATAAAAACAAGCACAATATATAAATACAATAAATAAAAAAAACAAAACAAACAAACAATAACGAACCAAACAACATCCAAAATACGGAAATGCTGTTTAAAATACACTTTAAAATGCCTGGGAGTATAAAAAGGTTTTCACCTGGCGCCGAAAAGATAGTAGCGTCGGCGCCAGGCGCACCTCATCGGGGAGACTGTTCCACAGTTCGGGGGCCACTACTGAGAAGGCCCTGGTTCTAGTCATCACCCTCCGAGCCTCTCGATGGGATGCTACTCAGAGGAGGGCCTTAGATGTTGAGCGTAGTGTACGGGTAGGTTCATATTGGGAGAGGCGGTCCACCAGGTATTGCGGTCCCATGCCGTGTAAGGCTTTATAGGTCAAAACCAGCACTTTGAATTTAGCCCGGAAACAAATAGGAAGCCAGTGCAGACAGGCCAGAACAGGTGTTATATGAGTGGACCTTCTGGTCCGCATCAGCAATCTGGCCGCTGCATTCTGGACTAGCTGTAGTTTCCGAACAGTCTTCAAGGGCAGCCCCACGTAGAGCGCATTGCACTAGTCCAATCTAGAAGTTACCAGAGCATGAACAACTGAAGCGAGGACATCACTGTCCAGATAGGGACGTAGCTGGGCTACCAATCGAAGATGGTAAAAAGCATTCCGTGCCACCGAGGCCACCTGGGCCTCAAGAGACAGGGAAGGATCGAAAAGAACTCCCAAGCTATGAACCTGTTCCTTCAAGGGGAGTGTAACCCCATCAAGAACAGGATGAACATCCACCATCTGAGCAGAGAAGGCACTCACCAACAGCGTCTCAGTCTTGTCTGGATTGAGCTTCAGTCTGTTAGCTCCCATCCAGTCCATTATCGCGGCCAGGCAACGGTTTAGCACGTTAACAGCCTCACCAGAGGAGGATGAAAAGGAGAAATAGAGCTGTGTGTCATCAGCGTACTGATGACAACGCACCCCAAAACTCCTGATGACCGCACCCAGCGGCTTCATGTAGATGTTGAAAAGCATGGGGGACAGTACCGATCCCTGCGGGACTCCACAATGGAGAGTCCAGGGTATCGAGCAATGTTCCCCAAGCACTACCTTCTGGTGACGACCCACCAAGTAGGAGCGGAGCCACTGCCAAGCAGTACCCCCAACTCCCAACTCCGTGAGTCTCCCCAGAAGGATACCATGGTCGATGGTATCAAACGCCGCTGAGAGATCAAGGAGAATCAACAGAGTCACACTCCCCCTGTCCCTCTCCCGACAAAGGTCATCGTACAGGGCGACCAAAGCTGTTTCGGTGCCAAAACCGGGCCTCAAACCGGATTGAAATGGATCAAGATAATCAGTGTCATCCAAGAGCCCCTGGAGCTGGCCAGCAACCACCCGTTCCAGTACCTTGCCCAAGAACGGAACATTCGCCACAGGTCTATAGATGTTCAGGTTATCTGGGTCCAAAGAGGATTTCTTCAGGAGCGGTCTCACTACCGCCTCTTTTAGGCAGTCAGGGACCACTCCCTCTCTCAAAGACGCGTTTATTATCTCCTTGGCCCAGCCGGCGGTTCCAGTCCTGCCAGCTTTCACCAGCCAAGAGGGGCAAGGATCCAGAACAGATGTGGTCGCCCGCACCAGTCCAAGGATCTTGTCAACATCCTCAAGCTGTACAGACTGAAACTCATCCAATAAATAAGGACAAGACCGCGTTCTGGATGCTTCATTGGAACTCACTGTCATAACATTGGAGTCTAAGTCCCGGCAAATGCATGCGATCTTATCCTGGAAGTGCCTCACGAACTCATCACAGCGGGCTACAGATGAATCCATAATATCCCGAGGGCCAGAATGTAAAAGCCCTCATACAATTTTAAAGAGCTCCACCGGGCGGGAGAGAGATGCCTTAATTGTGGCAGCAAAATATCTCTTTTTTGCTGCCCTCACCGCTACTATATACCGCTTAGAAGAGGCACTTACCAAAGCATAATTGCATTCGTCAGGAGTTCGCCTCCATCTGCACTCAAGCCTCCTCCTCTCTTGCTTCATCACTCTCAGCTCCACGGTATACCATGGAGCAGTATGAGCTCTACATAGGAGGGGGCGCATGGGAGCGATCGTGTCAACGGCCCGGGTCAGCTCCGTATTCCACAATCCAACCAGGGCTTCGACAGGAGCGCCAGTCTTCTCAGTCGGAAAATCCCCCAGAGCCCTTTGGAAACCCTCAGGATCCATTAGTCTCCGGGGGCGGACCAATTTAATAGGTCCCCCACCCTTGCAGAGGGAAAGGGTCACTGTGAGCCTAAACTTCAGCAAGCGGTGATCTGTCCATGACAATGGGGTAGATGACAAATCCACAACCGCCAGATCACCATCTCCATGCCCAGTGGCGAAGATCAAATCAAGAGTTTGTCCCGACACATGCGTTGGGCCGGTAACAACCTGAGACAGCCCCATGGTTGTCATGAAGGCCATGAAGTCCTGAGCCGCCCCAGATAAAGCAGTCTCGGCATGGACGTTGAAGTCCCCGAGTACCAAAAGTCTAGGGGACTGCAACAGTACCTCCGAGACTACCTCTGTCAGCTCCGTTAGGGAATTTGTTGGGCAGCAGGGCGGGCGGTACACCAACAAAATTCCCAGTCTGTCTCTCTGGCCCAGCACAAGGTGGAGACACTCCAAATCAGTCGTCACCTGGACAGGGTGCTTGGTGAGTAAGAAAGAACTCCTATAAACCACAGCAACCCCACCTCCCCGTCCTTCGGTTCTACCATGATGCTGAACCACATACCCAGGTGGGCAGAGCTGGGAAAGAGCAACGCCTCCCTGATCGCCCACCGAGGTCTCAGTTATACACGCCAGGTCGGCAGCCTCCTCCACAATTAAATCATGGACAAGGGAGATCTTATGGTGAACCGACCTGGCGTTTACACAACAGCACATGGAGATCCGAAGGCTGACTGATAGAACAGCCATCAGTCCTGGGGATGTGAGGAGAACCGGAACAAGTCACAGACACTACTTGTCTGGGACGAGTTCCCCTTACCTGGCACGTTCTCCTCACAACACCGTACCTCCCATTACCCATCACTACACTAATTGGGGCCCCCGAAAGTCTCCCCGGTCGATGTATAATACTCTCTCCCAGGCACATATTAAAACAAATAAAACTCACATATACACACACACCAAGTCACAGACACTCACACAATGCACATTCACACCGATACACACTAAATTCACACACACAGACGACATACACACACACAATCCTCACTCATACAACACAACAACATTATACTAATAATGTGCCAGTAGTGATGGCAGCCTCCACACTCAGGTCAAGGCAATAGCAGCCGCAGCAACAGCGTCCACAACGGTTCTAGGCAAGCGACAGATGACAATAGCAGGTGGCAATAGCACACAGCAATCGACCGCAGCAGCTGATAGAAGCAGGCAGCAGATGGCAGCAGCAGATGGTAACAGCAGCACAGTGATGGTATTAGCGTCCTCTCCCGAGCGACCGCAACCCTATCCAGGCCAACGACCGCAACAGAGATCCAGACAGCTGTGCCCGCGACCACAAGGGCCGGCCCAGGGACAGCAACAGGCAGCGGGCAGAAGACAAAGCCACCAAAAGCCATCGCACCAACGACAGCGACGACGTCCACACCCGACAGGCAGCACCCGCTTGGCCCGGCCCGCAGCGATGACGACAGCAATAGCGACACCCAGGCGACAGCGACAGCGACGATGGTAAGCCCAGAAGCGGCCCCAGAGCACAGCACGCCCTGCAGGGACAGCCAAGGCTGCCTGAAGGCCGTGACCGCTCTCCAGCCGGAACCGCCGCAAGCAAGGTAGCCCAAGGCCCAACGCCACGACCCGGGCCGCCAGATGGAACATAGCACCCACGCTCACACCCGTCCAGCCGAGAACCGCCAAGGCAGAGCAACTCGAGGGCCCGGCTGTGCAGGCCGCTCAGGTAAAACGCCCAATGTTGTAAGGCTGCCCAGATGAGACGCGGTGGGGCAGCCCGGGAACCAAGCCCGCGGCGCCGCAGCGATCCAAGGCCACAAAGATGAAACGCGGCAACCACAGCCCAACCACAGCTAGGACAACAAACCCCATATATCCAGGAGCATCCAGGGACAGGAGGTAAGGTAAAAAGATGGTAAAATAAGTAAACCATAGACAGTTGGCAGCAATTAAATTCAAGGTTTACAAATTAAAGTGCGGAGCTCCTAGACGCACATCCTCCTCAGTCAGCAGCAATCTGTACCACAATCTTCTCCTGGTCTTGTTTTTGCAGAAAGTATGGAGCTTCTCCATCTTCTGCTACCAATTATATAATCAATTTGATTCCTATATTGACCATTTGGTGATGTCCACGTGTACAGTTGTCTTTTCGGTTGCTCAAAAAATGTGTTTGTGAGAAACAAATTATTGGCTTCACAGAATTCGACAAGTCTTTCTCTCTCCTTCGTTTCTATCTCCTAAGCCCCATTTTCTCACAATTCCTAGTTCTTCTCTGTTCCCTACTTTTCCATTCCAGTCCCCCATGATTATCAACACATCTTGTTTTGGTGTGTGATCAATTTCTTCCTGTACTTCTATGTAAAATCTCTCCAATTTCTCTTCTTCTGCATTTGCCATTGGGCGTAGACTTGGATTATGGTCATGTTAATAGGTTTCCCATTAAATCTCACTGATATCACTCGCTCAGACCTTCCGCTATAGGTTTTATTTTGCTATATCACTTCTCACTGTTAAAGCAACCTCATTTCTTAATTTCTCATTTCCTGCATAAAATATTTTGTAGTTGCCTGACTGAAAATGTCCAATTCCTGTCCATTTTCATTCACTCATGCCAAGTATTATAATGTTAATACGTTCCATTTCTTGCTTGACAATTTCTAACTTCTCACTCAATTCATGCTTCTCACATTCCATGTTCCTATTTTGTGCATCGTAGAACTCCAGACTCTCCTTTCGCATCTGTGCTCATCAGCCTCTGGGCTTCCTTTCGGCTTTGACCCAGCTGCGTCATTAGTCACAGCGCTACTCGAACTTGTCCTTTGTTCTTCCTCAGTAGCTTGGTGAGTGCCTTCTGACCTGGGGGTCTCATCTTCCAGCACTATCTGATGTTGCATTTTGGATACTCTGTTCATAGGGTTTTCGTGGTAAGAGGTATTCAGAGGTGGTTTACCATTGCCTTCCTCTGAGTTTGGATGCATCTTAGTCTGGTGTCTCAGCTTTGACCATTCCGCCTTGGGTGCCCCTGCCAAGAGTCTAGACTCCTGACGGCATTGCTCTCAGCTTCTTCAACACTCTCAAACCCCCTCACCATGCATCCTAGAGGGGGACAAGGTTTAGTAGTATGTTCATTTCACATTTTCTAATTGTTGGTATGGACAACCTCTCAAGCACAACATTGCTTTTAATTAATGCTTTGCTGGCTTTTTGTTTTGTGCTAGATTTTTATACTTCTGCATTGACTTGTTTCATATTTGTTTCTGTTTTGTGTTTTATTATGTTTTTATATTGATTGTTTATTTTTATTGTTTTTATTATGTTTATAAGCTGCCCTGAGTTCTTTTTTAATAATGGAAGTGGAGGATATAAATTCTCTTAATAAATAAACATTCCAAACTTTGGGAAACTAGAGTCTGGGCATTCAAGAGTGGAAATATATGGTTTTTTTAAAAAGATTCCTCACATCCTCACCCAGTTTTTAGTAGTGATTACTAGGAATAAAAAGAAAACAACTGGATAGTGCCACCATTAATATGCTTAATTTGCACAAATAGCACAATATGCAAATTAGCCTGCTCAGATTTGTGGAACTGGAATATGCCAACCCTAATTTAAAGTCACATCAATATTTGCCCTGAATGGGTCTGATTTTACATCAGAAATGTCTGGCTGGGTCAGATTATGACCTTGAATTACTCTCCACATAGCCTTGAAAGTCAGTTCAGATGATCACTTGCACAAAAACTGTTCTTGCAGACAGTCTACCATTGTTTGTTTATCTTTATGTTATTTAGAAAATGTATCAGCCACTTGATCACAGAGCCCTCCAAGAAGTGTGCATATTCTAGAAACTAACGAAAAACAAATATACATAAAACCATCATCCTTAAAAATAAGGATAAAGTCAATAAAACAAATATAGATAACTAAATTGTATGTCTGGATAAGCTTGCCGGGGGGAAAAGTTTTCAGCAGGCATCTAAAATGATGTAGTATAATGTCAAGAGGCAGGGAAGTCCAAAGCACAGGTGCTCTCATACTAAAGGATTGACTCCTCACAAATGCAGAACATTGTAAATTGCGCTACTTGCAAAAGTGCAAGTTCTGCAGATCAAAGCAACTAAATAGGCACAAATGGATCAAAGCAATGGGGTTTGGGATGTTGGAATTACACAATGGTGTCAGACCATGTCTTCTCTTCTGTGAAATGGAAGATCATGAATTTGTCTTTGACAGTAAAGGAACTCAGTGGTAGAAAAAGGCTTTTCATGTAGAAGGTTTTTCCATTTTATTGTATTGCATAAGTTCCTTTATAATATTCTGATGAATTAAATTTTTATTGCAAAGCACCTTGAATTTGATTTTGTAATGCAAAAGCGGGATATAAATCTTCTTAGAAACAAATAAAGCTCTTGAGTTCAGATCTTGGTATTTCCAGGATGAAGTGGTGATGGAGAATGTTTTATATACAAACGATAAGCAAATACATTATTTTATGAAGCTATAAAGGTTTATAATATTTGAATACGTTCAGTAGCCAGCCAAAAATCCTTTTCTCTTTAGAGCTGTCTTTGTCTGACTGTGCTGGTATGTTTGGCACAGCTTCAACTCTAATAGATAAGATAACACAGAACTCTGTGCTTAGCAGCTCAGTATCTCTAAGACGCAGGAAGAATTGCAGTAGCTAAAATGCTTAGTTCATTATCTGGAGTACTTAGCTCATAGTGAACATGTACTGAAATGTGAAGTTTTGAACATTGCCAAATTGACCAGAACATGATGCAGACCGTGTAATGCTCATGCCATGTCTATGCAATACCTATGCCATGCTGATGTAAATTGTCTGTGCAATGCCTATGTAAATACCGCAGTTCTGATGTGTAAACTCCTAATTCGTTAATCCAGAAGTATTTGTCCTGGAGTGTATAAAGACCCCTGGCAAGCAGTGCCAAGACATAGTTCTCCACTCAACCAGAGGGGGACTGACCAAGCGTACGCTTGTCAACCAATACAGGCCTACCTTTTTGCTGCAAGCCTGTGTTGTCAATTCCCTCAAGGAGCCCCCAGTCCAACGAACGACAAAATTCCCCATCACTGGGAAAAGATTCCTATCTGAATCCCTAGAGAGCTGTTGCTCATCAGTGGGCAGAGCAAGATAAAGCTGGTGTCTGATCACTTAGTCTTAATTAATTAATTAATTAATTAATTTTTGTCATATGTAAGCCATTCTGGAACCTTTTTCTTTCTTTTCTTTTTGAAATGCGAGATTAAATATGTAGATTGTCTGATTCAGTTCAAAGCTGCTTTCCTATATTCGCACATTGTTAAGGTGAATGATGATGCTTCTCCTTTAATTGTTCCTATAAGTTTGAAAGCAAGGGTGGGGAGGGATGCATTCTCTCCAGAGTAATCTGTTGAGGGCAGCATGCCAGTGGTCGGGGCCGGTTCTAAAGGGTGGCCAGGTGGGGCACTGGCCCGAGGGCCCCTGGGGCTACAGGGGGCCCTGAGGGGCCCCTCTGCTCCCCTGCTGTGGATCGCACGGCGAGAGCTTTGGAGCACCTGCCATTCCCTTGCTTAACCTACCTTGTTCTGTGGTTGCACACACAGCGCTGCCCTAAACAAAGATGGCAGCTGAGGTTTCCCTAAGGGGCTGAAGCTTCTGCTGCCATCTTGGCTGATGGCACGCCAAGCTGAATGGGTGCCAAGTTGAGCTGTGTGCCTGTGTTTGTTTAATATACTGTCTGCAGTGACCTAGGGTGGCAAAAAGCAAGTGTGCGTTTGCAACTTTTCCCCCAAGGTTCTAGAGGTTGTTTGGGTACTAACTACAAATATTATTTTCCTTCAGTTTGCTTTAACTTATGTTTCTGTTTCTGTTTCCACTTTGATGTCATTTGTGCCAGGTAAAAATCAGTGGGACACAGCTTTACTTTGAGGCAACATTACCAAATATCTTTAAGACTAGTTATACCACTCCAACAGAGGACCAGCTCATTGCAGCTGAGGGAGCGTTGAAGCTCAGGGAGGCGAGCTTGCAGCAGAAGTCATTTTGTGTGCGTGCTGAATATAATAAGGAATATAGACTCACTGTTCCATGAGACTTGTCCTTTGAGACCCTCCCACGTCACATGGCAGAGACTTAATTGGGATCCTAGAACTGGAGTAGGAGTGTGTGATGTTCCTATATTAATGTATATATGGTAAGTGTTGTTGTTTAGAAGATACATGGTAAGTGGAGTGGAAGAGGGGGAGTGAATGGGCAGTAGAATGCGAGATGATTGGCTGAGTGTTTAAAATGGCTGAACGTATAAAAGGAAGAGTGAGAGTGGAATCTGGGGGGGAGAAGAGAACTGAGTGGGTTGCTTGGTGGGGTTTAGAGAGTTGTTTACCAGGAGGGGGGTGGAGTTCGGATTAGTATTGAGTAAAACCATATGCTTATGTGCCTTAAGAAGAAATCTTGTTAATCTTGTTAGCTTTGTTATCTGTAATAAATACTTAATTTGGTTTACCAAAGGCCTGATCCTTGGCTGGGGTTTCACAGACCAGAAGGGAGGGTAAGGTAATGACCAAGGCTGAAGGGGAACTGTAACAAATGGTGGCAGCGGTGAAGAGAATAACAATACCAGTATTCAGAGTCTCTGGGAATACTAGTATTGGGACGTTACTGGTGGTTGCTTAGCAGGGGGATCTGTTGAGATCTGTGCTAGAGCGGATAGGTAAACCATAAGAGAGTGCGGTCTGGACTGGTGGAGTCCCTGGTGGTGCCTAGTGACAGGCAGTAGCCACGCGCAGGTAGGAACCTGACAGGGAGAGCCAGGGAAGGGCGTCACAGAGTGCACTGAAAGCAAAGTAGTAAATATGAGACAGCTTGCTCTGGGCCCTTTTCATAGACATTGCTGCAGGAAAAGCCTGGGAGTCACAGGGCCTGTTACAGTGCTATGTTTTGCAATCCTGCACAAGCCATACATCTTGGGAACACTGCAAAGCTGCAGGTCTGCATAGAGGGCCAGGGCAACTGGAGCAATTTGCCCCAGGCCATCACAAAGCAATGGACCCCTGCCTTAGTTCTTATGCATACCATTGGGCCCTGCCCCGACCCTGCCACAATTCTTGGTATTTTGTTTAAAGTTTTCCTATAAACAGGTATTAGAGTGGAAGATGACGCTGAATCTGTCATCTTCCACTCTAATATACCTGTTTATAGGAATTGTGACATAATGGGACCTCTTCCCAGCCATGACAAAGTTGTTGTTGTTGTTGTTGTTGTTGTTAACAATAGAAATAATAGTAATAATAATAGATTTTTATCCCATCCTTCCTCCCAGTAGGAGCTCAAGGTGGCAAACAAAAGCACTAAAAACACTCTAAAACATCATAAAAACAAACTTTAAAATATATTGAAACAAAACATCCTTAAAAACATATTTAAACAAAACATTTTAAAAACATCTCTTTAAAAAAAGCTTTAAAAACACCTTTTTTAAAAAAAACAAGTGTTAAAATGTATTAAAAAGCAATTCCAGCACAGATGCAGACTGGGATAAGGTCTCTACTTAAAAGGCTTGCTGAAAGAGGAAGGTCTTCAGTAGGTGCTGAAAAGATAACAGAGATAGTGCCTGTCTAATATTTAAGAGTAGGGAATTCCAAAAGGTAGGTGCTACTACACTAAAGGTCTGCTTCCTATGTTGTGCAGAACAGACCTCCTGAAAAGGTGTTATCTGTATGAGGCCCTCACCTGCAGAGCACAGTGATCAACTGGGTGTATAAGGGATAAGACAGTCTTTCAGGTATTCTGGTCCCAAGCTGTATAGGGCTTTGTCTACAAAAACCAGAACCTTGAATTTAGCCTGGTGGCTAATAGGTAGCCAGTGCAATTCATTCAGCTCCTGCTGGGAGGAAGGGCGGGATATAAATCAAATAATAAATAAATAAATAAATAATTCAGCGGGGGGGTGTGACGTGTTGGTGATACCCTGCTCCAGGGAGCAGTCTCGCCGCCGCATTTTGCACCAGCTGCAGTTTCCGGACCAGCCTCAAGGGCAGCCCAACAAAAAGCGCATTACAGTAATCCAGCCTGGAGGTTACCAGCACATGGACAACAGTGGTCAGGCTATCCCAGTCCAGAAATAGCCACAGCTGTCTTTTCAGCCGAAGTTGGTAAAACACACTTGTAAGGAGAGAAGGTACATGGAAGGCTTTAAAGAATGATTCTGTGGCTGAGCAGGTGGCCTGCTCTTGTCACAGAAAGAACTCCAGGCCTGATGAGGAAGGAGTTCAAGGAGTGTGTGAGTGTGTGAACACTACTTAAGATGTCTAGGCCAGGTGCCACAGGCATAGGAGTGGTGTGCAGCCAGGCCTTAATGGAGGGATGTTTCCTTCCTGAGTAGGCCAGCAGCAGGGCAGTGGCATCACTAGGGTTGGTGTCACCCGGTGCGGTAACTCATGGTGTCACCCCCCATGGACCTCCTCCCGTACCGGACCTAGGGTGCCTAGGGGTGGGGTGGCTCTGTGTTAGGGTTGCCATATTCCAGTTCCACAAATCCGGGCAGGCTAATTTGCATATTATGCAAAATATTTGCATATTGTTTGCATATTATGCAAATATTTGCATATTAATATTTGGATTGTCCAGTTGTTTTGTTTTTGTGCCTAGGAATTACCACCAAAAACTGGGGAAAGATGTGAAAAATCTTTTTTTAAAAAAACTTAACATTTTCAGCCTTAAATGCCTAGACTCTAGTTTCCAACACTATGGAATATTGATTGATTGATTAAGAGGATTTATATCCTGCCCTTCTGCTGTTAAAAACAGAGCTCAGGACAGCTTACAAATATAATAAAAACAATAAAAATGCACAATCAATATAAAAACATAATAGAAACACAAAATAGCAACAAACATAAAGTAAGTCAGGGCAGCAGTACGGTTAACCATTACATATACGATATATTTCAGAGATGTGGTGGGTGGAGAAAAACAAGCCAAAATGTCAGGAAAAAGAGTCTTTCACGCCACATGCTCAGTTCTAAATACTGTTGCAGCAAGTTTTACAAGTTCCTCCAGTATTCCACTGGTGCAGGCACTCAGACATTCAAAGTATCTGTGCGTTTCTTAGGTTTTATAAAAGCAGAGCTTTGCTTAACTCAAAATTTCTTCTCCCTTTGATCAACTACATCTACACAGGTTCCACCGCCGTACTCAAAATGAAACTGGGCCTGGAAGCGTGCAACAACCCCACACATACCTTGCTAATTAGATTACCAATGCCAGGATGTCTGTCTTATCGACTACTCTCCTGCTCCTCCCCCCCACCGGGCATCATGAAAGACCCAGTCCTGGGCTCAGAAAGAAAATAAATATCTGGTCCTCTTCAATGTACTGATAAGCCTCTTGTTTTAATTAAAATAATAATTATAAGTTCTTGCTCTTATCACTAATGGGAGTTAATTATCTTGCATATGCTGCTGTTGCTTCTATGGCTGTAACGGAGTGAGGTTAAAGATAAGTGAAATGCAAATAGGAAAAAAAAACACAAAGGCAGTAACACTTTCCTAAATGTAATGCCATGCCAACCACAACAAGATTCCTATGAGTAAGGCAGAAAACTAAACATCTCACAACCAGTCAGGATTCCTAACCAAAAACCAAAAATATGATAAATGAAGAAATATTTATATACGCATGACTATCAAATATGTTTATTATTTACACAAACTGTAAAGATATTTATAGTGCAATCCTAGGTTTATTTATTCAGAAGCAAGTCCCAGTGTATTCAGTGGGGCTTACTCAAACAGGGACAGAACTGCAACCTTCAAGTGATAAGCAACTTCATTCACACAACCCAAAATTCTGAATCATGCCACTTTACACTGTTTTGCAACTGTTTATACTTATTTTTATGGTTATTGGATTTTAAATGGCTTTATTGCTTGTTGTGAGCTGCCTTGGTTTCCAACCCTACCTCACAGGGTTGTTAGAAAGACTACACACACACACACACTGCAGATGTATAAATACATACAGCCCATATAACAGTTTATTGTCAAACCAGTTGGTCATTGCAGAAAAATCAGTATTAGTTTCCTACAGAATAAAAACTGTAATACCTAAGTAAGCCCTGCCTACTTGCTTTAAAATAGGACTGGAGGGGGGGGGGGTGGGACAGAAAGAGAACACAAACATAATTCTTTTTTACATTCACTCCAAAGTCCCATTGATTTTCAGCACATTCATAACCATGTCTACTCAAAAGTAAATCCTATTGAATTCAATGGGATTTACTCTGGACATATAGGATTAGCAATGCTTTTACCCCCACAAAAGCAAGTATTGGGAAGGTTTTCAAAACACTGTCCAGTATCTGACTCCTACACACAAGAGGGGAAAAAACTGAAATGTATATACTTACCCAATTTATGAGATTTTCAGATAAACAGGGGGGGAAACCACCATTTTCTGGCCTTGCAATGAGGTTTACTAGACACTGCCACAGGTCAACCAAACACTCCACTGATTGGCTGCAATCCTGAACGGGTGGGGTTAAAGCTACGAAGTGCTATACAGTAGTTTAAAAAAGATTTAACGGGGGGGCTGACGTTTTTATGTATATCTCAAGAACCGGACCACCTAGAAACTTATTTTTTTAAAAAATTAAAGCTGAGAATCCGGGCCAGCTAAGGGGCTAAATGGGCACGGGTGGCATGCAAAGAATCCAGGTAAAACCCAGCTAACCGGGCAATATGGCAACCCTACTCTGGGTGTCACCCCCCTCTCATGGTGTCACCCTGGTGCGGTCCACACTCTCCGCACCCAGCTAGTGACGCCGCTGCAGCAGGCCACAGTCAGAAGTCCTATGAGTCTGAGCCCCAGGAAGCAGAAGGAAGCTCTGCCAGAAGGTGTTTGGAATAGGCACTCAGGAGAAGCACAACCCAATCCCTAGTCCCATATCCCCATGTAAGAATAAATGAAGCAGATCTATCATTCTCCTTGATCCCAGGTCAAGGAGGAGCTGCAAGTGTGAATTGTCATATGTAATCTGTACATGCAATAATTTTCACATGTGACCCTCAGCTTTGTATACACATGCATGGGTTGTTGTAGGGGGCAGCATCAGGGCCAAACATCACACCAGGCCCCATGAACCCTCTGGGTGTCCTTGCAAAGCTGACCATGGGGAGGGGCACTGAAGGCACTCCATGCTCAGGTCACTATTTATCCTAGGGCCAGCCCTGATCCAACCTATTCCATGAACTGTTAATGGTGACACACCAGTCTCTCTCTAAAAACCTCCAGTTTTTGTTGCCTTCCTTAGTGTGCAAAAAAATCTGTGAAAATTGGGGAAGCCAGAACTGATGCCAGGGAGTCATAGGTTAAGCTGATTCATTATGGTATGAACTGGGTAGGTTTTGTAGCACTCCATATTTACTGTGTTAATAGTGTGACAATACTTCGTATGATGAGCTGGAATAGCAGTATCAGCGGCTTATTAAAATGAAAATGAGTATTCATTATTAGCTAGAATACCTCACTATATTGGAAACATAAAGTATTCTGCATCAAAGCATAAAGTCTACATTTCCCCCTTTCATCCTTAATTTGATTATGAACTATTACTATGCTTTCCCATAAAATATAAAAGTTTTACATTTTGATGGTTTCTCAAGTACTGGTTTTACTTTCTGCACAAATACTACACATCCTTCCTGCATAATTATTTAGCAGCCATTTCGGGTTAATTATTGTCATTAACAATATGAGTCCTATGAGAGAATATCAATTAAAATATACACAGCTGAACTTTCAAATGAGTAAATAATTTAGTTTTTCGAAATGACTGGAAACAGCAGGGTAACAGTCAAAAGGGGAACAATTATTTTAATGCTTATTTGACAAATGAGTAATTTTTACAGCAAATTAGTTTCTTATCATAGCACCCCTACTGGTTACACTGGGAAAGCTGTTAACAGGAGTTTTTAAAATAAAAGCTGTTAAGTTATGCATGTGAAGTTAAGGAAGTCATTTGTATGAGGGAAAGGTGATTACGACATGCATTGTTAGTTGAAAGAATGTTGCTACTGGGATCTAATTAGGGATATAAATCACTGAAAATTATGTGTGTGTAGATATAGGGCTTGGTACGTTAAAGGGAGCTGTACAGTTCTCTGCATTTTCTTTTAAATAGCTTTTCAAAAATAGCCCTCATCTGTTTTCCTTTTGAACCCCTAGAGCAAACCATTCTTGCCCTACAAAGCAGTTTCAGGGTGCAAATGTTAATAAGCAGGTTTGCTAAAAATAGCAAGGAGCCAATGAAATGGGCAGTGCCTGGATAAAAGATGGAAATTCAATTCCTATGCATTTGCGGAGAGGGGGATGTTGAAAGACTCACTACACAAGGTTGGTCTTCTAGTCCTACCCACTTCGGGACAGGTTTTAACTTGCAGTCTCTTTGCTTAGGTTGCTTTTGATTGTTTACCCAACTTCTGAGTACAGAAAGAAACAGAGGAAAATGGGCTTGCAGAAACCATGACGTTTGCTTTCTTCAACATACATTCTAAACCGCTCTGACAGCCTTCTAAAGTTCCTTGCCTTTTCGAAATATAGGTCATTCGGAGACAAATAGTCTTTAACGTATTGCAATGGAACTTACATGTGTTCTAAATCATTCTCCTCTCCCCCCAAAATGTGTATCATTTTGATCTAAACTCTACAAGCCATACCAGTCACAAAAGTTCCAGTTTTTACCTCTGAATCATTCCATGCATGTGACTGGTCATTATTTTCCCTGTGATCTGGAATGGGGGTACATCACCATATGGAGAAAGAAACATTAGTGGGAACTGAGGACAGGTGTAGAGAGATGTGGGGGGCGTGTGTCCAGTGGCAGACTGACACTAATGGAAAGCGCTGCTGCTCTTGCAAGGCGGAGCATCCACATTTTGCTGCTTCCAAGACACTGCAGCACCCTATATGGCTCCTGAGGCTTGAGGAACTTATGTGCAGGAGTCATAGTAGCGATGGTGGTGGTGGGAATAGGAATGAGCAGATTTCCCACCAGCCTCTTCCTTTATGGATCTGTGGTTTGTTATCCCCACGCTCTACTTCTCTTGAATTCCACTTCAGCCAGAGGAATGTCTAAAACTACTTCCAGATTTGGAGCATGCCATTTTGCTACATCTTTCCCGTCCTTTACCTTCACAACTATAAGATGGCAGCCAATTTCTTTTGCTCTAATGTACATGAGTTCATTAGTGGAGACAATCTGAGACTGTGCCCGCTGTCCCTGGCCTCGCCCTCCACACGTTTATTGGCTTTGTGTAGGGCTGGGGGAGAAATCTGATTCAATTTGTATTTAAAGGCAAACCTTCCTAATTTGTACTTTCCAAAGCAATACACAAACTGAAATTGGCACTACTTCGAGTTTTGCAGCGCAGCTCCCCAGCCAAGTAATATGTACACAAATGCACGTACTCAGTAAAGTCTGCATAAAAATGCGTATATGTTATATTAGGGAAAATTGCTTTGCAAAAATATGCATATTAAGCAAAATTGTTTTAAAAATGTGTATATTAGAAATTCACCCTAAAATGCTGACAGATTTTCATGAGGGCTTAAAAAAAATCACAAACTGATGTGGAAATGTGGAAAACTGAATTTAAGATTGGAAAAATGAGGAGATGAAATTAACAGATTCATCCATCCCTGGCTGTGTGCATACCGAACCTAAACATGTACATACCAGTAGCAGACAGTGTGGTGGGGTGCCACAGCTCACTTGACCTCTGATTGGTTGCGTTGTTGCTGCTTACTGGGAGGTAGAGGGGTGAGGTGCCAGGGTGGTTGGCAGGGTGCAAATGCATTGGCAAGAGCACCGGAACGGCTCTGCTAGTGGGTTTGCACCATGTTGACTTCATGTCCATGTCAGCCCTTCCTCTCTACCTCCTAATAAGCATCAGCAATGCCACCAACTGGAGATGAAGTGAGCGGCACTGGCCCGCTGTGCTGTCCACTACTGGTAAGCATCATAGGTTCTCTTTGTAGAGTCGGAGTCCCTGCTTCTTGCACACACTAGGCTTATTATTGCATGGAGGTTAGGGACAAAGACATGGTACATTTTCCCTACTCTGTATGCTCACTCTTCACTGCTTCAGGCCAGGTGAAAAGGGATACATCACTGTAAATCACTACATATATGATATTGAACTGACATTTGGAATTCTTTGTAGTGCTAGGACAATGGTTATAAAATTAGGTTCTGGGCATCTCTGAGTTCCTTGAAAGCTTGCAGGATTTCCTTCAAAAGATTAGTCATGACAGACAAGCTTCCCTGAAGTCAGCCATCCACTTCTACCAATTGTCGCTCACAGTGTACCACCCAGAGGTGTACACTAGGGGTAACCAACATGGTGGCATTCAGCTGTTGCTGAACTACAACTCCCATTAGCCCCAGCCAGCACAGCCAATGGTGAAGGATGAGGTGAGTTGTGGTCGAGCAACTAGGGGAAGCTGCAGGGTCCCCATCCCTGGGGTAAGTAGTATTAGCCTAGATAATAGATCCGTAGGCTGAATATGTGAAGAAGTACTCTCATGTAAGAAATTATACCTTGGTCAAGTTGATGGCCATCAACATGGATGGCTTTAAAAGGGGGTTAGACAAAATCATGGAAAGTATCAGTTACTACTCGACACAACGGGTATGCTCTACCTCCACAGTTGGAGCGGCATGCTTCTGAATGCTATTCACTAGGAATCACAAGCAGGGAGAGTACTGTTGAGCTCAAGTCTTGCTTGTGGACTTCTCATAGGTATCTTGTTGGCCAGGATGCTGGACTAGATAGGCTTTTAGCCTGAGCAAGCTGGACTCTTCTTACGTCTTTATGTTCTTTTATGCCTTTCATGCCAGAAATGACTTTTCCCCTCATCCTTGGGCTGTAATGATGAGACCAAATTCCTTCCGGTCATGCACAAGGGAACACTTTTCAAGCAGTTTTTTTGCCTGTGATATTTAGTTATTTGAAAGCTGTCTTTAAGTTTCATAGTAAGAGAGATAATTGTGTATGTATGTGTGTGTACATATGTGTTACCTCTAAAGCACATACGTTCCCTTTGAGATTATGATGACGACAATGACAGCTACATGTGGAAATGTCTTGTGTATCAGGTTTACATGACTGATAGTGTTATTTAATAAAAGATGCATTTATCATACCATACAATGATGTTTCTTATTTCCAAGTTGTCTTCTTATTATTATAACAACAAATAAATATTATGTCGACTAAGAGGCACTGACGTTGTTTATGTAAAGCTTGTTGTAGCAAAAGCCATTTCCTGAAAGCTAAAGATGTGACACAAAAGATGATTCCAATGGTAACATTTCTGATGCATCTTTCATTTTAAAATATGCATAGAACCTTTCTTATAAAATATGTTTGTCAAGTTATGCTGAACCGTCTACCACCTTACAGAGGCTCCCCAGTTTCAAAAGCAGATGCTTATTGAAAAAAGTGGACCAGCTTTTAAAAAAAAAAGAATAAAAACCTAGGCTTACGAATAGGTAAGTTGAAAGAATGAGATGATAGAGGTTAATTTCAAGATAGGCCCAGATAGGCTAAGCCTACTCACCAGTCTTTCAGGGTAGACCATTGCTTTTTGTCAGGCTGCCCCCACTAGTACCAATATAAGAAATCTACTTTTCTTTTTCTTCCTCTGTGCTTTCCAACTTTTTTTTGGTGCTGTCCTCTTTACTGCTTGAGAGAGCTTCAACCCCTTCCCCATCAAACAAGTGCAAGGCATTCTGCTAGGAGGTTTTAGGCCTCAAGAGGGAGACTGCAGACTTGACACCCTACCCTGTTCAGCTGGCTGTTTGCTTTTTTCAGTCTTTGTAACAGGCCATTTTGACAAATTCTAGTAGCAGTGCGTGGGGTGGGATAGAGCTGGGGAGCTGTCCTCCTGACACCCCCTCACTCCTGCTTACCTGGATGGAGCTGTGGTGGGGGCGAAAGAGCAGGTCAGGGCTGTGCAGTTGCCCTGGTGGGAGGGTTGAATTAACACTGCTGGTCCTGTTAGTGCAACCACATAACCCTGACCTGGCCGCCATCCTGCCCGAGCTATGTACAGGTAAGCAACAGTAACCCTAGCATCAGGAAGATGGCTCCGCCCCACCACTGAAGAATTAAGAAGCAACACTGGTTTACATAATTTATTTTGGGGGGGGGACATGTTTACAGCTTTTATAAGCTTAAACTTTCTTTTATCAGTTTGTATTTTATTTTATTTTTATTTATTACATTTACACTCCACCAAGGTGGTCCACATGGTTCTCCCTTCCACTTTTATCCTCACAACAACCCTGTGAGGTAGGTTAGGTTAAGAGGGAGTGGCTGACCCAAGGTCACCCAGTGAGTTTCATGGCTGAGTGAGGATTCGAACCCTGGTCTCCCAGGTCTTGGTCTGACATACTAACCATTACATTACACTGGCTTTCCAGTGTAATTATATATTTTTAAATAAATCAATAGCATGAAGGCCTAATGTGGTGAATGTTATGCTGATTATTTATTAAAGTAAGTACCTCACATCACGTTTTTAATGAGAATAGAAAGAGCTGCTAAACTTCAGTTTTATTTTGCAAACCATCATTCTTCCTAAGCTGCAAAACTAGATTCAGCTATGCCATATTTCCCACAGATGGGAGACTGCCAGTCTATCCCCCACACTCCAAGAAGCCTATCACCATTATGTATAACCCACAGTTTAAGGCCTAGCCAAGAACTGAAAATGAACATAACCCCTTCTGTGCCTGGGCTGTGTCGGTTAACAGCAGGTGAGGGGAGCACAAATGACTGCATGCTCTTCCATACAAAAAATCCCTGCACATAGAAAACCAGTGTGTCAGGGAAAAGCTCAGGCTAGAACATTTCTCCCTGCAATTCTAGTTTTCTCCATGAAGGGGGAAATGTTCTGTGCAGGAGCATGTAGACATGCATGACTCAGCCTTCAGTCCGAAGTGGGACAGATTTACCACCTCAGTTGGAACTTATGTCAATTTTTGAAGATGTAGGTAGATTTTGTGTATGTCAGTTCCAAAACCTCAGTTGGCAGGTTTTGGGCTCAACAAATTAAGCAGGGCAAATTTCAGTGCTATAACCTTTGCCTTATAGTATACAGTACAATGCTTAGCAAACTGTTATCAAAGATCAAACAAGTTTTACAGGTACTGATAAATGATACTAATCACCTGAGTATGCTCCTTTTATTCACATCCCTTAATGAGACAGTTATCCTTCAACATCAACAAGCCCACTCCTTGCCCTGAGGAAAGGCTTTACCTACTCAACTCAAACTATAAAAGGGAGCCTTTATATCTAGATCCTCATGCTCCAGCATAGTGGCTTTCAGATTGTTCTACCTTTGGAGACCATGGTCTGTCAAAGAACCAATTAATGATTACCACACCTGCATTGCAAGAGATCATGAGGAGAGCCCTAGTATGTCTCTTAAGTTCACGCTGGACCACTAGCAAGGGCTGTTGGCCTGTATGAACTCAAATTTCACATAGGGGTAACCTATGTGGTGCCCCCCAGATACTGTTGGACTGTAACTCCCATCATCTGTGACTGTGTTGGCTGGGACTGATGGGAGTTCAGCAGCATCTGAAGGTCACCAAATTGTCTACCCCTGATAACCTGTAAGAATACACCAAATGCACCTCTGGGGCTGCACACTGTGATTGGTAGTAGCTGTATTCAGGAAAGCTTGTCCACTATAACTAATCTTTTTGTTTCTGTAAGTCTCTTTGAGTTCATCTTTGTGAAAAAGCAACTATTAAATATAAATAAATAAATATTTTTGAGGAAATCCTGATAAGCTTCCAAAGAACTCCAGAGATGCCCAGAACAAAATTTAATATTCTTTCTCCTAGCACCACAACATATGTCAAATGTCAGTTCAATATCATACGTAGCGATTTATACTGATGTGTCCATTTTTACTTGGTCTGAAGCTATAAAGAGTGAACATATGGAGGAGGGGGAATTCTTAGTGCCCTTGTCCCTGCTCTCACCCATTCATCAACTCTGTGTGTTCAACTTCAGCCTATGCGTGTGCAAGAAGCAGGGTCCACGACTCTACACAGAGAACCTATACATCGGTACATGTTCAGGTTCCATTGACACACAACTAATGAATATGTGGAGGTTGAGGACAGGGCAATGGAATAACCTGTCTATCATCACCATGTTAAAAAAAAGGCAGTGCACATTAGAAGAACAGAAATAGGCTGCCATGTAGTGAATTTAAAGGATGGGAAAAGTTAGACATGTTTTGGCAAAGATAAATTCTAGTGCTGAGAGCAACATAAACTCTTTGTGCCTCAATCCTTCTCCAAGTGACATCATATTTCACCATGCAGGAAATATAGGTACTATACATTTTCTCTGTCATCTGGGCCCACACCCTTGGGTACACTGTATGTTTTAGCTTTCTAAATTCTCATGCACACACATCACACTGGAAATATTCATCCAACACCCAGGTTAACACTTTACCATCTAAAAGGTCTAATAAATTAAGTCTGTTACTAGAAAAATGAGGTGGTGGAAAATAAAGGTCGCAAAATAGCTGTTTGGTGGAATCAGAAGAAGATACCACAAAAACTAGATCAGGTTTGTTTCTTCTCTGGGTCTCTTCATAGAACAAGACATATGTCGCACTAACTCAATTAAAACTTAGTTGTTCTGCTGCATTTTTTATTTTCAGGTAAACTCTGGTCTGTTCTCGGTTAGCACAAGATGCACATTGAACTGCCCAATAATTTGGGTGGCTCTGAATATGATATGCTTACTAACATGGGCGATGATTTACATCCTAGGATTAGAGAGCTAGCATCTTTTCTCTGCTCATATGAATTCCCACCCTTTGTGAGTGATTTAGGTACATTTTACTCTGACTCATTCTTTGTTAGTGTAAACATGGTGATGTGATTTGTAAACCAGACCCTGTGCATAAGGACAGAGTAAATGAGAAAAAATGGCACGTCCATTGTACTTAGAATTACAAGAAAACCTAGAAGGGTGAACTTTGCTTGACTCAGTTCTGGATTGGCTGGGTATTTATGAGCTTTCCCAGGGCTCCTCCAGATGACCTATTTATTGAGCAATCATCCTGATTTGCTTCCACAAAGCTTACGCAGAGATGAGATTATATCCAGTCTTTATACAGGATTTGTTCTTATTTGATTGCAGGGAGGTTATATGACAATGAGTTATCATCTTCCAGCTGGTGCAGGATGTAGCAGTAGGACTGCTGATAGGAGCAGCCAGCCAGTTGCATGTGGCACCTCTGCTAAAAGTGTTTTTAAAAAGCAGGCAGCGCTTGGACCACCTCATAAGTATTGTTGTTGTGCTGTTGGACCCATGTGTTCATAGATTATGCAAATTTCACATTTTGGCATTATCTAGCAAAGGGATAATCCAGTAAACATGTGGGTTTCCCCCAAATTATTTGGGCTAACTGTATCTGAGGGAAAGCTTATTCTGCTGCTGCAAAGTTTAGAATGTAGGCCCTGTAACTTTTTATTTTTGACTTTTTGGAAATAAAGCCATTTTAGGGAGAACAAACATTGGGCTATATTCCAACAGATGTGGAATAACATGACTGCACAAGTATGTGGTCTAGAAATTAGGCCAGATTTATATACATGACAACTTGATTAAGTACAGTAAATGATCCATAGTGTTCTACTGTAACGGTCTCTTTATTATACTCCTACAACTACAGTGAAGTGATCTGTCTAATATGCCTCCACATAATAACTTAGCATCCATACCTTTTTGCTGCTGAAACCCCAAGGATCAAACCTTTTCTAGTCCTTCTTCTAGATATCTGCTCTTTTGTTTCTCCCAGGTAATTGGATATAAACCTTATTGAGAGCTTGTGCATATGTTGCACTTGCCATGAGAACACTGTGGTTGTTGAAGAGAAACCGCCTTTCCCTAAACATGCAGTTTTGGGTATTTTGCTCTAAGGTAGAGTGGGGTACCTGTGACCCTCGAAATGTTGCTGGATGACAATTCCCATTATCATTGACCATGCTGGCTTGGACTGATAGGAGATGAAGTCCAACAACATATGGAGGCAGGGCCAGCCCAACTACTAGTCAGAGTGAGGCAACCACCCCAGGTGGTAGATTAAATAGATTATAGTGACCCATACCAATCTGGGTTCCAGCCTGTCTTTGGGACTGAACCAACCTTGGTCACCCATATGGATGGCCTTTATTGGGAGAGGGACAGTGGGATTGTGACCCTGTTACTCTGATCTCTCAGCAGCTTTTGATACCACTGACTATGTATCCTCCTGGACTGGTTGTACTGGGGTATTTGGGCTAACTACATCTGAGGCATTCTACTTCAGTGATTTTTTTCTTACCTACAGGGCTGGTTATAGAGATCAGCACTGGGTTACTATATGCCAACTCACTGGTAGCTATGCTTTTACCCCGTGCTATTTAATATAAATAAATAAATAAATAATATCTATGTGAAGCCATTGGGAGCAGTCATTAGATATGGAGCACTCTGTCATCAGTATGCTAGATTAATCTGAATCTAGAGTAGGCATGCAAGTTCTGAGCTGGTGCCTAGATGCAGTGGTGCATTGGATGAGGGCCAATAAACTGCAATGGAATCCTAGCAAGACAAAAGGCCCATGGGTGGGTGATTCCCAGTTCCAGGAAACTGGCCATTTACCAAAGCACAATTACAATTGGAAACATTCTAAAACACATTCTAAAACATTCTTTCATCAGTGATCTTCAGGTTGCCAGGAACAGTCCTCTTTAGCCATCAAATGCCTGGGTAAACAGAAATTTTGGGCAATGCTCGGTGGTGATGGCAGCACCAACAAGGCCTTGCCTGCCAGTTGTAAGCTCTGAGATGGTTGACACAGTGGAAGGTTCTCTTTTAGATAGTTGGATCACAAGCCATTTATGGCTTTATGTGCTAGTACTAACACCATGAATTGGACCTAGTAGCATACTGGTAGCCAGTGCAGTGCTTTTACAACTGGTGACACATGGTCCCATCGGGTTGCCCCACTTAGCACCTGCATTCTGCACTATCTGCAGCTTTCAAGAACAACTTTAAGGGCAGTCCCACATACAGCACATTACAGTAGTCTAGATGAGAAGTCACCAGAGTATGGATAACTGAGGACAGGCTATCCCAGTCCAGGAATGGCCATAGCTAGTGAATCAGCCTTAGCTGGCCATAAGCACTCCTAGCCACAGAAGCCACTTTGGGACTCTGGTGACAAGCTGGACAACAGGAGTACTCTCAGACTATGAACCTGTTCCTTTAGGGGGAGTACAACCCCTCCAGAATAGGTTGTGCACCTAATTTATGGGCATGGGAACCACCTACCCACAGCACTTCTGTCATATCATGATTCAGTTTCAGTTTGTTGGTCCCCATCCAGCCCATCACTGCCTCCAGACACCTGTCCAACACCATCAGAGCCTCTCCTGATTCAGATGGAATGGGGAGATAGAGCTGTGTGTCATCAGCATACTGATGACACCATGCTCCAAATCCCTAGATGACAGCTCCCAATGGTTTCATGTAGATGTTAAATAGCAAAGGAGACAGAATAGACAGTTGTGGAACCCCACAGCCCAAAAGCTATGGAGCTGAGCAGCAATCTCCCAGTACTACTTTCTGGTAGCAATCCTGCAGGTAGGAGCAGAACCACTACAATACAGTACCTCCAACTCCCATCTCCTTCAGTCACTCCAGAAGGAAACCATGGTCAATAGTGTCAAAAGCCGCTGAGATATCAAGGAGAACCAACAGGGTCACATTGCTTCTGTCTCTCTCCCAACAGGGTTATCAAATGGGGCACCAAGGCTGTTTCTCTACTGACACAGGGCCAGAAGCCAGTCTGAAATGGATCTAGATAACGTGCATATTCCAGGCATGCCTGCAGCTGGCTACCCACCACCCTTTCAATCACCTTGCGGAATATTAGAGACTGGATTGTAGTTTTCTAAAACCTCAGGATCCAGGGAGGAGCTCCTTAAGATGGGTCGCACCACCATCTCTTACAAGGCAGTGGGCATAACCCTGTCCTCTAGTACAGCATTGAGCACTCCCTGGACCCATCCAGGCCATCCCCTCCTACTAGATTTTACCAACCATAATGGGCAGGGATCAAGAGGGCACATAGTCAGCCTCACGGCTGCAAGCGTCCTGTCCGCACCTCAGGACGCAACAGCTGAAACAGAAACTGATTAATGTGAATACAGAAGCAAAATAAAAAGGGGAGGAGCAAGGTAGGGAGATGTTTAAAGAATGGTTTCTTATTTCTTTGGCTCCTGAGTGTGACAACTGGTAAAATTTCAGAACTAATGTAATCTGCAGAAACTATCCTAGTGAAAAGGGGGTAAGCTGCGTGTACTTAACAGTAACTCGCCATTATTGTAAATAGATATTTGCCATCAAATGGCTGAGTCAGTTCAGATCCAAAAACACTGGCTTGTACCAGTGCAGACCCTGCTTGTGCATGGGGTGTTTGTATCTCATTGCAGATCCTTCTTATGGCTGGCCATACACATTGCTTGCATGCCAGTCATCTTTGGCAATGATGGGAAGTCATGTAGTATTTAGGACGACATGTGTTGTCCTTGCACGTGCATTTTAAAAGCAAACATCTTGGAAGTGTGATCTGTTGATCACATGGAGCAATAAAACAATCCCTTGGGTCAGATGTGCTTACAACTTGTGAAATAACCTGTGCTTCCCTGCTGGATCAAATTCAGGATCAGATGTGTGGGAGAAAGCCTGTGCTATCAACTGCACCATACTGAAAAACATTCCGAGATCGTGACTACTTTTTGTAGGACCAGGCGACGCCTCTGGAGAAGGGAGGAGATGTGCTCACTAGATGTAGCACCTGCCTGCAAGCTAAACATCCCTGCAGGAACAGAGATGCTTGTGAATAAGGGATGTACACCTTGGCTTTAAAGCTTGACGGGTGGGCATGGGAACTTGTTGGAACAACGTCTCTGCTCCCATGGAATCTTGAACTTCTTCTCACTGATTGTGGACTTGTGAACCTTGGGCCCCAGCTCCTAAATTGGGCTCATACCCACCAACAATTTGTCTTGTAAGGGTTCTGGAACTGGATTAGCTCTTTTTCTGCTGCTGAGTGTGTACTGCTACTCTGCTTCAATAAAGCTTACTTCTTCACAGCTAAGAGCCTCTGCTGTCATGTTTTGGGCAGGAGCCAGGGATGCCAACTGCAAGCACAATATTAGGCAAGTATGACACTTTTGACATGTTCAGCTTTGTTTATTAAACACAAATAAAATAAACATACTAAATTAGTTACTCCTTAGGGCATCAGAAATGTTTCTAATACAAACGGGAATTACCCTAAATTCAAAATTTTCCAGGAAAATAAATTGCTGCATGAAAGTATAAATTGGCACCTTTTCTCTCTCTTACACACATGCACATGCACACCACACCTATCCTGCAGAGGAAAACTTATTTCTCATCTACAGACCATTGGGTGTTTTATATTAACAGAATAATACCTCAGTGGAACTTCTATATAGAGAGTGGGCATGCCTTCAAATACAAAACACTCAGGACAAGTTGCAAGGGACGTCCACCATTTTCATGCTTTACTTCTAGTTTCCAATATGGGTGATCTAATCTCAATCAATCAATCAAATTCTATTATGCGGTCACAGACCCAATATACAATTGATTAGACAAACAATCTGAAATGTGTATAGCTATACAGTAATATAGGATAACTTTACCATAAAACACACGAGTTTAAAGAGTAACCATCTTACATATACTCTGGACTGAATTAAAAAACTTAGCAACTAGCACTGAAATTGACTTGTCTGTGTCAGACAATAGGTATTTCAAATACCAATCTGTAGATCTACCTGGGAAACCTTTGATAATGGGAAGAATGAATCTGGAGCATTCGGCATTATAAAGGTTACAACAGAAAGAACATGAGCTATTGTTTCGATATTGGCAGACATACAGGGACAAACTTGTTCGTCATAAGGAATGCCTTGGAAGCGGCCCTCCAATATTGCAGAGGGAAGGCAATTAAATCTAGCTCTGGAGAAAAAGTACAGATATTTTGGAATGGTCAAATTTTCCAGGTAAGCAGCATGGTTGGGGAATATAAATCTCAAGCCTAGATGCATAGGTGAGCAGGATTTACAAGCACTAGACATGGAATATTAGAGGTCTATATCTTTAATCCGATTCCCAATGATGTGTTTAGCTGTCGCAGGGTCAAGTGTACAGAGTAAATCCAGTGAAAGGTCTAGCATCTTCAGTTTATCCTGAAGATTTTTCGACCAGTAAAAGGGTCATTCCAGAGAAGATTTAAATATCCCAAAGAGGGGCCAGCATAAACCACTAACCTGATCTAATCTGTCAATTTCAGTTTCTCTGTTTGTCATTTTTTCCAATCTTCAGTTCTCCACATTTCCACATCAGTTTGCAAATTTTTATTTAAAAGTCCTCATGAAAACTCATCAGCATTTTATTGTGAATTTCTCCTAATATACATATCTGTGTATGCAGTTTTGCCTAATACATCCATTTTTACAAATCAATTTTCCCTAAAATAATGTATTTTTGTATGTTATTTTCACCAGGATATGCATTTTTATGGACACTTTACTTCAAGCATATACATTTTTGGCTAGAGAAATGCACTGCAAAATTCAGGGAAATACAATTTTCATAGGATGGCTGTGTTTCAGGTCGCATACTGTTTCAGAAAGTGCAAATTAGGTAGGCGCACCTTTAAATGCAAACTGAATCTATTTTCTCCTGTATTCCTAGTTTCCAGAAGCATCTGGTTGGCCATTTTCAGAAACAGAATGCTAAACTCAATGGGTTCTTGGCAAAGCTTGGAAAAGTTACTTTTTTGAACTACAACTCCCATCAGCCCAAACCAGTGGCCATGCTGGCTGGGGCTGATGGGAGTTGTAGTTTTAAAAAGTAACTTTTCCAAGCCCTGGTCCTTGGTCTGATCCAGCAGGATCTACTAATATTTGTAAGGGGTAAGACTGAGGCAAGGTGTTGTCCTGATCTGGTTGGCAACAAGGATTACATCAGTGGCTCCCAAACCTTTTCCCCCAAGGACTGTTTGAGAATTGCAGACAGACCACGTCATGATTTTTCTGCCCGTTGTAGCAATTGCAATGCCCTGCGCTAGATGCTGTATGGTGTTTAATTGCATGTTTATTGCTTCTTTTGTTTCTTATGTTGTATTTTATTGTATTACAATTTGAATTTGATCGCACTATATTGTAATACAATATAAGAAATAAACAAAGCAATAAAAATACAATTAAAAACCATTATGAATATTTAATGTCAACATGCCGCAGACCACTGACTGACGTTCACAGACCACAGTTTGGGAGCCCCTGCATTACATCATTGCTTTCTTATCTTTCTAGTTCTCTTTGAGAGCAAGTTTAGTCTTCCTCAGAGATTAATAAGGATCTGAACTTGCAGAGAAAAGCCGTGTTTTAAAGCCTCTTTTCCCCACCATTCTATTTAAATTTTTGGCCACCCTGCTGCTCCACGCACATCCCAAGCCTTTCACAAGAAACCCATTTTTAAGCCCATTTTCTGGCAGGAAAAGACTTGTCTTTCCCCTCTGTTCTCACCTCCTCTCTTGCCTTTACTTTGGATCTGTGGAGATCTTTCAGCTGCCTGTTGCCAGGTGTCATCTACCTCCAACAGCCCTATTTGCCTAAGCTGTATCTTTAAAAGTTTATCCTAGTGCACATGGTTATGGAAAAACCTTCCATTGGATGAAGACTAGAACCTCATTCCTAGAAGCTGACTGGGCAAGGTATCCCCCCACCCAATCCTCCCATTCTCTAATCAGCATATTTGAAATTTTCTCATGTCAGTGGTTGCACCTCCAATAATGTGCTGCCCTTATACATGCGTTCAGGCCTAACTTGGATTATTTACAGGTAGAGGTGATGTGGGAATTATCTTTTATGCTTTCTGCTTGATAACCTGCACCTTTCTGTACTTCAACAGCTTGATCTCAAACAAACCTTTTAATTAAACATTGGCTTTTGATTGGTGACTCACAGGCTGTAGAACATTTCCCCATGAGCCAGGGACACAGCATCAGATCTGTAGTCTTTACCTATGCAACCCAACACGTGGATGTGCAGGGTGTTGGAGGTGGAGTTACTAGCATGGTTTGACTGCCTTTTTCTCTCTGCATGGGAGAATGCCTGCCACATTTGTTATGAGCAGGCAACACATTTTTCTTAGTATGTATATTCTTCATATAAATAACTAAACTGCAGTGGTTAGTGTTAGTAAAGGTTTCTAAGGCTACAAGTACTATGCAGCTTAGTCGTTACAAAAACACAGTTCACATCTAGATGCAAAGAGCTGAAATTTGATTGTGCTAGTTAGATGGTCCTTAAGAGCTTTCTGCATCTGCAGAAAATATGCATTGCCTTCTGGGAAGGTTTATAATTAAAAAAAAAAAAAGATCAGGGCTCTAGGAATTTAGCTCATTGTTTAGCCTCATTTTTAAGATCCGAATCAGAGTGCTGCAGCGTTGAGCGGGCTCTGAGTAAAGTAGCATTTGTACTGCACCCATTCTGGAACTGCTTTGGCCACCCTGCCGCTTCTTCTCCCCCTTCCTGCCACCCTGACCTTTTTGCTGCTTTCTTCTCACCCTGCCACTGCCCTGGTCGCTCGGTCTCTTCCTCCCCCAGATCACCAGATAGTGGGAAGGAAGGAATGTTCCCTCCCCCACTTAAAAAATCATTTTGCAGGAGTCAGGTAGTTGGAGTTTCAACTAACCTGTGCAAATGGAGAAGGGTTTGTGTGTGTTAAGAAAGTAAAACTGATGTTTTAGTGACTGGCATCTGCCGCAGTACTTCAATGCTGAGCCTGTGCGGCCCCCTCCAATCAAATAAAATAAAAAATTACATGAGGCTGTCTCTGGCAGCCATTTGAGGCCCCAGGCTGTGGTGCCTCAGGCTCTAGTCCTGCCCTAATGCTACTGCTAGCGTCTAGACATATAGTGGGAGACATAACCACATGTCTGGCCTGTTTTCAAGGCCACAGTCTTTGTGGAAGGGAACTGATCAACCCGCCAGAGCTAGTCAGCCTTAAGGAAGGGGGACAACGTTCTGACACTCAGATACACAGACCTGGGATTAATGTCTGTAAAGATGTGCTGAGGCATAAATCTGCCTGCTGGCTTCACACGCTGATCTGAAAGCCCTGCCTTCTAATCTGAAATTTGTGCATTGGTGACTCAGTCACATGTAGAAGGATTGGAGGCACTTATTTCAGACTTTCTAAGGTATAGCCCTAGGAGTACAAAGATTTGGGGGACTGAATCTTACCAAAACTTGCTGAGCCCAAACCATGCCTCCAAAAAGACTTTGAAAGTGTGCTGTCAGGCAAGAGCTTTATAAGTGCTGACAATCAGCTGATCAGTGGTTACAGTGAATTCCTCTGAAGGAGCCCTGTCAGGCAAGGACTTTGCAAGATGATTGTCACTGCTGGCAGAGGGCTTTGCAGGCACAGCAAGTCTGCAGATACCTGAAAACCCCTCTTTGCTGCATTTTTAGCTACTCCACACCTGACATAGGGTTGCCAGGTTCATGGCCTGAGACTGATCCTGTATCTTTAGGAGAAGAGAAAGTCAGCCAAGTGCAGGTGTTCTTGCAACCCTGTAATGAGAAAAACCACAAGGTGGAATTCTTTCTTCCCCCTGCACAACTTTTAAAGATACAGAAGACCTCTTGGTTGCCAGGCCCAGCCTCCAAGAGGTCTTCTGTATCTTTAAAAGTTGTGCAGGGGGAAGGGAGAATTGCAAGAACACCTGCACTTGGCTGACTTTCTCTTCTCCTAAAGATACAGGATCAGTCTCAGGCCCTGAACCTGGCAACCCTAACCTGACATCATATATGACATCACGTGTTCGTGGCTTTGAAAAATGGCCTCACTGGCCAAATGGGAAAGCCTTCTGGGCCTAATTAGACCCACAGAATGGAGGTTCCCCACAGCTGCCCTACTTGACCAACTATGTAATTATGCAAAAACATATCTTGACTTTGACTTATAGGCCTTACTTGATTCAAGCTGCTGCATTCCTCATTTATAAGATGCCTAGTATCCTATAAGATGGTGTACACTCCCCACACCCCTTCAAAGAGATCAGGGATGTTCTCTTGAGTATACTATCTATGTGTCAAGACAGGAGTATGAAGTTGTTCAGAGAGATATTCTCAATGGCCACCCCTCATCTTTGGAGCTCTCCTACTCTGGAGATTCAGCAAAGCCTGAATCTGCTCATCTTCCAGAATTTGGAAATGTGTTCCGAGTGGCACTTGGTGCCCAATGATTGGAAGGCATCAATGTAACATATTTATAAGTCCTAAGCCTTTACGATAGGCTATAGGTCCAATTAATTAACTAACTAACTGAAACCTTGCACATGAGGACTTCACGTTAAAACTCCTGCTTAAGTTGAAGCTAACCGTGCAACCCTATACATGTCTACACAGAAATAAGTCCCAGTGACTTCAGTGTGGCTTCCTTCCACATAAGTAGGATGATTGCAGCCTACCCTCAATTCCAAAGTTGACCCAGGACTTGTAAGGAGTGAAATAAAGAAGCAAATCTTGTCAGCAGTTGTATCTGGGGTTGAAAACAGAGGACATTCTCAGCAGGCTCTGTGATCTCCTCTGAATGTGTTGCAAGTTGGAATTGGTTGAACATATCCAAAATACCTGAGATAGTGGTGAGCACTGGGTATTTGCAGGCTTCTAAGCAATGTGGACCATCATGTTCTCCTTCCCCATCAGTTTGCCAGGATTGGAGTGAATTAGTAAATCAAGAGGAAAGTAGGGAAGTGACAGACTGGAATTAGAAGGGGCTCAGCCTTCCAGTGACAAGATGTGCTGTCTATCTCTTGGGAAAGATTTTAATATAGTCATGATATAGTATTTAGGTGATGAGTTAGGGTATTTTGATTTGCTCAGCCTGGACTCAGCTGCTTATATATAGCCATCGTTGTATATCATTACATTTGTAAGCAGCTGCTGAAACTAGGTAAGGCATAGCAGGCCAAAGAGTTCCATCATTCAGACTTTCACACGTTTTCAAAATGCATAGATTTCAGAGTGTGCAATGAACCACTGTGGCCATCTTGCTTTTCTCTTACATATTTTTGTTTTGTTTTTAAAAAGAATTAACTGCTCTGAAGGTAGACAGGTTTGAGCTCGGTAGTTTCTCCAAAGAAGTTTGCAAAACGAGCACTGTTACTTCTTAAGATCACTACTACAAGATTATGAGCTGCCTTTATAGTAGGGATGGGGAGAAATTTGATTCAATTTGCATTTAAAACCAAATGTATCCAATTCACACTTTCCGAAACACAGCCATCCTTTGACATTCGCTCTTATCCAAATTTTGCGATGCAGTTCTACAACCAATTTTTACAAAAATGCATATATTAGAGGAAAGTGTGCACAACATGAATATATTGGTGAAAATAACTTACAAAAATGCATTAGATATTACTAGCGATGAAATGAATGAGATATCAGTTATAGTTATAAGGGATTCAAGTTCATGACGAATCCGATCAAGCACAGGCTAGAGCCTGTTTTAGGACCATCGTGGTGATGGTAGCAAATAAATCTTCCATCACCACTGCATCTTCTTAGCATCAGTCAGAGGAGTTGTCTTCAAGGGTGCAGGGCCTTTTACAGCTTGACCCCCAGAGAGAGATGGAAGAGACCTGGGAAGCTCACTGTGACCTGTTTACCAATTATTATTTTATTTTTTTTGCAGATAAAATAGCTCACACTCATTTTGACATGGATTCAAATTGTCCAGAGGCTGTGCTGGAAATGTCTGGTTGTCCCTCTTCCTAGGTTGCTATCATCAGTTTGTTCAACCTGAGGATATGACAGGATTCTTGGAGAGGTATGGCCAACCCCATGTGTTCTTGACCCTTACACATCATGGCTGATTAAGATTGCTAGGATAGGACTCTGGATGGATGGCAGAAGATATTAATGCCTCACTGAGAGAAGTTCTTGTTCCAATCATGTTAAAGGAGGCAATGGTGCGCCCGTGATTGGGGAAGACATGTGTCTCTGGACCCCTTTGATTGAAGCAGCTGCCATTTCAAGTAAGTGTAACATTTATTCTATTGTTAGGCAAGGCATTCAAAGGATGTTGTATTGACTCCAGGATTTCCTGTATAAAGCTGGTATCTATAGCCCATGGGTGGTTCAAAGTTCTTGCTACCTGCAAATACTTGTATGCAGGAATATATTAGGATTCTTATAATACAGAGGAGAGTATGTTGTAAGGATATTGCACATACATTCCACTTATGTGTTCATTTAGTACATTTATATCCCACTCTTCTTCCATCATGGAACCCAGGAAAGCATACACGGGGTTCTCAAGTGGTCTCCCATCTAGGCCCTGACAAGTCCTAGATACGGATGGCGTTTGCTTGTTGGTGCCAGTTCAATTCTCATTTCGTCAGTTCATGTTAGTTCTTTTTCCATTACCTTTCACTTTTATCATTTCAATTTCCCCCCACCCAAACGTAATGATATTGCTATTGTTCTGCATACTGATGGCTTGTTTGTTTTTGTTTTCAAATGTAAATGAGGCAGGTAGTTGTCCCTGCTGGATCAGGCCAGTGGCCCATCCAGTCTAGCAACCTGATCTCACAGTGACCAACCATGGGAAGCCCACAGGCAGAACCTGAGTGCAAGAGCATTCTCCCTTCCTGCGGCTACCGGCAAGTGGTTTTCAGAAGCATGCTGCCTCTGGTTATAGTGGCAGAGCACAGCCATCATAGCCATCTGTCTCTTGCCTCAGGCTTATTGTCTGACCAAAGACAGTCAACCACATCCCCTTCCCAATTAAACAAGGCATATACATTTGAATTAGTTGCCTCCCATGTGAAGTCTGCCAGTCCGGGATCCGCTGTGATCCTTTACATTATCATCATCATTACATTTATATCCCACCTTTCTGAGTCCCATACAAGTCAATGGGGCTTCTGAGTAGGCGTGTAGAGGGATTGCACTATCGATAGCACAAGCATGCCTGCATGTATTTACTCAGAAGTAACTCTGAATGTAGTGAGGCTTACTCTTTAATAAATGTGCTTAGGATTGCAGCTGCAACAAAACAACATGTTTACTGCAAGGTAAATCTCTCTGTGCTCAGTTGGGCTAACTCCCAGATAAGGGTTACAGCCTTAAAGGTGCTTACTTTGGAGGCTGGATTGTGCTCCTGATCCCCCCTCTTGAAAGACATGGGCAGAAGGGGGGGGGAACCCTTGCAAGTGGAGCTGCACTGACTGTGCCTGTATAAATGACTGCTGTGTTACCTGTGAGTTAATAAAAAGAAACAAGAATGACAAGTTAAGAATAAAACAATGTTAATGGTTAACACCAGTACCTCTCTGAGAGAATTTAAAGAGAATACGCATTTCAGCATTTTAGACCAAAGCTGACACTGATAACTATTGCTCTCAATATTGTTATGTTTGACTTTAAAGAAAAAGTCATCTGGAAAAAGCCACAGAAGCTCATAGCATAGAAGATTGTTCCACAAAGATAGCAAATGTGCAAACTATGGGAATTCCAGTGCCAACTTTCATTTTAGCGACTTTCTTGCCCATCCCTAGTCCAATGCCTACAGTAGATTAAAAAAACTGGCCACTTCCTGTGCATTCAGACCATGTGAGACTCCTGATTATTTGTGGATGTCCTGGTAGCCTTACTCATTGTCCAATTCATTTGAACACTTTAATTTTGAAAACAGAATACAGTTATTCAAATTAAGTGTAAGTATACATCTGTTCCTAGTCTGTTCTCCCCTGGCAGGGTGCTGGACTAGATGGCCTTTGAGGTCATTTCCAACTCTAGATGATTCTATTATTTTTCTGGCTGTTGATGTTGAGGCAATATCACTTTCTCATGACCTTGTGCCCAGAGCTTGGAAAAGTTACTTTTTTGAACTACAACTCCCATCAGCTCCAGCCACCATGGCCACTGGATTGGGCTGATGGGAGTTGTAGTTCAAAAAAGTAACTTTTCCAAGCTCTGCTTGTGCCAGTGCAACAGACACCATCTTGAGTCTTCCTTTGCTGATGCAGTGGCCCACAGCATCAGGCTGTTCAAGGCAACAGCTGCAGCCCCGGGGGACTAGAGCAGACCTGCCCTGGGAGTGAGTACCTAAGCATCTGAGGTGCTTGTGACAGTGCAGCCAGCAACATGTCCTCTTGACCCTTGCCCTTCTTGGCTTATTAAATCTTGCTGAGGGGGGTTGACTGAGTGGATCCAGGGTGTGGACAATGCATCATTGCAGGAGGGAGTGGTTCCTGCTATCCTGAAAGAGGTGGTGATCTGACTGCTCCTGAAAAAAGCCCATGCTGAACCCATCTTAGGGAAGGTGTTTGAGCGGGTTGTGGCACAGCAATTGCAAGTACCCCTGGATGAAACAGATTATCTTGAACCATTCCAGTCTGGGTTCAGGCCTGGTTACCCTGATGGATGACCTTTATCAGGAGAAGGCCAGGCGGAGTGTGACCCTGTTATTCTGACTTGATCTCTTGGCAGCTTTTGCTACCATTGACCATGGTATCCTTCTGGGCCAATTTGATGAGATGGGTATTGATGGCACTGTTTTACAGTGGTTCCGATCCTATCTCCAGGGTCGTTTTAAAAGAATAGCATTGGGTGATTGTCTTTTGGCCCCCTGGCAGTTGTGCTATGGGGTGCCACAGGGTACCATCTTGGCGCCATGTTGTTTAACATCTATATGAAGCCCTTGGGAGCAGTCATCAGGAGATCTGGGGTGAGGTGTCAGAAGTTCACTGATGATACCCAGCTCTGTATCTCTGTAGCATCTGAATCGGGAGAGGCTATGCAAGCCCTTGACCAGTGCCTGGACTCGGTGGTGGACTGGATGAGGACCAATAAACTGAGTCTGAATCCTAGCAAGACAGAGGCGCTGTGGGTTGGTGGTTCCCGAGTTCAGATAATCGGTTAGTTACCTGCTTTGGATGGGGTCGTACTCCCTCTGAAAGAGAAGGTCCGTAGCCTGGGGGTGCTCCTGGATCCATCTTTGTCACTAGAGGCCCAGCTGACCTCAGTGGCTAGGCATGCCTTTTTCCAGCTTCAGCTGCTAAGACAGCTGCAGCTGTTTCTGGACCAGGATAGCCTGACCACTGTTGTCCACGCACTGGTAACCTCCAAGCTGGTTTACTGTAATGCACTCTATGTGAGGCTGCCCTTGAGGTTGTTCTGGCAGCTGCAGCTGGTGCAAAATGCGGCGGCGAGACTGCTCACTGGGGCAGGGCATCGCCAACATTTCATCCCGCTGCTGAAAGAATTGCACTGGCTGCCCATTTGCTACTGGGCCAAGTTCAAGATTGTAGTCTTGGTGTACAAAGCCCTATACAGCTTGGGACCAGTATACCTGAAAGACCATCTTACCCCTTATATACCCAGTCGATCACTGCGCTCTGCAGGTGAGGGCCTCCTGCAGATACCATCTTATCAGGAGGTCCGTTCTGCACAATATAGGAAATGGACCTTTAGTGTAGTGGCACCTGCCCTGTGGAATTCCCTTCGCTTAAATATTAGACAGGCACCATCTCTGTTATGTTTTTGGCACCTACTGAAAACCTTCCTCTTTCAACAAGCCTTTTAAGTAGAGACCTTATCCCAGTCCTCATCTGTGTTGGAATTGCTTTTTAATATGTTTTTAAACCTTTTTTTAAAAGATTTTTTTAAGCCTTTAAAAACATATTTTTAAAGATGTTTTGTTTTAATATATTTTAAAGTCTGTTTTTATGATATTTTTAAAGTGTTTTTAGTGCTTTTGTTTGCTGCTCTGGGCTCCTGCTGGGAGGAAGGGCGGGATACACATCTAATAAATAATATAGTTTAAAGTTTGAAACTACTTCCACTGTTAAGCATATTAGAATACTAAAGTGCAAAGTGTTTAGGGAAAGGCTGTCACTTGGTGACAAATGATCTGTTTTGTGTGCAGAGGGTTACAAGGTTAGTCCCATCTATCTCCAGGTAGATCTGAGAATGTCCTGCCTAAAACCCAGGAGACTTGCTGCCAGCAAATGTTGACGATACTGAGCTAGATGGGCCAATTGTCTGACTCTGAATAAGGCAGCTTCCTCTGCTCACACTTAACAGTCACCTCCAGAAAACACCATCAACACAACCTCATGCCCCCAAATTATGAACATGACTCATCTGAGTTTTCGATACAAGCAAGTAACCTACAACTTGCCCCTTGGAATTTTCCATTTCCTTAGCTTGTGAGGAAGGGGCCTATCCTTTTTCTGTTTGAAAAATATTTAGCATCAGCAATGTGGACAATTTCAGCAGATCTGTGACAAGATCAAAGACGGTAAATTATTTAACGTTGGTTCTCCTTTTTGTGAAATTATTTAAAGTATCATAATTGCTTTTCAGCTCCTTGGTTTTAATTTTCAAGTCTGGAATTCTGTTGGGAGCCATCACAATCACCGCAAGGGATAATATTACAGGCTGGGTATAAAAATATCTTTTTAATGACTAGCAAATTAGTGAAATGTCTTGACCTGAATTTAGACCAAACAGAAGGCCAGGGTTTTTTTGTTTTGTTTTGTTTTCTTTAAAGGAAGGGAAGAAAAGAAAAGACTAAATTGCCACCACATTGTTACACTTGTTGAATTCTCCAGAACTGTAAACATCGGCTGATTAGATAAAATTTGTATCATTGTGCAGTTATGCAGGTAATGATGGCTGGATCTTCTGTACTCCTTTTCTGTTTGATATTAATACACTTTTGTTTTCTATTTAAACTTAGTATTTCTGTTTTGCCACTGAATCTGTAGAACGCTTTCTGAATAAATATATTACTCTATAACAATAATGAAAATATTGGATCTCGTCACATTATGACAAGTGTTTTTACTGGTCCTTAATTTCCTCTGCATTTTGTGTTTTTAGTTTTTAATAGATCCTAAAAATGGTGTTTGTGCGTGCACACATACACTTAACTTGCATTTGTTTGATGAGCTGCCCAGACAACTTAAGCTATGGGTTGGCTGTATGAATTCAGTAAATACATTAAAAAGTTAATTAATTAAATTATCCATATGTAGGAAAGTGGAATGATAACCAGGGGCCAATATTTTCACATCATAAATTTCCCTAGAGTATCAAATTTTAAACAGAACACTTTCACGAAACCCAAACTTTCTATTATTTCCATTTCTTTGTAATGTCATGGGAAAATGCAATAATGATGCTGTTTTATAGAAAGCTTGAAAAATAAATTTAAATAAATAATAACATAATTAGCAGTGGTTAGTGGAGATCTTCCCTTCCCTTTTCTTTTCAACTTTCTTCTTTTCTCTCTGGTATTTTAAAAAATAAAATAAAAACAGAAGGCCATTTCATCAATGTCTGTTCAGATGAACTCACTCTTTCTAAACAGATGTCTTTGCTAATATGCTAGTGTCTTTGGAAAGCCTAGGTGAATGCTGGCTTGGATTGACAAGCGTTATAGAGCCAGCATATGTAACGACACAGGCCATTTGGGCAGTATTGTTTTATAACAGGTACCAAGTAGAACACTTCACTTTGTCCTCTTCTAGAAAGTAATCCAGAATAGGAATTGACATCTATGCCCAGATGGGTGACTTTAACAGCTGCACAAGCCAGATGTCCACCTGCTGATCTTTAGTTCCATCACTAGCATTTTTGACAGATGTGTGTATGGCCATGAGATAGGCATAACTCATTTTTGAAGTGCATTGCCATGTGTAAGCTTACTTTCTTTCTGTGAATCCTGTGTTCCAAAACTGCAGCAGACTCTTTACATTAATAGAAACAAGATCAGTCTTTTACTATGTGGGACATAATTAATGTGAGTTAAAAATGCAAGTTTTGGTTGTGCCACTTTTTTTTTTCTTGATTGAAAATCTTTCAGTATATAAACAGTGATTTTTGCTGAACCAAGCATTTCTCTAAAAATCTCAAATCTGACTATTTTAAAAGTTAACCATTTGGGGGCAACCAAAGGGAAACTTCTATGCTTACCATACACACACAGACACACACACACTCTTCCCACAGATGTTTCAAAAAAGCTGAAATATCTCAAGGCTCTTATCACTGGCATGCAGACCACACAAATATTTAGCAGGAAATATTATTCAAGAGTTTAATACATTTCCATTTCTATGAAGGAAAGACACTTGAGGCCCACTTGGGTTCTGCAAAGTAAGAAATACAAATAGGCACATACTATAAATGTTTTGGAATTTTATTATCTCTGTGAGTTGCTTTTGAGCATAGATTTTATGGGAAAGCAGGATATAAATAGAGCTTGTTGTTCAAAGACGAGGTGCCTCACTGCCAATGTAATCCTGAATCTACAAGCAAATAATATATTTGGGAGATTTATTTATTTTAGATTTTCTGTGCATATCTAAAGACCAAAAAAACCTTTTAAAATGTTGCATGAAGAATGAAAACACAGAGATGTACTAACGTTTTCAGAGGAAAATATGAAGACAGTCTGTTTTTCTCAGACTCCTTCAGTGATGCAAGCAGGATTTGAGAAGGCCACTCTAATCAGTCTAATCAGACTATTTGAATGAGTTTTGGGACATAAATATACAGTCAAAGACCTGCTAGTACAACAAAGTCATTTTGTTTAGTCAGCCTTCGGGCAAGTTAGAGAAGAACTTGGTACTCTCCGGTTTCCCAATGCAAATGCGTATGATAAAGTATCTTGATCATGTGCATCTTTACCTCAGCTTTCATCCATAATTTCTGTTTCTTTAGATAGCTTTCCAATAGTGGCTACATAACTGTCTGCCCCAAGCTTTCCAACTCATTTTGCTGCAAAGGGCAGCAAAACATTTCTCTGGAGTACATCTTTACAGGAACGTCTATGCCTGATTCTGTGCTTTAGCACCAAAGTAGGAGTCGGACAAAGGAAGATGCAATGTGGGCCAAGATAGCTGATGTCCTGATATTGCCCTTTTGTCATACAGAGACGGGAGGCTGAAATATTGCCATTCTTGCTGTGTTTGCCATAATAGTGAGTAGGAGACCAACACTATGCTATGCTGTGCCCAAGGGGCTCCGGCGTATAGGGCTGAGGTGTACTTGGGTATATGATCCATAGAAAAATCCTGATCAGATGACATTTTAGCAATTGGTCACCTGGGCAATGGGTAATTGTCATCTGCCACAGTAGCAAATACTATCAGAGCATGATCAGGATGGTTGTAGTATCTCATCATTGTTTATTTTTTTTAAAAAAATTGCATCCCGCTTTTCAACATCTAGGTCTCAAATCAGCTTACAGTGATAAAAATGTACAATATACAATTTTTTAAAACATAAATTAAACCTCAAAAGATTAAAAACCTCAAATTTAAAAGCTCAAGAATTTAAACAAAAACATGAGACAATTTTATAATAGCATTCGTGATGCAACTGTTTGATGTGAAAAAAGTCTGTAGTAGTCACTTGCAATCTGATTGTAAAATTGAAACTTTCATGAGAGCTGATTCTCCTATCGGTGTTCAATCCACCATTTGAAGGCAGGACGGTCAGTTAAATGTTGTACACTATTTGGGCAGAGTTTTAAAAACTAGGATATAATTCAGATGGTGTGTGAACAAAATACACCTAATACCTGAACATAGCTCAGTTTTATAAAAGTCTGCAACAACTGACAAATCAAGAGGACTTCCCAGGAGGATCGCTCCGCCTGTGCTTGCCTCTAGACGAGCTCTCGTCTCAGAGGAAGCTTTTTCAGTTTTAAAACCAGTCAGAAGGTTTTTTTTGACTGGGAAAATTTTCTCCCAGGCAAGGGAGAAACTTAGAGATTACCCACAGAAGTTCTGTGGTGTTTGTTGGACTGGAATTCGTTGGAATCGCCTATGAAGGAAGGCAGCCAACAGCGTCGGACGGAGCCAGGGATTACAAACAGGCTCTAACTGATTAAGCAAGACTTTTTTTTCTTCAAAGAAAAACGGAATAACAGGCAAGCATACTCCTGTCTATTATCATCATTTTGTTATCGTTACTGCAAAAGAGATTTGTCAAAGAGTCAGCAACAAAGAAGCCCTGGGTGAGTTATAACTTTCTCTTTTACATACGGAATTAAGGAGGAAGAAAATCGAAATAGCCTATCTTTGTTTTTTATTGCAAAAAGCTGGCATGGAATTGAGCATTTTAAAGATATAAACGGATGAGAGGCATCTGATTTGAAGAGAAAATTTGATTTATCTGATATTTGAGTATTATATGTCTGGGACTATTTTTTCTGGTCTACTTTTTTTTTTTTGGTGAATCTGCTTATTCCTTATGCCACTAATCATTTGGACGCTGTGAACTAAATTTGTTTTGGACATATAAGAGATAAGGCAGTTCGTGCTGTCTAGAGGGTGATGTCATCTGGCTTGGAAGATTAACTCATTTGTGACTGGAAAAAGAAATACACTGTTCTTTGCTTGAGAATAGTGACTATATTGGAATTGAAGGGGTTTTGTTCTTTTGGTTTTAAGAATGACAATCAAGAAGGAGGCTGAGACCCTGGATGTTCAGGAAGGGGTTCTCTCTCTAAATATGTTTCAGAAAATAATGAATGAGATTAAGCTAACGAAACAAGAGCTGGGACAGAACAGACAAGAGATGAAAATTGGATTTGGCAAAATGAGACAGGAGCTGAAAGAAATACAGGATTCTATAACTGGACAAGAAAAAGAAGACGAAAGAAAGATCAAAGGGAAGGTTCAAACCCTGGAGATTGGAATAGATTTATCAAATATGGACCTGGAAAAAGATTTGGATTTTATGGTTGTGATGGATCCTAAAGACAAATATTACTGTTTGGAATTCAGCGCTGCCCCTGAAGGAATTGGTGAAGAGATTAGAGATAAAGATATCAATGACTCGAAAAAATTCCTGGATTGGAAGGATTTGATGGAACTTGAAACAGAGAAAGTTTATAGAATAAATTCCAGATATGTGACAATGGAAAAACTCTCAAGAGATGTGTTAGTGCATTCTGTAAAAAAGAGGAACAGAGATACAACTTTACAACAACATTTCAGTAATACATTGAGAATTGATGGCAAGAAAATATCTGTGATGAAAGAAATCCCTATCAGACTCTTATTATATGACTATGGCAGCAAGACCAAGATTATTGGGTGTGCAAAGATGGAAGATGGAATCAATATTGATAATGGGAGAATGGGAGAAGAGCTATTGAAATTACTGGACTTAGCAGACCTGAAGAGATGGATTAATTGACATGTCTATTTGGAGAAAAAATGATGGATATATATCTCAAGGATTAGAAACTTCTCTTTGACTTTTTGTGGAAAGAATAAAATGATTTTAATGAGATTTGATACCAATTAAGATAACCACTGGAGGAAGGTGATTGTATAATTTTATTAAGAGACAGGTTTGTTATATATTATAGACTTATAGCTAATCTACGACAAATCGGAAGTCAATAGTTTTTATTGTAATAGTTATTAATTTGTTTTGTTTGTTTTGTTTTTGAAAATTTGAATAAAAATTAATGATAAAAAAAGAACTGACAAATGAAGTAACAAAACAAAATGACAACACTACAGAGTGTTATAGATAATGAACAAACACATGAAAATTACAGCTCTGTGGTAGGGGAGATCTATGATAGGAGCTGAAAGAAAAAGTATGTATGCTGAGATTTCAGATTATTGTTGTATACTTAGTTGCACCAATGCAACCAAATTATTTACACAGAAATGAATCCCACTGAGTTCAGTGGGACTTACTCCCAGGTAAGTGTGAATAGGCTTGCATCAGGCTGCTTTCAAAATACACTCTTTCTGGTTTTTAAAAACTGTTCCTTTCACTCTGTGAATTTCCTAACATTTGCTTGAATTTTTTGTTAATTATAACTTTGCTATCTCCTCCAGTCTTTGGGACAAGTCAGATGCTAGTTTCCTTCATTCTTACTGTGTCACTTTCAGACGTTCTTTGTGCAACATTTGGCTTTCATAGGAGTTCTCTCTTTCTCTCTCTCTTTCTACTGTACGGAACACAAGAGATAATAAATCTTCTCTTTTTTTTTTTTTTTCAATAATTTTTATTCAGATTTTCATAAAACATACAAGACAAAATCATAAAACATTCAAAGACAAAAAACAAAATCAAAAATAGTTAAACAAAAAGAAAAAAAGAAAAGAAGAAAAAAAAAACAAAAACAAAAATAAAAAATAAAGAGTAAAATATTGACTTCCCATTTGTCAAAGATCAAATCAGTTATAAGTCTATAATATATAGCAATCCTGTCTCTTAAGTCATATTATAAAATCACTTTCCTCCAGTAGTTATCTTACTTAATCATCAAATCTCATAAACATTACTTTATTCTTTCCACAAAAAGTCAAAGAGAGGTTTCAATTCTTTAAGAAATATATCTATCAATTTTTTTTCCAGATAAGCATATCGATTAATCCATCTCATTACTAATTATGATAATCTTATTGTCATAACCATAGTCAAAATAAACATTTCAATTAATCCATCACATCAGAATCTGTTAGGTTCAGTAATTTCAGTAGCCATTGTTCTATTATCTCTATTAGTTCCATTTTCCATCTTCCATCTTCAGTAGTCTTGTTAAGTCCAGTAATTTCGATATCCAATCTTCCATTATCAGTATTCCATAATAATCTTGCTGTCAAAGCCATAGTCGTATAATAAGAGTCTGATGGGAATTACCTCTATCCCAAATATTTTCTTGCCATCCATTCTGAATAAGTTGCTGAAATACTGCTGTAAAATCATATCTCTGTTCTTTTTTTCAGAATACACTGGGTCATCTCTTAAAAGTTTTTCCATTGTCACATGGCTGCAGTTAATTCCATAGATTTTCTCTATATTGGGCTCCATCACATCATTCCAGTCCAGAAGATAATCCATGCCATTGATAACTTTATCTCTAGAGTCTTCATTAATTTCTTCAGAGATAACATTGAGTTCCAAACAATAGATTTTATTTCTAAAGTCCATAGACTCCAAATCTTGTTCCTGTTCCACGTTTGTTCCAATCTCCGGGATCTCCTCTCTCACAGGGACCCCTATTCCAGTCTCCAGGGTCTCCTCTCTCACAGGGACCCCTATTCCAATCTCCGGGGTCTCCTCTCTCACAGGGACCCCTTCCAGGGTCACCTCTCTCACAGGGACCCTTATATCTTTAATCTCCTGCTTCATTTTACTCAATTCAATTTTCGTTATCTCAATCTCATTCATTATTCTCTGAAACATAGTTATTTCCAGATTCTCAGCCACTTTCTTAATTGCCATTTTAAAAGAAAAATATAGGAAAACCACTTCTTATTTCAGCAACAATTGGGTTAATACTCCAAACTTGGTGACATCACAGTATAAACAGAGCAGACAGCCTTATCTCTCCAATAGTTAAGTAAACAAAATGCAGTTCCCAGGATCGAAGCAATTAATGGCAATCGTCAAGAAACAGATTCGTCAAAATAAAATAGACCAAAAAGAGAGTAGTCTCAAAACAGTATAATATTTTTCAAAATAAAAATCTGGAATAGAAATCCCTCTTCTGTGTGTATCTTTAGAATGCAAATCCAGGACAGCTTTTTGCAACAAAAACAGAGATAAGCTATTAATTAGTGCGTAGCAGAGAGAAGTTACGGCTCCCCAGTGAGATGTCAAAAACCGATCAATCTGGCAAATCTCTTTTAAACAGCAACAATTTAAGTCAAGTAAAAGAAAAATATAGAAAGAAGGGTGCTTGCCTGTTAGTGCGTTCTCTCTTAGAAGATAAGGTGAACGTTCGCTTTATCAGATAGAGCTTGCTGTTGAAAATCCGTCCCACCTTCGTCGGCTGGACCTCGTCCCATAAATTAATGAGATCTGGTCGTCCCAACAAAAATAGGCTTTGAGGTTAATCTCTTCGTTTCTCCCTACCCGGGAGAAGTTTAATCAGTCAAAAAAAAAAGAAAAAACTGACTGATATATCTGAATAAGCTTCTTTTGAGGCAGGAGCCCGTCTCAAAAGCAGGCACAGGCTAAGTCACCCTTCCCGGAAGTCAAGAGATAATAAATCTTCTCAAAGCTGTCTTGGGAATTTTAAAGAAAGCTTTTATTTTGAACAAACACTGTAAAGGAGATCATGCAATAAAAATTAGAATGAATAGCCATTGCTGCTCTGTTCTTTCTCGTTGCTCAAAGAAACGTGATACCAGTCTGCTAAATTCTAGACTGAGATTCCTTCACGCCTCTGTGAGTGGTTGATTTTAGACCAATTCCCATCGTCTCATATTAACAGTACTAGATATCTGTCTGTACTTCATACTGGACTTTAACAATGCAAAACTGAATTACATACTTATCCACCTTTATCACTAAACAACATGTACATCTGATGAAAGTATGTAAGGCTTGCTCACACATACACATGCAAACTTAGTATGTCTCCTGTGGTTTGTCTCCTGTCTTTTTCTCATGCTTTACATCTCTGGAAGGGAAGGAAAAAATAATTTCAAATTGCTTGGCACCCTGTATGGGGTTCCACAGGGGTCAGTTCTGTCCCCCATGCTGTTCAACATCTACATGAAACCGTTGGGTGCAATCATCTGGAGCTTTGGAGTGCGTTGCCATCAGTATGCTGATGACACGCAGCTCTATTTCTCCTTTTCATCTTCTTCAGGTGAGGCTGTCAATGTGCTGCACCGGTGCCTGGCTGCGACAATGGACTGGATGAGGGCTAATAAACTGAGGCTCAATCCAGACAAGACTAAGATGCTGCTAGTGGGTGGTTCTTCTGATCGGATGGTGGATGTCCAACCTGTCCTGGATGGGGTTGCACTCCCCCTGAAGGAGCAGGTTCATAGCTTGGTGGTTCTCCTAGAACCATCTCTGTCACTTGAGGCTCAGGTAGCCTCAGTGGCACAGAGTGCCTTCTACCAACTTTAGTTGGTGGCCCAGCTACGGCGCTATCTGGACAGGGATAACCTGGCTTCTGTTGTCTATGCTCCGGTAACCTCCAAGTTAGATTACTGCAATGCGCTCTACATGCGGCTGCCTTTGAAGACTGTTTGGAAGCTGCAGCTTGTACAAAATGCAGCGGCCAGATTGGTAACAGGGACCAGACGGTTCAAACATATAAAACTGATTCTGGCCCGCTTGCATTGGTTTGTATGTTTCCAAGCTCGATTCAAGGAGCTGGTTTTAACCTATAAAGCCTTACATGGCTTGGGACCACAATACCTGATGGAATGCCTCTCCTGACACAAACCCACCAGTACACTACGCTCAACATCAAAGGTCCTCCTCTGGGTGCCTAGTTGAGGGAAGCTCAGAGTCTGGCAACAAGGGAGAGGGCCTTCTCAGTGGTGCCCCCCAAATTATGGAATGATTTCTGTGATGAGGTGCACCTGGCACCAACACTGTTACCTTTTCGGCACCAAGTCAAGACTTTCCTCTTCTCCCAGGCATTTTTGCATGTGTTTTTAAAGTGTTTTTTTAAAAATGTGTTTTTAAATTTGTATATTTGTTTTTAATGTTTTTAATTGTTGTAAACCACCTAGAGAGCTTCAGCTATGGGCGGTATACAAATGCAATCAATCAATCAATCAATCAAAGTAAAATAACACTAGTTGCAATATTTTTTCAATCCCAATCCCGATAGAGGCATAGCAGGAACACTAGAAAAATTGTTGGTGTCCATGTGATTTCCCAGCCTGCACATGCATAACCATATCAAAGCATCTGCACTTGAGTAGGTCAACTTCTTGGGAAGTGGCTGGGATTAAGCACTTATCCATTTTTAACAGGTAGCATAGTTTGAATTGATTCTATCCACCGTTCAGTCCCACATGAGATGCGATTAAAAATATGAAAAGTATTCAAATTATAAGGACAGATTGCACAAATGTGCATACTAGTGATATGCACAAGTATTTGAATAAAGTTACAGAACCAATTACCTAAAAATACTGGCATAAAATTTATCCTTTTAAATGCAGTTGCTGATTCCTCCAGTCCCCCCATGAACTTTCCTCCCTAAAATTGTCCTTCTCTGCCCACTGAGACTGGAGCAAAGCTAGCAAGAGCTGCAACTGAACTTTTCAGGAATGGGAGACAGAGGGCAGGAGGGTTATTGCAAGCTGGATCTGGCTGGGGGACAGGATCCTATTCTCCCCCAATTCCCACAGGCCAGTTTGACAGATAGGCGGGGCTGTCCACCTTTCAGGCTCCGGATGTCACCATATCATCAGATGAAGCATTTTCCTTTGTCCAGGTGGCTTGAATCAAACTGAGCAAAGGCACAGGGGGTTGCGGGTGCTGACAATCAGCTGATTTGTGGCACCTACCATCTTTGCTCTCAGCCGGGAACCTTTTTTATTGCCCCACACCTGATGTTATATATGATATCAGGTATAGGGCAGGTGGGAAACATGGCCTTGAGGGCCTAATTAAGACCTCTGATGGGCCTAATTAGGCCTATTGGCTGGAGGTTTACCACTGCTGGCCTTGATTTAACACTTCACCTTCTCCTTTAATTTACTGATTAAACAACCAGACGAATATTTTTTAAAAAATAGTTTATTTATTTATTTATTTATTATTTCAATTTATATACCGCCCTTAGCGAAATAGCTCTCAGGGCGGTGAACAAACAAAATAAAATACAATATATCATAATAAAAATACAAAAACATATACAAACAAACAACGAAAAGCACAGCAAAAACAAAATAAATACTACAAAAATTAAAATACAGATTAAAAGATTAAAAAAGTTAAGAAGATTAAAATGCCTGGGAACATAAAAAGGTCTTTACCTGGTGCCAAAAAGATGGAAGTGTAGGCGCCAGGCGTACCTCTTCAGGGAGGCTGTTCCACAACTCAGGGGCCACCACAGAAAAGGCCCTAGATTTCGTAACCACCCTCCGGGCTTCCCGATGGGTTGGTACCCAGAGGAGGGCCTTAGATTCTGAACGAAGGGAACGGGTAGGTTCATAGCGAGAGAGGCGTTCCACAAGGTATTGAGGTCCCACGCCGTGTAAGGCTTTATAGGTCAAAACCAGCACCTTGAATCTCGCCTGGAAGCAAATAGGAAGCCAGTGCAGACGCGCCAGGACAGGTGTTATATGCGAAGACCGACTGGTCCTCGTCAATAATCTGGCAGCTGCGTTCTGCACCAGCTGAAGCTTCCGAACTGTCTTCAAGGGCAGCCCTACGTAGAGTGCATTACAGTAATCCAATCCTGAAGTTACCAGAGCGTGGACAACGGAGGCGAGGTCGTCCCTGTCCAGATAGGGGTGTAGTTGGGCTACCAGACGAAGATGGTAAAACGCATTCCGTGCCACCGAGGTTGAGAGACAAGGAAGAGTCGAGAAGAACCCCCAAACTACGTACCTGTTCTTTCAGGGGGAGTGTAACCCCATCCAGAACAGGGTAAGCATCCACCATCTGAGCAGGGAAGGCGTTCATCAACAATGTCTTGGTCTTGTCTGGATTGAGTCTCAGTTTACTAGCTCTCATCCAGTCCATTATCGCGGTCAGGCAACGGTTCAGCACATCAACAGACTCACCTGAGGAAGATGAAAAGGAGAAATAGAGCTGCGTGTCATCAGCGTACTGATGGCAACGCACTCCAAAACTCCTGATGACCGCACCCAGCGGCTGCATGTAGATGTTGAAAAGCATGGGGGACAAGACCGATCCCTGGGGGACTCCACAATAGAGAGTCCATGGTGTCGAGTGATGTTCCCCAAGCACTACCTTCTGGTGACGATCCGCGAAGTAGGAGCGGAACCACTGCCAAGCAGTGCCCCCGACACCGAACTCCGTGAGTCTCCCCAGAAGGTTACCATGGTCGATGGTATCAAATGCCGCTGAGAGATCAAGGAGAATCAACAGAGTCACACTCCCCCTGTCCCTCTCCCGACAAAGGTCATCATACAGGGTGACCAAGGCTGTTTCGGTGCCAAAACCGGGCCTGAAACCGGATTGAAATAGATCTAGATAATCAGTTTCATCCAAGAGCGCCTGGAGTTGGCTGGCAACCACCCGCTCCAAAACCTTGCCCAAAAAAGGGACATTCGCCACCGGTCTATAGTTATTCAGATTATCTGGGTCCAAGGAGGGTTTCTTTAAAAGAGGTCTCACTACTGCCTCCTTGAGGCTACCAGGGCTACTCCCTCCCTCAAGGAGGCATTAACCACTTCCTTGGCCCAACCGGTGGTCCCAGCCCTGCTAGCTTTCACTAGCCAAGATGGGCAAGGATCCAGAACAGACGTGGTTGCCCGAACCATTCCAAGCACCTTGTCCACTTCCTCGAGCTGCACCAACTGAAACTCATCCAATAAAGAAGGACAAGGCCGTGCTCCGGACACTTCAATGGATTCATCTGTCACAACATCAGAATCAAGGTCCCTGCGGATACATGCGATCTTATCTTGAAAGTGTCCAGCAATTTCGTTGCAGCGGGTCTCAGATGTTTCCATAGTATCGTGGGGGCCAGAGTGTAAGAGCCCTCGCACGACTTTAAAAAGCTCCGCTGGGCGGCATAAAGATGATCTAATAGAGGCAGCAAAATAGAGCTTCTTTGCTGCCCTTACCACTTTTGTATACAACTTATTGGTGGCACTTACCAAAGCATAGTTGTATCCACTGGGAGTTTTCCTCCATCTGCACTCCAGCCTCCTCCTCTCTTGTTTCATCGCTCTCAGCTCCGGAGTATACCACGGAGCGGTATGAGCTCTACACTGGAGGGGGCACGCGGGAGCGATCATGTCAATAGCCCGGGTCATTTCCGTATTCCACAGTGCGACCAGGGCCTCGACAGGAGCACCGGTCCTATCAGCCGGAAAATCTCCCAGAGCCCTCTGAAAACCTACGGGATTCATCCGGCTCCGGGAGCGGATCAACTTAATAGATCCTCCACCTTTGCAGAGGGAAAGAGCCGCTGTGAGTCTAAATCTCAACAAGCGGTGATCTGTCCATGACAATGGGGTAATTTACTTTAATTTACTGATTAAACAACCAGACGAATATTTTTTAAAAAATAGTTCCTCCACTGTGGCTGGTAAGTTTGTTTTTTTTAATGCATCTTCATTTTATGTAATAGTCTCTTGGAACATGAGATCACAATTGGGTGGGAAAGGAAATCAGGAATGCAGGGGAAATCCAAAATATTGAAAAAATCTTTCTGAAGCATATATTCAGAGGCAACCTGCTCTTGCATTCAAGTGCATGGGGAGACAACAGATTGTAGCTGTTTGGCAGGAAAGAAAGGTATTCTGTGCATGCTCAGAATGTTTCCCCCTCTGTATTCTAGGACTCGGCCCTAGTACTGAAAACAGGCTAAGAAAACATAAGGTATTGACACAAATTGTAGAGAGGGACATAACAAGAAAAGGGGGGGAAAGAACCTATATTGGTGGCCAGTTTCCAGAGGTCACTGTTACTCATAGATTAGAGGGCTCTATTAGCCTTTAGTTTTGTGAGGAAGGTGCCTCTGGGGAAGATGCTGCAAACTAAAACAAATTCTCCTACTGTCTTGGAACTGCTCCTAACATTCATAAATAATGGATCTGTGTAGGAAAATGCATGACAACAGTATGTAAGTACAACATTTGTGTCACCCCCCCCCTTTCAGAATACTTCCCATAGAGGAGATTTGAACATAGGGTTTTCAGGTCTCTGGTTTTCGTCCAGAGACTGAGTCCTCTCTGGGTGAGTTATCTTCACCTCTGGACTCCTAGCTTTCACTTAAAAAAATTAAGTTTCTCAGTGGTCTGGTTCAAAAGATATACACCAAAAGGTCAGCTGCTGTGCCCCCCCTCCACTGACTTCTGTTAGTACCGGCTGCTCTAATCCCAGCCCTTTCAGGTTTTTAGCCAATAAGTGAAGTCAGAGTTGTGATTGACAAGGGATTTGTTGACCCCCAGGCAACACCTAAACCCCATTTCAAGTTCTGAGAACAGTTTCCTTTTCCTGCTTGTGTCACATCAGGAATTCAGTAAATATATAGCTTTCAGCAGAATAAAGAATAATTTCTCTGTACAGAATTGCAAACCCTGAGTAAACATGCATAGGATTGCACTACAACAGAAGATCACAGCAGAATCTTGGTAGGCATAAACGTGTACATGCGGTTTTTTTTTAATTATTTGCAAAAATGGCATATTATACATTTTATCTTTTTAATAATTTTTGAACATAAGTTTTTAAAAAGTGTACATGCTGCAGTGTTATACTTTTCTAATTAAGGAGTCAAACACATATAAATTTGACTGGATTGTAGAAGAGGGCAGTTTATTTACTGTATCTTATTCATAACCTGTTTTGAAAACCTTCCCAACGTGATGAAGTGTTTCTGGGAGTAAAGATGCAATGCTAATTCCACATACCGGGGAGTTAACCCCACTGAATTCAGTAGGACTTATTTTAGAGTAGACATGGTTAGGATTGTGCTGAAAATCAATAGGACTTTCGTATGAACATAGAAAAGGACTGTGCTGTAAATCTTTCTCTCCCCCTCCGATCCCTTTTTTTTTTTTAAGCAGTTAGGCAGGGCTTACTTAGACGTCACTGCTTTTATTTGGCAGGAAACTAATATTAATTTTTTAAAAAAAGCTTTTCTGCAATGGCCAAGTGGTTTTGACAATAAACTATTATATGGGATGTATGTATTTTTACATCTCCAGTGTGTGTGCATATGGAATCTTTCCAACAACCCTGTGAGGTAGGGTTGGAAACCAAGGCAGCTCACAACAATAAATAAAGCCATTTGAAATCCAATAACCATAAAACAAGTATAAAACAGTTGCAAAACAGCTTAAGTGGCATGATGCTGAATTTTGGATTGGGTGAGTGAAGTTCCTTATCACTGAATTGCAGTCCCGAGTAAGTCCCATTGAATATACTGGGACTTGCTTCTGAGTAAACATGCATAGGATTGTACTATAAGTGTGCCCTTCTTCCTTGGGGTAGTCATGGTCCCCCTCTGTTGTTTTCACCCTGAGGGGCAGAGAGATGCTGCATAGCCCATAGTCACCCAGTAAACTTTGTAGCTTATTTCCATTTTAAAATTTAATTAAAATGATTTGTACATAGGCAAAGTATGAAGTAATGCAGATCCACACAATAGATTTAAAGCACATCCAACTCACATTTAAAGCACACGACTCCCCCCAAAGAATTCTGGGAAGTGTAGTTTCCCCGTCACAGCTATAATTCCCACCACCCTTAACAAACTACAGTTTCCATGATTCTGTGGTGGGATTCATGTGTTTCTAATGTGTGTTGAATGTGCTTTAAATGCATGGTGCGGATCTGCCCTAATATGCTGTGCATTCATTAGTGAACTGATTTTTTTAAAAAAATACTTTTTTAAAAGAGGGAAAGGGCTATAGCACAGTGGCAGGGCACACGCTTTGCATGCAAAGGTCCAAAATTCAATCTCTGGAAGAGACTATTGCCTGGAATCCTGAAGAGCCAATGCCAGTCCATACTGAGCTAGATGGTATCAAATGGCCTGAGTCAGTATAAGGTTCCTAAAAGAGGAAAGAGACCCAAGGGCCAATACCTCTTTATTGTAAAAAACAAACAAACTCAAAGCAATTCACAGAAGGAATTAACAATAAAATTATTTGGAAAAACATTTAAAGATAGGTATTTAAAAATATTCAAAATAATAAAAATAAAATAATGAGTTAAAAACAGATAAAATAATAGCTTCTGGGTCTAAACAAAAATGTTCTTAGCAGGTTTTTAGCAAGTACAATGAAGATGCCTACCTAATGTAAACAGGCAGGGAGTTCTAAAGCGTAGGTACTGCCACACTAAAGGATCGATTTCTTACAAGAGCATAACAAGTACTATGTAGAACCTGTAACATGGAAAGCACACCTTAAACTTGGCCTAGTAGCAAATTGGCAACCAGTGCAGATTTCAGAGCAGAGGTATTATGTGCTGATAGAGTCTCACTCATGTCAGCTATTGTGCCGCAGCATTCTGCACTAACTGCAGCCCCAGCGTCAGGCTTTGCTGCTTGGGGATTTCTGTGACCTTGGCTGACTGGTGGCCAGGGTTGTTTTAGTTTTGGTTAGGAACCCTGACTGGTTGTGGGATCCCGAGTTTTCTGTCTTACTCATAGGAATCTTGTTGTGGTTGGTATGGGATTGCATTTAGGAAAGCATCACTCTCTTTCCTTTTTCTATTTGCATTTCATTTACCTCTAAGCTCACTCCCTTACATCCATAGAAGCAACAACAGTGGTTCCATGTGCTCAGCTCATGGGAACCTTTCAATTGCATTTTGTCCTAGTTTGGTAGATCCTTAGTAGCTTACCTTCTCAGGTAAAATCTGCTTGGGAGGGCCACACAAAATGGCAGAAGAACAGTTTTCTCCAGCAATAAGGCATTTGGGAATTGTAGTTCCATGGAGGAGAACAAAGGAACTATTTTAGAAAATTCTCAACACCCTGGATAAACTACAGTTCCCAACATTCTTCAAAACTGATCTAAGCTTGTAACAGAGATCTGCCCAAATCATCCACATTTCAAAAAGTAGCAAATGTGGGACTGCCATGTTATATTGTGAGTAGGGATGAGCAAATGTGCCCGTTTCAGTTTCTCATTTTTATAATCTTAAATTCAGTTCTCCACATTTCTACATCAGTTTGTCTTTTGAAAAAATCAATTTTCCTTAATATAATGTATTGTATGTGTTATTTTCACTATGCCATTTTATGTACACTTTCCCTAATATATACATTTTTGTACACATTATTTGGTTAGAAAACTGCACTGAAAAATTCAGAAGTTTAGATTTTGAAGGAGAGCATCATTTTTGTTTGCATATTGTTTCAGGAAGTATAAAATAGGTAGCTACTCATTAAAATGTGGCCTAAACTGAATCCCACCCACCCCCATCCTAATAGTGAGTTAGGGACACTTGCTGGAATGTAATTTAACATGAGTTTCATCTTCTGGATTTTGATTCAAGAACTTCAGAGGGTGAAAAGATATAATATAGTTGAATGCAGAGCAGAAGTTCAAACAATGATACAGAGTACAAAAATGTAGTGCTTGGGTATGCTTGTAATTTAAATGTATTGACTTGTCTGAAATAAAGTACCAGACAAGAAAGTTAGTGCACAGGAAGTGACCAGCTGAGTCTGTTGAACTGCATTGGAGACAAACATCAGAGAGAGGAAGTACATCATCATTTAACTTGATGCAGCAACCAGGCAGAAGAATGAACACAATTGCTGATGAGAGCTAAAATCCCAAAGACAAAATAATAATGACAAATGCTTCTTGCCTTTAAAATTAATGGAAAGCTATGCTAACCAACAGCTCAATTTGGTTGTAATCCTGCTCTCCATTAAAGCAACTGTTCTGTATTCTTCAGTTGCTAATGGATAAAGAGCAGATGGTTCTTCCTGGAAGTAACACTGGGCATTTCAAATCCAGTTTTTCCATGTTGACATTTGCCTCATTTTGGCTTACGGCACTCTGGAGCAGTTCACCTGAAACTGTCGTGCTGGAAATTGAAGCTGGTGCTTTCTTTAGTTTTATTTTCAACACGTACATACATATTATGCTTTTTAAACGGAGTTCAGGAAAAAGCCATTCAGAGGCTGACGAAAATAAATAAATATATATTTTTCCCTGGCACACTGCAACCAGATGGAATTTTGAGAGTCAAAGTTCAAAAACCATCCAGCTGCTTCAGGGTTTCTGATAACAGATCATATTATGGTAAGGGCTTTTCCCTATCTTTGATTACCCATGCGTCTAAAATTGGAGTATGTGTATTTTCCTCCACTTCATGGGTGAATTTTTATCACTCCTTGGGTGCACATTATTCACTCTTGTGCTGAAGCAGGCCATAACGTTTGAATGATTACCAGTATTCCATCCAAATAACTGTTACATCACTCGCTCATAAAGTCCTATTCATTGAAACTTGGAGCTCTGTGGGTGCCGGTCATGGAGACTCCACAACTCAACACCTGTGGAGCACAGTCCTGATTCATGTTCCCCAAGCTTCATGACATGATCGCAGGAGAACCCAGGAACTAGCTGTTTTCCCTTCCCTGCTCTTCCTCCACTTGCTGGCATTCAGAAAAGATTACGCTTGCAGCTGCCCTAAACTATGTCCCTAATGAAGCAGGCATGGGCAAAAACAATTAGAAGGACGATGCCTTGCAGTGCTATCCCAAGACCTGCGACTTTGAAGAAGGGCAGGAGGGCAATTTCTGGCAGGCACAAGGCCTTTAGGAATGTTATGTTCCATTTTTGCATTTTTAAAATCAAAATTCAATAATGCAGGAATTCAGTATGCTCCAAAATATGTACAAATTAAACTTAACTTTATTCTTTCAAATAAAAATAAATAAATTGCCCCTTGAACATCAGATTGTAGCAGCGGCTAGAAACGGCTGCCCAGTCCCACTTTGCCACACACTGATTAACAGCCAATCCCTCGTTTGTCACAACTTTACTTCCCCTTGGTGCATTATGTATCTTCTGGAAATTCCCTCACCTTCCTTCTGCTGATAAAACTCTCCTCAGCCTGGAGTCAGCAGGGCATAAACTGCAGAGAATAACTCTCACCATGATACAGTCCTCTTGGAGCGGTCACATGCGACAAAAGTGCTTCTTCCACTGGGCTCTTTTTATGATCACCTACAGTGCAGAAAATGGGATTTGCCAGCTCATCATAGGCAAAGGGAGTAGTACCCACTTTCCCAACTGTCGTTGATTTTTCAGCATTGATCAGCACAGCATGAGAAGTAGGGGTGGGCTCTGTTGATCAGGGCCGGTTCAAAATCATTCCATTAACCTAACAGGTCGCTATCGATTCAAGTTCGTTCCTTGCTAGCCGCTTTTACCAATCCATTTTTTTCTTGTAAAAAATATTGATATTAATATTGATAATTTAAAGGAGATATTTATACTTTCAAAGGAAGTATCAATAAATGAAAGAAAATATTGATACAATTATTGTTCTTAATATTGATATTTTAGAGGTGGGTGGGTTTTTTTAAAAAAAAAAGTTTTCAAAAACAGCCGTGGAAAATTGCAACATAAAAGTTCAAACTGTAACGACAGAGAGTAAGCAAATTAATAGAAAATTTGGTACCAAATCTGAATTTGGCAGAATTCTAGCACATCCCTAGGTTGGTAATCACCAAGATGAACTGATATTTTCCCTTAATATTTTGGATCTCTTATTGCCCTGGAGAATATGAAAGTTAGAATTAGTTTATTTTAATATTATTATTTATTTCATTTTTAAAACACCCTTCACCCAAAGGATCCCAAGGCATTTATTCAAAAATTCTAAAAAGATGCAATAAAACACAGCAGATAATAACATAAATATTTAAACCATAAAACCAAGAACTATCACAGTTATTTTCAGGAAAAAAAATTCCAGAGGTAAATCAACAAAGGACTTTTAAAACTGGTTTCCATCACATAAAATCAGCCGAGTCCCTTGCTCACACACACATGCAGGAATCAAAATGTGCAGAAGACCAGCTTTAAGCATTGCTGAGCTGATGCAATATCACATGTGATGATTAGAATCGATTCAGTATGATGCATGGAAATCTGCCAATGCTGTTGTGTAAGCAGTTGTTTCCACTGCACAGGAAGGTGCCACATTCTGTAAATGGCTTGTTTGACACATAACAGAGTAATGGTGGTGACAGAAAAACCAGAAGATGCCGATGAGCCACTCTGGGGCAGCTCTATCAGTACACCCTTCTGATCCACATACAGAGACCACATAGCAGGATGAGTTTTGTACAATATGCTGCTGTAGCTATGGATGCAAGACTCCATGTGTGCGATTGCAATACCTATATGTGCAATGATGTTGCCTGGTGTAATCAAAGCATTTAGCGATTAGTTTCTCCTTAATTTCTGAATTGATCCCATCCACTTATTTTCGCTGTGCATGTGAAAAAACAGAATCATAGCATCATGCTGATGAAAGGGGCCTACAAGGCCATCGAGTCCAACCCCCTGCTCAATACAGGAATCCAAATTAAAGCATTCCTGACAGGTGCCTGTCCACTGCCTCTTGACTACCTCCAATGTTGAAGAGCTCACCACCTCCCTAGGTAATTGCTTCCATTGTCGTACCACTGTAACAGTCAGGACATTTTTCCTGATGTTCAGTTGAAATCGGGCTTCCTGCAACTTGAGCCCATTATTCTGTGTACTGCACTCTGAGATGATTGACAGGAGATCCTGGCCCTCCTCTGTGTGGCAACATTTCAAGTACTTGAGTCTTCTCTTCTCAAGGCTAAACATGCCCAGTTCTTTTAGTCTCTCCTCATAAGGCTTTGTTTCCAGTCCCCTGATCATCCTCATTGCCCTCCTCTGAACCCATTCCAGTTTGTCTGCATCCTTCTTAAAGTGTGGTGTCCAGAACTGGATGTAATACTCAAGATGAGGCCTAACAAGTGCCGAATAGATGGGAACCAATACTTCACATGATTTAGAAACTATACTTCTGTTAATGCAGGCTAAAATAGTATTTTATTTATTTATTTATTTTATTCAGTTTCTATACCGCCCACAGCCAACGGCTCTCTGGGCGGTGAACAGCATGAATATAAAATACAATATGATAAAACCACATAATAACTACTGCACACATAACAGAAATACCCCAAAGCTAAAACATATTACACAATTAATTTAGTATACCAGAGTGTTATAAATATACTAAAATATATTAAAATGTATTAAAATGCCTGTGAAAAGAGGTAAGTTTTAACCTGGCGCCGAAAAGAAAGCAATGTTGGCACCAGGCGCACCTCGTCAGGGAGACTATTCCATAGTTCGGGGGCCACCACTGAGAAGGCCCTAGATCTTGTCGTCATCCTCCGAGGCTCTCTATGAGTCAGTACCCGGAGGAGGGCCTTCGATGTTGCATGCAGTGTACGGGTAGATTCATATCGGGAGAGGCGTTCCATCAGGTATTGCGGACCCGCGCCGTGTAAGGCTTTATAGGTCAAAACCAACACTTTGAATCTGGCCCGGAAACATATAGGCAGCCAGTGCAAATGGGCCAGAACAGGTGTTATATGTTCAGATTGTTTAGTCCTAGTCAACAATCGGGCCGCAGCGTTTTGCACAAGCTGCAGTTTCCGAACCGTCTTCAAAGGTAGCCCCACATAAAGCGCATTGCAGTAGTCCAGTCTTGAGGTTACCAGAGCATGGATAACTGAGGCGAGGTCGTCGCTGCTCAGATAGGGACGTAGCTGGGCTACCAACCGAAGTTGGTAGAACGCACTTCGTGCCACCGAGGCTACCTGGGTCTCAAGTGACAATGAAGGATCTAAAAGAACTCCCAGACTATGAACCTGCTCCTTCAGGGGGAGTGTAACCCCGTCCAGGACAGGTTGAGTGTCCACCATCTGATCAGAGAAACCGCTCACTAACAGCATCTCAGTCTTGTCTGGATTGAGTTTCAATTTATTTGCCTTTTTTGTAGCCACATCACAGTGTTGGCTCATATTCAGCTTGTGATCAACAACAATCCCAAGATCCTGCTCGCATGTAGTATTGCTGAGCCAATTATCCCCCAACTTATAACTGTGCATTTGGTTTCTTTTTCCTAGGTATTCAACTTGGCACTTATCCCTGTTAAATTTCATTCTGTTGTTTTCAGCCCAGTGCTCCAGCCTATCAAGATCACTTTGAATTTTGTTTCTGTCTTCCAGTGTATTAGCTATCCCTCCCAATTTTGTATCATCTGCAAATCTGATAAGCATTCCCTGCACCTCCTCATCCCAGTCGTTAATAAAAATGTTGAAGAGCACTGGGCCCAGGATCAAGCCCTGTGGTACTCCACTCGTTACCTCCCCTCAGTTTGAGAAGGAACCATTGAAAAGCACTCTTTTACGATTCTGTAGCCAACTGTGGATCCACCTGATAGGTGTTCCATCTAGTCCACATTTAGCTAGGTTGCTAATCAGAATATCATGGGGCACTTTGTTAAAAGCTTTGTTGAAGTTGAGATATATTATGTCCACAGCATTCCCAGTCTACCAGGGAGGTTATCCAATCAAAAAACAAGGTAAGATTAGTCTGGCAAGATTTGTTCTTGATAAATCCATGTTGGCTTCTAGTAATCACTGCATTGTTTTCAAGGTGCTTACAGATTAACTGCTCTATAATCTGCCCCAGGGATCAATGTCAGGCTGACTGGTCTGTAGTTCCCAGTTCTTCCTTTTTGACCTTTTTGAAGATAGGGACAATATTAGCCCTTCTCCAGTTGTCCAGCACTTCACCCATCCTCCACGATTCCGCAAAGATAATAGACAGTGGTTCCAAGAGTTTTTCAGCCAGTTCCTTCAATACTCTCGGATGCAATTCATTGGGCCCTGCAGATTTGAACTCATTCAAAGTGATTAGGTATTCCTTGACCATTTGTCTATCAATCTCAAGCTCCAGTCTTGCCCCTTCTACTTCATGTTTCCCGGGAGCGTCACAGATCCTTTTTTGGGAGAAGACTGAGCCAAAGTAGGAATTGAGCACTTCTGCCTTTTCTTTGTCATCTGTTATCATTTTGCCATCCTCACTGAGTGGCTGTACCACCATTTCTTTTCTCTGTCTTGCTATGGATATAGCTGAAGAAAGCTTTTTTGTTGCTTTTGGTATCTTTCGCTAACCTCAGCTCATTCTCAGTTTTAGCCTTCCTGACGCCATCCCTGCAATTCCGTGCTACCTTTCTGTACTCTTCCTTTGTGGTCTGGCCTTCCTTCCACTTCCTATATGTGTCCTTTTTTGTTTTCAGGTAATCTCTCAGCTCTGTGAAGCCACATTGGCTTCCTCTGCTGTCTTCCCCCTTCTCCTTGACATAATTGTTTGCAATTGTGCCTTTAGAATTTCCTATTTTAGAAACTCCCACCCATCTTTGACTCCTTTTCTCATTCGGGCCGCTTGCCATGGAACCTTACTTATCATTGTTCTGAGTTTATTAAAATCAGCTTTCCTGAAGTCCAGCCTACATGTATGGCTACCCTCAGCTTTTGCTTAATTTAAAATCAAGAACTCTAGTGTAGTCACTTTCTCTCAGAGTTCCTGTTAACTGCCACTTCATCCACCAAGTCATCTCTGTTGGTTAGAATCAAGTCAAGGATTGCCAATACTCTAGTTGCTTTCTCCACTTTCTGTAGGATAAAGTGATCTCCAACACACGTTGGGAATTTCTTGGAGGGGCCATAGTTTGCAGAATTTGTCTTCCAACAGAGTCCCCCATTACTAGTATATTATGCCTCCTTGAAACATTGCTTTGCGAAAGTTTCATATTTGTCTTCTCCTTGATTGGGTGGTTGATAGTAGACTCCAACCACCATGTTCCTTTTATTCCATGTCTCATTTATTTTAATCCAGATACTCTAGATGGAGCTACTAAGCTCATCCTCCTGTATTTCTCTGCAGGGATATATATTTTTAACATACAATGCAACTCTGCCTCCCTTTCTGTTCCTTCTGCTCTTTTTTAATAGGTTATATCCTTCAACTGCTGTGTTCCAGTCATGGGAGTCATCCCCCAAGTTTCAGTTATACCTATCAAGTCATAGTTACTCTCCTGTATTAAGAGTTCAAGTTCATCTTGTTTGTTTCCCATACTCTCGGCATTAGTATGCAGACATCAACGACCATATGATTTATGGTCTAGCTTCCTTCCTACATTTTTATGAATATTACTGGGCCCCACTAGAGTATTCCCTCACTTTCTCTTCCTGTGCACAAGCCTTTGCTAGTCCTTACCACCAAATTTACATCTCCTTTTCCCTTAGGATTCAGTTTAAAGCTCTCCTGATGAACTTCTCCAATCACATTCTTCCCAGTCCTTGTGAGGTGCAACCAATCACTTGCCAGCAGTCCATCTTCTAGGAAATGTAGCCCATGGTCCCAGAATCCAAATCTCTCACGTAGGCACCACCTTCGTAGCCATTCAGTCACCCAGAGTATTTTTCTTTCCCTTTCCACTGCTCTTCTAAGTAGCGGAAGGATGGACAAGAAAACTAGCTGGGCCCCAAAGTCCTTCCCAGAGCTTCAAAGTCTGATGTGATTTCTTTGTAACTCCGTTTGGCAGTATCATTGGTTCCCACATAGATTAGAAGAAAGGGATTTCTCTCAGTGGGCTTCATGAGCAATGGCAACGCTTCTGTCACATTTCTAATCTGTCCTCCTGGGAGGCAGCATACCTGGTGAGTCCATGGATCTTCTCGGCATACTTGGGTGTCAATACCACACAGTAGGGAGTCTCCACCACTGCTACTCTTGTCTTCTTTTTGTCATGGGGCATGGTTTCATTGCCTCTGCTTGACTGAGCTTCAGCCTCTCACTTGCTGTCGTGTGGGGTCTCCTATAATTCTTCCCCTGCAGACTGTCCTCCAGTCTCATCCTCAAGTGCCTGGAAGCGGTTCTGTAGTTCTACCGGTGATGGATGTTTTCTTGCTTTTCTGCTCCTGTCACCCTTTTCCACGGAGTTGTTGCTCTCCACAACAGTCTCCTCTTCTGTTTCAACATACTGTTGGTCTTCCACCTCCTGTGCTTCTCTTTGCTGTTGTTGTTGCAGCGTTCTATCTAAGAATTCTTCATCTTCTCTTATAACCTTCAGTGTGGCCACCTACCATTCCAGGCCCCTCACTTTTTCTTCTAACAGTACTACCAGCTTGCACTTGTTGCATGTTTTAGCCATGTTGTTCTCAGGCAAGAAAACAAATATTGCACACACTTTGCAGGTCACCACCACTGGATTATCCTTCCCATCCATAGTCTCTCCTTCCTTCCTTCCTTCCTTCCTTCCTTCCTTCCTTCCTTCCTTCCTTCCTTCCTTCCTTCCTTCCTTCCTTCCTTCCTTCCTTCCTTCCTTGGAATGGCCTGTGCTTTGTCCTGTCCTCCTTCAGGGTAAATAGGAGAGTCCCACTGGTACGTGATACGCCATACAAGGAGGAAAAAAATAGGGACGTCCCTCTTGACCTCCCCTGCCTAACGCCTGTTAGCTCTCCCTGTTCGCTCTCTCTCTGAAGCTGGCTTGCTTGTATCTCCTCTGGACCTGCTGACACAGGTCCCTCTGCTCTGCTCAGTTAGGAGTCAGGAAACAGAATGAAAACTCCCAGCGCCCACAGCTGCTCCTAGTTGCACTCAGCAGCTCAGGCCATGCCCCTTCAGCTCTTGGAGCTTCAACTCTTGGAGAGACTGCATTCCTCAGTCTACCCGTTTTAGCTGACCATCTCCAGTTTAGAGACTGTAACTAATGAGGACATTGTCAGATCTATATACGTACCTTTGATTCTTTTCATGATCAGGGACATTCCTTTAGTTTTTAGCAGGGTTGCCTCCAGATTCTCTTTGCCAGCTCATTGCTTTTGGTCTCAGATATCCTAAAGCAGCTGGTGGTAGGAATTTTTTTGTACTCTCTGAGATGGCCATCTTAGGTGACCATGTTTTGGTTTCAAAGCCAACAGTGCCTCATGACATATCAATGTTCTCTTTGTAATGCAGCTACTTTCCCTGCTGTTGCCTGTTCTCCAAGTTAAAAGCAAGGTCTGTGTTGCCCTTCTTTGCTGACTGCCACCACAGTCAACATCATTAAGAGGTCTACAAATGAAAACTGACTTTCAAACCAGAGCAAATCGCTGTGTTCCAAACTCCCATGAGTTTACTTGGATAATGTCAGAGCTTCAAACAATAATGCATCTTTGGTAGACAAGTTTTTAAATGTTCATGCTCAAAATTAAGAAATATCAAACTACTGGCATCAACTTATTTTTGACTTTCCTCTCTAGGTTCATATTAATGAAAAGGTTTCATTAATAGTGGTGGTGATGGCAGAAAAACAGATGGAGTTGAAAGGAGGAAGGGAAGAACATTTCATTTTTACTCCTCTGAAATGAGCCCACTACAGACAGCTACCATGGAACCTCTGATCAGTGCTGGATGGGGAGATGCAATTTGAATTCCCTGCAATGCTGCTGAAGGAGGCATTGTTTTGAGGCATTGTAAGGAAAGTTCTGATTTAAGTACAGCAAGTTGTGTTCTGTTGTTACTGCCAAGCGCCCTCGCAGGGAAACATGGCCAAAGCCCCCTTCCTTCCAAACCTGGAACCAGTCCTATCCCAAGCAGGAGGAGTTAGCATGAATAATAATGGCTAAGATGGGGAAAGTGTATGAAAAGGGTGGAAGGAAGGCTGCCCCCCAACATTTTTGCAGCAAAAAAATAAAATAAAAATTAGCTTAGCTCTGGTATTGAAACCTGGCCATAAAGATCAGACTGTGGCTGGATTTGCTTCATCTCCTTTTCCTTTGACCACTGCTTCCCAGTCCTCAACTTTTAGGTCCGCTGCTTCCTCTTTCCTAGCCCCTGACCAATTTCCTAGTCCTGCCACACTTCCTGCATGCCTGCTCTCTGCATACCTCCTCCTTTCTCCTCCCTTCCCTCATTCCACTTTTACCTTCAGTCCTGCTCAGCCATAACGTATTCTTCACGCTATTGTTCAGAAAAAGGGAATGTTTGTGTAGGTTTCTGTGCTGCCCCTTAACTGGAAAAGGCCTTTGAGAATGTAGCCCTGTATCCTCAAGTTCTTTGTGGTGACAGTTGCTTGGGAACAGAGGAAGCTGCCTTAGACCAAGTCAGAGCATTGGTCCACCTAGCTCAGTATTGTCTACACTGACTGGCAGAAGCTCTCTAAGGTTTCAGACAGGGATGTTTCCTGTGTTAGCTGTGGATTGAACCTGGGATCTTCTGCTCTACCACTGAGCTAGGGGCCTTCCATGCTTTATTTATTTTATTTATTTTATTTGTTTCATTTATAGACCGCCCATAGCGAGTGGCTCTCTGGGCGGTGTACAAAAAGGTTAAAATACAAAATATCAACAATAAAATCAGACAACAAACAATAAACACAAGCAGCAACTAAAGAAAAAAATAAAAAATTAAAAAATTAAATTATAACATAAACGCTTAAAATTCCTGTTAGCATAGCCAGGTCTTAACCTGGCACCGAAAAGATAGAAGCGTAGGCACCAGGCGTACTTCTTCGGGGAGGCTGTTCCACAGTTCGGGGGCCACTACAGAAAAGGCCCTAGATCAAGTAACTGTCCTCCGGGCTTCTCGATGGGTTGGTACCCGGAGGAGGGCCTTAGATGCTGAGCGAAGTGACCGGGTAGGTTCATAGCGGGAGAGGCGTTCCACAAGATATTGCGGTCCCACACCGTGTAAGGCTTTATAGGTCAAAACCAGCACCTTGAATCTGGCTCGGAAACAAATAGGTAGCCAGTGCAAACGGGCCAGAACAGGTGTCATATGTGCTGACCGGCTGGTCCTCGTCAGCAGTCTGGCTGCTGCGTTTTGCACTAGCTGAAGCTTCCGAACTGTCTTCAAGGGCAGCCCTACGTAGAGCGCATTACAGTAATCCAGCCTAGAAGTTACCAGAGCATGAACAACTGAGGCGAGGTCATCCCTGTCCAGATAGGGGCGTAGCTGGGCTACCAACCGAAGGTGGTAGAACGCATTCCTTGCCACCGAGGCCACTTGCGCCTCAAGAGACAAGGAAGGATCGAAAAGAACTCCCAGACTACGAACCTGTTCCTTCAAGGGGAGTGTGACCCCATCTAGAACAGGGTGAACATCCACCATCTGGGCAGGGGAGGCACTCACCAACAGTGTCTCAGTCTTGTCTGGATTGAGTCTCAGTTTATTTGTTCTCATCCAGTCCATTATCGCGGTCAGGCAATGATTCAGCACATCCACAGACTCACCTGTAGAAGATGAAAAGGAGAAATAGAGCTGCGTGTCATCAGCGTACTGGTGGCAATGCACTCCAAAACTCCTGATGACGGCACCCAGAGGCTGCATGTAGATGTTAAAAAGCATGGGGGACAAAATCGACCCCTGAGGGACTCCACAATGGAGAGTCCAAGGTGTCGAGCAATGTTCCCCAAGTACTACCTTCTGGCGACGATCCGCCAAGTAGGAGCGGAACCACTGCCAAGCAGTGCCTCCAACTCCCAACTCCGCGAGTCTCCCCAGAAGGATACCATGGTCGATGGTATCAAACGCCGCTGAGAGATCAAGGAGAATCAACAGAGTCACACTCCCTCTGTCCCTCTCCCGACAGAGGTCATCATACAGGGCGATCAAGGCTGTTTCAGTGCCAAAACCAGGCCTAAAACCGGATTGAAATGGATCCAGATAATCGGTCTCATCCAAGAGCACCTGGAGCTGACTGGCAACCACCCGCTCCAGAACCTTGCCCCAAAAGGGGATATTTGCCACCGGTCTATAATTGTTCAAGTTATCTGGGTCTAAGGAAGGTTTCTTCAAAAGAGGTCTCACTACTGCCTCCTTGAGGCTACTAGGGACTACTCCCTCACTCAAGGAGGCATTTATCACTTCCTTGGCCCAGCCGGTGGTACCAGTCCTGCTAGCCTTGACCAGCCAAAATGGACAAGGATCTAGAGCAGACGTGGTCACCCGCACCATTCCAAGCACCTTGTCCACTTCCTCAAGCTGCACCAACTGAAACTCATCCAATAATGAAAGACAAGACCGTGTTCTGGACACTTCAATGGATTCATCTGTCGTAACATCAGAGTCTAGGTCCCTACGGACGCATGCGATTTTATTTTGGAAGTGCCCTGCAATGTCGTTACAGCGAGCTTCAGATGTTTCAATGGTATCTTGAGGACCAGAATGTAAGAGTCCTCGTACAACCCTAAAAAGCTCTGCTGGGCGGCAGAGAGATGTCTTGATAGAGGCAGCGAAGTAGGACTTCTTTGCCGCTCTTACCGCTTTTATGTACGACTTAGTAGAGGCACTTACCAAAGCATAATTGCATCCGTCTGGAGTTCGTCTCCATCTGCACTCCAGCCTCCTTCTCTCTTGCTTCATCACTCTCAGCTCCGGGGTATACCACGGAGCTGTATGAGCTCTGCATCGAAGAGGGCGCGCGGGAGCGATCATGTCGATGGCCCGGGCCATCTCTGTATTCCACAGTTCAACCAAGGCCTCGACAGGAGCGCCAGTACTATCAGCTGGAAAAACTCCCAGAACCCTCTGAAAACCCATAGGATCCATAAGCCTCCGGGAGTGGACCAACTTAATAGGTCCCCCACCCTTGCTTGAAGATGTTACATTTGCTTTTGCTCATTTCTGTATGCCTAAAGTCATATCTGTACCTACACTAATTAAGAGGGGTCTGGAAGGAGCACACACACACGCTCTTGCAACTTTTTGTGCATCTTTCACCTTGGCAACCATGGTTCTCATTGACTTGAGAAACAGATGCCCTGAACTCCTTATCAACGGGCTGGTTGCAAGGGGAAAAAAGGTTTGCTGCCATTTTATAGACAACCCCTTCAAAGCTATATTTGGTCATATTATGCCTTTCTCAAACAGGCATGCAGCCTAAGAAATGGACTTAATCCTCTGAAAACAGATGGCTGTGTTTGTAGATACTGTAAGCCAGAAAGTCAGCATTGTACATTTACTCAGAGAGAGAGAGAGAGATTTGTGGATTAGAGTGACAGGATAAAACTTATCTTATACCCTTGACTGCTTTAAAAAAAAGTAAAATAAGGAATATTACTCGATATCAAAATTATCAGATATTTCCTGTAACAGACTTGCTGTTGAGAAACAAATGAGAAACATGGTTTTGAGTGCATTTATTTTCCCCCTGGGCCATGCTATAGACATCAGTAGAGTCGTTTATTAATGCCACCGTGGATGCAGTCCTAAACACACATGCAGATACATGTGCAAGATTGCACTGTAAATCAGTGGGTGCTAAGCCAACTGGAAGCCCCAAAACCTGTCCACCAAGTTTTTGTTTTAAGACTTGATTGGCCCAATAGGCTAACTGTTAACATGTCCATGAATCCAGCACCACTGTGCCATGGGTGAAGTTGCAAAAGCCCCTTTGGAGTCCTTCTCTCTTGGCTCTCAAAATATACCATAGGCGCAAATGTTTTTGCCATCTTTTATTTTAATTAATCTGTCCGTTCTTTGAACAGTAACAGGTATTACAGCTATACTTTATGATGTTCACACATTAGGAAGCCCACTGTGACCATCTATGATAGCTGATGCTTCATGCTAATCTAAGGGAATGGGTTGAAGGTGAGAGATAGAAGTCTATGAGTAGACAGAGGGGTATCATGGAAGATGTAAACATAGTTCTTTCAAAGCCTGCTGTAATTTCAAACCTCTCTATAAGAATCTGTCATTCTGATCCTGAACACATGAATTTGAAGACCCATTGATTGTTTTACATTTGGGCTTTGTATATATTTGTTTTTCTCTCATCATCTCATTCACTTAGTACATTCTGTGGGAAGTGTGACAGCTTCACTCCACAGAGCCTTAGGAAGAACCAAAATGGAAAAAGCCTTCATGATTAGAATAACGTACGTGCAAGTGGCTTCTTTGTGTGATATGGAGCCTCATTCCTTTCACTAGTTCCCCATGTAACTGGTAAGGTTTGTCCCAAATAGAACAAGATAGAGATGGTCGTGGTGGCAACTTCAGCCCTGTTTTCCACTGCCTTGCACCTGGATTAAATGGTTTTACCTACGATTGGCGGCTGTATTTTTGTTTCCACATTGCACAGGTGTAAAAGACACAAGCCGGTTTGGAACCTGTTTCATATGTCAATACAGCAGAATAAAAACTTGTGTTGAGGAAGTAGAGCCCCACTGACATCTCATCAGGACCCAACTCCCCAAATGGATTAAGTCTGAAAATCCAAAAATAGCTTCCACAGACGCATGAGGCAAGTCCTGGCCTCTGGTGAGTCATACAGGGGAAAGAAAGAAGCCCTCTAATGAAAACTCCAGCCTTGAGATAAGTTCCTTTTCATAGGTGGCTCCCATCATTCCTAGCAAAAAATAAAAAATTAAAAGAAAAATCTGTTGGTCGAAACCAAACTGCCCATTGAATAGTTTGGCCTAGAGCAGGAAGTGGGATCTTTGACCTTCTGCAGGGTCCTTATTGTAGATGCATGCCTATAATTCCCAGTAATTTAACAGGAGCTTTAGTTTGAAAAACAGAAAAGATTTGGGCTTTATTACTTTCATTCATCATCATTAACTCATGCCATGTGGCGTCGAGGAAGGAATGACATATTTCTGCAATTAGAGTCAGTATTTTGCATGAAAAAAATGAGCTGTTACAGCAAACACTGCTTTTTGAAACAAGAAGTCAAAAGGGAAGCAAAATCTATGGGGCAGGCATAGTAATGAAGACTTTTTCAACCTTTATTTTAAGAACAGGGTCTTTTTTTTAAAGTTGTGGTGACCTTATAGCCTGTAACTACTGTGCATTTGGCTTATGCTGAAAAAAGTGCATATTACATCTGGTTTCTAAGGGTATTTTCACAGAGGACTCCTAAAGCACTTATTACTTTGGTTGGTTTGTAAAGCAAATGTAAAACCTGCATTGCCAAGAATACTCATTCAGAATACCAATGCCTGTCCTGCTTTACCTTCCATGTTAATGACAGGTATTAGCAAACATATGATGAGAGTGCAGCCCTGTAGCCAGACAGCCTTGTTATGTAGGACAGCCACATTTCTAGCTGGGACATTTTTGGGGAGAAGGTGCATAATGCCAACCAATCCCTCCCCCTCACTGATGGAGAGGATATGAGGGCCAGCCAGAGAAGGGAAAGGCAGAGCTTGGAAAAGTTACTTTTTTGAACTACAACTCCCATCAGCCCCAGCCAGCATGGCCACTGGATTGGGCTGATGGGAGTTGTAGTTCAAAAAAGTAACTTTTCCAAGCTCTGGAAAGGTAGTGACTTTCCCCATCACTCCTCCTCCATCCACAGCATGTGTTAACTTACATGAATGAAGTTTAATCTGTAACTGTCTCACCGTCATCTTTTTTCTTTAGAGATGCCCAGAAATATCACTCAAGAGCTTGACTTTACCTATAGCTACAGAGGACTGTGGTCTGTCCCTGTGTTCTGATTATTCAAGAGCTGAACTACCTTGGTAATAACAGTGAGCTCCTGAGCTTGGCTTTAAAGTTGCATTACTTATCTCAGTTTCAGATTCCACCTGAAAAATAATCTTGTTCATACTACAAGCTTAGGGAAGGGCAGAGAGAAAATAAATATTTTAGGCTGTTTGTTAATTCCTCCTTGAGAGTCCCTCATTCTAGTCTTGTTTCTGACCTTTAGGTTTTCCTTCCTGTTAGACAATCAAAGGAAAACATTTTAACTGGCTGCTATATAAAGGACTAACTAAGAAATTGGAAACCAATTGTGGAAAGCAACTGGAATTTATTTTTTTACTGATCACTGGGTTTATTTTTCTGGCCAGAAGCCTTGAAAAGGCCTCATGCTGAGCTGCACATATTGTGGAAAACAGAAATTAGGCCTGAGCTACAGCCTAGGTAGCCAACCAGCTGGCTAGCTAACTGTAGTGTACGAAGCAATATTTCTATTCATCCAAGGCGGCTTTCATCCTTTGGCATCATGTGCTCAAAAAAAGAGAGGAGAAAAATAGCTACTATAATTGTGAGTACACAGTACAGTGAGTGTTTAAAAGAGTAAAGGGTAACCATTTTTTCAGATCACTTTAAATTATCTCTCTATTTCATCCTTTAGCAAGAAGGACCCAATCCTGCACTACTCATCATAATAACTGCAATATAAACAAATGTGCTTCTTACTGCAGGCAAACAAACATTATGCTTATTTATTGCTGGGTGGGTAGAGATCACAACTGAAACTGTGAAGCAAAGGAAAGTCCAAGGGGTGGAGTCTAACTCTAGCCGTAATACAAAGTTCTAAATAATCCTTGGAGGGTCATGTTACTATACAGCAGAGCTTGGAAAAGTTACTTTTTTGAACTACAACTCCCACCAGCCCCAGCCACTATGGCCACTGGATTGGGATGATGGGAGTTGTAGTTCAAAAAAGTAACTTTTCCAAGCTCTGCTATACAGGCTGTTTTCTTCAGGGTCACTTAAGTAATTATAGGGTGATGGTGATAATGAAAAATCCACCCTCAGTCCGGGGAAGTCTTGAATAAGCAGGCTTTAGGGGGCTCTTCCAGATGAGGCTTTTGTTGTGCACTTGCTCTGCCTTATTCACTGAATTTTTCAGAGGGTCCTGTTCTTAAATTGCTTCTGTTCTTAAGACAAGCTATTCTTTATACGGGGGTTGCCATTGTCTGTCATGTCACAAATTAAAAATAAGACAGTTTCCCCAAAAAAATCCCAGGGTTGGTGGTGAAGCACATCTCTAGGGGAGATGGTGTCCTCATCCACCTCCTCAGCTACAGAGCTGTGAGAAAGGCTCAGAGGCAATCTAAGCCTCAGATATGAAAATGCTCTATTTTTGCTTATCCTTCCCACTGGCTTACTTTTCTGAATATATCCAAGCAGTTTTGATATCCTGCAATCCACAGAGATTAGCCCTCATGCTTCAGTTCATAGGTGTACTGGGCATGGTTTTATAACCTAATCCATGTATGTCTGCACAGAGCTATCTCGTTTGCTAGAATGAATGGAGAAGACAGTTAACCTCTGTGTGTGCGTGCATCAGAACTAGGAATGAGCCAGAATTCCTCCCAATTCAGATTTGGTACCAAATTTTCCATTAATCTCTTTTGTTGCAGATTGGATTGTTATGTAGTGATTTCATGTGGCTATTTTTGAAAATGGGTTTTTTAAAAAGCCTCTAAAATATTGATATTAGGAACAATAATTTTATTGATATTTCCTTTCATTCATCTATATTTCTTTAAAAATATTGATATTTCCTTTAAAATATCAATATTAATATCAATAACTTTTGCGAGAGGTTAAAAAAGGATTGGTGAAAGCAGGAGCTGGCCGATAGAGAATGAGCTCAAATGTACTGGCCTGTTAGGTCAATGGGATGCTTTTGAACTGGCACCAGCCGACAGATCCCATCCCTAAACAGTACACACACCTGAAGCTCCCCATCAAAGTCCCTACCTTATTCACACAAAAAGCATTGCTTGTTGGATAAGTGACATCCAGGATGTTAACATTTTTGTGTTAAAGCTAGAGAATAAATCTGCCTTTAGGACTAGATGAACTGAAGACTGACAGACACTGAACTATCATTTCCTCCCTGTCAGTCCTTCATCACAAAGATGATTGTTTGTATGACTTTATTCTTACGAGTTACTGTGCCAAGCACACAACAACCCATTAGGATTGGGTGGTATCTATCAGCATAGAGAGTCATTCTCAACCTAAGTAGAGCAGCTGCTTTCACCCCACCCCAAATTCTTATGGTATCTAGATGACTATCAGAGGAGCTCCAAACTGACCGTTTAGACACAAGTCTGTTCTCTGTCTGGGGCCAGGCAAAAGGGTGCTCAGGTTTTGTCCCATTTGCCCAGCATAGAACAGCATTGCAAAAAAAAAAAAAAAAGGCTTCCTCGGGAGCAGCTCATAGTGGTGCTTTCTTGCATTGTGTACAGTTCTGTGCATAAGTGATACTCCCCCATGTCGGGCACTCATAGAGGAATCTGAAGAGGCATTTTCTCTAGCCTTGGCAGCCATGCGACCTCAGCCATTTGGGTTTTTTTTCTCCTGGATGTTTCTTCATCCTGCAGACGTTGCCATGATTTTTGTCCTCCTGATAACATTTCTGTTTCCCTTCTTGCGATGTTTCTTTTCTGTTTTTTTCTTTCTGCTTGTTCAATTACATGTGCTCATTCATCTCTCATTACTTCCTGTTCAGTGGAGGATACTTTGCAGAGCTCTTTATGTAGCATTCATAATAGCCTTATCCACAATCTGGATTCTCACTGACAACAAAGCAGTTTTGATTTCCTGTGATTCCATCCTTTGACAAGCCATTCCTTCATCCTTTTCTGGACAAATCACTCTCAAGGTCCTTAAATGGAAGTGTGACAAATATGCTAGAGGTTTTCTGTTTGTTTTTTAATTACAGTTGTACACGGGGATGTGTTAACATGCAGATTCCTGCATATAACTTTTAGCATAAGCCTGGTAATTTATCAAAAGTTGTTCAATTATTCTTATACTGTGAATATTATTCTCATTTGCAATTACGATCATCCGTTCACTGGGTTTGTCTGCTCATTACCGTTCAAGATAAAATATATTTTCTCTTTCTCTCTTTAAAAATATACTACTATAAAGAATGAGAATTTCAGTAACTAATTCCAAATAAGAGCATGTTAGGGCTGGTTCATGCACACCTGCATAGGTTATCCATGCAGCCTTCCCCCACTGCGCATAAAGCTTTTAATAAGAACTGGTGCTTTCATGCAGTAATGCTTACATGCGTAGGCCCTGCTAATGCAAATCTATTCACTGTGAAAGAAGGGTGAGCAGATCTCACAAGCTGGGATCTGCTTGCTTAGGTAGTTATGTGTGCATTAAAGTTTATACATTCAGTGAGGTAAGACAAAGTATATACTTGAGCCATGCATGAATCAGCCCCACATCACTTGTGCATATGATAAAGTAGGTCTGCCTTTGAAAGCTCAGGCTGCAAGAAATAAATGTATTATTCTCTGAGGTGCCTTAGGGTTCTTGTTTGTTTGCTTTGCTAAATATTGGTAGTAGACTCCTGTTATCCAGGATATGTTAGCGCTGCAAATGCCTTTTCTCAAGGATAATAAGCAATTTAGATTGCAGGATTGAAGTGCACTCTGCCCTCTTATCACTAACCACACGTCTGAGGGTCACTGGATGGCTGTACCCCCTGCTTCCAGGGAAGAACATCATGGCAAGGGGGAGACCAACCTGGCCCCACCCATTAGCCAGACAAGGAACTGCAGGGAGAATGCTTCTGCCGCTTCCATGCAAGAAGGAGCACTCTGCTTGCCAGTTTCCCTGAGAACCAAAGGGAGGCATACTCAGGCCTCTGCTACTGGTCTGGACACCAAGAGCGACTGGATTTATTTATTTTATTTGTTTATTGATTTATATCCCGCCCTTCCTCCCAGCAGGAGCCCAGGAGGGCAAACAGAAATGCTAAAAACACATCATAAAAAGACCTTAAAATACATTAAAACAAAACAACGTTAACAACATTTTTACAAACATCTTTTTTTTAATGCATCCCTTGCCTCGCAGAAAAAAAATCATAGCAGGGGGAGATGAGCCTGGCCCTATCTATTGGCCAGTAAAAGAGCTGCTACCCAAATGTTAGCTTTCCTTTTCTTTCCCCATTCCTTTTGTATTGTGTCTATTAGATTGTGAGCCTGTTCAAGGACTGCCTTGTATTTTAATATATGTCCACTGCTTAGCAAGTCTAGATGCTTTATAAGTGTTAAATAATGATCATCATAATGGAAATAAACAATAGACTTAGAACCTTATTATTTTAATGTGCTTTCCTGTGGAAGCATAGTATCTTGAACTGCTACAGCTACCACAGCATCATGTCTCTTGCACATGGAGCAGGGTGAAGCCATCTAGGTCTGCTATGCCCTATGCTGCACCAACTCTTGCTATCAATCCTGTTATTTTAGGTTTTATTCACTCCTTGAACAGGTTAATGAATTACGTTTCCTTCTGCGAGTGAAAGCAGTACTGTAATTAAGGTTGCATATCTTTGCACTTGTGGCAGAGAGTGCAGGTCTTTAGGATCTTATTACCATATGTGATGGGCATGCCCAATGGTTAGTAACATTTGGCACTGATGATCTGGGTGATGGTCTCTGGAGAGCTTTCAGGTCACTTGATGCTGATGATCTGGGTGAGGTCTCTGGAGAGCTTTCTTGTCTGTGTCATTGGATGAGTTTTGGTTGCTAAGGCTGTGGATAAGGTACTTGGTTGGGTTTGTGAAACCACTTGTGACTTGGACCCTTGTCCTTCATGGCTGTGTCTGAGTAGGAATTGCTTTTTAAGATATTTTTAAAGTTTTTTTAAATATGTTTTTCAGATGAGTTGTTTTTAATATTTTTTAAAGATGTTTTGTTTGAATATGTTTTAGAGTCTTTTGTTTTTAAGGTGTTTTTAAGGGCTTTTTGTGTTTTTGCTTGCTGCCTAGGCCACTTATGGGAGCTAGAGCAGGATATAAATTAAACAACAACAACAAAAATCTGGCTGGGAGGGAACAACCAGATAGGTCAGAGAGGTCATTAATGCTTCTCTCCAAGAAGGAATGGTCCCAGGCTGACTGAAAGAGGTGGTAGTAAGATTACTCCAGAAGAAGTCTTCCCTGGACCTGGAAGATCCAAATGTTTTTGGACTAGTTGCAAATGTCCCTTTCTAGGCAAGGTTCTTGAGAGGATAGTTGCCAACCAGATCCAGATTAGGGTTGCCAGGTCGGAACCATCCAAAAACCTGAGAAAATGGGGGCGGGCCCTAGTGACATCAGGGGGCGGGCCCTAGTGATGTCAGGGGGCGGGCCCTAGTGATATCATTAAACATGATACATTGTATCAACCACAGTTGCTTGGAGCATACCATTCAAAAAAAATTCTCTGGAGATTAAAATAGAAATCTTACCTAAAATAGGGTGTTCCTAGGTCCATCTGAAGTGACAAGGTCATTCTTTCTCACAAGCTTAGGGTGATGCAAAATGGGAATGGACTGCCTTCAAGTTGATCCCAGATAGGGTCTTCATGGTAAGCAGTACTCAGACAGAGGTGGTTTACTATTGCCTTCCTCTGAGTCTGAGAGGCAGTGACTGGCCCAAGGTCACCCAGGGAGCTTCATGGCTGTGTGGGGATTCAAACCCTGGTCTGCCAGGTCACAGTTCAACGCCTTTAGGGAACATTTAATCTAGCTTACTTGCTTCTGGGAAGAAGGGTTTACGTGCCCTCAGGCCAGCCCATTATTGGAAGAAAGGAGCTTAGCGTTGCAGAGACGTTAGATGGGAGCACAGATAGATGCCCCTGAAGGCAGCAACTGTAAGCATGCTTATTAAGGAACTAAGCCCCATAGAACTCAATAGGACTTACTTCTGAGTAGATATGGTTGCAGCCATGTTAAGGACAAGGGAGGGGATTCTAGGCAAAACAGACAAATAATTGGGTGTCAGAACAAATTAAACCAGAACTATCACTAGAAGCTAAAATGATGAAACTGAGGTTATCATACTTTGGACACATCATGAGAAGACATGATTCACTAGAAAAGACAATAATGCTGCGAAAAACAGAAGGGAATAGAAAAAGAGGAAGGCCAAACAAGAGATGGATTGATTCCATACAGGAAGCCACACACCTGAACTTACAAGATGTGAACAGGGTGGTTCATGACAGATGCTCTTGGAGGTCACTGATTCATAGGGTCGCTATAAGTTATAATCGACTTGAAGGCACATAACAACAACAACAAACCTCCCTGATAGACTGTGGGAATGCTGTGGACACATATTTCAACTTTAGCAAAGCTTTTGACAAAATGCCACATGATATTCTGATTAGCAAGCTAGCTGAATGTGGACTGGATGGAACAGCTATTGGGTGGATCCACAGTTGGCTACACAATCATATTCAGAGTGCTAATCAATGGTTTCTTCTCAACCTGGGGGGGGTAACTAGCGGGCTACTATAGGGCTTTGTCTTGGACCCAGTGCTCTTCAACATTTTTATTAATGACTTGGATGAGGAGGGGCAGGGAATGCTTATCAAACTTGTAGATGATGCAAAATTTGGAGGAATACCTAATTCCCTGGAAGACAGAAACAAAATTCAAAGTGATCTTAATAGGCTGGAGCATTGGGCTAAAAACAGCAGAATGAAATTTAACAGGGATAAGTGTAAAGTTCTAAACCTAGGAAAAAGAAACCAAATGCAGTTATTAAGATGGGGGATACTTGGCTCAGCAATACTACATGCAAGAAGGATCTTGGGATTGTTGTTGATCACAAACTGAATATGAGCCAACAGTGTGATGTGGCTGCAAAAAAGGCAAATGCTATTTGAAGCTGCATTAACATTTGGAGGCAATATGCCTCTGAAGGCCAGTTGCGCTTATTTATTTTATTTATCTATTAAACTGATATCCCGCCCTTCCTCCCTGAAGGGTCCTGCTTGCAGGCTTCCTATTACGGTTGGGGTGAGGAACTAGATGTTCTTATGTCCTTAAGGGAACCTGAAAACTACTGAAAGGTACCAGGAGAACAGATGGGCCCAACTCCTGCTGTGCAGCTCCCAGCACGGGCGGATGAAGCAGGGTGGCCAAGGCAAACTAAGACTCCGAGCCCTGGCCTGAGGCAGGATTGGACCAGATGCGAGGATCCGCTTCATTTACCCAGGAATGTTGGATGCAGACCCATGGGTGCTCTCTAGCCCAGTGCTGTCTGCACTGGCAGCAGCTCTCAGGGCTTCAGGCAGGGGTGTCTCTCAGCCCTACCTGGAGATGCCGCTGAGGACTGAACCTGGGCCCTTCTGCATGTGCAACAGTTTCCCTATAAATAAAGTAAGTTTCTAGTCCTTATGGTTTTGAATGAAGGGTGATTTAAACAGGGAGCTGCTTTATACTGAGTTAGGCCATTGGTCCATCTGGTTCAGCATCAGCACTGTCTACAGCGACTGGCAGCGACTGTCCATGTTCTCTACCACTGAGTTACGGCCATCTTCCCTTGATTTAAAAGGGGGGGACGGGCTCTGGCCTGCAGGTCCCCCAATATCACCTGCTCCACAGGCTCTTCTCAGGCAGGAGGGTGTTCAGCACTGGGCAGTCTCTGCTTGAGGAGAATTTTGAAAGTGCACATTGGGCAAGCTGGCAGCTGACCCAAGGCATCTCCTCAGGCCACTGACCCACAGACAAAGCCAGCTGGGGCCTCAGGTTGATTTGGCTGCTGGTGGTCAATGGCTCTTGACAGACAAAAAGAGGCTTCCTACTCTGCTGCGGGGGGCTTTGCACGCACACTGAGAGGTTTAACTTCCAGAGTCTTGAGTGGAGGCAACTCAATGCTGAAAAAAGACTAGAAACTTGTTAGCAGAGTTAGGTTTGGGATCAAGAGCAGACCCAGCGCTGATGTGTGTGTGTGTGTGTGTGTATGTGTGTGTGTGAGAGAGAGAGTGAGTGAGAGAGAGAGACTTTCCCTGTGAAGTAGCAGACTTTTACGCTGCAGCAATAACTGAGGATTCAGACTTAGTAAAATAAGGAACAGCTTGCTTCATTGAAGGAAATACACAATAGATAGGAAAGGGATTCTAGTTCTAGTAAACTACCTGCATTGGAGGTTCATGGACCTGACAAGGCCTTTGCCCTCATGCTGCAGGTGAGAGAGACAAAGCAAAGACATCTCTTCTCTTCAAGAGACAGCGAAGAAGCAGGAAGGAGAGAGTTGGAAGGTGTGGTCAGCATTCCTAAGAGGTATCAGTTTTCAGGAAGGAAGATGAGCATATGACCAAAGGAAAGGCACAGCCTAGCAACCTGGAGGTCTCCTCTCTGTCTCCCTCCAGACATGGAAACAGCCAAATCGAGTTGCATTTCCACAATTCCAACACAAGTGATGCTTAAAATGGAAACTGTGATTTATCAGGGACAGGGATTAGGAAACAGACATTGTTCCTGGGGAACCTGGCCTGGTTTTCCCTGCCTTCCATCTGCAAGATTCTTTCTTTATTTTAAGACCCACTCTGCACCCACCTGTTCCCGGGGCTGCCAGCTTTCTTTGGGTGGCAGCCAGAAATTCAAGACGTAGAACTTTCATTGTCACAGAGATGAGGGGACGGGCCTGTTCACCTGCTGAAGTTCCATACACACACAAACCCAGCTGGAAAAATCACATGGCAACCTCATCCTGCTATACATTTTGCTTATTTAAACATTTGGTTTTCAACAAGACAAGGAGCAGTGGCAGACATGGAACCACCAGCTTTCCACAATCAGAAAAGGAAGAGGGGGGGCCCAGGGTGTGAGAGTGTGTGTGTGTGATGGAATTTCCTCCCCAAAGGTGTGGTGATGGCCAGAGACTGCTGAGCCCCATCTCTCAGGCCTCTCTCTCTCTCTCTCTCTCTCTCTCAGGCCTCTCTCTCTCTCTCTCTCTCTCAGCCCCTCCCTCTCTCTCAGGCCTCTCTCTCTCTCTCAGGCCTCTCTCTCTCTCTCTCTCTCTGCAATCAGCCGCAGTCCAACCTGCTCCAGCTCCTGCCACCCGCAGCCTTCTGCTTCCAAACGAGATTCCAAACTGCTCTATCAGCCGCGATGCAAACCGCAGCCAGAAACGCCCATCGCGGCTGCTCCTCCCATCCAGCAGCCATGCGTGTCAATCACGCATGCGTGCCTGAGGGGGACGTCCAAAAGCCGGAGATCAGCCTCTTCACACCAAATATGGCTGGAGGCCGGAGACGGCCCACTTTTGCTGGAGACTCTGGCAGAAAACCGGAGACCTGGCAACCCTAATCCAGATACTCTTGGAGGAGATGGATTTTCGATATTCTTTTCAATCAGATTCAGGTCTGGTTTTTTGTACAGAAACTGCCTTGGGCACCCTGGACAATGACCTGTGTCAGGAGAGAGGCAGGCAGAGTATGACTCTGCTGCTCCACCTTGATCTTTCAGAGGCTTTTGATACCATCGACTATGGTATCCTTCTGGGGTGACTGTCTGAGTCAAGTGTTGGGAGCATTGCAAGTGGCTGTTCCATTCCTGCATGGATGGATGGCTCCAGGAAGTGGTTCTTGGGCAACATCGCTCAGCTCTGTGGGCTCTCCAATATGGAGTCCTGCTGGGGTCAGTTCTGTCTGCCATGTTGTTTAACATCTACATGAAACCACTGAGTGGGGTCATATGGAGTTATGGAGTGCATTGTCATCAGTATGCTGATGACACACAGCTCTGTTTCTCCTTTTTGTCTTCTGCAGGTGAGGCAGTGGATATGTTGAATCAGTGCTTGGTTGCAATAATGGACTGGATGAGGGCAAATAAACTGTAGCTTAATCCAGACAAGACCGAGATGCTGTTGGTGGGTTCCTCAGACTGGCTGAATGGTGTGCAGCCTGCTCTAGACAAGGTTACACTCCCTCTGAAGAAACACGTTCATTGTTTGGGGGTTCTCCTGGATCCATTGCTATCACTTATGGCACGGGTAACCTAAGTGGCACAGGATGCCTTCCATGAGCTTAAGCTGGTGTTCCAACTGCAACCCTATCTGAACAGGGATAACCTGGCTATAGTAATCTATGCTCTGGAAACCTCAAGGTTGGATTATTGCAATGTGCTTCACATGGGGCTGTCTTTTGAAAATGTTTCAGAAACTTCCATTATTGCAGAATGCAGCTGCCTGATTGTTGGCAGGTTCAAGATAAGTAAATTATATAACACCGACTCCAGTTTCACTGGCTGCCTGTATGCTTCTGAGTCCAATTCAAAGTGTTGGTTTTGACCTATAAGGCTTTTTACAGCTCAGGACCCCCCTATCTTTTGGAACACCTCTCCTGACATGAACCTGTTTGGACCCTTAGATCTTCTTCTGAGACCCTTCTCCAGGTGACAAGGAAGAGGGTCTTTTCAGTTGTGGCTCCTCATCTATGGAATATACTCCCCAGTGATGTTTATTGACATATATTCAGTGCCAGATAAAGACTTCTCCTTTTTTCTAGATATTTGATAGACTAAGATGATGATGTTTGTATTAGCATGCTGCCAAAGCTTTCTGTTGCTGTATGGGGTGTGTGTGTTTTATTATTTTGTTTTATGGTCTGATATATTTATTTTGGTTTTTGACAATGTTGTAAGTCACTTTGAGACTTTGGGGTAACAAGCGACTAATAAATCTAATAAATTATCATCATCAGTTCATCACAATAAGCCCCAGGAATGATTGGGAGGGGACTTTCAGGCACACTGCAAGAATCGAGCTTCGGCTATGGGGCGGTATATAAATGTAATAAATAAATAAATAAAGACTTGTATCTCCATGGGAAGCTATTTTAGGGAGGGGGTCAGGAGTGATTCCAAGTAATCTTTCCTGGCCTCGCAGATAGACATATAGGAAGCTGTCTTAGATTGAGTCAGACCATTGATCCATCTAGCTCACCACTGTCAACACTGACTAGCAGCGTTGGTTTCAGGCAGGGGCTTTTCCCAGCCCTAACTGGAGACACCAGGGATTGAACCAGGGATCTTCAGCATGCAAAGTAGATGCTCTGCCACGCAGCTACGGCCTTTCCCAGAATCTTTTTCTGTTCTCAGTGATAATGAAGATGTGGATGTCCATGGGACCACTTCAGCCAGAACCCTGCATTTAGCACAGGGGGAAACTCTTCCTCAGAAGATCCATTCACATTTTGTCTAGTTCCAATTGTGCTTCTCTGTCTACTTTAATATTTCCAGTGGCACAGTAATTACTGGATGAATAGTCTTAAACTTGTATAAAACTGTCAAAGTCCTTGCACTTGCATTCATAACATAATCATGGTTTTCATAGCCTTCAAGCTACTCTAATATTTAGTCTTGGTTTTTTATACATATGTATTTGCTCAGTCTAATAGTACATGATGGGAATGGTAGTCTTAAATTAGAGGAACGGAGTCATTCACACATGGGTGTATTTGGTCTTGTCACAAAACACAGTAACTCCCCCCCCCCGTTTGATAGAACTACAGGAGACATAGACCCTGATCTCCCAATTGGACTATTGGTAATCTGGCCATGGACTTGCCTGCTAAGTTCCATAATGGCAAGACTGACTGTCAGTGTCACCCCCTGGACTGGCAAGCAAGGAGGCATGTAAGACAGGGCTCACGGGATGCAACCTGTCTCAGCTTCTTTTTCTTCAGTGGACCGGCTTCCATGGCCTCCTTTAGTTTTTTAGATATTGTTAAGTTATTTAGTGTGACTTGCAATGGTAACAAAGTAAGTACAGACTAGTGTGCCATTCAATGTAAGTTTTTGTCCCAATCACTTAGATCACTTTGGAAGAGGCCATGCATAGTCAAACAGATGTAGCAGCAAACTAGATATAGTTACTAGTGGTTATGTGATTAGACATTCCTCATAAAAACTTTGGCCATAGGTCTGTAATTTGCCAATACTTCTGGATGAAAGAAAACCACTTAAGATTAGAAATAATAAAGCATTTTAGAACATAAGGTACAATACCAGAAGTAATGAGCTGATTCAGGGGGTTTTTGTGGGGGGAGTGATTTTACACTGCAACCTTATAAATGTCTTTTTAGTAGTAAGCCCCCTTAAGCGCAGTGGAGCTTACTCCCATGTAAGTGTGTAAACAATTGCTGCCTAAAAGAATTTACAGTGTGATTTTAGAAGTCAGAAGGAAAGAAATCCACTTTAAGAAAAGAATAAAACTATAAAGGACTTGGTTGTTTATACAGAATGGAAAGATTTGTTAAAAAACAAATTATATGGAAGGAGTGACAATGTTACACAAGGAGCTATAATAGCGTCAAAGCAGGGGATTTGTATGAAAAGAGAAAGAGGCATCACAAATTAGAGACCGTTGAGAACATCGTGGATAGTCCCCATAATAAAATCAGAATAGCTCTGCTGATCAGATCACAGGCATATGCAGCACCTTGTTTCCCAGAGTGACCAACCAGATGCTTCTGGAAAGCACACGAGCAGGACATGAGGACAACAGTCCCCCTCCCACTGATATTTCCCAGCAACTGATATTCAGAGGTATGCTGCTTCTGATCCTGGAGGTAGTACACAGCTAGTACACAGTACAATGACTAGCAGCCATTGATAGCCTTATCCTCCATGAATTTGTCTAATCCCCTATAGAGCCAATTTAATGAGAATATTGTAAACAATGGACATGTCAACCCCCAGCCCCAAGGAATACAATTCTGCATGTCAGAGGGATTGCCATAAGGCTCAGTGGAGTAGTTTCTTCTCCTTCCCCACTACTTGGCTGACCTTTGGAAGCATGTGCATCAGCATGCATGCCACACAGTGCTCTGCCATTTCTGTCAATGGGAGTGCACCTCTCATATAAGCATCTAGCTATCCAACTTTTCCCCAGGCTCTGACTCACTATTCCTATCTGGAGCAAGGAAGAGGGCTCCGTTGGGTTCTGTATATTGATCTCTTCCTGCACATGTGCCTGTTCCTGAGTGGGGATACAGCATGCACAATATTTTGTGTGTTGTTATCCAGGTCCATACTCATTGATAGAATTTTATTTAAACTTGCACTCATGGAAGGCTTTTGATCCAATGGACGCTTTTGCTAACAGTTCCAGAGAGTGGAGGGGCCCTCAAGAATAGGGTGGAACGTAGAAACATTTTAAGTTTAGAAATGGGGATCTGAGGTTGATAATTTATTTCCAAAGTTTGGAAAAGTGAATTTATGTGTGGCCTTGGGTATGAACTCTGGGTGCAGTTAGATACCTAGTTTGGCACAATAGCTTCCACATTTACTGCATACATAGTACTGATGCATTGGATCAGCCACCTCATACAAAACACACTATGTGGTAGTATGACCCAGTCATTGACTATTCCATAATTGAAATCTAGAACTCCATGCACTTGTCCACACTAGCCAAAGCTCCTCCTTGACATGGTTGCCAGTATTGTTTTTCTTTTCCTAGGCTATGGTCTGAAGGAACATGAGGCCACCACCTTGCTGAAGCTAAGCAGGTCTGGGTCTGGTCAGTGCCTGGATGGGAGACCATTTAGGAACCTTATGCATGCTACCTTGGGTTCTACAATGAAAGAAAGGTGGGGTATATATCTAATAATAAATAAATAAATCATTTCCCCCCTTAGTTCCAGGCCAATTAACATAAGCATGTAAATATAGTATATGTTAAATTATAATGATAAATGTCTACTGAACCATAATTGTTAGGTGTTTGCTCAGACAAAAAAGGTGTGTGCCTTACATCGAGAGAAAATTGTCAGGCTTGGAATAATGAGAAGAATGGAGACTACACTTACCTATTGCTCTTAATGGGGCTTCTGAGGAGGCCTGTAGACTAAGATTGAATTGTAAGTACTGCTGATGTTTTAGCAGGTGTTTAGACTGCAATTAGTAGTTCATCTACACCAGTGATTCTCAAACGGTGCGCCCAGACACACTGGTGCACCCTAAGAGGTGGCTAGGTGTGCCTCAAATATTATGAAAGTATATTTTAAAAATGAGAAGAAACCCATTTGTATAGGGTAAGTAATAGTTTTCTATAGTTTATTTTTATTCATAGTTTAAAAAATATTAAAATATTTTTAATTTTGTACACGAAGTGTGCCAGAACATTTTTATATGTTTTACAGTGCACCACAAACCAAAAAAGTTTGAGAACCACTGATCTACGCCCTGTGAGGCAATGTCATCACACTCAGCCATATGATCTATCTGCTGCCAGTGCCATTTAAAGGTGGTGGGGATGTTACGTCAATGTGAGGGTAAAAGCCACGGGGTTAATGCTCTCAGTGATAGCCACACGTGCCTCATAACATGTACCTACCAGCTTTTCAAGTGCATGGCACAGTAGAGTGCCACAGTGCTTTCAATGTGTCCCCCACTCTTAAAGCCATGCTAGAGCAGCCGTTATATGAAGACAAATGATATACAAATGATATACCTTACTTTTTTCAGTGAATTGTAGCCCGACTTCTAAAGAGAATGTTCATTTTTTGTGCAAACTGACATCATGCAAGGTAATAAAACATCTCCCTGAAGAAAAATGACAGAAATGGTGGCCACAGATTCTTCCTCCCTCAGTTTCCAACATGGTCATTCTGCAGAGAGCAGACAAAGCCTTCCCTTTGGCTAGCACTATAAAATATGCCCTTTTAGCCATGCCCACTCCTCCACTGACATCCCAATTGCAGAGCTTGGTTTTTTTCTTTTAATCATGCCTTGATTAGTTTGCCCCATTGTTCATTGTTTGCATGCGTACTGAACACACAGGATTTTTAATTGACTATCTGAAATGAATTACTGACGGCGATTTGGCTACATTATATTCAGTTCTGTAATCAAACAAATTTTGCTGTCAAACAAAAAAGATCAATGTTATTGTTAATTGTCCTACTTGATGAATTAAATAGAGTATTATTCACCCTTTCTAATTAAACTATCAAGAAAAACATACATAACACTTCAAGAATGGGCTACTCTTTTATTCACAGCTGTTAGCAAACACTGTACATCTGATTTGTGATTAAGATACAAAGAAGGAACAATTGTAGTCAGATTAATTAAACAAACAAAAAGGATCTGGGGACAAAGGGTGAAAAAATAAGACGGGCATTGCATTAAATGCACAAGACAGAGAAGGAATATAATTTCCTCTGCATGCCAACACCTTGAGGAATAAAAATGATTAGCGCAACAGTTTTGTAGAAGCCCAAGAAAACTTCAAAATACATCTCTTAAAGCAATTTCAGTGAGGGGCTTTTCTTTGTGATCTTTGCAGCTGAAAATACATAACAACTTAGGTAGCATTTGAAAAGCTAGGACAATTCTCATGATCAATCATTTAAATTTAGCACAGGATAATTCACCTCTTTTTGCCTAAAATACTTTTTTTTTTCCTTTTCCAAGATGGTAAAGAAGCTTTTGTGTTTTGGAACATGCATTTGTCACTGCAGAGAATGTGCATTGCGTTCTCTCTCTCTCTCTCTCTCTCTCTCTCTGTGTGTGTGTGTGTGTGTAAGGTATATTTCTTCTTGAAATGAAGATGGAAAGAAAATGCTAAATTTGTGGATACAACTCCAACAACAACAAGAAATTCAGTGTGATGTGAATTTGAAAAGGCATGAATCTCTAGCATCTAAGACAAAAAATCATAAAGGGTTGGGATTTTCCACTAAGGGTCTTGCTATCTCAGTACCTGAAAAGCACATCCCTTATGTTATGCTTAGGATGCAAAGTGACAGAAGTGAATTTTATTATGGCTGAAAGTTCTATATCCAATGGAAATAGCAATCCAGGGTGGGAAGCAAATCCAGTGCTGAGAGTGGAAATGCGCGACTCCCCCTGCTCTTCCAAGCAATTTCAGTAGTCCTATCAAAACTTGCTTGGCTTCTCTCAAAAATCCTTGAAAAAGAATCTCCAATCCATTTTGAATTTTCTTTAGGTTAAATTCAGTGACGGCCTAATCATCATGGTTAGTTTCTATCCAGTGTTGGAGGCAGTATGTCAGTTGCTGAGGATTATGAGTTGGAGAGGGCTATTGCACTCATGTCTTGCTTGTGGGCTCGCCAGAGGCATCTGGTTGGCCACTATGGGAACAAAATGCTGGACAAGGACAGGCTTTTGGCAAGGCTGTTCTTATGCTCTTAGCCTACGAACAGCCTGCTGGAACCACTGAGAAATTTTGCTAGATTTATTTAGATGGCTGGACTTCTGTTGAAATTCCTCATATATCCTACCTTGAAGAGGAATCATAAATTCACTTCAAATTTGAAATTCTTCATATGTTATCTCAGGAGGAATCCTAAATCCATTTCATATTTGAATTTCAGTAGATGAGATATGTGGGCCTGGCATAGGAATTTTGCTGTCAGAAAGTTTTAGTATCACTAGGGGGAGATTTGTAGGCCTGTGGAAGAAATCCCATTTATGATGTTTGATGTAATTTGGTGTAGTTTGCCCTATGATGTGTCTTAATTCTCTGCTTTGTGGTATTTATTTGTTTGTTTCTAATTATTAAGATGTTTATATACCGCTTAGTTACCAAAGTCTCTAAGACGTATACATAAAATCAGTTAAAGTGAATTAAAATTAATCATAAAAACAGAAATCTTCCTTAAATGCCTGCTGAAAAAGAAAGGTCTTTGTGAGGTGCCTGGTGTTGTACAGGGAGAGGGCCTGTCTAAGCTCACTGCAGCCAAGAATCTGATTTGGCTAGGGCTCCCCCGTTTTATTTAAGATGTTTTCAAAGCTTTTTTTAAAAAAAATGTTTTAAAAGTTGTTTTGTTTTAATGTACTTTAAGGTCTGTTTTTATGATGTTTTAAAGTGTTTTTAGTGTTTTTGTTTGCCGCCCTGGGCTCCTGCTGGGAGGAAGGGCGGGATATAAATCAAATAATGAATAAATAAATAGCATACCATTCCACTTTATAACATAAAGCTTATTTTTATAAATGCAAATTGAATCCTATACTGAGCTTGTGTTGAAAACTAATTCTGGATTCTTAAATTTCGCTACTGGATGAAACTGATTTTTGAGCCAGTTGGTCTTTCCCCCCTTATATTAATTGACAACTTTCAATCCAAATGGAAAAAATCCCTTTCCTTGCAGCTTACTTCTCTTGGCTTTTCTATCCCTTATGTTATATCATTGGGGCGCTCGAAAGCGCTGTTAGCCATCACCCAGAGGATTCTGGATGGGGGTTCGCAAGCTCGCCATCCCTAAAACCATTCACTTCTGCTCAATTTCTTTATCACCTATCTATTCCTAGGTTAAGGAAGGCCTTTACGATGGCCAAATTTGACATTTTGCCCTCAGCTCTACTAGAGGGAAGGTTCAACAGAATCCCTCGGACCGAACGTTACTGTCCTTGTGACAGTGGTGCCATTGAGACAGCAGAACACGTATTACTGGAGTGCAGGTTTTATACCAGCCTTCGCAGCCATTTTATTTTGCTGCCACTATTAAATCATCTCTTTGCCGCCCAGCGGAGCTCTTTCAAGTTGTCCGGGGGCTTCTCCATTCAAACCCTCCGGACACGGTGGAATCATCGGAGGCCCGCTGTAATCAGTTTGCCGATCACTTCCAGAATAAGATCTCATGTATCCGCCAGGACCTAGACTCTCAAGTTATAGCAGTAGATCCTAGTGAGATGTCCGGAGCACAGTCTTGTCCTGTTTTGTTGGATGAGCTTCAGTTGGTTCAACTCGAGGACGTGGACAAGGTGCTTGGACAGGTACGTGCAACCACTTCGGTACTGGATCCTTGCCCCTCCTGGCTGATAAAAACTAGTAGGAATGGAACAGGTAGCTGGGCCAAGGAAGTGATAAATGCCTCTTTACGAGAGGGAGTGGTCCCGGGCTGTCTGAAAGAGGCAGTGGTGAGACCACTCCTGAAAAAGCCTTCCTTGGACCCAGACAATTTTAACAGCTACAGGCCAGTGGCGAATGTTCCATTCCTGGGCAAGGTCTTGGAACGGGTGGTTGCTGGCCAGCTCCAGGCGCTATTGGATGAAACTGATTATCTAGATCCATTTCAATCGGGTTTTAGGCCCGGTTTTGGCACTGAGACAGCCTTGGTCGCCCTGTACGATGACCTATGTCGGGAAAAAGACAGAGGGAGTGTAACTCTGTTGATTCTCCTTGATCTCTCAGCGGCTTTTGATACCATCGACCATGGTATCCTTCTGGAGAGGCTCGCGGAGTTGGGAGTTGGAGGTACTGCTTGGCAGTGGTTCCGCTCCTACTTGGCGGGTCGTCTCCAGAAGGTAGTGCTTGGGGAACATTGCTCGACACCGCGGGCTCTCCAATATGGGGTCCCGCAGGGGTCAGTTTTGTCCCCCCTGCTTTTTAATATCTACATGAAGCCGTTGGGAGAGGTCATCAGGAGTTTTGGAGTGCGTTGTCATCAGTATGCTGATGACACGCAGCTCTACTTCTCCTTTTCATCTTCTTCAGGTGAGGCTGTCGATTTGCTGAACCGTTGCCTGGCCTCGACAATGGACTGGATGAGAGTTAACAAACTGAAGCTCAATCCAGACAAGACTGAGATGCTGTTGGTGGACGGGTTCTCTGATCGGATGGTGGATATATACCCTGTCCTGGACGGGGTTACACTCCCCCTAAAGGACCGGGTTCGTAGTCTGGGAGTCTTTTTAGACTCTTCCCTCTCACTTGAGGCTCAAGTAGCCTCGGTGGTTAGGAATGCGTTTTACCAACTTCGGTTGGTAGCCCAGCTACGTCCCTATTTGAGTAAAGAGGACCTTACATCAGTGGTACATGCTCTGGTAACCTCACGTTTGGATTACTGTAATGCGCTTTACGTAGGGCTACCTTTGAAGACAGTTCGGAAGCTACAACTAGTGCAAAATGCGGCGGCCAGATTGCTGACAAGGACCAAGCGGTCCGAGCATATAACACCTGTTCTGGCCAGCTTGCACTGGTTGCCAATATGTTTCCGGGCTAGATTCAAAGTGTTGGTATTAACCTATAAAGCCTTATACGGTGCGGGACCACGATACCTTGCGGAACGCCTCTTCCGATATGAACCGGCCCGTGCACTACGTTCTGCTACGAAGGCCCTCCTCCGGGTTCCAACTCACAGGGAGGCCCGGAGGGTGATGACAAGATCTAGGGCCTTCTCAGTGGTGGCCCCCGAACTATGGAACAGTCTCCCTGAGGAAGTACGCCTGGCGCCGACTCTGCTCTCCTTCCGGCGCCGGGTCAAAACCTTCCTATTCTCTGAAGCATTTTAAGTTACACTGATTTAATTTTAAAAATGTTTATTGTGTTGGATTGTTGCTTGTATTTTAGTATTGTTTTGTTATTTATTGTATTTTTATGCTGTTTTATGTTCACCGCCCAGAGAGCTATTGCTAGTCGGGCGGTATATAAATTTAATAAATAAATAAATAAAATAAATTTATTATTCCTCTCTTCCAGAAATTTCCAGGCAGAGATAAAAAATTTTTTGCACAATATCTATTAGCGGATATTAATTCCCCCATAACCCGTAAAGTTGCGAATTTTTTCGCAGCAGCCATTGATACACGTAGAGACCTGATGAGTAAGGAACCTTTGACCTAATCGATCCATTGCCTCATGAATTAATTAACTTACCTGTACTATTTTGTACTGTTTTTGAATATGTTTTAGTGTATTTTTTGTACTGAATTTCTCTGGCTGGTCAATTGACTGTAATAAATCTAATGAATGAATGAAAACTAAGCCTACACTTTTCAATTTTAAGCTGGGTTTTTTTCACTAGCTAGATTTGTACTATGTGGAACTAAATATAAATTTCTTTATTTCCCCTCCCAAAATAAGATTCAATCTAGGTTTCTGGTTGTGGTTTATTGTGGCCCCTCAAGGCTGCTCTGCCAAGACAGAGCTGAAAACTAACTTCCTACAAGCTTATCACACCTGAGCTGGGATCCAGCTCCTGACCTGTAAGTTTTATCAGGATTTATCCACTGGGATTTAGCTCCTGGCACACGAAGCCTTTGCTGTGCTCTTATTACAGTTTTAACTGATTCTTTAATAAATTAAATAAATAAATGAGTGTTACTGACCCCTCTCCTTGCCCAACTGCCTAACATGTTTCGTACCTTGATGCTTTGTGACTGGGACTCCATGGCTTTTCATCAGCTGGGCCACCTCTCTTGTTGTCCCAGTTATAGGATGACACAGAAATACAATCAATACACTAATTAAATAAATAAATAATGAATGAATGAATGAACGAATTAACCAACAATTGCACCTATGGAAATTTTTATAGCCTTTTAAGTTAACTTGAGAGTGCTTAGCACTACATTACCTCAAAAGATTTTCAGTCCTGTGTTCAGCTGGGTGTTTTCTTCGCTTCTCACGGTTGAGGCCATTTCCTCTAATGGTTGAAGAAATGGAACATTACACCATTTAACGGTGTGAGGCACATTAATCACACAGAATTCTTGTAATGTCTCAGAAGTAACTGTCAAACTGGACATACTGAATCTATTCAAACTAAAGCATGCAATTTTTTATCTACAGTTATCTTCACATAAAAGGGTCAAGAAAATGTGATTAAGTGACAGTTTTAAAATGCACTATAATATTAAATAGCTTGATTAAGTGACAACTATAAAATGTAATACAATATTAAATATCTGGCTATGTCCCAAAAGAACTTTAAAGTGTTTTCAATGGTTTGGGAATTTTCTAACCCATTAGGAGTTACCAAAAATAATGTTAATAAATAAAAACATGGGAACCCCTCAGAATGTTCATGTGTACTCAAAATACCACCGCAAAACATCACATAATGTCTTGTATGGGTGAGAAATGTATAAACTAATTTCAAGTATAACTGCTTCTTCCTCATCGCAATGCATTTAAAGTCTGCTTAATTTACAGTTGCTCTTATTTCTTCTGTTATCCTTTCCTCTTCTGTTCCTCCATTCTGAGTTTGCCACCTTTCCAGCATTCTCTCTTCCCTCATTTCCTTTGACTAACTCTTGAAATGTAAGATCTCTGCTTTCTGGCAAACACATTGTCATTTTATCGTTTTGTAAAGAACCGTTGAAACACTGACGACATTGTTCAAATCCTCACCCTCATCGCAGGAAGCTTAGGCCAGGAGTCAGAACATTGTTCTTTCTAACTATATTATTGGCTACACCCTATCTAAATCTAAAAAAATGAAAAATAAAGGGGTGCAAATGAATGAATGATAACTTGTTCTCTTTAATTTGATGCTTGCAATGGTGGGAAGGGGGGAAAGTGGATAATCCAAATAATGAAAGGGCAGCCTTGCACTGAATTCATCTGAGGGTTTTTTCTGTTGGTAGACTTCTGTTTTTATCTGGCCCTGCCTACTTTTTGCTCTAGCTCACCCCCAACTGGCATGGAGCCCATGATAGGTCACCCCAAACCCAAAATAAAACCATTTGATATACTAAAACCCAAGACCTTTTGTTTGATTGCTGGGTAGGTAGAGTCATGTAGTTTGTCACATAAACAGCGGGCGCTGCCTGGCTTCAATCAATCGGAATTGTGGTCCATAGGCAACAGAGAAACCATTGTAAAAAGCACCAAAATTACAGATTTAGTATAAGTTGTGCTTTTACTATGTTTTTGCACTTGAACAAAATCCTGTATTTACTGTGATGCGCTGCTTTTTCATAACTCACAGCATAGATTTGATTAATTATTTGGAGCCAATTCTTAGGGGAATTATGTGGAATGTTCTTCTGTGGATTTTTTTTTTAATGAAAGGCTTTTCAATGAAATTCCATGCTCACTCATGTAGAGCTGGAGGTGGAGCCATATCTGCGTTGGGAGGAATGGGGTTTAGTTTAACAGAATCATAATTCAACAAGTTGCAGACCTCTTTAATATTAATAAAGTAGTTACCCTTGTCAGCCAAAATATAGAACCACCAATTTATTTCCAGGTCTTGGGTGCAAAGGATGTGAGCTACATTTAGGAATGTGGTGAATTCAATAATAAAGGGGATTCAGTTCTGGTTACAGAAAATATCCTGTTTCAAAAGCTAATTTCCACAGGTTTTTTTTTTTTTAAATGGATTGAGGCCAGTCTCTCTCTTCTTATTTTTGTGTGTGCACTTAAAAAAAATCTTTATTAGGATTTTCAAACAGAAATATAAAAAAATGTAAAGTATACACAAATATAAAAAATATGTAGAGATTTCTGGACTCCAGTTCAATTTCCTAGGGGTGCAGCAGGATTGTATCTTCTGATTCCAGGAGTACCATTTCAGAAAGGCTAAAGGAAGCAATTCCCCTTCTCAACTCATGTATCAGTCCATGTATTATTACTCCACAAGAGTTTTTGTATTTTCCCCTGGAGTGTAATCATCTGGGGTGGTAGACCAGTCACTTTTTTGGGAGCAGAGGCCCAGCCAGGCCCCTATGTACAAGCCAATCAGCATGAAAGGGGCACTTGTTGGCCACTGAAGAGTCCTTGTCCTTTTGTGCTGACTGGAGCCAATCAGAGTGAAAGGAGGTGACTGAGAATACTCTTCTCAGTAGCTAACACACAGCTTCCTCTTTCATACTAAATGGCTCCAAGGGATGTCTGTTGGAGGGGAGTGTGGACATGAGATGACAAGAGATCAAGGGAGATGAGAGAGTAGACTTGGGCTCAATCACTCCTCCTCCTGAATATCTGCAAGGATTTTGGAAATGTTTGCTTCCTATTTTAAAATTAACCAGAATTTCTCATTTCGTCCCAACCGGGGGGGGGGGGGCAGTTTAGAACTTAAGAGCCCTGCTGGATAAGGATAAGCCCTATCTAGTCCAGCATCCTGTTCTTCCCTCAGTGACCAACCAGAAGCTCACAAACACGATCTGAGTGCCACTTGTCTCTCCCCAATTTCTAGTCGCTGGTATTCAGAAGTATATAGTTTTTATACATTTAAAGTATAAAGTCTGATTCGTTCAGTGAAGTCAGGATCAAATAATGGTTTACAATCCTGGATAGTTAACAAACCATGGTTTCAATTAACCAGAGTTTCCTGAGAAGGAATGTGACAACCTGAGGCTTGCTGCTCTTCATGCAAAAAATCATTTAACAGTAACATAATTTTGGGTACCGTCTACACTTTTCCACATGTTATCCCACATTTGTTTCCAGCTTATATGGTCAGCTCCTGATACCCAACTTGGCTTCATAAAACCTTTTTAATTGCTTAGAAAACCTAAGTTGCATCACTGGAAATTGAAGCACCCCCAGTTATATAGAAAGACATAGAACTCTGGATAGAAGAACTATTCATAAAAGATTGTGGGTTTTTTTTTAAAGAAGCATGGAAAATTAGTTTCCTTTAATAAATCTGTCCTCCTTTTAAAAAACATTTATTTTCTTTATATAATGCATGAAAAGGAGAGGCAGTGGGTTCTGCACACAATATCCATCATCTGTTTGCTTTTTATGAATTTTTCAATAAAGTTGTCTGTAAAATCCAAAATGTGGAGACAGATGCAAAGCTTCCCATCAGTTATCTAATGGAATGAGAGCATAATTAATCAGATATAACACCTAAGAATAATTGGTGCAGAAATGTATTTCCCAAGGTGGCAACATTGGTTTCTTCAAGATGTTGAGTCAACTTGTATTAATCACATCATAAAATTAGTGCCAATTTGTTTTCACAACTTTCAGATTTGTTGCTGGTTACCAACTTATCATTCATGTCTGCTCTTTCTGATAAGGACAAGGAGAGTATTAGGCCAGAGATCAGAAATCGCCGGGACTTAGACTCCAATATTATGGCAGTGGGATCTAAGGAAGCATCCAGAACATGGGCTTGTCCTTGTTTATTGGATGAGTTTCAGTCTGTACAGCTTGAGGATGTTGACAAGATCCTTGGACTGGTGTGGGCGACCACATCTGTGCTGGACCCTTGCCCCTCTTGGCTGGTGAAAGCTGGCAGGACCGGAACCGCTGGCTGGGCCAAGGAGATAATAAACGCCTCTCTGAGAGAGGGAATGGTCCCTGACTGCCTAAAAGAGGCGGTGGTGAGACCACTCCTGAAGAAACCCTCCTTGGACCCAGATAACTTGAACAACTATAGTCCTGTGGCGAATGTTCCGTTCCTGGGCAAGGTCCTGGAACGGGTGGTTGCCGGCCAGCTCCAGGGGCTCTTGGATGACACTGATTATCTTGATCCATTTCAATCCGGTTTCAGGCCCGGTTTTGGCACCGAAACAGCCTTGGTCGCCCTGTATGATGACCTCTGTCGGGAGAGGGACAGGGGGAGTGTGACTCTGTTGATTCTCCTTGATCTCTCAGCGGCGTTTGATACCATCGACCATGGTATCCTTCTGGGAAGACTCACGGAGTTGGGAGTTGGGGGTACTGCTTGGCAGTGGCTCCGCTCCTACTTGGTGGGTCGCCACCAGAAGGTAGTGCTTGGGGAACATTGCTCGATGCCCTGGACTCTCCATTGTGGAGTCCCGCAGGGATCAGTACTGTCCCCCATGCTTTTCAACATCTACATGAAGCCGCTGGGTGCGGTCATCAGGAGTTTTGGGGTGCATTGCCATCAGTACGCTGATGACACGCAGCTCTATTTCTCCTTTTCATCCTCTTCAGGTGAGGCTGTTAATGTGCTAAACTGCTGCCTGGCCACGATAATGGACTGGATGGGAGCTAACAGACTGAAGCTCAATCCAGACAAGACCGAGACGCTGTTGGTGAGTGCCTTCTCTGCCCAGATGGAGGATGTTCATCCTGTTCTTGATGGGGTTACACTCCCCTTGAAGGAACAGGTGCGTAGCTTGGGAGTTCTTTTTGATCCTTCCTTGTCACTTGAGGCCCAGGTGGCCTCGGTGCCACGGAATGCTTTCTACCATCTTCGCCTGGTAGCCCAGCTACATCCCTATCTGGACAGTGACGACCTCGCCTCAGTTGTTCATGCTCTGGTAACTTCTAGACTGGACTACTGCAATGCGCTCTACGTTGGGCTGCCCTTGAAGACTGTTCGGAAACTATAACTAGTCCAGAATGCAGCGGCCAGATTGCTGACGCGGACCAGAAGGTCCGCTCATATAACACCTGTTCTGGCCCGTCTGCACTGGCTTCCTGTTTGTTTCCGGGCTAGATTCAAAGTGCTGGTTTTGACCTATAAAGCCCTACATGGCATGGGACCGCAATACCTGGTGGACCGCCTCTCCCAATATGAACCTACCCGGACACTGCGCTCAACATCTAAGGCCCTCCTCCGAATGCCATCCCATCGAGAAGCTCGGAGGGTGGTGACTAGAACCAGGGCCTTTTCTGTGGTGGCCCCCGAACTGTGGAACAGCCTCCACGATGAGGTGCGCCTGGCGCCAACGCTACTATCTTTTTGGCGCCAGGTGAAAACCTTTTTGTACTCCCAGGCATTTTAAAGTGTGTTTTAATGGTATTTTCATCATTATTTGTATTTTTGGATGTTGTTTGGTTCTTTTATTGTTTGTTTGTTTTGTTTTCTTGATTTATTGTATTTATATATTGCTTGTTTTTTATCTTTTTGTACACCGCCCAGAGAGTGTTTGGGCTTAGGGCAGTATATAAATTAAATTAAATAATAAAAAAAATAAAAAATAAAAAATCATGTGGTCAGACAGATATTTTTTGGGGGTGAGGGGATTTCATCCATGATCAAAGACAAATTGCTTACATGGATACCAGGAGGTAATGGCATCAGAAGACAAAGGATAGGGTCCCCTTGACAGGTGTGAGAGAATTATTAATGTGGTTCAAGCTCAGATTAATGTGAAGCAGTGGTATGAATACTCTGCCATGTTAGTGTGTGATCATGTCATGTCAGTTTTTGGAACGGTAAAAATGGGATGAGGAAATTAAACTCTCCAGCCTGTCCTTCACCTGTCGTGAAAGTGGTTATGTATCTCCAGCTGGAGCTGCAATAGCAGAAGTAGCAAGATTTTGGTTTTGTTCTCTGGCTCTGCTCTGTCATCAAAGAAATGCTTATCCCTTTACTATGAGAAATGGATGGCACATAGAATGACACAAAGAGATGGGAGGAGGGGAGAGGACCTGCCTGCCTTGGGGTCTCCTAATGGAGTTTAAGGGCACTTGAGGGGGCATCACAGTCCACTAGTATCCATGGCAGATGCTGTGAAAGTAGTTGTGCAGAGGTCAGATTGACCCACAAATTCTATAGCACCTTCTGTTGGAATGCTACTTAGCATTGATATAGCATTTCAAAACACTTTATATATATTATTTTAGCAATCCTTATGCCAGACCTGTAAGATAGGTCACTATTATCACTGATATGGAGCTGAGGCTGAGAGATTAGGTGTCCATAAGGCAATCTTGTAATTGCTAGCTGAGATTTAAACAAAGGATATCCATGTTCACAGCTCACACTCTGAGGGTGTTTCCATACAACCTGTTTACTGAGCATTTGTCTTGTTTCCAGGGAAGTTTAGATGACATTGCATTATCACTTTCCAGTGTGTGATCACTCTCCTTGTCACAAAAAGTTTGCTCTTTTGGGGAAGCAGGTTTGTTGTGCAAAACCTCCCAATCAATTTTAATTGCTCAATCTGATTTTGTCAGGATGTGATTGAATCTACCCCCAAATAGTAATTGTCCAACGGTGCCCTTAGCCACTACACCATAACAGCCTTATACTGTATGTTTTACAGATGGAGCACTGAACCATTGGTTAAGGTTCCTATGCAGGCAATTTAGTACTTACGTTTTGCTTGTAAATGTATTTTAGCAAAGTGGACTAAATACAGCCATTGTCTTTCATACTTAATGCAAAAGAATCAAGCCCCATTAAATGTATTTTATTTATTATTTATATATGGTATTTCTATTCAGAATATTAATATTCTGACTTTCTAAGCGGTGTAGATAAATGTTAAAAAAGAAAACACAGAATAAGAACAATTACAATTAATCATAAAAACAAACTGCCATACAGTTTTGGTGAACAAGATCTCATTTACAGTATTTTATGTCAGTTTGTGCAATCGCAGTAACATTATTTTAGGAGTAAAAACACCTCTGTTATTGAAGGCACTTAAGAATGCCTTTAACTCCTATAGCCATTTGTTGAATATAAAAGCAGAAAAATAAAAGCAGAAAATGATGCAAGTGGCATCCAAAATATAATTTTTTGCAGTTTCCCCCCATTTTATGTTTCTTGGGAGCATGGATTGCCATGCCCATTTGTGAAGCTTTTCAGTATCCTAGACCAGCCTTTCCCAACCAGTGTGCCTCCAGATGTTGTTGGACCACAACTCCCATCAGCCTCAGCCAGCATTGCCAATGGTCAGGAGAGATGGGAATTGTGGTCCAACAACATCTGGAGGCACACTGGTTGGGAAAGGCTGTCCTAGACTAAGGATGAGGGAGAAATTTGATTTAGTTTGTGTCTAAAGCTGAATTTATCAAATTTGAAACAATATGAGAACTGAAAAAAGCCATTCTTTGAAATTTGCACTTATCCAAATTTTGCGATGCAGGTCTCGAACCAGTGTTTACAGACTTGCATATAATAAAGTGTGCATAAAAATGAATATATTAGTTAAAATATTGCCTGCCTTGCCCCACCCTTCAGACCTGACAGCCTTCATAAGGGAGCTGCTTCCAGAAGAAAAGCTATGAGGAGAGAGAGACTCTGGGTTTGTCATCGAGGGAGGGGCTATTTGGGGGGGTAGAAGAGATTGCTATCTACTAACATAATTAGCTTTGCAGTTACTTTTGGATATGAAGGTACTGGATATTTTTACCTGAGCTTTATTAGTGACCTTTATGCTCATTTATATTTTGATGTATACTAAATTAAGTTGTTGGGGTTTTTTTAGTGTTGTAGTGATATTGTATTTTTTAATGTATTGTTAACATACTACTGCATTAAGACTGTCCATTTATGTGAACCACTTTGAGCACAAATGCATTTGTAGAAAATGTGGTATATAAACAAACTGACTACTACTAATGACTACTAAAATAATATTTAAAAAATTGCATCCAAAAATGTGTACATTAATCAGAACTGCATACAAAAATGTATTAGGAGAAATTCGCACTAATAAAATGCTGAAGAATTTTCATGAGGGTTTTTAATCTCAAATTGCTGCAGAAATGCAGAAACTGAATTTAAAATGAGAAACTGAAAGGACTGAAATTGACAGATCATTCCATCCCCTATCCTAGAGGGAATATTGATAGATAGCTGACTGAATCCATCACAGACAGGACAGCACTTGAGACAGCTATAGAATTAAGCTACACTCTCTGGAACTCCCTCCCATTCGATCTCCGCCATGCCCCTTCCCTGGATACATTTCGCCGAGCCTTAAAAACCTGGCTCTTTGGACAGGCCTTCGGGATCCCCGGGGTGGGCTAATTTTTCTATGATTGTTTTAAATTGTTTATTGATTGTCCTACATTGTTCTATTCTGCTGCTATTTAAAATGATTATGGTTGACTGCATTGTATTTTATTCTGTATTTATATTGTATTTTATCAATTTCAATATGTACGTCGCCTAGAGTGGCTTCGGCCAGATAGGCGACACAAAAATTAAATTTTACTTTACTTTACTTACTTTACACCAGCAAAATTACCCTTCTCCCCCAAAATGCATAGCATCTGCCACCTGGAGATATGCCCATCTGTCTCAGTGTGAAAAGATGGAGGTTAATACTAATTTTGCAATTGCTTTATACAAACTAAAGACAAAGCCTGCATTTCTGTGGGATTTTTACCCCATCTTTGTCCCAAGTTCTTTGCAAGAGATGGACTTCAACAAGCAGTTGATAAACAGTGTGGGCAATAAACTGCCAGATGTTCTCTCAGCATGCAAACTAGGTTTATGATCTTCTTTTCAATAAATGTATATCTTGCACCTTTACTATATGTGCAACATACTGGTAAGCCATTTAAATCTGATTTTTATGGGAAGGAAATCTGCATGCGTGCCAGGAGCTCACAACCATCCAGGATGTTTCCCTCTCCTGTCCTTTAGGTTGTATGAATATCCTCATGCTCTCAAAAGTTTTCCTCTAACACATAAATTCCTCCATCAATGCACTGCTCAGTGGACATCAACAGAAAGGGAAGGGACTAAGCTGTTTTCCTGTCTGCCCCCTCCTTTGGTGTTCATAAACACAAGACTATTGCTTGATGATAGTTTTTTGAACTTTCATGAAAGAGAGAGAGAAAAGTCTCTTGGGTCATCTTTGCTTTGTCTCTATTGTCTTCTTGTGGTTTCTTTTAAAACAGGAGGATGGACTTTTAAGTCATCCGCTGTTTGTCTTTCGACAGTGGCATATAGGCTATCATACCACAACTAGACACAAAATAACAAACAATAGATCTGCACTGTTTTCATTTAGAATGCAGCACTGATATGAACAAACAGGGAATAAAACTTAGTGAGCTATTACTTTTCAATTTCTTGCATAAAACTATCTCCTATCTGCCCTTAAGGACATAATTTCATCATCAAGTAAGCACCATTTTGTTGTAGAAAAGTGTGTGTGTGTGTGTGTGTGTGTGTTGAGACTCTGTGTGTTTTTTTTTTTTAAAAAAGAACCAACAAACCATGATTGGGGTATGGATGTCACAATAATCCATAGCATGGATTGTTTGAGCTATGCAGGTGGCGTGAAGGTGGATGAATGGGGAAGCCATGTGGGAGGAGAGAGGAACATTCCTGATTAAACCACGGTTTAAACAAATTGTGCCTTATCGTCTTGTGCAAAACACCAGGCCAGTTCCCTGACATGCTTTCCCAATATGTGATATGAGTTTCTTGTGTAAGTTAAAGAGGTGTGTGTATCTCTCTCTATAAACTGATACATGCTTCATAGAGAAACACATTATCTGAAAACTTGGTCTGATGCTTTCAGGTGTTGCAACAGTACAAATCATTTGCATGCTGAGTGTTTTCAAACCTGCTGAATGTTTTGTCTGTGCATATTGTAATATTCTTGGGGCCGAAACATTTTTAGGTTTATTCGGCAGTGCTGTTTTGGGTTCCAATATACTGCCTACAGTAGTCACACATGGCTGGGTTGAGAATCAGAACTGCCTGTGGAGTTGGAACAGGCTGGAATATGAAGCATGCCAATACTGCTATCAATTAGACAATGACCCAGAAATTCTTGGAAGAATGGTTTTCAGCTCAATCCAGCCTCCAGGGTATATAACCCTATCATTGGGTCTCCGCTGATTCCAGTGTTGGAAGCTGGAACAACTGGAGAATGAGCCAGAAGAAGATTTGGGACGACAAAGAAATTTAATTACTGTCCCTAAGAGAAACAAATCGCTCAGTTAAACAAATGAATAATCAAAGCTCTTGGGCAACTAACTAAGCAGCGATTTCAGTTGAGACACTGTGATTAGGTTTAATATCCATTTCTGGGCCAAAGTGTCATCTAGACAGATGTACTAGTAGTTTGGTTTCCATAATAAAGTTTGTGCTTGTGAAAATATTTTAATGATATCTAGCTATTTTACCAGGCCTCAAATTCTTGCTGATTCTCCAGGTCATAGGACCACTATTTGAGTCAGTTGACCTTATCAACCCTTTCTGCCCTTTCTAAGTCTTATGAAGAACATTAAACTAGCAGATGCAGTTATTGTATAATAAAGTATTGATTTCCTAAGAAGCCCTCTAACATTTTCTTTTTTGGAATTAGCATTTAAGAATTAACTGCAACGAACCCTAAAATGAATTATAAGGCCCTTAAATTCTGAAATACATATCCACTTCCTCCTGTTAAAGCATCCAAAAAGAGCAAGTTTGTATCCTGGATCCAGAACATACATTGTTTAATTTCACTGAAGCCTAAAACAAAAAACATCTATATGTAAAAATGGTATGAAATCAATGCTTTTTAAATGCATCTCTATTATCTCTCATACTGTGATTGATCATTATGTTCAATTATGTTTATTTGCTCCAAGTTTTACCTAGCAGAAGTTTCCCTTTCCTCTGAGAACTTTATAAATTTCCCTCCAGTACTTTTTATTTTCTGCTGCAGTGTCTCTTAGTAAGACTAGATGTGGTCAGCAGGCATCAAAACAAGTGAGGCATTTGTTATGGATATGGGATGGCTTATCTTTACTTCTCTCCCACAAGCAAAATTCTCAATAGAATCTATCCAATCAAAAACACAATCCTAGTTTTCAGTTGAAAATTTACTGTGCAACAAGCTTTATGATAACACTTTCAAGGGCATCAAAATAAGTGGTACTGACAGCATCTCACTGAGTAATAATATAGTGACACTCCAAAAATATGTAAGTGAATGTATTGTTGTAAGTTCGACCATTCCGTCTCTGTGACTGGTCAGGGAATTTAACAAAAGAGCCTTAATAGCCCATAATGTCTGGGAATGTCCCCCTGTCCCACCCCAATAGCTGGAAATATTTCTCCAATCTTTGGTATATAATGCCCATTACAGCTTGGAGAATTGACACCCCTCAGAGCTACGGGGAGTGGCAGAGGAACAGGCTAGAGGCAGTTTCACAGTTTGAATGGAGGAACAAAATTCAACTCCAATATTTGGAATTGTGAGATGGCTAATAGTGCAGGTACTTCCTCTGGAAAACAGATGCATGATTAGCAGAATTGTAACCTGCTATTAACTTCCAATATATTCTGCTTGCATCTTTCTAAGTAAAGCGAACGATTGAGACTTTCAACAAAATGTTGCAGTGTGGGAAGTTGCTGTTCATATGCCAGCCAGCCAGCCATGCCCCTTTCCAGGATATTCCATTCTATTCTCCTGTCCGGGTAGTATAACATGTGTAGTGTGTGATTACCAAGCACAATAAACTTTTTTTTTTAGAGCAGTGACATCTTACATCTTGTCATATTGGATGTCACTAGGAAGAGAAGAGGTGGAATTGTAGGGCTGTTTCCATAGTACTACAAATAACATCCCACCCCCCACCCCCGGCTTGCCACCAACACCTAAGACTGTGCACCTACCTGAAGGCTTTTTTAAACTGGGTTAGTATTTGGTTGTCACTCTGGTGGATGATTGTTGCCAAATTACAAAATATGTTGATCATACTTTGGAAAAAAATATGCATAACATTACTAGATCAGGGCTGCACCAGCAGCTTTCCCTTCAAAATATGAGTCAACATTGAACAAGCTTCTAAAGAAGTTTTACTAATATAACATATACTTTGGCTCTGTCAGACCCTGTGCCAACTGTGACTTGGTAGCTGGCCGACTTCTGCTTAACGCTGATGCAGTTCACCAATCCCTGAAATACAATATTTCTGTCACACCATGTTTTGTCTTCCTGAAACTTGTGAGGGTAGCCAGTTCACATCTCAGTCTTTCTCTTGCTTTTTCCCTAAATTACAGTTCTGAATATCTTCCTGACAAACAGATTTAGACTAAATATGTTAAAAAACAATCAATTGCTTCTTTTTTGTAGGAGTAAGTCTCCAAAATGAAGGATGTCCTATTTCAATGTCATTTCATGCAGAAGTTTCCTTTAAGTTCCCTTTATCAAAAGGTCTTTTGTCTGGAAGATACTAGAAAGGATGTGCTATTGAACTACTTTCCTTCATGGCCCAATGAACAAAGAGAAGACAACTCTCCCATTACCTGGGGATATGCAAGAAGGTAATTAGTTGACAAATAATTAAGCTATGCATAATTGAAATACTACAGGAATACTGCTTCAGTGTCCAGGATAGACTGTGTTCGGAAAGGAGATCTGGTTGGCCAACAGTAACTCTCTTAGCTGGAAAACCATGTCTTCTTGGTAAAATAAAACATTTTTTGCTTGCAGATATGCATCTTGATGCTGGTACATCTGATGGCACGTCTACAATTTTGAAAAGAAATGCATGTGCACTGAACATCTCCCCCGTATATCTCAAGTGAGGCCTTTCTATTGCAGACATTTCTTACTTATCTGTATATTGTGCAGTGGGTCAGTGTCATCTGTGAAGTCTAGATCAGTGGTTCCCCAACTTTTTTCCCCACATACCACTTGAAAATTGCTGAGGGTCTTGGCAGACCCCTTAAAGATTTTCCTGTCCATTGTAGCAATTGTAATGTCCTCTGCTAGATGCTGTATGATTTTTTCATTGTGTTTTTGCAGGCATTCCATGGACCACATGAATTAAGCTCATGGACCACTATTGGGCCATGGACTTCAGTTTGGGAATCCCTGGTCTAGACAATAATTTTATGAAGTTGGTCTAATAGCCAAGATGGCTATATTCTACCTCCACCATTGCAGGCAGTGTGCCTCAAGAATACCAGTTGCTGGGAACCAAAGGAGCAGAGAGTGCAGCTGTGCTCAGGTTCTGCTTGCAATCTTCCTATTGGGGCACCTGGTTTGCCACTGTGAGCACAGAATGTGAATGACCTGATTCAGCAGGCTCTTCTTATGCTCTTATGTGTAGGCATGTCAAGAAAAAAGATCTAGAAGAGAAGTCATGATGGTCATCATTAGGGATGGTGATGACGTTCATTAAAAGTGAACACAAGCGGGAGCTTGGATAGAGTTTGCATGCTCATGAACAAAACAGTATGGCGGCTCCCCTGTGAGTGATTGCAATCAGGCTGCAGAACCAATGTTTAAAAAAACCTGTTTCATGCTGAAATTCCCATCACTGTTCTCAAGCTTGGACTTGCAACTCTGCTCATTTCCCTGTCGTTGTTCTTGTGGTTCCCATCAGATCTTATGTGCTTAAATGTATATTTGAACTGCCTGTGCTCCCCCCTCCTCCCTCTTATCTGGTTGCCTGCTAAAGACTTTGAATAGTTCTGTTGTTAAACCGATAGGTCTCGTTGTTTAACAAATATGCCAGTTTCCCAGGAATAAGCTGCATCGAATTCACTGGAGCTTACTTATGAGTAGACAGGTTTGGGATTACTCTGTAAGACTTCAAAGAAAGATTCCTCAGCCAAGGGACAGTGAACGGCAGTATTAAACACCCCTAAAAGAAAACCTTCAGTTTTAAAAATCTCCACCCTTCCCTCCCCACTCTGATCTGGCTGCATGGAAAAATGTTTGAATGCCTCTGTTGTTAAAACTATAGGTCTATTTAACAAATATGCTTCTTTCCAGGAATTAAGTGGAGCTTACTTCTGAGTAGACAAGTTTGGGAGAGGAGAAGAGAGATCACTGACGACATTTTCAAGCTTGGAAGGTCAAAGCTCAACAACAGCTTTTTTAGCTGAGCAAAATGCTGAGATTACTAACAATATTTTTGCAATGGACCAAGAAGTACTTAAGAACATAAGAACATAAGAAGAGCCTGCTGGATCAGGCCAGTGGCCCATCTAGTCCAGCAACCTGTTCTCACAGTGGCCAACCAGGTGCCTGGGGGAAGCCCGCAAGCAGGACCCGAGTGCAAGAACACTCTCCCCTCCTGAGGCTTCCGGCAACTGGTTTTCAGAAGCATGCTGCCTCTGACTAGGGTGGCAGAGCACAGCCATCATGGCTAGTAGCCATTGATAGCCCTGTCCTCCATGAATTTGTCTCATCTTCTTTTAAAGCCGTCCAAGCTGGTGGCCATTACTGCATCTTGTGGGAGCAAAGTCCATAGTTTAACTATGCGCTGAGTAAAGAAGTACTTCCTTTTGTCTGTCCTGAATCTTCCAACATTCAGCTTCTTTGAATGTCCACGAGTTCTAGTATTATGAGAGAGGGAGAAGAACTTTTCTCTATCCACTTTCTCAATGCCATGCATAATTTTATACACTTCTATCATGTCTCCTCTGAGCCGCCTTTTCTCTCAACTAAAAAGCCCCAAATGCTGCAACCTTTCCTCGTAAGGGAGTCGCTCCATCCCCTTGATCATTCTGGTTGCCCTCTTCTGAACCTTTTCCAACTCTAGAATATCCTTTTTGAGATGAGGCGACCAGAACTGTACACAGTATTCCAAATGCGGCCGCACCATAGATTTATACAATGGCATTATGATATCGGCTGTTTTATTTTCAATACCTTTCCTAATTATCGCTAGCATGGAATTTGCCTTTTTCACAGCTGCCGCACACTGGGTCGACATTTTCATCGTGCTGTCCACTACAACCCCGAGGTCTCTCTCCTGGTCGGTCACCGCCAGTTCAGACCCCATGAGCGTATATGTGAACTTCAGATTTTTTGCTCCAATATGCATAATTTTACACTTGTTTATATTGAATTGCATTTGCCATTTTTCTGCCCATTCACTCAGTTTGGAGAGGTCTTTTTGGAGCTCTTCGCAATCCCTTTTTGTTTTAACAACCCTGAACAATTTAGTGTCATCAGCAAACTTGGCCACTTCACTGCTCACTCCTAATTCTAGGTCATTAATGAACAAGTTGAAAAGTACAGGTCCCAATACCGATCCTTGAGGGACTCCACTTTCTACAGCCCTCCATTGGGAGAACTGTCCGTTTATTCCTACTCTCTGCTTTCTGCTTCTTAACCAATTTCTTATCCACAAGAGGAGCTCTCCTCTTATTCCATGACTGCTAAGCTTCCTCAGAAGCCTTTGGTGAGGTACCTTGTCAAATGCTTTTTGAAATTTCTAATGTGAACTGTGTTTCAGAGCAATCTGAGCCAGCACGACAAAAATGGCAAGGACCGAATGAGCACAAACAAGCAATGAGCCCCATCCCTAGTCATCATCAGCAACAACAAACAAGCTCACCATACCGTGACTCCTGACAGGCATAGAAGCTCCAGTGCTTGTATGCAATCCCTTTACCTTAAAATGCCTTCCACTTCATTTCAATGGAGAAACCAAGTTCACATTTTTGAGCATTTAGACTGGAACTCTTCCATGGAAATGAATGAGCGTAATTATAATTAATATCAGTGTAAACACTGATAGTGAACAATGTGCAACATCTATATGTGTTTTTAAGATTTAAGGGATCTATCTGTTCTGAATTTTATGATTTCACAAAGTCTTTGGAGAGGGAAGCTGTGCCTCCAGTACCTTTGACCGAGGTCTCCTGGGTCAACTAGCCAGAACAGGACTAGGGTGAACACTGTTATGAAGGCTCAAGGCCTTTCTGGTAGGACAGACCTAGGAGATAGCATTGAGGGACTCTTATCTCACTCTATGGCCTTTGGCCTAAGGGATGGCTCAGGGTTTAGTTCTGTCGCCTTTCCCTTTTAATATTTACATTAAGCCACTGGGAGATGTCATCTGAAAGTTTGGGCCAAAGTGTCCTAAGTATGCTGATGATATGCAGCTCTACCTCTCATTTCAACCTACTAGTCCCAGGGAGGCTGTAGAGATCTTGAATAGGTGTCTGGAGACAGTTTTGGGATGAATGTGAGTGTACAATCTAAAATTTAATCTGGATAAGAGGGACGTACTGTGAGTGGAAAAATCTCCTGATCTGTATGGAGGGATATATGACCAGTGTTGGATGGGGTTGCACTCCCCCTCAAGGATGAGGCACATAGCTTGGGGGTTATCCTGGATTTGGCACTGATGGATGTGCAAGTGACATTGGTGGCTGGTAGTGCCTTTTATCTGCTGATCACCACCTGTCCCTGTATTGGAGAAAGCAGACCCTGACACAGCCATTCATACTCTGGTTACATCCAGCTTAGACTGCTGTAATGCACTATGCTTGAAGCTTCCTTTGAAGAGCGTTCAGAAACTTCAGCTGGTGGAAAATGTAACTGTCTGGCTGCTAGTAGGGACCAAGTGACCAGAGCACATGGCACTAATTCTATACCAGCGGCACTGGTTGTTAGTGTACTTCTGGGCCCAATTTACAGTGATGGTTATTATCTGTAAAGCCATAAATGGATTGGTACTAGATTATTATTAGTCCTTTTTTACTGTGATAATTGCCTTGACAGATAGCCCTGAAATGTGACATATATAACAAATTCGATGAATCCCTTCTTCGCTGGGAAACAAGTACCACTATTTTCTTCTGTAAAGTCTTAAGAATATAAGAACATAAGGAGACCCTGCTGCATCAGGCCACTGGCCCATCTAGTCCAGCATCCTGTTCCCATGGTGGTCAACAAGATGCCTATGGGAACCCCACAAGCAAGACATGAGCGCAACAGCACTCTCCCCTCTTGTGGGTTCCAGCAACTGATATTCAGAAGCATGCTGCCTCTGGCCGTGGAGAAAGAGCATACCCATCATGGCTAGTACCCACTGAATTTGTCTAATTTTTTAATCCAAGTTGGTAGCCATCACTACAAATTCCATAGTCCAACTATGCACTGTGAGCAGTAGTACTTTCCTTTCTCTGTCCTGAATCTTCCAACATTCAGCTTCATTGGATGTCCACGAGTTCTAGTGTTATGAGAGAGGGAGAAAAACATTTCTCTAACCCCATTCTCTATGCCATGCATAATGACTTCTGTCATGTCATCTTTTACTTGCCTTTTCTCTTGATAGTTCATATAAGGATTACCATTCTTGCTTTGCTTTCACTAAACCTTATAGATCAGTAATTCAAATATCCAGGTTAGGAGGTTCAGATTGCTTTCTTTTTGTAAAAAGTGGTATCATTTACATCAAAGTCCCAAGCTGTTATCACCATCACCATCAGCAACCCTTATTACAAAATACATCATTTGTTTAACATCATGCATTTGTTCTGTTTCATATGTTTATCATTTACTGGTCTATAGCCCTGGTGTCCAACGTTGCTACTCACCGCATGTGGTGAAACAGATATTGACCTGTGCAAACTTGGTGCTTTACTTCTACCACCTGTTTTTAAATAAGTTTTAAAACATAATTCTTTTAAACATCTACCAGTTCAAACAAGTGTCCACCCTTAACAATCACAGATTCATCCTTGGGTCCTATACTCTGCAAAATGCACTTTGATATCTACAATTCCCAACTGTCTCAAGAACTTGTGAAAGTTCTTTCTTTGGAGAGGCACCTTTTTGAGACAGATATGATTTTATTTCAAAACACTCAACATTTAAAAGATGTTTCAAATGTGGACTCGTATTTTAAATTGAAATGAGTCCACAGTTCTAAAATACAGTGATTCCAAAACTGTTTCAATTTTTTATTCAACACGCCTCTGCAAATCAACTTTGTCTGAGGTACAAAATTGTGAAATCAAAATACAAGTCACAGATGAAAAGGAAATGGACTGCCTTCAAGTAAATCCCAACTTATGGCTACCCCATGAATAGGGTTTTCATGGTAAGTGATATTCAGAGGGGGTTTCCCATTGCCTCCCTCTGAGGCTAGTCCTCCCCAGGTGGCTAGGGCCTGCTCAGCTTGCCACAGCTGCACAAGCCAGCCCCTTCCTTGTCCGCAACTGCCAGCTGGGGGGCAACTGGGCTCCTTGGGACTATGCAGCTTGCCCACGGCTGCACAGGTGGCAGGGCACGTAACCCCTAAGCCACTCACAGTGGGGGTGATCTTTAGCTGGCCCTTGACACCCAGGAGACACGAGCGGGGATTTGAACTCACAGACTCTGGACTCCCAGCCAGGCTGTCCTCTCCACTGTGCTATACCAGCACCTACAGGGCACAGATACTGGATGAAAATGTGGAGGCGGAGTTGAAATGTAGTCTAACTGAAGTTATGTCTGATTTCCCTGCACTGCTAATGAAAAAGGCATGTCAGATTTCTCACTAACGGTATCAATAAATAATTAAAAACATTATTGTGCATTTTTCCACCCTCAAAAACACAGTTTTTTGTGTCATGTGGCAAAAATATTAACTCATTCACCACAATCTTGGCAAGTATGGAAAAAACCATTGGTCCCTGATGATCTGTAGGAAAGCATGATTGTTATTACTTTTATTTCATTCCCATATTCCTGGTCCCTGCCATTCTCTGGCCAAATGGCTTCTTCCAACATTTCCCCAAATCCACTGCTTACTTCTTAAATGACATCCTCTTTGCCCAAGTTTTTGTGTAAACCTTGCATAGACAAAGGAATCCTATAAAGTCATGATTGAGGCTGCCTAAACTGTAAGGAGTAGCATAAAGGAGATTTATGGCAGGATAAGATTGAACCCAATCTTCTTTGACTCTTCAAAATATCTAATTAGTGCTTAAACAATTTTTATAAGATCACCACTCAATAAGGCCCAATCCCTTAATTTTCAACTCATGTAAGCATTTCTCTGTCATGTTAGAAACCCTCATATGCTATTTCCTGTTCTCTTTTGGATATAGAATCTGACAAGATCCTTTTCCACCATCTGCTCATTAAAATGTCAAGTGTTTTTAAGTGTGAATGAAAAACTGGTCTCAGGTTCTTAAATATTCTTCCCTACCAAGCACTGGCTACTTTTTTTATGATAGCGTAAGGTAACTGTGCCGTCTACTGAAGAACTGTGTCAAGTTCCTTTGTTTGATTATGTTTGTACCACATCCCACCCCACCCCACCCCACCCCACCCACATATCCTCATTGCATTTAGTAATCAGAGTCTAAAAGGCTACATTGTACATTCAACCTAACAAGTATAACTCATTGTAGATTCTTCATAGTTAGAAATGCCTATCTACCCTGGGAGAAATCCCATTGACCTTAAAGAACAGATGGAGACAAGACAATGCAAAATCTGTTGGAATCCTGAGAATGTCTCTGTCTTAACATTTTGAAAGTATCTAGTCTTTAGGAGTGCAGAATGAAGCTAATGAAAACACATCAGAAAGGTTCAGTTGGTCTGTTCTCAGCCAAAAAGGTTTGCAGTAGACCCTTAACTGAAACTGAATAAAGCCATGGCAGCAAAAGTAATTTATAATTGCACTCAGCGGCACAGGTATAATGGCAGAAAATGGGACTCATTTTAATAAGGCTCCGATTTGGGAGACCAGGGTTTGAATTCCCCCACAGCCATGAAGCTCCCTAGGTGACCTTGGGCCAGTCACTGCCTCTCAGCCTCAGAGGATGGCAATGGCAAACCCCCTCTGAATACCGCTTACCATGAAAACCCTCTTCATAGGGTCGCCATAAGTCGGAATCGACTTGAGGGCAGTCCATTTCCATTTTCAAATTAATAAGTTCAAATGCACAACTAGTGGACTGGACCATGGAGGGCTGCTAAGAGGTCATGGGAGCATGGCCAAATTGTTCTGGTTCTCTCCCATCCTCCGTTGCAAAGATACTGTAGACACTTAATCATTGCTATTTTATAAATAGTTAGCGCCTAACTAAACTGAAAAATGTCTGACTTTGGTTCAGAAGGGGTCCCTGATGCCACAGTTGCTTCTCTGCTGGGAAAAAGGTGTGCAGCCTATCCTTCCTATTCCTATCCTCCTCCTTTGCATTTTATATGCATCAATCCCACTTGCGTCCAATTGATTCAATTGATTGGGAGCAAACATACTTGCAGAAGAGGACCAGTACCACACACATGGAGGGAGAGCATGTGGGGGAACTGGAAATAACTGCAACCTCTTCTATGCTTTATTATAGCCCCTGCAGTAGCCTAAGCACATCCTCTTAATGCTACCATGTATTATGCAATGGCATGAAGAGAGTCCTCGTTGCCTGATTCATTGGTATGCAGACTTCCCAAAGCCCATGTCTAAAAACTGTGTGGGGCAATGTGAAGACCTTTGGATGAGGCTGGTATGTATTGGCTAAGGCTCAGCAGCTAGAGTTAATCAATACATTTATATGTCACCTCTCCTCCAAGGAGCTCAAGAAGGTGTACACACTTCTCTTCTTCACCATTTTGTCCTCACAACAATCCTGTGAAGTAGGCTAGGTTGAGAAATAGTGACTGACCCAAGCTCAGTCAGTGGGCTTCATGGCCAAGTGGGGATCCGGCCTCTCAGGTCCTAGTCTGACACTCTCACCACTACCCCACCTGGCTCTTTGCACCTTAAAATGTTTTAAGGGCTGCCTGCACAACATACAACGTAGAGCACATTTAAAACACATTACTTCCCCTGAAGAATTCTGAGAACTGTAGTTAGTTAAGGTTGCTGGAAATTGTATCCCTATGAGGGGTAAATTGTATCCCTTGCATCCCTGTGAGGATTCTGTGGAGGAGAGAGAATGTGCTTTAACTGTATGGTGGTGTATGTAGTCATAATGTAATATGGTTTTTCTGCCCTTGGATCTTTAGAAGTGCATATTGAAGTGGGAAAAACAACTTGATGGTGGGCTTAGTAAGACATACCAGTTTCAGTTATTTTGGGTCATCCCTCTCACTTGCCCTTTTAATCCAGTCCTTCTAGTCAATAGTTACTTTACTACATTAAAAGTGACGCCATCCATTTTCATATTTAGAATGATGGATGAGATTAGCATTTCCACAGTTTAATATTTTACCAAGTGATCCATCTACAGGGAGTTTCAGTTTCTGTTTTCTTTACAATGCCTGTCAACTGTTATATCATCTAACATCTCTTCTCTACCTCTGGAGATATTTCCCAATTTTCTGTCTAAGAACTTAGCATTTCAAATGCCCCTTTGTTCTCTACCCAATGCTGTATCCAGCTTGCAGGGTCACAACTTGATTGGTTCCTAGTTTATCTGCTGTCTTTTTCTAAATCCACATTTAGATCAACACTCGGTGCAATAATAATCACATTTATGTCTAATTTGCTTTACTGGTAATACTTTGTTATATTAAAGAAAATTTCATCTGGAGTGATAATTGTTATTTTAACATCTAGGAATGAGGGACACAAAAAGTGTTTCTAGATTAGGCACTTACTGCAGGCATTTTTTGTTCACTCATTGTTTATGGGGCATCTCCATTACAACATTATCCACATCGTTGTCCTTACGCATTTCCCTGTGCCTCTTTTGTCTTTTTTCAGACCACCAGAAAATCTGACTTAAAAAAGAGAGAAAAGAACAGAGCAATAGAAATGTCTCCTCCACAGGGTGTAGATTCCTTTAGCATTTTTTTTTCCTGAGAGGGAGGTATGGTTTAGACATACTAATGCGCTGGTCAGTACAGTCGTAATCAGTCTTTTAATTTACACTTTTGTCTTATATGATTTTTTTTTAAAAAAAATTCACGTTAGTGTTTACATTAAAAATATTTTAGTACAATTTTAAGAATTGATTTTAAAAATACATAACTCCCTGCTCCCACTAACACCTTTTCAAATCTACTTGCTCATTTCACTGGGTGATCAGTTGTAGTAAAATATTTTTTTTAAACATTGACATTCATTCTTCTCTTATGCACACTATGGCTATCTAATGTGGCCCTATATAACATGGAAGAGTTGTATACTCTTACAACAGGAAAGGTATTGTTTTTCGCCCCTTTCAGAAGGGTAGCTGTGTCACCAGAGGTTCAGTCAATGAATGTGGGGTGTGGGGATGCTGTCATGGTGGCAGGCTCTTCCCTCCATCCTATACACATTGCAATGCATGTCTGCAACATGTCTGCATGTATACTTGCCTCTAAATGATTGGGGATCCTGCCTTGGCAGGGAAGAGCTATGTACTAATGGCCTCTCAAAATTCCCCACCCTATTTGTGCAGATCATTTGTTGGATTTCTCTTTGGGGGCGGGAGGAAAAATTATCCAACAGTTTCTTGGGGATGGGGTTTACCATGCAGAGAGAGAGAGAGAGAGAGTTGTGGTAGTGGCGGTGGATGGCTGCTGCCACCAAAGAAAGAGAAGAAAGGAAAGGAAAAGTGGAGAATATTTGGGTAAAATCCGCAATGGGACATGAGCTCACTTGTATAGGTGTAGGAACATTGCAGATATGCATCTGAACTTGCATCACAACATGTGTAGGCAGATCCTCCTGCTGCAGCATCACCAACCCCACATCTTCATTAAATGTGTGAAGCCCCAGACACTCTTCTGAAAGTAAAAGGTAAAGGTGTCCCTGCACTTGTAGTGCGAGTCGTTTCCGACTCTTAGGGTGACGTCTTGCGACGTTTACAAGGCAGACCGTATATATGGGGTGGGATTGCCAGTTCCGTCCCCAGCCTTTCTTTACCCCCCAGCATATGCCGGGTACTCATTTTACCGACCACGGATGGATGGAAGGCTGAGTGGACCTCGACCCCTTTTACCGGAGATTTGACTTCCTCCTTCCGTTGGAATCGAACTCCGGCCGTGAGCAGAGCTTCGGCTGCGTTACTGCCGCTTACCATTCTGTGCCACGGAGGGTCTGAAAGGGGCTCTTAACTTGTTTCTATCTGCTATACTGTGTACTGTGCAAACAGAAAGCAGAGGTAAAAACAATGTCTTTAATATGATGTTATGATCTCAGGTCGATAAGCCCAGACTCTGCAGGTTTCTGTGCATTGGTAGTGTATTCAGGATTTCTCTGAGCAAAGGGATTTAGTTTCCACGATGACTAATGTTCATGCACAGATGCATTTGGGACATGCGAGCAGGCTGCAGCCTATGCTTCAGGGTATGAGCCTCCCCCACTGTCTTCCCCATGGATGACTCTGATGCTTGACACAACTTTGTATTTCATTTGCATATCCTAGTTTATATGTATCAATACCTCTAGGAAGTTAAGTTGGTGGGTGCCTAGGATATCGCCCTCACTGTGATTTGCAGTATTCCAAAGCCATCCTATAAGCAAAGTCAATTTTTTAAAAACATTTTTAAAAGGGCACAAAGGGGCAGGAGATCTGGGGTCCACCACAAATAACCTAGGGTCACCTCCTTGCAGCTCCTCTGCTCTGATGGATCCGAAGAATGGGGTGCAATACAGCATTTACGTTTCAGAAGATAAGGAGATACGAGAAAGGACAGCAGCCCTATTCGTATGTACATTATGCATTGGGGCAGAACTGTGCAGTCTCCCTGTCTCTCACCATCCAGCATTGAACATAGACATCTGCAAAATGGAAGCCTTTCAGTGTAGACGTCTGTGCACATAGGCTTCCACAAGGCTGGAAACCCTGTTTGATTGGCATTCCCAATCCTCTGGATGTCTACACACATAGAATTCCCTTTTGCAAACACACACACTCAACATACAGGGATCAGGAAGAGGAAAGTCATGCAGTTTCAGGGGTAGGGCCAGTGGTGCTGATCCATTGCCTCTTGTACTCATGTAGCATCCTTGCTGCGCTAAATTCATTAAGGAATGCAACAGTCCTGGCCAATTCCTGGCATACATCATGAACCAAGTGTACCTGTCTTTGTTTCCTTGATTGCTTCATGCTTATGTTGTTGTTTGGTTGACATCATGAGGGATGGGCTATTAGTCAAGAGTTTTGTTTGCATAGCCAGCTGAGTAATTGGAGATGACATTGCTTTACACCCTTCTAATGGGAGGAGATGGTGTTAGAAACTCAGGAACCTGTCTTATATATCTCAGTACTGTCAATACTGGCTGCTAAGTGACTTTCCAGGGTTTCAGACAGAGAACATTCTCAGCCCTAACTGGAGATGTCAGGGATTCAGTCACTGAGTTATGGCCTATCCTCAAATGATTGCATAAAATGTTTGGAAATAATCTTTACTAGGCTACTTCCATTCTCTGCTTTACAGTGCTTGATGACTGTATGTTAATGGCAACTTATTTATTTATTACATTTATAACCCGCCTTTCTTTTCATCATAGAAACCCAAGGTGGCTTACACATGGTTCCCAGGTGGTCTCCCATCCAGGCACTGACCAGACCTGACCCTGCAGGGTGCTGGCCTCTTGTGCCTTCAGACCATATAGCCTGGGATCAACTTAGCAAGCTCACATAAATCTAGTCTTTTCTTTCCTGATGATCACCCTGTTGAGGTACACTTTTTGTGGTTCCTGGAATCCCATATGAAATGTGGGTGCTTCTTGTAGAGCTTTTGTCACCAAGTTTATTTAAATTAAATTTAAATATAGATCTTCAAATCTGTCTGTCATTTTTTGTATAGAACTTTTTGGTCTCCCAATCACGTTCTTTTTTCCTGTGAACAATAACAATACAAATTAAGACACAAACCACATTTAAAGGTGACATTAGTAAGACACTGCAAATGGTCCAATCTTCAGACCGCTTCAGGCATTCTGTCTCCTTGCATATGGAGATTAAATACTGGAAAACCCTAAAATATAGGTCAGAAATCCACTGGGCAGGAAAGAAATAGTGAGTGATCTGTGCACCTAGAGGGGATTGATTGTCACATTCATCTGCTCTTTTAAAAATAAATAGCACACTTCTAAGGATATAGCTCTGCAGGAATTTCATAACATCATGGTGTTAGAACAAATTAAACCAGAACTATCACTAGAAGCTAAAATGATGAAACTGAGGTTAGCATACTTTGGACACACAATGAGAAGACATGATTAATTAGAAAAGATAATAATGCTGGGAAAAACAGAAGGGAGTAGAAAAAGAGGAAGGCAAAACAAGAGATGCATTAATTCCATAAAGGAAACCACAGACCTGAACTTACAAGATCTGAACAGGGTGGTTCATGACAGATGCTCTTGGAGGACGCTGATTCATAAGGTCACCATAAGTCGTAATCAACTTGAAGGCACATGACAACAACAACAACAACAGCGTAAATCCCACTGAGTTCAAGTACAGTTCCATGTCAACCTGCCCATGCCTTAAGATCCACAGGAAAGGCTCTACATTTTTAAGTACCATCTTTAAGGGAAGCTGGGAGGGGGTCTATGACCTGCCAAAAGGCCTTCTCAGTAATAGCACTCAGGTTGTGGAAGCTTTGGCTGCTGCCAACATTGTTTAGTTTTAGGCACTAGCTGAAGACCTGCTTTTTCCATCAGATTTTTTAAAAATACAGAGTGATGCCTGGACTGCAGAAAACTGATATATGATTTATCTATTATATTGGTGATTTTAAACCATTTCTTTTATTATTGATGGTTTTATTGGCCAGAGAATGTACAAAATTCAGCCAAGGTATGCACATTCCTCAAGGCCTGTTGGGAATTATGCCTAATCACCAGAGAATGTACAAAATTCAGTCAATATATGCACATTTTTGTTATAGATTATGTATGTCGACTAGGAAATGTGTACAGTTCCCTCTTTGTGGAAGGTTAATGTGCACATTTTCCATGAGGCCTAGTGAATGTGCACAATGGCCAATTGTTATGCACATTAACTGTTCAACTTACACTCCAATTAACAGACATAGATTGATGGATGTCATCTGATAACATTTCATACACTTCAGTCCATTAAATGTTGTGCTATACAAACAATTATTTTTAGTCTAGGGTACTATAAATCTCTTGAGAACATCAGAAGTTGGCATAGAGTGTTGTGGGGAAAGGGTGAATTGGCAAGAGTTGTCCCAGTTTGTTCCTGTGGGAGCCTTCCTTTCACTAGCTTAAAGGCCCCTCTGCAAATATAAGGCTTTTCATTCATGAACTCAGAATCTAAGCTTTCTTGTTATTGGAGACCTTATGATCAATTTAAAACAATGCTATGTTTAGTGAGGGGGCCAAGAACACTTGGGGGGGGGAGTCACAAGTACATTTGCTAATTATTCCTGAACACTGTACATCCAGTATAAAGATCACTCTAGTCAAAAGGCAAGATGCTGAGTTGCTATGATATCTAAGCTACTCCTGATATTTTGCACTGCTTTCAAGGCTGTTTATCTTTCTTTATTTCTATCAAAGGTCTGAAGACCAAACCAGGCAGCCTGCTGTTCTTTCTGATATTTAGCTGGAGCTTTCATCTGCATCTTGATGAATGAGAGAAATCATGGGAAACTGTGTCTGTTACCAGACTCATTAGTTTTTGTCTTGTATTTACTTAGAAAAGTGCCTTCTAGTTGAAGATCTCTCTAGCTTTGGGGAAGAAGGGAGGCAAACAAGGCACTTGGCGAGATTTTCCTTGTCAAGGGCACCTGGGGACTGGCAGTGATTGTGATGACTGTATCATCTTCAATGCAGGATATCAATGCACTTCTCTCTCTTAAATCACACACACGCAAACTCTCTGCAGAACTTACTGCCGTTTCAGGCCTGAAAGAGTACTCTGGCTGACATAGGCCTTAAAAAAAACAAACCCCCAAAACACCACTGTATGGGGTAGAATAAATTCCTAAACCTGTAATTCAATGGAGTAGGTTTGATAAAATGAAATATTCTTCCTTTGACAAAACTGCAGAAAATGCTTTGTTTGAGTTACAGTATAGTACGCTGCACGCAAAATTCCTCATGGAAATAAGTTGCATTTTTACTCTTTGTTAATTTTTTTTAATGTGAATATTGGTAAAGAACAGCACATTAGGACGGTCCAAAGGCCCACCCCAGGGGGATCCAGGACTGAATTGTGGCTTGTGATTGGGACAGAAACATTTCCTGAACAGATCCAGGACCTGCTGAGGTGGGCGCAACATGGTGTAGGTTGTCTTGGGCCATACTATGTCCATCTTCCATGTGGATTGCTCTAGGCCATGACTTGTGTGCTTCAAGGTCTCCAGTGCCCCAAAAAGGTGGTGATTTCACTGCCCTTTGGCATATCAGAAGACTCAGAGAATGTGAAAAATGCTAAAAGCGTCTAGAACCTGTAACCCTCCCAGAGGTTGGGTGTAGAGGAATTAATTAATCCTGTTCTCCACCAAAACCTTTCTCCAACTATGACTTTGGAGAAATTCCCTTTGCTTTGTATTTTGATATGAACCTACCTAATTCACACTTTGTAAAACAATATGCAAATTGAAATGCACCTGTCCTTTGAAACTTGCACTCTGAATTTTCCAGTGCAGTTTCCCAACCAAATAATCTGCATATTCTTTAGGGCAGAGGTAGAGATCTTCAAGCCTGGGCACCAAATGCGGCCCTCCAGGCCTCTCTGTGATCCTTGGGACTCTCCACAGGCCAAACCCCTCACTGGCCAGGCTTGATACCTCACATGTTTTTGCTTGGCTGGAATTTGTATTTGAATTCTGATAAGCTTCTTGCTTACCTGGATAGAGAATAGAGAGGAGTGTGTGAGTCTGTGTAGTCTACTATTCAACAGTAAACTTTGTATTTGTTGCTTTACCCCCTTTTGCCTCTGCCCCCTCTCACCACTGGCCCTTGGAAGGCTGCCCAGCAGGAAATGTGGCCCTCAGGCCGAAAAAAAATTCTGTACCCCTGCTTTAGGGGAAAGTATGCATAAAAATGCCGATGATCAGTCTGCTGGGCTAAGTTCACATGTTCAAACAAACCATAGTTTAGCTAAACAAACCATGGCTTAGTGTTATTTGTGTGGCCTCAGGCAAATTCAGTTTCCTTATAATGTGAAAATGGTGCCTTACAAGCAAGTTGGTGTGCAGCATGAGGTAAATCTGTAATTATTTGGAAAGAAACAGTTCCTTTGTAAACCCAGTTGATGGAGACTTTTTAGAAATAAAGTAAAAAATGAGTGAGAACTCGGCTTTCCCCTTGTATCTACAGAAGATGCATTAAGAAGAGTCAGGGGCAAACATGAGCTTCTGTTCATGCCCAGTGGTCCTTCGGGGAGGAAGGGTGGGGTATACATTTAATAAAGAATAAACACATTAGCAATTGCATGAATGGTTTTTTAAAAGTAAATGGCAGATTGGTGGGGCAGCTAATCTGGATTGGGACCCTAGTGTAGGAAGTAGAGGGCTTTACTCACCATGGTCCCAGTCCATATCACAGGATATTTGCAGAGCTTGGAAAAGTTACTTTTTTGAACTACAACTCCCATCAGCCCTAGGCAACATGGCCACTGGATTAGGCTGATGGGAGCTGTAGTTCAAAAAAGTAACTTTTCCAAGCTCTGGATATTTGTATTAGGTGACGAGCACCAATCTGCACCAATGTAAGATTTTCTTTCAATATAAATAGCAGGCATGACGAGCCTGATTTAGACTGGGACTGGCTGAATGGCGCCTTGTCTGGTTTGGCCCTTAGATTCATTTACTGGAGGAGAAACAGATGTTATGCTTCCCTACTACTTGCCCCATGGATTTGGACAAAAGGAAGCCTCTATTTTGGGAATGATGTGGTAGATGCTTGCTGTAAGTCATAAATCCAAATTGCCTCCCTTTTCCTCAAGAGATGCTACATCATTCTTAGCTGTTAGACTAGTCTTTTTTTAAAAAATCCAGTCCGATTCATTACTGACTGCAAATCTGTACTTGCTTACCTGAGAGAAGTCTCATTGTACCGAGGCTTACTTCTGAGAAGACATGCATAGGATTTCACTGATTGCTATATAAATGAACAGGACTCTTGATTGAGGAAGTGATCAAATGAAATATGTACATGCACAGGGAGAACTGTATACAAGCCAAAACCTCGCTTACTCTTTTTTTTTCCCAGCAGGAAAAAGCTGCCGCAGAAGAGACAAGAACAGGTTTTAACTGGAATACAGGGGCTTATCCCTTTGCCAGGGGGAAATGCTTCACCAGAGAGTGAGTAAAGCTTGAGCCACAGAAGGTCCTTCACCTCCATGCCTCTTTCTGCTTTGGATAACAGACTGTTGTGGATTCCCACTATGTATTGCTGATGTCCATTGTCTATTCATTTATGACATATTGAATGTATTCATTATAATGGCGTAAATTATAGCTACTCAGTTTCATAGTGGATTTCCAGAAGGGCAAAGTGCATGTTCCCCTTTTGTGGGGTTAGAGTATTCCAGCATTGCATAATTCCCCCCTCCCCGGGTTGTCTTCCTCCTTTCTTTAAGGCAGAAACACAAATGCCATGACTTGCTTCTTGCTTCTTTTCCCGCTTGGGCTTTGGCAACCTTGAGAACAGTCTTCAATCTTACATCGAGGAAGGGTCCTTACCAGTTCGGAAACCTGAGCCACAGCTGTCCCAGCCTTAAACTGAAATGGCCTAGCTCAGGGATGATGTAAGGAGTGGTGTGTGTTACATGTACATAACTTACATACTGGAATCGATGGGGTTTAAGCAAGTACAAGCACCAGAAACCAACCTGCTTTCTCTTGCCCCTTCTCAGTATAGATCAGCGTTTTCTTGCTGTCAGAGTACAGCGGGGCTGCCGAGCAGTCGTCACAGAGCCACCATCGTGAGGACTGAGAAATCTGCTGCAGCTGAATCTTTTCCATTTGCCCATTTCTACGTGAAATATGATAGTAATTAGTAACTGGTGAAAGAGAAATTTCAATTGACAGGAAGCATGTTAAAATGGTACCTCGTGTTATATGCTGTTGTGCCAGTACAATATGTTCTGTGCACCAATTCCAGCTATGCAGACACATCTGCCGAAGTAATGTGCGTCCTAGGCTGAACAGCTCAAATATTCTTCATTGGGGATATTCTGGGTTTAGAACGGGAGCAGTATGCAGCCCTATTCGATTTTTATGATCTTAACCACATAGCCTTAAGGCTAACATGCATTTAGTATGAAAGTAGCACTTTGTTTTTTCTGTTGCAGGGTTGAGATTCTATGATTGTTTGGCTCCTATGGTTCTCTTTGAGGCATTAAACCATCCATTGTGTTATTATGCACTAAAGAGGATACATGTTGCCTGCCCTAACTAATCAACTTCAGGGCTTTTTCTTCAGACAAAATGAAGTCTATGGATTTCCCTTCAGAGCATTTTACAGACCAGAATCTATTGTCATCAGTGTGCCAGATAATTGTATATTAAGGATCATTTTTTATTTTAAAGGTCTTAAATATATAGGCCATGAGTGCAATCCAGTCAGAGCCTATCGCTGTCTTTGGAAAAGTCAAGTCCTTGCTTAAGAGCACAATTCCCAAATGGTTGTGCTATGTTACTCCTCCCCACCATGACCACCACCTCCCACGCAGGTAGCTCCCTCCCAGAGAGCTGGAGGCAAGGGCAGTGGCTGAGAAACTGAGCTACAAATCAGAAAGTCCCTGTTCAAGTCTTGCCTCTGGCACCAATTCACTAAGTGGCCAAAAGAAAGCCACTCTCCTCCCAGCCTGAGCCTCCCATATGCGATATAAGGTAATAATACTGACATACCTTACAGGGTCGTTGTAAGGGTTACAAAAAGGCAACATATGTGAATCACTTAGCACTCAAAAACACAATGTAAAAATGTAACGTGTGAATTATTCATTTACTGAGACACTGATTGGTCCAAACCGCTGTGTGTTTTTAATTAAGGTTGCTGCAACGAATCAGAGCAGTCACAACTGTTCCCAAGTCAGGTTCCAAAGGCATAAAATGCTACTTCAGGCTTACAGCATCTGACTAGTGTTACTCTCTGGACTCTTACAAAATAGGTCTACTTTGCAGCACGCTTGTTTTAGCAACAGCTAACTTTATTCAGCATTTTAGAACAACTCTTCGGAGTGCATTCTAGCACCCCCTGCACTCATGACTTATTTCTGAACATATAAATTCCACAGGAGCTGGGAACTCATCAGTTACAAGTAAAACCAGCAGAAGATGTATGGCCAGTGTTGCACTATTCCAGCTGGACCTCTGCCTATGCTGGCAAAGGACACTGCAGTCTTGACGATCATGCCCTAAATCTTTCCAGAGCTTGGAAGTAATTAGTTACAAGTTATTCATTACTTTTTTGAGGAATGAGTGGGTAATTCCTTTACATTTTGTTTGTAATAGAACTAGGAGTAATTTTATTACTTTTGTGGAGTAATTATAATGTTTCCAGCATTACTTTTTGGGGGGAAGCAGGGGAAGTCTTCTGCTCCTCTGATTTGTGGATGAAAATCATGTGCCTCAAACTGGGCTTCTGTGCAGCATCGATCTTCCCTCATGCTCTGTGGGTGGGTAGAAGGTGACGAGGAAGGAGGTGGAGAGTGAGACGGAGTGGAGTGGAGAAAATAATTGTTTAAAAAAATGGATGGTGGTGATGAAGAATGGAGGGAAAAAGGAGCCACAGGGCAAGAACATGGATAAAGGAGAAGGAGGCAGCAGCAGAATGGAGATAAAGAACTGTGGAGGTGAAAGATGACGTGTGTGTGTGTGTGTGTGTGTGTGTGTGTGTGTGTGTGTGTGAATACTGTGTTTGCACTTGGCACACAAAGTGGCCTCCACTACCCTTTCTGGCTACTGTGCTGCATTTTCAGTATTTTAACTTTTTTGCATCTCCCCTCTCCCCTCCTGAGGCTTCCGGCAACTGGTTTTCAGAAGCATGCTGCCTCTGACTAGGGTGGCACAGCACAGCCATCATGGCTAGTAGCCATTGATAGCCCTGTCCTCCATGAATTTGTCTAATCTTCTTTTAAAGCCGTCCAAGCTGGTGGCCATTACTGCATCTTGTGGGAGCAAATTCCATAGTTTAACTATGCGCTGAGTAAAGAAGTACTTCCTTTTGTCTGTCCTGAATCTTCCAACATTCAGCTTCTTTGAATGTCCACGAGTTCTAGTATTATGAGAGAGGGAGACGAACTTTTCTCTATCCACTTTCTCAATGCCATGCATAATTTTATACACTTCTATCATGTCTCCTCTGACCCGCCTTTTCTCTCAACTAAAAAGCCCCAAATGCTGCAACCTTTCCTTGTAAGGGAGTCGCTCCATCCCCTTGATCATTCTGGTTGCCCTCTTCTGAACCTTTTCCAACTCTATAATATCCTTTTTGAGATGAGGCGACCAGAACTGTACACAGTATTCCAAATGCGGCCGCACCATAGATTTATACAATGGCATTATGATATCGGCTGTTTTATTTTCAATACCTTTCCTAATTATCGCTAGCATGGAATTTGCCTTTTTCACAGCTGCCGCACACTGGGTCGACATTTTCATCGTGCTGTCCACTACAACCCCGAGGTCTCTCTCCTGGTCGGTCACCGCCAGTTCAGACCCCATGAGCGTATATGTGAACTTCAGATTTTTTGCTCCAATATGCATAATTTTACACTTGTTTATATTGAATTGCATTTGCCATTTTTCCGCCCATTCACTCAGTTTGGAGAGATCTTTTTGGAGCTCTTCACAATCCCTTTTTGTTTTAACAACCCTGAACAATTTAGTGTCGTCAGCAAACTTGGCCACTTCACTGCTCACTCCTAATTCTAGGTCATTAATGAACAAGTTGAAAAGTACAGGTCCCAATACCGATCCTTGAGGGACTCCACTTTCTACAGCCCTCCATTGGGAGAACTGTCCGTTTATTCCTACTCTCTGCTTTCTGCTTCTTAACCAATTCCTTATCCACAAGAGGACCTCTCCTCTTATTCCATGACTGCTAAGCTTCCTCAGAAGTCTTTGGTGAGGTACCTTGTCAAACGCTTTTTGAAAGTCTAAGTACACTATGTCCACTGGATCACCTCTATCTATATGCTTGTTGACACTCTCAAAGAATTCTAATAGGTTACTGAGACAGGACTTTCCCTTGCAGAAGCCATGCTGGCTCTGCTTCAGCAAGGCTTGTTCTTCTATGTGCTTAGTTAATCTAGCTTTAATCATACTTTCGACCAGTTTTCCAGGGACAGAAGTTAAGCTAACTGGCCTGTAATTTCCGGGATCCCCTCTGGATCCCTTTTTGAAGATTGGCGTTACATTTGCCACTTTCCAGTCCTCAGGCACGGAGGAGGACCCGAGGGACAAGTTACATATTTTAGTTAGCAGATCAGCAATTTCACCTTTGAGTTCTTTGAGAACTCTCGGGTGGATGCCATCCGGGCTCGGTGATTTGTCAGTTTTTATATTGTCCATTAAGCCTAGAACTTCCTCTCTCGTTACCACTATTTGTCTCAGTTCCTCAGAATCCCTTCCTGCAAATGTTAGTTCAGGTTCAGGAATCTGCCCTATATCTTCCACTGTGAAGACAGATGCAAAGAATTCATTTAGCTTCTCTGCAATCTCCTTACCGTTCTTTAGTACACCTTTGACTCCCTTATCATCCAAGGGTCCAATCGCCTCCCTAGATGGTCTCCTGCTTTGAATGTATTTATAGAATTTTTTGTTGTTGGTTTTTATGTTCTTAGCAATGTGCTCCTCAAATTCTTTTTTAGCATCCCTTATTGTCTTCTTGCATTTCTTTTGCCAGAGTTTGTGTTCTTTTTTATTTTCTTCATTTGGACAAGACTTCCATTTTCTGAAGGAAGACTTTTTGCCTCTAAGAGCTTCCTTGACTTTGCTCGTTAACCATGCCGGCATCTTCTTGGCCCTGGCGGTACCTTTTCTGATCTGCGGTATGCACTCCAGTTGAGCTTCTAATATAGTGTTTTTAAACAACTTCCAAGCATTTTCGAGTGATGTGACCCTCTGGACTTTGTTTTTCAGCTTTCTTTTTACCAATCCCCTCATTTTTGTGAAGTTTCCTCTTTTGAAGTCAAATGTGACCGTGTTGGATTTTCTTGGCAATTGGCCATTTACATGTATGTTTAATTTAATAGCACTGTGGTCACTGCTCCCAATCGGTTCAACAACACTTACATCTCGCACCAGGTCCCGGTCCCCACTGAGGATTAAGTCCAGGGTTGCCGTCCCTCTGGTCGGTTCCATGACCAACTGGTCTAGGGAATAGTCATTTAGAATATCTAGAAACTTTGCTTCTTTGTCATGACTGGAACACATATGCGGCCAGTCTATGTCCGGGTAGTTGAAGTCACCCATTACTACCACATTTCCTAGTTTGGATGCTTCCTCAATTTCATATCTCATCTCAAAGTCTCCCTGAGCATTTTGATCAGGGGGATGATAGATCGTTCCCAGTATTAAGTCCCTCCTGGGGCATGGTATCACCACCCACAACGATTCTGTGGAGGAGTCTGCCTCTTTTGGGGTTTCGAGCTTGCTGGATTCAATGCCTTCTTTCACGTATAGAGCGACTCCGCCACCAATACGTCCTTCCCTGTCCTTCCGATATAGTTTATATCCAGGGATAACCGTATCCCACTGGTTTTCTCCATTCCACCAGGTCTCCGTTATGCTCACTATATCAATGCTCTCCTCTAAGACCAAGCACTCCAGTTCTCCCATCTTGGTTCGCAGGCTCCTAGCATTAGCGTACAGGCACTTGTAAGCAGTGTCTCTCTTCAAGTGTCTTTGGCACTTGTGGTTTGGCCTGTGGTAATTTTGCTCTTCTGAATTTATATCCTGTGCCCCTGCTCTCACAATGCCTACTTCTAGGCCTACCCCTTTTAAAACTTCATCATTTCTTTGGTCTTTATCCCAGGGGGGAGGTTTATTCCGAACCGGACCTTTCTCAGCTCCTTTCGGGTTTCCCCCCTCAGTCAGTTTAAAAGCTGCTCTGCTACCTTTTTAATTTTAAGTGCCAGCAGTCTGGTTCCATTCTGGTTCAAGTGGAGCCCGTCCCTTTTGTACAGGCCCGGCTTGTCCCAAAATGTTCCCCAGTGCCTAACAAATCTAAACCCTTCCACCCGACACCATCGTCTCATCCACGCATTGAGACTGCAAAGCTGGGCCTGTCTGGCTGGTCCTGCACGTGGAACCGGTAGCATTTCAGAGAAAGCCACCTTATATCACAGAAGTCTCGAGATGACTTACATCAAAAATATTTTTTCATTTGAAATGCATCCAGAAATTCAGACTCATTCAAGAGTGTCTGGATCTGATCAGTAACCACCTGCTCATCTTGTCCAGGAAAGGGACATGTGCTAAAGTTATTAAGATATTTCAGGTTCAAAGACTTCTTTTTCAAGAGAGGCTGCACCGCCACCTCCTTTAGGTGGTTGGGGATGACATCCCTCTCTTAATGAGGCATTAATTACTTCCTTGCCCCAATACTAGATTTCACAAGCCAAGAAGTGCAAGGATGCAAGTGGTTCCAAGCACCTGATCAAGCACCTTGCTCTGAAAGCCTCACCAGACTGGCCTGCTATAAATGTACAGTCCACATCATGGCTGATGCAAGTGATTTGATCCTCAAAGTTGTTTTCAAAGAAGTCACAGTGGGCTACTAAGGATTCTAGCTCCTCTTTAGGATCAGCATATAAAAGGCAGCACTCAACAGACCTCCGCTGGGCAGCACTGGGAAGATGCAATGGTAGGGGCAAAAAGTCATGGTATTACTGCCATTGAGTAGGCTCAAAAATGAGCGTGCATTCAACAGAGTTTTTCTCTACCTGCATTCAAGCTGTTTTCAAACTTGCTTCAAGACCCTCATCTCTGGGATATTTATTTATTTATTTACTTACATTTATACCCCACCTTTCTTTTCTTGATAGAAACCCAAGGTGGCTTACATGTGGTTCCCAGGCGGTCTCCCATCCAGGCACTGACCAGACCTTACTCTGCTTAGCTGCAGCAGGGTGCTGGCCTCATGTGCCTTCAGACTATAGCCTGGGACTGATATACCCTGGAGCTCCTCAGTCTCTGCTGAGAGGGAGAGGTTTCTCAGGACTAATTGTGTCAACTGCCTGGGCAATCTCCATATACCACAGATCACCCAGGCCAGCCAAATCAGCCGGAAAAAAACCCCAAATCCATGTGGGAAACTTCAGGGTCCATCAGTCTCCAGAGGGAGGCCATTTTATAGGTCCCCCACACCTGCAACATTGCAGCCTCCCCTACAGTTGCATAAAAATGCTAGTAATTTACTTTACTAGCTTACCTGTTGATACCTGTTGACAGTGTATCATTATGAAATGAGTCTGCAAACAAACACTAAGGGCATATCTACACTGTAGGTGTGAACTGATTTAACAGCCATTTCTTCATCACAGCAAATCCTGGGAATTATAATTCTGTAATTGGGATTAGAGCTCTCAAACAGAAAAGTCTCTGCACCTTGCTGAAAATCCTTCTTAATGCCCAGAATTCTTGGGAGGGAGTCATAACAGTTGTACATGTTTCTAATGTAGATCAGCAAAAACAGCAATTTCTGAATATTTACTGTGTTAAACAGGGCCGGTTCCAGGTGTCTGAGGGCCCTTGGGCATAGGCAACCAGTGGGACCCTTATCCCTTTCCTCCTCAAATCACACTCCTCCTCCCTCTTGGCTCCAGCCCTTTTAAGTAAAACCAATATTGACCAATACAGAACCCCCCTGTTGTCAAGGTAAAGCAATACAAGCTTTTGATTATCACTGGTTGCCTTTTTTACTTTTTTGTGCACAATATAATGTGCATTTATAGGTTAATCAGAAATCCTATACTTCCTTACCTGGGAGTAAGTCCCATTGAAGTAGTGGGGCTTACCTCTGAGTAGGCACTCCATTTATTGGGATTATTTACTTCCCTTAGAAATCTAAATTGGGGAGCAAAATGCAGATAGCCCCTCTTCTCGGTAGCAAAGTCTCAACTGTTCAAAGATCATTTTGGGAAGGGCCATAGTTCAGTGGCAGAGCCCCTGCTTTGCCTGCCGAAAGCCCCAGGTTCAGTCCCCACTGGCATCTCCAAGTAGGGCTGGGAACGCCCCCTGCCTGAAACCCTGGAGAGCCACTGCCAGCCACTGCTGACAATATTAAGCTAGGTCTGACTGGGTATAAGGCAGCTTCCTGTGCTCTTGTGTCCTTGCTGCCCCCTCCCAAGATTATTAGTAGTCTTTAAAATAAAATGCAGATAATCTGCCTGGTTTCTCTAATTTGGGAAAGTGGGAGGGTTGGAGAGAGAAGATGGAAAACACGGAGATCAAAGGGGTAAAATGATGAGAGAGAGGGAAGGTTAGGGGGAAATATGCTAAAAAAACAAAAATGTCTATACAGGGCTCGATCACATGGAGGGTTAATGCGGATCTGGTGCTTTTTGCAGGCCCTTTTAATTTGGACCGTTTGCATGACGTTTTTGCCAACGCGATTGCATTCAGCTGCTATTGCCTTTAAATCTGGATTAAATCAATGCGGTAAAAATCTGAAATTGGTTTGAAAATCCACACCTGCTTCAGTGCTAGCCTGGTGTGTGGTTGCTGCATGGGTTGTTCGCCAGTTTAGATCCTCCATTTCTCTGACCCCCTACACTGTCCGTGGACATCGTTTTGTTTCCTGCTGCTGATGAACAAACTTCCGGTTGATCTAGCTTTCCTTCCCCCTCGAACAAGTTCCCTCCCTCAGTCCTTTAAACCAGCGACACACTCCATTTAATCAGGCGGGGGCAGCGAGGGGCAACGAGAGAAGAGAAGGCGTGCTGCTCTGCCACTCTCCCCTCTGCCACTGTGCCTCTGTCTGCTGGGGGGAGGAGGAGCCACTTCATTCCGTGCCAGTTTGTGGGGAAGAGACCAGGCAAGTATTTAGGGCCGGTGCTCGGGGCGCAGGTGGGTGAGCAACCCCTCCTCCCCTCCCGTTCCCCTCCCCCCTCCCGTTCCCCCTTTGAGGTGGTGGCAGTAGCAGCGGCGACGAGGAGCAGTCTTGCCGGCCAGCTGCTGGCCAGCTGCCCGCAACTGAGGAGGAGGGAAGAGATGCAGCCCAGAGAGCAGGAGTTGCTGCAGGATGTGCCAGGATGGCCCTGCTTGGTTTTCTGGAGGGGAAGGAGAGGGGGGTTGACCCAACCCTCCCATCTAACACTTTCTGGCCGGGATGCAGCCATCTCATTCACAAAGAGGTTGTGCGTGCATGCACAGAAACACAAAAATATACACACTGCACACTATTAACATTTCATTCCAATTTCACAAAAAAGGGCTTTGTCTACAGGAAATGAAACTGACAACAGAAAAAAAGTAATTTGGTGTCAGTTGCAACCCCCACTGTCTCCTTGCTTAGTGTGAAACTGACAGAAAACTCCTCCCCTTCTCCATTAGAGATGGAGATGTTCCGGAGGGAGTTAACATTTAAATTTGGGGCCGGGGACACAAGGAAACAGCAATACTAATAAACGTGAACGTGTGTGAATGCAAACCAGCAAAACAGAAAATTGGAAGGTAGAGAGGAGGGATGTGTGTAAACCATAGAACTCTATCGCAAAGGGGAAAGCTTCAAATTCAATATGGATTTTAGCTCCCATGTGAACCTGGCCATAGAGCATCGAGCTGAATGTTTCATGGGCTTTGCAGTGCAGGCAGAAGTAACTGGGGGAAACATCAGCCACCAGCCCCAAAGCTCCTCGCCCATCTGTATCCTACTATTCAGAATATGCCAGCAAAGAAATCAATGGGAAATGAGATAGGTGTTGTGTTCTAACACTTTATATTGCAAACTTAAGCATGTTTACCCAGAAGGAAGCCTCATAAAATCGGTGGGGCTTAAATTCAGTTTAGGATTGGTTAGAGAGGGAGGTGAGAGTGAAGCCGTAGCAAGCAAAGCTGGAGGGGAGGAAATGGATGGCAGATGGTCAGAGGGGCCCTTGGAGTGTGAGGAAAAGAAGAAAATGAATGGGAAGGAGGGCTTCAAATGGGACAGAAAGACTGAGGGATAGGAAAAGGAGACATGCTAGGGCTGCCGCTGCACATTCTCTCACCTCCACCTCTCTCTCTCTCTCTCTCTCTCTCTCTCTCTTTCATGCACACCGCAGCCAGGTGGAAGAGCGGGCTGGCTCCTGGTGCTGCGCCCCTTTCTGTTTGGGCAACAGTGGCAGCAGCTGCTGCCTTCACTGCAGGTTCAAATTTCTTCTCCAGCTCTGGACAGCACAGCCACTCCTCTCCTTGTTCAACCCTCTTAGCCTCTCATCACTCACTCCAGCTGGCTCACAAGCCAGACAACAACAGCAGCACCTTTTCCTCCTCCTCCCCCCATCTTCTGTGACTGTCAGCACCTGTGCGCTGCTAATTGGTGTCTGGGCCATGAGTCACCTGGAGATTGGACTCATAACCCAGGCAGCCCAGGGGTAGAAAGCAACACCCGTGAGGGTGAGGGCCCCTGGTGAGTACCTGGGCACTCGCTAGTGCCCCACCTGGCCGCCCTCTAGCTTTGGGCCTGATGTTAAAATCTGTTTGGCCCCAAAATATTTCTGTGAGTATTAATGAAAATTTGAACTTACAATTGAAGGTATTTGTATGGGAATCTGGAAGGTGGAAGCCCCAGGCTTCTGTAAACTCTTGAACAATTGCAGGACTTTTGTCATGTTCTTAAATGTGAGGCTGTTTTTGCAAATAGTTCAGAAGGTGCACCTGGCACAAAAATTCCGTAACTTACCTTTTAACAGGCATGCCGCAGAGAACATATTATGCTAACACTAGCTCAACTGACCGGGCTAGTTTGCCTGGGTTGGCTGGCCCTTCATATAGGTGGTACACATAGCCCTATTCCTCATGAATGGGGGACCTATGGCTCTCTATATGATGTTGGACTAGAGTGCCCATAATAACTTATCATTGGCCATGCTGGTTGGGGCTGATGGGAGTTGGGATAACATCTGAAGGGTGACAGGTTCCACATCTCTGCCATAACTGGTAATGGTAGGACTGATTGCTAGCTTCCTGCCAAGGGTCAGCAGGAAAGGGGAAAGGAGAGGGGGAAAGGTCTCTATTTATTGAGCCTCAGCTCCCCCAGAATGGGCAGGAAGGGGGGAGGCATGAGTTTCAGGCTCCTCCGCTGCCAGGAGACACAGAAGACTTGGGAGTTGTTGAGTGTGAGCGAGACCTTGGGGGGGGGAAGCGAGTCTGAATTCCAGCCAGTTCCCATGGAAGGTGCGATCTCCGAGGAGGAGAGCTCGCCGCCCCCAGTTGCTGCTGATGACCTGTTGGGGGAAGCTCCAGCACAAGTGCCAACTCCTCCCTTGCCAAGCAGTTCCCAGGATGCCACCAGCGTGACGCAGCCCCCTGACCTCGAGCCCGTTACTCAGGAGCAGGTGTCTTCCGATGAGTCATTAGAGACACGCCCCCCATCACCTCACTCCCGCCGCTGCGAGAAACGGACAGGGCAGAGACAGGACTTGCGAAGGAGTCAGAGATTACGATCAAAAACGTTCCCTGCTTAAGCTTGCCGCTCACAGTGGGGAGCTGCTGAGTCAACTTCATACGCCGCAGAGCATGTCTAGAGTGTAGTTAGGGATTTTAGTGAGTTAGTGCAGGTTTTTCTATGAAGCGCAATGCCGTTGATGTATCCATTACTTTAATAAAATGAGATTTAATTGCACCCGCGTCTCAGCCTCGTAGTTCCGGCTCTGGACGGGACACTATTAAACCCTCTGAGGATTTGCTTCCAGAGTGCATGTGATGATGAATTGTGCCCCCATTCTTTACATGTTGGTTTTTGTATTTTGCTAAATAAAAAAGTGAGCAATAACTCTATATAGATAAATAGAGATGGATACTGAACATTGATCAGCTGTGTGGGATCTACTGTTGCTATCACTCCTGAAACTATATGGCCAATAATTGGAACACCAATTCTTCTATAGACTGCTAGTATCCCAAATATTAAAATATAATGTACAGCCTGATTTCAGGACCAAAATTATCAGCCTACTACCTACTTGATCTCCACGGTTTACCTTCTCCGTGCCTCCTCCACATCTTTCTCTTGTATATTTCCTGGATGCATGTGTCACTGTTCAGTACATGCAGACACAGTCTGCAGCAGCAGCCACAGTTCGGATTTAGATGTGCTGAGTCTTTGATCAGTGATTTTCACAAAACAGGAAGTTTCCTGAGCTTGGACTTATATCGCCAAGCTTAGTCCCCACTTTGTACTAGAGGTCACCATGGAGATATTCCTCATAGGAACAGCTCATTTTCAATATTAGATTTCAGTGTTTGAGCATATATTACCAGTTTACAGTTGCTGAAGCCTTACAACATATGCTTTTTCAAAGAAAGAAAGAAAGATTGTGTCTTGAGGACTTTAGGAAAGTTGATTTCTATGGAGGATTTGGCACTGCTTGTTTGTTGTTATGTGGGAGAGTGTGCTTTATAGCACATTTTATAATAAAATTAAGCGTTTCTGATTTTAACAGGCACCCACGTTGTTTTAATGATATCTCTGTGTAACAGCTTGTTATAGCCTCATCTCTTAGGATTTACAATGAATGCATTTTTTTAAAGAAATGTTTTCTAATAAGACACTGAGCTACATCTAATGACCTTTTAGCGAATATATGAGTAAAGCATTTTTAAAATGAACCTTCATTTAAAGTGCTTTTAAATATTGACTTAGCTCAACTAGGGACTGGAGTTATCTTTCATTATATACCAAAAACACCACCCTAAAACGGTCTCTGAATAAGAGACTTTCCTTTCCTTGACTATTGATAGGCATGGTCTAAGCACAAGTACTACTTAGCTTGCTGTTAGACGAGGCTCTTGATGTGAATGTAGCAGCATTATCAGATCATTTTCATGAAGCTGGACAACCCTTCTCTAATAGAAGAAAGCATTTTTTAAAAAAAGAATGCAGCCAATTATGATGAAGAAGTATAACCAGATTCTGGCAGAAATCCTGCATATAATTGTTTTGGACTGCAATTCTATGCCCGCTTATCTGGGAGTGAACCCCATTAAACTATAGCCTAATTCAGGCTTTCAAATTACACTCATAGAAACAATCATACAAGGCGTAGAGGAGTTCTGGTGGATCACCTCCATCCCATTGACAGCCCTCCACAAGTTGGAGGATAGTCTACTTATGGAGGCTCCCCGCACAATTTCATATCCTGATTGTGCAGGGTTCTAAACTGCATGGGGAGCGTCCACAAGTAGAGGAGGCTCACCACTTCACTCTTAAAACTCATAGAGGGGTATAAACCTCACTGATATTAGAGGAGTTAAGTGACCCATACAGGCAGCATTGCAACCTGCTTGCTTTAATAATGTGAAGTCTTGAGTTGCTCTGAAAACTGGTATAGTGCTCTCTAGACTGCACAGGGATTTGCACTGTTGCTGGGAGAAGGCACGGCCAAGATCGAATAGATTGCTGCCTCTTGTGTCACTGTCTGTAGCAGGGGCAGGGCATCTGTGACCCTCCAGATTTTGTTGGATTATAACTCCCATCATCCCTAACCACTGGACAAGCTGGCAACGAGTCCAACCTAGTATGCATGAACCCATATGATGCATGTGTTTCCAGACACATTCACACTTTACATTTTTAGGTATAAGCTTGAAGAACAATGGGTGTGAGGCAGCAAAAGGTGTAGAGAGGAGCAAAAAGAAAGAGGATCTCTATGCCCCAATGGAGGTGTTACCAACAGGAAAAAGTAAACATGTGGTGGTGGTGGGGAACTGGGATAAGCACCCTAGTTTGGTCCACCTCCATTGCCATTTCAGTCTCCTTCCAGCTGATGGAAGGCAGCTAAAATAGAGGGCCTTCGGTGTCTATGGAGGGAGCACTGAAGCAGTATGACCGCCCCAAATCTCTTGCAGGTGCAAATAGTATTGAGATTGCCTATAAAGACCCTGATGCCAACAATCATCGTGAATTCATAATAAAAAGGATGTCTGGAGGAGTCCTAAGAGTGCTCTTTAAAAGAGCCCTGTGATTTCTGGCATGTGAAGCTCAGATATCCTGTGAGTCTCAAATCCAGAAGGCACAATGATTTTTCTGTGCTCCGAGGATCTGTGGGACCTTTGAACCCCCATGGAAAGTTTGTGGAACATTTCACACTCTTGGGAGCTTTGGCTACTGTGCATTTTGATTACACATATTCTAAAAGTTGTGTGGCAGGAATATTGTGCCCTGTGATGTACTCTCCTGTAATGCCAATGATTTGCACTGGCCCAGAGGATGTGGGAAATGGAATCCCAAGGGGACACTTTAAACTGAACCTCATCTCCTTGAAGGCAGAGCAAAATGCTGCAGCAGTGTGATGTGACTAAGGGTAGCTCATCTCAATTTTTTTTAAAGAAAGGGGCAAAAACATGCACTGCATATTTACACAAAATTCCCTTAAGAGTATCTGTCATGCCAGAGATTAAACTGGATGTCTGTCCCCAGTTTAATGTTATGCCTTAAGGCAGTATGAGCCCAGTAGGTTTCTTTACTGTGCTCCTGAGCGGAGATTATGAACACAGACGGTTTTAAATCTTACCCTTATTCGGCACATGGTTCAAATACAGAGCTCCTTGCTTCTAAATCACTGACTCTTTGTGGGGGTGTTATGTGCTGTTCTCCCCTCTCCCGTTTTTTACTCTTTCCCACAAAATATGTATTGGGACATAGTTTAAGTAGTGATCATCATCATAATGATCAGGTAAGAAAATGGCCATCCAAGAGTAAGTGATTTCAGACTTCTAGTGATGCTGTTTTCAGATAGCTCAGTGTGTTCAATGGTCCTGCTGTTTGGGATCCCATCAGTGGGCCTCCCGCACACTCATATGGAGGTTGGTGGTAGCCAGCCAGCTTAGCTGAGAGACCTGGGCAGAGGGACACCTCTGCCTAATCCAAGCCCACACACAAGCACACAGACCGGCAAAAGGACAGTTGTCTTGCTCTGCCCCTTGATTAGCTTTGGTGGTCCTTTAAGGGGCACTTCTGCATTTGTTAGGTAGAGTAGTATCCTATCTGACAACTGCTACAACGCCTAATTTTTCCATGTGTTTCCTTCCCCTCCTGGTGCATGTTGAAATATTATGGGGTCTTTAATGCAACCTGACCCAAACTCCTACTTCATTCACTAGTGCTTACTTCCAAGTAAGTATGCATAGAGTTGCAGAACTGATTTCGATGCTACTCCACTGGTTTATTTTTCAGATTCCATAAATGTTTATACTTCTGTATGTTTCAGATCAGACTCAGCTTTTTAAGTGTTGGATTTCAGTGGCTACAACTGACAGGCAAACATGGCTCATAACATCTTTCTGAAACATTTTCAAATGGGCCACCTATAGTCACTTTTACCAACTCATCCACCAACCCTGTCATCATTTCCCTTATAGTATAGGGCCTATACTGTGCAATATGTATGCCATCAAGCAAGGGTGGTGTTTGTCAGGAATCTTAAAACACCTCATTAGCTACATAAGAGCTTTCAGGGTTCTTAACAGCTTCACCATTAAACATGTACATTTCTACTTAAATGCTGTTTATATTTGAATCCCACTCAGTATAACTAACTGTTGGATCATAAGAGAATGAAATCTTTGGCCTGGCGTTCATATTCAAGAGCCGTCAAATGAGCTTGGACTTAAGGGTGTTAGAAGCTTGAAGCTCACTTTGGCCAGATAAAGGTAATTATCCTTATGTATAATTGACCTTCATATTCAATAGCTGTCAAATGAGCTTGGACTTAAGCATGTTAGATGCTGAAGCTCACTTTGGTCAGATAAAGGTAATTATCCACATTTCCCGCTGGGTTTTCAAGGTAAGGTCTTGTAAGCATAACAGCTTCTGTGCTCTTTAAGAATTCCCTAGATCAGGACAACAGAGTGCTGTGATGCCTTAGTGTGGAATTCATGGCAAACTGCAGTTAGGCAAATGCATGTAGCAAAATCCCTGAGTGCCCTCTCTGGCATTGTGGAGCCCGGTTTGCACCTTGGTACACCAGTGAGCTAAGGGCAATGAAACAGGCTGGATGATGCCTAGAGCACAAGTGGTGAAAGACGGGCTGTGAGGCTGATCGGGCATGAGTAAAACATCATAACTGTGCCTACTGTGTGGCGGTGAGGGCGGTGAAGAAGGCCCACTTCTCTGCCTCCATCACATCCTTAAGTAGCCATCCAGTGGAGCTTTTCCGTATAGTCAGGGGTCTGTTGACATCTGCTCCAGGAAATGGAGTTTTAGACCCTTTAGAAGCCCACTGTGAATTGTTTGCAAGGCACTTTGAGGGTAAAGTTGCTCACCTCCGTAGCAGTCTTGATGCCCCCTCCACATCTACTGTAGTCCCCAATGAGGTGTCCAGCGCAATGTCTGCTGCAACTTCTTGGGAATGGTTTCAGTTGATGCAGCCTGATGATGTGGACAAGGTGCTTGCGATGATGTGGCCAGCCACATATCCTCTCAACCCTTGCCCTTCTTGGCTTATTACAGCTTGCCGAGGGGGGTTGACCAAGTGGATCCAGGGTGTGGTCAATGCATCATTGGTTCCAGCCACCCTGAAAGAGGCAGTGATCTAACCCCTCCTGAAAAAGCCCACCATGGACCCATTGGACAAATACCAACCGGTCGCAAATATCCCCTTCTTAGGGAAGTTGATTGAGAGGGTTGTGACGCAGCAATTGTAAATACACTTGGATGAAACAGATTATCTTAGCTCATTCCAGTCTGGATTCAGGCCTGGTTATGGGGCTGAATCGGCCTTGGTCGCCCTGATGGATGACCTTTATCGGGAGAAGGACAGGGGGAGTGTGACCCTGTTACTCTTACTTGATCTCTCAGCGGCTTTTGATACTATCGACCATGGTATCCTTCTGGGCGGACATGGTGAGATGGGTATTAGAGGCACTGTTTTACAGTGGTTCCGATCCTATCTCCAAGGTTGGTTTTAGAAAATAGCATTGGGTGATTGCCTTTCTGGCCCCTGGCAGTTGTGCGGTGGGGTGCTGCAGGGTACCATCTTGTCCCCCATGCTGTTTAACATCTATATGAAGCCCTTGGGAGCAGTCATCAGGAGATTTAGGGTGAGGAGTCAGCAGTATGCAAAAAATCTTAATTTCACATATACGCTCATGGGGTCTGAACTGGCGGTGACCGACCAGGAGAGAGACCTCGGGGTTGTAGTGGACAGCACGATGAAAATGTCGACCCAGTGTGCGGCAGCTGTGAAAAAGGCAAATTCCATGCTAGCGATAATTAGGAAAGGTATTGAAAATAAAACAGCCGATATCATAATGCCATTGTATAAATCTATGGTGCGGCCGCATTTGGAATACTGTGTACAGTTCTGGTCGCCTCATCTCAAAAAGGATATTCTAGAGTTGGAAAAGGTTCAGAAGAGGGCAACCAGAATGATCAAGGGGATGGAGCGACTCCCTTACGAGGAAAGGTTGCAGCATTTGGGGCTTTTTAGTTGAGAGAAAAGGCGGCTCAGAGGAGACATGATAGAAGTGTATAAAATTATGCATGGCATTGAGAAAGTGGATAGAGAAAAGTTCTTCTCCCTTTCTCATAATACTAGAACTCGTGGACATTCAAAGAAGCTGAATGTTGGAAGATTCAGGACAGACAAAAGGAAGTACTTCTTTACTCAGCGCATAGTTAAACTATGGACTTTGCTCCCACAAGATGCAGTAATGGCCACCAGCTTGGACGGCTTTAAAAGAAGATGAGACAAATTCATGGAGGACAGGGCTATCAATGGCTACTAGCCATGATGGCTGTGCTCTGCCACCCTAGTCAGAGGCAGCATGCTTCTGAAAACCAGTTGCCGGAAGCCTCAGGAGGGGAGAGTGTTCTTGCACTCGGGTCCTGCTTGCGGGCTTCCCCCAGGCACCTGGTTGGCCACTGTGAGAACAGGAGGCTGGACTAGATGGGCCACTGGCCTGATCCAGCAGGCTCTTCTTATGTTCTTATGTTCTTATGAACTGCATAAATATAGAGGGAGTTCATCAGCTCTGCGTACGGGCGAAATAACAAGGTAAATCAGTTTGTTTCAGGAATCTTACCCCTCTGCAACTTGAAGCATGATGTCAATACCCCCACAAGTTGGATCAGGGCCCCCACAAATCCACAGTGCACTATGACAGCCTTTTTTTCTGTACTTTTTTGTACTTTTTTGTCAATATGGCTGATGAAGGTCACTAGAAACTAAGGCTGGTGGAAGCTACGTAGCTGAGGTGCCACTATTGAAAAATCTCTTGCCCTGGTGGTTGCCCACCTTACTTCATCATTGCCTGATTGCACTGTTTTCCATAGGGTATACTATTGGCTGCACTCAGGAACTCTATACTTGGTCATTCTGTTATGCTTCCTACCAGTTTTCCTGGAAGAGATGTTAAGCTAACCAGCCTGTAATTTTTCAGTTCCATTCTTGACCCTGTTTTAAAACTTGGTATTACATTGGCCAATTTCTAGTCCTTGGTTATGGAGTCTGATCTTAGGGACAAGTTACATGTTTTTATTAGAAGACCAGCGGTTTCACAGTTGAGTGCTTAAAGAACTCTCAGGTTGGCGCCATCCGGACCTGGTGATTTTTCAGTTTTTAATTTGTCAATATGGCCTAGAACTGTGAACTCAGGTCTCCATAGGCAATGTCCAACTGTTTCTATATACAACATTATTCTATGAATGTCAGCTGATTCAAATAAAATGGGCATTGTACTATCTAAATCTGCGCTTTTATATTTACATAATGGATTGGCATAGCAGCTTGCATTTTTGGACTCTCCTTGGGAGTGCGCCTATGGGGACTGTCGTGATATGCTCCTACATGTCAAAATTTACCGCTACTCCACTGCCTAACCCTTTCCCTACGTGCTGCTTTTCGTGGCAACTTGCCCTTACCTCAGGCTATTAATACCACCTGTTGAGTTCTAGATGCGTCCATTAGGTAAACGCAGGTCTGAAAAAGAAAGCAGCTGGCAAGGGAAGGGTTGCAGGGAGACAGCGATTACGCAGGGAAAAATCAAGTTAAGTACTCACACATACACTTCTCTGTCCCAAATGTCCTTCTCCCAGACGGGCCTCTCTCTAACAACCGTGTCTGTCAGGAATTTCCTTTGCACATATTTGCATGTCATGTTTAGTTCTACCCTTCCAGTTGATAATAGCTGGGGTGTGGAATGTTAGGCCCAGGGGCCAAATGTAGCTCTCTGGGCTCCCTATCTGGCCTTCAGGACTTTCCCCAAGCCACAACCCTCTTATCCAGGGCCGGATTAAGCTGAGGAGGGCCCCTAGGCTGATTCTGAGCTGCCCACCATCCTGTCCCATCCCATCCCCCCGCTTCACCTACCTTTCTGCTTTGTTTGCGGCTGTGCGCACTGCACGCACAGGTTTGCCATCAATCAAGATAGCGGCCGAGGTTTCCCTAAGGGGCTGAAGCCTCTGCCGCCATCTTGGTTTATGGCAGCAATGCGCATGTGTAGCACGCATGCGTGCCATCAACCAAGATGGTGGCAGAGGCTTCAGCCCCATAGGGAAACCTCGGCCGCCATCTTGATTGATGGCACACCGCAAAAAACAGCAGAGAAAAAGGTATGTGAAGCGGGGGGATGGCGGGCGGTTCGGAAGCTCTTGTCCCATGATCCACGGCTCCTGTCCTGCTTCCACAAATCGCGGGCCCCCAAGAGCTCCGGGCCCCTAGGCTTCAACCTACTAAGCCTAATGGATAATCCGGCCCTGCTCTTACCTCTAGCCATACCTACTTTTTCCCTCTGCCCCTGCTCACCACTGGCATGATGTAGCCCCTGGAAGGACATTCATGGGGAAATGTGGTCTTTGGGCAGAAAAAGACTCCCCCCTCCCGGATGCTAGCTCCTTCTTTTTGAAGGCAACAGCTAACTCGCCAAGTGCTGAAGGTGAGGTGGCAAGAAAGGAACAACCAATACCTGATATGATGTGCAATGGTATCTTAGATGATGCCTTCTTAACATTGTGTGGCTGGATAACCAGCCAGATGGGCAACTAATAAATATAATATAATATAATATAATAATTGTCTAAAACTCAAGGCTGTGGTTTTGTTTTTACTCAACTTCTACGCATGAACTAGTTTTTGTTACAGCTTTTCAAATAGTGCAAAGTTGGGTCTGCCTAGCTTCAGATGCCTTCCCTTTCTCCCATGCTGAAGCTCTGACAGAAATCTTTAAAAGCCTGTTTGCACTTATCATCATCTGGTTTTATCCCCATTGTTTTCAATGATCATTCCAGTTTTGCACATGTAATTTGCTAATGAACTTGATTCGCATTTGGTACCATAGCAGTCCAGCTTCTTCCTGCCTTTGATCTCTTCCAGTGAGTTGTGAATGGTTTTTAATCACTTTTTAATAGCTGTTTTAGCATTTTTCTTTTCTCTTGTGTACCTTCTCTCTCCACCCTTCTCCACACACGCATCTTTTGTGCTTCTAGAGCCGTGAGCTCTTGGAAAGACTCAGGGTAGAAACACACTTACTGTTGTGCCAGTTCCAGTGCATCTCTACCTCTCTTTTCTGCAAACCCTGCCACACAACGCTAGTCAAACTCTGCCCCTTTTTACTCTAAATCTCTGGTCGGATCAGCTTGAGCGCACTTTTAAAAAATTCAGCTTCAGGCAGATTTTGCAGCTGATTGGAAGATCAACCCATTTGTCTTCCAGGTGTGGCCAATGAAACGCTTTGCTGCAGAGTCAGGCAAAGACAGTGATTGGCCCAACACTTTGCTGTGGGAAGTCCTGAAAGGCCTGAAGTCAGCAGTGGGAAAAGGAGGTGCGGCCAGCAAAGGGCAGAGTCGCTTCAAAATGCAGCCAGAAAAACTATTCTGGTTGCTTTTGAAGCAACCAGTGTACCCACAGCCTACTGTAAGTAAACCATTGTGTTGATGGTTTGATTAATGCTCCAGCTCTCCTAGTGCTTTGCAGTCTAGGAAACTGATTAAGGTGGCAACAATTTCATTGATCTCAGCCCTCCACAACTTGGGACCCAGCAAACCTACTAGCCATGTGTGATGGTGGCCCACAAGGAGCTTGATGAACCTCCTGTTTACTGTCCATTTGCAGTTCTAACCCCTTGAGGCATATCACAAGGCATACAATTGGTGAGCTGATTTTGGCTTGGTACACCTCCTCCAAGCACGGGCCTGATCTGTGTTCTGCTCAGTGAGACATTTTTATCCATTTAGCTTTTTATTATTATTATTATTATTATTATTATTATTATTATTATTATTATTATTATTATTATTATTATTATTTATACCCCGCCTTTTGGCCAAAGGCCCTCAAGGTGGCTTACAAAGAAAAAATAAACGCAAGTATAAAAATACATCAATGAAAGCAATACAATTTACAAAAATTAAACTAAATAACAAATAACATTATTAAGAAAAAAATAATAGTCTGGCTTACAATTTTTGTTGTTGTTGTTTGTACAAATACTTTAAGAAGTGTTACATATCCCAGATCATCACCTAACCTGAGAGTTGATTTCAATATCATGAAATGGGCTAACATGAACCTACCTGGCATATAATTCTTTTGAGTTTGCACCCACTCCCATGGAAAAATGGGAACACAATTGGAATTTGCCATGAGATCATCCCCAACCTTCATATCTTAAACAAAAGAGTTTTATCAATTTTATTAAAACCACAAGTCAGCCTTTTAAAAAAATTCCTATTCTGAACTTTAAATTTCTTTTTCTGTTTTATTTTTTAGAAAAACTTTGTACATGGCCTGGCTCTTTTTTGTAACACTGTCATATTGCAAAAATCTATAATAGGGCAATACTGTAAATTGCTGTAAACCGCCCAGAGAGCTTCGGCTATGGAGCAGTATATAAATGTAATTTAAAAAATACCTTTATTAAGCCAATCCAAATATTACAAAATATTGTGCAACCTTTTCAGTTGTCCAGAACTCTACCACAGAAGCAAGGTCCACCCCCTCCACTGACATGCCCAGCAGCCACACACCCCTGCTGACTGCACATTTGATTCATGTGAGGAGGAGTTCTGCACACGTACTAACGTACATGTGTAGAGCTCCTCCTCACAAGAAGGGCGGATTCTAATTGATCCAGAGTGCCAAGATTAAAATTAGGGATTTCCTGAACCTATTAACCACTAACCATAAGCTCTTGCTCCAATGTGTGTGTGCATAGTTGTGGATCCAGTAATTGCTCTGGTTTGTGTGTGTGTACATGTAATCGAAATAAAAGGATCAACTTGTGTACATGCCTATGTAGCTATGAGCAAACCCCAGTGTAGGGATGGATGAGAAATTAGATTCAGTTCACATTTCAAGTCAAATCTATCAAATTCACACTGTCAGAAACAATGAGAACCAAAACACAGCCATACTTGAAGACGGTTCGGAAACTGCAGCTTGTGCAAAATGCAGCGGCCATACTTGAAGACGGTTCGGAAACTGCAGCTTGTGCAAAATGCAGCGGCCAGATTGGTAACAGGGACCAGACGGTCCGAACATATAAAACCGATTCTGGCCTGCTTGCACTGGCTGCCTGTATGTTTCCGAGCTCGATTCAAGGTGCTGGTTTTGACCTATAAAGCCTTACATGGCTTGGGACCACAATACCTGATGGAACGCCTCTCCCGATACGAACTCACCCGTACACTACGGTCAAGATCAAAGGCCCTCCTCCGGGTGCCTACTCCGAGGGAAGCTCAGAGAATGGCAACAAGGGAGAGGGCCTTCTCAGTGGTGGCCCCCAAATTATGGAATGATTTCCGTGACGAGGTGTGCCTGGCGCCAACACTGTTACCTTTTCGGCACCAGGTCAAGACTTTCCTCTTCTCCCAGGCATTTTAGCATGTGTTCTATATTGTTTTAAATTTTAAATTGTGTTTTAAATTGTTTTTTAAAAGATGTATTTTAAATTGTATTTGTTTTTAGTTATTGTAAACTGCCCAGAGAGCTTCGGCTATGGGGCGGTATACAAGTTTAATAAATAAATAAATAAATATCCTTCAAAATTTGCACTTATTTGAATTTTGCAATGCAGTTCACCAGCCAAACAATGTTTACAAAAATACATGTATGGGAAAAATGTGCATAAAAATGAATAAATGAGTGAAAATAACATTATTCGATGAGTAATTGCTTGCAAAAATGTATACATTAGGCAAAACTCCCTACAAAAATGTGTTTCTTAGGAGAAATGCACCCTAAAATGCTGGAGAATTTTTGTATTTTAAAAAAATCATACATTGCTGGAGAATTGTGGAAAACTGAATTTAAGTTTGGAAAAATGAAAAACTGAGAGAACTGAAATTGAGAGATCTTTCCATCCCTATCACAGTCCCACCTAAGCACTGGGCACGGGGACCCTAAGATGGGAAGAGTGAATTAACTGCAGATGCCTTTCTAGGTGCATTGGGTTATCAGTTTAGTCACAGGACTAAACTGAGCTTCAACCTAGGTGCTCATATAATGGCAGGAGAGCACACACTGTCCTCAGTCTTACCTTACTGTGACAGTACAGTAAGAAAATAGCGCACCTGGACTTCAGTTCAAGTGCCTCCTCCTTTCTCACCTAACATAAGAGCACTTTTACAGTGAAGATCTGTTATGACAGGTTGAAGAGCTGTCTAGATTGCTTGAAGTAGCCAGCTTTCATGATGCCTGGACTGGCAGAAACTCCAGGAATGGAAAACTCAATCCACATTGTACTGCATTTAAATGGTGATTTATTTTTATTTATTTATTTATTGCACTTGTATACCGCCCCATAGCCGAAGCTCTCTGGGTGGTCTACAATAACTAAAAACAAATCCAATTTAAAATACATCTTTTAAAAAATAATTTAAAACACAATTTAAAAATTTAAAACAATATAAAAACAATTTAAAACACTTGCTAAAATGTGACCATACTATATCCAGAATACAGTGGAAATTCTATCAAGACATGTGAACAGAGTACAATCAAAATGAAGAGAGCTAGAATTCCTGCCCCTACTCCACTTTGTTAAAAATGGGCTGAAACTGTATATATGTGAATTCTTACATGCTTCAGAACAAGCTCCCTGGAAACTTGGCTTTGGGTTTATCAAACTTCTTATATACCTTACACTTTACAAACCAACTCTATTTGCAGGGGTGTTAATTATATCAGATCGTTTAATAACTTAGCAAGCCATTAAAACGTCTTGCCCATTAGGAGTTATTTTAAATCCATGGGGTTACCTCATCTGTTGATGTAAATGGGCAAAATAACTTCAGGAGAGATACTCTGGTAAATGCCAACAGAGCCTCTTGTTTAATATCATGACCTTAAATGGGGGAGGGGTGCAATTCAGTAGGAAATCGCATTAGGTCCACTGAAATGAATGAGATTGGTGCAAAAGCATGGAGGGACGTGGATTGTGCCCAGGCTGTTCACAACTAGCCATTGTAAGCAGTGATGCAAATGGGTAGAATGAAATAGGGCACATTTCAGAGTTCAAGAAGTGCGAAGGGCAAACAGATTTTTAATGGGGGAATGACAGGATTCAAAAAAGTATAAAACCCAGCACTCAGATACATTCAAGGTTAAACTGGGGGAGGGGGCACACACATAACCTCAGTGTGTTTTTCGACAGTTGTGATTGCTGTGTGTTTTATTCATCACAAGAACATAAGGGGAGCCCTGCTGGATTAGACCCAGGGATGGGGGATAAATTTGATTCAAGGCAAACTTAACAAATCTGCACTTTCCAAAACAATACATGAACTGAAACACAGTTCTCTAGCCAAGTAATGCATACAAAAATAATATACAAGGGTAAAGTGTGCATATAAATTCATATATTATTAAAAATAACTTGCAAAAAAGGGTTATATTAGGTGAAATTGTTTTGTAAAAATTGGTATAAGGCAAAATTGCATACAAAAATGTGTATATTAAGAGAAATTTACACTAAAATGCTGATGAATTTTCATGTAAAAAAATATCTCCAATTGATGTGGAATTTAAGATTGGAACAATGAGAAACTGAATTGACCAATTCACCCTAATCAGAGCAAAGGCCCATCTAGTAGTCTAGTGTCCTGTTTCCCACAGTGGCCAATGAAGATGCCTCAGGGAAGTCCACAAGAAGGATAAGATGGTAATAGCTAGTGCTTTTTTGTGTGACCATACTCACCAGTATGGAGCCATTTTGTACTGGCACCCACAGCACTTTTATCAAGGTATGGATACCAGCACCTCATCCCCCTCCAAAAAAAAAGCATTGGCAATAACTTGTCTCTTGTTGTTGCTCCTGCCTCTAGTATCCAATGGGATATTGCCTCTGAACCTGGAGGGTGCTGTATTGTAAACATTGTTGGTGTTGGTCCCTTTGGCACACATGTCTAGTACGCAGACCCATTTGATTGTTTGTAAGGTCCAAAACAGTCACTTGCTTCCCAAGTGTAGATCCAACTGCCAGTTATAGGGTGGTGGTTATAGGGCTAACAATTGGTTGTGGTCTGAAACACAGTGAGTACATCTGTCCCCACTGTGCTCCCAAAATGGCACTCCCAGGTTGCCATCACTTTGTTGTGCCTACTCAGATAAGAAACGATTTGCTAAAAGGAGCAGAGACTTCACAATCTGGCCTTTAATTTATATTGTGAATACTGCTATTGGACAATCCAGTGCTGTTGAATAGAAAGGATCATTTTACAATAAATAATCAGAATGCCCTGATTAGATTTTCAAGTCTAGGACTGAAAGGAATAAACATACTTAGGCAGAAAGAGCAGAGGAGGGGGGATGCTTCTAATGTATTACACCTCCTTGTCCCTAAACAGACATTTCTTTTAACTACTCAGCTGTACGAAGCAGCAGAATTGGAGACATAATTTCAGTTTCAACAAGTCATCAAATATTGTAAAAGTCAATTATATAAACATTTGGATTTTCTGACATCTGATGCCAGGGCTGTTTGGGCAGCCTGAGTTCACAGTGGAGGTTTCTAAACAGGCAATTCACTTTTCCAGGTAATTAAAAATGTTTGTATAGGTTAGTAGATTTATCTTCTGAAACCATTTTAGCACTACTGCTCTCTAGAGTGGTATCAGTTGACAGAGCGCATAATCTAGAACAGACTAATTGCTGCATGATTTCTAATTTTTCTGCAGTCGTGTAAATGAGCTGAAGTCTGCACAGGTGGAACCTATTAGAGTGAATGATTTTGCTCTCATGTTGCTATCTTCATTTGCCGTTGTCTTATCAACTCAAAAGGAGGAAGTCTGCTGTCATGAAAAGCAGGCAGGGGAACAATGTCTGACTGAAAAGTTGTGTTTCATTACTTTTTAATTCATGCAGTACTACCTGCCTAATGCAGTTTTCTGATTATCATGCTAGGCAGACCAGTAATGTGGTTTTATTCAAATAAGGAAACAGTGCTTTAATTTAAGCCAAGAAATCATCCACATTTCTTATGAGGCAACAAGAATTGTGATTCAATAATACATGAATTTAATAATGCATCATGATAGACTTTGCAGGTACTAAATAGCAATAGCGGAATGAATTAATATACTGTGTTATTCTATGGGAAATCATCCGGGGGGGGTTGCACTCGTTTCCAATCTCTCCCTTCATCTGGCCTTTCTCTCTGTCTTCTGTTATACACTGCATAGATGAAACAAACAAATTAAGCGTGCATTACTAGAGTACTTCCCTGAGAAACCTTTCAGCTGAACCACAAGACCCTGCCATCAGCTATAAAATATTTAGAATGGTGGGCTGTATAGGTACCCTATGAGGAGGGACTGAAAGAACTGGGCATGTTTAGCCTTGAGAAGACTGAGGGGAAATATAAGAGCACTCCTCAAGTACTTGAAAGGCTGCCACACAGAGGAGGGCCAGGATCTCTTCTCGATCATCCCAGAATGCAGGACACAGAATAATGGGCTCAAGTCACAGGAAGACAGATTTCAGATGAACATCAGGAAAAACGTCCTAACTGTTAGAGCAGTATGCCAATGGAACCAATTACCTGGGGAGGTGGTGGGCTCTCCAACACTAGGTAGGTGGGACGTGCAGACGGGCTTATTGAAGCCTGCACCGCCTTAGGGGGTGGTGCCTGGGAGCTCCCTCTCTGCAATCTGTGGCAGTGTTGGGTTGTAGGACTCAATGCTGCTGCAGCCATGGAATGGAAGACCACCCTCCCACCCTAAGAAGGGGCCTTTCAGGGGTCCCCAGCCAAGGTCCAATCTGGGAACCCTTTAGCCCCGGGCCTGTGGCCAGAGGAAACCAAGTGGTTTGACTGTCTGTGGCAGAAGGCCACCTCCACCTTCATAGCAACGTCTGGCTTACCATGTCAGAACGTGGACATTTTTAAACAGATTGTTGTTACAACTTAGGCCTAGACATCATCACTTCAATAAATCAGGATACAAATTCAAGATTTGTAGTGCAATCCTATACATGTTAACTGAGAAGTAAATTCCACTGAATTCAGCAAGACTTACTCCAAGGTGTGTTTATATAGGATTGCAGCTTAGCTCCTTGAAGCATGGAAATCCTAAACACGGAAACCACAAAGAAACCATGGGTTGTATTCAACCAAGTCCTACTCAGAGTAGGCCCACTGAAATTAATGAACCTAAGTGAGTCATGTCTCTTAACTGCACTGGGTCTACTCTGAGGAGGACTAGCATTGAATATCACCTCATGTCTGTAGAGAAAAAAAGAATGGTTTTGTTTAGAGTTGGAACTGAAAGGGGATTTTTTGATCCCACCGTTTTGGTTTAAATTGGGAAGACGAATGCTGCACCACTTTATTAGGATCTTATTGTTGCCTTACAGCTGTGCAGCAGTGACATACCTTGGCATCACCTCCCTGTGCAAGCAAGCCAAAGCACCCAGTTCCACTCCCAGGCAGTGAATCCCTGTCTCAAAACTATTCCTGTCATTTGAAACCATGCAAAGTTGTATGCATATCGGTCTGAAAAGCCTTTAAGAAGCAATTCTTGGGTGTGGGGAGAATCTGAGGCCCCATACCCCCCGCCACCAAATTCAGCTTAAAATAAATATTCCAAAGATCATTACATGACCAGATAAGAGAGTGGCACACTAATGAATTTGGTAATGATGTGGGACCATATGAATAAGGAAACTCAGATCATCTACTCAACCAATACGGACTGGGGCACATGTAAGAAAATAAGTCCTTCTAGGAATAGAGGAAGATACCTTATACTGAATCGCAGCATTGGTCCATCTAGCTCAGTACTATCCGCATGGACTGGCGACAGCTCTCCTAAGTTTCAGACAGGGACTTTCCTGAGATTTCTAAATTGCAGAAAGCAACACATCTAACATCAAATGTTACAAGACATTTATGATTTGAATATTCATATCTGAATATGAATATATTCATATATTCATGTCATACATTCATGTCAAAATAACTAAAAAAATTGCTGGACTGCTTTTTAATTATTTAGTTATGCATGCAACCATGTTCAGCCCTGCATGTTTCCCTATGAAACTACCTTTCAGTGAGGTTAACCTAGCACTTTCTTCTGTTAGGGCCTTTTCAAATACAAATATTACTCCATGAAAGAGACTAAATTCTGCTTACAGTACCAGTCAGCTATTCCTTCCAGGAGACAAGTGAGGTCATCTCTGATTCTTTCTCCCCTCCCCTTATCTAATGGGTCAGTGACTTTGAGCCTCCTGCAGGGGAAGGAAGATCAACAGATTACACATTTTATACATATATTCTTACACACACTTTCCATGAGAAGTGGTGCCAAAACATACTCCATGCAAACAAGGACAAAACACCTTAGATTTACACCTCAGCATAAAGCCTTCAGTTCTGAGGAAACAGAAGCTCATGGATGCAACAGTATATCATTTATAGCTGTATAGATTTCCAGAGGCCCATCCTTATTTCTTCTCCAGACATCCAATATAAGAAGGAGTCAGACTCAAGGACAAAGATGCAATGTTGAAAGCAATAATTAATTTGGGACCAGCAATTCAGCATGTGGGCATTTTTTCCATAAAGTATAATGAAAAGGCCCAGTAGTTGTGAGTTTCTTTTTGTAGAGCAATCAATACAAAAATGAAATGGACTGCTTTCAAGTCGATTCCAACTTATGGCAACCCTATGAATAGGGTTTTCATGGTAAGCTGTATTCAGAGGTGGTTTACCATTGCCTTCCTCTGAGGCTGAGAGGCAGTGACTGGCCCAAGGTCACCCAGTGAGCTTCATGGCTGGGTGGGGATTCAAACCCTGGTCTCCTAGATCATAGTCCAACACCTTAACCACCACACCACACTGGCTCTCTGCAATCAATACATGCTGTATAATATTTGTATTGTGAAGGCCGACCTTTCTTCAAGGCTTGATAGACAATGCATGAAAACCAGGAACTGGAATTCTCACTATAACTCCAGCTTCTAGTAATAAGGTCAAAACTACATGTTGCTCTGCAAAGCTGTTGGGAACAGTCATTAAAGAGATTTGGAGTAAGGTGTCATCAGTGTGCTGATGATACCCAGGTCTAACATCTGAATCAGGAGAGGTAATGCAAGTCCAGGACCTGTGCCTGGACTCAGTGGTGATATGGATGAGGGCCAAAAAACTGACTCTGAATCCTGGCAAGATGGAGGCACTGCGGGTGGGTAGTTTCTGAGTCCGGATAACTGGCCAATTGCATGCTATCCTTATTGCTAGAGGCCCAGGTGACCTCAATGGCCAGGAGTGCCTTTAACGGCTTCAGCTGGTAAAGACACCTATAGCCATTTTTGAACCAGGATAGCCTGACTAGTGACAGCCATGTGCTGGTAACCCCCAAGCAGGATTACTGCAATGCTAGGAATGTCCATTTCAGTCCTCTCACTTTATCATTTTTCCAATCTTAAATTCAGTTCTCCACATTTCTGCAGCAATTTGCAGCTAAAAAAAAAAAATCCTCATGAAAATTCTCCAGCATTTTAGTGTGATTTTTTCCTACAGTTTGTGAGCAGTTCTGATGACTGTACACATTTTTGTAAGCAATTTCTCATCATACAATCCATTGTTGTATGTTATCTTCACTCAGATGTTCATTTTTATGCACACTTTCACACAATGCATTTCTGTAAACATTGGTTGGTTGGCGAACTGCATTACAGAATTTGAATATGTGCAAATTTCAAAGAATGGCTGTGTTTTGGTTATATTGCTTCAGAAAGTGCGGATTTGATATATTCAGTTAGAAATGTGAATTGAACTGAGTTTCTTGCCCATCCCTAATGCACTCTATGGGGGGCTGCTCTTGAGGTTGGTCCATAAGCTGCAGCTGGTACAAAATGCAATGTCTCGACTGTTCACTAGGGCAGGATATCACCATGTCGTTCCACTGTTCAAAGAATTGCACTGGCTGCCCATTACCTACCAGGCTAAGTTCAAGGTGCTGGTTTTGGTGTATAAAAACCCATACAGCTTGAGACTAGGATCCCTGAAATATCATCTCAGCCCTTATATATCCAGTTGATCACTGTGCTCTTCAGGTGAGGGCCTCCTGCAGATTCCATCTTACCAGGAGGTCCATTCCACAAAATATAGAAATCAGGCTTTTAGTATTGTGACACCTACCCATTGGCATTCCCTCCCCTTGAATATTAAACAGGTGGCATCTCTGTTGTCTTTTTGGTGCCTACTGAAGACCTTCCTCTTTAAACAAGCCTTTTACACAGAGATCCTTCCCAGTCTGCGTCTGTCTTGGACTTGGTATTACAATATTTTAAAGATGTTTTTGTTTTATCACTTGTTGACTGCCGCCCTGGGCTCCTCTAGGACGAAGAGTGGCATATAAAGTTAATAATAAATGAACATAAATAAATAAAGGACAAGCAGCATCCAGGGTTTTAAGACATGCAATAGAGGCAGAAAGTGTAGTACATCACTGATCATCCTTCACATGATAAAATAGAAAGCATCTAAAACAGCCTTCCCCAACCTAGTGCCCTCTATATGTTAGGGAAGTCTGGCTCAGGCTGATAACATGTAGTCCAAAACATCTGGAGGGCACTAGACTGGGGAAGGCTGAAGGTATCTAGTTTGAAATCTGATGGTCTTCCAGTGATTCAGTCACATGTAAAGAGATGCTTCATTAATTTTACTTTCAATATTATGATGGGAAACAGCAGGTGAATTCTAGTAAAATCCACTGAAATGGCATCACCTCCTTGACTTAACTGCTAGATCAACATAGCAGAAATTGTGCTTTTTATTAAGTCTTTTTACCATATTTGAGGTCATTTTGACCCCCAATATCTTGGACATGCAATGTTTTACTTTGCTCCATTCACTTTAATTAGGGTCTAGCTAATTCCAGTATCCTTTTAGTTGAAATCTCAAAGTTTAACAAACAGGCCAGCATAAACAAATAGGGGAGGGGGGTTGAAACACCACAGAACATAAGAGTAAATTGAGCAGGAAGCGAGTCAGGTTTTGTGGAAAAGTTATACATATTTTTATGTCTCTTTGAGGTCAGTTACAACCCCAGATGTGTGGGATGGATAATATAAAACCTATTAGAAGGACAGTGAAGCAGAATAACCAGCTTAATTCCACCCCACCCCCATCCTGCAGTGAAAATGTCGAAACAATGAAGTACACATTCCTACTGCATGTGTCCTCCTCATGTGGTGATCTCTAGAGGGTAGTGGTCATTCTTCATATGGGATTAATTAACCAAGTACAGTTCTTGGAAAGATGGTGGAATTCTCTGCATTGCACAGCCTTGTGGTATAACTTGGGTTTACTTGTCACTGGGCCAGATTTTGCTAGTGCGGTTTCAGGTTGTTCTTAGTCACATTCGAACAACAGTCTACAATTCCCAAGTGATCATGCTTCTGCTAAGCATAATTATAGTCAATTTTCAGCTTCGTAGACATGTGTGGTTCAAAAGCATTTCAGGTTTGAAAAAATAAACAGTGTCACTGACAAGGGAAGTCACTGCTGTTGTTTATGTCATTTTTCAGGGAGAACCTCCTCCTTTGACATTCCGTATAAGAAAGGCACTAAAAAGGAGGCTCCACAACATGACGGTCTTCACACCATAATGCACCGATGCCAAGGGCTTTAGGGAGCCATAAATGCAGTGATGCAGCTGCTTTAAGGTATGTGTCTGGTTGCCTGGCCAGCTATAACTTAGTCAGAGCTGAATGACCCCAAGGGAGAGGAGCTGTCAGTTAAGAGCTGGGTTCCTATAGCCAAAGGAACAAGCAAAAGAGACATAAACAGACTTTTCTCAGCCTCCAGTAACTAGTGCTTTGATGTAAACAAACTGTTTAGGCTTTAGAGCGTGTGAGTTTGTTGTCTGCTCTTGGCTCTAACCTTCTAGCCTTTTTTACCATGGCCTCAAGCATGAATTTCCATTTCCCTTCATCACTACTAGTATCAGGCTCAAACAGCACTTTTTATTGAGTTCCATCGTTCTTTCTTCTGCTCGTGTGTGTGTGTGTGTGTGTGTGTGTTAAAGATCCACAGTGACTCAGGCTGCAGAAGTAGGGGAATGTCAGAGATACAGTTAGGTCATTTGAGACTCTGGACTTACTCGTCTCATTGGGGTCCCTCACTTTACTTATTTCAAAACGTGGCAAGCCATCCCTACTGCATTTGGGGGCCCTCTTGTTCATCCTGCACAGTGGGTAATGTAACTACCCTGAAGTTTGCCCTGACTGGGGCACATGGAGAGAGAGGCTACCTGATCATTTCCATTTTGCTGCTTTTCCAGTTCACCCACAAGCGATAAGCAACAGGCTTCCCATATCTTATCCTCAATGGGTGAAAGCACAGTTTATTATGGAGTACAATAACTGAGCTGAAAAGGGCCAGAGGGTAAAGTGGAAAGGGTAAGCAGACTCTTTTGAAATCTTTATCCTCAGGCTGTTTTGGGTTGAGAGGGAGGGGAAAGTGGAGGGAGAATCATGGACCTTCATGCAACATGTAATTTGAACCTCTTAATATATTCAGATGTGGTTGGGTGGAAAACAGGCATCAGTGTATGAGGCTTCAAACTTAACTTCACTTAACTGAGAGGAAACCCCATTGAATTCAGTAGGGCTTCCTTCTGACTTGATGTGGTTAGGATTATGCTGCAAGTAAGCAAATAAATAAATATCCTTGGATGCTGAAGGCTGATTTGCCTAAGTCCAGGAGTTACAAGGCCATCCATTGTACTTTTGTTACGCAATGTGATTTATGTATGTATGTATGTATGTATAAACACAGTGCTAGTACTTCTCTAAATAGACCCGTTGGAGTTAACAGACATGACTAACTTAGGTTGATTAATTCAATGAGTCCACTCTGAGTGGGACTGTGTTGACTACAACCCCTAGAAATTACTCCAATTATCTTAAAGATCATCCAAAGTGTCTACCCCTCCTTGGAAAAAATCTAGTAAAATACAAATAACCCTAGAAAATACAATAAATTATAAAATTAACAGCAGCTAAAAGATCAAACCCAATATTACAGCAGTTAAAAAGCAATAAGGGGAATTAAAATAAGACAAACCCAGAACAAAAAGCACAAACTAGAAACACAGCAAAAACCATTGAATCATCAGCCTCCCTCAAAGTCTCGCTGGAACACCCAGCTTTTGACATAGTGACAAAAAGAAAGGCAGAGCAAGGTGTGCTTCCTCAGTGATGGTATTCCATGGTTTGGGTGCCACAACTGCAGAGGCCCTACTCCTTGTCACCTGCTACACTCACAATAGCAGGGGAACAAGGAGCACAACCTTGGATGTTTGTTTATTAAGATGCTGGCTTTCAAACACCTAAATTGCCTGGGATATGTTCAGAGCCAAACTATACATTAATGTTCTGTGGTTCTTTTCCCTAATGGAGCCCTGTGATGTTCCTATATATTAGTGTATATATGGTTGCTGGTTGTTTAGAGTATACATGGTAAGTAGTGAAAGAGGAGGGGGAGTGAATGGGCAATAGAATGCTTGATGATTGGCTGAATGTTTAAAATGGCTGACAGTATAAATGAAAGGATGACAGGTAAATCTGGGTGAATGTGAGGTGGTGAATTGTGGAATCAAGGGGGGAGAAGAGAAAGAGTGGATTGCTTGGTGGGGTTTAGAGAGTTGTTTACGTGACGTATAAATCCTGGAACAGGAATAATACTCTGCTGTTGTTTAAGGGGGGGGAAATGTGATGTTCCTATATTAATGTATATATGGTAAGTGTTGTTGTTTTAGAAGATACATGGTAAGTGGAGTGAAAGAGGGGGAGTGAATGGGCAGTAGAATGCGAGATGATTGGCTGAGTGTTTAAAATGGCTGAATGTATAAAAGGAAGAGTGAGAGTGGAATAGAGGGGAGAAGAGAAAGAGTGGGTTGCTTGGTGGGGTTTGAGAGAGTTGTTTGCCAGGAGAGAGTGAAGAAGGAGGGAGGTGGAGTTCAGATTAGTATTGAGTAAAACCATATGCTTATGTGCCTTAAGAAGAAATCCTGTTAATCTTGTTAGTTTTGTTATCTGTAATAAATACTTAATTTGGTTTACCAAAGGCCTGATCCTTGGCTGGGGTTTCACAGACCAGAAGGGAGGGTAAGGTAATGACAAAGGCTGAAGGGGAACTGTAACAAATGGTGGCAGCGGTGAAGAGAATAACAATACCAGTATTCAGAGTCTCTGGGAATACTAGTATTGGGACGTTACTGGTGGTTGCCTAGCAGGGGGATCTGTTGAGATCTGTGCTAGAGCGGGGAGAGAAATCATAAGAGAGAGCGGTCCGGACTGGTGGAGTCCCTGGTGGTGCCTAGAGACAGGCAGTAACCACGAGCAGGTAGGAACCTGACAGGGAGAGCCAGGGAAGGACGCCTCACATGTGGTGTCAGTAGCGGTGGGATACGAACAACAGAGAATCCAGATACGAACCAAAGAGAGTCCCAAAGACACGTGGTGACAAAGGAGACTACGTCACAGGTGTTGGCTGTAGCAGTGAGATACGAATACTAGACAATCCCTAATAGTTGTGTGGCAAACAGAAATAACAAAACAAGATTTCTTGTGAGAGTGACTGGCAAAGAGTGTGTGGCAAAGAGTGAGTGAACTCAAACACCATGGCTGAATACATAAAAATGAAAAGAGAGGAGCTGGTGGAGAAGTGCATAACATTCAATTTACCTCATGAGGGTAAAGGGGTAGATGAATTGAGGGTAGCACTTATAGAATTTGCAACTGCCCAGCAAAAACAACCTGTCAGAGAAGAGACCCCAGAAGGATATTTAAGCAATCCCGCTTATATAGAGTACTTGAGAGAGAAGTTGAGGATGGAAGGTGCAGAGAAGGAAAAACAGAGAGAGTTGGAAGCTGAGAGATTGAGGATGGAGGCTGAGGAAAAAGACAAGCAGAGAGAGTTGGAAGCTGAGAGATTGAGGATGGAGGCTGAGGAAAAAGATAAACAGCGGGAGTTGGAAGCTGAGAGATTGAGGATGGAAGGTGCAGAGAAGGAAAAACAGAGGGAGTTGGAAATTGAGAGAATGAGATTGGGGTTTGAGGAGAGGGAGAAGCAACGAGCATTGGATGCTGAATTACAAGTAGAAAAGTTAAAATTTGATAGAGAGAAATTTCACTCTGAGGAGACAAGGAAAGAGAGAGATGGAGCAAAAATAAAAATGACTCCAAAGGACTTTGCTGTCTATGAGCCTGGTCAAGATCCTCAAATTTACCTCAGCACCTTTGAAAAAGCAGCTCAGTTGTGGGGGCTACCTGAAGATAAATACATGCAGTATTTATCAAACCTGATTAAAGGGGAATTGGCTGAGGTATACCAATATTTCCCCTCAGACAAGCCCGTCACCTATGCTGAATTCAAAGAAGCAGTGTTTAAAAGATTCAGACTGGGGCCTGATTATTTTAGAAAGCTTTTCAGAAATTGCCAGATACAGACAGGGAGGTCTTTTGTGGAACTGGGAGCAAAGTTGATGGATATATTTGGAAAGTGGATGAGTAGTGCCAAAGCTCAGTCAGTGGAAGAGGTGAAAAGCCTCATGATACTGGATCAATTATACCATCAGTTACCACCAGAAATAAGGCTCCTGGTCAAAGACCGTTCCCCTATATCTGTGCAGGAGGCCGCAGAGTTGGCAGATCACTTCGCCTCCAATAGAACTGGCTGGGTGGGGAAAACATCAATAGAGTTTAAACCCAGACCATATAGTACTGGCAGAAGGGATGTGGTACCACAGTGAGTGAGTCCTCCATTAAAATCTGAAGGGCACAGAACACCCCAGAGTGGATCTGTGTACCCTAAAAGTGAGGAGAAATTATGCTACAAATGTGGTAGACCAGGGCACCTACGTTTTCAATGTGAGGTTGCCAACCCCAGTAGTAATCCTGCTCAGACAAGGGCAGTGAAAACAGAGCCCAAGGCTTTAGAAACAGCGAAAAAGGTTCAGTTTTGCCAGATAAACTGGACAGAAGTAACAGACCTTGATTCAAGTCTGAGAGAGGAAGTGAGTGTACAAGGGGCAAATTATTGGGCATTGCTTGACACTGGTGCCGCTCAGACGTTACTGAGGCCAGATTTAATAAAATCTGAAGAAATATTACCTCAGGAAACAGTGACTATCCAAGGAGTGAGGGGTCAACCAGAAAGTTTGCCTGTGGCCCTGGTGGAAATGACTTGGAGAGGCCGAGAGGGCCGATATAAAGTAGGCATTAATGCCCAGCAACAAGAACCAGTAATACTGGGAAGGGATGTAATGGGCGCCCAAGGAAAGATCTATGTAGTGACCAGACAGCAAATTGGCAGAGAAAAAGAAGCCATATTAAGGGGGGCTGAAACAAACAGGGTGGAATCTGTTAACCAGCCTCAGGTCACCATAGCAACCACTAGCAGGCCTGCTGAAGAAGACAAACTGTATCAAGTGGTCTCTGGGGAAGAAGCAGAGCAATTCAGGGAAGAGCTGCATAAAGATATCAGTTTGAAGCAGGTAAAGGAACAAGCCCTGACCCAACAGATTCCTTTCACTGACAAACTGAGGAATCAAGTTGTGTGTGAGAATGGGATTTTATATAGACTGTGGATGCCTGCTGAAAGAAAGGATGAATGTGAACCAGTGAAGCAATTGATAGTACCTAGCAAATACAGAACCAGATTGCTAGAGGTAGCCCACGATGTCCCATGTGCAGGACATCTGGGAATAAAAAAGACCAAGAGGAGATTGGCTGCACATTATTATTGGCCAAATATCTCCAAGGATGTAAAACAACATTGTCTATCTTGTGGAATATGCCAAAAGGTGGGAAAGAGTGGAGTAAAGACCAAGGCACCCTTAAAGCCCCTTCCTATAATTGGACAACCCTTTTATAGAGTGGGAATAGATTTGGTGGGCCCTTTTTCCAAACCCACAAGGCTTGGCAAGAAATATCTATTGGTGGTGGTGGATTTTGCCACCAGGTACCCAGATGCAGAAGCACTGAGATCTGTAGAAGCCCCTGTAGTGGCAGAGGCTTTATTAAAAATCTTTATGAGGCTGGGTTTCCCTCATGAAGTGCTGACAGATCAAGGCAGTGTATTCATGGGAGAAGTGATGCAATGTATGTGGAAATGTTGTGGTCTAAAACATCTAAAGACCACTACTTACCATCCCGCCACTAATGGGCTAACTGAGAGATTCAATGGAGTTTTGAAGGGCATGATAAGAAGCTATGTTCAAGATCACCCACAAGACTGGGATGAACGTTTGGGATGCTTCTTATTTGCATACAGAGAAGTCCCTCAGGAGTCAACAGGCTTCTCACCCTTTGAACTAATGTTTACTAGAAAAGTGAGGGGACCTTTGGAACTGCTAAAAAATTCATGGGAAGGAACTCTGGGAGAGTACAAAACTTCTGTAGTAGATTTTGTATTGGAATTCCGCAATAAATTAACATCAATGATGGAAGTAGTGAAAGAGAATTTGAGTCATGCACAGGAGAAGCAAAGTTACTGGTATGACAGAACAGCCAGAGAACGTGTGTATGATGTGGGAGATATGGTTATGGCGTTCATACCCAGGAAACATGACAAATTACAGGCTAACTGGGAAGGACCATATACCATCAGAGAAAGGCTTGACACAGTGACATATGTAATCACCACAGACCAATTAAACAAAAGCAAAGTGGTTCATGTAAATATGTTGAAGCCTTACCATACCAGGGATGCACAGGTGTTGCAAGTTACCTTATTCCCTGAGGGAAGTGGGCCTGAACTTCCAGATTTGGTACAGGAAAGCAAAGACAAAGGAGGGGTAGATCAAGTGGAATGGTCAGAGGAGGTGAAGGAGGAAGTAAAAGAAGAGATTCTGAGAGTTTTGAAAACCTATAGGAATCTCTTTAGCAACAAACCTGGCCGAACCAGTATAGTTATACATTCCATTGATACTGGAGATCATGCCCCAATCAGATCTATTCCGTACCGTGCGAATGGGAAAGTTTTGAATGAGATCAAAAAGGGGGTGGAAGATATGCTGGAATTAGGAGTGATCAGGGAATCCATCAGTCCCTGGGCCTCAAGTATTGTCCTGGTTCCGAAAAAAGATGGAACGACAAGGTTTTGCATTGATTATCGGCTAATCAATAAAATTACTGTCCCAGATCCGTATCCTATGCCTAGGGTAGACGCTATGTTAGAGTTATTGGGGGCAGCAACCATTATCTCTACACTAGATCTCTGTAAAGGATTTTGGCAAATGGAACTAGACGAGCAATCCAGAGCCAAAACTGCCTTCAGTACACCAGATGGGTTATATGAGTTTGTGACCTTACCCATGGGACTAAGGAACTCACCAAGTTCATTTCAGAGGCTAATCAATACTGTGTTGCGACGCATGTCAGATTTTGCAGAGGCCTATATCGATGACGTGGCCATTTTTAGCAAGTCGGTGCCTGAGCATGTCCAACACCTGACAACAGTATTGGAGGCCTTAAGAAAAGCAGGCCTCACAATAAAAGCTAAGAAATGCCAGTTTGGACTAAAGGAAGTAATCTATTTAGGACATAAGGTGGGGAGTGGGAAAATCACCCCCTTATGGAGCAAGGTGGAGGCAATACAAGCGTGGCCGATCCCCTTAACCAAAAATCAAGTAAGGGCATTTCTGGGTGTGGCTGGTTTTTATAGGAAGTTTGTGAGAAATTTTGGGGAAATAGCAACCCCCTTGCATGAATTGACCAAGAAGAAGTGTTCTGAGCATGTGGTATGGACGGATGAATGTCAGAAGGCTTTTGATCTGCTGAAGCAAGCCTTGTGCCAAGGACCCATATTAATAGCACCAGACTATGAGCAACCATTCATCGTGGCTACAGATGCATCAGACCTCGCGCTGGGAGTCGTCTTGCTGCAGGAGAGAGAAGGCACCAGACATCCAGTGGCATACCTGCGTCGCAAGCTGACGCCGAGAGAGAAAAACTATTCGTCGGTCCAGAAGGAGTGCCTAGCGGTCGTGTGGGGACTGAACAAGTTGCGCCCATACGTGTGGGGACGAAGATTCACAGTGACTACGGATCATCGGGCCTTGTTATGGTTGCAGACTATGAAAAACCATAACACTATGCTGCAGAGGTGGTCCTGGGCCCTACAGGACTATCAAGTGGACTTCCAGTTCATCAAAGGCAAGGACAATGTACTGGCCGATGGACTTTCCAGGCAAGTGGCTGGGACTGCAGTGACGTGACCAGACAGAGGAACAAAGAAAGACATTTTCCCCATAGAGACTTTTATTTGTTAACGCGACGTATAAATCCTGGAACAGGAATAATACTCTGCTGTTGTTTAAGGGGGGGGAAATGTGATGTTCCTATATTAATGTATATATGGTAAGTGTTGTTGTTTTAGAAGATACATGGTAAGTGGAGTGAAAGAGGGGGAGTGAATGGGCAGTAGAATGCGAGATGATTGGCTGAGTGTTTAAAATGGCTGAATGTATAAAAGGAAGAGTGAGAGTGGAATAGAGGGGAGAAGAGAAAGAGTGGGTTGCTTGGTGGGGTTTGAGAGAGTTGTTTGCCAGGAGAGAGTGAAGAAGGAGGGAGGTGGAGTTCAGATTAGTATTGAGTAAAACCATATGCTTATGTGCCTTAAGAAGAAATCCTGTTAATCTTGTTAGTTTTGTTATCTGTAATAAATACTTAATTTGGTTTACCAAAGGCCTGATCCTTGGCTGGGGTTTCACAGACCAGAAGGGAGGGTAAGGTAATGACAAAGGCTGAAGGGGAACTGTAACAAATGGTGGCAGCGGTGAAGAGAATAACAATACCAGTATTCAGAGTCTCTGGGAATACTAGTATTGGGACGTTACTGGTGGTTGCCTAGCAGGGGGATCTGTTGAGATCTGTGCTAGAGCGGGGAGAGAAATCATAAGAGAGAGCGGTCCGGACTGGTGGAGTCCCTGGTGGTGCCTAGAGACAGGCAGTAACCACGAGCAGGTAGGAACCTGACAGGGAGAGCCAGGGAAGGATGCCTCACAAACCCCTTTTCCAGGAAAAGCACCTGTAGGAGCCCGTAATCTTGACTGAAAGTCTCATAGCAGGAGAGAAGAGGTTTCTTAACCCTTTCCCCACCAGTCACTTGTCTGCTCAAAAACCTTTCCCAGCCATTTTTCTCTCCAGAAGGGAAAAGATACAGGGCCCTATTACTGAGATACTCTGCCTCGCCATTGTCCTAAGTACACCCTTTAGCACAGGGGTGAAGGAACCTTGAATTACACCTCTCTTGTGATTAGTTGTCCAGGGCCAACATGGCCCTGGTGGGCAGGGCAAGGCAAACATGGGTGAGACCAGTGCTGCATACATGTATACACACCCCATTCATGCACTTCCACCCACACATCAGGTAGCTCATTGTAACAGCCATTTCACCTCTTTCACTGCAACGTACTACAGGTGTTCACTGGATTCAGATTCAGAATCCCGAATCCTGAGCTGAGGCCTAACTTATTCTGGGTGAAGTGAGATTTGTACAGGGCCGCACATGTTGAAACAGAGACCCCAAAAATGTCTCGTGGAACTAGTAGATTAAGCTGTTGGTCCAGGAAGGGTGAATAATTATAGTGTTATTATTACCCACCCTTCACCAGAAGATCCCAGGGTGAGTTACAACAATATAAAATACAGTATTAAAAACAGTTTAAAACAAATTACAACCACAACTTGAAAGAGTCCTAATATATTTCTCAAATGTCAAAGGCCAGGGGGAAGAGGCGGGTCTTCACATTCACTGAAAACTGGACAGTGAAGATGCCAGATGCAGCTCTGTGGGGAGTAGAGTTACCAGGTCTCCTGTTTTTGGTCGGAGTCTCCGGTTTTTTGGGGGCCCCTCCGGCTCACACCCCTTAATCTCCGGACTCTCAGCTTCAATTTAAAAGAAAATTAATTTTCTAGGTGGTCTGTTTCCTGAGATATACACCAACACGTCAGCCCCCCCCACGACTGTTTAATCTATTTGACTGATACGACGCTGAAGTTGGTTCGTAGTTTCCAGTTCCTTATTTGCTTGAAAGTTCAAAACACTAAAAAAGAAGAGTTGACAACTACAGCAACTTCAAACCAAACTTATCATGTCTCTGAACCCCAAAATATATGTTGGGGTACCCCTTATGATATATCACTGTGATCGGGGGACTCTCCCCATCAAGAATAACAATACAATTATGCAATCAAAATCATCAGGCTTCTGATATTATCATAAATACATAATGTCATAAAATCATAAAAAATAAGTAACTGGGGGTGCCCACTCCAAACTCTGCTCTGGGCCAGGACAAATCATACACCCCAGGAAAGGGGAAGGTGTCCTCTATGAGATGCCACTGCGTCCCACCTGGCCCAGAGCTTCTGCTGGGCGCAGGGGAAGGATGAGGGCATCTATGCAGACAGAAAGGGTAGAGAATCTTCTTACTCTTACTCATTTCTCAGACCTCTTTCTGGAGTGAAGGGTTAAATCTGTAAAGAAGTTTGGAGCAGCCACATTAAAAGATAAAGGCAGGGCATTCCAGGCAGGGGGTTGCCAACCCTGCTTGGATATGGATGTCTTTGCAGAAGATCCCTAGTCAAGCTTTACCAACAGCACAATCCAAACTACATCTACTCAGAAGCAAGTCCTGTTGAGTTCTATGTCCTTAGTACGTGTGTCTAGAATTGCAGCCTTCAGGGGCATCCATCTTTACTCCCAAATGCTCCCATCTAACATCTCCACAACACTAGGCTCCTTTCTTCCTACAGTGGCCTTCTGGTGACTGGCCTGGCCTGAAAGCACTTAAACCCTTCTTGCCGAAAGCAAGTAGGCTAGATTGAATGTTCCCTACCCAGGCTCCATCTTTTAGCTACGATGTCTACCTTAATTTCCCATCAGATATTTTTTTTAATTGTACGCTCCAAGCAACTGTGGTTGATGCTTAATGTATCATGCTTAATGACATCACTCGGTCCCGCCCCATGACATCACTTGGTCCTGCCCCTAAAATCTCAGGTTTTGGGATGCTTCTGACCTGGCAACCCTAGTGGGGAGGTATTCCACAACTTAGGGGCTGCCACAGAAAATGCACTCTCCCAGGCCACCTGCTCCCCCCCCCGAAGTTCTGAGGTTGGCAGAACTACCAAGAGGGTCTGTTGAGAATGAAGCGATTTCTCAGATATTTGGGGCCTAAGAAATCTAGGGCTTTAAACACTAGCATGAATTGGGCCTGGAAGCAAACTGTCTATGAAACCTGTATGTATGTATAGTATATAGTTGTATCTACTATTCACCTGGTTGTGTTTCTCCTGTCGTTGATGTGCATGGCAATGTCCCTGTGGCCCATCCTGACTGTAGGCATAAGATCTTGGAAAGCACACCCCAGTGGGTGACCTATGTATCTTGCATGTGCAGATGCTTGTGTGATCACAGAAGCATGTTAACAGTCCCACACCTCCACAATACTAAAATCAGCTGGGACACTGTTTTTGGCCAGGAGAGCAGCAGCCAGGGAAACAGTTAAGGAGCTCTTTTCCACCACTTTCCTCTGAATCCTCTGGTCAAGATTTCCACAAGTACTTTTCCTGTGGAGGAGGGGGGGAAGGGAGAAATGTATCAGGAAAAGGAATCTTGTAATCTGAAGTTTTAAAACCCACATTTTCCACCATACCCAAATCCCAGCAGCCAGCCAGGACTGCTCTTATCAAGAGAGAGGTTGCTGTTTTCCTCACCAGCTGCAGCTTAAACAAGCTAATGGGGAGGATTAACTTTATTGCCATAGATACATACTTGAGAAAAGGTGTAATGGTTGCTACTGCAAGGGAGACGTGCAGGATCCGGACCCTGCCTGATCTTTCCCTCTCTCCAAATACCTTGTCTTTCCAGATTCAAGATCCAAAGGTTGCTGTCTCAGTTTTTTTTAACCTGACCTGTCCTGAGACAAAACCCTCTGTCAACACAAAGAAGGCATTCCTCGGTTTTTCATCACATCTCCTTGTTCATTATCCTGGGTAATTCACCGGTCATTTTTGTTTTTTTCAATATAGAGATCCCTGTTTTTCATAATAATGTATCCAGCAATAAGAGGTAAATCAGAAGTCCCGGATCTTGCTGAAGATAAGATTGCTGTGTTCCTCTAAACTAATTAGATGTTCAAGTTAGTTCAGGAGTTATGTTATAACTTTTTGTATAAGTAAAGAGCTGCTTATATATCAAGTCATACTCTCTTGATAAGGATAAGCATGGAGGAAGCTTTAATGTAGAACCAGCCAATGTTTAATTGAGATGTGTTCAAGGATGTCCATGCATTTCATTGCTTCATCCAATACACTTTTCAATGAATTCACTGAAGAAGTATTATTATTGCTGTTATTATTGCTACTATTATCTTATATTCTTCTAAGGCTTCAGAAGACTCTGGGGTGGAGGAAAAGCAATGCCTGATTATGAAGGATGATAAGCTACAGAGATTAAAGGGACCAAGTTTTACCAGCAATCACAGAAAATATCCAACTTGCTTAAGTGAAGCCAATTATGGCATTATTGCCTCCTTTTGCACTATGCACAGTAGGGATGTCACTGGATAATGGTTTGCATGTAGAGTTAATCACTTTGATGCATTTCTGACTGATCCCAGCAAATTATGTTTTGGTTCCACTATATTAAACACAAGAGCAGGGGATTATCATTAATAAATCTAAGGCACAGCATGCATAAATCTTGAATAAATCAAATATCAATTACATAGGCAGTATCTGCTGACATCTGCTTTCATCAAATAATATATTTGAAATAAGTTTTACTCTACTTTACTGGAGTCAAAGGAATGTGTGCCCAGACCCTGAGCTCCAAAGAGTTGGGTTTATGTAGGCATGCTGTTGCATGCATCCTCTTTTATTGCCATTTATTTTTATATATAAATAGAACATTGGTTTCACATGGTAGCTTCCAAAACTAAAAAAAAGAGAGTATTTATACTGTACAGGAAAAAGCTCTAGTGTGCCATTTCTGCGTGTTATGTGTGTGAGCCTGCTCTTGCTAAATTCTGTTTTCAAGTAATTTATGGCTGTGCTGCTGATTTGACTCCTGTGCCAAATGCCTTGCCAGAATGGGGCTGTGGGGTGGGGCTGCTTTGGGATTTAGTGGTGATTGTGACAACAAGGGAAGAAGGGCGAGTTTAATCAATGACTGATTCTAAGGGAATTGTGGAGAGCAAGGATTAAAAATGGGCAGAGCCTGTGAATGGCAGAGTGCAGAGAGGCCTGTGGGCAGGGCGAGTATTTAACTCTAAGTGCATCGCCTTGCCTGCCACAGACAGATTGGGTGTTTCACTGCTACCTCAGCTTGTATGAACATGCCCTGGAGGAGTCTAGAGGAACAGAAAGCCAACACTTTACCTCTTGCCAACTGTGCTGTTCCCTTGATAAATTGCTTGTACTTTCCCCATTTTGGAAATATGCAGGGTTTAGACTTGTTGGTCAAATAGTGGCTACTGACCATTGGTAGGAAAAATGGTACCAACTCAAAACTGTTGAGGTCAAATCATGGCCCCAAACTGACTGAGCTATGCATGCAGCACTCTGCCCACCAGATTTATAATGGATGTCTTCATGACTGCTATCTTGTTGTTTTATTCGTGATGCCACAGTTATACAGCCCACTTGGGGCAGGATTGCTTTGGTGACCATTTGTTTTCATTTTGGAAAGTTTCTAGCCTGCCTTTCTTCCCTAAAAGGGCTCCCAAAGCAGCTTGCACATTTAAACACGATAAAAGTAAGAATAAAAAAATACAGCAAATAAATTAAATCATTAAAAAAGCAGCAAGAGAGAAGCAGGAAAAGAACAGGTCAGCTTGAAAACACGATAGCGAAAGGTTTCAAAAAACAAACACATATTTGTCACCCTCCCCAAACTCATGAGGGAGGGAGGGAGGGAGGGAGGGGGTTCCATAATCAGGCTGCTTCTTTATGATGATCGTCCTCCTATGCATATACAAATAGCAACCAAATATGGATCCTTATATAGCCAGACCAGCACTATCCACACACAAGAGGGAGGTATCAGCTCACTTTGGGGATCTCCAAGGTTTGCATAAGTAAAAAAACACAAAAACCTTTAGGAGGAAAAGTGGGCAACCCCCCCCCACCTAATGAGGAATGAGTACACTTACTGACCACAGAGTAGTGTGTAATTATTGGGGAGAGGGGGAATTGAATGATCCTTGCAGAGGGCATGGCTAGCTAGCTGGCTGGCTGAAACGCTAAACGGGGAGAAACCACACTACAACTTTTTAAAAAAAACATTTTATTCCACTCTTCCTTAGAAAGCTTAGAACACCTTTCTAGGAGTCTCTTATCCTGACAGCTGACCAGGTCCATGCCCTTTCTAACCTTGACAATAATATATAGCATTAGCTGCTCCCAGTTCATGGGGAACATAACAAGGTCTTTTAAAAACTTGTTATAAACAGTTTCTATAAATAATAATAATAATAATAATTATTATTATTATTACATTTTATTTATACCCCGCCTTTCGGCCAAAGGCCCTCAAGGCGGCTTACAAGAAAAATAAACACAGGTATAAAAATACCATAATATACAATATAAACAATACAATATACAAAAATTAAATTAAATAGAAACAACATTATCATTATCACCACCACCAAGAAAGAGGAGGTGATCTTAGCGGGGGGGGGAGTTCTCGAGAGGCAGAAGGGCGACAAGCATTTATTACAGTGAAGCTGTTTGCTGGTTCAATGTCGTCTTCCTCCCCATGTCCTCGGGCTCACTCAGCTGCTGCTGCTGATGGCAGTTTATGTCGGAGGGCAGCTGTGAGCACTTGCGCTCGGGGATCTGGGCCCTACCTGGAGCAGGAGGGGCAGAAGGACGTGGAGGCAGCGGCTGTTGTGAAGAAGGAGGCCCCGCACCAGGCTGTTGTTGGGTAGGAGGCGCCAGGCTGTTGTTGAGCAGGGAGACCCCCATGCCAGGAGGCCCCGTGCAGGAGGACCCACACCGGGCTTTTGTTGAAGAAGCGGCGGCAAGGACCCGGGTCCTGCTTAGAGCAGGAGAAGGAGAAGAATGTGGTGGCAGTGGCTGTTGCCGAGCAGAAGGCCCTGTGCTGGAAAGCGGCGGTGAGGTGCTCTCCCCCCCCTCCACACCTTCTGATGTTGTGCCGGTGTTCCAGTTGTTGCTGCTGGTCGAACAGTTGCTTCCCTGTTTCCGGCATGGTGCTGGCAGGCTGGGGCGGTTCGGCGGGCTCCTCTTGGGGCAGCCTTGGCAGCTGCTGGGCGCTTCCCGCTAAATAAATTAAATAAATAATTACAGTTCTTATAATTGATGACTCACAACACATTTGGTTTCATTTTGTTTGTTTATTAACAGAGGAAGCCAGACCTCCTTTATGTCAGGCTGCAGGGGTTTGGATTGAGCTGAAAGAGGTGTTCATCTGCTCAGCTCTCCTGGCTCCACTGGTGGAATGACACAAGCATCGCTATGTTGGTACTACCTTCCCCCTGCAGAACAGGCAGAGAGGGGGAAGGACTGAGCCAGCTCAGGATCCACTGGATCCCAAACCAGTCATCAGGCAATGGCATTGGGCCTGATCTGGCACCAATCTGCATCAGCCTGGCGCTGGGGCAGGGATAAGACCCAGTCATCCTGTCCTGTCTTCTGTCATGGCCATCATGAGTGGCCAAACTGCAGATGCGGTGCTGTCTTTGAAAATCTGCATGGGTGGCTGGATAGGGAATTAGGATTACAGTCTTATGGTGTTTCCAAACTGTACAGTGTTGCTTCATTGTGTTCAGCGAGAGACTTAAAAGACTACTGTATTTGGAATCAGGAAAAATCTCTCCTTTACCCATTTATATTAGCAAATAACTGGTGGTGTTTACTTTCTACTTTGGCACCTATCTGGACTCGCCTACTTGATCTAGTTTAGTTCTGGCTCTGTTGCTTTAATTGCCTGAATTGTGGGGTTGATCTGTGGAGAATTGGTGGTATGTAGATGGCCTTTCAGGCAGAGGGCTGGCCTAGAAATAGACTTTTGTGCTAAGTCTGTGATTCTGCTGTGGTGGTTCATGTGAAGGGGCTGCTGGCTGCTTGTCTCCTTGATCCACCAGAACACTTAAAAAAATAACAATAATATAAGCAAACAAAATGTGTTGGTAATGAAGGAATATGAAAAATAACAGTGTAATCAACAGTACTTCAAACTGCTTGTTCTCACCCTTAACCCTCTAATCACATCTTTCTACCTCTACACTATTTTTCTCAGTATTATTCTGATTAAGTGTAATTACCATAAAGCATATAGGAAATTATAGCAAAATATTTTTTTCTCTTTCATGTGGCAAAATTGATTTTTAAAAAATTATCTAGATAAATGGAATACCTGTCTGCATAGCCTTGTTCTACAAACTTGGGAAATCCTTCATGCATGCAATCCAAAGAGCCACACTAAGATTCCATAGCTGGGCTTTTGACAATCCCAAATCTAGCTGTGCACTTGATACAGTTCTTAATGTACCCCTAATGACAGGACATGAGCTCTGATCCTGAGTGGTTTTGAATGTTGCCATGAACAACAGCACGTGCAAACTGGGATATGTTGGGCCAACTGGTTTTCTTGTAGCTGCTTTGCCACTAAATCACAGGCCACTTTTCAAGGGAACCTAAAAGCCAACTTGCGGTCTTTTTCCCCCCAGATGGGATGGGACAATGCCCTAGAACAATGGTGCACACCATAATATTTTAATTTTTAGGAACCTGCTTTAGATGTGAATGGAGCAGACACATGAATGAATAATGTGAATACAAGGGGTGTGCATCAGTTCTGTGTGTACCCTGAATTGCAAGACAAATCAGGGTGATCTGTGGAAGAGTTTCACATTTCAGCAGGGATGTAAGAAAGCATCATTTTCCGTTCCATGATATATTTGTTGCATGCAGCTCTGTTCTGCTTTTAATCACAGTTAATTATTTTCTAAGGCCACTCCAATCATAGTGATTTGGGTGACAGATGTTGAAATAAATAGAATTGTTCTTCACATGGGTCGTCCTTCTCTTCCATGTATTGCTTGAGAGAACAGGGCATAAGCAGTCGAGTTGGAACTATTGGGGTGAGTGTGCTTCTTTCCCATTGGTTCTTTTTCACAATAAATAATAAAAATCCATAGCTTTCTCTCTTTTTTCTTCACGGAGGGCAGTTCCAGGAACGGGTAGATGGGCATTGTGAGAAAAAACTATGACTTTTCCAGTTTTTTATAACATAGGTAAAATCTCCTAGCAGGATAGCCCCTGGAACTATTTGTCTGAATTTTCACAGGCTTATTACCCAAGGGCACCTCCATCATGTACCCAGTTTTCAAACTGATTGTCCACACACAAAAACAAGGAAGAGAATATGTTCTCTATTTTCCAACCCTAAAACAGTAAAGTCTGCCCTTGTAGGAACCACTGCAACCATCAATCTGAAATTTGGCAGGCCTCAGAAGGGGCAAGCATGCCTCCAATTTGCATCTAATTCTGGAATATAATTTAAAAGTTAAAGCCTTCAAAAAAAAATTAAGGTCACCCACACAAAACCAAGGATGGGTCTGCCTGAAAATTGGCAAGCTTAATCCACTCTGGTGGGGCTCCTGTGTCTGCAAATTTCATTTACTTATGTGAAAAAGAAAACTGTTATAACCATTTATGTATTTCCCCATATAGCTATTGGGGTGAAACAGAACTTTGGATTTAAAAGATCAGATTTGAACCCAAACAATGAATTGGAATGACACAGAGTGGATCTGGTGGTTTCTAAATGCTAACAAGCAAACCTTGTGGTTGCTGCACATCCCTAATAGATACTTCCTGTCACTTCTACTTTGGCTCTGAAATTATGTATGCAAAATATTTGGATGCATACACTCTCAAACTGAAGCATAAAACAATGGTACCAAAGTAGGAGATGGAGTTTTTATTTTGTTTACTATTTTCCAAGTTTGGCTGCCACCCTTTTTTCTGCAACTTGTACACAAGTCAGCTTAACATAGAGTAAAACATCATACAACTACAGTATGAAAGTACATACTACAAAATACAAAAAGGATAGCCAAAATAAATCATGTTGAATAAAAGAGCAGACACATAAAGCCACATAAGTCAGATATGGCACCACAAGATCACAATCTAAACTAATAAACACGCCAAAGGCCCTCTGAAGTTAGGTGCATTTTGCCTGGCATCTGAAGAAAACGAAGGAACCAGGAAGATCTCTCTGAGGAAGGAATTTACCAGTAGCCAGCCACCGAACTTCCTCAACCAGGGATACTGAAGGAAGGGCCTCCAATGGAGATCTCACACCTGCAAAACAGATTAATTTAGGAATGAATGGTCCATCCAGTACCCTGATTCCAGGCATCAACACTTTGAATTGTTGCTGGAAATAAACTGTGACAATGTCCTGGACCAGAAAATGTGGTGGAAATCCCAGAATACAATGCATACAATTTAAACTAGAAGGATACCTATGTTATTAGATTCCATCTGAGTCTAGCTGCAAACAACAGAGGTTATCACGGCACAGAATTCAAGGTGAACAAGCAACGAAGTGTCTTCTCCCATACTAGCAGCCAGAGCATGTGTGTGGTGACACTTGAAGTGGGAAAAGTGTAACTTGTGGATTTATTTATTTATTTAATTAATTTATTTATTAGTCACCCATCTGGCTGGCTGTCCAGCCACTCTGGGCGGCGTACAAAATAAAAACATACAAATACATTAAAACATTAAAAATCTCAACAATAATAATAAAACCTAACCCACCCCAAAAGCCTGCCTGAAGAGCCACAATTGAAAAAGCCCTCTCCCTAGTCCTCACCAGTCTAGCTGTTTTAACTGGTGGGATAGAGAGAAGGCCTTTTGAGGCTGATCTTGTTGAGCGGCATCCCTGATGATGTTGGAGGCGCTCCTTCAGATAGACTGTGCCGAAACTGTGTAGGGTTTTAAAGGTCAGAACCAACACCTTGAATTGGGTCTGGAAAACAACAGGTAACCAGCGCAACTCCTTCAGCACTGGAGTGATGTGATCTTGCCAGCGGCTGCCTTTAATCAGGCGAACCGCCGCATTCTGTACTAGTTGCAGCTTCCGGACAGTTTTCAAGGGTAACCCCACGTAGAGCGCATTACAGTAGTCTAGGCGAGAGGAGACCAGGGCATGTACCACCGATGGGAGCAGATGGTTGGGAAGGTAGGGGCGCAGCCTCCGTATCAGAGAGAGAAGAAGAAAAATCAGATCCCCTTTGGACTTTTTTCTCAGATTTCTCATAATCTGTTGAAATTCATTAAAATATCAGCCATGGTCACAGAGTACCTGTAATCCTATTCTGACCTTGCCCCATATCCAGACCTTCATCTTCTGCAGTTTAAAAGTTTAAAAAATGCCTGGCTCATTTTTAATTAATTTAATAAATTTTGCATTGGACTGAATGATAATGTCAGGCATGCTCAGTAAGGACCAACTGTCAGTGTTCTAAAAGCCAGATTCGCAGCTGTTTGGCTTGCCTAATCAGGGGGCCAAACCCACACCAGACTTTGATTTCATGTGAGACAGTCATGGCTTCCCCCAGAGAATCCTGGGACGTATAGTTCATGAAGCATGCTGATAGGAGACTCCTATTCCACTGACAGAACTCCTCTCTGAGATATTGTACTGCCCTACAAATTTGTCAAAATGCAAACACAATTTGGGTTGGTGTTTCATAGTCCAATCCACTTCCTGTGTAGCTTGAAAGAATTTGGTAACATGTTCCGACTTATGGGTGACCCTATGAATAGGGTTTTCATTGTAAGCGGTATTCAGAGGGGGTTTACCATTGCCTTCCTCTGAGGCTGAGAGGCAGTGACTCGCCCAAGGTCATCCAGTGAGCTTCATGGCTTTGTAGGGATTCAAACCCTGGTCTCCGAGGTTGTAGTCCAGCACCTTAACCACTACACCACACTGGCTCTCACCGCAAGCTTAGGTGAACTTATATTTAGCCAATATCAAAATCATGCCTTCCTCAAACATGGTTAATTGGTACTTGAAAATGACCGTGTTCTAGTCTGAGATAGATATAAAATTCCTATTATCATTGATAGCTGTTGTATCCATAAGACTGAAAACAGATTTTGGTAAATAGTTTTTTTTACAGCTAATGAAACACAGTTGGCTTTCTCTATTACACCTGTGCAAACATGGGTGTAGAAAGCTGAGAGTTTGCAGGGATTTAGCTTTCCCATAAATGTAGGAGTGGTATTTCATTCATAAGTAAATGAGACGCTAAAGCAAGTTTATCTCACTTAATACAGTACAGGCCTATTAAAGTCAGTGAGGAGTTCTGCCTCTGATTCTAGAGGAATCTCATAGTGTGCAATGCCAAGTTACACCCCATATTTCACAATGCAAAGTTCTAGCAGCCTGTAGTTATAAACATTTGAGCACCCCAAATACACATTGTTTATGGATATGTGGAACAATTCTGCAAACCCGACATTTTCATTTGTAAAACTGATACCAGAATTTGGATCAATGGCTGGATGGCTGAAGCTGAATGTATGGCTCTTTGTACTTTGTAGCTCTGCTTGTTATGCTGATGATACTTTAAAATAATATTGAACAGCCAAGTTCTCAGTACTTAGAATTTGGAGGGAAATGCCACCTCATAACAAACTCTCCCTTAAATAGCTACAACAGAGGTAGGGAAGCTGTGGCCCTCCAAGATGTAGCTGGACTCCAACTCCCATTATCCCTGAACATGGGTCATGGTGGCAGGGACTGAAGGGAGCTGGAGTCCAACGATATCTGGAGGGCCACACCTTCAGGCCCTCCACCCCTGGGCTACAGCTGTTCGTGACATTCCAAAAATCATACCCTTGTAGTCCTGAAAGTCATCCTTGAAATCATCCAGCTGAAATACCAATGCTGAAGTAGGATTTTTTGTATTGAAAATGTTCCAATCAAGATTAACATCCTAATATCCTAAAGATACTGCAGCATTAGTCAGAGGTGCTGAGAACAAATAAACTGCTTAGGCTACAAATGCTTAGGCTCAGAGGCCAAGTGATACTACACAGCCCGTTACTGGTATTTGCACCCAAAGATGCATTTGTAGCTGGTAGTAAGTGCCAATAAAGGTAGCCAATCAGCCTTTGACTATGTTTCTAAAGAGTTTAGTCCCTGTATATTTTGAGTATAGATTTCAAAAATTGAGGGCATTATCAGTTTATTCACTATATGATTTTCGGGATTTTCTGCAGTACAGTGTCAAAGTGAAGATGTGAATGATTTATGTATTTACTTTATTATATTCTTTTCAACAAAAACATTCTCAAGAACTTAAGAGAGTGGTTTACAAATGTCTAAAAACATATAGGGTTGTGTATAGACTCAGCAGGGATGGGCTTCCACATGTACATCTCCCACTCTAGAACAAACCTCTCACCCTGTGCCTGATGCCTGGCTGTCTTGACTAACTCTTCTCAGAAGCATCCACGCACTGCAGACCAGAGCTGGAAGCAGAGATATTTATTTATTTATTTATTTATTTATATACCGCCCCATAGCCGAAGCTCTCTGGGCAGTTCACAACAAGTAAAACATCTGATATACAATTAAAACCACATATCAAGCAATTTAAACATACATTAATGATATCAAAAATTAAAGCATATGTATACACATACAAATGCATATTAAGTTTTAAAGGCTGAAATACTAAAATACTAAAATGCTAAAAAGCTAAAAAACTAAAACTAAAATGCCTGGGAGAAGAGGAAGGTTTTTACCTGGCGCCGAAAAGATAGTAATGTTGGTGCCAGGCATACCTCACCAGGAAGAATATTCCATAGTTCGGGGGTCACCACTGAGAAGGCCCTTTTTCTTGTTGTCACCTTCCGGGCTTCTCTTTGAGTAGGCACCCGGAGGAGGGCCTTCGATGTTGAGCAGAGTGTATGGGTAGGTTCGTATCGGGAGAGACGTTCCATCAGGTATTGTGGCCCCGTGCCGTGCAAGGCTTTATAGGTTAAAACCAGCACCTTGAATCAAGCCCGGAAACATATAGGCAACCAGTGCAAGCGGGCCAGAATCGGTGTTATATGTTCGGACCGCCTGGTCCCAGTTATCAGTCTGGCCGCTGCATTCTGCATGAGCTGCAGTTTCCAAACCGTCTTCAAGGGCAACCCCACGTAGAGTGCATTGCAGTAGTCTAATTTAGAGGTTACCAGAGCATGAACAACTGAAGCAAGGTTTTCCCTGTCCAGATAGGGGCATAGCTGGGCCACCAGCCGAAGTTGGTAGAAAGCACTCCATGCCACCGAGGCTACCTGGGCCTCCAGTGACAGGGATGGTTCTAAAAGAACTCCCAAGCTACGAACCTGTTCCTTCAGGGGGAGTGCAACCCCATCCAGAACAGGTCGAACATCCACCATCTGGTCAGATATAACAACATCTGGGTAAGGGCTATTCCTGACATACAGAACTTCGTACAGAGAGCTGGTTTGATGGTGACTGGTGCCCTCACTGAAAGAGACTTGATGGAGTTGTTCTCCTCCTTCATCAATGTCCATGGACATTCTGGCCATCTTTGGTCTCAATGGTGTGACAAAGAACAACCCTTTCCTGGGGCATTATTGCAAAAGAACACCATCAAGCCCTAAAAAGGGAACTTGAGAACCTAGAGTGTTCGTTTATTTACATATTTTTTAAAAAATTATGCCACGAAATATAGTAAAAACAGTTTATATAAAAGCAACAAAAACATTAACATTCAAGCATTTTCCCTAAAAACTAGATAAAAAGCAAAACTACGTATCACAAATAAAACTGAGCAGTGTACAGAGCAGAGAGTCAAAGCCCAGGAAAGCTTAGGTAAGCATATGACTTTTAAAGTTTTAAGTTTTAAAGAGATATTTAAAGATCATTACTGTCTCTACCTCATGAATTACGTGAGGGAGGGCATTTCAGAAAGTGCATCACCAAGAAGGCCCACTTCCACATTGTCACCAAGTGATAATCTGCTGATCAGTAGGGTCTCCTTGGAAAATCTTTTAAAAATCAGCTTGGTTTGTACCAGTAGAGGCGGTCAGCTAAGAATCCCAAGTGGTTTAGGACTTTAAATGTCAACAACAAACCCTTGAACTAATAGACAGCCAGTAGGCAGCTAGTGCAGTTCTTTAACAAGAGAGTAATATGTGTAAAGCTGGGTGTTCCACTAAGTCCACTGGGCAGGCGCAGCTACATTTTGCAATAGCTATGGCTTCAGAACTTGCCACAAGGAAACCTCCACATACAGGACATTGCCGTAGCCTAATTGTGAGGTTACCAATGTATGTAAAGCTATCCCTGTCCACAAATGGCCATAGCTGGCGTACAAACTAAGTTAATAATAGGTATTCAGAATGGGTAGCCAGAAACTGTAGTATCAGTTGTCTGATGGTATATTTTAAGACACTTATATGCCAAATATGATTATGAATTAACAGATGCTCTTGTAGCTAATGCCAAAGCTAATGGAAATGTTTGAGCTTTGGAACTATACAAGAAGCTATCAGCAGCAATATCCTAGTGTGAACGTCAGTATGGAGATGGACAGATGGAAAGCTGACTCCAGAAGCCATGGCAACAACATCCACTTAACAATTGTATTTTAAAAGTCAAGATTCCCGTTTGTTAAACGTGTAGCATTAATTTTCCAACGTATTTGAAAAGGAATCTGTCATTAACCCAGTTGAAATTTAGTTGAAGTTTGGTTTGTGCTTGACTTAATCTACTTATTGCCTGAAAGATTCCAGGATATGCCTATGGACTTGGGAAGCACAAGGGCAATGCTTTGTTGGAAGAATCTGCTAAGGTGCAGAATAGAACATGTTCTCAACTTTGAGAAACTATAATATTTCCATGAATTAAGCAAAAATAAGCTGAGAAATTATCTACCCCATACTATAGGATGCAAAAGCTTTTGCAGGTATCCATTTGTATCAGTATCTCTCTTTTTTGCCATGTAGAGGTGAACCCTTGGGCAGCTTCTCAGGCAAAGTAAATAATATTATGACTGGATGGTGATTTGTATGACATTTTGAAACACTGTGTACAAAATGTTTGCACTTTGGAATCTGAAATGCCATTTCTGCAGTCCAGAGCCCTGAGATGGTTGCAACAAGACAAATTTGTTCTCAATGTTCACAATTTTCATATGAAATTAAAAAGAATACAGTTACAAAATAAAATAATACTCAGAGCCACTGAGGTTGCCTGGGCCTCTAGTGACAGTTATGGATCCAAGAGCACCCCCAAACTCCTTTACAGGGAGTATAACCCTATGCAGAGTTGGTACATACTATAACCCAGTTCCTAGATCTAGAATCCATCTGTACATAGGGTCTCCATCTTGTCAAGACCTAGTCACAATTTATTAACCCTCATCCAACCCATGACTACATCCAGGTAGTGGTTTAGTGCATGCATGGCCTCTCCGGATTCAGATGTTACAGCAATAGCAGGTGGTATGAGTGGAACTGCATTGCTGGCCTGGCTTTCCAATGCCAGTTACCAAGAGGGGAGGGGCAAGGCAATGGGAAGCCTGATGCTGCAGGGCATGTTGTTGGGATTGTTGGATTGGCTCTGCCACTGCACCCACACCACACTCCACACTGCCTTGCCCCTCTCAGTAACCAGCAGTGATGCACAGTGTTGGGAAGCCAGGTCAGCAATATAGCCCTGTCGGTTGCTACTGTGTTACAGAGAAATGGAGCATCAGAGTAAAGGAGATTCAAAATCTGAATACAGTAGGGCCCCACTCATATGGCGGGTTACGTTCCAGACCCCCGCCTAAAATGGAAACCTGCCAAAAAATGGAACTCTGTCAATAAAGTGGTGCCTGACGCCCGAAAACACCGTAAAAGTGGAACAAGTGCTGTATGAGTGGGGCCTTACTCTAACTGAGAGCTGCCATATTAGCGGAATGCCAAAGAGTGGGGCCCTACTGTACCAAATAAGGCTGGGTCTAAGTTCCAGTTGCCTAGAGTGATGAGAATGGGTTATGCAAGCCCCTGGGCAAACCTGATAATCTTTCATTCACCTAAGGTTTAAATGCTTACTACTTAGAAATGTGTGATAATCCGCCACCTGGAGTGTAGTGTAAAAGGTAAAGGTGTCCCCGCAGTTGTAGTGTGAGTCGTTTCCGACTCTTAGGGTGACATCTTGCGACGTTTACTAGGCAGACTGTATATATGGGGTGGGATTGCCAGTTCCTTCCCCGGCCTTTCTTTACCCCCCAGCATATGCCGGGTACTCACTTTACGGACCACGGATGGATGGAAGGCTGAGTGGACCTTGGCCCCTTTTACCGGAGATTCGACTTCCTCCTTCCATTGGAATCGAACTCTGGCCGTGAGCAGAGCTTCGGCTGCGTTACCGCCGCTTACCACTCTGCGCCACGGAGGATTTTGGAGTGTAGTGTAGGTATTATTAAATGGAATGCATGCCTAAAAATAAAGGGCAAGTGAGACTCATTTACTGGATATTACAGGCATAGGAATGACATCACTCAAAGCCAATCAGAAACTTCGCATTCTCTCCAGCATTCTAAATCCATTTATGTCATCATTTTGTAAACAGATATTTTATATCAGAGCTATGCTCTCTCAGATATGATCTCACCCACGACCTGATGTGGAACTTTTAGGAACAGCTTGCTCAGATTTATTTACAGATTTAACTGTAATTGTATTTTTATTTTAATTTGTATTCTAATTTTGTTTTTAAATATGTTTTATATTGTATGCTGTATTCCACACTTGTTCGTTTTTTTTTCAATTAATTTTTATTCTAATTTTCAAAACCAAAATAATACAAAAAGAAAACAACACAAATCAATAACTAATACAATACAAAAAAAATACAAAAAAATACATATATATAAAAATATTGACTTCCGATTTGTCATAGTTCAGCTATAAATCTATAATATATAACAAACCTATCTCTTAATAGATTATAAAATCACCTTCCTCCAGCGGTTATCTTAATTGGTATCAAATCTCATTAACATCATATCATTTTAATCTTCCACAAAAAGTCAAAGAGAAGTTTCCAATCCTTGAGATATATATCAATCAATTTTTTTCTAAATAAACATGCCAATTAATCCAGCTCATCAAATCTACTAAATCCAGTAATTTCAAAACACTATAATTCAACTATAAATCTATAATATATAACAGACCTATCTCTTAATAGATTATAAAATCACCTTCCTCCAGCGGTTATCTTAGTTGGTTTCAAATCTCATTAACATCATATCATTTTAATCTTCCACAAAAAGTCAAAGAGAAGTTTCCAATCCTTGAGATATATATCAATCAATTTTTTTTCTAAATAAACATGCCAATTAATCCAGCTCATCAAATCTACTAAATCCAGTAATTTCAAAACACTATAATTCAACTATAAATCTATAATATATAACAGACCTATCTCTTAATAGATTATAAAATCACCTTCCTCCAGCGGTTATCTTAGTTGGTTTCAAATCTCATTAACATCATATCATTTTAATCTTCCACAAAAAGTCAAAGAGAAGTTTCCAATCCTTGAGATATATATCAATCAATTTTTTTCTAAATAAACATGCCAATTAATCCAACTCATCAAATCTACTGAGTCCAGTAGTTTCAAATCGCTCTTCTGTCATTATCCATATTGGGTCCATCTTCCATCTTTACGCACCCAAAAATCTTGCTGTCATAGTCATATAATAAAAGTCTGATAGGAATTTCCTCCATCACAGATATTTTCTTACCATCAAATCCAAACGTAACACTGAAGTATTGTTTCAAAGCCGCATCTCTGCTCCTCTTTTCCACATGATACACTAGTACATTTCTTGAAGGTTTTTCCATTGACACAAAACAGGGATTAATTCTATTAACTTTCTCCATTTCAAGTTCCATCAAATCCTTCCAGTCCAGGAATTTTTTTGAACCGATATCTTTATCTCCAATCTCTTCAATTCCTTCAGAGACAGCGCTGTATTCCAAACTGTAATATTTATCTCCAGGATCCGTCACAACCAGGAAATCCAAATCTTTTTTCATGTCCATATTTAAGCCAATCTCCATAGATTGAACCTTGCCTTTAATTTCTCTTTCATCCTTTTTTTGTTTTCCAGATCTATCTTTATTCTCCTTTCTCATAGAATCCTGAGTTTCTTTCAGCTCCTGTCTCATTTCATGAAATTCAGTTCTCCACGCTTGTCTATTATTTCTCAGTTCTTGTTTTATTGAGTTAATCCCATCCATTATTTTCTGAAGCATGTCTAGAGATAAAGTCCCTTCTTGTACATCCATGATCTTCTTAATTGCCATTCTTAAAACCAAAACAACAAAACTCCTTCAATTTTCAATGTCCCAAGCAAAGAGCAGTTTATTTCTTTATCCAGTTACAAAGGAGTTAATCTTTCCAACCAACTAACGTCACACGCTAGACAGTCCTCATCTCTTAAATGTCCAGAAGTGCAAAAATAGCTTTTAGTTCACAGCGTTCAAATAACTAGTAGCAGAGAGAATGAGCAGATTCGTCCAAAAAAAAAAAAGTAGATCAGAAAAAATAGTCCCTTATATATATTACACAAAAGTCTTGTAAATCAAAAAGATTTCTTATCTCTCCCAATCAGAAAGCTCTCATCCGTTGTAATCTTTAAAATGCAATTTTCCATGTCAGCTTTTTGCAATAAAAAAAAAAGATAAGCTATTTATATTTTCTTCCCCCTTAGTTCCGTAAATAAAGAAGGAAAGTCTTACCTCATCTAGATTATCTTAATTGCTGTTACTTTGACAAATCTCTTTAGCTATATAGATAAGAAAATGATAAATGTAGACAGGAGGTTTGCCTGCTAGTCCGTTAAAAAAAAACGGGTCACTTATCCAGCTGAGCTAGCATAAAATCCTCGCTCTGTCTGAACTGCTGGAAGACAGACAATTCTGACGAATTCCAGGCTCCAACAATCAAAACAAAACTATGTGGCAGATCTCACGCTTCTTCCTTATCCGGAAGAAATCATCCCCAGTCAGAAAAAACCCTTCTGACTGAATTTAAAACTGGATAAGTTTCATCCAAGACGGGAGCCCGTCTCAGAGGCAGCACAGGCGGATCCTCCTGGGAAGTCCCACACTTGTTCGTTTTTAAATGTGGTTTTATCTTGCTGTACACCGCCCTGAGAGCTCGTTGCTATAGGGCGGTTTAAAAGCGTAATTAAATAAATAAATAAATAAATTTATCTATTTCAGATTATAAATAAACAAAACAAAACCCCTCATCCCATCACTCAATTCCTTTTGACATTTGTCACTGGAAATCTCAAAAAGCTGCCTTATTTTTTTCCCTTGGCAGAAAAATGGATGTGAAACTTTGCTTTAGTAGCTAAAAGCAATCCTTAAAAAGGGGGGAGATTTTTGAAAAGGTATAATGTTCCCTTGCAGCCACTGTGTAAAAATTATTTTAAAATAGAATTGGGGTATAAGAGCACTCTGGGAATGGTAACAAGAAGGATGCTAAAGACAAGCTATAATTTTATACTGCCTGGCCAATAACACATTTTATTGATATAGACTTCCCAAAGACAGACCAATCATCCCATTTGACAGCACAGGGACTAGTTGCCTCAGAGATTATTGCAGCTGTGCACCAGATTCAGCCAAGACCCAAGCCAATTTGGGCTCATTTGGACATTGTTGGCCTGAGCTGGGTTCTCTAACAGCCATGGGCTGCTATTTATTTATTTATTGCACTTGTATACCGCCCCATAGCTGAAGCTCTCTGGGCGGTTTACAGCAATCAAAAACATTAAAACAAATATACAATTTAAAACACATATTTTAAAAACAATTTAAAACACAATTTTAAAATTTAAAACAATATATAAACAATTTAAAACACATGCTAAAATGCCTCGGAGAAGAGGAAAGTCTTGACCTGGCACCGAAAAGATAACAGTGATGGCGCCAGGCACACTTCATCAGGGACATCATTCCATAATTTGGGAGCCACCACTGAGAAGGCCCTCTCCCTTGTTGCCACCCTCCGAGCTTCCCTTGGAGTAGGCACCTGGAGGAGGGCCTTTGATCTTGACCATAGTGTACGGGTGGGTTCGTATCGGGAGAGGCGTTCCATTAGGTATTGTGGTCCCAAGCCGTGTAAGGCTTTATAGGTTAAAACCAGCACCTTGAATTGAGCTCAGAAACATACAGGCAGCCAGTGCAAGCGGGCCAGAATCGGTTTTATATGTTTGGACCGTCTGGTCCCTGTTACCAATCTGGCCGCTGCATTTTGCACAAGCTGCAGTTTCCAAACCGTCTTCAAAGGCAGCCCCACCTAGAGTGCATTGCAGTAACCTAATTTGGAGGTTACCAGAGCATGGACAACTGAAGCCAGGTTATCCCTGTCCAGATAGGGACGTAGTTGGACCACCAACCGAGGTTGGCAGAAGGCACTCCGTGCCACCGAGGCTACCTGAGCCTCAAGTGACAGAGATGATTCTAGGAGAACCACCAAGCTATGAACCTGCTCCTTCAGGGGGAGTGCAACCCCATCCAGAACAGGTTGGACATCCACCATCCGGTCAGAAGAACCACCCACTAACAGCATCTCAGTCTTGTCTGGATTGAGCCTCAGTTTATTAGCCCTCATCCAGTCCATTGTCGCAGCCAGGCACCAGTTCAGCACATTGACAGCCTCACCTGAAGAAGATGAAATGGAGAAATAGAGCTGCGTGTCATCAGCATACTGATGGCAGCTCACTTCAAAGCTCCGGATGACTGCACCCAACGGTTTCACATAGATGTTGAACAGCATGGGGGACAGAACTGACCCCTGCGGAACCCCATACTGGAGAGTCCAGCCTGCCGAGTAATGTTCCCCAAGCACCACCTTCTGGAGGTGACCCCCCAAGCAGGAGTCGAACCACCGCCATGCAGTCCCTCCCACTCCCAACTCAGCTAATCTCCCCAGAAGGATACCATGGTCGATGGTATCGAAAGCCGCTGTGAGATCAAGGAGAATCAACAGTCACACTCCCCCTGTCTCCTGACAAAGGTCATCTTACAGAGCGACCAAGGCTGTTTCCGTGCCAAAACCAGGCCTGAAACCTGACTGAAATGGATCCAGATAATCGGTCTCATCCAAGAGTGTCTGGAGCTGCCCTGCAACCACTCGTTCCAGGACCTTGCCCAGGAATGGAACATTTGCTACCGGCCTATAGTTATTAAGATTTTCTGGGAGGGCCTCTTCAGGAGTGGTCTCACTATTGCCTCTTTCAGGCAGCCAGGGACCACTCCCTCTCGCAGAGAGGCATTAATCACTTCCCTGGCCCAGCCGGCTGTTCCATCCCTGCTAGCTTTTATTAGCCAAGAAGGGCAAAGATCCAGCACAGAAGGGTTGCACGAACCTGTGCAAGCACTTTGTCAACGTCCTCAAGCTGCACCAACTGAAACTCAGCCAGGAAATTGGGACAAGGCTGTGCTCTGGATACCTTGCTTGATTCACCTGCTATAACACTGGAGTCTAAGTCCTGGCGGATGCTAAAGATTATCCTGGAAGTGCCTAGCAAATTCATTACAGTGGGCCTCAGGTGGTTCTACCATGTCCCTGGGGCCAGAGTGCAATAGCCCCCAGACAATTGTGAAGAGCTCCGCTGGGCAGCAAACTGATGATTTGATAGTGGCAGCAAAATATTGTTTTTTTGCTGCCCTTACTGCCCCTAAATACAACTTACCATAGGCACTTACTAGTGCATCCACCAGGAGTTCGCCTCCATCTGCACTCAAGCCATCTCCTATATTGTTTCATCGCTCAGCTCTGGGGTATACCATGGAGCCATATGAGCTCTACACAGCAGAGGGCGCTCAGGAGCAATCGTGTAAACCTCCTGGGTCATTTCTGTATTCCACAGTTCAACCAGGGTTTCGACAGGAGCACCAGCCCTATCAGCCGGAAAACTCCCCAGAGCCCTTTGGAAACCATCCGGATCCATTAGTCTCTGGGGGTGGACCAGCTTAGTAGGTCCCCCACCCTTGCAGAGGGGAAAAGCCACTGTAAGTCTAAACTTCAGCAAGCAGTGATCTGTCCATGACAGAGGGACTGATGTAAGGCCCCCCACATTCAGATCACCAACTCCATGTCCAGATGCAAAAACCAAATCTAGAGTATGCCCTGCTACATGTGTTGGGCCAATGGCATATTGGGACAGTCCCAAGGTTGTCATGGAGTCCATGAAATCCTGAGCCGCCCCGGATAAGGTGGCCTCGGCATGGATGTTGACATTCCCTAGAACCAACACTCTGTGGGATCTCAACAGTACACCCAAGACCACCTCCGTCAGCTCAGCTAGGGAGTCTGTTGGGTAGAGGGGTGGGCGGTACACCAACAGAATCCCCAGTCTATGGGTTGGATTTGATGACCCCGAGTGACCCATGGCTGACAGGAGGCAGAGCATCAGGCAGAAAGAAGAGGCAGCCGTGGCTCTCTTTCCTGCCTGATGAACAGAGGCAGAGATCCTCTAGGAGTTGGGTGCTGTTTTGTAAGGGGGCTTTCCTGTAGCATTGCGCAGGATTCCTTCCTTCACTCCAGAGTTGCCGGAATGATCTTGGGATATGTTGTTTTACAATGGGCTTCTCGTAGGAAAACCCTTTGCCAAACAGCATAGTGAAAGATAAACACTCTCAGTCGAGGGGGGGGGAAGGAGATGCAACGTCTCCTTCTCCTGCCCCGCTCCCCACCACGTTTAATTATGGTGTTTTTTTACCCCAATTAAACATGAGCCCACCCCCAAACCTATTCAGGAGTGCCTCTGAACTGGGGTGGGTGGTTCCCAGAGCTTGGAAAAGTTACTTTTTTGAACTACAACTCCCATCAGCCCAATCCAGTGGCCATGCTGGCTGGAGCTGATGGGAGTTGTAGTTTTAAAAAGTAACTTTTCCAAGCTCTGGTGGTTCCCATGTTGTCCCAGAGTAGGCCGGCCAGGTACCCACCCCTCTGGATTGGAGCCACAAGGTAGATAGTGGGATCTGTGCACAGCCCCAGAGATTATAAAGATTGTACCCCTCTCTTTGGAAAATTACTTTCTGGTTAATTAAGGTCTCCTGTCTAATAGGGGCAGTTCCCTACCTGAGCTCCACTAAGCCACATGACCACAGTGGCTTCAGGGCCACTGTAGCCCTATAAAGTCCCCATGCATGGCTGGCTTGCTATATGACACTTATAAACAGCCACTTGCTTGGTTGCCTGTGGTGAGTCAAAATTGCTTCCAGGTGTTCAGGAAAACTGGAAGGATTTGGTGCCTTTCAGGCTATTTGAGGTGTCACAAATGACTGACTAATATGCTTGGGCAGACTAGTAAACATTTTCGAAGAAAATGGGTTGGATCTAGAACAGGTATAAAAGAATCTGGCCATTTTAATTATCTCCATTCCTACTTTTTCCTGTTTTAAATTCAGTTCTCCAGGTGTCTGCAGCGATTTGTGAGTGTGTTTTTTTTACAAAAAATCCTCATGAAAATTCTTCAACCTGTCAGTACAAATTTCTCCTAAAAAACATATTTTGTATGCAGTTTTGACTAATGTATACATTTTTGCAAGCACTTTCTCCTAATATAATGCATTTTGTATGTTGTTTCCACTAATATATTTATTTTTATGCACATTTTTCCTAATATGTGCCTTTTTGTAAACACAGTTTTGTTGGAGAACTACATTCCAAAGTTCCGATAAGAGTGAATTTCAAAGGATGACTGTGTTTCGGTTCCCATGTTGTTTTGGAAAGTGCGAATTTGATTGATTTGGCTTGAAATGTGAACTGAATTGAATTTCTTCCCCATTCCTAATCCAGAGGTGCCCTTCTGAAGACCTCTTTTGCATGCAGAAGGGCTTTCTCTGATTTAGTGCTAGATCCCTCCATGAGAAAAGAGAACTGAGATCCAGAAGTATATTTCTGTATATTTTGGCTGCAGTCCTTTGCATGCTTGAGTAGTAAGTCCATTGAGCGTAGTGGTACTTACTTCTGAATAAACATGGCCTATCTGTTGCTGATCTGGCTTACTATCTTATAAAATATGTAAGGGGTTTCCACTCCATTTTCTTTAGTATCTAAAAAGACGAAGAGATGTTAATGTGAATGGTATTGATTTGAACCAATTGATCATTGGAGGAGTATAGAGGACAGGATCATCATTGCTGTCAGGCACTAAGTACATATAGAGATCTTTTTTAGAAAGATGCAACATCAATAGTACTATTTTATGCAATTTCATAGACTCCTACATTATGCTAAAATAGTCCTTTTTCTTCCATTTAACCTTAATTGCTTTGGCTTTCAAATGGCTGCTCAGGAATCAGCCATTCTGAGCAAAACGAAAGACTGCATCTAGGGTTGCCAGGTTCCTGGCCTGAGACTGATCCTGTATCTTTAGGAGAAGAGAAGATCAGCCAAGTGCAGGTGTTCTTGCAACCCTGTAATGAGAAAAACCACAAGGTGGAATTCTCCCTTCTACCTGCACAACTTTTAAAGATACAGAAGACCTCTTGGAGGGGCCTGGCAAATGTTCTGCAAATGTTGTACCGGTATTCCGGCATTGGTGCAGATAGCAGCAGCATTTCCCACACATATTCCTGTGTTGATACAACTAAAACAATGTAAAAAGTCAGATCCTAAAGGGAGAGGGCTTGCATGGCGACAGGATGAGAGCTTAGCTCTCCTGCACAGTGGGGAACAGTGTGCATGTATATAATGGGTGAGGGACGAAAACAAGCTGTGTGAAAGACAGTTGCACAAAATGCCAGTATATCGGCTGAAAAAGCTGCTCTTCCTTAATGCAACAGGTACTGCAGTGTGAAAGGGATTTTAGAAATCAGGGCAGAAGTGCTACCCTTTTAATCTGTTAAACTAACGCAATCATCCCAATATGTGAAAACAGCCTAAGTCTGGGCTGGCCAAGCCCACATTTCCTTTCCTTTCAAGCCCACATTTCCTTTTGAAATCAGTTATTTCACTTGTAATGTTATTAATAGTAGTTTCAATGCAGAGAAAGGCAAAGGAATTTTACAACCAATTGCACTGCATGCAGCCAGTTTAAATGAACTAAGCTTAAGGCTGATCTACCCACTTAGAAAAGGAAAACAGTATTCTGTCTTTCTAGGACTGTACTATATCTGAATGAAAACATAAGTAAGTATTCTCTTCTTTAAAAATAACACCATGCATGCGTATGCTAAAGTCTACAAGGCTGTATTTAAACAAGAGCAATCCCCATTTCCTGGCCCTTTTGCCTCATAAGTCACTGTCCACATTCTTTTCTAAAATTATATTTTTTGGGTCAGATCCAGACTTAAGTCATGCTTAAGGAATACCCACTGAAATCAATGGGACTTCATGAGTTTTTATTAAAGATTAATGTCGAGAAGTGCTGTCTCTGGTTTTGCATTTTGGAGATGCCTTAAAATGTGATTGGTACACATGAGTTGCAATTCTTCAGGAATCTGCCCCCATCCCAGCATTCCAGCATCAAAATTTATTAGTGGGGGGGAGATGCACCTTATTTCCAGTAGACATAGATTGAAATGCCTACGTTTGAAAAAGTCACAATGTAGATCCCCCCCGAAGAAAATATGCTCTTGGACTTGACTCAGCTCCTGCTTTTGAGCCTCCAACAGGCTGCTGGTTGGACACTGTGTGAACAGGATGCTGTACTAGATGGACCAACTGCCTGTTCTTATGGTACATGTAGTTTGTGAAGGGTGCTGGGAATTACCAGGAGAGCCCTGTTCCCCTCATGGAGCTACAGTTTCCAGAGTTCTCTGAGAAGAGGGACTGACTCCTAAAACTACACTGAGAACTTTAGACCTGTCAGGGGAAAACAGGTCTCCTAACAACTCTCAGCACCTTTGATACTAACTACACTTCCCAGGATTCTTTGGGGGAAGCCATGGCTGTTTAAAGAGCAATAACAAATGGAAAAATGTATGGTGTGAATGTGGTGCAAGGGTGTCATGCCATTGTTCTCGTCTGTGAAATGTTGAAAGATATGCGAACATAGAAAATCAGAACCTAAAGGAGAGGACTGGGTTTGACTTCCCTACCTGATATGCTAGCTTCCCGTGTGTGGTAGGAGTGTAGGGATACAATTTTCATTGGGAGGGGCAGAAAGGTTGGGCATCAGTCACTATAAAAGAGGTTTCTGGGGGGAAAGTTTTCATACATAATGTCAAAAATAACCCCCAATTTATGCATTTTAATTAGGAACTACGACTTGTGAAGTTTACAAAAAAGCAAATAAATTTAAAATACAATATTTTCCACGTGCAAAATAGTTGTGTAAACTAAACAACAGTGACTAGGAAGTAAAAATATATTGTGCAAGTCATCCTACCATAATGATCTGAACTGTTAATAAAGTCTAATGCACTGTGATTTCTCTGCAAAATTGTAGAGGAATTGTTTCAGTTGAAATTCCTTCAAATGTTACTTTCGAAAGCCAAGATTGCTAAGTTTGCTTTTCTCTGATGAAGCATTGAACACCTGTATGGTGTCAGTGCATGTGTCAAAGTTGAGAATGAATTTTCACACACAGCTGTAGATGCACCAAGAGTGAGTCCTGCAGCATACAAAGTGTACATGTATAGAAAGGCTTCCTTGTACAGGAACAATGTTTTAGTAAGCCCGTGAACTGTTAGTTCAGTTCTCCTGAGGCAGCTGCTTTCCAGAACTAACTGCCCTAGTCTCCTTTGCCATGCCAGGAAAGCAATTAAGAGAAGTTTAACTTTAAAAAATAGATTAATATCTATAAACATCACTTTTAATAAGGAAACGCTTGAAAGCATGTCACATAGGAACTATACGGCTCTCTGAACTACAGGTGCTAGAATTAACTGTACAAGCACACAATCTCTTTTCTTTAAAAAGGCCCTGAGCCAGCCAGCTAACACTGCTTCTGATGGCTCTACCAGCAAATCTCATCTGCCCTATTTTGGTAGTACATAAGTTCGCATAAGAAAAGTTAAATCAGATGAATTATTTATATTGATCATTTGCACAGTTGGGTGAAGATCTAAAACTGTTGTAACTAAGGCTCTAGCCACATTACACTCTTCAAAACAATTTTGAAATGGAACCAGCTTGAAAGGATCGAAAGGACACATTTTCCAACTTTTAAAACAAACTAGGGAAGAAATGTCCCCCAAACATGCATGCACACATAATATCCCATATCCCCATTGCCTGGGCTAAGTTAGCAAGGTCTTATTAGGCTTTCTGGGCCTTGGAGAGCCAGCAAACTCACCTTTCTGCTTCTTCTCAGGTCTGTCCCGGACTAGGCTAGGCTGTTGCACAATCTAGGAGCAAATGTTGAGGCACACCTACTAGATGCACTAATAGCGCCCACTACCTGCAGAGGCTACCTGAGCACTACAGGGGAGGAGGAGATGCCCTGCAGCGCAGTTCTTCCCACCTCTTCATCCTCCAATTGCAAAGCCTTAGGTTTGCCAACTGCCTCCCCATCCATCAAGATTTGTGTTCACTTCATTCACACTTTTAACGCTTATATCTGCCATGCTTGTATTCCCTTGGTAAATGTTGTTCTGCCCCTGTCTTTGGATGCCTAAACTATTTCTAAAAGTTACTGCAATGCTAGAAATTTGGGGACTGAAGGAAAATTTCATTTGGGAGGGCAGAATTATTCCCTCCCCGTTGCTACACCCCTGGGTGGAGCTTTGGCATAAGGTAACATTTAAAGCTTAATTTCTTAACTGAGGGATTAAGTCCACTTGGAAGTCATATGCTACAATCTAGGAGTCCTTGCTCCCTCACCTCAGGTGTTCATGTGGTAACTGTGGTTACCCTGCATTAATGAAAAAGTACCATGCACATATCCCAAATCAGTCTCTTCATCACATGTTCCTTCACATTAGATTAACTGTATATCAGTAGCTTGACATGATTAGCCCCCCCCCGCTCTTTCCCTACAACAGTACAGCAACACACAATACAATCATTCCCTGAGAATTTTGTACTACAAAGTAAGGCCAAGATAATGGATTTCCACTTTTCATTACCTCATGGTACAAAGAGATCTACGTTTGCCACTTATTGAATTCCAAGCAGTTTGCATCCAGTCCGTGTGAATTTAAAAACAAATACAAAACAGATTAATGAGTCAACTGTTGCAAACAAACTCATGCAATTGTCAGACCAAATCTCCTCATCTGCATACAAAGAAACAACAAATTACTATCAAAAGAATATAGTTAGTCCAAAGCTGCTGCAGGGCTTCTCCTATGGAACCAGCGCATCCTGAATATTTAAATTGCTTGTATCAGAGTAGGAGTAAACTCAGTGACCTAAGAGTAGTACCTGTTTCCTTATCCTGGCATGTACGGGGGGGACTCTGCATGCCTCACCTCACTGGTTATCATTATTATGTCATCCAAATCAATCATTTGTGGCTCAGTGCAACGTAAATGCAGCTTTGATCATTCGTTACACTTCATTAGTGTTTATCAGCTCCAGGACTGCACTAATCTGAAACAGCAAAGCAAGGAAGCGTAGTCACTAAGTACAGTCACCAGATTTTAAATATATGTATTTTTTCCTTCAAGAAAAATTATCCAAACAATGGTGAACTATTCAGTCCAAAATGCACAAAGAAAACATTCACCTCCTACATGCAAAAAACATGGCCAGAAGGAAATGTTAATGAATGACAGGCAAACCATTACCCATCATTCCTCCAGCAGATAAGGAGCTCCTCAAGACTGAAGGAGGTTGCCTCAGCACAATCAACTGAAGAAATTCAAGCCATGGACCATCAAGGCAGATTCATGCATCTGGAAGCAGCTTCAACAAGGAAAGTTTCTTGTGGGAAATTGACATCCAACCACAGCTATCCTAGGGCCTGTTCAGATGCCAGTATGATCTGAATCTGAGGCTTTTTGCAGATCCTTTTAATTTGGACCATTTGCATGAAGTTTTTGCCAACGCGATTAGATTCAGCTGCTTTGCCTTTAACTCCGGATTAAATGGATGCAACAAAAACCTGAAATTGCTTTTAAAATCCACACCTGCTTCGGTGTGCTTCTACCGTGTATTACCTTTTAAGCGCCTTTTTTTGGCTGCGCAGTTTCTTTGCCATTAGATGCTCCCTTTTCTCCGCCCCTTTAACTGTCTCTGGGTGTCATTTTGTTTCCTGCCATTGACGAAGCAACTTCCGGTCGCTCTTGCATTCTTTTCTCCCGCTTCCCCCCAATACATTTCCTCCCTTGCTCCTTTAAACAAAGTCACGTTCCCCACCCCTTCATTCTCTCTCTTCCGCAGTGATACCAACAACTCACCGAGGGTAGCAGGGCTGGAGCTCATAAAATTCCTTCCTGGCTGCTTCACAAAGACAAATCTATCTTTCTGGAGCCGCCTCGTGCTCTCTGTGTTTGGCCAGTAGCACTCCTTGCCTGGCTGCGGAGCTGTGGTTTTGGCACTGTTGTTTACGTCTAGCCCGGCGTGTGTGTGTGCGAGAGAGAGAGAGAGTGAGGAAGTGTGTGTGTGGAGGACCTCTTCTGCCTCGTTGCATCCCTCCGCTCCCCCCCAAAGCTGGATCTCTTCCCCCCCCTCGGGCTGATGCATGCACCCTTTTCACAGCCACGGCGAGAGGAGGCTGGCGAAGGAGCCACTGGGGTAATTTATAAGCACCCAAAAGCGAGGGGAAAGGGGAGCTGCCTTGGGGTCTCATCCCAGCATCTGCTCCACTCTGAGAGAGCGATAATATTAAATGGTCAGTGCTTCCTTTAGTAGCTGCTTTTAATGTCTCTCTAAAGATAATTGTTTGGGGTTTTTTCTTTGTTTCCAAGAATGCATGCTGAGGCTTGTCCCGGGGTGCCAAAGGCACACCAATCTCACGCAGGGACAGCCTAACAGCCACGGGTGGGAGCGATTCCCTTTCTTTCAAGCGCCTATTCCTTCGTTGAGGGAAACACCGCCCCTTCCACGCCTCCACAGTTAACATGTTAATGTGTGGGTGCAGCAACAAGGAGATGCTGATCGCAATAAAGGCACACGCGTGTGGATGCTACAAAGAAAAACAGCCAATTTATTCGTAGCGAGGGCGGAAGTATGTGAACTGTCAAAATCAATCGCGATGGAAAAAGCAGCATTTTTAATGTAGATCTTGGCTCATATGTGAACCAGCCCCTAGAGAGACCTTTCTTTTACCACACAAATGCAGAAGCTAGAGCTGGAGGGGCGGTAAATACCATCACAGCATCTGATGGTGAACTCCAGCATACTGCGCCATTTGCCGACAGCAGTTTCCTTCCATCTGAATGAGGTTTGAGAGATCACATGTTTGCACCCCACTGCTCAACTTGTGTGGTACATTTGCACCAACAAGTGAAAGGACTGGGGCATAGCTCAACGGTAGAGCCTATGCTTTGCCTGCAGAAGGCCCCAAGGCCTTCCATTTATTAAATGGCGGCAGCAGATAACAACAATGACATCTCTGCCTGAAGAGCTGCTGCTTGTTAGAGTAGACAATACCAGGCTAATATAATCTGGGTCAGAATAAAGCATGTTTGTTATGTTTAACTCATATTTGCTAGGTCTGTGGTAGCTTCTGGCAAGAACTTTACGCCTGGATCACAGCCGAGGGTGCTTATCCTTTTCCCCACCTGCCACTTCTCTCACTCCAAATGGGTCTCCAGTGGCTTTTTCCTTTGCAAAAGCATGCTTCTATAATCCTTAGGGGAAAGGAGCTGTGGTGGGTGATTTGGAGCAGAATAGTGGTAAGTAGGGAAAGGGTTATGCACACTGTCTCATCATTTCTCTCTCCTAAAGTAACTTTTTCCTGAAAAATATTTCATTTTGGGTTTGGTGACATATATTTGCATAACATGTGTAGTTAGCCTCGTCACTCTGTTCTTATTCTTATTCACTAATAGGCAAAAACCTTGCAGTTTAAGAACGTACCTATACCCCACAGATATTTCTATCAAACTTTGGAAAGCAGGGAAATTGGGCAGCTATAGTGAACGCACCAGGGGAGCAGGAGACCTGACCTCTGCTCTGAGATATTGGACTGCCCTACAAATTTGTCAAAATGCAAACACAATTTGGGTTGGTCTTTCACAGTCCAATCCACTTCCTGTGTAGCTTGGAAGAATTTGGTAACATGTGCCTCTGAACATATGGGGAGGGAGGCCTGGAGTGGGCAGGGGAGGAGGAAGAAGGAAGAGGGGAGGAGAGGGAGAAGGGAGAAGGGAGGAGGAAGGGAGAGGAGAAGGGAAGGACGGGAAAGGCAGGTCTGATCATTTGCATGCTTATTGAGTTCAGTGGGTGATGGGGAATTTTGTAGTCCATTGGACTGGGGGTCCTTGAGTAAAATAGAAGGAATAGGCTTGCAGCAAAAAGGTAAGCCTTTATTGGATGACAAGTGTATGCTTGATCAGTCTGTCCCTTAGTGAGTGGAGAACTACAACATGGCACTGGTTACCTGGGGTTTTTATACATTTCAGGACAAAGACTTTAACATCCACCAATCAGGATTTAACACATCAGAATGACATAGACATTACAGTATTACGTGGGCATTTGCACAGGTATTACATAGACACTGTACTTTCTGCATCATGTTCTGGTGAATTTGGCAATCCTCAGTACTTCACATAAATGTACATTTTTGCCGTGAGCTGAGTACTCCAGCTAAATGAGCAAAGCAATTTAGCTACACATTTTGGACTGCAATTCTTTCTACATCTTAGAGATACCGGGATTTTCAGCACAGTGTCATCAACTGTTTAGAGTACAAGTAGTTCCAACCAAACCAGCACAGTCAGGGAAGACAGCTACAAGAAGAAGAAGGGTTCTGGCTGGCTGCTAAAATTATTAAATGTTAAACTAAACTGTTAAAATGTTATAAATCTTTATAGCTTTATAAAAGAATATATTTTGCTTATTGTTTGTATATAATAATTTCCCCATCATGGGATTTACTCCTGTGCAATCATGCTAGGATAAGTAAAACTGACCATGGGGGAGGGGCAGGGCAGAGGGGAGGGGGAGGGAGAAGGAGAGGATTGGGAGGGGATGGGGAGGTGAAGGAGGGGGAGGGAAGCTGCAAGAGGGAGGGGGAGGAGGGGAGGCCAGGTTTGATCATTCACATGCTTTTTGCATTCAGTGGGATTTACTCTTGTGCAATCATGCTTAGGATAGGTGAAACTGACCTGGGGGAGAAGCAGGGAGGGGAGGAGGAGGACAGGAAGGGGAAGGGGAGGAGATTGAATGGGTGGGCCCCAGGCAGAGGGAAAGCCCCTTTCCTTTCCAAAAGGAAAACATTGTGAACAGTATCATTTTTTTTCAGGGTTTCCCTCACCTTTTTATTCCACAACAGGCACATGTAGCCTCCCACCTAGATTTAAACCAAAGCTGTTCCTGGCCACATCCACACCAGACCTTTATTTCACTTTGGACAGTTATGGCTTCTCCTAAAGAATCTTGGGAAGTGTCGTTAGTGAAGGGTGCTGAGAGTTGCTAGGAGATTCCCTCAGAGAACTTCAATCAGAGCACCTGACTGTTAAACCACTCTGGCCACAGGAAGTCTGTCAGGGGAATAAGAGTCTCCTCTCAGCACCCTTCATAAACTACACTTCCCAGGATCCTTTGGGGAAGCCATGACTGTCTAAAGTAAAATAAAGGTCTGGTGTGCTTGTGGCCCCATGATTAGCCAAGCCTAGCATCTGTGCATCTGGCTTTTAGAACACTGACAGTTGGTTATTACTGAGCATGCCCAGCCTTATCATTGAGTTCAATGCTAAATTTCTTAAATTAATTAAAAATCAGCCAGAATTTTTTTTTTAACTTTTAAACTACAGAAGATGAAGGTCAGCATATGGGGCAAGGTCAGTAATAGGATTACAGGTACTCTGTGTACATGGCTGATTTTTAACTAATTTCAACAAATTATGAGAACTCCAAAAGTCCAAAAGGGGTCTGTTTCTCTCTTTCTCTTGTTTATTTATTTATTACATTTATATACCGCCCCATAGACGATGTTCTTTGGGCGCTTTATAGTTTGATCTCTCAATTCTGTCTGACTGTTTTGTGTATTGCCATGAAAATTTAGAGGGTTGTTAAGCAAGCATTTCTGAGTTCAGGACTATAAATTTTGTAAAGTTTTGTTTTGAAATGAGTTTATGGGAAGCATCAGAATGGCATGGGGGTATTTTCAATTTAACATTGTGGAATGTGAAAAATCCATGCTGGCTACAGTATACAGCCACTCTCGTGGCTGTATAATATACATTCTTGAAAGATCTATTGATTCAACAGAATTTACTTCCAAATTTAAGAAATGACAAAATGTCATTGGGAAGGAAATAATCCATATTAACAATATGCAGGTTTTATCCTGAAAGTCTTTACTAATTCATGGTATTATAATATTAGCCCACAGTTTCTCTCAAGAATGCTTATCTCTCAGTTTTAAGTACCTTGAAACCAACTTATTCCCTGCAAAAGAAAGCTTCTGTCTTTCTTAAGGCAAGCTATTACAAGTTGCTTCTCCTGCAAATGTGAGAGTGACGTGCCACAATGAGAGCTGGTTCATAAGGGTAGGCAGAGAAAGGGAAAGCAGAAGTATGAGTTAACATAAATTTCTGCCTTCTCTGTTGTCTGATGTGGAACTGATGGATCTGGCCAGTTGTGAGTTCTGTGGCCTCCAGGGTTAAGTTCAATTTCTTTTATCTCACTTCTGGTGAGTTTTCCCTGTGCTCCTGGCAAAGGAAGAATGAGTGCGACTTGTACTACATTTCTCCCCACTTCTCTGGGAATTTTATAAATTGGTTCCAATTAGGGGGACAACAACTTTGGGCTGTGCTGATTGTGGGACAAAATTAAAATACTTGCACCAGAAACATCAATAAGGAAGGACACATTCCCCCTTCCTATTCTAACACACCCATGTTTCAGGCCAGACTTGATGATTCTATAGTGACACCTCTATATCTGTGGTTGTTATTAGGCATTTGCCTAACAATGGGCATGATTCATGGAAAGATGGGATACATATATTTTAAATAGATGTATTGCATTTAATAATGAAAACAAAAATGAATTTATTTAATTCCTTGCATTTATATCCCACCTTTTTTCCATCAAGGCAGTGTACATGTGGTTCCCATGTGATCTCCCATCGAGGTGCTGACCAGACCCAGACCTGCTTAGCTGTTAGAAACTTTTGCTTAAGGCACTGCTAGAAAGCTTGTATAAATAGAAGCCAAAGTGCACCTATCAGTAGTGATCAGGGAATTCTCTTTGAGCCTTTCATAACTATCAAGGCCAGGGAAATTGCAAAAGTAACTCAGACAGCACTCTCTGACAACAGAGAGAGTTCCCAGCCAAAAGGTTTTAGCCGCTCCCCCCAAAGTCTTTGGATAAATAGTATTTTAATCTGCACCCATTCACAAAAAAAATTACACCTGGGCAATGTTTCAACAACATATAGCAGCACATATTATTCCTGCTTTTGAAGTGCAGTCTCTGCCAAACAAACTCAAATGCTGCAATTTTGTAACTAGCGACAGATTGTAGCAATGAATTCAGTTGAAGCAAAACAGGTTAAAACGAGTTCAGCACCATGCAGTTTTTATTCAAATAGTTTCCTACTGTAAAAAATAAGAGTGCAGTGAAACAAAGAAAAAAAACCCACTTAACCTAAATATTGGATTTCATGAGATGCTTATGAATATAAGCAGTTTTGGTAGTATATTTTGCTCCCATGATCTTCAAGTGTGGAATCAGGAGAACTTTTGTTTTAATTAATGCAAACTGCCAGATCCATGCACATTCTGCTGAGGTATCTCTAGCCTACTGGACATAGTTATTTTGAGGCTTTAGCACAGTCAACAAAACAAGAGCTCATAAGTTCCAAATATTAAATGATTAAGTTTCAGAGTTTCACCTTCCACACTAAATGGCGAATAGTGCTGTCATACTTTTAATGCAACAAATGTATGAAAAATGAAAGCTCTGCACTGGCTACCAGTATATTACCAAGCTGAGTTCAAGGTATTACTGTTAGTGTACAAACAGCGTAGGACCAGTTACCTAAAGGACCACCTTGTCCCTTATACACCAGCCAAGCCACTGCGATCAATTGGAACAGCTCTCCTAACTGTCCCCCCAGCTATCTCATATTTGCTTCGTTTCTAATGCAAAAGAAGGCTTTTGGTGCAGTGGCACCAGTAATTTGGAACACTATAATCCGACAGGCATCTGCAATTCTGATATTTTATCATCTGCTGAAAAGGTTTTTGTTTTGGAAAGTATTAGAAAATTGATTTGATCTAGTATTGGTCATTTCTTCTGTATTGTATGATTTTATTATTTTATGATGTTTCATCATTTTATTGTACACCACCATGATATTTATGATAAGTTGATGATTTATAAATATTCTTATAAATAAATAAAATAAAATTGTGTAGAAAAATGTGTTATCAAATAAAAATGTGTTATCAAATCCACAGTTTCCAAAACAACGTGAGGACCAAAACACAGCCATCCTTCGTAATACTTACTCAAATTTTGCAATGCTATTCACCAATCAACCAATGTTTACAAACATCGATGTATTGGAGAAAGTAAAAATGAATATATGAGTGAAAATAACATGCAAAAATGCATTATATGATGAAAAATGGCTTGCAAAAATGTGTACATTAGTAAAAACTCCCTACAAAAATTAGGAGAAATTCTAGCCAAAAATGCTGGAGAATATTCATAAAGGTTTTTTTTTTTTTTAAATTGCAAATTGCTGCAGAAATTTGGAGAAGTGAATTTAAGATTGGAAAAAAGAGAAACAGAGAAAACAGAAATCAACAGAACTTTCCATCCCTACTTGGGAGTACGCACCATTTAACAAGGTGGGGGCAAGGCTGAAAGAAGCGGATGCTAATACCTCAGCCTTTTCTACAGAGAGGTTTGCTTTTATATCTTGTATTTGTTCAGGTGAAGGAGTGTTTCATGGATTCAAACCCCTTTATTCCATCCTTCATGATGACAGGCAGACCCTCCCATTGCATTCACCACTTAAGACATGTACCCTGAAACACAGAGGCAACTGAAATGAAGGCTGCTTCTCCTTGCTGCCCCAACCAGAAAGTCTATGGATAAGGGGTGGAGCTGCATGTGTTGATCAAGCGAGCATGTGCAGTTTCTGCATATGCAGCAGGCAGGCAGACTAAAATTCTTGATTTTCCCAGGACAGCTAAGAACAATGGAAGGCAAGAGTAGGCTGATTTCTCACCAAATGGGCAGAAAACTGCCTCCACATTTTGCCTTTTATCTATGGATCCACAAGGGCTAGAGACTTGCTTTTTTAAAAAGAAAGAAAGAAAGAAAGAAAGAAAGAAAGAAAGAAAGAAAGAAAGAAAGAAAGAAAGAAAGAAAGAAAGAAAGAAAGAAAGAAAGAAAGAAAGAAAGAAAGAAAGAAAGAAAGAAAGAAAAAGCTGGGAGTCCAGGCCACCTAACAGGCTAAGTGGGCACTGGATAGCGTGGCTACAATCTGGGTAAAACCCAGCTAACCAGGCAAAACGGCAACCATAGGGGTAGGGAGATTTTTGTTCTTTGCACTCCTACAACAGTCATGAACCAGATCAGGACCAGAACCAGACCCCTTTTGACCTCATAGAGCTACAGTTCTCAGAGTACTCTGGGAAGAGAGACTGACTGTTAAACCATCTGGGGAATTGTAGTTCTGTAAGAACAGATATGCAGACAATACCATACTACTAGCAGAAACCAGTAATGATTTGAAATGAATGCTGTTGAAAGTTAAAGAGGAAAGCACAAAAGCAGGACTACAGCTGAACGTCAAGAAGACTAAAGTAATGACAACAGAAGAGTTATGTAACTTTAAAGTTGACAATGAGGACATTGAACTTGTCAAGGATTATCAATACCTCGGCACAGTCATTAACCAAAATGGAGACAATAGTCGAGAAATCAGAAGAAGGCTAGGACTGGGGAGGGCAGTTATGAGAGAACTAGAAAAGGTCCTCAAATGCAAAGATGTATCACTGAACACTAAAGTCAGGATCATTCAGACCATGGTATTCCCGATCTCTATGTATGGATGTGAACGTCAGACAGTGACAAAAACGGATCAGAGAAAAATCAACTCATTTGAAATGTGGTGTTGGAGGAGAGCTTTGCACATACCATGGACTGTGAAAAAGACAAATAATTGGGTGTTAGAACAAATTAAACCAGAACTATCACTAGAAGCTAAAACTGTCATACTTTGGTCACATAATGAGAAGACATGATGAACTAGAAAAGACAATAATGCTGGAAAAAACAGAAGGGAGTAGAAAAAGAGGAAGACCCAACAAGAGATGGATTGATTCCATAAAGGAAGCCACAGACCTGAATTTACAAGGTCTGAACAGAGTGGTTCATGACAGATGCTATTGGAAGGCATTGATTCATAGGGTCGCCATAAGCCATAATCAACTTGAAGGCACATAACAACAACAAGAACAGGAGTCACCTAACAATTATCAGCACCCTTCACAAACTACACTTCACAGGATTCTTTAGGGAAGCCATGCTTGTTTAAAGTGGGATAATAATGGAATGTGTGGATGTGTACTAGGTTGGCCCTAAGAGAAAATTATAGCATGAAGCTACATGCTTTCTTTCTTTGAAGGCTTTGTTCATCTTCTTCAGGTCTCCACAGTGTGCTCCTGTTGGGCTCAGGGTCCTGGTATCTGCTCCACTTGTCCACTGTCTGGAGCAGGCCATGGCCAACCTCTTCAGCATGCACGGGGGTACAATGCAAGTAAGCCAGAGAGGAATGGTGTGCCCTCTGCATTGTGCTGGAAAGAGTTCTTACAGCAAATAGTACTGGGCTGTGACTTGTGATGATGTTCAACATTTGTAACCACTGTGAGCTATAACAGGAGGGAGTTGACATTCAATTTTTCAAAAGTCTGACTTCAGAAAAGCAAAAGCAGAGGCATAATAATTATTATTCATACTAAACCCCAAATGTATATTTTCTCTGCTTTTTTATTTACAACATAAAGTGCTTTCCCTAGTAAATCAACAAATATGAGTATTCATGTCACCAAGTGCTGATGATTAAAAATAATTACTTTAATGGTTGCTGGCCTGGTGCCAAACATGATTAGGGGCTGCATTTCAAGCATGATAGTAGATAATTTACATCTCCTTTCAACTAATTCCAAACTACTCTTAATGGATTCTATTTTAGTTTTTATGAATTAATAGAAATTTAGTGTCCAATCCTCTATATTACAGTCACAATTTGCTCTCACATCCACAGAACTGTCTAGAAAAAGGAGAGAGCATATTCAAATCACATGCAATCAACTTATTCTCTCCTGCCCCTCCCAGAAACCAATGTCCTTGCTTTTGACCTTACATGAGGGAAATTCAAAGGAAAACATATCTTAACTAAGTACGTGTAGCCACATATGATCTATTTCTCCGTAACATCTGAATCAGCAGAGGCTGTGCAAGCCCTGGACCGCTGCCTGGACTTGGTGGTGGGCTAGATGAGGGCCAATAAACTGACTCTGAATCCTAACAAGACGGAGGCACTGTGGGTTGGTGGTTCCCGAGTTTGGATAATTGGTCAGTTGCCTGCTTTGGACGGGGTTGTACTCTCTCTGAAAGATCAGGTCCATAGTCTGGGGGTGCTCCTGGATCTATCTTTGTCACCAGAGGCCCAGGTGACCACCGTGGCTAGGAGTGCCTTTTACCAGCTTTGGCTGGTAAGACAGCTGCGGCCATTTCTGGACCAGGATAGCCTGACCACTGTTGTCCACAGGCTGGATTACTGTAATGTGCTCTATATGGGGCTGCCCTTGAGATTGGTCCAGAAGCTGCAGCTGGTGCAAAATGTGGCAGCGAGACTGCTCACTGGAGCAGGGTATCGCCAACATGTCACCCTGCTACTGAAAGAATTGCACTGGCTGCCCATCTGCTACCGAGCCAAGTTCAAGGTTCTAGTTTTGGTGTACAAAGCCCTATACAGCTCAGGACCAGGATACCTGAAAGACCATCTTATCCCTTATATGCCCAGTCAATCATTGCGCTCTGCAGGTGAGGGCCTCCTGCAGATACCATCTTATCAGGAGGTTCGTTCTGTACAATATAGGAAACGAACCTTTAGTGTGGCGGCACCTACCCTGTGGAATTCCCTCCCCTTAAATATTAGGCAGGCCCCATCTCTGTTATCTTTTCGGCACCTTTTGAAGACTTTCCTTTTTCAACAAGCCTTTTAAGTTGAGACCCATCCCAGTCTGCGTCTGTGTAAGAATTGCTTAATATGTTTTTTAAATAATGTTTTTAACCCTTTTTAAAAGACATTTTTAAAGCTTTTTTAAAAAATGTTTTCAACATTGTTTTGTTTTAATATATTTTAAGGTCTGTTTTTATGATGTTTTAAAGTGTTTTTAGTGCTTCTGTTTGCCACCCTGGGCTCCTGCTGGGAGGAAGGGCGGGATATAAATCAAATAATAAATAAATAAATAAATAATATTATGGCATCAACATGTGTGTTCCATTTTTATAGATAAGAGGAATCAGATACTTGTTTTTCAATATCTATGGTGGATCAATAAGGCTTGGGAGTGTATCTAATCCATGAACACATTTTGGTACAAAAAAGGATATTTACTGAACTACCTTCCCTCTCTTTTTCACCTGTCTCTCCTGGGATAATGACAATTACAGTCAAACTCTGGGAAAAGAGGCCATTGATAGGCAAACTGTTGTCTTTTCAAATAAGTGCTGTACATCAGTATGTTCCTAGGCTTTGTGATCAGCCAATGAAGCCCTGCTCTAGGGACCATCACCTTCAGGACCATCCAACATTCAGGACCAGCCCTTCAGATGCTATGGACTACAATGCTTACCATCCCTAACCACTGGTCAAGCAGGCTAGGGCTGATAGGAATTGGAGTCCACAACATCTAGAGCACTGCAGGTTCCCCATTCAAGGCACATAATACCTTATGTTACCCTGCCCCAAGGAGCTTACTATTTAAATATGAGTAACCCAGGGTACTCTTACCTGGGGAACACACACATACACACACACACACACACACTAAAGCTTGTCTGAGACAGTCCTGATTCATCAAGCTGGGGTGGCTGGTATCTATGAATTAAGATGCACAAGGGAGTGATGTGACAAGCACATTGTCTAAAAGAAATGGGGGTGCCACAGCATCTGATTGTCCTGATGCGCAACCTATACTCTGGACAAGAGGCTACTGTAAGGACAGAATATGGAGAAACCGATTGGTTCACCATCGGAAAGGGTGTGAGATAGGGGTGTATTTTATCACCTTATTTATTTAATCTATATGCAGAACATATCATACAGAAAGCAGGATTTTGGACCAAGATGAAGGAGGTGTGAAAATTGGAGGGAGAAATATCAATAAGATATGCAGACAATACCATACTACTAGCAGAAACCAGTAATGATTTGAAATGAATGCTGATGAAAGTTAAAGAGGAAAGCACAACAGCAGGACTACAGCTGAATGTCAAAAAGACTAAAGTAATGACAACAGAAGATTTATGTAACTTTACAGTTGACAATGAGGGCAGTGAACTTGTCAAGGATTATTAATACCTTGGCAAAGTCATTAACCAAAATGGAGACAATAATCAAGAAATCAGAAGAAGGCTAGGACTGGTGAGGGCAGCTATGAGAGAACTAGAAATGGTCCTCAAATGCAAAGATGTATCACTGAATACTAAAGTCAGGATCATTCAGACCATGGTATTTCCGATCTCTATGTATGGATGTGAAAGTTGGACAGTGAAAAAAGCGGATAAGAGAAAAATCAACTCATTTGAAATGTGGTGTTGGAGGAGAGCTTTGCGCATACCATGGGCTGCAAAAAAGACAAATAATTGGGTGTTAGAACAAATTAAACCAGAACTGTCACTAGAAGCTAAAATGATGGACACATCATGAGAAGACATGATTCACTAGAAAAGACAATAATGCTGGGGAAAACAGAAGGGAGTAGAAAAAGAGGAAGGCCAAACAAGAGATGGATTGATTCCATAAAGGAACCTGAACTTACAAGATCTGAACAGGGTGGTTCATGACAGATGCTACTGGAGGTTGCTGATTCATAGGGTCACCATAAGTTGTAGTCGACTTGGAGGCACATAACAACAACAACCATTACTGTAAACCGCCCAGAGAGCTTTGGCTATGGGGAGGGTATATAAATGTAATAAATATATAAATAAATAGGAGCTCAGCTAGGATAAATGCTGCAAATCAAGAAAGGTAACACCAAGGCTAGGAGGATGCACGAGCATAGTCAAGGAAGCAAGTAGAGTAAAGAAGGCTTCCTTTACAAGTTGAAGCCTCCCGAAATGAGAAGTCAGACTTTGGAAAAATAAATGCGAGCAGCAGGTGGACAAAGAGATTGCAGAGAAGGTGAATGAATTGTCTGCATTTCTCTTCACTATGGAAGATGTAGGGGAAATCCCTGTGCCTGAACTGATTTTCTCAGGGAGGGAGGGAAATATTGGTGACAAGAGATGAAGTTCTAGGCCTTTCTGTAATAAATTAAATGTGTTGAAATGCAATGGAAATACAGAAAATAAAACAAAATATAGAAATTTAAATCAAACAAACCAACAAAGCCAATAAATACAGGGTTATTCACATATATAGTCAAGGGAGAACTTAAATGTGTTTATTTAAAACATTGAAAAATATTTGAAGAGTGCATCACAAATAATCCTAAACAAAAGCATAATTTTTAGGATATGGGATTTATAAGGCTAACTCTCCATATGAGAGATTAATGACCACCATCCTGCAGAAAAAGCTTCTGGTTCAGCTTTACCTCTCTGTACTTTGAGATGGAGCATCAATTTTTCCAAAACAGCTATATATAAAAGTTTCTTATATCAATCATCCAGATTCAAATTTTATGTTTCCTTCCAATCCAGAGATATGGCAAGTCCTTTGGGTGAAGATTCACAGCTCGATCAGGAAAAATAGACAGAAGGCAAAGACCAGGATCATAAGGAACATCGACATGTAAAATAACTCCTATTTCCCATAGGATCAACTACCAGAAGCTCTTCAGAACAGAGTGAGCCCCCCTTAAGTGGAAATAGGTACCTCTCTCCCTATATTTTCTCCAATACAGAAATAAGAAGTTTGTGTAATCCGTGACATTCGTACTGGAGTGTAATACCATTGGTGCAACATTGTAAGGGGATTTCCGTTAATACTTGCAGAGACTGAGGCAAATGGTTTAGAAGTCTAAACATAATTCCAAACATTTTGATCAATCTCCAGCCCCAAATCAGTCTTCCATAAAGCTTTCAGTGCTGAAGTGGAAAATGTCAGTTCGAACAATATTGTATAAATGTGAGATACTAAACCTCTATAGGAAGTAACAGATCCCTCCACCAAGCCCTCAAAGGCTGTCAGGGGACTGTAGGCTTGGTGTCTACAAGCTTTGTTTGAGATCAAATAGTAAATCTTCCGGATTATCAACCAGTTAACAGGGCTCCCACTCGGACTTCCTGCAGTTGGGCTTCAGATATGGGATTCCCTTGATGATAAAGATCCCATAGATGGGGTTTATTTCTTTCCCTCAAAATGTTCCCTACAGCTTCATAGTCCATAAAGTAAAGAGAAGCGTAATAAATAATAAGAAGTGGGGAAATCTAAGGGGACAAATGTTTCTGCCACTGCTTCCACACCATCGAAATGCAGTGTAAGAAAGGGTTATCTATGTCCATGAGGAATCTGCAAGAGAGAGGAAGAAAGGGGGTAGCCCGTGATTCCAAATTGGCCCAAATCTCTGTCCCTATCTCAACCCACAGTTTTGAGGTATCATGTCTTAATAATGCTGTGAGTTGACGTAAGTGAAAACAATCATAGTAGGATTGAAGATGTGGGAATCCTCATTGGCCACAAATACATCAAGTGTATAAAAGGTTAGAATCAAGAACATTTTATCTTTAAGGCTACGGAATTACATATTTTTTGCAATTTTGAGCGCAGCGTATTAGGGAGGAGTATTGCTACTAATTGGAATAAAAATAGTAAATAAGGTAAAGCCACCATTTTCAAAGAAGCAATCCTACCCAAAAGGAAAGGATTGAGTTTGGCCCATGAGGAACTTTCTTTGCAGATTTACTTGATAAACAGTGGATATTTGAGTTTAAACAAACTGTTTAAATTTCTAGGCAGGGCCAGCTCCAGAGGGCAGCCAGGTTGGGCTCTGGCTGAGAGCCCCTATGACCTAGAGGGGGACCTGAAGGGCCCCTCCTTAGGGTGGGAGGGTAGCTCTCCCATTCTGTGATCCAAGGCTATGTATGCTGCCAACCCTGACACGGATCACAGAGAGGGACATCCCAGGCATCCCCCCCAATGCAGTCAGCGTGGGATTCAATAAGCTGCCCGCGTGTCCCACCTACCTCTCCCATCCCTATGAATGCTGCACGCACATTTTTGCCATCAACAAAGATGGTGGTGGATGCTTCCCTAAGGGGCTGATGCCCCCAACTGTCATATTGTGATGGTAGGCATGCGCACATAGTGCACATGACAGTCACAGGGACAGGACAGGTAGATGGGACATGCAGGCAGGCTTATTAGCCCCATGCCACCTGTATGGAGGGGCTAGACTACGGTGCCGTGGGTCAAGGGCAGGCTAGTGTCCAAGGGCCCAGTCCTCCTGTGAGGCTGAATATTGGCAGATTCAGGACAAAAGGAAATACCATTTCACACAATGCATGGTTAAGCTATGGAGTTCACTATCACAACAGGCAGTGATGGCCATCAACTTAGATGCCCTTAAAAAGGATTAGACAAATTCATGAAGGGCAATCACTCTTTAATGAGTATTGTGGGCGGGGAGGTTTCTTTATCTTATAAATTGAAAACAGTTCACTCAACCAATTAATTAGCAATTAAAACAATGAAATAACAGCAACAAGAAAATACAACTGACCCAACCACAAACCACTATTGGTTACATGGTATGATGAATATTGAATTGTTTATTGCTTTTATTTTTGTTTTGAATTGCTTTTATGTGTTGTGTTTCATCTTGCCAAGTCACTTTGAGACTTTTTATTTTGTATGAAGTGACTGATAAATGTTAGCAGTAATAATGATGGTGTCAGTTAAGTGTTCTAGCCAAAATTTATTAGTACAATTTTTTCAGATAGTTGGCTCTTGTTGCTTATGATCATTTCTTCTCCACCTTCTTGTGGCTTGTCTATCTTCTTTCCTCTCTTCTTTTTCTTGTTCTCTCTTAGGTCTCCAGTTCTACTCTTCTCCTCCAAATGTCCTCAATAAACCTTTCCTACTTTCCTTAAAATTCTGTGCTCTTTCTTCCTATCACTTGTTTCATATTTTGTAACATCATAGAAGGCAATTTTTTATTACTAGGACAGGCTGGAATACACTGAGATGAAATAATTCGGTAGCAAAGTTGTCTAGATCCTCCATAATAACTGATTGAAAAGGTGGGTGTTAATTCTGGAAAAATGACTTAGTGTGGAACCAACTAAGGAAGGAAAGAGTGAAATGGGAATGGCTGAAGGAACTAAAGTGAGAATGATCTAAAATAATGGATTTTAATGTTTGATTCACTCATTGGCAAAAAGCCTTGCGGTTTAGAATGTACCTATAGCCAACAGATATTTCTATCAAACTTTAAAAAGCAGGGAAATTGGGCAGCTATAGTGAATGCACCAGGGGAGCAGGAGACCTGACCTCCTCTCTGAGATATTGTACTACAAATTTGTCAAAATGCAAACATAATTTGGGTTGATCTTTCACAGTCCAATCCACTTGCTGTGTAGCTTGGAAGAATTTGGTAACATGTGCCTCTAAGCATATTGGGAGTGGTGTCATATGGGGATTCTGCTTCCAGACAGAGCAGAGCAGAGGGAGCTGTCTCCGTTGGTCTACAGGTGAGGACATATAAGCAAGCCAACTTTCAGAGAGCGAGCGAACAGGGAGAGCAAACAGGAGTTTGACAGGGGAGGTCAAGGGGGAAGTCCCTAAAAAAAACCCCAAACAAATTACTAATTCTCCTTGTACAGTGCACCACATACCAGTGGGACTCTCAAGTTACCCTGCAGTAGGACAGGACAAAGCACAGGCCACTCCAAAACAAGTAGTCAGAAAGAAACAAAAAGTAGAAGAGAGTATGAATGGGAAGGATACTTCAGTGGTTGTGACCTGCAAGGTGTGTGCCATGTTTGTTTTCTTGCCTGAGAACAACAAAGCGTACACGCAGAGCTTGGAAGTAACTCGTTATTTTTAACGAGTTACTTTTAATTCGTTACAATTTTAATTAACGAGTGGGTAATTCCATTACATTTGGCAAGTAATGGAACGAATAGTAATTTCCCTACTTTTCAGCTTCAACTTTAACGTTTCCACGTTAGGTTGGACGTTACTTGGGGGCAGGAACAAGGGGAAGTCAGCTCCTGGCTGTGATTGGTTGACACAAGACGTGCCTCCCACTGATTGGACCTCTGCGCAGACTGTCTCTTCCCTCGTGATCTGTGTTAGGAGGCACGAGGGAAGAGGTTGAATAGGCAGGGGGAGCCTGCTAGCGTCTGACTCTGAGAGGAAAAAATGGACGCCGGAGGAAAAAGCCAGGGCAAGGAAGGCAGAATGGCGAAGAGCTGTGGAGGTGAGTGACGATGATTTGTGTGTGTGTGTGCCCCGGTGTGTGTGTTTTCGGCTGGAGTCTCTGGTTTGGGGGGGGGCTCCGGCTCTCTGGCTACCACCCCTTACTCTCTGGACTCTCCGCTTCAATTAAAAAAAATTAAGTTTCTAGGTGGTCTAATTCCTGAGATATACACCAAAACGTAAACCCCCCTGCACAACTTTTTTTAAAACAGATTCATGCTCTAGCTACAACTCCCATCAGCCCAATCCAGTGGCCATGCTGGCTGGGGCTGATGGGAGTTGTAGTTTAAAGTAACTTTTCAAAGCTCTGGCTGCAACCCCGCCCTTTCATGATTGTGAGTAAAGTGCAGACTTGTGTTTGTGTTGTAAATCTCTCTCCCTCCAACCCTATTTTTAAAGAAATTAGGCAGGGTTTATCACAGTTTTTATTATGTAGGAAACTAATACTCATTTTTTTAAAAAATGAATGAAGTTTATTTATTTATTTTTATTATTTTATTTATATCCCACCCTTCCTCCCAGTAGGAGCCCAGGGCAGCAAACAAAAGCACTAAAAACACTTTAAAAATAATAAAAACAGACTTTAAAATATATTAAAACAAAACATCTTTAAAAACAGTTTTTAAAGCTTTAAAAACATTTTTTTAAAGAAAAAGTTTAAAAACATATTAAAAAGCAATTCCAACACAGACGCAGACTGGGATAAGCTCTCAACTTAAAGGACTTGTTAAAAGAACAAGTTCCTTATCACTTGAGGCTGCAGTTTTCCCTGGTTGAGTAAGCCCCATTGAATACATTGGGACTTGCTTCTGAGTAAACAAACATAGGATTGCACTATAAATATCTTTACAGGTTATATAAATAAACATATTTGATAGTCATGCTTATATAAATATTTTCATAGAATCATAGAATAGTAGAGTTGGAAGGGGCCTATAAGGCCATCAAGTCCAACCCCCTGCTCAATGCAGGAATCCAAATCAAAGCATTCCCGACAGATGGCTGTCCAGCTGCCTCTTGAATGCCTCCAGTGTCAGAGATCCCACTACCTCTCTAGTAATTAGTTCCATTGTTGTATGGCTCTAACAGTTAGGAAGCTTTTCCTGATGTCCAGTCGAAATCTGGCTTCTTGCAACTTGAGCCCCTTATTCTGTGTCCTGCACTCTGGGATCATTGAGAAGAGATCCCGGCCCTCCTCTGTGTGGCAACCTTTCAAGTACTTGAAGAGTGCTATCATATCTCCCCTCAGTCTTCTCTTCTCCAGGTTAAATACGCCCAGTTCCTTCAGTCTCTCCTCATAGGGCGTTGTTTCCAGTCCCCTGATCATCCTTGTTGCCCTCTTTTGAACCTGTTCCAGTTTGTCTGCATCCTTCTTGAAGTGCAGAGACCAGAACTGGACACAGCACTCAAGATGAGGCCTAACCAGTGCTGAATAGAGGGGAACTAATACTTCACATGATTTGGAAACTATACTTCTGTTAATGCAGACTGATATAGCATTTGCCTTTTTTGCAGCCACATCACACTGTTGGCTCATATTCAGCTTGTGATCAACAACAATTCCAAGATCCTTCTTGCATGTCGTACTGCTGAGCCAAGTATCCCCCATCTTATAAGTGTGCATTTGGTTTCTTTTTCCTAAGTGTAGAACTTTTACTTCCACCCAGTTTTGTCATGCTGTGTCCCTATAAGTCTCCAATTGCATACTATGGTTGTACAATACTTCCTTTACATTTTAAGTATGCCTTGGGGTAGTCATGGTTCTCCATTGTTTTCATCCTGAGGGGCAGATAGGCTGAGAAATGGTGAGTAGCCCATGGTCACCCACTACACTTTATAGCTTATTTTCATTTTGAAAAATTAATTAAAACAATTTACATGCAGGCAAAATTTATTAAGCGGATTCACACAATGTGTGTAAAGCACATCCAACTCGCATTTAAAGCGCATGACTTCCCCTAAAGAATTCTGGGAAGTGTCATTTCCCCCTCACAGTTATAGTTCTCACCACTCTTAACAAACTGCAGTTCCCATGATTCTGTGGTGGGATTCATGTACTTCAAATGGGCGTTGAATGTGCTTTAAATGAATGGTGTGGATCTGCCCTAGGTATGATGTTCATTCAAGAGTGAATTGAAAAGAACAATTTTAAAAGATACTTCTTACTCTTACTCATTTTTCAGATCTCTTTCTGAAGTAAAGGGTCAAATCTGTAAAAACATTTGGAGCAGCCACATTAAAAGATAAGGACAGGGTATTCCAGGCAGGGGGTTGCCAACCCTGCTTGGATATGGATGTCTTTGCAGAAGAACCCTAGTCAAGGTTTACCAACAGCACAGTCCAAACTATATCTACTTAGAAGTCAGTCCTGTTGAGTTCTATGGGGCTTAATCCCTTAGTAAGTGTGTTTAGAATTGCAGCCTTCAGGAGCCTCCATCTTTACTCCCCAAAGCTCCCATCTAACATCTCCACAACACTAGGCTCCTTTGTCTCTGCTGTGGCCTTCTGGTGACTGCCCTAGCCTGAAGGCACTTAACCCTTCTTGCTGAAAGCAAGTAGGCTAGATTAAATGTTCCCTACCCAGGCTCATATATATAAAATATAAACGGCATTTTGTCAAAAGTATTTTTGTCTACATTTTATACCTCATCCTTGGTTTTCCAAGCTTGGCATGGAATGCTTCTCATACAGAATTAATTTGAAATGCTGCATATTTATTATCATAATCATCATATTCAAAATAAAAAATATATGTACCGCCTTCAAGTTGATTCCAACTTATGGTGACCCTATGAATAGGGTTTTCATGAGGCTGAGAGGCAGTGACTGGCCCAAGGTCACTCAGTGAGCTTCATGGCTATGTGAGGATTTGAACCCTAGTCTCATTTTGTTCTCACAACAACCCTGTGAGATAGTAGGTTAGACTGGCCCAGGCAGGGTTATTCAGTGAGCAAAAATGATGCAAATAGGATCTCTTTTAATTGTGCTATCGACCTGCTTACTTCCACTCTGACTGGGGGATCTTGCAGCTTGGGGAAGAGATGGGGGCACATCACAGCTGAAGTTCACCCATATAGGAGCATTATCTCTTGTTTATTACAGAGACGCCTGTTGCAGGTTTTGCTGCTGAGAGCAGCAGTCAGTTAGTGCGGCCACTTGAGTCACAGCTTGTTGATCCTGAGGAGGCAAAACTAGAAAGTGAGGTTCAGAAAGGAGGCCCTGTGCATGAGGAGGAGGAGGGCATGAAGCAGTGCCAGTTGCCACAGCCACATCTGCAGAACAGCAAGTACCATGGTTTGGCTTTGAGAAAGCTTGTACATTTGTGAGCCAGAGTGGGGAAAATGTTGTTGTACGATGCAATTACTGCCTTCCAAGGATCAAAAATCTGAGATCAGCTGTTTCCCCCTCATCCAATGTGAAGAAACATTTTGAGGTAAGCCTTTGTCATGCTGGTCCTCAAAGAGTGTCCATTGTCTATTTATGTTTAAATTGTGAAGTTCCTCTTCCATTTTTTCTTGGATTCATGCTTTGTTCTTCTTCCTCAGAGGGCACACCCTGAGAAGCTGAGAGCAATTGAAGAAGCAATAAAGGCAAGGAGACGTGGCCTTCCTGAACCAATGCATGACACCCCTCCTCCCAAAATGCTGAAGCAGCAGCAGACAACCCTTGAGAGGTGGGGATCTGGCAGGGAGCCTGTCACCCAGAGCAATCTCAACAGGAGAATCATTGATTTCATTGTAGAGGAGACATTACCACTTCAGACTGTGGACAAACCATCATTCATTAATCTGGTTCGCATTGGACTTCCCAAAGATCTCACCATCATATGTGCCAAGACTCTGAGAGACATAATTGAGAAGAGAGCATGCCACATGAGAAAAACTCTTGCAAACCGAATGGGTGCTGTGGCATATATAGCAACCACTGCAGATTGTTGGACCAATGGCAAGAAGAGTTACTTTGGGTTAACAGCCCACTGGATCAACCCAACTACCCTGAAACGTGAGGTCGGGGCCTTGGCTTGTAAGCGTCTGAAGGGGCGCCATACATACGATGTCCTTTCAAAAGCACTGCATGATGTACATGTGCAGTACAGGATCCACAACAAAGTTATGTGCACTACTACAGACAATGGCTCCAACTTTGTGAAAGCGTTCAGAGTTTTCATGGCCAAAGAACCAGTGGAAGCTGCAGGCACCAGTGACGATGATGGTGATAACCAAGAGGAGGAGGAGGCTGAGGTGGAGTTTGTGCCTATCTGTGAGATCCTGGACACAGGACTTGAGGCAGAGGAAGAAGCTGCAGACTCAGGAGAGGATTTTGTTTTACCACCACACCAGAGATGTGCTAGCCACACCCTCAACCTTGTGGCAACACAAGACATAGAGGCCGTGCTTTCTGACTCCTCCAAAAGTAGTCTTCTTGGTCCTTTCAAGAAACAGTTTCGTTCCTTGATGGGAAAGTGCAGCAAGTTGTGGTCCAAGCAGAACCAGTCAGCCCAGATTGCTGAGTATATCCATGCGCAATGTGGTGTGTATCTGAAGGTACCGAATAAGACCAGGTGGAATTCCACCTTTGATGCGTTGAAGCAACTACATGAGCTCCTGTCAACTGTGCCACTAAAAATGCATGCCATAATGGACCGCTGCTCCTTGTCCAGGATCACAGCTGCTGAGATTGAAATGGTACAGGAATACACAGAGATTATGGAGCCACTAGCCCAGTCCCTAGATATCCTGCAACGGGAGAACGGCATGTTCATGGGGTATTTGCTACCAATGCTCTGCAATCTGGACCGCAAGTTAGAAGGACTGGAAAACAAACCTGAGAGGTACACATACTGTTTTCAGCTGCTGAGACGTGTGTGCGAAGCCCTAAGAAAGCGGTTTGCAGCTATCTGGGAGGACAAGAGGCTTCTTCTGGCAGCCTGCCTACACCCTCGCTTCAAACTAGATTGGCTGGAATCGTGTCAGGCCACCACCCATACCAACAAGTAAGAACATTAGGGAAACCCTTTGGGTGGATTACTCCAAGGGAAATGTTGTCTCAAGGGAGGCATCAGAGGGCTTAAGGTGGCAGGCAGGGGCTGGTCCTTTTCTTCCTGGGGCTCCTCATCACAACCTTGGGTTGCTGCAGGTAATCCTTAAGGGTCTGCTGTGCTGCCCCATGAGTGTGGTGACTTGGTCACCTTCCTATCTTCCATGTCATCATCCACAGGCTCAGGCTGGACCCTGAACCAGGGGACATGACAAGCATCAGGAAATGAAGAACAGATGATGGTTTCCTAACATATATATGTTAACATATCCTCTCTCTTTCTTAGATACACAATGGAAGCCTTGCTGAAAGCCGAAATAAAGATGGGTGTACTTAATGAGGACAGTGATCAGTCTTCAGATAAAGACCAGGGAGGAGATGACTTAGAAGATGACTTCTTTAACTTTCTGCCCCAGGGCAAGAAGTCAGCAGTGGACACTGCTGAGGAGGAACTGGTGAGGTACCTGAGGTCTCCCAGCAGGGAAGTGTCATCACTCCATGGCTTTCCACGTGTGCTGCAGTGTTTTTTGCAGCACAACACAGGCATGCCTTCAAGCGCCGCAGTAGAACGCCTGTTCAGTACTGGTGGCAACGTAATGACTGTAAAAAGACATTCCTTGTCTGACATGCTCTTTGAGCATCTTGTTCTTTTGAGACATAACAGAAACATATTATAAAAGCATTTCAAGTGTAAAATTTGATTTCAAGAGTTGGGGTATCTTCATTGCTTGGGGAGATGTGAGATTCTGTTATGCCATTATGTTAATCTTATGGATAATTTTTTTTATTCTACTACCCCCTGTGTGTGTGTGTTTATTTTTAATATTGTTTTAGGCTTCTTAGATGTGCAGCAGCCAAGGCCAGCACCTTGTAGGAGTTTTTTTTAAAAAGTAACTGAAATGTAATTGTAGTGATTACTTTTGAGAAAAAGTAAAGTAATCAGTTACTTTCAGAGCAATTGTAATTGTAACGGTAATTACTACTTTTTTGGGCCAAGTAATTGTAACTGTAATTTATTACTTTTTAAAAGTAATCTTCCAAGCTCTGCGTACACGTGCAACAAGTGCAAGCTCGTGGCACTGTTGGAAGAAAAGGTGAGAGGCCTGGAACGGCGGGTGGCCACACTGAGGACTATAAGAGACGATGAAGAGTTCTTAGACAGAACTCTGGAACAACAACAGCAAAGAGAAGTGGAGGTGGAAGAGCAACAGCAGGTGGTAGCAGAAGAGGAGACTGCTTTGGAGAGGAACAACGAAGTGGAGGAAACTCCGTGGGAAAGGGTGACAGGAGCAGAAGAGCTAGAAGACACCCTTCACCAGTGGAACTATGGAACCGCTTTCAACCACTCGAGGAGGAGACTGGAGGACAGCCGGTGGTGGAAGAATTACAGGGGACCCTGTGTGACAACGAGCAAGAGGCTGAAGCTCAATCAAGCAGGGGCAATGAGACCACACCCCACAACAAGAAGAGAAGAGTACTAGTAGTGGGAGACTCCCTACTGCATGGGATTGAAACCCAAGTATGCCAAGAAGACCCGTGGACTCACCAGGTATGCTGTCTACCAGGAGGATGGATTAGAGATGTGACGGAAAGTTTGCCATCACTCATCAAGCCCACCGACAGGTATCCCTTTCTCCTCATCCATGTAGGAACAAATGATACTGCCAAACAGAGCTATGAAGAATCACATCAGACTTTGAAGCTCTGGGAAGGAAACTCAAGGACTTTGGGGCCCAGATAGTTTTTTCATCCATCCTTCCAGTACTTAGAAGAGGAGTAGAAAGGGAAAGAAAAATACTCCATGTGAATGAACGGCTACGAAGGTGGTGCCAACGTGAGAGATTTGGATTCTGGGAGCATGGGCTATGGTTCCTGGAAGATGGACTGCTGGCAAGTGATGGGTTGCATCTCACAAGGACTGGGAAGAATGTGTTTGGCCACAGCATGGAGAAGTTCATCAGGAGGGCTTTAAACTGAATCCTAAGAGGGAGGGAGACGTAAACTTGGTGTAATGACTGATGAAGGCTTGTGCACAGTAACGGGAACAAAGAGATCGGCTTTAATAGGGCAGAAAAATGTAGTAAGGAAGCCAAGCCAGAAATCACATGGTCTTCGATGTCTGTATACTAATGTGCAGAGCATGGGAAACAGGCAGGACAAACTTGAACTCTTAATACAGGAGGGCAATTACGACTTGATAGGTATAACTGAAACTTGGTGGGATGACTCCCATGACTGGAATACAGCAGTTGAAGGATATAACTTGTTCAAAAAAGGAATAAAAAGGGAGGTGGAGTTGCGCTATATGTGAAAAATATATATCCCTGCACAGAAATACAGGAAGATGAGCTTGGTAGCTCCACCGAGAGTATCTGGATTAAAATTAATGGGGCAAGTAATAAAAGGAATGTGGTGCTTGGAATCTATTACCGACCACCCAATCAAGGAGAAGACGAGAGTATAACTTTTGAAAAGCAAATGGCTAATGGTTCAAGGAGGCATGATGTAGTAGTAATGGAGGATTTCAATTATCCCGATATCTGTTGGGAGACAAATTCTGCCAAACACGTCCCCTCCAAGAAATTTCTGACTTGTGTTGGAGATAACTTTCTCCTACAGAAAGTGGAGGAAGCAACCAGAGGATCAGCTATCCTGGACTTGATTCTAACCAATAGAGATGATTTGGTGGATGAAGTGGCAGTTACGGGAACTCTGGGGGAAAGTGACCACACCATACTTGAATTCTTGATTTTAACAGAAGCAAAAGCTGAGAGTAGCCATATGCTGTTGGCTTACTAGGCCTTACTACCAATGTGTTTTTTCATCAGGTCTGAAATGTATCAAGATGTATGGGAAACCAGCCTTATCTGCTGTGCTGGCCTGGGAGCACTCATTCAAGGCCAGACAGTAGTTGTCATGGTAACGGGAGATAACAGCTGGGAAAGTTGTAACTGCTGTTAGTTCTTCCTTCTTCTGTGTGTGTCTTTGAAGCAAGCGGGTCTATCCTTGAAGGAGGGGGAGAATTCTACTTGTAACTATCCTCTTAAGCCTTTGGCCGTAATGTCTTAGTAAAGACTCTTAAACCTTTCTCAAGCCTCTGTGAAGTTTCTTGCTCAACTTAACTCCAACGTAACGTATGCTGTTCACGCAACAACGCTCACACATCAACATATGCGCACCCTGGACTTCAGGAAAGCTGATTTTAATAAACTCAGAACAATTGTAGGTACCATTCCATGGCAAGCCACTCTAATGAGAAAAGGAGTCCAAGATGGGTGGGAGTTTCTAAAAAAGGAAATTCTAAAAGTGCAATGGCAAGCAATTCCAACAAGAAAAAAGGGGGGAAACAACAGAAGAAGCCAATGTGGATTCACAAAAAGCTTAGAGCTGACCTGAAAATCGGTTAATATGGGAGGAGGTAGACCTTAAAATATTCTGGACCAAAACTATTTAAAGCTTTAAAGAACAAGAACCTGCACTTTGAATTGAGCTCAGAAATCAGTAAGCAGCCAATGAATCCCACCCCCTAAAATTGGCATTACATATTGTATAACCAGCTACATTCACTGTTCTTGTGGCCACATTCTGAATCAGTTATAGTCCTCAAGTACTCTCTAAGACAGCCCTACATAAAGGATGTTCAATAATCTAGGCTGACTGGCTGGTATTCTGCTTCTTGTTTCCTAATTTCTAATTTTTAATTAGGTTATATTGATTATTGCTTTAATATTTGTATAGAGTTTTTTTAAAAAAAACTTGTGTTACTATCTGTAGACATTTAATCTCTAAAAAGTAAAATACAAAGTGCATATCTACATAAGTAATATTCAGAAAATAGTGCTGCAATCTGGTACATAACATGTATTTCACATATTAAGCAGAATAGCCACCAACCATAATGAACAGACAGCCACTGTTTTGGCTTAGCCAATAGGAATTAGATCCTGACCGCCAGTGTGGTGTAGTGGTCAGAGTGTTGGACTAGGACCTGGGAGACCAGGGTTCAAATCCCCTCAGCTTGCTTGGGCCAGTCACAGTCTGTCAGCTTAACCTACCTCACAGGGTTGTCAGGATAAAATGGAGGGGATGGAGAGCCATGTATGCCACCTTGAACTCCTTGGAGGAAAGGTGGAATACAAATGTAATAAAATAAACAAATAAATATAATAATAAAGGTTTGATACCAACAGTCTGAAGAGTGTCTTAAGAATGGGATTTCCTGAATGCTCAAGAACCATTGCTCTGCAAAGACCACACACCAGTTCTTTGATGTCTAACTGTACAATCCTATTGTCTATCCAAAAGAAATCACATTGAGTTCAATGGCATTTACTCTGAGGTAAGTGGGTACATCAAATGGGTTGAAACATATTTTGTTCTCACCACTAGTCCTCTGCATTCAGTATTAGTAAGCGCCTGATTCTATTTATTCTTCTCTCTCTTGAAATGACACTATTCCTTCTATCTTTTATTTCTCGTGCTCTCTGTTCCTAGTAGGAGGGCTGAATCATATTTAAGGGGGGAAAGCTTAATTAAAACCATTGTTTCTGTATGTTTTCCCTCTTGCAAACTAAAGATTGTGGCTTGTCTGAAGGGTTTTAGAAGGAACATTGGCATTGGCATGACAGGGCTTGTCATGTCGCAACTGTTTTAGAGCAAAGGAACTCATTCCTGAGGAAATTACATATTTCTTTTGACAGCCTCAAGGGCTCAGTCTGGAACCTGAGTGTCACCTTGAATAGTTTCTGTCCTATGATGTTTAGCATTATAGGTGAAGAGATACTCTTGCAGACTCACACTCTCGGGATATCAGATTTTTTTTTAAAAGAAAACAAACATGCATTATTGTTGTTGTTACATCCCACCATTCCTCCCAAAGGAGGTCAGTCTGGCAAAGCGCACAAATGATAAAACAATTAAAATAACTAAAAACAATTCCAATACAGATGCAGACTATGAACCAAAGTTTCAGACTAGTCATCTATCTGACATAATTATGGGAGCAAAGAACTGCACTGGGTTCAAGGCAGACTTGAATTAGCATGAGGAAGAACACTTTTGCTCTAGTGCTGATGTAATGGCAGAGATCTCTTATTTGAAGTTTAGAGATCAGAAGTGGGCTGTGAGATTGCAAGTTCCTCCCATCTCTCATGTGGATTTCCTCATCCTTTGCCCACTGACCTTAATTACAGGTAAGCCTTACATCAGCACTAACAATAACTGCTGCTAAGACAACTTACGAGTTACTTCCTGGCCAGGATTTGAAGTCATGGTTTGAAGATTTCACATTGCTGGTGAAATCAGGGAGGAAAGGGGGGCAATCCCCTCCAATGAACCATAATCTGCAGATTCCCACCTTTCATTTTAAAAAGAGTAAGTATCTATCATTTGTGGAACCTGAGATATGTGGCAAAGTATACAACCACTATTCTCATAATTTTTTCTGAGAAACTAGCCTGTTCCCCACTTTTACTATTTTACTCCTCCACTCTCCCCCCGAAAAGATTCCTGCGGATACCCAATGCACCCCTCATCAAGGAATGGAAGATCTCCACAATGATACAAAGGCTTCTGTCAGTGGTCAGTACTGTCATTAACTTCCTAAGGTCCACTGTTGTCCATGGGAGCCTCCTGAACATACTCTTCTTCCTCTCTTATTGACTAAGTCATTGTGAGCATGAGAAGATGGAACAGCATCTCTGCTTGTTTGTATTCATGCTCAGGGTGGTTGTGCAGACTGGGCCTAGAGGACAAGTGAATAGACAATAGTGAACAGGTAACCATGGTAAGGGAGAGGGGCACTAGTCTACTCTGAGGGGGATCTACTGAGGGCATTCTTATTTATTTGTTTGTTTGTTTATTTATTTATTTCAGCCATTGATAAGTAGCTTTTGCTAATAAGTACCACCTTGTGCTAATAAACTTCAAGGCAGTTCCCAACCATCTTAAATGCAAATTCATTAAAATCAGTACATTAAAACAATAGATATCCATCTTCTTTAGCTGAAGCCACCTGCCTTCCCTGCACAAAAACATGGTCCTCACTGATGCTGGGTCCATAGCATTTTCCATAGGATTTGTGAAATGCTTGCAAATGTTTTGATAACGTGTTCATTTTCTTCTTCCAACACCTATACCATTTCCAAGTGCCTGAGGTCCGTAAGTGAATGGATGGGAAGAAATAGGCTGAAACTGAACCCCGACAAGACCGAGGTGCTGCTCGTGGGCGATAAGAGAAGGTTAGGAGATATAGACCTGGTGTTTAATGGGGTAAGATTGCCCCTGAAGGACCAGGTCCGCAGCCTCGGGGTCATTCTGGACTCCCAGCTGTCCATGGAGGCTCAGGTTTTGGCAGTGAGCCAGGCAGCTTGGTATCAATTGCATCTAATACAGAGGTTGCGACCCTACCTTCCTGTCCATCTGCTTCCACGGGTGGTATATGCCCTGCTCTCCTCTTGCTTAGACTACTGTAATGCGCTCTACGTTGGGTTACCCTTGAAAACGGTCCGGAAATTACAGCTGGTACAGAATGCGGCGGCACGTTTGGTCAAGAACAGCCGTTGCCGTGATCATATCACTCCGGTGTTAGGAGAACTACACTGGCTACCAGTTGTTTACCGGGCCCAATTCAAGGTGTTGGTGTTAACCTTTAAAGCCCTATATGGTTTCGGCCCAGTTTATCTGAAGGAGCGCCTACAGCATCACCAAGTACGCCGCCTGACGAGATCAGCCACACAAGACCTCCTCTCGGTCCCACCAGTTAAAACAGCTAGACTGGTGTGGACCAGAGAGAGGGCTTTTTCGATTGTGGCTCCCACCCTCTGGAATTCCCTGCCATATGATCTTCGCCATGCCCTGGTAGGTTTCCGCCGAGCCTTAAAGACCTGGCTATTCAGGCAGGCCTACAGGATTTCCGGGAACTAGTTTTATCTTGTTATAGTTGGATGGTTTTTTAGATTATTTATTGACGAAAGTTGGTTATATGTTGTATTCATTCTATTTATGTACGTCGCCTAGAGTGGCCATTGACTCGGCCAGATAGGCAACTCAGAAATAAAATTTATTGTTATTATATTATTATATAATTTTTGCAGTTCTCTTATTTGGTTTCTGTAGCACATGTTTGTTGTCCTTCACAATGAAGTATTTCTGAAATTTGGAGAAAATTCTTTTTTTGCAGAAGAAGCCCCATTGTCTTACTTCAGATCTGGAACACTTTTCTCTTTATTAGGATACCCCAGAAATACATACTGTCAGATTGTCTCCTGTATCACTGGAGGACTCTGAATAATTGTGCCATCCAGGGTTCTCCCCTCTTGATCCTAGTGGCTAAGTTACAGTGGGACTTAAAGCAACAGAAGAATCTGGAGCTGACACTATATTTAAGGCATATCCTGTGGATACACAGAATGGGCATCTGTGGGCTGGGAGAGGACAGTGCATGTGACTCCCTTATGCTGTTTTTGGACTGGTCAGAACCATTTCCCAAGTGAAATCACTCAGGGAGCAACACTGGCCAGGCCAAGAGGTAAAAGTATTGTGGGTCTTTCCACCTGACAGGCACCCACCCAAAGACAAAGTGAAAGCCGTCCAAATTTCCCAAAGCCCACCAGGTGAGAAACAGCGCCCATTTTGCCCAGCCTGGTACATGGGAGGATCTGAACAAAATGGTGGTGGGCTGGATAGAGTTTGCAGCTGACAGTTGGCCAGCTCATCTTAAGATGTCCTTGATTGCATTGTAGATAGGACACACACCCCTGCCCAGTAAAATCATCTTGTCCATGAAGCTATTCCATTAAACTGAACCTTCTTGAGGATGCCTAGTAATTAAACCTCTTTAAGCACAAGAACCTTGTATACAGCCTGGTGTTCACCCTATTGCTGTTGTTAATCCAGTCCTCGATCATGTGACCAAGCGATAACATATGCAAGTTAAATTCACTTGTTTGTTAGTTTGTTTATTTGCTTACTGAAAGCCAGATATTTTGGAGCCCTCATTTAATTGTGATTTTTTTTAATTTAGCCAGTCCAGGTCAGATGAAAAGCAAATGAAAAGACTCCTGGGGGACTTCCGTTGCTTGCAACTTTTGAGGTCTCTGAGATGTAGATTTCCAGCTGTGCTCACTATAAGTCATTGAAAACTGGCAAACTGGTTTGTGAGCCAACACAACATGACCACAAGCTTGGCAAGCAATGACTGCTGCCAGATGCCTTTACAATTCCTTTGCTTTCTATGGATTTCAGGCCCTCGTGGTTTTTTCTTTTCTTTTCTACTTTTCTTTTCTTTTTCGTTGCTGTTGTTGCTGGAGATACTTTCAAAGTGGAACACAATGTTTTGGGTCACCCAGCCAAAGTTTAACTGTCCTTTTACAGCACTGCCAAACTTCCTGTTTTCAGCAAAAACAATTTATTATCATGCTGGTTCTTTAGAAACGAAAGGATTTTCAGGCACAACCCCCCCTCCCATTCTCAACTTGGCTTTTCATGCCATGTCAAAGAATAAACTTGCTTGCTTCCTCTTAATTATTCTCTCTGTATACTAGCACGGAAATGTATTTAACATTTGGAATTGCTAGGAAGGTGCAGAAAGTCTTTTAATTGTTCACAAATTTGGCAGCCTGAACTTAAAAGAACAGACTTTTTTCCCCATGTGCTGGAAGAACAGTGGTGTATGTGTGTTTATTTCTGAGGTGGTTTGGCAATGCCACCATTTGTGGTTGTTTTAAAACAAGCTTCAAATGAGGTACAGTTTCAGACGTTCACAGTCAGTTCTGTAACAAGTTGATTAATCATTCACAAGTTCAGGAAACATAATTGAATGCTGCTTGCCACATCTACTTCATCTAATATGAGGAGAATTCATAGAAAAACTCAGCAGAAAACAAACAGTTCAAGCCAAATTTGGAACTTGCAACCTGATCGTTTCATCTCTTCAGCTGAAAGGGTGACCGTGTCTCCTATACCATACTTACCTAAAAATGTCATCACAGTGGAGGGGCAGACCTCATCTTCATGGAAACGTGGACGAGGAGAAAGCAGGAATGTGGCCCCGAACTATGTCTGAGCATACTTTAACAAAGCTGAAATCTTCTCCTGCATGGTAAAGTAATGAGGATAGAGAGGGCAGAGCTTGGAAAAAGTTACTTGTTTTGAACTACAACTCCCATCAGCCCAATCCAGTGGCCATGCTGGCTGGGGCTGATGGGAGTTGTAGTTCAAAAAAGTAACTTTTCTAAGCTCTGAGAGAGGGACAGTGAGTTGGGGGAAGTGGCAGTTTAAAACAACAGGAGAGGTCTGAATAGATTGTGAAGGAAGGAACACTGAGGGTTGTGTTTTTAAAAAAAGCTTTAACAAGGTGAAATAGTGGAGATAGATACAACACAGAAGATAACACCAAAAAGCTAACACGGGTACAAAAGAGCCTTTCCCAGCTCCCTTCTTGCTGTATTCAAATATCTGTTGTTTAAAACCAGCATGTTTCCTTCTCTTGTTCCTTCATCTCTGCTTTGTTCGTACCTCTCCCGCTGTTTAGAATGGGGTGTGTGTGCAAAGGGAGCTGAAGAATAGGAGGGGGAGGAAATATGGGTAGACTATGTGCAAAGGGGAGTTGAAAGAAGGATGAAGGTAAAAGCTCATGTGTGTGTGTGTGTGTGTGTGTGTGTGCGCACAAAGGGGGCTGCAGAATAGGAGGGAAGAGAAGGCATGGAAATTGGGGGTGGTCTGTGTGCAAGGGGGAGTTGAGAAAAGAGAAGAGGGGTGGCAAAAAAGGTGAAAGTGAGAATGAAGGTCAAAAGGGAACTGGAAAAAAAGAGGGAGTAGGTGGCATGGAGGTGAAGATGAAAACGGGTTCAAGAGGGGCTGAAGAACAGTGGTGGCTTCATAATTGGGCAGAGGGTAAAAGGGTCCTTAGTAGTTGCAGTGAGAGGAGGAACATGCAGGAAGTTACCATGTGGGTGATCTGCGTGCAAAGGGAGGTTGCAGAAAAGGAAGGGGAGGAGCCATGGACATGGGGTGAACGTGAAAACAGGTGCAAAGTGGGGCTACAGAACAGAAGAGAGAAGTGACTTCAGAAATGGAGTTGGAGAGGGGAAAAGAGCTTAGTAGTTGCATGAGGTAGGAAGGGAAAGACAGTTACCATGGTGGAACCAGTTCGGGTTGACGAGCAGTGTGAGCAGGGCCACAGCCCCTAATAAGAACATAAGAAGAGCCTGCGGGATCCAGCCAGTGGCCCATCTAGTCCAGCATCGTATTCTCATAATGGCCAGCCAGATGCCTATGAGAAGCCCACAAGCAGGAAGTGAATGCAACCACACTCCCCCCACTTGGTACTTAATTCCCACCAATTGGCATTCTGAGGCTATACTGCCCTCTACAGTGGAGGGAGAGCATAGCCATTGTGGCTAGTAGCCTAATCCCCCATGAAATTGTCTAATCATCTTTTTAAGCCATCCAAGTTGCTGGCATCACTACGTCTTGTCATAGCTCCCAACCAGAGAAGCAGACTCAGGATTCAGAGACTGGGTTTTTCTGCATAAAGCTTTAGTCCAGAAAGCAGAACAAGAATCTAACTTCTTATGCTAAGCCTCAGCCAGGATTCAAACAGGAACAGGCATACTACACATTGGATGCAACAGCAGACGAGTTGTCGCAACAGCAAATAAAAACTGGGCACTTAACACTATTAATTCAGGCTCTTTTCAGCACGAGCTGCAAGGCAAGGGCTATGACGGGTGGTGATGGACAAAACTGGGCTACTTGTAATCGTCTCTTCTTTATCCTCTGCAACCTTGGAGACATGCCAGTTTCTGACTCCTCTGAATCGCCTTAATTTTCTCTACCTGAGAAGTTCCAATGTTTTTGTTAGTACTTATCTCTTCTGCTGTTACACTTGGCCTTGGTGCCAGCAGAGAGTCTTTACCAGCCAACTGAGACAAGGAAAGGCGTCTGAGCCTTCCTTAGTAGCTCCAGCAGCTGGCTTCCAGGCTTCTAGAGACACATTCTCTGTAACCCCCTCATTTCCTTTATCAGTGCTGGCAGTGTCCTCCCCTGAGTCAGTAACCTCTTCTCCGTTCTTCCAACCTTCCCAGAGATTCTCCTTGGGGCCCATGACACTTCTTGGGGGACTGAATTCTATAGTTTAACTATACATTCAGTATCAACTGGTGGTGCTGCTCAAGTGAGTCTTCATTGGTCTCTCGGCTTCCTAACATCACACTTCACTGCTGCTTACCAAGAGGGAGAAGCGTGGGGAGATCAGCCCAGTGTGGCGGTAGAGCCAATCCACTGCTCCTGCCTCCACACACCACAGCACGCTGAGCTCCCTGCCCCTTGCTCTTCCCCCTCTCAGTAAGTGGCAGGGGCACATGGTGTTGGCAAGCCATCAGAGCAATGCTGCCTCCCCTGCAGACTCACCACCTGCTACTGGATGCACTGTGTGAAGAAGTGCTTCCTTTTGTCTGTCCTGAATCTTATTTATTTATTCTTTATTCTTTAATTTATATCCCGCCCTTCCTCCCAGCAGGAGCCCAGGGCAGTAAACAAAGCAGTAAAAACACTTTAAAACATCATAAAAACAGACCTTAAAATACATTAAAACAAAACAACTTTAAAAACATTCTTTAAAATAGCTTTAAAAACATCTTAAATAAAAAGGGTAAAAAGCATATTGTTTAGGGGGAAAATGTTTTTGAAAAACATATTAAAAGCAATTCCAACACAGACACAAACTGGGATAGGTCTTAACTTAAAAGGCTTGTTGAAAGAGAGAGGAAAGTCTTCAATAGGCACCGAAAAGATAACAGAGATAGCACCTGCCTAATATTCAAAGGGAGGGAATTCCACAGGGTAGGTGCCGCCACACTAAAGGTCTGTTTCCTATGTTGTGCGGAACAGACCTCCTGATAAGATGGTATCTGCAGGAGGCCCTCACCTGCAGAGCGCAGTGATCGACTGGGTATATAAGGTGTAAGACGGTCTTTCATTGATCCCAAGCTGTATAGAGCTTTGTATGCCAAAACTAGAACCTTGAATTTGGCCCGGTAGCAAATGGGCAGCCAGTGCAATTCTTTCAGCAGCAGGGTAACAAGTTGGCAATACCCTGCTCCAGTGAGCAGTCTTGCTGCAGCATTTTGCACCAGCTGCAGCTTCCATACCAACCTCAAGGGCAGCCCCACATAGAGTGCATTACAGTAATCCAGCCTTCCAACAGTCAGCTTCTTTGGATGTTCCCAAGTTCTCAATTGTTATGAGAGAGGGAGAAAAACTTTTCCCTATCCACTTTCCCCAGATCGTGCATAATTTTATATACCTCTATCATGTCTCCTCTGACTTGCCTTTTGTCTAAACTAAAAAGGCCCAGTTGTATCTTGGAGTCAGTTAGCTGGAATGCCTAGCCAGGGCCGGCTCCAGGAATGCTGGGGCCCTTGGGCATCAGCTTGCCCTGGGCCCCGGCGTGTGTGTGTGCTCACTGGATGATCTTCAGCCAATCACTGCCTCTCAGCCTCAGAGGAAGGCAATGGTAAAACCACCTCTGAATACCGTTTACCATGAAAACCCTATTCATAGGGTCACCATAAGTCGGGATCGACTTGAAGGCAGTCCACTTCCATTTTCAAACATGATCGCACAGAAATAAATCCCATTGAACTCAAAAAGTATGCAAATGATCAAACCCACCCTCCCTTCTCCTCCCTCCCATCCCCTACCTCTTGCCCCTTCCCTCCCCCTTCCTCTGCCCCTCCCTCCCCAGCCCCATCCCTTTCCAATCCGCTCCTTCCCCCTCCCCTTCCTCCTCCCCATGGTCAGTTTTACCCATCTTAAGCACGATTACATGGAAGTAAATACCACTGAACTCTATAAGTATGCAAATGATCAAACCTGCCCTCCCCCTTCCTTTGCCCCCTCAAATCCACTCCCCCCTCCCCCTCTTCCTCCCCCATGGTCAATTTTACCTATCCTAACCATGATTACATAGGAGTAAATACCATTGAACTCAATAAGCATGCAAATTTTTAAAATTGTTTTTATATTGTTTTAAATTTAAAATTGTGTTTTAAATTGTTTTTAAAATATGTGTTTTAAATTGTATATTTGTTTTAATGTTTTTGATTGCTGTAAACCGCCCAGAGAGCTTCGGCTATGGGGCGGTATAGAAATACAATAAATAAATAAATAAATAAATAAAGATCAGACCTGCCTTTCTCCTCTCCTCTCCCTTTCTCATCCCCTCACTTCTTCCTTCTTCCTCCCCCCTAACCACTCCAGCCCTCCCTCCCTCCCCCCTGGTCAGTTTTACCTATCCTAAGCATGATTGCACGGGAGTAAATCTCACTGAACTCAATAAACATGCAAATGATCAAACCTGTCTTCCTCCCCTCCCTCTCCTGCCTGCTCCCATCTCCCTTCTCCCCTCTGCCCTCCCTCCCCTCCCTCCTCTGCCTCCCCTCCCCATCCCCTGTGGTCAGTTTCTCCTATCCTAAGCATGTTTGCAGGGGAGTAAATCCCACTGAACTCAATAAACATGCAAACGATCAATCCTTTCTCTGCAAACTTGCAGAGAATCCCATTTCTTACCTCCCGTATTAAAAAGCAGAGAAATTCACTAATAGGCAAAAAAAGCCCTTGTAGTTTAAGAACATACCTATAGCCAACAGATATTTCTATCAAACTTTAAAAAGCAGGGAAATTGGGCAGCTATAGTGAATGCACCAGGGGATCAGGAGACCTGACCTCCTCTCTGAGATATTGGACTGCCCTACAAATTGGTCAAAATGCAAACATAATTTGGGTTGGTCTTTCACAGTCCAATCCACTTCCTGTGTAGCTTGGAATAATTTGGTAACAATGAGGGCTGAACATAGTCACAGCTGGAAAAGAAGAATGGAAAGGGATTTGCTCAGGATAGTATCTTGGAGGTGGGCATGACAGGAACTCTGAGCATAAACACTCCAATTAGAGCAAAAATGGGAAAACTTTTTCAGCCAAGAGCTGTTGAAAGAACAACAGCAGGGTCCATCCAGTCTGCGATTTAAAGGGTTAATTCTATTATTTATGTGGTTAACCGTAGACTCTGATTGGGTGGAAGTTCTAGTCTGTTGGGAGTTCCCTATCAGTGAGGAAGACAGTTGACATTTGACACTTGGGAGGAGTTAGGGAAAAGTTCTTCTGAAGGAGTTTTCCCCTAGTGTGGGCCTGGCCTAAGAAAGACAAACCTTTGTGTTTTATTGTTCCTCGTATCATATACTGTTCTTGTTCATTTTACCTCAGTAAAGCATTAGCAGTGAGTTTTTCTGTCTGAATTCCATCTGCTATTTTCCAGTCACTCTGCTAACCAGGGCCATGTTTCTTTCTGGGCAATCTTCTGCGGGCCACAAGCCAGCGGTGGGCAGAGCCAGAGGCAAAAGGAAGCAAAGCAATAAGTGTGACTTTTACAACTGTACAGTAGGCTAGTTTCTTCACACTCACACATCCCTCTCTATCCTCCACCCAGGCAAGTAAGAAGCACGATGAAAGTTCAAGAACACATTCCAGCTCAATAAAACATTCAAGGGCTGGGAAAGGGTGTGGCTGGGGAGGGAGTATGGCCCATGGAGAGTCCCGAAGGTCAGACAGAGAGACACGCAGGGCTACATCTGGTCCCTGGGCCTGAGGATCCCCATCCGTGTATTAGAGGGAGAAGTTATACAGTAGGGCCCCACTCATATGGCGGGTTACATTCCGGACCCCCACTGTAAAGCAAAAACCGCTGTAAAGCGGAACCCATTGAATAGAATGGCGCACGATGCCCGAAAACCGCCGTAAAAGCGGAACAAGCGCCATATGAGTAGGGCTTTAGTCTAATTGCAACCCCTGTATTAGCGAATCGCTGTAAAGTGAAGCACTGTAAAGCGGGGCCCTACTGTACTGCAATGTTTTGCTCCTGGTCCCTTTAGTTTCCCTACAGAATTATGTAAGGGCTGGATGTCAGTGTTAATCATCAAAGAGAGACCAGAGTGTACTCACTGATGTGGTTTGAATTGGAGTTGGCACAGTGTTATCTATGGCGGGCACCAGACTGAACAAAGACTATGGAAGGAGGATGCTAGCTGTTGTCATGACCCATCCTATTCCTGTGACTGTAGTTTGTTTTAACTGTTTTTAATACTGAATTTTTAACTGTTGTAACCCACCCTGGGAACTGCTGGTGAAGGGCGGGTAATAAATTCAAAAATAATTCTCACGCCGAATCTTGTTATAGAGCTGTAAAGGCCTGTCAGTGATTCTTGGTGGAACAGAAAATCGATAGAGTTTTTAAAATCTTAAATAACCTAGAAGCAATGCTTTTTTTATTTGCTTGCTTTTGGTGACAGTACTCACCAGAAGAGTACTGTCTCCTCTTTTCTTTTTGCTGCCCATGCCATGCTGGCACCCACAACACTTTTGTCAAGATATGAATGCTAGCACCTCGTTTTAATCTCCCCAACAAAAAACTGTGCAGAGGTAAAACCTTTGTAGTATAAGGACGGGGAAATCTGTTGATTTTGGTTCTCTCAGTTTCTAATTTTTCCAATCTTCATTTCTCCACATTTCTTCAGCAACTTGCGAATATTTCTTTTTCAATCTTCATAAAAATTCATCAGCATTTTAGAGTAAATTTATCCTAATAAACAAATGTTTCTATGCAGTTTTGACTAATGTACACATTTTCCCAAGCAATTTTCCCTAATATAATGCTATTTGTATTGTATTTTCAATATATATTCATTTTTAATTTATTTTATTAAATTAATATATTTTCCCAGTATATGAATGTTTGTAAACATTGCTTGGTTGGAGAACCACATCTCAAAATTCTGATAAATATGAATTTCAAAGGATGGCTATGTTTCTGTTCTCATGTAGGTTTGGAAAGTGCAGATTTGATAGATTCTCTTTTAAATACAAACTGAATCGAATTTCTCCTCCATCTCTGTTGTAGTGTGTTCCAAGTTCCCCGTGATCCTTCTGAATCAGAGGTGATGAATAGTCCATGAGCCGAATCAGGTCTTCCAAGCCCTTTCAAGCAAACCTATCCCAACGCTGGATTTGGTGGAGAAGTTTAAAACTTTCCAGCAAGTGCAGCACTGTGAAGAAGAAATCTTCCTATCACAGCACTAGATTTAGTGGAGAGGCCCTCTCACCTGAATGCTGTGATGGAGAAATCTTCCGATCAGAGCACCGGGTTCAGTGGAGAGGTTTAAAGAAATCTCCCTATTGCAACACTGGATTTACATACGTGTCGAGTGTGTGTGCTATATATACGGTATGTCTGTCTGCATATCTGCCAGCAGGTGTGAGTGAGAGAATATGAACAGTGCGTCTGCATCTGTATATTTTATTTATTTATTTATTTATTTATTTATTTATTTATTTATTTATTTATTTATTTATATATTTCATTTCATTTTTAAACCGCCCATAGCGAATAGCTCTCTGGGCGGTGAACAAAACAAAACATATATGTGAGTCACTGTGTGAGAGAGACATTAGGTGCAGGGTGGCCACACCAACTTTGGCCATGCATATTGGCAAAATACTGACAGGGCATTGCTAAAGAAAGTGAGTCTGTTTTGCTATTGTAGCATCCTAAAAAGCTTGTATAATTAAACAGGAAAAAACTTATGAAGTCAATATAAAAAACAAGATGCGTACATGGAATGATCAACATCCAAATAGCAAATGAAAGCATGCTGCTCTTTGAACAAGATGTTCTACACATCTATCAGTTAACAGCAATAGAAACTTCCAAAATATATCAGGAAGACAAATTGCAGTTGTAATGTCACCACTGAAAGGAACATTTCTCTCCACCATTTCTTTCCACTTCCAAACATTGTCAAAAAAAAAAAATTAACACTGGTCCTTTTCAAAAAATGAAAACATATAGAACATTATCAGAAATAAATTTTGATAAAAATGGCTTCAAAGCTGTTGGCTGTATTTAGTATCTTAGGCTTTCAGCTTCATTTGCTAAATCATGCTGGTTTTTAAATTTATTGGGAAATTATTGTTCTCTGGGGAATCATTATAATTTCTGTTTCTCTTCTGGTAATATTTTATCTGTCTAGGCACTGAAAAAAATCAGAAATATTCACACAAATTTACTGTCTTGACACTATAAACTAGGGGCTTATCTACATGGGAGTATTACTTTGTACTAAATACACTGTTTTTACCTGTTTTCTATTTGCACCATCTGCAGTGAGTGTTCAATGCTACCTGCAAACAAAGTCTTTTCAATTCACACCAGCACTCCTTCCTCAGTTTTCTAATCACCATGCCCTCTAATTTTACATTTCCACTCCCTCTGGTTGCTAGGGAACTGAGCATACTCAGTTTGTTTTACCAGTTGCAGTAGGTTCCATTAAAAAAATGGAAGTGCTATTTTCACTCCCTATGGTTGTTAGGTAACTGGGCATGCACAGATTTCTGTATTTCTGTAAGGCAGACAATACAGAGGACCGAAAATTAGTGTAAACACTCTAGATCAGGAGTTTGTACCCTACAAATTGCCAATGGTCTCTGTGGGCAAATGAATTGATTTTATTCCTATTCTACCAATTGTAATATGGTGTGATAGATGATCTATGACTTTTACATTGATTTGTATTGCTGCTATTATTTCTGTTTCTAGTTCTTATGTATTGATGCTTTCCCAACTTTTATCTACACAAAATCACAGTATGTCAATTGCAAAGAAACTAGCTGGACAAGACCAGAAAAAAGTGTGTCCCCCTATCTACAAGCACACCACAGACATCCTTGTAGATCAATTAATGGGAAGAGTTTGATGTGTTGCAATGAATCCTCTAAAATCTTTTAAATGTGTTTCACTTGGTTATACAGCTATACAAATTTACACTGGAGCGCAAAACTTATAAACCACATATATCCTTTATTTGGACGAGGGGAATCTGGATGTGGAGAATAAATGGGGGATGGAGAAATAACATAGCAATTAAAGTTACAAAGAAACTCCCTATAGAAGATCTGACAAAGTAGAAAAGAGATTTCCAAGTAGAGAAATGACCATGAAGGTTTTGAGGTTTTGCAATGATTTTTGAAAAACCAATGAAGGGGTATGAGTCTCCATCAGGACTGTGCTAAAAGCACACTTTTAATTATGCTGTGGCATGCCGGGGTTCTGCAGGCGGCAGCAGCAAAATTGGAACGTGAGGACGTGAGTCTTGGGAGTGGGGAGTGGGCTAATGAAGGGTAATGAGCTTCCGACAGGACTGCACTAAAAGTAAGCTTTTTTTTAAAAAAAAAAATGCTGTGGCATGCTGAGCTTTTGTAGGCAGCAGCAAAATTAGCAAAAAAATGGCTCTCAGCTTTTCCAAAATTTCCTGCTGTGTTAAACAAGGAAGTTTTGGAATAGACCTTCTAGGTGGGTACAAGAGGGTCACATATGCCAAAAAAGGAACCCTACAGACATATTATTCTCGAGGACCTGTAACCACCATGACACACTGCCCTCTGTTTGCACTGCCCCAAAGGACAATGGATGCAAGATAAATCCAAGGGGCTGCGATGAGAACACAGGGAAAGCAAGTATCAGTTAGAAGCAAAAGCAGTTTATTTTAAGTTGATAAAAGTTTATTTTGTGTTGATACAGCTGAAAGTACAAACCTTGTTTGAGCAGTATTACACTTTTGCACACAAGTTAGGGGGAAATGAAAAAGAAAGGCAGCGTTTATCTGCCGAGTTTGTTTGAATAGCTGTTGAACACTGTCAGCAGTCTGCCCCCTGTGGCTGTTTGAAGAATTGCAGAACTGTTGGCCCCAGAACTGAGGAGAATAGCCAGAAGTTGCTTGTCAACCCACAGGAAACAAAATGAATGAAGGAAATTATAAAGTGGGCATGGAAAGGGGTGTATGAAAAAGTAATGATTGACACACCCACCTACAAACATTAAAGCAAAGCATCTGCAACCACTAATGGAGCGGACTGGAGACGTATTGTCCTCCACTGTTTGTATGATCAGCAGATTGGATTTGTACATATTTACAGGAGGAAAACTGTGTGATAGCTTCTGTTTGCCAGTAATGTCATGTGAACCATGCAAATTGAAAGGGGATGTGAGTAGCACCAAACACACAGTAAACCACCTTGTCGGTAAGGCGTAGATCAAGTCAGCTAAAGAATGCTGCTTATCCAGACAGAAATGTCCTGCACTCCAAATTTGTGCTTTAGTACACAATCCCTAGAAAGAGAAGATGCAACTCTTTTGTACTTTCATATTATACCATGAACATCAGCATATGCTTCAAGGTTCTTACCATGGTCCATCTAGTCTGGTAATGAATTTTATCACTGTCACCACAGATTTTTCCCTGCGGGTGGATGTGTAGTAGTATTCTCTATGGCACATAAGCAGATGCTACAGATAGATGTCCTTTGTGTAGAAACACATCCACTGACGAAAGTTACTATACCTTTAGTATACATACACAGTTTTGGTCTAACAGTAACAGTCTTTTCTGTCATGGGGTGAGATTTTCCTCCAAATATGACAATGAAAACAGACAATGCAAAACAGAATATACCATAAAAGCAGCAGATAAAATCACTCTCAGGCTGCGTACACACTAACCCGTTTGTAGTGCAAAAGAATCGTTTTTTTCTCAATCCGGAATTGTTTATGCATGTCCTCAACATGCAGCTTTCAATCTTAATTGATTCTAGATCCTGCTGTCCACAACATTGGATGTGGCTACACATCTGAAAACTCTTCCTTTGGTTAAGTTATCCATGCCTCTTCTTCCCTTCACATGCTCCAGGTAAATGAAGAACGAAGTGGGTATCCGTCAACCTACAATGTTGTTGGGTAGGTTTGCATACCCCCCCCCATTGCTGGGACCACCTAAATCTGTTCTAATCTGTTTTCTAATGGACACACTGCAAGGTAATGCAGAATCAATCTACAATGAACTTTTATTTTCAGAATAAAACTAGTTTCTTCAGGGACAGAAAATATGCAATAGATCTAGATTGTGAGTGGACTATGTAGAAAAAACAACTCACTCTGCAAAGATTCTAGAATAAAATGCCATGTGTACGCAGCCTCAGTACTCTTCCTGCAGAAGTTTCCACATAGTTTTCAAAGGCAGCCCCATGTATAACATGCTGTAGTAGCCTTCAGAAATTCAGCCTTTCAGAAATAGGAATGAAAGGATATGCAGGATTTCTAGTTCTCCCTTTCAGTACCAAAAGATGTAAGTTCTGAACTCGCTAGCAGGTGACATTGACAGTCGTTTACCTGGTTAGCGCTAATGAGAAATTGATGAGATGTGCAGACCATGTTGTTCTGCTGAGTCTTCTGGGAGAAAGCTAAACTCCTGGACAGATGCAGTCACACCTGGAAGGAGGGGGGAGAGGTGTATGTGTGGAAGATGGGTAAGGTTGCAATTCTATGCAGAATTAGTCACACCATCAACTGCAATAGTTTTAAGTCATCTAACTGGATAGAATTAGACTGTGTGTGTATTTGTGTATGGCTCAACATTTAACCCTTTCTAATTTACCCTCTGGCAACTTGCATCAACCCAATATGGGGATGCATGAACTAGGAAACTTATGACATGCAACTTCCCCAGCATGTTAAAATGCTTTTTGTTCCAGGTCAGCATTGTTCTGGCTATCAACACAATGCTATGCCAAGTAAGTGAACACAGGTTTGTACTGTTAGTTGAATTTTAGACAGTCAAAAATGGACTTAGACCAACCATTGCTATTGGAAATCACACATTTGGCATGCAGCCCAGTGACAAAAAACTCCTACCTGTGCTCATTTCCTTACCTGGCCCATCAATATATCCTCCTTCCACATTGTTATTTCAGCTTTTTCACTTGATGGTACTTTCTTTTTTCAATACTCAGGAATGGGGGGTTTGGCGTTTTATTAATTTATTCATGCAAGCTTCTTCATGACACTTTTCGTTAATATGTGCTCAATGAAGCATACTTTGAGGAAAATCTGTGTAGAGTTACAGCCTTAGAAAGAGCAAGATGTCTCTCTCACGGGTATGCAGAATACAATGTAACAGGGTATGGCTTGGAAAGGTTTTATAGGAGAACTGCAAAAATTCATCAGGCCTGTGCCAATTTGCACCAGCTGGAGATTTTATCTTAAATGTATATTTCCTTTTTACTTACCATGAGTCTTCTCTTTGATCTATTCTTCTCATATCAGTGAAGGCATGGGGGGGTTGCATGTTAGCAATGGAGAGCAGAATTTAGATCTAACAGTAAAAACAAAATACCAAAGATGTGCTATTGTCAGGTTCAGAAAATGTAATTGACACCATTCAGCAATATATAGCTAGCCAGCGCAATAAACTCATTCTGAATATATGAACTATTTTGTTCCACATTAAAGCCATCTTCCAACATAATAGCAAAGCAGCAAGTAAACTAATTTAGCACGGATCAAGAAAATGAGATTAGAAAAAATATGCAATCCAGTCAAAATTTTAATAGTGGAACTGCATATTGCATGTAAAATGGGCCTGCTTCCCAAATCAGTACCCTCACATTGAGTTCTCTCCCTGCATGGCCTGCCCCGATGAGTAGACTCTCTTACCTCACTGTTTGCCATCATTTCATTAGCACTATTGAGATGACTCCTGCATGCATAGCGAATGGCACTGTGCAGCCAGAGCTGCAAGCACCACTCCCTAACCTATGAACATTCACTCTACAGTTCCTATGAATATACAAATGTCTTAATTTTTTTAATTTATTTATTATTTGATTGATATCCCACCCTTCCTCCCAGCAGGAGCCCAGGGCGGCAAACAGAAATGCTAAAAACACTTTAAAATATCATAGAAAGACCTTAAAATACATTAAAACAAAACAATGTTAAAAACATTTTTAATAAAAGCTTTAAAAACTTTTTAAAAACATATTATTAAAGAAAGCATATTAAAAGCAATTCTAAAACAGACACAGACTGGGATAGGTCTCAAAAGGCTTGTTGAAAGAGGAAAGTCTTCAAAAGGCGCCGAAAAGATAGCCGAGATGGCACCTGCCTAATATTCAAAGGGAGGGAATTCCACAGAGAAGGTGCCTCCACGCTATAGGTCCATTTCCTATATTGTGCAGAATGAACCTCCTGATAAGATGGTATCTACAGGAGGCCCTGAACTGCAGAGTGCAGTGATCTACTGAGTATATAAGGGGTAAGACGATCTTTCAGGTATCCTGGTCCCAAGCTGTATAGAGCTTTGGACCAGAACCTTGAACTTAGCCCGGTAGCTAATAGGCAACCAGTGCAATTCTTTCAGCAGCGGGGTAACATGTTAGCAATACCCAGCACCAGTGAGCAGTCACACCGCCATATTTTACACCAGCTGCAGCTTCCAGACCAACCTCAAGGGCAGCCCCACATAGAGTGCATTACAGTAATCCAGTCTGGAGGTTACCAGTGCATGGACAACAGTGGTCAGGCTATCCCAGTCCAGAAACTGCCATAGCTGTCTTACCAGACAAAACTGGCCTCTAGTGACAAAGATGGATCCAGGAGCACACCCAGACTATGAACTTGCTCTTTCAGAGGGAGTACAACCCCATCCAAAGCAGGCAACTGACCAATTATCCAAACTCAGGAATAACCAATCCACTGCACCTCCATCTTGCTAGGATTCAAACTCCATTTATTGACCCTCATCCAGGCCACCAGTGTGTCCAGGCACCAGTCCAGGGCTTGTACAGCCTCTCCCGCTTCAGATGTTCCAGAGAAATAGAGCTTGGCATCATCAGTGTACTGCTCCTGATGACCACCTCCAAGGGCTTCATATAGATATTAAGCAGCATGAGGATCAAGATGGTACCCTGCGGCACCCCATAGCACAACTGCCATGGGGCTGAAAGAGAATTGGCCAATGCTATTCTCTGAAAATGACCCTGGAGATAGGATTGGAACCACTGTAAAATAGTGCCTCCAATACCCATCTCAGCAATTCAGGCCAGAGGATACTATGAATGGTGTCAAAAGATGTTGAGAGATCAAGTAAGAATAACAGGGTCGCACTCCCCTTGTCCTTCTCCCGATATAGGTCATCCATCAGGGCAACCAAGGCCAATCCAGTCCCATAACCAGGCCTGAAGCCAGACTGGAATGGGTCAAAGTAATCTGTTTCATCCAAGAGTACTTACAATTGCTGCACCACAACCCTCTCAATCACCTTCCCTAAGAAGGGGGTATTTGCAACCAGACGGTAGTTATCGCAAACTAGTGGGTCCAGGGTGGGCTTTTTCAGGAGTGGTGGGATCACAACCTCTTTCAGGGTGGCTGGAACCACTCCCTCCCACAACGATGCCTCGACCACACCCTGGATCCACTTGGTCAAACCCTCTCAGCAAGCTTTAATAAACCAAGAAGGACAAGGGACGAGAGGACACGTTGCTGGATGTATCTTTGCAAGCGCCTTGTCCACATCATCAGGCCAAGCAGTTGTAGCAGACGTTGCACTGGACACCTCACTGGGGACTACAGTAGATGTGGATGAGGCATCAAGATTGTTGTGGAGGCGAGCAACTTTACCCTTAAAGTGCCTTGCAAACAATTCACAGTGGGCCTCCGAAGGGTCTAAAACTCCATTTCCTGGAGTTGATGTCAACAGACCCCTGAAAATATGGAAAAGCTCCACGGGATGGCTACTTGAGGATGCAGTGGTGCAGAGAAGTGGGCCTTCTTTGCCACCCTCACAGCCACACCATATGCACGGTTATGATGTTTTACTCGTGCCCGATCAGCCTCACAGCATGTCTTTTACCACTTGCACTCTAGCCATCATCCAGCCTGTTTCATTGCACTTAGCTCACTGATGTACCAAGGTGCAAACTGGTCCATACTGCCAGAGAGGGTGCTCAGGGGCAACTGTTAGTTAGTTAGTTATTCTTTATTTATATCCCGCCATCCTTCCAATACTGGAACTCGCGGCGGCTTCCAGATAAAAGCACATATAATTAAAACATACAGAATCTACATTAAAATGAAATTAAACTACATCCAATATTAAAACCAAACTGTGTCAAGAGCCTGATACACCTCAATGTTCCACAGCATGACAAGGGCTTCAACAGGGTCACCTCCTCTGTCTATCTGGAGCTGATGTCAACAGACCCCTGAAAATATGGGAAGTGGGTCTTTTTCGCTGCCCTCACCGCCACACCATATGCACGGTTGTAGGCACAGTTATGATGTTTTACACGTGCCCGATCAATCTCACAGCTTCGCCACTTGCACTCTAGTTAATTGTATGTGTAACCTAGCTATTTATTAACAGTAGTGGCTAGTTTGGTGGGCAAAGCCATGGAACCACCCTCCTGATCCAGCATTGCTTTAGCATACCTGGATGGAGCAGGGTAACAGAAAGATGGAGGCTGCACAGACATGCTAATGGAGCCAATCTCCGTTAGAAAACAGCACCCCCCTTTCTCTATATGCCCCCACAAGCAACTGACATTAGAAGATGCACTGGACATATATCCACTTGCAGACCTGTTAATGAATTTCTCTAATCCCCTTTAAAGTCCTCTCAGCCAACAGCCATCACCACTTCTTGATATAACAATACTCCTTCCAACACCAGAAGCAGGTTTGCCAAATGAGATGTTAAAACCATGGAAACATTTGGGAGCAGAACACCCTGAGACACTGCTGTAATTTCTGTTTAGTAACAATAATAAAACACAAAATTGGCCAGCCTCTTACTGGTAACCACATATTTAGGGGCAGGGCTTCCACCCTCCCCTTTGAAGGTTATTTCTAGACTGAGATCTTGTATATCATGTTTTATTCCAAAGTAAGTTTTTACAGCTGAGTTGTAAAACAGTGGCATATACTGCAAATTTCTGCCTTTCACTATAACTGTGTCAATCCATCCATATAAGAATCCAATAGAAGTCTTGATCCCCTGTATCAAATCTCACCCACTGATAAAAGCTGGTAGCACTTCTAAGTATGAAGAAGAAAAACATTCAGCTTTAAACTACAATGAAAGCCCCACTGAGAAGACCAAATGCTGGAAACCTTAAGTGGTGAATAGACGTATTTACCTCTCCCCAGGGTTCAAACAGCCCAACATTTGGTAAGTGTTTAACAAAAGGAATTCACCTTCCCATTTGTCCTTTCCTCCTCATATATGGTAAATTAACAAATTTGATTTAACAAGGCGAGCTGGATTACCCCCTGTAATCCCTCAATTAGAGCCCTGCCTCCTCTTCCCACAATAACACCCCACTGCATTCGTGTGATAACAAGAGTGCCAACTGCAATTAGCCATGTGGTATTATTCCCAACCATTTCTCTTCCGCCAGCTTGTCCTTTGAAGAGGAAAAAAGCAGCTGTCCCTCTTAGGTCTGGTATGCTCCCTCGACATGACAGGACTGTTTATGCATGTTCATCCCTTAACAAAGTTACTCACAATATTACCAGGAGAGACATAATATCCTGTAAATCTGGATGAGAGGCTGGGTGAAAGGCCTCCCCCCCCCCATGCTTCTTCATGGTGTTTTCCAACATGGCTGCAGTATATTTTTTGAAAATCACAGCTGCATGGATGCTGCTGATTGGATGGGTGACGGGGATGCCAACTCAAGCGTGGTTGGGTATGATATGCCCACCCATGTAGCTGCAGTATCTGTACCTGCACCAGAGCTGCATGGGAAAACACCACAGAAAGTGATTTTCAGTAGCAGCTGGTGTGGTTCTAGTTTACCTGGATGGGATTGGGTGGCAGCTAGGGAAGGGCTGCACAGACCCACCAGTGGAGACAATCTGGCCCTCCTGCTGGTGCATCTGCATGGCCTTGACCTTGCCACCCTGTCCCAGACCCTTCCAGGTAAACTGCAGCAACACTGGCCTGTCCCAAAAGACCAGCCACTATTGGTGATTTTTCATTAGGAGAATGGTGCAGGGGAAAGACTCAATCTCCACAGTCCGGATAAAAATTGGTTCTGCCCTTCCGAACTATACACATTCATTTCAGCTTCTACAAGAAGCCTACAAATGAACATTTGGTCATTGGGTGGGTGGGGGGATGCGGGTATGTTTAGGGCCAGCTGCCACTATCCTTCCCCCTCCCTGCCTTTGCATGTTTTTTCATAATTATAATGTCCAGAAAGGGGTAGCAGCTAGCCCAAGGCAGATCCACATCTCTGTCATATATATGTAGCATGCATTATGTCAGGTGAAGATCCTGGGACGTTTGTAACTAGGCCTTGCTTCATTTTCTCACTGTTTCAATCCACCATTCAGCTTTGATTGTTGATTCTGTTATAATCGGTGCTGGATCCAGGCTTGGAGGGCCCTGGCCGGGACATCCTCCACACTCTTATCTCCTCAGTGCAGTACTGTTGTCAGAAGCAGCTCCTCCTTCTGCTTGCTGCGCACTTGCTTGCTTGCCTGGCAAAGCAGGCAGTGGCATTTACTGCTTCTCCCTCTCACAACCACCATGGTTTGGACACAATTCAAAAGGCAGGGTCCCTTCATGTTAGTCATAGCCATGCCCCCCCTTTTTTGTGTGTGGCTGGGTTAAGAATGAGATCCTTGTTAATGCCTTCTCCCACAACAACAGATATCCCTAGGAGCCAATTAACATGAAAGGGGAGAGTGTTAGCTGCTGAGAAGAGTCTTCTCAATGGCTCGTTCACCTCCTTTCAGTCTGATTGGCTCCAATTAGCAGGGAAGGGCAAGGAAGCATGTTAGAAGACTCTTCTCAGTGGCTAACACACTTCCCTTGTGTTATTACTGATTGTCTCAGGATGCTGAAGACATAGGGACCTGCTGGGACCCTGCTCCTAAAAAAGTCAAGGGTCTAAGGCCTTCTGAGACTCTAGACAACTACACCCGTTTGGACCAAAGGAAAGCAAGCACCAAGCAGTTGAACAGGCAGGCTGCAATGGTGAGAAGGAGGAGCAAGTCCCAGAGGCTGTTGTTAGTGGTCCCCCTGCTAGAGTGTGGGTCCTCAACAGATGCCCAACCATGCCAACCCTTGACACTAGCCCTTGTTATTTTTAATTTCTATTTTCTCTGTATTTGTGAGTCACCCCAGTGACAGCATTTGATATCAGACAGCAGCATAGATATTTTAGAAATAAGTAAATAAAATATGTGAATTCTCCCAAAGTGGTATCTCCAGGCTTGTTAAACAAGTGACACTGTGAAAAGCCATCTTTTCCATCAGCAGGCAAATTTTAATCAAACAGGAATTTCTTTGACCTTTCCCCACTGACAATGACTACAATCCATACATTTCCACTGTATACTTCACAATATGTTTCAGCGTTCCTCTTCCCTCATTGACAATGTACACTTTTGTCCATTAAAAAATATTGCCTGTTTCAGAGATGTCCAGGTGTGCATACTGTATTAGGCCAGTAGGCAAAACAAGTTATGTGACATTCTCCAAATCTCTAGTGACCTTTTTACACAGGAGATGGAGGAATGTTACACCCCTGACGTAGAAAGAAAACAAGAAAGAAAGAAAAGCAGCCTTGTGTAAATCACACCCATAGAGACAGAAGGGTGGAGACCAGGTGGATAATCGGGTGAATACCAACGCTGGCTGTAAGCAAGAAGAATCACCTTTCAGCACGGATCTTTTCTCATTTTCTTTGCCAAGCAAGTTTGGGCCTGGTCAGTGTTCATCTGGAAGGTTGCCAAGAAAAATCTAGGTGGAGCAGGAGATGGTGTTCCATTAGGCAATTATTCAATTTGAGGGAATACAGCAGAAATCCTGCAGCATGGCGGTAGTAATAAGCAGTGGGATACTTGAGTTTCTGTATTTCCAATGAGGCATAAAACTAGATGGAATCTCAGTTACTATAAACCAGGAAACACGCTTTGGGGGGATTTGCCTGGGCAATTGGAGAGTCCCTCATGTGCATTCTGTGTCCATAAATAGCCTCATTCCAGTTAGCTGAGGCATTCATTCCTGACTGAGATCCAGGTTCAGTTAAGTTCTACGTCACAATTGTGTAACGATTCTTACCAGAGCCTGAGTGGAATTAAACAATACACAACAAAAGAGGGTTTAAGATTAAATTTTGCATCACTGGCAGAAAAGGCTCGTGAGCACTAAATGTGGATCCTGAAGTTTGGGATTTGGGGTGTTTGGGTATATTGTTATTTGGGGATTTGGAAGACTTACATTTATTAGTTGTTTGTTTCTTAAATTTGTATCCTGCCTTTCCACCAAATAGCTCTCGAGGTGGAGAACAAAGTACTGCTCCCATAAAATAGCAAGAAAGGGTTGGTCCAGATCCAATTAACTTTATTTATTTAAGGGTAAAGTGATAGACAATGGCAATGTTTTTAACGATTGTTTTATTATGTTCATAATGCTGAAAAGTTGTTTTTGCTTATTATATTTGTTATGTCACTGTTTTATTATTTTTTGTTATTAGGAAATTGTTTTTGCAATTGTTTTTGAGATGTATTTTTGTTCACCTTGTTGTAACCCGCCTTGAGCACAATTTTATGTGGAAAGGTGGCATACAAATAAAATGATGATGATGATGATGATGAACAGCACCCCAGATTGCAGACCATTTACTGTTCCCCATAGTAGTTCATGCCAACCATACACATATGAGTGTACTGTGGTGGGGGCAAAAGATACTTGGCTGTGGTGATCTCTGGTGTTTGGACCAAGGAGTAGCCTCCCACACTTCCGTTTACTGTGTGCCACAGAACTACATCAGAATGACTTGAGTTACTGTTCTGTCTGTATAGCCGTGCCTGGGTAGTTTTCTTTGGGTGCTGGATAGTTTACCAGGACCCATTCACTGTTGTTCTGCTTTAAGCTCCAAGTGGAATAGCAACTCAGCTTCTAGACTTCTGGAATTCAAATAACATTATGCAGTCAGGTGGGCAGTCTCCCTTTTCCCAGACTCAAATGTTGGGGTATATGGTTTTCATCTGGACCATAATGTGGGAGGAAGAGTTTAATACTCCCTCTGCCCTCACTCCACTCCTGATCATGATTCCATACCCCAGTGCAAAAGGGGCAGGGGAAGAAAAACAGATGCAAAGGCAATGCTATTTGGAAATGGTAGAGTTAAAGTTATGTAGTCCCGGAGTATGTGTAGGAAAATCATGCCCAATGGCAAAATTAGTCAAAAGAATGTGTGGTTGTATTTGATCAGAAACTACCTGTAGGTACATAATTGCCATGTTGTAACTCTATGGAGTGTGACATAGTGTTTTGATGATATCATCAAGATGGCCATCATCAAAATTCACAACATCATTAATATTTCTGTAAATAGTGGATGGATTTTAATTTATAAGGTCTCAATTTAACCCCAAAGTCAATAATTTTCACTGTACATTTGCTATTATATCCATAGTTCCTGGTTTGTAAGCATATACTGTAGTGTCATATTGATTGTGTTGTATTTTTTTCTGTGTATGTTTAAGGTAAATAAATATAATTGTACTATGGATGGAGTGATGCAGACTGATCAGCCCTCATCATCCAAACACAAATGCATGACTGGTATGGACTTTGAATTATTATTATAGTTTATTTATATACCACTTTTTGGGCAAAAGGCCTCCAAAATGGTGAACAAAACATTATAAAACATATTACAAAAAAAATTACATAAGAAATAACCAGTAAAAAAATATACAGTAAAAATTGTGTCTGTTGTGTCAAGAACAACAAAAGGAGGCTTTGGTTGAAAACCCCAAATCTACAGAAACTACTGGATGCTGTAAAACTTTGACATAAGTGTGAAGATGGTCATGACAAACTGTTGGCAGAATTTTGTGTCAATACAACGGCAGAAGAACTATTCCAATAGAAAGCAAAGTGGCATCTGTCCTGATACAAGAAGTGCATGCACAAAGGTAATCTGGAAACGTTACAGGCTAGATATAACAAAAAAAGTGGCAGAATGTTCAGCTGGCGAAAGCGCGGTAAGCAGGAACGACCCTCCCTGCACAAGGTCAAAAGGTACACAGGTACAAAAGAATGCCTGCTTCCTTTGTGATAGACCTGAAGCTCAAAGGCATCGATTACACATTGTTTCGCTTGGAGCTGATGAAGCACTTGAACACCAGTCCAGAACAGAGTTTTGAAGGTTGCAGGAGGCTTGGTAGGTATTACATAGCATCCTAATGCCCTAGTCCGTTGTTTTTTAACAGCACCAATACTTGATCAAATATTTGAAGAGGCATCAGGCATGGCAGGGATACCATTAGGGCCAGCAACATTGCACAAGCATCATATAACTCAAAAGAAGGAGTCACTAAACAAGATATGGCAATAAATAAACTGCATATCAAACTGAAATTGATTGGAAATCCATTTTCATATGACGGGCCTGAACTCATTAACATTGCAAGCAAGGTAGTTTTCAGTGAAAAAATTGCAAAGTAGATGGCGTGTTCTCCGTACCAGATTGTATGAAGATTTCAGAACACAGAGATTCATTTCAGAAGCTAGTATCATGAATCTATGGGATCTGATCAAGAAGAAAAAATTACATTTGTGTTCAAGTGCCAGGAATAAAATAAAAATGAATGTGGCCAGTGTTGTTAAAGAGTTAAGTGCAGATAGATCACTATTTGCCTCACTGCTGATTGTAGCTAGATCACAGTGCCAATGTGATTTACATGAGACATTGGAACACAATGAATTCTCGCTGTACCACGATCACTGTTTAATACCAATGGGGCTATGCATCCATGTCAGCAAAAAAGGAAGTTAATTGGAATTTTGAAATCACTTCCACCATCAGTGCGAAGTACTAGCACCTAAAACACCTAAAACAGTTAGCATCACATCTGAGAGCATCTTTTCTGTTGAATTATTAATGGTATGGCAGAGCTACAACCTATAGAAAAATCAAAATATATTCAAACATGTAAAGATCTGGCTGATGTATTCATAAAACAAATTCAGAGCAAGTATGGGGAACATGATGAAATACACTTGGTGTCAGACACATATAAAGGCAATTCTATTAGGAGTATGACATGACAAAAGAGACTCCAGGGGATATCACCCATCCAGTACAAAATCATGGACACCACGAACATAGCAAATGTTACTATGAAGAAGCTACTTTTGCACATTGCCACCACAGATGAGATAAATGTGCCACAGATGAGTTAACTGTGTACCTAGCTCATAAGATGCTTCAGCATGCAAAAATGACTAGAAAGGACTTTGTAGGTGCATGGCGTACAGACACGGCTGCCTCGCCTTGTTCTTTGGAGTTTCTTAGTAGTACTCAGGAAGAAGGTGATACCAAGATAATTCTATATGCCATCAATGCCATAGAGAGAGGAGTTTAAAAGTTGATATATTTGTACAGGACACTGATATTTTGGTTCTTGCTGTACAGAGGTACTCAAGACTTCCTCCTGAGTCTTACTTTGTTCCTTCTTCAAAAAATGTTATATCACTTGCAAATATATTTCAGTCACTAAGCCCTTTGAAGGCTTCTCCATTGCCTGCGTTTCACACCTTGTCCAGATCTAATTGCACAGGTACTTTGTCAGGGAAAGATAAAATTTCATACTGGAAAGCATTCACTACAGCGACCAAAGACACCCTTCTTGCTTTAAAGTCACTAGGAACACAAGATACAATGCCAGACATAGTATTTGGTAAATCTGAAACATTCGTTTGCCAGGTTGATCAGCCAAGAACCAAGATAACTATTCTTGTGGAGTTACATTGGCCCATGTTTTCTAGGAAACAGACAAACTGGGGGACATTACCACTTACACCAGGGGTTTTTATACTTGCAATGAAGAGGGTTAACATCCAAGCTATCATTTGGAATCCAGATAACCAAGCACATCCTGCTAAACATGAATGGAGCATGGCGGATGGACAGATATCTCCCATTCTCTGTGACATGTCATGTGCACTAGATTCTATTCTGCAGTTGATCAGATGTTCATGTGTAAATAACAGATTCAGTCCACCCTGCAAATGCTTAGCCAACAACCTACTGTGTACAGACATGTGTGAATATGGAGGAAATGTTGACCTGTGTGATAATGATTCTCACATTGAATCAGACCTCTCAGACACTCATAATGAAGATGATGATGGTGATGATGATGGTGACCATGTTGACTAAAGCTTATGAGGATATGCAATGTGTGAATAGTTATGTTATGTTACAGTAACAACTAACAGTTTCATTAAACAATAGTGAATTATTTTATACAGCTGATAACGCTGTTACATATTATATATTACTATCAACATAAAACTGTCACCTAATTACTTATTAAAATACTTACCTATTAGGTATTAAATATGCAATTTAACCACACATAAAAAGTAAATTCTAGTATTTTTTTGTTCTGCCTTGTTTACCTGTGTAAAACCCAAAACTAGTATAGAGATGGAGTTGATATTATAAATACACAAATATCTATAAAAATTATTGGCTTTTGAATTAGAGTTATAAGGATCAAATTTATAGTTATGTGAAATGCCTACAAAATGAGACCTTATAAATTAAAATCAGTCCAATATTTACAGAGATATTCATGATTTTGTGAAATTTGATAGTGGCCATTGTGATGATGTCATCAAAATTAAGCACCACACACCATAGAATTATACCATGGAAATTATGTATCTAAAAGTTTGATCAAATAAAATCAACCACAAGTTCTTTTCACTAATTCTGCCATGAAATTAGAATGGCTCGCCTACTAATAGAGTTGACTTCTAAAAAGGAGAGACTCACTATGGAGAAACAAATGGCTAGAGCAGCTTTTCCCAACCAGTGAGCCTCCAGATGTTGTTGGACCACAATTCCCATCTTTCCTGACCATTAGCAATGCTGGCTGAGGCTGATGGGAGTTGTAGTACAACAACACCTGGAGGCACACTGGTTGGGAAAGGCTGGGCTAGAGCAATCTATACAGGCCATATCCAACCAGCCTACTAAACAGCTGAATGATGTGTCATTTAACCTGAGGAAGTTGTGTAACTGTTCCATTGTGCTAAAAAAAAAAACAGATTCTCTGAGTTCTGAAAACAAAACAGAACCTGAACAGGGAAAACATGGGAGTAGGATATTTTGTTCCTGATAACATACAAATGTATTGATCTTAAACGGAAGTGAGCAAGCTATGGCTATTCCACAGTAATGCCTATTAGAATGCAGTATAGAGACCCTGGAACTATTTTGCATCCATGTGCTAATAATTAACACCCTCAATTGGACCCAGAAGTACTCAGGTACCTGATACAGACTGGTGTAATATTCTCAGGTCAACCCACACATGCCAATATGAGAGCTACCGTAATCTGCACAGAGGCACGTTACCAGATTCTTCCAAGCTACACAGGAAGTGGATTGGACTGTGAAAGACTAACCCAAATTGTGTTTGCAGTTTGACAAATTTGTAGGGCAGTACAATATCTCAGAGAGGAGGTCAGGTCTCCTGCTCCCCTGGTGCATTCACTATAGCTGCTCAATTTCCCTGCTTTTTAACATTTGATAGAAATATCCATTGGCTATAGGTACGTTCTTAAACCACAAGGGCTTTTTTTGCCTGTTAGTGAATTTCTTTGCTTTTTAATCTGGGAAGTAAGAAATGGGATCCTGTGCAAGTTTGCTGAGAATGTATTGATCATTTGCCTGTGTATAGAGTTCAATGGGATTTACTCCCCTGCAATCATGCTTAGGATAGGTTAAACTGACCACAGGGATGGGAGGGGAGGAGGATGGAGGGAAGGAAGGGCAGGGGGGAGAAGAGGATGGGAGCAGGCAGAAAGGGGAGGGCAGGTTTGATCATTTGCATGCTTATTGAGTTCAGTGGCATTTACTCCCATACAATCTTGTAAAATTGACCGTGGGGGGGAGAAGGAGAAGAGGGAGGGATGGAGTGGGCAGGGGGGGAGGAAGGGAGAGGAAGGGAGAGAAGAGGGAGGGATGGAGGGATGGAGTGGGCAGGGGAGGAGGAAGGGAGAGAAGGGGGGAAGGATCAGAAAGGCAGGTCTGATCATATCAAGATAGTAAATCCCACTGAACTCAATAAGCATGCAAATGATCAAACTTCACTAAACTTGCAAAGTAAATCAAACATATTTAAAGTGACTATTTGAACCATATCAACTGTTATAATAATGTTGCTTCCTCCCTGCTAAAACAAGATCAGCACAGCTTGTTTCTGTTATTTGGGCTGACTGCAGGTGTTGCCACCACTCACCATATGCTCAGAGGCACATGTTACCAAATTCTTCCAAGCCTCACAGGAAGTGGATTGGACTGTGAAAGACCAACCCAAATTGTGTTGGCATTTTTACAAATTTGTAGGGCAGTACAATAGAGGTTTTTTGCCTATTAGTGAATTTATTTATATTTATTCGTTTATTATTTTAAGATATTTTTAGCCGGACTTTAAGTGTGAAAGCTGGCTCCTAACCCTTCTGATTTATTCCTTTCACACACACACCACAACCTCTGGCACCAAGCTATTGATTAGCTTCCTTACCAATGCTTTTGTAGCACTTAGTCCCACCTCCAACCATTTTTGCACCCCTATTTCCTGCCCCCTTCTTTTCTGTGGTTATTGGGATGTTCCCCTGATTTCTACAGGCCGCTAAAGCAGCAGCATTTGCAAATATTGCTCAGGCTGCACAGTGCAATCTCTTTTACATGATTTCCCACAAACTGTATTTCAAAAAGAAAACAGATTCCTGATAAACGGCATTTACACAGACCATCCAATGATTTGGGTGCCTTTACAAATACATCTTTCTTTTAGATGAATGGGAGTATTTTATTTATTAGTGTTATGTATTTATATCCCATCCCTCAATGTGCTGTATTTTCCATGTGACTTGCATGATATTAATAAAACAATAACATACAAAATGGTAAACTAATAGAGCAAAAGATGCAACAGCTAAGATTTGTCAAGCAGATTAAAATATAATGAAAGCTAAAAAGTTTTAACGTCTGGGGAACTCAAAAGACATCACTGTAGCCTCCCTGGGAAGTACTCCAAATGTGGGAGTGCCACAACTGAGATGGCCCCATCTTCAGTCACACCTTCCCCTTCACTTCAGATGGAAGGGACACCCAGAGGAGTAAGACCCTCCATCGCTTGGCTGTCCATGTAGGCTTAGGTAGGAGCAGGTGTTCCTGAAGCATTATCCTAGGAACATAGGCAGCTGTCGTATACAGAGTCAGACCATTCATCCATAATAACATGAAAAGAGCTTGCTGGATTAGGCCAATCTAGACTAGCATCCTATTCTCACAGTGGCTACCCAGATGCCCATGGGAAGCCTGCAAGCAAGACCTAAGCACAAGGGTACCCTCCCCTCCTGCAGTTTCCAGCAGTTGGTATTTGGAAGCATACTGCCTCTGAGCCTGATGGCAGAACATAACCGTCATGACTAGTTGCCATTGATAGCCTTCTCGCCATGAATTTATCTAATCCTTTTCTGAAGCCATCCAAGCTGGTGGCCATCCCTGCCTCTTGTGGGAATGAAGTCCATTGTTTAACTCTGGACTATGTGAAGAAGTACTTTCTTTTGTCTGCCCTGAATCTCCCAACATTCAGGTTTGTTGGATGTTCACGAGTTCTAGTGTTATGAGAGAGGGAGAAAAACTTTTCTCTATCCACTTGCTCAATGCCATGCATAATTTTATACACTTCTGTCATGTCACCTCTGACTTGCCTTTTCTCTAAACTAAAAAGCCCCAAATGCTACAACCTTTCTGTGCCCTTTTCTGAACCTTTTCCAACTCTGCAATATCCTTTTTGAGGTGAGGTGACCTGAACTATACACAGTATTCCAAATGCAGTCACACCATACAGCATTATGATATTGCCAGTTTTATTTTCAATGCCTTTTCTAATGATCCCTCACATGGAATTTGCCTTTTTAAAGCTGCAACACACTGGGTCAACAATGGGTCAAACTATCCACTATGATCCCATGGTCTTGTTCCTGGACAGTCACCTGCAGACCCCATGACCGTATATGTGAAATTAATATATTTTTTTGCTCCAATATGCATAACTTTACTTTGCATCTGCCATTTTATTGCCCATTCACCCAGTTTGAAGAAGTCCTTTTGGAGCTCTTCATAATCACTTTTTGTTTTAATGACCCTGAACAATTTAGTATCTTCAGCATACTTGGTAAGGTACCTTGTCAAAAGCTTTTTGAAAGTCCAAGTACACTATGTCTGCTGCATCACTTCCAACTATATGCTTGTTAACATTCTCAAAGAACTCTAAAAGGCTAGTGAGCCGGGACTCACCCTTACAGAAGCCATGTTGGTTCTGCTTCAGCAAGGCATGTTCTTCTACATGCTTAGTTATTTTACCTTTAACAATACTTTCCACCAGTTTTCCCAAGGCAGATATAAAGCTAACCATCCTGTAATTTCTGGGATCTCCCCTGGATCCCTTTTTAAAAATTGGTGTTAACTTGGCCACTTTCCAGTCCTCAGGTATGGAGCCAGATCTGAGGGACAAGTTACATATTATTGTTAGGATATCAGCAATTTTGCATTTGTGTTCTTTGAGAACTCTCAGGTGAATGCCATCTGGACCCGGCAATTTGTCAGTTTTTATTTTGTCTATGAAGCCTAGAACTTTGTCTCTTGTCACCTCTATTTGCCTCAGTTCCTCTTCCTCAAAAGTTCCTATATCCTCAGATATGAAGACAAATGCAAAGAATTTGTTCTGTTTCTCTGCAGTCTCTTTATTCTGCTTTAGTACAGCTTTGCCTCCATTGTTAGTTACAGCGAGACAGAACTATTTTTCACACAAACATGGGTGTTCATAATATCTTTCAGCTTTTGATTACATTCATGTGGATCCCAGTTTAATTGCTGTCTTGTAAACAAGGCACAAGACGATGGGGGGTTCCTCCTTGGGGGAGTGCACCATTTGCACAGTATGCTAATCACACAGAACCAGGTGCATGAAATCCTTTACATTGACATTGATAGATATGGGAACAAACCTAAAGGAGATCACCTCCATGCCATTTGGGTAAAAGATTTGGTGCTCACTCACAGAGGTCATACTATTTTAGGGGAGTGGTGGGGAATCTGTAGCCCTTCCCCTGAAGTTGAATAACAACATCCATCATTTATGAGCATTGGTCATGCTGGCTGGGACCAATACAAGTTGCAGTCCAACACCAACTGGCTCCCCCCATGCTTAAAGGGCCAGCACCAATGGCCTAAAAAGACAAGGTGCCCTGTCTTCCAGTGTCTGGTGACAAATAAAGGAGTGCTTGGAAAGGCATGTGGTTGCGTATGGGAAACCCAATCCATCCTAACAGCAGCAACAATTCATGCAAGTCTCTGTAACTTCAGCTGTAAAATTTGCTGGTGGGCACTTCCTTTATAAAGTACTAATCAAAATTAAGTGAGACCAAAGCAGGCTTGGCTTTGGGTTTAACTTTAAGGATGGCAAAATGATATCCTGCTCATTTAAGGATAAGTTGGAGCAGGCTGAATTTTCAACCTGACCTTGTACTGACCCCTAATAACTTCCTGGTTCCTTGGTCAGAGAAGGATTTAAGAACAAGAACAAAGAATAATGTGTCTATCAAAGCAGGAAGAAAAAATAAAGAGAAAGACAAAAAGTGGGGAAAGAAAACGGAGACAGGCACAATGTACTTTTAGAGTGAAGTACTTCATTGCCTGGTCTTCTGTAATTACCTACTCATTGAAGAAATAAAACCTTGGGGGGGGAATCAATTTTATAAAAAAAATCAATGTTTTAAACAATTTGAAGAGCTCTCATAATTTTATATCTCTCTACAATGTATACATTCCAAGCCCTGATCACCTTCAAAGTGAAGTGCTCTGATAATTTTAAATTGTTCGGTACTGAAGAAGCAAAATAGCATCCATACTGCTCCAAATGGAAGCAATCTTAGAAATGTTGAGCATGCTGATAATTTTAAATATCACTCCCTGTCTAGGCTTCTTCCTCTCTTATCTATTTTCTTCTGTACGCAGGACTGGGTTTTGTTTCTTTTAATTAAAACATGTTCCATTGCCTGTAAAGAATTGCTGGTTAATTTTATTCTAACCTACAAACAACTATATGTTTCAAAGGGTTTGTTTGTTTGTTTGTTTAAATAGAATCCTTCACTTCTCTTCAGAAATGCAAATTTGAAAAATGTCACTCCAAAAAGTCCAAATTAATGAGTATAGGTTTTATTTTCTATAGCACTACAAAGAATATTTCTGTGTATTATACACACACAGTATTCTTACAAACTATAGGAAATAAAATATATTACATAGTTTTCAAAAATGAATTTTAATGTTATTGACAAGGGCTTCCTTATATAATTAAAACATTCCAATCCCCTTAAAATTATAAAAGCAAATTGTTACATATCATAAGTAGGTTCTATTCACTCTAATGACACTCACTTAGATGATTTATGACATACATTATTCTATATCAAAGGACAATGAAACAGGCACTACCAAAGGTAATCTCTGTAATGTCTGGGAAGGGATCTAAAGCCTCAGTGCAACAATGAATGCTGTATTTAAAATGCAAAACCCAAAGACGTTATTATGGTTTTGATTTCTTATATTGCAGCTTCTCCTGATCTCTGATATTACTGAGGCAGCACAAAGGGTGTTTTGGGGTGTATTCTGTTAAGATAACAAATCGGGGGAAATGAAATATAAAGTGTTTTATCATTGCTTTGGTGACAATTTCTGCATGAAAAGGTTTTTGGTGGTTTTTTTAGAAAAGGGATATAATCTCAGGACATACAATTGATGCACAAACTTAAAATATAAAGAGCTCTTGGAATACGCTCATTTCTAGTATTTAAAGCCTTGCAATATTGTGTAGTAAAGTAAAATGCTATGATAACATGTAAACTAATTAGACTAAGAAGCTTTCCAGGTGGGATTATTCTTGCACCCTCCCATGTTATGTGCTGGAAGTTCCTGATATGCTTGTGCTTATGTTTCAACCCTAGGTCGGCTGTCCAAAGCCACGTGGGGAGAAGGGCCAAATTCCTAATGAACCTTGAAAATGTTGTAGCATCAAACAGTACTCTCTCCATATAGATGAGACAAACACCAGTAGCAGATCAGCAGCTGCACACATGTAAAGCCTGACAAAGTGGTTGTGAATTTCCACACATACACACACACGCCCCTTCTGCCTCACTGAAATACCAGAGTGAATAGCTTTAATGTAATGCCATTGAACCTCAGCTAGCTGAATTGCAGAGGTCATCTATGCCTGAAGATGGTGCTGTCTTGGATTCAAGGCTCCTTCCAGTTACCTCGCACTGTTTGGCAAGAAGGGGAAGAGGCTACTTTATGGCTGGGACATGATGGTTTAAGTTCTTGTAGTCGTTAGGGAAGGGACAATCTGTGCCCCAACAGTATGACAGCTGCTGGTTGAAAAGTAGTCATCTAATCTTTATCTTGTTTTTATACTTTTGAAAAAATAAAAATCTCAAATGGATGTAGAACTGTGGAGCTGAATTTAAGACTGGGAAATGGGAAACAGAGACAAATTGAAATTGACAGAGTCCCCCATCCCTGTTGAATGGTAAGAAGAGAAAAAAGGGCACCTAAGGAGTAGGAGGTATAGAAAAGAATGGGAAGGAAACAGAAGGGGAAAAGAGCGAAGGGCAAGAAGGTAGGGAGAACAGGAAGTATCCTGGGGGTATCTGCTTGAGTGCATTTTTTTAAAAAAATCAGCTTCAAAGAGATTTCGCAAATGGTCAGTAGATCACCCTCTTCCCCCTCCAAGTGTGGCCAGTGGGAACGCTTTGATCTGGTGACTAGTGTGTTCACAGCCTGAGGGTGATATTGTAGCACATCTCCATGGGAAAGGCAGAATTTGATCTCTGGTTCAAATCCATGCTTGATGTCAAAATAACAGAGGGATTGAAATCTGCCTCCTTTTGAACATCAAGCAATGGCAAATATGGAGAGCCACAGACAATCTCAGCATGGCAAGTTTTGACTTGAGGTAATAGGTCTGAGCTACTCCCAACCACAGCTGAAAATCTAGTTGGTTTAGGGCCTTTTCATGTGGGTATGTGAGCTGTAAGTGAAGTATTCTCTTTAGTTGGTGGAATTCACCATTCCAGGGAAAAACTCAGGATGGTCAACGAGGGATTTGATAATGACATCCAGATTTTTTGTTTTTCATTCTTTGTTTTAACATATATGTAGAGAGCAGGTCTTCTTTGAGGACTGATTCAAATGTTATTTTCCTGATAAAGGAGCACATCAATTTGAGTCTATAAATTTGTTTAGAATGCCCCCAAATAAAAGAGTCTCTCTTATCAGGCAGAGGAGGATGGATAGGCTTCGGAACCACTGCAGCACTTTGCCTTCCTGGGGAAGAGGTTGAACAGCCATACATCAATCCATCCTTGGGATTGTTTTGAAACACCGGTAACTTAACATCTCAGCTGCTAAATATGGCAGCTACCATCACAGCAAATGACTAATGAAGCTTTGAGAGAAATGAAGAATTAATATGAATTAATATGGGGTCTCCGTGTCTGTTTCATTTACAGTTTATGCCTTTTTCTCAAAGATTCTCAAAGATGTTTCCCTTGCCAAGAAAATTCCACAAATGGATGATGGTTGTCATCCCAGTATACTAACTCTTCTTAGCTTCCTTTCTCTTTGGCCTCCTGCTGGGAAAGCAGGGGCATCTGTAGGCGAAGGGTGATAGTTCATTAGCAGAGTACATGCTTTACACAGAAAAGGTCCCAGGTTCAATCCCTGCTATCTCTAGGTAAGTCTGGGAAAGATTCCTGTTTGAAACTCTGGAGAGCTGCTGCCTGTCAGAGTAGACAATGCTGAGTGAGATGGATGAGTGGCTTAGCTTGGTATATATTTCTAATGATGTATGTGGAGGCAGACTGAAAAACATTAGCTACTCAGAGAAACAGTTAAATAAAAGTTTCAAATATCAGCATAGGATATATCAAATGTATCTGAAGCCGCCTCTAATACAACAGTATGGTTTCCCCTCTAATATTTGTCCTGTGTAGTTAATTTCACTGAATCAATGAGGCTGGCCCATTAGGGCAAATGAGGCACTGCCCGACCTCAGTCTCTCATCAGCCAGCCCACACCTGCCTGCCTTCCTACTTGCAAGCAATCCAGGGAATAGTCCCGGCTGTCAGTGTGCTCTTCCATTTGTCTGTTGTCTCAGTTTTGCCTGTGCAGAACTCAGTAGGGAGGAGGATAGGGGCAAATTAGAATAATTAGGCTTTGCGCGGCGCTGACTCCATCTTCTGTTTGTTCCATCTCTCTCCATGTGTGTTAGAATAAGTGGAAGGCTGCATAGGCTCCTTGCTGCTAGAACAGGGGTTGCCAATCTTTTGGGGCCAGCGGGCGCATTTGGAATTTTGAGAAAGCTCTGTCAGTTCCAGTCACAAAATGGCTGCCATGAGGTTGTGGCATAACACAGAATGGCTGCTAAGGTGGGAATGGCGTAACAAAAACATGGCTGATATAGGATGTGGTTTAACACAAAATAGCAGCAGGGGGGTATGGTATAACAGCTGCCGTATCTAAAAGAGCCAGGACCACAAAATGGTACAGGCATCTCCCCTCCCATCAGCTGGCTCATCAATGGACAAAAAGCACTTGAATCAGCCACTGGCATGCTAGTTCAGAGAGCTATTTGCACCTCTCCTCTGTTCAAAACAAATGGGAGAATGGGCTCCCAGTCCTGGTACCCAGTGAAGTGTGAGCATTGTAGGAGAGGCTGAACCAGTGCAAACAGGAACTGAGCAGGAACAACAAACAATCTCTTGTGCATTGTGGATTTTTGGGAATATTTGTGGGAATATTTACTCTTTTGCAGGCACCATAGGAGGTACTGATGGTCACACTGGTGCCCACAGGCATCAGGTTGGCAACCCCTTTGCTAGACACTTGTACTTCTGTGTCAATCTCTAATAAAAAGCAGCAGTTTATAAATTTACCTGTGTCTGCTGTGTGCTGACCTGACAGCAGAACCTGAAAGTCATGAAAGCCTGACTGCGTACTGCACCTTTGGGACCCAAAGGCCAAGAAAAAATATTATAATCAGTAAATCTGAGACCATCATAACTGATGATAGCTCTTGTATAGGTTTCCTTGAAAAAATTGGCAGGGCTTAGCTGAACATTTTTTAGTCCATTTTTTAGTCTATAAATGCAGGGGGAGAAAGAAGAGGTAACAGGCTCACTGAGCAATCAGGCAGCTGCACTCTGAAGAAACAGAACAAGATGGACACTGTGGCTAGAAGGTTTGTTCTACAACACCTATGTCTCACAGAACTTACTATTGAGAGGTTGTTCCAATCAGCAACTTCAAGATTTGCTGTATGTCAGCAAAGCATCCCATCAGTAGAGATATGACAGGGAAATTAAGCTTGGTTTTGTTTTGTTTTTACACACTCATACCCTATTCACATAAACAGGTTTTTTTTAAGCACTAACACTTACTTCAACTCCTGCTCTGTTTTCATAGATAAAAGGGAAAAGAGCAGGTACCTTTACTTCTGAGCTGTGTGTTTCCCAGGGGAGCTCTGTTCCTCCCTGAGTTAGGAAGGAATTCTGTATGACAATTCTAGGGTATGGCTGCAGTGTGAAAATTTGAAAGAGGTCATGGGGCGGGGAGAAGAGCACAGAATACAAGACCTCTGGAAAACCCTTGTGACATCATTGAAAATCACCTTATCTGTGGGAATAGTGTTGATTAAATCCAAAATACTCAATAATACTAGACTACAATGCACTAAAGTACATAGAATGCCTTCCTTCCATCTTGTGTGATTTTGCTTATAGTCTGCCTTGAAGATGAGCATGCAAAAGCAAGTTCAGTGCTGGCTTGTAGGAGAGCCCTATTGTACTAATGTCCTGCTTGTGGGTTTCCCATAGGCACCTGGTTGGCCACTGTGAGAACAGGATGCTAAACTAAATGGGCCACTGGCCTGATCCAGAAGAGCTCTTCTTATGTTCTCTGTGCCACAGCCAAGTTCATAGGCCATACTGCTCCTGTCCACAAGGTTTCCATACACACAACCCTGCAGGTAGGCTTACCATCATTTTCTCATTTCAAAAAGAGTACATGTGGCTTCGAGAAGTGAAAAGTAAGAGTATGCTGTTGCACCATCTCAAAAGAGTACATGTACTCTTAAAATAGTACGGTTGGTAACCCTACGTGCAGGTGAATGCAGCAGTCCAGCTCTCTGCCATAGATATATAGCAAGAAACTTGGTCTTCAGTGTGGTGTAATGGTTAAGAATGTTGGACTAGGATGAGGGAGACCCAGGTCCAAAGCGTCACTCAGCCATGAAGTAAATTGAATGACCTGCTCTCTGAAAATGCCTTAGAAATGTTAGCAAGAAAGGAATATATAAAGCCGCAAACACAATCCTCTCATAAGACCATTCTGCCTAAATAAATTAAAGCCACCGGTTGATGTGTCATAAAATCTGTCAAGACTCATACTCTTAGACCAGCCCCCAGTGGAGTTCTACTAACATTCTTGAATATTCCCACACAATAAAAAGCATGATGCTGTACCCTATGATGGTTAACATATATACTATACCTTTACTGGCCAGAAACCTAAACATTGTGAAGGTGGCTCAAAAAAAAATGGTTCTAGCATCTAAGAATCTGAAATATTGTTCCAGGCCTGCATTTTAAAACTTGGGAAACCTTGTCCTGAAGATCTCAGCCTTTTGGTAGCATGATTATTATTTCTAGTACTCCTGAGAACATACGTGATAGCTAGACTGTCCAAGGCTGTCTCACAACTCTAGCTCCCCTTCCATCACAGCAGCTCCTCACTTTCTTGGTCACCAGTTCTGGTTTGATGGCCAGGTGATTCCAGCTCTTAAATGCTTGCTTCCTTTTTAGGCAGGCTCATTTCAGGAAGACTCATGTGGTTGGCCCTTAGATTTACTATGAAAACCAAACTATTTCCCCCCAGACAGTCTCTTTCTGAAGTATATATCACTGGAAACAGAGCTTGGAAAAGTTACTTTTTTGAACTACAACTCCCATCAGCGGCTGGGGCTGATGGAAGTTGTAGTTCAAAAAAGTAACTTTTCCAAGCTCTGACTGGAAACAACCAAACTTCAAATGTCATTCCTTAGTCTGTTAAAAAAGGTAAAGGTGTCCATGCACTTTTAGTGCGAGTCGTTTCCGACTATCAGGGTGACGTCTTGCGATGTTTACTTGGCAGACCATATATATGGGGTGGGATTGCCAGTTCCTTCCCCGGCCTTTCTTTACCCCCCAGCATATGCCGGGTACTCATTTTACCGACCACGGATGGATGGAAGGCTGAGTGGACCTCGGCCCCTTTTACCGGAGATTCGACTTCCTCCTTCCATTGGAATCGAACTCCGGCCGTGAGCAGAGCTTTGGCTGTGTTACCGCCACTTACCACTCTGCGCCACAGAGGATCTTTAGTCTGTTAACCACAATATAAAATGGAGCTTGGCCAGTCTGTTCACTCCGATTGGCCTCACGTTCAGCTTCTTCTTTTCTGTCAAATGCTGACTAGATGACTCATTAGCTATCAGGTACAGGCAGGCACCTGCCACTGACTAAATAGCATTGCAAGTCAGTTATCAATTGCTGTCAGGTATTTATTGTGAATTAATGTCAACAATCAAATACTTAAATCAGATACAAAATCTCATTGGATGTCAGATACCAATGTTTTTAGCCAAATATAGGCATATGCAGAGAATATCTGGAAAATATTCAACATCCAAATTCATGGGAGCAATCTAGGCATAACTCCATATGTTAGTTGTGGGGGGGGAGTGGGGGGGAGGCAGAGCTTGGAAAAGTTACTTTTTTGAACTACAGCTCCCATCAGCCTAATCCAGTGGCCATTTTGCCTAAGGCTGATGGGAGTTGTAGTTCAAAAGAGCAACTTTTCCAAGCTCTGGGGGGAGGACACAATACACAAACAACATACAGCGGGATATTCTTATCTTTGCTCTTACGTTGACGGTGGTGTCGAAAAAGGTATTAAGCATCCTGATGCTTAACAAAACATTAAAAATGTCTTTCTGTTTGCAACTGTCTGTTTTATTAGGTTTGCATCGTATTAGTGTCATATGAGTACTTGATTTCAATATAACAATATGAAAGTGTGCATATAATTTTACTTCTATATTACATTAATACTAAACTGCTAAACATGGTAGTAGTAATATAAAACTAATGTGACAGAATACTAGAAGTGGGAAATGATGTAAAATTCCTAGTATTGTCAAAAATTATTCAGACCAAAGAGAAGGTTAAGGAAAGTTTGATTAAAACGTCTCTTATTCCTTTTCCTTGACCTGCTTAAGAAATCTTGATCATAAGGTAATGAACCTGGTGTGTAATCTTCTATTAATTATAATGTATTTTAAGATCTTTTTTTATGATGTTTTTATGTGTTTTTAGCTCTTTGTTTGCCGCCCTGGGCTCCTGCTGGGAGGAAGGGCGGGATACAAATTAAATAATAAATAAATAAATAAATATTCCATCCCACAATCCTTTCATTAACCCTCTATTGCAGCCTTTCCCAACCAGTGTGCCTCCAGATGTTGTTGGACCATAACTCCCATCTTTCCTGACCATTGGCAATGCTGGCTGAGGCTGATGGGAGTTGTGGTCCACCAACATCTGGAGGCACACTGGTTGGGAAAGGCTGCTGAATTGCATGTTGCAGGCCACTGCATAACATATCACTCACAAAACCAAATGCAGCCCACCCATTATGTATTGTAGCCAGCAACGTACTTTCTAATCCCCTTGTTTTTGCAGTTCCAGAGAGTCAATAAAACCAGAAGGCCCTGATAGACGTGGCTGGGAGACTGTATCCACTTCCACGGGTCTCATTTTATACAGGCCTAGTGTTGGCTATCCAGTTCAGGGCAACAACACTTCCCACAACGGCATTGCGTAGTAATATCTCCTCCTGTTGCACTGATGGTGCTTCTGCTGCCTTTGTAGAGGAAATAGTATTCTGGCAATCTTGAAGAGAAAGATAACCGTTTGGGAAAGTAAATACAGATGATCATTCTACATATAAGCCCCATTTCAAGGATTCCTTTTTACCCCACTGATATCTGAGGCACAGAACAGTTACATCAGGCAAAGGGAATCCCTACCTTGCCTGGGGAGATATTTCTGTCACCTCCCCCCTGAAGCAGAAACCTTATTCTCCTGGAATGAGAGGAGAAGTTGAACAGCCACAGCCACTCCAAGATCTCCCATAGCATACAGACATCCGCTTGTCAGGATGCATTGATTTAAATCGAGGAGATTTAAATCATTGATTTAATACGAAGAAGTAATCAGTGGGAATTTTGATTGAAATTGGTCATTAAAATCAGCAGTTTGTTGGGGAGGGGTCATGAAAAAAGGCTGATTTAAATTATTGATTTCTTTATATATATTATTTTAAATGGTGCAGATTTTACCTTTAAGCCATGTATTGTATTATTGTTTCATTCTTACGAGTCTTGCATCTTGCACTTGTGGCACTGTCAATGTTTTCGCGCTTTCCTTTTTTACTTATAGTGGGAACCTGTTTAAAATATTATTTTATAGGGTCTTAAGATCAGCAGCCATGAAAGTCTGTGAGGTTAAGTGTGAGAATATAGAACCACCCACACCTGGGACTATTTTGTCTTCTCTTTCCAGCATCACTCATTTCTGCTTCAGTCTGCCTTGCCTGAGCCAGACTTGCACGAAAACTAAAGTCATGGCAAACAGCTAATTAGAAATGAAATACCTATGACTGATAGGTAGACATAAAGGTCTCGTGTTTACTCAGCAGAGTATAACAGGTTATTTTCATCAGGTGAAAATGAAATGCTTATATTTGATAGAGAGAGTGTCAATATTCATATTTGAGAAATTATCAAATTGATTCTTGATATACATAGAAAAGCCTCCTTTAACTCAGTGCATCTGGTAAATACACTGATCTGGCTTAAACTTATTGGGCTGAAAAAAAGGGGGGGGAGAAACCATAGTAAGAAAAGAGTTAGCCATTGAAAAACACAGCAGTGTGGGAGGTGTTCATCTCTGATTCATTTTTTTTAATGCACACTGCCCACCTTTAAAGTATATGTCACACTTTAGTGAATCAGGTGGTAAAAGTTTAATGATATGAGTTGCTGCTTAAATGCAAGAATGTATATGCAGTAACCACGAACTTAAAAATCCCGACTAGGTCTATTGAATATAAAAGCAAGTCTTTTTCATAGTAGCTTTCAGCGAGACTCCAAGCACGCCACCACTGTGCCTGTTTTAAATCTATGCATGCTTCTGGCCCTGCTGAAGCAATATAAGACTACATCATATCAAAAGAAGCACATCCCCTTTGTTTAATCAAATCACTCCCGAGTACCAACAGTACAAGTTAAGATGAGTTTAATGCAAAATTAAGTGAACGTATAGGGATATACCATTAAGCAATGCCCTTTAGTTGTGGCATGTTTTTTGGTGCAATATTATTATTACTTGAACAATTTGTATTTAAGTAACATTACTGCTTTAAGAGAGAAAATTTTAAACCCTCAGAAATTACTCTCAGTCTAACGAGTTCTTTTCCACTGACTACAGACATCATTAGGAGATGGCTATAGCCTGGGGCTGTGCATGAACTTTTTCTTCTAACTGTACACTTTATGTATAATTTAGCTTTCTTGCCTAAATTATTCAAGCAAATAGTGAGTGAAAATAATGGAGTTCACTGAAACCTTCCAGAGTATTAGAATAAAATAGTTTTTTACGTTGATTTGAATTTTTAAGCTTTTTAATCATGGTTTTCAAATGGAATATGAATGTTTTCAACTCTTCATAGCTTGTCCCCTTGTGCCTTCTCTCTCTCCCACCCCATCCCCAAAAAAGAAAATAAGACAGGAACCTGTCTTTAACAAATATACTATAAATTAATAAATGCTGCCAAGATAGAAAGCTACCTGCAGAAAAGTTAACAGTAGAGGGGCAGAACCTGCAGATACAAGGCATTGAGGGGATTTATTGAACTCGGGTCATATCACTGTACAGCCTCCACTTAACGTAATCAATGCATGTGATAAGTCAGCCTTGTAAACAGGCCCACAAAAGTTAACTACCCTCCCAAATCTTTGCTAGGCTAGTAGCCTGCGATTCAAGCCAGCTGCACAAGACAGGAAGTCCTGTTCCTTGCAGCCAGCAGCCTACTTTAAAAAATGCCTTCCTTCCAGCAGACTGGTTTGGTTTTCTACTTGATTTCGTGCTGGTCACAGAGGACAAGGCTTTCTTCCTCCATGTCTACCATAGAAGCCAAGTGAACTGTTCATGGTCACCTATAGCCACCACATGAGTAGTTAAATACAAAGCTGTTGTATGTCTTTCCAGGTTCGATTCCCCACCCAGCCATGAAGCTCACTGGGTGACCTTGGGCCAGTCACTGCCTCTCAGCCTCAGAGGGAGGCAATGGGAAACCCCCTCTGAATACCACTTACCATGAAAACCTTCTTCATAGGTCGCCCATAAGTCGGAATCGACTTGAAGGCAGTCCCCAATGTGTTGCAAAGGATCTAATTTAGTGGTTCCCCAACTTTTTTTCCCATGGGTCACTTGAAAATTGCTGAAGGTCTTGACAGACCACGTCATGATTTTTCTGCCCGTTGTAGCAATTGCAATGCCCTGCGCTAGATGCTGTATGGTGTTTAATTGCATTTTCATTGCTTCTTTTATTTCTTATGTTGTATTTTATTATATTGTATCACAATTTGCATTCCATCAAATTCAAATTTCAATACAATAAAATGCAATATAAGAAATAAAAGAAGCCATGAAAACACAGTTAAAATCAGTCTGAATATTTAATGCTGACATGTTACGGACCACTGAATGAAGCTCATGGGCCACTGATTTTCTACAGAACAGTTTGGGAACTTCTGATCTAATTCCATAGCTCTATTCTCAAAGTAGTACTACCAAACATTTCCCAAAGGTAGCGCTTCTATTTTGAGGAAATTGCACTTTCCCAGCGATAAACCATAACATTTTGCTGTTGGCTAAATGCTCCTATTGCAATAGTGCTGTGTGGATTTCAAATCACATTGCTCGTCCACATATTATCAATTCTGCCACTGATTAATATGTCTGCTATGTCACTGGTGATGCATCAGCCTCTCTGGATGTATTCATAAGGAATGTGTTAACTGATCAACCACCATATTCAGATTAATGAAACCTGAGGACACATGAATTGTTTTTAACAGCTTGGGACGTGCAAATTTGCTGAAATTCCTTACTAAAGATCATATAGGATAAAATAAAAATTAGAACCAAGACTGGTGTAGTTACACTCCCACTGTTATCTAATTTCATGATTTGATAAATGTCTTGGGCTGTTTGGCATGTGTTCTCTCTCTCTCTCTCTCATTAATATAACTCTTATTTGTCTAAACTTGAATGACCTATATATTGCCATTGCAGAGGCCAAGAAATAACTGACAATGAGTCCCAAATATGCCTTACATACATATCCTAGTGTAAACATGAATGTTAAGACTTGGAGTCATCTAACTCCTACTCAGAGTAGACCCACTGACATTAATGAACTTACTTTAGTCATGTATATTAATTTCAATGTGCAACCTATACTCTGCACAAGAGGCTACTGTAAGGACAGAATATGGAGAAACCAATTGGTTCCCCATCGGAAAGGGTGTGAGTCAGGGGTGTATTTTATCACCCTATTTATTTAATCTATACGCAGAACATATCATACATAAAGCAGGATTTGACCAAGATGAAGGAGGCATGAAAATTGGTGGGAGAAATATCAATAATTTAAGATATGCAGACGATACCATACTACTAGCAGAAACCAGTAATGATTTGAAACGAATGCTGATAAAAGTTAAAGAGAAAAGCACAAAAGCAGGACTACAGCTGAACGTCAAGAAGACTGAAGTAATGACAACAGAAGATTTATGCAACTTTAAAGTTGACAATGAGGACATTGAACTTGTCAAGGATTATCAATACCTTGGCACAGTCATTAACCAAAATGGAGACAATAGTCAAGAAATTAGAAGAAGGCTAGGACTGGGGAGAGGAGCTATGAGAAAAGGTCCTCAAATGCAAAGATGTATCACTGAATACTAAAGTCAGGATCATTCAGACCATGATATTCCCAATCCCTATGTATGGATGTGAAAGTTGGACAGTGAAAAAAGCAGATATGAGATAAATCAATTCATTTGAAATGTGGTGTTGGAGGAGAGCTTTGCGCATACCATGGACTGCAAAAAAGACAAATAATTGGGTGTTAGAACAAATTAAACCAGAACTGTTACTAGAAGCTAAAATGATGAAACTGAGGTTATCATACTTTGGACACATCATGAGAAGACAGGATTCACTAGAAAAGACAATAATGCTTGGAAAAACAGCAGGGAGTAGAAAAAGAGGAAGGCCAAACAAGAGATGGATTGATTCCATAAAGGAAGCCACAGACCTGAACTTACAAGATCTGAACAGGGTGGTTCATGACAGATGCTCTTGGAGGTCACTGATTCATAGGGTCACCATAAATTGTAGTCGACTTGGAGGCACATAACAACAACAACATTAATTTCAATGGGCCTTTTCTGAGTAGGACTAGCATTGAATACCACCCTAAGTGTTTAGGGCAGAGGTAGTGAACACACAAGCTGGATACAGCCTGCAACCAGGTTTCATCCAGCTCTGTCAGTTCTCTCCCAACTATCAGCTGTTTAGTGGGAAGCAGCTCAGAGGCGAAAGGGCAGAGTGTGCAAGAAGATCTGCTGCAAGAAGATTAAAGCAGAAGGGGAAGGGTCTCATCAGAGAGGTAGACTTGTGTTCCTTGCAAACATGCTAAAGGCAGTCCATCCATTATGCAAAGTTGACAATGTTTCTTAGGGTTTGTGTCTTTGTTTCTTTCTACACAGAGTGGCTGAATACACTAAATTGTGCTGGCAGATTATCTGACCCATTGAACTAGCAATATTGGAGGTGAGCAAATATTATGATGGTGGTTACATCCCATGCACTCTTTGATAAAGTAAATGATAAATATTAGTCCCACAATGGAGAGCCTTGGGATAAACTTTGAAAAATATTCATATAAGGCATAGTCTAGTATGGGTACTTGTCTCAGTGAAATTAACAGGACGTAAGTGCTTAACAATATGCTTAAATCCAGCTAATTTTAATGAATTTAGACATTCAAAGTTTTCTCTGAATAGTGCATACAAATCTAAAATGTTTTGTTGGAGTTGGTTTTGTTTATATAAATCTTCAGTTTGGCAATCATCACAAAAGGCACAAAATTCAGATTATGAATTGGTTCCGTGGGTCTCATGATTTGTTGGTTTAGTCTCATGATATGGAGGTATTGATGGCATTGCTCATAATTGTAACTACTGCAAATTAGCAATCCAACTTCATACGGCAGACTCAGAAATATATGCACTCTAAAATTCCACTGAAGGTTAGAAAGAGCAAGAGTTTAATGTGAAGCCTTGATAGGAACTTAGATAGAGAAAAGTCAATCTTTGTGGTCCATGAGGCAGAGATGAGAAATGTCTCATGTGCATCCATGCTTATTGTAGGGACCTGATCCAATACTTAGTTATGTTACCAGAAGTCTGAATTAGTTACCATAACCTTTGGATCAAAACCCTATATAACGTATGCAGTTCAGACTTCCATATGATTCTAGATCTATTTAGTGGACCATTGCACTATTTGTGCAACCTCAGTAATCTTTAGAGTTCCATTCCAGTAATCATCTAGAAGTTTGAATATTTATGTGCAGCCTGTCCATTACTCAATCCATTCTCTTGGAGATACTAGGAATGGGGGATTTGCTTGGAATAATCTCACCAGTTTGTTGGGACAATAATATTTCCTAGTTTTTTGGGGAGGAGGGAGGAGGAACAGTCTGACAGGTAAGTTTTATATGTTCTTATTTAAACTTCAGAGAGAACATCAAAGACTTCTGAATTTCTAAAATGGCTGCTTCAGAGTTAGTTAAAGAAAATTTATTTGCTTTCCCAAAGGATGGCTCTGAATCTGTTTATTACTAATTGGGCATGATAAATAAATTTTCAACTACAACATTTATACTGGTTCAAAATGTGTATGTGTAGTTTAGGTACATCCCATGATAACTTTCCGGTTATTATTTTTTTTTTTTTGCATTTCCCAAATTAAAAATAACCCAGTGACTTCAGCAGCTTTCCGTGAGTTTGCTGCCCCTGGTGGAAGTCCTTCACCTATTCAGTTTTAATTTTGTTCAGTTCCTCTCTATTTGCATATCCTCCATTTTGGATTATTAAGCATTTATTTACTTCATAAAAGATAGAATAAAAAAGATTGATGGTGTCATAAATCTGATTTCCATGAGCCAGCATGAGATGAGTAGCATCCATTTTACAGTGCCTGAACTCCATTTTGGAATCCTGCAAACCAGTCTTCATGGGAGTGTATCTGCATTCCAGTTCCTTTGTGTATTGTTTCTGTTACCTAGTTCTCCTTTTCCAGAATTCAGAGCTGAAATGATAATAATCTTATTAGAGGAAGAGCTCTGCCCAAACCCACTGAAGTCAGACATGAACGAGGAGGTATGCTTTTCTTTAGCAGGTTTAATAGAAAATTTCAGTTCAGAGTGCTTCGTGAATCAGCTTACAGGTTGCACAGAATTCAGCATCTTTACTAGGAGGAACTAGACATGACTATACTGAGCTAAGAATTGTTGCAGTAACTAGTTACGCCCCCTCACCTGGCTTAAGGCGACGTCAGCTGGATCCTCTCCATCAGAGGGAGGCTGTACTGAGGCAGCGAAAAAGCGGGCGTTGGAAGGGGATAACGTTGGGCAGAGAGGCAACTGCCTGACTGGGGTGAGCCTCCTTGCAGGTAACCGCAGCTATAGGGGCAGAGCTGTCACTGTCCATGGTGTGAGAGCTTTCAGAATCCAGCGCACCTGTCAGCCCAACATTGGAACCATAATCCGAGTCAAAGTCCTCTTCCTCTTTCTCGCCGCTCCGCTCCTTTCTGGGGGGCTCACGACAGAATGGTGGGTTTGCCCAGCTGAGGTGCATCACTTCATTCATATCCTGTCCAACTCCTGATGGCTTTTAAGAAACTCTGGCTCTTGAAGTCTTGTAACATATTAATTGGGTCACATACCAAAGAGGGAAGGTGATTCTTGATAGGATAGTTTTTAATGGGGTTCTTCTGATGCCTGCTTGGAATGCAGATGGGTTGGTCGGAGTTGGTACAGAGACCATAGTCCAGGGATGGGTTACCATGTTCAGTCTGAGGGCCATATTCCTATCTCAGCATCTATCCTCCATCCAGGGAAACAGAAGTAATTATCAGAGTTTAGGCAAGCACTGAAGAAAGGCAACTAACCTAAATAAGCCTTTAAGGAGTTCAAAAGTGCCTCACATTGAAGCTGAAAGCTCTTTTATTACAGAGACTATATTTGTGCTGTCCCCATGTTTTACAAGAGCCGATCTAAATCACTTGATTGCATACTGTCTTGAAAAAGGTGCTTTCCCAAGTGAAGCAGCAAGGGGAACCTGTCGTGCTTCTCTGTGTCTTTCTATTTGGTAAAAAAAAGAAAGGTAAAGGTGTCCCCGCACTTGTAGTGCAAGTCATTTCCGACTCTTAGGGTGTCGTCTTGCAATGTTTAGTAGGCAGACTGTATATATGGGGTGGGATTGCCAGTTCCTTCCCCGGCCTTTCTTTACCCCCCAGCATATGCCGGGTACTCATTTTACTGACCACGGATGGATGGCTGAGTGGACCTCGACCCCTTTTACCGGAGATTCAACTTCCTCCTTCCGTTGGAATCAAACTCCGACCGTGAGCAGAGCTTTGGCTGCATTACCGCCGCTTACCACTCTGCGCCACGGAGGGTAGCCACATGGATCTTCCTAACCTTGGTGGTGGAAGCTGTTGAGAAATGATCCTACAAGCCCTCCTGTGATAGGGCAAGAGCAGAAAAGAGATTGCAACTGCAAATCTGGCCTGGTTCACACATGGAAAACAAAACAAACTGAAGAGTTTGTGACTAATAAATTTAATAAATAAATAAATAAGAAATAAGCCATGGCTTGTTTGATTGTCTGTGGGACAATTTGTGGTTGATTCATGGCTTGTTAAGCAAACCATGGCTTAGCATTATAAGTGAATCAGACCACTGTCATAGAGAAACTAGCAAATGGGAGATGGGGAGAGTTCCTTTGTATTTACTTTGCAGTGATGTGGTCTAATAAGATACCATTTGAACATGCTTCCCTGTGGCTGGGGCAATATTAGCCTCACTTGTGCATTGGCTATGGGTCAGTGTATCTTCCAGATACCAGCAGCCTTGCTTTCTCAAACACCACCCTGAATTTTTAGGCTGATTTAGTACAATCCTTAGCCATGTGTTAAAAAATTTGCCGTGGTCCCTGAAGCACTAGGTTTCCCCATCGTCATTGGAAAGCAGCCCAGAATTCTGTATGTCTGTGTGGGCGAGCAAACTTAAAAACAGATTTTAAAATAAAAAGCTCTTTGGTGTTCAAGCCCATCTAGGATGTTGCTGCTGGATTTCTCAGTGCTCAGCTGTTTGCAGACATCAGCACAAAATGTATAGTCTTGAGCATTTAGCACACTTGTACAAACACAAAACCCTTGCTATCACAACTCAACTTTTTCTTTGCAGGCCCAACATTTCACACATGCCCTGTTGCATGGATAATATCACTGAACAGTTCCTAAACATAAAGTATGAATAAATCCATGTTAAAATGAAGGGGAGGTGGGGGAGAAGAGCTGAGAACTTTGGAAACTATTGATCACATGGATGTGCCCTCTATTCATCAGGTCAGTTAAGTGGAAAAGAAAGAACTGGATTGTAAAGTCTCTTGAGAGGGTTACATTACTTCCCACAGAATTCAAATTCACTGAAGCCCACTGTAACATCACCTATGAGAACTGCTTTTCCAACATGCTTAACAGTAACATATATCTATAGGTAAGCACTGCACTTCTTCCCAATTCCTCTTATCTCTTGAAAATGAATGTATTCACTTAAGCTCAGATAACGTTCTGACCTCTCAATTATCTCTCCTTTTATCTCACCCTCCCCCCAGCATATATTTTGAATTGTAGGGCTGTGCAGAATTTATCTGAGGTTCCCCCCCCCTACAAATGTGCCACTCCAGTGACTAACAACTGCTTGGTGAAAGACCAGCAACCTTCTATTCATTCTGAAATGCTTATCTTTCTTTTAGATATGATGCATGCAGCTCTATTTTGGCACATTTTCCAGAAGAGCTCCAGTTTATTCTTTGGTATCTTATGTTCCCCCAGGTGTTCTATATGAGAATGCCCTATATTAAAAAGTGTGCAGAAGTGTGTTATTTCCTTCTTAACCCTCATGTTCTGTTAGGTGCATGCCAACTTCCCACATTTTTAAGAGAGGCATTGTTTCTTCTTTGCCAGAGTTGCAGCCTCTGCTACTCCTGCCACCAGCTCTATCTTACAGCAGAGTTTGTGTCCATAAATCTAAGAACATCTAAATAGATTCTGTCAGATTCAGTAACACTTGGTATGGGCTGACAAGTAATGCTGGTGTAACATGCTATTGCACCATGTGCTTATGTCAGTGTGTCACATTAAACAGGAGCAATTGCATGACGGAAGAATATGAATGAACATTTCATAAGGCGGGCCAAAAGTAGTGGACCATTAAGAGAGCAATTGAAAACCATGATCCACTGGGATGAGCAGAGTTTGGAATAGGTCTGGAGTTCCTCTTCCCAGCTAAGCCTGAGATATGCTGCCATAAACCCTCCATCAGCTAGTGAACCAAGGCTAGGGTAAGTCCTGAAAAAGGGGGGTTCCAGGGGAGTGGTAGAGGGATAGTGGGGCAGGACAGGGGGAGATTTATCCTTATTTCAAACTCCATTCAACTTGGTCACATAACCTATCAACTTGGTGGAAGTTACACTGGCAAAAAATGTATATAAAATTGAGTGAGTCAAACTCTTTCTTCATGGCTTGCTTTCCCTCTGCCAGGCTCAGGCTGGCTCAGCTGGCAATAGCCCTACTCCTGAATGGAGTTTGGAACAGGGGTAAATTACACTAGCATAATTTAACCCAACATAAATTACACTGGCTTCCTATAGTTTGGGTTTCTCTGGGAAAGAGGAATATTTTGAAAATGTCAGAGGCAAAATTAAAGAGCAGTGCTCAGCCTTGTTAACAGATTAACCCAACGTTCTGCAGTAATTTGTTGTCTATATGCTTTTATCTCAGTTAAACTGCCCTTTAACGTCACTCACATTTCTCCATCACTTTTGCTCAAGAATGAATTAATGACAGTACTGATGATGGACGCATACATTAGCACCTCTTCCTAATGCAATGCTCTGACCTGTCATATTATCATGCAGAGCTAAACAATGGATCTGTGCACCAGAAGAAAGAATTCTGTATGTTAGATACCAAAAAAGACACCAGCTAACTTTTGCATCAAGTTGCTACACACATAAATGTTTTGTTATTTTTTTTAAAAAAAATCTGTAATGTTTGTTTCGTGTGCTATTATTTAGAGGGAATATGGAAATAGTAGCATCGGGTCTGAGAAAATTTGAGAAAATCTAATTTTCTAAAGCAGTGGTTTATTAACCTTTTCTGGGTCACAGAAAGCTATGGACCCACCCCCCTAAATAAAGAAATAAATACAATTTCTTTTATTGCATTGGAAATTGATTTTTGGGAGGAGGCGGGAACCTGTGGCCTCCAAATCTGTTGGTCCCCAGCTCCCATCAGCACCAGCCAGTATGACCAATAGTCAGGGAATATGGGAGTTATCCAACAATATCTGGAAGACCACAAGTTCCCCATCCCTGCTCCAAAAGACTTTAGTTGGAGCCTGTGTAAAATGGGTTGGCATTTGGCATTCCATCCAGCCCTGATAGTAAACACGTCCAGGGCATGTACTGAAGGTCACTTACTTTACACCTGTAAGACACTCTATGATTCTTGCAAATAAAAAGGTATGTAAAATGGATTATAGCCTTTTAAATAGTGCTTATGCAAAACGTTCGCCTTCTAATCCACATTAATGATTTTGAGTATGGAACCGGATGGTGGTAGTTCTCCATTAAGTAACATGGGATGCAATGTGTGCCCCTTATGGATTTAGCACTGGATAGCTGCTTAGGACAATGCTCGCCAGTCCAGCAGTACATATTTTCCATTGTTTCAGGTGGAGCAAGCAGACAAAATTAATCACAATGAGTAACATTATTTGGATAAATTTTGTTCCTTCTATAGCTGGGTGACATCTGCCACCGATGGAATAACTGACTGACATGGCGCATGTACACCAGGTTTAGTGGTCTTTTGTTGGTAGATCTAATTTAATAGATTAGGTTGAGAACATTTTATATCTTCTTTACATTTCATTTGTAGAAATGATATGGCAAAACACGATTAAAACTGCTGATTGATCTCTGAATCTCTGATTACATTTTGGATGAAAATAAGAGAATGCATTTTTGGGCCAGCTTTTGAGGAAACAATTACATACAAGGTCTTTTTGGGATGCTTTTATGCAAGTGTCATGGTTTTTTTCAAAAAGCATCGAAATGTTAAATATTGTCACCACTGCAAAATCTTGCTTAAACATTCCCCTCATTTTGTGTCAGCGATTTGACATTTAGGGATGTTAATGTCAGAAGCCTCTCTCACTATGAACCTCTCTCGCTATGAACCTACCCGCTCACTTCGTTCAGAATCTAAGGCCCTCCTCCGGGTACCAACCCATCGGGAAGCCCGGAGGGTGGTTACGAGATCTAGGGCCTTTTCTGTGGTGGCCCCTGAGTTGTGGAACAGCCTCCCCGAAGAGGTACGCCTGGCGCCTACACTTCCATCTTTTCGGCGCCAGGTAAAGACCTTTTTATGCTCCCAGGCATTTTAATCTTCTTAATCTTTTTTAACCTTTTAATCTGTATTTTTAATTTTTGTAGTATTTATTTTGTTTTTGTTGTGCTTTTTGTTGTTTGTTTGTATATGTTTTTGTATTTTTATTATGATATATTGTATTTTATCTTGTTCGTTCACCGCCCTGAGAGCTATTTTGCTAAGGGCGGTATATAAATTGAAATAATAAATAAATAAATAAATAAAATAAATAGAAGTGAGAATCAAGATTTGAAAATACTTGCAGTTAGGACCTTCATCAGGGGTTTCACAAAGTCCTTTTGGCCTTGTAGAAGCAATGAAAGACCTTTCTGTTTAGGCTGCCATTTGATGGTCAAAATCAGCTGTTGGGAAGCCAGCTTTGGAGATGGGGCAGGCTACAAAATAAAGAAGTTCAATAAACTCTAAACTATTTAACAGTAGCTAGGGGATGGAAATATCTGTCAGTTTTGGTTCTCTCTGTTTCTCATTTTCCCCACTCTTAAATTCAGTTCTGCAGCAGTTTGCAATTAAAAAAAAAAACTCATGAAAATTCTTTAGTGAATTTCTCCTGTTAAACACATTTTTGTATGCAATTTTGACTGCTGTACACATTTTTGTATGTTATTTTTACTAATATATTCATCTTATCATGTTTCCCCCTAACATATGCATTTTTATAAACATTGGCTAGTTGGAGAGCAAAATTTGGATAAGTGTGAATTTTGAAGGACAGCTGTGTTATTTTATTTTATTCATTTATTTATTATTAAATTTATATCCCCCCTTCCTCTCAAACGTTTTTGTTCTCCTATTGTTTTGGAACGAACAAATTTGATAAATTTGGCTTTAAGTGGGAACTGAATAGATTTTCTCCCCCATCCTTAACTGTAGCTTCCAGCTAGAGACACCATTTATGGTCCTAGCCTGGAGTCAATTGCAAGAACCACCACAACAAAGCAGTGTATCTGAAGAGTATTTGTGGTGGTCACTTTTTTATATCTCATAATGATTATAGCAGTGTTTGTGTCAACACATGTCAAAATGTCACAGTTGGGCATCCATGCCAAGTACCTGGGATATTTTACACATTCATTGGGGAGCCAGTAGCTATTCCAGTGATATACATGTTGGCATGTGATATAAAATACACCACCTGTCTGCCTTCTCGTAAATGGAGCCATTGCTTACAACTCAAAATTTATCCAGCAGGATGTTGAAATTAATTTTAGTGCCAGAATTCTCCCCTCTTTAAGAAAGCTGTTTTATTCCACTTCCAAACAGACCACCAATAGGTTGCTGCCCTTTGATTCTGACAAACAAGAACACCAGTGTTCTGCCCCCAAACCTAAAAATTGAGCAGGTAGAAAATAACTCAGATTACCAATCTGAGCTACCACTTTGGGCACATATTTCCACCTGGGCAGCCACTGTTCATTCTGTACAGACTGAGCAAGTCATATGAATTGTCTGCCACAAGTGTAAATGATGAACTGTGTCTACCACAAGCTGTCTGATAAAATCATAAAACTCATTCTTCATGTGCAGGATTGATCAGAGCAATGGGGCGGGGCTTTGTGGTTGGTGGGGGCAAAGTCCAAAACTTGTGGATGTGAATTACCTCTTGGTTACTTTGGTGCAACATTTTGCAGCTATTGAATGGCTTTTTGGATTATTCCCATGGATGCCAACATATGAAAAAGATTCTGCTTGAATATATGTGATATGGATCTGAAAATGACCCTTTGAACTGTGACTGGTATTTCTGTTAAATCTAGCATATCCAATTGTATTTGAGTGAGCTGCTTGGGTAATACATTCAACTAAACCTTTCAAGTATATACATCCATGTTAACAAGCCCAAACCCAACCAGCAATTGCCAAATTACAAAACTAGTTCCAGGTCAGATAAACTTTCTCTGGGCATATCCGTACTACAGCCTGAAACTGATCTAAAAATCATTCCCCCCTCCTAGGAAATCCTGGGAAGTGTAGTGTAATGGGGGGGGGACAGGAATCTCTACTATGTAATATCCACCATACTATAATTCTCAGGGTTCAGTTAAACTGGTGCAAAGTCAGTGTTTGTAGTGAATGCATTTTCTTCTTTACTTCCTCACCCCCTTGTTACTTGTAATCCTCTCCCATGTTAGCAGCGCAGTTCTTTTATCTCAGTGAGCTGGGGATCATGCTAACCATCTGGAAAAACTGGAGTTGGCATTGGGCTTTCATTTCTAAAATTTTGGGACCTGAGAGGTGACAGAGTGCATGCTTCGGAAAATATTTGGGACAGAAGAAGGGTGACTGGCCCAAGCCCTTTTGCTGCCTTTGGTGAATGAATATTTTGCTGCAACACATTTAACTTTGTCTATTTCTGGGTGGCTGAGGGAGTACAGAGGTGTTTCCAGATGGGGCTTTAGGTGCAAGTGGGCCACTGAGATATTGCAAAAAGGTCTTCAACAACTTAATGTATTTCCCTCAGAAAGGGTACATCCAGATTAAAAGGAGGAAATATGGGCTGACATTTTGATGTCAGCAATGGTTGAGTGGACAATGCAAAAACGTGCATACATGAGGAGCACTGATCCCACAATAAGTACCCATCTGGAAGCACCCCAGAAGATTATCAGTCATGTTTCCTAGACTAGAGGGAATGAACAGAAAACATGCGGTGCTGCTTCTGTGCACCTTCCCTGTAGGTGCAGGAGCCCCCATCCCTCTTAGACATTTATGAGTCAGGCAGCCCTGGAACTTTGGAACGTTAATACGTTCCTGTTTATTGAGCATTTCTTCTGCTGTGTTTGCACAAAGTCTTCAGGGGGTTAGGATCCTGTCAGCTATTTATTGCGCATTCATGCTGACATGGTTGTGGGGTGGTTATATGAAGCCGTGTCAAGCAATTGTCATCACACATCTTTCCAGAGCATTTTCCCATCACTTTCCTAATGGCAAAAAGTCTCCTTTGAGGGGAAGCAGGTTTGTTGCACAAAAATGCCAAATCAAATTTAATTGCCCAACCTTAATTTGCTGGTATGTGATTGAATCCCACCCGAAAATAGTGACAGTCTGGAAGCACCCCTAGTTTGTCTCTGGTGGGGATGGAGCTCGTGGCAAAAGCTTTCTGCTCTCTCCGATGATGAGATGAATCTGTGCTTGGAGACAAGGAGCAGTGCAGGCAAATGAGCATGAAAGGAACAGCTGTGCCCAGGCACCACTTGCCTTGCCTGCCTCTGCTTAACACAGAATGTACAGGGCAGCTATAAGGAGATCATATGTCTGCAGCTTCTCCTTGCTTCTTAGCACCTGTGGATTGGATTGAGCATTGCAGGTAGGCACACTACGGGAAAATGCTGCCGCCGACTTTTTCTCAGAGAATTCTAATAACTGTCCCACTGGTCAACAACTGGCTAGGCTATCCCCCCCTCTTTGGTTGGTTGACAACATTAATTGGACGGATTTTATATAGGTTTAAAATTGCATGCAGTTATACAGGGGATGCACAGTAGATTTCAAAAACCTGGAAGTGTGTGTGGGAGGTTCTGTTTATTCACTGAATAGAGAACAAGTTGAGGAAAAGAGAAGATGGCAGTTGGGGCCTTAAATTATTCACCAGCTCCAGGACTGTGCATTGAGCAAAGAGGGTGAACGATGCAGTTCATTGAGAGGCAGTGATTCAATAACCAGCCCTGAAAAGGATAGTATTACAGCTGGTCATGTGCCATGCAAACGAATGCCTGAATTCATGATCTGGCAGCGCCTCGATGGCTGCTGTGCATATCCAAAACTAATTGTTTCTTTTTCTGAGGTTTCTCTTTTTTCTTGCTATTATCCTACCCATTGAAATTGGTCTTTGTTTTAGACTGAGAGCCCATAGTATAACTTAAGGAGATGAAACTTTATTGGGTGACAGAGTGTATTATAATTGGAGGACCACAGAAAGAGGTTTGAAATTGAAATGTGATGGCTGCATTGGTAGCTGCATTTCAGTGGTGCCACTGCCTTGCAGTAGATCTGATAGCACGTTACGAAAGCAGTAAAAAAATGACATTAGCCTAGACACTGAGTTTGAAAGATAGTGAGGAAATTATTCTTCCTGATTGAGACAAATAAATGCATCCTTTGTTTTCTTGGCATAATATCAGGCTGTATTGTGATAGAATTTTCTTAAAATATGAGTATACCTCTTGCCCAAGATATGAGCACAACTAAGATCAGAGCACCAATGGGAAGAGTTAAGTGACTGAAGCACAAGAAGGAGAAGGACTACCCTGCATCCCAGACTAGCTGTCCTGGCTCCCAACCAGAGAAGCACACTCAGGACTAGAAGACTGGGTTTTGCAAAAAGCTTTGTTCCAGAAGTGTCTTTTAAATTTGCATGGTTCACATGATGTTACCAGCAAACAGAAGCTTTCACACAGTTTCCCCCTGTAAATCTGTACTAACCCAATCCACTGATAATATGAAAAGTGAAGAAAAAAAGTCTCCACTCCATTTCTCTAGTGCTTGCAGACACTTTGCTCCAATGCTTTTAGGTGGATGAGTCAATCGTTCTCCTCTCCATGTCCAATATCTTCAACTCCCTTCTTTCATGTTGCTTCCTATGGGCTGGCAAGCAACTTCTGGTTGCTCTCCTTTGTTCCCTTTTTATGTTGCTGCAAATGGAGCCTTTATTATCTTTTCCCCCTAACTTGTGTGCAAAAGTGTAACACTGCTCAAGCAAAGATTTGTATTTCAGCTATATCCTACCAACCATAGGCATGGAAAACCCAGATATTCACACTTCTGTTTTTTTTGTAAAACCCAGCTGGTAGAACAGACTGAGCATGCTCAGTCACCTAGCAACCAGAGGGAGTGGAAATGTATAATTAGAGGGTGGGGCACAAGGAAACAGTGAGACTAATCCTCCCAGAAGAATGCCTACTTGTGTTAATGGGAAAAAAATGATTGCCAGCTAACATTGAGCAGGACTGCAGATGGTGCAAATCTATTACAAAGGTAAATTCAGTGTATTTCCTATGAAGAAATGCTCCCATGTAGATGAACCCTCAGACCTGTCAGAGATTTCTGGAAACATTTCTCCTGTGTTTTCCCAGCTCCCTCCATTTTATTTATTCGACTTATTAGTCGCTTATCTGGCTGAATTGTCAGCCACTCTAAGCGATGTACAAAGCAGAACATGTAAACATCAAAACATTAAGAGACTAACAATAAAAACTAACAATAACGTAAAAGCAACAAGTTCCAAAAATAATAGGGCTTCTCTCCTATATAGTCCGGAGGTGTAACTACCGATGGAGGTTCCTGGTGTAAGCATTGAACCAGTGTGGCAATAGTTCATTTGCAAGATGTAAAGCAACATCCTCCCCGATCTTAACATCCAGCAACTCCAAGAAAGAGAGGGGCGGGACAACAGGCCCCTCGAAATCAAAACCAACAGGGCAGTTCTCAAGGAAGCCAAGGCAGAGGAGCCAGGGTGTAAACGCGATTGATAACAGGCAAAACAAACAGAGGCCGCATGGCAAAACGACAGCCACCGCAGGGGCGCCTCCCACTCCTCAGAAGTCGAAAGATTATCACAGCAATGTCGTCTTCCTAGGTCAGGCCGCAACACCCGACCCGCCAGTCTCCGGTTCCCGCCTGCCTCTGCGTCCACCCCAGCTCGGCGCTCTCCACCATGAGAGGCGGCGGCGGCGGCCTGATGTAGATAAAGTCTCTGGGACATGCCGGTAGCTAGTGTCCAATTCAGGTCAAATAACAAGGGAGGCAGTATAGAAAGTATGGAAAGAAGGGAGGGGGGCTCCCCCATCTTTCCCATGCACTCCCAAACGTTGCAGCTTCCAGTTGGGGGGAAGAATTACTCTGTAAAAGCCATCTGTAGAAGAGCTCCGTTGACCATAGCTCCCTCGCCCGTAGCCATCTTCCACCTCCATGACATCTGTAACCCCCTCTCCATTCTCCTGATCTTGCGAATGGATCTCCATGGGGCCCATGACACTAACCCTGTGTGGCTAGCAGATAACAGGAGTTTGCTAGCACTCCTCACTGATCTTACAAAGGTATGGAAGGGAATGTATAAGCTAGAGTGCGAAACATGTTCGGTGGGAGAGACCTTTTCAAGCCCCACGCTTCCTCAACTTGCTGGTGAAAAACTAGTAGGATAGTGGCTTCATTGAGGACCCAACTGCACATTATGGTAAACATGTAGTTTTTATTTATATTTATTTATTTATTTATTTGTTAGATTTTTATACTGCCCGACTAGCATAGCTCTCTGGGCGGTTTACAGCAAAATACAGATACATACAATAAGAACCCATAATAATACTACAAGAGCACATATAAGAAAATGAAAAGTCTAAAATCAATTAGAGCAAATTTAAAACTAAATTAAAATTAAAATTAGATTAAAATGCCTTAGAAAAGAGGAAGGTTTTCACTTGGCGCCGAAAAGATAGCAAAGTCGGCGCCAAGCGCACCTCATCGGGGAGACTATTCCACAGTTCAGGGGCCACCACCGAGAAGGCCCTAGTTCTTGTTACCACCCTCCGAGCCTCTCTCTGAGTCGGAACTCGGAGGAGGGCCTTTGATGTAGAACACAGTGTACGGGCAGGTTCATATCGGGAGAGGTGTTCCAGCAGATACTGTGGTCCCGTGCCATGTAAGGCTTTATAAGTCAAAACCAACACTTTGAATCTGGCCCAGAAGCATATTGGCAGCCAGTGCAAGCGAGCCAGAACAGGTGTTATGTGTTCCGACCGCTCGGTCTTCGTTATCAGTCTGGCCGCTGCGTTTTGCATGAGCTGCAGCTTCCAAACTGTCTTCAAAGGTAGCCCTACGTAGAGCGCATTGCAGTAATCCAATTGCGAGGTTACCAGAGCATGTACCACTGATGTTAGGTCCTCCTTGCTCAGATAGGGACGTAGCTGGGCTACCAATCGAAGTTGGTAGAACGCATTCCGTGCCACCGAGGCTACTTGAGCCTCAAGTGACAGGGAAGGATCTAAAACAACTCCCAGACTACGAACCTGTTCCTTTAGGGGGAGTGTAACCCTGTCCAGAACAGGGTGTATATCCACTATCTGGTCAGAGAAACCGCCCACCAGCAGCATCTCAGTCTTGTCCGGATTGAGCCTCAGTTTGTTAGCTCCCATCCAGTCCATTATCGCAGCCAGGCAAAGGTTCAACACATTGACAGCCTCACCTGAAGAAGATGAAAAGGAGAAATAGAGCTGCGTGTCATCAGCGTACTGATGGCAACGCACTCCAAATCTCCTGATGACCGCACCCAGCGGCTTCATATAGATGTTAAAAAGCATGGGAGACAGAACTGACCCCTGCGGGACTCCACATTGGAGAACCCACGGTGTCGAGCAATGTTCTCCAAGCACTACCTTCTGGAGACGATCCGCCAAGTAGGAGCGGAACCACTGCCAAGCAGTACCTCCAACTCCCAAATCCGCGAGCCTCTCCAGAAGGATACCATGGTCGATGGTATCAAAAGCCGCTGAGAGATCAAGGAGAATCAACAGAGTTACACTCTCTCCGTCCCTCTCCCGACATAGGTCATCGTACAGGGTGACCAAGGCTGTCTCGGTGCTGAAACTGGGGCTAAAACCCGATTGAAATGGATCTAGATAATCGGTTTCATCCAATAGCGCCTGGAGCTGGCCAGCAACCACTCGTTCCAAGATCTTGCCCAGGAATGGAACATTCGCCACTGGTCTGTAGCTGTTGCAATTTTCTGGGTCCAGAATTACAATTCATTCTTGTTTTTAAACTTGAAATAACAACTGCTAGAGGTTGTGTGTGTGTGCATGTGTAGTATTCACCTAGGAAGCTGCCTTATGCCGAGTCAGCGTATTGATCCAATTACTTCAGTATGGTCTACACTGACTGGCAGCAGCTCTTCAGAATTTCAGACCAGGGACAATTCCAGCCTTACTTGGAGACTCCAGGGATTGCCAGCTGTCAAATTCTGTTAATCAATATCAAATACAGACACTGAACATTGGGCGAACATTTAGCAAACATTTGAATATTCCAAAAATCTCCAGGTAACATGGAATATCATAGACCCCTGCCCCACCTGGACATGTGGGGGATTGAATCTAGGACCTTCTTAATGCAGAGCAGATGGTCTGCCACTGAGCTAGAGCCATTCCCTAGCACTCCCCCTGTCCTGGCTTCCAACCAAAGAAGCAGACGCAGGACTTGAAGCCTGGATTTTTCTGCATGAAGCCTTATTCCTGAGGTCAGTGCAGGAACACAGTATCACACTCTAGGCTTGAAGCAGGATACAAAAACTGGAGCAGACTAGGTATGTCTCAGGATACAAAAACAGTAACAGAGTAGATATATATCTCAGGAACAAACTATGCGAGGTGGAGATGGCAATATTACGAATTGTCACAACAAACCCAAACAAGTTTCACTACACCTTTATATCAGAGAAATGGGTGGGCACTTTTCTGGCACTGGCATTTTCTAGCCTGCTCTACAAGACAGATGTGCCTTCTGGAAGCATTTACTGTAATTGAAGCTGGCCCTTTCCCCAGCTGATTGAACCCTGAAGGGATTGCTAGCATTTTTCTCTGAACTTGCCTTTTCACTCTGGCCTTGGGTCATTATCATCTGTTTGCTAATGGCCATATCTGGGCTGGGTGCAACTGAAGACTCTTCACTGACCCATTCAGGCAAAAGGAGGGTTTCTGGGCTATTCTCAGCCATTCCATTAGCAAGCCCAGAGGTTTCTGGAGTCATATCCTCCGTGTCTTCTTCATTCCTTTCATCAGGACTGGCAAGATCTTCCCAATCTTGTCAAAAGTTCTCCTTGGGGCGCATGACACCCCATTATTTGTCTCTAGCTTCTAGAACTCAGAGGTACTCTGCCTCTGAATTTGGAGGCTCTGGTCCAGGCTGCAGTTCTATAAGGGCCAACTTGGGAATGTCTAATTGGACTCAGTCAGGTTTACTTCTTAGTAGGCATGTATGCACCATCAGTCATCAAAAGTAGCCTCCATCCAGACTGTTAAAAAAATCACACTGATTGACTTAGGGGTATATTTGGACCCCACTGAGATTTCCAATGGAAAGATGGGGTTACTTTGTACCCCAGAGACCTTTGTTTTTGGCATCACAAGTGTACTTGACACTACCAAAGCACTTTGAGACAAAAAAAAAACTTATTCAGAGGAGTTGGAATTTTCCTGAGCAGTGTACATTGACTCCTCCAGCTTATTGAGTGAACTGGGAATGTTTTTGAATCCCTGTGGCTTCCCCCCCCCCGAAACAGTAAGTGGTAATTGGCTGAAATTTGAGGACATGGTATGGGTGACAGTTTGTGACAATATCCTAGAAGGATAACCCCTGTAGATCTACTTGTGGGTAAATTACACAACAAAGGGCAGGAATTTGCCCCCAAGGCTTCTGGAATGTTTTTGGCCCCCTGTGGTTTTATTGTTTCCAGAAGGAAAACAGAATTTGGGGATGTTGCATGGGTGATAGTTTGTGACAATGTCCTAGAAGGAAACCCCTGTAGGTCTACTAATGTGTAAATGACACACTAAAAGGCACACATTTGCCCCCAGGGCTTTTTGCTGGGGTATTTTTGGATCCCTGTGGGGTTTTTTCCCCAGCAGGAAAATGGTAAGTACTAACGTGATGAAATTAAGGGACATTATACAGGTTAAAATTTGTGACAATGTCCTGGAAGTCAGGATGAAGTTTTTAATAACAATTAACATCTTATTCTCCATGAACCTGTCTGATCCTTCCTTGGCATGGTAAGGTAGGAGAAAGTTAATTAATGAATTACACAAAGACATAATTTCTTGCAGAATATAACGTGTGTGTGTGTGTGTGTGTGTGTACACATATGTTTCAGCAAAAAATTCCATGGAAAAAGGCACACTTCTTTGCATTTGCTGCACCTTGGAAACAGTTTCTATGTGTATTTTTAAAAGGAGCTACAGCGTTTATAGTACACTGTTGAATTAACATGTTCAGGTTAAGAAAGGCAGCCTGAGAAATTAAAATATTTGAAACATAAATCCTGCATGCTAACAACTATCATTATAGAAGCCAGCCAGAATCAACAGACATGACTTGTTTTCTACATGGTTGTTTCTGGAGGCCAGTTCTCCCGTTTTCAGAAAACATCTGTGCAAAGGCAAGGGTGGAGGGAAACCCAGCAGGAATAGAAGCCATCAGTGGTTAGGTGTGTTATAAATACATTATTACTTCACTGTAATGGCATACAGGCCTTGGCTAGACTTCTAAATGACCTCACTAGCTGTCAACCCTTGACTCGTTCGGTGAATGAGCATTCAAGATGCAGGAGTCTACGAGTACTAGCTAGTAGATAAAACAGGAGGAATCCACAATCGTATTTGGCAGTAATTCCCTCTGACAAAGAGAGTCTTGAGCCATATGAGAGATAAAGGATAGCGACAGAATTGCACAACACGCACATATTCATTCAAATATATAACCTTATGCAACCTTTCCAGATAGTTTTAGTACTGGAAGATTTCTTGAAAGACGGAGGGGAAAACCTATAGCCTTCCAGATGTTGCTGGACTCATCCCTGAACATTTGGCCATGTTGGCTGGGGATGATGGGAATTAAGAGTCCAACAACATCTGGAGGGCCACATGTTTCCCATTCCTATCTTAAAAGTTCATGGAATGGACTGTGAAAGACCAAAATTGTGTTTACATTTTTTACACATTTGTAGGACAGTACAATATCTCAGAGAGGAGGTCAGGTCTCCTGCTCCCCTGGTGCATTCACTATAGCTGCCCAATTTCCCTGCTTTTTAAAGTTTGATACAAATATCTCTTGGCTATAGGTACGTTCTTAAACTGCAAGAGTTTTTTCCCCTATTAGTGAATTTTATCTGTGCATGGTAAGCTAGTTTCTACTCACACTCATATATCCCTCTCTATCTGCCATCCAGGGAACCAAAAAGCATGATCAGAGTCCAAGGCAAAACCACCAGGAGCATATGAAGTAGGGCAGCTGAGGGTGTGGGCTGGAGTGAGGGAGTGTAGCCTGAGGAGAGGGTGTGAACTGAAGAAGTTACTGTAAACCACCTAGAGAGGTTCGGCTATGGGGCGGTATACAAATACAATAAATAAATAAATAAATCCCAAGGGCCAGATAGAGAGGCTTGGAGGGCTACCTTTGGCCACCAGGTCTGCGGTTCTGCACCCTTGCTCTAGGCCAGCCTTTCCCAACCAGTGTGCCTCCAGATGTTGTTGGACCACAGTTCCCATCTTTCCTGGCCATTGGCAATACTGGCTGAGGCTCATGGGAGTTGTGGTCCAACAGCATCTGGAGGCACACTGGTTGGGAAAGGCTGCTCTAGACAGTGGCTGAGGGACTGGCAATATTCAGTTCCATAAAAAAGTTGACACCCTCTAGATGTTATGAAGCAAATGTGCAAATTTATTATAAACTGGTATTTACATAGTACATACAACATCTAAAGGAGATGAAAAGTTAAAGGGTAGAGTCTTGATCTTTTTTAACTTGAAAATTGCATCAGGGCCACCAGCCATCTGAACTAACCAAACAAATCTTGTAGACAGGTTGCACTAAATTGTTTCATGCAGCAGGGTTGCATCACAAAGCACAATACTAGTCTGGCGCTGCAGGGAGGGACATCATTCCACCATTGCAGCAGAAAAGGTATATGCAAATATTCAAGGTACCAATCAATGAACAACCTTGCTCCTAACTGATCGATACATTCTTAATTCACCCATTTGAATTTTATATACTTTAATATAGGTGATATTTCGAGAAAAATGGATACAGAAATTTCTCTCCAGTCAGTAAAGGTAAATCTTTTAAAAGTTGGGAAATCAGCTGAAGCAGCAGATGTGCATAGAGGGTTGATGATGCCAATGTAAACACCTTTTCAGAAGAGACTGAATATTAAACTAAATTTATATATCCATTAATCACATCAATTAACTGATTAATGTTTTACATTAGGGATTATTAAAATTAGTATTCAGTATTAAGGACAGAGATAAAGTTTAATAAAGTTGTTTTGTTTGGGTATAGGTTAGTTCTTAAACCACAAGGGGTTTTTTTGCCTATTAGTGAATTTCTCAGCTTTTTAATCCGGGGGGTAAGAAATGGGATCCTGTGCAAGTTTACTGAGAATGGAGCAATCATTTCCATGCTTATTGAGTTCAATGGGATTTACTCCCCTACAATCATGCTTAGGATAGGTGAAACTGACCAGGGGGGGATGGGGAGAGGGGGAGAAGAGGGAGGAGGAGAAGGGCAGAAGGGAGGAGGGGGAGGGCAGGTTTGATCATTTGCATACTAATTGGGTTCAATGGGATTTACTCCCATGCATTCATGCTTAAGATAGGTGAAACTGACTTGGGGGGGCAGGGAAGGGGAGGGAGGGCTGGAGTGGGTAGGGGAGTGGGTAGAGGAGGAGGTACAAGGAAGAGAGGGAGGAGAGGAAGAAGGGAGGAGGGAGGAGGGGGAGGGGAAGGAGGGAGGGAGGGAGGGGAAGGAGAGGAGAGATGGGGAGGGGAGCAGAAAGGCAGGTATGATAATTTTCATGCTTATTGAATTCAATGAGATTTACTCCTATGCAATCATGCTTAGAATAGGTAAAACTCACCGCAGGAAAGGGGAAGGGGGAGGGAGGGGAGAGGGGAGGAGGGGATTATAAGGGGAGGGGGGAGGGAGAAGGAAGGGGGAAGGAGAGAGGGGGAAAGAGAGGGGGAGGTAGAGAGGGGGGAAAAGGCAGGTATGATCATTTGCATGCTGTCTGAGTTCAATAAGATTTACTCCCATGGAATCATGCTTAGGACAGATCAAACTGACCTGATGGAGGGGCAGGGAGGGGCGAGGGGGAAGAGGAGGGAAGGGGAGGAATGTGAGGGGTAAGGAGGAAATGGGAGGGGAGAGGGAGGGAGGGGAGGAGATTGGGTGAGTCGGTGGGTACTGGGCAGAGTGAACATGAACAATATCATTGGTTTTCAGGGTTTCCTCCACCTTTTTATTCTACAGCAGACACATGTAGTCTCCCATCCAAATTTAAACCTAAGCTGTCCCGCAGATATTTATTTCACTTTAGACAGCCATGGCTTCCCCCAAAGAATCCTGGGAAGTGTAGTATGTGAAGGGTGCTGAAAGTTATTAGGAGACGCCCTATTCCCCTCACAGAGGTACAATTTCCCAAAGAGGAGCTGGCTGTTAAACCACTCTGACCACTGGAGCTCTGTCAGGGGAATAGGAGTTTCCTAACAACTCTTAGCACCCTTCACAAACTACCATTCCCAGGAAGCCAGGGCTGTTTAAAGTGGAATAAATGTCTGGCATGGGTGTGGCCCTGATTAGCCAAGCCAACAGCTGTTAGTCTGGTTTTTGGAACACTGACAGTTGGTACTTACTGAGCATGCCTGCGCTATCATAGACTCCAGTGTTACATTTCTTAAATCAGCCAGGCATTTTTTTTACTTTTAAACTGCAGAAGATGAAGGTCAGAGTATGGGGCAAGGTCAGTAATAGGATTAAAGGTACTCCATGAACATGGCTGATTTTTAATTAATTTCAACAAATTATGAGAACTGTGACAGAAAAAAAGTCCAACAGGGTCTGGATTTCCCCCCCTTGTTTTACACTCTGAGTGTTTTGTGTATTGCCATGAAAACCTAGGGTTATTAAGCAAGTATTTCTGAGTTCAGGACTATACATGTTTTAAGATTATTTCAAAATGAGTTTATAAGAAAGCAGCAGAATGATATGGGGGTATTTTCAATTTAACATGGCAGAATGCGAAAAATCCATGCTGGCTATAGTATACAGGCACTCTCATGGCTGTATAATTTACATTTGTTGCTTTTTTGCCTCTGGCCCGATCTACTACTGGCAGATGGGAATGCAGCTCTTTGTCTGAAAAAGGTGTCTTACCCCTTGTCTAGGGAACAGTCAGATTCACTCCCCCCCCATAATATAAACATTGGCCATCCTTGACAAAACTGCACCCAGTTAAGTATCTGCAAATAAGCTTCTGGAATCCAAGCCATGAAACACTCGCTAAACCCCAGCTGATGGTGGCTGGCTAAAAATTATTGGGATAGCAGCAGGCAGGCAAAAGGAGTTGTGTGTGCCCTGTTATGGTCATGATCAAAATTGCTGTTTTGAATCTTCTATCTGCATGGGCAGGAAATCCCCCATGGGTGCCCATTGCAGAGACAACAGGGGTAACCTCCCTTTGCCTGCCTGCTGCTATCCTAATAATTATTAGCCACCCACCATCAGCTGCTATTTGCATTTTTAAAGGTGCATGTTGAATGCAAAGACACATTTAACATCATATCCAGTTTGACCCTAAGACTCATATTGTATAAGCACAAACTGGAAAACATTAACTGTGAATAGGTCTGCTGAACGCAGAATTTAAGTGTTTAACCATGTACTTAAATCCGATTGACAATCACAAGGTTTAAATTCATTCAGTCGTAGTTGTCTTGCACCCAAAATAAAAACCGAAACCAGTTTGGATACATGGCAGTATATCCTGCTTAGTTTGCCCAATGGTATGAACACAAAGCAATTGTGTGTGTATGTGTGCACACACACACACACATGCTGAGAATTGTGGACTCTCTTAGGTCAATGTTAAGCACATATAAAATATTTATATACCTCTATCATCTGAGATACCAGATTGGTTCACAGGGATACTCCTATTAGCACCTATTTAACATAAGCTTAAACCTTCCATTAACCCTTTAACTTTGGTGGGATCATGCCCTTGACTATGAGCCCACATAGCCTAAATCACATAATATTTGTTTCATGCCCTACAGGGCAATTTGCATGGCAGAACTATCCCATTTTATCTTCAGAACAACCCTGTGAGATAAGCTGTTCTGGGAGATATTTTCTCAGTGAGCTTCATAGCCAAGCAGAAATTTGACTTTAGGACTCCCTAGCCCAGGGGTGGGAAATCACAGGCTCAGGACTGAATGTGACCCTCTGGTCCTCTCTCTTTGGCTCCAAGGCCTCTCTCTAGGCCATAAGCTACTCCCAGGCCACACTCCTCACGGCAGGCCTATATCCACGAGGGGCAAATGGGGGAACCTCCCCTCCTAAAGCTATGCTTCCTCCCCTCCAGATGTTTTTTGGGAAAACTGTCTTTTTAATTTGCGACATAGACTATGACAACCTCCATTTAAAGAATGATAGTGTGTTTTAAGAACAGGAGAAGTTTAAGAATAGGACCCTCTGAAAAATTCATTGAATAAGACAAGGCAAGTGCACAGCAAAAGCCTCATCTGGAAAAGCCCCCCAAATTAGGGTTGCCAGGTCAGAAGCATCCCAAAACCTGAGATTTAAGGGGCGGGCCCAAGTGATGTCACGGGGCGGGACCGAGTGATGTCATCAAGCATGATACATTAAGCATCAACCACAGTTGCTTGGAGCGTACAATTAAAAATATCTGATTGGAAATCAAGCTAGAAATCTTAGCTAAAACATGGAGCCTGGGTAGGGAACATTTAATCTAGCCTACTTTCTTTCCGCAAGAAGGGTTTAAGTGCCTTCAGGCCAGGCCAGTCACCAGAAGGCCACTGTAGGAAGAAAGGAGCCTAGTGTTGTGGAGATGTTAGATGGGAGCATTTGGGAGTAAAGATGGATGCCCCTGAAGGCTGCAATTCTAGACACACAAACTAAGGGACTAAGCCCCCATAGAACTCAACAGGACTTGCTTCTGAGTAGCTGTAGTTTGGATTGTGCTGTTGGTAAAGCTTGACTAGGGATCCTCTGCAAAGACATCCATATCCAAGCAGGGTTGGAAACCCCCTGCCTGGAATGCGCTGCCCTCATCTTTTAATGTGGCTGCTCCTTCACTCCAGAAAGAGGTCTGAGAAATGAGTAAGAGTAAGAAGATTCTCTACCCTTTCTGTCTGCATAGATGGCCTCATCCTTCCCCTGCGCCCAGCAGAAGCTCTGGGCCAGGTGGGACACAGTGGCATCTCATAGAGGACACCCTCCCCTTTCCTGGGGTGTCTGATTTGTCCTGGCCCAGAGCAGAGTTTGGGGTGGGCACCCCCAGTTACTTATTTTTCCTGTATGTCTTTTTCTGCTTTGATTTTGCATAGATGCCCTCATCCTTCTCCTGCACCCAGCAGAAGCTCTGGGCCGGGCGGGATGCACTGGCATCTTGTAGAGGACACCCTCCCCTTTCCTGGGGTATATGATTTATCCTGTCCCAGAGCAAAGTTTGGGGTGGGCACCCCCAGTTACTTATTTTTTATGATTTTATGACATCATTATGTATTTATTATAATATCAAAAGCCTGATGATTTTGATTGCATAAATGTATTGTTATTCTTGATGGGGAGAGTCCCCCGGTCACAGTGATATATCATACAGGGTACCCCAACATATATTTTGGGGTTCAGAGACATGTTAAGTTTGGTTTGAAGTTGCTGTAGTTGTCAACTCCTTTTTTAGTGTTTTGAACTTTCAAGCAAATAAGGAACTGGGAACTACAAACCAACTTCAGCGTCGTATAAGTTAAATAGATTAAACAGTCATGGGGGGGCTGACATTTTGGTGTATATCTCGGGAACCAGACCACCTAGAAACTTAATTTTTTTAAAACTGAAGCTAAGAGTCCGGAGATTAAGGGGTGCTAGCTGGAGAGCCAGAGGGGCCCCCCAAAAACCGGAGACTCCGGCCAAAAACCAGAGACCTGGTAACTCTACCCCAAATTCTGCTCACTGAAGACTTTTGCTAAGGGTGGATTTATCATAATCACAATCACCCTATTATTACTTACATGATCCTGAAAAAACAGCCTGTATAGTAAAATGAACTTTAAAGAGTTAAATATTAGAACTTTGTAATATGGGCTAGAGTTAGACTTCACTCCTTGAACGTTCCCTTGCTCTGCTTTTCAGTTTCAGTTTCAGTTGTATTCTCTACCCAGACAGCAACAAAAAAATGTTTCTTTGCCTGCAGTAAAAAGCGTTTGTTTATTCTGCAGTTATTATTATTAATATTATTATTAATTAGTACAGTGATATTGGGCACTTAGTGCTAAAGGGTGAAAGACAAAAATAACTTAAAGTGATCTGAAAATATGGCTTGCATAAGTTACCCTCATTATATTCACAATCATAGTGGCTATTTTTTCTTCTTTTTCTTGAGTACTTGATGGCAAAGAATGAAAATAGAAATATTGCTGTGTACACTACCAGGTAGCTGGCTGGCTTCCTAGGCTGTAGCTCAGGCCTAATTTCTGATTTTCCCAATATGTGCAGCTCAGTGTGAGGCCTTTTCAGGTTTCTGTACAGAAAAATCAACCCAGCAATCAGTTAAAAAAAAAATCCAGTTACTTTCCACAATTAGTTTCCAATTGCTTAGTTAGTCCTTTATATAGGAGCCAGTTAAAAAGTTTTCCCTTGATTGTCCAACAGGAAGAAAAAACTAAAAGTCAGAAACAAGACTAGAAGGAGGGACTCTCAAGGAAGAGTTAACAAGCACACCTTAAAGTATTTATTTTGTCTCTGCCCTTCCCTAAACTTGTTGTATGGACAAGTTTGTTTTTCAGGTGGAATCCAAAACTGAGATCCCTAATGCAGCATCAAAGCCAAGCTCAGGGGCTCACTGTCATTATCAAAGAAGCTCAGTTCATGAAGGATCAGAACACAGGGACAGACCACAAGTGAAAGGGGACTGTAGCTATAGGCAAAGTCAAGCTTCTGAGTCGGATATTCCTGCGGATCTCTCAGGAAAAGGGTGAGATAATTCAACAGATTAAACTCCATTCATGTTAACACACTCTCTGGATAGAGGAAGAGTGAGAGGGGAGGTCACTGCTTTTCCTTTCTCCTGTCCTGGCCCTTGTGTCCTCTCCACCAGTGTTTGTGTGTGTGTGTGTGTGTGAGAGAGAGAGAGAGAGAGAGAGAGAGATTGGCTGGTGCTATGCACCTGTCCCCGCAGAATGCCCCACCTAGAAATGCAGCTGCCCCACCTAACAAGGAAGGCTGGCAATAGGACTGCCTCACAGAACCTCCTCTTCTCCCTTCTTGAGTGTTTAACTGTTTAACAAAGTGTTTAACAAAGCCCCTTGTTTGCTTGGATGGAGAGGTGTGTGTGTATGTATAGAAACCTCTGACATTTGCATTGCTGGAATGGGGCCTACTGTACAAAGGTCAGAGTTGCATCCATTGCTCTGCCCGCTTTGACTCTGACCCCATACACCCCTCGCATACACCCCATACTCTGGCCCCTTACACCCCAGAACATTATCCACAAAGGAATGTCAAGCACTCCATTCACTATGCTACATTTGTAGTCCAGCACTCTATCCAATATGCTACATTCATTCTCTCTAGTCCAGTGCCCTCAGTAGTCATCTAAGGATTGGTGTGGGGACAATTTAGCATAATTTACCTGGCACACAGTGATGTGCTGCTCAAAGGCAAAGCCATTTCTGGGTGCCTTCTGAGTGCAAACATATTCCATAAAGCCAGGCCTGCATGTTTTGAATGCCCGTTCAGTGTGATGAATAACAGTAATTGTTTCGCTTGCTCTGCCTTTGTGCAGCTTCCAGCTGGCAGGACACAGGGCCTGTGACATATGACACTCCAGCTGGATCCACATGTTGTTCCAGGACTGCACCACATCCACTTCAATTAATTTACTCTTTTTGATCAACAGTTGAACTGCTCAAGCAAAGTGTCGTTTACTTTTTAGATCGCCCATCAAACTCTCAAAGTAAGTTCATCAGATTACACATAGTATGCATGCTCACTAGTTCCACAAGAATACTTATTTTGCTACTTTTGAGGGTTTTTTAAAAAGCAAACAGCTTTATTCATTATTCTTTGTAACTTGCAGTGCTGCTTCAACTTCATTAAACCCAATGCAATAAAAAGCTATATTCCTAATTGAACATGTCTATTGTTTTTTCCACTGAATACACATAATTGCAAGACAATTGCTTAGTATTTAATCAAGGGACATTAAAATAGTAACTAACAGTGACGTCTTGGGTACTTATGGGAAAGAGGGGGGAAAGTGTGATTTGAGCTTTCTGTTCAGACTACTGAGGCATAAGTATATGGTCACTGAAGTTAAAATGAAAACTCATTTGTACGGACCAGTCCAATACATGTTTTCTCCAAAGATTGCAGCCTAACAACTTGATAGTGTGCTGTGCACACTTGGGACTAAATCCTGCTAAACACAGTGTGAGTTATTTCTGGGTCAATATGCTGCTGCACAACTGCTATCCTTATCATACTTTCTAAGAAATAAATCCTATCAGACTTAGTAGGACATGCTCTGAAGGGAGCGAGTGCAGGACTGGGCTGTTAAAGAACGATGATGTACAAGCTGCAGCATCATGCAAGCAGAATTTCTGGAAACCTCATTTCTTTCAAAATATGGCCTGCACAAAACTCAGGGAAGTAATGCACAGATCATTGAGAAATGTTTTTATGGTACCTGACCAAGCACAAGAAATTCAAATCAAGGGAGGGTTCTCTGCTCAGGGAAAGAAGCACCACCGGTCTTCTACAGACAGGCAAGAACTGAACAGAATGAAAACCTGCACCCTAACCTTTAAATCAGGGGCAACCAACGTGGTGCCCTACAGACACATAATCCTTGACCATTGGCCAAGGTGCTGGGGCTGCTGGGAGCCACAGTCCAGCAACATCTGGAGACAGGAGCGGCTGAAGTAGTGAGTCAATGCTGCAGGGCTGCCTTCCTACTTACCTGGATGGTGCAGATGCAGGTTCAGGGTGGCAACAAGGTTGGAGCTGTGCATGTGCAGCAACAGAAGAGCCATATTGGCTCCATCATGTGCCCACACAATCCCAACCTCACCACTGCCTTGCCCTATGCCTGTATTGTCCGGGTAAGTGGCAGCAAAACTGGTGTCAGGAAGGTGGCTCCATGGCACCGCCCCACCCTGCCAGCCACTCCTGTCTGACGGGCACCACTTTGGCAATTCATGCTTTAAACCCTTAACAGATAGAATGTGTTCTGTGCTAAATGTCATTTCCTCATTCTAATGGGGTGGAAGGGAGAGAACACATCAGCAACACCTGCCTCAGTAACAACAATCTGTGTCTGGTTGTGATAATCTTCAGGGAAAATGAGGAAAGAGTTTTATGACAGAAAATTAGGCCTAGTTTTGTGCAATGAGAAGAATCTGACAATTAAATATCTAATTATATTGGCACGGTGTAACCGGTGTGCAGAACACTGAGAGATTAATCAAACATGAGTGAACCTCACATATCCTGATTCCACCACCCCCAGCACTCTTTGAGATTTATATTCTTTGCCTGCAATGTTGTCTTTGTGATCAGATTGTCACCCAGCATGGGAATGTAAACAGCATGTCCAACTGAAGTGTAATGATGTCAAACGATAATACAATCAATGATTGTTCACTTAAAGAAAGAGATGCTTTTAATGAGAGAGAGAGAACCTAAAAACAGTTGTATCAATCGGTTAAAAACAACAACCAGAATCTACATTACCTCTCGACATTCTTTCAAAATTGGTTCAGTATTTCATAGCCATTATTTGACATCTCTAGAACAGTGTCCCACAAATATTGTGGCACTATTTTATTATCACACTTACAACCATTCAGCGTGGTTGACCACATGGACGCATCCAATCAGCTGTATAGCACCAGACCTACTTTAGCCTTGACACTCCCCAAGACTAGATCAGCTGCACTTAGGGTACTTCAACAAATGACTTTTTTTATTGAGTAGTTTCCTATCAGTATCCAAACAGTCACAGGGAACCTATAAAGTATTACACCAAGATGAAGCCGTAGCAGGAGGCTGGGGAGGGAGAGAAAATGCGTAGCTGTCCTCTGTTGTAAGACATTCCTTACAGGGCATTGCAGTTGGAAGATAGGAAGAGAGATCTGCCCCTGCCATTCACTTCCAGATTAGATTGGATCCAGCCCACTATGTTGGGGAGATGGGGGGAGACCTTTCCCTGTTTTATGCAACTTTGCATAAACATGACATTTCAGTCTGTCTTACAGCCTACTTTGTTGCAATAGCCACAGCATAATAGGTAAAGTATTGCTATAGTAAGATGGTTAAACAGGTTTCTGAACCTGGTCTTAGCCTTAGCCTCCTACTGTCACCTTTTTCTTTTCTTTTCAGTGCCAAGACTCAGGCTTGATCACACCCTCAGCAGAGTCACCAAGGATGCTAGCTCAAAATGCTGGAGCGTGTGGGGGCGGGATGGGGGACAGGTACTTACTTCCACATGTGGTGGACATATCCAGTCATCCAGACATTTTGGAATAAAGCATTCCATGAAATTGGTCTCATTACGAGGCACCAAATAACACCTGATCTGCTTGTGGCCCTCCTTTCAATATTCCAGGAAGACAGCGAGGCTGTACACTTCAAAGAGTTATTGGTCTCCTTTTTGGTAGAGGTTCATATTGTTTGGCACACTGCTGGAAACAGGTTGACCATGACTTAATAAAGGAACGGTATCAACAAATCTGGGCAACAGCCCTTATGGAGGAACTCACCCAACAAAGAAAATGACATAATCCTTTGAATGAAGGCACATTTCACATGAAATGTTTTACATTTATTAGCTATATGAAAGAACATTATTGGAGTCCTCCCTCTACCCATTATTCTCTGTGGAGGGATTTTTTCAGTTGAATAACCCTGGAACCATACTTACTACCTCTTCTTTGTACCTTACCCTAACATGCCTGATATTTCTTCTTTTTGTCATTCAAATGTCATGCATAAGTATAAGTTAAATAATGATGTATTATAATAAGGATGTTGTTCACATACCCCTCTTCTCTTTTAGCAGTGACTTATGCTGATATCTCTTTGTTCTCCAACCTCTCTCCTATCCCCTCTTCCCTTTTTTCTGTTTCTATCTCTTTTTTCTCTTCTTCCCACCCTCCTCATTATTGTTGCATTAATTTATTGTTTGATTGTGGTGGGGTTGTTTTCCTTGGATACTGGACATCATGATTTGTCATTTTATGTATTTGAAAACCTGTACAATAAACAATTTGTTTTTTTTTAAAAATCTCAGGCTTGAGAGCCCTTATCTTAGTGGTAACAGAAAAGTACTCTCTGCCTGCAGGAAAAAAAATGCAATATTACTTCACATTGTTCAAGTCTGAGTCTTGGCACCTTTGCTAAGGCTAACCCCAGTCTCAGAAACCCATTTAATTTATTTTTGTGATTCCCTGTTCCATTAGAGTGACAAACATGTATTGAAAAGTCTTGGCTACATTGTGTAGAGTTGCACAAAAAACCAGAAAAGGGTTTTCACAACAACACAGTGGGGTTGCATCCAGACATGCCTTTCTATGGATGGAAGGGGCTCCAATCCAGTGGAGGCTCTCAACAGATAAAGGGAGAGATGATTTTTGCCAATTTCACCTTCCTTTATAGCCCCCTCACTGTTTTGGCACACCCCCTCCCAATCCTTCAGAGGGGCGGAAGAAGGAAGGAGGGAAGAGCAAAGATTGTCGCTCCCTTCTTCCTCCAGCAGGAATTTGGAAGAGCTTTCCACAACGTCTGGACCCAACCCGTATCTAGAACATGCTTGGTCAGTTTTATTATATCCAAAGAAGCTGAAGTCACAATTTACCCACAGCATTCTGATGTTTTTTCATGTGTTTATGTCTATACTGCTGTAAATGATAAAAGAGTCACCGCCTACTGGCAAACTGAGAAGTAGGGAGGAGAGGTTTGCAAGCATTGTCATGTCTGATACTGGCCTCCTGCAGGGTATCACTTCACCCCTTTATTTTTTGGTGCTTTCTTTTGATACCACGCGTTATGTATACATTACATGCGTTATTTTATATTGTAAGCTATTGGGGGGGAGGGAGATGCCCTCTTGTACCTTTTGAAGCACAATGCACATTGATGTTGCTATATGAGCAAGCAAATAGATGCTTTGAGACCACTTTTTCCTCCAGCATCACTTTCTGGACATTAACAATGATATTTAAATTCAGATCTTCTTCCTGGGTCTATTTAAAAAAACTCTCTGTGATGCCAGAATGGAAAGACTGCTATTATTCTTTCTATAGACATTTGGCTAGCTAAAATCTGAGATATGGCATCCACGGTTAAACTAACAAATTTAATCAAGGTAAGACAGCGTAGACAACAAGAAAAACGGCTTTACAGAGAGATGGACCTTGTTTATTTCGTACTGGAATAACAATGTGTAAGATTCCGCAAACCAATATTTGTTATTGGGAGAAGCTTAACTGTTAAGGGTGGAGAGAACAAAAGGAAAAATGAGTTGGGGAAAGATAATTGATGTGTTTATTTATTTACTTCTTTACTTATTTTTTTCTTTTGGTGAAGTAGTATTTAATTCTAATAAAGTATTAATTTATGATGGAATTGGTAATAAGACAGATGAAATTATTATTATAAATCATATATGAAACTCTATGTATTGATATAATTATTATGTAAGTATTCTTTAGATATCACAATGGCATTTATGACTGCCTATGTTGGCATATTTTTAGCAGTAATTATAGAAATCATAGAAGAGTTGGAAGGATCCTACAATGCCATCAAGTCCAACCCCCTGCTCAAACAGGAATCCAAGTTAAAGCATACCCAATAGGTGGCTGTCCAGCTGCCTTTTGAAGGCCTCCAGTGTTGGAGAGGCCACCACCTCCCTAGGTAATTGGTACCATTGTCGTACCGCTCTAACAGTTACATTTTTCCTGATGTTCAGCTGAAATCTGGCTTATTGTAACTTGAGCCCATTATTCTAGGATGATTGAGAAGAGATCCTGGCCCTCCTCTATGTGACAACCTTTCATGTACTTGAACAGTGCTGTCATATCTCCCCTCAGTCTTCTCTTCTCAAGGCTAAACATGCCCAGTTCTTTCAGTCTCTCCTCAAAGGATTTTGTTTCCAGGCCTCTAATCATCCTTGTTGCCCTTCTCTGAGCTTGTTACATTGGTTCATTATATTGTAATGTATTGTATTAAAACCTCTTTAATAAAAAAATGAAAAATGAAAAAATAAAAAAAATTAAAATCACTCTGTGGCCAACTTTGGCCCACTCTATGTGGAGGGGGGTATACATTTTGCTCCATAACCTTTTTAATCTTAGTTCAAGTGTTAGGAAAGAAATGTTTTAAATGCCATTTTAAAATATGATAGCACCTTAAAACTTACCATCATCATCATCATTACATTTTACTTTATTTTATTATTTTCATTTATATCCCACCTTTTTCCCAGAAGGCAGCTTACAAAAATTAAAACAATTTCAGTTAAAAACATATAAATAAAACATGCAGAAGTTATAATTAAAATGTAATTAAACTATAATATTAATACCATTTAAAGCATAGGGGTTAAAAAGAAACACAAAATACAAATCAGCAAAAACAACACCCTGCTTAATCACCCTTGCAGTCAGTTCCCAAAAGCTTGGTGGAACAGAAAAATCTTCACCTACCAAAGGAAGGACCGCAGGGAGGGAGCCAATTGAACCTCCCTAGGAAGGGAGTTCCAGAGCCTGGGAGCAGCCACTGAGAAGCCACTCATTCAAACAGTTTCTTTTCCCCGGGCAGCTTCTGATCCAGTGGTACTTTCTGAGCAACCTTGGCAGAGGCATGGAACCCAATGCTCATAAGACCCGCCAAGCCAGAGAACCTTTAAATGAGATCGAAACAGATGTATCCCCACGTGGTAAGTTCTGTAGGTTCTGCTTTTCCTTTCTCTGCAACAAGCACAAGGTTTATTTGGATTTGGGGAGAATGTCAGCACAGCCAGGAGCCTACGCAACCAGGAGCCTAAAGAAGTCTTCCCTAAGGAAAAGACATGGGACGCTGCAGAGAACCCCAGTACATCTGGGACCTGAAATAACCCACTATAGTCCTAAGACACCTAGTCTCATGGGCATCTCACCTGGCCCCTCCTGATAGCCTCTCCAATCACATCCTGCACCCTGCCTCAACCCTTGATTCTGCCCCTTGGCCTCTTGGACTTCAAGACCAAAAACAGCCAAAAAGTTGGCATAGTAGTGCTCTTTCCCCCCCCTCCAGATACCTGTTTAAACTCGTGCCTGGCAAGGGCGTGAGCCCAAGGGCAAAAGAGAAAGGGTTCTCATCCTGCAGCTCTTAGCACAAGATTCTGGCCTATAAGGCATTAACGGAGTGTGCCAGCTTACTAGTGGGGAACAAAAGTATAGTTGCTGGATGGTTTCAACACGATGCGTCTTCAAATCTCTGTCCATGGACATGTAACTTGTGCTGCTGTAGATCACTCTGTGCATTATCCTCAAGGATGGTGCTGTTATGGGTGTTGTGTGGGGGGTGGAATGATTGTGAGTGCTCCCTGGTGAGAGGAGGGAGCTCCAGGGGTGGGGAGTGTGTAGTCTTGCCCCACCTTTTGGTGAGAGTGTAAGTTGGGGGGGTAGCAGGAGAAGTGGGAATGATACTGGGTGGGATTATTATTTATTTATTGTATTTATATACCACCCCATAGCTGAAGCTCTCTGGGCGGTTTACAGTAACTAAAAACATTAAAAACAAATATACAAATTTAAAACACATCTTTTAAAAACAACTTAAAACACAATTTAAAACAATTTAAAAACACATGCTAAAATTTCTGGGAGAAGAGGAAAGTCTTGACCTGGCGCCGAAAAGGCGCACCTCATCACGGAGATCTTTCCATAATTTGTTTTGTCTTCCTGGTATATTTGTGTTTTAATCTGTTAGTAGTGATTATGATTTATTATGTTAGTTATTTTACATTATATTAATGTTTAAGATTTTTTTAAAAAAATGTTTTGTATTGTCTTAAATGTGTAATTTGGTTCTTACGATGTTTATTGTTAATGTTAAGATGTTAATGTTTAAGATGGTTTCTTTCCTGTATTGTTTTAAATGCGTAATTTGGTTTGATTTTGTTTCCAACACTGTAAACTGCTTAGAGGCTTTTTTCAAGTATGAAGCAGTATACAAATTAAATAAATAAATAAATAAATAAAATTTGACTACCAGAAGGCTCCTTGGCCCTTGGGAGGAAGTTGTACTCAGGAGACGGGATAAGTCACACAAAGGGGGAAATGTGTCCCCCAAAAAAGGGGGCATAGATTTGTACCACACTGCATATGCTCATGTTTACATACTGATGCCAACACAGAAATAATTACCAAAATAGAAATATAGTACATCTCACCATAGTGGGAAAAACTGTGACCTGTGTGCCTGTTTATGGGCGACTACAAAGGCCCCAAATCTACCTTTTTATCGTTCTTTTTCTTTAAACAAGACAGCCCTTCAAATACAGGACTGTAAAGTAGGACAAGTGGCCACCCTATGGAGTCAGCAGTGAGAAATGACCCAGCAGATGACCAGGAAGGGGGAGGGGGCTAGAGCTCCCTATAATTATATATGTTCCAAGAAAGTAGAAAAGAAGAAATGTAGCATGTTGTGGAGGGAGAGGCAAGAAGATGGAGAAAAGCAAAGGGAAAACTTCTGCCTACACCCTGGTGATGTATTTCTGGGGGCCCTGTGCAGAATGTTCTTCAAGGAGGTTGTGTCCCAAAGTTCTCTTAGTCAGCCCCTCCCATGCTTGACATAAAGGATCAGCTCACACCTACAATTAGCCTTTGCACTACAAGTTAAGAGGGTGCATTTATATTGGCAGTGGCACTTTATGAATCACCTGACTGAGAAACCACAATATATGACTGTGTCTGTTTGGTGCCATTTTCCACAATATTCTTCTCTTGATACCTGCATCCAAAGATGGTTGGGTAGTGTTTGGATGTCTGAACCAGTCTGGGCATAAAAAACATTGTCCATATGCACTGTTTCCATAACAGACTTAGGCCTATCACATACCCTGTTGGCATTTAAATGTTTTAATTTGTTTTTTAAAATGTGATGTGCTTTGTGCCTATAAATAAAAATATCACCAGTGAGATCTGACTTCTGTAAAATATTTTATTCCCGTGTGACATGTGTCTGTCATTATGAAGAACACTTAGAGGTTTGTTTTAAATCCAGTTGCATACACACACAAATATACATATGCATATGTACGTATATATGCAGTCTTGGTTCAGTTGAAGAGGGAAAGAGTTATAAAGTTTGGGCTTTTTCCCATGGTCTGGGCTTTTTCCATGAGCCCTTTGAGATTTTGGTTTGTGGGATCATGTCAGTTTGCATATATTCACACCTGTTTTGTAGGACTTCAAGTGGGACTCAGTGTTGGCTGTGACTCAATAGAATTTTGATCTCAAGGACTCCAATTTCCCCTTCTCATATTATCCTATCCACATGAGTCAAAATATGAGCTGACTGTGAAGTTGTTCTGGGTCAGTAAAAGAGAGCAAATTCTCTCTACAGTTGGCTTCACAAAGCTATGTAATAGTGCTGGAGCAAACATTTTAATGACACATTGAGCTGTACCCACTGATTGTCACTATATCACCTTGGACATGGAAGCTGCAGTAGTTGTTGGCTCTGGTCCACCTAAAGTTAGTTGTGTTAAGAGTCCCACTGAAATCAGTTAGTCTCTTAAGTTAGTTACAACTGACTTGTTCCATCAATTTCAGTTGGATTTGGTCATGACTAATTTGCAGGACTGTGGCCGCTGAGATACACACAAGAAGGCAGATTTATGAAGACAAAGGCTGAGTACGCACAACATTTTATTCTAGTATCAATGGAGAGTGAATTCCTGTTTTTTCTACCTAGTTCACACACACAATCTAGAGTTATTGCATGTTTTTGCCACTGAAAAGCACTTCTTAACAAACTGATTTCATTCCAAAGATAAAAGCTTATTGCAGATTGATTCTGCATTACCCCACAGTGTGTCCACCTGAAAACAGATATAGGCAGTCCTAGCACAAGGGATATCCATACTTACCCAGTGACATTGCGCGTGGGCATATACCTTCATAGCAAGGCGAGAGTTTTAAAACACAATCTAATCAAGGGGAGGAGTTTCAAACACTTGTCAAGTAATCATGCACCCACCCATTTGAATGTTAGGATCTACAGTTAATCTAGACTGAAAACAGCAAGTTAAGGGTGAACATAAACAATGCTATATTGAGAAAAACTACATTTTTGTGCTACAAACGGGTAAGTGTGCATGCAGCCCAAGAGTACATTGTATTTGCTTTAGCATATTGCTCAAAAGAACTAATGAATCAAGCTTTTAGGACTTTGAACATTCACATTCTGGAAATCGCCATCAGAAAAGGATGACTTGGTTTTAATTTGATCTCATTTTGAGTCACTGTTTTAAACTAGAATCCATTTCAAGTTGGCATTTACAGAACCCCAATATATCCATGTTATTATTAAGTCTATATCCTGAAAAAATGGGGGGGAGCTCTTTTCTCCACTATCACCCCACCCCCAATGACTCCTATTTTACTTGCCCCCAAGACAGTGACATCTGTCCTTGTGAAAGACTCACTGCAGCTATCATTCTGAAATCTTGTAGGCTTCATCTCCACAAAGGGTATGGCAATGTCTGCAAATTGCATCCAATTCTGGCAGAAAATGAAAAAGTTATAGACTTTTCCTTTATTTAAAAAATAAAACATTAAATATACCCTGCACAAAAAATCCTGGATGTTTCTGCCTACAATTTGGTAGGCTTAATCCACTAGGGGAGCAGGGTGGGGAGCTCCTGTGCATGTAGATTTTATTCACCTTGGCCAAGAGGGGGAAAAGTCATAGCCATTTTAGATTCCTAATTATAGTGAGTGGGAACCCAGAGTTTCATTTTATACTGAACTGTTTAAGAGCTGAAATACAGAGGAAACCAGAGAGAGTGCAGAGTGACTCAGAAACAGATCAGAATTATTTTTTAAAATGCAGATACAAGATGAAAATTGTTGTCGGTGCACTCCCCTAGAATTTCTCCCCTGGTCAGCAAGTTCATAGGAGAAAGAAGATCTAAACTGGAGACTTCTTGACTCACGACCATTCAGTGTCTTAGCCACATGCTACACCAGCTCCCAAGAAAGATCCATAAACCTGCCCACACATACTTGGAATATTACACAGGAGCATGAAAATAGGACATGTGAGCTCACCTGTGCCTCCTGTTTCCATTACTTGTTCACTAATCAGAGCACTCTAAGTCTGTAATCGTAAAACATTTGCTTGGGAGTAAGCTCTGATTAAACTCAATAAAACTGATGTGAACATGCACTGGATCATGTTGCTCATCCCAAAACGTTTTGAAGGGCTCATGTTGTGTAACTGGAGTTGTCCTTTTCAGTTGTAATACTGTTTATAAAACGCCAGACGACCATTTTCACAACAGCAATAAAAGTGGAACCATTCCAGTCCTAGTTATAAAATAGTAAGTTTAAATCTTTAACTGGGAGTTTCAGGATATAAGCACATGCATGTGCACATGGCACACACACACATACCCACACGTCTTAGAAAAAAATATGTACATTTCATTTCTTTTTCCCCATTGCTGACAATCAAGTACAGTGGAGTGGAAGTGCTTTCCTTAATAACAAATGCATAAGTAAAAGTGTGGGAGTTTCTGGGTCAGCATAGCCTCCTTCACAAAAGTTTCCATGACCAGATTACAGTGCGCAGAGTGCTAATAATGTCTGCTAGGCAGCCTTCCCTACCGATCAGAAAATATCACTCCTGCCGTGTCTTGGCTTGTAGCGAGAAATCACTGCTGTGGTTAGTAAACTTTTCAGTGTGCTAGTATTTAAACCGTGGTCAGGCAGTTAAAGAAAAGGTTAGTTCTCAGAAAGATACTCCCTGCCTATCCAACTCTCTTAACCTGGCTGGAATCAAATAAATCTAAAAAAAAAAACAGATTTTTAGCATATCTTAAAGAAAATATGGCACATTAAATGAAAAGCTACTTAAAACAATGCCAGGATTTTGTTCCAGGGAAGCATTTGGGCACTTTTGCTGGAAAAGGAGGTTAAAAGGTTGTCCTTGCTTTCTCCAGGGGCTGGGTCTGACAGTGAACATGTGTTTCCTCCCTTTAATCGGCTCACCAGTAGCCAGAAAGCTGCTTGTTTTCTGCAGAGGTTGTCAAAAATGGTTTTGGTCTGGAGACGATGAATGATAAAAGAGGTTTTCAAACACAGTCCTGCGCTGTAGCATTCGCAGTCCCAGAGAGGATGGATTGTATTACAATCACAGTGTAAAGGGCCATGTTCCGCAGCAAGAAAACAGCACCTCCTGCAACCTGTTTGATCCTTCCACTTATCTTTCCCCCAAATTCAAGGAGAAAGCAAAAGCTGGAGCACAATAAAGGGACAGCCAGCTTTAAAAGCAGGCAGCAAGGTCAACTCACTCTTGAAAATTGATCCCTCCCCGTTCCTGTCCCTAGTCTTCACTGGGCACTTCAGAGGGAGAGACTTAATTTGTAAGATGAGAAGTGGTTGGATAGCTTCCTACTGAAGTTTAGACTTTCAGCGGCCTTTCCCCCTCTGCAAGGGCTAGGGGAGCCGTTAAAATGATCTATTCTAAGAGGTGAATGGATTCGGATAGATTCCAAAGATTCCCCTGTCAGTGTGGCTGGCATTCTGTTGCAGCCATGGTCATTCTCTTTGGAATGCTGACATGACTCAGGCAGTTGATAATAGGCGCCCCCTCTCCTTCAGAGCAGAGCCAAAGAGGCTCCTCAGTATACACTTGAGTCGAGAGCAATGAACCAACAGGGGGGACAACTCTAATGCAGGTGCAGGAAGATTCATGTCAAGACCAACCAGGGTAGAGCTCATTATCCAGCCTATTCTGTGGTAAAGAAAGGGCACTTTTCCATCTCCATTGCATCTGCTGTCATTCGGCAGAGCTTTTCCAAGTGGCCTGTGGCCTGTTGTAATCTGCACCAAGGTACAAGTTTGCAGGACACTTAATGAAAAAGCCACTCACATTTGTCATTATTCGGATTCCACAGTTAATGCAAGTTCATTAGCAGAGGTGTCTAGACCACAACCGAGCTAGTTTAGTGGATGACCTTCAGTTCTTCAAGCCCAGGGATATGAACAATGTGCTTGCTCAAGTCTGGTAGGCCACCCATGTTCTTGAACCTTGCCCTTCATGGCTTAAATAGAGAGAAGATGTCTGGCTGGGTCCAAGATTTTGTAAATCCAAGTTTGAGAGATGGGGCTGGTACCTGCCTTTTAAAGTCCATTGTAATTAGGACACACCTGAAGAAACCTAACCTGACCTAAGAAGACGTAAAGGTTTATAGGGCCCCTTCCTGGAAAAGGCGCTTGAACAGGTGGTTACTGGCTAGCTAAAGTCACTCTTGGATGAACCTGATTTTTTAGATCCATTTCAATCAGGCTTTATGCTTGGTTTTAGAATGGAAACTGCTTTGTTCATTCTGTGGGGTGATTTTTGCCAAAAGAGACAGGGGAGTGCAATCCTGTTGATTCTCTTGGACTTCTCAGCAGCTTTCTTCTTCAGTTAGCAACTTTCGATTTCATCAACCATGGAATCCTAGATTCTAGTCTGTCTGGATTGGATGTTGAAATGTAAAGCGGGAATCAGGTCCCTGATGCTGTATTTCTGCTTCAGAAAGGCAATGTGAGACCCTCTTCCCTCAGCTTCCCTCCCCTGCCAAATGGGAAGGAAATACGGGGGCTGGTGCCCATGTGCTGCCTTTCTGCCTTCCGTGTGAATTTCTGGTTTGATGGGATCCATGTGATGGCATGGTGGGTGCAGGCTACTGACACATACACACCAAATTCATCACCCAAATCAGTTCCTGTTTAATTAATTATCAGTCCATTCATTTCCCCTCTGCCAGCTCACACAGCCATCTCTCTCCCAGGGTCATCAACCATGCACACAAGCACACCTTTTATCTCCTTGGAGGATTGCCCATACACTTTTTCTCCTTGTGCTCACATCAGCATGCACACACACTCATGAATATCCTCATACCCAAACTCTCTCTACACATTTCTTTTTCAACATACAATCCATAACAAAGAATTAACAAATACCAAGCACAATACATTGCTTAAATATATTTCATATTCTAGTGAACAGGTAAAACTCTTTCTTGATCTTTCTCAGGATCGCCCTCCAAACACTTTCACACACAAATACCTATGCATCCACACACATAAAAGGATATATCGTCCATCCATTCATTCTTATGTCACAAACACACACACATCTCCCTTCTCCTTCCCCCACCCCAAAAACTCAGTCCATTTTATTTTTCACCATCTTTGCCCAGATTTCACTGTTTTTTCCAATTTTACACACACACTTTTGCCCAGGTATCCCCTTCCCCCTCCAGCCAACCTGGCCTACCTTTCCTTCCACAGGGTATTCAGTGGCTGATTTGCACTACGCAGCTAGATCTGTCAACTACTCTCCTGGCCCACCAATCCATACCCCCATCACTGTTAGCCGATGTTCACCCAGTCAGATGGAATTGGAAATGGACTGCCTTCAAGTCAATTCTGACTTATGGCGACCCTATGAATAGGGTTTTCACGGTAAGCGGTATTCAGAGAGGATTTACCATTGCCTTCCTCTGAGGCTGAAAGGCAGTGACTGGCCCAAGGTCACCCACTGAGCTTCGTGGCTGTGTGGGGATTCAAACCCTGGTCTCCCAGGTTGTAGTCCAACATAGAAGGAGGCAAAAAGGGCCAGCAGAACAGAACTAGGCCTAAGCAGGCATCAAAGTAACTACAGAATCATTATAGTGGCAGTCAGCAGGGAGGGGAGTTGATAGTCTGGTGGGGCCCCTGGCATTGCCCTGGGGTCACCATGAGGCCACCCATGGTGGACATCACATAGGCAGTCCGAAATACACATGGCACGTGTGTCACAAGGATACATTGCCACAATCACTTTCTCTGCACATGACCTACTGTGTAGAGTCATTGTGATGATAAATACTGGAAGTGAATCAGGAATATGCTCAAGAGTTCCTGGGCAGCCCATTTTAACCACTATACAGCACTGCCTCTCCACTTTGTACAGTTGCCCAGCAGCTCTAGCAAGCCAGAAAAAGTGTCTACCGTATGAAAGTACTACAGTATAACCACTTCACTACGCTGCCTCTCCGCTTTGGACAGGAGCATTGTAGTTCTGCAGTCCAAAGTCAGCAGGTAATGTAGTCTAGTGGTTTCTCTACTGAACTGATTAAGCACATGCCTTGTGTCTCACAGGGCTACAATGTCACAACTGCGATCACTCCACATGACCTGTCACACTGATTTGTTGTGAGGATAAATACTGTGACAGAATAATAAACTTAAATGCCCAGTAATTAAAGAAATAATCATTGCACATAGCATCCATAGATGTTTTGTTTTAATATATTTTAAAGTCTGTTTTTAAGACGTTTTAGGATGTTTTTAGTGTTTTGTTTGCTGCCCTGTTCTCCTTCTGGGAGGAAGGGGAGGATATAAATTTAATAAATAAATAATAATAATATTGAATTCTTCAAGTTTGGCTGACTCTACTCATCCGATTATCATCCCATCATTATACAAATTAATAGGTTTTCATCTGTTTATATAAAAAAAATTCTATTCATACACTGAAGATGATATTCAACTAAGTCATACTCAGAACAGGCCCATTGAAATGTATGGATGCACTCTGTGTGTAACTAACTTTGACTGTCACTGAGGCATTTGTAATATTTCTTCAGCAGTGACTTGTGCCTTCCCAACAACCGCTTCCTTTGGTACATCTGACAATGTTTGATTTCAGTTTGTTTGTCTTTGCTAGCAAAAGCAGTCTATATCTTGAACATCAATTTATTCCTACTTAGGAAACCTGAACGTAGTACTGGACAACACGTTTCCCCAATCTGTTTCTAATTATCATTTAAACTACATAACGAAGTCACTGTATGATCCCTCAACATGTGTGATCTACAAAGAAATATGTGCTTCCGGATGTCAAAGAAAGCTTTCTAATAGCAGCACAGAGACTTTGATAACAGGTTGCACACATTCTTTCCAAACCTAAAAATGAATAAAACATATACATCCAAAACTCTCATCAAGCCTGATAAATCCTGGACTGTATTATTCTTAATTAATTATTCACTAATAGGCAAAAAAAATACCTTGCGGTTTAAGAATGTATCTACAGATATTTCTATCAAACTTTTAAAAGCAGGGAAATTGGGCAGCTATAGTGAATGCACCAGGGGAGCAGGAGACCTGACCTCCTCTCTGAGATATTGTACTGCCCTACAAATTTGTCAAAATGCAAACACAATTTGGGTTGGTCTTTCACAGTCCAATCCACTTCCTGTGTAGCTTGGAAGAATTTGGTAACATTGTTATATCTGCTGTATATTGTTGTATATCTGTTGACTATAGGTACGTTCTTAAACCGCAAGGTTTTTTGCCTATTAGTGAATTTCTTTGCTTTTTAATTTGGGAGGTAAGAAATGTGGTGTGACCACCTGTTTAGCCAAGCCAAGCAGCTGTGAGTTTGACAGTTGGTTCTTACTGAGCATGCCTGGGCTTATCGTTGAATTCAATGTAAAATTTCTTAAATTAATTAAAAATCAGCCAGGCATTTTTTTAACTTTTAAACTGCAGAAGATGAAGGTCAGAATATGGGACAAGGTCAGTAATAGGATTACAAGTACTTTGTGAACATGGCTGATTTTTAATTAATTTCAACAGATTATGACAACTTTGACAGAAAAAAGTCCAAAATAGGTCTGTTTTTTCTCTCTTTTTACACTTTGAACTCTTGATTCTCTCTGACTGTTTTGTGTATTGCCATGAAAATTTACAGGGTTGTTAAGCAAGCCTTTCTGAGTTCAGGACTCAGTTTTCATAGAAACATATAATAGTAGAGTTGGAAGGGGCCTGTAAGGCCATCAAGTCCAGCCTCCTTTGCAATGCAAGAATCCAAATCAAAGCATTCCTGACAGATGGCTGTCCAGCTGCCTCTTGAATGCCTCCAGTGTTGGAGAGCCCACCACCTCCCTAGGTTGTTGGTTCCATTGTTGAACCGCTCTAACAGTTAGGAAGTTTTTCAAAATCTGAAGTCAAAATCTGGCTTCCTGCAACTTGAGCCCATTATTTCGTGTCCTGCACTCTGGGATGACTGAGAAGAGATCCCGGCCCTCCTCTGTGTGACAACCTTTCATGTACTTGAAGAGTAGAATTGCCACTTCAGAAGCATCCCAAAACCTGAGATTTTAGAGGCGGGTCCAAGTGATGTCATGGGGTGGGCCTGAGTGATGTCATAGGGCGGGCCTGAGTGATGTCATGGGGCAGGCCCGAATGATGTCATTAAGCATGATACATTAAGCATCAATCACAGTCAACCAACTTCAGCATCGTATCAGTTAAATAGATTAAATAGTCGTGGGGGGGCGGCTAACGTTTTGGTGTATATCTCGGGAACCAGACCACCTAGACACTTAATTTTATTTAAAATTGAAGCTGAGAGTCCGGAGATTAAGGGGTGCTAGCTGGAGAGTCAGAGGGCCCCCAAAAAAACCGGAGACTCCGGCCAAAAAACGGAGACCTGGTAACCCTATTGAAGAGTGCTATCATATCTCCCTTCAGTCTTCTCTTCTCCAGGCTAGACATGCCCAGTTCTTTCAGTTTCTCCTCATAGGGCTTTGTTTCCAGTCCCCTGATAATTCTTGTTGCCCCCCTCTGAACCTGTTCCAGTTTGTCTGCATCCTTCTTGAAGTGCAGAGACCAGAACTGGACCCAGTATTCAAGATGAGACCTAACCAGTGCTCAATAGAGGGGAACTAGTACTTCACGCGATTTGGAAACTATACTTCTGTTAATGCAGCCTAATATAGCATTTGCCTTTCTTGCAGCTACATCACACTGTTGGCTCATATTCATCTTGTGATCAACGACAATTCCAAGATCCTTCTCACATGTCGTACTGCTCAGCCAAGTATCTCCCATCTTATAACTGTGCATTTGGTTTCTTTTTCCTAAGCATAGAACTTTGCATTTATCCCTGTTGAATTTCATTCTGTTGTTTTCAGTCAAATGCTCCAGCCTATCAAGGTCCCTTTGAATTTTGTTTCTGTCTTCCACGGTATTAGCTATGCCCCCCAACTTTGTATCATCTGCAAATTTGATAAGCATTCCCTGCACCTCCTCCTCCAAGTCGTTAATAAAAATGTTGAAGAGCACTAGGCCCAGGACCGAGCCCTGTGGTACCCCACTCATTACGTCTACCCAGTTTGAGAAGGAACTGTTGATAAGCACTGAGTACGATTCTGGAGCCAACTGTGGATCCACTTGATAGTGGTTCCATCCAGCCCACATTTAGCTAGCTTGCTAATCAGAATATCATGGGGCACTTTGTCAAAAGCTTTGCTGAACTTGAGGTATATTATGTCCACAGCATTCCCACAGTCTACATGGGAGGTTACCCGGTCAAAAAATGAGATAAGATTTGTTTGGCAGGATTTGTTCTTCATAAATCCATGTTGGCTCCTAGTAATCACTGCATTGTTTTCAAGGTGCTTACAGATTGACTGTTTTATAATCTGCTCCAGAGTTTTTCCAGGGATTGATGTTAGGCTAACTTGTCTGTAGTTCCCTGATTCCTCCTGTTTGCCTTTTTTGAAGATAGGGACAACATTAGCTCTCCTCCAGTCATCCGGCACTTTACCAGTCCTCCATGATTTCACAAAGATAATAGACAGCGGTTCTGAGAGTTCTTCAGCCAGTTCCTTCAATACTCTTGTTGTTGTTGTTGTTATGTGCCTTCAAGTCGATTACGACTTATGGCGACCCTATGAATCAGTGACCTCCAGCAGCATCTGTCATGAACCACCCTGTTCAGCCCTTGTAAGTTCAGGTCTGCGGCTTCCTTTATCAATCCATCTCTTCTTTGGCCTTCCTCTTTTTCTACTCCCTTCTGTTTTTCCCAGAATTATTGTCTTTTCTAGTGAATCATGTCTTTTCATTATGTGTCCAAAGTAGGATAACCTCAGTTTCATCATTTTAACTTCTAGTGACAGTTCTGGTTTACTTTGTTCTAACACCCAATTATTTTTCTTTTTCACAGTCCATGGTATGCGCAAAGCTCTCTTCCAGCACTGCAGTTTATCGGGCCCTGCTGATTTGAACTCATTCAAAGTGATTAGGTATTCCTTGACCATTTGTCTATCAATCTTAAGCTCCAGTCTTGCCTCTTCTACTTCATGTTTCCCAGGACGGTCACAGATCCTTTTTTGGGGAGAAGACTGAGCCAAAGTAGGAATTGAGGACTTCTGCCTTTTCTTTGTCATCTGTTATCATTTTGCTATCCTCATTGAGTAGCTGTGCCACCATTTCTTTTCTCTGTCTTTTACTATGGACATAAGTGAAGAAAGCTTTTTTGTTGCATTTAGCATCTCTCGCTAACCTCAGCTCATTCTCAGCTTTAGCCTTCCTGACACCATCCCTGCAATTCCGTGATACCTCCCTGTACTCTTCCTTTGCGGCCTGGCCTTCTTTCCACTTCCTGTACGTTTCCTTTTTTGTTTTCAGGTCATCTCTAATTGGTCTGAGTTTATTAAAATCAACTTTCCTGAAGTCCAGGGTGCGCGTATGGCTACTCTCAGCTTTTGCTTCTGTTAAAATCAAGAATTCAAGTATGGTGTGGTCACTTTCCCCCAGAGTTCCCGTAACTGCCACTTCATCCACCAAATCATCTCTATTGGTTAGAATCAAGTCCAGGATGGCTGATCCTCTGGTTGCTTCCTCCACTTTCTGTAGGAGAAAGTTATCTCCAACACAAGTCAGAAATTTCTTGGAGGGGCCGTGTTTGGCAGAATTTGTCTCCCAACAGATATCGGGATAATTGAAATCCCCCATTACTACTACATCATGCCTCCTCAAAACATTGGCCATTTGCTTTTCAAAAGTTATACTCTCGTCTTCTCCTTGATTGGGTGGTCGGTAATAGACTCCAAGCACCACATTCCTTTTATTACTTGCCCCATTAATTTTAATCCAGATACTCTCGGTGGAACTACCAAGCTCATCTTCCTGTATTTCTGTGCAGGGATATATATTTTTCACATATAGCGCGACTCCACCTCCCCTTTTATTCCTTCTGTTCTTTTTGAACAAGTTATATCCTTCAACTGCTGTATTCCAGTCATGGGAGTCATCCCACCCAGTTTCAGTTATCAAGTCGTAATTGCCCTCCTGTATTAAGAGTTCAAGTTTGTCCTGCTTGTTTCCCACGCTCTGCGCATTAGTATACATGTATCGAAGACCATGTGATTTATGGCTTGGCTTCCTTACTACATTTTTCTGAGGACTGTCACTGGTCCCTATTAAAGCCGATCTCTCTGCTCCCATTACTGTGCACAAGCCTTCATCAGCCGTTACCACCAAGTTTATGTCTCCCTCCCCCTTACAATTCAGTTTAAAGCCCTCCTGATGAACTTCTCCATGCTGTGGCCAAACACATTCTTCCCAGTCCTTGTGAGATGCAACCCATCACTTGCCAGCAATCCATCTTCCAGGAAGCATAGCCCATGGTGCCAGAATCCAAATCTCTCACGTCAGCACCACCTTCATTCACACGGAGTATTTTTCTTTCCCTTTCTACTCCTCTTCTAAGTACTGGAAGGATGGATGAAAAAACTATCTGGGCCCCAAAGTCCTTGAGTTTCCTTCCCAGAGCTTCAAAGTCTGATGTGATTCTTCATAGCTCTGTTTGGCAGTATCATTTGTTCCTACATGGATGAGGAGAAAGGGATACCTGTCAGTGGGCTTGATGAGTGATGGCAAACTTTCCGTCACATCTCTAATCCGTCCTCCTGGTAGACAGCATACCTGGTGAGTCCACGGGTCTTCTTGGCATACTTGGGTTTCAATCCCATGCAGTAGGGAGTCTCCCACTACTAGTACTCTTCTCTTCTTGTTGTGGGGCGTGGTTTCATTGACCTTGCTTGATTGAGCTTCAGTCTCTTGCTCGTTGTCGCACGGGGTCTCCTGTAATTCTTCCACCACCGGCTGTCCTCCAGTCTCCTCCTCGAGTGGTTGAAAGCGGTTCCATAGCTCCACTGGTGAAGAGTCTCTTCTAGCTCTTCTGCTCCTGTCACCCTTTCCCACGGAGTTTCCTCCACTTTGTTGATCCTCTCCAAAGCTACCACCTTCTGCGACCACCTGCTGTTGCTCTTCCACCTCCTCTTTTGTAAGTTATGTAAGGTTTTGTTTTGAAATGAGCTTATGGGAAGCATCAGAATGGCATGGGAGGATATTTTAAATTTAACATTGTAGAATGTGAAAAATCCATGCTGACTATAGTATACAGCCACTCTCGTGGTTGTATAATGAATTATCCCTCTGAAAGTCTAGGTGCTTCACATTATCCCAGTCTTTTCTTTCTGTAAATGTAACGTTCAGAAGTTGTATGGTGTTTTTTTAAGGACTCAACACCCATTCAAAATACTTGAATTTCTTCCAGCAGTTCCTGATTTCTGAAATATTTGGCCAGTGTCATAGAGATTTGGCTAAATGGACTCAATCAACTGTTTTCAGTCTATTGTAGTTCATAATCCCTATTCATGATGAAGTGTACTGCAGCCTAATGAATGCGGTAATGGAATCCTTGTGTATGTATTTCCACAGCAGGGTGCAGATTAGCATAAGTGTCATATTCTGTTGCCATGCCTGCTATAGTATCTGAAGCATTGCACTCACTGGTTGTTTTTTCTTTTTTTAAAAAAGCTCCAATGGAATAATAGTGAGATGGATATGGTGTACATGTACATAAAGAATGCACTGGTTGTAGAAATGGCTCTATAATTGATCTCACCTGGAGGGGCATTATGATAGATTAGAATTGTGCTTTCTTTCTCTTTCAAAGCCACACATGTAATAATATGAATATGGAAGAATTAGGTTACACCTATGGCACAATTTTAAATAATCTGTCATTGCAGGACCACTGAGTAGCTTGAAGAATAATATTCTACCACACTCTCTCGTTTTATATATTGATATATAACATTGTTTGAAGCTTGGCTCAATCATCAGCCATCATCAGAGTCGATATGCTCTGGTTCTGAAGGATCACACATAGAGAAAAGTAATGTTTTTTTGATAGTGTAACATCATAATGTACTCTCATGTTTAGATGGTCCCAGTTTGTTTGCCAAATCAATGGGTGGGGGAAAGATTTCTTTTTAATAAACGATAATAAGAGCTAAATCATACCCTCCTTCATTTTTAATCAGAAATCACTTAACAACAAAAGAACTCCATAAAACATGTCCCTTCTAAAACTTAACGTAGATTTCAGAGTCCACACTTTGACTCTATGAATTGAACTTTTGAGTCAGAAGCATATACCTTCTCAGGTGTTTTATTCTGAATAAGGTTGGAGAAAAGTCTTGATGAATTTCTTTGCACATGCATAGAAAAGATACTACTTATGATTAGTCCCAGAATTTATTACTTGATTATGAAAAATATAGTTCTGAGAAAAATGCATACCACTTAAGCGGTGGTTTAGTGTGACTAATCAAAGAGGTTTTCCTGGCACACAGGAGGTATGAATATATAGAAGACTAACTGAGAAAGGCGTACCATGGTGGCATGGTAACAGCATAAGCATATTAAGCAGTCTGAGGTAAGTGCAGCTTCTGGGTCATATTTCAATCTGATTCTTTCTGCTGTATTAAAAGAAATTATAGCAGTAATAGGAATAACATTTCCCAAATAAATTGTTTGCCATGTTACTAAGACAATCAAACCAGCTATTGGGACTGTGGATTAACTGTGAATTTCATTTTCCTTTCCTATCAGCACATTTCAGTTTAATATAACAGACTATTTAAAGTTGACTGGGGGGAAATCTAGTCCTAGAATATTGCTGGGGAGGCTTGTTTCAAACATCACCTTTGGAATGTGGTTGCAAGAGGAAGAGGAAACCATTTGCACACCTTTCCCATGGGGGAAAATCATTTGTGTGAAAGGGTTCCAATGTGGTTTGGGCCAGTTTTAACCACAGCAATGAAGCCCCATTAAAGAGAAAGGCCTCCCCCTTCCCAGTATGGTTAAAGTCAGTCCAAAGCATATAGGAGACGCTTATCACAAGCAACATCCCATACAGAAAGGATTCTAAGCAACACCCCATTTTAATGGCAACTTCATTGCTATCTAGTATCAGAAGCAAGCCTTATAGTAGCCTGGATTGAATCACACCAAAATGCCTTATGCACAATCACATCACAGACATTATTATTTTGGATCTCTGTACTGTACCCTTCCAATTAGCTACTTTATTTAGCTGGCTGTATTTTTATCCTGCCTCTTATAAAGCTGATATAGCACAGTGGGGAGGACAGCCTGGCTGGGAGTCCAGAGTCTGTGAGTTCAAATCCCCGCTTGTGTCTCCTGGGTGTAAAGGGCCAGCTAAAGATCACCTCACAGTGAGTGGCTCAGGGGTGACGTGCCCTGCCACCTGTGCAGCCGTGGGCAAGCTGCATAGTCCCAAGGAGCCCAGTTGCCTCCCAGCTGGTAGTTGTGGACAAGGAAGGGGCTGGCTTGTGCAGCTGTGGCAAGCTGAGCAGGCCCTGGCCAGCTGGGGAGGACTGGCCTCAGAGGGAGGCAATGGTAAACCCCCTCTGAATACCACTGACCATGAACACCTTATTCAAAGGGTCGCCATAAGTCGGGATTGACTTGAAAGCAGTCCATATGCAACAGGACCCAGAGTGGTTTGCAATTGGCACATTAAGACAGCGATACAACCAGCCCTAAAAAATACTGTCAACAAATAATACATTTGAAACAAGCCATACTCCTGAAATAAACTGATTGCTTTACTTTCACCTAGTCTCACTCAGACGTTTTTAGTTTTCTCCTAAGGCCTGCATGAAAAGAACTGTCTTTAAATGACACTGAAACCCCAGCAGCAAAAGTGCTCTATGCACCTCTAATAGAGAGAGGTCCATAACCAGGTTGACAACTGAGAGAGGAGGCCCTTTCTTGTGTCACCACTAAATGACCAAGGCCACATCCACACCAGACGTTTATTCCACTTTAAACAGTCATGTCTTCCCCTAAAGGATCCTGGGAAATGTTGTTTGTGAAAGGTGTTGAGTGTTGTTAGGAGACTCCTGTTCCCCTGACAGAGCTCCAGTGGCCAGAGGGGTTGAACAGGCAGCCCCTCTTCTGGGGATTGTAGCTCTGTGAGGGGAATAGGGCATCTCCTAGCAACTCTCAGCACCCTTCACAAACTATAGTACCCAGAATTCTGTTCTGCTCGTGCACATTAGTGAAAACAAACTTTCTAATAACTCTATGTGGCTTGTTAAAGCAATCCTCATGTCTCTTAAAAACAGCGTATATTGGAGTTTCACTGAAGTTCAAGAATCCCTTTGCAATGCTGTTGCCTACTTCCTAGCATACAGTGTGACTGGGAGTGGGTGGCAAGTATGTTTTAGACTCTGAGGAAAAGGGTTGTTAAGTCGACCTTGGTAACTTAACTGAAACAGTATATGTGTAAATCCATCACAAATCCCTGGCCTTCTACAACTTTCATCCCTCTGGAAATCAGATCACAAGATTGTTTACAAGAGACTACGATTCATTTGGCTAAAGAGCCATGACAGTAGGTCCCTTGGTATTATTTGGAATTGCAGTAACTTAATCTTACACAAACAGCCTGAAAGCAAAATAATAACGATTAGGTAATTATTGCAAACGAATCACTTTAAATATTTCATATTTAAAAAGGACATAATTTCACTGTAAATGCCATGTTTTGGCATTTTTGACAATCTATTGCAATTTTTCATCATGTTTCACAAAATGTCAACATTTCCACTTTTATTCTTCCTTCAGATTTCAAGATTTTGAACTACAGTTGTTTAAGCCGTTGGAAGTAGCATCATAAAAATATTTTACTGCATGGCATAATGTATGAGCTAATCTTAAATCAATAGTAGGGAAGGGAAATCTTTAGTTAAATCCTCTGTTCAGAAATAATTACTTCTTCCAACTGGAGCAGAAGGGGGTTATTTAAAAATCCAGTACTGAAGGCCTATATTCTTAGCTGTGGGAACAAACACATTTTGATCACATATATATATGCCTTAACAATTCTGACTTCAAAACAATTAACGTTTCACTACAGAATGTTTTCCAGTTAATTTTTGTAAACTGTTAACTAGAGGGCAGACAATTCTTTTAAAATTTAAAACTGATGTCAATAGGGGTAGACAATACAAGGCCCAGTTTGGTCTATGACCATAAATAAATATCAATCAATACAGGGCTTGATAAATCAGGGGTATGACATGAGGCCAAATTGAATGAGATGAAAGTGATCTTCCAGTGTTTTGATTTCTACTTACAGGCAGCCACTGGTGGAGAGGAGTTCAATTTTGATCAGAAAAGCATTTCTGGGAGAGGGGAATCTATGCCCTTTGTCCAAGTCATTTTCCTAGTCTAAATTACATCCTTCTATCAAAGCTCCTCTATGGCCATACTACCCTGAACACGCCCAGTCTTGTCTGATCTCAGAAGCTAAGCAGGGTCAGGCCTGGTTAGTACTTGGTTGGCAGACTGCCTGGGAATACCAGGTGCCATAGGCTTAGAGGAAGGCAATGGTGAACCATCCCTGAATACCTCTTACCATGAAAACCCTATGAATATATCCAACAAAGATTCATAGCGTCATCATAAGTCATAATCGACTTGAAGGCATATAATAACAACAACATCAAAGCTACTGTTTGTCCCACTGGAGAAAACATACATTTGTGGGGCAAATTTTGTCTTTGAGGGTGCAGTTCAGAATAGGAAAATAGCATGTGGAAAGGTTGTACCATCTCCCCAGCAACACCCTTAGGAGTCCTCCTGGCCCTGCAGCTGCCTTCAAGTATAAATCAAAACACTGGGCAATCTAAACAGAGATCTCACATCTCCTATTGAGGAGAACAAGTTCTTCATATTTATCTTCTACTATCCCACTTCTTGGTAAAAACAAAAAGTTGCTCTTTATTAGGATTAAGTTTAATGAATATTTGTTTCCATTTGACTATGTACAGTGTAGGCTCAGCATTGGCAAAGTGCCCTTATGCCTGTAAAAGTCTGTTTCTTTAACTTCATTAAGCCTTTACAATTGAATTTTTTAAGTGGTGGGTTTACTGACAATTCAGCGTGAGCGGCTGTCAGTGTTTTCGATCACTGTTACACCGTGATTGTACCAATCAAGTGGCTTGATCCTGCTTTCAGTGTGTGTAATTATTTGCAGTTCAGGAGCCTGGTTCTTAAACTGGAATGGTCCCATTGCTGGTCTAAATCTTCTCCAGGTTGCAAAGCATGGGAGAGCAGTTCTTCTTGCCAACAACTCAACTTCTATTCATATTTTTTAAAATTTAGATTTTTTTAAATTACAGTCTTTTTAACTGTGAAAATATCAGCATAATACAATTTAAACAAAACAATTTATATCCAACCTAACAAACTCAACTTCAAATACATTGCACAAATGATATTGTCGTGGATATCTTTTATAGATAGCCACGTAGGGGTGGCTCGAACCCAGGATTAAGTGCACACGAGACTTTCAGACAGAAAGCTAGCTTTATTACTTACGTAAACAGAGACAGCGATCCCACAAGCATGTCTACCAGAACAGACATCAGCACAGTCTTATATACCCCAGTGACTGTTAATGACATGTGATCCCATACAGCAAACAGGAGAATTCTTAGCTGCGACGTGCTCTGCAAAGGGTGCGCAGTAATTCCCTGCAGACAGTTAGATACAGGCGGGAAATTTGAAACAGTTCATAACTTTTCCCACATACCCCTCTTAGTACACACTCCCATCATGACAGTAAAGTGGAAAATTCCACATCAATATCATGAGGATGTTTCTATGGAATTTTTAAGCTCTTGCCCCTGCTGTTCAGAAAATTGCAAACCCATAGCTTGTGACCTATTTCTATTACGCTGCTCAATGACCTGTGTCCATTTTATCACAAAGTTAGAATATACAGATGCACATACACACATACACTCGCACACATATAAATACACACACATGCATGTATACACACGCATATTCCTGAGTTCTTTGGGGGCTACAGTGCCTATTACATCCCTGAAGAAAGAAATTAGGTTAGAGCCATTGAGTGAAACTAAGCCCACCCATAATTTGGTTCATGGTGTTCCAAGAGACCCCTCTGATTAAGCTTTTAGCTCTCCTTGAGAAGTGCATCAGTGTTAAAGAGGATCTGGGCCGCAATCCAGAAACTCTGTTCTGTATGTAGATCCAGCAGCTATGTTCATACCACTGGGTCTACAGCTGGATACGCTCCTACCACTCTATGATTTGTACTTGATGAGTGACAGTTTGGTGTTAAATTACCGCTATAAGATCCAGCTGAAATTTACTGCTGTTTCCCCTGGGATGCTTGAAAGAGACAGTGAGAAGGATTCGGGATTAGAGAGTAAACTCTTTTGCCTTCCTGAGCAGAAAGAATTGATCTGAGTGCCCTTTTGAAAGACAGACTCCTCCCTTCTCTGTTACTTTGCAAAAGACTGTGAGAAAGCAGCTAATTTTCTTCTCCTCCTAGGAGGAAACCCAGAGAGAAAGAACATCAGCAATTTACTCCAGAAGTCAAATGCTCCATGTCTGTACTTCTATGGGGAGTCCCTGTGGGAAGAAACTGACTGTAGCTTGAAAAGGCCGGTGCAAAGGCACACCAGAATGTGGAAGAGAGACTATGTTGCTCTCTCAGTCATGAGCCTTGCAAAAAAAAAGGAAAACCAAACTGTAGCCCAACACAACAGAAACGGGTTGTCTCCCTGCCTGCTGCTGCTGGCACCTTTGTACAAGCCCCAAATGCCAGAGGGGAGGGGCAAGAGCCCCTGTCCTCCTCCTCCTCTTCCTCTCTCCCCACCTTCTGTGGTTGCAGAAAGCTCTGTGCCTGATTCTCCTTGGCTGGTGTGCCTAGCTGACTTATGAACAGCAGACTACAAGTGACTGGGAACACACGCCAACCACCCACCCCAGCCCAGGCAAGCTCCCTGGCAGGAGAGGAAGTGTCTCTGTCGCCACAGCTATGGAGCCATGCCTGCCTGTCATCCTCCTGTCCCTCTTGGTTAGCAAGGCAACCAGCAGCTACTTGGCACACACCCTGGATCCTGGTGGGTCCGGAGGGCAGCTTTCTAGTTTAGCCGAGATCAGGGCACTGTTGTCAGTTTTTTGGTGCCCAAGAATCCCTTGCACATGTGCTTGTTGTCTCGCATCGCTGATTTCAATCCTATACAAACAAAATTTGGAGTCACAGTCCAGGTTGAGGTCTCGGTGGAAAAAAAGTATATCCTGGATGTGGATATATGCATTACCGTCTTGTATCACCACAGAAACTCTCCTCCCTACTGCCTAGTCCTCAGATGCTGAAACAATTGAATACATAGTTTTCCCTTCAATAAGGTGGATATAGATCCCCAGCAATGACTATTTCGCTTGCACCATATTTGATAAATAAGAGAGATGCTCTCAGCTCTCAGCTTGGCCATTATGCAATGCTACTTTTAGCTCAGATATACTCCTTGGGATTGTGTGTGTGTGTATGTTTATGTTGCAGAACCATTAAAAAAAGTTCTATTCCTCTTTGAAGCCTAAACAAATTAGCGGAGTTGAGAACTTTATTTTCGGAGTTCATTAAGCCTTGAGCAGTAAATCCTTTTCTCACATTCCAGATGTTGCGGTTTCTTTTGACCTCAGTTTATATTTCCCTGTGATGTGAATAAGCCAGCATCTTAGTCTGCTCTCCCCATATAGATTTTTTTTCCTTTGAGGGCCAGGCAAAATTAGACACACCAAAACTATGAGGAACCTTCAGAGATGCTTATAAAAAGAAGACCGAGCATCATTTTTATTCTCATTAGTTAATTTGAAATCATTATGAAGTTCCTCCACTTTTCAAGAGTGCTGCAGTCTGGCAGGCAATGATTGTGAATTTCATATATTTTGACTAATATATTTTTCATCCACTTCTCATTTCTACTGAAGTACTTAAAAGTTTCTCAGGTAGTGCTCTCCTCAGCATGAACATGTTTAAAATGTAGCCCTTGAATAAATAAAGCATGCTGTTTAGAAAGCATTTCCAAGTCTACACAGTACATCTCTTTCAGACTGTAACCCTAGACTTTTATGCACATGTTTAACTTTATGCATGCGGGTAGTCAGAATGGATTTGGTGCCATAACATATCTTGATAGAGGGAGCTTTCATGATGCATCTGGACAGAGGAACTTGGAGGTGGGCTGGATTAGATGCATATAGCACAAACTATCTCTGCAAACCACCTGCATATGTACACCCTGAGTTGTCTGCACAGCAGATGATACTGTTGACTGGTCCAGACTAAACAGCCATCTCTAGGCATATAAGAGACCTGCTGGGTCAGACCAAAGGCCTATGTAGTCCAGCATTCATTTTCTCCAGTGGCCAACCATATATTACATAAGTCATTAAGGTTCAATCTACATGTGAAAGAAAAGCAACAACTGCATATGGCACAGCTGTGATATGATTTGAATATGCCTAAATGCTCCCTGTCTATGGAAGGATGGGTGACTGGCAGTGATGTGGGGTGTCTCCCTTGGGGCTTAGTAGCCCCAGAATATGCCTTCAACTGGGGTTAATGGTGAGGAAGGAGCATAGAGGGGAGAGGGGATCTGATTACTAACCAGCTTGGAATGGGATTCCATGCCTAATCTTGAAGGTAGTCCCATCCTATCTTCCCCTGGACCACAATTCCCTGTTGAACTTCACAACATCCACTGCAATTGCACTGAAGTGACCTTCACTCAACCAGTTCCATAGCTAGTAATACAAAGTAAGCATTAGCCTACGACAAGGCAAAGCATCACATTGCATGCTGCTCTGGGCTCCTTTTTGGAGGAAGAGTGGGATGTAATAATAATAATAATAATAATGCATTCTAGATTAACTATTTCTTTGCCCTTCTTTCTTTGGACTGTGGCCAAATATGATGTGGTGAGGAGTCACAAAGACACACTGGATGGTTGAGGTGATCAGTGCTCAAGACTCAGAGCCAAAATGCAGGTATACACAAAGCAAAATAAGAGAGAGAAACAGTGTTCAGCATTATATCAAAGCAAGTAGTTAAGCCTAAGTAAATAAAGTGGCATAATAAATAATATATTAATATTGAAATAAATTGCATAGTGCTTGGCAGTAATTCCTGTACAAAATACTGCCTTATATATCCACAAATAACAGCCTAATCCTATGCAAGGCGAGGTGTACCCAACCCCATTAAATTTCAACAGACTTAGGGGCACCTACATTTGTGGAGAATCCAACTGTACAATGGCTAGATTTTTTTTTAAAAAAGGAATGAAAGATAGAAATTCAGGCAAGAGGCCTGAATATCCTGAAGGGGCCAGCACCCCCTGTGTCTCTGTTGTGGCAGAATCAGAAGTCTGGTCTAAGCACTAAGCATCAAATAATATACTCCACAATGTTGCCATCAGCCCATATGGTAAACTGGGCACCTTTAAAGAATTAGTATGATCTTACTTGGAGGGGAGGGGCAGGTTCGCCCTGTACAGTTCTATTATTATCTGTACAGTTTTGCAACTATTTCTTATAACCACTGCCACTGATATCTGAAAACTAATTTTGAATTATCCAAGTGATTGCAGAGAACAATATAGAACTGTCAAAATACTTAGAAATTTCCACCCAGTGTTATGTGATCTATGATGATTCAGGATGTGTCCTATGATTTCAGCATTGTATGGGCCAAAATGTCCTCAGTAGATACTTGCCACATTAGAAATTATACTTGAGCAAGATAAATATATGATATCACTGAAACACAGCAATGTGTTTTAACTCTTGATTACCCATAGTAACAGATCTCTGAAAGTTGCTGGAAGATGCCTCTGTTTGAATATTTGTTTAGTGCCATTAGATTATATAAAAGTATTTGTAACTAAATTGCAGCAAGCTTATATGCTAAGAGTAAGATACTGGACAAAGTCTGCAATTCTCTATCCACTTACCTGACGTTAAGTCTTACTGACCTCAATGGGACTTATTTTTGAATAGGCATACATAGAATTGCAATGTGAAGAACATTAAAAATATTGTGTCATTCACACTCCAGTTTAAGTACATTGGCTGGGACCCAAAGTACTACTATATAAGTCCTAATCAACCTAAAAACTGGAGTCACCTAGTGAATACTGGAGACCTGGCAACCGTGTGTGCGTGTGTGTGTGTGTGTGTGTGTGTGTGTGTGTGTGTGTGTGTGTGTGTGAGAGAGAGAGAGAGAGAGAGAGAGAGAGAGAGAGAGAGAAGGTTACCAGGTCTCAGGTTTTCGCCCGGAGGCTCTGGATTTTTGGGATCCTCTCTGGGTCTCTGGGTGAGTCACTCCAGTCTCCAGATCCTCAGTTTTCATTAAAAAGAAAATTAAGTTTCTAGGTGGTCTGGTTCAAGAGATATACACCAAAATATCACACACACCCAACATCTGTTAAATGAGCTTGTAGCTGGCAGCTCTAATCCCGCCCTTTCAGGTTTGTAGCCAATAAGTGAAGTCAGGGTTGTGATTGATGAGGGATGTGTTGATCTATAGGCCACAGCTAGAACCCATTGCAAGGCTAGAAAAATGTTGTCTTTTCCTACTTGTCTGAAAATCTCAGAAATTGAGTAAGTATATAGCTTTCAGCAGTGGCAAAAAAATCTCTTTCTGTTTGCACAGCAGGATCTTGGTAGGCAATTGTTTACTGTAAACAATTTCAGTTATGATTTATATTAAAAGTGTAGAGGCAAAAATAGTATATTATACATTTCATTTTTCAAATAATTTTTGAACAGAAATTTAAAAGAAGTATACATGCAGCTTATGATTACAATATGTTATTTCTAATTATGAAGAGTCAAACAAGTTTACATTTTCTTGGGCTGTTGAAGAGGACAGTTTATTTGTCTAATTCATAGCCTGTTTTGAAATCCTTCCAAATATAAAGTTTTAATGCTATGCTCACTTTTCTGGGAGTAAGGCTGCAATGCTAATCCCCCATATCAAGAGTAAACCCCATTGAATTCAGTAGGACTTAATTTTGAGTAGACATGGTTAGGATTGTAATGTATATCAATGGGTTTTAGAGTGAACAAAGCAAAGGATTGTGTTTGTGTTGTAAATCTTTCTCTTCCCCTCCCCCAATCCTATTTTTAAAGCAATTAGGCAGGGCTTCCTTAGGTGTCACTGCTTTTATTTTGTAAGAAATTAATACTGATTTTATTTAAAAAAAAAAGTTCTGCAATGACCAACTGGTTTTGATGATAAACTACTATATGGGGTGTATGTATTTTTATATCTTCAATGTGTATGTGTATATGGAGACTTTCCAACAACCCTGTGAGGTAGGGTTGCCGACTGGAAACCAAGGCAGCTCACCACAAGAAATGGAGATGAAAATGGAAATGGACTGTCTTAAAGTCGATCCCGACGTATGGCTACCCTATGAATAGAGTATTCATGGTAAGTGGTATTCAGAGGGGGTTTCCCATTGCCTCCCTCGGAGGCTAGTCCTCCCAGCTGGCTAGGGCCTGCTCAGCTTGCCACAGCTGCACAAGCCAGCCCCTTCCTTGTCCGCAACTGCCAGCTGGGGGGCAACTGGGCTCCTTGGGACTATGCAGCTTGCCCACGGCTGCACAGGTGGCAGGGCACATAACCCCTGAGCCATTCACTGTGGGGGTAAACTTTAGCTGGCCCTTTACACCCAGGAGATTTACACGATTTACACGAGCAGGGATTAGAACTCACAGACTCTGGACTCCCAGCCAGGCTGTCCTCCCCAATGTGCTATACCAGTTGTTGACAACAAGAAATAAATCAATTTAAAATCCAATAACCATAAAACAAGTAAAAACTGTTGCAAAACAGCTTAAAGTGGCATGATTCTGAATTTGGGTTGGGTGAGTGAAGTTCCTTATCACTTGAGGTTGCAGTTCTGTGCATGCTTTCCTGTTTGAGTAAGCCCCATTGAATACATTGGGACTTGCTTCTTAGTAAACAAACGTAGGATTGCACTATAAATATCTTTACAGGTTTGTAAATAATAAACTTCTTAGCTAGCCATACTTATATAAATATTTCTTCATACTATGTCCTGATAAGTATCTGTTTTCACACTATGGTTGTACATTATTATTTCCTATACATTTTAAGTATGCCCTTCTTCCTTGGGGTAGTCATGGTCCCTCTCTGTTTTCACTCTGAGGGGCAGATTAGGTTGAGAGATGGGGAATACCCCATGGTTACCCAGTAAACTTTGTAGCTGATTTCCATTTTAAAAAATTAATTAAAATGATTTACATGCAGGCAACGTTTATGAAGTAGATCCACACATTTAAAGCACATCCAACTCGCATTTAAAGAGCATGACTTCCCCCAAAGAATCCTGGGAATTGTAGTTTCCCCCTCAGTAATAGTTCCAACTACCCTTTACAAACTACAATTCCATGATACTGTGGTGGGATTCATGTGCTTCAAATGTGTGTTGAATGTGCTTTAAATGAATGATGTGGACCTACCCTAGATATGCTGTGCATTTATTTTGTTGTTGTTGTTATGTGCCTTCAGCTCGATTACGACTCATGGCGACCCTATGAATCAGCGACCTCCAAGAGCATCTGTCGTGAACCACCCTGTTCAGATCTTGTAAGTTCAGGTCTGTGGCTTCCTTTATGGAATCAATCCATCTCTTCTTTGGCCTTCCTCTTTTTCTATTCCCTTCTATTTTTCCCAGCATTATTGTCTTTTCTAGTGAATCATGTCTTCTCATGATGTGTCCAAAGTATGATAACCTCACTTTCATTGTTTTAGCTTCTAGTGATAGTTCTGATTTATTTTGTTCTAACACCCAATTATTTGTCTTTTTTGCAGTCCATGGTATGCACAAAGCTCTCCAACACCACATTTCAAATGAGTTAATTTTTCTCTTATCCGCTTTTTTCACTGTCCAACTTTCACATCCATACATAGAGATCGGGAATACCATGGTCTGAATGATCCTGACTTTAGTGTTCAGTTATATATCTTTGCATTTGAGGACCTTTTCTAGTTCTCTCAAAGCTGCCCTCACCAGTCCTAGCCTTCTTCTGATTTCTTGACTATTGTCTCCATTTCAGTTAATGACTGTGCCAAGGTATTGATAGTTCTTAACAAGGTCAATGTCCTCATTGTCAACTTTAAAGTTACATAAATCTTCTGTTGTCATGCTTGATGTTCAGCTGTAGTCCTGCTTTTGTGCTTTCCTCTTTAACTTTCATCAGCATTTGCTTCAAATCATTACTGGTTTCTGCTAGTAGTATGGTATTGTCTGTATATCTTAAATTATTGAGATTTCTCCCTCCAATTTTCACACGTCCTTCATCTTGGTCCAATCCCGCTTTCCGTATGATATGTTCAATGTATGGATTAAACAAGTAGGGTGATAAAATACAGCCCTGTCTCACAGCCTTTCCGATGGGGAACCAATCGGTTTCTCCATATTCTGTCCTTACAGTAGCCTCTTGTCCAGAGTATAGGTTGCGCATCGGGACAATCAGATGCTGTAGCACCCCCATTTCTTTTAAAGCATTCCATAGTTTTTCATGGTCTACACTGTACACAGGATCACTGTCTGAACAGGGCTTGCATATATATTGTTATTTTGGTTAAGCAAATGGTTTTGTAGATAGGTTGAAATTTTGTTTGTCTCAGAACATATGCCCACCCCAACCACACACATACACACACACACACACCCAAATATGTCTGTTTTGTCTGGCTGCTACCAGAAATTTCTTTGGGGAAACCCTTCTTTCTGTTCCTCTCAGCTCACTTGTTTCCAGGATCTGAGAGGGCACTATCCCACCTGACCTGTGTTTTCTGATTAAAGCCCCCCCTTTTCTCTTATTCTGTACAAACCAAAGTGATGAACACACTTGTAGTGATCAATACAAATGACTTAGGGGAAGAAACACTCTTTCCAACTTAGCTTGACTCTCCCCCCACCCGTCCCTATATGTTGCCATCCCTATATGCCCAGTATTAAGAATTTCCATTTACTAAACGCAGAGCTTGGAAAAGTTACTTTTTTGGACTACAACTCCCATCAGCCCACTCCAGTGGGCTAGGGCTGGGGCTGATGGGAGTTGTAGTTTTAAAAAGTAATTTTTCCAAGCTCTGAAAACGTAGAAATAGAAACAGAAGACAGGCACTACTAATGGTCATGATGGTCAGTGAGGGATCCTTAGGTCAGTGAGGGACCATTAGATCATTTAGGGATCCTTAGTATGCTGTTTGCATGAAAAGAGCTGGAGCATTGAAAAGTCTAAATCTCTAGGCAATTGTAGTTCTTTTAGTTTCCAATATATGGCATCAACTGTCAAAGCAGAAGAAGTTGGAGGGCAAGTAGGTGAGATATACAAAGAGCATTTCGAAGGGAAGGAACAGAAAAGAGAGTGGAGGAAGCTTCATGTTTTGAATGAAGGTAAACATTCCCTGCATCTAAAAGAACGCTAAATTTATTTCATTTCCAGCTCCTAAATTGGGGTTTCAATTTGTTTGCCTGCTAAATCAGCCCTTCCACTGCATTCCCTTCATCCTTCCTGCATCTCCTGCTACTCTCATTCATAGTCAACTGCAGCAGAGACCTATGTGTTAGCTGACACTAACATGCTCTCCCTGTACCCCCTGGCAACCATTCAGTGGCCTCAATACCAAAACATTCATTTAAGTGTATGGAATATCAATGCCTACAAACCCATTAGGCTTTGGAGATGTAATCTAACATTCCTCTGAATGGAGTGGTTTTGTATCGAATTCATCCCACGAAAGGACAATGTATCACAACAATGACTTCTGAATTCACATTCCTAATAAATAGGTGCTATGTCAAGATGCATGGCTTAGTTTCATTTTCAGGGAGCCAAAGACACAATGCCACCACTGTAACTGCAGGATCCACTGTGGGGAAGCCATTGTGTCAAGTGGCATGCCTGAGAACAAGTTTCGTTGCCTCAACTGAAGGAAGTGATCAATGTTCATGGAGTATCAGATAATCTGCTCTGACATATGATCCAAAAACATACAGTTGACTAATATCCTTGGCACTGAATTCCACTGCTGAGAACCAGCTCGTACATTTGAACATGCCTGTTGTCTTTCAACAGTTAAAAAGCCACAGTGCATAGCAACTGAGAACAATGAAGATATATGGGATAGTCACTTTTACTGATTGGGTTTATCTGTCTAATGCTGTTTTCAAGAGCAATGCATTATAGATTCAGAATTTATTTGGGGCCATATTCTTAGTCACCACTTCTACTCACAGTGCAGAGTTACTCCAGAGACCCCAAGTCTCACTTTGCATGATGCATGCAGGAAAGTCAGAGTCAACATAAGAACATTCTCAGTTTGCAAAGCCTGCTTCATCTAGATTAAGGGGGCCAAATGAGGAGACACATCCTGTTTATATGACCCCATCTATGTTGAACATGATAGCCATCTAGTATTCACATTCTAAAGGAGAAGAATGGAACTCTTGTTTTTCTAGTCACTTCCTGAACCTACTAGTACCAGTATCTTCATGAAGGATGCACATAAACTCTTGACAGCAAGCACAGTCTGTCATGAATAAACAGGATAGCTGAAGAACTACCAAACCACTCCAACCAAGCCATATGTGTTGGTGGCTGCCATTCATCTAGATTAAGCCCATGTAGCCAACATGGGGACTCAAATTCTCAGCCAACTTGAGTCTTCATAATTCTCTCCCTCCCCAGACTGTTTCAGGAGCCTATGCTTTCAACCAGAATGATGCTGCAAGCCTGTCATGGACCTGGGGTCAGACACCTTCTGCTCTGTAGATGAGGCCAGGGATTTGGAGTGGGAGACAGAATTGCCCTCAGATCCAGCCCCAGATGTACATGGTGCCAGTGCCTTGCTGGCTCGATGTGTTGGCATTACCCCCCCACCCTCAACTCCACTGTGAACTCAGAAGCACTAATTCATTCATTCATTTTATTTTATTTTATTTATTAGTCACTTTTCTTCATAAAAATGAATCCAAAGCAACTTGCAATCAATAAAAAGAATAAAACCAATATAAAAAATGAAAATAAATAAAAAGTTTAAAAACACAGTACATGAATAAAATGGTGGAACAGCCAACCTCCTAAAAAGAGGTTACAACATCAAAAAGCCCTCCAAAAGCCCTCCAAAAACCCTCCAAAATTAAGAACCAAATGGGAGAAGAGAAATGCTTGTGCCTGGCACCTAAAGATAGATAACAATGATGCCAGGCGTGTCTCCCTGGGGAGCATTCCATAATGGAATGACAGTCTCCCAGGCCTTGCTCACAGGGGTTGGGCTAGCTACAGACAGAGATGCTGCTCCTATTTAAGTCTCAGTTGGGGGATACCTGCTGCTGAAATATTTGAGCTCATCTCTTATTAAGTCTCCAGCTTGAGCCCTGCACAAAGCTGTCCAGAGTGCTATTGAAAGCAAGTCGTGCCTTGCCTTGCCTTGCCTTGCCGTGCCTTGCCATACCCAGCCTGGTCCAAACCAAAAGAGAACCCCCTTCTGCTGAATCACGTCAAACAGAACAAACCCCATTGCCTTATAGAGTCTGTGGAGATGCTCCCAAGGTTCTGCACAGGAACTCTCACTAGCCTTTTAAAATATAATTAATAATTAACCCATGAGTATTGTCATTTCCACAATACTGTTTTGCTGAGAGTTGTGAATCTGCACGAGCTTGGATCATTTTTTGTAGTCCACAAAGGTTTATGCCACAACAGGTATGGGACTCTTTAAAATACCACAACTCTTATTTCACGATTCTTTTTGAGGGGAAGGGGGGCTATTTTAGGAACTGAACCAGGGCCCCAACCACCTTAATTCAGCCTTGGGAATAAACAATATGAAACGGGTGGTTTTAGATGGGAAATGGCCAGAAAGTTAAAGAACAAGCCCCTCCAGAAAAATGGCTAAAGGCCATCTTCTCCCCTCCCCCATTTTTTAAAGCGACAAAGGAAAAGATTCATGCAACTGCACTGCCCAATTTGGGCATTCAATTAGTATTATCATCATCATTACATGGGCGCGGGAGAGTCTACACACAGAGAGCAAGGTCTCCTCTATACACACCCTCCCCAAACATGTGGATAGTGTAGGGGACGGGAGATGATTGCAGCGGAGGAGTCTCCTGCTCCTGATCCACATAATTATTCATTGTGTGAAAATGATGCCCAGGTATGGGTCATGTTGCATCTAGTCTAGGCCAGAGTCTGCTATCAATACAATGAGAGGTGTGTCTAGTGAAAGGTTGCTCATGATCTTACTGAATCTCCTTCCACTGCAGCAGAGGTAGTGTTAAGTATATCTGTGCTTCCCTCCAAAGAGTTAAGCTAATCTGTGAGCCAAACGTCTGCTAGACATTTACTGCCCCGCTGGCAGTGCAAATGTGCCAGTCGCCTTCTCGAGGCATGGTTCCTGTTATGGGATCAAATGTTAGGATTTTAAAAGCTAAAGTTTGATGTGGATGAACAACTGCCTATAAAACGCATTAAGCTCTTGCCCTGTAATGTATTTAATTTCACACTGACTGATGATACTGCCCCTGAATGGATTACAGCAGGGGGCTGCCATTGTCCCTCTAAACCACACAGGGTAAATAATACTTTTGAGTCTAAAGCTGCTCTAGGGGCATTTTGTGTTGGCTAATACCTGAAATGAATACTCAGCTTTTCTCTGCAAGTACTTTTAGGGTTTGGTTAATACAAGAAAATGCACGGTGCGCTGCTGTACAATGCAAAATGTATTTACAACTTTATGGGGATTGGCCTTCAGCCTCTCCGTGCTGTTTGCTCTTTGTATCCAAGAATAGTGCTCCTGAGCCTACAGAAAGCTTCAGTGGCCACTTTTGTCTTTAGCACAATTTGAGGGTTGCTGGCTCAGCATCTTTCTAGCACCAGGCCAAATTTCCAAAAAACGTATGATGCTGCAAAGAAGCTGGTTTAATTCTAGGAAGAAAGGTGAAACATAAGAACGTGTAGAGAAAAAGCTGAGATGTGATTAATGTTCAGACATACCTCATTGTCAAATGTATCACTCATGTTTACTTCCTTAAAAAAAAGTATTCAAATCAGTATTATACAGATTCTCAAAGAATGCAAGACTAAACAGCACCTGAAACCCATCTTTTTAAAATTGCCCTCCAAAGCTATGGTCCTTTGACCTCCAACTTTCCTTTCTTTTGTTTCTTTCATCTGCTTTCCTTTTGTTAATCCGTATGACATTGTGAAGCTGGTTTGCCTCTTTTTGACTTTTGCAGAATGCTTGCTATAGAAAAAAATGGTGGTTGTTGATTTCTCCAATTCACAGCTCAAAATAGCATAATGTAATTGGTAGGATCTTATTACTGTTCCGAAATAACCTAGAATTTGCATTACTTGTCATGAATTGTGTGGCATGTTCCAAAGATACTACTAACTAGGTGGTCCCAGAAACAAATGAAATGGGATTTCTCATGAAGGAAAATTTTACATTCATAGACTACATTTAAGTAGAGAAGATCGGTTTTTAAAAGGACACATGAATGATACCAAATATTACTTTTATAGCTGTTTCCAGATGGCTCCTTAAATAGGACCCTTCATTTCTTTTGGGTCCTGTTCATAAATTCTTCTGCAGAAAAGTTGACCAATTACCCATTTTTATATCAACCGTAGAATCCAGAAGTACATGATCCTGTTCGAAAGTCCAATGTCATCACAAAATGATACACCATACATATCTATCAAAATAGTTGTGATTCTAAGAAACTTACTTGGAACAAAAATACACTAACATTGGTCTGACTTTCATGTCAATGTGTTTAACATTGAAGGGAAAGTAATTAAGACCATTAGTTTAAAAAGCTCACTATTGAAGTTATCACTAATTAAGTTCTGTTGGTCCCTTCCACTTGAGTGTGAAGTTCCTTTAATAGTTGCATGGAAGAGGGAATTTCAAGAGATGTAGCTTCTACACAAAGGTGCAAGAGCCTTGTCCTTTTTTTGTATCTGGTCACTCTACTTGGAAGAACAATCAATTATACTGAAGCAGACGTCCTCTATTGTGTTACTTACGCAGATGGCCATATCTTGTCTTCTCCCCTCCCTTATTACAACTGAAGTGATTTACTTGTATGTTCCACTAATGACACAATGACTCATGGGAATTATTTCTCTACCAGTGGGCAATCAACAGACTTGGATCATAATTTTGGACTTGAACCCATGTTTTATAGGTTACCAATCTGACCCATGAAGAAAAGATGAATATTTGCATGTATGGCAAGGGAACCAAACCCGGAACACAATTATTGATACTTTTGCAATATTTCAGCCCTTTGGGAGGGCTGATTTAGCATAGTGGGTCTTCAGAACTTACTTTGGCTATGAGCCAACTAGATAGATAGCAAGCTGCTATCTAACTTCAGCCTTCTGTCTACATCATACTAGCACAATAATATTAGCCTGCTTTATAGTAGTGTTGTAAAGATGACTAAAACAAAGTATGGAATGCTTCTTGAGCACTAAAATGTACAACATTAATTCTAGGTGTTATTTATTTATTTATTTGTTTGTTTGTTTGTTTGTTTGTTGCATTTATATACCGCTTCATAGCCAAAGCTCTCTGGGCAGTTTACAACAATTATTAATAGTAGCAGCAGTAGTAATTGGTGTTGTTTACCATTGCCCTCTGAGTAACATTGTGATTTTGTTAGACCTACTGTTTTCCCCTTAGTCGGTTTTTAAAAAACATATTTTATCTGGTTCCACTAGCAAATATTGCTATGAATGTAAATAGGATTGTACATAGAACCCTTAAATGTGCTGCAGTGCAGGGCAACCTCAATCATTTAATGGCTTTCATAGCGCTCTTTTGTCTTAAAGAGCATGTCTCTGTGAGAATTTGAAAACTCTTTTCTTTCCCTCTTAGAAAAAACACCATGGAAAAGAAAAGGTTAAGGAAGTTGCAAAGCTTTGCCGCCGCCCCCCCCCCAAAAAACACACACACACATACACACAACTTCAGCCTCAGAGGCCAAAAAGAATATTGGAACTCATCTTCCATATCTAAGCCTCTTTGTAGAAATTCCCTTTGTCTCTTGCCCCAAGTCATTAAACACTAATCCCATCACTCTTCCTAATCCGCTGCAGTGGAGCCAGAGTTCAGTTTCCGAAACTGTCTTTGTTGCATCCCTAATAGACAGCTTGCTCTGGATTTCAGCTGGTTCAGTCACATTAGAGCTTCCCTTTGCAGCCCTTTATGAAGTACCATTAATGAATCTTTTCCTCCTTCATGCAGTGTCCATGGGCATCAATTGGTTTAGTGTTAGGAGGGTTAGGTGCCTAGCCATTTTAGCAGCCTTTTTGCAAAAATATGACTGTCAAAGGCAAAACCTAGGAAACAAGCCCATTGAAGGTCATCACTGCTGAAGTACTCATTTAATTACTGGGGATTTACAAAAGAAAACCTGTCCTTTGTGATTGACAAAAGACAACAAACTAAGAAGCGACAGGGCAGGGTTTTTTCAACAAATCCTAAAAGAGGAAACATGGCTGAGTAAAGCCATCTCACCATGTTCTAAACTCTTTCCAACTTGTTATGTAAGTAGTACCTTTCTTTCTAATTAATAATAGGCACTCCACTTGTTGAAATAGCTTTTTAGTGCTTTGAAGTGAGGTACACAACAGAGAGTTTAATAAATTCTTCACTGGTAAGAAGTCAACCTACATTCATGGAGATGAAACAAGCGGCTGTTTGCGATGTGGGCGCACATGACTCCTACCAGTCTGAGTAAATTAGGTTTTGTTTACAACTGTTGCCCGAGGTCCACTCAGCCTTGCATCCATCCGTGGTCCATAAAGTGAGTACCCGGCATATGCTGGGGGGTAAAGAAAGGCCAGGGAAGGAACTGGCAATTCCACCCCATAGGTCTGCCTAGTAAAACGTCGCAAGACGTCACCCTAAGAGTCGGAAACGACTTGCACTACAAGTGCGGGGACACCTTTACCTTTATATTTCACATTAAAAAAACTTATTGAAAACTATGCTGCCCAAATATCTTATATGAACAAACATTAGTAAAAGACTTTCAGGTAGTCTTCCTTTCTTTTCTTTTGTAATACTTACTTTAGCATTTTATTAGAACTTTATGTTCTAATTTGCTCCTCTTGGAAACATTTGTCTTGCTTTCATTGACTATTCTTCCCAAGTTAGGGCATCAGATGGCCACTGTATAATTGCCAACCAATTAGACATTGAACCATTTTAATCATTCAGTCACTTTTTTTGTGGAACTTGATCAGCATTTTATTTCAGAAGGCCACAAACTTAGATGCACATTAGATATTGTATATCCCACAGAATTCAGATCAGATCTTGATCTAAATTAATTCAATATAGGTATAAAAAAGTATAGAAAGAATTTTGAAGTTAATGGAAGTATTACCAACTACTTTTAATTTTGATTGTTAAAAGCAAAACTATAGTGATCAAATTGCTTGCTTACATCATACCTCAGGACTGATTCTCACTGAGGTGGTTAACATGTCAGGATGCTTCTCTATACAAAATAAAATAATTTTTATTTGCCCATAGAAATGTAGATGCCGGGGAGAAGAATACTAACTTAGTATTAGAATACTAACTTAGTTAGGCCCACTGTGAATTGTTTGCAAGGCACTTTGAGGGTAAAGTTGCTCACCTCCATAGCAGTCTTGATGTCCCATCCACATCTACTGTAATCCCCAGTGAGATGTCCAGTGCAACATCTGATGCAATTTCTTGGGAACGGTTTCAGTTGATGCGGCCTGATGACATAGACAAGGTGCTTGCAGTGATGCGGCCAGCAACGTATCCTCTCAACCCTTGCCCTTCATGGCTTATTAAAGCTTGCTGAGGGGGTTTGACCGAGTGGATCCAGGGTGTGGTCAATGCATCATTGCGGGAGGGAGTGTTTCCAGCCACCCTGAGAGAGGCAGTAATCCGACCGCTCCTGAAAAAGCCCACCCTGGACCCATTGGTCTGCGACAATTACCGACCAGTCGCAGATACCCCCTTCTTAGGGAAAGTGATTGAGAGGGTTGTGGCGCAGCAATTGCAAGTACTCTTGGATGAAACAGATTATCTTGACCCATTCCAGTCTGGATTTAGGCCTGGTTATGGGACTGAATAGGCCTTGGTCTCCCTGATGGATGACCTTTATGGGGAGAAGGACAGGAGGAGTGCGACCCTGTTACTCTTGATCTCTCAGTGGCTTTTGATACCATTGACCAAGGTATCCTTATGGGCCAAATTGGTGAGATGGGTATCGGAGGCACTGTTTTAGAGTGGTTCTGATCCTATCTCCAAGGTCGTTTTCAGAGAATAGCACTGGGTGATTGTCTTTTGCCCCCCTGGCAGTTGTGCTGTGGGGGTGCCGCAGGGTACCATCTTGTCCCCCATGCTGTTTAACATCTATATGAAGCCTTTTTGAGCAGTCATCAGGAGATTTGGGGCGAGATGTCAGCAGTGCGCTGATGATACCCAGCTCTATTTCTCCGTAACATCTGAATAGGGAGAGGCCGTGCAAGCCCTGGAACGCTGCCTGGACTCGGTGGTGGGGTGGATGTGGGCCAATAAACTGAGTTTGAATCCTAGCAAGACGGAGGCACTTTGGGTTGGGGGTTCCAGAGTTTAGATAATTGGTCAGTTGCCTGCTTTGGATGGGGTCATACTCCCTCTGAAAGAGCAGGTCCACAGTCTGGAGGTGCTCCGGGATCCATCTTTGTCGCTAGAGGCCCAGGTGACCTCAGTGGCTAGGAGTGCCTTTTACGTGGCTGTTTCTAGACCGGAATAGCCTGACCATTGTTGTCCACACCCTGGTAACCTCCAGGCTCGATTACTGTAATGCACTATATGTGGGGCTGCCCTTGAGGTTGCTGGTGCAAAATGCGGTGGTGAGACTACTCACTGAGGCAGGGTATCGCCAACATGTCACCTCGCTGCTGAAAGACATGCACTGGCTGCCCAGTTGCTACTGGGCCAAGTTCAAGGTTCTAGTCTTGGTGAACAAAGCCTTATACAGCTTGGGACCAGAATACCTGAAACACTGTCTTATCCCTTATATACCCAATCTATGTACAATGTATTTGTATTTTATTGTACGTCACCCAGAGTGGCAGGATAACCCCTGCCAGATGGGCGTCTAACAAATTTAATAAATAAATAAATAAAATCTATCACTGCACTCTGCAGGTGAGGGCCTCCAGCAGATACCATCTTATCAGAAGGTCCGTTCCGCACAACATAGCAAATGGACCTTTAGTGTGGTGGCACCTACCCTGTGGAATTCCCTACCCTTAAATAGTAGAGAGGCGATATCTCTGTTATCTTTTTGGCACCTATTGAAGACCTTCTTCTTTCAACAAACCTTTTAAGTTATCTATGTCTGTGTTGGAATTGCTTTTCAATATGTTTTTAAACCTTTTTTTAAAAAAATATGTTTTTAACCTTTTTTAAGATGTCTGGAAAACTTTTTAAAGAATGTTTTGGTTTAATGTATTTTAAAATCTGTTTTTATGATGTTTTAAAGTGTTTTTAGTGCTTTTGTTTACTGCCCTGGGCTCCTGCTGGGAGGAAGGGCTGGATATAAATCAGATAATAAATAAATAATAAAACTTAGTTTTCTTTCTGACATACTAGTTTCCTGTGTGTACGAAACATTTTTTGGGGGGGAGTAGTCAGCCCATCATGTGAGCCACACCACCAGTCTGAAATGGTATAGCCCTGGCACAGGGTTACTACTTTAGGGAGCAATCAAAACCCAAGATCCACCAAGATGAGCAATTTAGGATCTGGTGGATTTCTGGCTCACCCAGGACTATGCCAGCATAAATCCCTAATCCTGTCCCAGCCAAAGATATATCAGCATGAAGTCTCTTACCTCGACTCAGCCAGGGCTGATCCAAGGCCAGCATAAATCCGGAGAAAGGGGCGTGCCAGGACTTGGCAGGGGGGACTTTCACTGGATCTTAACTCTGTTCACCTCAGTCATGTGTCCTGGCAGCCTGGCAGAATTTGCATCAGCAAAAATGGTGGTGTAAGTCAAACTTTATTTTAAAGGTTTGTTTTCCCTCTGCCAAAATAGGGCTAGTTCAGCCAAGAGCAGCATCACTCCTTGACGGTTTTGGATCTTTGCACTGGCTATACTTAAACCAGCGTGGATTACCCTGGCTTCCCATAATTAGGACTGCTGGAGATGGGGGGGGGGGAGAGAGAGAAAGATTTTCTTAGGGGCCATGGCATCTGCGAGGGGGTTAACCCTTTCCTCACCCACCATGATCGCAATGAAAATTCACACACACACACACAGCAGTTGTTCACTGAAAGTGGGAAACTCCTTGGGGGCATTTTCATTGAGAAAACAGTGGAGGAAAGAAGAGTTGATCTCGTCTCCCCATCCATCTTCATCCCAATGAATCCAGCTCCTTCCCCACAACCCCCATAGCATGCCATTTATAGTTGTTAAAGGGCATGGCATTTGAAGTGGCACATTGAATGTTATATCTAATATAGCCCTAAGCCACATATCACAGGGGAAGGCAAAAAATGATTAATCATTTGATTGACTGACTGATTGGTTGATTAAAAGAGTTATATGCTACACTTCAGCTTAAAAACTCTCTCACGGTGGCTTTTAAGATAATAAAAGTAGTGAGCAAAAAAATAAAAAGTATAATGACAAAAGAGAAGTAACAAACACAATGATAAAATGATAAAACAAGCAGACAACAATTTAAAAAACCATCAGATTAAAACCAGCTAGATGACATGCTGGAAGGCCCGGGCAAATAATATCAAAAAGACATCAGAAATGCCTAGGAAGGTCATTTGACATTCAGGATGCCTCAGATGGCCTTACTAAAAAAAGAAGATTTGCATCACTAAAGAGGAAAAAACAGGACATCAATTTACATAAAAATTTGCATTTGGTGGATTATATGTATTGGCACAAATTTAGAAATCATTAACTATAATTTGAATAGAAATAAGCACTTCTCACCACTGTAGGGAAGACATCAGGGGGCTTGCGTATCTGCCCAGTCTGCTGACCAGATCCTGCTTCAGGGTTCCTGCCTTCCCTTTCTAGGGTTTCTTATTTTTAAACCAGACTTGGACTGGGCAGCCCTCAAATTGAGGATATCTACTAACAGGGGACTGTGTTCTGATAGACCTTCAAACTAGAGGACTGTATGTGTAGCCAACACAACTTGTGCAATCACATCAGCAATTTTCTGAGATAAAAGGATTGCACTGGCCATGTCTGTTGGATCTCAAACAGTACCCCCATATGAACATGGTCCATATGCCCTTCCAAGGTGCTTGCATAAGCGCCACCATCAAGTGTGAACTAGCCCTAGATGTAGTTGGAAGTGCCCCATTTTCATCAGCTTGAGTTTATAATGTGTTCATATTCAACTGCTGTCTCCAACATGGCACCCATGGACACCACAGCATCCTATTTTTGTGAAGGTATAGGTGTTTTGCCTGTTGTTGGGGTGGGAGTTCTGAACATTGCAGTTTTTCTTCTGTGAAATGGATATTTATATTTAAAACATTCATATCCTGCCACTTTAATTGAAAATTGTTTAAGCAGCTTCCAAAGAAAACCATAAAAACAATATTAAAAATAAAATAAAATTACCAAACAGGAACTCTGTAAAATCTGTAAAAGAAGGAACCCAGCAGTGAACAATAAGTGGCATAACGATGAAATCTCAAAAGCAACACAAATGTACAATTCATTTATGTGACTTCACTTCTTCTTTTCTTCAATTCCAACCACCCACCCCACCCCACACAAATGTTATTACACATGGGAAATGAATTTTCATCAAGCATTGCATTCTGGTTTTCTTCCCTCTTGTTTTAGACAGAATGTATCACTTGCCTGATTGAAAATATTTCAACCTTCCAAAGAAAACAAAACACATCTCCATTTATAAACTGAATAAATCAGAACAAAGTGATTCATTTCCAAATGGAAGCCACATAGTTTCTTTATAAACAGAAAAGGGATCCTGCAGTTTGGCACAGAGAGCTCCTTTACAAATCCCAATGCATATCTGCCGTTGGCAGCAGAAGTCACACCTGCACATTGTTAAAATATTGTCCCTATGTTCCAGTGCTTCTACTTTTGCAGTTGGCTTGCCACGTCTTTTCCTTTAGGGAAATGAGAGGATTTCAAATACAATGCGGGTAAAAATCTCCTTGCTAGCCACTTAACTTTGAAAACACCAAACCTTCCACCCTTTATCTCATTTCTTTCTCTGACTCCACAAGCACTTTTGCTTTAAATTCTTATTGGCTTGTATCCAATCTAGATATGCTTGAGCTGGTTCACACAAACAAGTATGTGGTGCAACTGATGTTTTGTCCATGCAATCTGTATACTAAAATAGACAAGCATAGGGTGAAGTATTATTGTGAGCCAGTCATGTTGTAGGACCATGATTCTGGTGGTTCGAAAAAGGGCAGCTGCAATCATACAGAAATGTCCTGTAATGTAATGTAGCATGTTCTAGGGGTGGCATCCACTCCCTGTGTGATAATGAGGCAAATCAGGGTTATTCAAGTAATAATCTCATGTTCCCAAGTCAGATTGTGCCATCTCAAGGGAGATGGGGCTTCCAAGTCACTCTTTTTGAAAAAGTTAAACACATTTTTAAAAGAAAAAGGGTGGTCCACCTCCATCAGCACTTTTCTTTTTTGAGAAATAAAACAAAATGGCAGGAGATACATCCAGTGCTTGAGAAGGGAGGGAGGTAGATGAGAGGAGAACGAAGGAGAGGGGAGGGATGAACAGGTGGGGGGGGATCTTTCATTTTGATGGACAGATCTAGCTTTCAATCACAGTGAATTATTTTCCAAGGCGGCTCCAATTACAGTGATTTAGGGGAGAGATGCTAAAGTACATAAACAGAATTGTTCTTCACGTTTGTTGTCATTCCCCTCGGAGTTCTGGTATCAGGGCATAAGTAGAGAGTTTAGACTATTGGGGAGGGGCTGCTTCTTTCCCATTCATACTTTTTCCTAACAAACAATTAAAGACCATAGCACTCTCTTTTTTTCTTTTCTTCAATTAATTTTTATTCAAATTTTCAAAACCAAAACAATACAAAAAGAAAAAACACAAATTAATAACTAATACAATAATAAAAAAAAACTATTGACTTCCGATTTGTCGTAGTTCAGCTATAAGTCTATAATATATAACAAACCTGTCTCTTGATAAATTATAAAATCACCTTCCTCCAGCTGTTTTCTTAGTTGGTATCAAATCTCATTAACATCATATCATTTTATTCTTCCACAAAAAGTCAAAGAGAAGTTTCCAATCCTTGAGATATATGTCCATCAATTTTTTTCTAGATAGACATGTCAATTAATCCAACTCATCAAGTCTACTAAGTCCAGTAATTTCAAATCGCTCTTCTTCCATTATCCGTGTTGGTTCCATCTTCCATCTTCCATCTTTACGCACTCAATAATCTTGCTGTCATAGTCATATAATAAGAGTCTGATAGGAATTTCCTTTATCACAGATATTTCCTTGCCATCAATTCCGAACGTATCACTGAAGTATTGTTGCAAAGCCGCATCTCTGTTCCTCTTTTTTACAGAATACACTAGCACATCTCTTGAAGGTTTTTCCATTGACACAAAACAGGGATTAATTCTGTAAACTTTCTCCATTTCAAGTTCCATCAAATCCTTCCAGTCCAAGAATTTTTTCGAACCGATAATATCTTTATCTCCAATCTCTTCATCAATTCCTTCAGGAACAGCGCTGAGTTCCAAACCGTAATATTTGTCTCCAGGATCCATCACAACCAGGAAACCCAAATCTTTTCCCAAGTCCATATTTAATCCAATCTCCATAGTTTGAACCTTGCCTTTAATTTTTCTTTCATCCTTTTTTGGTTTTCCAGATCTATCTTTATTCTCCTTTCTCATAGAATCCTGAATTTCTTTCAGCTCCTGTCTCATTTCGCCAAATTCAATTTTCAACGCTTGTCTGTTATTTCTCAGTTCTAGTTTTGTTAGCTTAATCCCATTCATTATTTTCTGAAACATATCTAAAGATAAAGTCCCTTCTTGTACATCCATGGTCTCAACCATCTTCTTAATTGTCATTCTTAAAACCAAAGGAACAAAACTCCTTCAATTTTCAATGTCCCAAGCAAAGAACAGTTTATTTCTTTATCCAGTTACCAAGGAGTTAATCTTTCAAACCAACTGACATCACACTCTAGACAGCACGGACTTCCTTATCTCTCATATGTCCAGAAGTGCAAAAACAGCTTTAGTTCACAGCATCCAAATAACTAGTAGCAGAAAGAATGAGCAGATTCATCAAAAAAAAGAAAAGAAAAAAGTAGACCGGAAAAAATAGTCTCAGACATATATTACTCAAAAGTCTTATAAATAATAAAAAAAAATTCTCTTCCAATTAGAAACCCCTCATCCGTTTGTAATCTTTATAATGCTGATTTCCATGCCAGCTTTTTGCAATAAAAAAAAAAAGATAGGCTATTTTTATTTTCTTCCCCTTAGTTCCGTGAATAAAAGAGAAGGTTATGACTCACCCAGGGTTTCTTAATTGCTGGTTCTTTGACAAATCTCTTTAGCTGTATAGATAACAAAATAATGAGCGTAGACAGGAGAATGCTTGCCTGTTAATCCATTTTTCTTTGAAGAAAAAGAAACGGCTCACTTAATCAGCTGAGCTAGCTAGAAATCCTAGCTCCGTCCGAGCTGCTGGAAGACCTTCTTTCACAGACAATTCTAATGAATTCCAGTCTCCAACAAACACAACAAAGCTGTGTGGGAAATCTCTACGTTTCTTCCTTATCCGGAAGAAATTATCCCCAGTCAAAAAGCCCTTCTGACTGGTTTTAAAACTGAAAAAGTTTCATCCAAGACAGGAGCCCGTCTCAGAGGCAGCACAGGCGGAGTGATCCTCCTGGGAAGTCTCGTTTTTTTCTTCACATACGGTTCCTCCAAGAAGGAAGTAGGTGAGGGGGGGGGACTAGTTTTTTACTATTTTTTAATATATAACGAAGGAAAAATCACTTAGCACAATAGCCTCTATACCTATTTGTCTGAATTTTTGGCAGGTTTCCTCCTCCTTTTCCCTTTCCTCTCCTTGCACAAGAGGAGAAATATGAAGTAACCAGAATGAAAGTGGGATAGACCTTCATGCGACTACGTGTGTGAGGGGCATCATTTATAAGCCCTGAGACTTGCATGAAAGGTGATTCATTCATCATCATCATCTCCCCCATGAAGAAGCATTTCTAACATGTATCAAGCTTCAGGGAGAAGGCAGGCTGACAGGCATGGATACTTTTGTGCTGGAGGAAATCCTTCCACAACACACATTTTGAGATGTCGACGTCTCATGAGAGCATTTTAACCAAGTGACCCTCAGAACATTTGACTTGGCTCAATGATTCTTATACTGAAAGAGAGTCAGAGATATCATCTGGCATCCCAGCTGCTGAGATGTCTTTCCAAGGTGGTTCTGGGATATTAGCATGACAGTTGAATAATTGCCATTAAACAGAATTCAGATTACTTGTCAGAGAATTAGAATTCAGGCTTTTGGTTACATTTAGAACTATATTAGACATTGGTCTACACATGCAATTAATAGGCTTTCAGTTTATATAATGTCTAAACTACAGGATTATCTCTGTAAAAGCGATCTATGGTCCTGATTTTCCCTGGACAGTGTCTCCTTTTGCTCGCATGTTATTGTATACCCACCTGTTTAATAAAATGTCAAAACTGGGTTTTGGAAATTACCCTATTGTTCTTTAATCCCTTAACATTTTTGTGAACAACCAGAGATGAAGCATGGTTTGAGTTTACTGAATCTCTGCCAGAAGATACTTCATTGCTAGTGTAAGTCTTTGTGCTTTTGTCTCTTAATGTCAACTTCAAAGAATTGTTCAATGAACTTTAGAACAATTTTAAGCAAGTAAAAAAAGCCTGCTATCTGTTGTTACAAACAGATAGAAATAAGTAAATTGCCCTATTCCAGATATGCTGTTTCTCAGACGTAGTTTCAAAGCAATTTGTAGCACATGACGGTGGCAAGCCTTCATCTGGGTGTGGGTTTGTTGTTATAGCCAGCATTTAACAGCTCCCATTGTGATTCCTAAGCAGTCATGCCATAAGTCATTCGTTTCTGCTCGCTATGGAAATGAGTGTGACATTGTGCATGCTAACACCACAACGAAATATGTCTCCAGGTGTCTGCTCATGAACAGCACCCACTGCATACTTTTCTTTCCATTCTGGATTATCACCTATGAAAATATCAGTATGAAACCTAGGCAGGCACCAGCTGTTGGGTGCTTCCAGCATGCTTCCCAAACTTAATCTATTTGTTTGGACATTCCCAGGCTGTTAATTCCAGTTTTTAACACCCTAATGCTAATATCTTACTGATTTGTTTTTATGGATAATTTTTATTGATTTGTTGTAAGATTAATTGTTATGTTGTTTTGGTTGTAAACTGCTTTGGTACTCTCTGGAATGAAAGACAGTATAGAAGTAGTATTATAAAATACAATTCCTTCATGTAAAATTTCATCATAGGCAAGCTGCTGCCCAGGCTCAGATGCCAGACTGTCCTTAGGAGACTGTTCAGCAACAACAAAATCCTTACGGAGCTGGATGAGAGCACAGGGATAGTAGTGATAAAGATGAAGAACCCACCTGTTAACAGCCTTAGCCTAGAGTTTGTGACTGAATTTTCAATAGGCCTGGAAAATCTGGACAATAATCAAGCCTGCTGTGGTGTCATCCTGACCTCAGCCACCCCTCAGATCTTCTCTGCAGGACCGGACATCACCAAGATGTATGACAAGAGCTAAAAGCACTACAGAAGGCCATGCAGGAGATGTGGATTATGCAGTATAATTCCAGTTTGGTGCTATCAATGATTCCAGCCCTGCAGGCGGCTGCCTAACAGCTCTGTTTTGTGACTACAGGATCATGGCTGAGAATCCCAAATACAGCATTGGGCTGAATGAGACAAAGGAAGACATTGTTACCCCTTTCTGGTTTAATGACAAAATGATAAACACAGGGCCATGGAATGGTCTCTCCAGCTGGGGTTCCTCTACTCTGACCCTGATGCCTTCAAAGTTGGCATTGTGGATGAGTTAGCATCTGAGGAGAAGATCTAGAATGTAGCTGCAGAGGTGATGATCCAGTGGCTGGCCATTCCAGACCATGCTCGCCAAATGTCCAAATCCTCCATGCAGAAGTCAACAGTGAACCACTTGCTGACGCATCATGAAGCTCACATCTAGATCATTGTACATTTCATCTCCAGGTACTCTGTTCACAATTTTTGTGCCTGGGGGGGGGCTGTTCACCTGAGCTCATGGGCAGTGCCTGGGCTATGGGGGCCGTTGCATGGAGCTGGTGAGGGACACATTACAGGCTATGAGTGGGCTGTATGGTGCCGTTTAGCCTATCAACTTGGTTCCCCCGTCACTTGCATGCACAATGCCATCTTCAATCTGGAGTACTCTGCTGGCGGGAGGAATCTGAAGCAGGGCCTGTGAAGAAGGTGAAAGGGACTCCATGTCACCAATTCACCCCTCCCTGCAGAAGCACATGGACTCTGAACTGCCATGGACACCAGATCCCCCCGCTCATTACAAGGGGGAAGAGAGCCACCTGTGACCCACTGCTGACTCAGTGCAACTGGCAGACCTAATCATGCTGTGTCTAAGAGGCCCCGAGGCAGACAAAGATAGTGCTGCATGTCGGGGCACACCCAGAGGGGCTTGCTGCTTTGGTCAGGAAGTGTGGACAGCCAAGGTGTTTGTAGAGGGCTGGAGAAATTTGTATTGAACCCACAGGAACATCATCCTCAGCCACCACACAATCATAAGGGTTGACTGACATGCTGGACATATAATTGATTCATATTTTTGATTTATATCATTTTGCTTTAGATATTGTATTTATTATACTTTTATTGTTCTGAGTCATTTATTGTACTTGTATTTTTACTGGATATTTTCGTTCTGTATTAAGAAGTGTTGTTTTTATTTGTTATTGCTTTACTGTTGCTGTGAGCCACTTTGAGCTCAGCTTGGCTGCTGGAAAAGTGGCATACAAATAGCAAATCAAATCAAAATCAAAGCAAACCAATTTGTTTTGGATCTTCAAGCAACAGATTTATCTCCCTCCCTCCCTGTGTCTCTCTCTGGCTGGGTTTGCACATAATGCTAAGCAAAACAATGGCTTAGTGTGACCATATGAATGAGCACACTACCGGGGAGGAGATCACAGCCACTTTGCTACTCCCTTATACCTTTGCATGGCAGCTAACTATGGTTTGTCATTGGAACACAGGCTTGTGGTTAAGTTCTGTGTTCCTTTACCATGGCTGTGAGCACACTAGTTGTCTACACCAAAGCATTTCCGTTGGCCACACCTGGAGGAGCAACGAGTTGATCTGCCAATCAACTGCAAAAACTGTTCGACTTTGAAGCTGATTTAAAAAAAAAATGCACCTGAGCTGATCCCACCAGGTTTTACAGTAAAAAGGGGCAGGGTTTGACTAGCATTGTGTGCCCCCGTTTTTACAAAAGAGGAGATGCGCTGGAACTGTAGCCAAGTTAACCCCAAGCGAAACCTTGGCTTACCTGCCATGCTGAGCTAAAAGAACCAGGGAGGAAGGAGAAAAGCAGGTGCAGTCTCCTCTCTAGGAGTCAGCACATTTGCACAGTGCCATTTGGCTTACTGTGTCATGCAAACTAGGCAATTATATATACAGTATAAACATATATGTGATCTCTCCCCACCTCCAATTTTCTCGGTCACACTATTCAAATGTGTGTGTAATTTTCAAGGAAAGTCACAGCATTTAATTTTTATTCACCTGGAATCCAGCCATATTTCTTTGGAGATGAATTTGATGGTTCATCATTGATTTTGTCACAGAAAGGCAGCTCCTTTACAGATCCTACTGAAGATCTGTTAAGGCAACATGTGAATAACAAACTGCATTTGACTCAAATCTCTGTGATGAATTAGAAGACAGACACTTGCACCTGTGAGGGAAGAGATCTGGTTATCAGTCTTCCTTCTGACAGATTCTCTGAGACCGGTTCAATGAAAGGATTCATTTCTTAAAATGCTATTGCAGAGAAGTTCATGTCTGTTGTGGGAAAATATGATAGAACTTTTAGAGATGAGTCAGTCTTCCACAAATGTTTCCTGTAAAAAAAAAATCCTAAATTGTTTCCCCATGTATATATGCTGACACCAGTGAAGAATGATCTTCTTACCCAAAAAAAGGGAAGGGGGAAGAGGGCAATTGTGCACACATGCCAGAAATAATTGAAGATTTACTAGATATATCATCTAGCTTCTAAATGTTTAAATATGTAGATAAAAGCATAAAGGATGCCCATCTAGATGATTTATGCTTTAGGAGCAGGATATTACAAGCTAAAGTTCTGTCTTCATTGCATGCACATTGAAAACATACACACACCAGTTTTTTCATAATATTTAGGGCATTCCCTTACATTCCTAGCCAAATGTTCCCCTCCCTTCTGATGTTATGTAGTATGCCGCATGTTGCCCAACATCTGGACACCACTCAGCACTCTAGAGATGACTGCATTTCAGTGGTGAAATGACTCTGGTATGCACATTGTGGTCCTTTGAGCACCAAGAAAATGTCACTTGTGAAGAATATTGTGTACAGTTCGGAAGAAGAAATGCACTTTTAAAAGAAACTGAATTATTGCCCACAAAATTGTTATTAATGCAGGGCATTATAGCATTCAGTTATTTTGAATGCAACAGAGGCTGTGAAAGTCCTGTACTTTTGACTGGATTCAGTGATGGACTGGTTAACAAGTTGAAGCTCAGTCCAGACCAGGTTCTGTTGGTCAGTAGAGAAAGCTAAGCTGCAGCCAATGGAATTGCACTCCCCCTGAAGGATCAGGTTCACAGTTTGGGACTGCACCTGGATCTTGCATTGCTCCTGGATGGTTGGGGGCTGCTGTGGCCGGGAGTGCCTTTGCCCAACTTTGGCTGCGGTATCAGCTGTGCCCCTTCGGAGAAAAGACAGCTCTGGCTATACCAAAACGTGCTTTGTTTACTTTATGATTAGATTACTTTAGTGAGCTGTGTGTGGGGCTGCCTTTGAAAAATGTTCAGAAACTGCACCTGCTGAAAAATGCAGCAGCCAGACTAGTTTCTGGGATTTACTTTTTAGGCCACATTACACTGGTCTTCTATTAACTGTCCTGGTTTCCAATTTGTTTCCAGGCCCAGTACAAGGTTTGGTGCCTACCTATAAATCCGTAAATGGCTGACGACCAAGATATCTAAAAGACTATGCCATCCCGTATGAACTTGCCTGGAAGCTGAGATCATCTTTAGAGGCCCTTTTATACATCCTGCCCACCAAAAGAGGTTTGGTGGGAATATCATAAAAGACAAGCCTTTTCAAGGCCTCAGTGCTGGAATCCCTCCCAGAGAAGGTGAGCGTAGCTAGATTTAGATGTTTAGGTGAGCAGTGAAAACATTTTTATCCCACGTGGCTTCTAATTGTCTTTAAATATATGATTGAAGGTTTGAACTCTGCTGCTTTGATTTTAAGGTGTTGGTCTGAGTTTTCGTTACTTGAGTTTTGTTTTTTCTTTTGTTCTTTCATGTACATTGGTTTGAGAGCTCTTGTAGGACCAAAAATGGCACTACTGTGTTTGTATAAATAAATAAAATATTTCAGAGTTGTTCACAGTTGAATTACAATGTTGTTGGAAAGATAAATATCAGAACTGTCAATAGAAATTATATGAATCGCAACAAAAATCCTCAGACTTTTTACATAAATAGAGGATAATCCTAATGCATGATTTCTTGGCATCCATGAAGTCTGCCAGTGCTAGAGGCATACATTTTAAAAGAATTGAAAATGGCATGATAGACACATGGTTCTCCTTTGTGTACACACACTCGTCTTTTGTCCTCCTGGTCATTTCCAGTCAAACTGGTCTTCTGGGTTCTTGAAAATCCAAATAGTGGCATGGATGTCACTCTTGTGGACGCTCAGGGCAGGGCTGTGGGCTGTAGGGAAGACAAGTATAACCTGTGTCCGGCTCAAATTTAAACAGATTTTTTTAGGGGCAAGCAACAACCATTTATCTTATTAAGTTCTTCATCACATAATTAAATGCTGATTATTATAAATTCCAGCCAGTTTTAGATCACTTTATACATTTTTAAAAACATTTTAGCAATGAGATACTCTCAACATGAAGACCCACATATCTCTGTCACATATATTATTGTAATAATTTATACCTTACCTTTCTGTATCATATAGGCCCAAAGCAGCTCGAAAGATATTTCATGCACTCATGTTGCTGTTGTTGTTGTTATATGCCTTCAAGTCAATTACGACTTATGGCGACCCTATGAATCAGCGACCTCTAATAGCATCTGTTATAAACCACCCTGTTCAGATCCTGAAAGTTCAGGTCTGTGGCTTCCTTTATGGAATCAGTCCATAATTTTTCTACTCCTTTCTGTTTTTCCAAGCATTATTATCTTTTCTAGTGAATCATGTCTTCTCATTATGTGTCCAAAATATGATAACCTCAGTTTCATCATTTTAGCTTCTAGTCATAGTTCTGGTCTAACTTGTTCTAATACCCAATTATTTGTCTTTTTCACAGTCCATGGTAGGCACAAAGCTCTCCTCCAACACCACATTTCAGATGAGTTGATTTTTCTCTTATCCACTTGTTTCACTATCCAACTTTCACATCCATACATAGAGACTGGGAATACCATGGTCTAAATGATCCTGACTTTAGTGTTCAGTGATACATTTTTGCATTTGAGGACCTTTTCTAGTTCTCTCATAGCTGCCGTCCCCAGTCCTAGCCTTCTTCTGATTTCTTGACTGTTGTCTCCATTTTGGTTAATGACTGTGCCAAGGTATTGATAATCCTTGACAAGTTCAATGTCCTCATTGTCAATTTTAAAGTTACATAAATCTTCTGTTGTCATTATTTTAGTCTTCTTGATGTTCAGCTGTAGTCCTGCCTTTGTGCTTTCCTCTTGAACTTTCATCACCATTTGTTTCAAATCATTACTGGTTTCTGATAAGAGTATGGTATGGTCTGCATATCGTAAATTATTGATATTTCTCCCTCCTATTTTCACACCTCCTTCATCTTGGTCCAATCCCGCTTTCCATATGATATGTTCTGCGTGTAGATTAAACAAATAGGGCAAGAAAATATACCCGTCTCACACACCCTTTCAGTTTCTCCATATTCTGGCTTTACAGTAGCCTCTTGCCCAGAATATAGGTTGCACATCAGGGCAATCAGATGCTGTGGCACGCCCATTTCTTTTAAAGCATTCCATAGTTTTTCATGATCTACACAGTCAAAGGCTTTGCTGTAATCTATAAAGCACAGGGTGATTTCGTTCTGAAATTCCTTGCTCTGTTCCATTATCCAACGTATGTTTGCGATATTGTCTCTGGTGCCTCTTCCCTTTCTAAATCCAGCTTGGACATCTGGCATTTCACATTCCATATATGGTAAGAGCCTTTGTTGTAGAATATTGAGCATTACTTTATTTGCATGGGATATTAATGCAATAGTTCGATAGTTACTGCATTCACTGGGATCCCCTTTCTTTGGAATAGGAATGTATATTGAACGCTTCCAGTGTGTGGGCCATTGTTTAGTTTTCCATATTTGTTGACAAATGTTTGTCAAAATTTGGACAAATTCAGTCTCAGTAGCTTGTAGCAACTCTGTTGGTATGCCATCTGTTCCTGGTGATTTGTTTCTTCCAAGTATTTTAAGAGCAGCTTTCAACTCACATTCTAAAATTTCTGGTTCTTCATTATACGGTTCCTCCATGAATGAATCTGTCATCCTTGCATCTCTTTTATAGAGTTCTTCAGTGTATTGCTTCCATCTTCCTTTTATTTTATCTCGGTCAGTCAGTGTGTTTCCCTGTTGGTTACTCAACATCCCTACTCTTGGTTTAAATTTCCCTTTAATTTCTCTAATCTTTTGGAATATGGCTCTTGTTCTACCCTTTTTGTTGTCCTGTTCTATTTTTAGACAGTAACTATTGCAATAGTTCTCTTTGTCCCTACATATTAGTTGCTGTATAGTTGAATTTAGGGTTCTAACCGTGTTTCTATATCCTTTTGCCTTTGCTTTCCTTCTTTCTTTAACCATTTTAAGAGTTTCTTCATTCATCCATTGAGGTCTTTCTCTCTTTTTAACAAGAGGTATTGTCTTTTTGCATTCTTCCCTGATAATGTCTCTGACTTCACTCCATAGTTCTTCTGGTTCTCTGTCAACTAAGGTTAAAGCCTGAAATATGTTCCTTATTTGATCTTTATATTATTTGGGGATGTTATTTAAATTGTATTTTGGCATTATGATTGCTTTGTTGTTTCTTCTTTAGCTTTACTCTGATTTTCGATATGACCAGTTCATGATCTGTACCGCAATCTGCTCCTGGTCTGGTGTTCACAGAAAGTATAGAACTTCTCCATCTTCTGCTACCAATTATATAATCAATTTGATTCCTATATTGACTATTTGGTGATGTCCACGTGTACAGTTAACTTTTTGGTTGCTCAAAAATGTGTTTGTGAGAAACAAATTATTTGCTTCTTAAGTCTTTCTCCTACTTCATTTCTATCTCCTAAGCCCCATTTTCCTACAATTCCTAGTTCTTCTCTGTTCCCTACTTTTGCATTCCAGTCCCCCATCTTGTTTTGGTGTGTGATCAATTTCTTCCTGTACTTCTGCATAAGATCTTTCAAATTCTTCTTCTTCTGCATTTGCTGTTGGAGCATAGACTTGAATGATGGTTATGTTAATAGGTTTCCCATTTAATCTCATTGATATCACTCGCTCAGACCTTGCATTGTAGCTCCTAATTGCTTTTGCTGCATCACCTCCCACTATTAAAGCAACCCCATTTCTTCTTAATTTCTCATTTCCTGCATAAAATATTTTGTAGTTGCCTGATTGAAAATGTCCCATTCTCGTCCTTTTTAATTCACTCACACCAAGTATTGTAATGTTGATACGTTCCATTACTTGCTTGACAATTTCTAACTTTCCCTGGTTCATGACCCAGCTGCATCATTAGTCACAGCACTACTCATACTTGTCCTTGCTCTTCCCCAGTAGCTTGGTGAGAGCCTTCTGACCTGGGGGTCTCATCTTCCAGCACTATCTCGTGTTGCATTTTGGATACTTTGTTCATAGGGTTTTCATGGTAAGAGGTATTCAGAGGTAGTTTACCATTGCCTTCCTCTGAGTTTGGATGCATCTTAGTCTGGTGTCTCAGCTTTGACCATTCCGCCTTGGGTGCCCCTGTTAGGAGTCTAGCCTCTTGGTCTAGACTCCTGACAGCATTGCTGTCAGCTATCAACAGTTAAAACTGAAATGGATCCATGGGATCCTGCTCCCATAAAGCAATAAAGTCTGTCAGTGGCAAAACAACAGTAACAGAAATACTGTAATATTTCTGATTTAGGAAACCTTGATGTAAGCAGACTCCATGTACTCACTTGATTAGAATTTCTGATAAAATAATAAGAATGTTCATTCCTGTAGAAAATGGGGGAGGGGAACAACCACACTTCCCCCACCAAAGGATTGTGATCCACAGGGAAGGCTTAATTTTGGATTTGTCCTTCAGTGAAAATACTGGTGCAATAGATGGGTGTGGCTTGTCCTTAGCATGAAAAATTGGCCAATAAAATCTGTCTAAGTATTTTTATACTGCCCTTCAGTCATATTCCAAAAGAGCCTGTTTGAAATGACCTTACTGGTGTGGAAATAGTATTCCTCCTATATTGTATCAGTAACATTAGAAATCCAAGATCATTTAAGGGCTCATCTGCACGGTGGTTTACTGTGTGTTTGGTGCTACTCACATCTCCTTTAAATTTGCATGGTTCACATGACATTACCAGCAAACAAGTTATCATGCAGTTTTCCCCCTGTAAATCCATACTAACCCAATCCACCTATAATACAAAAAGGGGAGGAAAAAAGTCTCCACTAGGTTTCTCTTCTGCTTGCAGACGCTTTGCTCTTAGGTGGATGCATCAATCTTTCACTTCTCCATGCCCACTATCTCTTCCTCCCTTCTTTAATTTTGTTTCCTGTAAGCTGAATAGTAACTTTTGGTTGCTCGCCTCCATTCTGCTGCCCTTTTTTATGTTGCTGCAAACGGTGCCTTTATTTTCTTTTTTACCCTAACTTGTGCATAAAAGCATGACATTGATCAAACAAAGAAGACCTGGCTCTTCAGGCAGCCTTTTGGGGTGGGTTAGCTTTTATCTTCATTGTTTTTACATTTTTAATGCCTACATATTGTATGGCTATGTTGTACGTTGCCCAGAGTGGCCAGCCAGCCAGCCAGATGGGCGACTAATAAATTCAATAAATAAATAAATGCAGTATATTTCTGACAAATAAATGCCCCCCTATAGATGAGTCCTGAGTCTTGCCAAGAGTGGGACTCTTTCTCATCCCAACACAACCCTTCTGGAGATGATTTGATGTTGGTACGAGAAAGAGATTCATCCAAAATAGCCTTACATTTCTGATGTTACCTGTGGAGCACGGGGAGAAGGAAAAAGGGGCCCTGAGTTGCATCCCTTCAGAACTTTTGTTCCAAGGCATTTCCAGGGCAGAGAATGTATGTTGAACCTGAATCTACCACACCTACGATTTTTGTCTATCGTCTCCTATGAGTTATTATAGATTACAACCCATCATTGATATACTTAACAGTGAACTTCTTGATTTACATAGAAATATTCTAAAATAAATAGGTGAGAAATTGTGGCATTAGAAAGAAAAAGCTAAAGTAAAACCAGTCATCCTAGGCATCTCATGAACTTTGTCTACAACTGATACTTGATTCGTCAGCAGATTCTTCTGAAGTAAGTGGGACTTACTTTCAGGTAATATGCACTTAAAAAGACACTACAAAGGCAATTTTCAAACACAACAGGAGATGACTACTTTGAGAACATATATTTTGCAATAGCAACCTGATATCTGAAAAATCAGATAACCCTAGCAGAATGCATACAATCAGAGCTGGTGGGAAGATTCAGGGTCTCAGAGTGAACAGAACACCCAGCTCAGTATTCAGTTTTTAATCTATCTATTTGGGGATAATACTTTTCACTATTGGAAGAAAAAGGTATGGTGCCATTTCCAGTTTCCTCAGCTCGCCATGCACAGTGCTGATGGGACCCCCCTCAGAGGGACATCTATACATATAAATTAGCATATGTAAATTTTAGGCAAGTTTGTGTCATGGGCCTTGTCCTGTATCCTATAAGCAAACAGCAATACCCTTGGTAGGTTCCTTGTAGTTTGTGTGCATTTGCTTCCTTGTGCTGAGCTCTACCTAGATTAAACAACTATATTTTATAAAACCAAGGCTGAGTGGCAGCACCAGTACAGAAATCTGAAACGTAGTTTTCAGAGTGGGTTGTCAAACAGCACGTCTGATTTCAAAAGGAAGATATTAGGCTGGAAAGAAATTAGGCTGGAAAGAGCTTGCAGCATATTCTTTTGGATCCTGAGCCATGACTTTACTCATTTCAAAATGGCCTGTGAGGACAATCCAACATTGTTTAAGAAATGCTTTAACTACTGGAATCAGTGGTCTAGGATACCTAACTGTGTTAGATAGTTTAGAGAGAGTGCTTTTTGTGGAATTAGGGTTTGACTTCAATTGAATATTGGCATACTATTGATAACTGAAGGAGTGCCTCTTCCCTTATTAGGCTGTCCATGTCTAAAATTCTTCTGCAGATACCCTGCTCCAGATACCCTCTTTAGTAGAAGTGCATTGTGTTTCTACAAGGAAGAGGACTATTTTCTACTGTGGTGCCCCAGCTTTAGAATTCTCTCTCCAAGGAGGCACTCCAACACTAACACAACAAGCCTTTCAGTGCCAGATAAAGATCTTCCTACTGGCTTTTTAGATTTTATGTTATTTTTGTTTGTTCTAGATTGCCCCTTAGTTGTATGGTTTTTAGGTTTTTTTCCTCATTCTGTTTTGTGTATTTATTGGTTTTAAATTATATTTATGTGTTGTGTTTGACTTTGTGTTTAATTCACAGTTTTGTACACTGCCCTGGTATCTTTTGATGAAGATCAGTTAAGATATTTTAAATAAATTAAATAAATAACACTACATCTTTTATCCTATATATTCTTGTACACTGTGTACTATGTGGTTTGGAGGATTTGAAGCCATACAAAATTTCTCCTCCAAATACCCAGCATATTATCCTATAAAAATGTGAGATCAGCACTAACTCACTGCAATCTTTAGAAGGGAATACACTTGTCAACAATCCAGTGAAAATCAGTGCATGAAGTCCATGTGGCAGAGACATATTTTTGCGTGCGGAGGAGTTACTGTTTTCAAGCCACTCCTGGTCAAAATATTGTCAACTGATCTGAATTTATAGTCTGTACTTCTGTTATGGACTTATGGCCTGATCATTGTCAGAATAAGGAACTGAATGAGAGAAAATGAATTTGAAAGATCCTTGTTTACACTTTTTCAGAAGCATTTTATAATGAATAGAATCAACAGCATTGCTGCCCATCCTGTGTCAATCAAGGAGCAACTTTTCCTATATCCCTGCAAGTCAATGAGGATAAATTACCACACCCTCCTTTATAAATGGATAGTCCACTAGAAATAAAATGGGTGACTTTCCTAAAAAAACCAATTACCCTGAATTACTTACACTGGTGGTAAAAGTCACAGAGAAAAATCCTAAAATTATGCAATTATTATAATAAATCAGTGTGTCATTTTTGCTTTTCTCTGTTAATAAATTAACCATGTAACATTGTTCAAAATTATGTCAGTTACACATATAATAATCTTTTAAATTAATGAAGTGATGAAGCGGTTTGATGACACCATGATTTACAGGGCTGCTTTTAGCTAATGTTGAAAGCCTTTCATTTAATAAATTGTCCCCTTGAGAAATTACCAAAAATGAATATTTTCTATGCTAAATGTTTCAAGGTTTACACTTTTTCAATATATTAACAAATGACAAGGGAGAAGCATTTTTGAAAATATATCTTCTTTTACATATATTTAATTGAAATTAATTAGTATATTACTTTAGAAGGAAATGATCAGTAAGAAAGGTGTTGGATCATTTATGAGTTTTTTATGGCAGTAAAACACAATTTAAACAATGGAATTAATCATGTCCTTTAAAACATTTTATGATAGATTATTTCAAGAGTTTTGATTAAATAGAAGGTCTCTGTGTGTGTGCAGTATGCAAAACCCCCAACAATTCCTGTTATCCTGTAATTAATATTTCTTTCATTTAGTTATGCTAGAATATGCTTGTGCTGAATATTTACAAAGCTTAAAGCAAAATTCCTAGTGGGACTGATTAGTCATTTTGTTTTGAATTCTGTGCAATACTGCTTGTGATGGCTTCATTTTATTTATTTTCTGCTTGTATAATAGAGATCTGTGCTAGCTTCCTGTTGTCTTTGTGGTGTAATTCAATGTGCCCTAAACAGATCCCAATTATTTATTTATTTTATTTATTTAATTACATTTTTAAACCGCCCTATAGCAACAAGCTCTCAGGGCGGTGTACAAAAAGATAAAAACAGGTTAAAACACAAATAAACATGAAAACAATACAGTATAAAAAGATATAAACGAGATAAAACCAAGTCAAATTAAAGTAAAATTTAAAAATTTAGAGTTTAAAATTTAAAATGCCTGGGCAAAGAGGTAGGTCTTTACCTGGCGCCGAAAAGATAACAAAGAAGGCACCAGGCATATCTCGTCAGGGAGGGCATTCCATAACTCGGGGGCCACCACCGAGAAGGCCCTAGCTCTAGTTATTACTCTCCGGGCCTCCATATGCGTTGGAACCTGGAGAAGGGCCTTCGACATCAGGCGTAGTGAACGGGCTGGTACATAGCGGGAGAGGCGTTCCATCAGGTATTGCAGTCCAATGCCATTAAGGGCTTTATAGGTAAGAACCAACACTTTGAATCTGGCCTGGAAACATATTGGTAGCCAGTGCAGCTGGGCCAGGACAGGAGTTATATGATCATATTTCTTAGTCCCGGTAAGAACTCTGGCCGCAGCATTCTGCACTAGCTGAAGTTTCCGAACCGTCTTCAGAGGTAACCCTACGTAGAGTGCATTGTGCATTACAGTAGTCCAGTCTAGAGGTTACCAGAGCATGGATAACTGTGGCATTCTCCCTGTCCAGATAGGGTCGTAGTTGGGCTACCAGCCGAAGCTGGTAGAACGCATTCCGTGCCACCGAGGCTACCTGAGCCTCCAGTGACAGGAGTGGATCTAATAAGACCCCCAAACTACGGACTTGCTCCTTTAGGGGGAGTGTGACCCCATCTAGGGCAGGTCGAACATGAACCATCTGGGCAGAGAGCTCCCCCACCAACAGCATCTCAGTCTTGTCAGGATTGAGTCTCAGTTTATTAGCTCTCATCCAGTCCATTATTGCGGCCAGGCAGTGATTTAGTACATCAACAGCCTCACCTGAAGAAGATGAAAAGGAGAAGTAGAGCTGCGTATCATCAGCGTATTGCTGGAAACGCACTCCAAATCTCCTTATGACCTCACCCAGCGGCTTCATATAGATATTAAAAAGCATGGGGGACAGAACCGAACCCTGCGGGACCCCATATTGGAGTACCCAGGGATTCGAGTAGTGCTCCCCAAGCACCAACTTCTGGAGACGATTCTCGAAGTAGGAGCACAGCCACTGCCAAGCAGTGCCTCCAACTCCCAAATCCGCAAGTCGCCCCAGAAGGATACCATGGTCGATGGTATCAAAAGCCGCTGAGAGGTCCAGGAGAACCAACAGAGTTACACTCCCTCTGTCTTTCTCCCGACAGAGGTCATCATACAGGGCGACCAAGGCTGTTTCTGTACCAAACCCCGGCCAAAAGCCTGATTGAAATGGATCCAGATAATCAGTTTCATCCAGGAGAGCCTGGAGCTGGCGAGCGACCACGCGCTCTAAAACCTTGCCCAGGAATGGGACATTTGCTACCGGTCTATAGTTGTCAAGGTTTTCAGGGTCCAAGGAGGGTTTTTTTAGGAGCGGTTTCACCACTGCCTGTTTCAGACAGAGTGGTACCACTCCTTCTCGTAAAGAAGCATTGATCACCTCCTTGGCCCATCCAGCTGTTCCATTCCTGCTAGCTTTTATTAGCCACGAGGGGCAAGGATCCAGAGCAGACATGGTCGCCCGCACCTGTCCAAGCACCTTGTCCACATCCTCGAGCTGTACCAACTGAAATTCATCCAATAAAACAGGACAGGACTGTGCTCTGGACACCTCATTAGGGTCAACTGCTACAATATTGGAGTCAAGGTCCCGGCGGATTACAATGTCCTCCCTATATATCAGTTCACACTAAAGTTTCTCTGTGAAGTTGTATGCATGATTACATGGAGGAAACCAACTGTGCTTTTTTGTGAGAACCACATTGTGCCTTGTACAACTGATAGGATGGATACAGGAGACAGAGAAGTACTTTAATCATGAATGTTCTACCAGCCCCGCTCTTACAGTACTTTTCAAAATATTGAAGTAGACAACATATGTGACAAATTGAACAGGTGCACTGAGGGAAATTTAGAAATACCACCTGAGAAGGTATATTAACCCAGCCTTCCTGGCCACCACTTGTCCATTCACCCACAGGGAATAATGACACCTTCCAGGGCAACAGCTTGTCTGACATGCTATTCAAGGTATGCAAGCTGGGTGGATTCCTTACGTATGTTCTTGTGAGTACATATTCCTGGCTTCATATTATCTATTCAATTAGTAGCTGCTTATTGATCACTGTGCCCAGTATCAATGTTGCTCGTATTAGGGAAATTGCACTGAACATTTGGGTACAGTGTTGTATTTTTATTGTGAGAAAAAATAACTGCTGCATTCAGTGGTATTAAGTTCTTTCCTGTTTCAATATGATTGTGTGAATGATGAACGATCATTGTGAAATGTAAGTACCTCATGTTGTATGGTTCCTCATAGTGACAAAATCCTACAGCATTCAATTCATAGACAATTTTTTGTTTCTTAAATGAACCCAATTTGTTAAAAGGGTACCCAAGCTTGCTTCTTGTTTCCTGGGCAGATGCAATTAGGGAATGAAAAATGAAAATAAATGGGTCATGTATTGAAACTTCTTCTGAGGTTCTCATATCTTATCCTGACACAGATGGATGGGCACATGCTTCTAGAAAAATAATGGTCTAGTCCCCACCATTAAAACATTCATAAGATATTATTTGCCTTATCATGACTATCTCTGTGCAATCCATGGCGAGGCAGGGACTGTATTGGTTCTTACATTGGTTTTTATTGTATTTACTTTATTTTTATTTTATTGATGAAGGGCGGGATATAAATCAAATAAATAAAATAAAATATTTTATTTTTGCAGTTCTTAGCCCCCTTGAACTGCTGCATAAGGAAAGGTGGGTTAAAAGTTTTTTTAATAAATAAACAAATCAGAAAGCTTTGAACAGTTTAACCTCAGTGTCCCCATACACACACATGAGCATAGACAGATAAAACAACTGTTGTTATTCATTACTCGTACTCCTGCTCCTGCTGGGAGGAAGGGTGGGATACATATATACATACATACATAGTGTCCAGGCACTCTCCTTCCCTTGATTATTTGAACCCAAACACAAACCTCTCTACTTAGGCCAGAGCCTCTGAACACGCAACATGTCCTAGATACTCCTGTGAAAGGACACCCATATCCCACTTACATCCTTACTGGAAGAAGACAGTACCTGGAGAACAAACACTCACATTCACCAAATCCACAACAAGATGGAAAGTCAACTCTCCATCCTGTTGTTCTCTCCATAAATAAAGAGACCCTCTCCCAAGTCCCCACCCAGTCCCTAGGCTGGATCAGTGCTCAGCCCCTCCCTCCTTTGTCTTCACACACAGTGCATATTTAAAACACACAGGTTGCCCCCAAAAACCCTGGGAACTGTTGCAGTTGAGGGGCGAAATAAAACACAGAGACATCAGCTTGGGTTGAACAAGGGCCACTTTATTAAATTACAGCAAACAGAAAACCCAATTTAAAGTGACCTGCAGAGGGAAACCTAGGTGCGGGAACTGACTTTAAGCAAGTAGCTTGCCATACAGCTCTTGGGCGACCAGCCCCTGCTGGGGCAAGGGCAAGCCCATGTGCTTACCCCTTACCCCGGCCACACCTTGTAGGTGAGTAGGGGGGCCTTCCTTCGTCATCCCCACCCGGGGCCGGATAACCCTTGGGTAGATGAGATAAGTTGGCCCCAGAGGCAGCCCATATCCTGTCCTCGAGCTGGAAAAGCCCTGACAGACAGGCCTCCGAAACCGCCAATCACCTCCAAAGGTGCCTAAGGGGGCCACCTAGCTGTCCTTACCTATTTCCCCTCCCGCACCTTCCCGCCACAAAAGGGGGACAAATCTCTATTTAGTCCCCCTTTACCCCACTGCCGAGAAGCACCTCTCGCAGACACCTCTGCAGGTCCCCCAAATATGTCGTTACCTGCATCTTACAGGTGAACGTCATCAGCCATGTATAGTTCACTCTTCCAATGCTGAACGTGGGGATGCAGAATGCCCAAGAGCCAACCGAATCAGCTGGTTAGCCTTCCTTCACTAAACCCTGCATGTGAGCATGTCTGACCACAGCAGACGTACCGAAGGCTATCATTGCCTTGCCAATTGCATGTCACACATGCCTGCCAACTGAGAGCCTTGCCCTGAGTAACTGAGGCCGTCGTAGCCTCTCCGCTGCATGTCACACATGCTTGCCAACTGAGGGTCTTGCCCTGAGTAACTGAGGCCGTCGTAGCCTCTCCGCAGCATGTCACACATGCCTGCCAACTGAGGGTCTTGCCCTTAAGTAACTGAGGCCGGCGCAGCCTCTCCGCTGCATGTCATCCATGCTTGCCTACTGAGGGTCTTGCCCTGAGTAACTGAGGCCGCCGTAGCCTCTCCGCTGCATGTCATCCATGCTTGCCAACTGAGGGTCTTGCCCTGAGTAACTGAGGCCACCGTAGCCTCTCTGCTGCATGTCACACATGCCGGCCAACCGAGGGTCTTGCCCTTAAGTAACTGAGGCCGGCACAGCCTCACCGCAGCATGTCACACATGCTTGCCAACTGAGGGTCTTGACCTGAAGTAATTGAGGCCGTCTCAGCCTTTCTAGCTGCATGTTGTCACATGCCGGCGATCTGAGGGCCTTGCCTCAAGTAACTGAGGCCATTCCCACCCGGGGGAAGGACCACCACTTGCGAACCCGTCCATACTGAATTATGCTGGAACAAAGTGGGTAGGAGCCCATCGAAATGCATTCCTCTCCGGCCAAGCCACTGTAATGCAGCCCATTGACCGAGGCCCAACTGTGAGACCATGCTCAATTTCGAGGCCCTCCAGGCTGCCCAGAAGCCCATGCTGTGGCCGCCTATTAGGATGCGCGTCTGCTCCGTCCCCGTCCAGCAACCTGTTAAATAATTATAACTTGTTAGGCTTTGGAATTCCCAGGCCCTCTAAAAGGGGTGAATATAGCCCTTATAAACCTGAGGACCAGCGTCCAACAGCCTGCACCTTTGCCTGGGAAAACCCCTAACCTGCTGCCGTAGAAGCAGCTCCAAGTCCAAGAGTGGATATCAAACTGTGAGTGGTCATGCCGTAGACCTGTAAAAGCCTGCTTTGTGAGCACCCAAAACTAGTATTTTATGAGGGGGTCCTCGCTTGCATGGGGGAATAAATATCCTTCTCCAGATGCCCCTGGCCAATGTACGGTCAGCCCCATACACCTCTGGTCCATCTTAGACCTTCTCAATTGTATACAGGCACAACCCCCCTTCCATGTAGACGTCTGATAGCTGGAGGGCACGTCGAGATGGGTCTCACTTGGATCCAGCCATCACCTTACCTATCCTAAAAGCTCCAAAAAAGCCCAGCATAAGGGCTACTGCCTGGAATAGTCTGGCTTCACAGCTGGAGGGCATAGTGTATTCCCACTGGCTCACCATACCCAATAAAATGTCCAGTGAAAAAGGGGGGGCGACGGGGATAGGGAAAAACCACCAGCCTAGCTATGAAGGAAAGTCCTGCCAGCTTACCTTGAGGTGCTTGGACTAACAGGCCCCTTCTCCTGACATCCACTGGGAATTTCAACAGGTGACTCAACGGAAAAGGCCATTCTGGCACATAGTCCTTGCCTGCCCAGAATTCCTGAATCGCCCTACCTACCTGGTAGCTGGCGAGCGTGCCGGGGGAAATGGAATCTACGGGAATTCCAGTGCGTAGTTCACAGGAATAGGCCATCTTTGCACAGCTTCTGCGGCCCTTTCTGCATTCTGATAGCTGGTGATCACACTAGGGCAATGGATAGGCTTATGGCCATCTCCGACTGGGGCAGATCATCCCTACTCCCAGCTGTCAAGGGAATCCCCAGGTACATAGCCATACTATAAGCTGTGACCTCAGGTGCTAACATGCATCCCAAAATCTGCCATACCCCTGAACAGCCAATCACACAGATAGTGCCCCACTACTTCTGGGCCCACATGTCTCCTGATTGCTCCCTCCCAGAAGAATCTGAAGCACTCCATGTAAGAAATATAGCAGTCCATAGGCAATGTTCTGCCGCATAAATGCATAAAGCACCTCTGCCACATGCGCGCACCATGTTAAATGAAGTGTAGTGCATGGTACCTAGACTATCAGGTATGAACCACTTACAGCCGAACCCCTTCAATAAGACTGGTGGTGAATCAGGTGTAATTTGCATCTTTACACTCTGTCCCTGGCAAATTACTGCCATAACGAAAAGAGATCAAAGATTGTAGGCCATGAAGGCCAGCCCGGAGTTGGAGGCCATAAAGGCCAGTCGGGAGTTGGAGTATGGGACTAGGAAACCAAAAGGAAAACACCATAACACAGACAAACCTTCCTTTAAACCGGGTAGCCAGCAAGCAAAGTTCGTAGTACCTTGAGTCTAACCGGGGACGGACACATGTCCTTGAGCAGCTTATGCTGCGGGCTTCTTCTTACCCCTTTGAAGGGCTCTTGTCTCCTATCTCACTGTTGCATATATCCTTCTGCAAAAGGGAAGGAAATCATTTATGAGTAAGTACACTTTACCAACTACTAGTTCATTGCAGCTAACCCAGTTCTCTTAAAGCAGAGACTTCAGGTAATTGTTATCAAAAATCCCAACAAAGAAAGGTTTTGTTATTGTTGTGAAGTCATCAGGAAAGGGTGAAGAGTCTGCCTGGATCTTAAAATGCAGCCTCTGTGTCAAAAACAGTCTAAGCTTGCATCAAGGCAGCCCCTGTTTCAGTAAAGTCCAAGATCTTGGAAATGAGGATAAGATCCTGATAAGTGATCTGTCTTTCCTCTTTATCGCTATCCACCCATCCAGCCACACTATCATCTGCGAGACCTGCAATTCCCTGCAGAACTTTGCATGTCCTTCTGTAAATATAACAAATGCCATATGCTTTGTTTTTGATATGAGACCAAATTCAAATAACTGCAACTTCTGTCTCAGAGTTAACAAGGAATGTGTAACTGACACTTGGAAAAGGATCACTGTCACCTAAGTAGTGGTTGTGATTTAGACATTTCCCAGCAAACCCTGTCATCTGTGCACACCATTAGTATCTGTCAGGCCCAGGATGAGACTCAGGAACCAGACCAGAGGTTGTAAGTAATTCGTGTTTTATTAGGGTAATGTCCAAACAAAGACTGCGTTTTCTCATGAAGCAATACAGGGATACAGGTCCTGCGGCATTGGGAGAAAGTTGACAGAGCAAGGGACTTCTTCCGGCCTGTTCTTTAAGAAGGGGCCAAACGGGCGCGCAATCTTTCGCTCCTCCTTAACTGCCCCTCAGGTACTGCCCGCCTTCCCCCCTTCTCTCCTGTCTTTTCAGCTGTCTGCGTGTGCGTGGTGAGGGGGGAAGCATCGCCCCCTCCTCTTCTGAAGTTTCCGATTCCAGGATGGGGGATAGGGGAGGGGCTGATGGTAAACTGCCTCCCCGCTTTTCGGCTGTGAGCAGCCCTCCCTCTTTCCCCTCTTGCTCTGAGCCTGAAAGAGGGGGAGGCGTGAGAATGTCCAGGGAGGGCTCAGGCTCCCCGTTGCTAAGCGACCTTATCACTGGCAGTTCCTCTGTTTCGTCTTCGCTCCAAAGGGGAGAAGTTCCTCCCCCTTCCCTCTGCCATCCATCCGAATACTCTTCTCCCAACTCTCCGGGATCCAGCTCCCCGGGATTGGGACCCCAGCTCTGCCTTCCGACAGGTTCGTGCTTTGCTAGCCAGGGCATTCCCAGAATCACCTCAAAGTTCGAGAGATCTGACACGTATAGCGAAATGAACTCTTCATGCCCGGGAATTTGGAGTTTCACTTCCTCCGTGGCTTGTGTCACCCCTCCTGACTTCAGGGGTCTCCCATCGATAGTCTCCACAGCTAGGGGAGCGTCCAGTTTCCACCGGGAAATCCCATGACGCTTGGCTAGCTTTGCATCAATAAAACTTGTGGAGGCTCCACTGTCAATTAAGGCAGTGGAATTAAACACCACTCCTCTGGAAGTTGTAATCCTAATAGGCAAGACCAACACCCCTTTTGAGGGAGGTTGGATCATTGGGGGGCCTTTATACAACGCTGCCCCCAGTCCACCGGCCTGCACGTGGACTGGGTGTTCTAGTTTCCCGACGGCTCGGCTTTCCCCCCTTTCAGTCCACAGTCTCTGGCCACATGGCCCGGCCTTGAACAATAAAAGCATAAATGTTCCCGGCGTCGTCTTTCCTTTTCTTCTTCCGACAGTCTTGGCCTAGCCCCTCCCTGTCCCTCAGTTGCATTACCTGTCATCCCTGCAGTGGGAAGGGTCTTGCTGCGGGATGCCGAGGCTGAGTATCTCAGGACCTCCTGCTTCTTTTCCAGGCGCCTTCCTTCCATCCGGTGATCTATCTGTAGGCATAGCCAGATGAGCCCTGGTAGGTCAGTGGGGGGGGAGGTCCTGGCCAGCTCATCCAGGATTTCAGCATTTAATCCACTCCGGTACATAAACATCAAGGCGGCGTCATTATAACCCGTTTCCTGGGACAGAATTTTAAAAGCGTTAGTGTACTCGGAAACAGTCCCTTTAGCTTGCTTCAGAGCGCCTAGCTGTCGCGCTACTGTTTCAGCTCTTTGCGGGTCTTGGAACATCTCGGTCATCTCCTGTATAAATCCTCTGTACCTTCTTAAGACAGTATCCTTTCACACAAGATACGGAGTCACCCATTTTGCAGCTTCTCCCTCCAGGAGGCTAATCACGAAGGCTACTTTAGCCCCATCGTCTGGAAATTCCGTGTGCCTGACATCCAGATATAACTCACATTGAGCCACGAAAGTTGCCAACTGATCACTTTGTCCCGCGTATTTTGGGGGCAGTCCAATGGGAACCTTTACTGCGGCAGCTGGAGGGGCTGTTCGCATCTGGTCTGTCGTGGCCTTCAAGGTTTGATTATCCGTCTTCAGCGCCTTGACTGCTGCTAGCAGGGCTTGAACATCCGTCTGCAAATCAGCTACCTTAGTCCTCAAGAGTTTCACTTCTTCCGTCTCAGAAGTGGGGTTCGTCTCCCCCGCTGCTCCCTTTGACATCTTGTCCCAGTCAAGTGAAGAGAGCGTTGAGGGTGATTGAGGTGGCTCTGTCAAGCTGTCAGGCCCAGGATGAGACTCAGGAACCAGACCAGAGGTTGTAAGTAATTCGTGTTTTATTAGGGTAATGTCCAAGCAAAGACTGCGTCTTCTCATGAAGCAATACAGGGATACAGGTCCTGCGGCATTGGGAGAAAGTTGACAGAGCAAGGGACTGCTTCCCGCCTGTTCTTTAAGAAGGGGCCAAACGGGCGCGCAATCTTTTGCTCCTCCTTAACTGCCCCTCAGGTACTGCCTGCCTTCCCCCCCTTCTCTCCTGTCCTTTCAGCTGTCTGCGTGTGCGCGGTGAGGGGGGAAGCATCACCCCCTCCTCTTCTGAAGTTTCCGATTCCAGGATGGGGGATAGGGGAGGAGCTGATGGTAAACTGCCTCCCTGCTTTTCTGCTGTGGGCAGCCCTTCCTCTTCTCCTTCTTGCTCGGAGCTTCGAAGAGGGGGAGGCGTGAGAATGTCCAGGGAGGATTCTGAAACTCCAAAGCTCTCAGGCTCCCCGTTGCTAGGCGACCCTATCACTGGCATTTCCTCTGTTTCGTCTTCACTCCAAAGGGGGGAAGTTACTCCCCCTCCCCTCTGCCATCCATCTGAATCCTCTTCTCCCAACTCCCCGGGACCCCAGCTCTGCCTCCCGACAGTATCCAAATATGAAAGGCCCAAAAGGCTCATCTGGCCCCTCAAAGGCCACATGTAATATAATAATAGAATTAACTACCTCAACCTACTATATTCCTGGGCCTAGCAGGAAGTCAGAAGCCTAACCAAAGAGCTCCACCACCCCCCAAGCAACCACCCTGTAATAAAATTAAAAGAATAAAGTACCTTGAACCTAATATAGGCCCGAGTCAAGGAAAGGCCGCAAGCCTAACCAAAGAACCCTTCACAACGGCCAAGAGAGGCTGCCAAGGCCTCACCCACCTCCTTCCCTGTCTTGCGCCCCCTACCTAGGCTGAACTCACACCCAGCCTTGGCAACCAAAGGGGGGTAAATAGGGCCTGTTGAGACTCAAAAGGCTTGTGCAGCCTCCTCTCCCGTAATTAGTTCTGAGCCTGCAGCCCACGGCTGTTGGGGAGATTCGAACCCTGGTCTCCCGGGTCACAGTCCAGACACCTCAACCACTACCAGAAACTTATCCCATGTGCACGGGGGGTGGTGGTTTAAAATTGCCCAAAGGCCTGCATTTAATGAGGGGACCTTTCACACACCCCTTTCTTTTCTCAATTGGCAGGATTACTCAAATCCTCCGTCCTGTAATAATAATTATGAGAAAATTATTATTATATTATTATTATTATAAGCCACTGCCTGTATGGAGTAATGCACTTATGCCCAGTCCTTAGCTTATAACAAGAGGTATTTTAATTACTGATTCTATTTTAACGTCAATATTGGAGCAATGTGATCTCGCTTTACTGGCTGCAGGAAAAGCCTTGTATATTCAAAGACTTGAAAACCAAAGCCTCCACGTGTGATCTTGATTTAACTGGCCAAAGCAATAGCCTTAGAGGTGGTGCACCTCCCTCCCCCTCCTGCTTGGGGGGGGCACAGCGTTCAGCTCGCAAGCCTTTTAAAAGGCCTACTCCAGCTGCAGCCGCTGCTCAAGCCCCTCGCCGCTCGGCCGCAATCACCACTCCCTTCTGGGAATAGAATAGGCCTAAACGGCCCACTGGAAGCGGCCTGAGCCGCAGCAAACCAGCGCTTAATGGTGCAGAGGCCACCAACTCAGCCTGTGCTGCCAAAGATCATCGCCTCCAAATGGCGCCAATCTTGTGGCCGCCTTAAAACGGCCGCCGCTGTTCTTCTCTACACTCACTCTCCCTCGTGGTCCCTCGTCGTGCTGCAAAGAGGAAGGTAGGAGGGGCGGCTGGACTTAAATAGTCGCAGAAGCCCTGCCCCTCCATGCTGCACGTCGTGCGTGCGTAATAAGGCACGACACGTGACTTTGCCCCATACTAAGATGGAGGTGGCAGCTTCGCCCCCATCTGCAACCATGCCCCGCTTGTCAGCTGCGCGGCGAGCGGGGCGTCTTTAGTTTGTTAAGGGGTTGGGAGTTGTAGCTCGGTCCCAGGATTCTCTGGAGGAAACAAAAGGCAGTATCCAACTAACATGTCCTGTTAATGCAAGAATTACTGCTTGTGCAACAGGACTTCCCTTCCTCTCCTCCCTCATGTGTGGACCCTGCATTCTCCCCAAAGAGACCTTCTGCCTGCAGGAAGAGGAACATTGCGCTGCCAAGGAGGGAGAGCCCCTTGTCATCTGCTGCTGCTGTGCTGCTTCCCCTGGTGGTCACCACCACCACCCTTCCTGCTGGACTGCTGCTATTGTATTTTATTGTATTTTAATGCTATTTAATTACTTGTTCTGTTGAGTTTGCTATTTATTTCTATGTTTTTGTATTTTATGCTGTTTTACTTTTATGTACACCGCCCAGAGAGCCTTTTGGCTTTGGGCGGTATAGAAATTAAATTAAATAATAAAATAAATAATAATAATAATAAATCTGCTCTGAAAGGCTGGGGGACTCCTAGGAAATCCTTGCGCTGACAGGACAGGACTGCTTTGGTTACACCCCAATGTGCTTGAAATGCATGGTGTGTATGCAGCCCAGCCAGAATCTGGTAAGGGGGAAAAAGCCCATCTTGTGAGCTTTTTCCCCTCCCTGTTATATAACTTACATAGACAGTTTCGTAGAAGAGAAGTAGAAAGGCAGGATAGGTAGAAACAGGATATTGCCCCACAGTTTCATTTATATGGTCCAAGCCCTGCCTGTATTTGGTTAAAGCCTGAAGCACACAAATGAAAACCTGAGTGTTGTCAAGGAAGAGCTCACTTACAATTCTCAAGTATGTAATTTGTCTAACCCTTTGACCTACAGAGCCTCCTGTGGTACTCCAGCCTGAAATACCGGACAATGTAGTGCTCTGCACTGGCATTACCCAGTAAGCATGAGAGACAACAATGGATGTGAAATACTCTCAGTTGCTTGGATTTTATGCAGAGAATCAAGGTAACATTGGTTACCTAGGATTAGTATGGAGCATGGGAGACATCTCCTCACTTGCTGCTATACTGGACCAGATGCAGACCCAACACTAAGAAAAATCAGTTACTAGGAAGGCAAACTGAAGGAAAGTATCCTAAATTAGCTTTTTACACTAAAGTTGCTATGAGGAGGACAAGCTCAAGGCAGAGACCTCGGGGTTGAGGGAGCATTGGTGTTTGTGTGCCTGTGTGTGTTTTACTAATCTGCAAGTTGTTCATAACTATTTTTATATCTTTAAAATGATTATGAGGTTATCATACTTTGGACACAATGAAAAGACATGATTCATTAGAAAAGATAATAATGCTGGGGAAAACAGAAGAGTGTAGAAAAAGAGGAAGGCCAAACAAGAGATGGATTGATTCCATAAAGAAAGCCACACACCTGAACTTACAAGATCTGAACAGGGTGGTTCATGACAGATGCTCTTGGAGGACGCTGATTCATAGGGTCACCATAAGTCGCAGTCGACTTGGAGGCACATAACAACAACAACAACAAAATGATTAAATAGTACTAAAGCTGCATTTTACATCACAACCAGTGGTCTAAAAAAAGGTGAAAAGAAGTACAAAGTATCTAACATCAGAACTATGTTTCCATATGTAGACCTAATAATTATTATTCTCCATGCCTCCACTTTAAAACATGTCCAGAATAATTAAGTGCACTCTGATAGGGCTATTATTATTAATATTGCTTGCAGTGGCTTTTTACCCCAACTATAAACCTTTTTAGCAGACAGAACTGTAATGTATCAAAAGGGGGGAAAAGGGTTGTATGAGGAAACGTAGGTTCTTGAGATATTTGGCTATCAGAACCTAACGAATGAACAAACACATATCATTGTAGCTTTGTAAACAACTAGGTTCCCTCTGCATTTTTAACAACTTAATTTGCTCTAAACTGTTTGAGGTGCTGGGGCTGGGCGATGATGCTGTAGCATACTAAGAGACAGAGTACCAACTGGTTCTGACCAATGCACTTTAATATTTTTTTTAAAAAAAATTAAAAGGTAGATAATAAATTTTAAAAGTTTGACAGACCCTGGCATGCTAAGATGCCATCAAACTGTCATGAGTTCAAAACAACATAAAACTAAAAAAGCCATATCATGTTGTACCAATATTTGCCCAGGTATGCAGGCAAACTAACAAGCTCTCTGTCTCTTATTTTACATTTATGAATAATTTTATGAGTTTTATCATGCACACACATTCATTTTTAATGCTCAAATATGCATTAAGGGTAATCTTCAATAAAGATTGGTACATAACTCCATCAGGAGCAAAGCTAAGTAAATGATACATGAAAATCTGAGTAACGCTGGCATAGTTCATCCATAGTGAGGCAGTCATTCTAGTATGAGTCTTGAAACACCATATCAGTTCCGAGCTTTGAGTGTCCTGGGAGTAAAGAAGTGGTGGATAAGGGAGTGTAAATAAACTGTACTTACTCTTGACGCACTTGTGATATGATGTTCAAAAAGGAACTGAAGGTGGGGATTAAACACTAGAGGCAGTGTAATCTTGCTAATTTCCCCTAAACAAAATTCACCGGTAGTGATCTGAGCAGAAGTACAACTTATCTACACGGTGGCTTACTGTGTGTTTGCTGCTACTCACATCTCTTCTTTATTCACATTATTCACATGACATTACGGCAAACAGAAGCTATCGTGCAGTTTCCCCCCTGTAAATACATACTACTAACCCAATCCACTGATAATTCAAAAAGTAGAGAAAAATATGTCTCCACTCCACTCCACTATTGGTTGCAGACACTTTGCTTCAATGTTTTTAGGTGGGTATGTGAGCATGACTTTTTTTTATATATATATAATTTTTATTCAAATTTTTCCAAAAACAAACAAAACAAAGTCAAAAAAACATAACAATACAGCAACAAAAAATGAAAATAAAATAGTTGACTTCCGATTTGTCACAGATCAGCTATAAGTATATAATATACATCAAACCTGTCCCTTAATATATACATACAGAATCCCTTTTCTCCATAGGCTGTCTTAATTAATCGTCAAATCCCAGTATCATCATTTTATTTTGATCTTTCAACAAAAAGTCCAAGAGAGGCTTCCATTCCTTAAGAAATGTATCCGTCGATTTTTCTCTAAGTAAACATGTCAATTTATCCATTTCTACTAAGTCCATTAATTTCAATAGCCATTCTTCCATTGTTGGTGTTGATTCCATTTTCCACTTTTGTGCATATAATAATCTTGCTGCCGTAATCATATATAATATTATTCTTCCATATTTCTTTTCTATTTGTTTATCCATAAAACCCAATAAAAAAAAATTCTGGTTTTGACTGAATATTTATCTTTAGAATTTTTTGCATCTTCCTACCTATCTGTGCCCAAAATGATTTTGCCTTTTTACATAACCACCACATATGATAAAATGATCCTTCTTGTTGTTTACATTTCCAACAAACATTAGAAACATTACTATACATTTTTGACAACTTTTCTGGAGTCATGTACCAACGGTACATCATTTTATAAAAATTTTCTTTAAGATTATAGCATAGTGTAAATTTCAAACCTTTTTTCCACATATTTTCCCATTGATCCATTTGTATATTATAACCAAAATTTTTTGCCCACTTTACCATACACTCTTTTACTTGTTCTTCCTCCATATCCATTTTCAATAAGAGTTTATACATTTTCGCAATTATATTTTCATCATTTGTACACAGTCCTATTTCAAAATCAGATTTACTTATTTCAAACCCATACATTTTCTTGTCCATTTTATATCTTTCTAACAATTGTAAATAGGCAAACCATTGAAAACTATATCCTTCCTTTGTCAGTTGTTCTCTCTCTTTCATTATATATTCTCCATGTACATTTTCTAATAGTTCTTGATAAGTTAACCATTTCTCTTTTCCAGCCATTTCTCTTCTATAAAACGCTTCTTGACTTGAGACACATAATGGTATTTTCGAATAAAACCTTGGTTTATATCTATTCCATATTTTCAACAGAGGACGTCTTATAAAATGATTGTTAAAGTCTACATTTACTTTTACTTTGTCATACCATAGATATCCATGCCATCCCCACTTCAAATTATGGCCCTCCAAATCCAATAGTCTTTTATTCCTCAATAAGATCCATTCCTTTATCCAGACTAGACAGCAGGCAGCAAAATAAAGTCTCAGATTTGGTAATCCCAGTCCTCCTCTTTCTTTGGCATCTTGTAGTAATTTAAATTTGACTCTTGGTTTTTTTCCTTGCCATACAAATTTAGAGATATCTTTTTGCCATTGTTTAAAAGGTAAATCAGAGGATATTACAGGTATTGTTTGGAACAAAAACATCATTCTCGGTAATACATTCATTTTTATCACAGATATTCTACCCATTAATGACAGTTGTAGTTTATCCCATCTTAGCAAGTCTTTCTTAATCTCTGTCCATAATTTTTCATAATTATTATGAAACAACTTTGAATTTTTATTTGTCATAATGATACCTAAATATTTCAACTTTTTCTCTATTGTAAAATCTGTCTTGTCCATTAACTCTTTCTGTTCCCTTAAAGTTAAATTTTTCACCAACATCTTTGTTTTTTGATTGTTGATCTTAAATCCTGCTAACGGTCCAAATTCTTTTAATTTGTCCATCAATACATTAATTCCTTCCAAAGGATTTTCTAGTACAATTATCAAATCATCAGCAAATGCTCTCAATTTATATTCTTCTTTTTTTATCTTTAATCCCGAAATTCTTTTATCTTGCCTTATATCTCTAAGCAGCACTTCTAAGACCAGAATAAATAAAAGAGGAGATAAAGGACATCCCTGTCTTGTACCCTTTTGTATTTCACATGAATCCGTTAAATCTCCGTTAACAATTATCTGAGCCTTCTGAGATGTATAAATCGATCTAATCCATTTTATAAAATTGTCTCCAAAATCCATTTGCTCCAAAACCTGAAACATAAATTTCCAATTCAAATTATCAAATGCTTTTTCAGCATCTAAAAAAATCAAAGCTACTTGTTTATCATTTTGTTGTTCTAAATATTCCAAGACATTCAAGACATTCCTGACGTTGTCACGTAATTGTCTTTTAGGTAAAAACCCTGATTGATCTTCCTGAATAAATTGTTGCAATATTATTTTCAATCTTTCTGCCAAGATCATTGTAAAAATTTTATAGTCATTATTCAATAGAGATATTGGTCGATAATTTTTTGTTTTAGTTAAATCTTGCTGCTCTTTAGGTATTAATGTTATGTTAGCATTTTTCCAACTATCCGGTATCTTTCCCTCTTGCAGAATAAGATTCATTGTAGACTGTAAAGGTAGTAAGAGTTCTTCCTCCAAACATTTATAATACATTGCAGATAACCCATCTGGTCCTGGCGCCTTTCCTGATTTAATTTTGTTTATAGCTTCAGATATCTCTCTTGACGTAATAGGGCCATTAATAGCTTGTCTCTGAAAGTCTGTAATTTTAGGCAAATTCTGTTTAGATATATACTCTTCTATTTTTTCAGATGGAATTTCCTGACATTTGTACAATGTTGAATAATATTGATGAAAAATCTTTTTAATTTTTACATTATCTGTCAACGTCTCATCTCCTTCTTGTATCTTTAAAATGATATTTTTTTGACGTTCTTGAGCATGACTTTTTCATGTACCCTTTTCCACGCCCACTATATCCTCCCTTCTTTCATGTTGTTTCCTGTAGATTTAAAAGCAACTTCCAACTGGTCTCACTTCCACTGGTCTTTTTCATGTCACTGCAAACAACCGCAGTGGGCAGACTACTTACAGTTTTCTACAGCTATTACTGCAACAAGCTGCTCCGCTTCTTGGCAGATGAATGGTTCCCAGAGCTTGGAAGTAACTCGTTACAATAACAAGTTACTTGTAATTTATTACTTTTTTAAGTAACAAGTGGGCAACTTCATTACATTTTGCTAGCAATAGAACGACTAGTAACTTCCTTACTTTTCAGCAGCAACGGTAACATTTCCAGCGTTACTTGGGGGCTTTACTTGGGGGGGAAGCAGGGGAAGTCTTCTGCTCCTCTGATTGGTGGACAAAATACATGTGCCTCAAACTGGGCTTCTGTGCAGCGTCGCTCTTCCCTCATGCTCTGTGTTAGGAGGCATGAGGGAGGAGGTGAAGAGCCAGAGAATCATGGAGTGGGGAGAGAGAGAGAAAATGGACGGTGGAGAAAGCCAGGGCAAAGATGAAGGAGAAGGCAGCAGCAGAATGGGGGTGAAGAGCTGTGGAGGTGAGTCATGATGGTGTGTGTGTGTGTGTGTTATCTCCGCTTGCCCTCCCTTGCCCCCCACCTGCCTGCCTGCCCACCCGCTCGCTCACTCCCTCACTTGCCCTACTACCCCCACCCCCACTCGCCCTGCCACCCCCACCTGCATGCACGCCCCCACCGCTCGCCTTGCCTCCCTCACCCCTGCTGCAGCCCTTCTTGTCCTTGCCTGCTTGGTCTCCACCTTTCACTGGAAACCAACGCCAACAGCAGCTCCTGGTGGGATCTGCCCCAAATCAGGTGCTTCTGCCTTCAAGCCACAGGCGTGTCAAGAGGCCACCCCCACAAGTGCCTCTGAACATGCACAGAGGGCCCTGCCTCTTTAAACCCCCCCTCCCCAAAAAGCAGGACCTGAAGTATTTTCTTGTGCTTTTTGCATGCCCTGTGTAAGCAATAGGTGCTTCTCAGCGTGAACAGAGTGCCTCCCCTCCCCCATCTCCAAAGGAGAAACTGAAGTATTTCTTTCACTTTGAGGTCTGCACAGGGAGGGCTAGTTGCCTCTGAGCATGGGCAGAGTGCCCTCACCCCTCACAAAAGCAGAATCTGAGGTATTTTTCTCTCATTTTTGTCTGTGCAGAATGAAGACTAGGAGCTTCTGGGCATGGGCAGAGGACCCTGCCTTTTCTCCCCCCCCAAAAAAACCCCCTCAGAACCTGAAGCATTTCTTACACTTTGGGGTGTGCAGAATGAGCACTAGGTGTCTCTGAGCATGAACAGAGTGACTCACCCCCTCCAAAAGTAATTCAACATGAAGAAATATCCTACTAAAATAATAACCTGAAATGAGAAATTTATCATTGGAACTTGTGAGAACCCTCCCAACACCACATAAACAATTATTCTCATATTCCTGTACACAAACAATGCTTAGTTTTATTTTTTTTAAAAAATGATTTACAAAAACTCAGTAGATATACAGGAATACCCCGCCTTAACGTACGCAATGGGTCCAGAGTGAGTACGTAAACCGAAAATGTACTTAAAGTGAAGCCCTACCTTTTTTCACTTATCGATGCATATACTGCACTGCAATCGTCATATACGGGCATAACTGATGTAAATAACACATTTATAACTAAAATAAACACAGTAGGCCTTATTTTAGAAAAAGTTTGTAGTTGGAAACTGATCGGGCGGTGGCGTCATGCCGTTAAGTGTCCGTTCTTGCGAAGTGAGCGTACATAAACGGGAATGGTGCTATTGTAAATATGTCCATACTCGCGAATGTCCATAAAGTGAAGGTCCGTATAGCGGGGTATTCCTGTACATAACCAGGTGAAGACTGAGCATTAACAAATATGCAGTCATGCACAATGTGCAATATGCTTATATGCACATATTCTAAACAAAAATAGACATAGATTGAATTAGTCCAAAGCACTCTTTTCCAATACAGAGCAAGGCTGCAGTCCTATGTTCACTTGCTTGGGCTGGGACTTGGAGTAAGTCTCACTGAATGTACTAGGACTTCCTTCTGAGTAGACATGCATAGGATATTGCTGTAAATTGCTTAACAAGTCAATTTTTGACTTTATTAAATGTGTAAAAATATACACACAAACATTAATGAATGTGACAATTTGCACTGAGTGAGCTTCAGCATACAATTTACTCTCCAACCATTTATTATGGTTCTTCAAAAAAGCTATTCAGAGGACACTCCTCTTGACATACATAAGACACTATTTTACATGGCTAAGGACCTATTTGCATGGCTCTCTAGGTTCCTGTGGCTCCAGGTAAAACCTATGCATCATGGCCACCAATCTATGCAAGCCACTCATGTACACCCGTTGCCATGTACGAGATGCATCATTTCGCTCATATTGGAAAGGGGCATTTTTCAATAGGCATTTAAAGTACTTTAGCTGTGTCTACCACGCACCCAGATGGTCTTACAAATAAAGCACCAGCCATAGACTCAAAAGTAACGTTAAGAATAGGTGGCTTGTGCTTGTACTGACAGAGCAAGCAATAAAGAGGTACTGCAGCAACCCACCTGGTATGGACTGACTCTGTTGTCCAAGCTTGGCATGGAATACTTCTCATACAGAATTAATTTGAAATGCTGCATATTTATTATCATAATCATCATTTTCAAATCCTACCTCAATTTATTGTACATGGCTCCCACCCACCCCCGCCAGCCTTCATTTTATTCTCACAACAACACTGTGAGCTAGTAGGTTAGACTGGCCCAGGCAGGGTTATTCAGTGAGCAAAAATTATGCAAATATCTCTTTTAATTGTGCTATCGACCTGCTTGCTTCCACTCTGACTGGGGGGATCTTGCAGGATGGGGAAGAGAAGGGGTTACACTGCACAGGGCATCACAGCTGAAGTTCTCCCATAAAGGAGCATTATCTCTTATTTATTACAGACAAACCTGCTGCAGTTTTTGCTGCTGAGAGCAACAGTCAGTTGGTGCAGCCACTTGAGCCACAGCTTGTTGATCCTGAGGAGGCAAAACTAGAAAGTGAAGTTAAGGCCCTGCGCATGAGGAGGAGGAGGGCATGAAGCAGTGCCAATTGCCAACAGCCACATCTGCAGAACAGCAAGTACCACTGTTTGGGTTTGAGAAAGCTTGTACATTTGTGAGCCAGAGTGGGAGAAATGTCACTGTAAGATGCAATTACTGCCGTCCAAGGATTAAAACTCTGAGATCATCAGTTTCCTCCTCATCCAATGTGAAGAAACATTTTGAGGTGAGCCTTTGTCATGCTGGTCCACAAAGAGTGTCCATATTTATGCTTAAATTTATTTATTTATTTATTATTTGATTTATATCCTGCCCTTCCTCCCAGCTGGGGGGAATTGTGAAGTGCCTCTTCCATTTTTTCTTGGATTCGTGCTTTGTTCTTCTTCCTCAGAGGTCACACCCTGAGAAGCTGAGAGCAATTGAAGAAGCAATAAAGGCAAGTAGATGTGGCCATCCTGAACCAATGCATGACGCCCCTCCTTCCAAAATGCTGAAGCAGCAGCAGACAACCCTTGAGAGGTGGGGATCCGGCAGGGAGCCTGCCACCCAGAGCAATCTTGACAGAAAAATCATTGATTTCATTGTAGAGAAGACATTACCACTTCAGACTGTGGACAAACCATCATTCATTAGTCTGGTTCCCATTGGACTCCCAAAAGATCTCACCATCATATGTGCCAAGACTCTGAGAGACAGAATAGATAAGAGAGCATGTCACATGAGAGAAACTCTTGCAAACCTAATGGGTGCTGTGGCATACATAGCAACCACTGCATATTGTTGCCATAAGTCGTAATCGACTTGACGGCACATAACAACAACAACAAACAATATGTTGCTACTTCAGCAATGACTCTAGCTGTTGGAAAAAAGAGGATGCATGTTTTCAGCCTGCTATGTTTAAACCACTTCATTTAAGGCAAGGTGGGCATGGTCAATTAAAAACATAGAGCACACCTAGAATTTTGCTAGAATATATTTCACCTACCACTGTTTTATCTTGTGCAAACTGAGACACTCCTGATGTCCATTGGAGACTATTCCGCAGAACAGTCAGTCCCATTATTCCACAATTGTGTTTGGAGCTTTTTTAGTGCACATTTTGCAAAGTGTTGCTGTACTTCACATATTCACAGAAAGAGAAACAAAAGAAAATGATTTCCTATAGGAAATAAAATTTTCTAGTTTAGATTCTCTGTAGAAACATTAGTAACACAGGAAAGAAGCAAAGTAAGAAGAACACCAACAAACATACAAAAATATAATTCTCCATCTTTGGAGATGGCAGGTGTTGCCACCACTCACCATATGCTCAGAGGCACATGTTACCAAATTATTCCAAGCTACACAGAGAAAGACCAACCCAAATGGTGTTTGCATTTTGACCAATTTGTCGGGCAGTACAATATCTCAGAGAGGAGTTCAGGTCTCCTGCTCCCCTGGTGCATTCACTATAGCTGCCCAATTTCCCTGCTTTTTAAAGTTTGATAGAAATCGCTGTGGGCTATAGGTATATTCTTAAACCGCAAGGTTTTTTGCCTATTAGTGAATTACTTATGTAGGTGTATCACCTAGTCTAGCCTTAAGTCTGAAGGAATGGGCATTTCGTAGCCCATTGCAATGTCAGTTACTTTTGGATTGGCCATAATCCAACAGAAAGGCAGAAACATCCAAAAATACTAGAAAAGGTGAATAAAAACTAATCTTCAAACAGAAGGGGAAAGATTCTGAAAAGTGCCATCCATTGTTTCCACAACTTGTTTTATGTCTAGTGAAACACATATTTGGAGAGAATAAATAAAAGAATCTTGAACGATGAGCAACAGGAATTAGTAAACTTAATTCCTTTTTCTTTGATATCTCATGCATAAAGTAATCTCAGAGTTTGTTAGACATTTGTTTTATATTAAAATCTCAGACAAGTACAAGTTTTTGACATTTTTCTGACCATATACAAGTCTAAACAGAAGTTCAGATAGAAGTCTATCTGGAGTCTATTATCCATGGGCACAACATAAATTAAGAATTCTGAATTCTACTCACAAATGTACATCATGTAATTTGCGTTAAAATATATTGTTTCATTGACTGAAATGTGGTTGCTGCATATCAAGCAATACATATGGATAAATTAATTCAAGAGAAGAAAAAAAATAAAAATAGCAACATTTATGAAATATTTCTAGAAACAAGTAATGCTGAAATCACTTGCAGCAGGTGTATGAGGGCTATTTTGCACACTACATGATTTTATCACTAAGAGTGCACTTGACAGGGAACCCTGTCCAAACTCTGTTCCTTCATGAATGTATGGGACTTGGTTCATATGTGGTAAACTCCCCAAGAAGAGAGATTCCCATTGCTGTACAGACATGGCATGTCGGCATGTGTTATATATGTCATTACTGTGAAAAATGCCACCAGCTAGCTACACAGCCCTGTTGACAGACATTATTTCCATCTATGAAGCTGCAAGCACAAGACTGCTCTATGTTATAGAATCATAGAATCATAGAGTTGGAAGGGGCCTTGTAGGCCATCGAGTCCAACCCCCTGCTCACAGCAGGAAATCCACAGCTAGAGCATCTCCCGCAGATAGCTGTCCAGCCTCTGCTTGAAGACATCCAGTGAAGGGGATCCCACCACCTCCCGAGGCAGTCGGTTCCATTGCCGAACTGCCCTTACTGTCAAGAAGTTCCTTCTAATGTCCAATCTGAATCTACGCTCCTGCAACTTAAAACCATTAGACCTAGTCCTACCCTCTGGGGCAGCAGTGAACAAATCTGTACCCTCCTCTATGTGACAGCCCTTCAGGTACTTAAAGAGTGTAATCATGTCGCCCCTCAGCCTTCTCTTCACCAGACTGAACATGCCAAGTTCCTTCAACCTTTCCTCATAAGACTTGTTCTCCATACCGGCTATCATCCTCATCGCCCTCTTCTGAACCCACTCTAACTTGTCTATATCTTTCTTAAAATGAGGCGCCCAGAACTGAACCCAGTATTCCAGATGAGGCCTGACTAATGCAGAATATAGTGGGACTATTACTTCCCTCGACCTGGAAACTATAGCTCTGTTTATGCATCCCAAAACCACGTTTGCCTTTTTTGCCGCAGCATCACACTGCTGGGTCATGTTCAACTTGCGATCCACTACAATTCCAAGGTCCTTCTCACATGCACTACTGCTAAGCCGGGTATTTCCCATCCTGTACCCGTGCATTTTGTTTTTGTGGCCTAAATGCAGAATCCTGCATTTGTCTTTATTGAATGTCATTTTATTAATTTCAGCCCAATTTTCTAGTCTATCCAGGTCCCTTTGGATTTTCTTCCTGTCTTCCATTGTGTTAGCTATCCCTCCCAGTTTCGTATCATCCGCAAACTTCATAAGGCTTCCCTCCACCCTGTCATCTAAGTCATTGATAAAAATGTTGAAGAGTATCGGCCCCAGGACAGAACCCTGTGGCACTCCACTCAAAACCTCCTTCCAGTCCGAAGCAGAGCCACCGACGACCACTGTTTGAGTACAGTTTTCCAACCAGTTGTGAATCCACCTGACAGTATTTCCATGTAGTCCGCATTTGATGAGTTTGCTAATCAAAAGGTCATGGGAGACTTTGTCAAACGCTTTGCTGAAATCTGGATAGATGACATCTACAGCATTTCCACCATCTACTAGGCTAGTGACCCAATCAAAAAAAGAGATGAGATTAGTTTGACAGGATTTTTTCTTGACAAACCCATCCTGGCTCCTACTAATCACAGCATTGTCATCCAGATAGTTGCCAATGGACTCTTATTATCCGTTCTAATATTTTTCCCGGTATTGAAGTCAGACTGACCGGCCTGTAATTTCCTGGATCTTCTTTTTTACCCTTTTTAAAGAGTGGGATGACGTTTGCCCGTCTCCAATCCTCTGGCACCTCTCCCGTTCTCCAGGATTTCTCAAAGATGATGGCAAGAGGTTCCAAGAGTACATCCGCAAGTTCCTTCAATACTCTGGGATGCAGTTCATCAGGCCCTGGAGATTTGAATTCATTTAGGTTAACTAGGTATTTCCTGACTATCTCCTTATCAATCTCGAACTGCAATCCCGACCCCTTACTGAGATTGCTACCAATGCAAGGTTGCACACTGTTCCCTTTTTGGGAGAAAACGGAGGCAAAATAGGCATTGAACAGTTCTACCTTTTCCTTGTTATCTGTCAACATTTTGCCATCCTCATTGAGCAGCAGTCCCACCATTTCCTTGGTCTTTCTCTTGCTTCGAACATATCTGAAAAACCCCTTTTTGTTGTTCCTCGCTTCCCTCGCCAGCCTCAGCTCATTCTGGGTTTTAACTTTCCTTACGCTATTCCTGCAAGCCCGAGCCGCTCGGCGGTACTCTTCCTTGGTGATGCGTCCTTTCTTCCATTCTTTATACATGCTCTTTTTTACTTTTACCTCCTCCACCAGTCTTCCGTGTAGCCACATTGGCTTTTTCCGATGTCTTCCATTTTTCTTTCTCTTTGGAATTGTTTGCGATTGCGCTTTTTGTAATACGTTCTTCATGAACTCCCACGCTTCTTGAGCTCCTTTTTTCTTTAGTCTATCTAGCCATGGGATCCTACCCATCATTTCCCTGAGCTTGCTAAAATCGGCTTTCCTGAAATCCAAGGTCCATGTTTGACTATATTCTTCTTTGGCTTTCCCCAGAATCACAAATTCCAGCATTATGTGGTCACTTTCCCCCAAGGTACCGACCGCTTTAATTCCCGTGACCAATTCGTCCCTGTTAAGATCAGGTCCAGGATTGCCGATCCCCTTGATCCTTCTTCTACTTTTTGAAAGAGGAAATTATCAGCAAGCCCATCAGGAATTTGTTGGATGCTTTGTGCTTCACAGAGTTTGTCTCCCAGCAGATATCCGGGTAGTTGAAGTCCCCCATCACTACTACTTCTTGCCTCCTTGAGATTTCAGAGATTTGTTTGAGAAAGGCCTTGTCTACCACCTCTTCTTGGCCAGGGGGTCTGTAGTAGACACCTACTACCATGTCGGTTTTATTTGTTTCTCCATTTATTTTTACCCAAATGGTCTCTACCTGACCCCTTTGTTCGCTCTCTTGGATTTCCATAGAGGTGTATTTGTCTTTGACGTATAACGCTACTCCCCCTCCTTTTCTGTTGCTTCTATTCTTTCTGTAGAGTTTATATCCTTGAATGGCTATATTCCAATCATGGGAGTCATCCCACCAAGTCTCTGTTATCCCTATGAAGTCATATTTGCCTTGATGCACTAAGACTTCAAGCTCCCCTTGCTTGTTTCCCAAGCTCCGTGCGTTGTTATATAGACACCAGAAGTCTCTTTTGTCCTGATTGGATTCCTCCGTTAATATACCGTGAGCTTTGCCATGCATCCCTTTCTCTCTCCCAGTGTCTCCTGTACCCTTCAAATCCTTGCATTTACAACCCGCTGTCTTTGGATCGGTATTTAAGCTATCATCTCCATCACCCAGAGGCTTTAGTTTAAAGCCCTCTTGATGAGTTTTGCCATACTTCTGCCAAAGAGATTCTTCCCAGTCCTCTTGAGGTGAAGCCCATCTCTTGCCAACAGTCCCCCCTCCAAGAAGCTTAGACCATGGTCCCAGAATCCAAACCTCTCCCGTCGACACCATCTGCGTAACCAGTCGTTGACCTGCAGTATCTTCCTTTCCCTTTGTAGTCCTCTATCCTTCACGGGAAGAATTGACGAGAAGACCACCTGCGCCCCAAAATCCTTGACCTTCCTACCCAGAGCCTCATAGTCTGAGGTGATCTGTTCCACGGTGTTTCTGGCCATGTCGTTCGTGCCCACATGGATGAGGAGAAAGGGGTACCTATCTTGTTTCCCAATGAGCCTCGGCAGGTTGTCAGCGACGTCCCAGATGCGTGGCCCAGGGAGACAACAGACTTTCCGATTCATTTTGTCCGGCTGGCATACCGGTGCCTCTACCCCCCTGAGCAACGAGTCTCCAACCACCAGCACCCTCCTCTTTTTGCCGCGAGCGGTGGTTGCATCAGCTTCCTTCTTCTGGGGTGTGGAGTCTTCCTTTGCAGCCAGTGGCTCTTGATGCAGGTGAGTTTGTTGAGGCTCTTCAGGGGTGCTGTCTGCTGAGAGATGCTGAAAGCGATTTGTTATGTATGTATGTACATATGTATGTATTGTTGCGCGCCTCCCCCAATCTCCGAGCGGTGAGATTTCAGGGGGTCCCTGCGCCCATCCAGGGTTTGGTTTCCTTTGGGAAGAAGGCCAGCGGAGACTGTGGTGTCTTTATGAAATATGGTTTATTTATGTACACACATTCCAACCTGAGCTTAGGATGGAGGGGTTCAAGGCATCAGCAGTCTAATATCCAGCTTTTCCATCTAGGTGCAGGGGCATCCTATCGCCACGATGCAGGGAGCCAGCCTCTCCGCATGCCTGCAGCCCTAGTTCTGCAGTACACACACTTCCAACCCCAAACACACTTCTCCCCGCCCAGGAGTGGGGGGGAGACTCTCCTCCAGTAGAGTTTAAAATGACAAAAGGATCTTCCCAGCCCCTTTCACCAGTTGCTGGGGCAACTAAATAGGACCATTAACTACCTAGTCACTCTATTTGATTAACAAAGGAGATTCATCTGGCTAGCAGAGCCAGCCTCCCAGGCATAGGATTCCAAATCAGAGGCTGGAAAGGTGACCCACAGAAATCATCCATTCCAGCCCCCCCATGCTCATAACACTACACCCTTCTCTGAAAGAGGTCTGTCCCAGACCTGCAAACAAACCACAGAATAACAACTTTTCCTACAAGAAATAACAGATACAGGTTAGCAAGACATTGCAATATACATCATTAAAAGCATAGTCATATTACAGTCTCATTTCCATACAAGTACAAAAACAGTCCATTCACAGCACCTTTTCCATTAATTACTCTCTCTTTGGGCTTCCTCTTCTTTCTTGGAGCTCCCAGTCACAGTTCTGCATCCAACAGCTTACCCAGTCCTCATAACTTGGCAGTTGTCTGAGTTCCTGACATGTTTAAGCATGCCCTCAACCACATGTACATTTACTCCTTGCTTTCCCAAACAGTTGTACATACACCCACAATCCAAGTCACAGAATAACAAATCCTAAACATTAAAATCTTATTACAAAAAAAAAAAAACCTATCAGCATGATTCCTAAAAAAACATTAAACAGCTCATATCCCCACCAGCATGCAGCAAGGCACAAATCAACAGCATTACACAGTCCCATAAGCACAACCCCCACCCCGAAGCCATGCAGTTGCCAACATGGCCCTTTGTCTTGGGGCTTCATGGCGTTCCCAGTCCAAGCTGATCCCTGCTGCTGCCTGCAGGGGGTTGGGACTCCTTTCCAGGAACAGATTTGTTTCCTCCCCAGCACATGGCAGGCTATAGCCATGTTCTTGCCACTCTCTGCTCTGGGAAAAGTCTTCAAGCCAGTCCACTTGATCTCCTGCCCCAAACGCCAAATCAAAGTTCTGCCACAAGTCTTTATCTGGGGGGATCTTCTTAAAGATTAGCTGGCCTAGTCCACCCAGGCTGGCAGAAAGAAATCTTCTCTGTCCTCCCTCACAATCTCCAATATGAAACATGGGCCCAAACAGAGGCAGGAAACCATCCCAGTGTCTCTTACCCTCCAAACTCACTGGGTACTGGGTGCCTCTCACTGCTGGAATTCGCCCAAGGACTGCACCCATCATAGGAGCTGCATCCCACCCCACAAGACCATTATGGGGCACCCAAGGGACAAAGTCACTTGGGGATTTTATCTCACCCATCTCTCCAGGCGCTGGGAGCTTCTCTTGGACTTGAACTCCCTTCTCAGGTGTCTCCTGCTGCACCTTTTCTTTCACAGCCATTTCTCCAGGCGCTGGCAGCTCCTCTCCAGCCTCTAGTTCACCTTTGTCTGAAGCTTTTTCTTCCTCCTGCACTTTCTCTTCCACAGCTGGCACACAGGGAGCAGAGAAATCTATCAGCAGCATCTCTTCTCCAGCCTCTATTTTACTTTCTTTGAAGGCATCTTCCTCTTCTTTTTCCAGCCTGTCCTCCTTCAAATCTTGGGGCTTCACTTCCAGCTCTCTGCTGTTTCCCCCCCTGGCAGGCTGGACAATCAAAACTTCTTCTTCCTCCACTACTGACTGCAACTCCTTACAGCCCATTCCCTCCAGCTGCCCATCCACTTTCTGGATCTCTTTAGCCACCTCCATCTGGGTGCTCTGCAGCTGGACTCCTGGGTCACCCTCGACCCCTTGTAGTGGCTGATCAGGCCGGGCTCTCACCTCCTCACATAGGGTCTCCTTTTTCTCTCCCCAGACGCTTTCAAATATCTCTCCCATTCGTTTCCAATGCTCCTGCCGCTCCTGTTGCCTTTGCTGGTGGTCCTCCTGGCGTTCTTTCTGCCTGTGCTGCTGGTCCAGCTGGAATATCAATCTCATCTGTTCCAGGAGAAATGCTGTTCTCCCCTCCATCTTGACTCAGGCACACCTTGCTCCCAAGGCTTCTTCTAGGAAACTCAATCCCACTTCTAACACCAGTGTTGTGCGCCTCCCCCAATCTCCGAGCGGTATAAATCTATGGTGTGGCCGCATTTGGAATACTGTGTACAGTTCTGGTCGCCTCATCTCAAAAAGGATATTATAGAGTTGGAAAAGGTTCAGAAGAGGGCAACCAGAATGATCAAGGGGATGGAGCGACTCCCTTACGAGGAAAGGTTGCAGCATTTGGGGCTTTTTAGTTGAGAGAAAAGGCGGGTCAGAGGAGACATGATAGAAGTGTATAAAATTATGCATGGCATTGAGAAAGTGGATAGAGAAAAGTTCTTCTTCCTCTCTCATAATACTAGAACTCGTGGACATTCAAAGAAGCTGAATGTTGGAAGATTCAGGACAGACAAAAGGAAGTACTTCTTTACTCAGCGCATAGTTAAACTATGGAATTTGCTCCCACAAGATGCAGTAATGGCCACCAGCTTGGATGGCTTTAAAAGAAGATTAGACAAATTCATGGAGGACAGGGCTATCAATGGCTACTAGCCATGATGGCTGTGCTCTGCCACCCTAGTCAGAGGCAGCATGCTTCTGAAAACCAGTTGCCGGAAGCCTCAGGAGGGGAGAGTGTTCTTGCACTCGGGTCCTGCTTGCGGGCTTCCCCCAGGCACCTGGTTGGCCACTGTGAGAACAGGATGCTGGACTAGATGGGCCACTGGCCTGATCCAGCAGGCTCTTCTTATGTTCTTATGTTCTTATGAGATTTCAGGGGGACCCTGCGCCCATCCAGGGTTTGGTTTCCTTTGGGAAGAAGACCAGCGGAGACTGTGGTGTCTTTATGAAATATGGTTTATTTATGTACACACATTCCAACCCGAGCTTAGGATGGAGGGGTTCAAGGCATCAGCAGTCTAATATCCAGCTTTTCCATCTAGGTGCAGGGGCATCCTATTGCCACGATGCAGGGAGCCAGCCTCTCCGCATGCCTGCAGCCCTAGTTCTGCAGTACACACACTTCCAACCCCAAACACACTTCTCCCCGCCCAGGAGTGGGGGGGAGACTCTCCTCCAGTAGAGTTTAAAATGACAAAAGTATCTTCCCAGCCCCTTTCACCAGTTGCTCGGGCAACTAAATAGGACCATTAACTACCTAGTCACTCTATTTGATTAACAAAGGAGATTCATCTGGCTAGCAGAGCCAGCCTCCCAGGCATAGGATTCCAAATCAGAGGCTGGAAAGGTGACCCACAGAAATCATCCATTCCAGCCCCCCCCCCCCATGCTCATAACAGTATGTATTAAACTGCTGCTTTTACATTATTTATAATTTGAAAATATTTCGGTCAGCTTATTTTTAACATCTCATTTTATCAGTATTTTTAATTTGTATTTTGTGTAAATTGCTTAGAAGCGTTTATGATTAAGCAGTACACAAATCCTGTTTTGGTTTTTTTTGCATTTATATCCCACCTTTTCCCCAGGGAGCTCAAGGTGGCACACAATGTTCTCCCCCTCCTCATTTAATCCCCACAACCATCCTGTGAGGTAGAGTAGGCTGAGAGGCAGTGACTGGCCCAAGGTCACCCAGTGAGCTTCATGACTGAGTGGGGATGGCTGAGTGGGGATTTGAACTCAGATGTATAAAGTCCTAGTCTCTCGATACCACACTGGCTCTCTTGGATATTTGAGCATACGTGAACTAGGCTTGTCTGCATGACAGAAATGTTCCCAAATACACATTTGTCATCACATTCCGTCTTTAGTTATGAACCTAGAAAATTAATGCATGTAGTGGCCTAACAGGCTTTGCAAATGGCTGTTCTATTTCTGTCAGCTCCATTTTTGGCCATCAGCTATTCAAATCCCATGTCATTTGAATTCACTGTACCTCCATCAACAAGAAGGTTAGCTTCACAGGACTATGCACATAGTGCTCCAGTTTATCTAACTGTTTGATTTATGCAAAGGTGGTGAGATTTTGTTCCATTTTGTTTGCACTCCATAAATTAGACTGCAAAACAAGAAACAAACATGAGTCTTTTGATTGCAACCTGAAAATACACCCTTAACCCTCTGGCTTTAAGACATCTGACCTCAGGTTTGAAACCTGAACATCTAAATTTGAGTGCCATTCCTATGAATGTATGTAGCATATGACAACAAAGCTCCATTATCAGAGGCTGCTTTGTGAAAAATGCAACTTTCTGAAGCAAACTACAAACATTTGCAGCAGAATAAAAACAAAAAACCATGCTTGCCAAATGTTATTTTCCTTTGCCTGTAGCTGACTTGAAGAAACCCTTTCTCACCCACCCAAAGCTTTAGGGAGATTATTAATATCTTAATTGCACCAATATTTGCAGTAATTTTTGATCACTTTCTACAGCAAAACCAAGAACAGACTCTGTATCCCTTTGCCAGGCTAAACAGTTGATTCCCCATAGGATAGATCTGACCCCCTGTGGAGCGGCAGGAAGACTGCATGAAAGTGCCAAGTTCAAACGCAAACAGGGAAATGACTGCCATGAGAGTTTAGAGTCTAAACCCATTTCTTAAGAAACCCATTCCTCTAATGGTGGTTCGTTACCCTGTGAGACACCAGGGCTTCCATGCAGAGCCCACTTTTGAGGAACTTTTTTTAAAACGTAGGGCTCCTGCCCTTAATAGTTGTGAATGATAGGCAGCCAGAAGTTGAAGAAGTGTAGGACCATTCCCCATTGTGTAACCTATGCTGGGGACATTGTCAAGAGTTTCTGCCTGTCAAGAGAAGGAAAGGTGGCAACACCTTTACATAACTCATACAACACCAATATGCCTAGTGATACTAGGCATATCAGGGAAATAGTTGCTATATCATGTATAATATAGAGAGAGGAAATAGATGCATATCAGGGAAACAACACCGACTTCACTGCCAGTGACAGGTTGCCATATTATTTGTGTAGCAAGACTTATGTGCTTCTTGAACACAAGGATAGGGAACCTGTGGCCCTCCAGATGTTGCTGGACTCCAGTTCCCACCAAGAAGGGGTCCAATAACAGTTGGATAGGATTCCCAGCCCTGCTTTGACAACTCCATGACAAACAAAAATTCGCTTGTTCAACTTTCTCCAACATGGAGGTGCAGTTTTGGAGAAAGCTTCACCAGCTGAAATCATAAATCCCATATAGACACAAAAACCCTCATAGAAAAGAACCAATCTAGTCAAGAGTGTCAGTGTCCGCAGAAATATGGGGGGGGGGTCTATAAATTCTTACTACAGGTAATTGGCAAGCCACTCCACCCATCATTACACTTAGAACTGGAGGGAAAGTGTCCCCCTTGCCCTGTCCCACAGACACCCTTGAATCCAATGGGCGGAAGGATCCCACGCTCCACGCTGAGGAAATTTCAAGCCTTCTTGCAGCTGCGGCCTGAGAGAAATGGCATTTCAGCTCGAGCAGGTGAATCCAGCTGCTCACCCAGAAAAGGCGGGAAGACATTTTACTCGCCAAAGTGCTGCAAGAGAGCCCACGTGTCTGCAGGGCTTTGAGAGCCCCACACTGAGGGATGAAAAGGACATAAAAGTCTAGAAGAGTGGGAGAGAGCAAGAACAGCAGCAGTGTGTGCTAAAAGGGAGCTTGTCATCTTTTCCAGTGCCCCAATTGTTACAGGATGACCGAAAGGGGGGAGGGGGCATCTTGCTATTACAGCTACTGTTGGTAGAGGAAGGCACCTGGGAAGTTGCCGTTAGAAGTGGGGCAAGAGCAGCTCCTGTTTTGTTCTTTTGTTTAAGCTCCAGAAGGAAGACAGAGCGAGGGTCCTCCAGATGGGCAGGCTTGTTTACCTTTTACCTGTGATGCTCTGAATGACTTCCTTCTGTCGCTACACTGTGGCGCCTTTAGGGAAGCTTACCTGCCCCTCCTCCTTCTGCCCTTTCCATTCCTTTCTTCTCCTGCTGACTAGGAGAGAGGAGACACCCTTTGTCTCTGCTCTCTCTCTAAGCATGGGGCTGACTCCCACACCTGGGCGTTGCACCTCCAACTTACTTAGTTAGAACTAGGTTTGCCTTTCTATCTACTATGTATTTCTATAAATAAAGTAGCTTTTCTTACTTTACTAAGTCTCCAGTCTCAGTGATGCTGATGCAGGGTAAAAGCCTGCTTTCTTAGGCAAACGCACACACACGCTGGCACACTCGCATTTCAACATCTGCTGTTACTCTGCTGCTGTGGTGCTGCTTTAAATGAAATTAAGCACACAAATTACACACAGCGCAACAGTTGCCTTAAACTGAGTCAGACCATTGGTCCATCTAGTTACTTAGCGATGCCTACATTGACTGACAGCTGCTGCTTTCCAGAGTTTCAGGCAGTGGCCTCTCACAACCCTACTTGGAGACGCAGGGTGAGGTTTGTGGATTTTCTTAAGAATCCTTATACTTCACACACACCAAATTTGAGCACTGTCTGTTATCCTTTCTGGAAATAATAATACCTCCTACTTCTTTCACATACATCTGAAAACTAGTCAGTGGCACATAGGATTTGCACCCCAACGCCTGCAGCATTCGGGCATTTTCATATTCAGGTAACATAAAAGAACCCCTAGAACAGACACACACACACCATTTGGCTTTCCTGCTTTGGCCCGCCCTGTTACCTGTCTATAGTGTACACAAAAGCAGCCATTCTAATTTCAATACCTCCACATCTAGTGAAATGTGCCCAGAATGAGGATGCCAGTGTAAATATCAGTATTCCCTTCTATGGACATGAAAAAATGGAAATGGACTGCTTTCAAGTCGACCCCGACTTACAGCAACCCTATGAATAGGGTTTTGATGGTAAGCAGTATTCAGAGGTGGCTTACCCTGCAGCTGAGAGGTAGTGACTGGCCCAAGGTCACCCAGTGAGCTTCATGCTGTGTGGGGATTCAAACTCTGGTCTCCCAGGTCATAGTCCAACACCTTAACCACTACACCATACTGGCTGTTTTTCTATGGACATAATGTTCCTGTAATAAACACTCTTAGTTACTAGTTCATCCAGTCTCCAGTACTGGTGTCAATCTCAAGCCTAAGCCTACTATCTCAAGCTACTGGGGAGTTTGGAATGCATTCTAAGGAAATTGGTAGCAGCTGAGGTATTGTGGCACGAAGTTCTATGTACCCTGGACTATAAAAATCAAACACAAATATGTAAACTCCTATTTATAAAAGTGGGCCTGAAGGAACCTTCCCCTGCTCAGTGCAGGAATCCAAGGTAAAGTATACCCGACAGGTGGCTGCAGTATTACTTTTTTAAATATAAAGGTAAGCTAAAAAGACATGGTTCCCCAGCCACATACACTGATTCTGCCAGGGTCTCTGATTTGTTCTGAGGATCGCAATTCTAGGCACAAATGCTTTATACAATCCCCAGTTCAACAAGAAAAAGAAAAAAGGACGGGCGTTCGCCCACACTTTGAGCTGGCTCCCACGGGCACACTCCTTTGCCCTCTGCAACCTTTTCACTCGACTCATGCTTTTATGGCAATAGCTCCGCAAACCAGCTCTCTTTCTCTGGATAGAGCTCCGCTTCATCTGAAGAGAGAGAGCATTAAGCTGCCCTCTCGACCTCTTAGCCCCTCGTGGGCCAGTGGACTTGTTTGCGGGTGGGAAAAGATAGGTGTTCAACTTGGTGGCTTCATTCAGTAAAGTCAGTATGCAATTATGCAAAAAAATGCCATAATAACGCGGCAGCTGCCGCAAAGATCAAGCGAGCCGCCCGCTGGGATGCTGTTTTGTCTTGTCGTCGGTTCGGGGACCGAGCTGGGGGTGGGAGGTGAGAGAGGGAAATCGCGGCCATTCCTTGGCTATATGTGAAGAGCGCGCAACGCGCACACACACTTCCAGCCCAGCTCTTTCCTCCTTCTTTGGAGGTCTGATCCTCTTTCCCACCCAGACACATGTCCCTTTTCTCGCCCCCGACTGCCCGGCTGCGCCTCTCCGATGGAGGCTGCATTTGCAGCTGGGCGGATGGATGCCTTGCTGTCGCTGCCCTGCGAGGCTGGCTCGGAGAATGACCCTCGCCGCCCCCTCCTCACCCGGGCCTCTGAAACGGCCCATCTCCCGATTTTCCCCTCTGGACTGGGCTTCGCAGGCCACAGAGAGGCAGCTGGGGGTACCTGCGAGAGAAGGTCACGTGTCCCTGCGCATTTTTTCACACGCCTCTAATCCCATTAGCACACCTGAAATAATAGTCTCGGTGGTGACAAAAGGCCGCCTTTCCCGCCTTGATTTCGCCGCTTAGTAGCATAAAGGAGAGGATTTCTCATTTTGGCTGCCTGGGTGTTATGTTTTGTTTTTCCATGCAGAGGGGAGGGTTCATGCAGAGGATCAAAGGCTCTGGCGCTGAGCACACTTTTGTGAAAGTAACTGGCACAGAAATCATTGAGGCTTCAACGCAGGGGTGTTTCCTATTGATGTGTAAAGCGGGAAGGTGTGTGGGAATCCTGCCACCAGTTCTGTTCTGCCTTTGCATAGTAGAAACCAAAATCTTCTTTGCTTTTCATTACGTTTTTATTGCATTCTTCCTTTCTTTTTAAAAAAAATCAGTCTTAGGCAGTTGGTTCCAGTGTAACTTATATCCCAAGAGTTGTACTTAGAGGATCCTAGCTTTATACCCTCATCTGCAAACATGTTCACTCAGAAGTCAGTCCTGCTGAGTCCAGGACTTAATTGCATGCAAGACATTTAATGTTCTTCAAAGGTTATTTGCTCTAGTCACCTTCACTTGAACATGCTTTCTTACTGATTGCTAAAGTACCATATGGAAGCATAAGAACACATTTATATAAAAAGATTCCTGCTTTTTTAAAAAAAATGTTAAAGAATATTGCATTTTTAAAGATTTTAAGAAAGTTCCTCCCCGCTTATTACAATATACCAACAAACATTAATTAATTAAGCCTGCCCTTTTTAGGGCATACTTGGTACATTTGAAAGACATTTGAAATTCCTGTTTAAGTTTATGGAATATTTTCACTCTACTTTGTGCATGAGAAATTGATAAAGGCTAACGACCTATACTACATTGGAAGTAATATAATTGTAAGATTTATCTTACATTTAAAAGGCTCCTTTAACATACAAAGTCATATTGCTTTACACACAAAAAACCCTATATTACATCATGTGGAGATATTTATGATTTATAATGTTCCAGAATTCACTCCTGCTATCATATTTTTTTAAAAAATGTAGATGTACACTGCCAGAGAGTCATGGACTGATGTTTTATTAAAATGCAATAGAGAACTTCAATTTCAACATAACTTTTGTGTGTGTGTCTTTCTTTCCTCAAATGAGGTCTCTGCAAAAGTATACCGTATGTTCTCCACCGCCTTCTCACCTCTGATTTCCTAGGGAAACATTTCATGCTCCTAAGAGTTCACTTAAAAGCAGGAGATTCTGTCTTCCAGCTTCTCCTCTGTTAGCGTTGGAAGGCATAGAACCACCACACACAAACACACCTGATTACCAGACCGGAACATTTGTAGCACAATCTATACATGTCTACTCAGAAGTAAGTCCTATTGTTTTCCATGGGGATTATTCCCAGGTAAATATATATTAGAACTGCAGCCTTAATATACTTTTCCAACCCTTGTAACCTTATAGGAGACCATCATTCATTTCTCACAAGAATCCATTAGTCTACTCTCTCTCCCGATAATAATTTACTTCAAAGCCAAATCTAGTTTTTAACTTTAGCTAATTTAACTTGATTCATTAAAACTATGCTTTCTTTCCCTAAAAGTTTTGTGCACAATCTCAAACAACAATAAGCTTTAGTGTCACAGTGGTTTAATTTCTGAGACAGAATTATACTCCTTAGGTTCTGCAGCAGTTCAGCTTGGAAAAGTTACTTTTTTGAACTACAACTCCCATCAGCCTAATCCAGTGGCCATGTTGCCTAGGGCTGATGGGAGTTGTAGTTCAAAAAAGTAACTTTTCCAAGCTCTGGCTAGATCATGAAAAAAACACCAGAAGAGAACTAAGGACATATTCTTGAGCAACCAAGAATATAACTTGGTCAAGTATCTCTTGTCGTCACTGAAAAGTCAAATTTGCGGTGTCCCTCCCCACCCTACATATACACTCTGGCTGGGAGTTTACCTTTATCTCCAACAAGTTTTCTTAATAGTGGCTGTAGTTTTCCCATAGTCCAGTAGACGGCATAAACGCTCAAGTCTTCAAATACCAGGCTGTCGACCAAGTTTTGTTTTAAATAATTAAGTAAGCTGACTTTTATTCAGCAGGTTTTTTTACATTAAGCAAGTAGTATATTAACATAAATAACGATGCCCCTAATTTTTGTAAAAACGGACTGACACTCAATTAAATGACAAAAAGCCCATATTCATAACTCAAATTAAATATAAGCAAAGTATTCCCAAGCACTTACCCCCAGCCTGCTGAAAAGTATCATATAAGGGACGGATATATGGTTCTATAGCATTATAACCATAGTATGTACACATGAAATTGGTATTCTCAGTTACAGAATATTCTGCATACAGATACCCTGTATTTGAAATTTAAATGTTCAAATAATTTTCCACTGCACACCAATTTGTTAGAGCAGCTTTTTTTTACAATTATCATTGTGAGGTGCTTGGGAAGAATTCGGGGGATTGTATGTATAAAGAAGGCAAACATCTCTAGACCTCACCTTGACTTTCTTTTTTACCCATAACTCTTTACAACTTCACACTTTTAAGTTTCTGAAAGGCTTCCATTTTGACTTCAAGCCATATTCCCTACTTACCTAGAAGTTTTTTGTGACAAAAGTCGAGGGTAGTAACTCATTTCCCAGTTAATTTTAGTTTTTTAAAAAAATTATAGCAGTGTTTAGAAAGTTTTAAAACAACCGTAAATGTTATTAGGAATAACCCTCCAAAAGACCTCTATAACTCTGAAAATGTCAGAGCTGGTAATTATGTTAAACAGTCTAGCTGCATTTCTCCTCCCCCCATCTCCCCACCCCCTGAAGGGATTCAGGGCATTTTAAAGACTTGAAAAGAAACGCCACTGTGTAAAGTGCTGCCTCCCTCCCCCCCCCCATGCATTTTAGGCCTCTCATTCTCCATCCAGACTGTTTACTGAATACAGTGACTTGACTATTTTGTCTCTGCCTGTCCCAGTAGTACAACCTGACCTCTGGTTGACTCCTGAACTGGACCAGGCATTCTTTGTTTTCAGAAGTCAGAATCTAGTAAACAAATCTTCTCTAACTCCTAGCCCCCCAGTCCCTACTTGCACATGGCCACTTGATTCATCTTCACTTAATCCCTCTCAGTTAACCTCCTTTGATTATCACCTTCTCAGGTTTTGTCCTTTAATGGATCTTTAAATAGTTTTCTTTTTCGCCTTTCTCACAGACATTCATTAAGCGTTTGACTCTTTTTTCTTTTTGGTAAGGTCATTACAGTCACTTTAAACTCTTATCTGTAGCATTCCTTCATTATCTCTGCACCACATTTAAAATCTGTTTTCTTCTGTCTGTTTTTCCTTATTTCATGTCCTAAATCCTTAGTACTGATGGATGGAGCTGACCAGGGAGAAAAAGCACACTTTTGCTGCTGGTGTTAGTACGATCACATCAGGCTATGATGTAACATCAGTCTGTAAAGTTAGTTTTGGGGACAATATTTTGTCATGTATGATGTTGTGAATCGTTATATTAAAACTAGAGTTTTTTACTCAGAAAGCTGAAAGGCAGGAACAATCTGTTTAACATCGGGGTAATAGACTGATGGTTTACACTGGTGTAATCCTTTGGAAATCAACACATCTACTCCAGAGTAAATGGTTAATGGTTAAGGCTGCCATCCTATTCATGGTTACTTGAGAACAAGCCCTATTAAAGTCCTTGGGGTTTACGTTCGAATAAACATGCATACAATCGGGTTGCACAAACTCATGTTAAAAGTATACATGCTATTTTAGAACCCAGAAGAAAAGTCTGATCTGACCCTGAAACACCTTGCTGTGAGTCACCATTTAAACTTCGGAGAAGTTTATTTCTCGTCCACATGAAAGGCCTGTAGAGACGTTGAGAGCCAGAATATAACCACTGAGGAACTGAAACCAAATGGGCCGACCACTGAACGGTCACAGAAGCAGTGCTCAAAACACGAGCAGAGCACGTCCTTCTAAAGGGCAAGAGCGTCTTAGAAAGAAAACAGCCAGTAAAAAGTTCGCTGCTTTTTTATATAATAATAATAATAATAATAAACTTTATTTCTACCCCGCCCTTTTTCCAATAGGACTCAGAGCGGCTTACAACTAAAAACAACACCATTAAAACATACAGAGTATATTATTAAAAAAGAATTAAACTATGAGAAAAATTAAAACCATAAAATATAGGTTTTTAGCTTCTTTGCACGTTTCTTTGAAAGAGTCAAGAAGCGACCGCAGTGAGACTTTGTACTTCAGAGTCCTGATATGGATGGAAACTCTATAATACAGTGAGTTCAGATTCCAGGTTTTGGGTTGAATTGGGGGGAGGGCGAATGGGGGTAATACCTGCGTTTCCTTAAAAAGGGCGACTAGTTGAAAAATGTGAGTCATTGTAGTCAAAAGCACTGCAACTGTCTAGGACAGTTTAGGGAGATAGTGTGGAACTGCCCGTTTACTTTTTCCTTTTAATAGATGATTAATTGCTGCCCTCTTAGTCTTTTTATGGCCAGTATATTGCAACTCGATACGGACACGGTGCAATTTCTCACAGCAAGCCCCAACAGTAATAACTGTTTGCTAATTGTAAAAATCCTTATCCAGAAGGAGCTTTGTGCAAACAATTTGTACTACTGTAATTACACTGTAAAAGTGTTTTAGCCTCGATTGGGCGGAATTAATCTCAGAAGGACCCGAGAATGACACTGGGTGCAAGATTAATAGCACCCTTCCTTTCCCCTCTCCCGGACCCATCCTCTGTTAAAGAAGCATCGCAGGGCTTCAAATGGTTCTCCTAAAAGAAACTTGAAAATGCGGGGATCTCGGTTGTTATACAAACCAAGAGGAGAGTGATAAGTCACGGTCCAACTACTGAGGTTTAAAGTGAGTAAGGCTTGCATTACCTGAGAAGCCTTAATTTTTCCACCACCCCCACCCCCGCCATGGGGCACGAGGCTGAGGTAACCCTCCGCGATATGGCGAGCCTCAAAATGGTGTGTGTGTGTGGTGGGGGTTGTTTCTGTTTGTGCCAACAATATTTGCTAGCTTGGAGCGCATTGCTTTGTCTCTCCCGCCTTTCTGTGTTTATTTTTAAATAGTAACTGAAGAATGCTTCTCCCCTCAAGTAAACTCGAGTCTTGCAGATTTGAACTTGGAGCTGTTCCTCCCGCACCCTTCAGCTTCATCTATGATAAGGCTGCTTGGACTCAAGGTGGGCTTGTCTGATTGTTTGGGTTTTCCTCCTTATCCCACACCAGTTGGACTGATCTAATCGATGTCAGACCTTCCTTTTTCATTCTCTAAACACCCAAAGTTTGTGACCATTTCCATTACCCAACAGGTGTCCCTAGAGAAGAGACTGAATAAATAACAGACCTCTGCAGGAGAAATTATGGGAAAAGAGACCGCATTTTGTTATGAATCTTCTCCTTCACCTCATAGAAACCCAGTCATTTGTCTCCCCCACACACATCCTTTCTATTTGAAAAAACAATTTTTAAGGGGCATCCCGTCCCTTAAAGAGACATACTTTATGGCAAAAATCTTTAATCGCAGCACTCATGAGACAGAAAGGGAGAAGTTCTTCCTGTTAACGTTTCACTTAGTCTTCTTTGGCCTGGCCCCTAACTTATATGATTTATTTCTGTTGAATATATTGAATATATTGGTAGTGCATGCGAGAAGAAAACCATAACATTGCCACGATGATAGATCATAGAGCACAGAAATTCTGAACTCTAATTCGAGGAATGGATTGGAACAACAATAACAAAAAAAATTAAGGAACCCTTCATAGTATCTCTGCTGCCTATAAAAGGTACGCCGTTCACAGTGATCCTCCCCCTTGATGTTTGGAGAGTCGGTGCCAAATTGCAGCTTTCAGTGCCCTATGCGAACGGGATCCTCTGCTCAGAAGCAATTCTAGCGATGCGACCCCCTATCCATCCCACCCCTCACCTTCTGGGAACCGCTCAGTGCAGAGGGAGAAACCACTACTGACAAGGAAAAAGCATCTTACCTAAGGAGAGTGGCAGAAGCGAAAATGAGTTCACATACCACACTCCAAAAAAGGAGGGGAAACAGAATTACACACTTTACCTTTTTAAAATCAGTTAAAACACACACTAGAGAAAGCCTTTTTTCACCCGATCCCCCTCTTTCTTTTCTCCATGCACAAAGGGAGGGTGACACTTTCCTTCTTTTAGATTCCCCTTGTGGAGTAAAATCTAACACAGGACAAGCATTGCCTAACTCCGGTTCTCTGTAACAACGAAGGGATGCGGGGCCGAACTCGCGGCAGATCGAAGTTCCCTGCAGATTGATTATTGGATGGTTGATTTTCCCCTCAACCAATAAACTCCTGGCTTTCGAGTAAAAGACCCTGATTGGACTACAGCTTCTCCACTGCTGCCCACGGCGGGGGAGATTCCCTCCTCCTGGGGTTTTTTAAAGTTTGGGGAAGGAATGGGGGGGCCGGGAGAAAAGTGTCCCCCAGACATCTCTGGTCAATAGGGATGGTGCAGTTTTGGACCACGGAGGTGCAATTCCAGCAAATCAGACTCGATTCACCCCCTTAACGCCGCTTTTTCTTCCTCAATTTCGCTTCCTTTTGTATTCTGCTGGCAGAAGACGGTTCTGAAGAAAGAAAATGGGACGCTGAAAAGTCCTGCAATTTCAGGGCGCCAATCAGAGACTCGGTTTTACAGAGCGAGGAGTAAACAGACATTAATCACTATTTCTAGACAAAGGAAATGGCCACTAGCCTTGGAGGTTGCTAACCAGGGTAGCGAGGATCACTGCTGGATGTGTCCTAGATGTGACTCGGAGGGAGGGGGTGCGGGGTAGGGACGATCGTACACCAGACACAGCCGCGCTCTCGCCCTCGGTGTGTCTTTTCCCCAGTCACTGCTTCGCTTGGTCTCATGTGACGAGTGTAAGCAGAATCATCATATAAAGATACCCGATCGATGCCTCTGAAGTCACAGAAACAGATTCCCTGACTTGCCTGGGAACTAAAAGAAAAAGCGGTAGGGAAGGCAGGCAAAGCTCTAAACACCGAAGAGGCTGCAAAACCGTGGCGTGAAGCAGGCTGGCGGAAAATAAGACCTCCCGTAGAAAGAGAACGAAACAAGCACACACACACACACTGGTGAGTGTTTAAAGAGAAGCCACCCAACAACAAGCCCCTTTCTCTCGTCTTTCCAGTGCTAAGTGACTCGAAAGGAGGGGAGGGGAGGGGGGTGATCAGTCCGACGAGCAGGGCAGGCGGAATCGTGCTCCAAGGATTCAATCTCCCATACCTTGTGTATCTTTTCAAACATCAGGGAAGGTCTGCCACTTGGAGCTGCTGGCAGGCGCAGCCGATGCCCACAGAGAATTCTCTTAAAAATAGAGGACAGTCTTAACGCACGTGTTCATAATAGGTGTCCTCATATTCACTTCTGCTAGGGAAACCTACTGAAGGAGGCAGCTTTTCAGCGGGTCTTTAGGCTGAGCCGGACTCCAAAGAAGTCCTCCACCCGCCTGTTAATTTCCTCCTTCCCCCAAAGATGCTGCGCCAGGACCCCCAGAGGAACGTACTTTGCAAAGGCCTACTGGAAAATTAACTGGAGTCTGGACCCAAAACAAAAAGCCTCCACAGAGACGCCGTTCACTATTTCGAAATGTAAAGGCAGGGCCTTGTATTGTGCCCTCTTCCCTAACTCAACCAAGGGGTCCTTCGGTACACCTTGATTCTCACTCTCCCCACCGAGTCCACACACACAGTTGCTTCCACCACCACCCCACCGACCACCGACCACCTTAAACAGTACTCCAAAGGACTGGCCTTCATTCTGACCCTTTTCTTTTCCCTCCTCTCTATTATGCAGTACGACGATTTGCCCCATTACGGTGGGATGGATGGAGTGGGGATCCCGAGCACCATGTACGGGGACCCCCATGCCGCCAGATCCATGCAGCCTGTCCACCACCTGAATCACGGTCCTCCGCTTCACTCCCATCAATACCCGCACACAGCTCACACCAACGCCATGCCCCCAAGCATGGGCTCCTCTGTCAATGACGCTTTAAAGAGAGATAAAGATGCCATTTATGGGTAGGTACAGCTAGCATCAGGTTTATTAGCTTAAGATGTGCTCATTCCCCTTTCTTCCCTTCCTCGTTGGTGGACGAATGAAAGCCACCGTTTACTGGAGACCATAGGTACATAATTGGGACAGCCGAGGCTTTGCATGGGGATGATGTACCACGGGGGTATTGGTTCAGTGCCTTTCCTTCCCACCTGTCTCGGGTCGACGAATGAAAACCCTCCCAGAAAGAAGTTTTGAAAGAAAAATGCAAAGAACTTGAGACACTTTGCAAAAATTTGTCCCACGATTTCTACACACACACACACACACACACACACACAGAGAGAGAGAGAGAGAGAGAGAGAGAGAGAGAGAGAGAGAGAGAGAGAGAGAGAGAAGTGTTCTAGATATTTGCAAGAAAGAAAGAGTAAGAATAAAAACAGAGGGGTTTGTTTGAAAGTAAAAACTTTGCAACAATAGTTGAGGGACGAAAAGGAATACTTCCTTTGCACCTTTCTGCGTAAAAATAGAAGTCTAACACTCAATAAACAAACGCCTTTCAAAGTCTAATGTGTTACTGAAGAGGAGAACATTCAGGGCTGGTTTCAGAAGTGCATCCCCACACCTCTCTAGCATTGAAGCCTCTCCATGCGGGGATTTAAAACATAGTTTTCGAGGTGGTGGGGCTTGATTTGTTTCACCAGTATAACTTTAAGTAAAATGGGCACTATTTCAGTTGCTATTGATCATTCATACATTTAAGAAGAAATATCTGGAAACCTTTGGTTTTTATTTTGCTTTGCCAACAACTACCAAGTTTTACCCATTTATTATATCCATGATAGTGGCAATTTCAGCTGTGGAATCCCGAATAGGTTTGAAAGAGAGGTCAAAGGAGTGTGTGGCAAAGGATGTAGAAGAAAGGCGGGATGCTGCTGCTCTAGTAAATGACTGTTTTCGCGATATTTTCTCAAAACGTTTACAATGTGCGATTTCACCAATCCCACATGACAATTCCTTATAGTGTCCTGGCTACTCACCGGGGCAAGTGTGTGTGAGAGACTTTGAAGGGGGAAAGGCTAGTCCAAGTGGAGTGGAAGGGCTGGGATTACACACCGAAGGGGTTAGCGGTGGTTTGCTTTGAAGGGGACTCTTGAAACTCTTTCCCCTACCCCTCCGCCCATCCCCCTCCAACCTTTGTTGCACTGATGGGTGACATGGGCAATTTGGCTGAGCTGAGTAACTTCGCAGTCCACTCCAGACCACAAATGGAAACGGAGTCCATCTCTGGAGTCTGATGTGGACGGTGTTCCATTCTGTCTCCCCATAACTAAGCTGGGGGGGGGATGGGGGGAGTTAATCCAAAATGGCTGCTGACCTGGGGTTGGTTTTGACTTTAGCTGACGTTAAGAAGCCCTCTGACCCGCTTTGCTTTAAAAATGGCCATCATTTAGAGCTCCGTGGCGCAGGGCCTTGAGATCCTGGTCTCACGGCCTGAAGAGTCGCGAAGTGAGTTGCGATTGGCGAGGTGGGTGCGAAAAAGGAGGGGTGGTGGTGCAGCAGCAGCAGCAGCAGCAGCCCTGCCGCTATAAACTTCACTTTTGGAGGATTCTCCCCTTCTTGAATCTTGTCTGTTGGTGACTCTTGTGTTTTTCTTTCAGACACCCCCTCTTCCCACTCTTAGCACTGATTTTTGAGAAATGTGAATTAGCGACATGCACTCCCCGGGAGCCCGGGGTGGCGGGAGGCGATGTTTGCTCCTCAGAGTCTTTCAACGAAGACATAGCAGTGTTTGCCAAACAGGTCAGAAAACAAGCATGAATGCAAATCTATTGCACTTTTATCCGTGGACTGTTCAAAATGCCTAATGATCATGATGATGTTGATGGGAGTAGTAGTGGGAGTAGTAATAGCATGAACAATAATAGTGTGCTAAGAATGCATTCCCATGTTATCCCTTGACCCACCCCCTCCCAGGAATGGATTGCAACCCTCTGGCCCCAGGTTCCTCGACACGTCCACTTGGATGCTAGCCTCGACGGTTTTATGCCCCCTCCCCGCCACTTTCCAAGGGCGCTTCCTTAAGATTTTGGACCAAGGCGCAGCTGACGCTCGAAAGCCTCTCGCTGGTTTGATCAAACTACTAGCTCAAGCTGTCCGAAAGTAGCGCCTTTGATTCGCTTCTTTAAGGGCTTCTACCAAATCCAGCAGCCAGGGGCTTCGCATGAATGATTCCGTAACAGACCCCACAGATACTTTGCGCAGAAACAATCCTCGGTGCGGAACGGCTTATTCTCCCCCCTTTCTTTTTTGGAACCAGTCAGAGCAGAGGAAGAATGTCGACAAGGAAAGAGCACTTTACATACAGAAAGTGACAGAAGTGAAAATACCCCACTTCAAAACAGGAGAGAAAGCAGGATTACACAATCTCCCCGCGCACGCACACACTAGAGAAAGCCTTTTTTCACCCGATCCCCCTCTTTCTTTTCTTCATGCACAAAGGGAGGGTGACACTTTCCTTCTTTTAGAATCCCCTTGTGGAGTAAAATCTAACGCAGGACAAGCAAACAATGTTTCTGCATTGCCCAGCTTCGGTTCTCTGTAACGTGGTTGAAGGGATGGGGGGCAGGCGCACTCCCCGCAGATCGAAGTTCCCTGCGGATCGATTATTTGATAATTGATTTCCCTCTCAACCAATGCACGCCTGGCTTTCGAATAAAAGATCCTGATTGGACTACAGCTCCTCCACTGCTGCCTACTGAGATTTGGGTGAGCTCATTCTCTATCATACGGCAGGGGAGATTTTTCTTCCCTTCTGTGGGGTTTTAAAAGCTTGGGAAGAGAATGGAGGGGAGTTCGTGGGGGAGGGGAGAAAACTGTCTCCCAGAGATCTCTGTTCGAAAGGGGGGAGATGGTGCAGTTTTGAGACAACTCCTTGCGTGAATGCCTCACTTTGGACCACGGAGGTGCAATTCCAGCAAATTAGACTCGATTCACCCCCTTAACGCCGCTTTTTCTTCCTCAACTTCGCTTCCTTTTGTATTCTGCTGGCAGAAGACGGTTGAAGAAAGAAAATGGGACGCTGAAAAGTCCTGCAATTTCAGGGCGCCAATCAGAGACTCGGTTTTACAGAGCGAGGAGTAAACAGACATTAATCACTATTTCTAGACAAAGGAAATGGCCACTAGCCTTGGAGGTTGCTAACCAGGGTAGCGAGGATCACTGCTGGATGTGTCCTAGATGTGACTCGGAGGGAGGGGGTGCGGGGTAGGGACGATCGTACACCAGACACAGCCGCGCTCTCGCCCTCGGTGTGTCTTTTCCCCAGTCACTGCTTCGCTTGGTCTCATGTGACGAGTGTAAGCAGAATCATCATATAAAGATACCCGATCGATGCCTCTGAAGTCACAGAAACAGATTCCCTGACTTGCCTGGGAACTAAAAGAAAAAGCGGTAGGGAAGGCAGGCAAAGCTCTAAACACCGAAGAGGCTGCAAAACCGTGGCGTGAAGCAGGCTGGCGGAAAATAAGACCTCCCGTAGAAAGAGAACGAAACAAGCACACACACACACACTGGTGAGTGTTTAAAGAGAAGCCACCCAACAACAAGCCCCTTTCTCTCGTCTTTCCAGTGCTAAGTGACTCGAAAGGAGGGGAGGGGAGGGGGGTGATCAGTCCGACGAGGCAGAATCGTGCTCCAAGGATTCAGTCATTGTTCGCTCTTCTTCGCCAGCGCGCGCGCCAGTCTCTCTGTGTGTGTGCGTGTGTGTGCACGTTTTGTTAATGGGGAAGCCTCTGTGAAGAGCCCTTCGCTGCCGCCCTTTCTGCCTTGCGGCTCACTCAACCCACCCCTGCGCTGCGAGCTCAGTTGATGCAGCCCGCTGCATTGTGTAAGACGCGACCTGTTATGGCCACCACTACTTCCGGGTTCCAGCATTCTGGTCCAAATCCACCTCTCCGCCTGTGTGCAACACACACTTTACACACGCACAGGGGACTTGTAGCAGGCAGCATCGACCGTGGCTCCTTTAAGACAAACTCAGACAGCCTTTTTTTTTAACCCTCTTCCTGTAGGGTTCTCCAGTTGCACGGAGGGAAGAGAGAAAATCTGATTAGGAATTAGGACTGAATCAAGCGAGGGAGAAAGAGAAAGGGGAGGAAAAGAGGAAGAAAGCTTTTAGACCTCTTATGCTTTTGATGTTAACATTTGAGGTGTCCTGACCACTGGAAGCACACACAGAGGATTCTCATCATTCATTCACCGCCTTGACAAGCTCGTCTTTGATTGACAGCTGCAGTGGCAAAAAGTCATGCGAGTCGGTAGTTGGGTTTGAGAGGCACTTTTTATTTTTATTTTTTTTTAAAAAAAACTGATTTGGGGAAAAGGATATTTGCTTTCTCCCCGCTGCTGTCTTGGAAACCAGAAGGGAAGAGTGTGAGAGACGCGTTGCGAGGAAGGAAGGAAGAAAAAGCAGAGAGAAGCCTCTTTTTCTTCTCCTTTTTAATGCTGAAAGACCGTGCCACTTCTCTGAGGTCCATCCGGCTGAAGACTCTGATCGGCTGCACAAGCTACTGGCGACTTTAAAGGATTCTTTTTTCCCTTTATCTTGGGGGTGGGGGGGTGGGGGAGAACACGTTTTGTTTCTTTTCACACTGGCCTTAAAGAGGATATATTAGAAGTTGAAAAGGAAGGGTGCGAAGCAGGCCGATGGCGCAAAGGGTATGTATTTTTTAATCGTAATTTCCAAGTAACATAAACATTGAAACGTGGATCTTAGACATACTGTGAGGAGGAGAGAGTTTTATATTCTCTCAGGCGCACATGAGGCAGCGTGTAGTCTATCACTATTTTGAGAGGACCATTATTTTTAAACTGTATAGGTCCAACGCACAGACAGGTATAAGATGCATAGAAGCCCTTAGTCCTATTAATTCTTTCTATTAATTCATATCACAGGCCACTTTCTGGAAAGAAAGGTACCTACACGCAGTCTCAAAACTGAATGCAATTTCTTTCAATATTCAGTTTATAGGTCTTTCAAAATTATTAAGTTTCAAATATGTGTTGGAGTATTTGGTCCTTTGGGATATGATAATATATTCACAATTAATTATTTTTTTTAAAAAAATAACCGCTGTAAACAATGAACGGGGCAACCAGAGTAGTCCATACATTCAGCGAAGATATTGATTTGAACATATTCTCATATGTAATCATGACTCTAAAGAACCAACTACCTGCATGTGTACCTAGCATTATTATTTATTTTTTATTTTATTAAATGGAAACACACACCCCTTTTTTTTTGCCAGTTGAGTAAGATTGTTGATAATGACAAGAATAACATAGCCAAGAGAAAATTTAAAAAGAAACACCACTTTCAAAGTACGTTTTCTGGTACACTTTCGGCAATGTCCCTCTCACGCTGTAGGTGGAAAAAGAAAGTTACTCAACTGTTTGTTTTGCGTTTACTTTTTCATTTCTAGCAGCTGTCAAGGCTTCCCCCAAGTTCTCTATTTCTTTTTTTGTCCTTAACTAATTGTAAATTGAAATGGCAGAGTGCCCCCCTCCCACCTGACCAACACAACTTTCCCTGAAGAAAAATTATTGATTTGGGCTCCTGGTTCAGAAGAGGAAACATATTTTAAGCTGAGCTTCCCAGAGCTTTTGCAAAGGAAAACAGCAGATGCGTTTTTAGAAGTCAGTGCTGGAGACTCCTAAAAAAAATTAAATAAAGTATATCCCCCTTCGTCCGAAAAATTAATGTCTTTAGACTTGTCACACACACCCTTGAGGGCTTACAGCTCTCTGTGTGTGACTTCTTAACAGCAGTAAAGTTCAGAACAGAATAAGCTTGGATGAATTAAACTCTCCAACATCCCCTCTATCAGTTACGCAAAAAACTAACTTCTTTCCCCCTCAAATAACAATAACAACAATAATAAATAGAAACAGTCCCAAAGAAACTTGATTGAAATAGTTATCTTAAACGGGCGCTTTCTTTTTTTGGGCTTCCATACCTTGTGTATCTTTTCAAACATCAGGGAAGGTCTGCCACTTGGGGCTGCTGGCAGGCGCAGCCGATGCCCACAGAGAATTCTCTTAAAAATAGAGGACAGTCTTAACGCACGTGTTCATAATAGGTGTCCTCATATTCACTTCTGCTAGGGAAACCTACTGAAGGAGGCAGCTTTTCAGCGGGTCTTTAGGCTGAGCCGGACTCCAAAGAAGTCCTCCACCCGCCTGTTAATTTCCTCCTTCCCCCAAAGATGCTGCGCCAGGACCCCCAGAGGAACGTACTTTGCAAAGGCCTACTGGAAAATTAACTGGAGTCTGGACCCAAAACAAAAAGCCTCCACAGAGACGCCGTTCACTATTTCGAAATGTAAAGGCAGGGCCTTGTATTGTGCCCTCTTCCCTAACTCAACCAAGGGGTCCTTCGGTACACCTTGATTCTCACTCTCCCCACCGAGTCCACACACACAGTTGCTTCCACCACCACCCCACCGACCACCGACCACCTTAAACAGTACTCCAAAGGACTGGCCTTCATTCTGACCCTTTTCTTTTCCCTCCTCTCTATTATGCAGTACGACGATTTGCCCCATTACGGTGGGATGGATGGAGTGGGGATCCCGAGCACCATGTACGGGGACCCCCATGCCGCCAGATCCATGCAGCCTGTCCACCACCTGAATCACGGTCCTCCGCTTCACTCCCATCAATACCCGCACACAGCTCACACCAACGCCATGCCCCCAAGCATGGGCTCCTCTGTCAATGACGCTTTAAAGAGAGATAAAGATGCCATTTATGGGTAGGTACAGCTAGCATCAGGTTTATTTAGCTTAAGATGTGCTCATTCCCCTTTCTTCCCTTCCTCGTTGGTGGACGAATGAAAGCCACCGTTTACTGGAGACCATAGGTACATAATTGGGACAGCCGAGGCTTTGCATGGGGATGATGTACCACGGGGGTATTGGTTCAGTGCCTTTCCTTCCCACCTGTCTCGGGTCGACGAATGAAAACCCTCCCAGAAAGAAGTTTTGAAAGAAAAATGCAAAGAACTTGAGACACTTTGCAAAAATTTGTCCCACGATTTCTACACACACACACACACACACACACACACACACACACACACACACAAACAGAGAGAGAGAGAGAGAGAGAGAGAGAGAGAGAGAGAGAGAGAGAGAGAAGTGTTCTAGATATTTGCAAGAAAGAAAGAGTAAGAATAAAAACAGAGGGGTTTGTTTGAAAGTAAAAACTTTGCAACAATAGTTGAGGGACGAAAAGGAATACTTCCTTTGCACCTTTCTGCGTAAAAATAGAAGTCTAACACTCAATAAACAAACTCCTTTCAAAGTCTAATGTGTTACTGAAGAGGAGAACATTCAGGGCTGGTTTCAGAAGTGCATCCCCACACCTCTTGGTAGCATTGAAGCCTCTCCATTCGGGGATTTAAAACATAGTTTTCGAGGTGGTGGGGCTTGATTTGTTTCACCAGTATAACTTTAAGTAAAATGGGCACTATTTCAGTTGCTATTGATCATTCATACATTTAAGAAGAAATATCTGGAAACCTTTGGTTTTTATTTTGCTTTGCCAACAACTACCAAGTTTTACCCATTTATTATATCCATGATAGTGGCAATTTCAGCTGTGGAATCCCGAATAGGTTTGAAAGAGAGGTCAAAGGAGTGTGTGGCAAAGGATGTAGAAGAAAGGCGGGATGCTGCTGCTCTAGTAAATGACTGTTTTCGCGATATTTTCTCAAAACGTTTAAAATGTGCGATTTCACCAATCCCACATGACAATTCCTTATAGTGCCTTGGCTACTCACCGGGGCAAGTGTGTGTGAGAGACTTTGAAGGGGGAAAGGCTAGTCCAAGTGGAGTGGAAGGGCTGGGATTACACACCGAAGGGGTTAGCGGTGGTTTGCTTTGAAGGGGACTCTTGAAACTCTTTCCCCTACCCCTCCGCCCATCCCCCTCCAACCTTTGTTGCACTGATGGGTGACATGGGCAATTTGGCTGAGCTGAGTAACTTCGCAGTCCACTCCAGACCACAAATGGAAACGGAGTCCATCTCTGGAGTCTGATGTGGACGGTGTTCCATTCTGTCTCCCCATAACTAAGCTGGGGGGGGGATGGGGGGAGTTAATCCAAAATGGCTGCTGACCTGGGGTTGGTTTTGACTTTAGCTGACGTTAAGAAGCCCTCTGACCCGCTTTGCTTTAAAAATGGCCATCATTTAGAGCTCCGTGGCGCAGGGCCTTGAGATCCTGGTCTCACGGCCTGAAGAGTCGCGAAGTGAGTTGCGATTGGCGAGGTGGGTGCGAAAAAGGAGGGGTGGTGGTGCAGCAGCAGCAGCAGCAGCAGCCCTGCCGCTATAAACTTCACTTTTGGAGGATTCTCCCCTTCTTGAATCTTGTCTGTTGGTGACTCTTGTGTTTTTCTTTCAGACACCCCCTCTTCCCACTCTTAGCACTGATTTTTGAGAAATGTGAATTAGCGACATGCACTCCCCGGGAGCCCGGGGTGGCGGGAGGCGATGTTTGCTCCTCAGAGTCTTTCAACGAAGACATAGCAGTGTTTGCCAAACAGGTCAGAAAACAAGCATGAATGCAAATCTATTGCACTTTTATCCGTGGACTGTTCAAAATGCCTAATGATCATGATGATGTTGATGGGAGTAGTAGTGGGAGTAGTAATAGCATGAACAATAATAGTGTGCTAAGAATGCATTCCCATGTTATCCCTTGACCCACCCCCTCCCAGGAATGGATTGCAACCCTCTGGCCCCAGGTTCCTCGACACGTCCACTTGGATGCTAGCCTCGACGGTTTTATGCCCCCTCCCCGCCACTTTCCAAGGGCGCTTCCTTAAGATTTTGGACCAAGGCGCAGCTGACGCTCGAAAGCCTCTCGCTGGTTTGATCAAACTACTAGCTCAAGCTGTCCGAAAGTAGCGCCTTTGATTCGCTTCTTTAAGGGCTTCTACCAAATCCAGCAGCCAGGGGCTTCGCACGAACGATTCCATAATGGTTCCTATAGTGTAATGAAGCTAGAAGAGTAATAACGCCTTTGCCTTTTCTCCTTCAATATTTCAAACCTCTTTTATTTCTTTTTTCTTTTTTCAAAACCGGTCCTTCACTTCGCACCGTATTTGTAGATCCGAGCAGAGAAACCCTTATTTTCTTCTAATCCTGAACTGGACAACTTGGTAAGGGCGCACATACGTGTTTGATATGACATTATCTACTTTCTGAAGATGCAATTTTATTTTTAAAGCTCATTGGAAAAAAGTCTCATTTGGAAGCTCATAGCTTGTATTCTGTGTAAATGGAAACGCAGTTCAATCGCGCAGCAACAAAACGCGATCCAAATGAGGAGTGAGATGGGGTAGTAAAGGATGTTTGGTTCGCGTCCAAGACTTGCCGCTATTTATTTAACTGCGATTATTTCAGTGTATTGGAAAAGTCAAAATACCTTCCCTCTGCTTTTGAAGCAGGTTTATAGCCATTGTGGGTGAAGAAAATTTGCACCAAACTGACCCCCCCCCCTTTTAACGAAGTTGATTTTAAAAAATGAATCCGGTGGTATTGGGAATAATTCCCTCTCCTTCCCCAAATTTGCCTGGCTATTTGTCCAGCAGTATTATTATATAGAGGTCATAATTTCTTAAATAAACGTTTGTGATTCATGTAATTTAGTCACTTGGTAAAAAAAACACTTGAGATCTTTTTTTGTTAAAAATGGACAAAGTCACTACTATTAAGTTTTAGAGTTGGCATAAATCACAATACACACATACAGACATATATTGCATTCATAACTACTTTGATAGTGGAAAGAGAGCGGCTGTGGAGAGACAGAGACTCACGTTGTTTTGTATCTTTGCAGATGATCCAAGCCATACAAGTATTAAGGTTTCATCTGTTGGAATTAGAGAAGGTAATTCTCACCCCTCTCACTTTCTCTCTTTTCTGCCTCCTCTAACGTTTCACGAAATTGAAGCTTCGGCAGAATTTGCATAAATGCCTTTCTTTCTGGTAATTAGTGTCAAGACCAATCATGCCGTCCATTTCTCTGCGCAGTTTAATTACAATTTCAGCCACTAAAAATCTGGATCACAAACTCCCCAGCCTTGTATCCCTTTTCCCTACCTTTGTATAAATAGTTGCCAATTCTCTCTACATTTGAGAACGTTTGGAACTCTGACACCTCTTCAGTCTGGTTCCTGTGGATAGTTATGCCAAGGTACTTCGCTTAGTTTCAGTCAGTTTTGTAGTGTTGTCCTTTTTTTTTTTAAAGAGCCATCTGCAGGGTCACATACAGGGCACAGATTGTCCTGTAACGTTTTGCAGAAACATGCCAGAGTTGCTAGATGTGCCAGTTTCTTGTTTCTCTTGAACAGGACAACCCTCCCCACACCCCCAAAATGAGACTTGAGTAATCCCAGTTTACACAATAAATCTCTGAATAATAATAATAGTAATAATAATAGTAACAACAAAAACCTCACTTCTGGGTGCAAGTGCATTTTAAAGCAGCACTGGATTGGAAGCATTTCAGGGTTCCCGTGGACCTTTATATGTCACTGATAGCTGGCTTGCTGGAGAATTATCCCTTGCCCTAAAAATAAACTATGAGAGATTTATAAATACATGGTGGTGAAGGCATGGATACAGGCACTCCAGACATTTTATCTAACAGTAGCAAGTGGGTTGGTTTTGTTCTACAAGAAATGGGTTAAAATAGGCCCATTTATAGTGGAAACCGTTACAAGTTAGGTTACATTGCCTCAGAATGTAAGGTCATGGATGTATGTAATGTATTTCACCACAGTGCCTTGAGCTTTCCATACAAGTGAAGTGGGGGATCCTTTATGTCCTCAGCGAGCTTTTGCAATGGTATAACTGGATGAAATTAAATAGTTTACCTTAAATGTCACCCATGCAGGTCACCTCACTAATGGTCACAGCTCTGAGAGCAGATGAATTTAACACGGGTGTTGAATATGTTGTAGGCTGTGAATCATCTTGTCACTGTCAATTTTCTGGGATATCTCTATTTTGCCAGAAAAGAAAGTTATTCTTAATTCTGGTTGCGTCTCCAGGGGATAATTGCAGCCTGTTCCCCCCTATTTAGAACTTTTGATGTCAGGGATGGGGAGGGGGAGGAGGAATTGATTGCTCTTGTCAATTTCACTTAGCACTCGATTATATTTTGGTTTTCTTATTCCTGTCATAATGTAGGTACACGAATTGTGTGACAATTTCTGCCACCGGTATATTAGCTGTTTGAAAGGAAAAATGCCTATCGATTTGGTGATAGACGATAGAGAAGGCGGATCAAAATCAGACAGTGAAGACATAACGAGATCAGCAAATCTAACAGATCAGGTATGATCATCTCCTCTCTTGTAATAGCCGCTCGTATTTGTATGCAGTTCGTTCGCTGGGTCACTACGCCCCTTTTTATTATTTGCATATGATTAAGTCCCTTTTAGATAAATTTCCATCGAAATGAAAATTTTTGAATAATGTGGCTATTATTGCTTCATTAAGGCTTGCTCCCGTTTTCGACCTGGCAAAATGAGCTTGTAAAAGCATCGCCTGCAAACTTGACCTGCTCCTTGTCGCTTTTAATTTTTGTCTTTATTTTATTTACTCCCTTTTTAATGATAATAGAAGTGTTCAGCCCTGAATCGCAGTCTTCCGACAAAAGTAATGATTTGGGGAGTGGGGTGGGTGAAGAGAAGGGGAAAGAATAAAACCCGAGATAGGTGGTCCAGGGAAAAAAGAGGGGGGTGTTGAAATCTAGCAAATGCTAGCTATTTTCTTTCTGTCTCTACGGTTCATTAGCCTGTCTTGTCAGTTCTCCTTGGCCCGAACGCTTTTAGACCTCAGTGAACACTGCTTTGTGGAAAGCTTGCCTGCTGCAACGGGCATCAGGTTTTGACCTAAGAGAAAAATAAATAATAAAACCACGATTTTTTAAAAATAATTATCTCTTGCGTACCCCCAAAACGTCTATATATGTTCAATACTCCTTTGGGATACCTGCATCAATTCCTAGAGCAGGCCCAATTCAACTGCATGCCAGCGTGCCTTAAAAGTGATAATTTCCCCCTGCCCACAGTACGCTTCCCTGAAATATGCTGTTTTGTTTTTTAAGGAAAACAAACGTGCCGTTTTGGGTTAATAGGGGAGGTGGTATTAGCTAATCAATGCTTTTTAACACAGCAATTAGCGACTATCTGGTCTTGTGTTACATATGGTGGTAATGGTTAATGCTGGTTGTTTAGTTGCAGTTGCTATTTCCCTTTCAAAGGGAGCGTCTCGTTTTTCAAAGTTGTTTCTTCTTCTATATGATCTGTTATGTTGAGGAGTCCTGGGAACAATCGGGCCAGGGCTCTAGAGGGTTCCTTTTGTTAAAAAGCAAGGCGCAGCCGAGTAGGCAGGAGTCGCCTTCCGCAGCTCTGTTTTGCCATGACCCTCCAGTTGACTAGGACTTATTTTCTAGATCACTTTGGCTAATAAAAGTGCTCCTCACTTCCGCGGGTGCTGTTCTCTCTTTACTGGTGTGCCTACCAAGGCATGAGGAGACATGGGCAAAGGCTATCGGGAGTGTTAGGAACTGGTGGTAAACAAAGCACAGCGTGGGCTGAGCCATGACCTTCCAAGAAGCTCATTGACAAAATGTAATATCTGAAACAACTACGTGGAACTCGGAGGCACAGAGTTAGTCGCATTTGCTCCTTGACTTTGCTGGCAGTTAGCAATATCAAACCTCTGTGCGTGTGCACGCTCTTGTGTGGGTGTCTAGTTTCCTGCTGGTCTCTGGAAAGGTCGGGGGAGAGATGGTCCCTCTTGGGAGATGCTTCTCTGTGTTGGGCACTCGGCGCCCTTGCCTTGATTTTTAAAAGCCGGGAGCTGTGAAAGTCAGCCCCAGATGCAGAAAGCTCGGGGAGCTGTTGTTGAACAAAAATTGTAACCCAACAAGTCTAACTAGAAAATGGGTTTCTAAAAGCTCCGGAGTGCTTGGTACATAAAGCTATTTGAGCAAATTACAAGAATCGCTTCAGGGCACGAATGAAATCAACACTTTAATTGCCTCCAAAATGAAGATTTATACCCCATTTTCCCAACGAATCATTATTTTATTAAAGTAAAAGCTAAAGAAGTGACGTTATATGAGTTCGTGTTTGTTTGTATGTTTTTAAAGAAAACAACAGAAAAGCAACCGGGGTTTGATCTTACTGATACATTGCGACCCTTTCTCTTCAACTTTTACCTCATCCGCATCCCCCCTTTTCTTCCTGTCGTAAAAATGACAATATAAATATCAAGCCCAAAGTTCTCCGCTTAAAGTTTGGATAGTTGTGTAGCGGCTACCGGTGAGATTGGGCCAGCGCTTTAATGGGGCATCTCCGAATTGCCCAAGCCTGGTGTCTGGAGGCCGAAAAGTTGAACTGGGGGAGGGGGATTGGTTATTACCCACTACTTCATTCTCCACCCAGTTTATCCATCGTGCGGGGTTCGTGTCGGGAAGCGGCTCGCGGTCCTTTTTGACTCGAGTATAACACCCAGAGGAGGACCGGCGTCAAGTTCAGCTGCAAAGTTATAGGTCTGTTCCTGCGCGCGAGCGTCTGCACGCTGCCCCAGTTGTTAGCCTAGCTTGCTGCCAGGGTTGCAAAGGCTGTTGTGTGCTCCTAGGAGAGCTGCTCTGCTGCTGCTTCCAAGAACGCTGCCTGTTCAGAGAGAGAACGAGAGAAAGGTTCTCCCGCTTTGTCATGAATGTGGCACAACCAGTTTGCAGCTGTGTCGCGTCGTCTATTTCAGGCTGTGCTGCTGACGACAAAACGCAGATCCCCTTCAGGTGTTATGCGAGCCGTGGTGCCTGGCTAGTTAATTAACCCCTTTGTCTCAGTCTAGGGCTTGCTGAGTGTCGTCGCCTTTGCTTGGACCCCGACGACAGGGCTTTAGTCCCGGGGAGAACAAAAGGCAGCTCCTCCTCTCTTCCCTCTGCGAAGGAGGGCTGGGCTGGGCTCGGAAGGAGAACGCGAAATCACCCTTTGCCGTGGTCACCTAGCCAAGGAGAGGGTGGCTCTCGCCCATTCTCTCCGCGCCCAGCCACGTGCGGCATAGGGGGACCTCGGAAAGCCGGCTGAGCGGAGCCCGGAGTCCGGCGCTGGCGCCCCCTTCTGACGGACTTTGTGCTTAAGTCGCACCAAAGGCCGCCTGGAGAAAAGCGGCGGCGACGGCTAAATTTAAACCCGGAGTGGCTTTGGAGGATCCCACTGGCCGTGCCTGTGACAGTCGGGACTGGGGGAGCTGGGGGGAAGGCCGGGCCTGGCATCTCCTGCGTGGGGTATGGGGAAAGGGCCACGCGCTGGAGAGTGGACGGATCAGGCAGTGCGAGGAAGAAGGGCGTGATGGCGGCTGTGGCGAAGGAAGTCCCCGGGGAAGAGAAGCGCCAGCAGCCGTTTGAGGGCAGGAGGACCCACAGGATTTTCTGGGCCAGGCATGCTGTGTGTGGAGTGGTGCTTCTGCACTCGCAAGAGAAGACATAAATTTGCATACCCTTTATGTCATATGCAAATCTGTACTCTCTTTGGCAGGTGGTGGTGGACGGCCCCAAAATAAATCAGGGGTCACACACAAGTAATAAGATGTCTGACAGACAGAATGGCAACAGGTGAAGTTTCCATAATGGTAGCTCCATACTAGAAAAGGTTTACCTTGTTTAATTTCTGCCTGCCACACAGCTACTAAAGGCTCAAGGGCCCGGCGCTTCTCCAGGGCCAATCCTAAACCATGCAAAGGACTCAGGATTTGTTACTGTAGGTGAACAGATCCGAGGCTAGCAATATTACATTCAGTGTAAGACCAGGCATGGTATTTCAGATGGAGCAGGTCAAAAGTGAGTTAAGATTTACGGCAGTTTTGTTCAGATTCTGTGTTCAGATAAATCCAGTATTTAAATTGTTAAAAAGTATATTATTTGTTGTGGTTATTTATTAATATCGCATAATAACTACATCTCCCCCCCCCATATTTTGAGAAAAAAAGGATTGAAATCCCTACTCAGTCATGAAGCTCACTGGTTGACTTTGGGCTAGTCACTGTCTCTTAACCTAACAGACCTCACAGGGTTGTTGTAGGGATAAAAAAGAAAAGGAGAAAACCATGTACATGATCTCGAGCTCTTTGGAGGAAAGGTGGGCTATATTATTATTATTAACACTTCAATTGTGAAAAACACAGCCTCACCCCATCATTCCACTGTTATATTCGTGATGTGTTAAAGTGAAAAGAAAAACAACAAAACATTTGGACAACTTGATATATATATTAAAAATTAACATAAGTGTAAATGTAATATGGTATTCACAGGCAAAAAAAAAGGAAGAGAGAGACGATGAGGGTAGACTACAAGTAAAAACATACGCAAAGCCAGGAAAGCAGGCATCATCCCCCACCCTTCAGGACTTTGATTACTGCATTCCACTCCTGATCATGTACAGCAAATTAAAACATTGATAAACAAATAATATTCTGAATATGTGCAATTTCACATTTTAAACTCGCCTAACTCATTGTTTTTTCTCTCTTCCTTCCTTGGGCTAGTCACCAGCTCTCAGCATAACCTAGCTCACATGGCCAGTGTGAAGATATAGAAGGAGGCATAAAACAGATTCAGAAGGGGATTTAGGGCTTGAATTGTAGGCATCAAATTCTGGTTTCTTTAACCATAGTGGTGCATCTTAGTACTATAAAAGGAGCATTTTTTTCTGTTCACTCTCCCTCCAAATTAGCACAGCTCTAAGGTTTCAACCAATTGTAATCTGTCTTGATTATTGCCTGTTTAAATACATAAATCCTGTCTGTTCAACTAAGCTTACTCCCAGGTTGGTGTGCACAAGGGACAATCTCACCATAAACCCTTCTGTGCCCCTTCCTTACAAGAAAATCTAGGTTGGAATAATGTACCCCCTTGCCTGGGAGTAAGCCGCAAAGAGACTTACTTCTGAGCAAACATGTATACTACCGTGCTGTAAGTACAGTAAATAAATATAGTGAATTAATGAGTACCTGAACATCAGCTCCTGCACAACATGAGATATGCCCAAATCTGTTTGGAAAGTTTCACATTTTGCATCTGTATTTTTTTTGGGGGGGGAGGAGGAAGTTGGTTCTTTAACATCCACTGCACTTACCATGTAGTAGAAAATAATTTATAGGGAGTCCTTGATCTCAAACTACTGAGATTATAAGGAATAGAAGCCAAAGGCCAGAAAGAGAAGTGCAGAAGAGGGACTTTTCTCCTGAAGAGCAGATATTCCTATCTCCTGGTATCCAAACAGCTTGTTCTCAATCACAACTCTGACTTCACTCATTGGCTAAAAACATTGAAAGGTGGGAGCAATCAGATTGTCTTATCTCACAAAAATAGCTTATGTTAAGGTTTCTGAACTTCATAACTTTCTATATAGGAAGCCGTTAGACTTCCCCCCCCCCCAATGAAAACTCAAGAGTCTGGGCCTGATTCTGCTGCCTACCGGCCTGGTACATACCCTCCTCTTTGCAGCCGTTTGAGTGTCTTGGGGGCCCAGGAAAGAAGGGGCTGAAAGAAGTGCTCAGAAAGCAAGGGGTAGGGATGTAACTTCGGGCAAATGTAGTTAATTCCCAAGGAGAGGTTGACCTAACTGTGTACCCCTTCAAAACACATAGATCCTGCGGGTCGTGGATGCTGACATTTCATTCTCACGCCCTGTTTTTCAGCTGCACTCCTAAAACACGTATTAACTGTAAGTGATGCGGCTCTTAATCCTAGCTCTGACACGTGCAGGTCCTGTTTCTTGTATGAGGTTCGCTATGCCCAGTGGCTTTCTACTATTACGTCACGTGTTCCAGAAATAAGAGTGACCCCCGACATCAAAAAGAGGTACAAGGCCCAAACTCTTCTTTTGGGGTGGAGAAGAGAGAGATGTCAGTTGGCTATTAAGTAAGCTGTTTACACGAAGTGAGTCATATTTTCCTCATGTATTTCGCGTTACTCCTTTCCTTCATGTATAAAAAGATGGATGCATGTGTTGATGAAAGGGGGGAGGAGGGCATGATTTGTTGCTTGTTCTGTATTTCGTATCATACCATTAGTAAACCAAACAAGCAAAGCCCAGGGGCAGAGAAGCCTGGGGCCTCTTAGGGAAAGGCGGGCTTCGACGTGCGAGGTGCTGGGGGGCTGCAGGGCACGGAGCAAGCAGGCAGCCCCTCCGTCCTTGCTCCAGCGACATGCTCACGGCCCCTCCACTCTTCCCCACGGAGCGCTCCTGGAGCTGGGGGCCTTGAGGCCTGCGAAATGGCGAGTCGCGCCCGCGGTTCAGCGGCACGGGAGCTTGCGCGGGCGGCTCCGAGCTAGAGGGAGAGAACAGCGGAGGAGCGAGGGCTGGAGAGGGAGCCGGTTTTGTTGGAGGGGGGACCTGGGGGCCGAGAAAGGCTGTGCTCCTCCGCCGCGCAAGGAGAGTGCGCGCAGCAGAGCTTGGAGGCACGCCAGGGTCGCCCTGCGCTCGCTCCCCTCGGCATCCCGCTGCGGTTTAGGCAGGTCCGGACGCCGTGTCCGAAGCGGGCAAGTGGGCAGGGAGGAGAAAGCACGCGGAAGAAAGGGAAGAAAGCCTCTCGAGAAGCCTGTGATGGTGTCTGCTCTCGGCCACAGCCGCCCAGCGGGAGAAGGGGGACGAAGGAGGGCGCGAGAGACGGACGACGGAGGTGTGAGGAGGGCGCCTTTGTGGCTCTGGCATCACCGGCCTGCGCCTGCCCAGGGGTGGCGAGAAGGAGGCCTAAGGCCCCTTCGCCCGCCTCCATCGCGGCTGTCCTCAAGGGACGCTCCACCTCGGGAAGGGAAAAGGGGTTTTGGCGTAAAGTTGAGCCTAAGTCCACCAGTGTGCTTGGAAAGAAAAATGAATGAAATGGGGCAAGCAAAAGCTTTGGCGAAGGTATGCTTGCAGCCCTGAGAGACATTAGGGCAACGACAGGTAGAATTTGCAACAAGTCTACGGCAGGGACTTAGTTAATTCCTAAACTGAGGGAAATGGGTCTGTTATCTTGGGGAGGATAGTCTATGTTGAGGTGACATTTGTTCGAATCTGGCAGTTTGGCATTCAGAGCCGAATTGCAACTTGAGGAGAATCCCCTTCCAAGGGAGTAGGCGTAAAATAGCAGTTGTAAACTCCTGTATATTTTAAAAATGGAAATGAAGTTGCTGAAATCAATGGGCCTGACTATGAAGTAATGTGCTTAGGACTGGTCCTGGTCGCGGTGATGGTGGAGGTTAGTTGAGTGAGTTTAGGGAGATGGATTTCATTTCTCTCAGCTTGACATGCCTGTTACTTTTAAGCAGACAGGTTGCGTGGCCCAGCTTTGGGATCTAAAGGGACAAAATAGGCCACCTTCTAATTCAGCTGGTCTGGTCAGTCTGGAACTTGCTTTCTATTACTGGGAAGCAAGGTTGTGTATTGGCTTTAACTTTATACAGTTATGGACATGTGATGCCACGGTTTTCTTCCTCTTTATTTGCTAAACAATGTATTAGTTTAAAAGTAAGGTCAATTAACTTCAGAGGTACTTATTTCTAAATAAGTGTGGTTAAGATAGGACTTAAGTAAACATGTCTGGGACAGAAGAAAAAGTCCAACAAATTTTAAATTCAACCTGTTTTGCTCAGGTAAGGAGTAATGATTTTGCCTTTAATGTTTAAATAATATAGCACAGATTATACTGTGAACATACAGAGTTATTTCTCCTACTATAGTTACTGCTCTATAACCAATTTTGAAATAAGCCTTATATATGATTTCTTACATGTCTATTGGTGTGATAAATTGTATTTAGGAGTAGACTTCAAAAATTATGAGCATTTCTGAAAAAATAGTACACAGGTATCCTCCAATTCTAAATATAATTATCTAGAACTTACTTTCAGTAAAGTGCGTATACTTACAGAATAGCAACTTAAATGTAAATGCATTACTTCGTGGTGAATCAATATTAGTTACTTCCATGTAACATAGTTAGGATTTGGGTTTTGCAAACTTTGGATAATAGCAGCACAATGCATGTCAACTCAGAAGTAAACCCCATTGAGTTCTTTGGGACTGCTTCCCAGGTAAATGTTGCAGCCATAGTCTCTATAAGGCAGTTAGGTTTTAAAAATTGTGTTATGTTTTAAAATTGAGTTAACAGCCTTTAAAAACACCCGATTTCCCCCTTATTTTATCTCTTCTTACAGATAGCTATTAATATAGCCAGATGAGAGCATTTGCATGTTATCACAGCAAGTTTAGCCATGATATGGAAAGTGGTGAGCTTAAGGCTGCAATCTTAAACCACACTTACTAAGGAATAAACTGACTTGGATACAGTGGAATTTACTTCTGAACACATATGTGTTGCATGGCTGTAATCCTTACAGTCTAACCATAGACTAGAAAACAAATATCTCCTCAGTAAAAATGGTTAGGTAGTAAATTTGGAAGTAAATTCTATTGAAAAAAAATGAAATGGACTGTCTTCAAGTCGATCCCGACTTTTGGAGACCCTATGAATAGGGTTTTCATGGTAAGTGGTATTCAGAGGTGGTTTACCATTGCCTTCCTCTGAGGCTGAGAGGCAGTGACTGGCCCAAGGTCACCCAGGGAGCTTCATGGCTGTGTGGGGATTCAAACCCTGGTCTCCCAGGTCATAGTCCAACACCTTAACTTAACCACTACACCAACACCTCTCTAAATACAGACAACCATTTACAAAGTGACAGTCAACCACCATATGCATGTAAACACTTGGTCAACTGGTTGTTTGTAGTGTCCTGCCAAGCAGTGAGGATTCTTATCACATCCTAGATTTCTTATTTGCAACTATGTATAGTAAAATTCCTCTCACAATTTGGTAGTGGTTACATGAATGCTACCTATATGTGATCTGTATTAACACACTTACTTCTGAGTGACTATGTTTTGGATTAGGGTGACAAACTTTATGGGTGCATACGCACCATACATTGAAAGCACATTTGCACCCTACCCCAGAATCCTGGGAACTGTAGTTTGTTAAGGGTGTTGGGAATTGTAGCTTTGTGAGGAATAAACTACAGTTCCCAGGAACGTTGAGGGAGAAATGTGCTTTAAATGTATGGTATGTACATGGCCTGTGTCTCTCACAGAAATGACTGTGTTGCATACCATTAGCTACAGGATTTAGAGCAGGGGTGGCTTATCTTTTGTGGCCCAAGGGCTGTATTCACTCTTTGCCAACCCTTCAATGACAGTGATGACACTCACTAGTAGTGGATGTGACTATGGCCACCACCTTAATACAAAGACACACAGAGAAAACACAGTTCTTCTTCTTCAAGTGATCCATGCAGAATAGCTGAGGGGCTTACTGCCCCCTACCCATTCATCAATTAATCAATTTGGTGATGGGGGAGGGGGAAATCTGCATTCCCTTTAGAGAGCTGAGCTGGGTGGAAACCCAGCACAGTGTATACTTTCATCTCTTTCTTTTTGCCACTGCAACACTGGTGGGGTCTTGGGCCAGAAAAAAAAATGCAGAGGGGGGCTGATCTGTCCCCTGACCTGCACCAGACCATTGCACAGGGCCACCAATGGGCCTCAACACACACCCCACCTCCAAAATGGGCCTCCAGGTAGTGTTTTAGTGGTGAGTGGTCAGCATTGTCACTTGAATGGGAGCCAATCTCAGTTGTCATCCATGATGGCCACCCACCATCTTACTTTATGCCAAATGCAATGCCTCTGGAGCTCAGCAGGGAGGGCAGGGAGTGTTAATACAGCTGGGTTGGGCTGGTGAGGGGTCCTCCTGAGCCCTTGGGGCTCTTGACCAGTGCCTGACCTGACTGACATCTGGGCCTAGCTAGGCCATCCCTGTTTTAGCATTTTGAAATACTAGTTTTTAGAGAATAGCCCTATGCTGTAGGACCCTTAGGACACCAACTGTAGTATTGTCACCGAAAATGCTGTTTTAATCAGTTATGTGAACTGTAGTGAGAATGTGCTAAGTGCACATATATAAATATATACCTCCCTTGATATAGATAACTTACATGGATGAGACTGTACAGTTACAGCGTTAGGCCTGCAACTTGACATGCAATACCATGTTTAGGGCTGGAATTTATATTTACATTTTTAAATAAGTAGACATTTCATAAATTGCATCACGTCAAAGTTCAGGCAATAATAAAACTGCTCATTGTGCAGACTAATCTTATGAATAGTTAGTTAGAAATAAGTTCCATAGAGACCATGGAGCTTATTTCCATATGCATAAGAGTGTAGTTATATGGTGTCAGCACTCTTTTTTGTTAACTTCTATGGGCTGCTATGGATTAACACAGCTACTCCCCAGAAATTTCTAGTATGTTCCAGTGGAAAAATGGAGGATAAAATAAAGTTTACTATCATGTTATGTAAAAAAGGGGGGCTCTCCAGATTTCAACTGAGTTATTCTTTGTACTAAAGAAATATAGAAATAACTTTCATAGATTTTAGTACAACTTTTGTGTAAGTGAGTTCAGCACTGTGTTTCTAATTACATACTTTTCTGATTAATATGCTTGAAATATCAGCATGATTTAAAAAATGTCTGTATGAATTGTGGAGGGCTTGACATGAAGCTGCTGATGTTGTTGGTAAGAAAACATATCCAGTACCATGCAACTCCGTACTAAAAATAACAAAGCATGCCTCTAAATCACAGAAGAAGCTATCAGTTTTGGAGGTAATCCAAAATATGTTCAACCACTACCATGGGTCTTTTTGCTGTTAAGTTACTTCATCTTCCCCTCAGGTGCCACTGGGTGAACTGTAAAATATTATGACACTTACCTTTCCATAATGTGTATTCAGGTAGCATTTATAGACTAGCCTTTTAAAGAGAGTGCAGTATAAAAAATTACTAGCACAAATCCAAATAAAGCATATTAGCATGCATGCAATTTATTAGGGCAACAGTATTTTTTCTTATATAAAATAAACTTAAAATAAAATAGTAATGTTTGACAGAATTATCATTTAATCTTCATATGCAAGCCAATTATATATACAGAAACATAAATGGAGATTGGCAAGCAGCCAAATTCCTATAAGGGCTAGCAAGAAACGATAGAAAAATGAGCATGTCATAAGACTTCTTGTGAGGAGGTCTATAATTCAACATTATTTCATTCTACTGTCAGGAAAATTGTTGAACGGATAGTAAACTGATACTAGAGTCTCAGACATTTTTGTTACAGTCTTAAATGTTTGCAACCTTGGTATGTTAGATGGCCCTAGATGGGCTATGGTTTTCTGACATATTTATAATAAAGCAACCCTTGCATTTAGGTTGACATAGTTTATTTAAAAGGCAGGATAGGGGCTGGAGAGGACACACAAATTCTGTATATCTTTACAAAATGCCCTTCTGTTTACTTTGTGGATGAATAATATATAGTTTTCTTTCAGGTAGCAGGTTACCCTGCTCGTAAACACTTATTTCAGTGTTTATTTCACTGAAATTAATGGGACATACGTTTGCATAGTGTATTTGGAGTTTGGGTACAAATGTTGACTTTAGCCTGCGACCCTAAGCACAGTTGGTTGGAAGTAAGTCTGTTGATTGATGGAAACTTACAGGTAAACACACTTGGGATTGGGGTGTCATCCCAAGTATTTAAGTTTAACAAGAATGAGGATTGGGTTTGAAGCTGGTGGGGCTTCCAAGTAGGCTTGTAGAATTCAGCATGTTGCAGAATTATAAAGCAAAAAGCTTTTCAGAGATTTGAATGTGTCAATTGAATTATGGTGTATAAGATGCACAGGTAATATATATGCCTGTCACAGTGCAGTCCCATGCATGTTTACCATGAATTAAATCCTGCTGTGGTCAGTGGGGCTTATTCCCAAGTAAGCATATTATGGATTTCAGTCTTAACAATGCAGTCTGATACAATTCTACTTGGAAGTAAGCCCCATTGAGTTCCATAGTACTTGCTCCTAAGTTAAGCGAGTATGGAATTGTAGGTTAAAAGAATTAAATGACAGATCCTAAAGTTACTGTTCCAGCAAAATGTGGATGAGATAATGTCAACAGCTCTGTTTAACATTTAGGGTTGTATTTACCTAAATTCTACTCAAAGTAGACCCATTAAAATTAATGAACCTGTTAGTCATATCTATTAACTTCAGTGGGTCTAGTCTAAGTAGGACTAGCATTGAATACCACCATAATGTCTTCACAAGACCTTTTGCCCGAGTTGCAAAATGTTTTGGATTGATTCTAATCCCAGTGTTAGGGTTTCTGCGTGTGTGCATGGGATTTTACTTCAGGCTTAAAGTTGCCACTTGAAAACAAGTTATTTAAGAGATTAATGAGATTTTTGACTTGTATGTATTTGATAATATGTGGATTATCCTAAATGCAAAACAGGTAAAGCGTTCTGGAAAGAGTACAAAACAAGAAAAAAAATTACAGCAGAACTGTAGGCTTGTTGTGACACTGATTTTTTTAAAAACAAAATTAACATTTGTAGCTGTCACTTTTAACAACTTTTTGGGACAATTGTTATTTTGTGGTTATTTGCTGTATTTAAGCGGAGTTACCATATGAAACATTTGTTGGTATACTAGAGTGTCTGGGACAATTCATTTTAGACATAGTAGCATATCACTGAGAAATCTTCTGAAAGTAAGACTTTATGGTTTCTATACCATATACATTGTAAATTATAATGATTAGTTTTGATGGGACTGTGATAGCGAAACTAAGCATGAAAGTCAGTTTATATGAAACTATGTGAGTATGCATGATTGGAAGTTTCTGGAAACTGTGCAGTCAATTTCTTTTTGGATTCTTATATCTGCAAACTTTTGAAAAATATATACACACACAGGGCCCAAGCTAAGCTGTGCATTTTACCAGCTATGATATTTACTACATCTGATAATGTAGCTGATTTCCTTGTTAGAATATAGAATATTTTACTCAACTGCTGCAAAAATAATACTTTTAGCTTTCTTAGTTGAGAGAAAGACAACATTTCAAGTCTAAACTAGACATATTGCTTATTAGGAGATGTAGAACCTTCAAAAATAATGCTGCAATGCCAAAGTGTACTTGCTTATTGGAAGTAAGTTCCATTGAAATCAGCAAGATCTACTTCTGAATAAATAAAGTTTGTGAGTCTGATGTTCACATATTTTGTGATTCATACTTCCAAATAAATGTGCTTAGGAATAGTGATCATATACTGGTTTTTGTGTGTGTGCAAAGGTCAGCCAAATACCACTTCACCCCTGTTCTTTCTGTTTAAATGCATACATGTTCATGTGTTTTATTACCATTAGTTAAATTCATAGTGCAAAGCAGTTAAAACAATGTTATGTATATTTTAAAATGTTATAGGTATTTAATATTTACTTTGATTATGTATACATATCTACTAGTAATTATTAGGATTTATGCATATATACTGTAACGTGAAAGCACTAGCGTGTCTTGAGTGTGCAATACTAGTGTTCTACACTTTATTTTTTTATTTTAGTCTAACTTGGAAATTGTACTTTCTTAAAAAAAAATAGAAAAATCTGTAAACATATTTACTATATGGATTTTTGTCCATTAGCACAATCACAATTTAAAACCTTTTAAATTTGTTTGAATGTATATATTTTCTTTTAAATAGTTCTATCTGTAGTCTATCTGTAAGCAACTGAATAAAGTAAATGCCTGCCCTTTTATTTAGCTTTCCTAATTAGCTATATATTTACAAAGCGACAGAAAGCAAGACACTTCTGTGCTTTGTACTAATCCTAAAGGATCACCTCTTTTTATTATTATTGCAAGCATGTTAAACTGGACAAGTTTTTAATTGCTCCTGCCCACTTTCCCCGCTCTCTCTCTCTCTCTCTCTCTCTCTGTCTCTCTCTCTCTCTCTCTTTCTGTGTGTGTGTGTGTGTGTGTGTTGGATAATACTCCAAAGGCCATTGTGGCCAGTGAGAATGTTTCACTTATTTTCAATAAGCTCCATATGTAACAATATTTTACCAGGAAAGTAACTCATGGTTTAAAGTATGCCTTTTGTTTCCCCAGGTATGTTACCATGTTTAACTTATTGTGCCTCTCCTACTCTTGTTACTTAATTTAGAGCTGATGCATAGGCTTGAAATGTGTGCTCCTCTATATAGAAGGAAATAGATTAATGCAGAAAATTTAGGTGAAACTAAAGCCCTTGCAGTGCGTTCAGGCTGCTTTTCTTAATTTAGTTGAGATCACTGGAAAATCTCATTATGATCTATCATGTCTAGTTAGGGTCTGGCATCTGTTAGTGTATAGTGTGTGAATTCTTGACATGTTAGATCTGTATCAGCTTCTTCAGACTCAACATGTCAAGTCTTATTTGTTGGTTGTTTGGGGGTTATTTTATTTATTTTGGTTTTGGAGAGATACGCTTATGAAGTTGATCCAGAATGTTATTCATTTCTGCATGCTTTTCATATTCTCCTAAATAAGGTTCCAATTTGAAACAGACTTACTCTTGAGTAAGTCCCATTAATGTCAATAAATAGGTAAGATATGCTAACATGCCTTTTTGCTTCATCCTGTCTTGCATTTTCAAATTTGAAATCTTTGTAACCTAACATATTAAGTCTAAACTCATTGCTTGGAAGTAAGTCCTGTTAATATGAATAGAACCTGTTTCCAAGTAAAGGTTTTAGGGATACATTCTCAACTGGCTTATGTCAAAGTACTTCAGCTGTAACTGGGTTATGGGTCAGTTCATCCTTGTCCTAGTGACATGTACTTGGAAGTAAGTCTAATTAATTGCAGTAGAACTATTTCCTATTTAGTTTACTTAGAATTGCAGTCTTAGGCTGCAATCCAATACATGTCTACTCAGAAATAAGTTCTATTGGTTTCAATGGGGCTTACTCCCATCTAAGTATTGGATTGCAGTATTACTCAAGAAAAACTTAGGGACTGATTTAGGGATTGTTGCCTATACAGTCCTATTTGAAGGATCAGTATATGACACCACAGTCACTATACGTTTGACTATAAGTTACTGGGTGCATTTGACATAATAGTCTTCTGAATACCTCATTGCATGTTAAGACTGCAGTTGACTATCTTAGCCAAATTTTAAAAGATTTTTTAGAAAGTGAAAAGTTTGAATTTCAGAGTTGGTAGTATGGTTGACCATTTTAACCTATGTTCAATATCTTTTTAATATATTTTTGTGCATAAATACTTATATGCAGGTATTTTATGGATCCGTTTTATGAATACTACAAATTAGTAGCTCTTAGAACATGCACATCTGATATTAACAAGATATTACAGTTGTTTGGTGATATCCAGTTGTGCCCATCTGCCAGTGGAACAGACTTCCTTTCATGGGATGGCACTTCTCTTTCCTCTTCCCCCCCTGCAGCCTCCCTCATGCCCTCCAAATCTGCTCTGGAAGTTTGGAAGACCCTCCACAGCAGATTCAGGGATGCAGAGGGACGAAGAGAAGAGTACCTTCTTGTAAAAGCAGAAGTCCAGTTGTGTAATGTTGGATTTAAGCTATTTTAATGTATGCATAATTAGATAAAATAGAATACTATATTGTGTTATCCTATCATTCAGTTTTGGGGGCTATATACATTGAGGAAAAAATGGCTAGTGTACCTTTTGTTTGTTTTTGAAACGTTTGGTATTCAGCACTGTGTCCAAAGTGTTCAGAAGATAAATGTGATGAACTTACTGTTTTATTTATTTATTAAATGTATATCCCACTCTTCGTCCCAGAAGGAGCCCAGGGCAGCAAACTGTTCAGCAAAAATCAGATTGTGGGAAGTTTACTATATTGGGAATTGTCCAGTATGTTGGCCCTTGAACTTGTGCCACGAAACATGGCATTCTACTAATATCATAGCAGTCCTTCCCTTGAATCAAATTCAGACACAAAGTACAAATGTTAAGAATCAGGGATTCGTTTTTACAAAGTACTCATCTGTTTTGCTAACCTACTGCTTTTGAAATTAACGTGGCATTTAACACTAGCCATAAAAACTGGTCCTCACTATATTGTATAAATTGCCAAAGATTGCTGATTTACCACTATCAGACACAAGTCAAAAACTGAAGAATAAAGGAACTCACTCTCATTGATTTTTTTTTATATACCATTGAATAGGATCACTAGTGTGCAGCCAATTGTTGTGATTGAAAGCCCTTAGATTTGAAAATGATGTCACCTTGTGTATACCCTTGTTCTTTTTAAATTGACAGAAAAAAACTTACATTGAAGATAACAACTTTTAATAACTAATAAAACCACTGAAATAAAACATACATAACTGCAGTCAAAAGATACCCTTCCCAAATGGGCATGTTCTTGTCTACATAAAATATATGCAGACATATATGCTTGTCTACATAAAAACAGTTTACATTGGTTCTAAATGATGCTCAACCACTGAGCATATATTTCCAAGTTCATTTTCCATTCAAGCTTGTTGTACATAAGATACCATCCGGAGGTCACCTGTTTTCTTCTTATAGAGATTGTGATGGACCACTGGGAATGTCTGTATATAGACATTTACTTGTTAAAGCATATAGAACATATAAAATGGTTTACAAACACCTTTCACACAAACATCTGTGACTAAGTCTACAATCCTAACCCCACTTACCCAAATTCAATTGGACTTATGAGTAGATGTAGCTAGGTTTGTGCTGCAATTTATTAATTCATATTCATCTTTCCCCCAAGAAGCTCAGACCAGTATTTCTGCTTCCCAACAACCTATGATTTCATGCATCAACCTGTCTCTCAGCCTAGCTTAACCTATTTGTTCAACAGATGAACAGGGAGGGGATCCTGGAAACTACAGGCCAGTTAGCTTAACATCTGTCCTGGGAAAACTAGTGGAAAACTACCAAACATATTAAGAACAAGTCTTGCACAACCAGCATGGCTTCTGTAAGAGTATATATCCTGTCACACTAACCTATCAGAGTTCTTTGAGAGTGTCAACAAGCATATAGATGGTGATCCTGTTGACATTGTGTACGTAGACTTTGAAAAAGCTTTTGACAAAGTACTTCACCAAAGACTCCTGAGTAAGCTTAGAAGTTACCACAGTCTCTTGTGTATTGGTAACTGATTGAGAAACAGGAAGCAGAGAGCAGGAATAAATGGACAGTTCTACCAGTGGAGGGATGTAGAAAGTGGAGTCTTCAAAGGACTGGTATTGGGACCTGAGCTGTTAACCTTGTTCATAAATGATTTAGAGTTGGGGTGTGTTCTGCCCCAATTAAGCATTACATTGTTTAATATACTGCTTGCAGGTTAGTAGGTAGACTTCTCTTTAGGAAATCCGTTAGCAACTGATTAGGTCTGATTGTCTGTGATCATACCTCGATTGGCTGCCCCTGAGAAAGGTCTTTAGTTGTATGTTTTGTGGTGGTTTTTTCTAGAAGGCAGACAACCTCCCTCAGGCCTGGTTCTCCTCAGCTCGGAGGGCTTGGCTGTGCATTATCTTGTCACCATGCACCCATTCCATCTACTTTGTTCAACTGAATCCTCTAATCAACTTTGTGCAGTTAACTGTTTAATGGTTGCTGTTCAAGATTGTTCATCAAAAAAAATTAGAAGATTTAAGTCACGTTGAGGTGTGTGTCTATCCAGGCAGATAAACTCACGCCCAATCCACGCCAGAACAGGGTGAGCAATGAGGCAGCCATGTTTGCTGCTGATACCAAATTGTTCAAGGTGGTTAAATCAAAGAGGGACTGAGTAGAGTTCCCAAAACACCTTCCAAACTGAGTGAATGGGCAGCAAAATGGTGAATGCAGTTCAGTGTAAACAAGTATAAAGTGATGTACATTGGAGCACCCCTCCCCCAATTTCACATACACGCTCATGGGGTCTGAACTAGCAGTGACTGACCAGGAGTGAGACCTTGCAGTGGTAGCGGATAGCTTGATGAAGATGTTGGTAGCGCACTTGGAATACAGTGTGTTCAGTACTGATTGCATCACCTCAAAAAAGATATTGTGGAGCTGGAAAGGGTTCAGAAAAGAGCAACCAAAATGATCAAGGGGATGGAGGAACTCCTTTATGAGGAAAGGTTATAACATTGGGGGCTTTACAGTTTAGGTGAGCAAGTGGAGACATAATAGAGGTGTATGAAATTATGCATGGTATGTAGAAAGTGGTTAGAGAAAAGTTTTTCTTGGGGACATCCAGTGAAAATGAATGTTGGAAAATTCAGGACAGACAAAAGGAAGTACTTCTACACAGCACATAGTTAACTATGGAATTTGCTTCCACAAAAGGTTGGCCACCAGCTTGGTGATTGGATGGCTTTAAAAGAGGAATAGATAAACTCTTGGAGGATATCAATGGCTACTAGCCATGATGGATATGTTCTACTTCCACTGCTGAAGGCAGTCTGCCTCTGAATGCTAGTTGCTGGAAACTGCAGGGGGGGAGAGTGCTGTTGCACACAGATCCTGTTTGCGAATTTCGCATAGGCATCTGGTTGGCTACTTTGAGAAAAAGATGCTGGGCTAGATTGGTCATTGGCCTGATCTAGCAGACTATTCTTAGGTTCTTATACATGTATAAATCTAGAACAACCAGGTTTTAAAACATCTTCTGTTTTCTACCTTGTAAGTAGTTAAAAGTGACAAGCAGCTTCCTTCCAACATTACGCCTAGTGAGTGCCGCTGCAACCTTAAGCTGCTATATAAGATCACCACCAAGAAATTGTGTAGTTTCCCAAGTAATATTCTGAATCATTATTGTATGAGCAAGCTTGACCCTATATGTTCATTAATAATACTCTGTTTTTTCCTATAGATAAGTGTCTGTGATAACAGTGGTGTCAAAGTAATTGGTCTTTCCCTTTTTCAGCTTGGCATGTAATGAAGGGAGAGTGGTGTTAATTAATTATTTATACATTTGCTTTTTGTATTTGCCAATACTCTGTTTCAGTGTATAGACCTTCTCTGTCTTTCTCAAGCTATGTAAAATAGTGCTGACCTGGTGATTAAGAGAGCACAGAATATAAGGGTTGTGATCCCTTACTGTACATTTGGAATCTGCATCGGATCTTATAGCATCACAGATGAAAGGGTGGGTAAATGTCCTTGAAAGATCCCAGCATGTGTGCATTGGTTGGGATTAGGATTGCCATCTCCCCCCTCCCCCCCGCCCTGTTGTGCCTTTAATAGAGAGCTGTATGGGAGCTTTTCCCATTCTTATGTCCGTGTTGGGAAAAGCTTCATGTGATAAATTTCTGTGATACTTCTGATAAAGGGCTAGTGTAAATGTGGCAACCCTTTGTGGAACGTTGTTCCGTGAAGCTGCACTGAAACTGTACATCTAGAGTGGAGCTGGTGATGAATAAGTTCATTTTAAAATAAAGTTGGCATTTATGATAGTGGCAGTGCATTCAACTCTTTACAGCATTGTGCTTTCTGTGGACACCTGCCTATGTGGACAATAATTGGGGACTGTTGCCAGATGTGGCAGTGATTAAGTATAATTATACTATCAATCTTTTATATACAAATATTTGTGTTCACTAGTTATTTGTCTAGTACAAGGAGGATGCTCTAATACCCTGAAGTGAGCAATAAAACAGTTTGCATGATTGCCAGTTAAGAACACCCTGGCATGCTATATTCATGCATAGTGCCTTGTTTTTCACATACAAGACTATGTTCATTGCTTGTGAACCTAGTGGAAAAAATATTAGTGATTTATGGAACACACAGAATGTGAGTGTATTACTAACCAGCAATAATTAAACTGTTTAAGGGTTCATGCTGAAGTGGTTGTGGGGCGTTAAAACACCACAGCTGCAGGGTGGGAATGAAGGCTGGCTTTTTCTTTGGCATTTGATTTCTTTCTTTCAAGAGAAAGGTGAATCATGCATGCTCATGACAAGATTTTCCACATTTCATCTATACTTGGAAATCATTGACCAAAAGAGAGAAGGGGATTAAAATGTCTGTGTTTTGAAGTTTATTTTATTTTTACAAAGAAAGTCTTATGCTAACTGTGTAAAGGAAATGGAAAGCGCAACTTTCCAGTGAAATTGATGACTTCCAATTGTGTGCTACTCTGAGGTGGCAAGATGCTAATGACTCTGTTCCTCTGGGAGCTTTTCTGCTGTAGGGATTCTATCCAGAAATGAGGAACCCAGTGCTTTATTTGGATCAGCACAAACACCTAGTCCAGAGACAAGCTAAGCTGTGACTTACATCAGCATGGCTTTGACTTCTTGAAAACAGCCTAAGCAGCAATGGTGTTAAGGCACTGCAGATCCTCTTTTCAGTATAGACTGGTATTATGCAGGGGTGTAGTGGTCCAGGATCTTGGGGGGTCTCAGACCCTTTACTTTTTTAGGAGCAGGGTCCCAATGTCTCTGGCATCCCACAAGCCAATCAGTACAAAAGGGGAGTGTGTTAGCCACTGAGAAGAGTCTTCTAACATGCTTCTTTGTCCTTTCCTGCCAAATCAATCAGAATGAAAGGAGGTGAATTAGCTGCAGAGAAGACTCTTTTCAGTACTAACACTCTCCCCTTTCATGTTTATTGGCTCCTAGGGATGTCTGTTGTTGTGGGAAAAAGCATTAGTAATGATTTCATTCTCAACCCCACAACAAAAAAAATGTGTGTGCGTTGTGGATTTCTAAACTAGCTTGTTGTTAGAGTAATTTTTACATGAGAGGAGGTGCTAGGTCAGTTCATTGCTTTCTGCAAAAGCTCACCTGTTTTGCAGGTGAAGCTGAAGCTAAGATTGTCAGCCAAAAATGCAATTACTATTACAAGTTAGGAAAGAATACAAGAAAAGACTTTACTGTTCTCTGTGTCTGTTTATGATATATTAATATGCTTGATTTTAACATATTGTACAATGGCACGGGAGGGGAGAGGAAATATGTATGATGGACCTCATTGTATTATACATTCATCATGATGTCCTGAGGAGGAACCTCTTTGGCTCTTTTTTTTAAAATGATGACAGGCCTTGGCCATTATTTTTTTAATGAAACACTTAATTTGTGCTAGCACTTACCTACAGGACCTATATTAAATTCCAACAACCAATTCTTAAGAATGTTTATAAATACATCAAAATAATAATGTTATTTTTACAAAGAGATGCCCTTTCTCCAAATGAATAACCATAACAATTCTAACATATCTGGGATTAGGAGTACAAGGTCCCATGGCATGTGAAATTCCATGATTTATTTATGACATGTATACTATCCCATAACCTAACATTCTCTAAGCTGTTTACAATAAAGTTAGGTAAATGGCTTAGGACTTCCAGCATTAGTTCAAAGGATAACTCTCAATTAGCTATGAGTCTTGGATATTCCTCTCCCTCACAGTGGGGAACTGATTTTGTCTGTGGAAAAAACTTTTTTTTTTGTAAATCGGGTGTTCAGGAAGAATGCAAATACAACACAGGCCAATTTGTTGGTTGCTTTTAACAGTATAGTTGCGTTCTTAACTTGGTGTAAGTCACTTTGAAACTTTTTCTGTAAGAAATAATGAATGCATTTAATAATACTTTCTGGACTGCACTATATCACATTGCAGGCGTGGGATCTACAAAACTGAATGCTTCCCCCATATCAAAAACTTAAAAGCCTTTGGAATTTGGACAGCTTAAAAAGCCAAATAGATAAAATGCATGGCCAGAGCAGATTACCCACTGCTCTTTGCATTATCAGGATGGATGCAGTACTTGCAAGGACAAATGCATTTGTACGTGGTGTTGGTGGCTGATTCTTTACATTGCAACTCTAATTTCAGTTGACACTTTCCACATCGGAGTTATGGTATGGTATAGTATAGTGTATTCTCAAGGAAATGCCAGATTGTCTCATGAGAAGTATATTGAATAAGCTAGGAGGTCTGGAAGAAGTGTTCTGCCTTAAATTCTTGTGCTTTCCCTGTAAAAATTGTTTATGGTAGCAAGCCTAGGACTGCCATTTTTAGCTTCTTTCAGGAAAGTATCAGTGCCTACTTGGGCTGCTCCAGGAACAGCATAGTGAGGAATGTGTCCCTGTCTTTTGGATCACATAGCTTGCCTAGCTAAAATGGAATTGTGCATGTGTTTATTTTGCAGTTTAGTTGTTTTAGCAAGGGGAACCAACGCTAGTTCCCTCTTAAGTGGTTACAACTCTGTATCTAAGCACTACATGGAAGTTTATCACTAAAAGTGAGTAGCTGTCTACAAGATATTAACTACAGTTATTCTTCAGCTTAGTAGTCTTCAACATTTTCAGACTTGGTATCCAACTTTTGATCCAAATATACATTTTATGACCTATTTTGTACCCTGTGTTTGAATGGTGGTAGTGCTGCTGTTGTGATCCACCTTAAGTCAGGTGGCAATCCAGTAGTGGGTCCCAAGCCACCAGTTGAAGACCAACGTTTTAGCAAAATGTACAGACAGAGAGCAACTATAAACCCTAATAGGTGCACAAGCCCTCATCGTAACCCTGTGGAGTTTCTTGTCTTTCCATTTAAAGTGATGTATTTGTGCCAGTGATACCGGTCTTCTATTTAATTTTTTCAGAAATCAGATAACATTTTGCAACGTAGTTTAAGGGGAAGTAAACTCACTTTTGGTAGGGAAATAATTCTCTTGACACAAACACAATGAACATACTACAAGTGATAACATCAGTAGCAATATTATTGCTTGCAGGTCTAAATTACTTAGAGGTCTTTAGTTTGAGTAAGTGGTATATAAACTTTGTTAAATAAAACAAATAGACTAATGCAAATGAAACAAAACTGTATATCGTGAAGCTGGCTGTCACAGATGATGACAAAGAGTCCCATGTAGCTGAGTGGCTATAATCCCCCAAAGGCTGGAGTGCTTTAAATAAGAGGTTGTTACAGCTTTTAATGCAATGAATCCTAAACTTCTTTGGGATTTAGTCTCCAGAGATGTCTTGCATACATAGGCACTCGACTGCTCACATGGAGCTCTCATACATGGGATTCTTTACAGTCTCACAGACAGTCCCACACCTATATCCTGGTTGTTCATGGTCTTGCCTCCCTAATTACACTGAATGGAAATGAGTGCTTGCTTGGAGCCCTGTGTGTATGGCAGAAGAGCCCAGAGAAACACATTGTAAGTCCTACATGCCATGGGATTTTGGCTTATATCTCTTGAAAAGTAGCCCAGAATGCCACATGGAAAACACTTACGAAACTAAGCAGACTTTCAAAAGCATTTGAGATATGGCATGCAGGTCTGCTATATGGAATACAATTGGTGCCTGAAAATGAGGTTCTTGATTCCCCCCCCAGTGGGCAGGTGGGTGTGAGCAAATAGGAACCAAGAAGCTATAATCCATAATCCAGCTATAACCCAAAATTTCATTTTAAATATATTAGCAGAAGACCAGTGAATGCATTTCAGTTTATAAAAGGTACAAGCATAAAGGTAAAGATGTCCCTGCACTTATAGTGCGAGTCGTTTCCGACTCTTAGGGTGACGTCTTGCGACGTTTACTAGGCAGACCGTATATATGGGGTGGGATTGCCAGTTCCTTCCCCGGCCTTTCTTTACCCCCCAGCATATGCCGGGTACTCATTTTACCGACCACGGATGGATGGAAGGCTGAGTGGACCTCGGCCCCTTTTACCAGAGATTCGACTTCCTCCTTCTGTTGGAATCGAACTCCAGCCGTGAGCAGAGCTTCAGATGTGTTACCGCCGCTTACCACTCTGCACCACGGAGGGTCTAACAAGCATAGCACTATCAAAAAGAAATCAACAGCACATTATACATTCATGAATCTTGGAGAAAGGAAACTATAAGGTGGCTATTACATGCAAAGGTTACAGAATGCAGGATAAAAATGGAATCTTACATTGCTCCACCTAACTCCACCAGCCTTCTAGTTAAAAAAATTACTATGTAATCCCAGCTAATTTCCAGTTTACTATATAATCCTTAATTTCATGGCCTTTTAGTTTAAGAGAAGAACATAGCTACCAATCCAGAGTGAAATTCTAGGAATCGGGCTTCTATGTTCTTAGATTAATATCACTAGATATAAATCTGGTGTCCAGGATATGCGATCCAGAAAAATCCAAACAGAAAGTTAGTCCAGGTAAAAACTAAAGGGTACTGTTTATTATAAGCAGCAATAACGGAATCTAAAAGCAATGTTTTCTTTTCTCAATGTGTATTCTAGAGAAAAGATATTACAGCACAAAAAAGACATAATAAAAAATTGTATTTGTGAAATAGAGATGAAAAAGATGGAACAGAAAGAAGAAACTCCAACTTCTGTCTGTTCCCCAACACCTCCAAACCTTGTCAGCTTATTGGTTCCTCTAATTCCCCACTTGCTTACAACTAAAATTTTTTCAGAATTGGTAAATGACAGGTCATGGCACAAACCCCTGTACAGTCCAGACTGTACTGTACAGTCTTCCATTGTTTCAGGGGTTGAAGTGGTCCCAAGCCTTATCGGAGTACAGGGAGACTCATGAAGGTCATCCAGTGCTACTAGCTGTATCCTGTACCTTCACACTGGTTCGTTGTCTAGCTTGACCAAGGCCTTATCAGCATTTCTGCTTCTCACACTCCAGCCAGAAATAAATCTGCCCTCAAGACAGGCATTAATTTCAGGCCTATTTCAGTCATGAAGTACACCTTTCTTAACAAGCTTCCCCCCCCATTCCATTCTACAGCTTCTAGGGTGATCACCTGCACGATGCATACATATTTGCCCTCCAAGCTGAGTTCATTAACAGTCCCTTTGCGCTCATGGAAGGGTTTTTGATCAGCAGATGTCTCCGCTAACAGAAGAAGAGAGGGGAAGGGAATCAGCAAAACCTGTCTCCCTTCTTCCTTCCTTAGTGGAAGCATCTGCTGGATCAAAAGCCCTTCCATGACTGCAAGGATGTAATTTGGATTTTATTTTAATAGTAAATAAAATAATGCTCAAGTCTTTGGGCTTGCCTAATATAGCATTAGGGATTGTATGTGCAACATTAAAAAAAAAATTCTCTGCTCACTTATTAAAAGCTGTTTTTGAAACAGTGAGGGAAGTTGCACACATTTAAGCTGCACACATGTAAAAAGGGTTCCATAGATCTACACCACTGTCAAACTTGGAAAAACTGTGCATAAGTCTCATTGAAATAATTGAGGTTTAACCACACATGGACTTGTTTCAATAAAACCTTAGTATGCTTAACTTGTAATGATTTTGTTTATGTGGCAGTAAGGCTCCAATGATTTCAATTTAATTTATGTTCATAAAAGCACTGTTAGAATCACAACCTGGAATTCCAATCCAAAAATCTATACTGAAAAACGTAACTTTCGTATATACTAATGGCACTTACAAAGTTTTGCCTTTAAAGTACCAAACATTCTTACTGTTAAGTTTTTCAGTAAGTTAATTATTGAGGTATAATTTAAGTAGTCAACCTTCTTACATGTGAATACTAAACTGCTGTCTTTCATACAATTTGGACATCAAATAGTGATCTGTTTAGTGTTAAAGAATACATCTTAACACAATTTGTATTTCATATACAGTCTGCTACACTAATTAATTTAAACCTAGTACCTTATTCTGTAGTTAAACTTGGAGATTGGTTTTCTGCTTCACAGCTAATTATTATTGTGTACAAAAGGACAGAGGGCTGATTTCTATGTTATAGTAATGGGAATAATATCTCTGGTATATCAATTACCCTTTTGAACATTTACATGTTTTAATTGGCATGTAAGGACTGAACATTTAATGGAAATTTCTGAGTGTTTACACATTTATCAATTCCTTGGTGAAACATTTATTATTATCATTGCAGGCTTTTGTACATTTACTGTGACATGTGATTCTTTCTGTAGAGCTTAGAGCCTAGCCAATGGATCCTGGGAGGGTAAGGTGGAAGTGTCCTGATTCCCCCTCCCTTTTGATTTTAGCTATTGTGGGGGAGGCTATTTACACTTATGTGAGAATTGTTCAACATATGCTACCCTTGTAGGATAATACTGGGTATGGCAGTATGGTAAAGCATTAGACATTGTGTAAAAAAGATCTATGTATTCACTGGAACTGAGTAAGAAGAAAGTACTGTTTCTCTGTCTGACAAAGTGACAGATTTAAATTGATCTTCAAGAGGACATTATCTTCAGAGATGCCTGCACACCTCCCTGTTAAAAATTTGGGCTAGCTTCCCAAGCACTACTTAGGTATCTCCGAGAGCTTGGGCCTACTTGGTGGAATTTCTGTTTTCCTCCCCTTCTGAACAGCAGACCCCCATGCCATACTACAAACTGCTTTGTAGTTTCAAGAGGTGGCTTGCCGTGTGGTATTGGTGGCTTATATTCAAGAAGCATAGGTGCAAAGTTGTTAATATAAGACTGCCCTTGGGTTGCTTAAAACATTGATTACTACCGGCGACTGCTCCTGTGGTTTAAGCAGTCACAAAGGTAAATACCATGTGAAATGCCAATATAAAATGTCAATGCCAACACAGCCCGTTAAAGTTGTAAATAGTTAAAGCTGTGTTCTTTACTCCCTCTCTTAAAGCAATGCAGAATATTATATGGGCAGCTATCCACCTGGAGAAAAACATGTGGGCAGAATGACATGATTGGTTCTTCTCTGCTTCCCCTGGAGGTCTCCATTGCAAAGGAGCATCATCATCATCATTTATTATTTGTTGAGTGCTTACAACTTCCTAAGTACTTTGCAAAGATACAAGTAGACACTGATTTCTAAAAGGACCAAGCACAATAAGGAAGAGGAGAGATGAGCACTGGAGAGTCACCATGAAGTGTACAAGGGATAAATCAAGGAAATTCTGGAGCATTTGCATTGAAAAGTACAGCCCCGAGGGACTCGTGCTTTTAAAAACTTGTTAATAAATGGTCTGGAGTTAAGGCTGGGCAGTGAGATGGCCATGTTTGCTGATAACACCGTGTCAGGGAATAACGGGCAAGCACAAATGACCAGATATGTCAGAGGCCTGGTAGCCGAAGATTTGGCTGGTTATTTCAATGTAACTGGTTAAATTCAGCATCGCCCAACTGCTTTCTGGCTCCATGCTTTTCTACCCATTTTCCTTATTGCTCACCTGCCATCGTCCTTCAGGCTTCTGCTTCCCAGACCACTGTTGCTTTTTCCTTAATTGCCCTGACAACTGAAGCTCTTATCTCATTCCCTTCCTGGACTCTAGGATTCCCTTAGATTTGCAGCCTTCCTTCTTTCGTAGTATCACTTCTTCTGTCTTGCCAGTAGTGCTTAGACCTTCCTACTCCTAGGCCCTGTGAGATGTTTTCATCCAGGCATGTTGAGCTTTCACTTTTCAGAGAAGATACATTGACCGTCCCTTCCCACTCTTGCTATGTTTAAACACACCATGGCAGCTCAGCAGCTCAGCCAGTGGCTGGGTGGATAGTTAGTATGCTTATCTGTTGTGGGTAACCGGCAAATTTTAGTCCATCAGTGATAACAAGAGTGGAATTACTACCTACCTTCCTATCACATATATATTGTACTCTCTTTCCATTGTGCTCTATTGGGAGGGGGGTTAGGCATTGTAGGCGCCCTTCCAACTCTACTATTCTATGAAACACTGTCGTTTACTTAGTGTGGAATTCCTGTGAAAATTCAGACGAGTGCAACACATCTGTGTCTTACTTTATTATTCCTATATGCCTAACAAAAGGATCAGAGTTCTGTTCCTTCGGTGATTTACTTACTACTACCACACAATAGAAGGGAGGGAAACAAGTTCTCCTTATCCAAGCCCTTTCACACATTTGCTTGTCAGCTTGAATGTGAGCTGGCGAGAAGTTGGTGCAACCCCTTGGAATTAACAATATGCATTTTCCTGCCAAACTACAATAGCATTAGGACAGTATGGAATCTGCATTTCTTAATTAAAGGGTGAAGAGGGGGAAAGTGGATGCACCACACTGCATTATAGTTAGTTGTTCCAGGATGAAACCTTTACACAGTATCATTTGGGTCCCTGACCTGAAGATTTTATGTTGAAGCAAGGTGTCCCTTGAATAATCCCCCCCATCCCACTCTGATTGTCCATCTGACCTTAGCTTGTCTTATATCTTTGGATTGTCCTTTTTTGTGGCAACACTCACACTCTTGATTAGTTGCAGATGTGCCTCTGAGGTGGATCTCTGTCATTCATTTTAGCCTCAGTTTGCCTACAATCCACAGTGGGTTTTGTTTACTTAGTACTTTGATATTACTGAAAATTGGTTGTGTAAATAATAAACATTATGGGACTGCAATGCTTTATAGGGAACCCTTTACACAAGAAGGAAAGAAACTCATGACGTTTCACATTTTCTCCATATATAGTTCTTGAATGACCTTGTTTTTGCATCCTCTATTTTGGGATTGGTTGGAACTTGCCAAATGGCAGCCATGATTGCAGCCAAGGCAAACATTGGAGGTTTGCTGTTTTGTGGTTCAAAGTGTCAGAACGTCAGACCTATACATGGGAGGAGCCAGAAACAGAAGAGCTATTGTGTGATCTATGTATTATCATTGATCTAGTCATCCTTGATCTATTAAGGAGATTGGAACTGCCAGCAGATTTGGCAAAGAATCTGTTTCATATGGTGGATACAGGCACCTTGAATCCTAATAGTCTGGTTATTTTCCCATTGCTCAAGAAAAATGAAAACTCTGCCCTTATTCTTACATACGTGATAATAAATTTTGTAGCATCTTCAGAATTTGGTAGGTACTAGTTTATTCTTTGACCTTTGAATACTTTGAAAAGTGTATTTCAGCTGTAATTGTAATAGTCTTTTAATATTCTTATTGCCTGTTGTCAGTAGTGGGCAATTCCTATGCTTGAATAGGTATAATAGTCTGTGGCATTATGTTGCAAGAGAGAGCAGTTTTTGATATGCTGATCTTTTTTTCCTAAACATGGATACAGTGAGCCCAAGCAGTTGCCTTTTTCTGTGAGGTTGTTTTAGAAGACAACCTTAAGAGTCCTCAAAATATTGTGTCATCCTTTATTGACAAGAGTGTAGTACAGTGGCAAAAAGACTTTACCAATTAGGTATTCCCTAGTTTGAATCCTGCCTTGACTATGAACTCACTAGATGGCTTAATCAAGCCACTTTCTTAACCTTAGTCTCTCTCTCCTTGTCCCTGCCCACCACCTCCAGTAGCTGCAATATGGATAACAAGACTGATGCATTTTACAGGGTAGCGACAAGGATCACAATAAATTAATGTGTTTGAAGCACTTAACACTTTGCACATTAGAAAGAGTATAAACATTAACTGTGAACAGCTAGTTCCAGAAATAAAATGTTTCAGCCCAAAGTTGATATTTTACCAAATAGCAATACACTATGAAATACTTGTGTTCTTTGCTAACTAAGAAACCCCTTTGATTCAGTTTTATGTCAGGGGTGGGTGGATAAGTGGAGTGACAGCTGCGTCAGTAAAATGTTAAACTTATGATACAGTTGGAATAATTTTTAGTACTTAGCTCTACAGAGAGACTCAATTCAATTAAACAACCACCGCCACAATCCTTAAAAAATTAATAACAGTGTATAGGCCAATAATGGGAACTGTTGTTATGCCAGTGTTGTGAGCAAACCCTGGATGTTGCATTAGTGCAGCAGTGTGTATTGATGCTTCTGTGTTGGGAACAATCATGATGGTCAGATGAAGCAATATACCAACAGCTCATTAAGCCATTATGTGGTACAGAAATCACCAGTGATGGGGCACTGCCTGGACTAGAATGTGTTCTCTTTAGTCCTTTGAATCTTTGCAGGAACTGCTTCATGAGTGTACTCCACATGTCTGATGTATTTTGTGTAATAACCTTTTATAATGGAGTTGCAACATAGTAGGATGGGCTTGTCTATTCTTTAAACACAAGGTGTCTATTTATATAAGCAGAAGTGTGCGCTGTTGGCAGCTATGGAGAAGCATATGTTCAAGATGTTACTATCCACAGACCTGCTCTGGAATAACATAGTACAGATGAGGAAACTGAGGCACAGAAGTTACATTGCCTCACCTGTGTCAGATCTGGTTGATCAAATCAGTGGAGACAGAGATACAGAAAGTATATTTGTTCATACTTTCTTCTCATTTGGGAGCTGCTATCCCATAAACTTGGATGGAATTTGTAAAATATATTTTGGATGTTGTGCTGTTGGGAAACTATAGAACTTTAAGAATAGGAGGATCTGCCCTCTGTTGACTTTTGTTTTATAAAATACGTTTTTATAGCATATGCATTAACAAAAAAGGGATATACTCCTCCAAACCACTAACGTTGAATTGAAACTCTCTCTGTATTTTTAAGAGAACAGAAAGTATAATGAACCATTGGTTGGAAAATTCCTGGAAAGGAGAACCCAGATAATAGAATAATCTCAAATGACTTCTTGTTTCATGTTTGTTTTCACATACATTCTAATATATTCACCAGCTGGGGAAAAAGGTTATCATCTAGGGTTGTGTTTTTTGAATAAATGTCTTAAAAACATTTGTGTACTACCTATATAGGGTCTCTGTGCTGAAACACAGTAATGGGGAATCTGTGCTTGTGACCAATGTTACTTGGTTTTACTAACAATCAACTACAAATCAGAGAAGTTCTAGTTTAGCGATCTCTTATGAAGCACTGTTAACAATAGGTACTTAAAAAAGAAGAAAGAAACAGCACTAGTTCTAACATTCCTAAGTTTTAGTAGTCTATTAATGCTCAACATGTCATAACAGGTCAGTAAGAGTGTGAATACGCATAAATATTAACTATTGCCCCTGAATGCAGAAATGTAAACATAAGAGATACACAAAATTTTGATAAACTTAGGTGGAATCTGGCATTTCTTGCATGAGTGACTGTATAATGTGGCGATAGCTGTGAGAAAAGAAGAGCCCAGCATCTAAGACCCAACACAATGGAAATGCAATGAATCGGAATGCCTCACAGATCATAGAGGAATCAGAATTTCCAGCAAGGAAAATCTTTTCATGGTGAATTAAGTGGTGGAGGAAGAAAAATGGTGATTGAAAAAAGGTAGGCACAGATCAGAAACACTGGGCTCAAGGCTCACTGCTGAAGATTTAAGAACCACAGCTAACGCTATGCAGAATAGAATGTGGAAAATTGAATTTACTAAACAATTAAGCATTAAATTAATCTACATCCCACACAGTAGAAAAGTGGGGGAGTAAACCGAATGGAGCTGAATAAATCAGTGGAGCTCATTAAAAGATAGTGAATATTTCAGGTCTGTTGTCACATAAAGGAGGACAGTCTGCCCACTGCTTATAGCAGGGCATATAATTCTTTAGCTCTCAGTCACCTTTTCCTTTAAGCAGAGTCATACTTTTAATCAGATTAATGAACATTTCTGCTGAGGTTATGGTGATGGTTCAATATTTTACCTTGTTATCTGTGGCTTTTCTATTAATTACAAGTCAGATCACTAGTCAACAATAGTAGTCAGGAGCAACATAAATAGCATGAGTGCACCCTGGAGATGTAACTCTGAGGATCTGATGCATCCTGGAACTCCCATGGGCTCTTGCAACCTCCCACATGCCTTGCTAGTCTTTTCTTCAATTACAGCTAATGCAATAGTTTGCCATTTTCTCTTTCTAATTATATTTTCAAGTGGGATTTGTAGCACATAGAAAAACATCCTTTTACATGTTGAGGCACCAGGGCTTTGTGCCTGGCATTGTCTGTCCCCTGGGTGCTGTACCATTCTTTCTGCTGAGCTCTGAATAAACAAGTCCCCCTTTTAAAGCTGCAGTTGTACAAACTGAAAATTTATGCATTAACTGTTTGCATTCTGAGCATGTGTTCCAGATTACCTCTTACAGCATTCTTCTGGTATGCTGCAAAAAAGTGTATTTGTAGAACAGCGTTTCTTTTCAAAGTTTGCACATCAGTCTTTGAATCACAGGATCAATTAGCACGTTTTGTATCCTGGAGTCTGTGTAATAGTAGCATTAAAAATATAATGTGGGGTTTTCCCATGTCTTGTCTTGTTTTAATCTTAACAATGGATTGGTGCTGTAATCAGGAGTGTGGAAGATGGGGAAAGTATTTTTAAAAAATCTGTTAGGAAGTATAAGAGTGCTTTTATTTAATGTTTTACCCTTAATTTATTTAATGTTTTACCCTGTTAAATTATGAGTATGTAAACACCTTATTAAAGAGGCATGGTCTTGGGAGCTAAAGTTCCATTTGTTTGGGTCTGCTCTATTTCTGTCTAAATGAGTGGTAATTGTGAGGGGGGGAGGATCTAATTTTTTAAATGCAAAAACATGCACAGGGTGAGGGGGCTGAACAGCCTACCTTACTTTTCTGTGATCCGTCACTCCAGGCATCTTTCTCCTCAACTTTAGATTCCACTTTAGATTTCAGAGCTGGACTGGGAGAAAAATGCCTGAAGTGACATGATATTTCAGAAATGGGAGAGGCTTCAGCCCCCTCACCTGGGTGCCTACTAGGGTTGCCAGATGTCCAGTTTTAGGCTGGATACTCTGGCTTTTGGGGGTCCTCTCTGGGTCTCCATGTGATTCTCCTCTTAATCAGAGCTTGGAAAAGTTACTTTTTTGAACTACAACTCCCATCAGCCCCAGCCAGCATGGCCACTGGATTGGGCTGATGGGAGTTGTGGTTCAAAAAAGTAACTTTTCCAAGCTCTGCTCTTAATCTCCGGACTCTCCGCTTTCATTTTTTTTTAATTAAGTTTCTAGGTGGTCTGGTTCTCGAGATATACACCAAAACGTCAGCCCCCCTCACAACTTTTTGAAATGACCTCTAGCTAGCTGCTCTAACCCCGCCCTTTCAAGTTTGTAGCCCACAAGTGAAGTCAGGGTTGTGATTGGCAAGGGATTTCTGGGCCTCCAGCAGTACCTAGACTGCATTGCAAAGGTGGAAAACTATTGCTTTTTCCTGTTAACTTGAAAATCTCATAAACTGAGTAAGTATATAGCTTTCAGCAGTACCAAAAGCCTTTTTTTCTCTTGTGTTCATGAGTCAAACAAGTTTAAAATTTCCTGGGCTGTTGAAGATGGCAGTGTTTTGAAAACCTTCCCAATCTGAAGCTTGCTTTTCTGGGAGTAAAGCTGCAGTGCTAATTCCAAATACCCAGATTAAAACCCATTGAATTCAATAGGACTTACTTTTGAGTAGACATGCTTAAATTAATGTAAATTAATGCTGTAAATTAATGGGACTTTTGAGTGAACATAGCAAAGGATTGTGTTTTTGTTGTAATTCTTTCTGTCCCCTCCAATTCTATTTTTTAAAGCAGTTAGGCAGGGTTTACATAGATATCTCTATTTTTATTAAGTAGGAAATTAATACTGATTTTATTTTTTTAAAACAAATGTTCTGTAATGACTAACTCATTTTGACAATAAACTATTATATGGGGTCTATGTATTTTTACATCTCCAGTGTGTGTGTGTATATATGGAGTCTCCCAACAACCCTGTGAGGTAGGATTGCCGATTGGAAACCAAGGCAGCTCACAACAAGAAATAAATCCTTTTAAAATCCTATAACCATAATAAGTATAAACAGTTGCAAAACAGCTTAAAGTGGCATGATTCTGATATTCTGATATGATATCTTTATAGGTTGTGTAAATAATAAACATCTTTGACAGTCATGCTTATATAAATATTTCTTCATTTAAAACACATGACTTCCCCTAAAGAATCCTGGGAAGTGTAGTTTCCCCCTCACAGTTATAGTTCCCACCACCCTTAACAAACTACAGTTCCCATGATTCTGTGGTGTGATTCATGTGCTTCATATGAGTGTTGAATGTGCTTTAAATGAATGGTGTGGATCTGCCCTAGGTAAGCATTCAGTAGTGAACTGAAAAAAACAACTACAAAAGATACTTTTTTAAACAGGGAAAGGGCTGTAGCTCAGTGATAGGGCATATGCTTTGCATGCAAAGGTCCAAAATTCAATTTCTGGAAAAGAGTATTGCCTGGAATCCTGAAGAGCCAATGCTAGTCCATGTCATCAGTACTGAGCTAGATGGTATCAAATGGCCGGAGTCGGTATAAGGTAGATTCCTTTGTTAGTAAAAGTGGAAAGAGACCCAAGGGCCACAGTGACGCCAAAATTTATTTATGTATTTTATTGACAACATTTATATACCGCTTTATTGTAAAAAATCTGAAATGGGTTTACAGAAAGAATTAAAACAACAAAATTATTTGCAAAAACAGTTAAAGACAGGTATTTAAAAACATTCAAAATAACAAAACTAACAAAGAGTTAAAAACAGATAAAAACACAATAGCTTCTACGTGCCGGGATAGGCTTGCCTAAACAAGAATGTTTTTAGCAGGTGCTAAAAAGAGTACAATGAAAGTGTCTGCCTAATGTCAATAGGCAGGGAGTTCCTGACGCACTAAGGGACTGATTTCTTACAAGAGCAGAACAAGTACTATGTGGCACCCGGAACGTGGAAAGCATACCTTGAACTTGGCCTGGTGGCAAATCGACATCCAGTGCAGATTTGGAGCAGAGGTATTATTTATGTACTTATTTATTTATTATTTGATTTATATCCCGCCCTTCCTTCCAGCAGGAGCCCAGGGCGGCAAACAAAAGCGCTAAAAACACTTTAAACATCATAAAAACAGACTTTAAAATACATTAAAACAAAACATTAAAATAATTTTTTTAAAAGCATTCAAGACTTTTTATAAAAGGTTTAAAACATTGGTTAAAGAACAAAAGGTTAAAAAAAAGTTATAAAAACATATTAAAAAGCAATTCCAACACAGACGCAGACTGGGATAAGGTGTCAACTTAAAAGGCTTGATGAAGGAGGAAGGTCTTCAATAGGCACCGAAAAGATAACAGAGATTGTGCCTGTCTAATATTTAAGGCGAGGGAATTCCACAGGATAGGTGCCACTACACTAAAGGTCTGCTTCCTATGTTGTGCAGAACAGACCTCCTGAGAAGAAGATGATATCTACAGGAGGCCCTCACCTGCAGAGCGCAGTGATCGACTGGGTATATAAGGGATAAGACCAGATATCCTGGTCCCAAGCTGTATAGGGCTTTGTACACCAAAACTAGAACCTTGAACTTGGTCCGATAGCAAATGGGCAGCCAGTGCAATTCTTTCAGCAGTGGGGTGACATGTTGGTGATACACTGCCCCAGTAAGCAGTCTTGCCACCACATTTTGCACCAGCTGCAACTTCCAGACCAACCTCAAGGGCAGCCCCACATAGAGTGGATTACAGTAATCTTGCCTGGAAGTTACCAGGGTGTGGACAACAGTGGCCAGGCTATCCTGGTCCAGAAACGGCTGCAGCTGTCTTACCATCCGAAGCTGGTAAAAGGCACTCCTAGCCATGGAGGTCACCTGGGCCTCTAACGACAAAGATGGATCCAGGAGCACCCCCAGACTATGAACCTGCTATTTCAGAGGAAGTATGACCCCATCCAAAGCAGGCAACTGACCAATTATCCAAACTCGGGAACCACCAACCCACAATGCCTCCATCTTGCTAGGATTCAGACTCAGTTTATTGGTCCTCATCCAGCCCACCCCTGAGTCCACACAGCAGTCCAGGGCTTGCGCGTCTCTCCCGATTCAGATGTTATGGAGCAAGAGAGCTGGGTATACTGCTACCTCACCTCAAATCTCCTGATGACCGCTCCCAAGGGCTTCCTATAGATGTTAAACAGTACTAGTAGTAAGTTTATTAACGATCCAAAGATCCATACAACATATCATACTTTAGTCAAATTAATTTACAATTTACGATATAGCACTTATAATAAAATTTCACATCTTTAAAATTTAAAACTTTAAGATATCCTAGCTGCAGTACTTGCAATTGCTGTGCCACAATCCTCTTAATCACCTTCCCTAAAAAGGGGGTATTTGCGACCGGTCGGTAGTTGTCCCAAACCAATGGGTCCAGGGTGGGCTTTTTTAAAAGTGGTTGGATCACCGCCTCTTTCAAGGCAGCTGGAACTACTCCCTCCTGCAATGATGCATTGGCCACACCCTTATGCGCTGATAGGGTCACTGTTGTCAGCAATCGCCACAGTATTCTGCACTAACTTCAGCCCATGGGTCAGGTTGTGCTGCATGGGGATTTCTGTGACCTTGGCTGACTGCCTGCCAGGATTTTGTTAGTTTTGGTTTTTCGTTAGGAATCCTGGCTGGTTGTGGGATGCTAAGTTTTCTGAGTTACTCATAGGAATTTTGTTGTTGTTGGTATCGTATTACATTTAGGAAATCATCACTGTCTTTTTATTTTTCTGTTTGCATTTCATTTACCTTTAACCTTTAACCTTACTTACATCCATAGAACCAACAACAGTGGTTCCATGCGCTCTGCTCAACCTTCTTAAACCCACTGATGATGCACCTTGTTGGTTGCATGATGGTTTGTTTCTTGCCAATAGTGGCAAAAGAGAATTCACATACTGGGAAGTGCGGCTGCAATTGTTGTTCCCAAGCTGCTGTCTGTGAAGGTAGATCAAAGCATGTGTGTTTTCTCTCTGTCAATTATTACTCACTGGAATTGGATTGGCTGTCAAAGTGAGTTTATAGCAGCCCACAAGGTAGACAGAAAAGGGTAGAGAATATTCTTACTCTTACTCATTTCTCGGACCTCTTTCGGAAGTGAAGAGTCAAATCCGTAAAGACGTTTGGAGGAGCCATGTTGAAAAGCATGGGTAGGGCATTGCAGGCAGGGGGCTGCCATCCCTGCTTGGATATGGATATGTTTCCAGAGGATCCCTAGTCAAACTTTACCAACAGCACAATCCAAACCATATCTGCTCAGAAGTAAGTCCTATTGAGTTGTTTGGGGCTTAGTAAGTGTGTTTAGAATTGCAGCCTTCAGGGGTATCCATCTTTACTCCTGAGCACTCCTATCTAACATCTCCACAACACTAGGCTTCTTTCTTCCTACACTGGCCTTCTGGTGATTGGGGTGGCCTGAGGGCACTTAAATCCTTCTTGCCAGAATCAAGTAGGCTAGATTAAATGTTTCCTACCCAGGCTCTATCTCCCAGGATCTATCTTTCAGCTAAGATTTCTATCTTCATTTCCAATCAGAGAAATGTTTTTGAATTGTATGCTCCAAGCAACTGTGGTTGATGCTTAATGTATCATGCTTAATGACATCACTTGGGCCTGCCCGTGACATCACTTGGGCCAACCCCTGTGACATAAGTATGGCCCATCCCCATGACATCACTAGGGCCTTCCCCTGAAATTACCTTGATTAATAGTACATTAATTTTTATCGTTAACATCATGTGTTTTGATTCATTTTGTAGACACATGGTGGCAGTTGATATTGTATTTTCCTACCTTAATTCTCTATACGCAATATTGCAAAACAGCAAAGAGCATGCTACTATGTTATGCACGCACACACACACAAAACTGTGTAGGATGACCAGTGAGTCACTGTGATGTTTTTAAAAGCTTGCTACTAAAAGCTAATTAATATTGTTTCTAGTGATAAAGGGAGACATGGGAGGATTGTTGCCATCATTGTTTTCCTTAAAAATTTAATTTACAACAAGTTTTTCCTGTCTGCATGTTACTTTCAAATGCACCCAGTGATAAGAAGCAACATCTGTTTTCAGCTCAGTAGTACCCATTGTTGTTCTGATTTCTTTCTTTTTTATCCTGATGCCTGGTCCCTTTGCCCATATACCATGTGGCAAACAGCTGACACATACTGAGTATTAGGGATCCTAGGCCTAATTGTGATTTATTTAAACTTTCCCATGTTTGTCTTCTCTATGCAGTTGGAGGCCTGGCAACAGATTGTTAGGCGTGTGTGTGTGTGTGTGTTTGTGGAAACTGAATGAAATTATATTTATCTCACCTTTCCTCTTCCCAAAGCCTTATGAAAGTGCTGATTTTTAAGATTACAAAGCATGCTTTTCTTAAAAATTACAGAATATATTATATATAGTATCATGCTTTTAGTTTGGGCCCAGGAAACTGACAATTTAACAAGCCTACAAAGGGCCTCCCATTTTAAAAAAAATATGTTTCACCCCGGGGGGGGGGCTTTTCCTATGCAATGTGCAGAATATTGATTGTTTTGTTCTTCACCATTTGCTTAATTCTCACCCAACAGCCTTCCTGGAACAGAGACCACGATGACACAGCATCAACACGTTCAGGAGGAACGCCAGGGCCCTCCAGTGGGGGGCATACATCCCACAGCGGAGACAACAGCAGCGAACAAGGTAGGAACCATACTTTGAATCCTGGCTGACTTTGGGGGTTTGGCCCAACTACGTTGGCATTAAGTGAATGTTCAATAAATAAAATATATGTAAACACTGAGGCAGGATCCTGATGGGGCTGTATGTAGCAAGTCTTTGTTCAGCATGCAAGGATGAATGGCCATTCTTTTCTGTTCAAGCAGGCCTTGAACAGCAGATGCCTACCTAGCAGACCTTCTGGATAGTGGTTCTTTCCAGTCCTACAGATAGGAAGACTGTGGAAGGCTACAGTCAGGATAGGACAGTGATCACGAGTCAGTGAATTCACTGGTTTCAGTAATAAAGGCGATTTGGAGCCTAAACTGCAAACACATATAACATGCAAATACTGGGGAATTAAACTTTGCCAGTGTGTGCCCTTTTGTTGCCTTATACTGACAATAGCAGCTGATGTAGTGAGGCAAGCTGTCCTCTTGACACCAGCTTACCTGGGCAGCGCTTGAGCAGGCAGTGTGTGTGGGGGGTGAGGGCGTAGGGGCTGTACAAATGCATTAGCAGAGCCAATCTGGCACTCCCAATGCTGTGTCCACATGGTCCTGACCTCACTGGAGTTCCGTAGTGATGCCTGGGCCTGGAGGGTGGCTCAATTACTACTGTGTACTGACTTGTTTTGCTTTCACCTTCCAGTCAAGGAAGTTAGTAGGCTTACAGCTCAGTCCTATACATGTCTAATCAGAAGCCCAATTGACTTTAGTGAGGTTAACTTCCAGGTAAATGGGTATAGAAGTGCAGCCTTAGTTCTCAGTTCAGATCAACAGATTATGCTAAAATAACATATTGCCAAACTTTTGGCATTATTTTCTTTTAGAAAGTACAACATAAACTAGAGCAGGAGTCTTCAGCTTTTTCACCTCCAGGACCCATTGTTTCTCAGTCTTGCAATATGGAATCTGCTTTTAATTTTTTACAGTGTATGCCCATTTTTAATACTTCTACTGCTTTCTCCCATTCCCCCCCCCATTTTTCCGTCTGTTGAAAAACAGAAACCAGGAGACAATGGTGTTGCCCTGAGTGATCCAGCTTAGATTGGAGAGTGATTCACTACTTGAGATCTTGGCCCACCTAGAAGACAGATTGGTTTGCATCAGAGTAGTTGACAGAATTCCAGTAGGGGGAGAAGGGACAGAGTATTTTAATTGACTTAATAGAGATATAGTACATGAAGAAATATTAAAATAGGACTGCATATATTCCAGTGATACTTATACAGCTGCTCTCCTTTCTTCCCATCGTCTGCCAACTTACTAGAATGCCAAATTCCTTTAGAGTAAAAAATATATCAGTTCACTGATGGAGAAAGGGCAGGGGCTTAGTTTGCATATTATATGTGTTTCATATCACACATCCTGTACATAATCAGTATTGCCTTTAAAAAACCAAAGAAGCATTTTTTTTACTTTAGCAAAGACCGACTACAACAAATTTCATGTTAATTAAATGCAATTAAAATTTTAGAGGGACCCTTAATCTGAATATAAAGAGAATTATTTTATTGACGTAGACTCTGAGCCTACAATAAGAATAAACTTTTAAAATATAGTTTTATGATCCTGTTTCATTCAAGTGCTATTGGACAACAAAGGAATTGTGTGCTCAGAGAGAGGGGGGAAGGTTGAACAGGACTCATTAGAATTGCAAAGTCCTACCTTTAACTATATTAGTTTTTAAACTGAAGATGTGTTCTATTTTTTTGTCCACATACAAGAATCCATGCTTAAATTGTGACTAACATCTTCTTATGGAATTTTAAGTATTTGAACCACTTTACTGTTTAAAGAAAAGTTGCTGACTTCATCACAAGTAAAGCCTAATAAAAATGGGGCCTGGTATGGTAAACTGTTGAAGAGCTGAAGCAGAAACTGGTAACCTTCTGACCTCTGATTTTTACTGGAAAATGATATGCAACATAAATTTAAGAAGCCTTTTTTCTTTCAAGTACTTCTTCATATATGTGTTGCAGTTCACAGTAGTTAAGGTGGTGTCAAAACTTCTGAAGCATTTTCACTAATTTTAACATTAAATTTTAAGGTTTTTTTACATACGTTGCCATAAAACAATAAACTGATCAAGGCAAAATCTCCCAATTCCCTTAAACAAACCCAAATTTGAAGATTGCTGTTGGAGGTTAGAGTGACTTTTTGGCCAGGGAAGAGAGTTGCTTTGGGAAATTTGGTTCATAGAGAATTCTTATAGGGAATCCAGAGAAGGAAAAGATCCGCCAGGAAATTCACATTTCTGAAGTATCCATTCACTTTAATGGGATTTATGTTATGGATTGTTCCAAAGCATTGTGCAGTTTGCTGTAATACATGTTCATGGAGACACTGTAATGCTTAAGGGGGCAATCATAACTCCCAGCTGAGACGAGTAGGGCCATTGCTGCATCCAAAGCCCTGTTGCTCGTGCCAGCTATGGTAGAAGGTGTGGAGGGTCGTTTTTGTCCCATTTTTTGCTGCACCAGCTCCAGGATGGCATAGCAGAGAGGTCCTGATTGACCCCATCACCAGTAGCTGGACTGATTGAGGATCCAATGTATCCTTGGCTGGCTCAGCTCCATCCCCTCCCCAGAAACACCAAATTTCATGCATTTTCACTTACTGCTGGCAGGGATATTGTCAGCATTAGCTTCCACCTTCCACCCATGCTTTTGGCAGGTGCAGCAGGGAATTCCACAGTGGTTGAGGGTCCCTGATGACAGAGCTGGGAGATGGAACAGCTCCACTGCATCCAAATCCATTCAGCAAAGTGAATTGGAAAGTTGAATTGCTCTGTAAGCTTTGGGTACTTCCAAAAAAATTGTGATGTGACATTTCACCTCCTACTTTCACAGTTTAACTGAAATATGCATGTCGTTCAGACGTGATGTCCTGTATGGAACTCTTGACTAAGATTATAAGTAGTTATTGCTTTAATATTCCCTAGAGAAAATACAGTCTTGGTTTTGCTCCTTCAACTTGAACTGAATTTTCCTGAAAAGTTCTGAACAAGTGCTGAATTTCGTTTGGAACAGGCTCTGATGATAGATAGGCTGCAGTCAGGAAAACTGACCTTCCATCCTAGACCCACGAGTTGGATCAGGGGTTAAGTATGGTTCTCCCACCAACAATACTCCACTGACTTTTATGGTGAAAGGGAAAAGAGATCCTGCTGTAGGCCTTGTCTGCCCCTGGAATTTAGGTAGTGGTGTCAGGTCAAGCATAGCTCCTTCTCCCACATTTTTCCTGATTGTAGCCCATTCTGTTTTTTCAGAATATATGTGCTCCATTGGCTGTTATGGAACAAAATAGGCAAAAACCTTGCTGGAAACAAAAGACTTTGAGGATATTTGTGGGGCTTTGCCACGCAAAGCACAGGCCAGTTGTAGAACCTAAATCTGTCAGAGTTGGCAGCACCTTTTATTATATAAGCGGACTTGCTTGCTTGCTCTCTCTTTCCTGTTCTGAATATTCCTGATAAGATCAGTAATGATAATGCCTTCTATGACAAAGTATATGCTGCAAAGAAGGAGCTTTAATGACTTACAGAATTAGAATACTTTTGCAGAAGGCTTAGAATTATAGAATAGTAGAGTCGGAAGGGGCTTATAAGGCCATCAAGTCCAACTCCCTGTTCGGTTTAGGAATTGTCTTAAGAAGGCGTATGAAGAAGCCTTTTAGCATTAAATGTTTAAATAGGAGTAACATATTTACTCAAATAGTCTTCATCAACAATTCTTTTCAGAGTATATTTCTAGTAAGTAGGAATTATCACAGTACTGAGTTCATTCAGGGAACCCACATTGGAATGCTGCGTATCAAAGTATTGTGCTGTGTTTTTATCTCTGTGTTTATACTTCAGAAGATAAAATAATTAAAAGCTGGGCTAGGTTGCTGTGTGTTCATAGAGGCTTCAGTAGACCTTGTGTATATATAGGGAAGCAAACGATGGGAGGGCACTGTACTGCAGTAAAGAAGCTATGGCAACCATGGAGTGAACTGTGGTATTCTTCCTGGTCCTTTTGTATGCGGCAGGAGTTTCATTGCCCTTTTTCTCTTGGGCAAAGAAAGTTTTTCCTTCATGCATCATGAGTTACACTATTTAGTTAGTTTCATTTTGTAAACCTAACATTCATTCAACTGGGATATTTAATTATTTATGAAAAAAGTAATATACACATTTTTTTTTAAAGAAAGCTTGGATCCAGAGTAGTGTGAGTGGAACTCTGCTCACACAACAGGACTTCCCCATCTCTCCTTCCCACTGCACCTGGCGCCTCACAGCGGTTCCAAAATGTCCTCTCCAAAGATAGCATGGGATGCGATGGTGGGGATGGGAATTAACTGGGAGGATGCTTGGACACAAGCATACATCTTCTGATCAAATGTCTTTCCTCTCGGGGCCCTTTAAGTTCCTGTCTTGAGGGTTCCAGGAAAGGGGGAAATTGGTCTTAGAGAAAATGCACCTCTGAGGCCAGTCCTTTTTTCTTTTTTCTTTTAAAACATCTTCCCTCTTCAAATCTTTGGAAGCTTGGCAAGCTGTGTTCATCTCCAGAGTTTAAGAAGTGATGACATCAGTACTTAAGCCCAAGCCCATGATTTTATGTTCAAAGCAGGAGGAAGGAAGCTCAGACACTGCCCTCCCATTCGTCCCCAAAGCCATCCCTGGGACTCAGTAGCTACTCTGCTCAAGCCTGGGAATAGGAATGTGAGATGAGCACAAAGAAGCTGGCTAAAGCCAAGTGCGTTTGAACTCAAGCAAGAGGGGAAACTGCAGTGGAGACTTCAGTCACCAACCAAGCTCTGTGAAGGCACATTCCTGCCCCGGGACTCAGCAGGCTGTGGGGCGAGCTTTGAGACTGCACTGAAACCCGAGCTGCCATCTTGGGGGGGGCGCACATGGTGCCATCACACTGATGTGGCACACTGCAAGGGGTGTGGCAGCAGAGGGGATTTAAACCCATACCGCCTGCTTCCCTGGGGCCAACATGCCGCATCCACTTGGAATTTCAGGGCACTGAGGGGCAGTGACGCAGGTTGGACCCCCTACACACCTTCAGGGTGTGGCCTGAGCTGGCGTCTGGCACAGGGGCAGGCCCTGGCTCAGATAGGGTTTGGTTGCCCTATAGCTGCAAGCAGGCTTTGCCTGGTTCATCAGGATGCTCCTGTACTTAATTTCCCCTCTGCAGGTTCATTATTCTAATCGGATTCTGTTTAATAAAGTGGCCCTTGATTTTAACCCAAGGAATGGTGTCTGTGTCTTATTTTGGCATTAGGCCGCAATCCAGGAACCCAGCCACAGTCTCTCTGTTCAAGTTGGGTGCTTCCTTCCTGGATGAAACAGAGTATCTTCAGCAGCTACCTTGCAGCTTTTGTCTTGGACAGGAAGCGTGTGGGGGCATGGAAGGATAGGCGGAGAACAAATCTGATTCTCATGAAAAAGTCTTTAGGAGTCCCCTTCTTCTTTGTTCCTTTGCTTCCTGTTCCCTCAATTTTTGAGCAGAGGTGCCCAGTGCAATTTCAGTAGGAGAGAAGGTGTGTACGCTAATTCCTGGCTTAAACCACTCCCACTGAAATCAGCAGACATTGTTTAACTAGATTGTGGCTTTATTTGGAAATTGAGTTTTTATTTAAAATTTTTTATCAGCCTAGACTTTCTGTGCCCAATGCCCATTTTTAATTGTCCTATGATTGTGTTTCAGATTAAAAAAAAGTTGTTCTTTTAAAGTAGGAAGTGAGGTTTTCTTCTCAGAGAAACAATATCAATACTTGCAATGTTTTCCTGGCTTTTGTATGAGTTCAGGCAACCTATTGGCAAAAGGCAATTCCATTTATTATTGAAGAGATTCTCAAGGCAGTTGTTTCAAGCCTGCAAAGCTAGCCGGCAGAGCTGGATGAAGAGGGGGGAGGGAAGGGCCACTTTATGTTCCTGATGACTGAGCAACGATTTATACACCAGCTCGCCTTTTTACATGAAGAAGAAAAGTAATAACAGTGCAGAGCCAGCCATTGGAGGCAGTCAGATGTCTGATGACTAATAGGATAGGTGGGAAGGAGCTCTGCGATTGGATGTCTTAATGAGCAGATTTCGCACAGAGTTTGGGCTGCAGTTCCCCTTGACCTTTACCCTTTATTGACCGAACTGACACTTCATTTTTCACATACTTCCAATTATGGCTCAGCTTAAGTGTTGCCCTCCCTTCTTTATTTCTTTCCTATGGACAACTTGAGAGTGGTTGTGGCCACAGAAGATATTTTAATTTGTGAAACTACCGTAGCAGTTCAGTTTTTAGGATGTAATCTGAAACTGCTGTCATTTTGCAGTTTTCCCTGAAGAAAATAACAAGTTTCTTTTTGTTTAGCAGTTCTAAAGATTTTCCAAAAAATAATGTAGACATTTGCTTAAGACTTAAATATTAAGACATTAAAACTTGCATTTGAAGACATGCTCCCCTTTTTTAAGAAATGATGCTTTGTAGATCCAAGTAGTTTGAATGATATGTATTTGTTCACACTCTTTTTCTCAAGAGACTTTTGTAGTGTGATGTTCTAAAATGTAGTTAACGCTCTTCAGAGACTAGAGAAAAGCAAAGCATAATTGTGGCTACAGTTCTCAGGTCCTTAGACTACACGGAAGCATCGTTGTTGTTTTGGCAATATTTAATGTGTAAATGGAAATAAAAGGGTGGATCTTTTTAAGAGAAGGCTAAAAATGATGACATTTGAGTGTTTCCAGGAAGTGTGTGGGAAGGATTTCTTTATTATAATCTGTGCTTAGTCTTGCTGCCAGGGACTATCCTGTAGCATGGTGGATCATATATAAAGGGTATTTTCAAAGTAGAAGTTAAACATGTATCTGTTTGATTTTCTTTTGAGGTCTATTCAAGTTTGAATTTACATTTTTGAAATATACAGATTGTAATTAATGCAAATAAGTACATCTTAAAAACAAAAATGAGAGCTTCAATATTTTCTTCACCTGCTTGCATCATTTAATTCTAGAGGTCACCAAGTGAAGTCTATCTGAATAATAATCAGACATGCCTGTTTATTTAATGAAACTATTGTTTGGTATTGAAATACTTTAAAATATATACCCAGTTACTTACATCCAAACAGAGATCCTTAAAAATTAGAAGTATTTATTTCAAAATGTATGGTTACCTACTTTATTATGTACCCCTCTGGCACCATGATAGCGTGGCATATTTTTTCTATAATATGGTAATAAAAAGATATGTAAAAGGCAGATAAAGGTACTGTCTTTTCAGTAAGGTGACCCCTGTTACCAAGTAACTGCTTTACTTATGAGCTTATTAAAAAACCCCAAAAATGAGCTTTTCATACTTCATAGGCATTGATGTGAAAATGAGCTGTCCTGCGAGTAGTTTTCTTGATCATTTTTAGAACAATTGATTAGCCAAAGAGCTTCTGTCATTAGTTGACATTGACTGATAGCAATTTGTCACAAGCTCCGAAGGTCAGCCAGAGAGTGGAAGCTTCAGCTTGTCTTTGATCGACCTTTACTGATGCCATTATCATACGACTGGCTTGGCTATATGTGACCCTCAATTGAAAAAGACTGAGCATCAGTCAGTAGTGGGCTGTTTTCTGATTATTCATATATTGTGTATCTTCTGCTGCATCTAAGAGCCTTATTTTGGTTTTTGAATATCTAAAAACATTTGGATACTGTCTCTAAAATTGCACTCACTTCTAAATATACAGCTGCTGTTGTGCCTTAAATTATGCTGTGTGTGTGAGAGAGAGAATGTTTTCAGACAGAAGTTTGACAAGTTTGAGGTGATTTGTAATCTTACCTGTGTTCTTAAGTTTCATTTACCCAAGGATTATCCCCCTCGCCAAAAAATAATGTTTTAGGGATGCATTTAATGACAGAGTATTTGAAAATTATGTTCTTAATAACCACATCGCAATTCATCATTTACCTTAATATGTATTATTACTGTCAGCAGTTACATATGTCTCTGAGTTTTACCTTTAGGTGCTTATATGTCTTGAACTGTGTTGTATATATTATTTTCACTCTTGTGTATTTAGCATCACACCAAGAATTAAAAATTTATTTGTGTGTGTGTTTTCCCAGATTTTTGTTTGCCATAAGCATATCTGATTATTATTCAGACCTAAAAGTGACATGATTTTCTAATGTTCTAAAATGACTGTACATCAATGCTCAACAAACAAAATCTGTACAGCAGTGCTCAAGACTTGCTAACTTTATTCGTTTCTCTTTAGTTGTGGGTAGCATAGTCATAAACTAATTAGTCTCTCTATAAAACCTCCCCTTTCTCCCACTGCCCATTTATGGCCTAGTTGGATTTCTTAAATGTAGCCAATAACTTGTTTTTCAGGTCTGTCCTTATGGACTCCAAAATCATTACACAGTTTTACTAAGCTTAGGCAAATTCTTTGTCATTGAAGAAAAAGCTGGGTGGTGGCAGCTTGGGTAAGGGGCTTAATTTGCATGATGGTTACATACATTTAACATGTCCTGTATTAAATTTAAAACATTCCTATTATCTGAGCTCTTATGTAATGCAGAAGTCAAATTTCACATTCACAGATCATTCACCCCAAAGATTAAAAAAATCTTGACAATTTGCATGCCATCTATAGAAATACTGATCCTGGCTTAAAATCTATTTATTCACCTTCCAAACAGGAAAAATTCTTCGAAGAGCGCACTTAGAAGTATGTTTTGTTGACGTTCCTATAAAAACAGACATTTGGGAACCTACATTTTGGTGCTCATGTTTATTGGACTCATCCTCGTAGGTTCAGTATTACCATTGTCTTAGATGTGTAACTTCAGCAACATAATATTTCTTTTAAGAGTAGGTTTTGTTGAAATCAATGGAATATATGTTTAAGGAAATTAGTATAGCAGTAGGTTGCAAATTACAGTTAGGTCCTAGAGAAGAAAAAGATATCACATGGACACTGGAGCTAGTACAACAGAATATTTAGTTGTGCATTCACAACTAAACCCCATTGTTAAGGGCTATGCCAGTATTAGAGATATAGCTCATTGGCTCATCAAAATCTTATCAACAGATTAGGGCACTTGATTCCAGCCATTCCCTATTAGCAGGAGTAAATCAGTCATTAATTTATTGTCTGCATTGGTAATGACATGAATGATACTTCTGATAATTTGTGAGATTACTCCAGCATTTTATGTTGTACTACTACAACCATGTAGTCAAACATTTTTTGATGGGTGGGTTGTTGAAGGAAGGTTTGCACATTTACTTTAGGATATATCTAAAGAACTTAGACACAACCTATTCTAATTCATAGAGTGTGGGACTAGAATGGGGAAGATCTAGGTTTAAATCCATAGACGGATATGGAGCTCACTACGTTACCCTGGACCAGTCACCAATCTCTTAGCTGCACTACTTCACAGAGATGTTGTGAAGATAAATGGTGTGTGTGTGTGTGAGAACGATGTATGTTGCCTCAATCTCTTTGGAGGATCGGCGGGATATAAATGCAGTAAATAATTTTGGAGGATTATGGACCAAGCCTCTTCTATCATGGTCCTTGTTCCTGAATTCCCCTGACTACAAAACTTGGTCCCCAACTGTAAAGGCCTTTCAAAAACTAGTTAAAACTGTTTTTGTTTTTTTTAATGTCTCCAGTTTGTCATAGTACTTTGGGCCTTTTGACATTTCATTTTGTTTGTTGTTTTTATGATTTACTGCAATGGCTGTTGGTCAGTTAGAAATTAGTTTTAACTACAGAAAAGCAGCACACAAGTATTTTAATTAAATAAATTGCTGGATTTACTCTCTTATGCAATCACAATTTGAATATGTAGCAAAAACTGAGCTAACATGAATCCACTGTTGTTGTGGTATGTGTAGTCAGAATATGCTTTAAACTGGTTAACTAGAGGCCAAACTAGATATGATGGGGCTAGTATTCATGTGTCTGTCTAATTCACATGTAAAGCGTGTGTGTGTCCATCCCACATCCTCATCAGTAGAAGGAGCATGTGGAAGAAGGGTGCTGATGTTTTCTCTCTGCAGTCAGTTGCTCTAGGCCTTCCCCCCCCTTCCTGGCTGCAATAACAGAACTGAACTAGGAACTGGGAAAATGGTTTCAACCTAGAGATCAGGAATGGAAGGAAGATTTATTCTTGTGTATCCATTTTACTGCTAATGTGTGACCCTCTGCTCCTCATCCAGTTTTGAATGCAAATAGGACAGAGACTTGGAAAAGAAACATTTATGTACCACAGAATGTCTTGTTTGGCTCTAATATTCCTCAGGGTGCTAAACAATTATGTGGTTATCAAGTTTAAAAACCACTTTGAATAAGTACCAGACCAGTGCTGCTACGTTGTGTGGGATCAGGATGTATTTCAGGTACCAAAGACACACACACACACACACACACACACACACACAATGAAGAAGAGAGAACAAGAGGCACATGTGCCATGGTTTGTTAACGTCCAACTATAGCAATGTGCTCTTCATGGGGCTGCTCTTGAACATGACTTGGAAACTCCAGCTGGTACAAAATGCAGCAGGCAGATTACTGGCTGGGGTTCCATTTAGATCTCATGTAACTCTTGTTTTAGTACAGCTGCACTGGTTGTCAGTTCATTTCCAGGCTCAATTCAAGGTGCTCATGTTGACCTTGGCCCCAAATATCTGAAAGACCGCCTCCCCTACAGACACTCTCAGGTGTTGAGACCAGCAGAAGAGGCTGTCCTGGTAGTTCCACCACCTTCAGAAGTTCGGGGAGCAATGGCCCACAAGAGGGCATTCTCTGTGGCGGCAGCTGCTAAGTTTTGGAATTCCCTCCCCACAGAGGGGCATCTGGCACCTTCCTTGTACAGTTTCCTTCCTATGCTGAAGACACACCTCTTCACTCAGGCCTTTGCGATATGTTTTCAGAACCCACCCTATTCTTGTGATTCTAGTTAGTTTTAAACTGTTTTTAATTATTATTTTGATTTCTTACACACCCTTCACCCTACGTTCCCATGGCAGATTACAACAGTTTAAAATTCAGTCATCATCATCATCATCATAGTACACAGAGGCTGTCCTAATTAGAAATAAAGCTCAGAGTCCCAGCATAGCTTAAGAAAAGTCACTTTTAACAGAAGGGGGGGAAAGTCTATCCTGCACCAAATCATTTGATGCTAATTTTCATTTTAGAATGCAGTTTTATTATTCAGCATTCAGGCTGTAATCCTGTACCCAACTATTCATGCATAAATTCCCCTGAAGTCAGTAGGACATTTGAGCAGTAGTGTAGTGGCAAATTCAGAAGTGCAGGGTCCCTTCATGATAGTCACAGCCACGCCCCTCTCTCTTTTTTTGCTGCTGGTTTGAGAATGAAATCCTTGTTAATTCTTCTTCCACAACAACAGACATCCCTAAGAGCCAATAAGCATGAAACAGGAGAATGTTAACTACTGAAACGAGTCTTCTCAGTGTCTCACCTCCTTTCATTCTGATTGGCTCCAGTCAGCAGGAAAGGACAATGAAGCATGTTAGAAGACTCTTCTCAGTGGCTAACACACTCCCCTTTCGTGTTGATTGAATCACAGGATGCTGGAGACATAGGGACCCTGCTGGGACCCTGCTCCCAAAAACGTAATGGGTCTAAGACCCCCTGAGACCCTGGACAACTGCACCACTGCAGTTGAGTGAGTAACTTACAGCAGGTGTGATGTACATCTTTAACCCTGATTTGTAGGCAACTTTTTAACCTGCTGTTTTGATCAAAGTTTACTTTTTTAAAGGTGTTATTTGTGTAATGGAAGGGAGGATAAAGAATATTTTACTCCCTTTTGTCCATGACGGCAAGTCTGGGTAGGCCAGTTGTTTCTGAGGCTATCAAGTAGGCTGCCACCACAATCTCTTATGCTCCTGGACAGGAGTGCTTTCCAGGGTTCCAAGGCCAACACTTACAGCATCCAGCTCACTTGTCCTTCCCCAGAGATCAATGTGGTTTGCTTCTCTCTGTTGAACCCTACATATATACACACTGGATAGGTTAGAATAATGACCCTTGAATTTTGGTACAAGTGTCCCCAACACCCCAACATAAAAATTCTGTGAAGTTCATTAAGAATAAAAAATAATGGAAGAGGACAAATGGAAGAGGCAGAATATTGCTTCAAGAAAATAACAAAAAAGTAATCTGTCTGTTCTAATATCCTAACCTAACTTCCAACAGGCTTCTGGTTTGCTCACATGTAGCAGTGTAGATGATCAGCTGAGACAATTTGAGGGACAAAAGACTATGTGGCAACAGTCCACTTTTAAGAGTTTTGACCCAGGTGGGACTTGACTGATAGCTGCTGTGTCCCACCAATTGCAAGTCAGTCACATCCCTCAGGTAGATGGTTTGACACTTTTTGGAAGTTGGGAGATGGCTATTGCAGTGTTAATTACCACCAGATTCGTTCAAAGAATCTACCTGGTCTTTTGTGTATTCAAGGGGAGAATGACCTCTCCACTGCAGCAAAATGGAGAACATGAGATTCTGGGCCTTATTTATTTATTTCATTTATTTATTTGGTTGCATTTATATACCGCCCTTAGCAAATAGCTCTCAGGGCGGTAAACAGCATAGGGTAAAATACATATATGGCAATAATAAAATTACAAAAACATATATGACATAAAAACAAATACAGTTAAACAGAAAATAAAAATAAAGACTTAGTATACAAGATTAAAAAGCTAAAAAGATTAGAGTGATTAAAATGCCTGGGAGCATAAAAAGGTCTTTACCTGGCGCCGAAAAGATAATAGTGTAGGCGCCAGGCGTACCTCTTCGGGGAGGCTATTCCACAACTCGGGGGCCACCACGGAAAAGGCCCTAGATCTAGTAACCACCCTCCGGGCTTCACAATGAGTTGGTACCCGGAGGAGGGCCTTCGATGACGAACGAAGCGAACAGGTAGGTTCATAGTGGGAGAGGCGTTCCACCAGGTATTGCGGTCCCACGCCATGTAAGGCTTTATAGGTCATACCCAACACCTTGAATCTCGCCCGGAAGCAAATAGGTAGCCAATGCAGGTGAGCCAGAACAGGAGTTATATGCGAAGACCGACTGGTCCTCGTCAATAATCTAGCTGCCGCATTCTGCACTAGCTGAAGCTTCCGAACTGTCTTCAAGGGCAGCCCAATGTAGAGTGCATTACAGTAATCCAATCTCGAAGTTACCAGAGCATGGACAACTGAGGCGAAGTCGTCGCCGTCCAGATAGGGGCGTAGTTGGGCTACCAAACGGAGATGGTAAAACGCATTCCGTGCCACCGAGGCCACTTGAGCCTCAAGAGACAAGGAAGGGTCAAAAAGAACCCCCAGACTACGGACCTGTTCTTTCAGGGGGAGTGTAACCCCATCCAGAACAGGATGCACATCCACCATCTGAGCGGGGAAGGCGTTCACCAACAGTGTCTCAGTCTTGTCTGGATTGAGTCTCAGTTTATTAGCTCTCATCCAGTCCATTATCGCGGTCAGGCAACGGTTCAGCACATCAACAGACTCACCTGAAGAAGATGAAAAGGAGAAATAGAGTTGAGTGTCATCAGCATACTGATGACAACGCACTCCAAAACTCCTTTTTTTTAAAAATAATTTTTATTCAAATTTTTCAAAAGACAAACAAAACAAAGTAAAAAAACATAACAATACAACAAAAAAATAAAATAAAATAGTTGACTTCCGATTTGTCGCAGATCAGCTATGAGTATATAATATACATCAAACCTGCCCCTTAATATATACATACAGGATCACTTTTCTCCATAGGCTATCTTAGTTAATCGTCAAATCCCAATATCATTTTATTTTGATCTTTCAACAAAAAGTCTAAGAGAGGCTTCCATTCCTTAAGAAATGTGTCTGTCGATTTTTCTCTAAGTAGACATGTCAATTTATCCATCTCTACTAAGTCCATTAATTTCAATAGCCATTCTTCCGTTGTTGGTGTTGATTCCATTTTCCACTTTTGTGCATATAATAATCTTGCTGCCGTAATCATATATATATTATTCTTCCATATTTCTTTTCTATTTGTTTATCCATAAAACCCAATAAAAAAAATTCTGGTTTTGACTGAATATTTATCTTTAGAATTTTTTGCATCATCCTACCTATCTGTGCCCAAAATGATTTTGCCTTTTTACACAGCCACCACATATGATAAAATGATCCTTCTTGTTGTTTACATTTCCAACAAACATTAGAAACATTACTATACATTTTTGACAACTTTTCTGGAGTCATGTACCAACGGTACATCATTTTATAGAAATTTTCTTTGAGATTATAGCATAATGTAAATCTCAAGCCTTTTTTCCACATATTTTCCCATTGATCCATTTGTATGTTATAACCAAATTTTTTTGCCCACTTTACCATACACTCTTTTACTTGTTCTTCTTCCATATCCATTTTCAGTAAGAGTTTATACATTTTCGCAATTGTATTTTCATCATTTGTACACAAACCTATTTCAAAATCAGATTTACTTATTTCAAACCCATACATTTTCTTGTCCATTTTATATCTTTCAAACAATTGTAAATAGGCAAACCATTGAGAACTATATCCTTCCTTTATCAGTTGTTCTCTCTCTTTCATTATATATTCTCCATGTACATTTTCTAATAGTTCTTGATAAGTTAACCATTTCTGTTTTCCAGCCATTTCTCTTCTGTAAAACGCTTCTTGACTTGAGACACATAATGGTATTTTCGAATAGAACCTTGGTTTATATCTATTCCATATTTTCAACAGAGGACGTCTTATAAAATGATTATTAAAGTCTACATTTACTTTTACTTTGTCATACCATAGATATCCATGCCATCCCCACTTCAGGTTATGGCCCTCCAAATCCAATAGTCTTTTATTCCTCAATAAAATCCATTCCTTTATCCAGACTAAACAGCAGGCAGCAAAATAAAGTCTCAGATTTGGTAATCCCAGTCCTCCTCTTTCTTTGGCATCTTGTACGCACTCCAAAACTCCTGATGACCGCACCCAGAGGCTGCATGTAAATGTTAAAAAGCATTGGGGACAAAACCGACCCGTGAGGGACTCCACAATGGAGAGTCCAGGGTGTCGAGTAATGTTCCCCAAGCACTACCTTCTGGCGACGATCCGCGAAGTAGGAGCGGAACCACTGCCAAGCAGTACCCCCAACTCCCAACTCCGCGAGTCTCCCCAGAAGGATACCATGGTCGATGGTATCAAACGCCGCTGAGAGATCAAGGAGAATCAACAAAGTCACACTCCCCCTGTCCCTCTCCCGACAAAGGTCATCATACAGGGCGACCAAGGCTGTTTCAGTGCCAAAACCGGGCCTAAAACCGGATTGAAACAGATCCAGATAATCGGTTTCATCCAAGAGCACCTGGAGTTGGCTAGCAACCACCCGCTCCAAAACCTTGCCTGAAAAGGGGACATTCGCCACCGGTCTGTAGTTGTTCAAATTATCCGGGTCCAGGGAAGGTTTCTTTAATAGAGGTCTCACTATTGCCTCCTTGAGGCTACTTGGGACTACTCCCTCTCTCAAGGAGGCATTAACCACTTCCCTGGCCCAGCCGGTGGTTCCAGCCCTGCTAGCTTTCACTAGCCAAGATGGGCAAGGGTCCAGAACAGATGTGGTTGCCCGGACCATTCCAAGCACCTTGTCCACTTCCTCGAGCTGCACCAACTGAAACTCATCCAATAATAAAGAACAAGGCCGTGCTCCGGACAATTCACTGGATTCATCTGTCACAACATCAGAGTCTAAGTCCCTACGAATGCAAGCAATCTTGCTTTGAAAGTGCCCAGCAATTTTGTTGCAGCGGGCTTCAGATGTTTCTATAGTATCAGGTGGGCCAGTATGTAAAAGCCCCCGCACAACTTTAAAAAGCTCCGCTGGGCGGCATAAAGATGACCTAATAGAGGCAGTGAAGTAAAGTTTTTTCGCTGTCCTTACCACTTTCATGTACAACTTATTGGTGGCACTTACCAAAGCATGGTTACAATCGTTGGGAGTTCGCCTCCATCTGCACTCCAGCCTCCTCCTCTCTTGCTTCATCACTCTCAGCTCCGGGGTATACCACGGAGCTGTATGAGCTCTACATCGGAGGGGGCGCACAGGAGCGATCGTGTCAACAGCCCGAGTCATCTCCGTATTCCACAGTGCGACCAGGGCCTCGACAGGAGCACCAGTCTTATCAGCCGGAAAATCTCCCAGAGCCCTCTGAAAACCAAGAGGATCCATCAGACTGCGGGAGCAGACCAACCTAATAGGTCCTCCACCTTTGCAGAGGGGAAGAGCTACTGTAAGCCTAAATCTCAACAAGCGGTGATCTGTCCATGACAATGGGGTAGATGAAAAACATCCCACCTCCAGATCACCATCTCCGTGACCAGTGGCGAAGATCAAATCAAGAGTATGTCCCGACACATGCGTTGGGCCAGTAGAAAATTGAGACAGCCCCATTGTTGTCATGGAGGCAATGAAGTCCTGAGCTGCACCAGATAAGACAGCCTCGGCATGGACATTGAAATCCCCCAGTACCAAAAGTCTAGGGGATCTCAATAGTACCTCCGAGACTATCTCCGTCAGCTCAGCTAAGGAAACTGTTGGGCAGCAAGGTGGACGGTACACCAACAGTATTCCTAGTCTGTCTCCCTGGCCCAATACAAGGTGGAGACACTCTAGACCAGTCGCCACCTGGACAGGATGCTTAGTGAGAGGAAAAGTACTCCTATAGACCACAGCAACTCCCCCTCCCCGGCCCTCAGATCTACCACAGTGCTGAACCGCATACCCAGGTGGGCAAAGCTGGGAAAGAGCAACTCCTCCCTGATCACCCACCCAGGTCTCGACTACAACTTCACTACAACTTCTACTAAAGTGATTAAATTTGCAGAGAGAGACAGTGCGTTACAGTGGTCAGAGTATCAAACTAGAACTGGGGAAAACCCAGATTCAGTTCCCCCCCTAAGTCATGTGATCTTGGACCAGCCACTATCTCTCAGTCTGAGGATAAAATGGAGATCAGGAAAATCATGTATGAGCTCCTTGGAAAAATGTAATAAATAAATAAATGCAATTCTGGAATAACAGGAAGATTGCATTTCACAACTAATAATGGATATATACAGAGTTGCAATTTTCTATTTCTCACAGCCTCCATTAGAAAACAAAAAAGCACTATGATTTGGCACTGAATATCCAACTTGAGTTGTCTATGAAACCCAGAAACTGGGTGTGTTCCACTTTTGTGTGTGTGTGTGTTTCCCCCCTCTCTCTCACACACACACGCACGCACACACACACACACAGAGTAATTATAGCCTTTCTCACCTCCATTATCCCAGTGGTGGGAATGGTTTGATAATATTAATTCACATTTGACAGGTGATTTCTTCTATAAATGAATGTGTTTAAATCATAATAGTTGCAAAAGAATTGTTTGGTTACATGGGCCGCAGCTTCTTTCTCTCTGATAGCTTTTGGATCACCTGTTTGCTGGGAGCATTTCACAGTCTTCATGTTTATTACCCAATTGAATGTCAGTAGCAATTGCAGCTAAAGATAAACACAAATGCAAGTACTTGTTGACCTTGACTCCCATCCCCCCCACAAGTATTAGACTTGATCGTTCTATTGCTCTTTTGCTGATAAGAGTTATAAATGATGGTTTGAAGGAAAATGCTTTATTCCCAGCGGAAAATATCACATTGCTGTGGGAAACAGCATCTGGTTGGTGTCCTATGATTTACATAGTTCACTTTCATTTAGGCTGTGGGAAAAAAAAGAAGGAAGCAAACTTCCTTTTTTATGACTTTCATATCTATAGAAACATGAATTCCTATGCTCTTTGCAAAGTTTCTCTGGCTTATACGTAATACACAAATAAAATTAGGAACATATTTCCGATTTTATTTTACACTGTAAATTAAGTACTTTTGAGTCTTCCTCATTTCAAATTTGTTTTAATAGCAGGTGCACAGATAAACGTTTTCCCTTACATTAAGATTGATAAGGAAGTATAATGTGTTTGTAATCTCTGAACAGTAGGTGTTTATACACGTAGCTGTTTGACTGGTGGCCTGGACTGCAGCTAGCAATGGCTTGAGTGCACCCAAGCTCCTGCTCCTGAGAATGCAATTGCAATGCATTTGCCTGGTCTCAGGCACTGTCAGCTGGCCAGGCGGAGAAGCACTTGCAGGATTCATTGGAGACACTTTGGATCTTAAAGTGACAGGCTGGGGTAGGGCAAAGTTGCACCACAGCAAATATTGCCATTTTGCAAGCACCAGGTTAATTTAAAAAGAGCTCCATTGCTTACAGATTAAAAAAAAAAAGTCTTCTAAAAAGGGTATATCTTACCTAGGGCTGGTGAGAGAAAGACAAAGAACTGCACCCTTTCCCCAATGCACATTCCCCTGGCTGCCTCTAAAACCCCTCTGTGTGCTTTGCTGTTTATCTCCACGTTTGTGTGCCAGCATCAGATCGGAAATAGTTTGCAGCCCAGGCTGCTGCATCATGTTCATAGGTAATCTCCTCCTGGCGGGGCCTCATTGATGTTCTGGAGCTCCAGTTCACGTCCACCCATCAAGCAATTCCCACCCTCCAAGAAAAGGTAATCTAAGCAACACAGTTTTAGGTTATAGAAATTATTGTGAATTGCTTCTAGTCATTTAGAATTAACCTTAATCCTAGCACTGTGGGTTTTGCCGGTGTAGAAGCCAGCAGCAAAACAAGTTCTGAGTTCTGAGCAGCAAGTCTACAATAGTCCAAGTCAGATGGCAAGAGTATTCCCACTCCGTGTCCTGTACCTGCACCAGGTTGTGGGATAAACTTTGCAGTGTAGGGTTTATTTATTTATTAAATTTATTAAATTTATTAGTCGCCCATCTGGCTGGCTGTCCAGCCACTCTGGGCGACGTACAAAATAAAAACATACAAATACATTAAAACATTAAAAATCTCAACAATAATAATAAAACCTAACCCACCCCAAAAGCCTGCCTGAAGAGCCAGGTTTCCAAGGCCCGGCAGAAGCTCATCATAGAGGGGCATGGCGGAGATCATTTGGGAGGGAATTCCACAAAGTGGGGGCCACAATTGAAAAAGCCCTCTCCCTAGTCCTCACCAGTCTAGCTGTTTTAACTGGTGGGATAGAGAGAAGGCCTTTTGAGGCTGATCTTGTTGAGCGGCATCCCTGATGATGTTGGAGGCGCTCCTTCAGATAGACAGGACCGAAACCATATAGGGTTTTAAAGGTCAGAACCAACACCTTGAATTGGGCCCGGAAAACAACCGGTAACCAGTGCAACTCCTTCAGCACTGGAGTGATGTGATCTCGCTGGCGGCTGCCTTTAATCAGGTGAGCAGCCGCATTGAAGCCTCCATCCATCTTTTTGGTTCTGCATACAGCATACCTGAGTGCTGATGTGGCCATGCTGGGGCAGAGTGGTCAAGCTTATCCACTTTAACTGCAGGCGGGTATTGCGTGATATTGCATACACAGCTGCCTCACTTATAGTTCCCCTCTGTAGATATATTTAAAACTTAGCTTGAATTTAATGAAGTGGCCCTTTAGGTCAACCCAGCTGTTGATGTCCGAGTCTTATTTCAACCCTCCACCGCAAGGAGTTGAGAGTGAGTCATGAATTGCTTCTTTGCATAAAATGAGCAAATTGAACGCGACTTGGATTGAGAATGTTATCCCTGAGCCCAATTCATATGTTTGTTTTAGCAAGTGGTGGCTGTTGGAACAACCGAGCCTATAGTGAATTCCTGTAGTTCCTGTGAGCACCTGGGCTGAATTATAATCCAGTCCATGTCATGTTAAAATTCAGGCTGTGTCTGCACATGACTAGCTTGCCATCAGCTGAAGAATCAGGAAGCCAGCATGAGAAAAGATTTTCTTGGGGTTGTTATGCTCTGAAATGATCAAATGAACTATCCTTGTGTGCTGTTACTTAGGGTTCTGAAGTGAGCAGTCAAGCTATTTACTGGTCAACACTAATTTTATTGCCAATGATGTTTGATCAATTTTAGGGTAACTTTGTGTCGCTGATTCCGAATATGGCATCGGTTTTGCTAGATTGGCTCTACTTTTTGAGATAATGGATGCCCCCATTGAAAAACATAAATTCAAAAAATTTAATGGTCAGGCATAGCCTACCCACAAATGACATGGAAACTGTCCCAAATCATACAAAAGTAAACACATGAAATACCTAATGGCTTTGTATTCAGTACAATAACATTGAAACAAAGTAAGCTGATTCAGATAATTTTATTTATTTATTTATTTATTTGTTCCATTTTTAAACCGCCCATAGCGAATAGCTCTCTGGGCGGTGTACAAAAAGATTAAAATACAAAATATTATAATAAAAACAGCCGAACAATAATAAACACAAACAGAAACCACAGAAATATAAAAGTAAACACATTAAAATGCCTGAGAGCATAGCCAGGTTTAACCTGGCGCCGAAAAAATAGCAGCGTAATCACAATTAATGCATAGAAAAATGCTGTGTGTACGATTTTCTTTTATGTGGGGCATCAGGACAATCATGTTGGAGGCTCCAGCAGTAGTCTGCCATCATGTGTCTGTCCCATCTGCCTTGATACCTTTCCTCCATCACCTTTATATCCTGATGGAACCTCTCTCCTTGTTCCTCACTAAAATCACCAAGATTATCCGGAAATCTGTCTAAGTGGCTATGGAGATAGTGTACCTTTATGCTCATATTAGTACCCAAATGTTTAAAGTTAGTGAGCATGTTTTGCACCAATTCATCAATTGAGACATAACTGCACCAGGCAGAAGCTTCAGCATCATTTATAAATTTAGTGAAATTCAAATCATTGATGAGTTTACAAATTTTAGGACCATCAAAGATTCCTGCTTTTAGTTTTTCCATAGTCAGTCCAAGGAACGATCTACAAATGTGTTTGTCCAAGGCCTTAACAAATTGCTTCATCAGTCCAAGCTTGATATGGAGTGGTGGGAGAATGATTTTTTCTCTGTCAACCAATGGCTTGTTAATGATGTTCGCTGCACCTACAGTCATGTGTTCCCTTGAAGGCCATGTCACTTTATCCCAATGATCTCGCTTTGCCCTACTATCCCACAAGCAGATGAAACAAGGGTACTTTGTGTATCCACTTTGCTGCCCAAGCAAGAAGTTCACCATCTTTAGATCAACACAAATAGACCACTGGTGCTCATGATAGCAGAGCGTCTGCAAGACCATTTTGATATTTTCATATTCTTTAAGTTTTGTTGAGTGAGCAATTGGAAGAGATGCATAGCGGTTACCATTGTGCAATAAAACACATTTCAAGCTTCCGGTGGAGCTGTCTATAAAAAGCCACCAATCTTCTGGTCGATATTCTGGTAGTCCCATTTGGAGAAGAAGTCCAGGAATGTTATTGCAGTATACAAGTTCTTCATGTTGGCTGAAGTATGGAAGAAGTCCCTCCTCTCTTGTCCGATAAGCTGTTATGTTAGTTTCCGGCTGTATACAGTTCTTTTCCATTAGTCTGAATGCTAAAAGTTCAGATGCTTGCTTTGACAGACTGAGGTCTCGTATCAGATCATTGAGTTCTTTTTGGGAGAACTGCTCAGGTGTTGAAAAGCTTTCTTCATATCCACTTCCAGGGCTACCACCTGTGCGACACTCCACGTCCAGCATTTCTTCAACATCTGACAATGGAAGGTCAGGCAGTGAGGTAAACACTGGTATGGGAACGTCTTTGCTGTGTGGCACAGGTCGTCTTGCTGAGTCCAAATCAGGATAATCCCACTTATGTTTCTTGTAGCGATTGAAGCCTTTCACATTCACAACACAAAAATAACAATCATCGTGATGGTTTTGCGGCTCTCTCCACACCATAGGCACACCAAAGTTTAAACGTTTCCTTTCTCCATTTTCCCACTGTCGTAGGCACTCTACACAGGTTTTGCAAACCTTATAGGGAGCCCAAGACTTATCTTGATCTCCAAGCTTCACTCCAAAATAAGCAAGTTAGGCTTGTTTTACAAAGTCAGTGATGTTTTTTCTTTGTTTTTGCAGAGTGTATTCGCCACAAATGTAGCAGAATGCATTAGGATTGTTTAAGCAGCCTCTTCGTGATGAACTCATATTCCTCTTCAAAAAAAAAAAAAGTATCAATATGATATTATATGCAATGGATAAACTTGCAAAACAATGTTCAAGAGTAAAAAGACAGACCAAACCCTGCTGCATATGTTAGCAGCTACAGGTCGTATTGGGGTACAATCGTCATTTGAGGGGTATCCATTATCTCAAAAACTAGAGCCAATTCGGCAGAACTAATGTCAGTTTTGGATTTAGCACCCCCAAAATACCCTAAAGTCATTCAAACATCCTTGGCAACTAAAAAAAATTTTTTTTTGTTGGGCTGTGAATGGCTGTGTTCACATGTCATTGTAAGCCATAAACCATGGTTTACCTTGCCAAAGTGAATTGCACCCTGTGGACAAACCATATTGTTGTGAATTAAAAGTTTTATTATAGGAATGTTTTAATGATTTAAACAGTTGATTGGAATATAGAACTGTAAGAAGGAGAAAAATATTTGTCTTTTATCTCTGACCTGAGCTAGAAGGAAAGTGCAAAGTATACAAGGTTTGATAGCAGTGGGTCAAGTGATAGTTAAACTTTCACAGTTGCTTCCTGTTTGTACGAAGATGGCTGTATACATGTTGGGCTTGGGCTTTTACATACAGAGCAGTAGCATCTAAAAGTGGTCAGTTTATGGTCAGTCATTTGCTGGACATTCCATAACTATAGTCTAATGAGGGTTTGGAATTTCATCAGAAACAAATTGATTGACTGAAAGTTCAGCACTACTTGGGGGTCTCAGGCAGTCTTTGGTGGACTTCTTGAAAAGGTGGGTGGTAGGTAGTCGGATGTAAAGGTCTAGATCTGCACACACCTGCTTAGTTCCTCGCTAGTGTATAGAGGAAATAAACCACAACCCTGGCTTACTGCAACATCCAAATCATGGATCATGGTTTGTTTCACCCAAACAAACCATAATTGGCAAGCCAACAATAAACCTAGGCTTATCATTGTGGGGTTTCTTTTTTTGAGTGAAACAAACCAGAATCCCTGGTTTGGACATAACCCTTCAGTTGTTTGATATTTTCATGTACAAAGAAAATTAGAGAAAAAAGGTATTTCTCCCATTGTTAGCAGTTGAAAATGAGCTGGTTTGCATGCAAAATAAACTGTGGTTTAACCTGAGTCAGTAGCATGCTGATGTATGCTCCCTCCGCTCTTAATAGGAATCCTGTAGCACTCAGTTGGAGTAACCCGTGATTAGAATATTGGCTTTTCAGTGGGTCATCTTCCTAATTTTCCAGCAATGCTTACTGTCCTTTAATAAATGTTACTTAGTATGTGTAGATATTTTCATTTTCACCCCAGAGTAATGTAAAACAAAACACTTGATCTATTTTTCATTGGTCTAATTTTAATTAAAATGAAGGCAAAACACATTGCCTTTGCAAATGTGGGTTCACAAAATCATGGTATTGTGGGTCAAGGGGAGACATTTGTAGGAGAGATTGAGCATCAGGAAGACATATGTAGCCCTTCTGATACCTAGGGATTCTCACCTGTAAATGCCCTGGAGGTTGTTTTCTCTTCAACCAGCCTGCCTCCCTTTCTGGGGAAAAAAATGGACTAAAACGATGTTGGGGAATTGATCCTCTCCTGTAAAAATACCTCCTCTCCATGAGATTTGAAGCTTCTTGTTTCTTAATGGGTAATTCTTCTCTAAGAGAATTTAAGATGTATTTGGGAATTCAGGCACTCAGAGTACTTTTGCATCACGCCTTCATTCTGCTGTCCTCAGTTCTGCTCACCTGTAATCTCTGCTGCCCCATGTACCTTTCAGTGGTTTTGTTCTTACTGCCATCTTGGGAACTTACTTATTTTAAGCTTTTTTTTACCCAACTCTTCACCTGAAAAGGCTCCCAGAGTGCCTTATACAAGGTCACTAACAAGACCTTCCCTGTCCTGAGTCTTACAATCTAAAAGGGAAGACACATTATTTCTGTACAACTGATCAGCTGTAGGATGCGGAGCGCAGCTGTAGCTGGAGCGCAGCGGCTAGAGCTCCCTGTATCATCTGTAGGGCTGGGAGCTCCTGCGCTACAGCTGAGTAGGGCCCCACTTTCCATTCGTTTTCGCTTTTCGGCGGGGGCACGGAATGGAACCTGCCATATGAGTGGGGCCCTACTGTATTACATTTATTTATAATATTTAATATAATTTTATTTATTATTATTTCCTCATACAAAGAAAAAGAGATGAGGAGAAGAGAAGAAAACAGACAAACTCAGGCACCAGTTCTTAAAGTTGCAAAGTTCTGATAATGTCCAGCTGGAAGGGAAGCAAATTGGGTGTTAAAAGGAGCTGATCTCAGTAGAGCCCACATAGTGGCTCTGCAGTCATTTTCTGGGAAGGAGGATAGCTGGAAGTAGATCCTGTGTACAGTATGTGTTTTTGGGGCCAGGTTTGACTTTCAGATCTCAGATCATGACACTTACTGGCATGTTCCATTGGAAATTACTGTCAAGGGAATGTGTTTTGGATTGGGGTGTATGTTTTTTTCCATAGCTAGAAAAGTGTATTGAATGTACTACTTCTGGAGAGCTGTTACTTAACCTTATGCTTTTAGTTAACCCATAGAAGTTTTCAGAGTTAGCCTTTGCTTTTCATTCTTTATCCCAATCTCTCTTTTCATGGCGTATATCAGGGGCTGGTGAACCTGTGGCTTGCAAAGCCACTTTTGGTGGCCTACGACACCCTCCCCCCCAATTGGGAAACTTTATCTCCACTTAGATTTTCCATATAATGCAGTACCTTTCAAGAAGGTATTGGAGCTTAGGAAACAGGAAGGAGTGCTATTTCATGAGCTCTAAGATCTTCTTGCAATGGTGCTCTGCCAGACGGAGAAGAGATGCCTTTTCAAGATGAAATGGAAGGCTTTTCTCCCCCCTCCAGTCCCAGGCTAAAGGAGCTCAGTGTTGGGGTGGGGTGAAAAAAACCCCATTATTTCTTTTTGAAGTACGGTTGCCAGGTCAGAAGCAATCCAAAGCCTGAGATTTCAGGGGAGGGCCCTAGAGATGTTAAGGGGACAGGTCATAGTAATGTCATGGGGATGGGCCATAGTAATGTCACAGGGGCGGGCCCAAGTGATGTCATTAAGCATGATACAATTCAAACAAAAAAATTTCTCTGATTGGAAATTAAGATTGAAATCTTCGCTGAAAGATAGAGGCTGGGTAGGCAACACTTAATCTAGCCTACTTGATTCTAGCAAGAATGATTTAAGTGCCCTCAGGCCAGGCCAGTCACCAGAAGGCCATTGTAGGACGAAAGGAGCCTAGTGTTGTGGAGATGTTAGATAGGAGTGCTCAGGAGTAAAGATGGATACCCCTGAAGGCTGCAATTCTAAACACACTTATTAAGCCCCAAACAACTCAATAGGACTTACTTCTGAGTAGATATGGTTTGGATTGTGCTGTTGGTAAAGTTTGACTAGGGATCCTCTGGAAACATATCCATATCCAAGCAGGGATGGCAACCCCCTGCCTGCAATGCCCTACCCATACTTTTCAACATGGCTGCTCCAAACATCTTTACGGATTTGACTCTTCACTTCCGAAAGAGGTCCGAGAAATGAATAAGAGTAAGAATATTCTCTACCCTTTTCTGTCTACCTTGTGGGCTGCTATAAACTCACTGACAGCCAATCCAATTCCAGTGAGTAATAATTGACAGAGAGAAAACACACATGCTTTCATCTACCTTTATATACTGCAGCCTGGGAACAACAACAGTTGCAGCCACACTTCTCAGTATGTCAATTCTCTTTTGCCGCTATTGGCAAGAAACAAACCATCATGCAATCAACCATCAGTGGGTTTAAGGGGGTTGAGCAGAGCGCATGGAACCACTGTTGTTGGTTCTATGGATGTAAGTAAGGTTAAAGGTTAAAGGTAAATGAAATGCAAACAGAAAAATAAAAATAAAATACAGTGATGATTTCCTAAATGCAATACCATACCAACAACAACAAAATTCCTATGAGTAACTCAGAAAACTCAGCATCTCACACCCAGCCAGGATTCCTAACGAAAAACCAAAACTAACAAAATCCTGGCAGGCAGTCAGCCAAGGCCATGCAGCACAACCTGACCCAGGAGCTGAAGTTAGTGCAGAATGCTGCGGCACGATTGCTGACAAGAGTGAGAATCTATCAGCACATAATAACTCTGCTCTGAAATCTGCATTGGTTGCTGATGTGCTACCAGGTGCCACATAGTACTTGTTCTGCTCTTGTAAGAAATGAGTCCCTTAGTTCGTCAGCACCTACCCTTTGGAACTCCCTGCCTATTGACATTAGGCAGACACCTTCATTGTACTCTTTTTAGCACCCGCTAAAAACATTCTTGTTTAGGCAAGCCTATCCCGGCACGTAGAAGCTATTGTGTTTTTTATCTGTTTATAACTCATTGTTGATTTTATTATTTTGAATGTTTTTAAATACCTGCCTTTAACTGTTTTTGCCAGTAATTTTATTGTTTTTATTTCTTCTGTAAACCCCTTTTAGTTTTTTTTTACAATAAAGTGGTACATAAATGTTGTAAATAAAATATATAAATAAATTTGGGCGTCACTGTGGCCCTTGGGTCTCTTTCCACTTTTAGGAACAAAGGAATCTACCTTATACCGACTCTGGCCGTTCGATACCATCTAGCTCAGTACTGATGACATGGACTAGCATTGGCTCTTCAGGATTCCAGGCAATAGTCTTTTCCAGAAATTGAATTTTGGACCTTTGCATGCAAAGCATATGCCCTATCACTGAGCTACAGCCCTTTCCCTGTTTAAAAAAGTATATTTTGTAGTTGTTTTTTTCAGTTCACTACTGAATGCTTACCTAGGGCAGATCCACACCATTCATTTAAAGCACATTCAACACATATGAAGCACATAAATCACACCACAGAATCATGGGAACTGTAGTTTAAGGGTGGTGGGAACTATAACTGTGAGGGGGAAGCTACACTTTCCAGGATTCTTTAGGAGAAGTTATGTGCTTTGAAGAAATATTTATATAAGCATGACTGTCAAAGATGTTTATTATTCACACAATCTGTAAAGATATTTGTAGTGCAATCCTATGTTTGTTTACTCAGAAGCAAGTCCCAATGCATTCAATGGGGCTTACTCAAATAGGGAAGTGTGCACAGAACTGCAGACTCAAGTGATAAGGAACACTCACCCAACCCAAAATTCAGAACCATTCCATTTTAAGCTTTTGCTACTGTTTATACTTTTTATAGTTATAAGATTTTAAAGGGATTTATTTCTTGTTGTGAGCTGCCTTGGTTTCCGATCGGCAATCCTACCTCACAGGGTTGTTGGGAAGACTCCATATACACACACACACTGGAGATGTAAAAATACATAGACCCCATATAATAGTTTATTGTCAAAATGAGTTGGTCATTACAGAACATTTGTTTTTTTAAAAATAAAATCAGTATTAGTTTCCTACATAATAAAAATAGTGATATCTATGTAAATTCTGCCTTATTGCTTTAAAAAATAGAATTGGAGGGAGCCAGAAAGAATTACAACACAAACACAATCCTTTGCTATGTTCACTCAAAAGTCCCATTAATTTACAGCACAATCCTAACCATGTCTATTCAAAAGTAAGTCCTATTGAATTCAATGGGTTTTAATCTGGGTATGTGGAATTAGCATTGCAGCTTTACTCCCAGAAAAGCAAGTACTGGATTAAAGCTTCAGGTTGGGAAGGTTTTCAAAACACTGCCATCTTCAACAGCCCAGGAAAATTTAAAGTTCTTTGACTCATGAACAAAAGAACAAAAGAAAAAAAGACTTTTGGTACTGCTGAAAGCTATATACTTACTTAGTTTATGAGATTTTCAGATAAATAGGAAGAAACAATAGTTTTCTACCTTTGCAATGGAGTCTAGGTACTGCTGGAGGCCCAGAAATCCCTTGTCAATCACAACCCTGACTTCACTTACAGGCTACAAACCTGAAAGGGCGGGGTTAGAACAGCCAGCTAAGAGATCATTTCACGGAAGTTTGGGGGGCGCTGATGTTTTGGTGTATATCTTGAGAACCAGAGCATTAGAAACATAATCATTTTTTAAATGAAAGGTGAGAGTCCGGAGATTAAGCTGACTCACCTGGAGACCTGGAGAGGACCGCCAAAAGCCAGAGTATCCGGCTGAAAACCGGAGATCTGGCAACCTTATTTTGAAGGCAGGATTCCAAAAATCTGTGTGTGTCACATTGCTCAGCATAAGCAGGGTTTTTTTTTGTGGCGAGGCTTGTTAGTAAAATAAATACATAAAACATTACTACTTAATTTATATTAATATGTGATTTGCTTATTTTTTGATGCTATGAGAAATTAGAACTGTATTAAGCATTTTATGATGGCCTGAATACTGTTGCCAAACCATTGTTCTAATATTAGCTTGTAAAGAGGATAAAAATAAACTGCCTATTGCTAGTTTTCCATATGTTCTCTTGGGGATTCAAGTACAATATTCAAGCACAAAATATTCTACAAAGTTTTATTGTTTCAAGTAACAGAAGACTGGGAAAGAGTTAAACTATTCTGGCAGTATACAGTAAAGGAAATCTCAAAAGCTGGTATATGAAATCAATTAAATTTTATTTGGATTTCATTTACTTCTATGGGAGCCCACAATTTGTTTTGGTCCATCCATATGGCCATTCTATCTCTTTCTTGTATGTAAAATCTTAAAAACATTTTGAATAAAAACTGATCTCTTCCAGGGAGACCAAGCTATATAGTTTACCCTGTTTTAGGATTGTGTACAAGATTCCTGTTCTTCAAGCCAGCTCTACAATGATGGTAGTAGAGTTTTAAAGGATAGACTTAATAGGCTTTTGTGTTTGGAGACTTTAATTTGTGTTTTTAAAATAGGGAGGAAAAACCACATTGAGATTAATTTGGATCTGTTCTGCACCCCCATCCCACTTTTCAGTTTTTCCCCTAGGGAGTGTTTGTGAATTTGTCACTGATATCACTTCACAGTGAAGAGACTGATGAATCTTCCCAATGTGAGTAGGGTGTTTGTTGATGGAACAAGCTGGGTTGAAGGCTTGGAGGCCGGTTGGAAGCTTTGTGTTAACAACTGGCAAAAAGCTTGACCATTAAGTGACCTAGGTCAAACAAACCCCAACTGAAGAGTACTGTTTTGACATGGATACCTGCTTGGGAGGGGGAACTGCGAAAAAAGCAGGGAAGGAAAACAAAGTAAGCGCTGTTGATCTTGAGATTTTATTAAAAATTAACAAATGGGAAAAGAAGTAATAGGATGGCAATGTGTATGCAACAGTGCATCTATAAACACCATTTACTCAAGCTTTACTTAAAAGCATAATGTTGGTTTTAGGTACTGATGCAGAGGCTGTATTCTAAGATGGTCTGTTACTTAATAGTGTAATATGATACCTCTTGCAGCTTAGAAAAGAGGTGAATAAACAGGCTAAAAGCTTCACTGATGAAAGCACTTGATAAAATAGTTTGTTAAAATAAAAGATCTGGCAACAAGAGGTGACAAGCCTTCTATTGACTACTTTCACAACTTGTTTTTTTAAGTGGTTTTATGAACAAATGCATTTAAGAAAATGAGAGGGAAATGATATGGTTGGTTTGTATCACAGTAGCACACATTCTCTTGCAAGTCAACGTTGGCAGGAAGCTGATTATGTCTATTCCAAACAATTTCCATTACATCTTTATCTCTCTAGTTCACTGCTTGCCACAGAAAGCCTAAACCTCAACTTTCCAAGTTAAAAGGTTCCTGTTCCTGGATGCTAAATTTAGTTTAGCACCCACTTCCCAACACCAACCACTAGTTATCTACAAAGAAGTTCTTTTAAAAAGTTAAAGAAAAATGAAATTATTCTCTTAATATATATTCTCATAATGGTGGGGGAATACTTATTCACAAGTTGGGTCAGCTTTTATCATTGCTCAGGCATTGTTTAATTTGGAAGTAACACAGAAGTCTAGCTTTGTTCATTAATGATTCTGATATTATTGTGAGTGAAGTCTAGTAAAAGGATGTTTTCAGTGTGCAGTGTTTCATTATATGTGAGGTACAGGCTTACTGAAGTGCACAGCCATATACAGTACCTTGCAAAAGTAATCAGACCCCTGACCAATACTCTCATATTACTGAATTACAAATGGTACATTGTAATTTTGTTATGTATGATATTTTATTTTGAAACACTGAACTCAAAATTAATTATTGTAAGGTGACATTGGTTTTATGTTGGGAAATGTTTGTAAGAAACATAAAAAACTGAAGCTTGTTGTTTGCGTAAGTATTCAACCCCTGTGCTGTGGAAGCTCCCAGTTTACACAGATGAAAGAAATTGCCCTGTCGAGGACACAGTTACCTTACCATTGGCCTCCACCTGTGAACCATTAAAGTTGCTGTCACATTGTCAGGATAAAAGCCAGAGTGTTGAAGGATCATTGGTCAGGCTGTGGATCTGAAGGAATATGAAGACCAAAGAGCATTCTATAGAAGTGAGAGATAATATAATACAAATCTATAGATTTGGAAAAGGGTACAAAATAATATCCAAGTGTTTGGATATCTCAGTGAGCACCATTGGATCAATAATCAGGAAGTAGAAGCGTCATCACACCACTCAGGCACTGCCAAGAAAAGGCCGTCCCTCAAAACTCAGGGCTCGAAAAAGAAGGAGACTTGTGAGAGAAACTACAGAGAGGCCAACAATGCCTTTGAAGGAGCAACAGAGTTCAGTGGCGGGGAGTGGAGTAATGGTGCACCAGTCAACCATATTTAGTGCTCTGCATAACACTGGCCTGTATGGGAGGGTGGCAAGAAAAAAGCTGTTGCTCAAAAAGTACCATCTGAAAGCTTGTCTGGAGTTTGCCAGAAAGCATGAGAGCGCCCCAGCTGTGATGTGGGAAGAGGTTTTGTGGTCAGATGAGACCAAGATAGAGCTTTTTGGCCAAAACTCAAAGCGCTAGGTGTGTCACAAACCTAACAGTGCCGATGGCTCAGGACACACCATCCCTACAGTGAAGTATGGTGGCAGCAGCAACAATTGCTGTGGGGATGCTTCTCATCAGCAGGGACTGGGCACCTTGTTAGGCAAGGAAGAATGGATGAAGCAAAATACAGGGAAATTCTGCAAGAGAACCTGCTTCAGTCCACTAAAAAACAAAAACTTGGGAGATAATTCACTTTTCATCAAGACAATGATCCCAAGCACAAAGCCAAAGCAACACTGGAGGGCTCAAAAACAAAAAGGTGAATGTCCTACAGTGGCCCAGTCAAAGTCCTGATCTCAATCCCATTGAGAATCTGTGGCGCTCTTTGAAAATTGTAGTCCAGAAGCGACGTCCAACCAGCCTTAACGACCTGGAGCGAATCTGCCAAAAAGAATGGACCAAAATCCCTCCGACACTGTGTGCAAAGCTGGTACATCCCTACCCCAAAAGCTGTTATTGCAATGAAAGGTGGCTCTACCAAATATTAATGTGTGGTGGTTGAATACTTATGAAAGCAACATGTTTCAGTTTTTTGTTTCTTACAAATGTTTCCCAACATAAAACCAAGGTCACCTTGCAATAACTGATTTTGAGTTTCAGTGTTTCAAAGTGAAATATCCTACAGAATGAAATTACAATGTACCATTTGTAATTCATTAATATGAGAGCATTGGTCAGGGGTCTGATTACTTTTGCAAGGCACTGTAGTTCAGTATATGATGCCTGATTACATGGGATCACTCTCTGAAGAAGAAAAGACTAAAATGGCACTGAAGAAACAGCATGCTGATGTTTCAAGCCGTGGTGTGAAAAACCATGTTTTACATTGAAAATCAAATCTCACAATAGGGAAGTGTAGAAGTAATTGCTATTATCAGACCTAATGCCTGGATTTGGCATTGAAACTGTTTTGGTCACCATGACAGGCTACCTGCAGAACAAACTTTGGAGGTGGGGGGAGAGTACATCCTTGTTGGTTCTGACCTCTCAGTGGCATTTGATACTATCAACCATGTTTGAGGGGCACTGTTTAGCCTTAGCCAGTAACAGAAGGTTATGATGGGGAAGTCTAGGTCAGTACTCTTGCATTGTGCCCCTCAGGGACTGATTCTGTCCCCCATGTAATTCAGCACTTATATGGAACTGTTGGGAGAGGTCATCCAAGGAGTTGGAATGTGTTTTCATCAATATGAGGATGACACTCTGTTTCAAATACTAAGGAAGCTGTTGTGGTTCTTAGCTGGTGCCAGAAAGTAGTAATGGGCTGGATGAGGGCTAATAAATTAATGATAAAAACATGTGTTCTGGTCAGGACTCTGGAATAGGGATTCATCCTGTTTTTATGGGATTGTACTCTGCTTCAGAAATCAGGTTGACAGTAAGAAAGTGCTCCTGCATTAAACTTTACATCTTGATGACCAGGCAGTAGGCGTGGTCAGCAGTGCCTTTGTCCTGTTTAGTCTCGTGCACCAAGTGTGGCCATTGCTGAGAAAGTCAGACCTGTGTATGGTAACGCATGTCTTAGTTACATCAAGATTGGATTGTTTCAATGTGCTCTGCCTGGGACTGTCTTTGAATGCAGCAGCAAGAATGTTGGTACATGGGATCATGTTATACTTGTTGTACAGTGTCTGCACTGGATGCTAGTTTGGTTATGGGCACAATTCAAAGTGTTGATGATTACCTTTGAAGCCTTAAATAGTTTGGAACAAGGATACCTGAGAGATTGCCTCCTCCCATACCATCCCTGCTTCCTCCCTAAAATCGGAAGCAGAGGCCCTTCTTGGTGAGATCACAATTGATTATAAATGTTAGGGACTTCTCCGTGACTGTACTAGTACTGTGAGACTGCTTTGCCCTGCGAAGCGCAGATGGCCCCCACTCTGACTCTCTTTGCTGACTAGTACAGACATTCCTTTTCCAGAAGGCTTTTCGCTACTGAATTGAATTTGTGAATATCATTTGCATCTGTGATCTCTGCTATTGCTGCTTTTTAAATGTTGTGTGCATTATGTATTTTTATTCTTGCATTTTTATTGTATTGAATTTCTGGTTTTAAATTGTTGCAACATGTCCTGAATGGGCACTAGTAGGGTGGACAAAATTCTAATTTAAATAAAGAAACATCAGTGAAAACCAGCACTTCCATTCTAGTCTGGCTATTGATGCTAATGCATGTTATAATGGCAGGATTAGAGGAAGTTCACATCACCCAAGTTTCTATATTTCCGAAGGCAATGCAGATTGGACATCATGACAATGCTTTATTGGTGGTTGCCATGCAGCTGTGGTAAAATATGAATTTGAACCTGTGAACTTGCTAGTAAGAGCAAAATGATAATTGATTTGCTGTCCACTATACGCCACTCATGGTGGAGAAGGCACTTGGGGTTTCCTCTCTAGTCTGGAACAATTCTGCTTGAGCTCGGTTAGCAAGATATCCAACCTGTGAAATACTCTAGGAGAAACAGTAGTGGTGGGTTAAACAAATCTAAATGCTGCTCCACCCAATAAATACAAGGTTGCCTGTATATTCAATTTACTCTGTTGGTCTCTGAAGTTGCCAGATTAACCTAGCAGCAGTAAAAATGAGGCTGTTCACCCCACCCAAGCCTTTAACTAAAGTGGTGCCCCTTGCTTGGCTAATGTAGCTATGCCCTAAGTATATTGTCTGTTCTTACATTAAGTTCTACATAGATGGTTTTTTAAAATTGTATTTTAATGTTGTTTCTTGCTCTGGGATTGTCTGAACAATTGAAAGCAGGTTATAAATTTAGATAAATAAATCAAAATAGTGGCTTCATATATTGTAAACTACTGGGTAAATTTTGCTTTTGCTTCTCTGTTAAGCTCATTAGAAATTAACATAAGAACATAAGAAGAGCCTGCTGGATCAGGCCAGTGGCCCATCTAGTCCAGCATCCTGTTCTCACAGTGGCCAACCAGGTGCCTGGGGGAAGCCCGCAAGCAGGACCCGAGTGCAAGAACACTCTCCCCTCCTGAGGCTTCCGGCAACTGGTTTTCAGAAGCATGCTGCCTCTGACTAGGGTGGCACAGCACAGCCATCACGGCTAGTAGCCATTGATAGCCCTGTCCATGAATTTGTCTAATCTTCTTTTAAAGCCATCCAAGCTGGTGGCCATTACTGCATCTTGTGGGAGCAAATTCCATAGTTTAACTATGCGCTGAGTAAAGAAGTACTTCCTTTTGTCTGTCCTGAATCTTCCAACATTCAGCTTCTTTGAATGTCCACGAGTTCTAGTATTATGAGAGAGGGAGAAGAACTTTTCTCTATCCACTTTCTCAATGCCATGCATAATTTTATACACTTCTATCATGTCTCCTCTGCCCCGCCTTTTCTCTAAACTAAAAAGCCCCAAATGCTGTAACCTTTCCTCGTAAGGGAGTCGCTCCATCCCCTTGATCATTCTGGTTGCCCTCTTCTGAACCTTTTCCAACTCTATAATATCCTTTTTGAGATGAGGCGACCAGAACTGTACACAGTATTCCAAATGCGGCCGCACCATAGATTTATACAACGGCATTATGATATCGGCTGTTTTATTTTCAATACCTTTCCTAATTATCGCTAGCATGGAATTTGCCTTTTTCACAGCTGCCGCACACTGGGTCGACATTTTAATCGTGCTGTCCACTACAACCCCGAGGTCTCTCTCCTGGTCGGTCACCGCCAGTTCAGACCCCATGAGCGTATATGTGAAATTAAGATTTTTTGCTCCAATATGCATAATTTTACACTTGTTTATATTGAATTGCATTTGCCATTTTTCCGCCCATTCACTCAGTTTGGAGAGGTCTTTTTGGAGCTCTTCACAATCCCTTTTTGTTTTAACAACCCTGAACAATTTAGTGTCGTCAGCAAACTTGGCCACTTCACTGCTCACTCCTAATTCTAGGTCATTAATGAACAAGTTGAAAAGTACAGGTCCCAATACCGATCCTTGAGGGACTCCACTTTCTACTGCCCTCCATTGGGAGAACTGTCCGTTTATTCCTACTCTCTGCTTTCTGCTTCTTAACCAATTCCTTATCCACAAGAGGACCTCTCCTCTTATTCCATGACTGCTAATTAAACCTTGTTACAAAAGAGGGAGATGGCCGGAATGAAGCCTTTCTCATTTTTACAGTTAAAAATGAGGACAAGCCAATATTGTGTGACCCCAGTGGTTTTTCCTTTTCTGTCCTGCTATGAAACATAATTTATCAAAGCCACAAGTTTCTCATATCAATTACTGCAAATAGAAACATACAACCTTTACATGACACTTTGACCCTGGCTTGTTGAAGGTGACGCCTAGTAAAAGCAAATAAAAGTGAATGTAGAACAGCCTTATTCTGTATCCATATCCTGGCAAACTCCAAAGAGGGGCAAATGTTCACCTCAGTGCTAGTGGGTAGTAGAGGGTTTCCTTGACCCTTTACCTCCCAATGTGTGGTATGTTGGGGAGAGCTGTATGGGTAAGTCATGCATGCTTGATGTTAAAGAAAAGCCTGTTCTGTGCCTAATACATTGGAGAAATTGTTCAAGATCAGTTCATGCATGTGAAAATATGACCTCTGTGTTACTGGCAAGGTCAGCAAGACCCGTGGTGTTCTGCAGAATGAAGGCAGGTCGCTGGAGTTACAGCTGCCTGGGGGCAGATTTGACTTGCACACCTAATTTTCTAAAATTTAGAAAAACAAACATGCACAGCAGAGAATGGGTTAAAACGAGTTCTTTTTCAGCCAGTGGTTGCTTCCTACTTTTTTGTGTGTATTTAGGAATACTTTAAGCTTCCGATTCTTAATTGCTATTCAGATTATTTTAATGTTAATTTAATATATCCATTTCCCCCCATACCCCGTTTACATAATTTTATAGATGGGTGCCTAGAGACCAGCAATTTATATTCCCATTATATATTTATTTTTCTGATCTGTTGTTTGCTTTTTTTAAAAAAAAACTGCCATCCCATTCTAATCTATTATCTGCTTCAATGTAGCCTCATTTCACCAATGTTTCATACTATCTAAACGAATCTAAAAGGTATTTTAAATGACATCGAGATAACAGTACTCTTCTAACATTTAAAGTGTTCCAGCATTGTATTATTTTATTTATTTATTTATTATTTGATTTATATTCCGCCCTTCCTCCCAGCAGGAGCCCAGGGCGGCAATACAGCGTTGTGTGCTGTGTGCTAGGCCTGCCACAAAGGGTATCTCCTGTCGATGCAGAGGGACGTGGCTGAATTCTGGAGACACACAAGGGGATTTTTGGGGTCTGCTTCATTGAGCATGTGTTTGGAGTCCATTTCATCTCCAGTTCTATGATCTCATGAGATAACACTGTACTGTTGTTAATAACGAAGGCAAATCTCCAAACAAATTTTCTTGACACTTGGCAACCGTTGTTGCAGTTCCACAGAACTCATAAAACCTCCCCCATATCCACTGAAGTGTAATCGGTTCTAATATATCACAAGATGGGAATAAGTTCTTGGACTGGGGGGGAAAGCATGAGTTCAGCCGTAGGGTGTATTGGTTTTCTTCAACAGGTTTTTATGCACAGAGTTCAAGGGGAAGTGCTACAGCCTTTCTTCCTCCAAATCATCTGTGCATGCCAGGGGACTGGGAGAGGGAATTGGAGGTCGCATGTCATGCTGACCTTGGGAGCAGGCAGATGTTTCCAGCCTCAGTGTGATGTAAGAACATAGCTGAGTTCTTTGCAACAAACTCAGGGACAAGGTGCTGGGTTCAAACTTTCCAATAAGTCCTACTTAACACCTGATCCTTGTGTGGGTGTTAGCTCCTCATGCAAGTAACATTGTGCTAGAGTGGAGCAGGCTCATGCCCCATCCAGTCCCTTCCACCCATGCACTAGGGTGAGGTTTGGAGCTTGCTATATGCGTGTAGACTTCTCCTGTAATGTAGAATCCCAATTGTTCATCATACATCATGGACGGAGCCCATATGTATAGCAGAGTATCATGTTTCCTTCTTCAGATCTTCCCCCAATGTGTGGATGGCAAATGACTTGCGTGAGGGGATAATACCCAAATAATGATCTTATCCCAGATGTGTACAGACAGGTTGCTGCTGTACAGTAGTGGAGAAACACATTTTGCGCATGCTCTGCTGACTCCTATTCCTCTCACAGAGATACAATTGCCAAAGTGGTATAATAATCAATCCCTTTTCCCAGGGAACTCTGGGGATTGTAGCTGTGTAAGGAGAATAGCAGTCTCCTAACAACTCTCAGCACCCTTCACAAACTACACTTCCCAGAATTCATTAGGGTGAGCCATGACTGTTTAAAGTGGATTAATAGTGGAATAAATGTATGTTATGAATGTGGTCCTAATGTGGACTGTGTAATTATTTTCTACTGCTTTTTCCCTACTTTATTGTATTTATTTACATTATTTTCCTACTTATTTTATCTTAACTTTAATATCTATTAATTGATGCATTAAGGTTTGTCATTTTAATCCACTTTGAGTATTTTCCCATGGAAAGGTAGGGCATATTTTAATTAATAGATAAATATGATATGAAATAATGAATACAATTGGTAGTCTCATTTCATACTTTTGTTCATGTTTTGGTCCCTTAGTTTTTAATATTTTTGTTCAAATGTTAATTACATTTAAATCTAGCTTAACTGAGGTGGTTCAGCCCAGTGGAGTCTGGTCCATTCGGGCAAGTGGGGCACTGCCCATCCTAAACTCCCAATTCCCTCCAAAGCTCAGTCCATTCATATTCAATATATTTCCTCTCATTTTGAGACACTCTGGACTTGTTTCTGTCCATCTCCCGTATTGGGGTGCAATCCAACTTGCATTTATGCCAGGCTGAGGGGATTTGGATGCGGCTGATCTCCAGCTGAGCCAGCTGGATCCTGGCTCAGCCGGGCTGTGCCAGCTTAAATCCCTCAACCCAGCTCAGCCAGGGTGCAGCCAGGGTGCAGCCAGGCCAGCCTGCTCAGCTTGGACCCAGCTAGCTCAGCTGACACTGGCACAACTGGAGTGTGTGAGGGGCATGTCTGGGGAGGGCTGAGATGAGAGGACTTAGGCCACATCCAGCTTGTGTTTGGAGCACTCCTGCAGGTAATTCAGGCAAAAATTATGCTGGGAAAAAGGTCAGCCTAAGAAAATAACTGCAATAGAAGTCAAATGGTTGAGCAGACTTATACTTTCTGGTCCCTGTGCACAGCTCCCAGCTGAGCCGGCATTTAGCCAACCCAGGGGCTTCTGAACGGCAATTGGATGTGGCAGAACTTTACGCCAGCTTCTCTTGCTCCAGCACAACTTAAGCCGGCCTGAGTTGGATTGCTGTGTTGGTCAAACATCTCTGGACAGCACAGCCAATCAAACATTCCTATGGTCCCACCCCTGGGGTAAAAAAAAGTTTTAAAATAACAAATTCTAGTAGGTGTTGCTTTTGGAGGGTAGAGGACCACTTTGAACCTCCATTTTGATTTCATTTCCCTTTGAGTAAACACTAGCTAATCAGGAGTCCCTCAGAAATGCATTGAATTTCCATAGTATTTGAGCAGAATTATGAATGCCCTCCTCAGTAAACCACAGGCATGCTTTTGCAATTTGCTTGTTGCTTTTCGTTGTGGCTAAGTGTTATTCCCTCCATTTATATCTCTGTGAGTTCAGCAATATATCTCTGTGAGTTCATTGTTCAACTTCTGGGTTCATTGCTGCCATATATACAGATTATATATGTATATAGTTATAAAAACATTTCAGTGAGAGGACTGTTTGGCCGGCATGGGGGTGGGAGTGGAAATTGGTTTCTTTGTGGGTGGAACTGTGCCCATTTTGTTGTCTGATGGATGGAGGGAGAGGAGATTCTTGGTGATGAACTGCCCCCCCCCCCAGTGTTTGGCTGGCATCATGGGAGGGGAAAAAATCTGGTTTCTTCTTGGTTTGAATAGGACCTTTTCAAACTTATTTTTATTTATCTAAAGTATCTGATAATTTGGTGTAGACTTATGCAACAGGGTTGACAGGTCAGTAGCATCCCAAATCCTGAGATTTCAGGGTTGGGCCCTAGTGATGTCACAGGGCAGGCCCTAGTGATATCTTTAAGCATGATACATTAAGCATTACCCACAGTTGCTTGGACCATACCATTCAAACGAACAAAAATAATAATTCTCTGATTGGAAATTAAGATAGAAATCTTAGTTAAAAGAGGGTGTTCCCAGGTCCAGCTGAAGTGATGGGATCATTCCAGCTTATGGAACCTTGATAGGAAACATTTTATCTAGCCTACTTGCTTCTGAGAAGGGTTTAAGTGTCCTCACGCCAGGCCAGTCACCAGAAGGCCATTGTAGGAAGAAAGCCTAGTGTTGTGGAGATGTTAGATAGGAGCACACAGGAGTAAAGATGGATGCCCCTGAAGGCTGCAATTCTAAACACACTTACTAAGGGACTAAGCCCCATGGACCACAATAGGACTCACTTCTGAGTAGATATTGTTAGGATTGAGCTGTTGGTAAAGCTTGACTAGGGATCCTCTGCAAAGATATCAATATCAAAGCAGGGTTGGCAATCCCCTGCCTGGAATGTCCTGTCCCTTGCTTTTAATGTGGCTGCTCCAAACCTCTTTACAGTCTTGACCCTTCACTGCAGAGAGAGGTTTGACAAATGAGTAAGAAGATTCTCTACCCTTTCCTGCCTATCCTGTGGGTGGCTTTAAACTCACTTTAACAACCAACCCAATTCCAGTGAATAATAATTGACAGAGAAAACACACATGGTTTGGTCTACTTTCACAGGCAGCAGCTTGAGAACAGCAATTGCAGCTACACTTCCCAGTATGTGAATTCTCTTTTACCACTATTGGGCAAGAAACAAACCATCATGCAAATAACAAGGTGCATCATCAGTGGGTTAAGGAGGTTGAGCTGAGTGCATGGAACCACTATTGTTGCTTCTGTGAATGTAAGGGAGTGAGGTCAGAGGTAAATGAAATGTAAATAGAAATAAGGGGAAAAAACAGTGATGATTTCTTCAGTGCAATACAATACCAACCGCAACAAGATTCCTATGAGTAAGGCAGAAACCTCAGCCTCCCACAGCCAGTCAGGGTTCCTAAAGAAAATCCAAAACTAAAAGAATCCTTGAAGTCAGTCAGCCAACAAATCCCAATGCAGCATAACTTGATCCAGAGACTGCAGGTAGTGCAGAATGCTGTGGCACAATTGCTGACATGAGTGAGGCCCTGACAGCACATCTGCTCTGACATCTGCATTGGTTGCTGATTTGATGCCAGGACAAGTTCAAGGTGTGCTTTCCACGTTATGGGTGCCGTATGACACCTGTGCTTCTCTTGTAAGAAATCGATCCTGTAGTGTGGCAGGACAAAAGCGTATGCCCTACCACTGAACTACAACCCTTTCCCTGTTTAAAAAATATCTTCTAAAATTGATTTTTACAGTTCACTAATGAATGCACAGCATACCTGGAGCAAATCCACACCATGCATTTACAGCACATTCAACACACATTTGAAGCACATGAATCCCACCACAGAATCATGGGAACTGTAGTTTGTTAGGGGTGGTGGGAACTATAACTGTGAGGGGGAAACTACACTTCCCAGGATTCTTTGGGGGAAGTCATGCACTTTAAATGCAAGTTGGATGTACTTTAAATGTAATATGTGGATCTGCATTACTTCACAAGCTTTGCCTGCATATGTGTGAGTGTATGTTATGCACCTTCAAATCGATTACGATTTATGGCGACCCGATGAATCAGTGACCTCCAGTAACATCTGTTGTAAACCACCCTCTTCAGATCTTGTACGTTCAGGCGTGTGGCTTCCTTTATGGAATCAATCCATCTCTTGTTTGGCCTTCCTCTTTTCTATTTCCTGTTTTTCCCAGCATTATTATCTTTTCTAATGAATCATGTCTTCTCATTATGTGTCCAAAGTATGATAACCTCAGCTTCATCATTTTAGCTTCTAGTGATAGTTCTGGTTTAATTTGTTCTAACATCCAATTATTTGTCTTTTTTGCAGTCCATGGTATGCACAAAGCTTTCCTCCAACACCACATTTCAAATGAGTTGATTTTTCTCTTATCCACTTTTTTCACTGTCCAGCTTTCACATCCATACATAGAGATCGGGAATACCATGGACTGAATGATCCTGACTTTGGTGTTCAGTAGAGATGTGAAGGCCCGGAAAAACCCAGAAAAATTCAGAAAAAAACTGGTTTTTCTGTTTTTCCCCAAAGCCTTTTTTGGTTTTTTTTCTGAAAAACTAAAAAAATTGGAAAAAATGAAGAAAAACTGGATTATGGAATGTTTTGTTTTAGCATGATGAATAAAATGTTTCATTGAATCTTGGCCCCGCCCTTTTTCTCAGTTCTTTTTATGGGGATGGATGCTTTATGTCTGCTTGACATGGTGGAGAATTAGCGGGGACATAAATAATTTTCTTTGTTATTAATGTTGATGGTTTCTTCTGGTTTTTTTTAAATTGTTTTTTGCCTGCTCCTCATAAACTGGCAAAACGAAAGAGGTTCCTTACAGTTCAGGTGTTCCTTACAGTTTGGGATCTTGTAGATCCATTTGTTACCAAAAACGGACAAAATTTAAAAAGTGAATTCAATTTGTAATGATTGTTTGAATAATATGTACTTTTAATATACCAAATGTGATAATTTTATGCCAAACCAACTTGTACATAATTACATTTACGTTCCTGAAGTAACAGTGACTTTCAATCTGTAAAAAAGTGCTAATACTGCATTTTTCAATTTTTCTAAAAATATCTGTTTTTTTCTGAAAAAAACTGAAAAAAACAATTTTTAACATGGCTTCCAAATTTTGGGAAATTTTACATCTCTAGTGTTCAGTGATACATCTTTGTATTTGAGGACCTTTTCTAGTTCTCTCATAGCTACCCTCCTAGCCTTCTTCTGATTTCTTGACTGTTGTCTCCATTTGGTTAATGACTGTGCCAAGGTATTGATAATCCTTGACAAGTTCAATGTCCTCATTATCAGCTTTGAAGTTACATAAATCTTCTCTCATCATTACTTTATTCTTTTTGACTTTCAGCTGTAGTCCTGCTGTTGTGCTTTCCTCTTTAACTTTCATCAGCATTTGTTTCAGATCATTACTGGTTTCTGCTAGTAGTATGGTATCATCTGCATATCTTAAATTATTGATATTTCTCCCTCCAATTTTCACACCTTCATCTTGGTCCAGTCCCGCTTTCCGTATGATATGTTCTGCATACAGATTAAACAAATAGGGTGATAACATACACCCCTGTCTCACACCCTTTCCGATTGGGAGCCAATCGGTTTCTACATATTCAAAGCAATAGTTCAATAATTATTGCATTTTCTGGGGTTCCCTTTGGAATTGGAATGTATATTGAACGCTTCCAGTCTGTGGGCCATTGTTCTATTTTCTATATTTGTTGACAAATGTTTGTCAAAATTTGGACAGATTCCGTCTCAGTAACTTGTAGCAACTCTATTGGTATGCCATCTGTTCCTGGTGATTTGTTTCTTCCAAGTATTTTAAGAGCAGCTTTCAACTCACATTCTAAAATTTCTGGTTCTTCTTCATATGGTTGCTCCATGAATGAATCTGTCATCTTTGCATTTCTTCAGTGTGCTGCTTCCATCTTCCTTTTATTTTACCTCGGTCAGTCAGTGTGTTCCGCTGTTGATTAGTCAACATCTCTACTCTTGGTTTGAATTTCCCTTTGATTTCTCTAATCTTTTGGAATAGGGCTCTTGTTCTGCCTTTTTCATTATCCTCTTCTATTATTGTAGTCGTTGTCTTTGTCCCTATGTACTAGTCACTGTATTATTGCATTGTTTCTATCTCCTTTTGCTTTTGCTTTCCTTCTCTCTTTAACCATTTGAAGAGTTTCTTCAGTCATCCATTGAGGTCTTTCTCTCTTTTTAACTAGAGGTATTGTCTTTTTGCATTCTTCCTTGATAATGTCTCTGACTTCACTCCATAGTTCTTTGGGTTGTCTGTCAGCTAGGTTTAAAGCCTCAGATCTTTTTGGATAAAGATCCTTATTTGATCTTTATATTCTTCTGGGATGTTAGTTAAATTCTATTTTGGCATTATGATTTCTTTGTTGTTCTTCTTTAGCTTTACTCTGATTTTCGATACAACCAGTTCATGATCTGTACTGCAGTCTGCTCCTGGTCTTGTTTTTCAGAAAGTATGGAGCGTCTCCATCTTCTGCTACCAATTATATAATCAATTTGATTCCTATATTGACCATTTGGTGATGTCCATGTGTACTGTCATCTTTTTGGATGTTCAAAAAATGTGTTTGCCAGAAACAAATTACTGGCTCCACAGAATTCAATACGTCTTTCTCCTGCTTCATTTCTGTCTCCTAAGCCCCATTTCCCCACAATTCCTAGTTCTTCTCTGTTCCCTACTTTTGCATTCCTGTCCCCTATGATTATCAGCACATCTTGTTTTGGTGTATGATCAATTTCTTCCTGTACTTTTGCATAAAATCTCTCCAATTCCTCTTCTTCTGTGTTTGCTGTTGGAGCCTACATTTGGATGATGGTTAAGTTGATAGGTTTCTTGTTAAGTCTCATAGATGTCACTTGCTCAGTCCTTGTGTTATAGCTCCAAATTGCTTTTGTTGCATCACTTCTCACTATTAGAGCAGCTCCATTTCTTCTTAATTTCTCATTTCCTGAATAAAATATCTTGTAGTTGCCTGATTGAAAGTGTCCCATTCCCACCCATTTTAATTCACTCATGCCAAGTATTGTAATGTTGATATGTTCCTGTTTCATGCTTCTCACATTCCATGTTCCAGTTGTATATGTTGTACAACTCCGGACTCTCCTTTCGCATCTTGCTCTTCAGCCTCTGGGCTTCCTTTTGGCTTTGACCCAAAGGCATCATTAGTCACAGCGCTACTTGTCCTTGTCTGTTGTTCTTCCCCAGTAACTCAATTAGTTCCATCTGACCTGGGGGTCTCATTTTCCAGCACTATCTCATGTTGCATTTTGGATAGTCTGTTCATAGTGTTTTCATGGTAAAAGGTATTCAGATGTGGTTTACCATTGCCTTCCTCTGAGTCTGGATGCATCTTAGTCTGGTGTGTCAGCTTTGACCATTCCGCCTTGGTGCCCCTTCTAGGAGTTTAGCCTCTTGGTCTAGACTCCTGACGGCAATGCTCTCAACTTCTTTGTTACTCTCAAACCCCTTCACCATGTTAAGGTGTGCATCATCTAGGGGGTTGCTTGCATATACATTATATTAATTAATTTTTAAAAGTGGAAATCAGCTGCAAAGTTTACTGGGTGACCATGGGCTACTGTCAGCCTAATGTGCCCCTCAGGGTGAAAACAACAGAGGGGGACCATGACCACCCCAAGGAAGAAGGGCATATTTTAAAAGTAACAGAAATAATAACATGCAACCATAGTGTAAAATCAGATACTTATGAGGACATAGTATGAATAAATATTTATATAAGTATGACTATCTAAGATGTTTATTATTTACACAACCTGTAAAGATATTTATAGTGCAGTCCTACGTTTGTTTACTCAGAAGCAAGTCCCAATTTATTCAATAGGGCTTACAGGGAAGTGTACACAGGACAGCCATCTCAAGTGATAATGAACTTCACTCATCCAACCCAGACTTCAGAATCTTGCCACTTTAAGCTGTTTTGCAACTGTTTTATATTTGTTTTTTAGAGTTTTAAATGGATTTATTTCTTCTTGTGAGCTGCCTTGATTTCCAATTGACAACCCTACTTCAGAGGGTTATTGGAAAGACTCCATAAATGCACACACTGGAGATGTAAAAATACATACCCCCATATAATAATTTATTGTCATTGCAGAACTTTTTTTTTAAAGTCAGTATTGGTTTCCTACCAAATAAAAGCAGTGACACTTAAGTAAGCATTGCCTAATTGCTTAAAAAATAAGATTGGAGGGGAAAAGATTTACAACACAAACACAATCCTTTGCTATGTTCACTCAAAAGTTGCATTTATTTATTTTTATTTTGTTCGATTTATATACTGCCCACAGCCCGAGGGCTCTCAGGGCGGTGCACAACATGGATAAAATACAATAAAATTACAAAAACAGTAAAGTATACATTATTAAGCAAGTAAACAACCTGATATACATTAAAAGCACAAATAGATTTAAAATGCCTGGGAGAATAAAAAGGTTTTAACCTGGCGCTGAAAAGATAAAAGTGTAGGCGCCAGGCGCACCTCATCGGTGTCATCAGCACCGTTCTAAGACCTTGCCCAGGAATGGAACATTCGCTACCGGTCTATAGTTGTTCAAATTATCTGGGTCCAGGGAAGGTTTCTTCAGGAGTGGTCTCACTACTGCCTCTTTTAAGCAACTAGGGACATTGAGTTTCAGCACAATCTTAACCATATCTAATCAAAAGTAAGTCTTACTGAATTCAGTGGGATTTACTCCAGGTATGTGGGGATTAGCATTGCAGTTTTACTCCCAGAAAAGTGAGTATACAATTAAAGCTTCAGACTGGGAAGGTTTTCAAAACAGGCTATGAAATAGACAAATAAATTGCCCTCTTCAACAGCCCAGGAAAATTTAAACTTGACTCCTTATAATTAGAAAAGGATAACACATTGTTATGGCATCTTAACTTGCATGTACCGTTTTTCAAAATTTGTTAAAAATCATTTGAAAAAATTATTTGAAAGATAAAATGCGTCTATTTTTGCAAGTAATTTTTTTAAAAAACCTTGCATGTACACTTTTATTAGAACTGATTTTTTTTACTATGCGTGCCGATCAAGATCCTGCTGCAATCTTGTTCTAGATCTCCTGCTTGATTACTGTGCAGTATATACACACAGAGAAAAAAGCACTCTTGCTACTGCTGAAAGCTATAAACTTATTCAACTTGTGATGCGCAGATAAGCAGGAAAAGGAAGCTATTTTCAGGACTAAGAATAGGTTCTAGCTATTGCCTGGAGGTCAACAAATCCCTAACTTCCCTTATTGGCTAAAAACCTGAAAGGGCAGGGATTTGAGCAGCCGGCTGTTAGCTCATTTGACAGAAGTTGTGGAGGTGGGGGTGACATTTTGGTGTATATCTCTTGAACCAGACCATCTAGGAACTTAATTTTTAAAATGAAAGCTAAGAATCCAGAGATTGCGCCAACTCACCTGGAGACCTGAGAGTGCCACCAAAAAACAGAATCTCCTGATGAAAACTGGAGACCTGGCAGCCCTATTATGCAAGATAATTAAATGCTACTGCAGATAGGAACTTCTTATAATTATTTTAATTAAAACAAAAAGCTTAGCAGTTCTTTGAAGAGGACCGTATGTTTATTTTCCAGGACTGGGTGTTTCATGATTGTAGGTTGGGGAGAGAGATCAGGAGAGCAGTTGGTAATACAGACATCCTAGCATTGGCAATCCAATTAACAAGGCATGTGTGGGATTGTTGCACACTACCAGCCCTAATTTCAGTTTGAGTGGGGAGACTGGGGTTGCCTGGGGTTGCCAGGTATCCAGTTTTCTCCCGGAGACTCTGGATTTTTTAGATGCTCTCCAGGTCTCCGGGTGAATCATCTTAATCTCTGGACTCTCAGCTTTCTTAAAAAAAAAAAAAAAGTTTCTAGGTGGTCTGGTTCACGAGATATACACCAAAATGTTAGCTGTCCCCCTGCAACTTCAGTTAAATGAGCTCGTAGCTGGCTGCTCTTATCCCGCCCTTTCAGGTTTGTAGCCAGTAAGTGAAGTCAGGGTTGTGATTGACAAGGCAGTAACTAGAGCCCTTTGCAAGTCAGAAAACTTGTTTTTTCCTGCTCTTGTGCAAATCCCATCAATTGAGTAAGTATATAGCTTTCAGTCTTTTTATCTCTTGTGTGCAGGAGTCAAACAAGTTTAAATTTTCCTGGGCTGTTGAAGAGGGCAGTATTTTGAAAACGCTCCCAATCTGAAACTTTAATCCAATACTTGCTTTTCTGGGAGTAAAGCTGCAATGCTAATCCCACATACCCAGACTAAACCTCATTGAATTCAGTAGGACTTACTTTTGAATAGACATGGTTAGGATTGTGCTGTAAATTAATGGGACTTTTGAGTGAACATAGCAAAGAATTGTGTTTGTGTTGAAAATCTTTCTCCAATCCTATTATTTAAAGCAATTAGGCAGGGCAGAACTTACCTGGGTATCACTGCTTTTATTATGTAGGAAACTAATACTGATTTTTTTAATGCTCTGCAATGACCAACTAGTTTTGACAATAAACTATTGTATGGGGCGTATGTTTTTTTATATCTCTAGTGTGTGTGTAGGTATGGAGTCTTTCCAACCAGGGCTGTGGAGTCGTAAGCAATTTTGGGTGGAGTCAGAGTCGGAGTCGGTAGAAATGTACCAACTCCGGCTTCAAAATAAAATTAATATTTTAATAATGTTAATATTAAATATTAATTTATTAATATTAATAAATTAATATACATTTGCCATTTATGAAGGAGTCAAAGTCGGAGTTGGACAGTAGAAAAATAGAGGAGTCAGAGTCTAAGGCTGACGTACCGACTCCACAGCCCTGTTTCCAACAACCTTGTGTGGTGGTAGGGTTGCAGACTGGAAACTAAGGTAGCTCACAGTAAGAAATAAATCCCTTTAAAATCCACTAACCATAAAAACAAGTATAAACAGTTGCAAAAGCTTAAAGTGAAATTATTCTGAATTTTGGGTTGGGTGAGTGAAGTTCCGTGCACGCTTCCCTGTTTGAGTAAGCCCCACTGAATACATTGGGACTTGCTTCTGAGTAAACAAACGTAGGCTTGCACTATAAATATCTTTACAGGTTGTGTAAATAATAAACATCTTAGATAGTCATGCTTAAATATTTCTTCATCCTGTGTCCCAATAAGTATCTGATTTCACGCTATAGTTGTACAGTATTACTTCCTCTACATTTTCAGTGCGCCCTTCCCTGGGGTTATCGTTCCCCTCTGTTGTTTTCATTTTGAGGAACAGATTAGGTTGAGAGATGGTGAGTAGCCCATGGTCACCCAGTAAACTTTATAGTTCATTTCCATTAAAAAAATATTTAAGATGATTTACATGTAGGCAAAGTTTATTAAGTAGATCCACACAATACGTTTAAAGCACATCCAACCTGCATTTAATATTAATAATATTAATATTAATTAATAATTAATAATACATATATTTTTTTTAAACAAGGGAAGGGTTATAGCTCAATTGTACTGCATATGCTTTGCATGCAAAGGTCCAAAGCTTAATTTCTAGAAAAAACTATTGCCTTGAATCCTGGAGAGCCAATGCTAGTCCGTGTCATCAGTACTAGGCTACATGGTATGAAATGGCCTGAGTAGCTTTAAGGCAGAGTCCTTTGTTCCTAAAAATGGAAAGAGACCCAAGGGCCACAGTAACTGTAAAAAATCTCAAAGCAGTTTGCAGAATTTTTTAAAAAAAAAATTAAATTTTTTAAATTGTGTTTTAAATTGTTTTTTAAATTGTTTTTAAAAGAAGTGTTTTAAATTTGTATGTTTTTGATGTTTTTAGTTGCTGTAAACCGCCCAGAGAGCTTCGGCTATGGGGTGGTATACAAATACAATAAATAAAAATCAATCAATCAATCAATCAATAAAGAATTAAAACAATAAAATTATTGGTAAAAACAGTTGAAGACATGTATTTAAAACATTCAAAATAGAACAATGAGTTAAAAATAGATAACAGTGTAATAGCTTCTACATGCCTGGGTAGGCTTGCCTAAACAAAAATGTTTTAGCAGGTGCCAAAAACAGTACAATGAAGGCACCTGCTAATGTTAATAGTCAAGGGGTTCCAAATTGTAGGTGCTGCCACACTAAAGGACTGATTTCTTACAAGAGCAGAACAAGTACTATGTGGCACCAGTAACGTGGAAAGCACACCTTGAACTTGTCCTGGTAGCAAATCAGCAACCAGTGCAGATTTCAGAGCAGAGGTGTTATGTGCTGATAGGGTCTCAATCATTTCAGCAATCATGCCACAGTATTCTGCATTAACTATAGCCCCCGGGTCAGATTGTGCTGCATGGGGATTTTTGTGACCTTGACTGACTGGCTGCCAGGATTTTTTTAGTTTTGGTTTTTGGTTAGGAACCCTGATTGGTTGTGAGATGCTGAGTTTTTTGTCTTACTCCTAGGAATCTTGTTGTGGTTGGCATGGTATTGCATTTAGGAAATCATCCTAATCATTTAGGAAATCATTCCTTTTTCTAGTTTAGATTCTTTGTAGAAACGTTAGTAACACAGGAAAGAAGCAAAATAAGAAGAACACCAAGAAACATACAAAAATATAATTCTCTATATTTGGAGATTGCAGGTGTTGGCACCACTCACCATATGCTCAGAGGCACGTTACCAAATTCTTCCAAGCTACACAGAAAGTGGATTGGACTGTGAAAGACCAACCCAAATTGTCTTTGCATTTTGACCAATTTGTAGGGCAGTCCATTATGTCAGAGCGGAGGTCAGGTCTCCTGCTCCCCTGTTGCATTCACTATAGCTGCCCAATTTCCCTGCTTTTTAAAATTTGATAGAAATATCTGTGGGCTATAGGTATGTTCTTAAACCGCAAGGTTTTTTTTTTGCCTTTTAGTGAATTTCCCTGCTTTTTAATCTGGGAGGTAAGAAATGGGATCCTGTGCAAGTTTGCTGAGAATGGATTGATCATTTGCATGCTTGAGTTCAGTGGGATTTACTCCCCTGCAATCATGCTTAGGATAGGTGAAACTGACCACAGGGGATGGGGAGGGGAGGAGGAGGAGGGGGGAGGGGAGGAAACACAGAGGGAATGAATGGGATGGGAGCAGGCAGGAGGGGGAGGGGAGAAGGACAGGCTTGATCATTTGCATATTTATTGAATTCAGTGTGATTTAAATGTAAATGTACTGCCTTCAAGTCATGCTTAGGATAAGTAAAACTGACCGGGGGAGAGGGAGGGAGGGAGAGAGGGCTGGAGTGAGCAGGGGAGGAGGAAGAAAGAAGAGGGGAGGGGAGGAGGAAGGGAGAGGAGAGGGGAAGGAGGGGGAAAGCAGGTCTCATAATTTCCATGCTTATTGAGTTCAATGGGATTTACTCCTATGCAATCATGGTTAGGATAGGAAAAACTAACCATGGGGGAGGAGCTTATTGGGGGGCAAAGGAAGGGGGAGGGGAGGTTTGAACATTTGCATGCTTATAGAGCTCAGTGGTATTTACTTCCGTGCAATCATGCTTAAGATGGGTAAAACTGACCATGGGGAGGAGGAAGGGGAGGGGGAGGAGGGGGAAGGAGAACGAGAGGATTGGAAGGGGATGGGGATGGGTAGGGAGGGGCAAAGGAAGGGGGAGGGAAGGGGCAAGAGGGAGGGGATGGGAGGGAGGAGAAGGGAGGGTGGGTTTGATCAGTTGCATACTTTTTGAGTTCAGTGGATTTATTTCTGTTCAGTCATGTTTGAAAATGGAAGTGGACTGCCTTCAAGTCGATCCCGGCTTATGGTGACCCTATGAATAGGGTTTTCATGGCAAGCGGTATTCATAGGAGGTTTACCATTGCCTTTCTCTGAGGCTGAGAGGCAGTGACTGGCCCAAGGTCACCCAGTGAGCTTCGTGGCTGTGTGGGAATTCGAACCCTGGTCTCCCAGGTCGTAGTCCAACACTGACCCAGGGGAGGGGGAGGGGAAGGGGAGAAGATTGGTTTTTGTACGGTTTTGTTTTGAAATGAGCTTATGGGAAGCATCAGAATGGCATGGGGGGTATTTTCAATTTAACATGGCGGAATGTGAAAAATCCACGCTGGCTATATTATACAGCCACGCTCATGGCTGTATAATGCATCTAAAATCATTGTAAGAAGCTGAAGTTAGATTACTTTGTGTTCAGTTGGATAAGACTGTCCTATTTGTATTAATTTGTGATCGAAGTTTTCACGTAGCAATTTTATAAAGTAAGGTATCCTTTGGTAATGTCTATGCTGAGGAAATGCTACTACACATGCTATGCATGACTTGCATTGGAAGACATTGTTGTTGCCTGGAGCAATGGGAATTTAGTCTTGGTTTGCCCATGATATGAAGAGTGTGGCAACAGCTTCAAACACAGGCACTGCAGTTCTTAGGAGAGGAAAAGCTGCATGTATTTTAAAATTATTTTTTCATTGCCACCAGCAGCATAGTTTTGACAAGTGAAGCAAGGTAAACAATCATCCTGTTTTCTTTCAGCTTCTTTGTTTTTTGGTAACTTCCTCACTGATTGACTGCTAGGGGACTGTAAGCTTCAAGTGAGTGAAAGAAAATGAGGTTGTTGGGAGAGCTGAAAGACACCAAGTGCTATTCTGTATGGGTGAGCCATTGTCATCATGCCCCGAAAGCCACACTTCAGGCTGAACAATGTGACTGTAACCTTGTTGGTAAAAAGCAGGCAGGCCCCTCTTCCCACCCCTGCCCCAGGTACAGATAATCCTCCATGTTCAGGCCTGTGAGAGGAAGCAGGGAGTGTCTCAAGCACCTTTGCGGCCAGTCTCCTGGTGTCAAGTCTCACTGAATCAGTACAAGTTGTCTGTAGTATTTGCCTTTGGTCTCTCTTGGCAAAAAGAAACTAGGACAAATATGACCCTGTGGAGAGGCTGAACTCTAGGGGCAGCCACGTTATCCTATTTTACATCTGTGGCATAGCCTTGGAGTGGTTCCCATTAGTGCAGACATGTGAAAAAAGAATAGATTTACACAGTGGTTCTTTTCTCAGGTGCATTATGCCAGGAGTTATGATTGCATTGCTAGATAGTTCCGTGATGTGGGATGGTTTAAGTGCAAAGTTGCATTGGTGACTTTTCCATTATTCAACACTTCTTACATATTGAAATCATTTGGAAGAGCCATTTTTTGGAAGAAAATGTTTAGGTTTTGTTCCTTTTTTTCTCATCATGCTTGTTATGTTTAACAGCTGTTTGGCATGCAGAAATGAAGCAGGTAAACTATGTCCTGGTATGGTGGAAACTGCTGGATTTCTGTATGGTGGGCTGCTGTTGAAAACACACTACCATGCACATTTTTTTAAAACAAGTTGGCAACCCTTAACGTTTTATATGGCAGCAACTTCTTACTCTGGCACTCTGTGGAAATAAATTGCAGATAGAAATTACGAGGTCAATAAATTGCCTTTATATGTACTTGAGATGCTCTTTACTATTTATCCAAACCACAATTCAATTTGAATATAAGCAGTACCTAATGAATTTCCCCCCAGTTGTGCTTTTTGACTCATTATTATTAAGCTGTTATCTCTGACAAAACTGAATTATGAAAGAGTACAACTGGCTACCTATTAGCTACTAAATTAAAGTTCTAGTTTTGGTGTACAAAGCCCTATACAGCTTGGGATCAGGATACCTGAAAGACCGTCTTATCCCTTATATACCTAGTCAATCACTGAACTCTGCAGGTGGGGACCTCCTGCAGATTCCATCTTATCAGGAGGTCCCTTCCGCAAAACATAGGAAGCTGACCTTTAGTGTAGTGGCATCAACCCTTTGGAATTTCCTCCCCTTAAATATTAGACAGGCGCCATCTCTATTATCTTTTTGGCGCCTACAAACCTTTAAGTAGAGCCCTTATCCCAGTCTGTGTCTGTGATGGCATTGCTTTTTAATATGCTTTAAACCTTTTTTAAAAAGATATTTTTAAAGCTTTTTAAAAAAATGTTTTTAAAGATGTTTTGTTTTAATATATTTTAAAGTCTGTTTTTATGATGTTTTAGCGTGTTTTTAGTGCTTTTGTTTGCCGCCCTGGGCTCCTGCTGGGCGGAAGGGCGGGATATAAATCAAACAAACAAATAAAAAAATAGTTCCTATATGACATTTTTATATTGTTTTATATTGTCTTATATTGTTAGTCAAGAAGACTAAAGTAATGACAACAGAAGATTTATGTAACTTTAAAGTTGACAATGAGGACATTGAACTTGGCAAGGATTATCAATAACTTGGCACAGTCATTAACTGAAATGGAGACAATAGTCAAGAAATCAGAAGAAGGCTAGGACTGGGGAGGGCAACTGTGAGAGAACTAGAAAAGGTCCTCAAATGCAAAGATGTATCACTGAACACTAAAGTCAGGATCATTCAGACCATGTTATTTCCAATCTCTGTATGGATGTGAAAGTTGGACAGTGAAAAAAGCGGATAAGAAAAAAATCAACTCATTTGAAATGTGTTGGAGAAGAGCTGTGTGCATACCATGGACTGTGAAAAAGACAACTGAGTGTTAGAAGAAATCAAACCAGAACTATCACTAGAAGCTAAAATGATGAAACTGAGGTTATCATACTTTGGACACATCATGAGAAGACCTGATTCATTAGAAAAGACAATAATGCTGGGAAAAAACAGAAGGGAGTAGAAAAAGAGGAAGGCCAAACAAGAGATGGATTGATTCCGTAAAAGAAGCCACAGACCTGAACTTACAAGGTCTGAACAGGGTGGTTCATGACAGATGCTCTTGGAGGTCGCTGATTCATAGAGTTGCCATAAATTGTAATCGACTTGAAGGCACATAACAACAACAACAACAAATATTGTTTGGCTAGTTGTAAGGGCCAGGGTGCATGTTAAAAGCATTTTTATATATCCTACATTACTATTTTAAATTATCCACTTTAGTATGTGTTGTGTAAGGATATTCCATATTGGAAGGCAGTGATACACTTGGCCCTTTAGCGTCTGATTAAAGTGGTGTGCGGCATTCTTTTATTAGGCACTGCATATAAGCTTCTCTTGGCAGAAGTAAAAGTTTTTTTATTTTCCATTAAATTAATTGATTTTTTTTTAAATATGAGTTTTCCATAGTTTGCTGAACTCAGTTAAAGGTTTTTCTTAAACTTTTCAAGGTTTTTTTTTTTAATTTAGTGGTTAGCTGTAACCAATGAGCATGGATAAAAATGAACAAAATCTGCATAGTTTTCTAATGGTGGTTTTAATCTTTTTGTGTAGACAACAGTTTATCTGAGAAACCTTAGTGAGAAAGGTATCAAGTTACTAGTCATAATTCCTGTATCTTAGAGGAATAGAATATTATGAAGGATGGCACATATGAAAATTTGTCGAATGCCAGAATGTGATCTGTATAACTCCCATTGTGGCCAGTGGTGAGGGATAGGGTGGGGTGGGGTAAATATAACACATTTCCATAACAGAAAGTTTGCATAAAGTTTAATCATAATTTACTACTCATGCCATTTTTACTCAAGCATTTTGTCTCATACAAAAGAACTAATAAGAGTTTCATAAATTAATTTGCTATTAATAGTAAATTAAGGATTGTTAAATTCATCACATATCATAAAATTGAACATTGCTGAAAACAATTATTAATTTATTAATTAATTAGATTTATATTCTACCCTTCCTCCCAGTATTTCAGGAAAAGCCACACTGGCTAAAGTGAGGTGTTTCCTCTCCCCCTTATGTTTGTTCTTATTGTGATCAAACTCTTCCCTCCTTTCCTTTTTCAGTGTATTTTTAAGTGTGTGTGTGTTTGAATCTGAGCTGCGAGGATAAGTTCAAGTGGCTCCATCTCATGTGCAGCCTGAACGTCTGTATATTTACTCAGAAATAAGTCCAGTTTTGTTCATTGGGGCTTACTCCTAGGTAAGGACTGCAGCCTTAGGCATAGAAGCAGATTTCCAATATACTGTCCTGCATTACTCAAATTTGTCTCATAACCAGGGAGGAATTGGGAGCGCTACCCCAGGTACAAGCATGTAAGGCATTGCGATACTGACCATGTATGATTACTGACGATCCCTGTTTGTTTAATCCTAGAGGGCAAAGTGATATTGTGCCATATAGTTTTTTTGTACTAGGAACACACCTGAATGTACCGTTTGCCCTTTGGTAATAACTTTTGACCCAGGCTATGGTCTGAAGGTACATGAGGCCAGTACCCTGTTGAAGCTAAGCAGGGTCAGGTCTGGCCAGTGCCTGGATGGGAGACTGCCTGGGAACCATATGTAAACTGCCTTGGGTTTCTATCATGAAAAGAAGTGCGGGGTATAAATGTAATAAATATTTCTAGGAGCTAAAATGAATTGGCAACCAAGAAGAACATGGGCTAGGTTTGCTTGCACATCATGATAAGCCATGGTTTGTCTTAAACCATGGTTTAATTGTGAACATGCCTCTCCGCTGTCCCACATGTCACCCCACCCCTTTGTGGCTCAAACAAACCATTGTGTTTTATGAATCTGGAACATGGTTTGTTTATTTCAAACAAATCGCAAGCACTAAGGCAGAAATGCACAAACCAAAGTACGGGCTTATAAGACAAGACATCCTCTGGCTTGTTTGAGTCGTGTGAGAACTGCAAGGGGAGGAGAAGACATGTAAGGAACCATGCGGCAGGGGAAAGAACATTCATGATTAAATCATAGTTTAAGAAAAAATGTGGTTTATTGTGACATGAACTAGGGCAATGTCTCCCAAATATTCCTCTGCATCTCCCAGGTGTCCGTAGAAATTATTTTTCCATATAAATACTGTTTTAGGTTACGTCATACAGACATTTGATTTGGAGAAGCATATGTGACTTTTTCTTTAAAAGAACCTGCTTTCAGAAATATGTTTATCCCAGTGACTGCAGATTCAAGTGGTGACTTGCATGCATGCATGAGCATTCATAAATCAAACACCTCAGAAAGAGCATTACATATCACCTCAAGCACAAGACTTTTCAATGGTTCACACATTCATCTGTTTTACACATTCAGCTGCTAGTCATCAAGTGTTGACTAACAAGTTATGAGAAAACAAGCGATGTGCATTGATGGGTTGAGTAGCCCTTAGAAAGTGCTATACTTTTACACAATTGTACTAATAGCACTGAATGCACATGGTTGAGTAAGAACTTCAATAGGATATATAAAATGCAAGCCACTTTAAAGAGCAGTTAATTCAAATGTCCTATTATAACAAGCTGCATTTGCAAAAAAATAAATATATGACTAATAACTGCAATAATTAACTTTACATGTCTAAGATGTTATTGAAAGTATCTCTAAAAAAAACATTGGAGAGTCCCCTAGATCCTCTGGAGGCACTTTGTAGGGAAGAGGGAAGCAGATGCGCTATAAAGAGGAAGGGCGGGCACAAAGGAGGGGGGGCTAAGTTCTGCTTTGTGCAGCAGTATCTTTGGATCCAAACCAGTATTACAGAACGCTCTCTCTTTGGTGATCATTTCAGTTTAGCTGCAGATTTAACAATGTAAATGGAATTTGCTTTTTTGTGCGCATTAAAAATATCTGCCTTCAAATTCATGAGCCATGCAAAAGCTTACCATTTTTCCTCAACCCATCATGCTGATTTTTATGTACTGCTGCTTCCGTATGCGATAGAGCTTCATCAGTTTTTTAAATCGTTGAATAATGAACGAGAATAAAGTGAACACAAACCTGCTGTCTGCATTCTAAATCTTTTAATATGAAGTACACATGTACATACAGTACAATTTTAGATGACAGCGCTCCAATTTTCTTCAGATATAAATTTCAGCAGTTTCCCATGAACCTACTTTGTTCATGTAAACATTAGTTTATTGTGAATGAAACCAACCTCTAAAATCAGGAATGGTTGCCAAAAAGAATCTGAGGTTTTCTTTAGGATGATGATGATGAAGGAGACTCATCTTGAGCTGGACTCGAGGGCAGATAATTTATAGGCGCATATGTTAATTAAATGCAAAATTTGCATTAAATTGTCTGCATTTAAGTGGTCTATATGCCTTTTAAAATGTACTCTTGAATAGTCAACACTTTTTGAGCCAAAAGGTTACCTGATTAGATGTATCACTTTTTAACAACCTTGCTGTTTATTGAATGTATAAGAAATAAATGAAATAAAATAAAAAAGGCATTACCTTAAAGGACCATAAACTGAAGCTGGATGTGGTTTTTATTGTTTCACTGGAACTGAGCACAACACTCTAATCTAAAATCCAATAGTCTCTGGCCAGAGCAGATACTTTTATTGTATTAGATTCTTGAGCACAAGAATGTGCTACTGAAATGTCTTCTTCTAAGGGGCTAAAATAACCTTTAGTGTGAAAAATTGGGAGAAGAAGAGGGGGAGGAGGGGCTTAAATAGAAGGGAGCTTAAAGGACTTTTGCAAGCTCCCATGACAATGGAGCATTACAGTCCAGGGTTCGTTTTAAAAGTTTCTGTAGATATTTTTCTAATGCTGTTTGGTCCATTTCTCCACATGTTCTCCACCAAACGGCTTAAAATGATAGAAGCAGATTCTTATCTAAAAATGGCTCATTACAAGCTAGAGCCTGGAATATGGTCTTCTGTGCCTTTTGGACCTTGGCTCTGTAAATTCCAGTGCTTTGTCATTTTCAGGATTGTGGTAAGGCTGAATTTTCTCCAGCAACTTTAATCTGATTTATCTCACATAATCCACTTGGAACAGCACATCTTTCAAATGTTCTAAATGGCCAGTTTGTGAGCAAGCCTGGTTGGATTGTAGTGTGGAAGGGGCAAGGGGAAGAACTGTGTGGATTTGCCTCTCTGGCAAATTGCAGGGAACAAATTGGTATGGTATGGTATGGTGGCAGCTAGCTCCGTGAGAGGATGTTTGTGGCTTAAATGCAGTGCTGGGAAAGTGGACATTTTTTGAAGAGATGTATGCATGTGGTAAGCATTTTTCCTCATGGGCCCTTCATTTATGCTGCCTTATCCTTCCTAAGGAATACATCATTGCTAACTGGGTAGTGCCTAATGGAGCTAATACCCTAACTTACTCACAGTTCAGCACCACCATCTCACAGAATGGATCACATATAAATATTATGGATATGGTCCTATTTGTTCATTTGTGGATGTATTGACATAGTATACCATGGAGACAATGCTACATTGTTTCTCTTATTTGCTCATGGTGGGTTCTTTATGTATAGAATTGTTTCCTTTGCATGCTAGCTTTCTGAATGCAGACTCTGATAAAACTAGAGATATCTACAAGATCAGTCCTTTGTGTAATTATTTTAGTGTCAGAAGTGACCACAAAGCAGTGGTGATACCTAGAGGTTCAGCTGTGTCAGAAAAACATGAGGAAACTACATGCTACTATTTGATCACTATCTGTTTGTACTACTACAGTCATGAAACAACTAAGGGTTTGTAAGTGGTGTTTAACATTGTTCGGTAAGACTGAATATAGAATATATCAAAATGTGTAATAAATTATGTGTATGTAATAAAGAGTCACTGTTTTGTAACATGTGCATCCAATACTCCTGCCAAGTGATCTTACAGCACTTTCCTTAGTTTGAGGCCGAGTTCCTTGTGATGCAGTTGCTGTTATAAGTGATGCTAGAATATCTTTTAGTCCAAAATGTATTGCCTGTGTTGTAGGATCAAAAATGGAAGAAAGTCATGGTCAAATTTAATGTTTTAACCAATGTAGGTTTTTACATATCAATGTCAGACATGGAAAGTGCAAAAAGTATTTTTAAGCCACTTGTAAAAATAGCATTTGCATTAATAATTTCAGGACATGGGTACAGTTCCTTTCCATAGACCTGTTCACCACTTTGGCATCAAATTATAATGCCTGATAAACATAAGATGTGTTGTGGAGGAGTGAAATGCTAGTGAACTTTTAAATATTTTACTGATTCTGTGTATGTAATTTTAAGGGAAGAAAGGATGGCTAGAAAAGGGGTGATCAGGAGGAGACAGAGAGGAAGTTGTAGGAAGAGAGGGGGTGGAGATTTGACCTGAATGAGAGGAATCCCTGCTGACATGGCCAGCCTGACTCATTGAATGACCTGAATACGATAAATGCTGCTTTATCCTTTCTTGAAAGGAACAAGATAGCACAGCCTAAATTCCTGGGTATGCTTAAATAGGCAACACTGGGATGTTTGAGGTGAACATATTTGAAATCTGAGCTGGCTGACAGTCTAGAGAGTGGCCACAAGTCACCTGCCATGCTCTATGGGGATTGGGCCAGGATTCACAAGGAATCATCTGTGGGCAAATTGTAGTACAAAATATCTTTGTTGGTTGGCCCCTTCCGCTAGACCATGACCTGTAAAACACTGTAGAAATAATTTTTAAATATTATTTGAAAGGGCAAATAGCCATGCTGAAAGGTTTGACAGTTTGACACATATATACATGATTTTGATAGCTCGGAGACAGAAATATGGAGCCAAGGCTCTCATTTTGCTTGTTATGAGGTTTTGTGGCATGTGTGTTTTATTTTTTTTAATAGTGTCTTGTTGCAGTATAGAGTTCTATGCTCCTAGCAATTTGACAGGCAATGAGTCTGCTTCAGTGATCTCAAATCCTTTTAGATTAATTTGTGAAAGAGCAGAAAAACAGCTAGCACTCCCCCCCTTCAGTGTTCAAAAACAGAGATTCAGGTATTTTACAAACAATTGTATCAAGGCAATTTTTATGTTACTCTGATAACGTTATGCAGTACCTAAAGAAGAAAGTAAATAAGATTTCCTTCCTAGACAAAAAAGATATTGTGTTGACCCCTCATCAGTGACCATGGTAGTGAGAGCCAGACTGCTGCATTAGAATGTTGCATATGTGCAACCCAAATTCAAGCAATGCCCTTGAATAGCCAAGGGCCATTTTTAAGAGTCTCTAACCCCTCAGTCACTGGCCTGCTAGTTAATTGCCACACGGACTTCGTGACACATGAACAGATATTATGACATTTTCAGTTTCTGTCACTAGCAAACGCCACAGTGTTGCTTGCACTAGTTGCTAAGAAGCTGTCAGAAACCATTAGCAGTTGGCTAAAGTTGCCCTATGGCATTTCCTCATGGCATCAGCAAAACGAGCATAAATCACCCAGTGGAGCCTGCTGCTATACTAATGAGGCTGTAAGCTTGTTTATGGACTAGAATCATTTTTATGATTATTTCCACCTTTTCAGCTTGCCTTCATTGGCGGCAGGAGAAGTCAACTTCAAGAATGAAGTCACTGTTGACATTTCACAAATGTGGTTCATAGCTGCTACCATGTGGCTGGTCAGTGGTTCTTCAAGTTTTGTTCAGTGATCTTCTTCTTTTTTTTTTAAAGTATGAACGGGTTAGCTGGAGAGGAAAAGCATTCTCAAGAGACCTTACCAAGGTGACTATCAAATTGCAGAGTGAATGGAAATGCTATTTAGACTTTTTAGCTGAGTTTCTTTCCTTTACAAAGAATCAAGTTTCAGGTTGTTGTTTTTTAAAGTGGAAATGGTTAAATGATGTATTAAAATCTGTGAAAGTAATTTCTTCTAAAGGAATCTGTTTCATTAATTTGCTTTTTCTCTTATCCTTCCCTTATCTTCTGTCAGACAGAACCAGAGTTTATTGTTTTAAGCTTCTCCGAACACGCATAAGTATTTACATGGGATTGAAAGCATTTGCTTCCAATGAAAACCTTGTCTTAGATTACAGCCCAGCAGTGCAATTTCCCTCCCAGATGGGAGTAAAGTAGCTGTATTTGCCTAAAAACAGTAGGAAGAACAAACTGTGCATTAAGCCAAGGCTGTTTTTGGCTTGAGCTAATGATGTAACAGAAACCTTTTATTTGGGATAGGTCACTGCCTGGGATTGAAAGGAGGTGATCTGGCTCTTGCTTGAAAGGTTTCTCCATTGTATCTACATAAGTCTTCACTTTAAAAAAAAGGAGGGGGAGATTCTGTTCCTAATGTTTCTGCTTTCATATAGCAGAAATAAACAGGAAAGGTTCTGGGAAGTGTTATACATGGAATGCAGAAAGCTTTCCCCCTCCTAATGGAGTATATAATTCAGGTGCCCTGAAGGCAAGCTTTCAGGAATTATTTTGCCTGAGGTAATGGGGAGCTAAGGCTGCTTTAAGGCCTTGATTATCTATTGATGCACAAAGCTGGAAAAAAGTCATCTCTCTTGGATTATAGTAGATATTTCCATAAATTATCAATGAATTCTCTTCTAGCCAGGCACAAGGCACCACTTGCTAAAATAATCTGCAGGAGGGGGCAGAAATGGATAGAAAGTATGTTTTGTTTTGTTTTTTTAAAAAGTAGGCAAAAGCAGTGGTGAAAGACAATGTCATTAGGTTAGAAGCCCTTTACTTTTAATCAATGACTGTCTAATATATTTCTCCCTCCCCCACCCCTCTGTGCTTGCCTCTCAAACTAGGGAAAGTGGATTAGTCCATGGAAATTTTAAATGCTGTTAAGTTTGCTCATGTTTATTTTATGAATCGTTATTTTATATGGTGAATTGCTTCTCTGAATAAAAGGCTTTCAAAGACTTTATCAGCCTAAGACATCTAAACTCTTCCAATAACAGCCCTGTTTTTAGAAATACGAATGTTTGAGTCGAGCCTTTCATTAGATATGGAAATCTACATAAAGGCAGTCACAAATATTATTTTTAAAACCCTTTAATATTTGTAATGTTTGTGGGGTAGACCATTATTTTAAAGGATTAAAATGCTTCTTTTTAAAACATAACACCCTTCTTTGAGATCATTTACTTAAATCATTTTTGCCTTCGGCATAGAGAGGGAGCTTCCCTAATTACATCAAAGCACTACACCATCATAAAAATACTGACAATGGAAGCTCCAATATGACATTCTGTCCATGAGAGACAGATGAAAGGCCAAAACAAATCATTATACAAACTTTCTGCTTTCTGGATTTCAGCTGCTGTCCTTTCCTGCAATATTTTTTGCAATATGAATGGCATGCAATGATTACACCATAAACAAAACCAGTTTACACTAGATTGTTAAAAATTCCTGCTGAATGAATAAAATTTGTACGTGTTCAATGCTGGTTAAACTGAAGCATGATCTTGATGGCTGTACATCAAAAGATGAGCCTTATGCTGATTTACCTCAGTGTTTGGGACTAAGAGTGGAATATATTATATATCACACTTTGAGTGGCCTACAGTGGTGTGTTTTGGCCTTTTTTTAATCCTAGAAAAGGTAATTGACCAATTCTGATTTGGAAATAAATGGGAGGTGGATGCTCATAAAGTCACACACATTATGTGTGGTGCATAACTCTACAGTAAGCACCATAGTTCAGTGGTGGCAGAGCACATGATTTGCGTGCAATAGATCCCAGGTGGAATCCTGGAAAAGGCTCTTGTCTGAAATCCTGCGGAGCTGCTGCCAGAGAGTTGCTGATATTGAGCTGGATGAATCTATGGTCTTACTTGGTATAAGGCAGCTTCCAGTGGGCATACTGTCCCTCAAAATACGTTATTAATGTAAGATGCAATTATGTTGTTGGGATTTATCATTGACATAGAACAGTGAAAGTATGGGAAGCCCTCACGTCCTGTTGCGCTTATGCCCTGCTTGCAGCCTTCCCACAGGCATTGGTTGGCTATTGTGAGAACAGGATGTTGAATTAGATAGGCTTTTGGTCTTATCCACGAAGGCTGTTCTAATATAGAACTGCTGGAAAGGATTTATACTTGCAAAGGGCAACGTAGAACATCTGAATGAAGTTGAACTAATTGGTATGTGGTTTATATGGTGATATTGACATTAGGCTACATTCTTGTTGTTGGTAGTATTTTTGCGGGGGGGTGCACACTATGGATTCAACTCTTAATTCGCTCACAGATGAGGTTGCTGTTGGAGTGTAATTTGCTTCATTGCTTTTTAAATTTGTATCCTTGTAGGAAAAAAATTCTTAACTTAATCTTCTCATTAAAGAGAGAAATGGCTGATGCATTTCTATGTTTGCTTCCATTATAAACCAGAACTGAACTGACATAATTATTTCCACTTGTGAAATAGTGTGAAATAATCTTCAGTGATCACATTTTAACTATTAATCACACATTAAAAAATATAAAATACCTACCCAAAATCAGTTTTCAGTCAACGTACCACAAGATAGCAAAAGTCAAAAATTTGATTCACTATATTTACAGGTGACGGCTTGGACAACAGTGTAGCTTCTCCCAGCACAGGTGATGATGATGATCCAGATAAGGACAAAAAGCGACATAAAAAGCGTGGCATCTTTCCCAAAGTAGCCACAAATATCATGAGGGCATGGCTGTTCCAGCATCTAACAGTAAGTGAACTCTAGATCACATATGTGAAATTAAGTGGGTGGAAAATGTCATTGAAAACAGACAGACTTACTACCTGTCATGGGAAGCTCATGTTTAATATGGTCAAACAGCTGAGAGTGCTCCTTGCATTTTTTATATTTTGAGAGAGAGAGAGACTGTATTTTTTGTTGTTGACATGTTTGAAAACAAAATGATTGTATGCAACCATAATAAATAAATACATTAACAAAATCTGAGGCCAGTTCTGTAACCTTTTGTGGCAGTTTCTGTGTTGTTGTTCCTTCATGGCCTTTAGTTGTTTGTGGGCTCATTTATGCAGCCAAATACCAATATCTTTAAGGGAATAGCACTTGATGGTATTTGTTTTCTTACTGGACATATAAATACAAAACAGTAATTTTGTGGTTCTAATAGTTGTAGTGGCAACTCTAATCCTCTTTTGATGTACTCCCTCCATGCATTCAATCAGTGTATCAAGGGCAGCATGACCACGCTGGCTAGCCCTTCTCCCATTATCCATGCATCTGCCACCTTGTTCCCAATCACTACAAGTTGGGCAGAAGGAAAGAATGGGCCCTATGTGCATACACACAGGGTCTGTACTCAGGACTGAGAATTCTGACATGAGCATGGTTCCCAGTTGTGCGTACAGTCCTTATATTGCATTAAACTAGCAGAGGTCAGGGTGGGGTCAATGTCAGCACTGGGGAAGGGCAGGCGCAGTGGCTTTTGTTCTGTTCATTCACTAACTGAACTCATGGGTAGGAGCATTTGAACAGGACTTCTGGAGTTACAGTAATCAGTTGCCTGGGGCACAGGAAGAGGAATATCTATCTTATTGGAAGTACAAAAACCCAAACTGCATCACTGGTGGTGTTTCCTTCATATAGATTGAAAGCAAATCCCTCTATGACCAAAGCTGATATCACTGTAGTATTTTGTCATGCACTGTTAGCCGTATGAGATCATGTCACAAGTATTGTAACGTTATCTATAAAAATATTTTAAAATAATATATTCATTTTTAAAAATAATGATTTTTTAAGTATCATGTAAGACCTATGTGAAGTCAAACATTTCATTCTGGGTAGAGAGGTTGGACTGTTAATGGAAGTTTGCATTTCTCCCCCCAGTCCGTTTGAGATTAGCATCTGATGGACAGATAAACCAAAGTCAACAAAAACACCAAAAGAGGATAATTTGCCAGTTTATATCACACTCATTTTTAGTCCCTGTTAGGTCAGTTTGCAATTCCAACTGCAATGACTGACCTCATTTAAAATGTCATCTAAATATTTATCATTTCAAGACAACTATTCAGTGTCATTAATTTGTTCTTCCAGTAACCTTGTAAGACTGAAAGATAGCATCTCTCCCAAAGCCACAAGTACGCTTAATGGCTAAGGTAGAGATTTGAAGCTGGGTCTCCCATTTCCCAATCTGGAACTCACCAATGCAGCATGTGGGGCCAAAGGATATGTAGTGGTCAACCACCAGAGTCTAAATCATTGTTGCAAAGCTTTGGGGATGCTGGGTCCAGTAACCTTCATGCCCACTAGAAACGGTCTATGTAAGAAAGAAATTTAGCTTCTTAAAGGTCATAACAGATGTAGCTCAGTCCATAAAGACATGGATTTGTCAACGCTAATTGACAGGTAAAAGGATATTTCCTCTCTTGGGTGTTGTAAAGCTAGAGCCCACAAGCTTTGCTAGGACATCACTTGCCTTGTATGAGACCACCATACACACCACTGCTGCTGATATAGTTACTGGAGTATAAAGTATATCTTAAAGAAAGACCTTGGCATACTGAGATGCTGTGGCTGAGGGTCACATAATATGGAGAATCAAACACCATTGTGACAAATGATTAAGACTGAACAGTAATTTCTAGGACTGATCCAATTTAACAGTGGGCTTTAAATTTAATACAAGAAGAATCAAAGAAGATGGTCTACTTAGAGACTTTTCCCCAGCTACTTCCTCATAAATTTGGCACACTAGTCACACAACTGTTTTCCTGGCAAGCATACTGGTATGTCAGTGAGAACACTAAGTGACATGAAATAATGATCTTGTGTTGAAATTTATGCTGTAGTGGTTAGATTAGAAAGATATAGTATGGTATAAGAGTAGCCTTGTGTAATCCTTTGTGCTGATTATCCCAATTACCATTCTTTTCTTTTACATATCTATCGCATCACTTTGAAAAGTTTGCATTAACATTATTAAGGCAGGTTGAGTTTTGAGATGGTTTTTTCCCCCTCTCTGAAGCAGGCAAACAATCGCTTCAATACAAGTCCACAGATCAATTCAGGCCACTTCGGATTTGCCTGGTTATGTGAATTGGCCTTTAATTTTCATTATTTATTTATTTATTTATAATATTTCTATCCCGCCCTTCTACCCTATAATAGGGCACTCAGGGCGGCTTACAAAAATAAAATCAGACATGTACATAATAAAATTGTAAAATTGTAATTCTGGTCTCAGGACACATTTGCAGTTGTGGAAAGGAAGTTCAACCTTCAGAGTCAGATGCTTTATTTTGACAATAAAGGCCAGTTTCAAAGGGTGGGGATAGAGGTTGGTGGCTAATATAATTAACATAATCATATGCTTTAACTGCAGTCTGCAATATGTTATAGTCCTGGTTTAAATTGTTTTTATGTAATTTTATTGTCAGTCTCCCTTGGCTCCTTTTGGGGAGAAAGGGTGGGTTATAAATTAGAATAAGTTATTTTGGGGGTTGGGGGTGATGATACTGGTACAAAGTACCATCACTTTTTTCCCCCTACCCATTTTGTGCTGACACCCATAATACCTTTATGAAGATACGAATATTGATACTTTGTTTTTTACAAAAAAAAGCTCTGAAAATAATAAATAAAAATTGATGCAGTTATCTAATCTATGCATATCATAAACTGGGATTGTTCATTATCAGATTAACTTTTGTAGGCTTCCACCTCCTGCATAAGGGGTAACATTTGTACGTATGCAAGTTTTACTATACTTTTGTTAATTTCTCTTTCATGAGGCCTTTTCATTTTCATGAAGTCAAACGCTTTGTTTTAGAGTGTGAGGCAAAAAACATAATCAGTTACAAATTGGTCATATTACATTTTGTTTACAGCTGAATTTTTTTAATACTTGCAGACCTACTTTTTATGGTCAGGACTATGAGCTTGAGGTAGATATTTATTTTTTAAATAATGAAGGCTACAGATTTTAGTATGCTAGTGGCAGTCACCTGGTGGAGTAGTTGAAAATAACCCACTGGCACACACTAGATTTATTCAAATCTTTACTTATTTTCTATTCTCTTAAGGATTCTTTAGAAAATTTGAAAGTTCAGTTTGTAGTGAAATAAGAGGCATGAAATTAAAAGTAGCTATTTCTACTTTTGTACATTTCTAGAATTTTTTGCAGGATGGACTCCTAATGTTCTTTTCTGAATGATAAAGAAAATAACACTCAGCTTTATATACAATGTATAGTAATTTGCAAATGAAGAAAGTATGCAAGTGTGAGGAATTATTACAATAGTATCGAAAAACTAGCTTTCTCACTAGTAATACTTCTTAATTGGATTATTATCTCAAAAGACTACTTTTGAAGATTAAAAAAATACTTGCTCATAATTATAATATTAATACCCATCAGTGGCATGGAATTAAATGACAGACAGTAATTGCTGTGTCTGTCATACTAATTATTAGTGGATTAAATGAAGAAAATACGTGAAGAAACAATGCAATCTTTTTTAAAAAAATTGTAACCTTGGTCCATAGTGATTGAGATCTTTTAGGTTGTGGGTTTTGCTTTTTAAAATCTTGTTCACTCTCAGGTAACGTATAAGAGATAAGGGTTTATCATTCTATATTTGTATAACACTGCCACAATAATGTCATGCAGCTAATTCCTTATGCTATTTTCAGTAGTGCAGTTTTAGTAAGTTGATACATGTCCAAAAAGCATAGTTGCTGTTTTGCTTTATGTAGTCTCTGTATTCAAACATACGTCATAGTTGGTCTTAAGAGGAGGGACCATAGCTCAGTACAAGAGCATGTGCTTTCCAGCCAGAAGATTTCATATTTGGTCTTTGGAAAGATTTAAAAAATTATTTTGGAAAGGGACCTCTGCTTGAGACATTGGAGTGCTGGTGCTATTCAGTGCAGACAATACTGGACTAAATGGATCAATGATCTGACTTCTATAAAGCAGCTCTGTATGTTCTTTTATTTTAATGGAATAAATTGTCCTATTCAATAGTAATAAATTATAATGTAGTGGAAATTGCTAAAATGCAAATGACACCGATGTGTTCACAAGCTTTCAGCGTTATTTTCTTTATTTTTTCAATGTTCTCATTTGTCATTGCAGTGAAGATAATATCAATGTCACTGTAATTTACGTAAGTGGTTATGGGTGGGACCAGAGGACCCAGTTTTTCCTGTCAGCAGCCCTGTGGCACACCATAAATGTTAGCCACATCAGTCGGTTGGTGGTTGTGGGGTCCATTGCATGATGGTCATCTTCAGATAATACCATTTGAGGAGATATTGTTATACAGCAAAACTGGGTCATCTGAATCTGTCCTTATATGGCAAGGTGCCCCAAGTGAATTCTCAAGAGTTGGATCCAGACCTCCTGTGAGTGGCCTTCCACTGATGGCCTACACCTGCTGGAGGAAGTGGGAGGGGTGATTTTTACCAATTTCTTTTCCTCCTGCTGCTCTCAAAGGTTGGGAGACCCTCTGGAAGAGTATGGGAGGTGAGTGGGGGCTATATGAGGAAGGGGGAATTAGTGAAAAAGTCACCTTCTCTTTCCACCCTCTGCTGGATCTCAGTCCCTTCTACACAGTCCCTTCTGCAAATGAAGGGAGAGACAAGTCTAAATCAAACCCTATGTAAAATGATGACGACAACGACAATGTGATAATAATTAACATTCCTATTCTTGTCAAAATAATGCTGTCAATAGCTTGCAATAAGAGATTCGTCTGACAAAGTTCAAGATGTCCCTTGGTCAGCAGTGCTTGAATTTTCAGGAGGTAAAATAAGGCAATCTTCCCTTTGGCTCCTCTGTTTCAGCTCCTTGGAGAAAAGTGAGAGAAGATGGTGGATTATAAAGTAGAAAGGGGGCCTAGTAAATTCCTGTAAATTCAAGCACTCTTCAACAGTCAGAATTGAATGCAATAGCAGGTTGGGATTTTGGTGAGTTTCTCTTAAGTATCATAATGTCAGGGCCTAGATTTGGCATGCTGTATCATTTTGTAATGTAGGAAGACAGGATAAAAATTTTCAGACCTAGCTTTAGAAGCAGTGTAGAAGCAATGAAACAATATTATGCCAACAGTTTAGAAAGAAAATGTTCATGTGTATCTGTGCAGGAAAAGGGCTTGGGGGTGTTACTGACTGAAGATTATACTGGGAACATGAGATTGTCAGACATTATATGTATCAGTATAGATTAATGGTGGTAAGATAAATTGCTTCTCCTTTACTTTGGCTCTTTCTTCCATGCCTTTGATCTGATCAATCACGTTTGGTTTTTACAATTTTATAAATGAATGCCTCCACCAGTATCAATATCCTTTTGCTTTTAATTTGTTTTAAATATAAGTTCTCCTCCGTTTAGATATTTGAGGCAACTTACAAAAGCTGGAGGAAAAGGGCTTGTTTCTCCTCTGGCATTTATTTATTTTGAACATTTACATCCTGCCCTTAAAATGAGCAACTTCTCCAGGGCAGCTTACAAAGCAAACAAATAAATTATAGAAACAATGCAATTGGATACTATAAAATCTGATAACAGATTTTATAGTATCCAATTGTATGTTTTGTCAATTTTTATCAGTTCATTTATTTTTCCCATGTATGCCCCACCCTCAGGGTGACTAATCAAGTCACATATTTAAACCATTCCCCCCCTCCCATCCATAATAAAATTCGGTAAAACAATACACTCAGTTTTTCTCACTTGAACACACAAATGAATTACCAACCTGATAACATTTGGTTCAAAACGGCAGACACCATACCTCTGAATGCTTCTTTCAGAAGGGAGCTCCAAAAGATAGGGTGTCACTAGTGAGAACCCTTGCTCTTTCTCTCAGCTGGTCTGCTCCCAGGACATAATGTATTTGGAGCACAGTGCCCTCTGAGGAGTTCTGGGTATGCAAAGACTTGCAAGATAGTAGGCATTTCCTCATCTAATCCTTGCCCATTGGTCTTCCGAGGATTTTTTTTAAAAGCTTTGAATTGTGCCTTGAAATGAATTGGGGGCTAATGCAGCTGTTTTAGCATCAGTCCAATATGCTCCCAGCAGCCCACACCTATAATCAACTGGTCAGCTAATTATTTTACACTAATGGAATAATCCAGACAGTATTCAAAGACAACTCCATGTAGAGCACATCACAGTAGTCCAACCTGGAGTTTAATCAAAGCATTTTATTGTGAACATGCCACATCCTGCAGATCTGTGGTAATCTGAAACACTGGAATCTAATTCCTAATTGTGGAACTTGTACATATTAATTTTTATTGGATATTTTATAGCAGATTTATCTAATCTATCAACCACAGCAAAAAAAAGTATAATTCTAAAAGTGTTAACTAATACTGTTGCATTAGAGTGTGTTACTGAATTACAAGAAATATTTTTAATAGCATCAAGACATAATTTTTAGGACTTCAAATACTTTTCTGAAAGGAAATTGGCACTGTTAAAAAGAAACTGAGTGGACTAAAAAAATTCTCTAAAACAATCTCATCTGGCAATCCTGTGTAGACTTAAACTACATTTAAAATAACATTCTGAAGAGTTTACAGGAGGGCTTACTGAGAAGACAGACTTTACACAAAACCTCACATAGAAACTTAACTCTTTGTGTACACTAGAATACTTTCCAAGCATTATTCAGTCTGTTTCAACAGCAGGACACACATCTGCAATGTGCAACCAGTTAATCTATAAAACTAGTTTCCTTTCTTGATCCCAATGGACTCTTGTGGTAAGGGTCTCAGGGATGTTTGGTTGGATACAAATATTTCCTTCCTCTGACAAAAAGGAGCCCTTGCATTCAATTCACTGTTTCACAAGTCACAACTCAGAAATGATAAATTCTAGCTTTGCAATTAAGGCTGGAATCCTATACTCATGTACCTGGGAGTAAGCCCATTGTACACAGTGGGTTTTACATTTAACTAAACATCTTCAGCATAGTACTTGAAATCTTTAAGTTAATTGCATGCATGCATTCAGATTTACTAGCATGGAAGCAGAGACAAATTCTACTAAACTTTCCTGCCTTAAGATAATTCTTATTTGCCAACAGTCCAACTTGGAGAATATGAACAGCAGTCTGGGATTACTGCAGGGAGCCACTGAAGTTTAAGTAGCTTCGTTGTGCTGCACATAACTGAATCATTCCTCTTGCTGATGTTAATACATTTCTTATCTGGCCCACTCTTGTATGCTGTACCTTTAAAGCCCCAAAGATGGGTGGCAGTCGCATCTATCTTAATTTTGCTTCTGCCACAAAATGAACTTCACTTAGGCTCCATCTGCACTATACCTTTAAAGCAGTATTATATCACTTTAAACAGTCGTGGGTTTTCCTGGGAAATGTAGTTGTTAAAGACTTACAGTTCTCAGACCTCCCAGGGAAGAAAGATTGATTATTAAGTGATTCTTGGAGTTGTAGCTTTGTGAGGAGAATAAGGGTCTCCTAGCAACTCTCCTCATGCTTAATAAACTTTGGTTCCCAGGGTTCTTTTGGGGAAGCCATGGCTGTTTAAAGTGGTGTAATACTGCTTTTAATGTATAGTGCAGATGCAGCTTCATTTGCAATGGAAAGAGCAAAACTCTTGCCTTGTTGTCACCTTATCACCCTGTTACTCCTGTTACAGGCCTCAGCAGGAATGAAGGCTCACTCTTGGAAATAGTTTTGTTGACCTATGTCACAAGAGACCTGAACACACATATCTTGGCCTATAGCCTCAATATTTGCAAAACTTTCTTCACTTGCCATTGTTGTACCCTGAAAATAAACTGGTTAAGGAAACAGAAGCTGAATTTCTCAATTAAAAAGCCCTAGAAACCAACTGTTTCTAGCAGACTCTGAAATCTTCCAACTAGTGATGATAATGTGCATCTCTGTTTAAAAAGTGCTTGTATCTTCTGTGTATTTTTTTTTTTAGTAACGTGTCGGGGACTATTACATTAGAGACTGTGTCTTCTTGCATTTGTTTTCATTTGAATTCCAACGAGCCGATACCTAACGTTCACTCTCATCTAGCCAGACTTGCCATGGGACTTGCTATTTGTCTCTAATCAAACTGTGCATTTCAACTGTTAAAAAAACTATTGTCAGCTATCAGCAGAGCCAGTTTGATTTGAAGGAAGTTTATTAAGAATAGATTTTGACAAAATTAAATATCCCGGGCAGTTGCTCTGCAAACATATGAAATGATGTGGAATTAATTGGTTTAATTGTTGTCATATGCCTTCAAGTCAATTTCTACTTATGGCAACCCTATGAATTAGCGACCTCCAGTAGCATCTATATAAACCACCTTGTTCAGATCTGTGGCTTCCTGTATGGAATCAATCCATTTCTTGTTTTGGCCTTCCTCTTTTTCTTCTCCCTTCTGTTTTTCCCAGCATTATTACCTTTTCTAGTGAATCATGTCTTCTCATTATGTCCAAAGTATGATAACCTCAGTTTTATCATTTTAGCTTCTAGTGACAGTTCTGGTTTAATGTGTTCTAACACCCAATTATGTCTTTTTCACAGTCCGTGGTATGCGCAAAGCTCTCCTCCAACACCACATTTCAAATGAGTTGATTTTTCTCTTATCCACTTGTTTCACTGTCCAACTTTCACATCCATGCATAGAGATCAGGAATACCGTGATTTGAATGATCTTGACTTTAGTGTTCAGTGATACATCTTTGCTTTTGAGGACCTTTTCTAGTTCTCTCATAGCTACCCTCCCTAGTCCTAGCCTTCTTCTACTTTTTGACTATCGCCTCCATTTTGGTTAATGTCTGTGCCAAGGTATTGATAATCCTTGACAAGTTCAATGTCCTCATTGTCAAATTTAGAGTTATATAAGTCTGTTATTATTTTAGTCTTCTTGATGTTCAGCTGTAGTCCTGCTTTTGTGCTTTCCTCTTTAACTTTCATCAGCATTCATTTCAAATCATTCCTAGTTTCTGCTAGTAGTATGGTATCATTTGCATATCTTAAATTATTGATATTTCTCCCTCCAATTTTCATGCCTCCTTCATCTTGGTCAAATCCTGCTTTCTGTATGATATGTTCTGCATATAGATTAAACAAATAGGGTGATAAAATACACCTCTGTCTCACACCCTTTCTGATTGGGAACCAGTTGGTTTCTCCATATTCTGTCCTTACAGTAGCCTCTTGTCCAGTGCATAGGTTGCACATCAGAACAATCAGATGCTGTGGCACGCCCATTTCTTTTAAAGCATTTAATAGTTTTTCATGATCTACACAATCAGAGGCTTTGCTGTAATCTATAAACACAGGGTGATTTTCTTCTGAAATTCCTTGGTCCGTTCCGTTATCCAACGTATGTTTACGATACAATCTCTGGTACCTCTTCCCTTTCTAAATCCAGCTTGGACATCTGGCATTTCTTGCCCCATATATAAGAGCCTTTGTTGTAGAATCTTGAGCATTACTTTACTTGCATGGGATATTAAGGCAGTAGTTCAATAATTACTGCATTCCCTGTGATCCACTTTCTTTCTAATTGGGGTATATATTGAATACTTCCATTCTGTGGGCCATTCTTTAGTTTTCCATATTTGTTGACAAATGTTTGTCAACATTTGGACAGATTCAGTCTCAGTAACTTGTAGCAACTCTTGGTGTGCCATCTGTTCCTGGTGATTTGTTTCTTCCAAGTATTTTAAGAGCAGCTTTCACCTCGCATTCTAAAATTTCTGGTTCTTCATCATACAGTTCCTCCATAAATCCTTGTATCCTTGCATCTCTTTTATAGAGGTCTTCAGTGTATTGCGTCCATCTTCCTTTTATTTCAACTTGGTCAGTCAGTGTGTTCCCCTGTTGATTATTCAGCATCCCTACTCATTTTAAATTTCCCTTTAATTTATTTTATCTTTTGGAATAGGGCTCTCTTTTTTGTTGTTCTCTTCTATTTCCATACAATAACTATTGTAGCTGTTCTTTGTCCCTACGTACTAGTCGCTGTATTATTGCATTTAAGGTTCTAATCATGTTTCTGTCTCCTTTTGCTTTCCTTCTCTCTTTAACCATTTTAAGAGTTTCTTCTGTCATCATTGAAGCCTTTCTCTCTTTTTAACTAGAGGTAATAGTCTTTTTGCATTCTCCCCTGATAAGGTCTCTTACTTCAATCCATAGTTCTTCTCGTTTTCTATCAACTAGGTTTAAAGCCTCAAATCTGTTCCTTAATTGATCTTCATATTTTTCTGGGATGTTATTTAAATTGTATTTTGGCTTTACGATTGCTTTGTTGTTTCTTCTTTAGCTTTACTCTGATTTTCAATATTACCAGTTCATGATCCTGTACCTCAGTCTGCTCCTGGTCTTGTTTTTGCAGAAGGTATGGAACTTCTCCATCTTCTGCTACCAATTATATAATTAATTTGATTCCTGTATTAACCATTTGGTGATGTCCACATGTACAGTCTTTTTGGTTGCTCAAAAAATATGTTTGCAAGAAACAAATTATTTGCTTCACAGAATTCAATAAGTCTTTCTCCTGCTTCATTTCTATCTCCTAAACCCCATTTCCCCATAATTTCAGTCCTCCATGATTATCAGAACATCTTGTTTTGCTGTGTGATCAATTTCTTTCTGTACTTCTGTGTAAAATCTTTCCAGTTCCTCTTCTTCTGTGTTTGCTGTTGGAGCGTAGACTTGGATGATGGTTATGTTAATAGGTTTCCAGTTAAATCTCACGGATATGACTCACTCAGACTTTGCATTATAGCTCCTGATTGCTTTTGCTACATCACTTCTTACTATTAAAGCAAACCCCTTTCTTCATTTCTCATTTCCTGCATAAAATATTTTGTAGTTGCTTAATTGAAAATGTCCCATTCCCTTCCATTTTACTTCACTCATGCCAAGTATTATAATGTTAATGCTTTCCATTTCTTGCGTAATGATTTTTAACTTTCCCTGGTTCATGTTTCTCACGTTCCATGTTCCTGTTGTGTACGTCGTACAACTCTGGACTCTCTTTTCGCATCTGTGCACATCAGTCTCTGGGTTTCCACTCAGCTTTGACCCAGTGGCGTCATTAGTCACAGCAGTACTCATACTTGTCTGTTGCTCTCCCCCAGTAGCTCGCCATCCGACCTGGGGGTCTCATCTTCCAGCACTATCTCGTGCTATATTTTGGATACTCTGTTCATAGGGTTTTCATGGTAAGAGATATTCAGGGGTGTTCCATTGCCTTCCTCTGAGTCTGGATGCATCTCTGTTGTTCCTGAAACAGAGAAATTGTTTTGATGTCCTGATACATGACACAGAGTACACGAATAGTTACCACATGAGTACAAAATCAACATGTTTACGGATGTGTTGTAAGTACTACTGTAGAAGGAAATACTTGGCAAAATTAAAATCCACTCTGAGCTGGTTCACACATCACAATAAACCAGTTTTTCAATCAATGTTTTAATTGTGAACATGCCTTCCCTGGATATGCAGGGCCCTGTGTGACTTCTTCCACTACATAGCAGCAGGGGGCACATTCATGATTAAGCCATGGTCTAAGACAAACCATTGGATTAACAATAACAGTTTTTGCTATTGCCATGAGGTAAACAATATTAATAATATATCTGTATAACTGCGCAGGTCTTGTCAATGTGTACTCCAAATGGTTTAGCTAGTGTGTGGACGCCAGGGTGGTGGTGGAAGAAACAATTTTCCCAGAATGTGGCTCTGAAAACGTAGTTGTCTAGCTAAATTGGGACAGTTAGAGGGCAAGCCTCTGGCCAAACAGATTTCCAGGTTTTGGAAATAATATATATGCTTGTTAAACCTGTTTACTAGAAGTGAAAGTTAGGTTCTTTAAGGCTCTGGGGAAAATGTCATTTCTCTCCATTTAGATAATCTCTAATGGTTTAAGGCTGCTTCAGATGCAGAGATTCAAATGTATAATAATAATGAATTCATTTCCCACCCTTTACCCTTAGGTCACAGGATGGGTTACAACAGTCTAAAATATATCATTAAAACAATTAGAAACAACTGAAAATCATAAACATAGCTATTAATATATTGGCTATTAACATATTGTGAATGTGAGGATTCTAAGAATCCCAGCTTTTGTTGTTTTTACAGTCAAAGTATGCACTTGTGGAGACTCACTGCTGTATACCAAGGTCTCTATTGATCCCCACTCCCCCATATTTCGCACCTTCCCCCCACCAAAAAAAATGACAGGAAAAGTAGTTTCATAAAAAACAGTGAAAATTTGGTCATAGTGACCCTCTGTAGTTCAAGACTGACAGTATTTGAACAAAGACAAGGCTTTTTAGCTTATTATATATGTTAATTGGTTTGCCAATGCCAGCATGTCTGTATCATCAAAAACTGTATTATGAATTACAACAATAACATTTTCTAACCTCACTTTTTTGCAGTCTCCTCCCCACACTCCACCCCAAAATAGCTCAGGATCATTCAGGATGTTTCATCAACATCTGATGAAGTGGCCTGTAGTCCATGAACATTTATGTCATAATAAATATGTTAGTCTTTAAGCTGCCTCCAGACTCTTGGTTACTATTTAAACCAAAATAGCAGCTAAGCCCCCTCCTCACCTTATGTTAGCTGTCGTCCAGGATCAAATATTGTCTATGTTTTTAGGGAGCAAGGGGAACCTTGTGGGCAGATAGTGGTTTTTAAAATCGGAGGAAAGTCTAGAAGACATTACTAAAACAAGGATTTATACACTATGGATAGCCAATGTTGTGCCCTCCAGACATTTCCATCAGCTGCAGCCAATGTGGCCATTGAACAGGAATGATGGCAGTTGTAGTCCACAACATCTGGAGAGTACCATGCTGGCTACTCCTGATGCACTAACTTTGCCTAATCAGCCATTGTAAGTAGAGAATACATACTCCACGTATGATTAGGAAGCAGAGGAAGATAAGCATAAAACCAGATTTCAGAGGGGTCAAATTCTACAAACATAGGCAAAAATCAACATTTTCTTTGGAAGATTGTGCTTAATGGCAATTCCTGAATTACCTCAGCATTATAGCTGCCACCAAAACAGTGTTTTATGTAGTTAGTTCCATGCTGCTCTGGCAGCATTTTGAATATGCTTTCAGTGCCATATATCTCAGAGAGTTAATTGTTTTGACATTTTCGTAGAACTTTAACCATGCAGAAGTGATATTTGGTGGTAGCATTGCTACTGAGTACTGACATTTGAATCTACCTCTGATGTTGAGAATTGTGGAAATTAAATCACTTGGAATTGTAGATAGGTTGCTTGTGTCCATATCTCTAGTCTTTACACAGTGGGATGAGCTACAAGTTGAAGCTAAGGTGGCTTACAGTTCTGTAGACATGGAGGTAAGAAGTGCTTGTTCATATACTCTTCCATCTTCCAAAACTGTGTGCAGTTAGTTCACTTAATTAGCATTCTGTTCTTTGGATGCTGGATTACAGGTAATGATAATTGAAATACTTGCAATTTATGTTTAAATTTAGTTATTCTTAAAACCTTTCCATTACCCCTATACAGCCCATATAAAGAGCTGTGCTTCAGACTTTAAGCACAGATACAGAAAGTGCGTATGTATGTGCAGTTACGGTGCCCCCATCAAGGTGGAATAATCTTTTGTAGTTGCATCCACTCAGCAGACCTTGTTAAACCCTGGAGTGTTGTTTCACCACAGGTATAAGGTGGGATCATTTTAAAACTGGCAATAATGAGAATTTTAGGATTTGTAGGAGTAATATGTAATGTTAGTTATTTTTTCATAAACAGTAGTCATAGCATTTTTGGTAAACAATTACATTATTCACATCAAAATAGCACCACATTGGCTTTTAAATTACACCACCTGTCTGCATGGAAAGAATTTCCAGTATAAGAGTCTACATACAGCTGCTGCTAATGTTTTCCCTTTGCAGAGACAATTGGCAAAGTACTAACTTTGGATGTAAAATGTTACCTGACCTGCTAGTTCTGATGCTAGAGGAAGAAACAGTTGGTTTTTAAAAGACTATTTCGTTTTGAATTGTACTGATTATAAAAATGTCATGGGAAACAAGCCATGATGCTGTGTACCAAGCAATATGACACTTGCTTCTGTTGCTTCAACTATTTATTTTTTGTTGTAATTTTGTCCTAGTAACATTCAGATAGTAGGAAAGAGTTGAGGCTGGTTAGGAGCTGAGGGTTCTGCCCTGAAGAGTCATTGTTTCCTCAGCATCATGCAGATTTGAATTTATATAAGAGAAAAAAGGTGTGTGTGTGTGTGTGTGTGTGAGAGAGAGAGAGAGAGAGAGAGAGAGACAGAGAGAGAGCATATATATATGACAGCTCTAAAGTGAAACACATGGTATAGCACTATAGTGCAAGTATTATATTATTATTTAATTTATATCTCACGCTTCCTCTGAAAGGGAGCCCAAGTATGTAAATATCGACTTGCCTGTTGTGTGTGTAATAATCTGTTTCTTCTAATATACTTTCTGGAGCCTTGGCATATGTCTAAATAATCATTTTAGTTGCAACTTGCAAACCAGAGTCAAAATGTTTGGTTTTGTAGGACACAATTTGGCTTTAATGGCATTCACTCACCACAACATATGACAGATGTTCAGATTTATTAGCATTAGTACAACATATTATGAGCAGGAGGTTTGTAATCTTCCTAGACTGTTAACAAAACCACTGTGATACTGGCCAATAAGATGCATGCATCTGGCTGATGTAATGTTGCATTGCTGACAATAGTTTAAGTGATATATGTCTGCAGGGCTTAGAAAGGGATGTGTTTTGTGCCTCTGCTTTTCTGCTATGAGCTGTTTGCAATTCTGAAAATGCATTAGGTCACCAACAGGGTTAAGGGATATAGTGCTGCAATTAAAAATACAGCTTGCCAATGAGCTATTTTGTGAGAACGGTATAAATATGAGATCCACTTGTCTGGCTCATTTGCAATCCTTCGTTTTGACTTCTTTCACACAACTTGTGTTTTTGTGTTTAATTTAACAAGAAATGAGTAGTAAATGAAAGCTGCTGCCTGAAATCCCACTGTGAGCGTGTTTTGCACTTGCCTCCCCAGTGAAAAGGCAATTTGTGAAATTATGTGATAGAGTAATTAGATGAAGCCTGGGCTTTTGATTGTTGCCATGCTTATGTGGTGAATGTTTACTAGGGCGGGGGTGGGGAATAGCGAAAAAAAGCCTGATTATTATCCTGGCAAAGTTGGCTCAAGGTTCTTAATTTATTTGTAAACAGAATATTTAGTGACCGCATAGGAAGTAGCAATAATCACCAGCTCGTAAAAAAACTACAGTAGAGCTTTGAATTTTTACAGAGTGCTCATGTAAAATTTAAGCTGGGAGGCAGAATCCCTGTTAATGTAATTAGGACATAATTTACCACCCTTCGCACACAGATATATTGTAGTGTCTAGATATTATTCTCTATTTTTATGCACATTATATATACCTCATTGCAGCAGTTCACTGAATAGAACAGGTGTGAGACCTCCTCTAGACATTCCCCCCTCCCAGTTTGCACCATAAATACACAAACATTTTTTAAGGGGAAAATGCTTACCAGAAGGGGGATTGGATGGATTGGGATGCAGAATGAATGGAAAGAATGTCTGCAAATGAGGTAGTAATGGACAGTTGCCCTTTATGTACTGATGGATTTCTCAATGGTTAAGTAAATTAAAGCAAATGCTAGAAAAATCAATAGGCTTGCAGAGTCTTGGTTGTGCCTCATAGACTTCAGGACAGAATGACAGATGTGGTGCATATGACCCATTTAAGTATTAATGCTTGGGAAATTGCTTCTGCATGCAAGGTTATAGGCCTAGAAATATTGTTATATTAAATTACAGACAATAATATTTTTAAGTATACGTGCAATTTATATGTTTCAGTTTAGTTGTTCTTATGTGTTACATTTGTCCTGGAAGATTAGTTGCTTAGTTGGAACAGTAAATCAAGTTCTAAAATGTTCATTCAGTGAATTGTCTTCATATAAGCTGTAGTTGGAAGGCAGGTGTTATACACAATCAGGCATACAGGGAAATGTCCGAAAACTACATTTACTATATAATTGCATTTCAACCACAGATAAATAATTGCAGATAGATGTGATGTGTATTAGAGTTTTAAATAATTGTCATAGAACCCTGTCTGATGTGTAGGTGCAAAATTAGGGCAAGACATGTTATTCTGTATGGATTTCAAAGCAAGTCATAATAAATAAATGGGGGGCATAACACATAAACAGACTGCGTGTGAAGAATACTGCAACAGCACTTCATACAATGACAATTTGCCGTGAATGTGAATGTGTATACAGTCCAATTCATGCACATGTTTCTCTATATCCTACCATGGAGAACCTGTTCCTTGACCAATAACCAAAGACAAATGAGCACCTAAAGTCAAAGCCTAATAAAAGATGATATATTCTGAAAAATATGAAGAAATAAATGACGGAAAATATGGTCTATGGCTGATAGCTAAACAAATGCACAGTATTTAATGTACATGCAATTTACTCCCACAAACTGTGATGTAAACTGCTTGCTGTGCTGACAAGATATATATGCACTCCCAGTGACAACACAGTAAGAAATTACAAATATATTCTAATGCTCCTGTTCTGCATGCATATGCTTGCTATGCTAAGTGACCAGGTTTAAGGGGTGGTGGCAGTCTATCTACCTTGCAGGGTTGTTGTTGGTTTAAGGGTTGTGCCTGGCAGGGATCAATTGCCCTGGACTTGGGAGTTGACCCCAGCGGGACCTTGCAAGTTCTTGACATGGTCAAGAATAGGACTCATATGCATGCAGAATAGGAGGAAAAACAAGAGAAAGAACTATAACATTTGGGCTTGGTCTTGCTGCACTATGAAAGGATTGTAAAGTATTTTCCATAGATGATATCTGCAGCAGCAACTTAGTTCACTTGTATTGCCTTAACTAAATCCACAGTCAAAGAGAAACTTTCCAAATAGATGCCACTGAAGAAGACTTGTCTCAAGTCGAAACGCGTCTGGCAAATTATTTGAGATATGTGGTGTATTTTACCTTTGCATTTTATACCTCTGTATTACAATATATTTCTAATTTATTACAGTGTTATCATTGGGAGTTCATATATATGTTGTTAGCACAGCAAGCAGTTTACATCACAATCTGTGAGAGTAAATTGCATGTACATTAGAAGTTGGTCAATATTATGCATTTGTTTGGCTATCAACCATAGACCATATTTTCCATCATTAATTTCTGTATATTTTTCAGCATATATCGTGTTTTATTAGACCTTGACTTTAGGTGCTCATTTGTCTCTATATACTATCCAGCTATATTTGTAGGGGAATTATGCTGAAGAGCAGCGGGGGTTGCATAGGTGAACTGGCATGTTACACATGGCAATTCCAGAACTAGTTAGCACAAACATCTCACCTTGGTTGTTTATAACATTAGCATTTAATGTTTACTGTATTTTAATTAGTACTTTTGTGAAGGTTTTCGTTGTAAGCCACAATGAGAGAGCCAATTTTTGACTGAAGCAGGGAGAAATAGGTATCAAACTATTAATTTGCTGGTAATCAAATGTTAAATAGCAGTAGCAGCACTTGGCTGAAATTCTGCTAATTAGGAATAGATGAGCTCACCAAATGCCCAGCAAGCTAGCATTACACTATATAAGGTGGTATATAGCCTAAGAATTATTCTAGTTCCAACACAGATCTCTGAAATTTATCATCCACTTGCTGTCCTGGACCTGATGAGATAAATGCTATGCTCTGAAGAAAGTGAAATTTGATCAGAATGTTCAAGCACTCAATATGTATTTAGTTAACATAAGTTGTATGTTACTATATATTCACTAGTCCAAGTTGGAAAGGTATCCAGAAGACAGGTTTTGGGTCACTTCTCATTTTACTTTTTGTTCTTGGATATATACCAAAATGTGTGTGTTTGTGTTTGTGGTATGTTTTAACTTTCAGCTGTGAAGGTTAAGCATGTGCAGAATTAGGCATGCATCTCTTTTTAAAAAACAAAAGCAACAGCACTCTGGAACTGGCAACCTAACTCTTTTTCAGCAGCTACTTCATTATTTTTAAGAAAGGGACACACCTAATTCCATAGACATCATCCTTCCTACTTGATGGAATGCTTAACTACTTTTAACTCAGATAGGTGAAGTACGAAATAAAAAGCAAAGAAAGAAAATTGGTCTGTTTGTGTGAATGTGTAGCGTAGAAGATATTAGATATAAAATAAAATAAAATTGGCTCAAGCAACTATATCCTCCAACTGGTGGCTCCTGTAAAATGATGACATTACAAAAAGAACAGATTATTACTCATTGAAAGTATATTTGCATATTCAGGATGGATGAGAGAATCATCCTGAAGGCTGTCAGGCCTGAACTATGTAATGTGAATCTGAGTGATGACAGAATCTTGTCATTTGCCCACAAGAAGTTTCATTGCTATGGTGATGATATGCAGTGATGAAAGTTATCATTTAAAGTTCCCTGTGCTTCAGCAGATAGCCCTTAATATCTGAATAGCACCAAAGTATCTAATGACAGAAATGATACACTGATTTTGGATTCATGGGGCTATTTGCTTCTAGCTTTGCTACAGCCTAAACAAATTTCCATCTGCCAGAAAGTTATAGTCCTGTGGTTATTTGTATATCGAGTTTTTATACGTTGTGTATCATGAATTAACTAAAAGTGCAAAAAAGCACTCTTTAAACAACCATGCTTTTTGTGTATGTTACGTTGCTTTGATTAGTAAAGAGCTAACCAGTTTTCATTTTGCTTTTGATACTGCAAATGAGCAACCATATTAATCAGTATGTAATTGACAACTGCCCTCTTAAAATGCTCATGTTTGTAGGAGCCTCTCAGACTAGGTCATTTGTTTTTCTCCAGACCATTAAGGATCAAAGGTCATTGGGTACCCATAAGCCATTAGCCAGTCACCGTTTTTTTGCTGGGTTCCCATATTGTCAACTCACTAGTCAACCATGGCAACCCACACAAGACATTCTATCAGTGACTAAGCAGGGAGTCTGTTTTAACTTACAGACTGCGTATAAAGATAGCAGATTTTTCAGAGGTGCAATAAAACTACTGATTCTACATTTTAAATATGAGGCATGCCTTTCCATAGTAATCCAGGCTATACAAAACCATAACACATGTGAAAACAAAATTTAAAAATTATACCCCAGCTTTATAACGATAGCTTTGTGTTGTATGCCTTTCTTGCTTTGGTGTTTAACATTTCAGTTTCACAGGCTCTTGTTTAGTGGAGACATAAATGGTACTTCAGAAAGAATGGTGTGTTGACTAAATGTTCTGTGTTTTGTTCTCTCTTTCTCTCATTTTGGGCATTATATTTTCTCACAAAATTGATTGCTATTATTTTCCTGTGCTGGTAGAGAACATTTGGCCATAATAAGCTTGTGCTTATTAGAAACAAAGGATAAATGACTTTAGCTGCTGAGTCAATCCACTCAGTTTACATCCCCCCATTCAACCCTAATGTGTCCCAGTTCCATCCCTCACAGTGAAAACATCATCAATTACTTGGCTGACAGGAGTCTGAGACTCAGTGTAAGTTACTCCTTGGGGGTATTCATCTTGGACCAAAATCCACTGGCACTCAGCAACATTCATCACTTCCACCTACATAAAATGATTGGGTAAACGGTAGGGTGAATTATCAGAGGAAAAGAAGGGAAAAATTGATTTTGAATACATTCAAGCAAGTTACTTTGGCCTTGAATAAGAAAAAAAAAATGGGTCATTCACTAAGCTCCTATTTAGAAACTTTCATTGTAGTTTTATAGAAAGCAACCCAATAGGCTTCTGCTCTAAGTGGCAGTGAGTTCTGCTTTGACAGAGCTGCAACATTTGGTCACTTAGTTGGTTTAAAACATTTAATCTGTTTAAAACATTTTAATCAACTAAAAACACCCCCAGTTAATTGGCTAGCAGTTTTAATTTTTAAAAATTATTTGTAATATAAGTATTTATGCAAACTCCTGTGTGAAAAAGAAAAAGACATGCTTCTTCTAAGATGATGCCTGCTGCAATATATGCATGAAGGGTATCTTTTAGCGTTTGAAGTAGAAGTTTTATGTGAAAGACGATGACAACTTTACTCTACATTAAATGTGAGATGTTGCTATAATGCAATTTACCTCGATTGCACATTGAATATTTATTAGCAAGAGGTTTAATCTTTTCTAGCAAAAAAAGGGAGATCTCCAGTGTGCCTTGAAAATTATGGATTTGAGTACCTCACCAATTACCCTTGTGTAGACCCATGGAAGTAAATATGGGTATGTAGTGAAATAAATTGTGAGTATATATTACCCAAAGATTAAGATCCTATGTGGAAATAGTTCCTGTTTAAATCAATAGGACTTCGAAGTGGATGCACTTTGAATTGAGATGTGAATGTACTTCTTAAAGTGACCTTTTAGAAAACATTTTCATCCTTTTACAATTGGTGGCTTTTGAAAATGGAAGTTTTTTGTTTCTATAGAAACGGGGGTGGGAAATGAAGAACTAGGAAGAATGGATAGAGAGGCATGCACCTGGATTCTTTAAACATGTACTGTGGTTGGGTGGTTGTCTAAACAAACAGATTATGTAGAAGGCTTTATCTCAGAATTGGCACTTGTTATCACAAGGTTCTCTTTTCTCCCTCCATCTGATCGCTAGTTGTATAAGAACACTTGCAATTGATAACCTCTGAAATGTTAGTTCAAGGCAGTAATACCATAGTAACAAAAATCTCTGCATCAACTTCTGCATCAAAACTGTTCTGACATAGTCTTGATCTGAAAGACCTCAAATGTGTCTTGCCAAGCCTTTTGCTCTAGGAACCAAATTTGCATTTGTCCTGGAGTTACCGCAATCAATAATTTTAATATTTGAAGAGCAATTAAATATGTCAGGTGTAATCTCACGCACACACATAAATTGCTTTAGGTTTACCTGGTGGAGTTGAATTGATCTTGACACAACACTAGAAGAAAAGGCTGCTGTTCTCGTTTTGATTTGATGGTAAATGATATATATATATATATATACCTGAGCGTAGAACATAAAAACTTACTGCAAAATAACGGACCATTTATAGCATTGTATTAAAAAGATAGGGCTGCATAATTGTGAGCCTAACATAGTATTTTTGAAAATGCTCCAAGAGCCTGCAGAAGCTACTGACATACCAGCATGAGGGGGGAGAAAAGTCTTTTGAGGTCCTCCAAACATTGATTTAAAATAAAAATTGAAAAATACCTCATTCTGTACTGCAAGGCAGTGTCATCACAATGTTGGAAAGCCAACTCACAGTTGCTGGGTTATTGGGGGCATTGTTGCCTTTGTTGTTTGGATTACTGCTGTCCCACGTGCTCAGTTACGCAATGCATAAAGGCGAGGGTTATTTCTAGGACAGATAATTGAACATTAATACTCATTGACATTGTCGTAGGAATGATATGTCAACCTGACAGGGCCTGTGTGCTTACTTCTCCTGATTGGCTGCAGACGAAGGGTATGTTTGTCACATCAGACCTGGGGCCTCACTGCAGTGGAGCCAAAAATGATACAGCCATTAATCATCTGCTGCTATCTTGGGCTAAGATACCTTCTATTAAACATTTATCACGTGCAGGCTTTTCTAAAAAACAAAAATCTGGCTTGCCAAAAAATGTCATTTTAATCATTTATAGTGCCATAATATGAGCAATGTACACATTTGAAGTTACACATTTTATGCTACATTTTCTGTAGATGGATAGCCTCTCCTGGAATTCCAGTGCTTAGGCAGAAGTTGCACATTCTAGTGATTCTGTATCAAAAAGGCATTGCTGATGGCTGACATACACAAAACCTAAAGCGGAAGGTGCATTCTTGCAGTGAGGTTTTTTTTAAAAAAAAGCAATTGCCACCATTGTTTTCCAAGGAATACTATGTATTCTTCATAATCTTGCTCCTCAGAATCACACCAGCAGTTATTTTTAGTATAGTTTTCAAAATATCTACTAAATTACTAAATCTAGTACCACCTTATCAGATTTCTGCTGCTGCTTTTGCTGAAGGCATACCCATCAGAGAAATGAGAAACAGACTGGGAACAATTACAAAAGCCTCTGGCAACTCTCAATATTACATTCTTAAAACAGAGGTAAACAAGACATTGGTAATTACGCAGATATAGGTTTGCCACTTTGCCCTGTAAAATTTCCCCCTATAAAACTGTTTATACATGGCCCCCCTGAGAACATCCATTATCACATTTTGGTTAACATAATAGATTTTAAAACAGAAAGAATCCGGTAGCGCAGCAGTCATATAGGCTTTCCTCTGTAATGATCTGGTTTGTTCTTTGTTATTAAAGCAAATATTAATGAAGCATGTGTGTGAGGAGTGATATTCACATAATGCATATACACAGTTCATTATTTTGCTTCATCAAAATGATGCAATTTTACATTTTTGTTTAATGGGAGCAATGCAATTAAAGTTCTTGTGTTTATTTTCTAACTTTTCAGACTGGTTAGTACAGACACTTTAATCTGTAACTACATTCATTTTAGGTCTGTGTAAATGAAAGTGAAGTGGTATGCAAAAGAATAAGGCAAGCGGGCCCCTTTTTTCAGCCTACCATTGACGAACAAAATCGATTGATTATGTGTTTTTATCCTCATGCATTTTTTAACGGCCATCATATCATAAATGTGCTGAAAGCTACATTAAGTCTAAATGCTTTCCCTCCAAAATCCATTTTTTCTCTTTTTTAAAAATTGGAATTTGGCTAAGCTTAGCCTTTTCTCCCTTTACTGCAAACCATTTGGGAAAGGGTATACACTTTTTGTCTTTTGTTTGCAGATTCTCCAGTTACCTTCCCCAAATGGTTGAAAAAACTGCCTCTGCGCGCATGAGGTACAGCTTCTTTTGTCTGTACGTGAAGTAAAAGAGCTTCAAATGAGATGACTATCAATGCATTTACTCAGCAATGATTCAATTTCAGTTTAGGAATGTGCTTCACATACCTCAAGGTGTCCCATTGAGTACCAACGTCTGTGGAGGTCTTTACTATAAAGGTTGTGAATGTGGACTTAAATATAATTTGTCCAAACCAAATGGCAGAGACGAATATGCTATGAAAAGTCTCAGTAAAGCATTCCAAGTGAATGAAGAGTTTGGGTCTGTTCTTTAGAACTTCACAGCAGATGTTTATTTTTGTTGCTTCAGCAAGAGATGAATTGGTCCTGGAAGTCATCCTTAGCTTAAATTGTTTTACACACTTGTGTCCAGATTCTGAATGCAATATGAGAAAACAAATCCCACTGAAGTCCATAGGACTTGTTTCCTTGTGTTTTTCTGAAAACAGTGTTTAGTTGTCTAACATCACAATCCTGTGCATGTCTTGTCAGGAATAAATCTTGTAAAGTTCAGTGGGATTTAATTTCAGGGTCTGAGTGTATAGCACAGGTGGGGGACCTTTTTCAGCCCAAAGGCCACATTCCAAACTAGGCAACTTTCCCCAAAAGTGGGTGGAGCAACAAATCTAAATTTTACTTTTATACAATGGGCTAGTTTCTACACACCCTCTCCTCCATCCAGGCTCATTATCAGAGTTCACGGACACATTCCAGATAGACAAAAACACTCAAGGAGGCTGGTGTGGCTTGAGGAAAGAGGCTGTGCCCTGCAAGGAATCCAAAGGGCCAGACAGAGATGCATTTGGCCCCTGGGCCTCAGACTTCCCACCCCTGGTTTATAGGATTGCACTCTCAGGACTATAGCTACAGAGCACTTTGACAAATGTACATAGCTGCTAATGGATTTTCTGACTATTTGGATCCATGGCAAAGTTTATCCTATAACCCATCATTTCACACACTAATTCAGACTCTGTTAATCAAAATACATGATTTTTCAGTGTTAATCACCTTACTCCTCATAGTAAAAATGAATAAACATTATTCCACAGCAGTTAATTTGAGGATTGGAGATTGATGAAACTACATGCCAATCTGAGAAAAGGATCTTCCCTCCCAGACATTGGATAGCCTTGGGCCAAAAGTACACATGATGTTAAATGTGCTACTGTATTTAGCATGTGTATATGTTTAAAAATGGAAATCACTGCTGTGATAAGAGAAGATCAAGATCAGTACTGCAGTGGGTAGGAAGGGGGGACGCTTCTCTTCCTGCTCCCCATGACCCTTATGAAAATCCAGGATACTGCTATTTGCTGTGAGAGGAAAGCTCCCATTGGTGCCAAAGAGAGCTTTCCTCCCAATACCGCTGCTCTGGGCACCTACTGGGAGAAAGGGCAGGATATAAATCTAATAAATAAATAAATAAAATACAAATAGCAAATACAAGTGGTGGTTTTGCTTTTCATCAGGATCATAGTTGGGGGGAAGGGTTATACTCTTCCTCCCTGCTTAGTATATCCCTGCAGCAGCTATTTCTATTTTAAAAGTGCATGTTAAATGCAGTAACACATTTAACATCAAGTTGAGGTTGGCCCTCATCTGTAATTTTTGCAGGAAGATTTAAGGAGCTTTCCAACTGTGACCACATTATTTTCCTTTTTTTCTACTGCCAGAGTAGTCACAGAATAATAAAGTTGGAAAGTACCTCAGAGACCATCTAGTCCAAAACACACTACTAGGGTCTCAGGGGGTCTTAGATGCTTGACCATTTTGGGAGCAGAGTCCCAGCAGGGTCCCTATGTCTCCAGCATCCTATGAGCCAATCAACATGAAAGGGAAATGTGTTAACAACTGAGAAGAGTCTTCTAACATGCTTCCTTGTTCTTTCCTGATGATTTGAGCCAATCAGAGTGAAAGGAGGTGAGTCAGCCACTGAGAAGACTCTTCTGAGCAGCTAACACTCCCCTTTCATGCTTATTGGCTCCTAGGGATATCTGTTATTCTGGGAGAAGGTTTAAAAAGATCTCATTCTTAACCCAGCGGCAAAAAAAGGGAGGCATGGCTGTGACTAACCTGAAGGGACCCTGCACATCTGAATTTGCCACCACACTACTGCACACTACTACAGCATGCCTCATAAGTGGCCATCCAGCCTCTGCTTAAAAAACTCTGGTGAACAAGAGTGTGCCAATTTTCCTGATTTTTAGTCTAAATAATTTTTCTTTTAATTTGAACCCATTGATGAATCCTACTATCTGGAACTACAAAAAACAAATCTGTCCCATCAACTATGTTACAGCCCTTAAAATATTTGAAGATGGCTGTCATATTTATTTATTTATTTATTATACTTATATACCACCCCATAGCCGAAGCTCTCTGGGCGGTTTACAGTAACTAAAAACAAATACAGTTTAAAATACATCTTTTAAAAAACAATTTAAAACACAATTTAAAAATTTAAAACAATATAAAACACATGCTAAAATGCCTGGGAGAAGAGGAAAGTCTTGATCTGGTGCCGAAAAGATAACAGTGCTGGCGCCAGGCGCACCTTGTCATCCAGTTCATTCCATAATTTGGGGGCCACCACTGAGAAGGCCCTCTCCGAGCTTCCCTTGGAGTAGGCACCCGGAGGAGGGCCTTTGATCTTGAACGTAGTGTACGGGTGGGTTCGTATCAGGAGAGGCGTTCCATCAGGTATTGTGGTCCCAAGCCGTGTATTTACTCTTAGTCATCTCTTCTCTAGACTAAACCTACACAGCCCCTTCAACCTCTAGGCCTCTCACCATCTTGGTCATCCTTTACACATTCCAGTTTGTCAGTATTTTTCTTAAACTACAATGTTTACTCTTTCAGCAAACCTTTTAAGTTAAGACCTATCCCAGTTTGCGTCTGTGTTGGAATTGCTTTTTAATATGTTCTTAAACTTTCTTTTTAAAATGTTTTTAATCTTAGATGTTTTGAAAGGTTTTTTAAGTAACATTTTTGAAGATGTTTTGTTTTAATGTGTTTTAAAGTTTGTCTTTATGATGTTTTAATGTTTTTGGTGCTTTTGTTTGCTGTCCTGGGCTCCTGCTAGGAGGAAGGGTGGGATATAATAATAATAATAATAATAATAATAATAATAATAATAATAATAATAATAATGTTGAAAATGGTACTCCAAGTGTGTTCTCTCCAAAGTGGTATAGAGAGTACCATTATTTCTATTAATCTGATACTGTATTGATTCATTAGCCTTTTTAGTGACCGCATCACTCTGCTGGCTCATGTTTAGCATGTGGTTTACTAAAGCCCCTAGATCCTTTTCACATATACTGCTGTCAAGCCCGATATCACTCATCCTGTGATTTTGTCCAGATTTTTTTCTACTTAAATGCATAACTTTATGTGTTGGCCCAGTTCAACATGTCAAGATAATTTTGAATCCTGTTTCTATCTTCTTCAGTACTAGATACCCCATACAGTTTGGCTTTGTCTACAGATTTGATGGGTATCCTCTCAACTCCTTCATCCAAGTCATTTATAACAATGTTGAACAGCGCTGAGCCTAAGTCAGAACCCTGGGAATCTTTTTAATGCAGCCATTTCGATCAGGTTTGCTGCTGTTGCTGACCACCTGATGGGTGGTGACAGCAAGCCCTTCTTGCCAAGGAATAAGCGGGAATACAGTTTAAAACTCCTGATTTTTTGTAGGCAGCCGTGTCTCTTGTGGCATTGGGGATGGGGTAGATGGGTGTTGTTTGGGGGCGAAAGGCCTTGCAGGCCAAATTGGGACCTGTGCTGAGCTTAATTAGGCCCATGGGCTGAAGATTCCCCACTCCTGGCCTACCTAAACTGTGAACTCTTCAAGGCCAAGGCCTGATTTGTGAGAATCTTGCCTATCAACAGGAAGCTTCTACACTTACATAAGCTAAGATTGGCCAGAAACTATTGCCAAACAACAGCAGAATAAGCAAGTCCCATAGGCTAACATGGGGCAGAAAAATGCCTTTTTAATAAAAACTACAAACATTTTACAGTATACAACTCATGGATAATCACACATACTAGACACTCCCCTTGACTAAAACAATCCATTTCCCAAAACATGCAGGACAAATGGACAAATCTTTCCAGAAAAAGAAAATGGAAAAAGTCTATGGAAGAAAAACAGCACTTGTTAATATATCAAAATATCTCATCAAACAATTAACTAATTAAAAATAAGCAATTTCTTATCCTTTCTTCCTCAAATTAGGCATGGACATTTTTTCCCCTACACTGCCAAATTTCAAATAAAACTGTTGATCCATTTTCACACTATAACCCACGAAGCCTGTTGTTTCTCTGATTTGTCGTTATAATGGGGGAATGTGAATCAGCTGACTCATACTTAAAATAGGGCCTCAACTGTGGCCCTATAATTTGTATTTAATTTATTTTTAAAAAATTAAAATTCCAGTATAGAAATATTACTTGAAAAATTTTATTTTATTTTATTTTTTATTTTATTAGATTTCTAAACCGCCCTATAGCTTTCTAGCTGTCAGGGCGGTGTACAAAAGGTAAAAACAGATGAAATACAATAAACATGATAACAATACACTGTAAAATATAGAAACAAAATCAAGACAAAGACAAATTAAATAAAATTAAATTAAAATGCCTGAGCAAAGAGGTAGGTCTTTACCTGGCGCCGAAAGGATAACAAAGAAGGCGCCAGGCATATCTCATCAGGGAGGGCGTTCCATAGCTCGGGGGCCACTACTGAGAAGGCCCTAGTTCTGGTTATTACTCTCCGGGCCTCCATATGCGTTGGAACCCGGAGAAGGGCCTTCGATGTCAAACATAGTGAACGGGCAGGTATATAGCGGGAGAGGCGTTCCACCAGGTATTGCGGTCCAATGCCATTAAGGGCTTTATAGGTAAGAACCAACACTTTGAATCTGGCCCGGAAACATATTGGTAGCCAGTGCAGCTGGGCCAGGACAGGGGTTATATGATCATATTTTTTAATCCCAGTAAGAACTCTGGCCGCAGCATTCTGCACCAGCTGAAGTTTCTGAACCGTCTTCAGAGGTAACCCTATGTAGAGTGCATTACAGTACTCCAATCTAGAGGTTACCAGAGCATGGATAACTGTGGCAAGGTTCTCCCTGTCCAGATAGGGTCGTAGTTGGGCTACCAGCCGAAGCTGGTAGAACGCGTTCCGTGCCACCGAGGCTACCTGAGCCTCCAGAGACAGGGGCGGATCTAATAAGACCCCCAAACTACGGACCTGCTCCTTTAGGGGGAGTGTAACCCCATCTAGGGCAGGTCGGACATCAGCCATCTGGGCAGAGAGCTCCCCCACCAACAGCATCTCAGTCTTGTCAGGATTGAGTCTCAGTTTATTAGCTCTCATCCAGTCCATTATCGCGGCCAGGCAGTGGTTTAGTACATTAACGGCCTCACCTGAAGAAGATGAAAAGGAGAAGTAGAGCTGCGTATCATCAGCATATTGCTGGAAACGCACTCCAAATCTCCTGATGACCTCACCCAGCGGCTTCATATAGATATTAAAAAGCATGGGGGACAGAACCGAACCCTGCGGGACCCCATATTGGAGTACCCAGGGATTCGAGTAATGCTCCCCAAGCACCAGCTTCTGGAGACGATTCTCGAGGTAGGAGCACAGCCACTGCCAGGCATTAAATAAATAAATAAAGTACAACATCACTACAAAGAGAGACTAACAGGTAATAGCACTTAGGAATTCTCCTTGACCTAACACAGCAAACTGTTTCCCAAAATACGCTGTACAAATGAAGAAAAAATGCACAGCACCCGTCTAAAGTCACCTATTGTTTAACTCATTTGAAGTGAGTCATTTCTTATCCTTTCTGCCCCATATTTGGCATGGACCTTAACCTCTCTTACACTGCCAAGTTTCAAATCAATCCATAAAGTTGTTTTCTAACAATAAGTCTTCGAACCTGCTGGCTCCCATTTCTTGTTATAATGTTGGGATGTGATTTAGCTGACTCACCATTATTATTAATATTGGACCACCATTATATGAAAAACTCGCTCCACAGTAACTCGGAGCAGAGATTTCAGTGTGGCTGCCCCTGTTCTGTGGAATAGCATTCCTGTTGAGATAAAAGACAAGTGCCCACTATCTGCACATTCCAGAAACAATAGAAGATATTGTTGTTCTGACTAGTTTTCCTATCTGAATTAATGGGTCTCTGCCATGAGTATCTATTTTGTAATGTTTTAAATATATCTGCTTTTTGTGTGTTTTTAACTTTTTTTATTTTACATCGCTTTGAGGTGATTGTGTAGAAGGTGACTTACAAATTAATGATGATAATAATGAAAAAATAATAATTCAACCAGAAGAATTAAGGTTGATCTCACATGACCCCTTTTCTGCTTGTTTAGGGGTTCACTGCAAGAATGTAAATAACTGACAAAAAACATAAGCACTATGCTTATTAATTTTAAAATCAACCCGTTGAACCATGTTCTAATGACAAGCCATAGAACAAATTTTGCTGACTCAGCCTTAACACAGGACCACAACTGTGACCGTATAAACAAAGTAATAGGAAGAAGTGACAAAAGAATGTACGGAAGCATGGAAGAGGGGGCCAATGTGGCTGCTTAACCCTGGATCTCGGTGATATTCCTCATTTCTTTTGTACTGCGAACAGATGGTTGTCTATACTTTTCATGGCCCCTTTGGTGGGATCATACCTAGCGGAACGCCTCTCCCAATATGAACCTACCAGTTCACTACGTTCAACATCTAAGGCCCTCCTCCGAGTTCCGACTCACAGAGAAGCTCGGAGGGTCGTAACAAGATCTAGGGCCTTTTCAGTGGTTGCCCCTGAATTATGGAACAGTCTTCCCGATGAGGTCCGCCTGGCGCCTACACTTTTATCTTTTCGGCGCCAGGTTAAGACCTTTTTATTCTCCCAGGCATTTTAATCTTTTTTAATGCTTTTAATGTATATCAGGTTGTTTAATTGTTTAATATGTATGTTTTACTGTTTTTGTGATTCTATTGTATTTTATCTTATGTTGTGCACCGCCCTGAGAGCCTTCGGGCTGTGGGCGGTATATAAATCGAATAAAATAAATAAAATAAATAAATCACAAATGCTCTAATTTTAGTTCTCCTAGCTTTGAACATCCCTGTTCTGTTACATTGCAACTTTTGACAGCTTGGGGTGTGTGAAACTGACATGCTCAAAATGGCGACTAATAAAGTGAAGGCAGAAAAACTGTCAAAGGCCCCTGCTGAACTCTCTCTGGCAGATTTAGCTGCACAAATGCAAATTAACCTTATGGAGAGTTGGCAAGCTGCTCTCAAACCCCTTGAACAGTAGTTTTAAGGATTTGACCACCCAAGTTTCAGAAATCACTACAACTGCTGATAAAGCTTTTGAGCTGGCTTTAAGACAAAAGATCAGAACAGAGAAGTTAACGGATCAAGCACTAGATCTCCAAATTCAACTTGAAGATCAGCAGGATCGTAATCGCAGACAGAATCTGTGCATACGTGGGGTCCTGGAAAGGACTGAAAAAGGAGATATGATTGCTTTTATTTTTGAATTACTTATGCAACTGCGCCTCACAGAACCTGTAGCAGAAGATGATACTGAAAGGTATCACTGTGCTCTGCGTCGTAAATCAACGGATGGTGATCCCCCAGGGAAATTGTTATTTGCTTTGAGCGATTTCGCAAGCTAGAATTAATCTATGCTGCACTGCGAAAGCTTAAATGGATTTCCTATGAAAATGCTGAATTACAGATTTTTCAAGATGTATGCCCTGATACCCTGCTGCGCTGCAAGGATGTCAGGCCGTTCACTGAGAAAAAAAGTAGCATTCTCTACCACTAGGGTTACCCTTTCAAGCTTATGGTTCATTGAGGAGTCTGTTTTTATACAGCTTCAACAATAGGTCAAGCATTTGTTTTATTACACGATCTTGGGCTTGAGCTGCCAAACATACCATCTGAATCCCCACACAACAGAGATACACTTTCAGCTGAATGGTCTAGCGGCTGTAGCCAAAAGCAGCGGGGTGCTTCTAAATCTACACCTCCTAGCCCTTCTGCAGATCAAACTGCTGGCTCCTCTTTCGAACCCAACTGAATTTTCTATCAGACAACCTCCATGCTTTTTATGTTTGCTATTCTGAGGAATGTTGTTGCTTAACTTTGGACTCTTTCTCTGCCACTATCCCAATGTTGACAGAGTCGACCCATGGGCAATCCTGGGATGTATTTCCAGATTGTGAGGCTGCAAAGTCTCCCCCACGATATGGGTTTACCAGTTGTTCTGATTGTTTAGGTCTTCTTGTGTTCTTAAAAGTTTTTTGTCACTCCATGCCCTCTCAAAGTCACATTATTCTTCCCATTCTCACCAATCCAACCTCCAGCTATAACAACCTTAGGAAATGTCTGGACTAAAACTGTTTCCCCTTTAACTGAATGGATTGGGGACTCCTGTGAAGCATGCTAGAATTGGAACTTTACTGCGGAAGGCAGATTGTGATACCGCCTTTTTGCCAGAAACTCATCAAAAAGATGTATCCTCTAATAAACTTAAAAGTCGATGGATGGACAATTATTACATAGTTTGTGGATCATCCAAATCTAAAGGTGTGGCCACTATTATAGCTTCTAGATGTCCTTTCCATGTGGCAGAATCGCTTTTGGATCCCAAACAATGTTACTTATTTCTTCGCGTTTCTATAGGAGACTCAAAAATAACTCTGGTATCTATCTACTGCCCGAACACTCAACAACTCTCCTTCCTGCTTGACACCTTAACTCATCTTGAACCATTTGCTGAAGGTGATATTATTGTTGGAGGCGACTTTAATGATGATCTGCACTACGGTAAAGTTAGGAGTGGAGCAAATTGCCCTGCTCCCTGTCCTAACTCAAATGTCTCCCATGTAATAAATAAATCAGCTTTAATAGACATTTGGTGGGAACATAACCCAGCAGAACACAATTACTCTTTTTACTCAAAAAGGCATAAGGTTTATTCACGCATAGATATGTTCCTGATCTCCAAAACGCTGCTCCCTGCTGTTGTTGATGCAGACATTGTTCCAAGTCTAATCTCTGATCGTGCCCTTCTCTCATTGGTGGTAGATTTGAGGCAGAATGGCTCCCGCACTGCTGCCTGGAGACTTAATACATCCCTCCTACACCAAAGAGATTTGGTTAGCAAACTTAAGGAGTCACTCTCTGAACATTTTAAGCTCAACGGCTCCTCCGATCTCACCCAGGTGACAGTGTGGGATGCTGTTAAATCAGTAATGAGAGGTTTGTGTATTAAAGAAGCTTCCATACCAAAAAAACAGTGGGAAGCTATTATCTAATTGCGGAAATCTCTACCCTTGAAACAGCCCATAAAAATAAGGATGGCTGTAAAATATACCGCAAGCTAACAGCAAAATGTACAGAGCTGCAGGCTTATGGCATAGACACTATTCATAAGTCTCTCATTTATACAAAACAGCGGAATTCAGAAACAGGAACTCTAAGCCCTTAGCCAATGTAGTGCGCAAAACAGAGATTGAGAAATGTTCTTTCTAGTGTGCTCTCTCACAAAGGCAAAAAAAAGTTGTACCATGATTGATATTAGTTCTGCATTTGCTGATTTTTACACTAATCTGTATGGTACGGACTCACCGGAAGATTTTTCTATTGACTCATTTTTAACAGACCTTTAAATTTCCACATTGAGCCTGGAGCATGGAGAATACTTGAATAGTCCAATTATTTCTGAAGAAATAGAAGTCACTATAATACATTTGGAAAATGGAAATACTCCAGGTCTTGATGGCTTTGGTGCAAAATTTTATAAGACATTTAGTGAAATTCTCCTTCCTAATCTACAAGCACTGATGAATGGAATTATGAAGGAGATAGAATCCCAGAGACCTGGAAACAGCCTAGAATAGTTGTCATCCCTAAACCTCATAAAGATCCATGTTCCCTGGGGTCCTATCACCCAATAGCTCTCCTGAATCAAGATGCTAAGCTACTTACTTCAGTAATGGCTCAGAGACTAAATGTCTTTATCTTTAGATACATTCGCACCGATCAGACGGGTTTTATTCCTAAGCGGCAACTTTCAGATGCTATAAGATGGGTTCTTAATATTCTCCATCATAGTTCACAAACAGGTGCTCCTCTTGCACTACTTTCCCTAGATGCTTTCAAAGCCTTTGACTGTCTTGAATGGCCTTTCCTACTCTGCTTATTAACTAAATTTAATTTTGGTCCTTACTTCCTTAATGTCATTCATCAGTTTTATTCTGGTTCCCAAGTGACAATTCATATCAATGTATTTGATTCCCCTATTATTCATTTAACAAGAGGCACCAAGCAGGGATGCTCTTTATCTCCTATATTATTTGCAATTGCAATAGAAGTACTGGCTGATAAGCTTAGAGCAGACCCTAATATTAAAAGTTTGGTTATTCATGGCCAGGAGCACCTTCTGAACCTCTTCACGGATGATGTACTCCTATTTTTACAAAAACCTCATGACATGCTCCCATGGCTGCAAATCCATTTAGCTAATTTTAAAGAAGTTGCGGGGTTAGAAATCAACTACAGAAAGTCAGAGCATTTTTTGCATCAAGTGAGCATAGGCTCACTTGAGTGAGTATTTGGTCTTCCACTGGCGTTTGGTGGCTTTAAATATCTAGGGATAACTGTTCCCAAAGACTTAAAACAATTTAAAAAGCATAACTTTGATCCATTACTATGAGTTATTAAAACTGAACTTTATTCTTGGAAAAACCTTTCCCTTTCTTGGCTTGGCAGAGTGGCTGCAGTGAAAATGGTCATTCTGCCCAAATTCTTCCTCCTCTTCCAAACTCTCCCTATTTATCTCCCTGGGACACTCCTACAGAAATGGCAACAAATGCTTGACGCTTTCTGTAATGGCAGTAAACGTTCTCGCTTAAGTAAGGCAGTTCGATATCGCTTGAGTAATAAGGGAGATTTTGGCATGCCAAATCTGCAACTATGTTGTGAGGCATCACAGATTAAATAACTAGCTCAAATGATTCATTTTGATCTAAGTATACCTTGGATTTCAATGGAAATTACTTTGTGAAGTGCCCATCAACACGATCTCTCCCTTTGTTACTACTGTCTAAATGTGCACTTTCCTCAATCACACACCCTTTCTTGAACACCACCTTGAAAATCTGGACTTGCAGGGTCCGCAAATTACACCTTGGCCGTCCCTTCTTCTTCTATCCCTAGATCATCCCAAATTTCATCACATTGACAAATATAGGTAATTTGAAGGCTGGGAGCAGAGGGAATTGCTAACAATGCGAGATCTGTTTGATCAATTCATGGCACTTTTCTACATTTATGGTGGGACTGTAATAAAGTGAGACAATTCTGGAGTGATGTTTTTTAAATTGCTAGTAAAGTTCTTAAAGCTACAGTTATACTGCACCTGGCCTTGGCACTTTTTTTCCTTAAAGGGGTTCCATTGTTCCTAAAACTCAGATGTCTCTCCTATCCAGATTCCTACTTGCAGCAAGGCTTGAAATAGCCAAAAATTGGAAGGGGGCAGAACATTTATTGATAAAAAAATTGGTTCTCCAGACTTTGGCAACTTGCACTAGATGAAAAATTAACTCAACAGCCAAAAAAAGCTTGGGGGGAGGGAAGACATCCTCCGATAAATTTACTTCAATGTGGTTTCCCTTTTTATGTTATGCTATCAAAGATGGGGCAGAAGCGAGACCACCCTCATCATTAACTTCTTTTTGGTGGGATGTGTACCCTGTTTTTTAATTCTATTATTCTGCTTTCTGGTATTCTTTCTATTTTATACATAAAGCTTCTGTTGTTGAATGTACTCTTTTTCTATTTTACATAGAGTGACATGTTTATTGTACTTTGATTGTTTTACTTGTTTGTTGTTACATCTAAATAAAACACTATTCACAAAAAAAGCATAAAAGAATATGTTTTCATTCCAGAGCAATAGAAATAGTCTGTAACGAGGGATGGAGCAACCACAGAATACCGCAAAGGCATTCATGATAGATGGTGTTGCTGTACACTTTAGTGATCATTTTAAGAAATGAACAAACTTCCCCTTATTAACCATGTCGTACGTCGGTGATGTAAAGAGGATCCACAGGAGAAATAAGAGCATATTTCCCCAGAAGCCCATCCTCCAGCTTCATGTACTTGTCTCTTACCTGCCTGTCCTTTTGGATCCCATCATACCCCATGCATATAGTAGTAAACAGGACCCCAAGATTAAAACTCAAAACCTAAATGAATCTGTAGGGTATTCTTCATTTTTGTATGTGTTCTGTTAGGGCAAGTTTTAGACTGCATTTCTTTTTTTCTTCTTACATGTTTCCCTATCCCCACTCCAGTTAGTATCAGGTTCAGTTCAGCCATTATTTTCTCCCTACTAGCTTTTTTACTCATTAATAGAGGTTTCACATTTTTACAATTAGAAGGATCTTTCTGACTGTTGTGCTTTGCATTCTTATCTCTTTCAAAGTGTTCAATGGCATTAATTCTATTGCCTTTGTTTCTTATTCTCAAATGAATTGAATTGTCCACCTCAAATGAAGGAAGCAACATGACCACCAGGGCTGGCACCAGCACCTGGCATCCTTGGACTGCTGTCAGGGCCTGAGTACCCTAGCAGGGATTACAGCTGCTACCTGCCCTATGGCTACCTTTAATTTTTTTTTTCTGGCCTGATCCTGCATCTAGCTGCCATTTTAAACTTCTACAATACTCCAGAATAAAATGAAAGCCTCTGAGCCACGCTCTGCTGCTTGGAGTGGTGTTACCAGGTAAACCTGCCAGAGAACACCAGCAGAGGAGGGGGTCCACCAGAGGGCACTTTGTCCAGGGTATCCTCAAACCTAGTGTTGGCCCTGACCAGCCCACCTCCCTTCTGTGATTACACTGTGGATTCCACCTTCTCAGTTGGATAATTTTGAGGAGGAAATATTTATTCATGAAGTATCACTTGGGACTCTGCTATGTTGTTGGGGTTTTTATGTGTGTGTGACTCACTGGACTCTAAGCTTTCAAACCCCACAGAGACCAAGTGTTTCAGGGCTTCTTAAGTGCTGTACCCTGGCATTAGGACACAAGGGTTTGCTATCAGGCTATAAAATGAATCAGGGCCTTTCTGACTTGTGAGTTCACCCACTACTAATTATAGCGTGAGCTGAGACATCCTTTGCATTCTACATATCAGGGACTAAAAATACTGATCATAATTTTACAGTCAGTTCTACTAATATCATCCATCAGATTGTTTTTTCACAGGAAAAATGCAATAATTATTCATGTATCCGTATGTTAGTAAAGAATTAGCTCTGATTTGACTGAATAGTCTTCTTAAAATGTGCAAAGTCAAAGAGATTTCACACTGAATTTGCACAGATAAAAGCATTTTCTAGTGAGAAAGCAGAGTTCCTTTAATTTGTGAGCTTAAACTTTATTATTCATATATGCAGCTTGACTAGATTTAGATTTTTCAGTAGAAAGACACATTGGAGCTTCAACCTGAAAAAGAGAACTTGATGAAAATATTGTAGAGGCTTTTATTACCAAGGCAGACACAGAGAACTGTTTTCAATGGCTGCCAGCGCATGTGGAATATTGTCTTGCTTTCAAACTTGGGCCTGGAAATTGCCTGAAAACTCCCTCTTATTATGGCAGTTTTTTGCTGGCTTTGCCTAAGCTGATAGTTTGGGAAGAAATTGAAAAGGGGGCTGCTTGAGATGTTTATTTTTCTAGTCCTTGCTTTTCCCCACCTTCTCAGAGAGAATGAGTTGGGAGGTCACCACACCAAAAGTGTGTGGTAGGTGACAGCTTCTTCTTCTTCTTCTCATCCTCTCTGAGAAAGTGGGGAAAGACAAGAGGTACACTGGTCCTGAGCGGCTCCCTATCTTATGCTATCTGCTTTCTTCCCGGCATTCTGAGGTTGCAATCCTCTGCCCATGTACCTGGAATCACACTGAATACAGGAAGACTTCTAAATGAGTATGCATAGGATTACCCTGTAAAATCGACAAGAGGAGACTTAAATACGCTTGCTTCCTCAATAGGAAGGTGAAAGTAATCGGCCTTGGGGTGTGACTTTGTTATGTAAAAATATGCTGTCGTTGCAGAAGTTACATCTTAGAATTATGAGAATTACCCCTGAATATTAGTTTCTACTTCTGCTAATTTCATATCAGAAACTGCTCCTGAATCAATTTGCCATAGGACTTCTGAGGGCACATTATATAAATATGGGGATCTATGATGTGGAATTCATTCTTTTTTATTAAGATGGCTTTACTCTTGACTTTGTGTGTGAAAAATGTTTCTTATAATTATGGTTTATATCTAAAGCAAATAAACTTCAGATGTTGATTTAAAATACAAGGAAAAATTGTGAATTTGCTTATCTTGCATAAGTTATACTAAAGAAACAATATGCCTTGATAATCTGGGACATCTCCTCACAAAAAGTGAGCTGCAGAATGTTATGTTTTACATATTGAACCTTCATGTTTAATCTGCACATCAGAGTTGAAACTAAATTCCAAAGAGCAATAGTACTGGAGGAGCTAAGATTAAGGGTATTTCATATTAATTTAAAATATTACTATTACTATTGGTTTCTTTACTTTTTGTTCTGTTATCCCAGTCTGTATTGGAATTGCTTTTTAAGATGTTCTTAAAGCTTTTTCTAAAAAGATTTTTTTTAAGATGTTTTGTTTTAATATATTTTAAAGTCTGTTTTTAAGATGTTTTAGAGTGTTCTTAATGTTTTGTTTGCCACCCTGGTCTCCTTCTGGGAGGAAGGGTGGGATATAAATTTAATAAATAAATAAATAAATAAATAAATAAATAAATAAATATTAAAATAAAAGTGCTCAAAGTAATTGGGTTGTAGCCTCACACAGTACATAGACACTATCAAAGTAAACTTAAATTATTAGAAATACTGTAATTTGGCCTTATAATACAATAGTATTAGATGTATATTTATTTAATCATATTGTAGTTACTTTAATGTTAAGTGGATAGAAGAGGTTTCTACCTTGACATCAAGAATATCAGGGATTGCATCCTAATCAGATAGGGCTATAGATAGGTGGTAGAGATCGTTGTCTACAAATTATTGTATACAAGCCCACTTGGGCCCATTGGTTTGTGACAACTACTGCCTGGTTGCAAATACTCCTTTTTTAAGTAAAGTGATCAAGAGGGTTGTGGAGCAGCAATTGCAAGTACTCTTGGATGAAATAGATTATCTTCTTGACCCATTCCAATCTGGGTTCAGACCTGGTTGTAGGACCGAATTGGCCTTGGTTGTCCTGATAGATGACCTTTATCGGGAGGACAGGGGGAGTGTGACCCTGTTATTCATACTAGATCTCCCAGCGGCTTTTGATACCGTTGACCATGGTATCCTTCTGAGCCGACTTGGTGAGATGGGTACTGGTGGCAGTGGTTCCAATCTCCAGGGTCATTTTCAGAGAATAGTATTGGGTGATTGTTTTTCAGCCTGCTGGCAGCTATGCTGTGGGATGCCACAGGTTACCATCTTGTCCGAAATGCTGTTTAACATCTATATGAAGCCCTTGGGAGTGGTCATCAGGAGATTTGGGGTGAGGTGTCAGCAGCACGCTGATGATACCCAGCTCTATTTTTCTGTAACATTCTGAATCAGGAGAGGCCATGCAAGCCCTGGACCACTGCCTGGACTTGGTGGTGGGCTGGATGAGGGCCAGTAAACTGAGTTTGAATCCTAGCAAGATGGAGGCACTGTGGGTTGCTGGTTCCTAAGTTCAGATAATTAGTCAATTGAATGTTTTGGATGGGGTTGTACTCCTTCTGAAAGAGCAGGTTCATAGTAAGGGGTTCTCCTGGATCCATCTTTGTCACTAGAGGCCCAGATGACCTCAGAGGCTAAGAGTGCATTTTACCAGCATTGGCAGGTAAGACAGCTACGGCCATTTCTGGACCAGGATAGCCACTGTTTTCCATGGATTGGTAACCTCCAGGCTGCATTATTGTAATGTGCGCTATGTGGAGCTGCCCTTGAGGTTAATCTGGAAGCTGCAGCTGGTGCAAATGCAAAAAAGAATTGCACTGGCTGCCCATTAGCGACCAGACCAATTCAAGACTCTAGTTTTGGTGTACAAAGCCCTATACAGCTTGCAACCAAGATACCTGAAATATCATATTACCCCTTATATACCCAGTCGATCACTGTGCTCTGTAGGTGAGGGCCTCCTGCAGATACCATCTTATCAGGAGGTCCATTCCACACAACATAGGAAGCGGACCTTTAGTGTTGTGTTACTTTGGAATTCCTTCCCTTTAAATATTAGACAGGCACCATCTCTATTATCTTTTTTGGTGCCTACTGAAGACCTTTCTCTTTCAACAAACCTTTTAAGTAGAGAACTTATCCCAGTCTGCATCTGTGCTGGAACTGCTTGTTAAGATTTTTTAAGTTTTTTTTTTAAAAAAAAGATGTTTTGTTTTAATATTTTAAAAGTATTTTATTTTTAAGATGTTTTAAAGTGCTTTTAGTGTTTTTGTTTGCTGCCCCAGGCTGCTTCAGGGAGGAAGGGTGTGATATAAATAAATAAATAGCCACTTTTTTTGTCTTTTACTTTGCTTTTGGCTTATATGCCTGTAAAATGGGTATCACAATATTATTCTGAGATGTTCTTTGTGAAGCATTAATCCTTGCTAGTTAAAAAAAGTATTATGCCGTCCTTGGGATTTTGCAACGATAGTGTTACAGCTGTGGTAAAAACATAGAAGCATGAAGGATAGATATATGTGCTTGGACAGATAGGTGGGAGCAATAGCCAGTCAGAAATGCCACATGTGTGACCACAGGTGTTTAGGATATTTGTTCTTTATACTTTACACATTTCCTGTAAGAAACACCAGGGTTACACTGGTGTGGCTGTGGCAAACATGATTGTCATGGCTCAAGCGTGAAGCAGTCTTTGATGTGAATCAGTGAATCTCTAAAAGCATGGTGAATAAACATCAGGGGCCTATATATTGTTGATGATAAGAAACTGAATTCCACAAGCATAATGTCCATTTGGGAGTTATTTGTATAGATAAATTGTTGGGCAGTGTGAAGCAGGGAGTTTATACTGCATTCACCTTGCAGTGAAAACAAGGTCCACTCCTTGGGGGAAAATGTATTTGAGTACAAGAGGCTTCCAGCCCTTCAAAATATCCTATGACCTTATTCCTAAAAAGGGTGTTTAAAAAAACTTAGCCACATAACAATGTGTTATATTCTTCTGTAGGCTGTTGTCAAAAGGGGGGAATTAATTAAAATGTAGCTATTTTTCATCTTTATTGGTTATCTATAGTTTTCATTGCACTTTTAATCAGAAAAGGTGAGGAGGAATGCGAGTACACTTGGCTACTATTAGTGCCTACTAGCTGTGCTTGAATCCTTGTCCCTGTAGATTTTAATGTCCCTGTAGATTTTAATGTCCCTGCAGACTGCTGACAGCCTCCTTCCAGCTGTGGCAGGCATGATGCAGTGAATTGCTTTTGAATGTTCTTTACTCAAATAGGCAGTAATTACAAGCTTAAAGAGGTTTAGTGGTCCAGTAAACTACATAATCACCCCTGAATTAGCCTGGGCTCATCAGTTGCAGTCCAGCAAGCTCAAGACTGCTGTTTGTATGCAGTCTTTATCACATAGCAACCTGAGGAGCAGGTGTGGAACAGCAAGAATCCCCCATAAACACAACTGTCTACTGGGGACAATGATCTCTAATGAGATGAGGCTACACCATCACTGTAATTTAAGTGGGAAAATAAATGCCAGAGAATGTGTTCCAGCTCCAAGCAAGTTTCTTTAGGCACAGAGGGAACAGGATTGTTCTCTCTCTGTGATGAAGACCCCCCCCTTTTCTAGATCTTTAACTCCTTTTTTTAGCTGATGATGTATGTGTGTTACCCTTTATCAAGGAAAGATGGTGAATATTTAATGGTGGGCAGGGCAGGTGATAATATCAACAGACAAAAGTTTCAAAACAGCACCTGAAATTTTTTAACCTCTTAACTGATTAACATAATCTTTTTTGTCTATTTGCTGTTGTTCCCCCCCCTTTTTTTTCTTTACATATTAAACCATGCTGCCACACAGTTAAACTCAGGCCTGTTTCATTATTTTTTCCTAGAACGGAAATAAATCCGAATCGGAAAAAGTGTTTGTTTGTTAATGTTTTGAATGGCGGCAGAATGTCCCTTTACATGAACCAGCAAGTGGCAAAAATCAGCTTCCCCAACTTGCATGGGCAGAAGCACTTTCCTCTAAGGCAAAGCCTCTGTTGGATACAACCCTACCTCTTTTTCACCACTGTTATTTATTTGTTTTGCTTATTTAAAATAGTTAATTGCCCTTCATCAAAAAATTCCAGGGCAGTGTGCAAAAGTGTGAGCACAAACTAGATATAATTTAAAGCCAACAACTAAACATAACAAAATGCAAGAAGACAAAAACAAGTTTAAACCGGAACATCTAAAGAGCAAACAAAAATAATCTAAAATGCCTGGTCAAATGGGAAAGTGTTCACCTGGCACTGAAAAGTTGTAATATTTGTGCCAGGTGTGCTTTTTGGAGGAGGGCATTCCAAAATTTAGGGTGCCACTGCAGAAAATGCCTTTCCCTTGTTGAAGCATAATTATCTCCAGTGGTGACAGGGAGGCACAACAATAGGCGGAGCCAGAGCCAATGGCAGGCAGAGCCAATTAATTTTATTTCCCATCCTCCCTGCTGAGTTCTATGAGGGTAACAATGGCACTAAGAAGGCAGGTGACAGGCAGTTCCTCTCTCTGTACTGGTTGAAGGTAGGAAAGTAGGCAGATGGTGGCAGGCTGTGGGCAGTAAGTAAGTAGGGCACCGTCCCACTTGCCTTAATGGACCAGTCTTTTACTGTGTATCTCTGCTAATGGTGGTACTTTGAGCAGGGCCTCTCCTGTCGATCTCAAGACATGGGCAGCTGATACGGAAAAAGGCACTCTTTTAGGTGTTAGGTCCCAAACTGTTTAGGGCTTTGAAGGTAAGCATGAACGCTTTAAATTATGCTCAGAGTGAATAGGAAGCCACTGTAGATCTTTCAAAACAAGTGTAATATGAACAACTCTGAGTGTACCTGTTGAAAATCTAGCAACTGAGTTCTGCTCTAATTGCGGCTTCCGAGTCATATTTAAGGGCAGTCCCACATTACAGTAGTCCGTTCATGTTGGAAAAAAACAAATGAAGCATTCTCAGAATGTCAGATGCTTACATCTGCCTGTTGCAAGGAAGGAGGGAACTAATGAATTTGTGAATATGTCCATATTGTATTTACGCTATCCATATTTCTTTTATAAGCCTGTGATTTTATTTTCAGTACATAAACTAGTGCATAAAGAAACTAGTTGAACTGAATATGCACCCTATCCTTAGGTTTCTGTAATCTTGTGGCCCAATGAGGCATGTCCAAGAGCTTGTTATCCAAGAGGAACCCTGAAATACTCATCAAAGAATGGATGGAAAGTAGAGAAAAATAAGCAGAAGATTGTGAAAGGGGAGGAGGAGGGTTATAGCGCTCTTATTTTACCAAAGATGGTGATGCATATCCAAATCTACCTGCTTAAAAACTGTTTAAATCAGATAAAACATGGATATGTTAGAGAAGTACTAGACTTCCAGCTATGAAATATTTGCCTGAACAAATCTGTCTCAAACTTTGTCTGAAAACAGTACCGATACTTTCACGGAATTAAGTTACTCTATGTATTTCTACTTTTATAGCAGTTATAAGCCTGCTCATTTTTAGTTTACATTTGTTCTCTATATTTTTAATAATATTTTCATGGTCCCAAGGTAGCTTTCTTTTGAAAAAGAAATGGTTTAAAAGCTCAGCTTAAGCTCTTATGTTAAATTAATTGTAATTGGACTGGAAGTTCAGTAACTCCATTACTAGTCACTTGCATGTAATATCTCATTTCTTGTACTATGTTACAAAGATAATTTATCATGTCCTTTAGGTGCAGTTTTAAATTAATAAACCAGAGTAAATATATAGACTATTCATATGGAAACACTTGGATTTCTTATATTGGTAAAGTGTCATAAAACTTGAACCTCAGAAAGGGAAAGTTAATCACTGAACTTGTATTATGTAAAACAAGATAATAAAATATTTCTGATTTTTTAAAAATAAAATCTAATAAAATGTGGTGCAATTGAATTAACAAAATATATTGTATCATTTAAAGATTATGTAGTTAAATGCATTCCAAACCCTTCATAAGTCACACAAAATAGGAAAATACATGATAGAAGCGAATCAACTTTCAGTACAAGAGGGCCTGATACAAAGTTAATTGTAGCCACGGAAAAGGCTCCATCTCGCTTTCAACAGCCTTACATTTCTGACCTACGTATACGTTATAATCATTCGTGTAAGTGGGTGAAACTGTTCGGATTAAAGCAATCTCATAATAAATCCCCTCCTAGCAAACCAATTTGTAACAGGATATTGCTTACAATCATAGTGAAAAACCCAGCTCTTTTCAAGGATTTCCAATGAACTCTGTTTTATAGTCAAAGGCAAAACATTGTGTGGAGAGACTTAGTAGATCTTCCTCTTCCAGTTGTCATTTTTATCTTTTTCCCTTGGATATTACTACTTTTACACTCTCTTCTCTTGATCATTTAGAACCATTTATTGCCTCTATACAGATGGTTTTATAATTAGTAAGCTAGACTGTAAAATAACAGTAATAATAATTAGGAAGATTCCACCGATGCAGTGTTTTCTCAGCTGAGCTAATTTACACGAATGATAGTAGCATCGAGCAGAATTATAAAGCCTGTTTTAAAAAATGAGGCAGGTTGGGTCTGATAACCATATTTAAGAGATCAGGAAATGTTGAAGAGTGTACCCATGGGATTATGCATTCTGTGTTTTACTCTTTAAACTGTGTTTTAAAGCTAACTATAGTCAGTATTAATTTGGGGGAAATCATAATGCAAGCCATGGTTAATACCGAAAAGAGGGTGGATTTCTGTGGCAATATTAAGAGGGGGATGCTGCATGAGCCCATAGAGTGCTCCTAGTCTATTTTTCATTTTCAATATGATAATGCTTCGAGATTTCCTTTCAACGAAAATGTTCACAAGAAAGGTTACCAAAAAAATTACAAATATAAAATCAGTAGACTGAATGAAAGAAAGCTGATTCTCAAATGCCCGATAGAACTGAACAGTTGGAACACAAAAGACTTGGTGGAATGCCTCACTCTGTAAAGAAACTCAAAAGCTCAGAAGCAGATTTATTGGAGGAATGCATTCCATAATTCCAGAACCACTTCAGAAAAGGCTCTGGTCCCAGTAGGTGACTGTCTTCAGGCCAGGACGTAGAGCATAGTTTCAGTCAATCTTAGAATGAGGGGAAGGGGGACATGGGAAAAGAAGCTTCCCATAGATAATCAGAACCCAGACAGTGCAGAGCTTTAAAGGTCAAAACTAGCTCCTGAGTTGGGCTAGGAAATAGCTTGATAACCAATACAGATATTTCAGGATGGTTAATACAAGTGTATCCCTTGTGTGCATGTTACCTAATCATGAAGGGGTTGAAACAGAAGTTAACTGGGTCTGTCTTCATGTGCAGGTTTTTTTTAGGTTTTTGGACATTTTAAAGTACGACCAGTTCGCATACAAGTCAATGGTGCATGAAGGCTGCTGTAAGCTACTCTCAGCACAGACTTTTAATGTACAATAGGGGCGTAAAACTGATGCATAGTACTATCTCAGCTCAAACTGCAATGTTTCAATAAAAGTAACACTACAGATTGTTGTAAATCACTCATAGCCTGACTTCCAGAAAGGCTTGTTTTTGATTTGCCACTCATGGCACAAGCCTGGGTTTGAACACAGCAGTAAGCCAAACCATAACGTTGCTCCAGGTAGCGCAGTAGCAGGAGGATCAGGAGGCAAATGAAGTGCCTGCAGTTTCTGCTGCGAGTACTCATGGATTCGTGCTTAGTGTTATATCTTAACTGGGCCAATGAGAAATTTTCTCTAGCCTTTTTATATCTATGTGTATGTGCCTCTTCTCTGACCTTCTTTTCCAGCCACTCTGTGCTATTTTCCCTCCCTCCCAGTATTATGATTTTTTAAATCTCTCAACAGTCAGTCCGTATTCTATGACCACTCAGCAAACTCATTAGGGTTTTTAAAATGTTTTTGTGCTTCTGTAAACTTTGGAATTCCCCCTAGTCTGTTGATACCTTCCCATGTTTGTAGGTGTTGCTGTTTTGTCTCTCTAAGTGATGACATTTGGAGAACTGAATCAGAATAAGAATGTTTTATGTTTTGCCAGCTGCCACAAGGTGGGCAGTGGCATTCTGTAGCATCAGTTTCCAAACAAACTTCTAGGGAAGTTCCACATAGTGGGTATTGCAGTTGTCTAATTTGGCAGTCATTGGGACATTAATTATAGAAGGTAGGTCTCCATCTTCCACTAGTGGGTGCAGCTAGTGAAACAACCAAAGTAGGTGAAATATCCTCCACCTTAGAATCCAAGAGAAATGCTGGGCCCAAGAGCACCTCTAAACTGTGAATCTACACGTCAGGGAATATGTGATCCTATCAAGGACAGAGATGTCCCCATCTAGCCAGTCTATTGTGAGACCCTTACTCTCATCAACTCTGCTTTTATCTAGATTGGGCTTAAATTTATTCACTCTGAACTAGTCTACCACACACAGGATGTTGTTTCACCGGGTGGGCAAGACTCTTCTAATAACCCCACTCTCCCACTTTGAAGACTTACACAGTGGGCAGAGCAGTCTGTACTTTGGCTGAGGAACAGCAAGGCAGAACAGAGTGACACAGCCACTGTTGCATCTGGAATCCTACTGCTTGTACAGACCGCAGCAGAAAGTGAGGGGCCAGTTATAGCCACATTTGTTACTGCATCGTCTCTAGGCTGATGCAGTAGGGAGGCTGGGTCAGTTCCGTCTCTGGGAGTTGGACCAGCTCAGGATATAATGGATCCTTGGGTGGTCCAGCTCCATCTTTGAAATGCCCTGTTTCGAGGTCTTGTCCTGGTGGTAGTGTTGTCTCCACCACACTTTCCATGGTTGCAGCAGGAGCCTTCACAGTGGCCAAGAGCATTCTACCACCACTAGAGGCCAATAGAAGCCAGCAGGTGGATGTCTTGGGGGTTAGGATTGCAGCCTAAGTTCTTAGCACCTGTGCAGATCATTGTTAAGCAAAAACTACAGTATTTAGTATTACTATTGTGCTTCAGAAAAGTATAATCTTTATATTTAGCAGAAGGGAAGGGAAAGGAGGCTAAAAATAAGGTATCAGAAAATAGCCAAGGTGATGTCAACTGCTTGATGAATACATGTCTGACATGTGGCAAAACTATTACAGAATGAACAAATAGCCAATGATAGCTGATTGGTCCCCTGGAAAAAGTTCAACATTAAAGTTGGACTAAGTTAATGTCTGTTAGGTTGCATTTTGAGAGAAAGATGGAAACCTGCTCAGTGTAGATACTTCAAAATGAATTTGATTAATACAATGAATGTAGGAGGGTGGCATAGGTGTTTCCCTTATCTGGAATATTGTAATGTCTAGATATCTAAGAGGATATTGCCATAGCTGTTTCTGTTTCTTACTTCTTACACTGCATTCTGTAGCAAGTAAGTTGGGGTGGAGGACTCCAGAGAAATGTCTCGTGCTGGACCAAAATTCAACATATCTTCTGTTCAGGACAATCCTGTGTAGAAATCAAAATATTTTAATAGATTCATTCTCTGACTGGTAGAATATGGATAGCAAAGCTACTCAGGAATATACAACTTATTCAGCTGATTGCATCTCCAGATGTGATCTCACCTCTTGGCTGTTGAGATCAGCAGAGGGGGCCCTTTTGGTAGTTCTGCCACTGTCAGAAACTGGGGTTGTGGTGGCCTAGGAGAGGGCATTCTCTCTGGCAGCCCAACATTGTGGAACTCCCTCCCCATAGAGGTGTGTCTGGTAACTTCACTGTACAGTTTTTGGTAAATGCTAAAGATGCACTTGTTTAGCCTGGCCTTTGACACTTGAGATGTATATTTTTAGGACCCACCTTTTTGTGATGTTGTGATTTTAGGTTGCTTTTAACTGTTTTTAATGATGTGCTTTAACACTGTTGTAACATGCTCTGGGACCTTTGGGTGAAAGGTGAGTAATAACTTACTATTATTGTTATTGTTATTATTGAGGTGACAACATATTTGTGACTACAGAATTTTGAACAAATTATTTAAAACATGTCGTGTGTTTCGGGATTAAGAACCAGAACTTGATAGGCTCACGTTTGGATACATTTCCATGTTAATGTAAGGAGCTATTCATGAAGTAATGTTCAAGAAAAATAGCTTTAAGGTTTCAAATGCAGCACTTCAAGAATGTTATGATACAGTGGCCAGTGAACTATAAAGCATTGTTTTATAATATAAAACCCCTAAAAGCCAGATTGTGTATTTTAATAATTTCAAATGTAGACGAAAATAATACTAAAACAAAGGAAATGGCATGTTTAATATTTTCTGTATCTTTTAAGTCGCTATAATTTTGTAGGATGATATCCAATGTTAGTCATACTGGATGTCAGGGGTTAGATAATCTTTTCTGAGTGTGATGTAGTATCTCCTTTGGTTTTTAAAGCCATTGTATTTTAATTTTTAATCTAATCAAATATACTCATTTCCCTCAAAGTGGAGATGCTGATAGCCCTGTCCCCCAGTTCCATACATGGGCTTCCAAGTTGTCCAAACCCCAGCTCTGTCCACCCAAGCCTCTTTTACTGGTATACCTCCATATTCAAAGAATACCTGCTGCAGTCCAGGGCTGCCCAAGGCATTTGTTGCCTGAGGCAAAGAACAGGATGCCCCTCTCCCACGTAGTTCCATGTATGGAAGCCAACTGGATGGGCAATTGATTCTTACTTCAACACTGGTGATGGTACGATGTCCTTCGACACCTCCCCAATCCTCAGCTTCTGGTGCCAGTGGCTGTGTCCAGTAACAGATAAACAGGAATCAGTTTCCACACCACATCATCGTCTCATTTTAGAAATTAAGCCTTTCTTTCTTTCTTTCTTTTTCTTTCTTTCTTTCTTTCTTTCTTTCTTTCTTTCTTTCTTTCTTTCTTTCTTTCTTTCTTTCTTTCTTTCTTTCTTTCTTTATTTATTTATTTATTTATTTATTTATTTATTATTTGATTTATATCCCGCCCTTCCTCCCAGCAGGAGCCCAGGGTGGCAAACAGAAGCGCTTAAAACACTTTAAAACATCATAAAAACAGACCTTAAAATACATTAAAACAAAACTACGTTAAAAACATCTTTTAAAAAAGGGTTAAAAACACTATTAATAAAACATATTAACAAGCAATTCTAACACAGACGCAGACTGGGATAGGTCTCAACTTAAAAGGCTTGTTGAAAGAGGAAAGTCTTCAAAAGGCGCCGTAAAGATAGCCAAGATGGCGCCTGCCTAATATTCAAGGGGAGGGAATTCCACAAGGTAGGTGCCACAACACTAAAGGTCCGTTTCCTATGTTGTGCAGAATGGACCTCCTGATAAGATGGTATCTGCAGGAGGCCCTCACCTGCAGAGCACAGTGATCAACTGGGTATATAAGGGGTAAGACTGTCTTTCTGGTATCCTGCCCCCGAGCTGTATAGGGCTTTGTACACCAACATTAGAACCTTGAACTTGGCCCAGTAGCAAATGGGCAGCCAGTGCAATTTTTTCAGCAGCGGGGTGACATGTTGGTGATACCCTGCCCCAGTGAGCAGTCTCACCGCTGCATTTTGCACCAGCTGCAGCTTCCGGACCAACCTCAAGGGCAGTCCCACATAGAGAGCATTACAGTAATCCAGCCAGGAGGTTACCAGTGTGTGGACAACAGTGGCCAGGCTATCTTCTGCATTAATCAGGATGAGACTGAGGATAAAATAGAGGTACTTTATTTAACAATTCTTAAGACAGTAACACATCTGAGCTTGTTCTGTGCTGGGCCTCACCTGAGGATACATAACACTAGCTAATTAACTGAACCAGCCTAGCTCCCCCTAAGGTGTGTAATACCCCTTAGAGAAAGTTAACTCTTTCTTGATTGGGAATCTAACTTAAAGACACATTTCACTACACATTCGACTAAATAGCTCTGGAAAACTAATAATAAAGGTAAGCTAATGTCAGAGCAAAATGCTTAAGAAGCGTACATTGGACCTATGGAAAAAGGAAAAGGAGACATGATAGACATGTATAAAATTATGCATGGTGCATAATTTTTTTTCTCCCTCTCTCATAATACTAGAATTTAGGGCCATCCAACAAAGCTGAATGTTGGAAGATACAGGACAAACAAGTGAGCACTGCTTGTCCTAGGCTAGGTAATGGAGTCCAGAATGTGTGTCCAAGGGAGATAGGCTGACCCTGGAGCAGTGTCTTTTTGGTTAGGAATGCAATCCCTAAAGTAGGCCTGCCTGTCAACACAGAGGTTTTAGATGCCTGGCTAAAATCTGGCAGCTGACCAGTAGTTCTGTTTTGCCCTCTTGCTGCTCTAGTGGGGCAGTGCCCACCTTTTCACAGATGTGCCTGCTGATTTGATTGCTTTGTTGGGTCTTTCTTTGCTTGCATTTGTCATCTGCCTCTGTTTCTCTTCTTGTCTGTTGCTGTTTGTTTTTCTGTTCGTTGCTCTGAAATTTTATAGTTTAATTATTTTTTATTTTGTTAGCCACTTTGGTTTCTTTGGCATGAGGTGGCAAGGATACATGTTTCTAAAACAAATAAAATGTGTATACCATTAAAAACAAATCCAAAGTGAGATGCATATACAGAAATCAGGTTGTAGCACATTGCACAGAACTGCTTCTTTAAGGGAGAAGGCAGGAGATGCACATAACACCCTGCACACATCTTTGGGTGTATTTTTTAAAATTACTGGGAGTTATTCATCATAACTTTCCCCTGAATATACAAATTATTCTCTTATGAGGGCAAATTAGACCTACATCTTCTTAATTGATGGTCTTTGATCTACATGGTTGTCAAGATCACAGCATACTATAATGTGCATCTTGCAGACCTTTCTATACATTGATTTGTGTGGATGGGGGGAAAGACCAGTAAGCTGTGGTTTAAATCTCTTTTCTTTATTAGTTTTTCTCATCATATAATGTTAATTGAGAATTAAGAAAGCCAGCTGAAATCTTGTGACTTCACTTACAGTTTTGGCCTCTTCACAGACATTTTTGGCCTCTTTGCCAATGCAGTCACTCTAGTTGTTCTTTCTGATTCCAGCATGTGTGGGGTTTCAAGGACTCAACTACTATAAATTCAAGCTATGTTCCTAGACTACACCATGCCCAGCTTTTGTAATGCAAATGTGAGGCACAAAGTGTCTCTTTGATAATAATGCAGTCAGGAGACAGAAAAGGTTTCACTCAAACAGTAAAAGTAATTTATAAAGCTGAAAAGAAGGGTGAGAAAGCATTATGGTGTTTTTAAAAACAACATAAATGTGTTATACATCAACATAATTTTGACTACTTAAATATTCCAGAAAAACGTTAGAGCAGAAAAGTTTTGATTAAGCAGGATTAAAAATTCTATTGATTTCTAAAATAGTGTGCTTCAAATTTTGAATTTAATACTGAACACTAGTCAGTGTTAATGTTAATGTTAATCTTTGCAATGTTGCTGATACAGCAGTATTAAAACAAGACACGAGAATTGTGGGGGGGACAGACCAGTATAACTTATTAGTACATATGAAAATTCTTATTTGGGATGTGGGGTAGGGCAAGAGGTAAAAAGAAACATACTTTATCAAAGGTCTGTATTCTAGGAATCATACATTTATTGTGGGCAAGGCAGAACTCTTAGAAAAAAATACTACTAATTTCCCTTTTCCAATATATTCAGTCAAGGAACAGTACACTGCTTTGATGAAGAGCTTTTTTGGGGGGTGGGGGCAATTTTCAGTCCTGCTCATGTTAGGTCAGTTGTTCCAGTGTCCATTTTCATCCTTTTAAACTGCAGTGCTGATTTGAATTGCAACTTGTAGTGAATTTGCTCCTACCTTTTGTTTTTTAGGTTGGGCAAGGAAGCAGCTATATGCCAAAAGGAATTATTAACTTAGCATTTGAAATAAGATAACTTAGTCCAATTTTATCTTAGCAACTTCTAAGCATTTTCTACATACTGACTGCCAAATATGCTGTAGCCATAATGTTGTGGCATTGCACTAGGTTAGGTCTGGAACTGTTATTGACACTTTGTTACCAAGATGGAAAGGATAACATGTCACTGTCCTAGAATACACATTTGCTGGAAAACTTTGTGAAAGGAGTCCATTTGGAGAAATAGTATCCTTAAGATATCACTCTGTACATAGTCGTGCTGCTTTTTATTATTTGCTGCTTTACTCACTGATTTTAGTGAAGTTTGGGGGGGGAGATGAGGGAAAGTGGACACATTCTTTAAAATCCTTATGTCAAGATATCTGTTCCTTAAGTCATAGTAGTAAACTGTGAAAAGAATGCATAGGAGAAAATTGCACCATTCTGTCAGTATGATTTCTGTGTTAGTGTTAAATTACTGCAGTGATTCAGAATGTTGTGGTGGATGGCACGGTGTTATGACTCCCCTCTAGTTGCAGAAGGGGCATGGCAGCAGTGAGAGCAAATTATAGTGGTGCTGCAGAGATGAATGATTGTCCCAGACCACATCTCACCCTGTACTCTTCAAGTGGAGCTTGAGCAGGAAGGAACAATAGGTATTGGTATTCCTGTTCCTTAAGTCTCAGGTAGGCTACTTCCCTTCAGAGGTTCATCAAAGACTGAGTATCTTTGGAAAATTACATTAACATAGTTTTTTACTTGGACAATTATTTAGTGGCTTTAAATATAGTCATACAGACGCTGCTGGGGCCAGATCCAAAAATGCTGTTTCCTGGTCTCTTAATTGTTATTAAGAGATGAGAAGCATTCAGAGAACTCGCACTTCACTTTCTTATCCCACCCTCCACTTTTCCATTTTGCCATGGTATAGAGTAGTCACTGTAATATTACGACCATTTTTCAAATTCTCAATAACAACCATGGTTACATTTATTTATTATTTTCTTTAATAGTGTTTATTTGTTGTTGTTATGTGCCTCCAAGTCGACTATGACTTATGGCGACCCTATGAATCAGTGACCTCCAAGAGCATTTGTCATGAACCACCCTGTTCAGATCTTGTAAGTTCAGGTCTGCGGCTTCCTTTATGGAATCAATCCATCTCTTGTTTGGCCTTCCCTTTTTCAACTCCCTACTGTTTTTCCAGGCATTATTATCTTTTCTAATGAATCATGTCTTCTCATTATGTGTCCAAAGTATGAGAACCTCAGTTTCATCATTTTAGCTTCTAGTGATAGTTCTGGTTTAATTTGTTCTAACACCCAATTATTTGTCTTTTTTGCAGTCCATGGTATCCGCAAAGCTCTTCTCCAACACCACATTTCAAATGTGTTGATTTTTCTCTTATCAGCTTTTTTCACTGTCCAACTTTCACATCCATACATAGAGACTGGGAATATCATGGTCTGAATGATCCTGGCTTTGGTGTTCAGTGATACATCTTTACATTTGAGGACGTTTTCTAGTTATCTCATAGCTGCCGTCCCCAGTCCTAGCCTTCTTCTGATTTCTTGACTATTGTCTCCATTTCAGTTAATGACTGTGCCAAGGTATTGATAATCCTTGCCAAGTTCAATGTCCTCATTGTCAACTTTAAAGTTACATAAATCTTCTGTTGTCATTACTTTAGTCTTCTTAATGTTCAGCTGTAGTCCTGCTTTTGTGCTTTCCTCTTTAACTTTCAACAGTGTTCGTTTCAAATTATTACTGGTTTCTGCTAGTAGTATGATACCATCTGCATATTTTATATTGTTGATATTTCTTCCTCCATTGTTCACACTTCCTTCATCTTGGTTCAGTCCCGCTTTCCTTATGATATGTTCTGCATATAGATTAAACAAATAGAGTGATAAAATTGTTTGGTTTAAATGAAATAGGAACAGTTTGTAGTCCTATTTCTTAGCAAAGTATATACGCAGCAGCAGAATTGAGAACAACCAGTCCCACCTTCCTCTCATGCACACTAGTTAATTTGAAATAATCAACACAGTCTTCTTAGGTAAAGAATATAAAGAATGTTTACTCACGACCGTTCATATGTTCAGGAAACATAGGTTCTAGCTTAGATAGAAAAAGTAGAAGTCTTAGTCCATGGTAAGGATCATCTTGAGAAGGGAAGTATGTGTATGCTTCTCACTCCCTCAAGTTTAATGGAGAATTATGCTAAAGAGGTCAATATCCCTTTAACAAAGAAAGATAAGTAAATAACCCTGCCCTTAGGAAGTTACATCATGGTAAAAAAGCATAGAGATGTCCACAAATTCTAGCTAGAAGGGACATCACCCTATCAAAAGGGATGCATGCAAGCTTGTTTATCCCAACAAAAATACACCCCTGTCTCACTCTGTTTCCGATTGGGAACCAATTGGGTTCTCCATATTCTTTCCTTTCATTAGCCTCTTGTCCAGAGTACATCAGGTCAATCAGATATGCATCAGAACAATCAGATGCTGTGGCACCCCCATTTCTTTTAAAGCATTCCATAGTTCCCATGATCTACACAATCAAAGGCTTTGCTGTAATTTATAAAACACAGGGTGATTTTCTTCTGAAATTCCTTGCTCCGTTCCATTATCCAACGTATGTTTGCGATATGATCTCTGGTACCTCTTCCCTTTCTAAATCCAACTTGGACATCCGGCATTTCTCACTCTATATATGGTAAGAGCCTTTGTTGTAGAATCTTGAGCATTACTTTACTTACATGGGATATTAAGGCAATAGTTCGATAATTACTGCATTCCCTGCAATCCCCTTTCTTTAGAATTGGGATGTACATTGAACGCTTCCAGTCTGTGCGCCATTGTTTAGTTTTCCATATTTGTTGACAAATTTTTGTCAACATTTGGACAGATCCAGTCTCAGTAGCTTGTAGCAACTCTATTGGTAAGCCATCTGTTCCTGGTGATTTGTTTCTTCCAAATATTTTAAGAGCAGCTTTCACCTTGCATTCTAAAATTTCTGGTTCTTCATCAAACAGTTCCTCCATGAATGAATGTGTCATCCTCTCATTTCTTTTATAGAGTTCTTCAGTGTATTGCTTCCATCTTTTATTTAATATCAGTCAGTCAGTGTGTTACCCCATTGATTATTCAAAATCCCTACTCTTGGTTTAAATTTCCCTTTAATTTCTCTTAATTTCACAGAATTCAATAAGTCTCTCTCCTGCTTCATTTCTATCTCCTAAGCCCCATTTCCTCACAATTCCTAGTTCTTCTCTGTTCCCTGCTATTGCATTCCAGTCCCCCATGATTATCAGAACATCTTGTTTTGCTGTGTACCTTCCTGTACCTTTGTGTAAAATCTCTCCAATTTCTGTTCTTTCGTGTTTGCCGTTGGAGCGTAGACTTGGATGATGGTTATGTTAATAGGTTTACCCGTTTAATCTCATTGATATTACTTGCTCAGACCTTGCGTTATAGTTTGCAATTGCTTTTGCTACATCACTGCTCTCTATTAAAGCAACTCCATTTCTTAATTTCTCATTTCCTGCACAAAATATTTTGTAGTTGCCTGATTGAAAGTGTCCCATTCCCACCCATATTAATTCACTCACGCCAAGTATTGTAATGTTGATGCATTCCGTTTCTTGCTTGACAATTTCTAACCTTCCCTGGTTCATGCTTCTCACATTTCATGTTCATATTGTGGGTGTTGTACAACTCTGGATTCTCCTTTTGCATCTGTGCGCATCAGCCTCCGGGCTTCCTTTTGGCTTTGATCTGGTTGCATCATTAGTCATAGTGCTACTTGTGCTTGTCCATTGTTCTTCCCCAGTAACTCGCTGAGTGCCATCTGACCTGGGAGTCTTATCTTCCCACTATCTCGTGTTACATTTTGGATACTCTGTGCATAGGGTTTTTGTGGTAAGAGGTATTCAGAGGTGGTTTACCATTGCTTTCCTCTGAGTTTGAATGCATCTTAGTCATACAGTCAGTGGTCAGTGTAAAAAGGCTACAATCAAGTTGAACATAGAGGTGGGATGTGGTGGGATGTAAAGAATCCATGCTATTTCATAGAATCATAGAATAGTAGAGATGAAAGGGTCCTGCAAGGCCATCAAGTCCAATTCCCTGCTCAATCCAAGTTAAAGCATACTGACAGGTGGTTGGCCAGCTGCATCTTGAATTTAGAGCTTTAGAGATCAAAACAGTTGGCTTTCTTTTCTGTGAGCTGCAAAATACTCCATCCAAAGCTTGCCTCCAACCTGAGCTCACTAAGTGGCCGTAAGGCTAGTTATCTTTTTCCTCCCCCTTCTGCTATTAGGGAATAATAATTCTTAAAATGAGCAAAAGCAGCTTCTACTCTTCAGAAAGGGCCATTTGGCTATAGTTACACATGATTGTACACATGACCCAGAGAATACCTTTGAATCTCTAAGGTGCTCATAAATTATAAGTATTATTACTACTACTGTTTGTTACCATTTTTGTATGTTATCTGGCCTAATAGGTGGCAAGTCTTAAAACATTCTATGCTTTTGGGAAAAAAATGATTTCATCTTTTTAGTACTTTATATTACAATGGGAAAATCCCCAATGAGTATTGGAACCTTTGGAGCAGCTTAGTATTTTTTTAGTCTTCTTGAATGTAGCAATCTAATATGATAAAAACATTAATGTTATCAATCAAGCCACATTTTGCATTTATTTTTATACAGTAAGGTTGAGGGAATATGTTTGTTGTCCATTGAATTCATTATTCAGTGTAATGGAGGTGGTAGCAGAAGTACATTGTTGCTAATTTTAATACTCATAAACAGGCAAGAGTTTTGAGGTAGTGTACAATTTTGCGCCCGAAAGGTAGTAAAATTCTGGTGTCATAATTCTATAATGAGGCTGTTTGGTCTGAATTTGCTCATGTGCCCACCTGCAATTTGAGCCTCTTCTCTTCTCCCTTTAACCCTAGCTATGAAAAGTAAGCTACATTCCTCCAATATACATGTGCACTGGATTGTTTCTAGGAAGGGAGCATAAGCCTCACCATACATAATTTATTTATTTATTTATTTATTTTATTAGATTTCTAAACCGCCCTATAGCTTTCTAGCTCTCAGGGCGGTGTACAAAAGGTAAAAACAGATTAAAATACAATAAACATGATAACAATACACTGTAAAATATAGAAATAAAATCAAGACAAAGACAAATTAAATAAAATTAAATTAAAATGCCTGAGCAAAGAGGTAGGTCTTTACCTGGCGCCGAAAGGATAACAAAGAAGGCGCCAGGCGTATCTCATCAGGGAGGGCGTTCCATAGCTCGGGGGCCACCACTGAGAAGGCCCTAGTTCTGGTTATTACTCTCCGGGCCTCCATATGCGTTGGAACCCGGAGAAGGGCCTTCGATGTCAAACGTAGTGAACGGACAGGTATATAGCGGGAGAGGCGTTCCACCAGGACTAGATGGGCTGAGGTGGTGGGACAAGAATCAGATGATCAGAAACATGATGATCCAATGCCGTTAAGGGCTTTATAGGTAAGAACCAACACTTTGAATCTGGCCGGGAAATATATTGGTAGCCAGTGCAGCTGGGCCAGGACACTGTTTTATGGCTTTCACTCATTTGAAGGTGTTAATGCAGATCAAATGGAAAACACTCCAGAAAGAGTAGCTCAAGCTACTGCTCTGCCCTATATGGGTTCTAATCGTTAATTCTTATTGTACGCTCTAAAGGTAGTTCTGTTTGCTGTCCTAATGTGTTACAGCTTTCCCAGAGGCTTGAACATATCCTTTCTCAAATTCCCATCTTGATCAATTGTGTGCAAATAATTAAGCTTTTAAAGAGATAATGGTATGAGGCTAACGTAAACAACAAAAGTAAAGATCTCAAGTCTCAGTTTATCGAACAGTGACTCAGTCTCCTTTCATATGCCAAAGTGATCTTGCTGATAAGTATACTTCTTAGCTGAAATCAGTGCTGATGTTAATAGCAGACGGATTTTCAAGAGTTTTTGTTCTCTTAAAAAATGTATGAGATGATGTTGTGGAAAGATAGTGGTTACTGCTATATAGATTAAAAGGGAATTGTCAGCCATAGTGGAGAATGAGTTTGCTATTTCTGATTGAAATAGCACTTCTCAGGTTGTCACCCTTTCCTCTGTTGCGGTGCAATATCTGCTATTGCCTGTAGCATGTGCCTTACCAGCCCTGTGGGTGGGAATAAAAGAAGGGTTGAATGTTTTTACAGCAGCCTAGCCTGTGGCATTTTGGTTCTTTGTTAAATTGTTGTTTGTTAGTTTATAAAGGAATAATTTATGCTATCTGCAAAAAGCTTACAATGGAGATTCATGATTTTTCAGGTATTTGAAAAATAATTATTTTTCCTTTTTCTTTGTTTAATTCAACCTCATTGTGAACTTTTGCTAGGAGAGATTATCTATATGAAGTCATGGCTTTCATGTGATTATAGCAATTATAGGTTTTTCATGAAACTGAACATTTTTGCTACACTAAGCCAATAACTAGATGGGCTGAGGTGGTGGGACAAGAATCAGATGATCAGAAACATACCATGGTTTTAAAGACTTTTGTTCCAATACTTCTAGTATTGAGGGTGTTTTTTTTTTACAGTAGCTGTATTATTCTGGTGGCTAATTTTATCTGTTCTTGTCTATTTGTAAAAAGTCCAGAACAATCAAAAATTGCTTAATGGCGACAGAATTCTCAATCCCCATAGCTAGAGGCTGTGTTAAAAATTCTCGCTCCTGCATGAAATTAGGCACAGCTTGCTTGGTTATATAAAGACACATCACATGCAAGGTAGCAAAGCAAAATAAGAAAGAGAAACAGTGTTCAGCATTATATCAAAGCAAGTAGTTAAGCCTAAGTAAATAAAGTGGCATTATCTGAACTACAAGCTTTTAAAAACAACAAGAGGGGCTGCTGAGTTGATTATGAAAGAAAATTCTGAGAGGCCCTGCATCACTACATAAGTGATCAGAATGGGCACAATGACTAGGAATATAGGAAGCTGTTTTATACTGAGCTAAGTATTGTCTACATCAGGTGTGAAGAACCTTTGATCCTCCAGATGTTGGTAACCTACAACTCCCATCATTCCTGGCCATTGGCTATGCCTGCTGGGGCTGATGGGAGCTACAGTTCAGCAACATCTGGAGGGCCAAAGGTTCCCCACACCTGGTCTCCATTGATTGGCAGCAGCTTGCCAGTGTTCTGGCAGAGTGCAGGGCTCTTTTCTATCCCTACCTGGGGATGCTGGGTATTGAACCTGGAACCTTCTGCATGCAAGGCAGACTCTACCACTAAGCTATGGCCCTTCCCTGACTAAAATAATAGTATGCAGCATCACAAGTCAGAGGCAGAGGCAGCATGCTTCTGAAAACCAGTTGCCGGAAGCCTCAGGAGGGGAGAGTGTTCTTGCACTCGGGTCCTGCTTGCGGGCTTCCCCCAGGCACCTGGTTGGCCACTGTGAGAACAGGATGCTGGACTAGATGGGCCACTGGCCTGATCCAGCAGGCTCTTCTTGTGTTCTTATGTTCTTACAATCTGAGTATTGCGCCAATCTAGCAACTCAACCTGAAGCATTGCATTTATTTTATTTATTTATTAAATTTATGTCCCGCCCTTCCTTCCAAAAGGAGAGGAGAACTGGCGAGATTAAGTCCTGCTATGCTAGAAACAGATTCCATTACCTACCATGTTATGTAAAGCTGTTTTACATAGCAGAAGTAGGTAGAGACAATGGGTCATGATAGAAAAGAGACTGATAACCAGCTCACAAGAATACAATGTCAGGCATTTGACAGTCAGCTATGTTGTTCCCCAGATATGGTTTTAGAAAGGGATTGTGACTGACTCCCAGGGTATACGGTATACGGATGAACTCCCCTACTACATAGTTAATCCCACTAGATCTACATTGCTGTACCCCTACTATGTATGCCTGCAATAGGTATAATTTGGCCAGAGGTCCCTCATTGTATGGACAGGCAGAATTAAAATATTGCATAGATTTGTTTTTTTACCAAATGTAAGGGGGGCAGCCAAAAAGAAATTGCCACAACACTATAATTGTAGGTAAGAGTCAAAACTATAAAACTGGCATAAGACTCAGTAAAAAGTACACAAGTGTTGATTATTTCAATCTTTCTGTAAAATATTGAAGTATAAATTTCTACTAATGTAACTAGATTTTCAGCAGGTTTAGTTGACATTAAAATTTTGGTTAAATTACAATATTGTGGTGTTTTACCATTTGCAAATAACTTTTTAATGTTGTCAGAAGCTAAAATCTAGTTTAAGGGCACCTTCCCGGTCTAGTTTACTGTGTTTGTTGACCCCACATTGGCTCTTTCACATAGCCACATCATCTTTATTAGGCTCTGGATTACTCTTGGAAGTTAATTCCTAAGCAGAATTAGTTTCAGGCTTTTGTGGGCCCTTGTGCAAGAGGCTATGAATGAGTAGCAAAAGAAAATAAACATGTAGACATTGGATTCAGCAATTCAAGCAATATGTCTGATAGTGAGAAAGGACAGTCAAATGGTGACAGTGACAGAGAAGCAGAAAGCAGCAGTCAAGCCTGGTCAGATTATAGAATAATTTTAGAAGGTTGTATAATTTGGCTGTGACTATTATGAAGGGACTCTGCGCTTCTGAATTTGCTACAACATTATATTTCTGATATTTGTATTCGTTCTTGACTACAGTTGAACCCTGTACTTGAAGTGCATAAAAGAACTATTTTGATCAAAATTGGTAGCTGCATTGGTTCATTAGAACCAAATTCATAGGCATAATAAGTGTTTGACCGTAAGATGCAGGCCTCATATTGGCATAAGATCAAGTTAATGGAGAGCTGCTGATATTAACAAAGGTTTTCTGTAGTATTGAGCATGCATGGTTCTCTGAAATAAGAGTTGAAACTTTGTTCTGCTGCAAGTATCCTTCCTCAGTATCAGAAGTACCTGCTTGTATCCTAAGAAGCTCTTTCTCCACTTCACTAATCATTCTAATTGGCTTGTCTTTTACTGCCATTAATTATATGATGTAGTAGTCCATTAATAATTATGAGAGTGACACACCTCAGCATTTTTGTCTTTAATTATAGATACTGCACTTTTATGATTCAACTAAAATGGCTGGTAAAATTAGCATTTAATATATGCATATATAATATTTATGTACATTTACTTTGATATCTTACAGCATCCTTACCCTTCAGAAGAGCAGAAAAAGCAGTTGGCACAAGACACAGGGCTCACAATACTTCAAGTGAACAATTGGTAAGTAATTGTACTTTAATGTTTACACACAATCGGTATTCTAGCCTCTGGCAACGTGCAGCTAATGATTTGCGTTATGATGATGTATCCTTCAGTAGCCTGCTTTCTTTGCTAGTTTATGGCTCCAAAACCAGTGTAGCCTAAAGAATGTTTCAGCTGGTGGGAGAACTAGTTTTTACTCCTGCAAGATTATGGATATTTGCTTTCCTGTAGCTTGGAAAATAGATAGAATAGAAGAATTTGTGTGGTGCTTGATGATTAGAATGGATCTGTTTTAGGCCACCTTTCAAGAAATCAGTTTCTCAATAGCTAGGAAATTACAAATAAATTAACTATTATTATAGTTCTTTTATAGTAATTATTTCAGCCCAGCTTCATTTGTATTAATTGCATTCCTAGTTGTTGCAATCCAGCATACAGGCTGTTTAAATGCCATTAAAGTTCATGTCAATTAAGAAGCCTGAGCGACAGGATCACACCCATAGTCTGAGGAAGCTGGTTCTAAAATCGCTTTACCAGCATTAGGTTAAAAAAGAACCACCTGAAGCAAATGGGCCTCAAATCTTGCTTGAGGAGAAATCAGTCTTGCTTGAGGAGGGGAAAAAGACAGGCTCCTGAAAAATATTAAGCTTTTGATGTTTCTGATTACATGGGTCCTAAAGTTAGCAAAAAGATCACCTCAAGCTTTTTTCAGAAATGGTACTGGTTCTTGCGCTGAAATGCAGGTTTCCTCCAGTATGCCAGAACAAGGCTTATATCTGGAGCATACTGAAATCGAATGCGGTGTAAAATTAAATGGATCTAATTAATTGTCCTGATATTTTTAGATTAGTGTTTACGATTTGGAAACCTTATCCTCTTTGAAGTAATATCCAGAAAATGGCCAAAGCAAGCTCAAAGCCTGGTGGTATAGGGGAGAAATGGGAGAGGGCCAGTTTCTAGACAAAAGTATTTTTTCTATTATTCAGTAAGTGTCAGAGATTAATAATGCTGAAGCTTTGATTACATAGCCTAATCCATTTTAGTGAATACATTTGGTTTTGATGCCTTATTGCACCTGCATTAACCAACCTTTCTCAGTTAGAGTGATTAGGGACCGATGGGAGAGGTTTCAGATATATTAAACCCCATTACAGAAAATGTAATTTCTGTCAATATAATCCCATGTATTTTTCAATTTAGTACTCTGGAGATAACAAGCTACTTACAATATATTTGCCTTCAGAGGATTAATTCACAAAGTGCACTATCTGTGAGGCACAGACAGACTCATATAATATAGCTTGTAGGGGTTATCAATTTCTGTGACCTTACAGCAGACATGGGAGATCAATTTGTTGTAGCCTTTTAGATGTGTTGAATAATGAAAAACACAGAAAGCTTTGTATGTTGAATTGCACTTACAGATATTTATTTTTGAATACCACGTTTAAAGAACATTCTCAAATAATTAGAAAAAATACATGTTAATCACTAATAGGGGCATCAGAATATAAAAGCACACTTGATGCAGATTTATTCATTTAACCTGTCTGATGCATGTCTCTATGTCTTAGTGTATTTGTCTTGAAATCTGGTATGTAATTTTGCAAAAATGCAATGCTGTTACTTTATAAAATACTGTGCAAGGAAAATATTGCTTGTTGAGACTCCTAGAAATTGTAAGCCTGTGCAGATGTATGATATTATGAAAGCTATGTTTGCTTTAGTCTATTCATAGGGTTTTCATGGTAAGAGGTATTCAGAGGTGGTTTACCATTGCCTTCCTCTGAGACTGGATGCATCTTAGTCTGCTGTCTCAGCTTTTACTATTCTGTATTGGGTGCCCCTGCTAGGAGTCAAGTCTTTTGATGTAGACTCCTGACGGCATTGCTCTCAGCTTCTTCAACACTCTCAAACCCCCTCACCATGTTAAGGTATGCTTGAGTAAATTAAAATGGACAGGAATGGGACATTTTCAATCAGGCAACTACAAGATATTTTATTCAGGAAAGGAGAAATTAAGAAGAAATGTGGTTGCTTTAATATTGAGAAGTAATGTAGTAAACGCAGTTAGGAGCTATAACCCAAGGTCTGAGTGAGTGATACCAATGAGATTTAACAAGAAACCTATTAGCATAACTATCATCCAAGTCTATGCTCCAATGGCAAATACAGAAGAAGAGGAATTGGAGAGATTTTACACAGAAGTACAGGAAGAATTTTTTTTTTTTACAATAATTTTTATTCAAATTTTCATAAAACAAACAAAACAAAATCAAAAAACATTCAAAGACAAAAAACAAAACAAAACAAAAATAATTAAACAGTAAAATAAAATGTTGACTTCCGATTTGTCAAAGATCAGTTATAGGTCTACAATATATAGCAATCCTGTCTCTTAAATTATATTATAAAATCACTTTCCTCCAGTAGTTATCTTAATTAATCATCAAATCTCATAAACATTACTTTATTCTTTCCACAAAAAGTCAAAGAGAGGTTTCAGTTCTTTGAGAAATATATCTATCAATTTTTCTCCAAATAAGCATGTCAATTAATCCATCTCGTTCAAATCTATTAGGTCCAATAATTTCAATAGCCATTCTTCCATTATCAATGTTAATTCCATCTTCCATCTTCAATAATCCTGTTAAGTCCAGTAATTTCAGTAGCCATTCTTCCATTATCAGTATCCCATAATAATCTTGTTGTCGTAGCCATAGTCCAAATAAACATATCGATTAATCCATCTCATCAAATCTGTTAGGTCCAATAATTTCAATAGCCATTCTTCCATTATCAATATTAATTCCATCTTCCATCTTCAGTAGTCCTGTTAAGTCCAGTAATTTCAGTATCCATTCTTCCATTATCAGTATCCCATAATAATCTTGCTGTCGTAGCCATAGTCATATAATAAGAGTCTGATGGGAATTTCCTTTATCACAAATATTTCCTTGCCATCAATTCTGAATATGTTGCTGAAATATTGTTGTAAAGTCATATCTCTGTTCTTCTTTTTTACAAAATGCACTGGCTCATCTCTTGAGAGTTTTTCCATTGTCACATATCTGTAGTTAATTCCATAGATTTTTTCTATGTCAAGCTCCATCACATCATTCCAGTCCAGAAAATTATCCAAGACATTGATAACTTTATCTCTAATATCTTCATTAATTTCTTCACAGACAACGTTGAATTCCAGACAGTAAACTTTGTTTCTAATATCCATAAACTCCAGATCTTTTTCCAATTCCACATTTGTTCCAATCTCCAGGGCTTGTATCTTCCCTTTAATTTTACTTTTCTCATCTCTGATCTCATCAATCTCCTCTCTCACAAGATCCCCTATTTCTTTAAGCTCCTGCGTCATTTTGCCCAATTCAATTTTCATCTCCTTTCTACCCTGTCTCAGGGTTTGTTTCGTTATCTCAATCTCATCCATTATTTTCTGAAACATAATTACTTCCAGAATCTCAGCCACTTTCTTGATTGCCATTCTTAAAACCACGAAAACAAAACCAAAAAAAAAAACCCCACTTCTTATTTCAGCAACAATTGGGTTAATATTCCAGCCTTGATGACATCACAGTATAGACAGAACAGCCTGCCTTATCTCTTATATGTTCAGGAATACAAAACAAATTTAGTTCCCAGCATCAAAACAGTTAGTGGCGTCGTGAACAAGCAGATTCGTCAAAATGAAATAGACCAAAAAGAAAATAGTCCCAGACATATAATATTCCAAAGTTCATAAATCAAATTTATTTATTTATTTTTCTCCTCGGAATAGAAATCCCTCTTCCGTTTGTATCTTTAGAATGCACTTCCAGGACAGCTTTTTGCAATAAAAACAAAGATAAGCTTTTTCAATTTCTTTCCTCCTTAATTTCATGAATAAAACAGAAGAGTTATAACTCACCCAGAAATTCTTTATAGCTGATTCATTGACAAATCTCTTTTTGCTGCAACAATTTAAACCAAGTGAAAAAAAAATAGAAAGAAGGATGCTTGCCTGTTAAAGTCCGTTTTTCTTTGAAGAAAAGATAAACGTGTCGCATTAATCAGTTAGAGCTTGTTTGGAACTCCGTCCGGCATTGCTGGCTGAACCTTCTCTCATAAATTAATGAAATCCAGTCCTCCCAACAAAAACAGGCTTTTGTGGTTAATCTCTGCGTTTCTCCCTGCCCGGGAGAAAATCTTTACCAGTCAAAAAGAACGTTCTGACTGATTTTAAAACTGAAAAAGCTTCTTCTGAGACGAGAGCTCGTCTCAAAAAGCAGGCACAAGCGAAGTCACCCTTCCCGGAAGTCCAGAAGTACAGGAAGAAATTGATCACACACCAAAACAAGATGTTCTGATAATCATGGAGGACTGGAGTGCAAAAGTCAGGAACAGAGAAGAACTAGAAATTGTGGGAAAATATAAATTGTGGGGCTTAGGAGATAGAAATGAAGCAAGAGAAATTGAATTCTGTGAAGCCAATAATGCCAAAATATAATTTAAATAACATCCCAGAAGAATATAAAGATCAAATAAGGAACAGATTTGAGGCTTTAAAGTTAGTTAGCAGAGAACCAGAAGAAATAGGGGTTGAAGTCAGAGACATTATCAGGGAAGAATGCAAAAATTCAATCCTTCTAGTTAAAAAGAGAGAAAGACCTCAATGGATGACTGATGAAAAACTCTTAAAATGGTTAAAGAAAGAAGGAAAGCAAAGCCGATAGAAAACGGTTAGAACCCTAATACAATAATACAGTGACTAGTACATAGGGACAAAGAGAATTATTACAATAGTTATTGTATAGAAATAGAAGAAGATAATAAAAAAGGTAGAGCAAGAGCCCTATTCCAAAAGATTAGAGAAATGAAAGGAAAATTTAAACCAAGAGTAGGGATGTTGAATAATCAGTGGGGGAACACACTGACTGACTGAGATTAAGTAAAAGATGGAAGCAATACACTGAAGAACTCTTTATAAAAGAGATGAAAGGATGACAGATTCATTCATGGAGGAACTGTATGATGAAGAACCAGAAATTTTAGAATGTGAGGTGAAAGCTGCTCTTAAAATACTTGGAAGAAACAAATCACCAGGAACAGATGGCATACTAGTTAGTAGAGTTGCTACAAGTTACTGAGACTGAATCTGTCCAAATGTTGACAAAAATTTGTCAACATATATGGAAAATAAAGCAATGGCCCACAGACTTCCTCTTCTCTCAGGCATTTTAATCATATAACATTATCACATCTTTGTACTTTTACATTTAATAATTTTAGTATTTTAGTATATTAGTATTTTAATATTTAGTATTCCTGTGTGTTTTTGAATTCTATATGTGGTTTTAATTGTATATTGATGTTTTATCCTGTTGTGAACCGCCCAGAGAGCTTCGGCTATGGGGCGGTATAGAAATTTAATAAATAAATAAATAAATAAAATTCAATATATATCCCAATTCCAAAGAAAGGAGATCGCAGGGAATGCAGTAATTATCGAACTATTGCCTTAATATCCCATGCAAGTAAAGTAATGCTCAAGATTCTACAACAAAGGCTCTTACCATCTAGGGAGCGAGAAATGCCAGATGTCCAGGCTGGATTTAGAAAAGGAAGAGATACCAGAGATCGTATCGCAAACATATGTTGGATAATGGAACGGACCAAGGAATTTCAGAAGAAAATCCCCCTGTGCTTTATAGATTACAGCAAAGCCTTTGATTGTGTAGATCATGAAAAACTACAGAATGTCTTAAAAGAAATGGGGGTGCCACAGCATCTGATTGTTCTGACGCGTATCTGATTGCCCTGATGTACTCTGGACAAGAGGCTACTGTACGGACAGAATATGGAGAAACTGACTGGTTCCCCATCGGAAAGAGTGTGAGATGGGTGTATTTTATCACCCTATTTGTTTAATCTGTATGCAGAACATATCATACAGAAAGCAGGATTGGATCAAGAGGAAGGAGATGTAAACACTGGAGGCAGAAATATCAACAATTTAAGATATGCAGACGATACCATACTACTAGCAGAAACCAGTAATGATTTAAAATGAATGCTGATGAAAAAGAGGAAAGCACAAAAGCAGGACTACAGTTGAACGTCAAGAAGACCAAAATAATGACAACAGAAGATTTATGTAACTTTAAAGTAGATAATGAGGACATTGAACTTGTCAATGATTATCAATACCTTGGCATAATCATTAACCAAATGGAGACAATAGTCAAGAAATCAGAAGAAGGCTAGGAGGGTAGCTATGAGAGAACTAGAAAAGGTCCTCAAATACAAAGATGTATCACTGAACACCACAGAGGCTTGTCTGGCACCTACATGGGGGGGGGGGTGGCCCCTTTTTATTTCTCCAGTGTTTTGAGATACATGTTTTTCGTGTGCTTTAGATCTTTTTAAAGATGTATCACTGAACACCAAACTCAGGATCATTCAGACCATGGTATTCCCGATCTCTATGCATGGATGTGAAAGTTGGATAGTGAAAAAAGTGGATAAGAGAAAAATCAACTTGTTTGAAATGTGGTGTTGGAGGAGAGCTTTGCAGATACCATGGACTGCAAAAAAGAGAAATAATTGAGTGTTAGAACAAAACGAACCAGAACTATTACTAGAAGCTAAAATGATGAAACTGAGATTATCATACTTTATAGATATAATGAGAAGACATGATTCACTAGAAAAGACAATAATGCTGGGAAAAACAGAAGGGAGTAGAAAAAGAGGAAGACCCAACAAGAGATGGATTGATTCCATAAAGGAAGCCACAGACCAGAACTTACAAGATCTGAACAGGGTGGTTTATAACAGATGCTATTGGAGGTCGCTGATTCATAGGGTCACCATAAGTCATAATCGATGTGAAGGCACATAACACACAACACACACGTTTGCTTTGCTTCCCTCCTAGCCAAAACCTGGCCCCAACTCAGACAAGGTTAAGCTACTTCTACCTCCCATTTATTTTCATGTGAGAACTTGCATGCTAAAATCATAGAATCATAGAATAGTAGAATTGGAAGGGGCCTATAAGGCCATCGAGTCCAACCCCCTGCGCAATGCAGGATCCAAATCAAAGCATTCCTGACAGATGGCTGTCCAGCTGCCTCTTGAATGCCTCCAGTGTCGGAGAGCCCACTACCTCTCTAGGTAATTGGTTCCATTGTCGTATGACTCTAACAGTTAGGAAGTTTATCCAGATGTCCAGTCGAAATCTGGCTTCCTGCAACTTGAGCCCATTCCGTGTCCTGCACTCTGGGACGATCGAGAAGACATCCCGGCCCTCCTCTATGTGACAACCTTTCATGTACTTGAAGAGTGCTATCGTATCTCCCCTCAGTCTTCTCTTCTCCAGGCTAAACATGCCCAGTTCTTTCAGTCTCTCCTCATAGGGCTTTGTTTCCAATATTTTTCATTGAAACCAATGGAAGTTAGATAGTTAACATTGACTGAATCATGATCATAATAGGAATGTGCAGCTGCAGTGTGATGTTTAGTGCACACTCATGCCTTGATAGCATGATACTAGAAATAAACTAGTAATGCTAGATTTTATGGCTTTTCTGCCAGAGGAAGAGGGTTTCAAAGTGAAAATGTTTTAAATACTTTCTTGTGTCATATTTTTATTTATTTATTTTATTTTATTTGTTTCATTTTTAAACCGCCCATAGTGAGTGGCCCTCTGGGCGGTGTACAAAAGATTAAAATACAGAATATCACAATAAAATCAACCTACCAACAGTAAACATAAACAGCAAAAAAAAAAGATTTAAAATTATAACATTAAACGCTTAAAATGCCTGGGAGCATAGCCAGGTCTTAACCTGGCACCGAAAAGATAGAAGCGTCGGCGCCAGGCGTACTTCTTCGGGGAGGCTGTTCCACAGTTCGGGGGCCACTACAGAAAAGGCCCTAGATCGAGTAACTGTCCTCCGGGCTTCCTGATGGGTTGGTACCCGGAGGAGGGCCTTAGATGCTGAGCGAAGTGACCGGGTCGATTCATATGCCTCTAAGATAATTATTCATGTACTTTAATTTTCTGTTTTCTTCAATGGAAGTGCAAACTTGTATTGGTTTTGTTCAAGACTGCCTAAACCAAAAGTGTAGAATGCTCTAATCATTTTTAAATAGCAACACACTGAATTTCAGATTATAGCTAGAGATTTGTGAGTCTTCTTTCCACTGTAATGTGCAAAAAAGTTAAAATCTCTAAGCACTAAAACGTGAAAATAACATAAAATCGATAGAAGCATACAATACCAAAATGTAGTGATTTTGAGCCACAAAACATTTGCCCCTGGAATTTGTTCATATGAACTTCCTCTGGAACATACTCTACTAAGGCTGCAACCAAATATGTCTACTCAGAAGTAAGCTCCATTGGGTTAAATGGGACTTACTCCCAGGTTAGTGTGTATTGAACTGCAGCCTAAATGGTATGGGGGGAGGAGAGGAATATGGACACATATACTTAGTATGGATAGCCTTCTTTATCCAAAAAATCCTAATAGATTTCAAATTCTGATGTTAACTTTCAAAAGCAAAATTGAAATTTCAGTCAACAGGCTTCTGGCCATTTATTTTCCCATTCCTTAAAACACACTTTTAGTGAGAGCAAGTGTATTGAACTTGGACATAGGAAAGCCAAGGTCAAATGCCCACTTACCTGTGACGTTCACTGCTTGGTCAAGTTGGGTAAGCCTCTCTGTGTTTGTCTCTCTCTCCCTATAACTAACTCTACCACCTTGATTACTGTGAGGCTACAATGGCACTCTGACCTCCCTCACAGAAGAAGCTATACATGTTAGAAAAAGTAGAAAGATTCATTTGAATATCATAGCCATAGGGCATTCCATGAAAGCAATTAAGAGAGAATACACCCACTTAACTGTTTATTGTAATTAGAGTTAATGAGACCATAGCTTACATGGAAATTTAGAAACTCAAGTGTCTTGTGGATCATGGAGGATAAGGTATCAATGGCTACTAGCAATATACTTCCTCTGGGATCAAAGTAGCAATCCTCTGAATACCTATTGCTGGGGGGCACCAATGAGAGAGGGCTGTTACCCTTAGGTCTGGTTTGTAGGCTTCTGAAAGGCATCCCTGGTTGGGAAAGAAGATGCTGGCTTAGATAGGCCTTTGGTCTGATCTAGCCGTGCTGCTCTTACGTTCTTAAGATGTCAGGCGTCTGTGTCTGAAAACGTGAATTGCTGCTAGACTTCAAGCATGCTTACTCAGAAGTAAATCCCACTGAATTCAGTGGAACTTAAACTTCCTATTAGGTGTGCCTGTTTGTTTATTTAGTCAGTAAGTAACAGGATTTTCAAGGTTTAGGACTGCAATTTTATGTCATTAATGTTGAACTTGCTGGTTTTGCAAATAATTGCTCAAGAACAGGCATTCCATATTTGGGCCCAGGTTGCAGCATAATCTGAAGAATGTTATGCCAGTGTTGCACACAGATGGGGTGACACAAATATTTGGGATTGAAATATTTGATATTATTGGATTGAACCAATGGGATGTGGTAGCTAGAATGTAGTGCTTGTATATAGGAAACCTGGGCTGAAATCGCTTTCTTGGCTATAAAAACCCAATGAATAGCCTTGGGCAAACTGTGTCTCAACCTCACCTATATTGTAGGGCTGCTGAGAAGTCAAAATTCTGCTCTGAGCTCCTTGGAAGAAAGGTGGGACTCAAATAAATTAATTGAATGCCAGCAAATTAAGCAGTAGTAACAACTTATTTCGGTACTATAATCCAATATGGAAATGATTAATTTCATTTCCATATCATTTGACTATTTGTACCCTACTTTTTCTTCGAAAATGATGCCCAATGCAGGTAAAAAATAGCATATCAAAGCAAACAAATGGTATATAAAAACAATTATATAAAAATAAACATGCTACAACCACTTGTCAATAAAATTTTAATAATTCAGGGATCAATTCAATTAATGTTTGTAAACATTAAATTAATAAACTCTTCTAGTATAAGCATTTCAATAAACAACAAGTAATAAAACATAACATAATTTTAGTTTAAAAAATACTTACACAGTGGTATATCAAAATATTTAGAGCACACTATTAAGGCCAACAAATGAACCCTGGAAGTAGCAAGAGCCAAGGAAGAAGGAGCAGGCAATCTCAGGACCCTTTAGCCACGCACACCCCCATTCATATAGTAACAGTGCAGAATGCTGGAAGCACCATACCACAAGAAACCCTCACGGCAAACCTGCCCTCTCACTGCAGGTTAAAACAAAGGCTTAAAAATACAGAGAGGTACCCAGGCACCAACCCAAAGGGATAGCTGCCTCCTGCTGTGACTGTATAGCCCAGAGTATGCTCACAAGGCACGGCTGGCACACTTCCAAGTGGGGGCGGGGTGGGTGGGATCAGCACAACAGTTTCATCCACTCATTGTGTTTGATGTCCAAGCCCAGGCGGGTTTTATTGAGGAGCTGGTCTCCTCAGGTATAACAGGAGAGAAATGCAGATGGCATAGTCCCTCACCACTCCTCTGCTGCTGGTGCTTTCCATAGAAAGGCTTATTAGTAAGGAATTCCTAATATGTTGCTATGTCCTTATATAGCAGTAAGGTAGAAACAATCTGAATACTGTTGTATGTATGTTGTATAAGTTGTATGTATTCACCTACCCTCGGTTTTATGCATGACAGTGTGAACAATCGTGCTTTTCCATTATTTCATGTTACGTGCATGAGCATAGAAAAGGACCTGACAGAGGAGGACAGGGCTATCAATGGCTACTAGCCGTGATGGCTGTGCTCTGCCACCCTAGTCAGAGGCAGCATGCTTCTGAAAACCAGTTGCCGGAAGCCTCAGGAGGGGAGAGTGTTCTTGCACTCGGGTCCTGCTTGCGGGCTTCCCCCAGGCACCTGGTTGGCCACTGTGAGAACAGGATGCTGGACTAGATGGGCCACTGGCCTGATCCAGCAGGCTCTTCTTATGTTCTTATGTTCTTAGAGTAGAGCTAAATAATGGCACCTTTCCTGTGTGATGAAACCTCTGTGACTGAAAGAACCAGAAACAACCAGAAAAAGTGATATAATTACTTAATGTGTAGTTTTCTCATAAAGCTCAATCTCTTCCCGTTAAAGTGTTAAATAATTGCTGCTTGGTCTTCAGGGAAGCAAAATATAGTTATTTAATTCATTGCCAGCAAATTATATCACATGTTGTTAGCAAGACTTCTCTGTAGACCTGTGTTTCACATTCACACATTCTACAAGTCTTGTGAATTAGGATCTTTGGCATTAGTGTGGCTTGGAGATTTACCCAGGAACTTGCACTCATACAGATCTTAAACATGGGGATATTTATTGAGTATATACACACAATCAAAATATACACATTTAACACTTCAATGGCTCAGTAACAGTACATATCTGTTGACACCAGTGGGGATTAGCTCCATAACAATATGTGTGAGGAAATTAGCTAAATAAACCTAATCATAGCTAAATTCACATACATTCTCAAAATACACACACACACGAAGGTGCAAGCACATGGCATAAGAGGAGATGGGGAGGTAGTTGAGTTCAGCACAACTGAAGAAGGCACGCTAGTCTGCCCTTTTTCTCTCTCTGGGCTCACTTTGCAGGCTAGGCCTCAGTCATGCGCAGCTAGGCAGGGAGGACCAGAGCATGGCTTCTGAAGCGCACATGCGCGCACACACACACACACAGAGTCAAAGATAGGCAGAGGGAGCAGATATGGAGGCTACAATTTGTAGGAAAAGGACCTCCAGGATAGAGAATGAGATACGTCTTTCCCAGCCCAGATGGGCAATCTAGAAATTGCACTTGAGTGTTGAGACTCCTGGGTCACACAGGGAAACAGCAGATGCAGTAGGCAGGGGTCCTGACATGGCTTCTTTGATCTCTGCTTTGGCTAACAAAGGTTCAGAGCAAAGCAGGAAAAGTAGTGGAGCCCTGAAAAGAACTTTTGAAGCAGCTTCAGCAAGCAGCGACCTCTGTTTTAGCAGGCAGGGGTCCAGAGATAGTGAAGGAAGAACAGGGGAGAGTCAGATCTCTGGGTTCTGGCTAGCTAAAGTGATTCAGCAGGCGATTTCAGGTACAGTGATATTCGGCAGGGTGGGTGACCAAGACCCAGAGACCAGAACAGCTATTCACCAGGTGATTTCATAGTGGAATTGGGCAACCAGAACCCAGCACAGCCTAGGAGTCCAGTTTTTATACCTTTCTGGACAAAAGCCTTCAAGTCAATTTCACTATCCAACTTCAAGTCGATTACGACTTATGGTGACCCTATGAATCAGTGGCCTCTAATAGCATTTGTCATGAACCACCCTGTTCAGATCCTGTTAAGTTCAGGTCTGTGGCTTTCTTTTTGGAATCAATCCATCTCTTGTTTGGCCTTCCTCTTTTTCTACTCCCTGCTGTTTTTCCCAGCATTATTGTCTTTTCTAGTGAATCATGTCTTCTCATTATGTGTTCAAAGTATGATAACCTCAGTTTCATCATTTAGCTTCTAGTGATAGTTCTCGTTTAATTTGTTCTAACACCCAATTATTTCTCTTTTTTGCAGTCCATGGTATGTGCAAAGCTCTCCTCCAACACCACATTTCAAATGAGTTGATTTTCTCTTACTCGCTTTTTTCATTGTCCAACACACCCATACATAGAGATCGGGAATACCATGGTCTGAATGATCCTGACTTTAGTTTTCAGTGATACATCTTTGCATTTGAGGACCATTTCTAGTTCTCTCATAGCTGCCCTCCCCAGTCCTAGCCTTCTTCTGATTTCTTGACTATTGTCTCCATTTCAGTTAATGACTGTGCCAAGGTATTGATAATCCTTGACAAGTTCAATGTCCTCATTATCAACTTTAAAGTTACATAAATCTTCTGTTGTCATTACTTTAGTCTTCTTGACATTCAGCTGTAGTCCTGCTTTTGTGCTTTTTAACTTTTATCAGCATTCGTTTCAAATCATTACTGGTTTTTGCTAAGAGTATGGTATTGTCTGCATATCTTAAATTATTGATATTTCTCCCTCCAATTTTCACACGTCCTTCATCTTGGTCCAATCCTGCTTTCCATATGATACGTTCTGCACATAGATTAAACCAATAGGGTGATAAAATACATCTCTGTCTCGCACCCTTTCCTATGGGGAACCAATCAGTTTCTCCATATTCTTTCCTTACAGTAGCCTCTTGTCCAGAGTATAGGTTGAGCATCAGAACAATCAGATGCTGTGGCACCCCCATTTCTTTTAAGGCATTCTGTAGTTTTTCATGATCTACACAATCAAAGGCTATGCTGTAATCTATAAAGCACAGGGTGATTTCCTTCTGAAATTCCTTGCTCCATTCCATTATCCAACATATGTTTGCGATATGATCTCTGGTGCCTCTTCCCTTTTTAAATCCAGCTTGGACGTCTGGCATTTCTCGCTCCATATATGGTAAGAGCCTTTGTTGTAGAATTTTGAGCATTAGTTTACTTGCATGGGGTATTAAGGCAATAGTTCGATAATTACTGCATTCCCTACGATCCCCTTTCTTTGGAATTGAGATGTATATTGAAATCTTCCAGTCTGTGCGCCATTGTTTAGTTTTCCATATTTGTTGACAAATTTTTGTCAACATTTGGACAGATTCAGTCTCAGTTGCTTGTAGCAATTCTATTGGTGTGCCATCTGTTCCTGGTGATTTGTTTCTTCCAAGTATTTTAAGATCAGGCAGGTATCCTTCCTTAATTTCCATACATATGATGTGTCGTATGGTCAGGGTGATGGGCTTTTTTTGGTGGTGGTATTCACATTTTAGCTAGCTTTGAACAATGGGCTCTTGAGTGCCAAGGTTTACATTTACTTTGGGGATTGCATTGATTGGATTGCCAAAGGTCATGTCCTGTGCATATGACTGGCAACATCCTCTTGGTTGAAATGATACTTTTTTCATCAGGTCTCAAGCAGCCTTCTTGCAAAATGAACCAGGCTGAAGCCATTTAAAAAGTCATATAGGCCATGTTGGGGTGGAGTGTCTCTCAGATTTATAGGCTCTTGGCCAGCCTGCTAACAATGTCAGTGTGTATAATATTAAAAGTGTAAGTCAGAAATGCATTACTCACATTCTGTACTTCTAATTCCTACGTAGAGAGAGCTACATGCACTTGTTTTCTGTATTTTTGCACCAGTCTTGTGCCCATTTACTTCAGAGTTAGCCCTTTAGAATTCAACAGGACTTACTCCTAAGTAAAAATGAATAAGGCCAGGCTTGTTTAGAATGTTTATATACACATATCTTTACACTTAAGCAGACTGATGGGATAGATAAGCAAAAATGGATATTTCATATATTTGTTATTAAATCTATCAACACCATACTTACTACAGTTTAGTTTCTCACGATCCTTCCCATCCTAACTTACCATGTGATATGCTCATATCTGCTCTCATTCTGAACAAACAGCTTTCTGCTTACTGGTACAGTGGCTTTGTCCCAGTGTCTAATGAAGCTACCCTGGAAAATCTTGTAGCAAAGAAAGCTTGCAGAGGCTGGGAAGCAAGATTAATTCCTTTTTCATGTTGAAGACCTGCCACACGAATGGTCAGCCTTGCTCTCTTGTCCATTTTCTCGGGGAATTCTAGCTGGTACAGGTCCAAGCAACTGCAAAAGGCAGGCACCATGGATTCCACGGGCCTGGATTTTGTCACAACGCTTACGCTGGCTGTAATTGTTAAACAGCTTGACTTTACTATTTCAGAGGTGAATAGTATCTCGAAAGGTTCTGCACTGAACATCTTTTTATTGCCAGACTTTAAGTCTGATCTTCAATTAAGCCAAGGCTAGCAGATGCCGTGCTGGTTCTGTAAAGCTTCCTTCCAATGCAGGGGTGGGGAACCTTTTTCAACCAGTCGGCCACATTCCCTTGGGGATGCATTCCAGTGGTGAACAGGGCATATGCAAAGTTGGCAAAGCAATGGATACGACTCTTAACTTTGTATAGTAGGTTACATTCCAGCCATGCAAAAGTCAGAGGTTTTTACACACATGTTTCCAGGCAAGCAAGAGGTATTATCACAATTCAGGGACTCATTCCAGTCAAGTTAAAGCACTCAAGGGGTGTGTGGCCTATGGGAGACTTCCAAGGGCCAAATAGGGAGACATAGAGAACGTCATTTGACCCCAGAGCCTGAGGTTGCCCTGTTATAATGGGAAAATACTGAAAGGAGATTCCAGGCATTATGCACAGCCAGGATCTTAGGGGAAAATGACACTTCAGGTTACATTTTTAGTAGCAGACAGGTTGGTAAAATATGTATCTTATTTTCTTAGATCTACTGTCTTTTGTTACAGTTAAGTGGACATGCTGAGTTGTGAATCCATGTAATAGCATCAATACTTTTATGAGCAATCAAAGTTACAGTAAACACAAGTACTTGGCTATAAATGTTAAAACCTTCCCAAATTATCCTCTCCGACTTGAGCAATCTAAAATCAATCAGGGATTGTCATGTTTCAAGGGTTAGTCTGCTTTTCCCCCCTTCCCCATCCCCAGGCATGATTTAACGATGTCCTTACAGATGTTGTTTAAACATTTAGATATGCGTTGTTTCCCCAATACAATAAAAAAAATGGGGAAGCCGTTCTGGGGTGGGGGGCAGCAGCAAGAAAAGCAGATGGAGAATATAGTGCATGATGATATAAAGGCAGTATAAGGCCATATCAAAATCCAAAACAAAAGCCACCATGCAAGGGGGTAGCTTTTTAAAAATATATCTACCTATCTTATCTAGATATCTGTTTATCTACTAGTTGGTTCCTGCATTGGATTTTAGTTGATTTTATGCATGTGCTGCTGTTGTTTTAAACTCTACCCCCCTGGTGACTGTGTGCACGTGTATATATCATTTATTTATATTTATTTATTAATTTATATGTCGCCCTTCCTCCCAGAAGGAGCCCAGGGTAGCCAGCAAATGAAAAACACTAAAAACATCTTTAAAACAAAACATCTTAAAAGTGTCAAAACAAACATCTTAAAAGAAACAAATATTTTAAAAAATCTTTTCAAACATCTTAAAAACAATTCCAACACAGATGTGGACTGGGATAAGGTCTCTGCCTGAAAGGCTTGTTGAAAGAGGAAGGTCTTCAGTAGGCACCAAAAAGACAGACACTGCCTATCTAACATTTAAGGGGAGGAAATTCCAAAGGGTAGGTGCCACAACACTAAAGGTCCGCTTCCTATGTTGTGTGAACGGACCTCCTGGTAAGATGGTATCTGCAGGAGCCCTCACCTACAGAGCACAGTGATCGACTGGGTGTATAAGAGGTAAGACAATCTTTTAGATATCCTGATCCCAAGCTGCATAGGGCTTTATAAACCAAAACTAACACCTTGAACGTAGCCTGGTAGCTAATGGGCAGCCAGTACAATTCTTTCAGCAGCAGGATCAAATGTGTTGACTCTTTGTATATATGTAACTTGTTATACTGTAAATTGCTTCAGGATGCCTCATGGGAAGTGATTCATAAACAAAATAAATAATCTGTCTGTGGAAGTAATCTACTGGTTTCTTGAGAGTTAATTATTATGGTATTTTGAAATATTGGGCATGATGCAGCCAAAGTACAGCTAACCCTTATTTGATTCATTGGGTGAATTAACCACATGCTTGAAATTTAGTGAGACTTACAAAACACTTAAATTTAGCTGGATCATGTCTGTTCAAAATCTGCATGTTAAATTAGGTCTTCTAAATGTACATTGTGCAGCAGTTGCAAACAGATTTCCATATATATGTATTCACTAAGTCTTAGCTAATTGTTATGTCTTTTACCTTGACTGTCTCACTGTGGTGCTCATTTTACATCTGTGGTCCTTTTCTCTGTTCTTAACGTAGCAGTCAGAATAACTTGATACGTAAAAACTGTGGAGTTAATTCCAAAAGAAAAACCAGTCAAAAGTATTCAGGTTGTAGACAAGCTGAGCAAATAGCTTACAGGATGAAGTGTTAGTTTGAAGGCCAAATAGGTATTGTGATACAACTATCACTGAGTACATATGATGTACATCTGGCCTGGACCCCAGTTCCTTGAGATTTTTACATTTTTTAAAAAAATATTCATTGGGCAGTGGCTGGGCTAGATGTTTTTGCTGTTACTGCTTTGGGGAGTGGAATTGCCTTTTTATGGCTTTCAGGGATGAAGTGTTTCTCTGAGCATCATTAGTTTTTTTCTGTAAATGGATTGGTTGTGGTTTAGTTATTGGGCTCAGACCCATCTTCTTGACAAGTCACCTTGCCTTGGCAATCATGACAACTGTTTTGTGGTAGTGCCCTCAACAGCTTTTCAAATTGTGCCTCTGGGTCACCAAAAAAGCTGACCTCTGGTTCACATAGACTTCCCATGACAGAACTGATACCATGTTAGAATCCTGGTATCCAACATGGTTGCCACTTGCCACATATGGCAAAATGGCTATTGATCTGTGGTGAATTGGTGCTTCTATACCCTATTTTTTAAAATTATTTTTAATAAAATTCTTTTATACATGTACCAGTTCAAGAAAGTGTTCACCGTGAAAAATTTCAGATTTGTCCTTGGTCCTATATTCTGCAAAATGCACTTTGACATCTGCAGTTCTTAACTATCTCAAGAGTTGTGAGGGTTTTTTCTTTGCAGAGGCACCTCTTTGAGTCAGATATGATTTTACTTGAGAACAATCAACATTTGAAAGATAATTCAATTGTTATGATTTGGACTTGTATTTTAAATCAAAATTCAACGAGATTCTGATCAACTTTTTCTACAGTAAAAATGATGAAAATACAGGTCACAGATATTGGATGAAAATTTAGTGGCAGAGTTGATATGTAGTGTGACTGACGTTATGCCTGATTTCCCTACACTACTTAATGAAAAAGATGTCAGATTTCTCACTAATGCTATCAGTAAATAATTCAAAATATTCCTGTGTATTTTTCCACCCTCAAAAAAAAGTTATTTTTTTTGTCATGCAGCAAAAATATTAACACATTCACCACAATTTTGGCAAGTATGAAAAAACTTTGGACACTGCTATGCTAGAAAATGGACATGGATGAAGGAGCCCATAACAGTAAAATAATACAGCTTTTGTTTATTTTTTAAACAATCATAAGCAGCTTTGAAAAACTCTGCCAGTACAAACAGGCTTAAGCACAATTTGAAAAGTTTAGAGAGAGGATTTGAGGGTTCTCAGCATAGTTACTGTTGAGTTTTTTTGTATTAGCAATGGTTGGTTGATTATTTGAGCTTATAAACAAAGCACACTTTTAGATGTACAAAATACTTTCCTGTACAAATACATTTTAAGAAAGGATACATTACCTTCCAGTTATTAATAATCACTTGTGCAGAATACATCGTATATACCAACTATAAGAGCCCTGAAAGTTTAAACACTTAAATCTTGAACCAAGACTAGTTTTTCCTTTAACATTCTATCTCTTTCCCTAATAGTCACAGCGGTAGGCACATTAATAATATATTATAACTATTGTGCTCTCAGGTTTCATAAAGATAATATTAAAAAGCTGTTTTCAACATACTCTTAATTCTGTGCCCCTCTTTCTTACAATGTCTTTATTTTAGTCTGTTAAGAGTGGTAGTGTAGTGACAAATTCAGAAATGCAGCCGTGCCCCATAGGGAGATGGAAGTATTTTTGGAAATATACTAAGAGAACTGATGGCATGAGACATCAAGTATTATTTATTATCACAGTTCTATCCCATCTTTCCTCCAAGGAGCTCAAGGTGACACACATTGTCCCCACTTTGTATTTCACAACAATCTTGCGAGGCCAGTTAGGCTGAGTGATAATGTCGAGCTCAAGATCACCTCATGAGTTTCATGGCTGAGTGAGGATTTGAATATGGGCTCCCGTGCCCTAGTCCAACACTCTAACCACTAGACCACACCACCTTTCATATGGGAGGAATGGAATAATATGATATGACTTTCTATTTTTTATTTTGGATTAAATTCTAGAAACATGGTTTTATGTAAAGATGATTTATAATTTTTCTTTTATCCTCTCTCTTGTGTGCTTTGGAACTGCTTGGTTATATTGTAGATCTGTGCATTTTGTATAGAAACACTTTCAAAATGCTTTGTGAACTGACGGCATTAAAAAATTATTAATGAAGGTCATATAGTACAAATTGACATTCTGAGCTAAGAACATGGATTAGCCCACCGGCCCGTTTTGTCCAGCATCTTTGTTACCACAGTGGCCAATTGGATGCCTCTGGGAAGCCCACAAAGATGACATGAAGGCAATAGATCTCTCATGCTTTTGCTCCCCATCAACTGGTAAGAGGCATGCTACATGTGAGCGTTTGAAATATACAAATACAAATACGTAAATAAACTGGCTGCCTATTAACTAGTGGGCTAAGTTCAAAGTGTTGGTTTTGGTGTATAAAACCTTATACAGAGTATCTTACCCCTTATATACCAAGTCAATCACTGCACTCTGCAGGTGAGAGCTTACCGCAGATACCATCTCATCAGGAGGTCCGTTCCACACAACATAGGAAGCGGGGCCTTTAGTATTGTGGCACCTACACTTTGGAATTCCCTCCCCTTAAATATTAGACAAGCATAATCCCTGTTGTCTTTTCAGCACCTACTGAATACCTTCCTCTTTCAACAAGCCTTTTAAGTAGAGACCTTATCCCAGTCTGCATCTGTGTTGGAATTGTTTTCAAGATGTTTTTAAAGAACATTATTTTATTTTAAAAAAATAAAATAAAATGTTTTGTTTTTAAGATGTTTTTTAAAATATGTTTTGTTTTTAAGTTGTTTTACACATGTTTCTAGTGTTTTGTCTTTTGTTTACCTCCCTCCTTTTGGGAGGAAGGGTGGGATAGAAATTTAATAAATACAAATAATAAATGGGAAAAGGAGGTTGCTGAACTTACAAAGGGCTTTAGCTTAGGGGCAGAGCATCTGCTTTACATTTAGAAGGACCCAAGTTCAATACTCCACATCAGTATAAGGCAGTTTCCTATGTTCCTAAGATGTGTGCTCATCTCTGTATTTGTGGTTTGTCATCTTTTGTTTATGCTCTGTCCGAAGACAGCAGTGTGAATCCATTGGCCTACGTGAAGATGTATCAGTTGTCAGAGTCAAGAAATTAGTATAACTCATAACCTAATTTCTGAGATGAATGGTGGCAGAAATTAAACTCATCTGATAGCCTTCTGCTCTTTCTCTTCTAAATATAAGTTGATGGGGAGCCAGTTGAAGTTATGACAAAAGGAAATTACTTTGTGCATACTCATTCTCTCTTTTTTTCACTTGTTGGTTGCAACTTTCAAAGATGATCTGTGGCCCTGATAAAACTTCCACTATTCTTAAACCAGCCTTCCTCAACATTATGCCCTTCAGATGTTTAGGATTACTACTCCCATCAGTTCCACCCGACACTGGCTGGGGTTGATGAGAGTTTGTAGTTCAAAAACATGAATGGCACCAGGTTGGGAAAGGCTGTTTTAAACTGAGAACCAGGGCATTGCCAAGGTCTTTTCAGTTGCTGTTCTCTCCCAAAAGGGAAGTAGCCATGAGTCATTCTGAGAAGGCCTGCTGCCAGCGGGTGGCCAGGTCAGGCACTGGCCCGAGGTCCCAGGAACCAGCAGGTCTGGTCACCTCCACCTGTCTTTGTTGCTGTGGAGGTCTGCTGGTACCACTACCACCTCCTCCTCACCATTCACCCATCACTTCAGCGGCTGGCGGCTCTGAGTGCTCTGCTGTGAGCCCTTCCATAGCCACCATTGCCAGGAGCATGTCAGGCCCTGCTCCCTTGGGAGCAGCCTCCATGGCATGGGAAACATCTCCTCACAGGCTGTCGGCGAGCTGAAATTTCCTGTGTCCTATAGGCCCAACGTGCTTCTGGCAATGGTGGCTGCAGAAGGGCTAACCTGGAGGCTCCAGGCACTGACAGGCTGGGCAAGCGTTGAGGAGGACAAGGAGGTGGTGGTATCAGTACCAGCAGGCCCCCACAGCAACAAGGAGGAGTGATGGGAGGAGGTGAGCAGGCCCGGCATTGGTGGTGGTGGGGAGGGGTCCATTGTGCCAAGGGCCAGAAACCTGGAACTGGCCATGCTTGCGAGTGCCTTGTAGATGCATATTTTGACAGCATTTTCTTATGATTAAGCAGGCTCATCTATTTATCTGCAGACCAAACCACATCAGTGTATTTCTTATGGCTAAGGCAAGGGGATATGGGAGACCCTGATCACACTTTGCTGTAGCATTTCAGCCATACCTAGGAGGCTGAGTTCTGTGGCATAGTGATGCAAATTGCTCTGATGGGAATGGACTTTTCACTAGCAGCTTCAAATGAAATTCAGCTATTGAAAACTAATCATGTGAATCCATAACAAAAGACCCTGGTAGTCCAGATCTCTTCTAATCTCAAAGGAGAGGAGAGGAAAGGGAAGGGGAAGGGGGAAGCCAGTGCATTTAAATGTCCAGTAGGTGCCTCTATTCATATGTTGGTGGGCAGTACAGGTTTTGTACAGAAGAATGCTGTCAGCTTCTTTCTGCTCATTTAGAATTCTTTCTTACCTTATCCCAAATGCACAAAACAAGCTCGCTGATTTTATCTTCACAACAATCCTGTGAGGCAGGGTAGGTTGAAAATCTTGGCTAAGCAGAGACTTGGACCTGGGTCTCCAACATCAAACACTGCATGAAACAGAGGGTTCTGTGCCTTGATTCTGATCACATTGTTTGGAGGCAAGAACCACTGAGTAATGGAACTCTTTGCCACACACATACATTAACCAGAATCATCAAGGGGATGGAGCAACTCCCTTACGAGGAAAGGTTGCAGCATTTGGGGCTTTTTAGTTTAGAGAAAAGGCGGGTCAGAGGAGACATGATAGAAGTGTATAAAATTATGCATGGCATTGAGAAAGTGGATAGAGAAAAGTTCTTCTCCCTCTCTCATAATACTAGAACTCGTGGACATTCAAAGAAGTTGAATGTTGGAAGATTCAGGACAGACAAAAGGAAGTACTTCTTTACTCAGCGCATAGTTAAACTATGAAATTTGCTCCCACAAGATGCAGTAATGGCCACCAGCTTGGATGGCTTTAAAAGAAGATTAGACAAATTCATGGAGGACAGGGCTATCAATGGCTACTAGCCGTGATGGCTGTGCTGTGCCACCCTAGTCAGAGGCAGCATGCTTCTGAAAACCAGTGGCCGGAAGCCTCAGGAGGGGAGAGTGTTCTTGCACTCGGGTCCTGCTTGCGGGCTTCCCCCAGGCACCTGGTTGGCCACTGTGAGAACAGGATGCTGGACTAGATGGGCCACTGGCCTGATCCAGCAGGCTCTTCTTATGTTCTTATGTTCTTAACCAGCCCTCTTGCACACTCCCTCACCCTCCAGAATTACCCATTGGCCTCCTTCCCCAAGATCCTTCATTGTATCTCTGCTCTATCACAAGAGAAACATCCAGACACCAATTTACTTTCTCTCTCTTTCCTTCCCCTGCACAAACACACACATATTTGGGGTCAGCAAAATATGATGCTATATGGAAGCTTCACCTTCTCAACTCAATCCTCATGTGCAGATCTTTTCCCATTTGATTCACCAGCACACATACATTAACCAGCCCCCTTGCACACTCCCTCAACCCCAAAATTACCAATTGCTATTGGCCTTCCTTCCCCAAGACCCTTCATTATATCTCCCATCAACAGAAACACCCAGATCCACACTCCTAGCTGGATTGAACTACACACACACACACACTTTCTCTTCCCACTCCCACCTCCACTTTCCTTCCCCTACTTCTGGCTTTGGGCTGGAACAAAATCACACATATCCCCCACCCTTATTTTGTGTGTGCTGCTGGGTTGGGAATTGGGATCCTTGTTAATAAACAACAGAGAGTTTAACTATGCTGCTGCCCCCCCCCCCACTCTCTCTCACACACACCTACTTCCTAGGACTCTTGCTTGCAAAGATAAAATGGCCGCGCAGAGCTTGGAAAAGTTACTTTTTTGAACTACAACTCCCATCAGCCCAATCCAGTGGCCATGCTGGCTGGGGCTGATGGGAGTTGTAGTTCCAAAAAGTAACTTTTCCAAGCTCTGATGGTAGTAAGAGATAAGTAACATAGTGTTGCGCGCCTCCCCCAATCTCCGAGCGGTGAGATTTCAGGGGGGTCCCTGCGCCCATCCAGGGTTTGGTTTCCTTTGGGAAGAAGGCCAGCGGAGACTGCGGTGTCTTTATGAAATATGGTTTATTTATGTACACACATTCCAACCCGAGCTTAGGATGGAGGGGTTCAAGGCATCAGCAGTCGAATATCCAGCTTTTCCATCTAGGTGCAGGGGCATCCTATCGCCACGATGCAGGGAGCCAGCCTCTCCGCATGCCTGCAGCCCTAGTTGTCCCGAACACACACTGCCAACTCCAAACACACTTCTCCCCGCCCAGGAGTGGGGGGGAGACTCTCCTCCGGTAGAGTTTAAAATGACAAAAGGATCTTCCCAGACCCTTTCACCAGTTACCGGGGGAACTAAATAGGACCATTAACTACCTAGCCACTCTATTTGATTAACAAAGGAGATTCATCTGGCTAGCAGAGCCAGCCTCCCAGGCATAGGATTCCAAATCAGAGGCTGGAAAGGTGACCCACAGAAATCATCCATTCCAGCCCCCCCCCATGCTCATAACAATAGACAAACCCACAAAATTATCCCTGAGTTCAAAACTCTCCACCTCCTGTCAAGATCCAGAGATGGCAATGAAACTCTTTGTCCTTTGTCCTTACTCGCAGTTAATTCAAGTGCAAAGTCAGTGAGGTGGGCTCCCTTGCATCTTCAATGAAGATGCAAACAATAAAATAAAATAAAAAATTGAGAGTGTTACAATATAAACTGTTCTAGCAGGTGGCACAGGAAACTGGGTGCGTTGCAAATACTTCAGTCAACAGGAAGCAGCAGCTCCTTGCTTGCTGTCCATTGTCATCTGCAAGTCCATGCTTCTTGGTGTCCTTCCTGCGCTTGCCTTCTGCCTCAACAGACCTCCTTAGGAGCCAATCTGCATGAAAGGGGAAGCATGTGGTCTTCTCAGTGGCTCACTCACCTCCTTCCACTTTGATTGGCTTCAATTAGCATGAAAGGGCAAGGAAGTAGGTTGCTAGCAAGCCAAGTGAGTGCGGTGCGGTGCGGGTCTGCAATACCTGATGGAACGCCTCTCTCTCTACGAACCTACCCGTGCACTTCGTTCGACATCTAAGGCCCTCCTCCGAGTACCGACTCATCAAGAAGCTCGGAGGGTAGTGACAAGATCCAGGGCCTTTTCGGTGGTGGCCCCCGAATTGTGGAATAGTCTCCCCGAGGAGGTACGCCTGGCGCCTACGTTGTTATCCTTTCGGCGCCAGGCTAAAACCTTTCTATTCTCCCAGGCATTTTAATTCATGTTAAAGTATTTTAATGTTTTAATGGTATAGTGATCTTAATATTACATTATTGTTATTATGTATCTGTATTTTTATATTTCGTGATTTTTGTTGATTTATTGTATTATCTTATGTTGTACACCGCCCAGGGAGCCGTTGGTTATGGGCGGTTTATAAATGAAATTAAACTAAACTAAAACTAAACTAACAGTGTTCTCAGTGGCTATTGGCTAATGTTCCCTTTTTATGCTGATTGGCTGATAAAGTTGAAGGACACTGGAGCTATAGGGACCTGACTGGGTCCCAGCTGCAAAAAAGTGAAAGGATGATGTCCTGTTGGGCCCCTGAAGGACTACATCACTAAGACTAAGAAGGACTAAGAGTACAGAACAGAATTCCCCCTTTTGTTTCTTTTGTCTAAATTCAAGATGTTTAAAAATATTCATCATTGTAGTGTCCTTCTTCCTCTACATTTGCAAAATCAAGGAACGTTTTTTACTAATTTTTATAATGGCAATTTATACAAAAAATCCACAAAAGAGTCTGTCTTAAAATGATGGCAGGGTATATATATTACAGAGAGGCTGGTGGTCTGGAATACACCCTTCTGGCATATTTGTGCTTGCGAAAATGTGGTATCCACTTTGTGCCATCAGTTGTTGAGGCTGGTGTGTCGTGATTAGCCATCGAGAATTGAAATGCCAGTGAACAGAGAACTGTCTCCTCAGAGACCCTCTTTCTCACTTACATCAAAAACTTGCTTCAGGCTGAGCCTACATAAAAGAAACTGGATTTTGACTGGTTAAAAAGTCATCCTGAAATACTAAAAATGGGCAAATGTTGCCTTCTTGCTGGATAAAACTATTTTGCCTTTGCAGAAATGAAACAAGGCCAGAGGGATGTAGAAAGGAAGTGCTTTTTGAGGGTACATATTTTGCCCAATCATGATATTTTGCCAAATATGATCCAGTGTAAATTACATATACTTAAAAAATAATAATGGAAGCATGTTAGAATATGGTCCTTTCATATCCATTGTTATCATTACATGTGACCCTAAGTTGAACTATGGCTTAGTTCATAGTAGTGCTGCAGGAGGAGGACCAGAGAAGGAACCAAGTGGATGCACTCTCCTTTTCAAGAGCCCACAGGGTAGCCCTAAGTCATGGTTTAGTTCTGTGCTCCTTGCTAAGTAAGCAAGGAGACAATCTTTTGTTTTTGTTTTTTGCAAGTGTGCCATAGTCCTGGCTCACAGAAAGGGATAGCACTACTTGAATGTATGCTACGTTACAGTAATACTCTGCTCCCCATGTCTTCAAGTGGTTTGGGCTCAGATTTACTGAGATAGGGGAAAGATAACACAAAATACCAGAGTTGGTACAGGCCGGACTCTGTGGCCTGGTATTTCTGAGAACTGCTGGTAAAATCCAGTACAGTAGGGCCCTACTCATACGGCGGGTTACTTCCTGGACCTCCGCTGAAAAGCGAAACTCATTGAATAGAATGGTGTGTGACTCCCAAAAATCACCGTAAACGCAGAACAAGCGCCATGTGAATGGGGCTTTAGTCTAATTGCATCTAATTCAGACCCCCACATTAGCAAAGTGCCATAAAGCGAAGCCCTACTGTATGTCTTAACAATTGTTTATTACACTGTTAGATTGCCCAGATCGGAAGTAAAAGTAAATATTGTTGTCACATCCTTTCATCGAAGACGACTCTGATCATATTATGATTAAAATTCACATTTTACTCTTGTGAAAATCTCTTTTCATCCATTATATACAAACATTTATATATATTATATATTTCTGGGAACGTTGTATGTTGAAGGGTAGAACATAGATAAAGATTCACTAATAGGCAAAAAAACCTTGTGGTTTAAGAACGTACCTGTAGCCAACAGATATTTCTATCAAACTTTGAAAAGCAGGGAAATTGGGCAGCTATAGTGAATACATCAAGGGAGCAGAAGACCTGACCTCCTCTCTGACATATTCTACTGCCCTACAAATTTGAAAAAAAAATGCGAACACAATTTGGGTTGGTCTTTCACAGTCCAATCCACTTCCTGTGTAGCTTGGAAGAATCTGGTCACATTAGCCTCTAAGCATATGGTGAGTGGTGGCAACACCTGCCATCTCCAAAGATGGAGAATTACATTTTTGTATGTTTGTTGGTGTTCTTCTTACTTTACTTCTTTCCTGTATTACTAATGTTTCTACAGAGAATCTAACCAAGAAAATTATATTTCTCTCATGATTCATCCTAGAAATCTGTGTCAAATTTGTTTTTAATAATTTCAAAGCCTTTTTATTTGTCAATGTCATATGATGGTGAAGACAGCCTTTTGTGTTTCAAACTGCAGGTTATGCTCTACTTCTATTTTGGGTGCATTAACAGTTGAATCTGAAACTGCAGTTTGATGTAAAATCAGACTGATTACAATATGTTGCTACTTCAGCAATGACTCTAGCTGTTGGAAAAAACAAACTTGGCCTGCCCAAAATGCATGTTTTCAGCCTGCTATGCTTAAACTACTCCACTTAAGGCAAGGTGGGCATGGTCAATTAAAAACATAGAGCACACCAGGAATTTTGCTAGAATATCGTTTACCTCCCACTGTTGTATCTTGTGCAAACGAGACACTCCTCATGGCCATTGGAAACTATTCCGCAGAACAGTCAGTGCCATTATTCCACAATAGTTTTTGGAGGTTTTTTTAGTGTTGCAAAGTGATATATTCACAGAAACAGAAGTAAATGATTTACTATAGGAAACTTCACTAAAATTGCAGTGACTATCTGAACTATATCAACTGTTTTAATATTGTTGATTCCTCCCTACTAAAACAAAATCAGCACAGCACATGCCTTGTTTCTGTTATTTGAGCTGATTGCAGGTGTTGCCACCACTCACCATATACTCAGACGTACGTGTTACTAAATTCTTCCAAGCTACACAGGAAATGGATTGGACTATGAAAGACCAACCCAAATTGCGTTTGTAGGGCAGTCCAATATCTCAGAGAGGAGGTCAGGTCTCCTGCTCCCTGGTGCATTCACTGTAGCTGCCCAATTTCCCTGCTTTTTAAAGTTGGATAGAAATATCTATTGGCTATAGGCACATTCTTAAAGCGCAAGGTTTTTTGCCTATTAGTGAATTTCCCTGCTTTTTAATCTGGGAGGTAAGAAATGGGATCCTGTGCAAGTTTGCTGAGAATGGATTGATCATTTGCATGCTTACTGAGTTCAGTGGAATTTACTCCCCTGCAATCATGCTTAGGATAGGTGAAATTGACAATGGGGAGGGAAGCCTGAAGTGGGCAGGGGAGGAGGAAGAAGGAAGAGGAGAGAAGAGGGAGAAGAGAGGAGGAAGGGAGAGGAGAGGGGAAAGGCAGGTCTGATCATTTACATGCTTACTGAGTTCAGTGGAATTTGCTCCCTTGCAATCATGTTTAGGATAGGTGAAACTGACCATGCAGGAGGAGGGGGAGGAGGGGAGAGGAGAGGGAAAGAGGAAGGGGGGAGGGGAGCAGGAGGGGATTGGAAGGGGAGTGGGGATGGGTGAAAGAAGGGGGAGGGGAGGGGCAAAAGGGAGGTGATGGGAGGGAGGAGTAGGGGAGGGTAGGTTTGATCATTTGCATGCTTATTGAGTTCAATGGGTTTTACCTGCATGCAATCATGTTTAAAAATGAAATGGACCAACTTCAAGTCGATTCTGACTTACGGTGACCATATGAATATGGTTTTCATGGTAAGCGGTATTCAGAGGTGGTTTACCATGGCCTCCCTCTGAGGCTGAGAGGAAGTGACTGGCCCAAGGTCAGCCAGTGAGCTTCATGGCTGTGTGGGGATTCAAACCCTGGTCTCCCAGGTCGTAGTCCTAGGATAGGTAAAACTGACCATGGGGGAGGAGGAGGGGGAGGGCGGAGGGGAAGGGAATTTGAGAGGAGGGGGAGGGCGGAGGGGAAGGGGATGGGGATGGGAAGGGAGGGGTGAAGGTAGGGGGAGGAAAGGGGCAAGAGGGAGGGGATAGGAGGGAGGAGGAGGGGAGGGCAGGTTTGATCATTTGCATGATTTTTGAGTTCTGTGGGATTTACTCCTGTACAATGATGCTTAGGATAGCTGAAACTGTCCTGGGGGAGGGGCAAGGAGGGGAGGGGGAGGGAGGAGGAGGGAGAGGGGAGGAGATTGGATGGGTGGGCACTGGGCAGAGGGGAAGTTCCTTTCCTTTCCGAAAGAAAAACATTGTGACCAGTATCATTGCTTTTCAGCGTTTCCTGCACCTTTTTATTCTACAAAAGCTGTTCCTGGCCACATCCACACCAGACCTTTATTTCCCTTTAGATAGTCATGGCTTCTCCCAAAAAATCCTGGGAAGTGTAGCTAGTGAAGGGTGATGAGGGTTGCTAGGAGATGCCCTGTTCCACTCACAGAGCTTCAGTCAGAACGGCTGACTGTTCAACCACTCTGGCCACTGTCAGGGAATAGGAATGTCCTTTCAGGACCCTTCACAAACTACACTTCCCAGGATTCTTTGGGGGAAGCCATGACTGTCTAAAGTGAAATAAAGGGCTGGTGTGGATGTGACCCTCTGATTGGGCAAGCCCAGAAGCTGCAAGTTTGGCTTTTAGAACACTGACAATTGGTTCTTACTGAGCATGCCGACATTATCATTGAGTTCAATGCTAAATTTCTTAATTTAATTAAAAATCAGCCAGGCATTTTTTTAACTTTTAAACTGCAGAGGATGAAGGTCAGAGTATGGGGCAAGGTCAGTGATAGGATTACAGGTACTCTGTGAATATGGCTGATTTTTAATTAATTTCAACAAATTATGAGAACTCTGACAGAAAGAAGTCCAAAAGGGTTCTCTCTCTCTTTTTACACTTTGAACTCTCGATTCTCTCTGACTGTTTTGTGTATCGCCATGAAAATGGGTTGTTAAGCAAATGTTTCTAGTTCAGAACTATAAGTTTTGTAAGGTTTTGTTTTGAAACGAGCTTATGTGAAGCATCAGGATGGCATGAGGGGTATTTTCAATTTAACATTGTAGAATGCAAAAAATGCATGCTGGCTATGGTATATAGCCACTCTCGTGGCTGTATAATATAGAGGTAAATAAGGCATGGAGATACTGTTGCTGTCCCTCGAGAGCTGAAGTCCCTGGCAAGTGCTTCAAGGACTGGGACCCCCTGCCTGACCCTGGCTCCAGAGAGAGGCTGAAGTCAATCTTGCAGTCTCTTGCATCAGCTGCTGGCTGGGGCAGGAGGCATAAAATCCCAACTGCCCTTGGGCGGCGGGTGTGCCGCCAGCGGGGTCGCCACCGAAGGGACACCAGAGGAGGTTGCCCCTTGGGGGAGCTCCTTAGGTGGTTCCCGAGTTCGGATAATTGGTCAGTTGCCTGCTTTGGATGGGGTCATACTCCCTCTGAAAGAGCAGGTTTATAGTCTGGGGGTGCTCCTGCATCCATCTTTGTCGCTAGAGGCCCAGGTGACCTCAGTGGCTAGAAGTGCCTTTTACCAGCTTCGGCTGATAAGACAGCTGTGACCGTTTCTGGACCGGGATAACCTGACCACTGTTGTCAATGCACTGGTAACCTCCAGGCTTGATTACTGTAATCAATTACTATGTGGGGCTGTCCTTGAGGTTGGTCCGGAAGCTGCATCTGGTGCAAAATGTGGCGGCGAGACTGCTCACTGGGGCAGGGTATCACCAACATGGCACTCCGCTGCTGAAAGAATTGCACTGGCTGCCTATTTGCTACCGGGCCAAGTTCAAGGTTCTAGTTTTGGTGTACAAAGCCCTATACAGCTCTGAACCAGGATACCTGAAAGACCGTCTTACCTGTTATATACCCAGCCGATCACTGCGCTCTGCAGGTGAGGGCCTCCTACAGATACCATCTTATCAGGAGGTCTGTTCTGCACAACATAGGAGACGGACCTTTAGTGTGGCGGCACCAACCCTGTGGAACTCCCTACCCTTAAATATTAGGCAGGCGCCATCTCTGTTATCTTTTTCGCACCTTTTGAGACTTTCCTCTTTCAACAAGCCTTTTAAGTTGAGACCTATCCCAGTCTGCGTCTGTGTTGGAATTGCTTTTAATTTTTTTCCCCAAACAATATGTTTTTCACCCTTTTTTAAAGATGTTTTTAAAGCTTTTTTAAAAAATGTTTTTAAAGTTGTTTTGTTTTAATGTATTTTAAGGTCTGTTTTTATGATGTTTTGATGCGTTTTTAGTGGTTGTGTTTGCTGCCTTGGGCTCCTGCTAGGAGGAACGGTGGGATATAAATACATACATACATACATCTAAATGCCCTTTTGCCACACTGCTTCTCAGTTGTACATGTGTGGGCAGGCTCCATGACAACCACTTTTCCCCTATATATATCAGTTCCCATTTCTGGAACAAATAAAAGTCTCCATGCAACATGTCATAAGGGATAATCAAATGACATTCATGTCTGTTGATGTCTTAGTAATATCAGACATAGGACCAAACTATGGTTAAGGAAGCGATGTGATGTGACATTTGAATTGACAAACCACGATTTCCAATCGACAGACAAGCTGTAATCAGAAACCACAATTTGAAGTGTGAGCTAACTATGGTCTGCTGTAGTATCTTAATTGACAACCCATTGTTGTGGCCATTTCTTTGACTTCAGAGGCTGCTGTACCATGAGGAGTAAACTTAAAAAACAAAGAGGTTTGAAGATGAATGCAAAGAAGAAGCTTGAAACTATGGTTTGCCTGTTTTATGTTTAGAATGCAAACCATAGCTTGAGCTTTCAAAGTGTGGTTAGCACAAACTATGTTTTGACATGATGTCTAAATTGAGTCATTCTGTAGAGCTAGGAAATAAAAGATATTGTACTTTAAAGCTATTTTCATTTGTTTCAAGATATGTACCTATATGTCAGTTCTGTTGCTGGTTTGATTGTCATAATCTTCTGTATGAAGGAATTTACTGTACTTGGATCTGTTAATGCTATTAAAATTAGGACCACTGAAAGGCCAGAAAAGATGGCTATGGCCAAATCAATGAGAAGATTAAAATAACCATCTGAAATTGAGCCTGGAAAAGTCAAGTTCTTGGAAGATTATATGAAAACCAAATCAAATAATGGTATTCTGATGTGCAGGAACTGGAGCTGCTTGATGCATGTTTATGTCTTGAGATTTATTTTAACACTACAGTTGCAAAAAAAAATATTTTTTAAATGTTGGTGATACATTTTGTCAGTCGTTGGATTTCAGTCTCTGGTTCTGTTCCTGCGTGATCTATTTTATGACCATTATTGTAGCTAACGTTCCGATAGAGAAACCTGCAACTGCCTCTCGTAGATTTTTGAGGGATTTGTGAACCCCTCTAATCCCGCTATGGTAACGTATAGTTCAGGTGATGACTACTAATACTTACGTATAGATTGGCTCAAGGAGGACTGATCATGTCATAAAGTTGCAAGGTGTCAAGCATAATAGCTGCAAGGCTGGCCATGTTCATGCTGATTAGGATTCTGTGAGTAATTTTAGCAGTCTGTTTTAAATGTTACAATGAAATGTTCCATGTCTCATCTCTATGGGTAGTCAGTGTACCAAGCTGTACTCCAATGTTAAGTACTGCACCAAGGTCAAAAGCAGAGAGCTGGTAAATAGATAATTCCTCAGTTGGATAAACCACCATTTCAACACCATGCCCACAAATAATATTTTAGAGCTGTGATAGTAATGGACCCAAATGCCTGCTGTTTGTTTGTTGAGGTGGAAGTGGAAGCCTGCCCTCTCTGTAACAGCTATTTGATATATCCCAGCTAGAAGTCACCATCTTCTTCAGACTGATTTGGAGGAGCAATATAAGGCATAAATTCAATTAGTAGCCAGTCACTAGCTTCCCTCCAAGCAGACTTCTGTGGGTGGTGCTAGTTGAAACGCATCCATATAAGCAGGATAGGCTGAGCATTCAGGGACTCAGGATTCTGGCTGTACATACCGCCATTCACCATGTTGAGTTGAGCCAGAATACAGATGGTTTTGTATACAAGGTAGGTTGCAGGCTTGTGACAGTAAAATATAATTTAGCCTTCAGACAGAGAATGCCTAAGCTCACCAGGCTTTTCACAATTGGAAGAGCTCTGCTTGATGCCTTGTACATGCATTTGCAACAGTGGAGGGCTTTCTTTGTCACTGTAGTCACATGGCACGCTCTTCTAAATATGCATTTCACCTCAAGTTCTCTACTGCCTGTCCTACATGTTTCCCCTCTCCCCCTTGGGATTCTTATCATATCAAAGCAGCAGGAAAGGACACCTGGATGGAATCATGTTGATGATGAGAGGACATCCTGTTTCATAGCTCATATTAATAAACTGTCCCTGAGATCTGAGGTGTTAATTTTTATAGGACCAGGGGCCATGCAGCTGTAGAATAAAGGCAGCTTCTGCTATGTTTAGAATCTAAACTTTAGATGCTGTGGTCAGTGAATATGTAGAAAACTTGGGGTGACATCCAATGAAATACTTCCAGTGGCACAAGGACTTTTGGCTGTACTATGGCACCTCCTCTCCTCTCCTCACATGGCCCTAAAATCTGTTTGGTAGGGTTCCTCCACTCCTCTTGATTACTTTTGGGGAGGGTAGAGGGTGTGCAGGGAGAGGAGAGGGAGGAGGTGTTCCATTGTCGAAGTGGAAATCCTTGCACTAGTGGAAATACTTTGTTGGATACCGCCCTATATTGATGGAATCAGAATTGTATGGTTGAATAGAAAATAATTTCTAATAGGACCCACATGTGCACAGACAATACACCAGAGAGTTGGTGTAACATAGTATTTAACAGGCTTAGCTATGAATCAAGAAAATCTGAGATTCAAATTTCACCTTTTCCATGGATTTACCAGCTTGTCTTAGGGATACCACTTACTGTCAGCCTTAGCTAGCCATCTGCAGTATGGGGTGAATAATACTGACCTACCTTGCAGGGTTGTTCCAAGCATCGCTGCAAGAGAATAAATGTGAAATAGGTTGAATACTCTAAAACAAATATAAATGTGTTGTTATTTTGTATACACACAGAATATACTGTATGGTGTATTCTATATATCCTATGACATTCAACTTTCAAATCAAGCCTGAATAGAAATGAAAGTTTTACAACTGTATTTAAATATGGCATGAGTACTTTATTTTTTCCTGTTCACATGAAATAACATTAAAGTTAATTAAGGTATTTAAATTTAACTTCTGGAAATGCAGTTTAACAGCAGCTGACTCTATTCAGAGTATTTGGACCTGTGTCATAATGCTGCAAATGAAAAGTTGAAGGGTGTATAACATGAGCTTCTGATTCAGGCTTACTCCTCCCTAGTATTAATCCAGACCTTGAGTCCAGATTCTCCCCTTGTTTCTTCGGGTACTTAGCAACAACTTTGCACGTATAACATAAGTTATTTCGATCTGATGTTTCTTTTATTAATTGTTACTTTTCCAGTTTTGTGGATTTTTTGGTTTTGATGTTAATAGCTACCTCAAGAAGTAAGAAATTTATCATCAGTTTATAAAATAAAGGGGATACTTTTAATTTTTCTCAAATGCTAGAAGATGCACACTTTTGTTAAAATGCCATGACATTCCTGGCATCAATACCCAGGGGTGTGGTTCACATATTTGCAATTTTCCCAAACGTAAATAAGGGCAATTGAGTCCATCATCTCAGACAAATAGTAGCCAAGTGGGATTAGTGAAATGGATTGGATGGAGAAGGATTTTTAAAGGAAATGTACTCTACCACTACAGAACAGGAAATTTTATGAAAGACACTAGAATGTCTGTAGTGCCAGAACCCAAAGTTCATTGTGTTGCTTATGTAGTGTTGATGTGTAAAAAATCTGTTGATGTTGCTGTGTTGATCTCTTTTTTAGCTGTTAACATTCTATTTTGATGTGCTTAGGTCCTTAGGCTGTTGCAGGTCATTTCAGTTCTCAACCTTAGGGCAGCATTTACAACAATGCAGAAGAGGTTATTTTGTCAACTGTATTTACCTTGCTCTGGATGTAGGTAACATGGATAATAATATGTTGGTACATCTTCATACACAAATGTCCCCATATGCCAGTTCCCCATTTTATTCCTGTTACTGTTTCACCATGTTGAGGATTTTTTAAAAAAAATGTCTGTGCTTCTTTCACTGTAGAAATTTTGAAGGCTCACAAGGGTATATTGTTCACAGGAAAAGGAAGATGGGAGTTCACTTATTGTTATTTATTATTATGTATTATTAATGTTCTCTGTATGGGGACTGCATGGGGGGTTAAGCCACCTTGTGTGTGTGTGTGTGTAAGTATAGTCAACAATGAACACTACTGAGAAATGCAGTTGCATGACTGTCTGTATTTCCCCACAGTCTGGTGCAAATAATGTTGTCCTTGACCTCTATCACAATTCTCTAGAGTGCCAGAACTATGCATTTGGGTGAATTTAGAGGGGAAAGTGAATTATGGGACAGAGCAGTTTTCTGAAGTGTTCAAAAGGAGATCAAGGAGGGTGGCGACAAAAGATGTTGCTTACATGCCTGACTCGTAGAGCCAGGATTCTCCAAGCATACATATTCGGTGTACATAGCTGATCTCATCTTCATCCCTTCCATCTCCGCACTTTATATGCTCGGTACATTATCTGGCTGTGCCTGTGAGAGAATATAAACCATGTTCTCCAGCTTTAAGGAAACTTTTTTTGACCGTACAACATGAATACAATTGTACGGTCACATAGTAACGCTTAAAGTCAGGCGCTATTTTTAAAACTAAATTGCAAAGCAGCACATTGCTTTCGTTAGCGCCTTACATCAAATTGTCAAGTTAATTAGTGGGTTTTCATCAATAGCTTTGCATAGGGCTTTATTTGTAGTTTGCTCTTACACAACATTTGCCAACCGTCTGGATATAGTAATTTGACAAATATTCCAGTTTCACTGATAAATCTGATTGATGAATTTACTGCAATTTGAGGGCATTCCAATATTATGTTTCTGAAATGGGTGGTGGGCAGAGAATGAAGTTTCTCCCTTCCTTCTTCCCTTCTTGTTAAATGATGTAGTACATTTCCAATTCTGGACTGGCTTTATTTGTAAGGAGTAGAAACCAAGAAGAATTGCCAAACATGACTTCATAGGGGTTAAGTTTACATTGAATCCATTTTCTTTTGAGTAGATTAAGAACCTAATTTTGCAAATAAGAGATGAATGGGAAGCATAGATGACTAATGAATGGGAGTTGCAGATTATAATCAGCTCAGCAGTTGAACTGAAGATAAAGAACTTTTAATGGTTATTGTTAGAGTTCTTTTAATATTAGATTCTCATTTTAGTGAACTAAAGATTACGATTACATTTGGGAAGACACTAACTGTATTTTATAATGATAATTATGGCAAAGGCCCATTTCTTCTTTTAATGGCTCTGCAAAATAAAAAGGAATCAGTTACAAAGACAACTATTTTTCCAAGCTAAAGACGAAAGTAAACTTAGTAGTTGAGTGTTCTCCTTTAATTAGTTTCCATTGTAATAATTTTGCTTGACACCAAACGGTTAATTCAGAACTGGTTCATGTAAGAACTGTGTTAACTAGAGCTGATACATGCTTAATGTTCTATTAAGTGGCATAGGAAATTGCCAGTCTAAAAAATTATTTAATGTAGTGTTTGGAGGGAATAAGGCTAAAAGTACAAGAAAATAAAAAAATCTATAAAAATTGCATTGCTTATTTAAGGTGCTATTCTAATTGTAAGTACTGGATTAATTGAAAATTCCTCTTCCATATCAATTGCTATGCTGCTTTTAAAATGTGAAAGTGCTATGTATACATTTTAAAATGATAAACAGGCTTTGATAATAGCCATGGTTCTCCTTAAATTTGCAGTTGTATATCCTACAAACAGTTTCCAAGTGACTGTGCTGGAAATGTGTTTTGCCATTTACTTGTAGTACCACTGTTAATACGCGGACCCCTGGCCACCATCCCTATTTCAGTATTTGGTGTGAAATTTTCAACAAACAGCATGGGGCTTAAGATTCTGGGTAGAGGGTGGCTGTCAAAATGTATTGAAAAGAATTAAGGAATAAAACTTTAAACATTTCTCTAAAATCTGAGCATCCTATTTTTTATGAAGTCTTGTTTGAGACAGTATATATTTTAGGATGAATAAGTCAAAGCCCCTAGAGATTCTTAAGTAAAGGTGGCGTTAGGAGACACTGATGGTAAGAGAGGGCCTTGTTTGATTCAGTTGACCGAAGTGTGAAATGACTGTGTTCCAAAAGAGACAAGAGAGGAGATTTTTCACTTTAGCCAGCAATGCAAATGGCTACAGAATGAGAAGGGAATTGAAGAAATACAGCAAGATGGAAAATGGGAAGATCTATGTGAAGAATGTCACCCTGGGTGCACTACTAAATGGTGTCTTTTGGAGTGGCTTTGTGACCCTGTGGAAATATTCACTTTCTAGCTCGTACCATTTTAAACATTTTCAGGCTGAGAGAACGGTAAGGTTCTTCTTTGTCATCACTACTTACGCTGAGGAAACAAAACTTGTACATCACAGTGGAGGCAGCAGAGCTGAAGGTCAAAGGTCAAAGGCAGGTTGCTGCATCACTGAGTCTCGATCTGAATCTTATCCATGTGACCAGAGATGCATACTCTCACAATGCAGGGACCCTTGGAATGAGGGAGTTAGACGTGGTGGGGGAGGGGGGCGGTTGGACTGAGAAAAAAATGGAACAAAATATGTAGTGATGGAGATGTGCAAATTAGTTCGTAATAGGAGAATGGGTTCTCCTTGAAAATGTTGATTCTCCTTTCATGTGGAGAGTAGCAAAAAGGGCAGTGATTATTATACGCAGGAAAGATTGTTATTTTCTTCATTCCTCCTAATTTATCTTTGGTTCCCACCATATGTGCAAAGGAAGACCCTAGATGCAACTGGCTCTGCTTGGCAGAATGCCAGAAAATATAACTTTTCCATTATTATGATACATCTATCTCGCTGTTTAACAGCTGATGCTAATTATAGCGTTTGAGGTCTTTGGGCTGGAGGGAAAAATTCTACATGGCAGCAGCTTTGTCAACAGACAAAGCATATGTGTAGAGGTAAATGCACCTTGACAGACACGTGCTTATGATTGTAACACATCACACAGTCTACATGAGATTTTCACACATTTCCTACACAGAATGCTTTCTGTGCAGAAATATACCTGTGTGTGTATTTATAAAACCAGAATAGTGTGAACTATAACAGAGCTTGAAATATTGAAATAAGTCATTAAAGGCAATTGGAACTTTTGTATTGACAAGGCAGTGGATAGAGAGTTGTGTCGAGGCTCAGAACAGTTAAGTTAAAACCTGGACTTGTGAATGAGATTCATTAAATTGCCTTTGATATCATTGGGTTTTTGAAGAGGAAATGAGATTTGGATACATTCAGACCCGCACCAAGCCCCTGAGATAGGGTAGAAAATTACTGCTTGGCTCTCCCATTTTAACTGACAATTGATTTTTGAAGACTTAGACGGAGTATGTTTGTGGAGGACAGACAGACAGTTGGGTCTGTGTGCATCTACATATGGGAAAAAAGTACAGAGAACATTTTTTCTATATTAAGTATTTTTAAAAATTAAAAGCTCTAAGGTATTATAAATGTTCTGAAACTGGATTGAGTTTTCTCAAAGCAAAACACAACTTTTTAATGTAATGGGATATTTTGAATTGTAAAAAAGAAAAACTTTCATGAAGGTTCTGTATTTTGTTTATGCATAGGGTCATAGAATTTACTATGATGCAAAGTTAAGTATTCTGTTACAAAGGCAGGGAGGATGGAACAGAAGGTTAAAGGGTATTTTGGAAACAAACAGCTGGAGCAGTTTATTTAAACAGATACAAGGATTGGGAGCTGACCTTAAATTGACTTCTAGGGGGAGGAGCAAGAATGTCATTTTATTACTTTGCCCAGAAGGAAAATGTTCTTTCCTCTGAAATCACTCTAAAGGCACCCAAACACATGGCTGCTTTTCAAAATAGCTACTAAACACAACACCCATATGAGAATACTTAAGAAAAAGATAACTATGAAGTGTTTGTGTGAAACATATTTAAAGAAGCATGAGGCACACTGATGTGACTGTGGTTTTTAGGTTAGATCTTCTGTAGGATAGTTTAGAGGAAATACTAGACTGAAGAGTTTATTGAAATGCATTTTTGTTCTGGGACAGTCATGCTGGTGGCTTTAATCCACAATAAAATATTTTTTTTTAAAGAATAGGTCAGTACAACATTTTTAAAAATATTTTAGTTCTTCGTTGAGCATTCTAGGGTGTATTAGATAATATACCTCAGGAAGAGCTTTCCCAACTACTGGATAAATGTTCTCCAGTTTTTGATGACTACCTCAAAGTTTTCTCCTGCTCTAAGAATATGATTTTTATTTTTATGGAAGAAGAGTTAATCTCATATAGGTTTGTGGCTCCCACAATACACTGCTGAAGTTGGCTAATGGAACCAGCTTAAATAACGTTCTCTTCCATGGGACTTCTTGCGCCAAATGACTTCTGTTGAGGAATCCACAGGGGAAGTTTAAGTTGATAATCTATGTGTAGAATAAGGTTTTCCACTTGTTTTTCTCCATGGGAACTCCAAATACTTTCTGTGCAGTGTCAGATTGTGGATTTTGACAGCTTTTGTGGCAAAGCATTCTTAGTGCCCCCACCCCTCCTTTAACCTATAAGCAGTGCAGCAGATAGCCTGTCACCTGATTCCAGCCACAACCACTAACAGTCTGGCGCACCCTAAATTCAGACTCCTCAGCTGTCATCTGTAACCCCCCTCCCTTGACTTGCAGAGTGCAGCTGTCCTGATAGGGAAAACTCAACCATGAGGTGAGAGACTGCTCTTGTCCAACTAGCCAGACCCAACGTAAGTGTAGGAGTGCACCCATTTGCCATCACTGTATTCCAATTTGCAGTTGCTCTATTTCCTGTGCACCCTTGTGCAGTGGCTGTCAATCAGGCCTGCTTGCTAGCTGCTTCTTAAGTAGGGTACCTGCAATCTTCTGACATTTTAGTAGCTGCCGTATACCAGCAACTGCTTACAAGCTGCATGCCTGAGCCTAATGAACTGGAGCTTGGTGCTGTGAGGCAGCAATTTAGCTGCTCCAGACCTTGGCGGGTTTCTGGAACTGGAGGACACATGGTGACCATCACACCATATCTTTTGGTTTTAGCCTTAACATTAACATCTGAACATGCACACAAGACTGATGGGTGATGGTGGTGTCTGTGTTTAAGTCGTGTCGAACCATGTCCGCAGTTGACACACCTGATTCTGTGAGGGCTAAAATTGATGTCAGAAGAGGAAATTAATGCATTATATTAAGACAGTTGGCCCAATTCAGGGAACTACAAGCACAAAGGAAAATTCTGTATGTGTTGCTGCTATTGCATAGCTTTAGAACCAAAGCAGTTGACCTGCCCACCAAGTGATCAGTGTTGGCAAGGGAGATTAGAGGGAAGACATTCAGTGTTGATCTCTTTTTGCATGGGAAGGAGGCACCTTGACTGAGCATTCCCTTTTCTTCCTCTCCTTTTGTCTATCCCAGCCTTTCCCAACCAGTGTGCCTCCAGATGTTGTTGGACCACAACTCCCATCAGCCTCAGCCAGCATTGCCAATGGCTGAGGCTGATGGGAGTTGTGGTTCAACAACATCTGGAGGCACACCGGTTGGGAAAGGCTGGTCTAACCTAAGAGGTATTTGGTGCTCTCAGAAGCTTGTGTCAGTACCAATCAGGAGAGGAAAGAAGGGAGTGTCCAAATAAAAAGGCATACTTCTATTATGCTTCTCTCTGAAAATGATGCTCCTTCAAACAGCAGGAGTGGTAAACATGCAAGCTAATTCACTTGTATATGAGGTTCTCCTTAGTTAGCTTTCGTAGTTCAGCACATAGAAAACTTGTGCTACACATGAATTGTTGTAACGGGATCATGCCAGATTCCTTACAAGGGTAAATGTAATATACCTGCAAAAATCAAAGAACACTAAGGACTTTCAGTAAAAGGAAACACTTCTTCTTCTTTGTAGCTGTCCTTTGAGAGTTTGCTTTCTGAAACGCAAACAATTTTCGAATTGGTCATGGTGTAAGATTATTAATAGGGAAAAAGGTAGAATTTTTAATTGCTTGTTTTATATGGTGTTTTTAATGAGAACGGAGTATTACTATAACCTTTGCTCAGTATACTCATGCTTAGTATAACATAATTACGAAATGATTTTAAGATCACAATTTTCATTTTCAGTATTTGTTAGTATAAAAATAAATACAAAGAAACTCATACAGCACACATCTCTGAAGCTAATATGTGTACAATCTTTCTACATGCTTATAGTAATTCTCCTTTCTCATTCTAAAACACCATGTGAAATAAGCAATTATAAAGCAATTTAGACCTAAGAAGCAACACATACTTGTTATGTTCCCTTTAAGATTACTAAAGTGCCAAGTGTCTGTGCTGGTGATAGGTTCAGAGCTCCTAGGATGGGGCAGTATAGACCTTGGCCCCCTGCCCTTCCCAACATTCCCATTTTCAGGAAATATTTAGATACAGGGGAGGCTGGTCCACTAGGGTGCATGGAGCACTGCCCACCATCTGTCAGTATGCCTTCTTCCTTGCATCCAGTCCAGGGGGTGGCATTACTGGCTATGAGCTTCCTCCGCCACAGTCTCAGTGTTCCCGTTGTTGAACTCAGCATGGAGGAGGATGGGGACAAAACAAGAAATAGTTGGCTTTGCCAACTGTTTGTATCATAAATTAAAAACAACTGTAATATTGTTACTGTTCCCCAGCACACTTCTCACATTTGCTAAAAGGCTGAAGGACAATAACATTGGGTGGTGTTATCAGGAATAAAAAAATAGCTACTTCAGCATGAGATTCTGATGTAATTCATCCATCTCATGGATTATTGCCCTTTAACGTTTATTATTTACACTACAAAATTACATGTAGCCCTTATTAACCAACTTCACATTGCATTTTAATCAAATTTTATATTTTCTATAACAATTCCAGAACTAGTGGTTGAAGTAAAAAGTTCAGAATGCAAGTTGAAATAACAATTTTTAGCTTCCTACTTTTCATCTGAATCAGGTTATCCACCATGATGCTTTAGTTCATCAGTGATACAGTAATTACAATAACAAGATGTTTGCTGTAAATGTTCAGGCCTGTCAGAAGGAAACAGAATTATAAGGTCCTTACTGTATAGCTGCGACTTCCCCTTCACCTCAGACTTTGCATAAAGAGCACAAAGAGGGAAAAACAGCACCACAGAATCTACAAGGAATGTTTCGCTCCCCAGTCCCTAGTAGTGTGAGCTGATGGTGATAAAACTCCAGACATGTGCTCATTTGATGATGAGCTGCCATCACAGTTCATTGTCTTAATAGTAGGCATTAAAATAGAATTGTTTGCAAGAGGCAGGAAAGGTTTTGATAAAAACTGCAAAGAAAAAAAATAGAGAACTCGTTATAGAAATATCACTAATTGGGTTGAGTGTGGGACACAAAGAGAAATTAATGCTTTTATGGGTGCGCATCTCTTACCAATTTTTTACTAGCCTCATCTGAATTAAAAAGAGTGGTGCTGATATTGTTTCTGGAAAACTTTGCTAATTCCCCCATGAAAAGATGAAATGGAAGTGTCCACCTGTGGTAAAAGCAGGCCAGCATAAATCAGCTCAAACCCAAAGCTTGTGTTTTCAAAGGTCATCAGAGGTTACAGGTTTTGCTGCATTTGAATCTTCACATGGACCAATTCTGAAGGGAAACATTACAATCTTTTGTAATGTGTTTTTAAAATTGTTTTAAATTGTGATGTTTTTTAAATTTCTGATTTTTTTAAATTGTGTTTTTAAATTGTTTTTTTGTGTTTTAAAAATTTGTATATTTGTTTTTATTGTTTTAATTGCTGTAAACCACCCAGAGAGCTTTGGCTATGGGGCAGTATATAAATGTAATAAATAAATAAATCTTGCAAGTTTTGAGTATAGAAAAACTGTGTTATTTTTAAATAACAGCTTACTCTCCTTTCTTGTTTCAGGTTTATTAATGCTAGAAGAAGAATAGTTCAGCCCATGATAGACCAGTCCAACCGAGCAGGCAAGTCCTCAGTAGTAACTGTAGTCATGTCGCACAGGCAAAAACCACCCACAAGCCATGCACCAGGGGGTCCGTCACCTGGTAAACAAACTAGAATTAATGCTGGGAATGAATGACGATTAAAACAAAGTCAATCTTTGTTATGACATTGGTCATCTTAACACAATTGAACATATTTTGGGGACAAACGGTTTAAAAGATTGTTAAAAGCTGACCATTAATATTATATATGCATTAGTTGGTTTTGAGTTTGCCTCCCTAGTTGTTTCTGCTAGTATGACCAGTCCCTGGTGCATGGTGTGGAATTGCTGTAAGCGTTATTACCTGTCGAAAGGTCAAAAGGGTCACAATCGCTTGTGAGACTCGGTAAAGTTCAAAGACAATCAGTGAGGGTAGAACTTTATGTG